>NC_092372.1:134809539-137309539 GCF_030028105.1 Mobula birostris
TTGTAAATCTAGTCGGCTCCATCTTGGGCACTAGCCTACAAAGTACCCCGGACATCTTCAGAGAGCGGTGTCTCAGAAAGGCAGCGTCCATTATTAAGGACCTCCAGCACTCAGGGCATGCCCTTTTCTCACTGTTACCATCAGGTAGGAGGTAGAGAAGCCTGAAGGCACACACTCAGCAATTCAGGAACAGATTCTTCCCCTCTGCCATCCGATTCCTAAATGGACATTGAATCTTTGGACACAACCTCATTTTTTGTTAATATACAGTATTGCTGGTTTTGCACTTTTTAATCTATTCAATATATGTAATTGATTTACTGGGTTATTTATTATTATTTTTTACTGCTAGATTATGTATTACATTGAACCGCTGCTGCTAAGTTAACAAATTTCACGTCACATGCCGGTGATAATAAACTTGATTCTGATTTTATCACAAAACTTAAAACTTGATTAGTAGATGTTCAGAAATCTGTGCTTCAAGTCCTCCAAAAATGCATTTGTGCAAAGGTGCAACCCATCTAACATGACCTTATATGGCATGTATCCTTCTTGTTACATTGCCCTCAGGACCCATGATTGTTTAGTATATCTGCCAGTTTCCCTCTTACCACATTCCCTCACATATGCTCACCAAATACCTGTTTCCCAATCCCTATCTCTCCTACTGCTTATTTGACCCCTAACAACAACCTGTTATCAATCTCTTTTTCGCTGTATCCAACCTCCAATCTTCCTTTCAGTAACAACAGGCTAATCCTTTCCTCAGCCAACTCTTTCACTACCCTCTTTAACCCATCCTTCCTACATTTTTCTTAACTCCCCTCTGAGCTCTACACACTTCTTACAGTTCTCAAACACCACTCCCCACTGCTCTACAAGCCCTATAGACAACAACTCAGCCATGTCAGTTTAGTTTCACAATGACCAACAGACAAAAGCTTGTGTACAGTGCATAAAGCTTAACCTATCATACCTGACGTCTTTGGTCACATACATGAAAAAAATTTGCTGCGGGTCCCCTGCACACCAAGCTGACATGCACTTGGCACTTTCCAGCTTATTCTTTCTCACGGACACAGTTCATTAGCCTATGACTGCCATATGATCATTTTAGCTGATTGGTTTAAAAATTCAACCTTCTAATTTTTTTTTTGTGTCTTAACTTTAAAAAAGACACTCTTACCAAATAAGAATCCAAATTTTTGGAAGACCTGACAAGTCAGGCAGCAACCGTGGAGAGGGAAACAGTTGGTGACAGGTTTGGTAGTCTTGTGTTGAACACGTGACCAGCTGGAGTTGGCTGAGAATAATTAGTGCTTCTCCTGCCACTAGACTTGTAAGATTTTGGAAAGGGACAAAAGGTGTTATTTCTCGAGCGCTTTACACTGCCTACTGTAGGTCCACGTGTCACATCTGAAAAGTTTGCAAGAGATTAGAGATCATAGTTGTCCAGGAGATAGGATCATGGTGCTAGAACTGAGGGTTTGATTTTCAGACACATTTTCTTATTTGCCCCGGAGTTCATTCAAAGTCAAGTTTATTATTATCATGGACATACATACACATGGTGTAAATGCTATGAAAACAGACATCTTGCAGCTGCAGCACTGTGCATTTGAAGACAAGGATAAACATAACTTAACATAAACTTAAATTAACATGATTTATACCCAACTTAAACTTGCGCAAAAATTAACAACAAAATTAACAACTTGTAAGGACATAGGTGTAGAGATAACAATGGTGGAAAAAAAAATTTAACTCCTCCCTAGCAGGAAGCTTGCTGAAGATGAGGCAAAATATTGTGGTAAGAAAGTCTGAGAAAGGCACATAGTTTATCCATTTTATATTCACTCATGTTAACCGCCCAAACTTACAGCCTGCTCACGGCCAGGAATATTTCTTTGGCTTCTTCACTATTTTGTTATTTTTGCTGTTATGTGCCCTGCATTCTCACACTTTATTGAGTTTTCAGAAAAGACTTGTTAGGAACTGGTGCTGGAAGTGTATCCTTATTTGGATATCATTAAAAATTGAACAGGCATGTGAAGAAAGGATTCAAAGCACCCGTCATTTCTATCAGAGGATGTTCTTCTTGAAGCATTGTCCTGGACACCACCCCCCCACTGACAGTTCCAGCCGAGATGACGAGAAGTGACAGATCAGAAATGTGTATCAACTCACTTAAGGGAAATCCGGATGAAAGTCCAGAGTTCACTTGGGACAGAACCCGCACAATTACCCTGCTGAAACCGGTATCTATCAAAAGAAATATTATGTATCTAAACTATGAATCTGCACCATCATTCTTTCACTGTGAACTCCACTGAGGACTCAGAGAACATCTGGTTGTAAAAAAGCTGCACACCCAGAGTTGTGTAGACAGCACAGGCACAAAGTCTCCAATGTTCACTTTCGCTCTGGTATGTTGTTCATAAGCATTAAAATTAAAATTAGCATTTCAGAGGGAGGAATGATAATAGCAGGAAACCAAAGTAACTGAACTATCTTTCAGTGCTATTAAATCGTATATTGTCTACACGAACATATTGTATCAGAAATTGATCTCTAACCATGTGTAACATATATAAAAGCAACTTCAAATAATATTAAAAATGTAAATTTCTGAAATAAATTGTTTATATTATATTGATTATATCCTCACTAATAGAACACAATTTCCCTGTGGTTCTATTAGGTTTGTATTAAACATAAAGTAAAGAGTTTAAGTATAATAACTTAACAGTAAATAAAGAAAACACCATCATTCATGCCGTATGTCTATGAAAACAAACTTGCTTACCTGAGGTGAGCATATTATGCATTCGTTGTGAAGCCAGCAGCTGGAATGGTTGCTCTTGCTCAGAAACCCCATCTGAAGAGAAACATAATTCAGTCTCATAAATAGTCTGCAGCATCTTTCACTTGTCCTCACTTCAGCCACATAAAACGTTACCATTAGTCATTTCCTCTCTAATTCCTGAATCAGATGATTTGCATCTCACTACATTGTAAGCTGCTCTCTCTCTCTCTCTTTCTCTCCCTCTCTCACACACACACACAAACATGCACGCAAGTGACTTCATAGGCGTACACACATTGAAACTGTAAGCTGATTCTCATGCTCTCTCTTATACTCCAAACCAGCCAAAAAGACATCAGTTATAAAAAGAAGCCTGAACTCTCCTCTGCATACCTAAACTTTTTCTACCTCTTTTTAGTCTGTTTGGTTTGTCTTGTGGAGGAAATTGAAACCAGCTTGAAAGGTGCTTCAACAGCAGCCGACAGAAGATTTCTCTCCCCTTTCCTTGCAAGGTTCTCGAGTTAACACAGACCATTGCTTTTAAATCTGTTCTGCCCCTCTAAGTTGTTAAAGCAAGTAATAAAACATGTTTATATGAATCAATGACAACACAGTCCACAGTCAACAAAAATAGAACAATGATTGTTGTTAACCAAAAATAGGTCACGTATGGCAGGAGATTGAATTATACTAATGCATTTGAAAAATATCACTGTAAGTGTAAACAGTGCACAGCTGTCCGGTCCTTCAGCTGGAAGTGCTGCTATTTAGTCCTACTGCAAAGTCTGAAAATGTATCGACTTCTATTTTTGCTCATGTACTTAGAATAGATGCTGTATCACCAGATCATCAATTTACATTAGGTCAAAACCATTCACATTTGCCCAGTTTAATTATAGATCCAAACTTGAAGCTATTGCATAAGTAGTGATAAATCATGCCCCTTCTTAAAACTGTCCCATGCAAGAAGTCTTAGGCACATATATATAGCTATTGGTTAAAATAAGAAGCTGGTTGGGAAACAGAAATAAGAGTACTTGGCTTTGTATTAGCTCAGTAGCATTAAGTCTTATTTGGTAACCGGAAAGACCTCATATAGAGTACCGTGCAAAAGTGTTAGGCACCTTAGCTATATATATGTATCTAAAACTTTTGCACAGTACTGTAAAACTTCAGAAGCAAGAGAAAATCTGCAGATGCTGGAAATCCAAGCAACACACACACAAAATGCTGGGGAAACTCTGTAGGTCGGGCCGCATCTATGGAAAAGAGTACGGTTGACGTTTCAGGCCGAGAATCTTCATCCAGGTGAAAGGTCATGACCCAAACCATTGACTATACCCTTTTCCACAGATGCTACCCATACTGCTGAGTTTCCCTTACTAGCTTAATAGCTAGTAATTTACTAGCTTTTTAAGAATGCGTCAAAGTTAAAATGGAATTCAGTTCAGTGACGAGGTTCACTATAGGGCAGTTTTATGCAGCCATTTTCCAAAATGCACTCAATGGATGAAGTATTAGCTGATAAGCAGATTTCCACTTCAGTCATACAGTCTACTATCTTGCTAAAGTACAATGTTGCTGGGACCCCTTATGATATTGATTAGCATTGCTGCAGATTTTATAGCATCGGAACAGGCACATGATCTTTACTGTGGAAATGCAGCAAGTGAAAATGTGAAAAGATGTAGCTTACATTTTACTATTTATCTGATGAATCCAAGACTCTTCAGGAATAAAAAGAGTTCTTCTGAACTGCAGTTATATTTGTTATACTTCATATAAATTCTTTCTTTTCAAATCTTTTGATTGTTATATTATATTATACAAAAGAAATAACACGAGTACATTGAAGTAACAACACCTACAATGTCTCAAAAAAGACATTATCTTAAAGATTGAAAAAAAATTTATGATAACAAAAAAAACCTACTAAGCAGAAAAAAACGAGGAAAAAAAAACATTAGGTGTACAACCCCGGGGCCAGGCGTCATACAAAAAGCTTCTAAAAATAAACATCAAACCGCCAGCAAGAAAAGAAAATATACCAAAAAATTTACAATTAGATCGTAGAAAAAATCTATCAATTAGCTCAAATGATAATAACGAGCAAATAAGCCCCATCTTTTCTCAAAATCACATAAAGGTTCAAAGGTTCGACTTCTAATTTTCTCCAAACTAAGACATAGCATCACTTCAGAGAACCATTGTGACAAAGTGGGAACTGATGTATCCTTCCACTTCAACAAAATGGCCCTCCTAGCTATCAATGTAACAAATGCAATAACATGTTGGTCAGATACAGAAACACCATGAATATTTTGAGGAATTATTCCAAAAAGCACAGTTAATTTATTAGGTTATAGATTAATTTTAAGTGCTTTAGAAATATATAAATTATACATAGACAATTCCCATATCAACGGTGAAATAATCAATTAAAAGGAACAGTTTAATAGATTAATATTGGCCAGTAAACTCTTTCTGCTCACCCTCTACACTCTTCTCCAAGCAGTCCCTTGGGAAATGGCTGAAAATCAGCACCTTCAACACTACGGCACCGTTTTATCAATGAAGTGTCCAGTTGGCTTTTGTGATACTTTACTCCAAAGTAATACCTCTGTTACTCTGTTATGCCATGAGGATAATTTGAAGTTGTATGGTTTAATCTGTTGCAATATTTTAAATACATGGCTTACTAGAGCTCCTGCATCCAACCATATATTTGGATCTTTGGTCTGGAAACAGTGAAAAAGGAAATCACCGATGCTTTGCTTTGTGCTCTGGGCAAATGGCATCCTTTCAAAGATTTAATAAGATCAATTTTGGCAGGATTAAGCAAGAGGCAAGTAAGAAAAAGTCACAGGAAATTAGCATAAGACTGACAGTTTACTGTTGAACAAACATAGTTCCTCTGCACAGATGACAAAAGACAGACCTCTGCATTATATCCCTATAAATTTAGCCTTCAAACCACACCTGCCACTCACACACATCCAACCCTCCAATATTCTGTTAACGCTAGGATTATTGATGTCAAATCACCTAGAGAAATTGTAATAAAAAATCACAGAAGTAGCACTACTGTTGTTACCTGTGAACACAACATCCACAGTGTAAATTCAGAACTTAGGAAGATGCATGTTTTATCATCATGCTTCATGGGAGCTAAAGCACTCTCTGTTGGCTTTCTAGCTTGGAGTTAAATTCTGCATTCTAATCCATCACTCACATGATGAAAAAGACTTTTAAGCAGTGACCAATCCAGACAGCGGAAGTTTTGAGAGGAGGGGATCTCAATCAGGTCCACTGCCTGAGTAGAAAAGGCAGCAGTGGGTCGCTACAGCAAAAAGGAAATTGGACCAGTGACCAATCCAGACACTGCAAGTTTTGAGAGGAGGGGATTCAACCAAGGACCACTGCCTGAGTAGAAAAGGCAGCAATGGTTGCTACAGAGTAAAAGAGCTTTAGTCAGTGATCAATCAGTGTTTGGGATTGATTCGCAACAACAAATTAAAGAAAGGCAGGGGCAAGCACAGCGGCCATATTTAGAATGGATTTTTATTTGGTACCTCTTAAATGGAGTTACAAAGCTTTGTACTTTGTGGAGAAATTTAAAACAATCAAAGGAACTAATGCACTTAAGTGTACATTAAAAACTAAAAATCATTACTAGCATAAGTACACACATTCCTGCTGTGGATACCCTTCCAGCTCTGTTTCCCTCCCTGATATGCTCGCTTTGACTGAGAGAACAAGGAGGTCACCCTCAAAGCGGATCTCCCACCTGGTAAACTGCCTCTCTCACTTTCCACCTCCGATGTTTGTGCCACCTTGAGCAGGGTGAATGTATGGAAGGCAGCTGGTCCGGATAGAATACCTGGCTGTGTGCTCAGAGCCTGTGCAGGGCGGTTGGCTGGGGTCTTCACGGCCACTTTAAATCTGTCCCTGGCCCAGGCAGTTATCCCCACAAACTTCAAGATCGCCACCATCATGCCAGTGCCAAAGCATTCCACTGCCACGGGCCTGAATGACTTCCGCCCAGTTGCACTCACCCCCATCATTGCAAAGTGCTTTGAGGGACTGGTTCTATCACATCTGAAATCCTGTCTGCCCACTACCCTGGACCCCCATCAATTTGCCTATCGCACCAACAGGTCAACAGAGGACACCATATCCACAGCACTTCACTCTGCCCTGACCCACCTGGATAGCCCCAATTCTTACGTCAGAATGCTGTTTATTGACTTCAGTTCGGCATTCAATACTGTGATCCCCTCCAAGCTGATCACTAAACTTCGCCAGCTTGGTATCAGCTCATCCCTCTGCAATTGGACCTTGGACTTTCTGACTAACAGACCCCAATCAGTTAAGTTAGACAACCTCTCCTCCTCCACTCTCACCCTGAACACCGGCGTGCCTTAAGGCTGTGTGCTAAGCCCTCTTCTGTACTCCCATTTCACCTGTGACTGCGTTCCTGTACATGGTTCTAATTCCATAATCAAGTTCCCAGATGACACCACGGTGGTTGACCTGATCAGAGGGGATGATGAGGTCCAGCACCTGGCCGCATGGTGTGACGACAGCAACCTGGCACTTAACACCCAGAAGACCAAGGAGATCATTGTGGACTTCAGGCATGCTAGGAGCCACATTCACGTCCCCATCTACATCAATGGAGCTGTAGTGGAGCGTGTATCAAGCTTCAGATTCCTTGGTGTCCACGTTTCCGAGGATCTCACCTGGTCCCTGAAGTCCTCCATCCTGATCAAAAAGGCACAACAGCGCCTTTATTTCCTGTGGAGCATCAAGAATGCTCACCTCTGTTCCAGGATACTGATGGACTTTTACCGCTGTACCATTGAGAGCATACTCACCAACTGCATCTCAGTGTGGTATGGCAATTGCCCCATATCAGACCGCAAAGCACTCTAGCATGTGGTGAAAACTGCCCAGCAGATTGTCGGCACCCAATTGCCCACCATTGAGAACATCTACCATAAACGCTGCCTAGGCAGGGCAAAAAGCATTATCAAGGATGCATCTCATCCTAACCACGGACTTTTTACTCTCCTCCCATCCAGTAGGTGCTACAGGAGCCTCCACTCCCGCACCACCAGGCACAGGAAGAGCTTCTTCCCTGAGGCTGTGACCCTGCTGAACCTCACATCACAGCGCTAAGCAGTGCTGCACCCACATTGTACTGTCTCAGTACTTTTATATTTGTGTACTGTAGCACTTACTTGTTATTCACAGTTATTTTGTAAATAACACTATTCTTTGCATTTCTGGTCAGATGCTAACTGCATTTCATTGGCTTTGTATCTGTACATGGCACAATGACAATAAAGTTGAATCTAATCTAATCTAATAAATGTAAGTGCTGGAATTTTGCTTGATATACAGAGAACCACTCACAGTCTCTTGGAACTAATAACTTACTGTTTCCCAACAGACTCTCCATTGTTGCTCATTACTTGAATAGATCAGCAGACTATTATGACAAACTTGAAGTATTTGATTTTAGAGGAAGAAGCAAAAGAATATTGTTTGCTTCAGTTTATAAAATACATAATGTTGTAGCAATCACAGAATAAATTTCACATTGACCTCACATCATAAATATAGGAGAACAATGTAAAAATGTGTGTTCTTAGAATGAAATTTTGCCTACAGGAACGCCAATTGGGAATTTGGGAACATATAGGTCCTAATTTTTCACATCTCAAAATAATGTACATTTCCACATACATGAAATTATATTACTCTTTGCTGAAATGATCCTGTTTTCATTATTTATGCTTATCCAATAGCCCATGTTGACCATGAATCACCAATTTATATTAATCCTATATATTAATCATTTTGAAATTCTTTTCCCATACACTCATCAATCCCCTCCAGATTCTAGCGAATTAACTTAGCAGCCCATTAACTCTGTTACGTGGGAGGAAAACACAGCACCTGGAGTAAACCAACCCAGTCACAGGAATAATATGCACACTCCACACAGCCTGCATTTGGGTCAAGACTGAAGCTGGTTCGCTGGAATTGGGAGGAAGCAGCTGTACCTGTACAACTCTGGTACTCAGGACTTCAACCTGTTAACAACCTTAACACTGTTTTTCTTTCTGTAAGTGCTGGCCAACCTGCTGTTTCAAGCATTTTATTATTATATTATATTAAAAAAATCATATTTTATTTTTCCCAGTTGGCAAAGCTCAAGGCAAAGAGGGAGAACTGAGTTTCAGTATGACTCTGGCTGATCTATACCGACCTCAACTTCTCTTTTGTGCCAGTTCTCCCTTAACCTCAATTCTTCAATTCTCTAAATATTTATCTATCTCCACATTACATACATCTCATAATCTGGTTTACTCTGCCCTCTGAGGTAGAAAGTTCCAATGGTTCACTACCCACTAAGAGAAGATATTTTGTGCACTTTAGTTTTAACTGGCTACCCCTCATTTTGGTAGCTATGTCTCCTAGTGCATGACTCTTCACTAGTAGAAATGTCTCACCAACTACTTCGTCAATTCCTTTAGAATTGTATGTTTGAATAAGGTCACTCCTCATTCTTCTAAACTCCAAGCAATACAGACACAAACCATCTAGGCTTTCTTCGTGGGACAGCCCACACATCTCCAGAATTAGCTGAATGAATCTCCTTTGAACAACCTCCAATTCAGCTATATCCTTTCTTAGGTAAGAGGATTAAAGCTGTGGCTTCACCTACAGCCTGTACAACTGTAATAAAACCTCCCATTTACTAAATGCCAACCTCCTTCCCAAAATGCTATTTACCTTCTGAAATAATTGTTGGGCCCATCTTTTTTTGCCATTAATTCACTAGAACATGTAGACCTGAATTTTACTCACCTGTATTCTCTCCACATTTAGACAATAATAATGAGACTATAAGTCCATCTGATGGAGACTGAGATGCCTTAGGCCACTACGCTAATCTTTTTGCATCTAGGCCAACAAAATATTACCATGTGTGGGCAATGCACAACATTCCTGCAGGAAAAAGAGATACCAGCAAGTTCTGGATCAGTATGTTCCAGGTGATGATTACAAACCAGGTGTTTTGGAGTTTTGTTCTTGTAAGAAATTGAATTTAAGGACTAATAGCATAACATAGAGTTTATCCATTTGTTGAGAAAAATTGATTCTCAATCTGCCTGTGCCCTTGATATGATAAAACAGTCTTGTCATGATCAAAACCATTGCAACGTTTCCTAAATCCACATCCTCCATTTCTTTGGCACCATTTATTTGAATGGAGAACTTGAGACTTGGAAGCCATATACAGCTTCGTAACAATAAACGCATAGAATCTAATTGACTTTCCAGAGCAAAAAAAAAAGCAGATATTTCCAATTTCCTCAAAAACACAACATTATAACTTGTTTAAAACAATTTTATGTTATGACGTGAAAATCCTAATGCATCTCCTGGTTGATATCCACCTTCCTCCTACCTATAAATATTAAGTTATCTAAAGATGCAAGGTCCATTTTAAATGAATCTGAACAAAATTCATTTGCTTCCAGTTAAGTACACTTCTAAAAATGCTGGTTACAAATCCCTTTGGGTGTTTTACCAGTTCCTACCTTCCTAAATTTGTCCAGCATCACATCCCTTGAAATCTTCACACTTCTCCTTTCCTGGCCAAGGACTTAAGTGCATTGACAAGTGCAGGACTTTTGTTGCTGAAGGCACAACTTCTGGAATTCACCCACAAGGACTCACAATTTCACTTTCTGCCTTCTCACTTTAACCAAGATTTAGATAATCAGGACCAACCTGTGAACTGTAGATTGAGTGAGAGATGATGCATTTCTGGGAAGGTCAAATGCAAAAGCAAGATATACATTAAATGCAGGAGCCTGAAGAGCATTGAGGAGCTTGGGGTTCAAGTCCATAGTTCCATGAAAGTGTGCAATGCAATAGGCCGATAAAAGAAAGGTGTATGTCTTTATTGGTCTGAGCATTGCATATAAATGCTGGACTTTCAAGTTGCTACTGTATTAAACTTCATTTGAAGCATTGTGTCACAACTCCAAAGGCAAGATATTGAGTCTTTGAAAAGATTTCAGAAGAGATTCACCATGATGCTGTTTGGATGAGATTGTATTAGCTATCATAATATGTGGACAAACTTGGATTACTTAATTATTTTATTTAATTTTTATACATATTTATTGTAATTTATAGTTTTCTTCTTCTTATGTATAATAATTATATATTGCAACCTACTGCTGCCACAAAACATCACAAAATACACCAGTGATATTAAACCTGATTCTGATTCTGATCTTCTCTGGGGTGCTGGAAGATGACTGCAGGATAGAGGAGGTATTCAGAGTATTTTTTCCGGGGTGGAAATGTCAAACACTAGAGAACATAGGTTCAAGATGAGAGGGAAAAAGTTTAAAAGATGTGTACAAGGCAGGTTTATTTTACACAGATTGGTGACTGCTTTGAAATGAACTACCAGAGAAAGTGGTAGAAACGGATATGATAGAAATGTTTAAAAAGGCATTTAGACAAGCACATGAACAGGCAAAAGATAGAGGGATACAAACCATGTGCAGGTAGACATCGTTAACTTAGAGTGGCATCATGGACAGCCCCAACATGGTAGGTTTAAGGAATTGTTCCTGTCCTGTATTCCATTTTCTGTCGAAGACTCTATATAAATAGAAGTTATTGTTGTGGATGTTGTTGGAACTGATCGGCAACAATTGGGTGCCTCAGCATAACAGCTGAGACAGGCATTACATCAAATGGGAATCCATGGTCATCAGGTGCTCCGCCCTGAAATTCCATTACAATTTTCCTGGCTGACTACTTTCATTCCAATGGAACTATTTAAGATATTTTTCAGTATTTCCACATTTCTTCTGCCAAAGCTACAACAAACAATTGGGACAATTCTGATGAAAATTCACTCCCATGTGGAATCTTGCAGCAGAGAATTGTATTGCTGAGAAAATTGTGCTTCTGCTCTGCAAGAACACAGAAAAAGCTTTTCACTTAACATCAATTAAATGGATTTTTCTCCAGTATCTTCCACTGATTGTCCAGGTTAAAATGATGTCCATTTCTATTTTACAAAACATTATAGAGTATACTTTCACTATAGTTTTAATTTAAAATGGTCAAACTGCAGTAATTCATCAGCCAATGATTAGTAAGGAACACTTTGGGTCTGAATCATGGTGCGGAATAGATGTATGCATATTTATCAGCCACACTTTGGTTCCTCTGAGTCATGCACACATTTAACAATAGTGGTCAAAGCCAAATTTCTCCCCCAACTCATTAATAAAGGGAGTGAAAAGCACAAGGTTCCAACACTAACAAGAGAAAATCTGCAGATGCTGGAAATCCAAGCAGCACACACAAAATGCTGGAGGAACTCAGCAGGCCAGGTAGCATCTATGGAAAAGAGTACAGTTGATGTTCCGAGCCAAGACGCTTCAGCAGGACAGGATATTGAACACTGATCTGACAGCTGTCTAGCATATAAAATCTCCTTCAACACCAGTTTTAGTTCATTGAATACAACTAGTATTTTACCCAAATGTTTTCCTGACAATGATGTGAATAGTTATTTAATAATTGTTTGCCAGGTATATCTCAGAAGTTTTTCGAAACCCCAAAAACACAATGTGCGACATTCCTATGGTGCCCAACCGAGTAGGCTTGCAAATAGTCCCATACAGAATAGGATGCATTATCCCCAATGAGAACTTCCCCAATTCTTTGTGCTTTGGAAACGTTTATTCCAGGTTTTGTCATTTAGTGTAGCATATTTAATTTTTCCATCAATTTTATAATGGGGCTATTTTTCCAATACTCTATAAAATTTCCTATTATATGTTTTCCTTTTTCTACCAATTTTATCTCAACTTTTGAACATGTAGTCGAGTTTGGGTACAATTCTGTTTGTTCTCACCTAATTGTCTTTTGCCTGATGAGCATTTGTCTCACATACAGTAAAATATAAAAGAAGGTTGAGACTAATATCAATATCACTGTCATGAATAATCAGAGTCCTTTTCCAAGGGTGAGTCAGTCTAAACTTAGACAGTGTAGGTTTAAGGTGAGAGGGGTTAATTTAAAAGAAAAAAGATCTGAAGGATAAGTTTTTGACAAAGGGATTGGTAGTTGTATTGAATGAATCGCCAAGGGACGTAGTAAGACAGATACAATAAAAGCTTGGTGAAACAAACCAATTTGAAGGAATATCAAGGCAGAGGAGTGAGGTTGAGATGATTAGGAACTGAGGATGTCAGATTTGGGAAACAGCTAGCTGAAAGAACTACCATTAATTGTGGAAGAAAGTAGAAGATAAATCATAAACCTGATTGTAGAAATGTTGAATTCTTGTTGAAGAGCTGCAGCATATTACTGATGCAGCAGGGCACAAACTTCACTAAGCTAAGGACAAGGGAATCAAGAAGAATAAAATAAATTAGAATCAAATGAGTTAAACCATTCAATACAGACAGTTTCACAATGAAACTTTAGAGATATAGATTGTATATCTCAGGGGACACTCTGTGGATATCTCAAGGAGATTTGATGATGAAATTCACCCTCACCTTCAATAAATTAATAGCTAAATACTTTACCTGAATCTTTTACACTAACCTCATAATCCACAATTCCATTAATAACTAAAAATTGATTAAACTCTATCTTCAAGATGCCAACACAACCTTTGGACAAAGAAAAGAGAGTTCAATGATTTTAAGATTTCAGATTTGGCATAAAACTGTTGTCTACCAGGCAGTCACATTCCCGGCCATCTTATATGTTTATGAACACTCTACTAACTACAATAGTCAAATTCACTGGAAGGGTAAGTCAATCAGTGGTAGTATCGCTTCACAAGCCAACATTTCCAATACTGAGGCTCAGGTTACCCTCAATCAAACACAGTTGGGCAGCACCTACTGTATATTCATATGCCCACGACCAGCCACTCAAAACTGATATCCCATGCCAAGCTTTGTCAAGAAAGGTTATTAGATGGATGGAGGAAAATATACAAGTTCAAAGCTTCCTTGAAGAAATGCATCATCCTCACCAACTCCTGTGAACTTCTGGCCCATCAACACTCAAGAAATTTGATGTGATTTCACTCCATTATTGTGGGTTCTGAGGCAACTGATTGGGTCACTGTGGAGACTATAGACTTCTCCACGGGATGTAAGGTGGGCATACATTGTGGCATTGTGCAATACTTCTGAGTGTTTCTGATATGTGGGCTTGAGCTTATTTGACTATCTCAAATATTCACTAATTATTTTAGACATTTATAGGCTAGGGACTCCCAAGAGTCAGTAGAGAAGATGCATTTTGTTCCAAAGTGGCTCCAACATTCAATGATTAATGGCTCAGTCTTTTACCTCGATTTCACTTTCCTACGCTAACTTCAGAGTCATAGTGTTGTACAGCAGAGGAAAACAGGCCTTTCAGCCCACAAAGTGCATGCCAACCATTGTGCCCATCTGCAATAATCCATTTACCTGCATTAGATCCCTACCCTCCTATACATTATCTTAATGCTTTGAGAGGTTGGTTATGGCTAGAATTAACTCCTGTTTCAGCAAATTGCCCATTGCCACAATAGATCTACAGTGGATGTGATCTCATTGGCTCTTCATGAAGCCTTGAATCAACTGGACAATACCAATATCAGGATGCTGTTTATTGACTACAGCTCAGCATTTAACTTAATTATTCCTACAGTTCTTATGAAAAAGTCCAAAACCTGAGACTATATACCTCTCTCTACAACTGGATCCTTGACTTCCTAACTAAAAGTCCACAGTCTGTGCAGATTGGAAATAACTTCTCCACCTCTCTGACAATCAACACTAGCACAGCTCAGGGATATGTGCTTAGCCCACTGCTCTACTCTCTCTAACCCATGATTGCATGGCTAGGCACATCTCAAATGCCATCCATAACTCTGCTGACACAACAATTGTTGGCAAAATTTCAGATGGTGACAAGAGGGCATACAGAAGCTAGTTGAGTGGTATTGCATCAACAGCATTGCACTCAACACCAGCAAGTCCAAGGAACTGATTGTGGACTTCAAAAAGGGTAAGATGAGGAGCCCATACCAGTCCTCATAGAGGGATCAGAAATGGTAAGAATGAGCAATTTCAAGTTCCTTGGTGTGAACATCTCTGAAGATCTATCCTGGATCCAGTATATCAAAGCAGCTACAAAGAAGATATGACAGTGGTTATATTTCATTAGGAGCTTGAGGAGAATTGGTATGTCATCAAAGACACTTGTAAATTTCTACAAATATATCATGGATAGCATTCTAACTGTCTGCATCATCGCCTAGTATGGAGGGGGAAGTGCTAATGCACAGGATCGAAATAAGCTTCAAGGAGTTGTAAACTTAGTCAGCTCCATCATGGGCACTAGCCTCCGCAGTATCTGGCACACCTTCAATGGAGGGATACCTTAGAAACAAGGACCTCCATCAACCCGGACATGCGCAGTTCTCAGTGCTACCATTAGGGAGAAGTACAGGAGCCTGAAGGTACACACTCAATGATTCAGGAACAGCTTCTTCCTCTCTGCCATCCAATTTCTGAATGGACATTGAAACCATGAACACTACTTCACTACCTTTCTAAAAAAATAATTTTGCACTACTTATTTAAACTAACTATTTAATATTATGTCTTGCATTGTACTGCTGCCACAAGGACAACAAATTTCATAACATACACCAGTATTATTAAACCTGATTCTGATGCTAAGGTGCCTGTCTGAAATTTATCTGACTCCATCATGTCCTCTGGCAGTGAGTGTGCGGTGTAAAATAACTTTTCTCCTTAGAAAGTATTTAATGCTCCTCTCTTTCAACTTCGACATGTGTGCACTTTTTGATGCTCCTGCTGTGGGCACAAGATTCTGTCTGATCTATGCCTCTCATAATCTTATACACCTCAACTAGGCTAATGCTCAGCATCCCTTACTCCATATTACTCGACTCCCTCAATGTCTAAAGATCATCAGTGTACTCATAATCTTATACACCTCAACTAGGCTAATGCTCAGCATCCTTTACTCCATATTACTCGACTCCCTCAATGTCTAAAGATCATCAGTGTACTCATAATCTTATACACCTCAACTAGGCTAATGCTCAGCATCCTTTACTCCATATTACTCGACTCCCTCAATGTCTAAAGATCATCAGTGTACTCATAATGTTATACACCTCAACTAGGCTAATGCTCAGCATCCCTTACTCCATATTACTCGACTCCCTCAATGTCTAAAGATCATCAGTGTACTCATAATCTTATACACCTCAACTAGGCTAATGCTCAGCATCCCTTACTCCATATTACTCGACTCCCTCAATGTCTAAAGATCATCAGTGTACTCATAATCTTATACACCTCAACTAGGCTAATGCTCAGCATCCCTTACTCCATATTACTCGACTCCCTCAATGTCTAAAGATCATCAGTGTACTCATAATCTTATACACCTCAACTAGGCTAATGCTCAGCATCCTTTACTCCATATTACTCGACTCCCTCAATGTCTAAAGATCATCAGTGTACTCATAATCTTATACACCTCAACTAGGCTAATGCTCAGCATCCTTTACTCCATATTACTCGACTCCCTCAATGTCTAAAGATCATCAGTGTACTCATAATGTTATACACCTCAACTAGGCTAATGCTCAGCATCCCTTACTCCATATTACTCGACTCCCTCAATGTCTAAAGATCATCAGTGTACTCATAATCTTATACACCTCAACTAGGCTAATGCTCAGCATCCCTTACTCCATATTACTCGACTCCCTCAATGTCTAAAGATCATCAGTGTACTCATAATCTTATACACCTCACTAGGCTAATGCTCAGCATCCTTTACTCCATATTACTCGACTCCCTCAATGTCTAAAGATCATCAGTGTACTCATAATGTTATACACCTCAACTAGGCTAATGCTCAGCATCCCTTACTCCATATTACTCGACTCCCTCAATGTCTAAAGATCATCAGTGTACTCATAATCTTATACACCTCAACTAGGCTAATGCTCAGCATCCCTTACTCCATATTACTCGACTCCCTCAATGTCTAAAGATCATCAGTGTACTCATAATCTTATACACCTCAACTAGGCTAATGCTCAGCATCCCTTACTCCATATTACTCGACTCCCTCAATGTCTAAAGATCATCAGTGTACTCATAATCTTATACACCTCAACTAGGCTAATGCTCAGCATCCTTTACTCCATATTACTCGACTCCCTCAATGTCTAAAGATCATCAGTGTACTCATAATGTTATACACCTCAACTAGGCTAATGCTCAGCATCCCTTACTCCATATTACTCGACTCCCTCAATGTCTAAAGATCATCAGTGTACTCATAATCTTATACACCTCAACTAGGCTAATGCTCAGCATCCCTTACTCCATATTACTCGACTCCCTCAATGTCTAAAGATCATCAGTGTACTCATAATCTTATACACCTCAACTAGGCTAATGCTCAGCATCCCTTACTCCATATTACTCGACTCCCTCAATGTCTAAAGATCATCAGTGTACTCATAATCTTATACACCTCAACTAGGCTAATGCTCAGCATCCTTTACTCCATATTACTCGACTCCCTCAATGTCTAAAGATCATCAGTGTACTCATAATGTTATACACCTCAACTAGGCTAATGCTCAGCATCCCTTACTCCATATTACTCGACTCCCTCAATGTCTAAAGATCATCAGTGTACTCATAATCTTATACACCTCAACTAGGCTAATGCTCAGCATCCCTTACTCCATATTACTCGACTCCCTCAATGTCTAAAGATCATCAGTGTACTCATAATCTTATACACCTCAACTAGGCTAATGCTCAGCATCCCTTACTCCATATTACTCGACTCCCTCAATGTCTAAAGATCATCAGTGTACTCATAATCTTATACACCTCAACTAGGCTAATGCTCAGCATCCTTTACTCCATATTACTCGACTCCCTCAATGTCTAAAGATCATCAGTGTACTCATAATGTTATACACCTCAACTAGGCTAATGCTCAGCATCCCTTACTCCATATTACTCGACTCCCTCAATGTCTAAAGATCATCAGTGTACTCATAATCTTATACACCTCAACTAGGCTAATGCTCAGCATCCCTTACTCCATATTACTCGACTCCCTCAATGTCTAAAGATCATCAGTGTACTCATAATCTTATACACCTCAACTAGGCTAATGCTCAGCATCCTTTACTCCATATTACTCGACTCCCTCAATGTCTAAAGATCATCAGTGTACTCATAATGTTATACACCTCAACTAGGCTAATGCTCAGCATCCCTTACTCCATATTACTCGACTCCCCTCAATGTCTAAAGATCATCAGTGTACTCATAATCTTATACACCTCAACTAGGCTAATGCTCAGCATCCCTTACTCCATATTACTCGACTCCCTCAATGTCTAAAGATCATCAGTGTACTCATAATCTTATACACCTCAACTAGGCTAATGCTCAGCATCCCTTACTCCATATTACTCGACTCCCTCAATGTCTAAAGATCATCAGTGTACTCATAATCTTATACACCTCAACTAGGCTAATGCTCAGCATCCCTTACTCCATATTACTCGACTCCCTCAATGTCTAAAGATCATCAGTGTACTCATAATCTTATACACCTCAACTAGGCTAATGCTCAGCATCCCTTACTCCATATTACTCGACTCCCTCAATGTCTAAAGATCATCAGTGTACTCATAATGTTATACACCTCAACTAGGCTAATGCTCAGCATCCCTTACTCCATATTACTCGACTCCCTCAATGTCTAAAGATCATCAGTGTACTCATAATCTTATACACCTCAACTAGGCTAATGCTCAGCATCCCTTACTCCATATTACTCGACTCCCTCAATGTCTAAAGATCATCAGTGTACTCATAATGTTATACACCTCAACTAGGCTAATGCTCAGCATCCCTTACTCCATATTACTCGACTCCCTCAATGTCTAAAGATCATCAGTGTACTCATAATCTTATACACCTCAACTAGGCTAATGCTCAGCATCCTTTACTCCATATTACTCGACTCCCTCAATGTCTAAAGATCATCAGTGTACTCATAATCTTATACACCTCAACTAGGCTAATGCTCAGCATCCCTTACTCCATATTACTCGACTCCCTCAATGTCTAAAGATCATCAGTGTACTCATAATCTTATACACCTCAACTAGGCTAATGCTCAGCATCCTTACTCCATATTACTCGACTCCCTCAATGTCTAAAGATCATCAGTGTACTCATAATCTTATACACCTCAACTAGGCTAATGCTCAGCATCCTTTACTCCATATTACTCGACTCCCTCAATGTCTAAAGATCATCAGTGTACTCATAATCTTATACACCTCAACTAGGCTAATGCTCAGCATCCCTTACTCCATATTACTCGACTCCCTCAATGTCTAAAGATCATCAGTGTACTCATAATCTTATACACCTCAACTAGGCTAATGCTCAGCATCCTTTACTCCATATTACTCGACTCCCTCAATGTCTAAAGATCATCAGTGTACTCATAATCTTATACACCTCAACTAGGCTAATGCTCAGCATCCCTTACTCCATATTACTCGACTCCCTCAATGTCTAAAGATCATCAGTGTACTCATAATCTTATACACCTCAACTAGGCTAATGCTCAGCATCCCTTACTCCATATTACTCGACTCCCTCAATGTCTAAAGATCATCAGTGTACTCATAATCTTATACACCTCAACTAGGCTAATGCTCAGCATCCTTTACTCCATATTACTCGACTCCCTCAATGTCTAAAGATCATCAGTGTACTCATAATCTTATACACCTCAACTAGGCTAATGCTCAGCATCCCTTACTCCATATTACTCGACTCCCTCAATGTCTAAAGATCATCAGTGTACTCATAATCTTATACACCTCAACTAGGCTAATGCTCAGCATCCCTTACTCCATATTACTCGACTCCCTCAATGTCTAAAGATCATCAGTGTACTCATAATCTTATACACCTCAACTAGGCTAATGCTCAGCATCCCTTACTCCATATTACTCGACTCCCTCAATGTCTAAAGATCATCAGTGTACTCATAATCTTATACACCTCAACTAGGCTAATGCTCAGCATCCCTTACTCCATATTACTCGACTCCCTCAATGTCTAAAGATCATCAGTGTACTCATAATCTTATACACCTCAACTAGGCTAATGCTCAGCATCCTTTACTCCATATTACTCGACTCCCTCAATGTCTAAAGATCATCAGTGTACTCATAATCTTATACACCTCAACTAGGCTAATGCTCAGCATCCCTTACTCCATATTACTCGACTCCCTCAATGTCTAAAGATCATCAGTGTACTCATAATCTTATACACCTCAACTAGGCTAATGCTCAGCATCCTTTACTCCATATTACTCGACTCCCTCAATGTCTAAAGATCATCAGTGTACTCATAATCTTATACACCTCAACTAGGCTAATGCTCAGCATCCCTTACTCCATATTACTCGACTCCCTCAATGTCTAAAGATCATCAGTGTACTCATAATCTTATACACCTCAACTAGGCTAATGCTCAGCATCCCTTACTCCATATTACTCGACTCCCTCAATGTCTAAAGATCATCAGTGTACTCATAATCTTATACACCTCAACTAGGCTAATGCTCAGCATCCTTTACTCCATATTACTCGACTCCCTCAATGTCTAAAGATCATCAGTGTACTCATAATCTTATACACCTCAACTAGGCTAATGCTCAGCATCCCTTACTCCATATTACTCGACTCCCTCAATGTCTAAAGATCATCAGTGTACTCATAATCTTATACACCTCAACTAGGCTAATGCTCAGCATCCCTTACTCCATATTACTCGACTCCCTCAATGTCTAAAGATCATCAGTGTACTCATAATCTTATACACCTCAACTAGGCTAATGCTCAGCATCCCTTACTCCATATTACTCGACTCCCTCAATGTCTAAAGATCATCAGTGTACTCATAATCTTATACACCTCAACTAGGCTAATGCTCAGCATCCCTTACTCCATATTACTCGACTCCCTCAATGTCTAAAGATCATCAGTGTACTCATAATGTTATACACCTCAACTAGGCTAATGCTCAGCATCCCTTACTCCATATTACTCGACTCCCTCAATGTCTAAAGATCATCAGTGTACTCATAATGTTATACACCTCAACTAGGCTAATGCTCAGCATCCCTTTACTCCATATTACTCGACTCCCTCAATGTCTAAAGATCATCAGTGTACTCATAATGTTATACACCTCAACTAGGCTAATGCTCAGCATCCCTTACTCCATATTACTCGACTCCCTCAATGTCTAAAGATCATCAGTGTACTCATAATGTTATACACCTCAACTAGGCTAATGCTCAGCATCCCTTACTCCATATTACTCGACTCCCTCAATGTCTAAAGATCATCAGTGTACTCATAATGTTATACACCTCAACTAGGCTAATGCTCAGCATCCCTTACTCCATATTACTCGACTCCCTCAATGTCTAAAGATCATCAGTGTACTCATAATGTTATACACCTCAACTAGGCTAATGCTCAGCATCCCTTACTCCATATTACTCGACTCCCTCAATGTCTAAAGATCATCAGTGTACTCATAATGTTATACACCTCAACTAGGCTAATGCTCAGCATCCCTTACTCCATATTACTCGACTCCCTCAATGTCTAAAGATCATCAGTGTACTCATAATCTTATACACCTCAACTAGGCTAATGCTCAGCATCCCTTACTCCATATTACTCGACTCCCTCAATGTCTAAAGATCATCAGTGTACTCATAATCTTATACACCTCAACTAGGCTAATGCTCAGCATCCTTTACTCCATATTACTCGACTCCCTCAATGTCTAAAGATCATCAGTGTACTCATAATCTTATACACCTCAACTAGGCTAATGCTCAGCATCCCTTACTCCATATTACTCGACTCCCTCAATGTCTAAAGATCATCAGTGTACTCATAATCTTATACACCTCAACTAGGCTAATGCTCAGCATCCCTTACTCCATATTACTCGACTCCCTCAATGTCTAAAGATCATCAGTGTACTCATAATCTTATACACCTCAACTAGGCTAATGCTCAGCATCCCTTACTCCATATTACTCGACTCCCTCAATGTCTAAAGATCATCAGTGTACTCATAATCTTATACACCTCAACTAGGCTAATGCTCAGCATCCCTTACTCCATATTACTCGACTCCCTCAATGTCTAAAGATCATCAGTGTACTCATAATCTTATACACCTCAACTAGGCTAATGCTCAGCATCCTTTACTCCATATTACTCGACTCCCTCAATGTCTAAAGATCATCAGTGTACTCATAATCTTATACACCTCAACTAGGCTAATGCTCAGCATCCCTTACTCCATATTACTCGACTCCCTCAATGTCTAAAGATCATCAGTGTACTCATAATCTTATACACCTCAACTAGGCTAATGCTCAGCATCCCTTACTCCATATTACTCGACTCCCTCAATGTCTAAAGATCATCAGTGTACTCATAATCTTATACACCTCAACTAGGCTAATGCTCAGCATCCCTTACTCCATATTACTCGACTCCCTCAATGTCTAAAGATCATCAGTGTACTCATAATCTTATACACCTCAACTAGGCTAATGCTCAGCATCCCTTACTCCATATTACTCGACTCCCTCAATGTCTAAAGATCATCAGTGTACTCATAATCTTATACACCTCAACTAGGCTAATGCTCAGCATCCTTTACTCCATATTACTCGACTCCCTCAATGTCTAAAGATCATCAGTGTACTCATAATCTTATACACCTCAACTAGGCTAATGCTCAGCATCCCTTACTCCATATTACTCGACTCCCTCAATGTCTAAAGATCATCAGTGTACTCATAATCTTATACACCTCAACTAGGCTAATGCTCAGCATCCTTTACTCCATATTACTCGACTCCCTCAATGTCTAAAGATCATCAGTGTACTCATAATCTTATACACCTCAACTAGGCTAATGCTCAGCATCCTTACTCCATATTACTCGACTCCCCTCAATGTCTAAAGATCATCAGTGTACTCATAATCTTATACACCTCAACTAGGCTAATGCTCAGCATCCCTTACTCCATATTACTCGACTCCCTCAATGTCTAAAGATCATCAGTGTACTCATAATCTTATACACCTCAACTAGGCTAATGCTCAGCATCCTTTACTCCATATTACTCGACTCCCTCAATGTCTAAAGATCATCAGTGTACTCATAATCTTATACACCTCAACTAGGCTAATGCTCAGCATCCCTTACTCCATATTACTCGACTCCCTCAATGTCTAAAGATCATCAGTGTACTCATAATCTTATACACCTCAACTAGGCTAATGCTCAGCATCCCTTACTCCATATTACTCGACTCCCTCAATGTCTAAAGATCATCAGTGTACTCATAATCTTATACACCTCAACTAGGCTAATGCTCAGCATCCCCTTACTCCATATTACTCGACTCCCTCAATGTCTAAAGATCATCAGTGTACTCATAATCTTATACACCTCAACTAGGCTAATGCTCAGCATCCCTTACTCCATATTACTCGACTCCCTCAATGTCTAAAGATCATCAGTGTACTCATAATGTTATACACCTCAACTAGGCTAATGCTCAGCATCCCTTACTCCATATTACTCGACTCCCTCAATGTCTAAAGATCATCAGTGTACTCATAATGTTATACACCTCAACTAGGCTAATGCTCAGCATCCTTTACTCCATATTACTCGACTCCCTCAATGTCTAAAGATCATCAGTGTACTCATAATGTTATACACCTCAACTAGGCTAATGCTCAGCATCCCTTACTCCATATTACTCGACTCCCTCAATGTCTAAAGATCATCAGTGTACTCATAATGTTATACACCTCAACTAGGCTAATGCTCAGCATCCCTTACTCCATATTACTCGACTCCCTCAATGTCTAAAGATCATCAGTGTACTCATAATGTTATACACCTCAACTAGGCTAATGCTCAGCATCCCTTACTCCATATTACTCGACTCCCTCAATGTCTAAAGATCATCAGTGTACTCATAATGTTATACACCTCAACTAGGCTAATGCTCAGCATCCCTTACTCCATATTACTCGACTCCCTCAATGTCTAAAGATCATCAGTGTACTCATAATGTTATACACCTCAACTAGGCTAATGCTCAGCATCCCTTACTCCATATTACTCGACTCCCTCAATGTCTAAAGATCATCAGTGTACTCATAATCTTATACACCTCAACTAGGCTAATGCTCAGCATCCCTTACTCCATATTACTCGACTCCCTCAATGTCTAAAGATCATCAGTGTACTCATAATCTTATACACCTCAACTAGGCTAATGCTCAGCATCCTTTACTCCATATTACTCGACTCCCTCAATGTCTAAAGATCATCAGTGTACTCATAATCTTATACACCTCAACTAGGCTAATGCTCAGCATCCCTTACTCCATATTACTCGACTCCCTCAATGTCTAAAGATCATCAGTGTACTCATAATCTTATACACCTCAACTAGGCTAATGCTCAGCATCCCTTACTCCATATTACTCGACTCCCTCAATGTCTAAAGATCATCAGTGTACTCATAATCTTATACACCTCAACTAGGCTAATGCTCAGCATCCCTTACTCCATATTACTCGACTCCCTCAATGTCTAAAGATCATCAGTGTACTCATAATCTTATACACCTCAACTAGGCTAATGCTCAGCATCCCTTACTCCATATTACTCGACTCCCTCAATGTCTAAAGATCATCAGTGTACTCATAATGTTATACACCTCAACTAGGCTAATGCTCAGCATCCCTTACTCCATATTACTCGACTCCCTCAATGTCTAAAGATCATCAGTGTACTCATAATGTTATACACCTCAACTAGGCTAATGCTCAGCATCCTTTACTCCATATTACTCGACTCCTCAATGTCTAAAGATCATCAGTGTACTCATAATGTTATACACCTCAACTAGGCTAATGCTCAGCATCCCTTACTCCATATTACTCGACTCCCTCAATGTCTAAAGATCATCAGTGTACTCATAATGTTATACACCTCAACTAGGCTAATGCTCAGCATCCCTTACTCCATATTACTCGACTCCCTCAATGTCTAAAGATCATCAGTGTACTCATAATGTTATACACCTCAACTAGGCTAATGCTCAGCATCCCTTACTCCATATTACTCGACTCCCTCAATGTCTAAAGATCATCAGTGTACTCATAATGTTATACACCTCAACTAGGCTAATGCTCAGCATCCCTTACTCCATATTACTCGACTCCCTCAATGTCTAAAGATCATCAGTGTACTCATAATGTTATACACCTCAACTAGGCTAATGCTCAGCATCCCTTACTCCATATTACTCGACTCCCTCAATGTCTAAAGATCATCAGTGTACTCATAATCTTATACACCTCAACTAGGCTAATGCTCAGCATCCCTTACTCCATATTACTCGACTCCCTCAATGTCTAAAGATCATCAGTGTACTCAGCCTGTAAAGTACAGTATCTTTGAACAGACGACATCAATGATGCCTTCTGGAGGTACTGAGGTTCCACACCACCAGGTTCTGGAATAGTTATGGATAGCTTCAACCACAACTGATTACTCTGAACTTTTAAAGTTCTCACCTACAGTTTCACCTTTCAACTCATGACCTCAGTACATTTTTTTTTGCACAGTTTGTATTCTTTTGCATATTCATTTTTTGACAGTCTTTGGCTGTTATGTACAGCTTTTCATAAATTCTATTGTGTTTTTTTCCTGTAAATGCTTGCTAGAAAATGAATCTCAAGGTGGTATGTTTTAAAATATACAAACTTTGATAATAAATTTACTTTGAAGAAATATAATCTCATCTCTACCCAGAATAACCAATTCCTTAGCTTGAAATTGCACTCCCTGGTTCTAGACAGCTGAGCCACGGTAAACAATATCCTAGCAAACACCCTGTCAGGCCCCATAGAAACGTATTCCACTTTACAAGATTACTTCTTGTTCTTGTCAATTCAAGTGCATGTAAACTCAGCTCCCTTAATCTTTTTTGACAAAACAATCACCCAACCTCAGAATCACTCTGTGAAGCAGCTGGGTTTTCCTTAGCATAAGACAGTTTTCACATTAATAGATTTTAAACATTATTGTCAGTTGCAGTAAATTACAAAACAGTTGGTACTACTTAGACTTCTTATACTAAATTAATGTTGCCAGATTTTAATTAGCATTTAAATAGCTTAGTCTGGGTGGACCAGATACAAAACAAATACAGTGCCATTTTTATCTTTAATGTGCGTCATTGAGCTCCTCTGTCTTATTTAGGCCTATTAATGCATATAAGTTAATACGTCAGTAAGTGAATTAGTTGATGGCATGATTGTTTGACTTTTTGCAATCAGTGAGGCAGTCAATTTTTATCACATCAGCTGCAAAACGGCAATGCATTGGTGGTGGGTGGTCAGGCTGGGGAGGGGGGAAGAGAGGGGAGAGGGAGGGGGGAGAGGGGCAGGGGAGAGAGGGGGAGAGAGAGGGTGAGACAGGGGGAGAAGAGGGGGGAGAAGAGGGGGAGAGGAGAGAGGGAGGGGAGGGGAGAGAGGGAGGGGAGGGGAGAGGGGGACAGGGAGAGAGGGGGAGAGGGGGAGAGGAGAGGGGGAGAGGGAAGGGGAGAGGGGGAGGGGGAGAGAGGAGAGGGGAGAGAGAGGGAAGAGAGGGAGAGGGGGAGAAGAAAAGAGGGGAGGGAAGGGAGTAGAGGAGGGGAGAGAGGAGAGGAGGAGAGAGAGAGGAGAGGAGAGGAGAGGAGAGAAGGGGAGAGAGGGGGAGAGAGAGTGGGAAAGATAGGGGAGGAAGAATGGTTGGAGAAAGAGAGAAAGAGAAAATGAGAGAGTATGAAAAGAGCAGCTAAAATTGAATTAGACATCACAATATGCATACTGTTATGCAAACAAACATTTCACCTAAACTACTGAGGTGTTTATAAAATTTTGCAGGAAGTTCAGTAATCAGCCTGGTTATTGAACACAGTGATCATGTTAGAGAGATCTGGAGAGATGTCAATTTGTTCATCGATTACAGAAAAGGTAAAGCACTTGCTATTGTTTTTAAGATACCACTGATAATGTTTGACAACAAAGAACACAAATTAAAAACTTGAATTCATGACATTTACACCCTGTTTATATCCTAGTGTATACAATCTGAAAAAATAATTATCCTGATTACTTTTTGCTTGGAGCTGATTGTGATCCCACAGGATCTACACTGCATTCTGCCTTTAAGTTCAAGTTCAAGTTTAATTGTCATTTAACCGTACATAAATGCCAATGAATACAGCCAAATGAGGCCAAGGTGCAACACACAGTACTAGTAGTCATACACAGCACAAAGCACATATAAGATAGCAAGCATATATAAGATATCAATAAAATATAGTCACACAAAAATATATATAGTCCAAATCTCTGAGCCCATAAATGTTGCAGACTTCTGCAATAGAACACAATATGGCTTGTGGTCTGCCTAGGAAACACTGAGTTGGGGAAGCACAGACTCCAGCTTGGGTGCAGCACCACACCGCTCCAGTGGAGGGCGCCGTCTCCAAAGCATCTCTCCTGTGCGGCTGTAAACAGACAACACTCTGGCTTGAGACCTTGTTCTCACTATGACTAAGGCCCCTCGGCCCCTCTATCCACCCGTGCTATCTGCCAATAGATTAGTGAATCGGATTTGCAGCATACCCCATTAACGATATCCAACAGGGTGTTGCAGTCACAGGAAAAGTGACTAAGGTAATCACTTGCTGTTGACTGCACAAGCTTTCATGCACGGACTCTCTGACACAGGCAGCAGCACGATCCGCACCAAGTCCAGCTCCTTCAGTTTCTCCGTCAACAAGCAACTTGCTGATGGGGTAGGCCTGCAGTACTTTAAGCTCTTAATGCCCGGCAGGGTCCTGCGACAGTAAAAGATGTTTGCAAAAGACAATAACATCTCTCGTTGCTCCATAGAAGCCACTGCGGCTGAGTGTGAAGTCATCATACAGAGCCAATATGAATATCTTTAGTAGTAGTATTGCATGCATACACAATGCTGCTTAAGGTACAGCGGTTGGCCAAATAAGATGTTTTGCAGGACCCTGTGGAACCCTGAACAGGCACCCAAAAGAACCACTTCTATATTGCACTTCTCTGTGCCTCCGTGTAATGTTGCAAGCCATTTTTAAAGCAATGAAGAGATTTCGGGCTAAAAATGTTTCAGCACCGAAAGCTGTGCAGTACATTAAGCTGTACAGGACAGGGAAAGTACACTCTGCCAGTTTCGCTTGAGGTCTTCCTGCAGCAAAATTCTATTGTGCCAGAGAGACAAGGTATTGTGCATAATGAAACAGATCTTTCATACTTCATGTCAATGAAAACATTTCCTCTGCTGGCTCAGTAAGTCAATTGGACAGGAGGATGCAGGAAGTGAGGATCGGAGTGATAGAGAGAAGATCCATGGGCTAGGAAGTACTGGGTGAAAATCCTGAGAGGATCGGGAATATCACAGGGGAAACCTTTGGTTTACGCAGCCTGTAACTTAACCACTGCGTTGCAAATGATGTGACATTTGTAGGAGCTCACCACCACCTGGTAACTTGTAGAAAATGTCATTCTTCACAGATGAAAGAAAACTTTTTTGTGATTCAGTCTCAAGAATTTTCACATGAACATTTTCCACTTGGAGTCACTAGACAATATTATACTCTTTATTTCAACATTGTTGATGCTATCTTGGTGATTATAGTAAATTCCTACATGCAAACCAGGGATTCTTCAGACTAATGCTGGTTGCCTTTATGTACAGGGTGAATTGAGCTTTAGCATTTAATCATCAGTTTGGTATCCATGGTATCAAAGGTACCATTCTCAAGCCTGCAAATCCACAAAATTCAGAAGTAGTTAAGACATGGAACACATTGCCAGACCTTTTGGGTGACAGGTTAAACCTTCATATTTAGACAAGAGTGGTTTGTTTGTCATGTAACTTATCCATCTGGCCCCTTTTTCTTCTTTTACTTTTTTCTCCTATCTACATCAGTCTACAGCACCCCAAGTCAGCTACAGTACATCCGACTGCAAAGCTGCATGGCACCACATCTCACCTGTGAGCGCCATCAGGAAATCCTTGCTGTCTTAGCATTAAATTCTTTTGGGTGAGACTATCAGTTTAATTCTACTTAGAGGCAAAGTTCCATCTTCCCCAGAACATACCGGTGCAATTCCACACTGCCATCATATAGAGCGTTCTCACATCAGCCATCACTGTCTGGTTCGATGAAGCATCTTCTCACAATATATGAAAACTACAGCCATCTGTCTGGTCAGCAGAAAAGGTCATTGGCTGCTGTCCAGCATCACCACAGTTCTTATACTGCATATGTCCAGTAAAAAGAATCAGGGAGGGAAAGTCATTGCAGACATTACTCACTCAGCATTCTGCCTTTTCCAAATTCATGCCATTTTAAGGCAGTTAATCTGATCAACCCTTCTAGTTAGACCCCCCACCCCAAGCCCCTCCAACTTTTACTTCAATCACTACACCGCATGTAAACACTTCAGAACTTTTATAATGTTGTTTACGTTGTAAGTACATGTTGATATTTATGTATTTATGCACATTTTATATTATATTTGTACCTTAACGTCTAACTTTATTTGTGTTGTTCACTTCTATTGCATGTCACATCAACACACCTCAGCAAACTCCTAATACATACAGCTGTACTGTATATGGTGAATAAAGTTGATCCTTGAAACTATTGGCAGTCTTGTGACATGGACGGTCCAAACGGAACCTGCATTGTCAATGTTGAGAGGTGAAAGTTCATTTCATTGATTTGATCTGGGTGCAAACTAAAATCACTGAGGTGAAATCATGCTGCTACAATGAATGCTGTACTTACTCAACAGAACTGTTCCTAAAACAATTACTGTACTTAGAGGGCACACTTCACAGGTGCCATTTTGAGACATCAGTGAGACATATAGAAACCTAGAAAGAATGACAACATTTATATTTGCTAATGAGGCTGACTGTTTTTTTTTCTCAAATCATTAAATACACACGTTTTCTGTTTGCCTTTTCCTTTTAGATGCTCATCAGTTTAGCCAGGTTTTATGCAAGATTTTTCATTGTGGAAAAATGATTGGCGATTTCCTTTAAGGAATTACATAAAACATTGCTTTATAGAATAATCAGGTGATTTGTCAGAGTCACTGCACTAATAACTGGAAGTCAATACAGAGCTGTATCCAAATACATGTAATGAAAAAGTAAATTCATTTTGTATGATAGTCACCCAATTCTGTATCCCTTTGTATGGGATAGCATGCTGATTTTAGTCACATTAATGGTCTCTCTGACAAGAGACCAAGAGACAAAGTCTCATGAATGAATCATCTTTCAGACCTAGATTTTATCAGGTCTGCATCTCAAACTCAGCTGTGATCTACCTTGCCTGGTTTTGGGAGCATTTTGAGCCTAAACAAAGAAAAACTGAAAAAATTGCAAGAAGTATTCTTGCTGCAGTTATGGCTTGCTAATGAAAGAGGAAAGTATGTATTTGCTTAAGAAACAAAAGCAGAATAAGAATTCCTGCAGGCAAGATGTCTCATGTTCATATCTTGTTTGAGCAATCATAAAAAAGCTGACATTAAAGTTTAAGATCATGGGTCATATTTGGAGATTGGTGAAATAATAGAGTAGGTTTTCAATTCATTGCATAGTAGTAAAATTCCTTTTACTGCATGTAATAAATTATGTGATGGAGTTGTGGGATTGTGTGCTGAAATCCAGAAATAGAATTTTTTTCTCAGCCAGTTAAATTGGAAGTACACCTCAGTCTGTCTGTTACTTATCATGCTGGATTTATGCAAAATTATGGATTATGACACATAAGTGCATAGATCTTCAATAACTGTTTCTACTTTTAAACAAATTTAATCAACGTGCATGGAGCCTGACATATGTATTCATGACTGGTTTGAAGAATATGACATTTAATAAAGCAATCACAATTCAACAAGCAGGTGACATGATCTATACACAACAAATATAGTACATTGTGAATGAGTTTAAGTGATCCCACCACAACATGATTTTTATATATTGTATACAGCTCTACTCAACCCTGATTATATCTCATTGCCAGCAACCCAATAAAAACATCTGTGCTCTGTAATCTTCAGGCTCCAATTATGCCTCTGCCTGTAGGTGTGACACAGCATGTAACTGGCACATCTCATGTGTCAGGGTAGGTTCTCTGCCAGGAGATTGGGAGAGCCATATTTCTTACCCCTGCTTAAACAGCCAGCACCATGATTTCATCAGCCATGATCAAATCCAAGGCTGCAATGGAGTCCAACGGCAGCAACAAGCTTTTGGGTCACTTCCACCCTCATTTAATCTCCAATTTCTCCCCTCCCATCTTTTTCTCCCTTTCTACCAGCCACACTCCCAGACCCTACCCCATCCCACTTGCCTGCAGGCAGGGTATGAATGAAGCAGCAGCCAGCTAGAGGCACCATCGGTGAACATGCAAGCTCTGAAGAGAATAAAGCAAGCACAATAACAACTTCCCAAAGAAAAGTCACTCCCATTTTGTGATAGTTTTAATGACCCCAAATTAGACACAAGAGTATAGTACATTCTTAACGCACCAAAATTAACTGGAATTCAACATCCAGGTACTAATGCTTTGGGAATCTTCTTTTACCTTTCACGTTACCCACCCAACAATGGTGAATGCACCTTAGAACCTGGTTGTAAAGAATTGCTAAAATTCAGGAGATGACTGAGACAGTGAAATACAGATGACAAACATGGTATGTGATCAGTGTGCTTCAATCAGTGTAACTGAAATGTAGAAGCAAGGATGATAAAGCAAGTTGGTTCAAATCAGATATTCTAACTCTCCATTATTTCTTGGGGTAGGGGATATATCAAAAACTTGGGGAACTCTAAACAGTTTATAATCATAAATTAGGATGATCAGATTATAGCAGAAAACTTTCTTGTTTGCCTGTTAATTGGAGAACACCTCAGAAGAGAATGCTGTTCCATACAGCAATCAACATGTGTTGGAATGACCATAAGCATTGAACATAACTATTACATTTAAAGACATTGAAAAACCACAGCTTCTTTGATGTCCTAATGTTTTTATATTAAGCATTAAAAATCCTGTTTGTTTTACAGGCTTAATTGCTTGGAGATGTCAAAACTTTGTAACATTAACTGTTGTTTTCCATTCTTTTTAAGCTTCATTGCATTTAGCTACGTAGGTGGTCTACGTATTTATTTTAAATCTGTGGTGCCAGGAGGTTGACGAGGCTGTCTAATCACAATTAAGTTGTATCACAACAATCTGTTGCAAATAGATGTGCTCTGTTTGGAAGATTTATTTACCTACAGGTTTCAGAACTTTATTTATAGATGGTATCATGACACTCACTCTTCAGAGTTCAAATAATTAACTTTGTAAGGTTGGGAGATTGTTCATCCCTTGCTACTCTGAAAGGCTACAAAAATAACATGGAATATATTATGTCAGTTAAACTTGTTTCAGATAATACCTGTTGGAAGATGGGTTCTCATTGTGCATATGATGATAAGAATTAGGTATGTTCTCTTGATGTAATATGAGGCAATACAAGGAGAACTGATTCAGATCTTACTGGGAATTAAACACACAGAGTAACTAATTCTACATATGCAATATCACATGTTCCTATCTACTGCCATCATCTTATCTGCATATAATTACTAATTTTACTATGACTAGACTGGAAAATGCCTGCGGCAAGGAGGTGTACAGGAGTGAGATAGATCAGTTGGTTGAGTGGATTCATAAAAATATCCTTGCATTCAACATCAGTTAGACACAGGAATTGATTGTGGACTTCAGAAAGTGGAAATCTGGGGAACACACACCAGTCCTTACCAAGGAATCAGCAGTGGAAAGGATGAGTAGTTTCAAGTTCCAACATATCAACGTCTCTAAAGATTTATCGTGGGCCCAACATTTTGTTGCAATTACAAAGGAGGCACAATAGTGGCTACACTTCATTATGAGTTTGAGAAAATTTAGTAAGCCCCCAAAGACACCAGCAAATTTCTACAGATTCTAACTCGTTGCATCACCATCTGTTATGCAGGGGCCAGTGCATAGGATTAGAAAAAGTTGCAGAGGGTTGCAAAGTCAACCATCTCCATCACGAACATCAGCCTCTCCACTGTTAAGGACATCTTCAAAAGGCAATGCCTCAAAAAGGTGACATTCATCAATAAAGACTCTGATCACCCAGGACATGTTCTCTTCTCATTGCACAAGGAGGAGGTACATGAGTCTGAAGATACAGATTCAACATTTTATCAACAACTTCTTCCACTCCATCATCAAATGTCTGAATGGACAATAGAACAACTCATAAACACTACCTCAGCTTTTCTTTCTTTTTGCACTAATTATTTAATTTTATATATGTGTGTAAATTAGTTTTTCGTGTAGTATATGTATTGCTGCTGCAAAACAATAAATTCCACAACATACAGTGAGCCACTGTTATTAAACCTGATTCTCATTCTGATAATTATAGGCAAAATATCTGTCTTAAAAATATGATAGAGAATTGCAACACAATGAAAAATATAGAAAATCCATGGTATTTTTGTTAACTGAAGTATGGTTTCACTGGCGCTAACAGTCTATCTTGTCCTTACTTTCATGGCCTATCTGACATGTGATCCTATCTACTTAGTTTAAAAGATCCAATGGATCATTCTACTGCACAATTAAGTCTCATCCGACTTTCATTGGGCATTGACAAAATTACCTCCAATGTAGGTTAGTGACTCACCATCAAGAAATGGCTAATTCATTCCTTGTGCCTCAGTTGTTAATTTCACCCCACATATTACTGCAGTTATAATCAATAAATTTATCAAAGACGAGAGGAAACAATATAATAGGCAGAACTTGCAGCCAATGACAAGTTACCCATCCTTATTCCTACAGAGTGCTAAGTATAAACTTACCTTTCATGCAACAAACCTTTCACCCTCAGGACCAAGGAGGAACTTTTTCTATCCAGTGCTCTTTACAATAATTATCCTACTGTTATAAATTGCTAGTCAATTTCTTTCTCATTGGAGTCAGAGAATGATACCGCGTGGAAACGGTATTTACGCCCACTGCATCTGAGCCAACAATCAAGCATCCATTTACATTAATCTTCAATTACTACTTTTTCTATTTCCCTCACACGCTCATCAATGCCCCAGACAAAGAATCATCCACTCATCCACATATTTGGGACAACTTACAGCGGCCAATTAAGCCGTCAACCTGCTTGTCTTTGGGAGGAATGGAGGAAACCCACGTAGTCATGGGGACAAGTGCAAACTTCTCATAGGCAGTGGACAGGATTGAGTGTGGAATGTCGGAGCTAGGAGGAGCCGAACCACTATGCTGCCGTATTTTTCCGAGTTTGATGCTGTTCATACTTCAGGCTACAAAGATCTACAGATGGTGCTGTAGTATCCACTGAAGGATCTTTTGGTGATAAGACTTCTGGACAAAATCAGTAGTTTCCAGAAAAGGGGGCATTAATAGGAATCTTCTTGGAATCTAGCATGACTAGGAAAATGAGCAAGGAGGAGGAGGAAAGAGGGAGAAAGAGTGGGAGAAAAAGGGGAGCGAAACTTCCAGTAGGTTACAGAGTGCAGGGAATTCAAAAATGTTTGTTCTGCCACACTTCCCATAAGACCCTGGAAGATATTCTTCACTGAAATATGATGCCTTACATAAACATAACAGCAAACTCAGGGCAGGCAAGGGTTGCAATTCAAATAATTGCTAGAATTATTCTGGCAATGACTGTGCGTGCATTTGCAATGCACCACTGTTAAGCATCAACGACTGTGTAAGGGAAGTTTTTGAAACTTTCTTTGAAAAGTAAATAAATATATTTCTCTTTCTCTTGCTGCAAACCAGAAACATAAAGGATCAGTTAGAATACAGAGTCAGCATGTGTTCCAATCATTGCCAGCATATCACTTTGTGAGTGCCACGTGGCCTGTGTGGAATCTGCTGTATCCTTAGCAAGCTCATCATTGAGAGAGCACAGCTCACGTCACCAGGTGAATTGGAAGCAGCTGAAAAGGAGTGAGAGGAGGAGGGATTATGGGGAAACTATACCTTATAGATGAGAGGCATGCAGCAATGCTGAAAGAATGAGATTGGAGTTAAATCTGTGAGTTTTAACTATGAGGGATTTTTGGTAAACAGAAGATTGATAAAGCTAACTTGAAGCCACTGGCACGGTTGAAAATATATGACATATAAGGTTTTATGCACCATTTTGAACTACTTATTTAAAGTCACTCATCCACTCACAGCCAGGGGAGGGTGCAAACATCCTTAATATTATGGGCATCCATCATCCCATGTTTTATGTTGATGAGTACTGGGAAGAGAAAATAGTGCTTTTCCTTCTACTTACATAGAAAACTGCATCCTTGCCTTCAGGACCGTAAGATATAGGAGCAGAATTAGGCCATTCAGCCCATTGAGTCTGCTTTATCATTTCATCATGGCTGATCCCAGATCCCATTCAACCCCATACACCTGCCATCTCTCCATATCCCTTGATGCATTGACCAATCAGGTATCTTCCACTTTGAATATACCCACGGACTTGGCCTCCACCGCAGTCTATGGCACAGCATTCCACAGCTTCACCACTCTTTGGCGAAAAGAGTTCCTCCTTACTTCTGTTCTAAAAGATCACCCCCTCAATTTTGAGGTTGTGCCCTCTAGTTCTGGATAACCCCACCAGAGGAAACATCTTCTCCACAGCCAGCTTATCTTGTCCTTTCAACATTCGGTTGGTTACAATGAGATCCCCACTCATCCTTCTAGATTCTAGTGAGTACACGCCCAAAGCTGCCAGATACTCCTCATGTGTTAACCCCTTCATTCCTGGAATCATCCTCATGAACCTCCTCCAGACTCTCTCCAATGACAACACATCCTTTCTGAGATAAGGGGCCCAAAACTGTTGACAATACTCCAAGTGCAGCCTGACTAGTGTCTTACAAAACTTCAGCATTATCTTCTTGTTTATATATTCTATTCCCCTTGAAAAAAATGCCAACATTGTATTTGCCTTCTTTGCCACAGATGTGAATCAACCTTCTAGGAGTTTTGGATGAGGACTCCTAAGTCTCTTTGAAATCTGATGTTTGAATTTTCTCCAATTTAAATACAGTAATAGTCTGCAATATTGTTCCTTTTACCAAAATGCATTATCATACATTTCCCAACACTGTATTCCATCTGCCACTTTGTTGCCCATTCTTTCAATTTGTCTAATTCCTGCTGCAGTTGCATAGCTTTCTCAGCACTACCTACTCCTCCATCTATCTTCATATCAATCACAAACTTTGCCACAAGCCATCAATTCCGCTATATAAATCATTGACAAACAATGTGAACAGTAGTGGTCCCAATTCTGACCCCGAGGGACACTACTAGTAAATGGCAGCCAAACAGAAAATGTCACCTTTATTCCCACTCGCTGCCTTCTGCCTGTCAACCATTCCTCTATCCATGCCAGTATATTTCCTGTAACACCATAGGATTTTATCTTGTTAAATAGCCTCATGCAAGGCACCTTATCAAATGCTTTCTGAAAATCTAAGTAAATGACATTCACTGCCTCTTCTTTATCCACTCTGCTTGTTATTTCCTCAAAGGATTCTAACAGATTTGTCAGGGAAGATTTCCTTTACAAAAAGCATGCTGACTTCGAATTATTTTATCATTAGTCTCCAAGTATCCAAAACCTTGTCCTTAATAATGGACTCCAAAAACCTTCCCAACCACTGAGGTTAGGCTAATTTCCTCTCTTTTGTCTTCCTCTCTTCTTAAAGAGTGGAGTGACATTTGCAATTTTTCAGTCCCATCGGGTCCTTGCCAAAATCAAGTGATTCTTGAAAGGTCATGAATAGATACATCCATTGTCTCTTCAGCAACCTCTCTCAGGGTGTTAGGATGTAGTCCATCTGGTCCAGGTGACTTATCCACATTAAGATCTTTGAGTTTGCCTATCACTTTTTCCTTTGTAATAGCAATGGCACTCACTCCTGCTCCCTGACACTCACAGACCTCTGGCATACAGCCAATTTCTTCCACAGTACAGACTGAAGCAAAGTACTTATTAAGTTCCTCTGCCATTTCCTTGACCCCCATTACTACCTCATCAGCATCATTTTCCAGTGGTCCAATATCAACTCTTACCTCCTTTTACTCTTTATATAACTGAAAATACTTCTGGTATCCTGCATAATACTATTGGCTAGTCTGCCCTCATATTACATCTTTTCCCTTCTTATACCTTTTGTAGTTGCCTTTTGTTGGATTTCAAAAGTATCCCAATCATCCAACTTCCACTCGCTTTTGCTAACTTTTATGCCCTTTCCTTGGCTTTTATGCAGTCCTTAGCTTCCTTGTCAGTCACTGTTACCTAGCCCTGCCATTTGAGAACATATTCTTCTGTGGGATATATCTATCCTGCGCCTTGTGAACTATTCCCGGAAACTTCAGCCATCTCTGTTCTGCGTTCATCCCCACCAGTAACCCCTCCAATCCACATGGGCAAGCTCCTCTCTCATGTCACTGTAATTCTCTTTATTCATTTGCGATACTGATACAGTCTCAGTTGCTTCTCCCCCTCAAACTGCAGTATGAATTCAATCATATTATGATCACTGCCTCCACAGGGTTCCTTTACATTAAGCTCCCTAATAAGATCTGGGTTATTACACAACACCCAATCTAAGATAGCCTTTCCCCTAGTAGGCTCAAGCACAAGCTGCTCTAAAACGTTATCTTGTAGGCATTCAGCAAATTCCCTCTCTTGCAATCTGACATCAACCTGATTTTCTCAATCCCCTTGCATATTGAAGTCCCCCATTACAATTGTGACATTACCCTTATTACATGCTCTTTCCAGCTCCCTTTGCAATCTCAACCCCACATCTTAGCTGCTATTTGGAGGCCGAAATATGATTCCCATAATGGTTTTTTACCTTTGCAATTTTTTAACTCCACTCACAAAAACATTGACATTCTCTGATCCTATGTCAGCTCTTTCTAAAGATGTAATTCCATTTCTTACCAAAAGAGCCACACTACATTCCACCCTGTCCTTTCAATACAAAGTATATCTTTTGTTGTTAAACTCACAGCTATGACCTTCTTTCAGCCACAACTCAGTGATGCCCACAACGTCATATTGAACAATCTCTAATTGTGCCACGAGTTCATCCACCTTATTCTGAATGCTACGTGCATTTAAATACAGCACCTTCAGTCCTGCATTCTTCGCTCTTTTGAATTTTGCCTCTGTGGTACGATTAACTCTTTGTTCTGCCTGCAGTTGTACCCACTCATTGACTTGCCCTTCCTTACATTCATGTTTTACACATCATCTACTTGTAAATCTGCTGGCTCATCCTCTGCTCTGTCATACTGGTTCCCATCCCCTGCCATATGACTAGATTACTGGATATTGTTCCTATGGCTATCTGGGCCCAAAGGCTTTTGAGCATATGTCCAGAAGGGCCCCTCTTTCAATTTTGTCCTCTTCCAATATTTTCTGGATCATTAACTCTTTGTGCATGACTGATAGCACTGGTTCAAGCCACAATTCCTCCACCAAGTTTTACAGACTGCAAGTTAGATTTAATTGGAGCATGTCACTAATAACATTAACCTCCATATAATATATTCAATTTTTTCAACAGTACAGTCAGCCCTGGTTAAGATACTGAAATCATTGAAACGATCAGGAGGCAAAAGTTTGCTGCACTGTCTGTCTTGTAATGGATCACAACCATGCATCATAACCTCCTTCAAATTGAATTGATTTGCTATGATTTCTTAGATCCCCTTATTTTAATAATGGAACAGTGATTTGTGGAATTACTGAGTGGATGGCAACATCCAGAAGACCAATATGGTACCAACAATATTATCTACCCACTCTTCTTCCTTTGCCCTATGGAACTTAATAATTCTAGAACTTTTTAAAATTCTAATTCTAAAACTTCAAATGTGTTTTGTTTTCAATATTTTCAGCATTTGACTCCCATTAGCTGACACTTTTTCATTGCAATGAATATGGCCCTTCCTCCCATGTTCATATATACTCTCATTATTCTCCAATGATTCTCCTTAAAATTATAATTAAAGTCAACTGTAGTGTGCACTTGTTAAATTTATTTGTTTTCAATCTTGTTCTGTCAATTTACATGGAAACCTTTTTCTGTTGAGATGACAATAATCACAGTATTTTGAATTGTATATGGTTTTGTTTTTCATTTTCCAGATCCTCTATTGTAAATGCTGATGTGCTAATGGGCTGTCTATTTGTATAAACATCATTTTAACTTTTGAAGCAACCTAAAGCTTGTTAATTACTGGAACATTTTTTAAAAATAAATTACTGTGCAGCATGTGTTCTATTTCTATTCCATTGATGAGTGCATTCCATGTAAATACATTTCAAATTTTGGAGTCTGATTGCAAAGAAAATGTCACTGTTTCCAGGAATCTGGCCTCCTTACGTTTTACTTGAATAGAAAAATGAACTATATTAAACGTTTTAAAATATTTACAGACTTGGCTTTCCCCTCTAGTCCAATTATGGTCCGGATTGGTGGAGAACCCAAGTGGAACCTTAGACTCTCATTATGAACACCATTTGCTATTCTGAGAAGCAAGAATGGGATCCATGAAAGTTAATTACAGGACCACTTTCTGCCATGCAACAGAAAAATTTGTTGGATACCAGCCAAAAAAGATGTCATGATAACATAAGACATAATAAAGTCACAAGGTTTTGCTTCACAATGCATAACAAAATAGATAAATAAATAAATTTATGCAGCGTATCTTCCGATATTCCGACAGCAATTATTTTCATGACTGTCACCACTTACAGACTTTTTGTATCACAGGATAAGCAAACAATGTGTGGTATCCATTTCAAAATCTATGGTCAGGGGCTCACAAGATTGGCAATTGGGTGCTGCAAAAATTTTGTCCTCCATTGAACTTTGGAGTCTGTGTGGAGGTTCCTAGTCCTTGCATCAGCAAAGGTTTCTTGTTGCTGGCAATCCTAGCAGCAGCAGTGCACTGGAACTGTTCAGAGTTTTATCTTGTTCAGACATGGGGAGTGAGACTGTTAGGGTTGAGCCACCCAACAACAAAGAGCTGTGGTAGTTTCCCAGAGAGTTACTTGCATTTAGAATGTTAATCATGATTAGCTGTAGGCTAGTGCTCTCTGCAAGAACTTCAAATTGGAAAGGTGGCCTGGCAACCTTTTGATCTTATCTGATGTCTGCCACCTGATCAATGATCTAGAACAAGTCTAACGAGCACAGATATAACTGTCAACATTACCATCATGTTTATAAAGGGCCTTAATTTCCAAGCACCGGTGAAGATTGGAATGTATTTGTGCCAATGGACAGCACAATGGGGCAGGTAGCTAAGATGCTGCCTTACAGCTTCTATCCTGACCTTCATTGCAGAGTTTGCATATTCTCCCTGTGACGGCATGGGTTTCTGCTACGGTTCTGCTTTCCCTTTAAGTTCCAAAGATTTGCAGATCGGTCAGTTAACTGACCACTGCTAATTGCTTCTGGTGTGTAGGGAATGGAAGAATTGAGTGGATGTTGGCGTGAATGTGTGAAGATTAGATTACAGGGAAAATTACTAGGAAATCTGTTGCTCTGCGAATCTGTAGAGATTTTATGGGCCAAAACACTGTAGCCTCCTTCTGTGCCACATATAATGGGATTTCTCAAAAGGGAGTGAAAGAATCAGTCATACAGCAGAATGACGTCTTGATCAAGAAATGAACATCCTGTCTAAAAGAAAGGCAAAAACTCACAACCGTATGTGACAGCAAGACTAGAAGTGAGAGTCCATTGGATCTCATAGTCAATAAATGGCCGAGTCGGTCACTTAAAGTCAGAAAAGTTCCTTACTCTGCAGGACTTTGGCTATTGGTTTAGTATCTGGAGCACAGCCACAGAAACCATGTGACAGGTGAGATTGGATGACTCAATAACCCTTGGAAGATCTGTCCCTGTATTTCGCTTTGACAGTGGAAGGGAGTAATAACAGGCAAAGTTAAAAAGGTTGACAACTAAATCTAAGCTAGCACGTGAACAATAGTTGACTATTATTTCTCACCCAGCTTTAAACTGAACATTTCTCTTGTATATTCAGTTTTACCTGAACTCAGAAACTAATAGTGTAACAGAATTAAAGCCATTTCCTTTTCAATAAATATAAAAGCTTCATTGGTAAATTGAAATTACTTTCGGAGACATCATTCCCTGGTCAGTGAACTCAGTGGGTGGTATTTGACAAGGATTTCCGGTACAAAGCTCATGAATTACAGTAATACAATCTCTGAATAAAGGCTCTTCTGTCAAAGAGGAATTCAGGACCACTTCCCTGCCACCTACTGTGTGAGTGCATCTTAACATTTTCTACCCATGACATGATTTCTGAAGTGAATTAATCCAATTGTTTTAATACAGAAATTGCTCTTGTTCATAATAATAACACATAGCATTGTTTAATCAGTCACTATTACATTTCATTGCTGGAAGAACTGACAATGTATATTTTTCCATTAAATGAGGATACCTTTGAAAAATTCTGTTCTGATACTCTTTTTACGAAATTAATACAAATTGTGCATGCAAAAGCATACAAATTGTGTGATTTTAATTAACAAATTAATTCATCCCTTGTGTGCCCATCGTATGTTATATCTCCCTTATAGAAATGATACTCATATCATAAACCAGCTAGAATAAAGAAATCCATTTAGTCCATTGTAAAGTGAAGATTATGTTTGAGAGACCACAATGTAAGTTTTGATAAAGAGGTTAAAGCAGTGTATGGAACATACTGCACCTGTTGATCTTATTTGTATGTTCATTCAGGAAGCTCCCAATAATAATACATAATTTTTGCTAAAATTAAGCTCGAGGAACTGAGACAAAATGTTGACCTGCTGAGAGATTGGTTAATCCACATTAGGTAGCAAAAATAATAAGTAGGTATTCAAATTGCTACAAAGTAACTTGTAATTCCCCACAGGAATTCATGCTGAGGCTTCAGCTATTCATAGTATTAACTAATAGCTTAGATGGTGGGACAGAAGACAGACACTTAAGTTTCTTGATGAAATAAAAATGGATGACATAGTAGACACTGAAAGTGGTACAACTAGATTATGAAAAGGATATTAGCAAATAAATTTTTAAAAATCTACAAATGGATTCCATTATACTGGAAATCTGAAGTTATTCACTTTGGGCCTAAAGAGGATAATCAATTCATTTTCTAAATAATGAAATGGAAAGCGTGATAGGTCCAGGGAGACTTAATTGTATGCATAGATTATTGTTAATTTTTATGAGTTCATATGTCAGAAGCAGTCACAGCATATTCAAAATCACTACTGGAAATTTTGGCCTTACAGTCAGAACACAAGTATAGAATGCTCTGGTGAATCATACTGCACCCAAAATGTGGGTCTTGGCACCATATATCATAAAAAATAATTTGACTTTATTAATTATATACTTTTGAGGTTCCAACCTACTTTTCCGTATTATACTTACTACCTTGACACCAATATAATGCCATTTCCCGGTCATTTTTTTTTTCCAAACTGAATAGGAGGTTTCCTTTGCCTTTCTTTATAACATAGTTTTCTAAACTCTGAAGGTTCTGCTCTTCCCTACTTTCACTTTCCATTACAGATTCTAAAAGAAAAAAACAAGAACAAAAAAAAAAATTGCTAGAAACAGTCAAACACGAGGAAATCTGCAGATGCTGGAATTTCAAGCAACACACATAAAGGTTGCTGGTGAACACAGCAGGCCAGGCAGCATCTCTAGGAAGAGGTACAGTCGATGTTTCGGGCCGAGACCCTTCGTCAGGACTAACTGAAAGAAGAGATAGTAAGAGATTTGAAAGTGGGAGGGGGAGGGGGAGATCCGAAATGATAGGAGAAGATGGGAGGGGGAGGGATGGAGCCAAGAGCTGGACAGTTGATTGGCAAAAGGGATATGAGAGGATCATGGGACAGGAGGCCTAGGGAGAAAGATAAAGGGGACGGGGGGAGAAACCCAGAGGAGGGGCAAGGCGTATATTGAGCGGGACAGAGAGACACTCAGCAGGTCAAGCAGCACCTATGGAAGGAGAACCAAAGTTAATGTTTCAGGTCAAAAGTGGAGCAGAAGAAGAGCTTTGGACCCAAAATACTGACTCAGTTTTCCTTTGCTCAGATGTCTCACTCACTGAGCGTTTCCAGCATTTCCTGTTTACACATCTGATCTCCAGTGTCTGCAATAAATTTGACTTTGAATCTGAAATGAAGATAATTTTAATTTTAACCTTCAGAGATGAGGTAAAAATAGAATGCATCTTGCACCTAGAGGCTGGTATCTGCATGTTTCCTGCATGTAGTGTAGTGATTAGTGCAATCACTTTACCGCACCTATTATCACCAATTGGAGTTCTACGATTTGATGCTAACTATAACTTCAAGAAGATGGTATTCTATACATCTGACACACATTCCTAGCTTTGTTCAGAGATCAGCTTAGAGCATGACCATCAGCCATAAGAGCAGAATTCAGCCCATCGAGTCTGCCCTGCCATTCCACCATAGCTAATTTATTATCCCTTTCAACCCTATTCTCCTGCATCTTCCCCATAACCTTTGAAGCCCTAACTAATCAATAACCTATTACCTCTGCTTTAAATATATTCAATGACTTGGCCTTCACAGCTGTCCAATGCAATGAGATCCACAGATTCACCACCCACTGGCTAAAGAAATTCCTCCTTATCTGTGTTCTAAGTGGACATTCCTCTATTCTGAGGCTGTGCCCTCAGGTCCTAGACTCACCCATTATAGAACATCCTCTCCACATCCACTCTATCTAGGCCTTTCAATATACAACAAATGAGTCAACACATCAGACCAGTGCAGTGTTAACCATTGAGAGCAAATCTGTGTGGTGGCCTTTTTAGTGTTTATTTTGCGACACAGCACCAAGTAGACCACTCTGACCCTTCAAGCCACGCTACTCCAGCAACCCCATAACGCCGATTAACGCCAACCAAGTCACAGGACAATTTACAGTGACCAAATAACCTACCCGTTACATCTGTGGATGGTAGGTGGAAACTGGAGCACCCAGGAAAAACCCATGCATTCCACTGTGAGGACGCACAGAGAATCCTAACTTTTTTTCTGGGACTACAGAAGCTACGACAGTAGGGGAAAAACAGGTAAGGGTTTTTCGATAATACACCATTTGTCTGTTTAAAGAACATGGTCTTAAGTGACTGGACACAGGGAAGTCACATCATCAGACAGTTTATTATGATGATCTGTTTCTATTTCCCATTATACTCTTCATTCCCTTAACCGCAACAATTAATTTGGCCAAAACAAGAAACTGTTCTAACCTTTATTTCTTCCATCTCCCAAATATGCTGTAGTATTAGAAATTACCAATCCTTCTAGCAAACTGAGAAGCCAGTACTTTAGAGAACAAATCCTGATGAAGGGTCTTGGCTCAAAACGTCGACCGTTTACTCTTTTCCACAGATGATGCCTAGTCTGCTGAGCTCTTCCAGTATTGTGTGTGTATTGCTTGGATTTCCAGCATCTACAGATTTTCATGTGTTTGTGACATTCTACCCAAAACGTATAAGATATTGATAAAGGTGACACATGAAGATAAAACAATTTTGGGACAGAGATTTAAGGCTTGGTTTGAGAGCTTGGAAATCTAAAGCCACTAGCCCTGTAGTTAAAAAGAAAATTGTTCATATTGCATTAAGTATATACATAGAAGCTGGGCAATGCATGCTGTTCCTTAGGTCTAAGTCCACTGCCAGTAGGCACAGAACTGAAATCCACCAGTTTATCACACAATTATCCCAAAAGCATTTAACAGAGGCTCAGTGGACATAAATGCTAATGAAGTCTCAACTTCTTAACAGAAGACGTATTCTGCTATTTTTGGATGTTTCTGTCTAAGTACAAGGAGGGACCCTATGGTTCTGTGCTGAAAATCAGTCAGGTATTTTCCTTTACAGAAACTGAAGTGACAGCCTTAGGATGTTAGTCCCTGTGCTGTCACTTTCCAAAATTGTTACCATGCAAATGATATAATGATCCTCTTCTGCATTTTCCTATTACAATCAGCCTCCATGCGCCCTAGAATATGCACTAAATATCCTCAGTTAAAAATACTGCAACTGTTTTCATGAGCTTTGCTGTTGCAATTATTGAAAATAGATTTATATTGAAAAGAGAACATTTAACTCAATGTGTGTTTATTTTTTAGTATATTACTGTAGATTAAACTCTGGACCCTTTTCTCTAAATCCACCACTATAAATTGATGGGAATATTATTGCATGACAAAGAAAAGCAAGTTATATAATATTTATTTGGTGATGTGCAATTGAGGAAAGTAGTAAATGAGAAATGAATGTATACAGCCAATTATATGGTGAAACGAAAAGGTTCAGAAAAGAATCTTTGAAACAATGATAAAAGAAGTGATTGATGAAAAAAATCAATTTTGATGGGTCAGTTTTGGCGGGGGGATAACCAGGTTTTCGAGAAGCAAAGTTCACAGCTATGTCCTCTGGTACAACAACCTTGCTCCGAGGTCTTAATTTTATTTTCCAGAGACTGCACATTTGCTGAAATTTGCCGATCGCCACAATAGGTCTACAGTAGATGCAATCTCACTGGCTCTCCTTTCAGCCTGGGATCACCTGGACAATAGCAATAGCTACATCAGGCTGCTGTTTATTGATTACAGTGTAGTGTTCAGCACCATCATAGCCTCAGAGCTAATCAATATGTTTTAAAATTGGGCCTCTGTACTTTCCTCTGCAACTAGATCCTTGACTTCCTCATTGGGAGACCACATTCAGTGCAGATCAAAAATAGCATCTCCTTCTCATGACACTCAATTCTTGAGCAGAGGATTAAGGCTTGGTGCACCTCAAGAATGTGTGCTTAGCCCACTGCTCTACTCTCTCTACACTGATGATTGCATGGTTAGGCACAGCTCAAATGCCATTTATAAATTTGGTGATGACATGACTATTGTTGGAAGAATTTCAGATGGTGCTGATGAGGCATAGAAAACCAAATGGTTGAGTGGTGTCACAACAATAACCTTGCACTCAGTGTTAGCAAGACCAAGGAATTGATCATCGACTTCAGGAAGAGAAAGTCAAGGGAACACACGCTCGTCCTTATCAAAGGACCAACAGTGGAAAGGGTGAGCACTTCCAAGTTCCTGGGTGTCAACATCTCCAAAAATCTATCCTGGTATCAACATATTGATGCAAGTACAAAGTAGGCATAACAGCGATTACATTTCATTAGGAGTTTGAGGAGACTTGAAGTATCACCAAATCCTCTTGCAAATTTCTACAAATGTACCATGGAGAGCATTCTAACTGATTACAATGCCATCTGATTTGGAGGGGGGGGGTCACTGCACAGGATCAGAATAAGCTGCAAGAAGTTGTAAACTCAGCCAGCTCCATCATGGGACTAGCCTCCCTAGCATCGAGGAGTTCTTCAAAAGGCAATGCCTCAAAAAGGCAACATCCATTATTAAGGCCCCCATTACCCAGGACATGCCTTCTTCTCATTGCTACCATCAAGGAGGAGGTACAGTACCCGAAGACACAGACTAGATGTTTTAGTGACAGTCTCTTTCTCCTCACCATCAGGTTTCTGAATGAACAATGCACTTTTTTTGCTCACTTTTTGCACTACTTAGTTAATTTATTACAATATATATAACATATACATTCTTATTGTAATTTATAGTCATTTTGGTATGTATTACATTGTGCTGCTGCTGCAAAACAACATAGTTCATGATCTATGCCAGTGATACTAAACCTGTTTCTGATTCTGAAGTCTGTACCAAAAATTAGACAAATTTTAAATGTGTGTTTCTGAATGAAAAATGTGTTACCTCAGTTTGAAAAGGACAGATGATCTGGTCCACCAGATTATTACCCATGCAGAGAAGGTGAAAATTATTTACAAGGACTTTTGGCTATAAATAGATATATCAAAAGGTCAGACAGATGTTAACATCAATTACTCCAGGTTGCATGTGGAGATCAATTAGATACTAATTACTGATGCTGAGATACTCTGAAAGCTGACAATTAATTGCAACGTGTAAGCTTCACCTCAGAGTGAGATGAATTTAGCAGAAAATAATTAACTTTCACTTTTGTGGATGTTTAAAAATTATGAGCAATTATAAACGTTTCACTTAATTATGATTTGCTTCTACTTTATGAATATCAAACCTGACCTAATCTAATGGAGTTGTGGCATAGAAATTTGCATTTGTGACAATATATAATCCTGAGTCTAGATACCAGATTAATTCTATGGTGGATTTGTCTACTTGGAGAACTGAAAGACCAAATCATTTCTTAATTACCAATATTCAGTAAGCAACAAATTAATGGTTTTGTAAAGGAAGAATCCAGTTCAATAAGATTTATTGAACTGAAGTTCATATGTTCAACAAGCAGACTGAATTTGGTGTACATTTAAAATATTAAAATGGTATGAGTTAATGTAGAAGGAATCAACAAATATCCATAGCTTTTAACTGAGTGTTAGTCAAAGAGACATATTTATTACAGAGATAAGCTCACACCATAATATAATCATGGCATCAGTGAGCCAGACTATTTCCAGCACTTGGACATGGCCCAAAGCAATCACTGCTTTAGGTCATAGAATGTAGGAAAGTACAGCATAGGAGCAGGCTCTGCATGTCACTGGGTTGCAGACATAGCCCAAATGCGGAGTGAAAGACACTGAAACGAATTGATAGTTCACAGACTTTAATGTGAACAGTGTTAAAGGGAAAACAAAACAATAAACGCTAGGCCAAACAGGGCTGTTAACTAAAACTCTCAAATGGAAAACGAAGCCTACACTGCGACTAAAAAGAACAACTAGGAATAAAACGAATACCGCTAGTCTTCAAGGTCAGTTGACTCGACAGTCCAACTTCTCAGGAAAGGCAGAATGCAAACAGGCAGCGAAGCGTTGCTGTGTCCAAGTCTCGGCATGTACTACGATGGAATGAATGGACTTAAATACTATCACAACGAAATAATAATTAGCTGACACGTGCATATTCACAAGCGTAATTGCCGTATCTGCTGCACTGCCGAATCCATGGTTGTGGCACTCCATATCCGTGCACAGCATCATGCCATATTAAGCTATTTCTATCTGCCCTGCACATGGTCCATGTTTCTCCATTTGATATGCCTGTATAAATAGGCCTTAATTATCACCATCATATCTGCTTCTGCCACCCAAACTGGCAGTATTTTCCAGACAATTACCATCTGTTTTAAAAACGTGCCTCACCCATTTCCTCTAAATTTTACTCTTCTTCTTTAAATCAGTACCCCTTAGTATTTAACATTTCCACCCTGAGATTAAGTTACTATGTAACTACTGTATCTACATCTCTCATAATTTTATATAGAGCTAGCAGGTTGTCATACAGCCTCAGATACATCTGAGAAGACAACTCAAGTTTGTCCATTCTCTGAATATTACTAATGATATATAATCTAGGCAACATCCAGATGAACTTCTGCAACCTCTCCACTCACATCTGCTACTGAACTCCTCATCTGCAATCTTGTCATCTCAAGACATGGCAATTCCATTTCATTCATTCTTCATATTCTCTCTCTAAAATTCCATTTTATTACCCATATGTTTACAACGTTCTTTTGGTGATTTAGCTTCAGGACAATCACAGCTATTATTAGGGTTTCCACTAACTGGTAGTGTACTTGTCTCTGATTTGTTTTGTCTTGATTCAAATTCCAATCCAAAAGTAAAATCTAATTTCAGGCAACAATTCACTATGGCACTGTAAACTCTCGCAGTGCTGGCTTTCTGATGTGATATCAAATTTAAACTGTTTCTGTTGTCTGACGAAGATGTAAAAATTCCCTAATCTCTACTTAAACAAAGAGCTGGGACATTAATACATCACTGAAACAGAGTACCTGTGAAAGACTGAAGACAAAAGTGAAAGTGCAAATTTTATTAGAGGAAAATTTTCACCCTAATTTCATCTTTCAATTCCCTACTGAAGAAAGCCTTATCTTCTTTGCTTACACTGTTGTTTTGTGATATAATTTAGAACAATAAACTGAAACAGTAAAAATAATTTGAGACTGTGTGAGGGAATGGTCATCCACTTCTGTGTATGGTCAGCTCATAATGTTCCCAGCTCTTGATAAAATCCACACTTTGAATAAGTGCATAATGTGTCGTCAGGATATTTGTACAGTGGCATGCAAAAGTTTGGGCACCCCGGTCAAAATTTCTGTTACTGTGAATAGCTAAGCGAGTAAAAGATTACCTGATTTCCAAAAGACATGAAGTTAAAGATGACACATTTCTTTAATATTTTAAGCAAGATTGCTTTTTTATTTCCATCTTTTACAGTTTCAAAATAACAAAAATGGAGAAGAGCCCAAAGCAAAAGTTTGGGCACCCTGCATGGTCAGTACTTAGTAACACCCCCCTTGGCAAGTATCACAGCTTGTAAATGATTTCTGCAGCCAGCTAAGAGTCTTTCAATTCTTGTTTGGGGGATTTTCACCCATTCTTCCTTTGGCAAGGAAGAGTTCTGTGAGATTCTTGGGCTGTCTTGCATACACTGCTCTTTTGAGGTCTATCCACGGATTTTCGATGATGTTTAGGTTGGGGGACTGTGAGGGCCATGGCAAAACCTTCAGCTTGTGCCTCTTGAGGTAGTCCATTGTGGATTTTGAGGTGTGTTTAGGATCATTATTCTGTTGTAGAAGCCATCCTCTTTTCATCTTCAGCTTTTTTACAGACAGTGTGATGTTTGCTTCCAGAATTTGTTAGTACTTAATTGAATTCATTCTTCCCTCTACCAGTGAATTGTTCCCCGTGCCACTGGCTGTAACACAAGCCCAAAGCATGATCAATCCACCCATGCTTTGTGAGCATCATTTATTTTAATTTTCAGAGTGCTAGGCAGCTGCTTAGAGGAGCCCATGGCTGCTGATTGTTAGGAGAACGTTTGAGGGGTCAGGGTATTTATAAAGTTTTGAAATTTGCATCACCTAGCCTTTCCTAATATTGATTGTGAACAAGCCATAGCCCTAACAAGTTACTTAAGGTCTGAGACCTTGGTAAAAGTTATCTGAGAGTTCAAATCTCTTGGGGTGCCCAAACTTTTGCATGGTGCTCCTTTCCTTTTTTTTACTGTAAAATTGTACAAAACAAAAATAATAACTAATCTTGCTTAAAATGTTGAAAATAATGTTTCACCTTTATCTTTATGACTTTTGGAGATCAGTTCATCTTCTACTCACTTAACTATTCATAGTAACAGAAATTTTGACCAGGGGTGCCCAAACTTCTGCATGCCACTATAATTTATTCCTGTGATATTTTTGCAGTGTGTTATTTTGAAAATTCTACCCTTGGTAACATTGATTTATATTGTTTGAAACTTAATGAAAATTTTCAAATAAATCAATTGTGTAAGTCTTCACAGTGATACATATACACATAGTACTTACACAAACAACTGCCCACATTCCTGTGCACTAAAGGAAGCAAGCATCTAATGACAGGAAGTTATTTATGAAGTTTGTTTAACCTGCCATGAAGTAAGAGAGGAGCAATTGGCCCCAGATTTACAGGTAGGTAGACATGACTAAACCTGAGGGAAGTGTATCATCATACATAAAAACTGTGCAAAACTAATTCCATTAGTGAGCAATCACAAATGCAAATACATTATGATGATTGATACATCTTTAAAAACTACAAGAAATCATAAAGGAACACATGGCAAGTATGAGTTCTGCAATTAGGATTATAAAAACATAGAAACAAAGCAAACCTACGGCACAATACAGGCCCTTCAGCCCACAAAGCTGTGCCGAACATGTCCTTACCTGAGAAATTACCTAGGGTTACCCATAGCCCTCTATTTTTCGAAGCTCCATGTACCTATCCAGGAGTCTCTTAAAAGAACCTATCGTATCCGCCTCCACCACCATCGCTGGCAGCCCATTCCGCACACACACCACTCTCTGTGTAAAGAACTTACACCTGACATCTCCTCTGTACCTACTTCTAAGCACCTTCAAACTGTGCCCTCTCATGCTAGCAAATTCAGCCCTGGGGAAAAGCCTCTGACTATCCTCATGATCAATGCCTCTCATCATCTTATACACCTCTGTAAGGGGGTTTCATCTTTTATGTTACTGCGTAGGCTAATTAAAATGGCTTCTTTGTTATGTTATACTTGGGAATGCTTCTCTGTTATGTTAAACGCTGAGAAAGTTCTTGCGCTAGCAGCGTGTTTTGGGTTAGACTGTGATAAGAAGATGTTACGAACCAATTGGGATAGTTGTTATGTTTTTGGTGTATCTGAAGATATTGTATGCCTGGGGTTTTGGGGCAGAAGGCGGGAGAGAGAGACAGAGAATGGACCAGGTGCTGTGAGTCCGCTAACGGGGTCAGACCCCGAGCGGGGCGTTCGGCGAGGAGAGGAGACGGAGACGGACTCGTGTGGAGCATCTGGTCGACCACTGTTGTTGGTCCCAGGCAGCCGGTCGAGGTGGTCCGAGGGGTCACAGGGTGAAGAAGAAGCGTCCTGAGCTCCAACTGTTTGTGCACGAAGAGATTGAACTTTGATAAGTGTGGCACCTTTTATTTTCCTTTTATATTTTATTCTCTATTAATTATATAGTTCCAGTAATATCTATAAACTGTAAATCATTTAATCGTATCTGGTGTATTGTCTGTTATTTGGGCGGGGTGGGGTACATCACACAGCATCCACACAAACTAATTACCCAGTTTGGCGGGGCCGAGGGCTGTTTCCCTAGACGACAGCGAGCCGAGCGACCCTGTGGCTGGCTGGGGGACTATGCCTCTATCAGGTCACCGCTCTTCCTTTGTCACTCCACAGAAAAAAGGCTGAGTTCACTCAACCTATTTTCATAATGCATGCTCCCCAATCTAGGCATCATCCTTGTAAATCTCCTCTGCACCCTTTTGTGGTTTCCACATCCTTCCTGTAGTGAGGTGACCAGAACTGAGTACAGTACTCTATGTGAGGCCTGACCAGGGTCCTATACAGCTGCAACATTACCTCTCGGCTCCTAAACTCAGTCGCACGATTGATGAAGGCCAATGCACCAGAAGCTTTCTTAACCACAGAGTCAACCTGCGCAGCAGCTCTGAGTGTCCTATGGACTCGGACCCCAAGATCCCTCTGATCTTCCACACTGCCAATAGTCTTACCATTAATACTATATTCTGTCATCATCTTTGACCTACCAAAATGAACCACCTCACATTTATCTGGGTTGAACATCTGCCATTTCTCAGCCCAGTTTTGCATCCTATCAATGTCCCGTTGTAACCTCTGACAGCTCTTCACACTATCCACAACACCTCCAACCGTTGTGTCATCAGCAAAGTTACTAACCCATCCCTTCACTTCCTCATCCAGGTCATTTATAAAAATCACGAAGAATAGGGGTCCCAGAACAGATCCCTGGGGCACACCACGGGTGACCGACCTCCATGTAGAATATGACTTGTCTACAACCACTCTTTGCCTTCTGTGGGCAAGCCAGTTCTGGATCCACAAAGCAATTTCCTTAGGATCCTATGCCTCCTTACTTTCTCAATAATCACTGCATGGGGTACCTTGTCAAGTGCCTTGCTGAAATCCATATACACTACATTACTGTTCTACCATCATCAGTGTGTTTAGTCACATCCTCAAAAAATTCCATCAGGCTCGTAAGGCGTGACCTGCCTTTCACAAAGCCATGTGACTATTCCTAATCATATTATACCTCTCCAAATGTTCATAAATCCTGCCTCTCAGGATCTTCTCCATCAACTTACCAACCACTGAAGTAAGACTCACTGGTCTATAATTTCCTGGGCTATCTCTACTCCCTTTCTTGAACAATGGAACAACATCCGCAACTCTCTAATCCTCTGGAACCTCTCCCGTCCCATTGATGCTGCAAAGATCATTACCAGAAGCTCAGCAATCTCCTCTCTTGCCTCCCACAGTAGCCTAGGGTACATCTCATCTGGTCCTGGTGATTTATCCAACTTGATGCTTTCCAATAGCTCCTGCACATCCTCTTTCTTAATACCTACATTAGTGGTCACCATCCTTTTTAAGCCCAAGATCCCCTACCTTGGCCTTACTGAAAGGCAAGATCAACCTACTAAATCATTTAGAGATGAAACAGCTCAGATTGTACTTCCAACTTGAGGCCTTTTATTTGGGCTATTTGTATTTTAATTACATAAAATGCTTTTGACAAACTTTCAAATTAATTCAACCACGAAAACACCGTAACTAGCATATCAAAAAGGCCATAGTGGCGTCGAGCTCATCCAATAGCACCTTGAATAAGCGGTGCTGAAACACTTTTGCTCGAACCAAGTTTATCAGTTTGACCACCAGTGTCATTACATGAGAAAAGTCCACGACCTTCCCAGTCAAGGCCTGCTGATGAATCACACAGTGCTAATCCAGGAAATCGGGAAAATCAGAGTCATTACAGCACAGTGCTATAAAACCAACGTGCACACTGCGCATTGCTGGGGCCCCATCAGCAGTAATCGCCACCAGTTTATGAATGGGGATGTCATTTTCACGGACATTTTTTAAAAACTCATTGTAAATATCCCCACCTCTCATTCTCTCCTTTAAGTGCAAAAGAGTAAGGAAGTCCTCCTTTGTTGTAAAATCCTGGAAAGCCATTCTGACAAATACAACAAACTGTTTGCATTACATCCAGGGATTCATCGAACTGTCATGAAAAATATTCACAGAGTGACAAGTCCTTTAACACTTGTCGATCCACGTCCTCTGAGCAGCATGTTTGCTGGGCTTTCAACCCCGATTTCAGCTCCTCAACTTTCATGGTATTGGTAAACTGTTATTGAGACACGAGTATAAGTTTCAGGGGTATGCAAGCTAATGACACCGGAACACTCACAATGTGCTGGAGGAACTCAGCAGGTCAGTCAGCATCAGTTGAAAAGATTAATCGACGTTTCGGGCCGAAACCCTTCATCAGGACTGAAAGAAGAACTTTGGGGAGGGTTTGAAGAATGCTGGTAGTTGAAAAAAAACAGTAATTTGAAAGACAAAGGGGTGGGGGAGGGGAAGCAGAGAGGTGAATGGCAGGAGGACAATGCGCAGTAGTAGAAGGAGGTGGAACTATGAGGGAGGTGATGTGGAATAGGGATAGCGGAAGGGAAGGGGAGGGAATTACCGGAAGTTGGAGAATTCTATGTTCATACCAAGGGGCTGGAGACTACCTAGACGGTATATGAGGTGTTGCTCCTGCAACTTGAGTTTAGCCTCATCATGGCAGTAGAGGAGGCCATGTATGGACATATCTGAATGGGAATAGGAAGCAGAGTTGAAGTGGTTGGCTACCGGGAGATCCTGTCTGTTGTGGCGGACGGAGTGAAGGTGCTCGATGAAGCGGTCCCCCAATCTGCATCGGGTTTCATCGATGTAGAGGAGGCTGCACCGGGAGCACCGGATGCAATAGATGACCCCAACAGATTCGCAAGTGAAGTGTTGCTTCACCTATTGCCAAGTGTTGCCAAGTGTTGTCCATACATGGCCTCTTCTGCAGCCATGATGAGGCTAAACTCAGGTTGGAGGAGCAACACCTCATATACCATCTAGGTAGTCTCCAGCCCCTTGGTATGAACATAGAATTCTCCAATTTCAGGTAATTCTCTCCCCCTCCCTTCCTCTATCCCTATTTCACATCACCTCTCTCATAGTTCCCCCTCCTTCTACTACTGCGCATTGTTCTCCTGCCAATCACCTCCCTGCTTCCCCTCCCCCACCCCTTTGTCTTTCAAATTACTGTTTTTTTTCAACTACCAGCATTCTTCAAACCCTCCCCAAAGTTCTTCCTTCAGCCCTGACGAAGGGTTTCGGCCCGAAACGTCGACTAATCTTTTCAACTGATGCTGACTGACCTGCTGAGTTCCTCCAGCGCATTGTGAGTGTTCCTTTGACAACAGCATCTTCAGATTATTTTGTGTTTAAGCTAATGACACCACTGTTTTTGTTTCCCATTTCTTTACATTTGGGGAATGTTCGATTTTAAAAGGGGAGAAGTGTTGTAATGTGAGCATTATAAAGATAAGTTAACACCAGTTAGGATCATGGTAATATAGCAATACTTCCGCTACAGAAAGCTATTTGTAAAGAGAGATTGTTTCCAGGGTTGCAGGGTTTTCCCTCTGGTCTTTTCTGCCCGGTGCACATTAGTGAAAAACTCTGTATGCGAATATCGTTTTACCGTCCTAGATAAAGTTGTTCCTTTTGGGCATGAAGTTGTAGAGTGGTCTGTTTTCAATGTAGAAGCTGCTACATATTTGCATCAAAAGGTTTATCAGGCATAATGTATTTGTGTATTTATTTTTCATTTTTTTCAGGATCTACTGGGAAAGTCTCAAAGATCAACTGGTTGGCGACCACTAATCTACATGATCAAGCTTTTCAGTCTGGTCTAAGTCATCCCTACAATTGCCAGGATCCTTTCCTGTAAAGAATACTGAAGAAAAGTACAAATTAAGTACCTCTGCTATCTCCTCTGGTTCCATACACACTTTTCTACTGTCACACATGATTGGTCCTATTCTCTCAAGTCTTATCTTCTTGCTCTTAACATACTTGTAGAATGCTTTGGGGTTTTCCTTATTCTTGTCCACCAAGACCTTCTTATGGCCCCTTCACGCTCTCCTAGTTTCTTTCTTGAGCACATTCCTGCTAGCTTTATAATCTTCTAGCTCTCTATCATTACCTAGCTTTTTGAACCTTTTGTAACCTCTTCTTTTCTTCTTGACTAGATTTACAACAGCCTTTGTACACCACAGTTCCTGTACCCTACCATCCTTTCCATGTCTCATTGGAACATACCTATGCAGAACTCCACACAAATATCCCCTGAACAATTGCCACATTTCTTCCGTACATTTCCCTGAGAACATCTGTTTCCAATTTATGCTTCCAAGTTCCTGCCTGATAGCCTCATATTTCCCCTTACTCCAATTAAACACTTCCCTAACTTGTCTGTTCCTTTTCCTCTCCAATGCTGTGGGGAAGGAGATAGAATTGTGATCACTATCTCCAAAATGCTCTCCCACTGAGAGATCTGACATCTGACCAGGTTCATTTCCCAATACCAAATCAAGTGCAGCCTCTCCTCTTGTAGGCTTATCTACATATTGTGTCAAGAAACCTTCTTGAACACACCTAGCAAACTCCACCCCATCTAACCCCCTCACACTAGGGACATGCGAACCGATATTTGGGAAATTAAAATTCCCACCATGACAACCCTGTTATTATTACACCTTTCCAGAATCTGTCTCCCTATCTGCTCCTCAATGTCCCTGTTACTATTGGGTGGTCTATAAAAAATACCCAGTAGTGTTATTGACCCCTTCCTGTTGCTAACTTCCACCCACAGAGACTCCGTAGACAATCCCTCCATGTCTTCCTCCGTTTCTGCAGTCGTGATACTATCTCAGATCAACAGTGCCACGCCCCCACCTCTTTTGCCTCCTTCCCTGTCCTTTCTGAAACATCTAAAGCCTGGCACTCGAAGTAACCATTCCTGCCCCTGAGCCATCCAAGTCTCATTAATGGCCACAACATCGTAGATCCAAGTACTGATCCACGCTCTAAGCTCATCCACTTGTTCATAATACTCCTTGCATTAAAGTAGACACATCTCAAACCATCAGTCTGAGCACATCCCTTCTCTATCACCTGCCTATCCTCCCTCTCGCACTGTCTCCAAGCTTCTCTATTTGTGAGCCAACCGCCTTTTCCTCCGTCTCTTCAGTTTGGGGTTTAAACTATCCCCAGTAGCCTTAGCAAATCTCCCTGCCAGGATGTTGGTCCTCCGGGATTCAAGCACAACCCATGCTTTTTGATTATCATAAAATACATTAAATTTAACAAGAAAATCTGATTAAAGTATTGTTACAAAACTAATTTATAACACATCGGGCCTAAGCTCAAGCTTCCTCACTGATCTTCTCTTTCTAAGAACCTCTTTGTCCTCTTTTAAGTGTAACTAAAATGTGAAAATGTAGACATTCCAGGAATGTTTCAATGTTTGCATTGATTCAGTAGGGTCTTGTAGCTTCTCAGATTCTCTTCACTGAGAAACAACTAAAGTAAGAACACAAATATTTCAGTATTGTCAAACGCTGACTCCTCCACAGTAATTATCATACAAATGGCATATGTATCCGGGATTAAGAGCATTCCTTTGGATTTTCAACTTAATTAATGAAAAGCGAAAGCTTATACTGCAGCACTTCAGAAGTACAAACTTTAAGAGCTTTTCCCCACAAGTTTCAACTTGCTTTAAATCCTGTGCAGGGAAGAACTCTTTCTACTTGTTTAATCAGAACACTTTGCCGCTGCACTCATTACAATTATTATGCACCCCCATTTATTCCCTGGTGTTCTTTTTAGCTGATGTCTTGAAAATCATAACTTTTATGAGGCCCCTTTCTTCTGTCTTCTGCACATTCCCAGATAGGAAGAAAATTGTGACATTCCAATAATCTAGACTAATTTTTCTTGCTTCCCACATTCTACTTTTAACCTTTGCAGATGGAATAATAAGAAATACTGTGAAGCATTTGTTTCTAGTCTATTAATATCATTAGACAAGATTAAGCACCTTGTCCATTAAAGTCTAAATCACTATCTTTCCAAAAGTCCAATAATTATTTTCAAATGTTGAATACTTCATTATGCTGGGATTTGAGTGCAGTGCTTTAAAATGAAGCCTCGTTGCTTCAACTTTACTATCATGGAACAGGAAGATGCATACTAACTATGAAAAGTAATTGCAGAATTCAGAAGATAACCAGGAGAAAGAATCTATCTAGCCAAATACCACTTCTCTAAAGACACTGGGCTTCCTATCAGATACAATCTCCAGAGCGATTTATGTAGAACAAAGTTTAATGGGTAATAAATTGAATTATTTAATCTGTTTTATGATTTTTACCCCTCTCTTCCATGGGAGTGGGAGAACATGAAATACTTTTATTGAATGCAACAAACTAAGTATAAGGGCCTAGGAATTGTTTTGCTTCTAAAATGCACATTATTGAGCAATTGCACACACAGGGCACCAATAACCGTTTTGTTTATAGACCTGCCATAACAAAATTCATTAACAGCTGAGGGTCAGTGAAAAGGCAGTACTGAAGAGGACAACCAAACAACATACTTGAAGGAACTCCGTAGGTCAAGCACTATCTATGTGGCAGCTGATAAGTTTTGTAACTCCAAAACACAGAAACTAATTGCAAGAAAAAGAAGGGAGCCCATGAGTGTGTCTTAGTTTTGCTTTTACTTTAAGCAAGGTACGCAAGTATCACTTGGTAGCGTCATGACGTAGGCAATCCACATACATTAACATATAATTCACAATGCATTATGTAATCAAAAGAGAATGCTTAATCAAACAATATATTTACAATATTATTCAAATATGACTGAAATTTTAAACACACAACACTGCTCCATGCTCCAACTCCAACTCAATATAGAGTGCATCCAAATTACACACACACACACACCAACTATACAAACGTCCACTATCCACAGCACAATGAATTTTAAATTGTCCCATTCAGCCTAAAGATTTCATCAGATTTAATCACTGTGGAGAATTTCTTACTCCTGTGGGATAACTTCTTTCCTGACAAAGGGGATCACTCTGCTTGGCAAGTGAGACTTGTGGCTGTGAAACCATCTCAGGTTCTGGGGCCTCCTCTGTGGTGGTTGTAGGAGTTGACTCTGGGACTGCAGGAAGTGATTCTGACAGATCTGGACACCTTTCTTCTCTAACAATTGACTCTGCTCTGCTCAACTGATTGATGTGTCGTCTCCAGATGGCATCAAGGGATGACCCAGGAACAAAATTGCTGGTGAGTTGTTGGCTGAATCCTCTGCCAGGGTAAAGCAGGCCACTCTCAGGGATGGAGGGGCACTGTTCTTGGCATCCTCTGAACACGTTGGCATCCTGAACAGTGCATGGTGAGCTGCTTGATCTGCTGATCTATCACAAGCCACCAGATTAAACTTCGAGCCAATGCTTTCACTTGGACAAAGGAAACACTTGAAAGATAACTTCAAAATCAGCCTGCAGAAATCCAACATTACATCTAAACTCTGGGAAGATGTGGCACTCAGCAGATACACCTGGAGGAAATCTGTTCAAGACGGGGGCTGCACTATATGACAGCAGCCTCTGCTGTGCCACAGAAAAGAAGTGACAGCTGCCAAAGGACAGATTGACCAACCAAAAGACCCAATTACTAATCACAGCCACCGCTTACACTTGCCCACACTGCACCAGAATATGTGGACTCCAGATCAGTCACTGCAACCACCCGAGGATCCACCTATAGACAACCCTTTAGGAGAGCATCGTACTGCAAACTGGCTATCCCCCTCTATGCTCTGTCCTGATGCAGGGTCTCGACCGGAATTGATCACCATCTCTTTACCTCCACAGGCGTTGCTTGACCTGTTGACTTCTTTCAGCAATACACACAAAATCCTGGAAGACTTCCTCATGAAGGCTCTTAGCCCAAAACATCAATTGTTTATTCCTCTCCCTAGATCCTGCCTGACTTGCCTGATCCTCCAGCATTTTGTGTGTGTTACTCAAGATTTCCAGCATCTGCAGAATCCCTTGTGCTTATGACTTCTTTCAGTAGTTTTTGTTTTCTTAAGCTCATTTTGACATATTTCCCATTACATTCTAAATATGACTATCATATTGAAATTAAACCAAGCAGGATCTGAATCATGCTGAACACATGCCAGAAGTAGATTCACAAAGGAACAATGATTTCATGTCATGACTTTCAAGAAATTTCTTCTAAATCTTTAAGTTGAAGATTTGATTTAACTTGGTAATATGTGCTGTTGATAAAAGAGATTTTGCATGAGTGGAGTTTCACTTTGTAAACTTACTGTTTGAGGCTATTCAAATATGGAACTGCAACAATGGAAAATTTAAGTATCCATTAGCTATTTACAAACAATATAAACATCCTAAAATATTTAAACAGATGTCATTGCTTAGTTTGCAAGTGTTTAACATGCATAGTTTCCTTCATGCAGTATCGATCTACTGTTGTTAATATTACCAGTAAACTTCTTACCAGCCGCTTAACAGCCACTTTCACTCCAATGCTCATTTGGACTGATTTCCAACAGACTTCTGTCTGTGAATAGGTCCTTCAATTTACAACCACAAAAATACTAGTTAATTTTCATCTATTACGAATGAGTAGCTCTTGGGTAAATTCAGTTTGAAATAGTCTATATTTATTGTATTTTACACCTACGTTAATGTCTTGGTTTATGTTAATCACAACATTTTGCTTAAGCTTTAATGTTACCTATAGTAATAATGATTTTTCCAATTTCAGTTTGAGCTTTCCATATTAATTCAACTGGGAGCAGGGAGCTGCTGTAAGTTTCAAAGCGGATGCTAATATAATGTTATTAAAAGCAGACATTCTGTCCAGACTATTCTTCCACTTCTGTCCACAGATCATGAACTTTAAACTGTGCACTCTTTTCAGTTGTGCCCAATGATTGCATCAAACCAAACTTGTGACAACTAAATGCTTAAAATTTATTTAAACCAAACTCCCTTGGAACTCCATACAGTCTAATCCTAATTGGATTATGAATTCACATAGCTCATCGGCATGGTGCTGTTAAAAAGTCCTGGGAGTGAAATTTACTCTGCTCTCACAATTCATGGTCTGCTTGTAGGGAAAAGTAAAAAAATTTGTTCAGGAGATTAGGCGTAACAATTTTATGAAATTAGGTTGAAATAGAAACAGCTGTTTGAAACATGCCACCCCACCATGACAGCCTGCATTGACAAGAGAGTTGGTTGCAGATATTTGAAAGGTTACACAGTCACTTGGATAGGTAAGACAGAGCAAGGCACAGCTGTTTAGGGCAGGGTGTGATCACATCCTGAGAATGCAGGTGGCCATTGTGCTCCAGCAGACAACACAGCAGCAGGCGGCATTTGATAGATTGTTCAAAGCCTAGTCTGATATTAGTGTGTTAATATGGGATAACGGACAAGGGTGTAGTCAGATTGTGCTCCCTGCTTATAAAGCAGGTGCTGAAGACACTCGGTGCAGTGGTGGGATTGTGACAAGTATTGTGTAACCACATCCTTAGTTGCCTGTGTTCAATGTTCCACAGCTGAATGTTTGGGAAGTTCCGAGGCACTGAAGGCTCAATTCCTATGATGCCAGAAGGTTACTTCAAAGAGAAAAAGTGAAAAAAAAAACAAGGTGCAAATAAATTTAATTCAGTAGTAAATTTTTCTGAATGAGACACCAACTTTTCTCCCCCACTGTAATTCCTCTTGGAAAATATTGGCGTAGGTAATAGGTATTCCATTGCATTGATAAGAGTGGGTCCAAAGTTCAAAGTACAAAGCATATTTATCATCAAAGTATGAATACTATATACAACCTCCATATTTGTCTCCTTGCAGGCAGCTACAAAACAAAGAAACCCATTAAAAAAAAACATCTAACACCCAATGTGCAGAGAAAAAAAATCTGCAAACAATAAAAGTAAGAAATTAACATTCAAAACTGAAGTTCAAAAACTGAGTCCACAGTCACAAAACCAGTTGCAGCCGATTCAGGAGTGAATTAGTTGGCGCCCACAGCCTCAGTTCAGTGTAGACATGAGTAAAACTCGTGGAGTCTCACAATACCCTGACCTTTTCAGTATGGCCCAGCACTTCAATCAGTTAAACAGCAAGTCGTCCCATGTTTTAAACCTGGACACTGCCACTTGCTCTTGGGCCTCAGCCCTGTTGCCTTGATTCAGCCTGTACATACTACGCCTCAACTGTCCTGCACACTGAGACGTCAATTCACACTACAGAAGTGGCAGGTCATACAGATTGTTCAAAAGCTCAGCTCTGAAAGGAAAGTTGAGGCTATCGATTGCTGTGATTACTTTCAAGCAAAAGTGTGACTCATAAAGTAATTAGTAGTTTGGTCTGCTGCCAGCAAGTCGTCCCTGTGCTTCACCATCTTAAACGGGAAGGAACACAGATTTATGACACATGAGTGTTAAGACCATAAGACATAAGAGCAGAATGAGGCCATTCAACCCTAATCCTAACCTAACCCATGCAGTCTGTTCCACCATTCAATCATGGCTGATTTATTTTTCCTTTGCTCATTCTCCTGCATTCTTGCATAATCTTAGATGCCATTACAAATCAAGAATCTTCCAACCTCAACTTTAAAAATACTCAAAGACCTGGCCTCCACAGCTGTCTGTGACAATGAATTCCACAGATTCACCACCCTCTGGCTGAAAGAATTCCCCCTCATCTCTGTTCTAAAACAATGTCCTTGTATTCTGAAGCTGTGCCTTCCGATCCCACGTACACGCTACCACCATTTGAAACATCCTCATGTTATGTACACTCCTTCTGGCTTTTCAATATGCAGTAGACTTCAGGAGATCCCCCCTCATTCTTCTAAACTCCAGTGAGTACAAGCACAGAGCCGTCAAATGCTCCTTATAAATTAACCCTTTCCTTCATGGGTTAATTCTTGTGAACCTCCTCAAGACATTCTTCAATATCAGAAAATCTACTCTTAGATATTCTTAAATATGAGACCCAAATCTGCTCACAATACTCTCAAATGCAGTCTGGCTAATGCCTTATAATGTGTCAGCATTATATCGTTGCTTTTAGAATCAGTGTCAGGTTTAATTTCACAGACATATGCCATGAAATATATTGTTCTGCAGCAGCAGTACATTGCAATGCATGGTAATAAAAGTTACAAATTATGAAAGAATATATACACACACACACACACACACACACACACACACACACACACGAGAGGTGATTGATAAGTTCATGGCCTAAGGTAGAAGGAGTCAATTTTAGAAAACCTAGCACATTTATTTTTCAACATAGTCCCCTCCTACATTTACACACTTAGTCCAGCGGTCATGGAGCATACGGATCCCTTCTTTGTAGAAGTGGTCCACAGCAGGGGTGATTGATAAGCTTGTGGCCTAAGGTAGAAGGAGATGAGTTATTAACTTCAAACTTTCTGCATTTTCACTCAAAGGTTGAACTGCACGTGCATGTAACGAGAGCGTCTTGGACCTTCAGGTGGTCCATAGCAGGGGTGATTGATAAGATCGTGGCCTAAGGTAGAAAGAGATGAGTTATATAAGTCTCGTTACATGCACGTGCATTCAACTCTTTGAGAGAAAATGCAGAAAGTTTGAAGTTAATAACTCATCTTCTTCTATGTTAATGTGTGTGTGAGTGTGTGCGTGTATGTGTGTGTGTGTGTGTGTGTATAAAATTAAGTAAGTAGAGCAAAAAAAGAGCAAAAGATATTGAGGTGGTGTTCGTGGGTTCATTGTCAATTTAGAAATTGTTAGGGAATGGGAAGAAGCTGCTCCTGAAATGTGTGTGTCTTCAGGCTCCTGTAACTCCTCATTGATGGTAGCATTGAGAAGAGGACGTCCTGGGTGATGGGGGCCTTCGTGATGGATATGGCCTTTTTGAGGCATTCCCTTTTGAAGGTGTCCTGGGTGCTGGAGACACTAGTGCCCAAGACAGAGCTGGCTCGATTTGCACCTTTCTGCAACTTTTTCTGACGATGGGCAGTGGCCCCTCCATAACAGATGGTGTTACAACCAATTAGAATACTCTTCCCAATACACCTGTAGAAATTTGTAAGAGTCTTTGGTGACGTACCAATTCTCCTCAAACTCCGAATGAAGTACAGCCACTATTGTGTCTTCTTTGTAATTGCATCAAAATGTTAGATCCAGGATAGACCTTCAGAGATATTGACACCCAGGAACTTGAAACTGCTCATTCTTTCCACTGCTGATTTCTTGCTGAGGACTTGTGTGTGTTCCCTCGGCTTCCCCTTCCTGAATCCACAATCAATTCCTTGGTCTTATTAACATTGAATGCAAGGATGTTATTACTCAACTCAACTAGCCGTCTATCTCGCTCTTGTATGCCTTCTTGTTACCATCTGAAATTCTGCCAACAATAGTTGTGTCATCGGCAAATTTACAGATGGCATCAAGATTCTAGTTCTCTCGAAATGAATGCTAATCTAATCTAACATTGTATTTGCCTTCCTGACTACCACCTCAAACTGCAAGGCAATCCTGAACTGAGACTTCCAAGTTTCTAGCTAATTTCTCAATTTTCTCCCTGTTTTTAATCAGAATCTGGTTTATTATCACTGGCATGTGATGTGAAATTTGTTAACTTAGCAGCAGAAGTTCTTTGCAATACATAATCTAGCAGAGAAAAAAAAATAATTAAATAAATAATAAATAAACAATAAACAATATTGACCATACCTTTATTCCTTCTACCAAAGTATAAAGCCACACACTTCCCTACACTGTATTCCATCTGCCACTTTTTGCCCATTCTCCTAATCTGTCCAAGTCCTTCTGCAGACTCCCTGCTTCTTCAACATTACCTGCCCCTCCACCTATCTTTGGATCATCCACAAACTTGAACACAAAGTCATTAACTCCATCATCCAAATAATTAATAAATAATGTGAAAATTAGTAGATACACTACCAACTCCTATGGAACACCACTAGACTCTGACAGCCAACCAGAAAAGGACCACTTTATTCCCATTCTTTGCTTTCTGATAGTTAGTCAATCTTACATCTATGGGAGTATCTTTCCAGTATACCACGAGTTCTTATATTCTTTAGCAGCTTCTTGTATGGCACCTCGTCCAAGGCCTTCTGAAAATCCTTTGTCTATCGTGCCTGTTATTTACTCAAACAGATTTGTCATGCAAGATTTCCATTTAAGGAAGCCATGAGCCTTCAAGTAGCCCTGAAGCCTCATCCCTAATAAAGAACTTCAACATCTTGCCAAAAACTGAAGTCAGGTTAACTGGCCTATAGTTTCCTATCTTTTGCTTCCCTTCCTTCTTAAAGAGTAGAGTGACACTTATAATTTTCCAGTCCGCTAGAACCATTTCAGAATCTACCACTTTCAGAAGGTTGGGGTGTAGTCATCTGCTCACATCTACTAGTACTTCCAGTAACCATGTTCACGCAACAACAATAACGTATATCCTTGGATGTTAAGCTCCCAGCTGTGATCTTTATTCAACCACAATTCTGTGATGCCCACAACATCATACCTGTCAATTTCTAACAGTGCTAAAGATTATCTACATTATGTATACTGAGTGAATTCAAATATAACACGTTTAGCCTGTCTCCATATTACCTGCTCAGGAGGTTCAAAGGTTCATTTATTATCAAAGTATACAACTCTGAATTTCTTCTTCTCCCGATATCCATGCAAAACAAATGTAAAAGACATAAAAGAAGTGAAATATAGGGTTTCATGATCAATCCAGAAGATGTCGATTGAAAGAGCATTGCATGCAGGCGCCATCTTGATTGGAACATAGAATAGTACAGCACAGTACAGGCCCTTCAGCCCACATTGTTGTGCCAACCCTCAAACCCTGCCTCCCATATAACCCCCCACCTTAAATTCCTCCATACACCTGTCTAGTAGTCTCTTAAATTTCACAAGTGTATCTGCCTCCACCACTGATTCAGGCAGGGTATTCCACACACCAACCACTCTCTTTTGAAAAACCTTCCTCTAATATCCCCCTTGAACTTCCCACCCCTTACCTTGGAAGATCCAATCTTATGATCTTAAGATCCTATTACATGCTTATTCCTTTCTAAACTTTTTGCATTTATTCTGGAGATTTCTGTAACCTCTCCTGCACTCTCCTTCTCTTTTACTTTATTCGTACTTTTCCAAGCTGTTGAACCCACCCCCTACTCTTCAGTTTCAAGCCCTATCCACAGGAACATGGTTCCAACATGATTCAGGTAGAACCCATACCATTGGAATAGCTCCCTCCTGAACTATGTAACACTCAATTACATAGTACAATTTACCTATAGTGCTATTATTCTGTGAAACTTAAAAATGAACTGGTATCTCCAACTGTTACGGACAGTTCAGACTCTCATTGTTCAAGTATTTTTATGTCTAACATTGTCTTTTCTCATTTTCTCTACTGTATATCTCCCCACAGAATAATTGGAAGCAATAGCGTGCACTATTGGTGGGCTAATATGAAATGGTAAATTAGGTGACAGGACATGGGTAAGAGTGATGTGTGGTTTAGAAGAGATTCAAGAAGCCTGGTCAGACAGAAAATTATTGCCCGCTTTACAGGCCAAACATTTTCTGGTAGCATACACCCACTGAACTCCACTTCTGAATCTCCATCACAATGTAACTTCAGAAATGGATTTGAATACACCTCATCTTGCATGCAACCAAGAATTAATTCATATCCCATGCAAGTCTGATCATTGCCAATACAGAGATGGAAATTTGAAGGGTACGAAGATAAGGCATATGTAATGGTCACCCAAAAAAATTTAGTGCACTCCTGCGAACACACGAGGTTGAGCGGTGTACAATTATTGAGGATAATCACTTGCAGGATGTAGAGACTGGAAGCACCAATAGAACCAATATCTTTTCAGTTGCACAACACAAAGAGGTTTTATGTTTTTATAGCACTGACTGATTCTGGATTTTAGTAACACCAATAAGGAAATGGAAGAATTACATGACTCTGGAGTATGGTCTTTGACAGCATTGAAGCTTCTCTGGGGTGTAAGATTTACATATAAGACTCTGGAGATTGGTAGCATAGTTTCAGGCTGAAAGGAATGTTGAAAGTGCGGCTTTGCAAATAAATGGTCAGCAATGCAGAGGAAGAGTTTGACATTCAGAAGAAGAGGAGGCTAAAAGTAAGAAGTTAAACTTTTACTGCATGCACTATGTTGGTAACAATTTCAAATATTGGGAGGAAAGGCCACGTTGAACAGTACACACTTTACCAGTCTCAGCCATCTATAAGAATAAAACAATGAGGAGAAATGGAACTTGGGAAAATGTATGAATGCTTAAATACAACTTCCTACTTGCTGAAGATGTTATCCTACTAGTATTTGATGACATGTACATTGGCTGAGGAGCTAAAATGACTGCCCTCCCACACATTTTCATATATTTATAATACCCTGTTGAAAGCTATCAAATTAATACAGTTTAACCTGTTGACAGTCAAAACAGTATATCCTTAAAACCAACAGATGGTCAAAACCTGCCTGGGCCTTGGTTCCAATGGTAATTGTTTCAGGAGACACAGGAGAATGGACCGTTTAAACCTCTTTCATGGAGCCTTTGGGCAACAAAGACTAAATTAAGGTTAATCGTTGAATCTTGAAGGACTTTCTGAAATATTCTACCAAAGACACAAACTTGCTGAGAAAGAGGTAACAAATTCACAGAATTGCCGTAATTTCCAGATGCCCATAGATTGAGAGAAAATAAAAAGGTTTGAAAAATAGTAAATATTGTAAATTGTGTTTGGTGCTTTCAATCTGGAGTGAACTTTATTTGAAAATCCTCGGATTGATCTCCATTTAAGTCAGCAAAGTGATGCAAAAGCTTCATAAAATAAGACAGAATGAGCATATTTTTCTGTTGGAATTATTATAGGTATTTTTCACATGTTTTGTTATTATCAAAAATGTCTGTATTTCACACTTCAGAAAGCACAATTACAAGCAATACCCAGAGCAACAATGACACATTCTTTCAACAATTACCATTGTACTTTGATGTGGAAATTTAGGTGTTTTGTTCATTTAGTCACACATCCCATCCATCAGTTAAAATTCAACGACTGGGCATAATTCACATCTATTTGCATGTAAAACAATGGGTTGTTTATTCATAGCATTTTTTTGACAATAATATCAAACCAAACTCTGAGCCATATACAAAATGTACAAATCTACCAATTCCATTTAGGTAGAAGATGAGGGGGGAGAGAGACAGAGGGGGGGGAGAGAGAGAGAGAGAGAGAGAGAGAGAGAGAGAGAGAGAGAGAGAGAGAGAGAGAGAGAGAGAGAGAGGGAGAGAGAGGGAGGGAGAGAGAGGGAGAGAGAGGGGGAGAGAGGGAGAGAGGGAGAGAGAGAGAGAGAGAGAGAGAGAGAGAGAGAGAGAGAGAGAGAGAGAGAGAGAGAGAGAGAGAGAGAGAGAGCTATTTACATTCTCCAATAGCTCCTCCTTCAGGAATTCACGTGTTACTTACAGAACTATCCATTTTGATCTGTAATTTAAGTATAAAGTGCAACCATAACAGTTAGTAGAGTTTTTTTTTGCATTATTGAAAGGGATTGATTTTGAAGCTTTACAGGAACATGGGGAAAATTGATCATATATTCCTTAGAAGTTCAGAGGTTTAGATTAACACTTTGAAGAAAAATCAGTTTTTTTATAGAATATCATTGATGGACTGAGAAAAAGGGGTAAAATTAGGAGGATATTTCTTCATTACAGTGGTCAGTTATGTAGGACTCATAGATAACCTCTGTGCCAGCATTTGAATCCCAAAAAAATTAGTCTTCGTCTCCATTTTACCCATACGTTCTTCCACACCTTTAATAGGTAAAGCAATGATTTAATGAAAGAAGTCAAATTTAAATTTTCCATTCCAATTGAATTAACCAAGGCTCATGGAAGCACTCTCACCTCCCAGCAGGAAGGTTGTAGAGTAGAAACACGTTTCTAAGACATGGCTACTGAATCTAGGCTAATACTTCAGTAAAACAAGAAGCAATTGTTGCGCTGTCCACTGTGCCATCTTCGAGTGGAGAAGTTCCGATGAAGGACATTTGACTTAAAACATTAAATCTGATTCTTTCCACACAAATACTACTTTATCTGCTGAGAGTTTCCCACTATTTCTGCTTTTATTTCAGATTGGCAGCATCTGAAGATATTTGGATTGTTTTGATTTGTCTTATCTTTTAGATGGTGAAAGTCAAGGTGCCATGATACCATTGGGACATTTGGTTTGTGAAGATGATAGAATGGAGACAAGTGTAATAGAGTTTTGTTTTGTACTTAAGAAATAAACTGTGCCTGAAAATTTCAAGCACTTATTTACTGATGAGTATCAGGAGTTAATTGTACAGGTGTGAGGTTTTAGTTTCATTGGTTTATTGAACAGTTAGTTCAATAAAAGTTAATTGAAATGTCCATATATTGATAGTGCTGGTTGATTTGAAATTTTCAAAGCATTATTTTGCCAGATGTAAGCAAAGAATTAATTCTACTCAGTAAACAATACAAAGTTTTTAATATATGCACTGAAACAGAAAATCACGTAAATACTCATCAGGAGAGGCAGTCTCTGTGGAAAGAGAAACAGGGTTAATATTTAAAATCATCAACATTTTTTGTTTTTATCTCTCTACAGATGCTGTCCCACATTTTAATTTGTCCCTATTACACAGATAGAGATCATTAATTAACTATGTCCTTCATTATTACAGAGTAATCATAGTTTCCATGTAACCTACTCAGTTTTTCCAGCATTTTCTAATATTAATTGAATTAATTGCTCTGCAATTAGAAGCATAGAAACATAGAAAACCTACAGCACAATACAGGCCATGTGGCCCACAAAGCTGTGCCAAACATGTCATTACCTTAGAACTACCTAGACTTACCCATAGTCCTCTATTTTTCTAAGCTGCATGTATCCATCCAGGAGTCTCTTAAAAGACCCTATCACTTCCGCCTCCACCACCACCGGCCGCCCATTCCACGCACTCACCACTCTCTACATAAAAAACTTACCCCTGACATCTCCTCTGTGCACAATTCCAAGAACCTTAAAACTATGCCCTCTCATGCTAGCCATTTCAGCCCTGGGAAAAAGTCTCTGGCTATCCACGTGATCAATGCCTCTCATCATCCTATACACCTCTATTAGGTCACTTCTCATCCTCCGTCGCTCCAAGGAGAAAAGGCCGAGATCACTCAACCTATTCTCATAAGGCATACTCCCCAATCGAGGCAACATCCTTGTAAATCTCCTCTGCACCCTTTCTATAGTTTCCACATCCTTCCTGCAGTGAGGTAACCAGAACTGAGCACTGTACTCCAGGTGGGGTCTGACCAGGGTCCTATATAGCTGCAACATTACCTCCCAGCTCTTAAACTCAATCCCACCATTGATGAAGACCAATGCTTTCTTAACCACAGAGTCAACCTGCGCAGCAGCTTTGAGTGTCCTATGGACTCGGACCCCAAGATCCCTCTGATTCTCCACGCTGCCAAGAGTCCTAACATTAATGCTACATTCTGCCATCATATTTGACCCACCAAAATGAATCACCTTACACTTATCTGGGTTGAAGTAGCAAGTTATTGGAGCTGCAGGTAGTCAAGTCCCTGCTCTAGGTCATCATCATAGTTCATGCTGAAGACATTTAAACTGCCTACTCCCATTGACCTGTACCATGATCATAGCCCTTCATACCCCTACTATCCATGTACTTATCCAACCTTCAGTTAAACATTGAAATCGAGCTCGCATGCACCACTTCTGCTGGCAGCTCATTCCACATTTTCATGACCCTCAGAGTGAAGAAGTTTCCCTGTATGTTTCTCTTACACTTTTCACCTTTCACCCTTAACCCATTACCTCCAGTTGTAATCCCACCCCACTTCAGTGGAAAAAGCCTGCTTGCATTTACCCTATTTATACTGCTCATAATTTTGTATACCTTTATCAAATCTCCTCTCAATCTTCTACATTTAAAGGAATAAAGCCCTAACCTATTCAATGTTTCCTTACCACCCAGGTCTTCTAGATCCAGCAACGTCCTTGTAAATCTTTTCTGTACTCTTTCAAACTTATTCATATCTTTCTTGTAGGTAGGTGACCAAAAACCACACACAATTCTCCAAATTAGGCCTCATCAATGTCTTATACAACTTCAACATAACATTCCGTCTCCTGTGCTCAGTATTTGGATTTATGAAGGCCAATGTGCCAAAAGCTTCCTTTAAGACTCTATCTACCTGTGATGCCACTTTCAATGAATTATGGACCTGTATTCCCATATCCAGCATCCTCAGTGCCCTACCATTCACTGTGTAAGACTTACCCTGGTTGGCCCTACCGAAGTGCAACACCTTGTGGCAGTGTGGAGCAGTGGAGGCCAATTCATTGGGTGTCTTTAAGGCAGAGATTGGTAGGTACCTGAGTAGCCAGGGCATCAAAGGTTATGGTGAGAAGGCGGGGCAGTGGGACTAAATAGGATAAAATGGATCAGCTCATGATAAAATGGTGGAGCAGACTCGATGGGCCGAATGGCCTACTTCTGCTACTTTGTCTTATGATCTATTTCCTGCATTAAATTCCATCTGCCCACTTTGTCAGCTGATGCAGATCCCTCTGCAAGCCCTGTTGGACTTTATAGCTGTTCACTACACCCCCAATCTACTGTACCACTCTCTGGCTTTTCCCACAAATCCAATGTCTAATGCAATTTACTACCTCATCTTGAATGTCAAGTGACTGAACTTTCTTGACCAACCACCTATCATAATTTTCTTCCTTCATTTACACTTTCAACAAATACACTCAAAAACTTCTATAGTTGTACCGTGGAGAGCATTCTGACAGGCTGCATCACTGTCTGGTATGGAGGGGCTACTGCACAGGACTGTAAGAAACTGCAGAAGGTTGTAATGCTAGTCAGCTCCATCTTGGGTACTAGCCTACGAAGTACCCAGGACATCTTCAGGGAGCGGTGCCTCAGAAAGGCAGCGTCCATTATTAAGAACCTCCAGCACCCAGGGCATGTCCCTTTCTCACTGTTACTATCAGGTAGGAGATACAGAAGCCTGAAGGCACTCACTCAGCGATTCAGGAACAGCTTCTTCCCTTCTGCCATCCAATTCCTAAATGGACATTGAATCTTTGGACATTACCTCACTTCTTCACAGTATTTCGGTTTTTGCATGTTTTATTTAATCTATTCAGTATATGTAATTGATTTACTTATTTATTTATTATTATTTTATTTGTTTATTTATTTATTTCTCTGCTAGATTATGCATTGCATTGAACTGCTGCTGCTGTTAACAAATTTCATGTCGTATGCCGGTGATAATAAACCTGAATCTGATTCTGATTCTGATTCTGACTTTAGTAAGCAATAGAAAGAAGGGCTTATCACTAAACCTAAAGCATGATTTTTTCATTCAAAAATATTTCATACTTTTGCTTATACAAGGCATAATTACTGTCATTTTTTTTCAGAATCCCTGACAACCCATGCAGTTTCCTAATGCCAAGTTCCATCAATTATGTTCCAGTTTTGTTCTGCAACCAGTTTCAGAGTTGGCAGACCACACAGAGCTTTAGTTCATGCTTTCACCAAAGAAGTGAGCGATTCCCTTTGATGGTTCATGCTCGACCTGATTTACCCTTTGGACTTGGCTCACTTGATATTTGCAGCCACACTTAACTCCTGCAGCTTCACTGGGATGGTCTGTAGTAGAGGTCTGTATACTAAGGTTCTTCTGCAAGGTGGGGTGGCCACAAGTGGATACCAGGCTTCAAGTGGCAGAACCCAAGTCTCCACCTCCACTATTGGCACTACCTAGACATCTAAGGAGTAACCTAACCATCTGCCTTACACCTTGGCATCGAACAACTCACTGCTGTCAAAGGCATCTTTCACTGAATTAAATGCTTCTGATGTTAATTCAAAGTTAATTCAAATATGACAACATTGGAAATATTGCATCATTGTTAATTAAAAAAACATAAATGTACTAAAAAATAAAGAAAACCCAAGAACAACAAAAATCTTTTAAAGCAGACTGCTGGCCCCTTTTCCCTCTACATTCTGGAGGCACTCAGCAGTGCATCATTGGTGATCTCCAGAGCATCCCATTCCTCTGTGCAGCAGCGCGCAGACATGAAGATCAACATAGGGCTGAACAGGGCTGGCAAACTAGGTAGCAGTTCCCTATGGAACTATAACACACAATGGAATATTAACCAGCTCACTGTAATGCAAACCCAGTTTACTGATTTACTGATCAATGAAATAAATGCATCAACAAATCTGAAGATAAAACCAATTACGTTGTTTCATGTACTTTAGCTATAGGGTACTGCCACTCCAACGTCATCCTGCTTCCCGAACATTTACATATATGGCATTCCGGTTAATTGTGTTTAAGCAAATGTTTGTGTTTTTAGGAAATCTGAATTTTTAGCAAAATTTATATGCCACAGTGACATAATATAATAATTCTCTGAGTGAATATCAGTGGAAAATGAGTGATAGTGAATTTGCCTCCTAAAATAAATCATTGCCAAATTTCTACTGAGATCTCTAGAGAAGTTTATATCAAGTGACTTAACACAGGGATCTTGTTAGTGAAATGTTCTATATGGAATAATTTTGTCAGCACAATACTGAATGACCTGTGCATTTTCAAGCCTCAAACAAAAAGACATACACAAGCCAACGAAAGTGGCATATGACCTTTCCATTTAGATCAGATGAGTGACAATGCCAATGGAAACTCTTGATGTTCATAATTCAACCAAATAATCTTCAGAAATTTTTCGAGAAAATATGGGGTTTCAACTGTATGCAAAATCAAATATCCCATCTCAATATTTGGATCAGAACATCAGCTCTACTACAAAAGTTAATGTAAACTTGATTTGCAGCAAACACGATTCATTTTAAAATAGCATATTTTTCGTGGATTATACTAACTTTGGATATGCTACTGCAGAAAACTAGAACAACCAGTGCAATAATGTTAATTTCTTCGCTGATGTAAATCTCACATTCATCTTCTGGATTAGTTTTTTTTTGCTTCTCAGTGTTCTTTTTCACAATTTCACTAGTGGTAAACATTTATATAATTTGTAAAGTTCTTTCATAATTATGTTATAAATAATTAACTTTTACGTAATTGACAACCAGGCATTTTACAGCAGGCATTCAGTGTTCCATAGGTAGGGCTTATTTGGGTCTATGAAAGACGTGGATATATATCATATCAATAAGTGCTAAGTGCACACTTCTTACTGTTGCTAGTAAGGTCTGTATTTCTTGTGAAAATGTTATAATTTGATTGATCTTATTTCTTGCTGCCTGATAGTAATTTAAAACTTCCATTTTTTTTGCACAGAAATGTAAAAAATAACTGAATGTAGGCTACTATCCAATGAATATATAATAGACCCTTCATTGTAGGTGAAATATTCATTCTTGGCATTGATATGAATGAGTTAACACCCAAAAGGCATTTAATACAATATTTTGTATACAAAGAATTTCAGAAACTTTCCAGAGTGCTTCTTAAAAGTATGAACAAAGAAAATATACTTGGAGTAGGCACTGCAGCTTAATAATTAACTTGACGTATCTGTTTAGACAGATTCTAAAAAAAAAGCTAATTCAGTTGTTTTTATTTTAGCGATTAATATATCAAGGAGGAAGAGGGAGAGGGAGAGGGAAACAGAGAGAATCTACAGATGCACTGGGCTGTCCGTACCTCTGGCCTAAAACTATAGCTTCAAATTTAATTCTAGCAACTTAAACAAATAATATAAGCTGGCATTCCAATACTCAAAATAAGAAAGTGCCACATTCTCTTCTGTCTATTGAATGAGACTCTATCTAATCTTTCAGATGTCCTTGTACAATTCCAAAGTACAACTTGCCAGAAAAGCACTTAATCATCTGTGGTGCCCTAAACACTTTTAATCTCAATTAATATTACTTGATATTAGAAATTATTTGTCATTTTTGCACTTTGGTTAATGGGAAATTGCTATGTCCAACCCACCTACAAGTACCTTACATCATATTCAATTGAAATGCATATGGCAGGTCAACAGTACTATGTTAATAGAACTCTTTATTTGAAGAGTATTCAGAAGCAAATAAAACAGATTATTGATAATCGGGAATAACATCAACACTCTCAGTAATCCTAAACAGTGACTTGTTTTGAAATAATTTTTAAAATCCAACAAATTTATCTTTATATCAAAACCAGATTACAGAGGTCAGGGAAAAATCCATTTCAGACAAGAGATAAACCACTTTATTGTTACATGTAAATGCAACCAAAATATATAAATTGCAGGAGAGGAGAGATAATGATCTTCTTTTAAGATGGCCATCTTAACTTAATGCATAAAACACAGCTTGTCGCTGCATTCTGAAACTGAAAGTGACACTGCTCCTGCATTAATAACCACGCAACAAGGTTTGTTCAGCAAATTACATGCTAGGCTGGAAGGAAAATGCCCCCCTCACCCCAAGCTCGTAAGTCACTGTAATCCCTTTTCCTCCTGGCAGACATTTCTACAGTTCAAAGCCGTGAATAGGGGTTGAAGGTGGCACGAAGCACAAGTCCCAGAACCACTGAAACAAATGAGATGTTTGAGTAGAGAATTAAAGGTGACAGCAATGAGCTGTAATCAGGGAGTGTAGTTCCTCTAGAGATAAGTGTGCAAACAAAAATCTCTCAGCACCTATAAAGAATGGCAGCTGGAAATAAACGGAAATTCTTTCGTTTCTGTATCACTTACATTCAGCAAGATTTTTTAACCTAATATCCACATTTAGAAATGCAGACGTACAGCAGTTACCATTTTCAACATTACATGTTGCACTAACATCTTCTTGGAGAGCAGAATCTTGATAATGACCACTTCCAGGTCAAGTTGCACCATTCCAGGAATTCAGCCAAGTAGTTCTGGTCAAGATTCAATGTTGTACATCGGTGGCAAATCCTGGGTCAAATTTGGACCAAATGATGTCATTCCTTGGGAAATTTGGTCTGTATTAGCCCAGGAGAGCTTGTCATTATGTAGTCTACAGACAGCTAGGTTTTCAATGCTTTTCTTGGGGCTAGGATCATAGTTCTCCCACAGTACAAAACTGCAACATTATGCTCAGTTCTCCCAAGCCATGAGCTGTGGAATCTCATCACCTCCTCACCAACACCCTGAATCCTTAATTGAATTGACATTATTTCTTACATCCTTCATATACACGAGGAGTAAAAAACTTTACGTTACGTCTCCGTCTAAATGTGCAATGTGCAATTTATAGTAACTTATAATAGATAGTATGTACAATGGGACAGTCAATATAACATAGAAATACAATTGTATCAGCATGAATTAATCAGTCTGATGGCCTGGTGGAAGAAGCTGTCCCGGAGCCTGTTGGTCCTGGCTTTAAGTTGCAGTACCGCTTCCCGGATGGTAGCAGCTGGAACAGTTTCTGGTTGGGGTGACTCAGGTCCCCAGTGATCCTTTGGGGCCTTTTTACACACCTGTCTCTGTAAGTGTCCTGAATAATGACCACTTAATGACCACTTGGAAGTTCACATCTACAGATGTGCTGGGCTGTCCGCACCGCTCTCTGCAGAGTCCTGCGATTGAGGGAAGTACAGTTCCCATACCAGGCAGTGATGCAGCCAGTCAGGATGCTGTCAATAGTGCCCCTGTAGAAATCCAGTTCCTTCCACTCAGTCTGATCTAGGGAACTTCCCAAATTCCCACCTGCAACCTAGATTTCCCCTAGCCTGCAACAAGATTGCTCCCTTGGCCCGATTAAATTCCTAACCCCCACAGCTCTTTCTCCTCCCATTTTAATTACACAGTGAGTAGTCTTCATATCAAAGAAACAGCAAAAGAGATAAGAATTAATTTTCAGGTAGGAATAAGCAGAAACCCACAATAAAACTGAAACCACATTTGTCCTGTGTTCATTTATCATTGATCATAAACCAACTGCTATATGTTAGGAATAAAAATATACACAATATGAAGTGAACGTTTATGGAAGTTTATATGGAACTTATAGTCCATCTGCCAGAAAAAGCAGGATCTCCCAGTGGCCACCAGTTTTACTTCTATTCTATTTCTATTCCAACCTGTCAGTCCATGGCCTCCTTTACTGTCGTGATGAGGCCACACACTCAAGTTGGAGGAGCAACATCTTGTATTCTGTCTGGGTAGCCTCCAACCTGATGGCAGGAACAGTGATTTCTCAAACCTCCACCCCCTCTCCTTCACCATTCCCCATTCTCATTTCCCTTTCTCACCTTATCTCCTTACCAGTATATCACCTTCCTCTGGTGCTCCCTTTTCATTTTTTCCATGGCTTTCTGTCCTCTACTATGAGATTTCCCCTTCTGCAGCCCTGTATCTCTTTCACCAATCAACTTTCCAGTTCTTTACTTCACCCTTCCCCCACTTCCTGGATTCACCTATCACCTTGTTGTTCTTCATCCCCTCCACCCACTTTCTTACTCTGACTTCTCATCTTTCTTTCCAGTCCTGATGAAGGGTCTCGGCCCGAAACGTCGACAGTACTCTTCTCCGTCGATGCTGTCTGGCCTGCTGAGTTTCTCCAGCAATCTGTGTGTGTTGCAGCACAGGAGCAAGCCCTTCAACCCATGATGTTGTGCCAAACTAACTAAACTAGTTATTAAACAACTAATTAAATTAACCTCATCTGTCTACACAATGTCCATTTGCATCCATTCTCTGGACCTCCGTGTGCCCGATTAAGAGTCTCTTCAACACCCCTAATGTAGTTGCCTCCACTACCACCCCACTTGGCAGTGCACACCAGGCACCCACTACTCCTTATGTAAAAAACCTGCCTTCATATCTCCCTTAAACCTACCCCCTCTCACTTTAAATCCATGCCCACTAATATTAGATATTTTGACCTTGGGATAAAGATAATTCAGTCTACTCTTTGATTCTCATAATCTAATAAGTTTCTATAAGGTATCCTTAGCCACTCCAAAGAAAACAACCTAAATTTGCCCCACTTTTCGTTGTGGTACATGCTGTCTAATCCATGCAGGCAACATCCTGGTAGATCTCTTCTGCACCCCCTCCAAAGCCCCAACATCCTTTCTGAAATAGGGTGACCAGTATTGAATGCAATTATAATTGAAGAGAAATGAAGAGAGGTTGAAGCACCTTCAATTACTCCAAAAGACTGAGGTTTGGTAAAAATACTGAAAGACTTTTATTCGCTGTACAATACGACCTCCACAGTGAGTGTCTGCCCCCGGACTGAGGGGGAGGGGCAAGACGAACACCTTTATACAGGATTCTGTGGGAGGAGCCACAGGGGCAGTCAGCAGAGGGGTGTGTCCAGACAGGTAACCGAGTTACAACATATATACATGGTTTACCACATTCACCCCTCCTTTTTTTAAAAAGAGTCCCGCGGGGTGAAGTGACTGACAATATTTACAAGAGGTATATTTGGAGGTTAAGTCTATCAGGCGGTCGAGTCGGTCGCTGTGATCTACGTAGCACCGGCGGTGATTGCACCGATGATGGCGGTTGTGCTGGCTCCGGCCTGACTTCAGGTGCCACCACGTTAGGCGTCGGTAATCCCTCGTGCGTGTGCGTCGTGCCCGGTATGGGAGTGTCGTGTGGTGTCTGTATAGGTTTTGGGGTGCACGGTGTCTCGTAGGTACATATATTGGTGGGTACGGGGTCAATAGTCACCACGGAGTGTTCAGGGTAGGGGCCCGGTGCTCCTGCGGGTGCCAGGTCGCGGATGGAGACCGTGTCCTCCCGCCCATCAGGTAAAACCACGTAGGCATACTGAGGGTTCGCATGAAGTAAGTGAACCTTCTCGACTATCGGGGAGTATTTATTGCTCCTCGCATGTTTCCGGAGCAGCACTAGCTCCGGGGATGTCAGCCAAGTTGGTACGGTGGTTCCAGTGGTCGATTTTCTGGGAAAAGAAAAGAGCCGCTCATGAGGGCTGGCATTGGTGGCTGTGCATAACAGGGAGCGGATGGAGTGGAGTGCCTCGGGAAGGACCTCCTGCCAGCGGGAGACCGGCAGTCCCTTTGACCTGAGGGCTAACAGTGTGGCTTTCCACACTGTGCCATTCTCCTTCTCCACCTGTCCATTCCCCCGGGGATTACAGCTCGTGGTCCTACTGGTTGCAATTCCCCTAGCCAGTAGATATTGGCGCAGCTCGTCACTCATAAACGAGGACCCTCTGTCACTGTGGATATAGCATGGGTATCTGAACAGAGTGAAGAGCTTGCGCAGGGCTTTTATAACTGACATGGTAGTGGTGTCGAGACAGGGGATGGCGAAGGGGAACCGCAAGTACTCATCGATAACATTAAGAAAGTACACATTGCGGTCGGTGGAGGGAAGGGGGCCCTTAAAGTCAACACTCAGTCGCTCAAAGGGGCGGGTGGCCTTGATGAGTGGTGCCTTTTCGGGTCGGTAGAAGTGCGGTTTGCACTCTGCGCAGACTTGGCAGTCCCTGGTCATCATCCTGATCTCCTCAAGGGAGTAAGGCAGGTTCCGGGCTTTCACGAAGTGGAAAAGCCAGGTGACTCCCGGGTGGCAGAGGTCTACATGTAGAGCGTATAGCCGGTCGATCTGCGCGCTGGCGCATGTTCCCCGGGATAGGGCATCGGAGGGCTCGTTGAGCTTCCCAGGCCTGTATATGATGTCATAGTTGTAGGTGGAGAGTTCGATTCTCCACCTCAGAATTTTATCATTTTTGATTTTGCTCCGCTGCTGATTATTAAACATGAATGCGACTGAGCGCTGGTCAGATAGCAGGGTGAACCTTTTGCCGGCAAGATAGTGCCTCCAGTGCCTTATAGCTTCCACTATGGCCTGGGCCTCTTTCTCTACCGCAGAGTGCCGAATTTCAGGGCCTTGAAGGGTACGGAAGAAGAACGCCACTGGTCTTCCTGCCTGGTTGAGGGTAGCAGCCAGCTCAAAGTCGGAGGCGTCACTCTCTACTTGGAAGGGAATGGCCTCATCCACTGCATGCATTGCTGCTTTGGCAATGTCCCCTTTTATGCGGTTGAAGGCCGCGTGGGCCTTGGCAGAGAGGGGAAATGTGGTGGACTTGACCAGGGGGCGGGCCTTGTCTGCATAGTTAGAGACCCATTGGGCGTAATATGAAAAGAAGCCCAGGCACCTTTTGAGGGCTCTGAGGGTATTGGGAAGAGGGAGTTCCAACAAGGGGCGCATACGGTCGGGGTCAGGGCCAATGACTCCATTCTCCAGGACACACCCAAGGATAGCAAGTCGGGCGGTCCCAAATACACACTTGTCCTTGTTATAGGTGAGGTTGAAAGATTTGGCCGCTTGAAGAAATTCTTGGAGGTTGTTGTCGTGACCACAGATGGTGATGTTATCCAGATATGGGAACGTGGCCTTCAGTTGGCACTGGTCCACCATCCGGTCCATTGCCCTCTGGAAGACAGATACATCATTCGTGACACCAAAGGGGACGCGCAGGGATTGATAAAGCCTGCCGTCCGCCTCGAAGGCAGTGTAAGGGCGGTCCTCCCAGCGGATGGGGAGCTGATGGTAAGCGGATTTTAGGTCTATGGTCGAGTACACCTTGTACTGTGCTATCTGATTGACCATATCCGCGATGCGGGGTAGAGGGTATGCGTCGAGCTGCGTAAACCTATTGATGGTCTGGCTATAGTCCACGACCATCCTATTCTTCTCCCAGTTCCAAACAACCACCACCTGCGCCCTCCAAGGACTTGTGCTTACCTCAATGACCCCCTCCCTGAGCAGCCGCTGCACCTCCGACTTAATGAAAGCTCTGTCCCCCGCGCTGTACCTCCTGCTTTTAGTTGCCACGGGTTTACAGTCGGGGGTCAGGTTGGCGAACAGCGGTGGGGGAGGGATCCTGAGGGTGGAGAGGCCACAAGTGGTGTCGGTAGTGTGGCAGTTGGCATGATGTTGGGTGGGATGCACGGGTCGGTGTGTGTGTGTGGTCAGTAGCGGGGTACGTGACATATCTCTACAAAACAGGGGATTTATGACAGTAATTGGCGAGAGGGGCCCATCATACTTCATTGTCACGCTTTTCAGGTGGCTCTGGAAGTCCAACCCCAACAGCACAGGGGCACACAGTTGAGGCAAGACCAGTAACGTAAAGTCCCGATATTCTGTGCCATGCACCACTAGAGTCGCTACACAACCTCCCCGGATGTCTGTTGTATGCGACCTGGAGGCCATGGTGACCCTCCGACTTACCGGCCGTATCATGAGTCCACAATGCTGCACCGTGGCCGGGTGGATAAAACTCTCCGTGCTGCCTGTGTCAAACAGGCAGCTTGTCCTGTGCCCCTCCACCAGGATATCCATCATTGACCTTGCGAGCTGGTGGGGAGCGCTTTGGTCGAGGGTCACGGAAGCCAGGGTGGGGTCGCTGTCTTGGTCCGGCGTGGTGGGGTGCCCCATGAGCACCCGTTGGTCGTAGGCGGTGGGAGATGGCACTGACCAAGATGGCCGCCCCCATGTCTCGCACGTGGTGGTGGCGTGCAGGGAAGATGGCGGCAGGCAAGATGGCGACCCCCACGTCTTGCACGTGGTGGCAGTGTGCAGGGAAGATGGCGGCAGGGAAGATAGCGGCCCCCATGTCTCGCACGTGGTGGCAGTGTGCAGGGAAGATGGCGACCCCACGTCTCGCACGCGGCGCTGCTCGATCCCACTCGCGGTTTTGACTTACAGACCTTGGCGAAGTGGCCCTTCTTTCCGCAGCTGGAGCAGGTAGCTTGTTGGGCCGTGTAGCGTTTCCGGGGGTGCTTCTCCAGTCTGCAGAAGTAGCACTTCACGGACTCACGACTGGCTGCAGCCGAGGTCAATTCGCCGGCAGGTTGCGGGGTCTGCAGCACCCACGAGGCCATCGGGGAATCGCGTGCCTGGAGAGCCTCGGAGTTATGCAGAGCGGTCTCCAACGTATCAGCCAGCTCGATCACCGAACTTAGGGTAAGATCGGCTTTTTCCAGCAGCCGCTGGCGCACGTACACTGACCTGGTCCCCGTAACGAAGGCGTCTCTCACTAGGAGTTATGCATGCTGCGCCGCCGTCAGCTCCTGGCAATTGCAGGCCTGCACGAGCGTCTGTAGGGCCCGGACAAACTCAGCACTCGATTTCCCGGACCATTGTTGCTGTGTTGCTAAGCGATGCCGAGCATAGACGCTGTTTATCGGCTGCAGGTATTGTCTTTTGAGTGCGTTCATCGTGCCGTCGTAGTTCGGCTGGTTTCTGATCAGCGAATAAACCCGTGGACTGACCCTGGAGAGTAGAACTCTGCGCTTCGCTACGGGGTCGGTCGCTTTAATCTCCTCTAGATACGCTTCGAAGCAGGCCAGCCAGAGTTCGAAAGCGTTTCCAGCGTCAGGCATTTGCGGAAGGAGGTCTAATTTTTCTGGGCTCAGGGCCTGTTCCATGTTTTAAAATGTACAGCGAATAAAATTGAAGCACCTTCAATTACTCCAAAAGACTGAGGTTTGGTAAAATACTGAAAGGCTTTTATTCGCTGTACAATACGATCTCCACAGTGAGTGTCTGCCCCCGGACTGAGGGGGAGGGGCAAGACGGACACCTTTATACAGGACTCTGTGGGAGGAGCCACAGGGGCAGTCAGCAGAGGGGTGTGTCCAGACAGGTAACCGAGTTACAACATGTATACATGGTTTACCACAGAGGAATCCATGGATTCCTTCAAAAATAAGTCCATAGGATTTTTGAATCAATCTGAAAGCAAAATCAGGCTCAATATATTTTCTGAAAGATGCCACACAGAACTATGCAAAACTCCTTCAGGATGGCACTGAATTGTCATCTTGGATTTTCTGCTCAAATTTCAGATGTGGTACGGGAAAGCAAAATCTTCCCGGGCAGAGTGCCACCTACGAAGCAGCTGCTGGCAATGACGTGATTTATAGGGTGCAAAGACATGAACCAAAAGGATGAGGATGGCGGGGCTAATGCTCTGGGTTGTGTCCATATTTCGGTGCAAGGAGTCTTATAAGTAAGGCAGATAAGCTTAGAGCATGAATCAGCACATGAAATATGCTACTGCAGCCATCAATGAGACTTGGTTGCAGGAGGGGTAGGACTGGCAGCTCAGTGTGCTGAGCTTCCGTTGTTTTAGATATGACAGAGGGGGAAGTATTAAAGGGGGAAAGGAGCCATATCAGTCAGGGAAAATGTTACAGCAGTGCTCAGACAGTACAGACTGGAAGGCTGGTCCATTGAAGCTATATGGATGGAAATGACAAATAGGAAATGGAAGACCATGTTAACGTTATTGTATTATAGACTAATCCCCCCCCCCCCACAAAAGTAAGCAGGACTTAAGCATATTTGTAGAGAGATAGCAGACAGTTGCAAGAAAAATAAAGTTGTGATAGTCCGTGATTTTACCATTCCACATTTAGACTGGGACTCCCACACTGTAACAAGACTGGATGGAATAGAGTTTGGCAAACGCATTCAGGAAAGTTTCCGAATGGAGAGAGTGTGATACTGGATCTTCAATTGGGAAACAAAACAGAGCAAATGACAGAGGTGTGTGTAAGGGAACACTTTGGATCTAGTGATCATAATTCCATTAGTTTTGAGATAATTATGGAGAAGGATAGGACTGGTCCACAGGTTGAGATTCTAAATTGGAGAAAGGCCGATTTTGATGGCATCATGAGCGAGAGGTTGTTTTCTGAAAAAAGAGATACTTGGTAAACGGGTGAGATACTGAGTGTATAGAGCTCGTACAGTATGTTCTAAAGGAAAGATGACACAACCATGGCTAATAAGAGAATTTAAAGCCAACGTAAAAGCCAAGGAGAGGGCATATAATAGAGCAAAAATTAGTGGGAAGTTCTTAAAACACAACAGAAGATGACTAAAGAAGTCATTAAGAAGGTTAAGGTGGAATACGAAAGTAAGCTAGCCAATGATATTAATGAGAATACCAAAAGTTTCTTCATATACATGAAATGTAAAAGAAAGTCAAGAGTGGATATCAGATTGCTGGAAAACAATGCTGGAGAGGTAGTAATGGGGGACAACAAAATGGTGGGCAAACTGAATAAGTATTTTGCGTCAGTCTTCACTGTGGAAGACACTAGCAGCAGTATGGTGGAAGTTCCAGGTGTCAGGGGTCATGAAGTGAGAGAAGTTAGCATAACAAGCAGGATAAACAAAGGAAAAAGTGATAAATGTTGTGTACATGGGTTTTAAAAAGGCCTTTGACAAGGTGCCCACACATGAGGCTGCTTAACAAGCATTGAGTCCACTGTATTACAGGAAAGATTCTAACATGGATAAAGAAGTGGTTGACTGGCAGGAGGTAAGGAGTGGGAATAAAGTGAGCCTTTTCTGGATGGCTTCTGGTGGCTAGTGATGTTCCACAGGGGTCTGTGTTGGAACCAGTTCTTTTTACATTATATGTCAATGATTTGGATGATGAAATTGATGGCTATCTTGCAAGTGTGCAGACGATATGAAGATAGGTGGTGGGGCAGATAGTTTTGAGGAAGTAGAGAGTCTACAATAAGACTTCAACAGATTAGGAGAATGGGCAAGGAAATGGCAGATAGAATACAGTGTCAGGAAATGTATAGTCATCCACTTTGGTAGAAGAAATGAAAAGGCTGACTATTTTTCTAAATGGAGAGAAAATACAAAAAAAATAATTGAGCCACAAATGAACTTGGGAGTTCTTGTACCAGATTCCCTAAAGGTTAATTTGCAGGTTGAGCCTATAGTGAGGAAGGCATATGCAATGATAGCAGTCATTTCAAGTGGACTAGAATATAAAAGCAAGTATGTAATGTTGAGGCTTTATAACGCACTGGTGAGGCCTCACTTGGAGTATTGTGAGAAGCTTTTAGACAATAGACAATAGGTGCAGGAGTAGGCCATTCAGCCCTTTGAGCCAGCACCACCATTCACTGTGATCATGGCTGATCATCCACAATCAGTACCCTTTTCCTGCCTTCTCCCCATATCTCTTCACTCCGCTATCTTTAAGAGCTCTATCTAACTCTTTCTTGAAAGAATCCAGAGAATTGGCCTCCACTGCCTTCTGAGGCAGAGCATTCCACAGAACCACAACCCTCTGTGTGAAAAAGTTTTTCCTCAACTCCATTCTAAATTGTCTACCCCTTATTCTTAAACTGTGACCTCTGGTTCTGGATTCCCCCAACATCAGGAACATGTTTCCTGTCTCTAGCGTGTCCAATCCCTTAATAATCTTATATGTTTCAATCAGATCCCCTCTCATCCTTCTAAATTCCAGTGTATACAATCCCAGTCGCTCCAATCTTTCAACATATGACAGTCCCGCCATCCCAGGAACTAACTTTGTGAACCTACACTGCACTCCCTCAATAGCTAGAATGTCCTTCCTCAAATTTGGAGACCAAAACTGTACACAATATTCCAGGTGTGGTCTCACCAGGGCCCTGTACAGCTGCAGAAGGACCTCTTTGCTCCTATACTCAATTCCCCTTGTTATGAAGGCCAGCATGCCATTAGCTTTCTTCACTGCCTGCTGTACCCACATGCTTACTTTCAGTGACTGATGAACAAGGACACCTAGATCTCATTGTACTTCCCTTTTTCCTAACTTGATACCATTCAGATAGTAATCTGCCTTCCTGTTCTTGCTACCAAAGTGGATAACCTCACATTTATCCACATTAAACTGCATCTGCCCACTCACCCAATCTGTCCAAGTCACCCTGCATTCTTATAACATCTTCCTCACATTTCACACTGCCACCCAACTTTGTGTCATCTGCAAATTTGCTAATGTTACTTTTAATCCCTTCATCTAAATCATTAATGTATATAGGGGGGTGGCCCCTTTTGGCCCCTTATCTTAGAAAGGATGAGCTGAAACCGGAGAGGGTTTAAAGGAGGTTCACAAAAATGATTTCAGGATTGAATGGCTTGTCATATGAAGAATGTTTGATGGCTCTGGGCCTGTATTCACTAGAATTCAGAAGAATGAAGGATGACGTCATTGAAACCTATCAAATGGTGAAAGGCCTTGATAGAGTGGATGTAGAGTGGATGATTCCTATGGTGGGCAAGTCTAAGACCAGAAGACACAGACTCTGAATAGAGGGGTATCCTTTCGGAACAGAGGTGAGGAGGAATTTCTTTAGCCAGAGAGTGGTGAATCAATGGAATTCTTTGCCACAGGTAGCTGTGAGGGCCAAGTCTTTACATATATTTAAGCAAAATGGCCTAATTCTGCTTCTATGTCTTATGTTCCTATTAAAATCAAAGGCAAGGCCAACAGGTTCGGTGACCCCTAGTTTTTCAGGGGTACTAAGGCCCTGGTTAAGGAAAAAAGAAGTGCATATCAAGTAAAGGAGTAAATGAAGTGCTTGAAAAAATGCAAGAAAACACTTAAGTGGGAAATCAGGAGAGCTCAAAGAAAGCATAAGTTTTCTCTGGGAGACAATTTGAAGCCCAAGGGCTTCTACAGATATATTAGAAGCAAAAGGATAGAAAGGGACAAAATTAGTCCACTCAAATGTCAGCGTGGTCATCTATGCATAGAGGCAAAAGAGATGTGGAAGATCATAGTATATTTTTTTGCACCTGTATTTATTCAGGAGATGGACACGAAGTCTGTAGAACTGAAGCAAAACAGTAGCCAGCTCATTGGTTGTATACAGATTACTCAAGAGGAGGTGCTTACCGTCTTGAAGAAAATTAAGAGTTGATAGGCACCCAGGGCCTGAGAAGCTGTCCGCTTGAATCCTCTGGGAGCTTAGTGGAGATAATGCAGAGGCTTAGCAAAGGTATCTAAAACAACCTTAACTACAGGTGAGGTCCCAATAGCTAATGTTGTTCTGTTGTTTATGAAAGGCCCTAAGAATAAGCCAGGAGGCTGATGAGTCTGTGTCAGTAGTGGGTAAATTATTTGTAGGTATTCTAAGGGACAGAATATTTAAATACTTGGATAAATAGAGCCTGATTAAGGAGAAGTCACTATGGCTTTCTGCATGGTAGTTTGAGTCCAACTTAAGTTTTGGAGTTTTTCCAAGGCTGTTACCAGGAAATTTGATGAAAGGCAGGCCATGGACATTAGCAAGGCCTTTGACAAAGTCCTGCATGGAAGGCTGGTCCAGGTAGTTCAGAGTGTTGGGAGCCTTGTTTAGTAGGAGAAGTCACAGAATGGTAGCAGATGGTTGACTGTCTGACTGGAGACCTGTGACTGGTGGAGTGCTACATGAATCGGTGCTGGGTTCATTGTTGTTTTTCATCTGTATCAACAATCTGGATGACAATGTGGTAAAGCGAATTAGCAAACTTGCCGATGACACCAAGATTGGGGATACAGTGGATAGCGAGGAAGCTATCAAAGCTTGTAGCAGAATCTAAACCAGATGGAAAAAATTGAGTTGAAAAATGGCAGATGGAATTAAATCAGACAAGTGTGAGGTGCTGTACTTTGGGAGGACAAACCAGTGTTGGCCATACACAGTAAAAGGTAGGGCACTGAGGAGTATGTTGAAGAAAGGGAACTTGGATTCCTTGAAAGTGGCGTCACAGATGGATAAGGTTTTTAGCATATTGCCCTTCATAAACCAGAGTATTGATGTTGGGATTTTATGTTGAAGTTGCATAAGACATTTGTGAGGCAAAATTTTCAGCATTGTGTGCAGTTCTGGTCATCTACCTGCAGGAAAAATATTAATAAGAAAGAGTGTGGAGACCATTTACAAGAATGTTGACAGGTTTGTTTATTTTTTGCAGTATTGCAGTATTGGTCCTAATATTAGCTGATATTGGATCCTGAAAATTAGCTGATTAGGATCTTGAGTGTGGTGAATTGAATGGCAAGTTATAAATGAACTCTGACATTTTAAATACCTTCACCAATTAAAAAGAATTAAAAAGGTACTTGCAATTTCCCTACTGTGTTTTTTTTTCTCTCTACAGTGAGGTATCAGAAAACCTTACTTTAAGGTTTGGTGCCAGTTCCTGAGACTGTAATTGAACTTAATCCAGTGAACCTGTGCACAGAATTTAAAAGCAGTTTGACAGTACACAGTCAAAAAGGAAGCTGCAGAGAGTGAGATGTTGCAGGCATTTTATGAGATCAGTATGTTAAAAGAGCTATGACTCCTCAGGGATTCTCCAATGGGGCTATAGTTACACGCATGATATTGCCCCCCTGTGGAGATAGGAATGCAATCTCACTCACAAGCATGAAGCCCACTCAAACTTTGATTTAACACACTTATCCACACAGTGGCCAAATTGTTCTTTCAACTCTAATTATTATTAATCTGCACTCCATGTTTGACAGGGTACAGGGTGTGAAACTCCAATCTTTCACTAGAGCTTGACTGATAATTACATACAAAGCTGACTTTTCTCACTACCTCGGAGAACAGTACAAAGCACAGGTTATGTGAACCTTCTGCATGTTATTTGGCAGCAGTCAAACTGACAAATCATTGACTTCAAAAGGGTAGAAAATTAAGGAATTTAGAGTGCACTTTAGGAGCTGGCGGCAGAACAATCGCCACACCACCGGCAGTCCCATTTACCTAGCAAAGTTAGTTTAACATTGACCAATGCAGTTAGACCCCAAATTCTTCTCTTTTAGAGGTTTAGCACTTAAACAAGATGCTTAAATAAATGAAATGAATAAATATTTTTGAGGACATGACAAGCTGCTATAGTTCAATTAAAATGCTGGATGCTCCGGAGAACTGTTTTGAAGGATTCCATATATTTCACAGGCTGTAGAGTTGGAGGAGGCTACAACAATCAGAAGGGGCAAGAATATGAAAGCACTTGCATCAAGGGTGAGTTTTTTTTAAAACTGAGGTATTGCTTAAACAAGATGCAATGTAGATCAATGAGCACAGGGCAGAGAGAATGCATATCAGCAGCTACAGGCTGATGAACTAAGAACAGCAGCAGGCCACCAGGCCCTTCCACCACCATTTGATAAGATCATAGCTGATTTGATTGCATGGCTGATCTGCTTGCAACCTGAGCTCTGCATTTCCTTCTACCTGTGGTAACCTTTCATTCCTTTGCTTAGCAAGCACCTATCTACACATCTTTAATAAATATTCCGAAACTCGGCTCTCACTACAAAAACAAAATCCTCATCTTTGATTTAAACATTTTGACATTTTACTTCCAACAAAGCTCAACCATGCTTTTCAACTCCATGTTAATGGAAAACTTTCAGATGATCTAATAGTTCAGAAAAACACATACAAACAATGCTAATACTAAATTGCATTATAAAATCTGTTTGAAACTTGAGTGTCAACTTCTTGGAATTCAGTGTGGCTCCTTTTAAACTAAAGTTGATACAGATTGGCAGGTCATCATATTTTATATTCCTCAGGGTAATTTGAATATATCAAGAGAATGACATCAGCGATTGGCAGCATTAATTATTGGCTTCTGCCAAACCTCCTAAAATCCAAACCTATCATATGGTGCTACTTTATAGGGTTAATTCTTCTGTAAACATGTCTATTCAGACAGCTAACTGTTGTGACTTTAACACAAAGATATAAAAAGGAGAGATAAAAGCCAACATTAGTCCTGGTGAGCCATGTAATGTGATCTGATTGCCAGGCTGTCAGTTTATACTAGCCTCAAGCTCAAATCAATTTTCCATTGACTTTTCACTTTGATGGAAAAAAATAGATATTTGATTCTCACATACACAATCCCAACAAGGTCATTTCCTGGTCATTTTGAACATGTGAGATTGTGTGCTTAATGGTCAATGAGGAATGGAAACAAGCTGCTCCTGAGATTCAAGCTTTCAGGGCAGAGGCTAAATTCTTCAAACATCAGTAATATTATTTAAAGTAAGGGTTAAATATAAAAACTGAAAAAACGTTACAAAGAGAAATTAGGATCATATAAACACAGCAAATTTTCCTGTTGTGCTCATGGCAAGGGATGTTGGCTTGTATTAAAAAACTGCAGCTCCTTAATTTCTGGGAAGCCTTATTCATTAGAAGGGGATATTTTATCAAATACTTTTATCTATTATGGTAAATTTTGAGCACAATAGAGAAAACAGCATTCATCACACCAAAATCTTATGTCCAGATAGGAGCACAAGTAGTTCTGGGAATTTGTCCACTTTTTTGGTTGCATTCAAGTTCAACTAAAAGGGAAACAAAAAAGAATCACCATGTTCATAACATGTTCAAAATGCAGACTAACCAGTAGAGGGAGCAAGTGACCACACCTGGAATAATCCCCAAAACCACATTGACAAGAAAGATATAATTTCCATCCATAACAAAGTTGAGAGAAAAGTTTATCTGAATAATGGTTGATAGGAGAAGTTTTTTTTAACTGAGTACTTAAATAACAAAGTAGAATTCTAAATTGATGAATATGATCCATTTGAAAGTATTAGGCATCATTATTCATTATCACCCAGACCTCGTTCGCTGTGGTTAGGGCATGGTAAATTGGATTGGTTGGCAACTTGAGGATGTTCAATTTACAGTTTTAATATGCCCTACTTGCCATATGTAGGTATGACTCAGGTCTTGATATATTTGTACTATACACCTGGGCCCTCTTCGAATGGATCTTGGATAGAGTATTGGCTTTTATCATCCGTCTGGCTCCACATATCTTTCCAGGTATGGCTGGCGATTGATTTAGTGAGGATAATATAAATGTTCACATGGTTAAGCATTAACCTTCTGTTCAGTGTTTCCTTTGATACATCTACCAACAAATCAGGAAGAGACTCAAGCCAATGAATAAGCCAATCTCCAGTCAGATTTTCTCGATATTATGAAGGAGAGATAGAATATACAGGAAGCTTAAACAAGGGAAAAGGTACTGGCACCAGCAATGCAACACTTCCAGACGATCACATTTCAGTGCCAGCAAGATTTCTGTACATAATTTTTCCATGGCTATTCACTGGACATGTGCACTTAAAGCAGTCTGCTGTTGTTTATTGACTACAGCTTAGCATTCAACACAATCATATCCTCAGTTCTAATCAACAAGCTCCAAAACCTGGGCCTCTGTACCTCTCTCTGCAACTGGATCCTTGATTTCCTCACCCGGAGACCACAGTCTATGCAGATTGGAAATAACATTTCCTCCTCACTGACAATCTACACTAGCACACCTTAAAGATGCACACTTAGCCCACTGTTCTACGCGTTCTACGCCCACGACTGTGTGGCTAGGCACATCTCAAATGCCATCTATAAAAATGCCATCGATAAACTATTACTGGCAGAATTTCAGATGGTGACGAGGCGGCGTGCAAAAGTGAGCTAGATCAGTTGGTTGATTAGTTTTATGGCAATAAGCTTACACTCAATGTCAGTAAGACCAAGAAATTGATTGTGTACTTCAGGAACAGGAAGTCAAGGGAACACACATCAATTCTTATCAAGGGATCAGAAGTGGAAAAAGTGAGTAGTTTCAAGTTCCTGGATGTCAACATCTCTGAGAATCTATCCTAAGCCCAACATATTGATGGAATTACAAAGAGGACACAACAACAGCTATATTTCATGAGGAATTTGAAGAGAATTGGTACGTCAGCAAAGACGCTCGCAAATTTCTACAGATGTACCACAGAGAGCATTCTAACTGGTTGCAATCACTCTCTGGAATGGACGGGCCACTGCACAGGATCCGAAAAAGCTGCAGAAAGTTATAAACTTATCCAGCTCTATCATAGGCGCTAGCTTCCCCAGTATCCAGGCCACCTTCAAAAGGCAGCATCTATCATTAAGGACCCCATCACCCAGGACATACCCTCTTCTCAATGCATTGCTACGATCAAGAAGGAGGTACAGGAGCCTGAAGACATATACTCAACATTTCAGGATCAGCTTATTCTCCACCACCATCAGGTTTCTGTAAGGACAATGAACCCATGAACACTACCTCACTCATTTCCCTATTTTTTATGCATTACTTATTTAATATATAGTTCTCAATGCACGCCTACCGTATTCATACATATACTTTATTGTAATTTATAGTTCTTATTATTACTAATTGCAATGTACTGCTGCCGCAAAACAATAAATTTCACGACATATGCCAGTGATACTAAACCTGATTCTGATCCATCGGAGGTGTCAGAATAGGCAATGTACCAATGCAAGGTCTGGAACAATCACAATCCCTTCATTTGATGTTCATCGCTCACAGTGTAGCATCTCATCAGATTTAAGAGGCAGGGAGCTGAGCAGCTCCATACAGCTTCCACTCTTTGGCAAGTCTACTATGTACAATACATCAGACATCTTGTATGACAGCAAGGTGTTACATTTTGTAACTTCGAAACATAAAGCTAATCAAAAGAAAAACACAGAGCCAAGTATAACTGGTGCATGCTCAATTTTCACTTTTGTGAGTCACATGCTTATGATGTGGTGGCATAATAATGTCTGCCATTCACATACTTTTACATAGAACCCGTAATGCATTATGTAAACAATGAAGAATGTTTAATTACACAACATATTTACAATATTACTCAAATATTACTGATATATTAAATACATAACACACATCCCCATTTAGCTATAAACCAACTCAATATAGAATACATCTCAATTCATATATGTAACAATGCTCTCTCTTCATCTATATAATATATACCTCAGTTTCTGGGCCTCCTCTGTAGTGGTCGTAAGAATTGACATTGGGACTGTAGTATGTGGTTCTGACACATTTGGACACCTTTCTTCCAGCCATGTTGGCATCCTGGACAGTGCATGGCAAGCTGCTCAATCTGCTGATCTATCCCAAGCCACCAGACAAAGCTTCAAGCCAACGCTTTCATTTTGATCAGGCATAGATGACCGGCATGTATCACCTCCAGCATCTTATCCCTCAGTTTAGCTAGTATAACAAATCTCGGTCCCCACATAAGGCAACCCCCATTAAGGGCAAGTTCATACCGCCATAGGTAAAAATGGGGGAACTGGGAATTCTAGTCATTTTGGGTGGCCATGTGTGGGTTCTTTTCTGATTTTCCTTTCTAGTTGTAATATGTTAGAGTGAGTTTTTGGGTAGATGATTCATTTATACTTAAATGACTTTGGCCACCAGTCTTCTGTTTGACAAAGTACTGTGGATTGAGTTCACAACAATGCATTTCCTAAAAGCTGTGAATACCAGAATACTAGCCCAGACGCTGCGGATGGAAGTGTGAAGTTTACAGGTAGTTTCCAAGACAGCCTTATCTATACTTTATAAATATGAATTGTCCTCTATGTTAGCACGTAAAATACTAAATAAATGTTTTGTGGATTTAACTTGCACACCTAAAGGCTGTGAATATCAGCCCATACATGTTGGCGTTGGGAAGAATGGATGAGGTCAGAAGGTGTGATGTTTTGTATGTAGCTTCAAAAGGAAGCATTGTAAATACGAATTGTCCTTTGTGTTTATCGAGCCCACATTGGGCTAGCAGACATTTCTACTGAAAGCGTCTCGGTCCGTATGTTGCCTGCAATGCCTTGTTGTGTTGAATAAAGAAGCTGCTTTGTATATATCAGTAATTCTGTCTCTCTGGTGATTTCATTCACCCCACAACATAATAGAGAGACTTTCGATTTACATTAGCAAGAATACATCAAGGGGGTCTCCTCTCTGGCTGGCTGGTGACACAACAACATCAGCATCGGACCCAGGAGCGGAGGTTCCCGGGTTCGAAACTAGCTGGGTCCACCCCTGAGTACGCCTTCCATCTGTGCTGGGTTGAGTGTTGAGATTACAACTCGACCTCGTAAAATAAAAAGGGAAAATACTGCGAAAATGGCTGTGTGAGGAGTGGCGTGCCATACAGTCTCTCTCCCGCTCTGCGCCTTGTAAAAGCCATGAAAAAGACATCATCACGGGCGCACGCATGGACACGCAGATGCACATGCACAGACATGCACGCATGCACACGCAGCCACACATGCACAGGCTCGCACGCACGCAGGCACACGCCAAAAAAAAAGTCTGTCCTCTTTTGTAAATTTTTCAGGTATTTCCTTTTCCAAGGGTAAACAAAACTATCCATCAGCATTTTAATGATTAGTCTTCCTCTTGAATTTGATATTGTACTTGTGTCCTTGAAAAAACAGAGCCCAATTGTGCTGCTTCTGTTAGTGAAACATCCCTCTGTAGATTGAAAATGGACAGCAATGGTTGATGATCTCTCTCCCACACCAGTACTGGTTGAAACATGTTACACTTCAAACCAGACTCATGTCAACCCGTGCATAATTTTTCTCTGCAGTGGTAAGGGAATGTGAAACAAAGGCTATAGGGGATGTTCAAATCCATCACTTATAACATGTGACATGACTGCACTATACCATAATGTGAGATATCACAAGCAAACTTCTCTGGATAATATGGATCTATGAATACAGTGTCTGTTGTCACCATTTCCTTTGCCTTTTTGAAAGCCACCAGTTTACCTTTCAGAAAGGCACCGGTTGAATTGTTTTACACCCCAATCTAGACTAAAGGCTTCCCTGGTATTCTGTACATAATTTTTCTCAGCAGCAGTAAAAGAACACGATGGAACAGGGTGTTCACTCCCATTACTCAAAATATTTGACGTGACTGCACCTATACCATAAGGTGAGGCATCACAGGCAAGTTTCACTGCACAATATGGATCATAATATGTGAATACGGTGTCTGACATCACCATTTCTTTTATCTTTTTGAAAGCCAACTCACAGTGCTTTGTCCATTGCCACTTCTTCCAATTCTATAATAATGAGTTCATAGTGTAGGGCACAGTAGCCAGGTTTGACAGGAGCCTATTATAGTAATTGACAAATTTTAAAAAGAACAGCAACAATGACGGGTCCTTTGGCTTTGGAGAATCCATCACGGCTTGAATCTTCTCAATACATTTGAGTAATTCTTTGGCACCAATGGTGTAACCACAGTAAGTGGTGGTTGTTTTAAAGAATTCACACGTTGCTGTCGTGCTATGAGCCCATAATCTTAAAATCATCTTAAGACTACCTTGAAATTTTGGATATGTTCCTTGTCATCTTGGTAATGCTGAGTGCCTGTGCAGCCTTACAGCACCTAGTCCATAGCTTTCTGCCAGAGAGCAGGTGAATATGCAACTTCAAAAATAAGCCTATTATAGTGATAAAACCTTTTGTGAGTATTTATGGGAGAAACACTTCGGACTCTTTTCCACCTCCATTTTTAGCAAAGCGTCAGCAAAGTTAACAATACTTAAGTGTTTCCCTCCAGAAAGGTTTGCAAAGATATCCTCTATCCTGCACAGAGGGTATTGATATACTTTCAGTACTGGGTTGAAGGTGACTTTCAAATTACCATAGATCCTGACAGACCAATTCTTCTTGGCTACTGGGATAACTGGCATTGTTCTTGGGCTTCACTCAAATTTAGAAAAAAATTCTTTCAACCTTCATGCGATCTAGCTCACTAGCTACTTTGTCACAGGTATTACAAAGAACTGGACAGGCTTTGCAAAACTTGGACATGGTGTTTTCAGTTAACACTATTTTACCCTTGATATGTTTGAGTTTTCCAATGCCATCCACCATCCCTGAACATTGCTGTGGCATCATCCAGTACCTTTCTCAAATCACTTTCATTTAACTCTATTGCAGGATATGTGGCATGCAAATGGAGGACAGATCAAGTTGATAAGTTGTAGTTGTCTCAGCCGGTCACGGCCCCACAATGCTGGCCCTTCTGTTTTTACAACATACAAGCCCAATCTGACTTGTTTGTTGTTGTATTTCACTGTTAGAAATGTCATTCCCACAAGAGTCACCTTTTCTCCACTGTGATTTCTTAGTTGGATATCTGCAGGCTTCATTTCAATGCCTTTGAAATAGTATTCAAGCTCATTTTGGAAATTACTGAAACAACCGAGCCAGTTTCCAATTCCATTTTAAAGAACTTGCTGTTCACTTCTGGTGTAAGCCACATTGATTGTTTCCTAACAACGCATACAAAAAATGCTGGTGAACGCAGCAGGCCAGACAGCATCTGTAGGAAGAGGTACAGTCAACGTTTCAGGCCAGTCCTGATGAAGGGTCTCGGCCCGAAACGTCAGCTGTACCTCTTCCTACAGATGCTGCCCAGCCTGCTGCATTCACCAGCATTTTTTGTGTGTGTTGTCTGAATTTCCAGCATCTGTGGATTTCCTCGTGTTTGATTGTCTCCTGTCAGTTTTCACATTGTAAATCTCAAATCTATTCAGTCCTGTGTCAATCTCATCATTATCAGATTTTTCATCAACAGCATGCAGATTAGGGCTGTTTTTGAAACTGCAACTTGATTTTTAAATTTTTTTCCCTTCCCTGTGCAGTCCGTTTATTTTTGTCTGCCCTACATGCTTTGTATTTGTCCTACTTTGTTGTATTTTCTGCAAGTTTCACCTTGAAACCTCCATTGGTCTGCTGTATGTGAGACCCTGTCCCAACAGTAGCACAATTTGTTTGGCCAGACTGGTTTCTGTTTAGACATTACAATTTTGTTCATGCTCACTTTCATTCCTAAATGCAACTCAATTGTGCCTCTAATGGCAATTTCTATTGATACAGTAATTTCAACTGCTCTTTTAAATATGAGTTGTGCTTCAATTAGGAGCCACCTTTGAATGCCTTGTAAGATTCCACAAGCTAAGTGATCTCTCAGTGTGTCATTAAACCCATCACTGAACTGTCAATATTCAGACAATTTCTTCAATTCAGACACGCAAGCTGAAATAGACTTCTCTTCCTTTCAATTCTGTTTATGAAACCTAAGTTATTTTGCAATCAGCAATGGTTTCAGTTCTAAATGTTCCTGCATTACTTTCACATCAGCAAAGCTCACTTTGGTTGGAGCAGTGAAACTTCTAAGCAAACTGTATGCTTTTCTACCTATTGCATTCAGCAAAACTGGCACTCGATTCTCATTGGCTATTTCATTCACTATACATCAGCCAATTATCTTTTGAGCAATCAAAGTATCGACTCTCTGATATAGCCAGCTATTTCTGCTTTTTTTAAATTATTATTATCACTGCTTATGAATGTGTGAATTTTGTCTATTTTCTGCCTTTTTTCAACTCAGCTGTCTCTAACCCTCTTCCAAAGAGACACGTGCTACATTTCTTTTTTAGCTTGAAGGTCTCTCTTGTAACATGAAGAAAATAAACCATGCTACACTCCCCTTTTACTTGACCATTTCTCCCCTCTCGTAAAGAAAGCTTTTTTTTAAACTCTAATGTCTCGCTGCACTAAAAGAGGTAGGTAGTCGGCTTGGGTTCATTTTAAAATTTATTCTTCACCACTGTTCCGTTGTTACTCGAAAACATAAAACTAATCAAGAGAAAAACACGGAGCCCGGGAAAACTCGTTTACACTCATTTTTTACTTTTGTGAGGCACACACTTATAATGCATGATGTCACAATGCCTTTCACATACTTTTACATATAACCTGCAATGCATTATGTAAACAACAAAGAATGCTTAATCAAACAATATTACTGAAATACTAAATACACATCAGAAAGCATTTCTCTGCAGCGTTGTAAAAGGTTGGCATGGGATCCTGTATAGTATAGTCTCAATGCACATTTTCATGCATGGAAGAATACTTAATTGTTGTTATGTTTTAACAAGGTGAAAAGAGAGTGGGCTTCAATATGTCAGGAAAAGTTATAGAAAAGGAGTGGGAATAAGATTCTATCAAACTCGAGATAATTACTGTAAAGACAAGATATATTTGATCAATATTGATCTGTTCCGGGCAAGTAGTGTCAGTTCATTTTCTGTCCCATTAACTTGATGCTTAAGCATGCTGCATTTCAGGATTGAACAGGTGACCATTTGAGGAACTGGGGTTTTAGGAATGGCCAAACTCAGTGTGCGGTTTGTGGTAGAAAGCTTTGAAATGTGAGCCCTTGTACTCCCCTCATTTGAACCAGACTCCTGATCAACAATTAGAAACCATCTCTTGAATTTAATCTTTCATTGGGTGAGGGGAAACAGAAAGTTTGGTCTGCTCTGACAGGCCTTGCTGGTCTCTCCCAGTACACTCAGCTCGTTCAGTGTTGGGGTCTGCCAGTTACCTACCCTGCACCAGCATCCATAAGTTGCTGATGGACTGTAGAGGCGAAAGCTCTCATGGTGACAATGATAAGCCAGTTCCACTCACCACTCATGCATTCAGCGTGTGAATGCGTAGAGTAACAAAGTTGAGGAATTAATTGATCCACTTATTTGATACAGTTTCATAATGGACACTTACTTTATCTGTTCACAATCTGAGAACTATTTGTGTTTTTGAGCAATTACTTGCTACAAGAAATCAAACCATTGGATTTTGACATTTGGACTAGGATTATAAGTGGGCTGCAACTTATTATTAGTTATCAATCACACAATATTTAGCAGGTGAACTTAACAATGATCTTTACTGGGTTCAAATGCGTTAGCTGGTTAAAGTTAATTTTAGAACAAACATTGAAATGATAAATTGCCTTTTGTTATCTATGCTAAACTGGCTCATGAATCCTATCTGAAATCTAAACTTATATCGCAAATCCTAATATCTTAATGTAATCACAACACTGTTGTAATTTCCACTGTTATGAATCAGAGTGCATATGAAACTATTCAAACTATCCCCTTGAGCAACTCATCAGTATGAAGGCACATTGATGGAATGTCAGATGATGTGGGAAAATAACTTTTTTCAGAATCAGAACCAGGTTTATTATTGTCGTGAAATTTGTTAACTTAGCAGCAGCAGCAGTTCAATGCAATACATAATATAGAAGAGATAAAAAAATAACAATTATTATAATAATAAATAAACTAGATGCACAACTGGAAGAAGTTTGCCCTGCAAATCAATGAAAGCACATTATGCGATAGTGAAGCCCTTTTGTTGACTTATGTTTGGTTTTTGAATGATGATCAGGTTATGGAGCAAATGCTTTTTTCCCCAAAAGACAGATACCAAAGATAAAACGATTTTTGAAGAAGTAAAGAGCTATTTCTTGGAAAACAATATTCTGCTGGAAAATATAATGGCCTGTGCAACAGATGGTACTGCTTTGATGGTAGGAAGATACACAGGATTCATTGTTCATTTAAAACATGCTGTGCCTGATGTTTTTGCGGTGATCCATTTGGGGTGAATGTGAATGATGTTGATACCAAATGCAAGACTGTCTTATTGAGCTGCAGAGTGATATACTAGCTCAAGCAAAATTCAAATGCAGCAAGCAACGTTTCTGGATAACTAGTGATATTCAAAATGAGATTCCACACTCTGGGAGAAAGCAAAGTTGTTTTCAATTGGACTTTCCACCTCTGATCTACAAACGTTTGTAGTTGAACATGATATTAGTCAAGCTCCATGCCTGCTATCAATAGCCTGGAACTGTCTTGATGTTTTGAAAAGAGGTCATCTTTGATTATCTTTGACCAAGTTGCAACCAGATATTCAAAAACACTCCAGTTTGCGTCACTCACTAATACCAAAAGTAACAATATTAAATGCTTTTTCATTGGAAGAATATTACGTGTATTGTAAATAAAGTATCCCATTCAGAACTGTGAAATTAGTTTATTTTTCATATACACCTGTAACATTATATTTAACATATAATAATATGTTAAATACAATATGTTAAAACATAAATATTGACTGCATATTAGAATAATTAATACAGTTGACCAAAAAATATTTGAGCAAAAAAATGGAGTCTATTGAAGGTAGGGGACACAGAAGTAAATGTAAATTACAAGTGGGCCACGAGCAGCATAAGGTTGAGAAGCACTAGTCTGGAGGTCTATGGACAAACGTGTGCAGGTAGGACAAGCTTGATGGGCAACAACTGGCAGGGCCAAGTTGGGCCAATAGGCCTGATTCCATACTGTATGGCTCTATGACTCTATAACTGATCACGATCACCTCAAATGCTCATTCACTAAAAATGATGAGCTACTTAGTCATGTAATGGGCACTCGCCAAAATGAAAAATATGAACACAAGATTATGAACATGAAATGTCATACTTTCATTGACAAAAAGCAACATGCACATATAAAGATATCTCAATTGCACTTCGCAGCAGTTTACTTCAGGCAAAAAATATTGTCACTTTACAATATTCACAGGTGTGAGCAACCATTTGGTGGACTCTTCATATTGGAAAATGTCTCTTGGAAGAGAAGATTCATGCCAATAACTTGTCATTTACGAAAAGATAAAGCCATAACTTCAGATGGATTTTGAAGAAATGAAGGGGTTTGAGGTCAATGACACTGGTAAAAGATTAGCAGTGATCCTAATGAATAGAATTGCAGATATGAGGAGTTAAATGGCTGACTCCAGAATTTTTCTTGTTGCAATCAGTGAGGCAAGGATATATACTTAAATAATCTTCTTCCAATTCAGACACCCAGTTGAACAAAAGCCATGAAAATCATACAGGGAGTCCTGATAAAGGGTCTCTGCCTGAAATATTGACTGTTTACTCTTTTCCATAGGTGCTACCTGGCCTGCTGAGTTCCTTCATCATTGCTTGCTATGTGCTCAGTGATTTCACAAATTAGTTCTTTATTTTCACTTTGATGCAGTCACAGTCTAATCAATAACTAATATGATAATATGGCTTACATTATATACAGTGACATTTAATATGCATTTAACAATTATACAGAAGGTCATTTGAAAAACTACTGTTGCAATATCAGGTAAACATCTATATACTGAATACAATTGTTAAAGATTTCATTTTTGACTTTCCAAACTTTAATATATGCTTCTTACAAACTACTCAAAAGCAGGAATGAACATTCTTTTAACAAATTGGCACACATGGAGGAGCATTCGTCAGTAATTAAGGAAAGGTACGTCGTGTCCGAGGTTTCTCCAGTTAGCGGACGATTTCTCTCCACACCTCCCTGATGTAGTGGGGAACCGCGTACCAGGCAAGTTACAGCAGTGGTTTGCCATTGCCTTCCGCCGGGTGAGTTTCCAAAGAGATCACCAGCTCATAACCCACCATGGATGGAAAGTGTGCAGGGGAGCTGGCTGGATTTGAACTTGGGACGTTTCATCCCGAAGTCCGGAACTGATGCCACTATACCACCAGCCAGCAATAGGCTATGATTTTAATATAGTAATGTTGATAGATAGACATAAGCTTTGCCCCAACCATTTCCCAGAATGTAAACGAGATCACAAAATTTTGAGATCACTTATATTCCTAGTGGCTTTGTTAATTTATTTGCTCTCTGGGCCATATGTGTAAGTCACAAGTCACCTGCTGTTACATGCAAGTACAAAAATATAACATTAGCTGTTATCGAGTGGCATATAGTAGAAATTCTCTAATCTTATTCTCAAAGTTGGATGCAAATATTCTTGTAAGAAAATTGCAGTGACATTACATTGTAGCATTCCTCCAAACATGACATCAATTGGTTTCACCTTCAGATGCAGAGTAGATAGTTTGCCATAAAAATATAGCCCAATTTTCATTTAGGAACGATAGACATTTCACCAGAACTTGTAGTGATTGGAAGGCCATATCATGCAACAGGTAATATAAAACCTGAGATTAGACCACTCCGCCTCTTCAAAACCAGTCCGATTGCAGAATCTTTACTGTAAAATTTGGGTCTGAAAATAGCATGACTGTACCAGACTATTTAATTCATTGACATTGAGAAAAAGAGAGAGATAAAATGAAATTGAAGTGATATTCCACATCTATCAACAAATAATGTTCACTGTAAGAGGGGTTGATTGATTGTAATTTAAACGTTCTAATGAAGTCTCATTAACCTTAAACATTGACTCTTTCTTTTTTCTGCTGATGCTGCTTGACCCACCAAGTATTCCTGCCATTTTACGTTCACAGGGAAGGAGTACAAACTCCTTACAGATGGTGGCGGAATTGAACTCCAACCTCCGGTGCCCCAAAGTGCAATAGTATCGATCTAACCGCTAGACTACCATGATGCCCCATTCTGGGCATCTTAGCACCATTCAGGAAATTTGACCCTTGGCTTAATAGTGGGATTTGTGTTTGCCCTAATTCTATTTTTTTCTAAAGTGAAGCTCCTTCTCACATGACAATAACAATTGTCAAAATTGCATGCAGTGAGATTTTTGACTTCACTGATCTGAAAGCAATAGTCAGTTGCATGAAAATGATCAGTAAGGAATGCTGATCTGCACCACACTGAGACATCTGACAATAGTGTTGTTTTTCTCCAACGGCGTTCCGAAAGGCGGGACTGCGCAGGCGTGTGACGTCGGGCTGTGCAGCGCGGCAGATTTAAAAAGAACAGAGCCTCATAGAGCGGACAGCGTAGTTTGCGGGCTGCGGAGTGAGCCGGGAGCAGAGTGAAGACTTAAGGGCTTCGGCTCAACGGGCTTAGGCGGAAACATGCGAGGAAGGTTTGGCATTCATTTTCTGTTGTTATTTGAGGAGAGGGGCAGAATGAGTGTGAGGGCAGTTTGCTGTTCTCGGTGTCGGATGTGGGAGGCCCTGGAGTCTCCAAGCCTCCTGGACGTCTACATCTGCGCCAAGTGCATCGAGATGCAGCACCTAAGGGACCGCGTTACGGAACTGGAGCTGCAGTTCGATGACCTTCGTCTGGTCAGGGAGAGTGAGGAGGTGATAAAGAGGAGTTGCAGGCAGGTGGTCACGCTGGGGCCACGGGAGGCAGACAAGTGGGTCACGGTTAGGAGGGGGAAGAGGAAAAGTCAGGTAATAGGGAGTACCCCGGTGGCTGTGCCCCTTAACAACAGGTACTCCTGTTTGAGTACTGTTGGGGGGGACAGCTTACCCGGGGGAAGCGACAGTGGCCATGCCTCCGGCACAGAGTCTGGCCCTGTAGCTCAGAAGGGTAGGGAAAGGAAGAGGAGGGCAGTTGTGATAGGGGACTCGATAGTAAGGGGGTCAGATAGGCGATTCTGTGGACGCAGTCCAGAGACCCAGATGGTAGTTTGCCTCCCTGGTGCCAGGGTCCGGGATATTTGTGAAAGGAAAATCATGTCTGACGAATCTCATAGAATTTTTTGAGGATGTAACTAGTAGAGTGGATAGGGGAGAACCAGTGGATGAGGTATATTTGGATTTTCAAAAGGCTTTTGACAAGGTCCCACGCAGGAGATTAGTGTGCAAACTTAAAGCACACGGTATTGGCGGTAAGGTATTGGTGTGGGTGGAGAATTGGTTAGCAGACAGGAAGCAAAGAGTGGGAATAAACGGGACCTTTTCAGAATGGCAGGCGGTGACTAGTGGGGTACCGCAAGGCTCAGTGCTGGGACCCCAGTTGTTTACAATATATATTAATGACTTGGATGAGGGAATTAAATGCAGCATCTCCAAGTTTGCGGATGACACGAAGCTGGGTGGCAGTGTTAGCTGTGAGGAGGATGCTAAGAGGATGCAGGGTGACTTGGATAGGTTGGGTGAGTAGGCAAATTCATGGCAGATGCAATTTAATGTGGATAAATGTGAAGTTATCCACTTTGGTGGCAAAAATAGGAAAACAGATTATTATCTGAATGGTGGCCGATTAGGAAAAGGGGAGGTGCAACGAGACCTGGGTGTCATTATACACCAGTCATTGAAAGTGGGCATGCAGGTACAGCAGGCGGTGAAAAAGGCGAATGGTATGCTGGCATTTATAGCGAGAGGATTCGAGTACAGGAGCAGGGAAGTACTACTGCAGTTGTACAAGGCCTTGGTGAGACCACACCTGGAGTATTGTGTGCAGTTTTGGTCCCCTAATCTGAGGAAAGACATCCTTGCCATAGAGGGAGTACAAAGAAGGTTCACCAGATTGATTCCTGGGATGGCAGGACTTTCATATGAAGAAAGACTGGATGAACTGGGCTTGTACTCGTTGGAATTTAGAAGATTGAGGGGGGATCTGATTGAAACATATAAGATCCTAAAGGGATTGGACAGGCTAGATGCAGGAAGAATGTTCCCAATGTTGGGGAAGTCCAGAACGAGGGGCCACAGTTTGAGGATAGAGGGGAAGCCTTTTAGGACCGAGATTAGGAAAAACTTCTTCACACAGAGAGTGGTGAATCTGTGGAATTCTCTGCCACGGGAAACAGTTGAGGCCAGTTCATTGGCTATATTTAAGAGGGAGTTAGATATGGCCCTTGTGGCTACGGGGGTCAGGGGGTATGGAGGGAAGGCTGGGGCGGGGATCTGAGTTGGATGATCAGCCATGATCATAATAAATGGCGATGCGGGCTCAAAGGGCCGAATGGCCTGCTCCTGCACCTATTTTCTATGTTTCTATGTTTCTATAATACTTGTAAATGAAGATCGTTACATTTAAGGGTGTCTTACACATAAAAGGCACCCACAATGTTAATTTAATAAGATGGTAAAGAAATCTCTAGTGAGTCATTTTTAAAATTCAAAATTACACTGGAGATGAGTTTTATATGTTGTACTGCTATTGAAGCATTTGGGAAAGTTACACGCCTGAGAAACAAAGTCATGGAAAATGAAAATCTAGCTGAAAAGTCAGGAGTTGAATTTCCCATTGGATATGAAGGCAGCAAGAAATGTGTACAAAATTGGGTTCAGTTAATTTTTAACTGTACAACATCTTTTTGAAATTTTGCAAAGAAAGTTCTAGATCAAGAAGTTAAAACAGTTCTGAGCCAATAAACACAATGGGTGGAGATGGAGGGTTGATGTTATCAGCATACATGGGAAAGTTGACCTTATGCCTCTAGATGTCACCACAGCTAATCACATCAATATGAAGGGAGAGGGGAGAAGCACTGCACAAGGATAGATTCTGGAAGCTCTCCTGAAGTAATATTGTAAGGACAGGAAGAGTAGCCCTGGCTGGGATTTTCTGGTTATAACTATGCTCTTAAGATTACAATCTAGTGAGAGTTTTCCTTCAAGGTATGCAAAAACAAATTTCTTGTCCTATGCCAGTGATAATAATCCAATCACAAAGAAGAGAAAATCTGCCGATGCTGGAAATCTGAGCAACACGCACAAAATGCTGGAGGAATTCAGCAGGCCAGGTAGCATCTAGGAAAAGAGTACAGTCGATGTTTCAGCCTGAAACATAAAAGGCACTTTTATGTTTAACTTTGTCTAAAGCTACATAGGTTAAGGTGATTAGGTTAATAATTTAACAGATCCACAGACACAGAGGATATCATTATAGCTTCAAGTGAAGTTGTCATGTTGCCTGGCTCAAATAGAAAGCATGATTGGAGAGATTCAGACTTGGAACTGGTAGAAAGATAAGTAGTGATTTGAGATTCAACAGCAGGTTTGAGATTTTGAGAGAAAACGCTACTGTTATCATTGTCAAATGCTTACAAGGATCTTCTCTCTTCATTTAATGGGAGCCAATTATTTAAAAAATTACAAATTTTTCAAAGTCTAAGTAACAAAAGCTTTCAGTAAGTGCATAGGTTATATAGAAGAATAAAGATCAACTGGTGGTTTCCTGTAGAAATACATGAATCCAATGAGAGCAACCTCAATTTATTTAGACTATCCTGCCTTTTATTTCCTCACAGAATGCCAAAGAATTGGAATATCTGAGAAAATAACAGGCAGGATAGAGTCAATTGTTGCTATTTACTGGGATTTTCAGAAAGCTTTGACAAGGTGCCACATATGAGGCTGCATAACAAGATAAGAGACCATGGTATTGCAGGAGAGATGCTAGAATGGATAGAAGATTGGCTGTTTGGCAAGAGGCAAAGAATTGGAATAAGGGGGCCTATTCTAGTTGGCTGCCAGTGACAAATGGCATTGGGCATGGGTCGGTATTGGGACCATTTCTTTTAATGTTATATGTCAACAATTTTAATTACAGAAATGACTGCTTTGTGGCTAAGTTTGCAGATGGTACAAAGATAGAGGGAGGGGCAGGTAGTGTTGAGGAAGCAGGAAGTCTGCAGAAGGACTTGGTCAGATTGGGAGAATGGGCAAAGAAATAGCAGGTGGAATACAGTGTAGGGAAGAGTATGGTCATGCACTTTGGTAGAAGAAATTAAAAGTTTGACTATTTTCTCAATAGGAAAAAAATTCAAAAATCAGGGGTGCAAAGAGACATGGGATTCCGTGTGCAGGATTCTCTAAAAATTAACTTTAGTGGTTAGATCAACGCTATTGCTCTTTTGGGCATCGGAGTTTGGAGTTTGTACGTCTTCCCCTTGAACATAAAATGGCAGTTACACTTGGTGGGTCAAGCAGGTTAAGTCGGTGGTAAGAAAAACAAATGTAATGTTAGCTTTGATTTCAAAAGGATTAGAGTATAAGAACAAGGATGTGATGTTGAGGCTGTATAAGATATTGGTCAAAGTGCACTTGGATCACTGTGGGCAATTTTGGGCCCCTGATCTGAAAAAAGACGTGCTAGCATTGGAGAGGGTTCAGAGGAGGTTCATAAGAATCATTCTGGGAATGAAAGGGTTAATGCATGAGGAGCATTTGATGGCTCAGGGCCTGTACTTGCAGGATAAGTGAAGAATGAGGGGAGATCTCATTGAAACCTATCAACTATTGAAAGGCCTAGATAGAGTGGTTGTGGAGAGGACGTTTCCTATGGTGGGGGAGTCAAGAACAAAAGGGCACGGCCTTAGAAGAATTCATTGCCATGGATGGCTGTGGAGACCAAGTCATTAAGTATATTTAAAGCAGAGGCTAATAAGTTTTTGATTAGTCAGGTTACAGAGATAAGGCAGAATATTGGGGTTGAGGGGAATAATAAAGCAGCCATGATGGAATGGCAGAGCAGACTCACTGGGCCAAGTTGCCTAATTCTGCTCCTATATCTTATGTTCTAGACCTTAGGATAAACATGGTGTTAAATTATAATATACGCCAATCTTAGAACTTAAGACAGTTTCACAATCCACTCTCTACAACAACAAATGCAGAGTTCTGGTTTGTTCTTCTGTATTTTCCATATATTAACTAGCATAATAAATAATACTTTCTTACAGCATTAAACATTCATGTAAAGCCACAGGAAGTACTCTCTATCTTTAACAAAAGTTCCACAAATAGACACAGACCTCTCGCTTTCGTGCAGTTGTGAACTTGGTTTGTGGTTTTAGCGTTCATGCTATCTGCAGAGAACAGAACCCTTTGAGCTATTTGTATAAGAGGCAGTTTGCTACCACAAAAAAATTGTTGCTCAACAGCACTTCACCATCATCTATGTATATATCATTTTAATGGTAACACCAATCTTCCGCTTTTGTTTTAAAGCTGGCAGAGGTGAAACCCTAGATATTGGATATTTGTGGCTGTAGTATTCTTAAATTAGTAAACACAAGAGATTCTGAAGATGCTGGAAATCTTGAGCAACACACACAAAATGCTGGAGGAACTCAGCAAGTCAGTCAGCATTTAAAGAGGGGAAGTTCTGGGCTGATACCTGGTGAGGAGCCTCAGCCTGAAACACTGATTAGCAACACACACAAAAAATGCTGGTGAACGCAGCAGGCCAGGCAGCATCTAGAGGAAGATGTACAGTTGACGTTTCGGGCCGGGACCCTTCGTCAGGACTAACTGAAAGAAGTGATAGTAAGAGATTTGATAGTGGGAGGGGGAAGGGGAGATCCAAAATGACAGGAGAAGATGGGAGGGGGAGGGATGGAGCCAAGAGCTGGACAATTGATTGGCAAAAGGGATATGAGAAGATCATGGGACAGGAGGCCTAAGAAGAAAGAAAAGGGGAAGGGGGGGAAACCCAGAGGATGGGCAAGGGGTATAGTGAGAGGGACAGAGGGAGAAAAAGGAGGGAGGGAAAAAGAATGTGTGTATATAAATAAATAACAGATGGGTTACGAGGGGGAGGTGGAAAATTAGCAGAAGTTTGAGAAGTCAATGTTCATGCCATCAGGTTGGAAGCTACCCAGACGGAATATAAGCCGTTATTCCTCCAACCTGAGTGTGGCTTCATCTTTACAGTAGAGGAGGCCGTGGATAGACATATCAGAATAGGAATGGGACGTGGAATTAAAATGTGTGGCCACTGGAAGATCCTGCTTTCTCTGGCGGACAGAGCATAGGTGTTCAGTGAAACGATCTCCCAGTCTGCGTCCGGTCTTGCCAATATATAGAAGGCCACATCGGGAGCACCGGACGCAGTATATCACCCCAGCCGACTCACAGGTGAAGTGTCGCCTCACCTGGAAGGACTGTCTGGGGCCCTGAATGGTGTTGAGGGAGGAAGTGTAAGGGCATGTGTCGCACTTGTTCCACTTACAAGGATAAGTGCTGTTCATTCCCCTGCATAGAAGCTGCCTGACTTGCTGAGTTCCTCCAGAATATTGTGTGTGTTCCTTAATTTAGTTGCAATATTCAACTGCATTGAAAAACAAAGAGAGAATTTGTTGTTTTAATAATGTTCAGGACATTTAAGAGGAAGACATTATACGACCGTATGTGCTTAATATATTGAACATTGGAAGTTACGAAACAAGGATATAGATAAGTATGAAAAACAAACAGACAATTCAGCCATTGTCTATTTTTTTCCCATAATTTTGAGTATATGATTACAAAATCTCAATTGTTGTTTGTTCCAAGTGAGCTGACAGTGGAAAAGGACAGAACTGGGCAGTTTCTTGCAAACTTTAACCACAGACAGGTGCCTTAAGGGGAGTTTTTTTATGCACGTACCTAAAGAGCAATAAGAAAACAAGAGCCTTCAGAGGGAAGGTTATTTGTGGCAAAATTATGATTCTGGAACAGAATCTTTCATATTTTCCATTCCAACTCTTCTGAAACTTTCTAGTCTTTGATTTGATAGATGAAAAATGTGTGGGAGCACATCCAAGTACTCAGTTTACAGAAACAACATGAGCCTTGAATGTGATGCATGCTGTTTGTAAATTTGCCAAACAATAGGGCAGTACTACAATGGTGCTTAACAGCGACTCCTTAGAGCTCGTCTGCGGGAACAGCTTAATTTCTACCTTTGATGTCTCTGTTTTTCCTTTTCAGGGTGGATGGGGTTCTGTTGAAGACCCTGATCTGGAGCTACACTCAGACCTCGGTTCTTTGCGGTGGGGCCCTCTCCCAAGGGGTCACGCCGGCCGCTGTTTGAAATACCAATGATGAGGTCTCGATAACAAGCACACTTTTGGGGTTCCGAGGCTTGGCAGCCCTGTTGACGGGCTGATTTTGTGTCAGTGCCACTAACTGAAGTGTTTTCAGGGGTAAATAGTACACTGGGAGCAGTGGATCAATTCCATACTTGGTGAACTGCTCTCTCACTCTCTCTCTCTCTCATTGGTGGGGGAGAGTTTGTTGCTGATTTTCGAGTCAGAGAACTCAGTAAAAAGCGATGCAGCAGACCTTATCACAAATCAGTGAGATTTTTATTATGTCTCTTCTCTCGCTTTGAAAGCAGGATACCTCTCTTTCCCTTTATTAGGGGGAGAGAAAGAGAGACCATGTCGAATTGTCAGGTGAACGATTAGATTTTGTTGTACTGCAGATCACGGTCTTCATTGGTGGCTTTGATCTTACTTGCTTGGAAGGTGGAGGGTACTGATGTTTTTTTGCTGAAATAAGTAGGGGAGGGGGAGGGTCATTGCTTTGCTGCTACTTGTGCATGGGGGGGAGTAGAGGGGCTTTGGGGTTATACTGTCATTCATTGTTTGGAGGCACTCTTCTGTTTTTGTGGATGTCTGCGAAGAGCAAGAATTTCAGGATGTATATTGTATGCATTTCTCTGATATTAAATGGAATTATTGAACTTTACCAGAGTTCCTGTAAAACTGTTCAAGTAGTTGATTTAGTACTTTGGTTAAAAAAAAACTGTATACAAAATACAGCAACTGCAGATAATTCAGAGTACCTTGGTAGATTTAGAGCCGTACCCTCCATTACCTCCTTTGAATTCCACCAGAATACAAGTTGATTTCACTTTCATGCATTTTGCTTTTATGACCTAGAACAAAACTATCTAATTTCAGATAACAGAATGTGGAAAACAGGTACAGAAGGTTGTGTGTTTTGCCCCCGTTCTGTCCACTTTATAGTGTGAGGCAAAGCACAGATTAAGTTTGTTGATGACACCACTGTCGTTGGTCAAATTAAAGGTGGTGATGAATCAGGATATTGGAGGGAGATTGGCTGAGTTTTGCCACAACAACAACCTCTCACTCAATGTCAGCAAGACCAAACAGCTGATTATTGACGTCAGGAGGAGGAAACCAGAGGCCCATGAGCAAGTCCTTATCAGGGCATCAGAGGTGAAGGGCGTCAGCAATATTAAACTGCTCAATGTTGTCACTTCAGAGGATCTGTCCTGGGTCCAGCATACGTGCTAGTACAAAGAAAACATGGCAGTGGCCTTGACTTGAGACGTCACAGCAACTGCGGACAGCGAGCAAGAGTTCAGCTCCGACTGCCCTCCTTCTGATCACTGCTGGAGAGGATTCTGTGAGTGGCCTAGCTTTGTGTGGCTCACTGTGTCAGGAGGGTAGGCCTCTCTGCCTTGTGTGTTGTCTCCCTCATTCAATGAATGTTGGTGTTTTCGTAGGATGGCATCATGGTTCTACATGTATGGATTAGACTATAGCATTTATGAACTGTGGACTTTTTTTAGGTTTATGGTTTTTATAATGTATTTTTCTTATTAGTGTTTTTTTAATTTTTTGTGTGGGGGAGAAGTTGTTTGGGGTTCCATGTTCTTGTTCCATTTTTGTGCAAATGGAGTGGGGTTTTGGGGGTTGATGATTGGGATGCCATTCTTTTTTGTGTGTGTGGGGGTGTTTTGTGACTATCTGGAGAAGACAAATTTCAGAGTTCTATATGGATAGATGCATTGATAAATTAACCTTTGCACTCTCTTAGAAGTTTGCAAAGATTCTGCATGTCATCTAAAACTTAGACCAATTTCTACATACATGTGGTGGAGAGTTTATTGACTGGTTGCATCACGGTCTGGTATGGCAACACCAATGCCCTTGAATGGAAAATCCTACAAAATGTAGGGCATTCATCTGAGTCTATCATGGGTAAAGCCCTCCCCACCATTGACCACGTCTGCAAGGAGCACCGTCGCAGGAAAGCAGCATCCATCATCAAGGACCCACATCATCCTGATCATTCTCTCTTCTCACTGCTTCCAGCAGAAAGAAGGTACTGGAGCCTCAGGACCCACACCACCAGGTTCAGGTTCTCGAACTAGAGGGATAACTTCACTTGTCCCATCACTGAACTGTTTCCACAATTTATGGACTCACTTTCAAGGACTTTTCATCTGACATTCTCAACATTTGTTGCTTTTTTTTTTCTTTTTGTATTTGTACAGTTAGTTGTCTTTTGAAGATTGGTTGTTTGTCCATCCTGTTGGATACAGTCTTTCACTGATTCCATTGTGATCCTTATATTTACTGTGAATGCCCACAGGAACATGAATCACAGCATTGTATATGGTGGCATATATGTACCTTAATAAAAAAGTTACTTTGTACTTTGAACTTAGTGGTGTGGCTAATGCCTGAGCTCTGTACACTGACAAATAATTTTCCATTCCTGTAACCTTTCTTAAGCTAACAAGATATGGGACTTTTGCTGAAAGTCAACAATTAAAATCTTCCAACTGCTGATTGTGTTCCACTGCCTTGCTATTTTTTTTTCCACAGGTAAGGTGGATCCCATTGCTAATACAACACCTTGTTTCTGATACAGTGATATGACTAATGCAGCCAATGCCAATAACAGCAGCTTGGATAGGGAGATGTAACTAACTCCATAGTGAAGCGCAGGGTCAACCTCATGGCACTTCACAGCAGAAGCCAATGGACTATTTCTAAGATAGGCTTCCAAGAACATACACTTGAATCAATAAGGTTCAGTATATCCTCAAATATGTTCACACATATGGTCTTCGTGCATCCCCAGGCACATTTAGCTAAATCTAAAGAGTCACTACATCCATATTTGCAGAAATACAAGAGCCTGCAGATGCTGAATCCTGATAAAGGCTTCAGTCCAAAAGTCAACAATTCCTTCCCCTGACAGATGCTGCTCGAACCATTAACCTTTTGCTGCCCAAGTGTTTACCATTGCATTTAAAGGTTCACCACATTCTCAAGTATATACAGTACACCTAGGTCTAAGGATTGAGTGTATTCCAGCATTAGTGAAGTCACATGTTAACACAATGCTTTACAACTCCAGCTGTATAAGATCAGTGTTCAATTCCCACTCCTGTCTGTAAGGAGTTTGTGCGTTCTCCCCATGACCACATGGGTTTCCTCTGGGTGCTCCAGTTTCCTTTCGCATTCCAAAAAATGTGTGGTTAGGGTTAGTGAGTTGTGGGCATGCTGTGTTGGCATCAGAAGCATAGCCACACTTACAGGCTGCTCAGCATAATCCTCACTGATTTGAGTTAATGCTAAATGATGCATTTCACTGCATGTTTCTATATACAGGATGTTAATGCTTGTTCTTGATAAAAGACAAACTTTGTGTGGGTTTTCAAACATTAACACATTAGGAGATTCCAGTCATGGGCTTCGAACTCCATACTTTAGCGCGTGCTAACATCACGTCACCAACATCACTTCCGGTTCCCAATGATCCGCACGCATTGCACACTGGGAACGCAAGTTCTTTATTACGTACACACATAACAACGCACAGGACTTGTGACAAATAAAGCCAATTTTATCTTATATACATGAGGCTACACTTAGAGACCACATTTCTCCAAAGGTGACCACATTTGTCCAAAGACACAATTCTTTTATTGAACCAAGCTCAAATGTTCAATTGCACCTACTTCTGCAGAAAGTCATCTTGTTTTCATAAATTCATCATATTTATCAGAATGCAGAGGTTAGTTTTAGCTGCTTCAATTATTTACGGTTCAAGTTCAAGTACATTTATTATCAAAAAATATACAATTTACACAACATTGAGATCTGCTTGCTCACAGGTAGCCACAGAGCAAGAAAGCCAAAAGAACCCAATTTAAAGGGGAAAAAAGAGGACGAAACTGAATCTCCACTGTCCAGGTCCTGTCTTCTCCTTATGGTGCCCAGTGTCATCCAACCTTGCTCCTGGGTCTGCTGTCCAGGTATTGGAACTCTATCTGCAACAATTCATCCCCCAAACTTGCCTCACCATCGTTCACCCCTTCTCTGTTTGTGGTGATAATTGTTTGATGTTTTTAGTCAGATTTCTTAGCTCTTTGACTACCAGGAAGCTATCACACTTGTTCGGTAGCACCATCTTAACCGGAAGACTTTGATATGAGAAATGCAAAGCACAACAGCAGACAAACCAATAAATAATTCATTAAATATGAAGTGGACCCTGCCATCCAATGAGGATTTCATCTGAGAAATTAAACATTTAGTTAAATCAAATCTTCTAAAGATCGAAGAAATAAATCCAAATCATTTGGTGAAATGAGTGAGCAATTCTGAAAGGAACAACAAGTGAACAAGGCAGGTGATTTAAACCTTGGGACAACTATGTCTATGGTTGACTAAAGTAAGGGTTGTATGTTTATCCTTAATTGAGTTTTGCATGAATCAAGTGCTCAGATTACATTCCCGGAATGCAATGGTAGGCTCTGTATGTACATCATAATTAAATCAGCACTTGCATTCTATGTTAGTATGATAGGGATATTTGTCTACAGGTTTCTAAAGAATCTACTTTTAGCTGATGCCAACAATACATTTCAGGTTCAGGTTCAGGTTGAGGTCGAAACTGATGTTTGTCTTGCTGGAATCAGCCTGAGGAAAAAGTAATTCTGAGTCATGATTCTTGTTGGCAGTAATTTATCAGTCAACGGTAAAAGAGAAAAGGATTAACTGGAATGAAACTAAACACTTTGGGAATGTCATTGTGTGGGCAATGATACAATTTCCCCATGTACTTTCAAACAAGTGGTTACTTAGAAGTCATTATTCTGAAATCAGCAGAAACCCCTATATCTAGAAAGTTGAGCTAGTTTTGCACATTCCACATGCTCATTCAGTCAACTTTAAAGAAAAATTCTTCCATAGAGAAACTTCATAAAATTCCTGCACTTACGTAGAAAAGTATCTGAAAACAGAAGCTGCTTTGTTTGACAAATGCTAGAATTGATTATGGGTAAATTTGGAGGTTTCCAAACCTCTGGAATAATGTTTTGTCTTCAACCCCTATCTTGGAAGCTCTTATGAGTCAGTCAGCCACAACAGGGCTAAATTAAAGCTCTCACATTTGATGGGAGCTCAGGTTATGTGAGTCTGTGTTGTATTCATAATATGGCCCTTTGTCACAATTCCCTTCACAGGTGCACTCACTGAGCACCAGGAACAAAGATAAACTCTGAGGATTTCCTAGTGGCCTCCCTGTACCTTGTTGCTCTTCCTTCAACAAAGGCTCAGTGGCAGACTCATGCATCTAATGCTTTTGCCAAGTACTTCTCTTCTGACAAATGTTTCTCAAAGATAGAGCAATGAAGCAAGACAAACTGAAGGAAACTGTCCCTTGAATTTTATTATTTTTCTTAGGGTGTAAATTTGGGAGCATCAATGCAAAGTTGTGCATCATTTCCAAACTGGACTCCAGGGCTTCTAACCAGAGGCCCTCCTGTGTGTGTCTAATGTGGGAGAGTTGCAGACTTTGAGAAGAAAGTATGTTAATTTTATTGACAGAGCTTTTCCAACATTTCTGTAATCCTCCCAGCAGAGGAAGGCTGGCAAAACTTCAGCAAAAATTCATACTGCCCACCTGCACCCATCACTCCCTCAGAGTCTGCATTACCTGTAACACTGAAGGTTTCATGGTCCGGATCGGGGTCCCTTTAAATTTACCTTGTTTATGTTATGATCCAGACCGTTGATTCCCTGTTTTCCCATGCTCCTTGACTTTGGTGATTAGAGGCAATTAACGCTCGGCTGAACCAGTAGTTTATAGTCTCCAGCTTTCAGCCGTTGGGTGTGGGAGCATCGGCAAAGTCATCCAAGGTACGGTGTGCCGATGTCATCTGGCCGGAGCAAGCCTAGTCTCTGCTGAAGCGGGTGCCGGTAATTTGCCTCTCCTCACAGGAGCAACCCTGTCCAGTTACCTTGCCAAAGTGAGCCTGCAAAGTTTCCTCACCGAGGTGGGTCCGTCAGTTAACCCGCCGGAGGGAATCAAGAACCGCTGTCTACTGTTCCCGGGCAGAGTCGAGAGCTCGCCACTACCCGGAGGCTCCAAGTCAAGTCCTGGGTCTGGCAGCATTCAAGTACCAAGTCAAGTCAAGTCAAGTCCTGTCCCCAGGGGCCAAGTTCCAAATCAAGTCCTGGCCCCATGGGCATTCAAGTTCCAAGTCAAGTCCTGTCCCTAGCAGCATTCAAGCACCAAGTGAAGTCCTGTCCCTGGCGGTTTCCCAGTTCTGAGTCAAGTCCTGGCCCTGGTGGTCTGTGATTCCTGTCCTACCCCCTTGTCTGAATCCCTTCTCTGCCCCTCTCGCCTCTAGCCCTCTTCTGCAGCCCCCGCCTGCACTTCGGTCTAGTTCCATCACCGGAGCTAGATAGGTATTGTCCGGTGTTCATTCGTGTTGGTCTTGTCTTGTCTTGTCCTCGCCTCCGTGGGGTAAGTCTGGCCATCTTGCTGTTGCCCCCGTGGGGAGTCATGTCTTGTCGTGTCTTGTCCTCGCCTCCGTCGGGTAAGTCAGGCCGTCTTGCCGTTGCCCCGCGGAGGGTTATGAGTCCCAGCCCTATGTCCTGTACCCAAGGAGGGGTCCCAGCTCTCTGTTCTGTGTGTGAGTCCGGGCCCTATGTCCTGTACCCAAGGAGGGGTCCCGGCTCTGTGTTCTGTGTATGTCTCTATGGTTCCATGTACCTGCACTCCCGAGACTGAGGCTCTGTTTTCCATGTTCCTCCTCTCCCTAGCCCATGTCATGTCCATGCCTGGTTCTGGGGTCCGAGCCCAAGGCAAGACCCAGGTACTGGGTCCTTGCCCAGTCTCTGGCTCGGAGTCCATACCCTAGCCTCTTCATGTCCCCTCTAGTTCTGGGAGTCGATTCCGAGTCCAAGCCCAGACCTTTGGTCCCAGCCTAGTCGTCGTCCTGAGTTCTTGTCCAGGTCGCTACTCCTGCTCCTGCCTAGCTCTCCTGGTATCGAACAATAAACTAAATCGAAGTAACCTCACAAGATGTGTCTTGCATTTGGGTCCACCCTTCCTCCCAATGCCCCCGTCATTGTGACAGAATGGGCACGGATAAAGTGGATGGCCACTGTCCTTTACCCCACTACAGCTGAAATTGACAGCAACAGCCATAGACAATACAGTAGAAAGATTTGTTAGGTGTTTAAAAAAGTCTATGACTACTTAAAGTTGATGAATCTCAGACCGCAGTCTTCCATCACAACTGCAGTTCTCCTTTAAGACAGCTGAACAGAGGGTGCCTCGCTGGATTAAAAGTTTGCTTAAGGAGATGAGGGGTCTGACTTCCACCACCATCTATTCTGCTGGCAAATGTACAGTCTCTGGAAAGTAAGATCGAAGACCTAAGAGCAAGATTGCTGTACCAGAGGGACATCAAGAGTTTGTTGTATTTTTTTGTTTCACAGAGACTTGGACATCCCCTGGCATTCCAAATACAATGATACAGCTCGATGGTTTCACAATTTACCGCCAAGATAGGACCGCTGAGTCTTTCAGAGGCAGACAAGCTGGAGAATGTTTTATGATTAATTCTTCACGGTGTATAAACGTGGCGGTTCTGATGCAGTCCCGCTCACCCAAACTGCAACGTCTAGTGATCATGTCATTCATTTTATCTGCCGCAAGAGTTTACAGCCATTGTCTTGGTTGCAGTGTACATTCCACCTCAGGCCCACATCAAACAGGCTCTAGACAAACTGAGCGACGTAATTAACAGGGATGAAACAGAGCTCCATGATACCTTCTCTCTACACCCATGACTGTGTGGCTAGGCACAGCTTAGATGCCATCTATAAATTTGCTGACAACGCAACTATTGTTGGCAGAACCAGATGGTGATGAGAAGGCATACAGGAGTGAGATAGATCAGCTGGTTGAGTGGTGTCACAACAGCAACCTTGTATTTAACATCATTAAGACCAAAGAATTGATTGTGGACTTCAGAAAAGTAAGTCAAGGGAACACCCACCAGTCCTCATAGAGGGATCAGAAGTGGAGAGAGTGAGAAATTCAAAGTTGCTGGGTGTCAATATCTCTGAGGACCGATCCGGAGCCCATCATATCAATGCAGTTACAAAGACACAACAGCAGTTATATTTAATTTGGAGTTTGAGGAGATTTAGTATATCACCAAGTGTCTACTTGCTAATTTCTGCGGACGTACCATGGAGAGCATTCTCATTGGCTGCATCACCTTCTGGTAAGGGAGAGAGCACGGCACAGGATCAAAATAGCCTGCAGAAAGTTGTAAACAATCAGCTCTATTTCTGTAGCATCCAGGACATCTTCAAAAGAGCAGCGCCCATTATTAAGGACCCCAATCACCCTGTGAGCACGTGGCCAAGTGGTTAAGGCATTGGACTAGCTACCTGAAGGTCGTGAGTTTGAGCCCCAGCCGAGGGAATGTGTTGTATCCTTGAGCAAGGCACTTAATCACACATTGCTCTGCGACGACGCTGGTGCCAAGCTGTATGGGTCCTAATGCCCTTCCCTTGGACAACATTGGTGTTGTGGAGAGGGGAGACTTGCAGCATGGGCAACTGCTGGTCTTCCACACAACCTTGCCCAGGCCTGCGCCCTGGAGAGTGAAGACTTCCCAGGCGCAGATCCATGGTCTCGCAAGACTAACGGATGCCTTTATTAATCACCCTGGACATGTCTTCTTCTCATTACCACCATCAGGGAGGAGGTATAGAAGGCTGAAGGAACACACTGAATGATTCAGGAACAGCTTTTTCCCCTCTGTCAGATTTCTAAATGAACATTGAACCCATGGACACTACCTCACCACTTTTTTCCCTCTTTTAGCACTACTGATCTAATTTAACTATTTATATATATTATACACACACATACATATACTTCTTACAGTAATTTAGTTTATATTATTATACATTGCAATGGACAACTGCCACATAACAACAACTTGCACAACATATGCCAGTGAATTAAACCTGATTCTGAATTTACACACAGAGAATGGTAGGTGTATGGATGAGCTGCCAAATGAATCTGTAGAGGCAGATACAATTTCAAAGTATGGAAATATTTTGTGGGATATAAATTAAAAGCAGACATATGGGACTGACAAGGACAGACATCTTGGTCAGGATGGGCTGACAGGCTTGTTTCCATGCTATATACTGTATCTTTGACTCGAAGTCCCCTTTCTTTTTTCTAATTTACTATAGCACTACATGAACATAGTGGGCTGTTTAAATTTTCTACATATTTTACAGCCTGCATATTGTTAATTCAGTGCAAACTTGTGATAAATTGTAAGTAATTTGAGGTCATGAGGCTTTATCGACGATTAGGCTGGCTTAAACAGCTCACTTTTTCCTACATGCTACATTAGACTGTTCTGCGGCATTCTTGTCTCTAATTTGCTGGTAATGGCTTCAAGCCTCAGTTCAAAGAGTCGAGCAAATTATGCAGGCCAACATTTCAATGTGGTACTGAGGAAGTCTTGTTCTATCAGAAACAATAGATATTAATTTCAGGACATATTTGCTCTCTCTTTTTGAAAACATGCCAGATACCTCTGCTGACATATCCCAACACTAGCACTGCTGCAGTAATGATGTTTAAGGCAGTTAGTGCCATGGCTGAGGATGGCTTTCCAGGCAGTTAAAATTTCCTTCATTTGCTTGATGTTGCAGCATTCATTTTATGCCACACTATTGACTATCTCCATGATTTACGTAATTTGGATGATCTAAATTTCCTTCAGCCATTACTTGCCGTGCAAGTTCCGCCCTTTACTAAAAGAAATTGCCAGTGAGTCCATTCCTCTGGGGGTTTCCTTAATATTTTGCCAAATTGTTATATTTCAGTCTCATAGTCCATGTCTTAATGCAAAACAAAGGCATACTAATCTGCAGTTACTTACAAGTTTTCATAGCTCTATGTAGTTGAAAGGAACATACTTACAATAGTTGGAGTTAAATATTTTCTTTCTTAGCATTGGGACAAAATGACAGAAAGCTATTTACAGCATAATAGTTTCAGAAGACATATAGCAAATTAAGAAGTTTATTTTTTTTATTCTTCCATCGATGATCAATGACCCTGATTAGATTTTCCTGCTCTTTCCCCACAGTGGCACACTATACGAACCATTGCTTTAATACACCTAAGTTGGCACCAGATCTGGTTTCAATCCTGATTTCAGGTGCTGTCATTGTGGAGTTTGCATGGTCTTCCTGTGACTGCATTCATTTTGTCTCATTTCTCCGGCACTGGTAGATGAATTGCCCACTGTAAATTACCCCTGGTGTATTGGTGAGTGCTAAAATCTGGAGCAGGTGATAAGAATGTAGAGTAATGAACAATATGGAAATAATGTAGGATTAGTATGAATGGCCAGTTGATTGCTGGTGAGAAGTCACTGGGCTAAACAGTCTGCTTTCATGTTGGATCTCTCTATGATCCTGTAGACTATTCTCTCTAATGTCTATCCAATTTCCTTTTGAGGACAGCAAATGATTTGTTTCCTCCACCCTTGAAGGTAATGAATTCTGGATCCTATTCATCAAGCAGATGTTTCTTCTATATGTGTCCAAAATTTCAAATTTGTGTCCCTGAATTCTTGCCCCTGTCACTAATATGAATTTTTTTTCTATTTAGAGACCTCGAACAATACAACATGGATACAGGTCCTCTGATTCAATGATTCCATGCTGACTATGAGTTAACCCAGTTAATCCCAATTACCTGTATTCAGCTCACATCCCTTGATGCCCTCTATGCACTTATCCAAGTATGTCTTAAATGATCCTGTTGTAGCATTTCTCCGGCAGCTCATCCTAAATACTCTGCATGAAAGAGTTGCTTCTCAGGTTCCTTTTAACTCTTTCCATCTCACCCTAAATCTACGCTTCCTGGTTTTGGACTGCCTTACCCTGGGGAAAAGATTATTACCATCCATTATCTAGGCCTCCATAATCTTAAACACTTTTATGAGGTCATGAATGGTCTCGTAAAGTCCAAGGAACTAGACAGGCGACTCCCTAGAACTCGGGCCCTCCAGGTCTGGGAACAACCTCGTCAATCGTTACTGTACTCTAGTTTACCCAAACTTTCCTTTAACAGGGTGATCAAACCTGTACACTGTATTTCAAGTGCAGACTCATCAACAACTTATACAATTGTGATATCATGACCCAACTCCTGTATTCATTACCCTGTTTGATGAAGCTCGGTGCATTGTAAGTCTTTTTCACCACCCTGTCTACCTACCTTCACCACCCTGTCTACTTTTTTCAATGAATTCTGCAATTGTACTCCTGAGTGTCTCGGTTTCATTACATTCCCTAGTGTTTATTTGGGTGGCAGGGTGGAGATGCTTCTCTAGCAAAGGAGGTGTAAGGTGCTCCTTCCTTCCATTAGCCTGCAGCTCACCCTTGGGCAAGGTGTAGCACCAGCTTAGCCCCCCGATCAGGGTTGCGTGAAGCCACGAGAGCAGGTGGTGGATGGTCATATGAGCAGTTGGTGTGCATCACGAGTCCTGGTTATGCGACCACTGACTCTGGGCAGACAATCTCGGAAGAGTATTGATAATGGCTGGGGTCACGCGCATCTTGTAAAGACACTGCCCAGAAAATGGCAATGGCAAACCACTTCTGTAGAAAAATTTGCCAAGAACAATCATGGTCATGAGACCATGATCGCACAGTTCATATGACATGGCACATAATAATGCTGATGATGAGTGCCTATTATTCAAAGCATACTGTAAGTCCTACATAGATTTGCCTTTCCAAAATGCATCCCTCGATATTTGTATTGAAATCCATTTGCCACCCCACAACCCATTTCCCCTACCGATCATTCCCCTATAAATTATGATAACATCTCCACTATCTAAAGCACTTCGTATTTTTGTGTCATCTGCAAACTTGCTGATCAAAACTTGTGCATTAGCATCTAAGTTAACAATGATCCCAACACTGTGGCACACCACCAATCACCGGCCTCCATTCTGAGAAACAACATTCAACCACCAATCTTTGCTTTCTACATCTGAGCCAATTTTCAATCTACCTTAGCTAGTTCTTCTTGCATTCCATGGGACCTTCTAGACCAGCCTTCAATGTGAAACCTCATTGACAGTATTGCTAAAGTCTAAATAGACAACATCTACTGCCCCAAGCTCAGCTGTCTTTTTGATTACGTCTTGAAAAAACTCTAAAACATACATCAAGAATGCCTTTCCACACACGTCCATTCCAACTCCTGCTAATCAGACTCAGTCCAATCAAATACTGCAAGATCTTCTCCCTCAGAATTATCTTCAGTATTCTTCCCACTATCAAAACCAGAATCAGGTTTAATGTCATCAGAATATGCCATAAAATTTGTTGTTTTGCAGCAGCAGTACATTGCAATACATAGTCATTGTTCGTTCAGAATTCTGATGGAGGACAGTAAAAAGCTGTTCCTGAAGCAGTGAGTTGTGTTTTCAGGCTCATGTACCTCCTCCTTGATGGTAGCAATGAGAAGACAGCATGTCCTCGGTGATTGGGATCCTTAATGATGGATTGCACTTTGGAAGGCTAGTGCCCATTTTGCAGCTGAGTAAGATGTTCTCCATGGTATAGCTGTAGAAATTTGCAAGTGTCTTTGGTGACATACCAACTCTTCTCAAACTCCTAATAAGTTACAGCTGCCGTCATGCCTTCTTTGTAATTGCATCAATACGTTGGGCCCAGGACAGATCCTCAGAGATGCTGAGGATCTCTGATCACCCTTTCTCTTGCTAAACCCTCGTTGAGGACTGGCATGTGTTCCGTCAACTTACCCTTCCTGAAATCCAGGATCATTTCCTTGGTCTTACACATTTTTAATAATCTATTCAATATACATAATTGATTTACTTGTTTATTATGTTATATTTTTTTTCTCTCTCTGCTAGATTATGTATTGCATTGAAATGCTGCTGCTAAGTTAACAAATTTCATGTCACATGCCAGTGATAAATAAACTTGAGTCTGATTCTAATAGAATTATGGTCACTAGAGCCAAAGTGCTCTCTTACTGTCACTTCAGTTACTTTCCCAAAGAGAAGGTGCAGTAGAGCATCTTCCCAAGTATGGTCCTTTATATTTGTTCAGGAAATTTTCCTGGACACCTTTCACAAATTACACCCTGTTCAGGCCCTTAGCACTCACTGTGGCTCAATCAATAACAGAGAACTTAAAATCTCCCACTAAGATAACCCTGTTATTCTTACAACCATGAACAATTTATCTACGTACCTGCTCCTCACATCACGCTGTTAATGCAGTCCGACAAGAGTGACACTCCCTGCCGTGTTTCCAAGTTTGACCCATATGGTCTCGCTGGTTATTCCTCAAGAGTGTGATCTCTAAGTACCACTGCTACAATCCCCTTATTGAAAAGACAACACTCCTATGCTTACCTGGAGCATCTGTACACTAGAGTACAAATAACCAGTGCTTCCCTTCTCTCAGACATGATTCTGTTATGGCCATAACATCCTGGTCCTCAGAGCCAATTCACAGTCTGACTTCATCTGCTTTCTCTGTTTGATCTTGAGCACAGAAATAAATTTCCTTTATTGAGCTCTTGGATATCCTAATTACTGAACTTGATCTTGCTGACTACTGTTTTATCCCATGACTTGTTCTAATCAATCTAGTTTAAATGCTCTCATGTAGCATTAGCAAATTTCCCTGCAAGGGTACTGGTCCCCTCTGGTTCAAGTACAACCCATTCCTCTTGTACAGACTGCCTCTACATCAAAAGAGATCCCAAAAGTCCACGAAGCTGAATCCCTGCACCGGGATCACCTAATCAGCCATGCACTTGTTCTGCCTACAAGCATAAGTGCAAAGAGGGAGATCAGTCACAAACACGAGGCAATCTGCAGATGCTGGAAATCCAAGCAACACACACAAAATGCTGGAGGAACTCAGCAGGCCAGGTAGCATTTATGGAAAACAGTAAACAGTTGATGTTTTGGGCCATGACCCTCAGCACAAAATTCTCTATAACTTCTGCCATCTCCAACAAGATCCCACCATCAAACATATCTTTGCCTTCCCCTACTTTCTGCTTTCCACAGGGATTACTCCCTATGTGATTCCCTTGTCCATTCATCCCTTCCCAATGATCTTCCTCCTGGCACCTATCCTTGCAAACAGCACAAGTGCTACACCTGCCCATTCACCTCCTCCCTCACTACCATTCAGGGCCCCAAACAGTTCTTACAGGTGAGGCAACACTTCACCTGAGAATCTGTTGGGGTCAACCACTGTATCCAGTGCTCCCGATATGGCCTCCTGTATATCGGTGAGACATGACATAGATTGGGAGACTGCTTTGCTGAGCACCTAACGTTCCATCCGCCAGAAAAGATGGGAGATCCCAGTGGACACCCATTTTAATTCTACTTCCCATTCCTATTCCAGTATGTCTATCCATGGCCTCCCCTCTACTTCCACAATGAGGCCACAGTCAGGTTGGAGGAACAACACCTTGTATTCCACCTGTTGGCATGAACATCGATTTCTCAAACTTCCGGTAATGGCTCCCCCACCCCCACCACTTCACCATTCCCTTTCTTCCATGGCCTTCTGTCCTCTCCTATCAGATTCCCCCTTCTCCAGCCCTTTATTTCTTTCACCAATCGACATACTAGCTCTTTACTTCACCCCTCCCTCTCTCCAGCTTTCACATATCACCTTGCAGTTTTTCCTCCCCTTCCCCCACCTTCTTACTCTGACTTCTCATCCTTTTTTCCCCAGTCCTGATGAAGGTCTCAGCCTGAAACGTCGACTGTTTACTCCTTTCTTAGATGTTACCTGGCCTGCTGAGTACCTCCAATGTTTTATGTTTGTTATTTCGTTGCTACGATCATTCTTGTGAACCTCCTCTGAACCTTCTTCAACGTCAGCACATCCTTTCTTAGATAAAGGGCCCAAAATGCTCACAATACTGTAAATGTGGTATAACCAATGCCTTACCAAGCCTCAGCTTTGCTTTTATATTCCAGTACTCTTGAAAAGAATGCTAACATTGCATTTGCCTTTCTCACAACAGACAAACCCACAAGTTAACCCTCAGGGAATCCTGCACGAAAACTCCCAAGTCTCTTCGCAAATTCAATTTCTGAATATTTCCCCATTTAGAAAATAGTCTACATCTTTATACCTCCTATCAAAGTACACAACCTTACACTACCCTGCAGTGTATTCCATCTTCAATTTTCAAAGCCTGACAACAATTCTCTTCAAATTCTGTATTCGGAGTTCCCCAGTGATTCATTCTGATTAGCATGGCATTCCAGATGCAGGTGGGAATCTAACAGGAAGCATTTCCAATTGAATATCATCTACAGATTAATCTCCCCAATTTCATGGTTAGGCTCATACAATATATCATAAAGTAACCTCTACCTACGCTAGAATGATAAACAGATGGACTGAATTTAAACCTCTTAATATTTAAACTTATCCTCACCTGCTAATTGTAGCCTCAGTCAATAACCAAGTAATTGCTATTAATTTGTGAAAGAAGCTTTTGTAAAAACATTTATAAACATCAAAATGTATGACAAATGCATCTCCACTCAGTGGCTACATTATTAGGTACACTTGTACACCTGCTCATTAATGTAAATATCTAATCAGCCAATCATGTAGCAACAACTCAATGCATAAAAGCATGTAGACATAGTCAAAAGGTTCACTTCCTGTTCTGGCCAAACAGCAGAATGGGCAAGGAATATGATCTAAGTGATGTTGACCATGGAATGATTGTTGGTGTCAGACAGGGTGGGTAGGGTATCTCAGGAAATACTGAGCTCCTGAGATCTTCATTAGCAACACTCTAGAGTTTGCAGAAAATGGTGCGACAAACTGAGGGCAGTTCTTCGTTAATCAGAGAGGTTAGAGGAGAATGGCCAGACTGTTTCAAGTACGTAGGAAGCCGACAACAATCTAAACAATGATGTGCCACAACAATGATGTGCAGACGAGCACCTTTGAATGCATATTACATCAAACCCTGAAGCAGATGGGCCACAGCAGTAGCAGATCACAAACATACAAACAGTGGCCACTTTGTTAGGTACAGATGTATTTAATAAAGTGGCCATCGAGTGTAAGTAAGGCTGCTTTTTAGTTCCTGAAATTGTTGACCAAGCTTTGTTATCTTTTTTAACAAGGTTACAAAAGTTTATTCAACCACAAAATATACACAATGATTAAAAGTTTACAAAACCTTTAATGATTTTGAATTAGAATACGATTACTATTGCCTGCAAAGCACTCAAATCCCTGGGGGAGGTACCATTCTCAGATATCCCCTAGAGAACGAATAGTAATCGCATATTGTCCCTCTCCAAGGACACTCGGGCATGAACATAACCCTGGAAGGGGGAAGCTAGTTGATTCAGGTAGAGCCCTCAACCACCCACTGCCTGGACCCATAAATGGCCTTCTTGAATAGGCCCAGGAGCTCATTTGCACATTTGTGCCAAAATATTCAATCCCAGCTTCTCTGCTCCAACCTTATAGCTAAAATATCTCTCCTAGCAATCATCCAAAGGAATATTTTTGAATACATTGACAGCTGAAATGTTAGAACTATTCTTCCAACAAGGAGATTTGGAAGCTGATAGTCTACAATGCAGCAAATCGCAAACAGATGCACCACAGTTTAATAGCCTGGGACACGTCACTGACTAATAAATAAAGCCACTACATCAATTCATATATTTCTGATTGCCTACTGATCCTCATTCTCCGAAAAGGAAGACAGCATTGAGAAGATACTATCATTCGCAAGATGAGAAGGTCACTCAGAACATTAAACATGGAATGAGATCCAACATTCTTAATATGCTGAGTTACAAGCATCTTCCCTCCGGGAGAAGGCTCAGGAGCTTGAAGACTCATACGACCAGATTTGAGAACAGCTTCTTTCCAACTGTGATAAGACTGCTGAACGGATCCTGACCCGGATCTGGGCCGTATCCTCCAAATATCTGGACCTGCCTCTCAGTTTTTTTGCACTACCTTACTTTCCCTTTTCTATTTTCTATTTATGATAAATAATCTAAATTTTTAATATTTACTATCAATTTGTACTCCAGGGAGCACGAAGCGCAGAATCAAATATCGCTGTGATGATTGTACGCTCTAGTATCAATTGTTTGGCGACAATAAAGTGAAAGTAAAAAAGTAAAGTAAGTAAAATCTCCTTAATTTCCTCCTAAGAAATCCTTAGGAGGCAGTGATCATAATATGCTAGCGATCACCCTGCAGTTTGAGAGGGAGAAGCTAGCGTCAGATGTATCAGTATTACCGTGGAGTTAAGGGAACTAGGAAGGCAAAAGAGAGGAGCTGGCCAAAGTTGATTGGAAGGGGCCACTATCGGGGATGACAGCAGAACAGCAATGGCTGGAGTTCCTGGGGCAAATTGGAAGGCGAGGCTAGGTACATCCCAAAGATGAAGTAGGATTACAAAGGGAACATGAGGAAACCATGGCTGGCAAGGGAAATCAAAAACAGCATAAAATCAAAAGAGAGTGTATACAATAGAGCAAAAAAAAAAATTGGAAATTACAGATTGGGAAATTAGTAAAAACAAACAGAAGGCAACAAAAAACATAAGCAGAGAAAAAATTAAATATGAAGGTAATCTAGCCATTAGTATAAAAGAGGATACAAAAAGATTTTTCAGAAATATTCAGAAATCACAGGTGTAAAGGGACTTGGGAGTCCTCATGCAGGATTCCCTCAAGGTTAACTTGCAGGTGAAGTCAAGGATAGCAATGTTAGCATTCGTTTTAAGTGGAGTAGAATATAAGAGCAAAGTTGTGATGCTGAGGTTTTATAAGGCATTGATTAGTCTGCACTTGGAGTATTTTGAGCAATCTTGATTCCCTGATCTACAATAAAATGTGCTGGCTTTAGAGAGGCTGTGGAGAATGTTCAGAAGAATGATTCCAGGAATAAAATGGTTAACCTGTAAGGAATGTTTGATGGCTCTAGGTCTGTACTCTCTGGAGGTTAGAAGAATGAGGGGAGATCTCTTTGAAACCTGTCGAATATTGAAAGGCCAAGATGGAGTGGGATGTAAGAGGATATCTCCTGTAGTGGGTGAGTCTAAGATCAGCGGGCACAGCCTCAGGGTAGAGGGATGTCCAATTAGAACAGAGATGAGAAGCAATTTCTTTAGTCTGTGTTTAGGTAGTGAATCTGTGGAGTTCATTTCCCCGGATGTCTGTGGAGGTCAAGTCATTGGATATATTTAAAGCGGATGCTCATAGGTTCTTAATTAGTCAGGGCATTAAACTTTACCGGGTGAAGACAGGACAATGGGGTTGAGAGGGATAATCAATCAAGCATGATGGAATGGCGAAGCATATTCGATGGGAGTGGGCTAATTCTGCTCCTGTGTCTTATGGTCTTATTAATGTTACCTTCTAAGAGAGGCACATGAACACAAGTCAAAATCCTTTTAAAGGAAGCTGAACAGTTTGTCAGAGGTCTTTAAAGATAAAAACATCACTTGTGTTTAATATTCTATGCCATTTAACTCTCACAAAATATGGAAAGTAGAATGCAGAATGTAGAACCGTGCAGCACAGGAACGGGCCTAACAATACTAATCTCATCGAACTGTACTCGATCCATATCCCACACCACCCTCCCAATTCCCTTCATGTTCACATGTCTGTTCAAGTGACCCCTAAAGACCACAATTGTGTCTGCTGTCAAAAACTGAGCAAGTTTCGTGATGGGCACACCAAAGACTTAAACCTTTTCCACTTTAAATGACGGGAAATAATTCAGTGTAAACACTACATGTTTCCTCCACTAAAATTCATTAACATGCAATAATACATGAACAGTCAACACCATAGGTTTAATACATAGAACATAGAAGACAGAATAGTACAGCACAGTACAGGCCCTTCGGCCCACGATGTTGTGCTGACCCTCAAACACTGCCTCCCATATAACCCCCTCACCTTAAATGCCTTCATATACCTGTCTAGTAGTCTCACTAGTCACTAGTAATTTCACTAGTGTTTCTGCCTCCAACACTGACTCAGGCAGTGCATTCCACGCACCAACCACTCTCTGAGTAAAAAACCCTCCTCTAATATCCCCCTTGAACTTCCCACCCCTTACTTTAAAGCCATGTCCTCTTGTATTGAGCAGTGGTGCCCTGGGGAAGAGGCACTGGCTATCCACTCTATCTATTCCTCTTAATATCTTGTATACCTCTATCATGTCTCCTCTCATCTTCCTTCTCTCCAAAGAGTAAAGCCCTAGCTCCCTTAATCTCTGATCATAATGCATACTCTCTAAACCAGGCAGCATCCTGGTAAATCCCCTCTTTACCCTTTCCAATGCTTCCACATCCTTCCTATAGTGAGGCGACCAGAAATGGACACAGTACTCCAAGTGTGAACTAACCAGAGTTTTATAGAGCTGCAGATTTGGGAACAGCTTCTTTCCAACTGTGATAAGACTGCTGAATGGATCCTGACCCGAATCTGGGCCATACCCTCCAAATATCCGGACCTGCCTCTCGTTTTTTTTTCACCACCTTACTTTCCATTTTTCTATTTTCTATTTATGATTTATAATTTAAATTTTTAATATTTACTAATTTTTACTATTTTTAATATTCTTAATATTTAATATTTGTAATCCAGGGAGCGGGAAGCGCAGAATCAAATATCGCTGTGATGGTTGTATGTTCTAGTATCAACTGTTTGGCGACAATAAAGTATAAAGTATGACTCTTAAACTCTATCCCTCGACTTATTAAAGCTAACACCCCATAAGCTTTCTTAACTACCCTATCTACATGTGAGGCAACTTTCAGGGATCTGTGGACATGTACAGCCAGATCCCTCTGCTCCTCTACACTACCAAGTATCCTGCCATAGACTTTGTACTCTGCCTTGGAGTTTGTCCTTCCAAAGTGTACCACCTCACACTTCTCCGGGTTGAATTCCATCTGCCACTTCTCAGCCCACTTCTGCATCCTATCAATGTCTCTCTGCAATCTTCGACAATCCGCCAAGTGCCGATTTCACTTGCTCTACGCAATCAGCAATCGCCTCTGATCTGGGCCGACATTTACGTGCCCAGTGGCACCTAATTAATTAGCTTGTTTATTTCGGCTTTTTTCTTAAAGATGTGCTGGATGCGTCCCGGCTACCACTGCACCCCTGCATGCTTCGTGGCCCGGAGGTTGGGGACTACTGTTTTAACTCATCTCCCTTCATTCTTGACAGAAAGATGAAGGGGTGATAGCCAGTATAAAAAAGTGAATGGAGGGGATGAACCATGTTCTGGCCGATTTTATTACTAATTGCATCATACTGCTGCCGCCTAACAACAAATTTCATGACATACGCCAGTGATAGTAAACCTGATTCTGATTCTCATAGGTGGAGTCAAGTGAGGAGGGTGGTAGGGGAAAGTGTGAATGGTGTCAGAAGCTTGGAGATGATAGGGGGAAATAACGAAGGGCTGAAGATGATGGAATCAGATAGGAGAGGAAGGTGGAGGGAGATGGCAAGGGTGTGTGGGTGATGGGTAGATGGGGAGCATGGCGATGTGGAAAAAGGTACTTTGATGAGGACCAGTTGGATCAAAAATCAGAGAGTTCCATATTGGTGCTGCTATGTTGTGGACTATCCAGGTAGAATGCAAGGTGTTGTTCGTGTAATTTATATCTAGCCTCTTCTTCATAGCGGAGGAGGCTGAGAACAGGTTTATATATTTTCCAGTTAGCCGTGTCACTTACTGCAATTAGCATATTTCATGAGCCTTAAAAATATATTTTCGCTTATGTTTTTCCACAATAGTAGGGGAAGGTGGAAGGTAGATGGGGCTTAATTTTTTTCCATGTTCATGGTGTCACACAGTTGCAACAAAACTCAATTTCAGAGAACAGAGTTGAGCATTCCAAAGCCTAAATAAATTCCCACGTGAAAGTGAGTGAGACCATTTTGCGGCAGACCTATTAGTTCCTTAAAATGCAATGTACAGGGATATGCAGCCGCTTGTGTACTTAAATGAAAGTTTACAAGCCAGTTCTAGTTCCCTTCAAAGCCCTGAGGATTGGACTAGATACTGGGCCAACTCTGCTTAGCTTCATCAATACGGAATGTCATCTGGAAACTGCCATTGCTAAAACGGAGAGAATACATCAAGTTTTATGATTCAAGTCAGAGGTTCTCAATAGAATATGACCACATGTAGGTTGTTCCTTATATTGCTGTTCTTTAATCCTTACGGGGTCTAAGTGCACAAAATTGCTACCCTTTAGCATGGTTACAATGTCTTCACCAGATGTATTAATGCAACTCAATACCACCTTCTTAAGGGCAATAAGTGATGCCTTAATCCCAAACGTAAATAAATTCCAATTGTACATGATGTTTAAAAGAAGTTCACATACAGTAATCAGTAGAACACTGCCACATGGAGAACTGCCTCTAAATCTGACTTCTTTCCCTGCTTATCAAGGCATCAGTTTTATAACTCAATCCCCTAATTCCTTAACCCTAGTCTTTCTCCAGCAGTCTTGTGAACATCATCTGGTCAAAGGCTCGATGAATGTTTGTGTGCACCACATACACTCCATTTCCACAGTCATCGTGATCCACCTCTGACAGACAGAGAAACCATGGAATATATTCCAAGGCCTCTCTCATTGCTTTTCTGTGTCAATTCAGTTGAGAAAATGCAGAAATTTGCTGATTGTCCTTTCGCCTGTTTGAGTCCCCTCACACTGATGCCATTGTGATTAGGAGCTTGTGTATGAGGATTTGGAAAAGTACTGTATTTGACATTTAATCTGGTTGATAATTTTGTGATTGGATTGATAATACTCAAATTTCAGTTCATGATTTTTTGCTTGGAGCAGTAAGAAACTTCAGACTCACTCGGGGAAATGTTAAATAAGGGAGAAGTGTTCAAGAAAAGTGATAATAAAAATCAAAGGTTAAGTCTATGTTGCTATTTTAATAATCAACAGTAGAACAAATAATATAATACTTGCCTTTGTGAGAGAAGAGTTAATGCTTGTTAATGCAAGTTAAAAGCTTGTTAAAGGGTGACATAAAATAATCCCCATGTTAAGAGCATACACCAGAACACCTTTGCATAAAAAGCAACCATTTGACGCACAAGTGTAACCAAGACCAGAAACTCAATATCTAACATAGATGTTGACATTCTAAAACAAAAAATTAAACTCAGCTCTTGACAGTAATAGTGAAATTTCTTCATGTTGTATGCCAATTGATAATGTCTGAGAAGAGTAAATCAGTCCATCTTGTAATATCTGTCACCTCTCCATTGCAGTCACTATGATTTATGACTATCAAAGCAATAAATGTTAGTGGGCAAGGTTGCTGAGGCATTCTAATAAATCAGCAGACATCCCATGAAAATGAGGTCAATGATGATTCAAAATGCAAGGTTAGTTTTAGACCTTGTGTGTGCCACTCCTAGAATGGCTCACTGTGGAAGATCAAATTCAAGGCCTTTGTTTATGCAAAGCTAAAGGAGTGAACAACCAGTGCATTATATATGTGTATGAATAATAGTTATAGATTTCAAAAATACTGTTTGTGTTCTTACCTGTCTGCAGTATTTCTGTATTCTGATTTTCCAAACAACATACAGTGGGTAGGATGGTGGCCAATATTGTTATCTTTAACATCTCCGTAAAAGACGCTCAAGCCAGATTGTAGAATAAGCATACTGAAAGTCAGAATGCTTACATTTTTTTGTTGTCAATCAAAAAGTAGCCATAATGCTCATGTTGAGTTTTGAACTCAGCACTACTGCCAAGAAGCAAAGAAAAAGAACCATATGACAGATTTAAAAGGTGAGATGGGCCAACAGCAATATGTTTGTCTCCTTATAGACCAAGATTACTTCTCAGAATTGAATCCTCGTGGTTTCATCATGAAAATAACAATGTTGCATCATTGCTATTTACAATTCAATTCAGCTGGCACTATAAACATTTTATTCTTTTTGCTGTGGACAGTAACTTAATTTTGCTGGGGTTTCCCCATCTAGTGGATGTTAATAAGGAAGCACTTCAACAGACTTGCTATTGATGCTAGAAAGCTTTCTGATTTGTTTTCTCAATGTACACCCACTCATACCGGAGCTGATCATTACTGCAAGAGTTAGATCTGTATACAGTACTAGCTTAAAAGGTAACACGGCCTTGAAAACCTACAATCATTCACAAAGTCTGTAAAATTTAACAAATGTTCTCTTTCTTCTATTGTTGATCGTGCTTTGGCTTTTAAGCAAGTTTGTACCTTTCGTTTTGCACAGCATTAGCTGTCTTGCGGTAATAGCAATTAATCTGATCTGCAATAAAGTGAATTACTGCTGCAAGATCAATGGCACTGAAAGACTTTCAAAGAACAATGTTGCAGAGACAACAAGAAACCAAAGTTAACAAGAGTATGGGTGAATTTCTGTTGTGAGGGTGCTCTTGACCTGTCAAAACTGGATACAAGTCAATTTGCTGATTCACCTTGATGAAACGAGGTTCACATTAGAAATGGAGCAGTGTAACCAAACTGCTGGTGATAAGTGCTGTTGAATAGATCCGGTCAATTACATTACAAGGTAAAAGCGTAGGTGATAGTTCTCAGCCCGTTTGTTCATAGGTGTTCAATGTTTGAAGAAAGTTAAAAAAAATGCAGTCAATTATAGTTCCATTATTGCAATTATACAGCACTTTGTTGATTAATTGGCCATCTATGAAAACTCATGTATTATTTATAATAGCATAAAGTTTGAACAGATATGATTATTAAGGTTTTTGTAAGTTATCAGCAAAATTATTTTGGTTTGCTGAGCTTGCTATGATTTTAGAAAATTAAAAAAATACAATCTGGAAATTTCCATGTACAATAAATCACAAGCAAGTTAAACAGTCATCATAGGTATCATAAAAGTATCTGGGGCTAATTAAACAAATCTAAACAAAGCAACAACTTAAACATGCTGAATACACTTGGAGCACAATGGAAAGTATGGATAATCAAAGAAAACTGCAGATGCTGAAGATCTGAATTAAGAGCAGAAAATAGTAGAAATGTTCAAAAAGCACAGTAGATTCTGCAGATGCTAGAAATCCTGAGCAAAGCTCAGATTGCTAGAGGAACTCAGCAGGTCATTCAGCAACAGAAGGGGTGTAGGTCACATGGTTGGCACATTGTGGGCCGAAGGGCCTGTAATATACTGTAGGTTTCTATGTTCTATATTCTATAAACATTCAACATTTTGGGCCAAGACCCTTCATGAGAATATAATTTTGTGTATTGCACTGGAAATACTGAGCTGGTCAGACCTTGTCTGTGAAAAGGAAACAATTAATGTTTTAGGACCAGGACCCTTCATTATAAGTTGGAAAGTGAGAAAACAAGTTAGCTTTAGACAGCAGAGAAGTTGATATTGCTGATGGGATGAAGCCAAATGACTTAATGTGCAGTAGCATTCAAGATCAGATTAAGCTTCTTTGTCTGCTGCTAATGATAAGGCTTGGGACACATCCAACAAGCCAGACTATTCAGAAAAAGAAAACCAAGTCAAAAATATGGTAGGCAGAAATGGAGTGTTCTGATACAGTCAGACTTAAATAGCAAGTTACCTAATATTTTCTATTTATAAAACCCACCACAAACTTGAGGAACAAGATCCAATCTTCCAGATGGGCCTGTTGGAGGTTGCAAAATTCAATGCTCAGTTCTCCAACTGCGCTCACTTGCCTTCTGTCATATCAAAAGTAGCCATTTCCACTTGTCATTTTCATTTTATCTCACATTTTCATTTTTTTTCTTTTTCCATTTTGTGTATGGTGGGTCTGCTGGTCATGTACTACAGCCTTAGCACGAGCAACACATTACACTTCATCTGATCTTGAATATGATTTCAGTACCATATTAGGTCATCTGGTCCCACTCTGTCAGGGACATTCTGTTTGTTCTGCCTAAGCTGCTCCACCACCTTCTCTGCTACCTAAAACTGACTTGTTTTCTCTCCTTCACATTTCTAATGCAAGTTCCTGAACCTGTTGTAATGTATGGATCTATTTCTTTTAGACCAGGGGTCGGCAACCTTTTTGCTTCTGTGGGTTGGATCACGTATTAATGAGCGGATATTGGACCAGATAAATGCCATAAAACAATTGACATATGGGAATTATCCATTTAAATACATCTAGTTATGTTTTGCCTCAAATTAATGAATAACTCATGCAAGAAAATCATTTGTGCTTAAGGTTGCCTACGCCTGTTTTAGACCAATGACCCCACTCCTTTATCATTATATATTATCTGTTGTCTGCGCATGCACTGCTGTCTACGCACACGCATTGTTCTCTCTCTCTCACTGCAATGTGAATACATCAGTTAAAGCAATTTCCCGCATGCATGCTTTTACTTAATTGATACGTAATGGTGCACAGACACAAGTTGGAGACGAATACTGCACCAACATTTACAGGCTAAAGCAGCAAAAGTTAAACAGCACGAGAAAGCCGAAGAACGCATCAGTAATAGTGAAAGATGAGCTGAATTTCAAGTGAAAATAATCTGGCAATGGCTTTATTCGGGAAAGTTGACAAATTTGAAGCCAATGAATGCTGGGGGTCATATATCGACAAAGTCAAACTGTATTGTAACGTGAACAACGTGGAGGAGCAAAAGCCGCCCCTTTGCTTGTTAGCTAAATACGTGCTAAAATGTACAATCTCTTACAAAAATGAGTAACTTCTGCAAATTCAACAAGCAAGACGATCGATGAAATTGTTACAATTTTACAAAATTACTTGAATCCTAAACTGTTGGTAATAGCTGAGTGATTTAGATTTTACAAAAAGGAACCAGTCAAAAGGTGAAAGCATTTCTGAATACATTGCAGAACTGTGCAAACATTCCCAGTACTGTGACTTTAGAGATAGATTCTGTGATCCATTAAAGGACAGGTTTGTACGTGGCATGCACAGTCAAAGCATTCAAAAGAGGCTACTGGCTCAAAGAGACCAAACCTTAGACCGGGTATTGGCCATTGAAATATCATTACAGACTGCAGAACTTTCTATAGGGGTACAATTGAGAACCCTGATAGGCTGCATTACTGCCGGGTATGGGAACTGTACTTCCCTCAATCACAGGACTCTGCAAAGAATGGTATGGACAGCCCAGCGCATCTGTAGATATAAACTTCCCACTATTCAGGACATTTACAAAGAAAAGCATATAAAAAGAGCCCGATGGATTATTGGGGATGCAAGGCACCCCAACCACAAACTGTTCCAGCTGCTACCATCCAGGAAATGGTACCACAGCATAAAAGCCAGGACCAACAGACTCCAGGACAGCTTCTTCCACCAGGCCATCAGTCTGATTAATTCATGCTGACACAACTGTATTTCTGTTCTATTGACTGTCCTGTTGTACATACAATTTATTATAAATTACCATAAATTGCACATTGCACATTTGGACAGAGATGTAATGTAAAGATTTTTACTCCTTATGTATAGGAAGGATATAAGTAATAAGGTCAATTCAATTCAATTCAATTCAATTCAAAGGATGCAACAGATCTACAGAAAAGGAGGTTAGAAGGTGAAATGCACAAAATGTCCCTGAATGGTGCAAAAAGCCAAAAATGTTATTGATGTGGCAAATCTTCCCATGATGCACATGACTGTTGATTCAAGGAAAAAGTGTGTAGAAAGTCTTACAGACCAGGTCAAATAGAGGGAGTGTGCAAGAAAGCAAAAAGCAAACAAAAAGCACCACAAAGTGAAAAGTCTCAAACTCAAAACTAAGCAAATACATAAAGTTACCGAATGTAAAACAGAACCAGACAACATAGAGTTTGACAAAGGTGAACTGTCATGCCTAGATCTGCTTAGTATAACTGAAGTAGATCACAAATTCATCTGGATCACAATAGACGTACCTGGTGTAAAACTGAAAATGGAACTTGATATAAGGTCAGATTTGTCCGTAATTCTGGAGGCTGACCACAACAGACTGTTTTCTAATATATCATAGAGAAAATCTCAGTGACTTACACAGAAATAAGTGTCTCCAAAAGGCAAACTGAAAGTAAATGTGGCATAGGGAGTCCAAACGCAACAGTTAGAGCTTTACGTATTGAAAAGTGGAGGGCCAGCACTTTTCAGATGTGAATGGTTGAGAAAAATCCAACTAAACTGGTACTCAGTCAAAGCTCTCAGTGTGACACCAACGGGCAATGGCAACCCAAATGGTAGCGCTAACCAGAGACCGTCATAGCTGCTTAATGCTAATGAGAAGATGTTTGAGAAGGGAATTGATAAACAGGTTGAAGACTTGGTCAAAAGCTATTCAGGATTCCAAAAAGTTCAAAATGCACCCCCACAGGCACTGTTACACCTGTGGGAGTGGCCATCGTCACCATGGAAAAGAATACATATTGACTTTGCTGGGCCATTCATGGACTCTATGTTTCTGAAAGCTGCGGATGCTCATTCAAAGTAGCCAAAGGTTACACCAATGAAGTTAACCACCTCAGCAAAGATTGTCTCTGCTCTGAGAATTACCCTCACCAAAAATGGCTTACCAGAACAAATTGTGAGTGACAACGGACTGCAATACGTGTCAGAAGAATTCCGACTGTTCATGAAGAAAAATGACATTAGACATTTCAAGTCAGTTCCTCACCACAGAGCAATGAATGGGTTGCTGAAAGGTTTATCCAAACCTTCCAATCCATTAAAGCTATGGACAAGGAGAATATTTCTCTAAAGCACAAGGGGACATCTACCTTTTGTGTACCAGAACTTTGCTCATTCAATGAAAAATCAAACACCTGTAATGCTGTTCATGAACAGGAATCTAAGATCTCATATAGACCTCCTTAAACCAGACCTCCAGAGGGAAGTGCAGAATAATCAGTTCAGCCAGTTGCCAACTGAAGCAACAAAGAATTTTAAAATTGGACAGGGTGTTCTAAGGCACGAATACTGAGAAGGTAAGTGGACACCCGGTAGGATAGCTACAAGAACTGATGTACACAGTAGATATTGGATCTCAGACATGGAGACATCATGTGGATCAGACACTGACTGCTCAACCAAAGAAAATGCCTGAGTCGACCACATCCAACAAGATGGACACATTACAGTCACCAGACTTGCCTCTCAGTGATGATGTCACTGACAGCAACGTGACACCAGAAACCAGAAACCAAGAACCTTGTCTAAGACAAGATACCTACTAAAGCTAATCCCACTCCACAGGTCCAGAAGTGCAACAAAAGCATTATCATTGACAAGACACCTGCCAAACCTGATGCCACTCCACAGGTCCAATGGCGCTATCCTTTAAGAAGTAAAGCACCACCTGAAAGGCTGAACCTTTAAAACTGTGAAGATAGTTATGGACTGTTATTGTGAAAGCATGTTTATCTGGAATATGGGTTTATGAAAGGGAAATTAAATGTTTTGTACATATACATTTTTAAGTTGCATCAATCTAACTGAGGAGCAAGTGTAATGTATGGATCTATTTCTTTTAGAGCAATATCTTCTCTCCTTAGCACTACCTATGGATGTGTTGTGTTGTCTGCAGATGTGCTGTTGTCCACACATTCTTCTTCTCTCTCTCTCTCTCTCTGCAATGTGAATACACCGGTTAAAGCCATCTCCCGCATGCGTGCTTTTATTGTTGGGGTGAGATATATAGAATTTTGTAATGGTTATCACCAATAAATAACTGTGAGATACAGTATTCTTGGAGGAAAGATAGAAGCTGTGAAATGCAGAAATAATCTGTCTAATTATTTATTAAAATATATAAGGTAAGATGAGTCCTGATGAAGGATCTCAACCCAAAATATCGACTGTTTACTCTTATCCATAGATGCTGCCTGGCCTGCTGAGTTCCTCCAGCATTTTGTGTGTGTGTGGCTTGAATTTCCAGCACCTGCAGATCATCTCTTGTCTGCGTAAGGTAAGGTGGTGGTGCGTTTGGATGCAGCAGCCTCTCTGGATCCAAACAAAGGTGTGATTGTTCAACTTTTATATCTTTTTTATGATCGCAAGACACTACTGGTTATTAAGAACATCAGCTACTGCAGGTCTACCCACTACTGAGTTGCTGGGATAGTTATCGAGCTAGACTTGTTGCACTCCGTTTTGCAGCCTGATTCAGCCACCCCGGGAAAAAGGCATCAGAGGCGGGGTATGGAGCATGGTTCAACAGACAGCGCGTGTGACTGTCTTGGACATTTTTATTGTGATTGCAAGACCCTGCTGGACATTGGTAATGTAGAATAGTGCGAGTCCGATTCACTGGTTGCTTGGTGAGGCTGATGGCAGGGGAGCTGCGATGCCTTGGTTGTTGCACAGAGAAGCCCTTCACGCCTTGGGGTTGTCTGTTGTGGCCGGACAGTAAAGGAATGCCAGGGCTGGCTGTGTGCTGTCGGATTCTGTACAGGATTGGGAGCTGGCCCCTCTCATTGGCACTGCTTTCCAGTGTCCACTCCCAGGAACACAAGCTGGATTGTGTTTCTCTGGAACTGCGCAAGTGCAAGATGAGGAACTGCGGTGCCATGTTCTTGGAGAAACATAGCTCCAGGGCAACATCCATGTACCATCAATCTACAGGCCATGACAATCAGGGATACGGGCTATATTATTATTGAATTTTCATATACATTATTTATAACCATGTTTTTCTTCAATCATTATTATAGGTGCTATATGTGCGGTATACAACTGTTGGTTATTGAAGATTGGTTCCAGAGGAACACTGTTTTGTTTGGCTGTATTCCTGTGTATGGTTGAATGACTATTAAACTTGAATATACCTTTAAGCAAGTTGTTCATAGTTAAATTGACACTCCACTATAAGCAATTTACTCAAAGGTCAAAGTAAAATTTATTATCAAAGTATATAAATATCTCCATATACAACCGTGACATTCATTTTCTTGTGAGAATACTCGGTAAATCAATAATAGAGTAGTAACCAAAATAGAATCAATGAAAGACTGCAGCAACTTGGGCATTCAACCAATGTTCAAAAGATAAAAAAACTGTGAAGATACAAAAAAGTAATAATAATAATAATAATAATAATAATAATAATAAATAAGCAATAAATGTTAAGAACATGAGATGAAGAGTCTTTGAAAGTGAGTCAATAGATTGTGGGGACATTTCAATCTTGGGGTAAGTAAACTTGAGTGAATCCTTCGGTTCAAGGACCTGATGTTTGAGGGGTAATAACTGTTCCCAACCTGGTGGTGTGAGTCCTGAGGCTTCTGTACCTTCTTCCTGTTGGCAAAAGCAGGAAGAGAGCATGGAGTGGGTGGTGGGGATCTGTGATGATGGATGCTGTTTTCGTGCAACAATGCTTCGTGTAGACTGATGCTCAATGGAAGGGGGGGCACTTTAGTTGTGATGGACTGGGTTGTATCTACTACTTCTTGTAGGATTTTCCATTCAAGAGCACTAGCATATCCATACCAGTCTGTGATGCAACCAGTCAATATACTCTCCACTACACATCTATAGAAGTTTGTCAAGGTTTTAGATATCATGCCAATCTATGCAAACACATAAGGAAGTAGAGGCACTGCCGTGCTTTCTTTGTAATTGCACGTACATGCTGGGCCCAGGACATGTCCTCTGAAATGCTAACACAGAGGAGTTTAAAGTTGATGACTCTCTCCACCTCTGATCCTCCAATGAGGACTGGCTCATGGACCTCTGGTTTTCTCCTGCTGAAATCAATTATCAGCTCCTTGGTCTTGCTGACATTGAGTTTGAGGTTGTTGTTATGGCACTACTCAGCCAGGTTTTCCATCTCCCTTCTATGTGATGATTAGTCCCTGCCTCTGATTCGGCCTACAGCAGTGGCGTCAATAGCAAACATAAATATGGCATTGAAGCTGTGTTTAGCCACACAGTCACGAGTGTAAAGTGAGTAGAGCAGGGGTCTAAACACACAGCTTTGTGGTGCACCTGTGTTGATAGAGATCATGGGAGGAGATATTGTTGCCAATCCAAATTGTCTGGGGTCTGCAAATTGGGGAAATCGAGGATCTAATTGCATAAGTGTGTATTGAATCCAACATCTTGAAGCTTATTGATTAGATTTGAAGGGATGATGGTATTGTATGCTAAACTGTAGTCAATGAAGAGTATCCTGATGTACACATCTTTGTTGTCCAAAAGTTCCAGGGTTGAGTGAAGTGCCAATGAGATGTTATCTGCTGTAGACCTGTTGCTCCAGTAGGTAAATGAGCTGGGTCCAGGTCACTTCTCAGGCAGGAGTTGATATGTTTCATCTCTAAACTCTCAAAACAATTCATCACTGTGGATGTAAGTGCTACTAGACAATTATCATTGAGGCTGGTATATGTGAAGTCTGCTGGAAGCAGGTAGGTACTCAGGCTGCCGGAGTGCAAGGTGAACGATCTCACTGAACACTCCACCCAGTTGATCTGCACTGGTCTTTAGTTCTTGGCCAGGTACTTCGTCAAACAATCATTCATTTCCCTCCTGTACTTCAAAGTGGAAAGGCAGAAGAAGATGACTTCAAAGTTGCACTCAAGTCCTCAATTTTATCTCCCGCAATTGTACATTTGCTAACAAGATGTTGGGTAGAGAGGGTTTCACTCCCCCCGCCCCATGTTTCAGCCTAACTTGCAGTCCCCTCCCTCGCTTCACTTCCAGCCATGAAGATTCATCTGCTTCAAGGTGCCATATCGCCTTGCTTAAGAGTTAAGTTCACTGAGTCCTCATAAGATCATGAAATCTGTAAATGATTGTCAATTTAAAAGTACATTGCTTAAAGGAAAATTACATGCTGCAAATTACAGTGACAGTCATTCAGAAGAGGCACATTTAGAAGTATTGTATGTAGCCAGCAGAAGATTGCCATGATTCCCCAGCGCCATCTTGACCAGAGCCCAACACTATCTTGACCAGCTATTTCAAATAGTTAAATGCCAATCATGAATCAAACATTTAAAAGTGACACAAACCGACATTTCTCAAGGTTGAACATCAAATAATCTTGGATGAGTACTATGGTGTAAGGATATAATATATAATAGAAAACTAGAGCACAAATGCACTGTCAGTTTAGTGATGAGCCAAGGTGGCATCCAGTCAAAATTGCACCAAGATGTGATCTCTGTCGAGGTTGTGGCTCAGACTTAGTTTTTTAATTTAGGTTCATAGGGATGGTTTGGGGACAGAGAGGGAATTTAGGAATCCGATTAGGGTTTAAATGCGGGGATGTGGGGAAGTAAGAGCTCAGGCTGGTCTAGGCCTCTGCTCTGCGTTCAAAGGCCAGCAACATGGATTTGTGACAAAGGATATCCAGGGTTGGATGTCAGGCCGCAAACCAGTGAGTATGAGGGCTGGTGGTGCCCCAGGTCAACAAGTCATCTGCTTATTCTAGGGTTAGAGTTCCATGTGGGCATGAGGCATGAGGGTCTCTCTGTATGCAAAATGTGAGACCAGAGTTTGAGGCGTAATGTTTGGTGTCCCATCATGGTCAGTCTGAAAGTCGAGCCTGGGGTTCAAGGTCCTCATCCAGAGTTCTCAAAAGTCATCATCTATGACCCCGGCATAGATACTGAAGATCAAAGTCCAAAGGTCGATTGAAAGTCCAGAAGTTGAGGCCCAATATCCAAAGCATATTCTGTGAGTCTCTTCAAGTCTACTAGGTTAGACACAGGCTCAATGTCTGCAAGTCCATAATATTGAGGAATTACCAATTTTTAAACTTTAATGTGGAAATGCTGCTAAGAACTTTAGTATTTTCAGCAAACTGATGAACAAAATAACACTTACTATCTCTAACAGTTCCAAACTTAAAAAGCTAAGCTGAAGAATGTTACGAAGGTTACGAAGAATGGGAATGTTTTATTCCAGAACGGAATTGAAAAATACCAATGAAATATTGCAATCAATTAAAATAAGTAGCAAAGGTATGACAAACATATAAATAATATTAATAATTAAACGTTGCCACGTTGCGCATATGACCAAAAGTTAAACTTTAACCTTGAACAGTTTGTCATTAAATAAGTGATGTTGACTTGAAGTTATGCTGAGGGAATTTGAGTCAGCTTTCTAAGACACCAAATGTTTTCCTTTCAGATAAATGATTTCATCAAAGATCTACTGGCATCTTATATTGGTTTCTTAAAACAATTCAATAAAATACAATGCTTTGGTTCATCCGCAATTAATCAATCACAACATAATATGTAACAAACACTAATTGCCAAAGCTCAAAGATTTCTTCAAATCCTCATGCGCCTGTGCTTTCATGTGAGGATGCAGATCGCTCCCTTAATATGATTATTCTCATTAAGAAGCCACACTGCAATTGTACACTGATTTTCACCAGTGATATGTATTATGTATCCTTCATGTCCCCAGAATTGATGTCATAATACCCTAATAGTAGATTTAGATGTAGTGATAACATTTCCTGGTAAGTTTCATAGGTATGATTCCACTGTGCAGTAATAACAGGAGATTGTAAAAACAGAACCCCAGCATTGAGTCTTGTAAATCACAGTACCAGATTAAATTATAGGTAAACTATACTAGGCTAATGCTTTTGTTTAGATTGTATCAATCTGTTTAGCCTGATATATTCAAACACTGCAAACATAATTTAATTCAATCTGGATTATAATTAAAGCATATATATTTTGCAAGCTTCCTCATACTCAGATGACACTTTGGCACTAGGCCTTCATGTGCACTCCTTGAATAAAAAGGGGTCAGCCTTAGGAGTGGGTATGGGGTTTGCAATGCCTGACTAAACCACAATTATTGATCCAAATACGGTTAATAAATAAACTGTGAATTGCTTCACAGAATCATAGAAACATACAGCACAATAACGTTCAGTGTGCCCAGTGACTGGTATGACTGTCTATACTAATCCCTGCATTAGATCCACATTTCTCTTTACCCTACTCTCTAAAATCCCGACAAAATGCCTTTTAAACATTGTAAAATGCATTTGCTTCTCCTACCTCCACTGGCAGCTCTTTCCAGATTTTGACAAGCTGTGTGGAAAAACTTGTCCCTCAGATCTCTTTTAAAGTTTTCTTTCTCACCTTAAACACATGCCCTCTACTCATTGTCACCATTGCCCTGGGGCCTGGAGAAAGAGACTGTAACTATCTATGCCTCTATTAATTGTATAAACTTCTGTAAAGTCACCTGACAATCTCCTCCATTCCATGAGAATAAAGCCTGGCTTATCCAGTTTTTCTTTATAACTGCAACCCTACATTCCAGCCACCTTGACTACGTTACCTTCATTGCTACCGTAGTGTGGCTCTGATCGAGAATTTTGTATGATTAAATATGAACCAGCTCTATCTACACTGCCTACTAGCTTATCACTTCAGCAGTGAATCCAAGATCATGTTTAATCCTGACAAAATCCTGAAGAAGAAGAATCCAACATCAGATGTGTTTCTTTTTGCAGTTAAACCCAGTCCGCAGCTCTAAAAAGGGAAGTATGTAGTGGCTGCAGAAGTTGTCAGAATACAAGAACATTGAACAATAAGGCACAGTAACAGGCTCTTCAGCCCACAATTTCTGCACTGAACACAAGCCAAATTAAACTAATTCTCTTCTGCCTATATACGATACATACTCAGAGTTAGTGCACACATCCTGAAATGTGATATTTGAGCGAATACAACACTAATTTCTCACACTGCAATTGAAACAATTGACATCAAATCCCATCAGAAGAAGAACCTCTATGAATCATGTAACTAATGTTCTGCTCTACCAAAATTTCACGAACAGAATTGCTGCAAGCCTTGCCCAGCTTTCACACCTTGGCATCTATTCAGAATTTGCAAGCATATTAGTTAAACACACCACTGACACCCTTTGTAAGCCAAGGTGAAAGGACATCAACAACGGCAGCTACAAAGCACCACAAAGGGGCAAGATTAGATCCCATCTTCTATAGAAAAGTGTGCTGGGGAAACTGGAATAACTTTAATGACTGTGTGACCTGTGGCTTGGCTGAAACCAAAGGTTATTTCCATATGCTCATACCAAACCGTCCTTCAATACAAAACTCAGTGGCAGCATGTGATTCGGTGGTTTCAGGGGGATGGAGAGAGCCAATTGAATACAAGTACATTGCAAATGGAATATAACGTGAGAAAACAGATATATATGTTTAAAAGATCAGAGATTGGCAGGTATTGATAACCAGTGGGACATCACTTTCTTCATGCATAGACCACAGAAAATTAACATATAAGAAGAGCAAGCAAACAGGAAGGCAGAGGGTACACTGACCTTTATTGCAAAATAATTTGTGTATAAAAATAACTCACAGAAAATACTTTGAGCCTTGATGAAACTGCTCCTGGAACATCATGTACACATCGCTCCTGATTTTCAGTATCTGTAGCATTTTGCTTTCTAATTTTTAACTTCCTCATTCTATTATCCCTCTGATAACATTATTCACTAGCAACTGAAGAACGTCAAGAGTAAGCAAGCAGTGGCTCAGTGCACAGAGAAATTGGGAAACCTGATTCCTGATGAAGGGTCTCAGTCGGAAACGTCAACTGTTTACTCTTTCCCATAGATGTTGCCTGGCCCCCCACAAATCCAGATTGATGACTGCATGGGTGCTGCTTCCTGCACCCATGCAGAGCTCGTCAACTTCATCAACTTGCCTCCAACTTCCACCCTGCCTATTTCTGACACCTCACACCCCTTTCTCAATCTCTTTGTCTCAATCTCTGGAGACAGCCTTATCTACTGATCTCTCTTATAAAAACACTGACTCTCACAGCTCTCTGGACTACACGTCTTCCCACCCTGTTAGTTGTAAAAATGCCATCCCCATCTCTCAATTCCTCCGTCTCTGCCGCACCTGCTCTCAGGATGAGGCTTTTCATTCTAGAGTGAAAGAGATGTCCTTCTTCAAAGTAAAGGGCTTCCCTTCCACCACCATCAAAGCTGCCCTCAACCACACCTCTTCCATTTCACACACGTCTGCCCACACCCCATCCTCCTGCCACCTCACCAGGGATAGAGTTCCTCTTGTCCTTACCTATCACCCCACCAGACTCTACGTCCAGCATATAATCCTCCATAAATTCCGCTACCTCCAACCAGATCCCACCATCAAGCACATCTCTCCCTCACCCCACTTTCTGCTTTCCGCAGGGATTGCTCCCAACTCAACTCCTTTATCCATTCGTCCTTCCCCAACTGATCTTCCTCCTGGCACTTATCCTTGCAAGCGGAACAAGCATTGGAAAGGGTACAGAGGAGATTTGCCAGGATGCTGCCTGGTTTAGAGAGTGTGCATTATGATCAGAGATTAAGGGAGCTAGGGCTTTACTCTTTGGAGAGAAGGAGAATGAGAGGAGACATGATAGAGGTGTACAAGATATTAAGAGGAGTAGATGGAGTGGATAGCCAGCACCTCTTCCCCAGGGCACCACTGCTCAATACAAGAGGACATGGCTTTAAGGTAATGGGTGGGGAGTTCAAGGGGGATATTAGAGGAAGGTTTTTTACTCAGAGAGTGGTTGGTGCATGGAATGCACTGCCTGAGTCAGTGGTGGAGGCAGATACACTCGTGAAATTTAAGAGACTACTAGACAGGCATATGGAGGAATTTAAGGTGGGGGGGGTTATATGGGAGGTAGGGTTTGAGGGTCAGCACAACACTGTGGGCCGAAGGGCCTGTACTGTGCTGTACTATTCTATGTTCTAAGTGCTACACCTGCCCCTGCACCTCCTCCCTCACTACCACTCAGGACCCCAAACAATCCTTCCGGGTGAGGTGACCCTTCACCTGTCAGTCTGTTGGTGTCATATATCATATCTGGTGCTCCCAGTATGGCCTCCTGTATATCGGTGAGACCCAATATAGATCAGGAGACTGCTTCTCTGAGCACCTACTCGCTGTCTGCCCAAAAAAAATTGGATCTCCCAGTGGCCACCCATTTTAATTCCACTTCTTATCCCTATTCCGACATTTCAGGCCTCCTCTACTGTTGCGATGAGGCCACATTCAGGTTGGAGGAGCAACACTTTATATTCCAACTGGGTAGCCTCCAACCTGATGGGATGAACATTGATTTCTCGCAATGACCTACATTCAACATTCCCAATTCCTTTTTCCCTCTCTCACCTTATCTCCTTACATGCCCATCACCTCCCTCTGGTGCTCCTTCCCCTTTTCTTTCTTCCTTCCAGGGCCTTCTGTCCTCTCCCATCAGATTCCCCTTTCTCTAGCCCTGTATCTCTTTCACCAATCAACTTCCCAGCTGTTACCTTACTGCTCCCCCCTTCCTGATTTCACCTATCACCTTGTGTTTCTTCCTCCCCTCCCTCACCTTCTAACCTAACTCGGACTCCCCATCTTTTTTTCTCCAGTCCTGTTGAAGGGTCTCGGCCCCAAATGTCGACTGTACTCTTTTCCATAGATGCCGCCTGGCCTGCTGAGTTCCTCCAGCATTTTGTGTGTGTTTCAGTGGATAGTTCACCATACCATCTCCGTGGGTGTATAAAAGCAAAACACTATGCTGGATATTTTGGAAAAAAATTAAAATTCAAGAGACATTAAACAGGTTAAGCAACATTTGTTCAAAGAAAAATAGAACTAACGTTCAAAAATAGTTCATCAGAACCTCATGGTTCCCGGATTTCATGGCTGATGTTTCAGCTTCTGTTGCAGGATAGGCAGACCACATCATCCCAGGTGAAAGAGAATTACTTTCAAAGGCACAAATGTGGTGTTCTTTTTTTTTTCAGTTTACTATCATTGGTATTTCCAACATGGTTGGTGCACGAAGTTGTTGCTTGTCACCCAGTCTGCTCAGAATTCTACCTTTCATACTTGAGTTGGTGCTGTCTAAGTGGGACAAGCAAGTGTGCACACAACATGAATATTAACAGTGATAAACCTAGTATTAATGAAAATGAATTGGTATTCCCATGTAACTTTCCACACATTGATTTTGAAAGTTAATTTAGACATTATACCTTTAACTTATGTTGACTTCTTTTTACAGTCTGGCAAAATGACAAATTATTGGCAAAGGATGAATTGTTATTGTGCATATTAATATTGAATTTGGATAAATTGTGGGTAGCCCAGTCAGAAAGTGTGTTCATTCTCCTTCTGTCTGTACTCCTGCTTTATGGCTGTGCATTATCCCAAAAGACCTACAGCAGGACAGATCTTTGCAAGTATTGTCAAGGACACCTCCACAGGCATGCACGTTGGTCTCAACGGATATCAATCATCACCTTTGGGGTTGTAGTTGGGACTGAAATGTGGATGGCACAACAGGCTGCTCCAGGAGAAAAGCATCAGGACTGTTGCCAGGATCTGTAGCCTGTATAATGTATGGTATTACATCAGTTCAATACTGAGGAACTGGAATTTCTATTGGATGTGATAGATCACAAAACAGACATGTGAACACTCACGAAACAATAAAGAACATATTCAATGACAGTTGACTTCTGGGGTAGATTAGTTATTCGCAGGTGCTTCTGGCAAGTGTAAAACAAATTGGGAAAAATGTTCTAATGAAAGGTCAGACATAAAACGTTGACCCTCTTTCCATCTCTCTACAGATGTTGCCTGAACTGCTAAGAATATTCTTTTACTTTCATCATAGAGAAGAAAAATCATTTAAGTCTTATTGGAAAAGAAATCCATCATCGGCCAATTTTATTCAAGCAGCAGTATTTTGAGTGTATGTTCATTGCCAGAGTCACTACCATCAAGTTGTTTATAATGCTGAGATGCAGCCTAGGATGTGCCAAGATACATAATCAGTGATGGAACCTGGGATCATCGGGAGTTTTAGGTCTTTCAATGTCAGAATCACTTGCCCAGGTGACGCAGCCAGGGTTGATCAGGCCCTAGCTTTTGTCCCAGCAGCGCTGGTCCATAAGTCACACCTCTTGATCCATAGTCATCTGGAGGCTCGCTAAGCAGCCTCTATGATGATCCTGGTGGCTCTTTCCTTTGCAGCCCCTGTTATGCAAAGGAGAGAATAGGTTCTGCACAGCGAGTAGTCAGCAAAACTTCTACATTCCATCTCTGTAGGCTCTGTAGATGACGATGCGATGATTTCAGACAGTTTCTGTTCAGCAGGTGGCAGATCTCAAAGAGGACATTCTTTGGAAGAACAATTATCTCACAAATTACTCTCAGCAGATTCAGATAGGTGAGATTTTCACTGAACACCCTGGGGAGATTTGGGCTGTTATTAACATACCTTGCCCATCCCCAGCCGCCCTCTCTTCTTTGCAAGCTTCTACTCATTTTCCTAGTCTTGCAGTTGATGGCCAGAAAGAACTACAGTCTACAAATCAGTGAATTTGAATGAATCAAGGACAGTGGAAGCAGACAGACCGATTGCACTTGTTCTTGCCATGAGGGAGGAGATGGAGTCTGCATTTTATGAAGAAACTCTGGTCTCCATTTCACGAGTTAGTTGCTTGGCTTGATCGGTGTTTCAAACTCAACATAGCAATGCTTCAGGCAATCTGCTGAACAAGGGATCATTTCCAAATAAGAAGTTATTTGTGAGGTGTTTTTGGTTGGATATGGCATGCAGGTTTTTGACAGCTGGGGTCTGTATCTATTCTGCGTGATTCAAGCTAGTTGCTGATTGTGAATAAAGTGCCATAAATGATCAGTTGTCACTTGCTGGGAAGAAGGCAAAAAAAAGATGCTGGCCTGGAGCAGAGCCAATAAGAAGATGTTAAAGGTCAGATATATGACCTACAGCTGAAGACACTGGAATGCAACATTTGAATTGGTAAGGAATGAATATAAAAGCAGACACATCAAGTTTGCTGGCAGCAGTAACTCTGTAGGAGACCAACTATTGTGGATGTGAAATGCCCCACGGATAGGTGGAGATTCAAAACGGGACTGAAGGAAACATTTGGTCTGCGGCAGAAACTCCTGTTTAACCGGTATTGTATTTTCTGTTCTTTGACTGTTCATGGAAGGTCAGGGAAACACAGGTATCTGGATGTGTAAGTTCACATGCTCGTCTGTTGAGACAATAATGGTACTTACCGGTAATTACAGATTCTCTCTGTGCCTCCCTGATCATTTTTACAAGGGTGATTCTTGTAACACAGTACTCTGACATCTGAGAACTATCTGAAAGCAATTGGTTTGAAGTAAACATCTTAAACTCTACCTTTTGAAGACTTTATCTATTATGAAGGATCCAGGAAATCACCGGACACTTATAGAAATAGAAATGGAGGATGTTTCATGACACTCTTTGACACCTGAGCCAGTTTAGACATTGGTAAAGGAGCCACTCTGGAATATGTTGCTTCTCTGTCATTGGAATCAGCTTTACTTCAGAATTTGGAATAGAGTAAGAGCTGAGGAAGAATATCGACAAGTCTGCTACACTATTGTTCCCTTGCAAGAACAGCATTTTCCGTCCTTTAAATGTTATTTTGGGCATTCATACATAAAGTTAAAGATTTATAATATATGGTCATGGTTTGATACTGATGTCCTGATAAAAGAGCAGATCCTCCGACTCACAATTAGCAACACTAGAAAGTGACTATCTTATTTTATCATGAATGAATTATTTATCCACATCTATTTGACAACTAAATTAACATTTGAGGATCCAGTTCGGGGGAAGAGGTTCTGAGAATTTTCCTTAGTCTCATTTCGTCCTGTGATAGGAAAAGGGTTTAAATTAATACTAGATAATGTGCATTCCACTGACTCTGCCAACTTAGTATTGCCACTATTGGACTCAAGAGGAATAATTTTATCCAAATTGACTAGATGTGTTCCTTTCTCATTATGTCATCTGGGCCAAGGACTGTAGCTACAATTGCAGTCTTGCTCTTCTGCACTTGCAACATGGAAGAGAGAGGACAATGAGACAAGAAAAATATTTACAGTATCTTTCACAACCATAGAATTCCCAACACACTCTGAGAAGCAGTGAAATACCTATGAAACAAGGTCACTTTTGTAAAGTAGGAAAAATAGACAAGTATCTTCATGAATTCATATGGTAAATTCATAGGATGGCTCAGCTGGTTGAGTGGTGTCATGACAGTCCTGCAGTCAACATCAACCAAAGAGCCATTTGTGGACTTTAGGAAGGGGAGGTCATGCAAATTAGCACCAGTCCTCATTGAAGGATCTGGTGGAAAGAGTAACCACTTTCAAGTTCCTGTGTATCGACATCTCAGCGAATTTATCATAGATCCCACAATCATGAAGATGCTATGCCATCATCTTTATTAGGAGTTTAAGGAGATTCAGCACGTCGCTGAAGATTCTGACTAACTTCTACAGATTTCAGTGGAAAACATTCTGACTGTTTGTATCATGGCCTGGCATGTAAGCTGCAATGCACAGAAACACAAGGGGCTACAGAGAGTGGTGGACTCTGTCAGTTCTATCATGGATACAGTTCTCCCCACCATCAAGGACACCTGTAAGAGAAAACATCTCAGGAGAGCAATATTCATCATCATGGATCATCAGGAATGTGGCACAGAAGCTTAAGGACCCTTGAACTAACTTAACTAACTTAAAGATTCTTGAACTAACCTGAATAACCCTAATTCTACCTTGGACGATATTCTCCTTAACTCATATCAATGTAATCATGTTACTCTTTGTGCATTGTGTCATGCAAATTATGTACAACTTATTTAATTTATGTAATTTATATTTGTCATGTACTATGTTGCTGCTGCAAACAGCTCATTTTCATGGGATTTATACATTAGGTAGGTATGCCCACAATAATAAGCTTCAACCTGAATTCTCCTAATATCAGCATTACTTTAATTGCAGAGGGACAGGATAGCACAGAACAACACAATTTAAAACAATCACCAACCCTATTGAGAAGAGGATTGAGGATACGAGATGGATGAAGAAGAGGAGATAAACAAAAGTAGTTTGTAGAAAGTAAAGAAGTTAACTTCCTTCTCCACTTGACAAACATGTAGCTACTTCACCAACCACGAGACCTGGCATTTCACTTTGATTTTTCATTTTTATAAATTTATTTTCCATGTGCAATATATAGAGAGAAAAGGAGCAGAACTAGTATTGAATTACAGGTCAACTTTATCTCCTTAATCTTGCATGGTGGTTCACATATATATGTAAAGGAAGTGTATAATAACATTGAAGTCACACCTTTAAGAGAGTACATTCAACGACCATCTCACATTTTAACACTCATTTATTTTTAACAACATGCTTAATTTGAACCATGTATTTTCTCACCTTTAGGTAAGAAATTAATCAAGTTTTACTCTCATTTCCTGATTTCGTTCAACATGAATATGCTGACTGGTTGCATCACAGCCTTGAATAGAAAAGCTTACAATATGTAATGGACACCACCGAGTTCATCACAGGTAAAGCCCTCCCCATCACTGAGCACATCTACAAGGAGTGCTGTCACCAGAAAGCAGCATCCATCAGGCTCACAAACATGAGAAAGTCTGCAGATGCTGGAAATCCAAAGCAACACACAAAATGCTGGAGAAACTCAACAGGTAAGGCAGCATCTATGGAAAAGTGTAAACAGTTGATGTTTAGGACCGAACTCTTCTTCAGGACTGAGAAGGAACGGGGAAGATGCCAGAATAAAAGGTGAGGTGAGGGGAAAGAAGCTAGCTGGAAGGTGAAAGGTAAAGCCATTCACTAGGTGGGTGGAGAAGGTCAATGGCTGGAGAAGAAAGTATTTCATAGGAGAGGAAAGTGGACAATAGGAGAAAGGGAAGGAGGAGGGAACCAGGCGGAAGTAATTGGAAGGTGAGACGAAGTGAAAGGTCAGAGTAGGAAATAGAGGAAGGGGGTGGGGGAATTTTGTTCACTGGAAGGAGAAATTGATATTCATGCCATCAGGTTGGAGGCTACCCAGACGGAATATAAGGTGCGGCCTCATCGTGGCACAAGAGGAGGCCATGGATCAACATGGAATCTGAATTAAAATGTTTGGCCACCATCGTCCATCAAGGATCCCCACCACTAAGGGCATGCTCTCTTCTCACTACTGCGATCAGGAAGGAGGCACAGGAGCCTTAGGTCCCACACCACCAGGTTCAGAACAATTATTACCCCTCAACCATCAGGCTCCTGAATCAGAGTGGATAACTTCACTTACCCTAACACTGAATTGATTCCCCAACCTATGGACTTACTTTAAGGACTCTACAACTTGTTCCCAATATTTGTTATGTATTTATTTATTTATTTATTTATTTCCATTTGTATTTTCACAATTTGTTGTCTTTTGCACATTGGATGTTTGTCCATCTGTGCACAGTTTTTCTTTGTTTCTATTGTGTTTATTTACTGTAAATGCCTAAAAAATTAGTCTCAAGGTAGTATATGGTACATTATATGCACTCTGATAATAAATTTGCTTTGAACTTTGAGAGGTTCACACAAGACACATTACGGCAATTTTCTTTAAAGTATTACTAAAACTTCGTCATTAAACAAATCATATCTAGTGTCGTCTATCAGTTATTCCATCAACTGACTTAAAGTAAGATATTCTTACCTAAGCAAATCAAAATATTAAAATAGGTTTCCATATATGAAAGCAAAGAGTACTTCATTACATGTAACACAATGGTACACCAGCAACCCAGCTTCAATCATTCCCTCCAATATTCTGCATTTGAAATTTGAACATTCTCCATATGACCATAAGATATAGGAGCATAATTAGGTCATTCAGCCCATCGAGACTGCCCACCATATGATTATGGCTAATTTATATTCCCTCTCAACTCCATTTTCTTGTCTTCTCCCTGTAACCTTTGACACCCTTACTAATCATGAACCTATCAACCTCCACCTAAATATACCCAATACTTGGCCACCACAGCCATCTATGAAAATGCATTCCTTGATTCACCACCCTCTGGATAAAGGAATCCCTCCTTGTCTCTCTTCTAAAGGAACGTAGTCCTATTCTGAGGCTATGCCCTCTGGTCCTAGACTCTCCCAGTATTGGAAACATCCTCTCCATGTCCAATCTATCCAGGCCTTTCAATATTCACTATATTTCAATAAGATGCCCCCTTATTCTTCTAAACTCCAGCAAGTGCAGACCAGAGCTATCAAATGGTCTCCGTACATTAACCCTTTCATTCCTGGAATAATTCTGGTGAACCTCTTCTGGACCCTCTCCAATGCCAGCCCATCCTTCCTTAGGACTCCAAATGTTATCTGACAAACGCCTCATAAATCCTCAGTATTACATCCTTGCTTTCATATTCTAGTCCTCTTGAAATGAATGCCTACATCGCATTTGCCTTCCTTACTAATGAATCAACCTACAAATTAACCTTGTGGGGATCCGGCACTAGGACTCACAAGTCCCTTTGTACTTCTGATTTCTGAATTCACTCCCTACTTAGAAGATAGTCAATGCCTCTATTCCTTCCACCAAAGTACATGGCCATACTTGTTCCTATGCTGTATTCGATCTGCCACACTTTGCCCATTCTTCCAATCTAACTTCTTCTGCAGACCCACTGATTCCTCAACACTACCTGCCCCTGCCCCTCCACCTGTCTTTGTTTCATCCACACACTTGACCACAAAGTCATCAATGCTGTCATTAATTCTCCATGTGACACCAATGGGTTTCTGCTGGTTGAGTCAATGTCATTCGATATCCCAATGATATGGTGGCTGACGGGTTAATTGGGACACAAGACTTTGCATCATTGTTAGATGGTGGCAGCATCGGAGTTAATAGGCATGTGTGAGAAAACACATTAGAGGGAAATAGGTGGGAGAAAGGGATTTGTGGAATTGCTCTGAAAGCCAGAAAGGACTCAGTGGTTCAAATGGCTTCCACTAAATAACATAGAGGAAATATAAACATCTGTGGAAATGCTTCCTCATATTCACTAAGCTGCAGTAAAATATTGGATTTGAAATTGCCACAAGGCTATTCTGATCACGGATGATGCACTAGAAAATAGGGAATCTGGAATAATTAATTTATTCAGACCTTTCCTCCACTAACAGACCTACAGAAACAACAAATGTCACAGGAGGAGATCTGCAAAAAAGAGGTAAATGTTTGATTCTATTTGCAATTTCTTGGAAAATAAAGGAGCCCATGCCGACATGTGGAAGATCTGGAAAACATTCAGGCTTGCGGCATCAAGTCGCAAGTAACCTTCGTAATTGGTCATTGGTTTCATGTGCTGAGATACATTGTTTTGCACACTATTTACACAGATCATTATTAATATGCCAAGGTGGTACAAATGGAAGGGCAGAACAGAATGCAGAATATGGTGTTACAGTTACAGAGGAAATATAATACAAGTAGACAATATGTGTAAAGGCACAGAAGTGTCTGGGATTGACCATCTCCCAGAAGAGAGTGAATGATTACCCAAACCTCACAGTCAAAGACATCACCGTTGTTGGATGTTCCATTATCAACATACTGAGGTTCTCCAGTGACCAGAAATTAAATGGAATCACCCATGTAAATATCAAAAACTGTAAATCCTACGCAATACACAAAGCACTGGAGGAACTCAGCATCTAGTGAAATGGACAGTCAAGGTTTTGAGCTGAGACCCTTCATATCAAAGTCCTTCAAGTGGATTCCAGATGAAAAGATTTAACCAGAAATGTCAACTTTCCATTTCCTTTGCTGACCCAAGCACTTTGTGCGGTACATCTGTGGTGTCTTGTGTCTCCCACCGTGTATCCTATGATTAAACGACTTAACTCCTTTTATCCAAAGTTATTTCCTTGAATTGGATAATCTGTTATAGAATATCCTCCATTGACCTAGGTGGGTGCAGCTGCAGCAACACTAATGAAGCTCAACACCACCCAGGAAAACTGTGCAAATACATAAAGAAAGAAAGAAATAATAATAATTATAATAGATAAATAAGCAATAAATACTGAGAACATGAGATGAAGACTCCTTGAAAGTGAGTCCATAGGTTGTGGAAACATTTCAATGATGAGGCAAATGAAGTTGAGTGTTGTTACCCCCTTTGGTTCAAGAGCCTGATGGTTGAGGGGTAATAACTGTCCCTGAACCTGGTGGTGTGAGTCCTGAGGCTCCTGTACCTTCTTCCTGATGCCAGCAGTGAGAGGAGAGCATGGCCTGAGCGGTGGGGGTCCGTGATGATGTATGCTGCTTTCCTACAATAGCATTCTGTGTAGATGTACTCAGTAGTGGAGAGGGTTTTACCTGTGACTGATTGGGCTGCATGCACATCTTTTTGTAGCACTTTTCATTCAAGGGCATTGGTGTTTCCAAACCAGGCCATGAAGCAACCAGTCAATACATTCTCCACCACACATCTAGAGAAGTTTGTCAAAGATTCCGATGTCATGCCAAATCTTCACAAACTCCTAAGGAAGTAGAGGCGCTGCCATGCTTTCTTCAGAATTGCACTTATGTACTGGGTCCAGAACAGGTCCTCTGAAATAATAACACCAAGGAATTTAAGGTTGATAACCCTCTCCAATTCTGATTTTCTGATGAGGACTGGCTCATTGACCTATGTTTTCTTCCCCCTGAAGTTAATAATCAGCTCCTTGATATTGCTAACATTGAGTTGTTGTTTTGGCACCACTCAGACAAATTTTCAATCTCCTTCCTACATGCTGATTCATCACCACCTTTGATTCAGCCTACGATAGTAAGTCATCAGTAAACTTGAATATGGCATTGGAGCTGTGCTTAGCCACACAGCCATAGTGTAGAGCAAGTAGAGCAAGGGGCTAAGCACACAGTCTTGTGGTGCACCTGTGCTGGTGGAGATTATGGAGATGCCATTGCCAATCCAAACTGACTGGGGTCAAACATCAGAATGAGAAAGAAATGTGATCTAAGTGACTTTGACTATGAAATAATTGCTGTTGCTAGACACAGTGGCAATAGTATCTCAGAAGCTTATCTTGTGATCTCCTGTGAATTTCAAGTACAACAATCTCCAGAGTTTACTGAGAATGGTGCGAAAAACAAAAAACATCCAGTGAGTGGCACTTCTGTGGGTGAAAATTCTTTGTTAATGAGAGAGGTCGAATGAGAATGGTCAGACAATTTCAGCTGACAGCAAGGCAAGTAATTACACGTTACAACAGTGGTGTGCAGAAGAACATCTCTGAACGCACAACATGTCAACCCTTGAAGTGGATTGTCTACAGCAGCAGAACACTATGAACATGAGGTAACTAATAAAGTGGCCACTGAATGCAATTCTAAGAAATGCAGGCAGTAAGTAAGTCTGTCATCAGTAACCAAATGCTATTAAGGTCATGATAAGATGCAAAATGGTATTTGAAAACAAATTTATAAGAGGTGTTAATTTTGGCGATAACCATCTTTCTGTAAACTTGTTAAGAGAAATGTGGTGCCTTATAAATAGATACAGACAAGACCACAATGAAGAAGGAAAGGACAAAAATGTTGATTGAGCTTTGCACAACATTTACAGCTCAGAAAGAAGGAATTCACCTGAACAATCTTGGCCTTATGTATATTCCACTTAAGACTTTTCTCGCCATATCTCATTGAATCTTGGCAACATATTCTATTCTTACATGCTTATCTAGGTTCCTTTAAATGCACCTTGTGCTTCTCATACACCTTGTGGTAGCAAGTTCCACATTGTAACCACTTTTTGGTTATGGAACTTTCTCCTGAATTCTCTTTTTCATTTAGAAGTAACACAATTACTTCTCATCTGCTGTGGAATAGTGTTGCTAAGCTTTTCCTAACAAAGGCTTTTATAATCTGGAGAAATAAAGTAAAAAGTAGATAAATCATGTTAAACATGTGTAGACGATCCTCAGAGTACTGTAAAAAATTCCAATCATAGTATACAAATTATGCAGAGCACTGGTGCAGGTTAATGTAATGATATTGTCCTCTTGTATTTTTCTTCCCCATTAACTATATGACTGTGTATTCCTCAAAATTGCCTCACCACGATTTTTCACATTCTTTTTCCAACTCCCAAAGTGAAAACTTATCTCCTTCCCACTTTAGCCATCTGTCTTCAAGCAATATTATGTGTTTGCTAATCTGAAGCTTAATTTTCATTCTGCTATTTCTTCCCTATCAAAGACATTCTGAGATTTGTCTGCAGTTAATTCTGCAGTAGATTATTTTGATTTGTCTATTATATTACCCTTTGTTCCTCTTACATTACTTCATCAAAGATTTTAAGGTGTGCTGAATTTTTTGCCAGTTGTTCTTTGTTATAGTAAAATATATAAAAAAAAACTTAGGAGCTTGATAGGATAAATGCAAGCTTTATACATGAAATGAAAACACTTGTATTTGGAGGCTGGGAAGTTAGGATAAAAGGATGGACTATGATTATTATTGGGAACCTGATAAAATGCATTCCCAGGATTATGGAGACACCCAACAAATATATGAATCATTTGGAAATGTACATAATTTGCAGATACTGCAATTATTGTTAGCAGAACAAATAGCTGACAACAGATTGTTAGAGGAATAACCAATCGTATGAAGTGTACAGTACAAATTATTTTTAAAAAAAAGAATTTCTTAAAAGCAAGCATGTTGAAATTGGGATTTTGACCTCTATCTCTGAAGGACTGGAAATACATTCATTAAAAACCCTGAACATTTTTTACCATCAAAAGATTGGTGATCACTCAAATAAATTGAGAGATTTTCCATGGATGAGTGTAAACGGATTTAGATCTACTTATGTGTATATCACTCTTAATTTCACTAAAGGGCTAAATAATTTACTTTTATCTTTAATTTGAAAGTTACATTTTTATGAATAAATAAAATACGATATCTTAATGAGGCAGAAAGCTAAGACAAACTATGCCTATTTAGTCACTGATGCATGGAGATAATTATTATTTTCATTTGGGAACCTGATGATACAGATAGATGAGCCTCTTTATCAAGAACAACTGTGTGGCACCCAACAGTTTAGAGAAAAATACATTTCCTGTCAGCTTCTATTATAAGTGTCTTCAGTTACACGGTCCAGCTCCTGACTTCATGATGTGGAGAATATTGGAATTCTAAACATATATTGTCAAAAAATATATATCCCCGATTTTAACAAAGAACATTCAGGTACTCAAACACCAATTAATAAATCGCAGCTGACACCAGGATAGTTGGTAAAATCTCAGATGACAATGAGGTGGTGTATAGGTCTGAGACAAGGCTTGTCAGAAGGGCAGTGTTATGATAATTGTGGGAGATTTTAACATGCGAGTAGATTGGAAAAATCAGGTCAGCACTGGATCTCAAGAGGGAGAATTTGTAGAATGTCTGCGAGATGGCTTTTTAGAACAGCTTGTTGTTGAGCCCACTAGGGGGTCGGCTGTACTGGATTGGGTATTGTGTAATGAACTGGAGGTGATTGGAGAGATTGAGGTGAAGGAACCCTTAGGAGACAGTGATCATAACATGATTGAGTTCACTGTGAAATTAGAAAAAGAGAAGCCGAAATCTGATGTGTCGGTGTTTCAGTGGAGTAAGGGAAATTACAGTGGCATGAGAGAGGAACTGGCCAAAGTCGACTGGAAAGAGGCACTGGTGGGAAAGACGGCAGAGCAGCAGTGGCTGGAGTTTATGCGAGAAATGAGGAATGTGCAAGTCAGGTATATTCCAAAAAAGAAGAAATTTTCGAGTGGAAAAAGGATGCAACCGTGGTTGACAAGAGAAGTCAAAGCCAAAGTTAAAGCAAAGGAGAGGGCATACAAGGAAGCAAAAATTAGTGGGAAGACAGAGGATTGGGAAGTTTTTAAATCCTTACAAAAGGAAACCAAGATGGTCATTAAGAGAGAAAAGATTAGCTATGAAAGGAAACTAGCAAATAATATCAAAGAGGATACGAAAAGCTTTTACAAGTATATAAAGAGCAAAAGACAGGTGAGAGTAGATATAGGACCGATAGAAAATGATGCTGCAGAAATTGTAACAGGAGATGAGGAGATGGCAGAGGAACTGAACAAGTATTTTGCATCAGTCTTCACTGAGGAAGACAGCAGGATATCAGACATTCAAGGGTGGCAGGGAAGAGAAGTGTGCGCAGGCACAATTACGACAGAGAAAGTACTCAGGAAGCTGAATAGGCTAAAGGTCGATAAATCTCCTGGACCAGATGGAATGCACCCTCGTGTTCTGAAGGAAGTAGCTGTGGAGATTGCGGAGGCATTAGCGATGATCTTTCAAAAGTCGATAGATTCTGGCATGGTTCCAGAAGACTGGAAGATTGCAAATGTCACTCCGCTATTTAAGAAGGGGCCAAGGAAGCAAAAGGGAAATTATAGACCTGTTAGCTTGACGTCGGTGGTTGGGAAGTTGTTGGAGTCGATTGTCAAGGATGAGGTTACAGAGTACCTGGAGGCATATGACAAGATAGGCAGAACTCAGCATGGATTCCTTAAAGGAAAATACTGCCTGACAAACCTATTACAATTTTTTAAGGAAATTACCAGTAGGCTAGACAAGGGAGATGCAGTGGATGTTGTATATTTGGATTTTCAGAAGGCCTTTGACAAGGTGCCACACATGAGGCTACTTAACAAGATAAGAGCCCATGGAATTACAGGAAAGTTACATACATGGATAGAGCGTTGGCTGATTGGCAGGAAACAGAGAGTGGAAATAAAGTGATCTTATTCTGATTGGCTGCCGGTTACCAGTGGTGTTCCACAGGGATCAGCGTTGGGGCCTCTTCTTTTTACATTGTACATCAACGATTTGGATTATGGAATAGATGGCTTTGTGGCTAAGTTTGCTGACAATACGAAGATAGGTGGAGGGGCCGGTAGTGCTGAGGAAACGGAGAGTCTGCAGAGAGACTTGGATAGATTGGAAGAATGAGCAGAGAAGTGGCAAATGAAGTACAATGTTGGAAAGTGTATGGTTATGCACTTTGGCAGAAAAAATAAACGGGCAGACTATTATTTAAATAGGGAAAGAATTCAAAGTTCTGAGATGCAACAGGACTTGGGAGTCCTTGTACAGGATTCCCTTCAAGTTAACCTCCAGGTTGAGTCAGCAGTGAAGAAGGCGAATGCAATGTTGGCATTCATTTCTAGAGGAATAGAGTATAGGAGCAGGGATGTGATGTTGAGGCTCTATAAGGCGCTGGTGAGACCTCACTTGGAGTACTGTGGGCAGTTTTGGTCTCCTTATTTAAGAAAGGATGTGCTGACGTTGGAGAGGGTACAGAGAAGGTTCACTAGAATGATTCCGGGAATGAGAGCGTTAACATATGAGGAACGTTTGTCCGCTCTTGGACTGTATTCCTTGGAGTTTAGAAGAATGAGGGGAGACCTCATAGAAACATTTCGCATGTTAAAAGGCATGGACAGAGTGGATGTGGCAAAGTTGTTTCCCATGATGGGGGAGTCTAGTACGAGAGGGCATGACTTCAGGATTGAAGGACGCCCTTTCAGAACAGAAATGCGAAGAAATTTTTTTAGCCAGAGGGTGGTGAATCTATGGAATTTGTTGCCACGGGCAGCAGTGGAGGCCAAGTTATTGGGTGCATTTAAGGCAGAGATTGATAGGTATCTGAGTAGCCAGGGCATCAAAGGTTATGGTGAGAAGGCGGGGCAGTGTGACTAAATAGGATAAAATGGATCAGCTCATGATAAAATGGCGGAGCAGACTCGATGGGCCGAATGGCCTACTTCTGCTCCTTCGTCTTATGGTTATGGTCTTATGGAGGTAGATTGTCTAGTTCCATGGTATTGCAATAATTACCTCGACTCCAAGTCAGCAAAACCAAGGAATTGACTTTGAACTTCAGGAATGGAAAAATCAGGAGAACATGTATCAATCCCCATTGAGGGGGTGGCAGTGGAAAGGTGAGCAGCCTTAAGTTCCTGGGTGTCAACATCTTGTACGATCTCTCCTGGGTCCAATACATTGGAGCAATCACAGAGAAGGTACACCAGTGGCTATACGCATTTTGACTGGTTTCATTACAGCCTGATATAGAGGCTCCAAAACACAGGATTGAAAGAGGCTGCCAATGGTTATAGACACAGCCAGCAATATCACAGGCACAAGTCTGCACACTGTCGAAGACATCTACAAAGGCCGATCCTCGAGAAGTTGGCATCCATCTCAAAAGATCCCTACAATCCAGAACATGCCCTCTTCTTGTTACTTCCATTGGGGAAGTGGTACAAAGGTCTGAAGGCCCACACTCAATGATTTAGAAGCAACTTCTTCTCCTCTTTCACCAGATTTCTGAATAGTCTACTATATGAACCCATGAAAACTACTTCATTATGCTGTTTTTTAACTATATTTTTTTTAATTTGTAGTAATTTTATGTCTTTGCACTGTACTGCTGCATCAAAACTACAAATTTCATGTCATATAAGACAGTGATAATAACTCCTCATCCGAAAGATAAAATTTTCTACAGGGCTTTGCACTAGAAATTGCTATGATCAGAAATCTGTTTCAACACAGCACCACATGCAATGCATCTGGGATTTTGTGGATCACATTAACCAATTACACTTCAATCAAACTTAATGAGATGTGCAATCTAAACAACACAACGTAAATTAGGGGTATTAGGTTCAATATTAATCATATACAAAATGAAAAATAGAGGGAGGGAAAAATATTGAGAACATTACAAAGGCCAACGTGCGAGCAGACTTCAGGAAGTTGAACTCACATAAAGCATCCAGCCCAAATGGGCTACCTGGATAATTATTAGAGACCTGTGCTGATCAACTGGCTGGAGTGTTCACTGAGAACTTTAAAACCTCTACTTCAGCAGCTTGAAGTAACCACTTGCTTCCAGCAGATTTCACTTACTCTGGTGCCTAAAAAGAATGTGGTAACCCACCTCAATGACTATCATCCATTAACACTTACATCCACAGTGCTGAAGTGCTTTGAGAGTTGGTGATGAAACATATTGACGCCTGTCTAAACAGTGACTTGGATCCACTCCAATTTGCCAACTGGCGCAAGTGGTCCACAGCAGATACCACCTGATTGGCTCTTCACTCAACCATGGAATATCTGGACAGCAAAGCTGCATCTATCCGGATGCTATTTACCAACTACAGCTCAGTATTCAATACCATCATCCCCTTAAATCTAATCAATAAGCTTCAAGACCTTGGGCTCCTCTTCTGCAATTGGATCCTCAGTTTCTTCACTTGCAGCCTCTAGTCAGTTCAGAGTGGCAATAATATCTCCCCCACAATCTCCATCAGCACAGGTGCACCAGAAGGCTGTGTGCTCAGCCCTCTGCTCTAGTCGTTTTACACTTACAACTGTGTGGCTAAGTACAGCTCCAAATCCATATTCAAGTTTGCTGATAACACCACTGTCATAGGCTGAATTAAAGGTGGTGATGAATCAGCATATAGGAGGTTAGAACCATAGAACCATAGAAACTACAGCACAGAAACAGGCCCTTTAGCCCTTCTTGGCTGTGCCGAACCATTTTCTGCCTAGTCCCACTGACCTGCACATGGACCATATCCCTCCATACATCTCCCATCCATGTGTCTGTCCAACTTATTCTTAAATGTTAAAAAAGAACCCGCATTTACCACCTCGTCTGGCAGCTCATTCCATACTCCCACCACTCTCTGTGTGAAGAAGCCCCCCCCTAATGTTCCCTTTAAACTTTTCCCCCCTCACCCTTAACCCATGTCTTCTGGTTTTTTTCTCCCCTTGCCTCAGTGGAAAAAGCCTGCTTGCATTCACTCTATCTATACCCATCATAATTTTATATACCTCTATCAAATCTCCCCTCATTCTTCTACGCTCCAGGGAATAAAGTCCTAACCTATTCAACCTTTCTCTGTAACTGAGTTTCTCAAGTCCTGGCAACATCCTTGTAAACCTTCTCCGCACTCTTTCAACCTTATTTATATCCTTCCTGTAATTTGGTGACCAAAACTGAACACAATACTCCAGATTCGGCCTCACCAATGCCTTATACAACCTCATCATAACATTCCAGCTCTTATACTCAATACTTCGATTAATAAAGGCCAATGTAACAAAAGCTCTCTTTACGACCCTATCTACCTGTGACGACACTTTTAGGGAATTTTGTATCTGTATTCCCAGATCCCTCTGTTCCACTGCACTCCTCAGTGCCTTACCATTAACCCTGTATGTTCTACGTTGGTTTGTCCTTCCAACGTGCAATACCTCACACTTGTCAGTATTAAACTCCATCTGCCATTTTTCAGCCCATTTTTCCAGCTGGTCCAAGTCCCTCTGCAGTCTCTGAAAACCTTCCTCACTGTCTACCACACCTCCAATCTTTGTATCATCAGCAAACTTGCTGATCCAATTTACCACATTATCATCCAGATCATTGATATAGATGACAAATAACAATGGACCCAGCACTGATCCCTGTGGCACACCACTAGTCACAGGCCTCCACTCAGAGAAGCAATTCTCTACCACCACTCTCTGGTTTCTTCCATCGAGCCAATGTCTAATCCAATTTACCACCTCTCCATGTATACCTAGCGACTGAATTTTCCTAACTAACCTCCCATGCGGGACCTTGTCAAAGGCCTTACTGAAGTCCATGTAGACAATATCCACTGCCTTCCCTTCATCCACTTTCCTGGTAACGTCCTCGAAAAACTCCAACAGATTGGTCAAACATGACCTACCACGCACAAAGCCATGTTGACTCTCCCTAATAAGCCCCTGTCTATGCAAATGCTTGTAGATTCTGTCTCTTAGTACTCCCTCCAATAACTTACCTACTACTGATATTAAACTCACCGGCCTATAATTTCCCGGATTACTTTTCGATCCTTTTTTAAACAACGGAACAACATGAGCCACTCTCCAATCCTCCGGCACTTCACCCATAGACAGCGACATTTTAAATATTTCTGCCAGGGCCCCCGCAATTTCAACACTAGTCTCCTTCAAGGTCCGAGGGAACACTCTGTCAGGTCCCGGGGATTTATCCACTTTAATTTTCCTCAAGACAGTAAGCACCTCCTCCTTTTCAATCTGTACAGTTTCCATGGTCTCACTACTTGATTCCCTCAATTCCATAGATTTCATGCCAGTTTCCTTAGTAAATACAGACGCAAAAAACCTATTTAAGATCTCCCCCATTTCCTTTGGTTCCGCACAAAGCCGACCACTCTGATCTTCAAGAGGACCAATTTTATCCCTTACAATCCTTTTGCTCTTAATATACTTGTAAAAGCTCTTTGGATTATCCTTCACTTTGACTGCCAAGGCAACCTCATGTCTTCTTTTAGCCCTCCTGATTTCTTTCTTAAGTATTTTCTTGTACTTCTTATACTCCTCAAGCACCTGATTTACCCCCTGTTTCCTATACATTTCATACAACTCCCTCTTCTTCTTTATCAGAGTTGCAATATCCCTTGAGAACCAAGGTTCCTTATTCCTATTCAATTTGCCTTTAATCCTGACAGGAACATACAAACTCTGCACTCTCAAAATTTCCCCTTTGAAGGCTTCCCATCTACCAATCACATCTTTGCCAGAGATCAACCCGTCCCAATCCACGCTTGATTGAAAATCTGTCTGAGTGGTGTCACAACAACAGTCTCATACTCAGTGTCAGCAAGACCAAGGAGCGCAAACACTAGGTAATCTGCAGATGCTGGAAATTCAAGCAACACACACCAAAGTTGCTGGTGAACGCAGCAGGCCAGGCAGCATCTCTAGGAAGAGGTACAGTCGACGTTTCAGACCGAGACCCTTCGTCAGGACTAACTGAAAGAAGGGCTAGTAAGAGATTTGAAAGTGGGAGGGGGAGGGAGAGATCCAAAATGATAGGAGAAGACAGGAGGGGGAGGGATGGAGCCAAGAGCTGGACAGTTGATTGGCAAAAGGGACATGAGAGGATCATCGGACAGGAGGCCGAGGGAGAGAGAAAAAGGGGAGGGGGGGAAAGGCCCAGAGGATGGGCAAGGGGTATAGTGAGAGGGACAGAGGGAGAAAAAGGAGAGAGAGAAAGAATGTGTGTATATAAATAATAACGGATGGGGTACAAGGGGGAGGTGGGGCATTAGCGGAAGTTTGAGAAGTCAATGTTCACATTAGTGGAAGTTTGAGAAGTCAATGTTCACATTAGCGGAAGACCAAGGAGCTGATTGTTAACTTCAGGAGGAGGAAACCAGAGGCTATGAGCCAGCCTTCATTGGAGGATCAGAGTTGGAGAGAGTCATCAACTTTAAATTCTTTGGTGTTATCATTTCAGAGGTCCTGTCCTGGGCGAAGCACGTAAGTGCAATTACGAAGAAAGCACGGCAGCACACCTACTTCCTTAGGAGTTTGCAAAGATTTGGCATGTCATCTGAAGCTTTAACAAGCTTCTATGAATGTGTGGTGGATATTATATAGACTGGCTGTATCACAGCCTTCTATGGAAACACCGATACTCTTGAACAAAAAATCCGACAAAAAGTAATGGATATGGTCCAGTCCATCACAGGTAAAGTCCTCCCTGACATTGAGCATATCTACACAAAGGGTTTCACAGGAAAGCAGCATCCATCATCAGGGACACACACCACCCAGGTCATGCTCTCTTCTCACTGCTGCCATCAGGAAGAAGGTACAGGAACCACCAGTTTCAGGAACAGCTATTACCCCTCAACCAGCAGGCTCTTGAACCTGCGGAAATAACTTCACTCAACTTCACTCGCCTCATCATTGAAATGTACCCACAACCTATGGACTCACTTTCAAGGCTCTTCATCTCATGTTCTTGATATTTATTACTTATTTATCAAATGCTTATTTATTTATTTTTAGTATTTCTTCCTTTTTGTATTTGCACAATTTGTTGTCTTTTGCACGCTGGTTGAACACCCAAGTTTGTGTAGTCTTTCATTGATTCTATTATTGTTATTATTCTATTATGGATTTATTGAGTATTCTCACAAGAAAATGTATCCCAGGGTTGTATATGCTGACATATATGTACTTTGATAATAAACTTACTTTGAACTTTTGAACAGAACTAAACGAACAGGAATACATTTTAAAATCTACAATAATAATTCAATCTGAAGAAATCGAACAACATTCAATGCCAGATTAATTGACAGTTAGAAAGTAAAATCTTCATACATCAGATTAAACAAGCTTTAACTTTACCTGGTGAGTTTAATGGCCTTCTAGAGAATAAATACAATATTCTCACAGATTTTTCAGTGGAGTATCATCGTGAGATATGCCTGTACTAAAGCTTCTAGAAAAACAGGATCCGATCAGCAAATTCCTAATTTCCAGATCTTGTTGTGTTTCTGCAGTCATTGGATGCTGTCTGATTTACTTTCTATTTATTGGAAGGACTGATATTTTCTCTGATGCTTTTTACTACAGATTTTAAAAATTAAATGATGCACAATCATGCTTTGCAACCAGAAACACTTGTGCCTTTCACAAGAGAAGAACAAAACTGTCCACAGGTAAATCATTCAGAAAAAGATGTTTGGAGTGAGGCTTTACAGAACCTTGGAGATTAAACAAAGAAGTACAAGCAGCATCCTCAGTTATTTGAATGATGGACAAAGTATATTATTTTATGAGCCCTGTGGCCTTTACAGAAAATGAAAACCAAAATAATCAGTCCAATGATGTGAAGCAGGAACTATGCATCACTATGTTTCACTTTATATCCAGCCTTCAGATAAAATGTTGGAGTATGATACTGTCACTTTGTTTTTAACAGACAAGAAGCTCACTAATAAAGCATTTTCTCAAACTTAATAGATCAAAGCCTATAATTGTCTGAAAATGTCCAGTAACACAGAAGTCACCATTTTGAGCTTTAAATGCACTCAAGTAACTTCATTTTCTTATTAACTAAGTCTTACATGTTAAATGTTGTAGAATTATTATAACTACAATCAATCTTGCAATTCCTTATTCACCACTGAGTAAGTACTCACCATGACCCCAGTGTTGATATGAAGGCAGTGTAGTTGCAAATGGATCAAAGCCTCTGCTAAGGTTGATGAACCTTCTTGCATGGGGAAAATGCTTCTTGACAGGTACTTCTGCATTGTAGTCAGCTTGTTTTCTCTCTAAAATGACTTTAATGCAAAATAATAAAACCACTAAACAAAAGTACTGGAAATTCCACACCAAGTTTTAAACAGTTGAAACGTTTCACCATCAAATTTTAACGGAAATATACAAAAGAAGTTTCTTCTTGGAGCAGCTGATATTAATTTGCAATTGAATATTGTGGAAATGACTTAAAGTACGTGCGTTACCAGACCAAAAATTGATTCAGAAACCTTAAAAGTAAAACTGATCATTGTGACAGCAGATCCTAATGAGGAATTTAATTAATAGCAACCTTCATATCACACAGGTCAAATTGTTTTTCTTTATAATTCTACTTTGTAAGGAAAAGCTTAATGTTATGTATTCAATATTTCAGTAACATATGAGTAAGATTTACACTATTTCAGTAATATTGTAAATACATAGCTTGAGTCAGCATGGGTGGAAGTCAGGAACAGGAAGGGAGCAGTTACTCTATTGGGGGTATTCTATAGGTCCCCTGGTAGCAGCAGAGATACAGAGGAGCAGATTGGGAGGCAGATTTTGGACAGGTGCAAAAATAACAGGGTTGTTATCATGGGTGACTTTAACTTCCCTAATATTGATTGGCACCTGACTAGTTCCAAGGGTTTAGATGGGGCAGAGTTTGTTAAGTGTGTCCAGGACAGATTCCTGTCACAGTATGTGGACAGGCCGACTGGGGGAATGTCATACTAGCTCTAGTACTAGGTAATGAACTGGGTCAGGTCACAGATCTCTCAGTGGGTGAGCATCTTGGAGGCAGTGACCACCGCTCCCTGGCCTTTAGCATTATCATAGAAAAGGACAGAATCAGAGAGGACAGGAAAATTTTTAATTGGGGAAGGGCAAATTATGAGGCTATAAGGCTAGAACTTGTGTGGGTGAATTGGGATGATGTTTTTGCAGGGAAATGGACCATGGATATGTGGTCAACATTTAGAAATGTCTTGCAGGATGTTAGGGATAAATTTCTCCCAGTGAGGAAGATAAAGAATGGTAGGGTGAAGGAACCATGGGTGACAAGTGAGGTGGAAAATCTAGTCAAGTGGAAGAAGGCAGCATACATGAGGTTTAGGAAGCAGGGATCAGATGGGTCTATTGAGGAATATAGGGAAGTAAGAAAGGAGCTTAAGAAGGAGCCGAGAAGAGCAAGATGGGGGCATGAGAAGGCCTTGGCGAGTAGGGTAAAGGAAAACCCCAAGACATTCTTCAATTAAGTGAAGAAAAAAAGGATGACAGGAGTGAAGGTAGGACCGATTAGAGATAAAGGTGGGAAGATCTGCCTGGAGGCTGTGGAAGTGAGCGAGGTCCTCAATGAATACTTCTCTTCAGTATTCACCAATGAGAGGGAACTTGATGATGGTGAGGACAATATGAATGAGGTCAATGTTCTGGAGCATGTTGATATTAAGGGAGAGGAGGTGTTGGAGTTGTTAAAATACATTAGGACAGGTAAGTCCCCAGGGCCTGACGGAATACTCTCCAGGCTGCTCCATGAGGCGAGGGAAGAGATTGTTGAGCCTCTGGCTAAGATCTTTATGTCCTTGTTGTCCACGGGAATGGTACCGGAGGATTGGAGGGAGGCGAATGTTGTCCCCTTGTTCAAAAAATGTAGTAGGAATAGTCCGGGTAATTATAGACCAGTGAGCCTTACGTCTGTAGTGGGAAAGCTGTTGGAAAAGATTCTTAGAGATAGGATCTGGGCATTTAAAGAATCATGGTCTGATCAGGGACAGTCAGCATGGCTTTATGAAGGGCAGATCATGACTAACAAGCCTGATAGAGTTCTTTGAGGAGGTGACCAGGCATATAGATGAGGGTAGTGCAGTGGATGTGATCTATAGGGATTTTAGTAAGGTGTTTGACAGGGTTCCACGCGGTAGGCTTATTCAGAAAGTCAGAAGGCATGGGATCCAGGGAAGTTTGGCCAGGTGGATTCAGAATTGGCTTGCCTGCAGAAGGCAGAGGGTGGTGGTGGAGGGAGTACATTCAGATTGGAGGATTGTGACTAGTGGTGTCCCACAAGGATCTGTTCTGGGACCTCTACTTTTCGTGATTTTTATTAACGACCTGGATGTTGGGGTAGAAGGGTGGGTTGGCAAGTTTGCAGACGACACAAAGGTTGGTGGTGTTGTAGGTAGTGTAGAGGATTGTCAAAGATTGCAGAGAGACATTGATAGGATGCAGAAGTGGGCTGAGAAGTGGCAGATGGAGTTCAACCCGGAGAAGTGTGAGGTTGTACACTTTGGAAGGACAAACTCCAAGGCAGAGTACAAAGTAAATGGCAGTATATTTGGTAGTGTGGAGGAGCAGAGGGATCTGGGGGTACATGTCCACAGATCCCTGAAAGTTGCCTCACAGGTGGATAGGGTAGTTAAGAAAGCTTATGGGATGTTAGCTTTCATAAGTCGAGGGATAGAGTTTAAGAGTCACGATGTAATGATGCAGCTCTATAAAACTCTGGTTAGGCCACACTTGGAGTACTGTGTCCAGTTCTGGCCGCCTCACTATAGGAAGGATGTGGAAGCATTGGAAAGGGTACAGAGGAGATTTACCAGGATGCTGTCTGGTTTAGAAAGTATGCATTATGATCAGAGATTAAGGGAGCTAGGGCTTTACTCTTTGGAGAGAAGGAGGGTGAGGGAAGACGTGATAGAGTTGTACAATATAATAAGAGGAATAGATAAGAGTGGACAGCCAGCGCCTCTTCCCCAGGGCACCACTGCTCAATACAAGAGGACATGGCTTTAAGGTAAGGGGTGGGAAGTTCAAGGGGGATATTAGAGGAAGGTTTTTTACTCAGAGAGTGGTTGGTGCGTGGAATGCACTGACTGAGTCAGTGGTGGAGGCAGATACACTAGTGAAGTTTAAGAGACTACTAGACAGGAATATGGAGGAATTTAAGGTGGGGGCTTATATGGGAAGCAGGGTTTGAGGGTCGGCACAACATTGTGGGCTGAAGGGCCTGTACTGTGCTGTACTATTCTATGTTCTATTATGCATCCTTTGCTTTTTAAATAGTTTACTGTAATTGTACATGAATAGTATATGTCATCACACCGCCACGTCATACCTCGCTTAAAGTAAAATCAAAACTAAGACACATTCTCCTGGGCTCCTGTCTTTTTGTTGCAATTAGTTTTATGTTTTGGAGTTACAAAACATAACATTGAAGCAAATAAAATGGCCAATGAGAAGCATGTGCCAGTTTTGCTGAGTGTGATAGGTGGAAAAGCATACAGTTTCCTTAGGACTTTGACTGCTTCAACCAAACCAGCTGAAATGAGCTTTGCTGATGTCATAAACAAGCAAAAATCTACAGACAATGGAAATCCAAGCAACACACAAAACCGCTGGAGGAACTCAGCAGGCCAGACAGCATCTATGGAAAAGAATATAGTCAACATTTCAGGCCAATACCCTTCATCAGGATATCATGAAAGCAATGCACAAACACTTAAACCTAAAACCACTAGTGATTGCGGAACATTTCAGCTGTCATAAGTGGAATCAAAAGGAAAGGGAGTCCATTTCAGCATATGTGGCTAAATTGAAGAGATTGTCTGAGCATTGTCAGTTCAGTAATAGGCTCAATATATCATTGCCAGATTTGTTTAGCTTGCGGAATCTTCAAAGAAAGCAATCAAAAATGGCTCCTAACTGAAACACAACTTACATTTAAAGAGCAGTTAAAATTACTGTATCAATGGAAACAGCAGACAGAGATACAATTGAGTTGCAGTCAAGAATGAAAGTGAGTATGCACAAAATTGCAATGTCTAGATGGAGGCCTGCTTGGATAAACAAATTGTGTTATCATTGTGGCAGGAGCTCATATACAGCAGACCAATACAGGTTTAAAGATGAAACTGACAGAAAATGCAACAAAGCAGGACACACACAAAGAGCACATCAGGCAGACAGAAATAAATGGACTGCACAAGGAAGAGATAAAGATAAGGAGACAAGTTGAAGTTTCAAAAAGAGCATTTAACTGCATGTTGTAGATGAACTTGATTATGATGAAAGTAGCACGGGACTGAGTGGACTTGAGATTTATAATGTGAAAACTAACAAGAAGCAGGCAATATGGTTTACACCAGAAGTAAACAGCAAAGTAATTAAAATAAAATTGGACCATGGCTCAGCTGTTTCAGTTATTCCACTAAATGAGTTTGAATGTCATTTCAAAGTTACTGAACTGAATCCTTCAGATATCCAACTAAAAACTTTTACTGGAGTAAAAAATAACTCCGGTGGGAATGATATTCATAACAGTGAAATACAACAAACAACGAGACACATTGGGCTTGTATGTGGTAAAATCAGAAGGGCCAGAATTGTGAGTGGCTGAGACAACTACAACTTGATGGAGTTCCACCATTCGCATGCCATACCCCCTGCAAGAGCATGAACTGAAAATGAATTAGGAAGGGTACTGAATGATGCCACAACTGTTTTCAGGGATGCCATTGGAAAACTCAAACATATCTAGGATAAAATTGTATTCAATGAAAGCGTCAAACCCAAGTTTTACAAAGCACAGCTAGTTCCTGATACCATCTGTGATAAAGTAGCCAGTGAGCTAGATCACATGGAGACTGAAGGAATTCTTTCCAAGCTTGAGTGGAGCCCATGGGCAACACAGTAGTCCCAGTAGCCAGGAAGAATGGGTTTGTCAGGATCTGTGGTGATTTAAGGCCACTATCAACCCAGTACTGAAATCCATACCCTCTGCTCAGGTTAGAGGAGATCATTGCAAATGGAGAGAAACACTTAGGAAACTGGACTTATCTGAGGCCTTCCAATAGATGGAGATTGAAGAGGAGACAAAGTGTTTCTCCCCATAAGCATTCACCAAGGCTATAATAAACTTATTTTTTGGAGTAGTATCTGTACCTGCACTCTGGCAGAAAGCTATAAACCAATGCTGCCCAGATACTCAGTGTTACCTGGATTACACCATTGTTACCGGTAAGGATAACAAGGAACGTCTCCAAAATGTCAAGGCAGTGTTAAAAAGATTAGAAGATTATGGGCTCAAAACATAATGCAACAAGTATGAGTTCTTTAAACTGATCATCACTAACTGTAGTCACACCATTAATGCCCAAGATTTACAGAAGTGTGCTGAGAAAATTCAAGCAGTGGTGGATGCTCCAAGGCCAAACAATGTGTCACAGTTATCCTTTTCAGCATTTATCGATTACAACAGGTTCCTGCCAAACCTGGCCACTATGCTCCACCCGCTTGAGCACATTACTACAGAACTGGAAGAAATGGCAATGGATAGAGCAGTGTGAGGTGGTTTTCCAAAAGGTAAAGGAAATGGCGATGTTCAGGATGCAAGCCCATCCAGAAGAAAGGTGTCCAAAGCTGCCAGAACCACTTTCCTGCAGTCCCAGATTCAACTCATACAACCACCATGGAAGAGGCTCCAGACCTGAAACTGTTTCACAGCCACAAATCTCACCAGCTAAAGAGAGTGACCCCTCCTTGTCAGGAAAGAGGTTATCCCACAAGCATAAGAAGTTCTCCAGAGTGATTAAATCTTTAAGCCTGAATGGGACAATTTAAAATTTACTATGCTATGGATGCCTATATAGTATTTGTATTATAGAGTATAGTTTATATCATTGAGAAGCATTCTATATTGAGTTGGAGTTTATAGCTATGCAGGGAAGATTGTTGTATATTTAATATTTCAGTGATATTTGAGTAATAATGTAAATATATTGTTTCATTAAGTACACTGCTTAAGTAATTCATTACAGATTATATGTAATAGTACATGAATAGCATACATCACACTACCACATCATACATGCTCACCTCACTTAAAGTTAAAATGAAACTAAGACACGTTCTCCTGTGCTGCCATCTTTTTTTTGCAATTCGTTGCAGAGCATCAGAGATGATTCAGCAGTGCATGATAACTTTAATAATAAACCACAAAATAGCAAGCTATGAAGATCCACAAAATTATGGAGAGCCGAAACTAAACACAACAGGCAACAAGGGAGCGTGAAAGTTAGGAGTAGCTAGTTGACGCCCGCTGCTTCAAAGGGTGAACAAGGACTGTGGGATTAAATAGGCTGCAGGTGATGAGTCTGGAATGAGCAGCAGGTCAATCCCTTTAGCTGGGTGGTGGCTGGGGTGTTAGCTGCATGTGCAGGCTAGGAGGTGTCAGCGGGAGCAGGCCGAGCTGTAAAACTGGAAATGATTAGTAGAGTGGACAAAGTGGAACTTGTTGATGATTTGGATTGTAAAAATCATTTTATAAGGTGCTACATAACAAACTACCACTCAGATTAAGAGCCAACCCAGTTTGAAAGGATATAGTGGCATGACGAGAAGATTAACAAATAAAAAATATTAGTTTGGAAAGCAGTACTCAGTGCAATGCCTTAGGATGCCTCAAAAATAAGGAGGGGCAAGCGGAGTGGCCATTGTGTGAGTAAGACAGTGTTCGAGTGGCTTTCTCTCACCAGGCTTGGGGAGCTAAATATTCAATAAGTTTCTTCTTCTTTATTCTTGATTCCTCAACTGTTACAGCACAGTTACAGCAGTGAGAATGGCACCAGGGGTTGTGTTCTGTTCTGTGTGTGATATGTGGGATTTCTGGGAGACCTCCAACCTCCCGGATAACCACATATGCACCAGGCTCACAGAGCTGCAGCTCCTCAGAGAACATATTAAGGGATTGGAGCTGCAGCTCCATGACCTTTGGCTCATATGGGAGATGGTTGAAGTGATAGATAGGAGCTGCAGGGAGGTAGTCACCCTTGGGTTACAGGAAGCAGGTAACTGGGTGACTGTCAGGAGAAGGCAGCCAGTGCAGAGTACCCCTGTGGCTATTCCCAGTTGCCAGGGTCAGAGATGCTTTAGATTGGGTTCATGGCATTCTGAAGTGAGAGGGTGAGCAGCTGAAACTCTTGGTGAACGTTGGCACCAATGACACAGACAGGAAAGGTGAGGAGACGTTAAGGGATTGCTGCCTGTAAAAAGCAAGACTGAGGGTAAGAATAGGATGATACTGTAGATGAATGTGTGGCTGAGGCACTGCTGCAGGGGGCAGAGGCTCATGTTTCTGGATCATTGGGATCCTTTCCGGGAAGATATGGCCTGTACAAAAGGTATGTGATACACCTGAACTAGAGGGGACACAATATCCTTACAGGTAAGTTTTCCAGACCGGTTTGGGAGGGTTTAAACGAATTTGGCAAAGGGGTGGGAACTGGAGTGAGCATCACTAAATCATGACTGAAAGAAGATTATAGCTGGTAGATTAACATCCAAGTATATACGTTGGATCAAAAGGACAGGCAGGGAGGCAGAGAGGGTAGAGTAGCTCTGTTGGTAAAAAGTGAAATCAAATCATTAGAAAGAGATAACACAGGATCAGAAGGTGTAGAATCATTGTGGGTAGACCTAAGAAACGTCAAGGGTAAAAATATTCTTATGGGATTTATATATAGACCTCCAAACAGTAGTAAAGAGGTGATCTACAAATTACAACGGGTGGTGGAAATTCATGTCAGAAGGACAATGTTACAATAATCGTGTGGGATATCAATATGCAGGTGGATCGGGAAAGTCAGGTTGGTACTGGATCCCAAGAGCGGGAATTTTGAGATGGCTTTTTAGAGTAGCTCATGGTTCAGCTCACCAGGGAATCAGTTATTCTGGATTGGAAGTTGTGCAATGAACTGGAATTGATGAGGCAGAGAGCTGGTATAAATGGGTGTTTCTCCGGTTGACAGTCAGTGGTGAGTGGGGTGCCGCAGGGGTCGGTGCTGGGCCCGCAGCTGTTTACCATTTACATTGATGATTTGGAAGAGGGGACCTGAGTGTAGCCAAGAAAAATTTGCTGATGACACTAAACTGAGTGGAAAAACAAGTTGTACAGATGATGTGGAGAGTCTGGAGAGGGATATAGATAGGTTAAGTGAGTAGGCCAAGGTCTGGCAGATGGAATACAAAGTTGGTAAATGCGAGATCATCCACTTTGGAAAGAATAATAGAAGAGCAGATTATTATTTAAGTGGTGAAAGATTGCAGCATGCTGTTGTGCAGAGGGACTTAGGAGTGCTTGTGCATGAATCGCAAAAAGTTGGCTTGCAGGTACAAAAGGTTATTAAGAAGGCAAATGGAATGTATGGATCTTGTGTTGTGGTTCCTTCTAATCTGCGCACCAGAGTGTTAGAGAATCTGCATGAAGGACACCTGGGTACAGTCGAGATAAAGAGTCTCACTCGGAGCTACATGTGATGGCTGGGAATAGATAAGAAGATTGAAAACTTGGCCAAAACCTGTTCAAGATGCCAAGAATTTCAAAATGCACCCCCAACAGGCATTGTTACACCCATGGGAGTGGCCGTCTTCACCACGCAAAGAGCACATATTGACTTTGCTGGGCCATTCATGGACTCCATTTTCTGATTGCTGAGGATGCTGAGGCTTTATAAGGCACTGGTGTGGTCTTACTTGGAGTATTATGATAAGTTTCAGGCCCCTTATTGAAGAAAGAAAGTGAAAATACTGGAGGAGTTCAAAGGAGATTCACAAAAATGATTCTGGGATTGAAAGGCTTATCATATGAGGAACACCTGATGTTACTGGGCTTGTACCCACTGAAGTTCAGAAGAATAAAGGGGGATCTCATTGAACCCTATAGAATGTTGAAAGGTCTCTTTATCCTCTTCAGCCTGTCGGATGATCGCATTTGTTACTTTAATGGCCAGAGATCCATTTTATTAAACTGGAAGGCGACCAACCCTCCTACCACATTTCAATGGTTTTCCCAAACTATATCATGTTTAAATTTAGAAAAAAATCAGAAATGACATTTTTGATTCTTCGGTTATATTTGAAGAGACTTGGAAACCATTTATTCAACGTTTTCATATGATGTAATTTGACCTTTCCAAATCCTTCTTATTAACTTAAAATATATGAATAGAAGAGCGGAGTTGACAACATTATTGAACATATTCCATTTAAGATATTGGTCCAGCCTTGGTTTGTTCCGTTTGCTTCTTTTGGGAGTTTAGTATTTAGTTTTTTTTTGTTTTTTGGGGGGGTTTCTTTGTATTTTTTTATTTCTTTTTTCTCTATGATTAACTATATTAAGAGTTTGGAAGTCTATTACACCTGTATTATTTGAAAATTTTTTTGTACATGTTTATCAACAATAAGATTATTCCAATCTCTCTGTATCAATATTGTTATTCTGTTTATAATTTTGGAAAATTAATAAAAAGATTTAAAAAGAAAGAAAGAATGCAGAAAGGCCTCTATAGAGTTGATGTGAAGAGGATACTTCCTATGATGGCTGAGTCTAAGATCAGAGGGCACATTCAGAATAGAGGGGCATCCATTTAGAAGGGAGGTGAGAAGTAACTTCTTTAGCCAGAGCGTGGTAAATCTGAGGAATTTATTGCCACTGGCATCTGTGGAGGCCAACTCATTGGGTGTATTTAATAGATTCTTGATTAGTCAAGGCATGAAGGGATAGAGGGAGAAGGCAGGAGATTGGGCTGAGAGGATGATGGAACAGCCATGATGAAATGGTGAAGCAGACTCGATGGGCTAAATACTCTAATTCTGCTCCTGTATCTTCTGTCTTATGGATCATTGATGAGGCCTTAACCACTTATAATACAACTTGATGAGTCAGATAAAAAAATTACGTGCATCTTGGCTACATTTTCTATTGATGCAAAGATAGGTAGGAAACCAAACTGTGAAAAGACAAAATGAAAGCAAAGGGAAAGAGGCAGGCTAAGTGAGTGAATAACCATTGGGCACGTAGAAAATAATGTGGGGAAATGTAAGAAATTATTAAGTTATTGATATTGGTGGGAACAATGGCACCGTAGTTTATTGGTTAAATGGAGAGAGAGTACTGGTGAATGTATGAAATATGAAATGCAAAAGATTAACACAAAGGCAAAGTAAGTAATTGGGAAATTAAATGGATATTGCCCTTGATTGCAGGGGACAGGATTGAGGACAAAGATATGAACAGTTGCAACAACTGTACAAAATACTGGTCAGACCATACCTGGAGCATTGCAAACATTTTTAAAATCTTATTTAAGGAAGGATATAGTTGCATTGAATTATGTTTCATTAGATCGAAGATAAAGATTGTCTTATGCAGATCAATGCAGAAGGTTAGGTCAACATTTACTTAAGTTAAGAAGAAAAAGAGATGATCTTTTGAAACATACAAAGTTCTGAGGTGGATGCTGAGGTGGTATTTTCCTTCATTATGGCATCAAGAACAAAGAAGTGTACTTTTAGAATACAAGACAAAAATGAATTTTAAATAATGTCACCAGATATCACCACGTCATCATCTTATAATATATTTCACAAAAGTAACCACACTTTAAGATAATTCAGTGAAGATAAGTAACACAGGACATTCCTGTGTCTGAAAGTAGCTGTGAAATTACAATTTGCCTTTTATGATCCTATTCACACAAAATTGAAGTTAATGAGAAAAGAAGATGCAAATGTGTAATTGACCATTAATACCTGTTAATTCCTGAGAGTAAGTCATGGTCTCAGCATTCTCCTGTAACATAGTAGTTTCCTTGTATATTTGACCCAGTATATTAGCAAGCACCTTCAAGCTCAACACAAGAAAATTTTATTCAACAATATAATATTTTACTGTCAACAGAAGATGCACAATCATCGTTATTGATATGGTAGAAAAGTCAACCCCAACATTGCTGGAATAAAAATATAAAATGCAGTTAACAGTCAGCAAGTCACACAGCATCAGTAGAAAGGGCTTTGGAGCTGAAAACATTACCTGTTTCTCATCCTACAGATGCTGCCTGACCTGATGAGCGTTTCCAGAAATTTGTGATTTTATTTCAGATTTCCAGCATCTACAATTGATACGAAACCCACCCATGCCTTGAGTTAAGCCCTGCACTAGCCTCAGGATTGTACCAATGTTTTGCAACTCTGTAATTCCCAGTGATCCAGAGGCCTCCCAGCTCATAATCCAAAAGTGATTTCCCCATTTCCAAATGTCTCTGATAATCATATAATTTACAGCAGAGGTTCTCAGCCTGGGGTCGACAGACTCCTCAGTTAATAGTAGGGGTCCATGGTGTGAAAAAGATTGGGAATTCCTGATGTAGAAAATGTTAATGAAACATGGGGACAACATTGAAATGAACACCAAGGGACTGCATATAAAAGTATCTGGTGATAATGGAATGGCACGGACTCAGTGATAAGTCTAGGTACAGAGTGTCTTCTAAATTCACATACTGTATGTCCAAAAGATGCCAATATGAGCATTCCAGCTATCCAGCAATCCAAAAATCAATCAAACTCGTGCCAGTGCCTGTGACCTTAATATGTAATTCTATGACAGACTATGTTTCAAGTCTGTACATTTAACTGCAACCCAACAGAAATGGTTTATTGTGACTCTCTCTGTAAGGATGAACTGGCAACTTGCTGTATTTGTACTACACTACAATGAAAATGGTTCCAACAACAGTGCATTTGGAGAAGTTTAATGCAATAGAAATTGTTTACTTTTGATTTCTCCCATTGCTACAGTGGATATTGATTTGTGGATGGGAATATTAGCACATAGCCTTGCGATCTGTAATTTGTACAGTGCATTAGATGCAATCTTGCATCGGGAACTCTACATATGCAAGGCAATAACACACATCAAAGAACTGAGCTGAAGTTGCTTATGTAAGCTGTGAAAGATGCTGTACCATTGTAGGGTTTCACAAATAAAACAAATAGTATGTTTAATGAAACCTGTAACACATTTTATTGAACTTCCAAAACCTAAACACAAAAGCACACTGAAAATCTTTACATAGCAATGTCATTACATCAGAGCATGCTCTTAAAGTGAAACCCCAGCTCAATGTTGGTAGTAAACACGAGGAAATCTGCAGATGCTGGAATTTCAAGCAACACACACAAAAAATGCTCGTGAACACAGCAGGCCAGGCAGCATCTCTAGGAAGAGGTACGGTCAACGTTTCAGGCCAAGACCCTTCGTCAGGACTAACTGAAAGAAGAGATAGTAAGAGATTTGAAAGTGGGAGGGGGAGGGGGAGATCCAAAATGATAGGAAAAGACAGGAGGAGGAGGGGGAAATCCGAAATGATAGGAGAAGACAGGAGGGGAAGGGATGGAGCTAGGAGCTGGAAAGTTGATTGGCAAAAGGGATACAAGGCTGGAGAAGGGAGAGGATCATGGGACGGGAGGCCTAGGGAGAAAGAAAGGGGGAGGGGGGTAAGCCCAGAGTATAGTGAGATGGACAGAGGGAGAAAAAGGAGAGAGAAACAAAATTAATAATAATAATAAATAAATAATTGATGAGGTACGAAGGGGAGGTGGGGCATTAATGGAAGTTAGAGAAGTCAGTATTCATCCCATCAGGTTGGAGGCTACCCAGACGGAATATAAGGTGTTGTTCCTACCTCAGTGTGGCTTCATCTTGTCAGTAGAGGAGGCCGTGGATAGACATATCAAAATAGGAATGGGACGTGGAATTAAAATGTGTGGCTACTGGGAAATCCTGCTTTCTCTGGTGGACAGAGCGTAGGTGTTCAGCGAAACGATCTCCCAGTCTGCGACAGGTCTCACCAATATATAAAAGGCCGCATCTAGAGTACCGGATGCAGTATGTCACCCCAGCCGACTCACAGGTGAAGTGTCGCCTCACCTGGAAGGACTGTCTGGGGCTCTGAATAGTGGTGAGGGAGGAAGTGTAAGGGCATGTGTAGCACTTGTTCCGTTTACAAGGATAAATGCCGGAGGGAGATCGGTGGGAAGGGATGGGAGGGACGAATGGACAAGGGAGTCGTGTAGGGAGCAATCCCTGCGGAATGCAAAAAGGGGGGGAGGGAAAGATGTGCTTAGTGGTGGGATCCCATTGGAGGTGGCGGAAGTTACAGAGAATAATATGTTGGACGTGGAAGTTGGTGGGGTGGTAGGTGAGGACAAAGGGAACCCTATTCCTAGTGGGGTGGCGGGAGAATAGAGTGAGAGCAGATGTGCGTGAAATGGGGGAGCTGCGTTTGAGAGCAGAATTGATGGTGGAGGAAGGGAAGCCCCTTTCTTTAAAAAAAGGAGGACACCTCCTTCGTCCTGAATGAAAAGCCTCATCCTGAGAGCAGATGCGGCGGAGACGGAGGAATTGCAAGAAGGGGATGGCATTTTTGCAAGAGACAGGGTGAGGAGAGGAATAGTTCAGGCAGCTGTGAGAGTCAGTAGGCTTATAGTAGACATCAGTAGATAAGCTGTCTCCAGAGATAGAGACAGAAAGATCAAGAAAGGGGAGGGAGGTGTCGGAAATGGACCAGGTAAACTTGAGGGCAGAGTGAAAGTTGGAAGCAAAGTTAATGAAGTCAACAAGCTCAGCATGCATGCAAGAAGCAGCGCCAATACAGACATCGATTTAGCGAAGGAAAAGTGGGGGACAAATACCAGTATAGGCTTGGAACATTGATTGTTCCACAAAGCCAAGAAAAAGGCGGGCATAGCTGGGACCCATACGGTGCCCATGGCTACACCTTTAGTTCAGAGGAAGTTGGTGGAGCCAAAAAGAAATTATTAAGGATTAATTCCGCTAGACGGAGGAGTGTGGTGGTAGAGGGGAACTGGTTAGGTCTGGAATCCAAAAAGAAGCAGAGAGCTTTGAGACCTCCCTGGTGGGGGATGGAAGTATATAGGTACTGGACATCCATGGAGAAAATAAGGCGGTGGGGGCCAAGGAACTTAAAATCATTGAAAAAATCCAGAGCGTGAGAAGTGTCACGAGCATAGGCAGGAAGGATTGAACAAGGGGGAATAAAACAGTGTCGAGGTATGCAGAAATGAGTTCGGTGGGGCAGGAGCAAGCTGAGACATTGGGTCTACCTGGACAGGCAAGTTTATGAATCTTGGGTAGGAGGTAGAAACGGGAAGTGCGGGGTGTGGGAGCTATAAGATTGGTAGCAGTGGATGGGAGATCCCCTGAGCGGATAAAGTCAGTGATGGTGTGGGAGACAATGGCCTGGTGCTCTTCAGTGGGGTCATGATCGAGGGGTAAATAAGAGGAGATATCCGTGAGTTGTCGCTGTGCCTCGGCAAGGTAGAGGTCAGTATGCCAGACTACAACAGCAACCCCCTTATCGGCGGGTTTTATAGTAAGGTTAGGATTAGTGCGGAAGGAGTGGAGAGTAGAGCGTTCAGAAGGAGTGAGGTTGGAATGGGAACAAGGTGCAGTGAAGTCGAGACTGTTGATGTCCCGTCGGCAGTTAGCAATAAAGAGAGCCAGAGCAGGCTGAAGACCAGAGTGGGGTGTCCATGAGGAGGAGGAGGGTTGAAGATGGGAGAAGGGCTCATTGGTGGGGGTGGGAGAGTCCCTGCCGAAAAAGTAGACTCGAAGATGAAGCCAGTGGAAGAAGAGTTCAGCGTCATGGCGTATGCAGAACTCGCTGAGGTGTGGGCAAAGGGGGACAAAGGTGAGGCCCTTACTGAGGACAGAGTGCTCTGCCTCAGAGACTGGAAGGTCAGAGGGGATAGTAAAGACCCGGCGCGGATGAGAGCTGGGATCAGAGGGGGGAGGGGAAGGGAGGCTGTTAGTGTCAGTAGCGAGGAGAGGGTTGGGGTGAGGGGAAGATGAAGCCTCTGAGGGCCCAGGAGCAGATGATGGAATGTGAGGGAGACAGGGTTGCAGAGTGGTGGTGGGGCAAGGGGAGACGGGAGTCACAATAGCACCAAGTGAAGACCCGGCCTGGAGCTCAAGGCTGGAGTCGCAGTTGGTGGTTGCACAATCACCTTGAAGGTGTCCATGGTCGTTGCTGGAGTCAACTTTCCAGCTCTTAGCTCCATCCCTTCCCTCTTGTCTTCTCCTATCATTTCCAATCTCCCCCTCCCCCTTCCACTTTCAAATCTCTTACTATCTCTTCTTTCAGTTAGACCTGACGAAGGGTCTCAGCCCGAAACGTCAAGTGTACCTTTTCCTATAGATGCTTCCTGGCCTGTTGCGTTCACCAGCATTTTTTGTCAATGTTGGTAGTTGTGAATTAAGTACATTTCCCCTAATTATATTACTTTATACCATCCCATGGCAAAGCAGCAATGGTAAGCATCAAACATTGAGGTCAGAGGTCAAAGGCTATAACCAAGGTGAAATGCAGCCACATCACAGTCTTAGCAACAGCTTAAAGACACCTTATAACATGACTCACCAAGAACCAAAAGTGTGTGACAAGTTATAATTATTAAATGAGTAACCTCTTTTGGACAGCAGAGTATGTTACAAACTATATTAAAATTTTGAATTGTCATTCAGCATATTTTGCATGCAGCAAATGTGATTAGGACAAATAGCACCCAAATTCGATTTATTTAGACCTAGAGGCTGCAATATGTATCAAAGAATAGATACTCTGAGATTCCTCCAATGGCTACCCTAACAAAAGCAATAACTCTGATTGGCTCAGTAACAAAATTGTCATTCGCATAGCAATGCAGAACACAGAAGCCCCAATACTTAGTAGCAAAACTACTGCAATTACTACTGCAATTCAAGCAATCAGAATGAAAATGAAAAATGCTCAGAAACTTAATTTTGACCAGTTTGCTGACAACTAGTGCAGCACCAACAGAAAAACATTATCATGTCATCTATTTTTAGCTCAGATAGTGAGCTTTATATTCACACTACACAACAAGACATTCCCTTTTAGCTTTAAACATTATTTAACTGAACTCCTGCATAAAATGAAAACAAATTAAAGTCAAATATCTGAGAATGCCCTGAACATGCCTATCATTCAGAAACAATTTGTGACTTTGCTGCTTAATTTGCTGACAAGGTTGAGCAACATTAAGTCGATATCACCGAGCTAAAAGTATGCACAGTAATTTTTCAAGATGTATGAAACTATTTAATTATATTGACATTATGCTCTATTATTAAAGTGCTTCTAAATGGACCTTAAAACTGAAAATTTGCATTGCATTTTGCCACGTGTAGCACCACTTGATTATATACTAACATAATTTAAAAGTCAAATTAGTATGTAGTTAATACAGTTTTGAAACAGATGATATGTATTTTCAATTAGTTAGGAGCTTAACATCTGTTGAATATTCCTTGAAAAGATAAATTCACAGTGAGAGAGTGAGACATTGGGGGGCAAGAACTCCTTATTGTTATTGGCTAACTGGTAGTTTCAGAACTCATAAACTTTTCAAACTTTTTCATAACATCAGCAGATTAATAAATTATTGTCTTATGATTCCAGTCTATTATCTGTTACATACATGTTAGTTGATAATGGGAAGAAATTATTGGAATTTCTCACTGCTGCCATTATAACTCAATTTCTGTATCTCACTACTTTTCCTAATTTCCGGCATCAATATAGTACCAAAGGAAATAATACGCATCTTGCACTTTCATGTTCAATGTTAGAGAAGAAAAGGCAAATGAGGAAGCACTACGCAATCAAAAATAATTGTTGTTATAATGCCCATTTAAATACAGTTTGGATCTATCATAAAAAGGAGAAAATACTTTACTGAATTTCCTATCTTTAAAATAAACTTTCAATGCACTAAACAAACCAGAAATAAATTGAATTCATCCTGCAGAATATCTAATATTCATGATCCATTATTAACAAGCTTGTTTGGTCCAAAATAGTTTGTGCATCAAAATACTCATTATATTGATGTAATCATATAATCACCATAATTATACTATTCAATGTTTTTTCTTCTCCACAATAAAGGCTCAATTTCATTTGTGGAAAAGTCAGTTCAAAGCCCACTCCACGACTGAACGAGAACAGTAACTTTGTCACAGCAAATGCTTGAATAGTTACTTTCAAATTACTTTTAGCACATTGTAGAAGAAAGCTGCCCACATAGTCCTCTGACACTGCAGTGAAGCTCTTGGTTATAATAAAGAATATAAAAGGAGCAGAGGTATTAAATAAACTTTTTGCATGACGCATAAAAAGACTCCCCTAACTAAGAGTCCAATGCAACCAAAGAAGTAAAAGGAATGGAATCAGTATTAGTAAAGAAATATTACTGGATAAATGAATGAGACAGAAAACTGATAAATTCCAAGAACATAATGATCTACCTTTCAGAATATTAACAATTTTGCCTATAGAAATTGTGGGCAGCTTCCAAGATTCCAGATTTTTTCTTGCCGATTGGAAAGTAATAAATGAACTGCATTATTTAAAAAGGAAAGTGAGAGGAAACAGGAAACTACCAACCTTTAAGACTGACATCGGTACCTGGAAAATGCTGGAATCCATCAGATGCATTAACAAGACACAAAAAATAATGAGTGAGCAGGTTCAAAAGATTTGAAGTTCCTTGAGGATAATCCAATAGACGGGGGTTGGGCGAAGAAGCCAAATGGATGTGGAATATTTAGATTCTCAGGAGACTTTTGGTAAGGTCTCATACAGGAAGTTGTTGAATAAATATGGATCACATGGATTTGGAGGTAATATACAAGTGTGGGTAGTAAACAAGAGTAAGAATATACAGATTACTTCCTGAAGACTTTAAGTAATATGTTTCATAACATGCATGTCAGCTCAGTAAAAGCACATGGCGTAAAAGGGGAAGGATATGAAGATGGCTGACCAAGAGAGGGTTATGGTGAATGCTTGTCTGATTTGGAGGAACGTGACCTTCTCTAAGAACTAATGATGAACCTTTGTTTTTCATGACCAACATTAATGACATTGACATGTGGGTCCAATCCACAGAATTTCAAATATTGCAGATGTCATAAAATTTAGCGTTGTTTCAGATTACGAGGAGGCTAGCAATAAGTTATAGCAGGATGTAGACTAGCTGGTGAAATGGACAGGAACATGACAGATGATGCTTAATGTAGAAAATATGTACAGAATAAAGAGAACTAATGAGCTGCTCTTGTAGAAAGCCAAGATTGATTCTATGGGCTGAATAGCCATCTTCTCTGTTATGACAATTTTATGACTTCTTATGATCACATGATTATAGGTGGATGATGGAGGGTGTCAAGGGATGACCTATTTTTAGTGGCAGTGGGGGGGGGGGTGGTGGCTAGAGACTATCCTGATGTTCACATTTGGGACAGCAGGAAAATAGAGGTAAAACAGTCAAAGCCATGAACCTACCCCTCATAAGTAAATGCACAAGAGGTAATCAAAGTCACTGTTTAAATCTTTTTTTTGGTGTTGTAATTTTGTCTTATGAAATCATCATTGAAAATGATGCTTTTTGTTATGTTTGTACTGACCGAAATAAATTTCATTCATTCATTCATTCAAAATGCCATTTTTTAATGTCTGTGTTCTGGCTGGTTCTGATTATCCATGCAAATAAAATTAGATAGCGCAGCAAGCAGAGAACCTTCTGTTGAAGTCAGTAACTTTGAGCTAAACTGGGCAGAACAGCATATCAAGAGTCTAATCAATTCATAAGTATTTTCTCTATGTACACTCTGCTACTTATCTATTAAAAACAGGACTTAATAAAAGTGCTTACACGTGAAATTACACAATAGATGTATTGCTTACATCAATATACTGTTGTAAATTCAAACAATTTTGTGAATTCACTCAGTCTCTAGACAGATGGAATTTAGTCCGAACAAGCGCACGGTGATGTATTTTTGGAAGTCAAATGGTAAGGCCGTAAGAAATATTGATGTAAAGGGGGGTCCTGGGGTTTAAGTCCATCATTCCATGAAAGTGGATAAGGTGGTGAAGAAGTCTTTAAGCCACATGGTTTCTCTTCATTTTCCTTAGGATCACTTTTTCATTTGGATCAGTATGTCACTACCTACAGTTGGGTCACTACACCAGTCTACATGGATAGAAATGCTTGAATTCAATGCACTCTAATCATTGACTGAGTTGTTGCAAAGTAGCATTTGAACCACTATTTTCTATAGATATCTCATTTAGGTTAGAGTCTGTAACTTTTGGTTGATCAGCATTTGCTAATTACAGATCCCCGTAGTGCCTCTCAGTCCATTTGGCCGGTAGTCTGCTCAGCTGGGGCTCCTACATCCCCCACAGCATAAGTGGATCTCAGAATAAGGTGATTTTCATTTGTCAAAACACAGTCCCTTTATCTGAGTCACAGGATCCATTCTACCCAGGAAGAATTCATGCCTTTCCTCTCTAATAAGTATAAGGAGATTCAGCATGTCAGTGAAAATTCTGGCAAACTTTCAGTGGAAAGTATTTTGACTGGTTGCAACATGGCCTGGTTTGGAAATTCTAATACACAGGAGTAAAAAAGTAAGTTCCCACTCTGATTGATGCAACTTCTTAATCTTGGCACTTGCAGATTCCTGACATCTTTAGATATATGAAGTCACCTTACATAATAACACCCATTGTTGCATCTGTGTAACTACATATACATATCAATTAATTAAAGCATGCACGCGGGAGATGGCTTTAACTGCTGTATTCACATTGCAGCGAGAGAAAGAGAGAGAGAGAGAGAGAGAGAGAGAGAGAGAGAGTGTGCAGTTCAATATGCATGCGTAGACAACAGATCAAGTTATCTGTACATAGTGCTAAGAGAAGTCATTGCTTTAAAAGAAAAAGATCCATACTTTACACTTCCTCCCCCTTTAGATTAATGTAACATAAAGCTGTATATGTACAGAACATTCAATTTCCCTTTCACAAACCGTATTCAAATAAACATGCTTTCACAATAACGGTCCATAACTAACTTCACTATACTGAAGATTCAGTTTTTTTTGGTGACACTGTTTCTTTTAGGATAGCGCGTCTGGACCTGAGAAGTGGCATCAGGCATGGCAGGTGTCTTGTCAAAGAAAACATTCTCATTTGCCGGTATCATTTTGCTATCAGTGACATGATCATCACTGAGAGTTAAGTCCGGTAACTGTAATGTGTCCGTCTTGTTGGGTACAATCGACTCAGGTGCATTCTTTGGTTGAGCATCCAGTATCTGGTCCACATGACATCTCCATGTATTAACACCAACATCCACTGTGTACATCAGTGGTCCAGTTCTTGTAGCTATCCTACCGGGTGTCTACTTGTCTTCTCAGTAATCACGCGCTTGGACTTAGAAACATAGAAACATAGAAAATAGGTGCAGGAGTAGGCCATTCGGCCCTTCGAGCCTGCACCGCCAGTTATGATTATGGCTGATCATCCAACTCAGAACCCCGCCCCAGCCTTCCCTCCATACCCCCTGACCCCCATAGCCACAAGGGCCATATCTAACTCCCTCTTAAATATAGCCAATGAACTGGCCTCAACTGTTTCCTGTGGCAGAGAATTCCACAGATTCACCACTCTCTGTGTGAAGAAGTTTTTCCTAATCTCGGTCCTAAAAGGCTTCCCCTTTATCCTCAAACTGTGACCCCTTGGTCTGGACTTCCCCAACATCGGGAACAATCTTCCTGCATCTAGCCTGTCCAATCCCTTTAGGATTTTATACGTTTCAATCAGATCCCCCCTCAATCTTCTAAATTCCAACGAGTACAAGCCCAGTTCATCCAGTCTTTCTTCATATGAAAGTCCTGCCATCCCAGGAATCAATCTGGTCAACCTTCTTTGTACTCCCTCTATGGCAAGGATGTCTTTCCTCAGATTAGGGGACCAAAACTGCACACAATACTCCAGGTGTGGTCTCACCAAGGCCTTGTACAACTGCAGTAGTACCTCCCTGCTCCTGTACTCGAATCTTCTCGCTATAAATGCCAGCATACCATTCGCCTTTTTCACCACCTGCTGTACCTGCATGCCCACTTTCAATGACTGGTGTATAATGACACCTAGGTCTCGTTGCACCTCCCCTTTTCCTAATCGGCCACCATTCAGATAATAATCTGTTTTCCTATCTTTGCCACCAAAGTGGATAACTTCACATTTATCCACATTAAATTGCATCTGCCATGAATTTGCCCACTCACCCAACCTATCCAAGTCACCCTGCATCCTCTTAGCATCCTCCTCACAGCTAACACTGCCACCCAGCTTCGTGTCATCCGCAAACTTGGAGATGCTGCATTTAATTCCCTCATCCAAGTCATTAATATATATTGTAAACAACTGGGGTCCCAGCACTGAGCCTTGCGGTACCCCACTAGTCACCGCCTGCCATTCCGAGAAGGTCCCGTTTATTCCCACTCTTTGCTTCCTGTCTGCTAACCAATTCTCCATCCACATCAATACCTTACCCCCAATACCTGTCGATCCTGGAAGCTCCTTGCTGATTTACTTGGCAACTGGTTGAACTGTTTACTCTGTACTTCCCTCCATAGGTCTAGTTTCAGAAGGTCTATGCGAGATCTCAGATTCCAGCTCAAACAGCATTGTAGGTGTTTGACTGGTTGTCACAAGAATAGAGTTCTGATACATAAAAAGGAAATTGTCCTTCTTGTGCTTTAGAGAAAGTCCTCCTTGTCCATCACTTTAATGGACCTCTTGAAGGTTCAGATAAAGCTTTCAGCTAACCTATTTGTTGCTCTGTGGAGATGAGACGACTTGGAATGTCTGATGCCATTTTTCTTCATAAATGGTCTAAGCTCCTGTGACGTGTATTGTGGTCCATTTTCACAATTTGTTCAGGCAACCCATTTCTGGTGCAGATAGCTCTCAGAGCCGAAAGAGTCTTTTCTGATGTTGTTGATTTCATCAGTACGATCCCCAGCCATTTTGAATGAGCATCCACAGCGATCAGAAACACGGGGTCCATTAATTGGGCCAGTAAAGTCAATATGTACTCTTTGCCATGGCGATAATGGTCACTGCCACAGGTGTAACAGTGCCAGTGGGGGTGCATTTTGAACTTTTTGGCATCCTGAACAGGTTTTGGTCAAGTCTTCTATCTGTCTATCTATCCCCCGCCACCACACGTAACTTCAGGTGAGACTCTTCATCTTGACTGTATCCAGGTGCCCTTCATACAGATTCTCTAACACTCTGGGGCTCAGTTTAAAGGGAACCACAACACAAGATCCACACATCATCATTCTTTGACATACAGACAGTTGGTCTCATCTCACTGAGAACTCTGGAAACGTAGGACTACCATGAGCAGGCCACCCTTGCATGGTGATGTCATAGACTTTTGACAATGTCGGGTCATTCCTTGTTTCTCTTTGTATTTCAGAACTTGTTACCGGCAACTGGTCCACCAATGCAGTGTGGAACACCTCTGCTGGGTCACAGAATGAAGATTTTCTTCTTCATTTGCCAACAGTGGAAGATGTGAGAAGCATCAGCATTGCTGTGTTGTTTGGTACCCTTGAACTCTGCATCATAAGAGTGGGCTCCTAGGAAAAGTGCCCAAATTTGCAATGGGGTAGCAGACGTACCGGTTCCTGGGATTGAAAATGGACACAAAGGCTGGTGGTCTGTCACTAGAGAAAACTTTTGTCCATAGAGGTTGTGGTGGAACTTCTTTATTCTCCATACTGGACTAAAAGCCTCTGTATGTAGTTGCATCCTGCACATGTCAGTGATCTTGAAGCAAACGCAATTGGACATTCAGATCCATCTTTCATAGTGAGTGACAAAATGGCACCAATGCCATAGGGGACACATTGCATACCAGTCTGATGGGCAGAGATAGGTCATAATGGGTGAGCAGTTCATCTGATAATATTAGTCTCTTTGTTTTCTTGAATGCTCTTTCACATCTTCCTGACCATTCCCACTTTGTTCATGGGTGCAGCACTACAGCATTGCTTGGGAGGTAACATTCTATTCCTGGGACGAATTGGTGATAAGTACAAACCTGAATGTTAGAGAATATCACCAAATGCACCAGTTATGGGATGATTACGTGATGAGACAGTGAGAGGAAAGAGTAAAGCAATACAGAGAAGGCTGTCAGGGATGCTAATATCCTTGCTAACAAAGGGACGTGTGAGTAACTGCATAATACATAGTGAAAGATGCACAACTAACAAGATTAAAGTGAAAGTTAACATGGCAGTGACTTCAGTTGGGAAAGTTGACGTATTTGATAGTGCTAATGAAGATTGGGAGTCATATATTGAGAGGGTTGAACTGCATTGTAAGGCAAATGGTGTGGATGAGGAAAGGAAAGCTGCCACACTTATTAACTTAATGGGTGCTAAAACATAAAAGCTCTTACAGAACCTGGTAACTTCTGAAAGGCCAGCAAGCAATCCGTTTGAAGAAATAGTTACAATTTTACAAAATCATGTGCCCTAAACCACTGGTAATAGCTGAGAGATCTAGATTTCACAAATGGAACCAGTCAAAGGATGAAAAGTTTCAAACACTAAACTAAGCAAATGCATGAAGTATCGAAGCGTGAAATAGAATCAGACAACACAGAGTCTGACAAAGGTGAGCTGCCATGCCTAGAACTGCATAGTATAACTGAAGCAGATCACAAAATCATCTGGCTCACAACAGATGTGTCTGGTGTAAAACTGAAAATGGAGTTGGATACAGGGTCAGCTTTGTCTATAATTCCAGAGGCTGACTACAACAGACTGTTTTCTAAGCTACCATTAGAGAAGACCTCAATGATGTTAAAGACCTACAGAGGCAAAAAAAGTGTCTCCCAAAGACAAACTGAAGGTGAATGTGATGTATGGAGGCAAAACACAACAGTTAGAGCTTTATGTGTTAAAAAGTGGAGAACCAGCACTTTTTTGGATGTGAATGAAACATAGAAATATAGAAAACCTACAGCACAATACAGGCCCTTCAGCCCACAATGCTGTGCTAACATGTACTTATTTTAGAAATTACCTAGGGTTACCCACAAGCCCTCCATTTTTCCAAGCTCCATGTACCTATCCAACAGTCTCTTAAAAGACCCTATTCTATCTGCCTCCACCACCATCGCCGGCAGCCATTCCATGCACTCACCATTCTCTGCGTAAAAAACTTACCCCTGCCATCTCCTCTGTACCTACTTCCAAGCACCTTAAAACTGTGCCCTCTCGTGTTAGCCATTTCAGCCCTGGGATAAAGACTCTGACTATTCACGCAATCAAATCCAACTAGACTGGCACACAATCAAAGCTTTCAATGAGTCATCAACAGGCAATTGCAGCTGCTTAATGCTAATGAGAAGGTGGATCAGTATGAAAGCCAGAATTGAAATGGATGAAGTTGCAACACCAAGATTGCATAGAGCATAGCCAGTGCCTTATGCACTATGGCGTAAACTGGAAGCTGAACCTCAGAGTTTCGAGGCATTTGGAACTCTCTCCAAGGTTGAGTAGAGCAGTTGGGCCATGCCCATTGTCCTGGTGATCAAGAATGGAAAAGCTGGAGCCATTCGCATATGTGGGGATTTCAAGGTGAGCATCAGCCCAGTGCTGTGTACTGTGCAGTACCCCCACCACAAATAAAAGATACTTTTGCTTCTTTGACAGGCATGGAGAGGTTTACAAAGTTTGACTTGGCACAAGCCTATCTGCAAATGGAGATTGAGGAGTCAAGCAGGAAATTCCTCAGAATCAACACTCACAAGGGACTGATCCTGTATAATCATCTCGTTTTTGGCGTCACATCAGCTCCAGCATTTTGGCAAAGAGCAATGGACCAAGTGTACCATGATATCCCAGCTTCATTACCAATTTGTTGTGACCGTGCAACTGCATGTCAATTAAATAAAAGCACTCACACAGGAAATGCCTTTAAATGATGTATTCACATTGCATCAAGAGAGAGAGCAAATCAATACACATGCACAGACAACAGATCAATGCGCATAGGTAAGTTAACAGTCCATACGTAGTGCTAAGTAAGGGGAGTCATTGCTCTATAAGAAAGAGATCCATACAGTAATACCCATAGCATATTGACACCAATATTCCATTGCAATCAATTCAACATGAAATACAAGAGAATGAAACACTTTTGTTTCGCATACGCAGTCACTCAGATGGCAACTGATACATTTATGTATTCTACAAAAGGTGAATTCTGTGGATAATTCAAAGGACACCCTTTCATCAGAACTGGAAAAATGAAAAAAATAAGGAGGCATTTAATTTGTAGAAATTATCTGGGGGGGGATAATTAACTCAGCTGCATTGTGTGCTGCATTTCTCATGACTGCTCTGTAAGTCTAGCAAGACATGGATGTGGCCTACAAACCATCAATGCTAAAGGTAAATTGAAATTCTAAAAAAAACCTGAACCACATGAAACAACATTGCTTCTCCTAGTTCCACAGCACTCTTCATAGCTCCAGGCACCCACTCACTCTCACTTTCCACTTACTTTTCTTGTCCTCTTCTCTCAATATCCTTGTAAACTTATTTGCTTCTTTGGCTGTACACGAAGATTACTGCAATAAGTCAAGCAGTCAGGTGCTAAAAGCTAAAATAGAAAAACTGCTTGATTTTAAGTATAGATTTAAGAGCCTAAGAAAGAGAAACAGCTTATGTATTCTGGATAGCAAAGGCAATTTATATTTTTTTCACCATAGCAAAAATATTTGGAGTATCTTTTATTATTTGAAATGAAAATCCACAGTCTGATCTTGAACATTAAGGAGCCAAATAATGTCAAAGAAAATCACACCTCACAGAGCCTAATTATTCCTACTATGACAGCAATATTTAATTGTAAAGGGCAACAACTTTGAGAAGAATGCATACATATCACAATAGACCAATTTCCAATTATAGTAACACAGGAATCCCCAGGCATGTACACTAGATAGGCTGATCCCCAATGGTGGAGGGAATGAAAAGATTTGTAATAAATCAGGCAAATTTTAAAACAGGTATCCAATCACAAAGGCTAAGCAAGAAAAATGGAAAGCTCAAAATAAAGGTAGAAAAATGGTGCTCAGTGAAATGAGCCTACCCAGCCTTGTCAAGGTCAAGTTAATGAGCTGTGGTCAGTGTGAATCAGAGCCTTATATATTTATCACTGACTCCTCACTGAAACATTTACAATTCTGCCAATGTGTGAACGTCATTATCATGCAATGGTATTATAACCCTAAAAGTGTATACTGTGGACAATACACTTTATTCTAATAGATTTGAGTTCAAGTTAAAATTCCCATTTAGCAGCTTATTGTTCTCATAAGTGTTTCTGCTTTGCTGGTATCTTGAGTCCTGATAAAGGTTGTCAGCCCGAAATGTTGACCGTTTATTCCCTTCTATTGATGCTGCCCAACTTGCTGAGTTCCTCCAGCATTTTGTCTGTGTAGCTTATTATTCCACTGTTTATTTCCTAATTCTGTTTTATTGTGCATCATTTTTCCAGTTGTATTCTTGTGGCAGTTCACCTAGAACAAAAGATTAGAGTTTCACCTCTTTCAGGATGTCTGAAAATAATTTATAGCCAGTAAATTAACTTTTCAAAGATATGCTCACTATTGTAATTTAGGGGCTATGGCATCAAGTTTAAAAACACCAAACAACAACCTAATAATGACTGGATCATCTATTTTTAGCTACATTGGTTGAAAGTAAAACATTGTTAGAATTCTGGGCTAAGTCACTTGCAGCAGAAAATGAACCATATGTCCATTCACATTTGTAGGAGCCTCAGGTTAATAACTAAGTAGAAAGACAGTGACCCCAGCAAGTTCCTTAGTTCTCAACTGAAATGTCAGCCTAGAATTTTGTCCTTGGAGTGGAACACAAATCGAAACTTTTTGAGAATGAAAGGATGCTTGCCACTGAGCAAGGGGTGATTCACTGAAAATACCAATAACTCTAAAATGGCATTGCTTCTGTGAAAAAAAGACATCATGCTTCTGCCCTGCCTGTACGCATTTAGACTCCGAAAAAATATCTACTCTGGGTACATATTTCTTCCACAACTGGAAGATATCACGTAAAAAAATTGCCATAAATGATAGTGAAATTGGACCAAGCCTTATTTTTTGCTGATTATAGAAATATTGGCCTCTGGGGCTTATGCTTTAGATGGCTTCAGTTTGACATAGAGCAGATGAAAAGATGGAAATCATTTTGGTGATTGATGTGAAATTCTTGAATCTATCAGACAGCCATTTTCCAGCAACTACCGGATGGATTTAATCTCAAAGGTCACGAGCATAGCTGCAGTCTGCTGTGAGCTCGGGGACCAGGCCTGGAGCTCAGTGGCATCCTGACAGCTGTAGTTGCACCTCCTTCATGATTTTTATTCACTCGGCCAATCCAAGAAGTAGGTTTTTCCTGAAGCTCCTAGATCATGCAAATTGCCCAGAAGTGAAAAGACACGAACAGCTGCTTCCACGTACTCAGAAGTCTTCTGCCTGTGAGCACCAAGATGAGAACTATATATTCATAATCTAATTTACATTGATAGCAGAATCTTGAATAGAAATTATCAGCCACAGCCAATACAGGCAACAGAGTTACTCAAGCTGTATCAACTAAGAAGGCTTACAACAATGCAAGATGATCACAAAACAGATCTATATAATTTTCATCTGACAAAAGATTATATGTGCAACAGAGAAAGTTCAGTAAAGATTGATATGATTGATTTCTGGGATGCTAGATCTGTCTTATGAAGAGAGATTAAGTGGGGCAGTCCTCCTTCTTTAGAGCTAAGAAGAATAAAAGATTACCTCATTAAAGCATGCAACATTTTATAGGAGATAGCAGGATAGATGCAAAGTGAATATTTCCTCATCTAAGCAGCCAAGAATAAGTCACATTTTTAACATACAGAGTACTGTAGCCTATTTACGACTGAAATCAGGAGAAATGTCTTCACTCTCATTGTGATTCTTCAGAATTCTCTGCTTCAGAAGGTTATGAGGCCCAGCCATTGATAGTATGCATAACAGAAGTTCTTAGATTATAGAATACAAAAGAAATTGAGGGATCTGGAGATAGGGCAGTAAAGTGGTCTTGAAATGGAAACAGCCAGAAGGTGGAGAAGGCTCACATGGTTGAATAGTCCAATCTTTCTCCTATTTCTTTTATTCTAGTGCTGATATATTAATCAGAAAACCCATCTGGATCTCCCTGGCTTGCTCATTCACTAATAACCACAACCAGCTGTCACGTAGCATGCAACTTCCTTCGTCTAATTCAAGTCCTTTGCTTCCAGTGTCTATTTCACAAAGAAATCATTTTTGTGTAAGAAAGGATGTTTTATGATTGGCTTTATATTAATTTTTGGTAGGTTGAACCTACATCAAGTTGCCTTATTAATTTTATTTCTCTTCCTTTTCCAGTCTTTTTATTAATTTTCAAAATTATAAACATAGCAATAATATTAATAAACAGAGAATGAGATTACGTTATTGATAACTAACATTTGCAAATATAAAATTGTTGATAGTACAAGTATGTTAGATCTCCCAAACTATAAATATAATTGAATATGGTAAAGGATAAATGGGAAAAAAAACTAAAGAAAAACACCAATCTAGAAAAGGAAAAAAAACACACACTAAATTAAGGTAAGCAAAACTAAAACAAAGTCAGGCTAACATATTATATCGGATACAATCATTAACGTCGTTAACTCTACGCCACTTCTGATTTTCTCTAAATTTAAACAAGATATAGTTTGAGAAAACCATTGAAATGTAGGAGGATTGACCTCTTTCCAGTTCAATAAGATAGATCTTCTAGCCGTTAATGTAAGGAATACAATCATCCGGCTATTAATTTTATTTCTCAATGTCTTATTAACACAGCTAAGCTTGTAATGTTGGTGTAAAAATGCCACAGTAGGGTAGCGGTTAAAGAAATGCTATCACATTTCCGGGTGTTATAGAGTTCCGAGTTCAATTCCAGTGCTATCTGTGAGCAGTCTGTACATCTTCCCCATGGAACATGTGGGCTTCCTCCCACAGTCCAAAGACTTATAGGTTAGTAGGTTAATTTGTCATTGTAAGTAAACCTGTGATTAGGTTAGGGTTAAACTGATTTGTCGGGGATCACTGGGGCAGCATGACTTGAAAGGCCAGAAGAGCTTATTCCCTGCTGTATCCCAATCAATAAATAAATAAAATTACAAGTAAGTTGTGTACAGCAATCTTCTACAAAAAGAGTCCAATCATGATCATATAATTAGATTATTTTGTGCACAGGACACAAGGGAGAAATCAACATTTCCCCAAGATATAGCCAAGAGATTTTTCTACCTGAGCGAGCATGCCAAACCTTAGCACAACTTCTCATTGGACCCTGACAAGCAATATTCTTTCAGCAATGAATTGAAAAGTTAACCTACATTCTTTACCTACATAATTCTGGTGTGGGAGAGTTTTCGGAGCCGAGAGTAAACAGTCGAAGTTTCGGGCCGAGACCCTTCATCAGGTCCTGATAAAGGATCTCAACCCAAAACGTTGATCATTTACTCTTTTCTATAGATATTGCCTGGCATGTTGAGTTCCTCCAGCATTTTGTGTGTGTTGCTCAAAATGTTGAGTGTTATGGCACATTAGTTACTGTGGGCTTAAATGCTTCAACTAATATGATGTAACATAATTACTGCACCAAATAATATTTCTCCAAAGCCAGTTCCTAAAGTGTAAATAACCCCTACTGAAATGAATAAACAATCTCATAGATTTTAAGACAAATATTTAAAAACAAAGGTCCAAGTTAAATTTTTTAACCAAGGAGGATCTATTGCTAGTGCTAGAGAAAGCTGCATTTCAAATTACTTTAGGTAATTTTCTGAAAATGAAATATGCTTGCTCTTTGAATGGAAAAGAAATAAACAGATTGATGCTGTAATTTCAAAGAGAAGAAATTTGGGCCTGTTTAATCTCCCTATGTGGAAAGGAGAACTCATTGCATTCCTCAGAATGAGGTTACAATTACACAGATGCAAGAAAAACAGGACTAACTTTTTTTCTCTTTTCTTTTTGTATGATCTGGCCTATTGCCCAGGACCCACAGCCTTGCCATTAGCAACACAGTGCACAGAAAAATAAACTTACTCTGATTTTATCTGCTTCTGAACTATCACAGTTAGCTGTTCCCTTTTGTTCTCCCCCACATTCCCTCCTAACTAAATCTAACCTGTGTTCACTCCTTTCCAATTCTGACAAAGGAGCCCAAACTTAAAATGCTAACTATTTCACTTTCCAAAGATGCTGCCTGACCTGTTGTGTGTTTCCAGTATTTTCTACTTTTTCAGCACCTGCAGTTTCTGTGTTTTCAAGTGCTAGGAAATCTTGGTTATGAGCCACCAATGGTAGGTAGGGCTTGGATCAACTTCATTTGCAGTAAGTATGACAACATTAAATCCGCAACTGTCAAAAAGAATCCATCTGTGCATTCTCGATTTGCAATGGGAAGTGCCGAGTGGAATTTCTGGAGGGACGTCATTAAACCCAGAAAACTACAAAATTGTGTATTGTATTCTAGAAAATGACACTTAACATAAAAGAACTAGCAATAGTCTTTTATTGGCAGGTAAATTAAAGCAGGTAGTAAAATGAGGAGTGAGGTCAGTTACTGTAAAAGAAAGTGATCAATAGATAGAGGGACAAAGTATATTCAGAATATTGTGGGCACACAAAAGTCTGCAGAAGTTATTATCTGGACCATGAAAGCAATTTGCTGGAGGAACCCAGTGAGCTAAGCAGCATTTCCTGCTTCTCAGCATTGGAGACTGAGGGGTGACTTTATATAGCTGTGTGAAATCATGAGGGGCTTAGATAGGGTGGATGAAAATATTCCTTTTTTCCCAGGGAAGGGAGACCTAAAAACAGAGGACTCAGGTGTAAGATGAGATGTGAAAGATTTAAAAGGGAACTGAGGAGCAACTTCTTTTTGAAGATTATAAATTAAGAGTATTAAATATTAGCTTTATTTGTCACATGTGCATCAAAATGTGTCATTTGTGACAAATCAAATCAGAGAGAATTGTACTTGGCAGCCAGTAAGCGCCACGGCCATATCCATGCTTCTGGGGACAACGTAGAATTCCCATAACTCACTATCCATAATCTGTTATGCCTTTGGAACGTGAGAGGAAACTGAACTACTCAGAGGAAACCCACACAGTCACGGAGAAAACATACAAACTCCTTACAGGTAGTAGCAGGACTTGAACCCTGATTGGCGATCACTGGCACTGTCACCGCATTACTCTTACTGCTATACTCATGCGGAGCTGAGTATATGGAATGAGCTGTCAGAGAAAATGTTTGAGGCAGGTACATTCAAAGGGTATTCGGATGCATATATGGTTGGGAAAGGTTTAGAGGGATATGGGTCAGACCTGGACAAATAGGGCTACCTTGATGGGTACACTGGCTGGCTTTTTCCCCAAGGTGCATTTCTCTATGACTTTGGATAACTGGGGCCACAACTTGGACATTGCTATGCAGAGTGAAATTTCCAGTTTTGCAGATGACACAAAGGGAGTACACAATGTAATGAGGACAGCTAGTAATAAAACACAGGAGGACATGGATAGGGTTAATATGTGAGTATGCAGCATGTGAAAATTAAAACCAAGGAGCATAAATATGATGCACTTTAACAGAAAGAATAAAAAATAATAGCCCGAAACTGGGTTTGAAAAAATGTATGCTTCTTTTAAATGTGCTTTGCATTTGATTTGAGTGTTTCTGTACATTTTTAAAGAAGTATGGCCCTCTGGGAAAATGGGACAGCCAGAATCTCTTGTCATTCCTCTCGTGTGACGACATCATTAACATATAGCCCATTAGCTTCTTGCACAGCAGTTGGAGTAAACCTTTGTTGTCCACAATGAGTATAACTAGGAAAGCATCACACATTTGGGAACCATAAATAAAGGTGAATGTTTGGTGCTAGTAAACAGTCAATAGACTTTAATTTCACTGGTTCTCCCAACATTGATTCATAGATGCTGTTCTTTTGCAGGTAGGCCACACTGAAAAATAATGCAGCATTTCTACACTTATTGACACGTCCTCTGGCCCTAATAAATACTCTGGCTCCTTTGTGACAAGGGACTCAAGTAGATGTCTGGAGTTGGCCACAGCATAGGGTCCATCAGGCCAACAGTGCATTGCGATTACCACTTTTCCATACTGATATCCCCTCCCCCCAAAAAATCCCTTTACACTTTCCCCTCCCTCTCAGCTTTCTATCCTCCTTGCCCTCCCCTTCTGTTTACCCTCACTGCCTGAGCGGCTGCCTCAGATGAGCTCCAACCTCACCCTCCAGAAAGTGGCCTAATGATTCAATCTACTGTGAGCTGGTGCGACAGCTAAAAGCTACAAATTCAAAAACTGGCTTCCAGTTATTAATGTACCAGTTCAGTAACTTTTTATTACTGCCTGATTTGACATATGAGCATACATTTAGCACATACATGAATATAAAAAGTGTGCTGGAACAGAGGGACCTGGAAACTTAAATGTTTAAAGGCCTGAAAACTGCAATTCATGCAGATGTGACAGTTAGTGAAATGCATCTGATACTGGGATTCATACACAGGGACTTAAATTAAAACAACAGACAAGTAATTTTGAAACAAAACCAAGATACTACAGACATTGGAAATCTAAAATAAAAACAGATAATGCTAGAAATAAACAACAGACTGGGCAGCATTTCCTGAGGAAAAAACAGAATTAGCATTTCACATCAACAACCTTTCATCATAAGTTAAGTTGAACTTATACAGAACATTGGTCAGCCGACTACCTCCACTTCTGATCGCTGCACTTTCAAAAGAATGTGAGGATCTTGATAAGGTGCCGGGATTTGCTGGAATGGATTCTATGGATGAGGGACTATATTTTTAAGGTTTGATTGGTATCAATATGTTGGGTCAAATGCCCACCTTCTCCGGAGAAGCTAGTGAAATGTTTCTTGAAAAAAGATGGAGGTATACAAGATTGGGTCTGGTTTAGGTAAGCATTCCCCTTAGTAAATGGTTCAATAATCAGGGAACTTAAACTTAAAATTTTGGTTAAAAGATACAAGGGAGACGTGAGGAAAGTGGGTTTTTTTTCCACAGACATTAGGAACAATCTGCAACTCACTTCTTTTAAGGGTCATGATCAAAGTTAATTAGACAGGCACTTGAAGTAATAATGTACAAACCTATGTGGAAAGATTAGATCCATGGGATTAGGGGATTTGCTCAGGTAAAGCCTGCAAAAGCATGGATGCACCAAATTGCCACAGAATGATATAGCTATTCAATTATTCTAACTCTATGATCATGTGATCTACAGCATGTGAAATCATCACAGCTTCTGGTATGGAAAAAAAATGAAGTGTATTCAGGTCAATGTTACAATAGTGATGGAGAATATCAATAAGCAGGCCAGGCAAATTGGGAAAATCAGGATGGTGATGGATCCCAAGAGTGGGAATCTGCAGAATGCCAATGAGATGGCTTTTTAGAGCAGATTATGATTGAGCCCACTGAGGGAAAGGCAATTCTGGACTGGGTGTTGTATAATGAACCAGATTTAATTAGGGAGCCTAAGATAAAGAAACCCTTAGGAGACAGTAATAGGATTCATCCTGCAGTTTGAGAGGGAGAAGATAAAGTCAAATGTCTCAGCATTACAGTGAAGTAAAGGGAATTTCAGAGACATGACAGAGGAGTTGGCCAAAGTTGCTTGGAACGAAAAGAGTTAACATAAGAAGACCATTAGATGGCCTAGGCCTGTAATTGCAGGAGTTTGGAAGAACATGGGAGGATCTCATCGAAATCTATAAAATATTGAAAGGTCTGGATAGGTCTTAGACTCACCTCTAGTAGATGAGTCTAAGACCAGAGGGCACAGCTTCAGAATAGAGGGGCTTCCACTTAGAACAGACAGAAGGAATATCTTTCACCAGAGGGTAGTGAATCTGCGGAATTCATTACCACAAACAGCTGAGGAGGCCAAGTTATTGAGTATATTTAAAGTGGAGGTTGATAGGTTCTTGATGAGTCAAGCCAACAGAGGTTACAGGGAGAAGGCAAGAGATTGGGATTGAGAGGGAAAATAAATCAGCCATGATTGAACGGTGGAGCAGACTCAATGGACCAAATGGCATAATTCTGCTCCTATGTTTTATAATCTTAAAGCTTTATAGAATTACAAAGAAATAAGATACAAAGGGGTAGGGGAGGTATAATTTGTCCATCTCTGCTGATCACCCCATCCTTGACTAAGCTGTTCCACCGTGAACATGATCTGTTATGAGTCAACATGATGCTTTCAGATCAGGTCATGCATAGCACATACTTCTGCCGCACTGCTCAGGTGTGTTTCTCAATTACAGGGGCTAGCGACCCTTGTGCCTGTTCTATGTACTTGACATATGAATTTTTTGTGTTCTGTCGCTGAGCAGCAATGAACCATCTGATTGGCCTATCAGAGTTCTTTTTGGGAACTAGTTGACTTGATCAGCATTTCTGATCTGGCTATTGTTCATGATTGCACTTAATAAAAAGAAAGAAACCATCATTTTTAATAAACTCAAAGACAGCTCCAGCCATGGATTCAGTAACAGTTGTTCCCAAATGTCTCTTTCTGGGATTAAGACTTGCAGTCATACATATACATTGTTGTTCTTTGTTCCTTTTTCCCACATTTTTAATTTAGGTTTTATCAGCAAAGTTAACATGTCTATTAAGGCAACATCCTTAATTGTTTTTGAGGAAATGATGAACTATGACAATCCTCTGGTTGAGGAACTCACACAATATAGTTGGATGGGTAATTCCAGAATTTAGGCATGCAATGATAAAGAAAGAGCAAATATAGTTCCAAGTCAGGATGATGGTAACTCAGACAGGAACCTGCATATGATGGTGTTCATATGCACTTGAAGATTTTATTCTTGGCAGTGCAGATCACTTAGTCGATGAGATACTCAGGAGAGTACTCTGGGTGATAACTGCAATGTATTCTGTATATGGTACAAATAACAGTCCAACTCTTGCTTGTGCCTTGTAAATGGTGGAAAGAATTGGAGTGTCAAGAGGTAAGTCTTTCACCACAGGATACCTACCCATCTTCAGACTTCCTCATGCAGCCACAGCATAATTAGTTTGACTCTCCCTTGTTGGAAATGGTCATTGCCAAAACTTTTATGATGCTAATGTTAGTTACCATCTACCGGCTCATTGATCTGCTTCATTTGCTGAAGAATTGTAAATGTTGAACATAATGCAACCATCATGATATATTCACTCTTTTGACCTCATAAAGCCCCTGAGTTGTAAGTTTCCATGTCCATTAAGAAGATGAGAAATGAAGCAATGCACAGCATGTTAGAATAGCTGGCGTATGGATAAGGTGTGAACTGTAGGTGTAGAGATGCAAAAAATACTAATCGTGGGAAGGTGAAACTAACACGTAAATAACTTTTGATTGATAGGTGGTGTTGCTGAGTAATTAATGGGAGTGGGGTTCCTCAAGCAGAATCCATTTCTAGGAATGCTGTTAATGGAATGTAGGCAAATTCAAGTCATTGAAATATTTCGCTGCACTGCATTTAGTTCTAGAGCTTCACTCCTGGCATTAATTGATGTATCTATCTGATTTCACTGCCATGTGCGAATACATCTCAAGATCTTCCTGGCCCCAAGGATAGAGCACGACTTTCCGCTGCCAAAAGACTGCACAGCATCAGCACATCTTTCAGTCTGCTCTTTCCCAAATTGGCTATTTTCCATGTCAATATGAATCTTTTCAACAACTTTTTCAGCAGTTCCATCCATGATACACCTCCCTAGTTTTCATCCCATTTACAATAAGCAGGCTAGCACATCCTAGTCTTAATTGGTATTTATCAGTCATGCACACAAACTGGAAACTGTAATCTTGATAAGCAGGCAATAGAAAGTGGGCATTCTGCCTGTATTATAAACAATTAGCACTAGTTAACCTCACAATGTGAGACATGTCTACTTTCAGGAACTATCTAGTTTGTCCACTTTGAATTCGGTTCAGTATTTAGTATTAAAAAAATATAAATCACAAGCACATACTGTAGCGCTTCTGCACAAATTACTACTACACAATCATAATACAGAAATGAAAGTGTCCTTTTTAAAAGTAACCCAGTACCTTTATGTCTGAGTCAGGAAGTGAAGGCCAAAGCACTGTACTTACAAGAAAATGAAAGCTTTGTGAATAGAGATAGTATTATTCACAGACATATTTAGAACTGTTCAGATAGTTTTAAGGTTGTATAATGTTGACTTGTAGACCAAGATATTGCACGAGCTGGCACAGCAGCCTGACCTTCACCTACTCATGTTTCTAACTTTGTTCTTCTCTTGATAGTCTTTGCTTTTACTCAGACATCACATGAGAAATGTTACCAGGCCAATAACCTTAGGTAGTAAGCTTGGAAATGGACATTTCAGGCTCTTAACATGGTGGGTGGTCAAACTCAACAAGATTTCCTAGCTCAATTTTAAATTCAGAGGTCAAAAAGTAAAATCTTAAGTTCTTGTTTTTGTAATGCTCTTTGCCAGGACTGGATTCACATAAAATATACTGTTTCCAACTTAGAATAACGATCCCAGTGAACAAGTGATCAAAATTAAAGCATTCTCATGCATGTGACTCAGCTCTGCACCAGTCAATAGATTCGCTTGTGCCAGATGCTTTTAGCAGATTTTTAAATTATCATGCAGTGCTAAACTTGAGGTGTCAGTTAGGGATTGGGGATGAGAATAACATACTTTCACTTGGCAATCAGCTAAAAATGCCGGGTATGAAAATTGCAAATTAGGGAAAACTGGTATTCTTTATCAGGGCATCGTAGTATAATTCAAATAAACCTCCCTCATGGGAACCCCTCTGCTTATTGCCTGCAATCATGAGTCTTGCCCAATTATTGAAGCAGAGTTCCTCCCCTGGGATGACACCAATTCACCCGGAAATATAACCACTTTAGTGTTCAGTACACAGTTATTGTGACCTGTTATTCATTCAACTATTCAGAATTTTACAACAGTCATTTAACTTCCTCAGGAAGGAGTTAATTTGCTAATTATTGTATTAAAGCCTCTGAAATTTACTAAAAGCATTAGAGTTGATTATAACGGATTGATGATGTAATTGGTGACTCCCTGAAAGGTCTTCGACATTTCAAAGACGACGGATAGAATGATACCTATGGGAGACTGGACTGGGGCTGTTGATTCACTTTCAATATTTCTGAAAACACAATGAACTGCAGGATCGTAAGGCAGCATAGCAGTGCAGTGATTAATGTGGGTCCAATCTCGATCTCAGTTTGCGCGTTCTCTCAATTAACTGTCTGGTCGTCCTCAGAGTGCTCCGGTTTCCTCCACTTCCCACAGACATGCTACCTGTTGGTTGCCAATCAGAAACAGAAACATAGAAACATAGAAAATAGGTGCAGGAGTAGGCCATTCGGCCCTTCGAGCCTGCACCGCTATTTATTATGATCATGGCTGATCATCCAACTCAGAACCCCGCCCCAGACTTCCCTCCATACCCCCTGACCCCCATAGCCACAAGGGCCATATCTAACTCCCTCTTAAATGTAGCCAATGAACTGGCCTCAACTGTTTCCTGTGGCAGAGAATTCCACAGATTCACCACTCTCTGTGTGAAGAAGTTTTTCCTAATCTCGGTCCTAAAAGGCTTCCCCTCTATCCTCAAACTGTGGCCCCTCGTTCTGGACTTCCCCAACATCGGGAACAATCTTCCTGCATCTAGTCTGTCCAATCCCTTTAGGATCTTATACGTTTCAATCAGATCCCCCCTCAATCTTCTAAATTCCAACGAGTACAAGCCCAGTTCATCCAGTCTTTCTTCATATGAAAGTCCTGCCATCCCAGGAATCAATCTGGTGAACCTTCTTTGTACTCCCTCTATGGCAAGGATGTCTTTCCTCAGATTAGGGGACCAAAACTGCACACAATACTCCAGGTGTGGTCTCACCAAGGCCTTGTACAACTGCAGTAGTACCTCCCTGCTCCTGTACTCGAATCCTCTCGCTATAAATGCCAGCATACCATTCGCCTTTTTCACCGCCTGCTGTACCTGCATGCCCACTTTCAATGACTGGTGTATAATGACACCCAGGTCTCGTTGCACCTCCCCTTTTCCTAATCGGCCACCATTCAGATAATAATCTGTTTTCCTATTTTTGCCACCAAAGTGGATAACTTCACATTTATCCACATTAAATTGCATCTGCCATGAATTTGCCCACTCACCCAACCTATCCAAGTCACCCTGCATCCTCTTAGCATCCTCCTCACAGCTAACACTGCCACCCAGCTTCGTGTCATCCGCAAACTTGGAGATGCTGCATTTAATTCCCTCATCCAAGTCATTAATATATATTGTAAACAACTGGGGTCCCAGCACTGAGCCTTGCGGTACCCCACTAGTCACCGCCTGCCATTCTGAAAAGGTCCCGTTTATTCCCACTCTTTGCTTCCTGTCTGCTAACCAACTCTCCACCCACACCAATACCGTGTGCTTTAAGTTTGCACACTAATCTCCTGTGTGGGACCTTGTCAAAAGCCTTTTGAAAATCCAAATATACCACATCCACTGGTTCTCCCCTATCCACTCTACTAGTTACATCCTCAAAAAATTCTATGAGATTCGTCAGACATGATTTTCCTTTCACAAATCCATGCTGACTTTGTCCGATCATTTCACCGCTTTCCAAATGTGCTGTTATCACATCCTTGATAACTGACTCCAGCAGTTTCCCCACCACCGACGTTAGGCTAACCGGTCTATAATTCCCCAGTTTCTTTCTCCCTCCTTTTTTAAAAAGTGGAGTTACATTAGCCACCCTCCAATCCTCAGGAACTAGTCCAGAATCTAACGAGTTTTGAAAAATTATCACTAATGCATCCACTATTTCTTGGGCTACCTCCTTAAGCACCCTGGGATGCAGACCATCTGGCCCTGGGGATTTATCTGTCTTCAATCCCTTCAATTTACCTAACACCACTTCCCTACTAACATGTATTTTGCTCAGTTCCTCCATCTGACTGGACCCTCTGTCCCCTACTATTTCTGGAAGATTATTTATGTCCTCCTTAGTGAAGGCCGAAACCAAAGTAATTATTCAATTGGTCTGCCATGTCCTTGCTCCCCATAATCAATTCACCTGTTTCTGTCTGTAGGGGACCTACATTTGTCTTTACCAGTCTTTTCCTTTTTACATATCTATAAAAGCTTTTACAGTCCGTTTTTATGTTCCCTGCCAGTTTTCTCTCATAATCTTTTTTCCCCTTCCTAATTAAGCCCTTTGTCCTCCTCTGCTGAACTCTGAATTTCTCCCAGTCCTCAGGTGAGCCACTTTCTCTGGCTAATTTGTATGCTTCTTCTTTGGAATTGATACTATCCCTAATTTTTCTTGTCAGCCACGGGTGCACTACCTTCCTTGATTTATTCTTTTGCCAAACTGGGATGAACAATTGTTGTAGTTCATCCATGCAACCTTTAAATGCTTGCCATTGCATATCCACCGTCAATCATTTAAGTGTCATTTGCCAGTCTATCTTAGCTAATTCACGTCTCATACCGTCAAAGTTACCCCTCTTTAAGTTCAGAACCTTTGTTTCTGAATTAACTAAGTCACTCTCCATCTTAATGAAGAATTCCACCATATTATGGTCACTCTTACCCAAAGGGCCTCTCACGACAAGATTGCTAATTAACCCTTCCTCATTGCTCAAAACCCAGTCCAGAATAGCCTGCTCTCTAGTTGGTTCCTCGACATGTTGGTTCAAAAAACCATCCCACATACATTCCAAGAAATCCTCTTCCTCAGCACCTTTACCAATTTGGTTCACCCAATCTACATGTAGATTGAAGTCACCCATTATAACTGCTGTTCCTTTACTGCACACATTTCTAATTTCCTGTTTAATACCATCTCCGACCTCACTACTACTGTTAGGTGGCCTGTACACAACTCCCACCAGCGCCTTCTGCCCCTTAGTGTTACGCAGCTCTACCCATATCGATTCCACATCTTCCCGACTTATGTCCTTCCTTTGTATTGCATTAATCTCTTCTTCAACCAGCAACGCCACCCCACTTCCCCTTCCTTCATGTCTATCCCTCCTGAATATTGAATATCCCTGAACGTTGAGCTCCCATCCCTGGTCACCCTGGAGCCATGTCTCTGTGATCCCAACTATATCATAATCATTAATAACAATCTGCACTTTCAATTCATCCACCTTATTACGAATGCTCCTTGCATTGACACACAAAGCCTTCAGGCGCTCTTTTACAACTCTCTTAGCCCTTATACAATTATGCTGAAAAGTGGCCCTTTTCAATGCTTGCCCTGGATTTGTCGGCCTGCCACTTTTACTTTTCTCCATAGTACTTTTTGTTTCTACCCTCACTTTACACCCCTCTGTCTCTCTGCACTGGTTCCCATCCCCCTGTAGTGAACTAACCTCCTCACGCCTAGCCTCTTTAATTTGATTCCCACCCCCCAACCATTCTAGTTTAAAGTCACCTCAGTAGCCCCCGCTTATCTCCCTGCCAGGATATTGGTCCCCCTAGGATTCAAGTGCAACCCGTCCTTTTTGTACAGGTCACGCCTGCGCCAAAAGAGGTCCCAATGATCCAAAAACTTGAATCCCTGCCCCCTGCTCCAATCCCTCAGCCACACATTTATCCTCCACCTCATCGCATTCCTATTCTCACTGTCGCATGGCACAGGCAGTAATCCCGAGATTACTACTTTTGCGGTCCTTTTTCTCAACTCCCTTCCTAGCTCCCTATATTCTCCTTTCAGGACCTCATCCCTTTTCCTACCTATGTCATTGGTACCTATATGTACCACGACCTCTGGCTCCTCACCCTCCCACTTCAGGATATCTTGGACACGATCAGAAATATCCCAGACCCTGGCACCAGGGAGGCAAACTACCATCACAAATGACCCCTTTGTGCAGGTTAATGGCAGAAAGATTCAAAGGAGAGTTGACAGTTCTATGTGAGAGAGATTAAGTTGTAGGGTACGAGGAATTAAAGAGAAGTAGAAAAGGGACTAATGGCTGGGAGCTGGGAGCCAGAATGGTGTCAATAGTTTGAATGTCCACTTTGTACATAAAATCTTTGTTTGCCCAGATCTTTGCAAAAATGGGCAGACAGTCCATGTGACGATCTGAAAAAAAACAAAGATACTGAAAGCGATCCAACAAAAACTTCATCCGATTTTCTGATTACAGTCCCCAATTTGTTTGCATTAAGCATGCAAAAGGGAATATCAGAACAAGGCATTATTATTGCAGAAACTGATTTTAAAAAAATTTCCAAATAATACCTATCAAGACTGCATGTGAGAAACGGAACATATCTGAGCAACGTGAACAGTGATAGTTCTCTCATTATCCACATCTTATTACTCACATCATGATTCTAACATAAAGAGACCCAACTAACAGTCAGATTGCAGCTATTAATTTTTGACTATCTACTTTTGAGCTCAATTCTATTAAAACCTCATATCAAGTCAGTCCTACATTTCCTTCTGTCTCAATTGTTAACCACATAAAATGTACTTCCTTTATTATATATCTAAACATAATGTTCTTTTATGATAACATTTTTAATTTGTTTACATCATGTGATAGTACTGGTATGGTAGCAGTTCATCTGCATAGGGATAGAGGAGTGAAGGAGTATCAGCTGATGAATAATTGTGATTTTAATGAGATCAGAACCAAATATACATAGTTCACATTTGACCAATCACCATCGGAAAAGGCAGACATTTTTTTTATTTAGTAGATTACTGCTGAATATGACAAATTGATTATATTTTGAGTCAAGCCTGCACAATCTGAATGCAATTTATGCAATGATAGAATACGGACATGACACCAGTTTCACTTGCACCAGAGTTTTGTCCTAAAACAAATGCTGGTGGTAATCAGTAAAGTCATTCAGTATTTGCTGGCACTGCTACTTAGTGACATACTGTACACATAAAAGCATTAAACATTTTACAAAGTGAATAGAATCTCTATATTTGAGTCACTAACTAAGCATAGAAATTTTTCTCAGTGTGCTAATATTGCAAAGCACATGCAGTTTGGAAGTTTCTCATCTTCCCACAGTGTTAACAACATTAATTCATCAATTATCACTGTTTTCCATCTTCCTCCTATATCTTGTTCAAATATAAAATTTAAACAGTTAAATATGTATATAATCTTAATAAAAGAAACAACACTCTAGAAATCAAGAACTCACCAGTCCTACTTTTCATCTCTCCTCAGAAGCTCAGCTAACCTACAGTAGCTTGCTGGTTGGAATACAAGTTCTCAGGACCCACGTTACAGCCTTTCTGCACCAGCAGCAGCAATCAGTCAGAGGAAGTGGTTTTGTCAACACCAATAGCTGTATTTACCAATTATGGCCCTCTCACTCACTGATGGGAGTACCTGTGCTAACTGAACTCCACTTTACAGTAAATACTGATTGATAGACTGCACATAACTATACCAAAATAGTAAGGAGTGTAAATACAATATAAACAAATCTACACAACCAAATATCACTTTGTCAGGCACATCTTTAATAAAATAAATGTTGTTTTGGTATCTCCTCGATCCTATTCTGATCCTGTGAGGAATGATATCTCTTTTCCCAAGGTAAATACAATGTAAACAAATCTACACAACCAAATATCACTTTGCCAGGCAGATCTTTAATAAAATAAATGTTGTTTTGGTATCTCCTAGATCCTATTCTGATCCTGTGAGAAATGATGTTCTCTTTTCCCAAGGATTTATAAAATCATTCAGACTGTGAGCAGAACTAGGCCACGACTGTTCTGAATAGATTGTAATCTCATCGCTGTAGTCTTGTAAATTTTCACCCCATCCCACCCACATTCATCAAAAATTGATCTACTGTTGCCTTGAAAATATCAAAGACTGATTCCATTGGCCTTTGAAGAAGAAAGTTATGAAGATTCACATCCCTGGAGAGAGAAAAAAAACATCACTTCATGACTGTTTTAAAAAGGGTAAATACCCATTAAAGATTAATGGGTATGTGTAAAGTGGACCTTTCTTTTTAAATTCTCCCCCAAAAAGAAGACCCAGGAATCCAGAGGCAGTTGACCAACTGGATAAACAATTGGCATGACGGTAGAATGCAAAGGATGATGATGGAAGGTTGATTCGCAGACTGGTGGCCCATGACCAGTGGTGTGCCTCAGGGGTCAGTGCTGTGCCCATTGTTACTTACCATCTTCAGCAATAATTTGTATAAGAATTTACAGGGCATGGTTAATAATTTTGCAGATGACACTAAAATATGTATTAGAGTAGACAATGAAGTTGGTTATCAGAAATTATAGAGGACCTTGATCAGCTGAGTAACATTACCTCACAGTTCTTGTACTCAACAACAAGAGTTTCAAGTTCATAGTAGTGCTCATCAGCAATGGCCTCTCCTGGTCCAACCAAGTTGATGACACAGATAAGAAAGTTTGCTAGCACCTCTATATCCTCAGAAGTCTAAAGAAATTTAGCATCAGAATTAGAAACAGATTTTATCATCACTGACATTTCTTATACGCCTCAAGTACCTCATTTGTTCCTTCCTGCTAATAAGTCCTCCTCTGAGCTGGCATGGTAGTATAGCGCTTAGCACAATGCTTTACAGTCCAACAGTCTAAACGCATACTATTTGGTAGGTTAATTGGTCATTATAAATTGTCCCATCATTAGGCTGGGATTAAATCAGGGGACTGCTGGGAGGTGTGGCTCGAAGGGCCGGGTGGCCCATTCCACACTGTACCTCAACTGCATAAATATGCTGCGAAACTTGTTGTTTTGTGGCAGAAGTACAGTGCAATACATAAAAAATAATATAAACTATAATGAGAATATATGCATGACTCAAATGTTCTGATGTCGGTTTTTGAGACAAAGATCACAGACACCAGATGCTGCACAGATTTGCACGGGTATAGTTTTATTTCCATTTCAAACTATGTATTCAGCTATGCAGACAGTGAGGCATCATAACCATTTATAATGTTAGGTTTCACCTTGTAGGAACTAAAAGCCTGCAAACCTTGCCATTGCTGGCGTGCAACCAATTGTGTCTCTAATTTCATTTAGAATTGACTTTCTGCTCTTAATATGGCATTCCAAAAGCCGTATCTAACCTCTTGTAGAGTTCTGGATTACCAGTTTTGAACACCATAGATCTAGCCCTAAACAGGCTCCTAATTCATCCACAGCTTCTAGTTTGGGTACATACAATATGTTCTCAAAGGCAAGCACTCATCTACTTAAGTCTTGATGAAGCTGATGACAACTATGGCATATTCATTCAGTCTGAAGATGAATCCGTGAATAAGATCAAGTCCACCAGTTCAAAGCAGTCCTGTAAACACTTCTCCACCTCCCTTGACCTCTCCACTGGTGCTGTGGTCCTCAGTCTCTACCTGTTTGCCTGGAGTTGAAGTGCAGCTAGGTGATCAGACTAGCCAAAGTGTGGGCTTGGGATGTCCCAGAATGTCCCCTTTGATCCTCACCCATTTTTATGAATGCCTCCTATCTGGATGCATCACAGTATGGTATGGCAACTGTTCTTCCCATGACCACAAGAAACTGCAGAGAGCTATGAATACAGATCAACACTTCATGGAACCCAGCCTTGCCTCCAGAGAATCTGTCTATACTTATCACTGCCTCAGAAAAGCAGTCACCATAATGAAAGATCCCACAACCCTGGACGTTTTCTCTTCTCCCTCCCATCATGCAGAAGGTAAAAAAAAAAGGCCTGAAGGCACATAATAGCAGGCACAAAGATAACTTCTATCCTGCAGTTATAAGACATCTGAAAGTTTCCTTAATGCAATAAGATGGACTCCTATACCTAACAATCTATCTCATTGTGACCTTGCACCTTACTGTCTATCTGCACTACATTTTCTCTGTACTGTAACTCTTCATTCTACATTATCTCAATGCACCTTTGCAATGAATTGGGCACCACGGTAGCTTAGTAATTAGTATGATGCTATTATAGCTTGGGGTGTCAGAGTTCAGAGTTCAAACCCAACGTCCTCTGTAAGGAGCTTGTACATCCTCCCTGTGGAATGCATGGCTTTCCTCCAGCTATTCCTTTTTCCTTGCACAGTCCAAAGACGTACCGGTTAGTAACAATTGGTCATTGTAAATTGTCCCGGGATTAGGTTAGGGTTAAATCGGGGGTTACTTTCAGCATGGCCAGGAGCACCTATTCCACACTGTATATCTGAACTTTAGAAAATGAATTCACCTGTATGGACGGTATGCAAAACAAGCTTTTCACTGTATTTCAGTTTTAATGATAATAATAAACCAATCTCTTGTTCTGTTATGTGAATTCTTCTATCATGAATAACTTCCTGCCATTGTGAAATCAGCCAAAAAATAGAAACCAGCATTCTTGTTCTGATGCTGTTCACAACAGAGTATAAACCAGTCATCTTAAATAAACTTCAGCACAAATTTCTTTAAATATAGCTCAATTCAAAAAATGCCAAGTATCTTGATTTTTCAAAATAAATATAGCTTAAAATTTCTTTTAAAAAGTAAAGTAGGCAACAGTGTCCTGGTATTTTTACAACACTGTTTGCATTTATACTGTGGATTAAATCAGCTCATAACCATCAGTCAAAGTTAAAGCCTGTTCCGAGCCTTATAGGCTCATCAGGCTGATGCTTATGCTGGCATCTGTGGCATGAAGCAACTGAGAGAACAAGACTACACCACCCCCCCCACCCCAGATAGGACGCCAGTCTATTGCGATGTTAACTCCCAGCATTTTGCCAGTACCAATTTTCAGCTGGGTGGACTGGAGCATTGTGTGGTTAAGTGCCTTGCTCAAGGACACAACACGCTGCCTCAGCTCTGGCTCAAACTCGCGACCTTCAGATCGCTAGTCCAACGCCTTAACCACTTGGCCACGCACCATATAACCATCAAAGTTTAACACCAAACATCAATATTTTGTGGTGCCCTGGATCAAAGATTCAAAGATCAAAGTACGTTTATTATGAAAGGATATATAAATTACGCAACCTTGAGATTTGTTTGCTTACAGGCAGCCACAAAGCAAGAAACCTGAAAGAACCCAATTAAAAAAAATTAAAGACCAGTACCTAATGTGCAGATAAAGGAAAAAAACACAAATCACACAAACAATAGATGTGAGCAATAACATTTGGAACTAAAATTAATACTTAGATCTGAAACTCAGAGCTGCCTGGAGCAGGCCCCAGCTTTGGTATCAGTCCATCATATTAGCGGGTACAGAGCAGCTGGGGGTAGCTTTCATAGCCATGGAGAGAGGAGTGAACATTGTGGGAGAGCAAGTGAAATTTGCTCTTGCCTCTGAGGCCAACACCCTGTCTTTCCAGTATATCACTTAAATTTCCAAACAGCATATCGTACCTCGCACTAGGACCCAGGAATTGCTGCCATGAAAGGCTTCCGGCCTAGAACGCACCACCCAGCGGCTCGCTATAGGCCTAGATTTCGCTGCCCAGCCCGAAACTACTCTCGATATCTTCAACTTGGTTCGCCACCCAGAGTGATCCAACTTCACACCCGGACCAGTTGTAGGGACACCGAAACTCCCCTACCTCAGCTTCTCCTCTACAAATGGCTCACTCCATCTGCGTCAATTCTGCAGCATACTAGCACGGTTCATCCCTTGAATTTGCTTTGCCTTCACTCGCTTCTTCATTGTTTGTGGTGATAATTTACCACAATCTACTTCATAAAAGGCGCTATTAGTAGTATTTTTAGTTGAATTTCTTGCCAGTGAACTGTTGCATGCATTCGGTAGCGCCATCTTAAACCGGAAGGTGGAGACAGTTTATTCAATATTAGCAATTTTTATAGGCTCAGTGGTCAAACTTAAAACTTTTTTTTTAACTGAAACTGAAGATAAATAAGGAGAACTCTTGGAAGTAAAGTTTTCCAATACAAGTGCATTGATTTTAGGAAAAAGACTGAGCGCATCAGTGACTTTCTTCTGCAAAAAGGGAGATAAGAACTAAGTCTGGGTGGCTTATGCAATGTGAATAAATACAAGAACATATAACCAAGCTAACTTGTGGCTCCATTTTAACATTAACATACAGTGCATCTGGGGACCAGGACTGACCATTCAGTCATCTTCATTCAGTCATTAGGTTATTTCAATTCACCTGGTTAATAAAAACACAATCAGCTTCAGTCTCAACAATATCATAGATGTAAATTCTATATTGGAATTCCCAAGTTACCCACTGTATTAAGAAAGCATCCTTTTCCCAGATGTACCTTATCAAAATGGTAGATGCATGAAAGATTCCAATCCTCCTCCGAAAGACTGGAATCTTGGAATCAATATTATCGAGAGCCTCCAGAAAAAAAGATGTTTGGATCATATTAATTCCCTATGTAAACTTTCATTGCCTGTATAGAAGGCTAAGCTGCTTTTGTATGGTAGTTATTTAAAGAGGACCTTCTCTTGTAGGCATCATCATTTGATAGACACAGACAAATAAAATCCAATAAAACCTAATTACTTCTGATACTCCATCATGTTAGTGCTTAATGGAAAAAGAATCAGAACAGAGACAGATAACTGACTTGCCAAAGATTGGTTATTTATATTTCCAAGTACTGACATGGTGGAACTTCTTGTCCGTTTCTGTTTGCCCCTGAAGGTGCCTGCACTTACTCTGTTCGGATTGTTTTCTGCATCTGACTTTAGTCATCAATTTATGATTTCTGCTTTATTTTAACCTCTATTCCATTGCTCATTCATAAGAACATAGGATATAGGAGCAGAATTAGGCCATTTGGCACATTGAGTCTGTTCTGTCATTTCATCATGGCCAACCCAATTTTCCTCTCAGCCCCAATACCTTACCATCTCCCCGTATCCCATCATGCCCTGACCAATCAAGAATCAATCCATCTCTGCCTTAAGTATACATAAAGACTTTGCCTCAACAGATGCCTGTGGCAACGAATTCCACAGATACACCACTCTCTGCTAAAGAAATTCCTCCTCATCTCTGTCAACCCTTATTCATCTGAATTCCAGTGAATACAGGCCCAGACCCGTCATATGCTTTTCATATGGCAAGCCATTCACACCAGGAGTCATGTTTGTGAACCTCCATTGAACCCTCTCCAGTTTCAGCACATTCTTTCCAAGATAAAGGGCCCAAAACTGCTCACAAAACTCCAAGTGAGGCCTAGCCAGTGTTTTATGAAGTCTCAACATTATATCATTGCTGCTATATTCTAGTCCTCTTGAAATGAATGCTAACATTGCATTGCCTTCCTCACCACATACTCAACCTGCAAATTAACCTTTAGGGCATCTTGCACAAAGACTGCAAGTCCCTTTGTGCCCCAATTTTTTTGTATTTTCCCTCTAGTTAGAAAACAGTCAACTCTTTTATTTCTTCTACCAATATGCATGACCAAACACTTCCCGACACTGTATTCCATCTGCCATTTCTTTGCCCATTCTCCTAATCTATCTAAGTCATTCTGTACTTCCTCAAAGCTACCAGCCACTCCACCAGTCTTCATATTGTGGGCAAACTTTGCAACAAGGCCATCAATTCCATCATCCAAATCATTGACATATAACGTAAAAAGAATCAGTCCCAACCTAGACCCCTATAGAATACTACCCGACACCAGCAGCTAACCAGAAAAGGCACCCCTTATTCCCTCTCTTTGCCTCCTGCCAATCAGCCACTGCTTTATCCATGCTGGAATCTTTCCTATTATACCATGGGCTCGTAGCTTGTTAGGCAGCCTTATATGTGGCACCTTGTCAAAGTCCTTCTGAAAATCCAAATGCAAAACATTTACCAATCCTCCCTTGTCTATCCTGCTTGTTATTTCTTCAAAGAATTCCAACAGATTTGTCAGGCAAGATTTTCCCTTGAGGAAACCATGCTGACTACAGCCTATTTTATCATGTGCCTCCAAGTACCCCAAAACCATATCCTTAACAATTGACTCCAACATCTTCCCAAACACTGAGGTCAGACTAACTATCCTATTCCTTTCTTCTGCTTCTCTCTCTTTTTGAAGAGTGGAGTGTCATTTGCAAATTTCCAGTCTTCTGGAACCATTCCAGAACCTAGTGATTCATGAAAGATCATTACTAATGCCTCCATGATCTGTTCAGCCACCTGCTTCAGAACCCTAGAGTGTACACCATCTGGTCCAGATGACTTATCTACCTTCAGACCTTTCTGTTTCTCAAGAATCTTTTCTCTAGTTATGGCAACTTCACACACTTCATGACCCCAGACACCCGGAATTTCCACCATACTGCTAGTGTCTTCCATCGTGGAGATTGATGTAAAATACTTATTCAATTAGTTTGTCATTCCTTTGTCCCTCATTACTACCTCTCCAGCATTGTTTACCAATGGTCCCAAATCTACTCTTGCCTCTCTTTTACGCTTCATGTTTCAGAAGAAGCTTTTGGTATGCTCTTTAATATTATTAGCTAGCTTAATTTTACATTCCATCTTTTCTTTCTTAATGACTCTTTTGGGTGCCTTCTGTTGGTTTTAAAAAGCTTTCCCATCCTTTAACTTCCCACTAATTTTTGCTCTATTAAATCCAAATCAGAATCAGGTTTATTGTCAGCAGGATGTGTCGTGAAATTTGTTAACTTAGCAGCAGCAGTTCAATGCAATACATAATATAGAAGAAAAAAAAACAAAATAAAGTAATAAGTAAATTACAGTATACATATATTGAATAATTTAAAAATCTTGCAAGAAACAGAAATAATATTTATTTAAAAAGTGAGGTAGTGTCCAAGGGTACAATGTCCATTTCGGAATCATATGGCAGAGAGGAAGAAGCTGTTCCCTGAATCACTGAGTGTATGCTTTCAGGCTTCTGTATCTCCTGCCTGATGGTAACAGTGAGAAAAGGGCATGCCCTGGGAGCTGGAAGTCCTTAATAATGAACACTGTCTTTCTGAGACACCACTCCTTGAAGATGTCCTCGGTGCTTTGTAGGCTAGTACCCAAGATGGAGCCGACCAAATTTATATCCCTCTGCAGCTCCTTTCGGTCCTTTGCAGTAGCCTCCATACCAGATAGTGATGCAGCCCGTCAGAATGCTCTCCACGGTACATTGGAGGAGAAGATAGCGGTGCGACAGCAGCGCGTGTGGCCTCTCCGGTGATGATATCTGTTATCTGTCAAGTAAGGAACCGTGTACAATTCTGATTTGATGGAGATGGACGTGAGAGTACGGAGGAACATCTGGAAAACTTCCGAAATGCCCGCTTTGCTGCCGCTGCTACTGTGTGGTAACCGGAATCTCCAGAGCAAAAGGCCCCAACTCCTCAGCTTTGCTTGTTTCAGCGGCCGGGGCTAGGTCGAAAGCACTCAGCAGAAGATGGCGCTCAGGAGGCTGTATCGGAGGGGCTGGTTGGAGGCTCGAAGTTTTCGGACGGACTGACTCAGTGTCAGCTGTGGTAGGCTGCTTCCAAAGCAACGGCAAGTTGACAGTGCCTGGAGGTTTATGGCAGGGAGTTTCTCCCTTTTGCCGCCTGCTATCGGGGACTCGGGAGTCGATCGACTCAGGGACTTTGAGACTTTTTTTTACCGTGCCCAAGGTTTGTTCTTCATCAAATTATGGTATTGCTTTGCACTGCTGTAACTATATGTTATAATTATGTGGTTCTGTCAGTTTTAGTCTTTGGTTTGTCCTGTTTTCAGTGATATCACTCCAGAGAAACATTCTATCATTTCTTAATGCATGTATGCATTTCTAAATGATAATAAAAGAGGACTGAGTGTTCTCATAATCTAATCTATAGAAGTTTTGAGTGTATTTGTTTTCATACCAGATCTCTTCAAACTCTTAATGAAGTATAGCCACCCTCTCTTTGGCTTTTATGTTGGCTTTGACTTCTCTTATAAGCCATGGTTGTGTTATCTTTCCTTCAGAATACTTCTTCACCTTTGGGATGTATATATCCCATGCCTTCTGAATTGCTTCCAGAAATTCCAGCCATTGCTGCTCTGCTGTTTTCCCTGCCAGTGTTCTTTTCCAATCAATTCTGGCCAACTCCTCTCTCATGCCTCTGTAATCCCCTTTACTCCACTGTAATACTGATACATCTGACTTTAGCCTCTCTTTCTCAAAACACAGGATGAATTCGATCATATTATCTCTTACACCTAAGGGTTCTTTTACCTTCAGCTTTCTGATCAATTATCAATTCATTGCTCAACAAACAGTCCAGAATAGCTGCTCCCCCAGTGAGCTCAGCCACAAGCTACTCTAAAAATTCATCTCATAGGCTTTCCAGAGATTCATTTCCAGGAGAGATTCCCCCTCCCGGAGTCCAGAACCAACCTGATTGTCCCAATCTACCTGCATATTGAAGTCCTACATCACTACTGTAACACTGTCCTTTTCGCAAGCATTTTCTATCTCCCATTGTAATTTGTAAACCACATCCTTACTACAGTTTGGGGGTCTGTATACAATTAGCATCAGGGTCTTTTTACCCTTGCAGTTCCTCAGCTCTACCCACAATAATTAAACACTTTCCCACTTCATGTCACCTCTTCATCATGATTTGATTTCATTTTTTACCAACAGAGCAACACCGCCTCCTCTTTCTTCCTGCCTGTCCTTTCAATACAACGTGTATCCTCAGACATTAAGCTCCTAACTATAATCTTCCTTCAGCCATGGTTCAGTGATGTCTATAATATCATAGCAGCCAATCTGCAACTGTGCTGCAAGTTCATCTACCTCATTCAGTATACTGCACGCATTTAAATACAACACCTTCAGTCTTGTATTTACCCTTATCGATCCTGTCTGCCTTTTACACTCAGGGGGCTCTAACTTGACAGTTTTGTCTACCTTCTACGCATTTGCCAAACTTGTACCAAAACTCCTCCTTGTTCATTTATAGTTTTCCTGGTATCTCTTTTTTTTGTCAATTAAATAGTAAATCGCTTCTCAAGTTACTAACACTGATTCTTACAGATATTTTTGACTTTGGCTCTTTCCTTAAATAATCTAAGCCTAACTACAACATGATCTCACACTCTAAATATCACAAAAGCATTGAATCAGTAATCACTGAAAAAGCTAAACATTAAGATCAATTGTTGGAACTAATTTAATACAATGACCAAAAATTCTTAATCCTAATACCACACATATCTGTGACCGCCTTCTGTTGCTCCGTATTCAGCTGCATTGTTTTATATGTTCCAGTCACATTCTGCCATTTTATGGTAGACTAGTTCTTTGCTTATTGTACAAATCATTTTTTATACTGAATGAGTTCTCACCTCTGTAGTCTGTCCGGTCTTGCACTATTTTGTAATCAAGTTGGCATGAACTATACTGAATGATAAAATTCAATACCAACAGAATATTAATGAATCAATTTAATTTTCAATAACACTTTAACGGCATAATTATTAATATTATAGTTAGAATCTCACTGTTACCATCTGTTTATTCATTTACAATTGATTATGGGCTTCACGAAAGGCAGGTCAGGAGAACACACACCAATCATCATTGAGGTGTCATTGATGAAAAGAGTGAGCAACTTCGAGCTCCTCGGCATTGACACCTCAGAGGATCTACCCTAGGCCAATTACTGATGCAATCGTGAAGAAATCATGCCAGTGGCTATACTTCATTACAAGTTTGAGGGAATTTGGTATTTCACCAAAGACTCTTAAAAAAATGATAGATTTACAAGAACATTCTGTTTAGTTGCATCACAGCCTGATGTGGAGGCCCCAGTGCAGAGGATTACAAGAGGCTGCAGAGCGTTCCATCATGGACACAACCCTTCCCACCATCATGGGCAACTTCAAGAAGCTGTGCTTCAAGAAGACAGTATCCATCATGAATGTCCCTCACCATGTCCACTTCTCATTACTACCATCAGGGAAGAGGAACAGGAGCCAGAAAACCCATACTCAACATTTTAGGAAGAAATTCTTCCCCTCCACCTTTAAATTTCTGAATGATCCATGAACCCATGAACACTACCTTATCATTGATTTTTTTGCACATTTATTTTTTGTAATCTGTAGTAATTTTATGTCTTTGCACTGTCCTGCTACTGCAATATAACAAATTTCACTTCATGTGCCAGTGATAACAAATCTGATTCGTACTGATTTGTTTTATTTATACAAGAAGCTCTTTGGAAATGACTTGAGCACTGGAATAAACTTCAAAGCATGGCATTAACAATGACTCACCACTGTATTCAGGAAGCAAGGTTACAGCTGACACAATTGAAGAAGCACACTTCAGATTCATTTATTTATCTCATGTACATCGAAGCATAGAATGAAATGCTTTGTTTGCATTGACAACCAACACAGCCTAAAGATGTGATGGGACAGGATGCAACATTCCAGCCAAAATAGCATGATCACACAAAACAGAACACAACACACTACAAAACAACAACAGCAAAACAAGCCCCGTTCTTCTCTCCCACCCATGCACACACACAGTTCACCAACCGTAGGACCAGCCATCTTTGGCCTCCACCGGACTCACGGACTTTCAGGCATTGGGCTATATTTTTCCCAGTGGACACGCAGAGACTTGAAGATATAGGCTTCTACAGACTTCTGGATTTCCGATCAATTTACAGCTTTGAGCTTCGGTATTGACCCCAGTCTTATCAATGACGATTAACACTAGATGAGCAACCGATCTCCACGCCTCAAACTCTAGACACTCAAATGACAGGATTCCAAACACTAGGCCTCAAATTCCAATCTCATTGACTTAACATACATGGGGTGCCACAATTGATCATGCCTCCTGCCCATGCAGAACTCCAAATCCAGAACCCAACAACAGCTCACTGACCTGGTGGGGGGCAGGTGCGGACACCAGCCATCATCCTTGCAGGTCTGCAAGGCCAAGATGGACCACGGATGTCCTTCATCGCACGTTCACATCACTAGCCTTCAAAAGCAGAGCACGTGTTTTGTCTCTGGCCTGACCACTAATTCCCCCATATCACTCTCCCTAAACTCTAACGCGACACCTGAATCACCACTCTGTCCCCAGAACATCCCTGCAAACCTAAAATACAACTAAAGAAAACAATTAGTTCTGAGCATGACCTCAACAGCGATGGTAGCTTAGTCCATCTTGACCGGAAGTACATTGAACAATTTCAATATTTGTAGATTGCTTTGACAAAGAGGAAACAAACAAAGTACAGGATCTCATTCTAACAAATTTCACTGTAGCTTCTCACAAGCTCTTTCATTGGTCTGCTGACACCCAATATAGAGAGTGGACAAACAACAGAATTTTCTCAGAATGAAACTTGCAATATAATATCTGGAAGCTGAAAAAGAGGGAAAAAAAACTCTTCTAGTATAGGAAGTGGCAAAATGCCTGTGCTTAACTTGGAAGCTCCCAGATCACAAGATTTCTCAAAAATCAATTATTCTAGAGCACAAAAAGGAAAGAGTTTTTCATTGTACAGTCATTTAAGGAAGTCTCAAGAGATTTGAAGGCAACAAGGTTTCTTTTATTGTCGGAATCACAGCAGCCAATTGCACACAACATGCCAACATTAACAAGATTATAATAGCAGTCATTTAACCTGTAATCAGTGACATTGATTAAAGACAAATGTAAGCTTAGATATTGTAGATAACTCTAAACTCCTTTAGTATTGCATCATTAGTATTGTATGTAATATTTCAGTAATATTTGAGTAATATTGTAAATATATTATTTGATTAAGCATTCTTGTTCATGTAAATAATTCATTACAGGTTATATGTAAAAGTACATGAAAGGCATACGTCATCAACCCACTGCGTCATACACGTGCGGCTCACTTAAACGTAAAAACAAACGTGCACAAGTTACCTCCCATCTCCGTGTTTTGATTTTGATTCATTTTATGTTTTGGAGTTATAAAGCATAACAGTGGCAATGAGTAAGTTTTAAAACAAATCCAACATCGCTACCTATCTGTTAAAGTGTAGCAAGACATTTGAGTTTTTAACAAGTGTAGAGAGAAATGGTGGTTAAAAAAAACAGCGCAGCACATGCTTCTTAGAAAAAGGAGACAATTGAGCTTTTAACAAGGCAGAAAACGGACACAGTCATGGGTTCATAAACACTGAATACTGGGTGATAATCACAAACTTTTTTAAAAAGCAGAAATGGCTGGCTACATCAGAAAGACAAACACATTCAATTGTACAAGAGATAACTGGAATTTGTATACTGAGCGAATTGAGCAACATTTTAAAGCAAATGGAATAACCAATGAGAAACAAGAACCACTTTTGCTGAGTGCATTGGATAGAAGAGCATATAGTTTGCTTAGTTGTCTGACTGCTCCAACAAAACCAGCCAAAATGAGCTCTGCTGATATCGTGAAAGGATCATTTAGAATCAAAATCATTGTTGATTGCAGAGCGCTTTAGGTTTCATTAGCAGAATCAAAAGGAAGGAGAGTCCATTTCATGTCTGAATTGAAGAAATTGTCTGAGCATTGTCAATTCACTGATGGACTTAATGATGCACTAAGAGATCATTAAGCTTGTGAAATGATAGATTCAGCATGGATTCAGAAAGGACAGGTCCTGTTTGACAAACCTACTGGAGTTCTTTGAGGATATAATGAACGCAGTGGATAGAGAGGAACAGGTGGATGTCGTATACTTGGATTTCCAAAAGTCATTCGATAAGGTGCCAACAAGAGACTTATAAATAAGATACGGATGCATGGAGTTGGAGGAAGTGAATTGGCATGGATAGTGGATTGGTTAACCAATAGAAGGCAGAGAGTTGGTATAAATGGGTGTTTCTCCAGTTGACAGTCAGTGGTGAGTGGGGTGCCGCAGGGGTCAGTGCTGGGCCCGCAGCTGTTCACCATTTACATTGATGACTTGGAAGAGGGGACTGAATATAGTTTAGTACAATTTGCTGATGACACTAAACTGAGTGGAAAAGCAAATTGTACAGAAGATGTGGAGAGTCTGAGAGGGATATAGATAGGTTATGTGAGTGGGCCAAGGTCTGGCAGATGGAATACAATGTTGGTAAATGCGAGATCATCCACTTTGGAAGGAATAATAGAAGAGCAGATTATTATTTAAATGGTGAAAGATTGCAGCATGCTGTTGCGTAGAGGGACTTGGGAGTGCTTGTGCATGAATCACAAAATGTTGGCTTGCAGGTACAACAGGTTATTAAGACAGCAAATGGAATGTCGGCCTTCATTGCCAGAGGGATTGAATTCAAGAGCAGGGATGTCATGCTGCAACTATACAGGGTACTGGTGAGGCCGCACCTGGAGTACTGTGTGCAGTTCTGGTCTCCATACTTGAGGAAGGATATACTGGCTTTGGAAGCAGTGCAGAGAAGGTTCACCAGGTTGATTCCAGAGATGAAAGGGTTAACCTATGAGGTGAGATTGAGTCGCCTGGGACTGTACTCTCTAGAATTCAGAAGGATGAGAGGGGATCTTATAGAAACATACAAAATTTTGGAAGGGATAGCTAAGATAGAAATAGGAAAGTTGTTTCCATTGGTGGGTGAGACTAGAACTAGGGTACATTGCCTCAAGATTCAAGGGAGAAGATTTAGGATGGCGATGAGGAGAAACTGTTTTTCCCAGAGAGCGGTGAATTTGTGGAACTCTCTGCGCAGGGAAGCAGTTGAGGCTTCTTCACTAAATATATTTAAGAAACAGATAGCTTTAAAAATAGTAAGGGAATTAAGGGTTATGGGGAAAAGGCAGGTAGATGGAGCTGAGTTTATAGACAGATCAGCCATGATCTTATTGAATGGCGGGGCAGGTTCGGTGGCCCAGATGGCCTACTCCTGCTCCTATTTCTTATGTTTTTATGTTCTTAAATCTTACAAGAAAGTGTTCAAAAAATGATCCTAACTGAAGCACAACTTACATTTTAAAAATCAATTGAAATAGTTGTCTCAGTGGAAACTACAAACATAGACACAAGTGAGTTGCAGTTAGAAATAAAAGTGAGCGTGGACAAAGTTACAGTGGACAAAGAAACCAGCCTGGCATTACCATTGTGGCAGGGACCCAGATACACCAGACTAATACAGATTCAAAGGTGAAACTTGCAGAAAATGCAACAAAGTAGGACACATACTGTATAAAGAGCAGTTTCAATGTTGCTGTTTCAAAATGAGCACTAATCTGCATGTTGTTAATAAAATAAAATGGTTAATGATGTGGGTAACACGGCACTAGGTAGCTTTAAGATTTATAATGTGAAAACGAACAAGAGACAAGTAATACGGCTTATACCCGAAGTGAATATCAGATTAATTCAAGTGGAATTGGCATTGGCCCATCTGCTTCACTCATTCCACAAAATGAGTTTGAATGGCATTTCAAAGATACTGATCTGAAGCCTGAAGATATTTAATTAAGAGCTTATACTGGAAAAAAGATAACTCTTGTGGGAATGACATTTGTTGCAGTGAAGTACAACAATGAACAAACCGCATTGTGATAAATGTATTAAAAACAGCAGGGCAAGCATTGTGGGGTTGAGAGTACCTGTGACAACTACAGTTTGGTTGGAGATCCATCCACCATGACAGATTCCCTCCAATAGAGTCAACTGAAAGTGAGTTAAGAACGGTACTGGATGATGCCACAGAAATGTTCAAGGGTGCCATTGGAAGACTTAAACATATCAAGGGTGAAATTTTGTTAAATAGAAATGTCACGCCCATGTTTTCCAAAACCTGTCTGGTTCCATATACAATCCGTGATGAAGTAGCCAGTGGGCCAGATTACATGGAGACTGAAGGAATTCTTTCCAAGCTTGAGAGGAGCCCATGGGCAATGCAGTGGTCCCAGTAGCCGAGAATGATAGATCTGTCAGGATCTGTGGTAATTTTAAGGTCACCATCAGCCCAGTATTGAAATTAGATCTATACACTCTGCCCAGGATATAGGATATCTTTACAAACTTTCTAGAGGGAAACACTTCAGCAAAGTGGATTTAGTTGAGGCCTACCTGCAGATGGAGATGGAAGAAGAGTCATAAGAACATAAGAAATAGGAGCAGGAGTAGGCCATTCAACTAGATCATGGCTGATCTGTCCGTAAACTCAGCTTCATCTACCTGCCTTTTCCCCATAACCCTTAATTCCCTTACTATTTTAAAAGCTATCTAACTGCTTCTTAAATATACTTAGTGAAGAAGCCTCAACTGCTTCCCTGGGCAGAGAATTCCACAAATTCACCACTCTGTGGGAAAAACAGTTTCTCCTCATCTCCATCCTAAATCTTCTCCCCTGAATCTTGAGGCAATGTCCCCTAGTTCTCATCTCACCTACCAATGGAACCAACTTTCCTACTTCTATTTTAGCTATCCCTTTCAAAATTTTGTATGTTTCTATAAGATCTCCTCTCATTCTTCTGAATTCCAGAGAGTATAGTCCCAGGTGACTCAATCTCTCCTCATAGATTGACCCCTTCATTTCTGGAATCAACCTGGTGAAACTCCTCTGCACTGCCTCCAAAGCCAGTATATCCTTCCTCAAGTATGGAGACCAGAACTGCACACAGTACTCCAGGTGCGGCCTCACCAGTACCCTGTATAGTTGCAGCATGATCTCACTGTTCTTGAATTCAATCCCTCTAGCAATGAAGGCCAATGATCTGTTTGCCTTCTTAATAATCTGTTGTACCTGCAAGCCAACTTTTTGCAATTCATGCACAAGCAGTCTCAAGTCCCTCTGCACAACAGCATGCTGCAATCTTTCACCATTTCAATAATCTGCTCTTCTATTATTCCTTCCAAAGTGGATGACCTCGCATTTACCAACATTGATTTCCATCTGCGAAACCTTGGCCCACTCACTTAACCTATCTATATCCTCTGCGGACTCTGCACATCCTCTATACAACTTGTTTTTCCACTCAGTTTAGTGTCATTAGCAAATTTTGCTACAACACACTCAGTCCCCCCTTCCAAATCATCAATGTAAATGGTAAACAGCTGCGGGCCCAGCACCGACCCCTGTGGCACCCCACTTACCACAGACTGCTAACTAGAGAAACATCCATTTATACCAACTCTCTGCCTTCTATCGGTTAACCAATATACTATCCATGCCAATACAGTTCCTCCATGCATCTGAATCTTATTTATAAATCTCTTGTGCGGCACCTTATCGAACGCCTTCTGAAAATCCAAGTATATGACATCCACCTGTTCCCCTCTATCCACTGCACTCATTATGTCCTCAAAGAACTCCAATAAGTTTGTCAAACAGGACCTGTCCTTTCTGAATGCATGCTGTGTCTGTCTAATGGAACCGCTCCTTTCTAAATGTTTCACTATTCCAAAGTGTTTGAAGTCATTACAAGAGGTCAGGAAGAAATGGCAATGGACAAAGCACTGTGAGGTATGCTCCACTCAGAAGCAGCAGCACCAATGCAGAGATGGATGCTGTGTCTTGAAGGACACAATTACAAGGTCGAAAGAAAAATATGCCTAACCTTGGAAATGCTGATGTCCTGTTTACCCTTGGTAAAGGAAATACCCAAAAAATTTACAAAAGATGACACTCCTTTTGACGTATTCTACCTCATTTAAGTTGGGTGCCTCTCTATGATGGCAGAGATGATCCAAAAAGAAACCAGAAATCTCTGTCTCAGGTTTACGTGACAACCCAAAATGGCTGGAATGTGCTGCAGAAGCTCCAGATTCCACAGTTTTACCAGCGCTGGGATGAACTTGCCCTTGACGAAGGTTGCCTTATGTGGGAGTTGAGAGTTATTCTACCATCCAAGCTGAGAGCTAAAGTGTTGGAGAAGCTACATGCTGATCATCCAGGCATGGTCAAAATGAAAGTGTTGGCACAAAACTTTACCTGGTGGCCTGAACAGTGACTATGGACCATAGTTTGTTGAGGAACAGTTTCAGTTATTTCTGAAAATAAATAGAATAAAACATATTACAACTAAACCATCCCACCCAGCTACAAATGACTTGGCAAACAGATTTTTCCAGAGTCTAAAGAAAGCACTGTGAGCAATGAAAGCAGAACAAACTACAACGTCCCTGAATCAGAAGCTTGCCAATTTCCTCCTTGCATATCACAATGCAGCACAGTCCCCAACCAACAACTCAGTGCTATGGTGTTCCTGCGTCGTCCCTTCCATTCACATTTGGATTTGCTGAAACCCAGTCTCAGAAGGATATGCAGGACAATGAGTTGAGACAAATTGAAGGCTCCCCAAACAAGGAGGTTCAAAGTTTCACTCCTGGACAAGCAGTCCTATAGAACATAGAACATAGGATAGTACAGCACAGTACAGGCCCTTCGGCCCACAATGTTGTGCCGACCCTCAAACCCTGCCTCCCATATAACCACCCACCTTAAATTCCTCCATATACCTGTCTAGTAGTCTCTTAAACTTCACTAGTGTGTCTGCCTCCACCACTGACTCAGGCAGTGCATTCCACGCACCAACCACTCTCTGAGTGAAAAACCTTCCTCTAATATCCCCCTTGAACTTCCCACCCCTTACCTTAAAGCCATGTCCCCTTGTATTGAGCAGTGGTGCCCTGGGGAAGAGGCGCTGGCTATCCACTCTATCTATTCCTCTTATTATCTTGTACACCTCGATCATGTCTCCTCTCATCCTCCTTCTCTCCAAAGAGTAAAGCCCTAGCTCCCTTAATCTCTGATCATAATGCATACTCTCTAAACCAGGCAGCATCCTGGTAAATCTCCTCTGTACCCTTTCCGATGCTTCCACATCCTTCCTATAGTGAGGCAAACAGAACTGGACACAGTACTCCAAGTGTGGCCTAACCAGAGTTTTATAGAGCTGCATCATTACATCGCGACTCTTAAACTCTATCCCTCGATTTATGAAAGCCAATACCCCATAAGCTTTCTTAACTACCCTATCCATCTGTGACGCAACTTTCAGGATTTTGAGGGTCAGCACAACATTGTGGGCCAAAGGGTCTGTACTGTGCTGTACTATTCTATGTTCTATTTTCTATGTTCTATGTTCTATCTGTGGACATGTACCCCGAGATCCCTCTGCTCCTCTACAATACCAAGTATCCTGCCATTTACTTTGTACTCTGCCTTGGAGTTTGTCCTTCCAAAGTGTACCACCTCACACTTCTCTGTGTTGAACTCCATCTGCCACTTCTCAGCCGACTTCTGCATCCTATCAATGTCTCTCTGCAATCTTTGACAATCCTCGACACTATCTACAACACCACCAACCTTTGTGTCATCTGCAAGCTTGCCAACCCACCCTTCTACCCCAACATCCAGGTTGTTAATAAAAATCACGAAAAGTAAAGGTCCCAGAACTGATCCTTGTGGGACACCACTAGTCACAACCCTCCAGTCCGAATGTACTCCCTCAACCATGACCCTCTGCCTTCTGCAGGCAAGCCAATTCTGAATCCACCTAGCCAAACTTCCCTGGATCCCATGCCTTCTGACTTTCTGCATAAGCCTACCATGTCGATCCTTGTTAAATGCCTTACTAAAATCCATAGAGATCACATCCACTGCACTACCCTCATCTATATGCCTGGTCACCTCCTCAAAGAACTCTATCAGGCTTGTTAGTCACGATCTGCCCTTCACAAAGCCATGCTGACTGTCCTTGATCAGACTGTGATTCTCTAAATGCCCAGAGATCCTATCTCTAAGAATCTTTTCCAACAGCTTTCCCACCACAGATGTAAGGCTCACTGGTCTATAACTACCCGGACTATCCCTACTACCTTTTTTGAACAGGGGGACAACATTCGCCTCCATCCAATCCTCCGGTACCATTCCCGTGGACAACGAGGTCATAAAGATCCTAGTCAGAGGCTCAGCAATCTCTTCCCTCGCCTCATGGAGCAGCCTGGGGAATACTCCATCAGGCCCCGGAACTTATCCGTTCTAATGTATTTTAGCAACTCCAACACCTCCTCTCCCTTAATATCAACATACTCCAGAACATCAACCTCACTCATATTGTCCTCACCATCATCAAGTTCCCTCTCATTGGTGAATACCGAAGAGAAGTTTTCATTGAGGACCTCGCTCACTTCCACAGCCTCCAGGCACATCTTCCCACCTTTATTTCTAATCGGTCCTACCTTCATTCCTTTTATCCTTTTGTTCTTCACATAATTGAAGAATGCCTTGGGGTTTTCCTTTACCCTACTCGCCAAGGCCTTCTCATGCCCCCTTCTTGCTCTTCTCAGCCCCTTCTTAAGCTCCTTTCTTGCTCCCCTATATTCCACAATAGACCCATCTGATCCTTGCTTCCTAAACCTCATGTATGCTGCCTTCTTCCACCTGACTAGATTTTCCACCTCACTTGTCACCCATGGTTCCTTCACCCTACCATTCTTTATCTTCCTCACCGGGACAAATTTATCCCTAACATCCTGCAAGAGATCTCTAAACATCCACCACATGTCCATAGAACATTTCCCTGCAAAAACATCATCCCAATTCACACCCACAAGTTCTGGCTTTATAGCCTTATAATTTGCCTTTCCCCAGTTAAAAATTTTCCTGTCCTCTCTGATTCTATCCTTTTCCATGATAATGCTAAAGGCCAGGGAGCGGTGGTCACTGTCCTGCAGATGCTCTCCCACTGAGAGATCTGTGACCTGACCCGGTTCATTACCTAGTACTAGATCTAGTATGGCATTCCCCCTGGTCGGCCTGTCCACATACTGTGACAGGAATCCATCCTGGACACACTTAACAAATTCTGCCCCATCTAAACCCTTGGAACTAATCAGGTGCCAATCAATATTAGGGAAGTTAAAGTTGCCTATGATAACAACCCTGTTATTTTTGCACCTTTCCAAAATCTGCCTCCCAATCTGCTCCTCTGTATCTCTGCTGCTACCAGGGGGCCTATAGAATACCCCCAGTAGAGTAACTGCTCCCTTCCTGTTCCTGACTTCCACCCATACTGACTCAAAAGAGGATCCTGCTACATTACCCACCCTTTCTGTAGCTGTAATAGTATCCCTGACCAGTAATGCCACCCTCCTCCCCTTTTTCCACCCTCTCTATCCCTTTTAAAGCACTGAAATCTAGGAATATTGAGAATCCATTCCTGCTCTGGTGCCAGCCAAGTCTCTGTAATGGTCACTACATCATAATTCCATGTATGTATCCAAGCTCTCAGTTCATCACCTTTGTTCCTGATGCTTCTTGCATTGAGGTACGCACATTTCAGCCCTTCTACCTTACTACCTTTACACCCATTATTCTGCTTCTCTTTCCTCAAAGCCTCTCTATATGTTAGATCTGGCTTTATTCCATGCACTTCTTTCACTGCTCTGTCGTTCTGGGTCCCATCCCCCTTGCTAATTAGCTTAAACCCTCCCGAACCAAACTAGCAAACCTACCTGCAAGGATATTGCTCCCCCTTGAGTTCAGGTGCAACCCATTCAATCTGTACAGGTCCCACCTTCCCCAGAAGAGATCCCAATGATTCAACAATCTAAATCTCTGCTCCCTGCACCAACTCCTCAGCCACGCATTCAACTGCCATCTCCTCCAATTCTTACCATCACTGTCACGTAGCACTGGCAGCAATCCTGAGAACGCCACCCTTGAGGTCCTGTTCTTCAGCCTTCTGCCTAGTTCCCGAAACTCACACTTCAGGACCTCATCCTTCTTCCTGCCTATGTCATTGGTCCCAACATGTATCACGACTTCTGGTTGCTTTCCGTCTTGTACCAGGATGTTGTGCACCCAGTCAGAGACATCCCGGACCCTGGCACCCGGGAGGCAACAAACCATGTGTCCTTTTCACATCCACAAAATCTCCTGTCTGCTCCCCTGACTATAGAGTCTCCAATGACGACAGCTCTCCTCTTCTCTGTCCCACGCTCCTGCACCACCGGGTCAGACTCAGTGCCGGAGGCCCTGCCGCCGTGGCTCACACCTGGTCGGTCGTCCCCGCCAACAGTATCCAGGATGGTAAACTTACTATTCAGGGAAATGGCAACAGGGGTGCTCTGCACTACCTGTCTGCTCACCTTCGCTTTCCCCCCTCTGACTGTCACCCAACGACCTGCTTCCGACAGCCTAGGTGTGACTACCTCCCTGTAGCTCTCATCTATGACTGCCTCATTCTCCCTTATGAGTCAAAGGTCATGCAGCTGCTGCTCCAGATTCCTTACATGGTCTTCCAGATCGCCCAGCCGTTTGCACTAGTGGAGGACTACAGAGGGTAATCAAAAGTGGGTATTCAGAAAGGTTGAGAACAGAACTGGACCACTCTCCTACACTCTGTAGAATGTATCTGATATGATCTGGAGACAACACATCGATCAGTTGAGGAATGGTGGCCAGAGCTGTCAGAATCCACTTCCTGGAGTCCCAGAGTCAACTCCTTCAACCACCATGGAGGAGGCTCCAGAACCTGCAATTGTTTCACAGCCACAAGACTCACCTGCCAAGCAGAATGATCCCCTTATCAGGAAAGATGTTATCCACAAGAGTAAGAAATCCTCCACAGTGATTGAATCTTCAGGCCTGAATGGCACAATTTAAAATTTACTATACTGTGAATGTCTATATAATGAATATATTATATAGTATACCGCGTATATATGCATATAAGTTGGGATGCATTCTGCATTGAGTTGGAGTTTATAATTAATCGGGGAAGAGTGTTGTGTATTTAGTATTTCAATAATATTTTAGTAGTATTGTAAATATATTGTTTATTAAGCATTCTTGTTTGTTTAAATAATTATTTACAAATTATATGTAAAGGTATGAGAATAGCACACCAGCACATTGTTGGGGCACCCCAGCACATCGTAGCTGCACGCCTCACTTAAAAGTTAAAACGAACGTACACAAGTTATCTCCAGGCTCATTTACACCCACCAATTGGACAGATGGATTCACTCCAAAGATGGCACTTTCAATACTTCACTTTCTCCTTTGGATCTACCAGGAATTTTGCACCCAAATCTGTTGAAGGTAACAGTATTGGCTATGGTAAATTGGAAAACTAAGCTAAAAGGTAAATAAGTAATGCCTAACCTTTAAAGCACTACTACAAAGTTTAGCACACAGTTAAAGGCGCATTAAAACAACAGGAAAAGTACTCCAGTTCAGGACAATAAGGGAGGTTAAAGGTAAGTCTAAGAAAAAGCCATATATTATTGTCAAAAAAAGCGCTAAGCCTGAGTTAACAACAATTGGAGTGCAAAGTAACTTGGGAGTTCTTGTACATAAATCCCTGAAAGTTAAGGAGCAGGTTTAACACACAGTTAGGAAGGCAAGTGATACACTGGCCTTTATCGCAAGGAGATTTGAGCACAAGATTGCTGTAATTGCATGGGATCCTAATAAACTTCACTGGGAATATTATGTACAGATGTGGTTTTCCAGTATCAGGAAGGTTATAGAGGAAGTGCAATAAAAGTTTCACCAGTGGTTCGTGGGATGTGTGAGGTGGGTTTGTCCTGTAAGGACAGAGTAAGCAAACCTGAAGTATTCCTCTAATGTTCTGAAAAAGAAAGGTGTTTTAAATAAAACATACAACACTTTTTTGAGCTTATGCATGGTAGGTAGAGGAATGATGCTTTTCTTGGCTGGACTGCCGAGAACCTCAAGTTAAAGGTTCAGCTACTGAGGATAGAGATCAGAGAAAACCTTCACTCAGTATTCTCAAAATTAAGTTATTTTTTCTTTCATCCCTGTTGTTGAGTACAGATCTTTAGGTAACTTGGGAATCAATAATTTTGGGGGAATTACAGGAAACTGTGCTGAGCTAAAAGATTACCCGTGATATTAGTGAAAGTGGAGCAAGCTGTTAGTTCTCTTGATGTTATGTTAACTTTTCCTTAACTTTTATCAATCTTTTTCAATATTGTTGCAATGGCAGTTGTGATATCACGTGTCAGAATGTGATTGGACAGAGTTCGGAGCATGCGCAGAAACTTGTATGGTGAAAACATGGTTGCTGTTTGCTGTTGTAAATAAAAGTTCTAGTTCTTATTCTTCCAGAATGTGATTTGTTCCTAGTAACCCATGGTACGTATAAAGAACATAACATGGTGTCAAAGTCGGTCTGGAAGAATAATATGTTTGCTAAACACAGAAGAAGTGAAGATAATTGAAAAAAGAGTGCAAACTTTTTTAGTGTTTGCTAACAGCTTTACAAATGTAAGGGTGGCAACCTCCGAAAACACTTCAGCTGACTGGAAACATAGCTGAAGACTGGAAAAAAAATTTAAACAGCGTTTTGAAATTTATTTATCGGTGATCAGAGCAGAAAATAAATCAGAAAAAACGAGAGCTGCGATTCTACTCCATGTAATAGGGGACAATACAATTGAGGTATATAACCATTTTACTTTTGAGAATGGAGATAATTTGAATCTAAAAGTGATAATCGACAAGTTTAAAGCATTTTGTACACACAGCGCAATGTGATGTGTGAACGGTACAAACGATTGATCAATTTGTTACGGAGTTGAGAAACCATAGGAAAACATACAAGCTTGCAGAACTGACAGACTCTCTCACTAAAGACAGAATTGTTTGCGGCATTCGGGATAATGGTCTGTGAGAAAGACTGTTAAGAAAACAAGATGTAAATTTGGAAAAAGCTTTAATTCTCTGCAAAGCTTTGGAAACCGTGACCTCGCAGGCTAAAGAGCTTTTCATTCAGAACTGCAACGTAGACGCTGTAAAGCGTGAACGTATTAGAAAAAATAATGAAGCGACAATGAAACCGACAGAGAGCAAGAAGTCATCTGAAAGAAAAAAATTATGTGATCGCTGTGGGCGGCAGCACTGACCAAAAAAGTGTCTAGCGTATCGGAAAATGTGCAACAACTGCGTTAAGAGTAATCATTTTTCATGCTGTTGCAGAAGTAGAAAGAAAATAAAACGAGTAAATGCAGTGCTTGAAAATGAACGTGAGGAGTTTTATATAGATGTGCTTTGTGAAAATAAGCAAAGTAAGAATGACTGGACTATTCCATTGCAAGTGAACCAAAACAATATTCTGTTTAAACGGGATACTGGAGCACAAGTAAATGTTCTTACAGAATCTGAGTTTAATGCATTAAAACCAAGACCAAAGTTGCATCAGACAAATATAAAAGTGACTGGGTATTCAGGTGCAGACATTCCAGTTAAAGGAACATGTGTGGCAAAAGTATCACACAAAAATATGGTGCACACGCTTTCATTTGTGATCATGCCGAAGAATGTACAGTCAATACTGGGTTTACCTGCCTGTGAGAGACTGAATTTGGGAAAAAGAGTCTTAGTCCCAGACAGTGATACAGAGTCAGAATACGGTGGACAGAGGCCAAACTTGCCAGGACAATACAATACGGATCTGAAGCCAAAGAGTGACAAGCCTCAGGATCCAATTGAAGAAGTGAAAGCACAAGTGAAGGAATTGAGAAGTTTTATTGAAATGATGACGTCTCAGCATAAAAAAGAGATCACACAGTTAATGAATGAATTGCGATTTCTTCTCAAAGACCACAAGAAAGAGCCAACTTCAGAGTTTCAGTTAACCGATGCAGACCAGACAACACATGAAAATAACAACGAAACAGAAGAACTGTGTGAACCATTTAGAAGGTCTACTGGTGTTCGAAAATCCCTCCAGAGAGACTGATAGAGACATGTTAAATTATGCATTTGATCTGGTTAATGTTGCTAATTGTTTTTCTTTTCAAGGAAAGGAAGATGTGGTGATATCATGTGTCAGAAGGTGATTGGACAGAGTTCGGAGCATGCGCAGAAATGATGGAATGATTGCAAAACTTGTATGGTGAAAACAAGGTTGCTGTTTGCTGTGCTAAATAAAAGTTCTAGTTCTTATTCTTCCAGAATATGATTTGTTCTTAGTAACCAGCGGTATGTATAAAGCAGCGGTCCCCAACCACCAGGCTGTGGACCGGTACTGGCCCGCAAAGCATGTGCTACTGGGCCGCGAAGAAATGGTATGATTTGGCAATATGAGTCAGCTGCACCTTTCCTCTTTCCCTGTCACGCCCACCATTGAGCTTGAACGCACGAGAGGTCATTACCCGCGCGTCATCCATGTCAGCGCAGGAAGGAGATCAACTCCTCGAGCTTGCAAATGACAGCGGGCTGAAAAGTATGTTTGACATAACATCTCTGCCGGCATTCCGGATCAAGGTCAAGGCTAAATATCCTGAGATAGCCACAAAAGCACTGAAAATGTTGCTTCTATTTCCAACATTTTTCTGCGAAGCGGAGTTTTCTGCAATGAATGCAACGAAAACTAAATTGCAGAATAGACTGGACATAAGGAACCCCCTTCGAGTATCGCTGTCTCCCAACACCCCTCAATAGGACCATCTTGTTGCAGGAAAACAAGCCCAGGGCTCCCACTGATTCAGCGATATTGGTGTGTTGCAATGATTTTATATGTTCATACAGGGAAAATATGTGCTGTGTGTTTAATATCCAAACATTACTTAAAATGTTAGGATGCTATTGACTTACCTATATAACCATATAACAATTACAGCATGGAAACAGGCGATCTCGGCCCTTCTAGTCCGTGCCGAATGCTGCTTTCACCTAGTCCCACCGACCTGCACTCAGCCCATAACCCTCCATTCCTTTCCTGTCCATATACCTATCCAACTTTTCTTTAAATGATAATATCGAACCTGCCCCTACCACTTCATTCAACACTTACTTCAAGCTCCCCTGTCCTCCCTTGATAATTGACTTATCACTATATTCACACGAGGAAAATATGCGCTGTGTGTTTAATATTAAATTCGTTACATAAACCCTTTTAGAAACAAAATTGAGTGTATTAGCCACTTATCACCTATATCCCGTTCATGATTAACATCCCACCCACCCCAAACAGAGTCACCAAAAACAATTTGCAGGGGAAAAAATCGGCAGGTACACGCATGCGCACTGGTGCCCACGCAAGACTTCATGGTCATTGTAGTTTTTATGGGTAAACACAACGTATTTGACTGCTACTCTTGTCCGTTGGCAACCCTACACCCCCCCAACCCCCGGGTTGGCCGGTCCGCAGGAATATTGTCAATAATAAACCGGTCCGCAGTGCAAAAAAGGTTGGGGACCTCTGGTATAAAGAACACAACAGCAGTTAACAGTGTAATTCCTATGCAACTCAGTTAGCTACTCCCACATGTGAGGAGTTCACATAGTGCACAATCAAGGTTCTCAATAAAGTTCAGTGAGTACCTGGCATGTTGATGTACACTGCACTATCCCTCAATAATGAACACAATATGGTGTCAGAAATGGTTGATCATCGATGAATTGGTGTTACAGACCACGTGAGATCCCTAACAAGAAACAATTTACAATAAGACTGTTCTTCTCCGCATGTATCTATGAAAGATATCCAGGGGCATTTCGTCCTACTAAACTGCCTACGCTAGTTGCTGAATTTATGCAGCATGAGGCATGAGCTGAGAAACAGCTAGAGTTGCTAGGCAACACATTTAAGCTACATCCGAAAGTGGATACATTGTCATAATCTGTGTGCCAGTAGCCTGGAGGTGTGCACAGAGACACAGACATAGCAGAGAAGTCAGTCGAACTCTCAGTGACAGAAAAGCCTTTAACAGCCCAAATCAATAAAATAATAAATAAACAAACAAACAGGAAAATGGAGCAAATACCTGCAGTATCTACATTTACTTACCTAATAAAGCGTTTTAAGATATTTGATTTCACAAATCAGGAGACATTGAGAGATGACTCAGATTCTTTGAGAGATTTAGGGTTACAAGCAATCTCACTCAGGCTTCAGAAGAGCATCAAGTAAGCACATTGATATACTGCATGGGTGACAAAGCAGATGACATCATGGTTGGATAAGAACTGACAGATGCTTAGAGAAAGGAATACAAGACAGTGCAGGACAATGAAATGTGATATGTGAGAGGGCAAAGTTCAACTTCAGAAAACAGGAGCCAGATAAAAGTGTAAATGACTTCATCACAGCTTTGTATGCCCTGCCAGACAACATAAGGAAATCTGAAGCATGAGTTCATTAGAGACAGGATTGTTGTTGGGCTACTAGGAACCAAATTGTCAGAGAGACTTCAGTTGCAGGCAAATCTCACACTAGAGAAAGCTATTACTATGGTCAGGCAGAGTGAGAATGTTCATCAGCAACGCGCAGAACTCAGGGATAAGAACGATGCTGAGGTAAAGCTAGAAGTTTTACAAAAAGAAGGATACAAACAAGGTACAGTCAAAACTAACAAAACGAGGTGATAGTAGAGCTCAGCTCAAACAAAACAAGCGAAACAAAGAGCAGGTAAAATGTCCAACTCCAGGACATGTAAATGTCTCCATTCCATGTCAAAGAGCTCTGCCCAGCAAAATAAGGGAAATGCCACCAATGCAATTGAGTTTCCCATTATAAAAATCAGTGTCACTCTAAAGCAGTTCGTCAGGATGTTAAAGAAGATCATGATTCAGACGAATAGAGAGTTTCCTTGTGGCTCTAGATTCAAATAGACAAGGCTGGTGTACTATGGTCCAGTTGCAAAATGAGGCAGTGTTATTCAAAATGGACACTAGAGCAGATGCCACGGCCATCCCCGAATGTCCCTTCACAAAACTGGCAAAGAAAACAGGCATTACAGTAAACCCAAAGGAAGTGCTCATGGGGCCAGGGAACCATAAGTTCAGTGTGATAGGAATGTATACAACTTCTATCCATAAAAATGAGAAACAATTAAAAGAGGATGTCTACGTTGTTGAGAATCTCTCCTCACCACCACTGGGATGACATGCCATTGAGAATCTGAACATCATTACAAGGTTGGATTCAATAAATAATGTTGAGTGGCAGGAGAAGTATCCAGAGCTGTTCACAGGCCTGGAGGGACTGAAAAAGAAGTACCTTATCCTTCCAAGGCCAGGAGTGGTGCCCTCCTCTCTGACCACAGCAAGGTGTATACCCGCCCCACTGATGAACTAACTCAAAGCTGAACTTGAAAGAATGGAGGGACTTGACATCATAACTAGAGTAAATGGACCTACTGACTGGCATGTGGGCACTGTTTTTATTTCCCAAGCCAGATGGCGTAGTGAAGATCTGTGTTAACCTAAGAAAATTGAACAATGCAGTGAGGCAGGAGATTATTCTGCTCTCTGTTGAACACACTTTAGGTATGCTGCGTGGAGCTAAGTTCTTCACCAAACTAGATGCAAACTCAGGGTTCTGGCAGATCCGCTTAGCTCCTGAGTCACAGAAGCTCACAATCTTTATCACACCATACGGATGCTATGCCTTCAACAGATCCCCTTTTGGAATCTCACCAGCCACTGAACTCTTTCAAATGAAGATAAACAACATCTTGGAGGGACTGGAAGTTGTAGTCCGCCACATGGATGATGTACTCATCTGCAGATCTTGTCTCTCCACCAACATTGGAATCCTTTGATCTGATCAAAACAACCAAGGTCTCAGCAGACACCTCTTCCTTTGGCCTCGGGGGAGTGCTCATGCAAGACTTCAGTTGTATCTGGAAACTGGTGGCATATGCATCAAGAGCACTGACTCCTACTAAACAGCATTACGCCCAACTCGAAAATGAGACACTGGCTTTCATGTGGGTTTGCGCACACTTTAGCTGCTACTTGATAGGAACTGAATTCCTACTTGAAACAGGCCATAAGCCACCTGTCAGCCTCCTCAGCTCAAAATACTTGGATGACTTACCTCCACATCTGCAAAGATTCAGAATGAGGCTCATGTGACTCTGTCCCCCGCAAATCTTTCACAACACCAGACGCTGTCAAGGATCCCATGCAAAAGTGAGCAGATGGAAGCTGATTCGGCCCTCATGGAAGATACCAACATCTAGTTAGCTGTGGTGTGTGAAAACTTTGCTGCATCACAAATTAAACTGGACAAAATTCACACTGAGTTGTAAAGGGACCAAATCTGCAGCAACATCATGGAATACTGTGAGCATGGATGGCCAGCTGTTCCAAAAGGAGTTCACAAACTCAGACCTTTCTGGTTTGAAAGCAACACACTCACTTTTCTTGATGGTTTACTGCTAAGGAGCTCCAGACATTATTCCTGCTTCTATGCACAGAGGTGGATGGGGTTTCAGGGAAGGGTAGCACCTCTGGTGGGGCAACATGTCGCGTCCTTTTCAAGGCGGTTAGTCCACCTTTGGTCCCCACCTGGCACTCAGCTCTCACCTGTGGCTCCCTGTAGCTGTTTGCATGCGACAGCAGCCACACCCCGGGAAACGGCTTCGACAAGCTGGCTAAACCAGATGAGGGTAGCTGATAGGTCTCAAGCCCTCGGTGTGATAGGGAGTTGTCTATCCCAGCATGTGAAGACAGACTCCGGCGGATTGAGCGGACGAGACCCATGGCAGGTCCAACGGTCAAGAAGGCGGTCTCTGCAAGCGTCGTGGAACTTGTAGAGCAGGACAAGACACAGAAGACGTCCTAGTCATCCACTGCGCCTAGTCCCATCTCCAGCCATCTCGACTCTGTCTTGCCACTGGATCCAGATGGGAATTGGGAAGAGAGAGTGAGGCTGACGCTGCGCAACTCTCCCTCACTTAAATCCAAGTCACGCGCTAGTCTCGACACCATCAATAATGGTGTCGAGGTCCTCGTCGACGTACGATGGACGAACAACAACAACAACACATGCACAGAAAAATAATCCGTCAAATCCACCAGGGACATCAAGGCATCAAACAATGTTGCCTAAGAGCAAGGCAATCTGTGTGGTCACCTGGGAGATTACGTAAAGCAATGTGAAGCATGCAGGAAATTGCACAAAAATCATTCTGATCCTTTCAGTCCCACAGAATTCCCAGCCTTTCCATTGCAAATTGCAGGCTCAGACATATTCGAGCTGAAAAGATATAATTATCTTCTCACTGTGGATTACCACTCATGGAATGTTGAGGTTTCCAAGCTGTCCTCACCCTCAGCAGCAGTTATACAGCACCTGAAAACTGTATTCACTCACCACGGAATACCAGAGAAACTTGCGTCAGACAACAGTTCACAATTCAGCTGCTTAGAATTCAAAACCTCTGCTAGAGACCATGAGTTCAAACACCAGACAAGCAGTCCACATTTCCCACAGACAAATGGAGAAGCTGAAAAAGCAGGGAAAACTGTTCAGAGTCTCCTACTGAAGGCTAAAGACCCCTTCAAAACACTGCTAGCTTATTGCGCCACACCTCTTGTGAATGGCTATAGTGCAGCAGAGCTGTCAATGGGCCGGAAAATGAACCAGCCTACCTGTTCCTCCTTTCCTTCTCCAACCTCATTTACTTGGACAAAGTGAGAAATTTTGGGACATCACAGAGTGAGAAAACAAAGAGCATACATGATCTTAGACACAGAGCAACATCTTTGTCACTGCTCAGGAGTAGTGAAACTGTTGGGATTTCAGACCAATTCACCAAGGTAACAATAGTCGGGCAGCATGCACCATGGTTGCTTGTGATTCAAACATCACAAGGTGAAATCAGACAGAACAGGCATGCACTTGTGCACCTTCAATGTCCACGAAAAGTAGAGAAAGAAATAGTGTGGCCTGATCCTTATGATGAGGACTACTTACTTGACGTGGACTCACCTGTTCAAGAATCTCCATCCTCTCTAACACTTCCAGGAACATTTAATGGATCGGTCGTATGTCTGTCCCACCACAGATATACTCCATAGTCTAATAGCTTAGGGCAAGTGATTAAAGAGGCAGAATAATCCTCTCACTTTGCCAGAGTGTTCAGGTAGTCTATCCTGGCTTCCATTAGATTTTGTGTTTGTTAAAGAGAGTTCCAATGTTGAAAACATTTCACAAAATGAAACTTCTCTTAAAAATAGGAATTGGTGAGAAAAGGAGGTAAACAAAGAGAGAGACTGTTAAAAACAAAGAGAAAGACATTTATAATATTGTCAATTTTTTTTATGTTTATGTAAGGAGCATAAGTTATGTGCTATGGGTAAAGTGAACTGAATCACTCAATTTCAGTGACTTTAACTTCAATGCATTTCTAGAGACAAAAAGTACGTACCTAGCTTTTCTTTTTTTTTCAAGAAGGGGGGATGTATTGGTAATTAACAGTGTTATCCCTATGCCACTCAGTCAGACAGTACCATGTGGGAGGAGGTCACATACTGTACAAGAAATACAGTTCCACTGAGAATCCTGCATGCTGGCATCCTGGTGTGCTCTGCACTATCCCTCAATAATGAACACAACAATTGTGACTCACCTTGGTTCTTCAGTTTCAAACAAAACTTTAAACTGCTTATTTTTGATTTCTGAATACAATAATATACTATTATCAAGAATATACAAGGAGAGCAGGGAGAGTTGCCTCAACAACTACCACCCAGTAGCACTCACACCTATTGTGATGAAGTGTTTTGAGAAGCTAGTCATAGCAAGAATTAACTCCCAACTGAGCAAGGACCTGCACCCATTGTGATTTGTTTACCACCACAACAAGGCGAGAAGCTTCATGTTCCAGGGTGTCAACATGATGAAAGATTTATCCTGAGCCAATATATTAATGCAATTACAAAGACGGCATGCCAGCAGCTATATTTCATTCGGAGGTTGAGGAGATTTCTTATGTCACTGAAGACTCTAGCAAATTTCTGCAGATGTACTATGGAGAACATTCTGACTATCACCTTCTGGCACGGAAACACCAAAACACAGGACTGAAAAAAGGAAAAAGCTGTAGAGGGTTGTAAACTCAGTCACCTCCATGATAGGTATTGGACTGCCCACCAACAAGGACATCTTCAAAAGGTGATGACTCAAGAAGGTAGGAGCCATCATGAAGGATCCTCTTCATCTGGGACATACTCACTTCTTATTACTGCCATCAATAAGGAAGTATAGGAGCCCGAAGGCGCGCACTCAATATTTTAGCAACGGCTTCTGCCCATTTGCCATCAGATTGTACTGCCGCCACAAAACAACAAATTTCACTATATATGTCAATGATAATAAACCTGATTCTGATATCTCTTTTACAGTACAGCTTTGCATTCAGTAACATGCATTAAAATTGCAATGGATTGCCTCTTTCTTTGCTTTCTTTTTTTGCTTTGTCAAAAGAATGCTTAATTAACTGGTCATTAGAAGTTCCAATCACAGCAACTACACTGGATTTACACTTTCTGTTAGATTGAAGTGGTGTTATCAGCAAGCTGCGCCCTTTCCTGTGGGACAGATATCCAACACTAGCTGTCTCATAGGTAAAACAGACTGCTGCATTTTTACGTTTTTAAAGTGCTCATTGCACAACACAAAGCTCCAGAAATTGGTATAAAGACTATGTTCCAAGCCTACTCTGAAAACACTCAACTCTTTACGCTACATTGACAACTGTATTGGTGCTGCTTCACACACCCATCCTGAGCTCGACAATTTCATCAACTTTGCTTCCAACTTCTACCTTGCCCTCAAATTTATTTGGACCATCATTGACACTTCTCACAACTCTCAGTCTCTCTGTCTCCATCTCTGACAACTTTTGCAAACCTATTGATTCTCACATCTTGACTATATCTCTTCCCAGCCTGTCACTTGTAAAAATTCCCATTCCCTATTCTCATTTCCTTCTCCTCCACCACCTCTGTTCTCAGCATGAGGCTTTCTATTCCAGAGCATTTGTTTTTCGAAGAATGGGGCTTTCCTTCCACTATCATCAGTACTGCCCTCATCCGTCTCTCCTTCATTCCTAGCATACCTGCCCTGATCTCATACTCCTACCGCCATGATATTGACACATCATTCTCCATAACTTCTGCCATCTGCAATGAGACAGACCCTACTACTAAGCATACCTTTCCCTCCCTCCTCCCACTCTCCGCTTTCCGTAGGAATGACTCTCTACATGTTTCCCTTGCCACTCATCCCTCCTCACTGATTTCTTTCCTGGCACTTACACGGCAAGTGTGATAAGTGCCGTACCTATGCCAACACCTCTCCCCTCATCACCAGAGTCCCAAACACCCCTTCCATATGAGCCAACACCTCACCTGTGAGTCTCTCGGGGTCATCTATTGTATCAAATGTGCCCTCCTCTATGTCAGTGAGACCTAAAGTAAATTGTGGGACTGCTTTGTCGAGCACCTTCAAAATGCAGGATGTCCCAGTGGCCACCCGTTTCAATTCAATTTCCCATTCCCATCCCAACATGTCTGTCCGTGGCCTTCTCTTCTACCACGATTAGGCCACACTCAGGATGGAGGAGCAACACTTCATATTCTGTTTGGGTAGCATCCAACCTGATGGTAAGAACATCAATTTCTCTTACCTCTGGTAATGTCTCCTTCCTCATTCCACATTCTGGTTCTTCTCCCTTCCCTTCTCCTCACCTGCCCTTCACCTCCCTCTGGTGCCCTTCCTCCTTCCACTTCTTTCATGGTCCACTGTCCTATCCTATGAGATATTTTGGCTAGCTTGGCACTGGAAGCATGGTGACACTTGCAGGTTAGCCCAGCACATCCTCTGTCTATCTTGGTCTTTGATGCAAAGCAATGCATTTCATTGTACATTTCAATTCTTCAATGTACATGACAAATAAGTATAATCTAATCTAATCTCTATTAAATTCCTTCTTCTCCTGCCCTTTACCTCTTCCAGCTATCACCTCCAACTTCTTACATTGTTCTCCTCCCACACCCACTCTCCTTCTCCCTCACCTATCACCTGCCAGCTTGCAATTCTTCCCTCCCACCCACCTTCTTATTCTGGCTTCTGCCTCTTTCCTATCCAGTCCTAATAAATAATAGGACTCAGCCTGAAACATCAGCAGTTTACTCCCTTCCATGGATGCTACCTGCCTGCTGAGTTCCTCCAGCATTTTCTGGCTGTTACTCAAGATTTTCAGCATCTGAAGAATCTCTTGTGTTTATGAATGCAGTTTTAAGTAGTCAGAGAGCTAGTCCTCATAAGAATGAAAAAATAATTTCCTATTCGAGAAATTATTCATCATTGCCTGATTTGTTATTGATGTACAAGTTAAAAAGTGCTAAAGTGACTAACCCAATATCAACAGTGTCAAATTTAATCAAAAGTAGCAAACTTTTCACAGTGTGCCTTAAAATTCCTTAGTGTCATAACTTATACAGCACTACCATGGCTTATTGAGCTTCTTTCCAACAAGTACAATTTTCCAGGGTAATTGGGAAAATACACCCTTAAATCCCTCAGTAAAATTTCAACACAAAATGCATGTGCAGCATCTCTATTAAATGTTAGTGAGCAGTTGCCTAAATGCTACAGAACAAAATGGAAACCACTTAAAGAACAATTATTAAACAGTCCATAAAAACACTTTCACACATTTAGAATAGCAGTATTTTCTGACACCATCTCCATGAATGCAGAACACAGATCATTTGGAGAAACTGCACATCATCTTTAAATTAACCTTTGTCAAATAGTGCAAACTGAATCATCTGTCGCTCAATCTTAGTAAAGCAAAGGAGATGGTGATGGACTTTATGAAGACTAAGCCTGCACTGCTCGCTGTTACTATTGAAGTTGAGGACGTGGATGTGGTGAGGACCTACAAGTAACTGGGGGTGCACCTGGATTACAGACTTGAGTGGAGCACCATCACAGAGGCTGTGTACAAGAAGGGCCAGAGTGACCTCTACTTCATGGGGGGACAGGGGTCCTTTGGAGTATGCAGGCCCCTCTTCACGTGTTCTACCAGTATTGTCACCAGTACAATCTCCTATGCAACACAGGTGATGCCAACATGCTCAATAAACTGATTAAAAAGGATGGCTCCATTATAGGAGTCAAACTAGGCACCCTGGAGATTGTGGTAAAGCAAAGGATCCTATGGAAAATCCTGGTAATTCTGGACAACGTTTCTTACCTTCTGCATACCACCTTGGCTGAATAGAGGAGCACTTTTAGTTAAAAACTAAGACAACTGTGCTGCTCCAAAGAGTGCTATATGAGGTTATTCTTACCCTCGGCCATTAGGCTCTGTAATGAATCAACCTCTCCCACCACATTGAACTGATACTAAGCTATATAGGCCCTAGAATATTTATTTCCTATCGCATCAAGTTATGTAGCTTTAGACCAGTCAATAACTTAGTCAGGAACATTGGGTTGACTGGACCGAATTACAATTCCATGCAGGATTATGTCAATATTCTGTTCATCAAACTTCAACCTGGCTCATAGCAATGAGTGATATATTTGGAGCTACACAAATGGCAAACTGGGTCTGATGTTGAAGGAAAAAGGGGCGGTGAACCCTTTTCAATGGCAAATTAACATCTTTCAGCTCTATATGATGTAGTATATCCTGGAGAAGCACAATCAAACAAAAACATATGACTGGGACCTGTAAAAAGGTTTCAGAAAATGAAGAACAATGCAGTGAAATGAGGATAAAAACCTACAAAACTGAGAAGGAGGAAAAGCAACTGAAAGTAGTGAAGCTGATAACCATAGATGCCGGGACCTGATCATGAAACCAAAACTGGGACCTGCAGCAGATCAGACAGCATTTGTGAAAAAGGGATAACAGGGTATAACTTTTCAGCAACACACAAAGGAGCTGGAAGAACTCAGTGGGTCAGGCAGCAGCTATGGAGGGAAATAGGCAGTCAACTCTTTGGGTTGAGACTACTCATTCATATGAGGCCTCGACCCAAAATGTCAACTGTTAATTTCTTCCCACTGATGCCGCCTGACCTGCTGAGTTGAAACACCACTGAAGCCATTGACTTGAAACACTAACCCTACCTTGTACTCTCTACAGATGCCATCGGATCTGCTGCTTCAGAGTTAAATCTACTTTATATGAAAAAGAAAGATGTTCTCAAATTTGAAAACTGGATGGATCATATCATCCTTATTTGCTAATAATGGTGTAGTTTAAGGGAGAAGTGGGATCTGGAAATATGAAAAATATTTTTTCTCCTTTGAAATATGCAGATGATCTTGCCCTACTTCAGTTCACATTGAAAAGACATAATCACTCAAAAACAGTACTCAAATGTCAGATTAAGTATCCTCCTGTTGATCTTGTATCACATCAGCAAACAGATGTGTGGGAATGATAAACCACAGTGACTCGAATATTAAATGGCAATCCATCACTCACAGCATTATGAGTCAATCAGGAACAATTCTCCAGCTGCGTCTGGTTTATATTTGCATAATCCCTGTACTTTCCCAACACTGACGTTAGAATACATATCAGTAGTATATGGATGTTCATTATTTCATTCTGTTTCATTACCTTTTTTTTTAAATACAAAGGCTTCATTGACAATGCTGAGTAGATCAAAGTGGCCAGCAAGCAAACTGTCATAAAACATAGACACAGAAAATCTTTTGACCTGTACTTTCCAGTGACGGAGTTAACACAAGACTTCGATTAAATTAGCCCAAAAAGTTTAAGAGATGGAAAATAGAAAAGGCTGTAGGCGTTGGAAATGTTTTCAGGGCCAGAGAAATGTTCATTTGTCAAATTAATATCACAAGTATACACCTTTAACTAAGGTGTAAAACAATGAAATTCTCATCAATTCTATGATTTCAACAACATTTCACAGATGGAGATGTAAATTCTGGATTTCTATATTTGATTTCTTTTGTCCAAAATCTGCTGTCAGCTTCACAATCTAATAACAAAGCATACTGGCATTTTCACCATCAGAACAGTTGCAAAATCTGAGCACCAAACAGTTAGAAAGGACTGAAATCCTACATATTCTCAGAGTTAATTTGTAATGCTTTGTGTTGCATGCACAGCAGACAGAAAAAAACAAACCAGGTCTCCAAAATTTCTCCTGCATAGTGGAATGTTTTATGTGCCATGCAGTATGTTATCAATCAAAACTTTAAAAAATATATTGCTAATTATGAAGAGGGACTTACCTTGAGATTTTCCATGTTTGCAATTTCCTTCTCCTGTGAGTGAATCACAATGACCTCCAAAAATATGCACTTGTGGTTCTTGCTACAGATGAAAAATTTACTTGTGTTGCCATGGACTGCCAAAGTGAAGCACCCTTCCAGGGAAAAATTAAGTTCTCGACCTATGTTGCTGGTTAGTAGACTTGCATCCATGAGAAACTATGTCTCAATGCATTATATTCATGTATGTTGTTGTGGAATAAATACACACATTTAAATACCTGGGGAAAAGCTGTATTGCAAATAATATATAGAAAGAAAGTGTGATGTGAAACTTAGAGTATTCAATTCATGTGTAAATGTAGTAGGCTCTGCATTATACATCCTTATTTACACTAGACATTGAAATTTAAAGTTAGTTGGTAAAATGACATAACACAGTTGGACATATCTTATTGAACAAGAACATTAGAACCAAGTGTGCAAAAATAAGCAACTTCAGGAGTAAAGATAGGAGGAAGCTGCTCACAGATGGCACCAACACTAGTCGAGTGGATCAAGTTCTTTGCTTGGCTGTGTATGCAATAAGGAAAATTCAATGAGACTTCAGTGAGCTAAGGATAGGTAAAGTGAATGAGCAGGTACATGGAATATAGAATATAATATAGAAAAGTGTAATGAAATCTTTGATATAAGAAATTGAGAGGTGGGTATTCTTATATATGAACCACTGAAGGTACATTTAGGGACATGTATGTACAGCAAGCAACCAAGAAGGCAAATGTTATGTAAGCCCTCATTGCAATATGAATTGGGCATATGAGTAAAAGTGCTTACACAAAGGTCTTCATGGAACTGCACCTGGAATATTAAGAATGAAGATGACAATCATACACGTGAGAATGCACACATTCCAGCTATTGAGGGTTTCTTTGTAATTGTTTGTTTCAGTCTTCTCAAGTCTTGATTGAAGCACAGAGACAACCACACTCCCTGATTACCTTAGTCCCTGTTCTGGGAAAGAAGATCAGTGACTTAGATGGACACTGTTAAAGGAGTGATATTAATTTAGTTCCAGATTAATGCTTTTGAACCACAGTGACGGCATTAGTTTTTAATTAGTTGAAGCGTTTATAGTTTTGATATTTTGGAATTCTCTGCGCATGAACAATGTGGAGGGCCAGCCAATGACAGATTTTCAGATATTCGAGAATTTATTGGAGAAAAGGCATTTTGAGCTAAAAGATCAGCTGTGATCTGAGAAAGCACTAAAAACAAAAGTCTACACTGCACTTTCTATTTCTTATGTTAATCTGACATAAACAGCCATTTCCCAATTATAAACACAAGATTCTATACCACCATTTGGACTAATCGATATTCTATGTTCCGAATATCATCTAGAAAATCTATCATGTGCTCTGCATAAACCTCCCACAAAGTAAGTTTCTTATGAAAAAGGAACAGATGTCAGTTCGACATTTAAATTGCATATATTGGAACTAACAAGCTTTTTTAAATTATTCCATCTTTGACCACAGCCATACAATAAGAGTTAAACCTACATACCACTGCATGACCACATTTTGTCTCAAATTTCCAGCATCATGAAAAATGGAACTGAGAAATGTAATTTTGTCTTGCTCCTCACCATATAAAAAAAAAGCCTGGCCTGAAATTCTTTGTGGGTTCCCTGGGTTTCCCATCTTAACTCCAGCAAGAAATCTGCAAAGGGTTTGCAGAATTTCAGCCTTTGTTCAGCTTCATATAGGTTCATTGTTATAAATTACAGTTTCATGAATCTTGAATTTTGAATCCATTAGATCCAAAAGCAGTTTCTATTTCAAATTTGTCACATTTATAAGTAAATAAGGTTTTGCAAGCACAGTCTTGAATTTCTGTGTGCACTCATTACCATGTAAAATAGCTTCTTGTTTTTCAAGACCATATGTTCTTCTTTAAAACAACGAATTATTTTTAGCACTTTGCTTGCTTACAGATTTCCATAAAATTGCTAAGATTACTTTAGATGAATCTGCTCTGAAGTTACAGCAGTTTCCATATAAATCAATCAATCTAAATGCAAGAAACATTTCTATAAACAGCACATTGCAGCCATCGTTGAACATATTCCGTTATTAAATCTTATTTGAATATAAATAATCATAACTAATTAGTATATTATTTATTTTATAAAAAAAGAAAACCAGTAACTTAGCATTTTACATGATATGCAATAATTATTAGTTGTTCAGTAGAACAGAATTAATTTTATTATTAAAAGTTAATTAAGCACAGTTAGGGTCACTTCACATGAAAGAATTTATTTCATTTTAAACAGATCAAAGTTATTCAAATCTTCTGTGTTATTTACAGGTTCACAGCATCACGTTATAAGGTGAGTTTCTCACGAAGTAGCCAGATAGCCAAAAACATTTCCCTCACTGTTCCTAATTATGGTTTCCCTGCCTGTAAGACTTCTTATGTTGAAATAGAGAGGAGACATTTGCAATAGCTCATCCTTTTCAAATATCTTACTAAAAATAAATTGCTACGTAAAATCTTCTTGTATTTTTCAGTCTCCTTCCATTGCAAAGCAGTATTCTCCAGGAGATGCAGAGGGCAGCAGATTTAACTCAGTGGTAAAGAAAGGTCTCATAAGATACAGGTTACAAATTCAAATTGGTCAGTTGGTCTTAATTCAAAACTTCTTTAAGCAGAAACATATTTTGTTAATTGTTTTTTAACATTTTATGCTTGTGCCATATTCATAGTAACAGCTTGCTCGGCATCAATCCAGTTAAAATGTCTCCCTCTTTCATGTGACTTTCTAGTGTTACAGCAGAATCACAACTGTAATTTTTCAGTTTGAGTCTGAAGTGCTTAACTTAAATTTGTGCATCAATTGTCCACATAAGCCATTTGTGCCGAAGAAATTAAGTGATGACCATAGACTAAAGTGAAGGTCAAAATTAGAAATCTCCTGCGTTGGGTCATTCTTAAGGTGTTTACTTGCAATCTTTTGTCAGGTAGGCATTCCAAGTTCCATTTGGATTTTAAAAAATCTTGTTGAACACGGAGTGTATTAATCCACAAGCATTTCAAATGCTGGCAGGTGATATTGTAATGAACTGTTGAAATAGGATGTATTTCTACTCATTTTATTGGACTGTGTCAAAGTCTCCTGAAATATGGATCGAGAAAAACAATTTTCTTGGCATTGTCAGCCCATGTAGATTTAAGTGTACCAGTGATGCACTGCATCACATTACTGAGTTGGGCATCACCAAAGTGGTTGAGTTTTACCTGGCCCAGGAGGTGCACAGTACTCAGCTACTGAGTATATTGCTGGTGGTCCCACACTGTTGCAGATGCTCCTCAACTAGAACTTGCTAGAATCTGGATCATATTTCCCCGGGAACTCAAACCTTTTGCCCTCTGCAAAGTGAACTCATCTGTAGGATGAAAATGTCTACAAATAACAGTTATGTTTCCTTCAATTGGTTATGGGTTTTTTTTTTCAATGTCTTCACGATGGAAGAAGTATCATTACAATCTCCTGTTTTGACTTTGGAGAATGAGAGCTGATGCAATGCTGATGTCCCTTTGAATTTAATTCCAGTTTCGCTCCCTTGGACCTTTTCATAGCACATTGCACATTATAGAACAGTATAGTCCCTTCCGTCCACAATGTTGTGCTGACCTTTTAACCTGCTCTACAATCAATCTAGCCCTTTCTTCCTACATAATCCTCCATTTTTCTATCATCTGTGTGCCCATCTAAGAGTTTTTAAATGCCCCTTATGTATCTGCTTTTACCATTACCTCTGACAGGGCATTCCACACCCCCACCACTCAATGTAAAGAGCTTACCTCTGATATTTCCCCATACTTTCCTCCAATCACCTTGAAATTATGACCTCATGTATTAGCCATTTTCACCTTGGGAAAAAGTATCTGGCTATCCACTCTATCTTTGTCTCTTATCATCTCTATTAAGTCACCTCTCATGCTCCTTCATTCCAAAGAGAAAGCTTGAGGTTACTCAGCCTATCTTCATAAGACATGTCCTCTAGTTCAGATAGCATCCTGGTAAATCTTCTCTGCACCCTCTCTAAAGCCTCCGCATCGTTCCTATAAATGAGGGACCTGAAATGAACACAATATTCCAAGTGTGATCTAACAAGGTTTTATCATGTTTCAATATTATCTCGCGGCTCTTGAACTCAATCCCCCAACTAATGAAGGCCAACACATCATATGCCTTCTTAACAGATTTTTATTTATTAAAATATTAATGGTAAAATTTCCACCACATCCACATGAAGGCTCAGTCATATACATTCTGCAGCATAATTGGGGCTTTTAAGGATGAGAAGACATCATTTCTAATTTTAAACTATTGCATCTGTGACACTAATCAATAGATTCAATTCTTTGAGAGGCTCCGGAGATAAACCCCGAGAATTCTATAAAAATGGTAGGTTAGATTAAATTATTTTCATTTAGACATTACCTTCCAGGTGTGTCCTTAAGTTTTTGCAATCAAATCATTACCTCTTGAGCTGTAGCTATTCTTGCTCAATATACAAATATGGCCCGACAAGGACTTGCAAAATGGATACTGAGCCCAAATCAATTAACGCCAATAATTTTAACATGTTTCATTTCCATATTGCTTTATGCTATTCAAATCCAAAATAGAAATATTGCAAAGAGATACAAGTAGCATAGAAAGCAATCACACAATGACACAAAAGCAAGGACAGAGCCCAAGATTGTCAAGGACATCATAGAGTGAAGTACAGTGATAGACAATAAAAATATACAAAAGTATACAATTTCTACCTTACAAACAGATACAAGCTATCTGCAGTAGACACCAAATATCCACACACATCCATTAGGTGAAGAGATTTCTCCTCATTGGTATCATAATAGGTGGCTGCCACCTTCCCCAGTCTCCTCCCCAGCTTATTTAGTTACTGAGATCTCTCAGTTCTGGGCTCTACAACCAGAAGAAGCACGTTCAGAGTAAATCTTTTAAGAATCTTGTGTATTTTAATGAAAACTTTAGCATTGATTGATAGTCATTATTTATTTAATGCCTCATTAGACAAACCCTCACATTCTTCTCGGTATCAGTTTGATGTAAATGTACCCTCTTATAGCTCATTCTATTGGATTTTTTGGATAAGGTGACCAAACTTTAGTATCATATATAGATTTACATGACAACAGTAAGATACCTACCCTCTTCTGCTTTTTTGTAATAAAAACTCAAATACCCACTAATTGCACCATCTCCCCTCCACTCCCCACTGCCCCAGTCACTTGCTGTTCCTATTTAAGTGCAACAAACACATACAATGCCTTTTGAAGATGCCCCGTTGTCTTTTAAAAACATAATGTTTCTACCTGTAAATATTATTTTTGATAAGCCATCTTTTTACCTGATTAGTCTATAACTTTGTGGGTTTTTTTTTTGTAAATTCCTCACTACTTATTTTCCACCCAGTCACATATGTCAATAAACATAACAAAGTTCATTCCATGCAACTAGACAAGATGGACTTGGGAGTTCTTGTGCAGGATTCCCTAAAGGTTAATTTGCAGGTTGAGTCAGTGGTGAGGAAGGCAAATGCAAAGTTAGCGTTCATTTCATTTTTTTTTGGCATGTGCCTATGTGCGTGCGCGTCTGTGCGTGTGCGTGCGTGCATCCGTGATGATGTCTTTTTCATGGCTTTTTTTATACAAGGCGCAGAGCGAGAAAGAGACTGTGTGGCTCGCCGCTCCTCACACAGTCATTTTCGCAGTTTTTTTCCCTTTATTTTACGAGGTTGACTTGCAATCTCGACACTCAACCCAGCACGGATGGAAAGCGTATTCGGGAGCGGACCTGACTGGTTTTGAACCCGGGATCCTCTGATCCCGGGTCCAGCGCCGATGTCATTGCGCCACCAGCCGGCCCATTAGTTAGCGTTCGTTTCAATAGAATTAGACTATAAAAGCAAGGATGCTTTATAAAGCACTGTTGAGGCCTCACTTGGAGTATTGCGAGCAGTTCTAGGCCTCTTATCTAAGAAAGGATGTGCTGAGAGTTCAAAGGAAGTTTACAAGAATGATTCTGGGATTGAAAGGCTTCTCCCATGAGGAGCGTTTGATGGCTCTGGGCCTCTACTCACCAGAATTCAGAAGAATGAGGGATGGCCTCTTTGAAACCAATAGAGTGGATCTGAAGAGGGTGTTTCCCTTCATAGAGTCTAAGACCAAAGGACACAGCTTCAGAATAGAGGGGCATCCTTTTAGAACGGAGGCGAGGAGGAATTATTTTAACCAGGGAGGGGTGAATCTGTAAAAATTTACTGCCAAAGGGAGCTTTGGAGGCCAAGTCACTGGGTATATTTAAGAAAGAGATTGATACATTCTTGATTAGTCAGGGAATATAGGGATATTAGGAGAAGGCAGGGGATTGGGGCTGAGAGGGAACGTGGATCTGCCGTGATTAATTGGTGGATAAGATTTGATGGGGCAAATGGCCTAATTCTGTTCCTATGCAACATCTGTCATTTCACTTTTCCCCATCCTAACAAGCAGTGACCAAAACACTCAATACATATGAAGCAGCGCCAATTTGCGCTTTTTCCAATTTAGTCCACGGTATTTGGTGTTCACATTGTGGCCTTCTCAGAGAGAGGAAACATAGATTGGGTGTTTGCTTTGTGCTCAGTCCACAGGGATGATTTTAAAAACGCTAACACGAGGAATTCGGCAGATGCTGGAAGTTCAAGCAACACACATCAAAGTTGCTGGTGACTGGACTATTCCTCTTCTCACCCTGTCTCTTGCAAAGATGCCATCCCCTTCTTGCAATTCCTCCGTCTCCGCTGCATCTGCTCTCAGGATGAGGCTTTTCATTCCAGAACGAGGGAGATGTCCACCTTTTTTAAAGAAAGGGGCTTCCCTTCCTCCACTATCAACTCTGCTCTCAAACGCATCTCCCCCATTTCACGCACATCTGCTCTCATTCCATCCTCCCGCCACCCCACTAGGAATAGGGTTCCCCTTGCCCTCACCTACCACCCCACCAGCCTCCGAGTCCAACATATTATTCTCCGTAACTTCCGCCACCTCCAATCGGGATCCCACCACTAAGCACATCTTCCCTCTCCTGTTCTCTCTGCTTTCTGCAGGGATCGCTCCCTACACGACTCCCTTGTCCATTCATCTCCCCATCCCTCCCTACCGATCTCCTTCCCGACACTTATCCTTGTAAGCAGAACAAGTGTTACACATGCCCTTACACTTCCTCTCTCACCACCATTCAGGGCCCCAGACAGTCCTTCCAGGTGAGGCGACACTTCACCTGTGAGTCAGCTGGGGTGATACACTGCGTCTGGTGCTCCCGATGTGGCCTTCTATATATTGGCGAGACCTGACACAGACTGAGAGATTGTTTTGCTGAACACCTACGCTCTGTCCGCCAGAGAAAGCAGGATCTCCCAGTGGCCACACATTTTAATTCCACGTCCCATTCCCATTCTGCTATGTCTATCCACGGCCTCCTCTACTGTAAAGATGAAGCTACACTCAGGTTGGAGGAACTACACCTTATATTCCATCTGTGTAGCCTCCAACTGATGGCATGAACATTGACTTCTCTAACTTCCGCTAATGCCCCACCTCCCACTCGTACCCCATCTGTTATTTATTTATATACACACATTCTTTCTCTCTCTCCTTTTTCTCCCTCTGTCCCTCTCACTATACCCCTTGCCCATCCTCTGGGATTTTCCCCCCTCTCTCCATTTTCTTTCTCCCTCGGCCTCCTGTCCATGATCCTCTCATATCCCTTTTGCCAATCACCTGTCCAGCTCTTGGCTCCATCTCTCCCCTTCCTGCCTTCTCCTATCATTTCGGATCTCCCCCTCCCCCTTCCACTTTCAAATCTCTTATTAGCTCTTCTTTCAGTTCGTCCTGACGAAGGGTCTCGGCCTGAAACGTCAACTGTGCCTCTTCCTAGAGATGCTGCCTGGCCTGCTGCGTTCACCAGCAACTTTGATGTGTGTTGCTCCACAGGGATGATACTGGGTTTCCTGTTGCATGCCACATTCATTTTGAATCACACTGCTATTCCAATTTGTCTACCTGTGGCTTCCCTCTCTGACACATATAAACTACAGGAACAACGTCTAATAAGCATTAAAAAGAACAGGAATTTCGCAACTTCAGGTAAAATGCTCTCCCATTATCTTTTATTATTATGCTGATGTCCCTTTTGACCTGAAGCACCTCACTAATGATTACCCTTATGTTCCTTATCACCTGATCTGCCTTAACCCATCTCCATATATTATTTTGTCTTTAACCACACTACTGCACCAGGATCTGCCTCAAAACTATAACAAAGCTAATTTTCACCCTGTTTTAAGGAAGGGTTGCTGACTTGATACATTAATTTCTTATTCTTTGAGGACAAAAGAGATTGCAGATGTTGGAATCTAGAACAATAACAAAATATTGAAAGAACTCAGTGGCTCAAACAGCATGTCTGGAAGCAAAAGTTATAAGGTGCATAACTTCTCCAAATTGGCAGAGGATAAGTGGTCCTGAGGTGAGATCTCATCCCAAAATGATACTGTTTGACCCAGTGAGTTCTGCCAGCATTCTGCTGCAGCGTCCTGATGAATAGTCTCACCCAAAAAGTTGACTGTTTACTCTTTTCCATACATGCTGCCTGGCCTGCTGAGTTCCTTCATCATTTTGTGTGTTACTTGGATTTCCACCATCTGCAGATTTTCTCATCTTTCTGCCAGCATTCTGTTTTGTTCTCTTTCCACTGATGTTGCTTATCTGGCTGTGTTTTTCCAGCATTTCTGTTTTGCCTAATAGGAGGTCATTATTGCACATTATAAATTGTCAAGACAGCCACTGTACCCTATTTTCAATAGCTTGCTAACTGAACAATAATATCAGATTCCATCCTGTTTTCAGTACATTCCTGTTAACTCCAAACTCAGATTTAATTTTGTATGCTCTTATCTAAACTATTTTGAAAACCCAAATATGCCACACATACCAAATCATGCTAACATGAATTAACTTCACAAATCTGTGCTGACACCTTGAAATTGTGTTATGATTTTTTCTATGTCTGATGAATACACTTTTCATTATGGAGGTTATCATGTTCTTTAGTGTTGCTGTCAGGCTAATTGGATTTATGGCTGCATTATTTAACATCCAATGAATGATTCATTGGTCAGATTAGATTAAAGGAAGAGGCCTACAAAGTTGTCAAAATAAGTAAGCTTCAAGATTTTTAAAAATATTAATAAAAGCAAAATGAGAGTGAACAACTAGGAGATATCAGAGATGAGTGAAAATAAAGTTAAACTATTACAGGCAAATAAAACAATATTACAAGGTGCGGTAGAAAAGAGAAAATAACTTTGTATTGGTGCGTATGGTGGCTTTTCCCCTCGTTTCCTCATTTCCTGCATTAACAGTTTACATGTACTCCCTTTCAAACTACAGAAGCCATTCTAATATCCAGAGAAAGTTAAAATAAAAACCTAAAGGTGCTGAAAAACTAAAATAAAAGCATAGTATGCTGTCCATACACAGCAGGTCAAGCCAGATTAGTGGGAAGAGAAACAGAGAAAATATTTTAGGTTGAAGACACTTAATCAGAACTGGAAAGGAAACAGAAGAAGCTTGTTAAGCTGCAGGGAGGCTCTCATAGAGTAAAATTGGGCAACCATTGGGCAAAACTATAAACAGAGTTATCTTACTAATAAGTGAAAACAAAGTGAGAATATAGAGAAAAGAATATGGCACTGTCACCTGCAGCTCCAGCTTGGACCTCTGGCTGATTACCTCCAGGCCGAGACCTTTCTCAGATCCACTGGGCCCTGCTGCACCTCTTCTTCTACCATTAACCCTCAACCACTCCTGGTCTCTGAGGCTCCCTTGTCCTTCTTATCCCTTCATTTCCCTTACCCTCCATCTTCTTCCCATAACACTTTCCCTGAACATGCCAACTCTCCTTTCTCCTTTGAACCCTCTAACCCTCTACCATCCCCTGACCCCAGCTCTAATCATTGCTGTGTCTTCACCATCCCCTCTGTCCTTTCCTTTCTGAGGCAGAATGGTTTATTCCCTGCTAGGCCTTACCTTTGTTCTCTCCCTGCACCTACACCTGAATGAGTACCATGCCTACCACAATGCTGAGCTCTTTTTCTGTCTCCTTTGTCTTTGAGCCAACTTCTTTGACAAGGATTCCCCATCCTCAACAATGACCTGTTCTCCTATCTTCAACTTCCTCTTCTTTCTGGATACCACACTCTGGCCTTCTGCCCACTCTGGATCATTTCATCTCTAACTGCTAAAGACACATCATATATCTCAACTCCACCACTCCTCTATTCTAACTTCACCAACTCTGAACGCACTTCCACCCCACCCTTTCTGCACCAATTCCAACTTCACCATCAAACCCTCTGAAGAGTGGGGAGCTGTGGTAATCTGGCAGGCAGACCTCTAACTTACTTAAGGCTGCTAGCAGCTCTCAGACACCTCGTCTTACTTACCCTTTGCACAGGACCACTAAGGAGCACCAGGCCATTGTCTCCCACACTATCACCAACCTCATTCACTGACTCTGGAAATCTCCCATCCACTGGCACCAACCTCTTAGTTCCCATACTCCATATCGCTCATTTCTACAGCCTACCACGGCCCTGACACTGCCAGTAGGCCTTTTGTTTCTGCCTGCCCCTGACCCACATTCCCCTCAAATCCATTTTGCCCCTCTGTTTCAGCCCCTTCTTACCTGCAATTGTAATATTTCACATGCTTTCCATCAATTCAATCACTTGTAGTTCGCTGGCCCAGATCATCTTATTTTCACTATAGATGTCCTGTCCTTATACACTTCCATCCCCCATCAATAAGGCATTTAAGCTCTCCACTTCTTTCTGAACAACAGACAACCAGTTGCCTCCACTACCACCCTCAACAATTTCTCTTCTGGCTTCTCCCACTTTCCCCAAACCCAAGGTGAATCCGTGCCTATCTTCATAGGCCCAAATGCTGCCTTTCCATCAGTTATGTGGAACTGTCCATGTTTCAAGCCAACTCTGGTAAAGCTCCCCAGCTGTTTTCCCGCTACACTGATCACTGCATTGAAGCTGCTTCCTGCACCCATGCTGAGCTATTTAATTTCATCAACTTTACCTCCAAATTCCTTCATGTCATCGTGTACTTTAACTTCTCTCCCTCTTTGAACTCTCTGCCTCCATCTATTACAAACCTATTGATTCTCACAGTTATCTTGACAATACCTCTTCCCACCCTGTCACTTGCACAAATCTTATTCTCTTTTCTCATTTCCTCCATCTCTGCTTCATCTGTTCTCAGGATGAGGCTTTCCATTCTAGAGCAACTGAGATGTCCTCGTTTTTCAAAAAACAGGATTTCCTTGCCACAATCACTGTTACTGCCCTCACCTACATCCCCTCCATTTACTGCACATTTGCCTTCACCCCATTCTTCCTCTCTCATAAAAGGGAGATTGTCTGTATTTGTATCCAACAATCATTCTCCCTTCTTTCTGCCAACTCTACAGGATCTATCACTGAGCATACCTTTCTCTCCACGCACTATAGCCTTCACATTTTCCAGAAGGATTGCTCTCTACATGACTTCCTTGTCCACTCATCCCTCCCCACTGATCTCTCTCTTGACACTTATCCCTGTAAGCAGGACAAGTGCTACACCTGCTCCTGCACCTCCTCCCTCGCCATCATTCAGGGCCCCAAACAGTGCTTCCAGGTGAGGCAACAGTTCACAGGTGAGTCTGCCCAGTACTCCCAGTATGGCTTCATCTACTTCAGTGAAGCCCAGTGCAGATTATGGGACAGCTTTGTCAAGCACATTCACTCTGTCTGCCACAAAAGATAGGATCTTCTGAATGCTACCCATTTCAATCCAACTTCCCATTTCCATCTTGACATGTCTGTCTATGGCCTCCTCTACTGTCATGATCGGGCCAAACACAGATTAAAGGAGCAAAGCCTCATATTCTACTTGGTTAGCCACCAAACTGATGGCTTGAACATTGATTTCCATAAATTCCAGTGATTTCTAACCATCCTTCCTTTTCTCCTTTTCCATTCCTCACTCTGCTTTCCCTCACATTTCCCTTACACTTCTCTTCTCCTCACATGCCCATCACCACCCTCTATGCCCCCTCCTCCTTCACTTTCTGTCCTCCCCCATTAGACTCCTCCTTCTCGAGTCCTTTATTTCTTCAACCCCTCTCCCCTCATTTTCTACTTCATCTCACCTCCCACATCCACCCTCCTTCCCCCTCAGCGGGACTAACTTACGGTCTGACAGCTTGTACTCCTTCCCCTTCCCCCCCACCACCTTCTTATTCTGCCTCCTTCCCCCTTCCTTTTGAAACCAGATAAAGGATCTTGGTTCAGAGTGTCAATGTTTACTCCATTCCATATGTGTTGAGGTCCTACAAAATTTTGTGTCGTGCTCTGGATTCCCAGCATCTACAGAATCTCTTCTGATTGTAATAAATGCTGGCCTCTGCAATGAGGTAAAGTTCTAAGTACATTTATGTCACCATATACAACCCTGAGATTCATTTTCTTGTAGGAATACTCAATAATTCCATAATAGAATCAACGAAGCGCCAACTTGGGCGTTCAACCTGTATGCAAAAGACAACAAACTGTGCAAATACAAAAAGAAATAAATAATAATTATAATAAATAAATCAGCAATAAATATTGAGAACACGAAATGAAAAGTCCTTGAAAGTGAGTCTATTGATTCTGGAAACATTTCAATGATGAAATGACGTTGAGTAAAGTTATCTTCTTTGGTTCAGAAGCCTGATGCATGAGGGGTAATAACTGCTCCTGAATCTGAGATTGTGAGTCTTAAGGTTCCTGTAACTTTCTTCTGATGGCAGAAGTGAGAAGATAGCAAGCCCTGGGTGGTAGGGGTCCCTGATGATGGATTATGATTTCCTCAGTGCTGGGGAGGGTTTTATGCATGGATGGACTGGGCCACATACACATTTTTAAAATCAGATTAGATGCAAGAATACAAATATCTGCATCTCATGACCACCAATTCCCTTGTCCACAAATCACTCCCTAGGAAAGAACTTCATTTAATTTTTTGTCATATCTCTTCTTAGCTCACGTTGCTTTCAGGAAGACACTAACCACCCCAGGTTCTCCTTGTGAACAATGTCACTCATCCACTATATGTGCTAATAAATTTCTTTTGCACCCCATCCAAGGCTTTGACAGATTTCTTTGAGTAGAATAGCCCAAAACTAAGCAAAATATACAGTCAAGGACTATTTAGATTACTGTTGTTCTCTTTACGGAACAATCCAAAAAAAACAACATGCTTTTTTTTTAAAGTCTTCTCTTCTTGTCAACTGTTTGGACAATTTTGTTTGGAGAGCCCAAAAGCATGAGTCATGTGGGAGAAATCACACATCTTTAGAAGCAGAGGCAATTTTGATCTCTTCCATTCTCTGCTTGCCTTGGTATTAGTTTTAGTTCATTATTGTTACATATGCCAAGATACAAGTTGCCTTGCATAGCGTTTAAGAGGATAAAATGAAAGCAAATGAAGACATAGTGCTGTAAGCTAGGATATGGAGACACAGTGCAGCGAGACAGAATATGGAAACACAGTGCAGCGAGACAGAATATGGAGACAGTGCGTCGAGACAGAATATGGAGACAGTGCGTCAAGACAGAATATGGGGAGACAGTGCGGCGGGAGAGAATATGGGGAGACAGTGCGGCGGGACAGAATGTGGGGACACAGTGCGGCGAGACAGAATATGGAGACAGGGCAGCGAGACAAAATATGAAGACAGTACAGCGAGACAGAATATGGAGGCACACTATAGTGAGACAGAAAATGGAGACACAGTGCAGCAAGACAGAATATGGAGACAGTGCGGCGAGACAGAATATGGAGACAGTGCGGCGAGACAGAATATGGAGACAGTGCAGCGAGACAGAATGTGGAGACACAGTGCGGCGGGACAGAATGTGGAAACAGAGTGCAGCGAGACAGAATGTGGAAACAGAGTGCAGCAAGACAGAATGTGGAGACATTGTGCATCGAGACAGAATATGGAGACATAGTGCATCGAGACAGAATATGGAGCCACAGTGCATCCAGACAGAACATGGAGCCACAGTGCAGCGAGACAGAATATAGAGACAGTGCAGCGAGACAGAACATGGAGCCACAGTGCGGCGAGACAGAATATGGAGACAGTGCGTCGAGACAGAATATGGGGACACAGTGCGGCTGGACAGAATGCGGGGACACAGTGCGGCGGGACAGAATGTGAGGACACAGTGCGGTGAGACAGAATGCGGAGCCACAGTGCGGCGAGACAGAATGCGGAAACAGTGCAGCGAGACAGAATATGGAGACAGTTCAGCGAGACAGAATATGGAGACAGTGCAGCGAGACAGAATATGGAGGCACACTATAGTGAGACAGAATATGGAGACACAGTGCAGCGAGACAGAATATGGAGACAGCGCGGCGAGACAAAATATGGAGACAGTGCAGCGGGACAGAATGTGGAGACACAGTGCGGCGGGACAGAATGTGGAAACAGAGTGCAGCGAGACAGAATGTGGAGACATTGTGCGTCGAGACAGAATATGGAGACATAGTGCATCGAGACAGAATATGGAGCCACAGTGCACCGAGACAGAACATGGAGCCACAGTGCGGCGAGACAGAATATGGAGACAGTGCGTCGAGACAGAATGTGGGGACACAGTGCGGCTGGACAGAATGCAGGGACACAGTGCGGCGGGACAGAATGCGGGGACACAGTGCAGCGAGACAGAATGCGGAGCCACAGTGCGGCGAGACAGAATGCGGAAACAGTGCAGCGAGACAGAATAGGGAGATAGTGCAGCGAGACACAATATGGAGACAGTGCAGCGAGACACAATATGGAGGCACACTATAGTGAGACAGAATATGGAGACACAGTGCAGCGAGACAGAATATACAGACAGTGCAGCGAGACAGAATATGAAGCCACAGTGCTTCGAGACAGAATATGGAGACTGTGCGGCGGGACAGAATGTGGAGACATTGTGCATCGAGACAGAATATGGAGACATAGTGCATCGAGACAGAATATGGAGCCACAGTGCATCGAGACAGAACATGGAGACACAGTGCGGCGAGACAGAATATGGAGGCAGTGCGTCGAGACAGAATATGGAGGCAGTGCGTCGAGACAGAATATGGGGAGACAGTGCGGCGGGACAGAATATGGGGACACAGTGCGACTGGACAGAATGCGGGGATACAGTGCGACGGGACAGAATGCGGGGACACAGTGCGGCGGGACAGAATGCGGGGACACAGTGCGGCAAGACAGAATGTGGAAACAGTGCAGCGAGACAGAATATGGAGACAGTGCAGTGAGACAGAATATGGAGACACAGTGCAGCGAGACAGAATATGGAGACACAGTGCAGCGAGACAGAATATGGAGACAGTGCAGTGAGACAGAATATGGAGACACAGTGCAGCGAGACAGAATATGGAGACACAGTGCAGCGAGACAGAATATGGAGACAGTGCAGTGAGACAGAATATGGAGACACAGTGCAGCGAGACAGAATATGGAGACACAGTGCAGCGAGACAGAATATGGAGACAGTGCGGCAGGACAGAATGTGGAGACGCAGTGCGGCGGGACAGAATGTGGAAACAGAGTGCAGCGAGACAGAATGTGGAGACATTGTGCATCGAGACAGAATATGGAGACATAGTGCATCGAGATAGAATATGGAGCCAGTGCATCGAGACAGAATATGGAGACAGTGTAGCAAGACAGAATATGGAGCCACAGTGCATCGAGACAGAATATGGAGACAGTGCAGCGAGACAGAATGTGGAGACACAGTGCGGCGGGACAGAATGTGGAAACAGAGTGCAGCGAGACAGAATGTGGAAATAGAGTGCAGCAAGACAGAATGTGGAGACATTGTGCATCGAGACAGAATATGGAGACATAGTGCATCGAGACAGAATATGGAGCCACAGTGCATCCAGACAGAACATGGAGCCACAGTGCAGTGAGACAGAATATAGAGACAGTGCAGCGAGACAGAACATGGAGCCACAGTGCGGCGAGACAGAATATGGAGACAGTGCGTCGAGACAGAATATGGGGACACAGTGCGGCTGGACAGAATGCGGGGACACAGTGCGGCGGGACAGAATGTGAGGACACAGTGCGGTGAGACAGAATGCGGAGCCACAGTGCGGCGAGACAGAATATGGAGACAGTGCAGTGAGACAGAATATGGAGACACAGTGCAGCGAGACAGAATATGGAGACACAGTGCAGCGAGACAGAATATGGAGACAGTGCGGCAGGACAGAATGTGGAGACGCAGTGCGGCGGGACAGAATGTGGAAACAGAGTGCAGCGAGACAGAATGTGGAGACATTGTGCATCGAGACAGAATATGGAGACATAGTGCATCGAGATAGAATATGGAGCCAGTGCATCGAGACAGAATATGGAGACAGTGTAGCAAGACAGAATATGCAGCCACAGTGCATCGAGACAGAATATGGAGACAGTGCAGCGAGACAGAATGTGGAGACACAGTGCGGCGGGACAGAATGTGGAAACAGAGTGCAGCGAGACAGAATGTGGAAACAGAGTGCAGCAAGACAGAATGTGGAGACATTGTGCATCGAGACAGAATATGGAGACATAGTGCATCGAGACAGAATATGGAGCCACAGTGCATCCAGACAGAACATGGAGCCACAGTGCAGCGAGACAGAATATAGAGACAGTGCAGCGAGACAGAACATGGAGCCACAGTGCGGCGAGACAGAATATGGAGACAGTGCGTCGAGACAGAATATGGGGACACAGTGCGGCTGGACAGAATGCAGGGACACAGTGCGGCGGGACAGAATGCGGGGACACAGTGCAGCGAGACAGAATGCGGAGCCACAGTGCGGCGAGACAGAATGCGGAAACAGTGCAGCGAGACAGAATAGGGAGATAGTGCAGCGAGACACAATATGGAGACAGTGCAGCGAGACACAATATGGAGGCACACTATAGTGAGACAGAATATGGAGACACAGTGCAGCGAGACAGAATGTGGAGACATTGTGCATCGAGACAGAATATGGAGACATAGTGCATCGAGACAGAATATGGAGCCACAGTGCATCCAGACAGAACATGGAGCCACAGTGCAGCGAGACAGAATATAGAGACAGTGCAGCGAGACAGAACATGGAGCCACAGTGCGGCGAGACAGAATATGGAGACAGTGCGTCGAGACAGAATATGGGGACACAGTGCGGCTGGACAGAATGCGGGGACACAGTGCGGCGGGACAGAATGTGAGGACACAGTGCGGTGAGACAGAATGCGGAGCCACAGTGCGGCGAGACAGAATGCGGAAACAGTGCAGCGAGACAGAATATGGAGACAGTTCAGCGAGACAGAATATGGAGACAGTGCAGCGAGACAGAATATGGAGGCACACTATAGTGAGACAGAATATGGAGACACAGTGCAGCGAGACAGAATATGGAGACAGCGCGGCGAGACAAAATATGGAGACAGTGCGGCGGGACAGAATGTGGAGACACAGTGCGGCGGGACAGAATGTGGAAACAGAGTGCAGCGAGACAGAATGTGGAGACATTGTGCGTCGAGACAGAATATGGAGACATAGTGCATCGAGACAGAATATGGAGCCACAGTGCACCGAGACAGAACATGGAGCCACAGTGCGGCGAGACAGAATATGGAGACAGTGCGTCGAGACAGAATGTGGGGACACAGTGCGGCTGGACAGAATGCAGGGACACAGTGCGGCGGGACAGAATGCGGGGACACAGTGCAGCGAGACAGAATGCGGAGCCACAGTGCGGCGAGACAGAATGCGGAAACAGTGCAGCGAGACAGAATAGGGAGATAGTGCAGCGAGACACAATATGGAGACAGTGCAGCGAGACACAATATGGAGGCACACTATAGTGAGACAGAATATGGAGACACAGTGCAGCGAGACAGAATATACAGACAGTGCAGCGAGACAGAATATGAAGCCACAGTGCTTCGAGACAGAATATGGAGACTGTGCGGCGGGACAGAATGTGGAGACATTGTGCATCGAGACAGAATATGGAGACATAGTGCATCGAGACAGAATATGGAGCCACAGTGCATCGAGACAGAACATGGAGACACAGTGCGGCGAGACAGAATATGGAGGCAGTGCGTCGAGACAGAATATGGAGGCAGTGCGTCGAGACAGAATATGGGGAGACAGTGCGGCGGGACAGAATATGGGGACACAGTGCGACTGGACAGAATGCGGGGATACAGTGCGACGGGACAGAATGCGGGGACACAGTGCGGCGGGACAGAATGCGGGGACACAGTGCGGCAAGACAGAATGTGGAAACAGTGCAGCGAGACAGAATATGGAGACAGTGCAGTGAGACAGAATATGGAGACACAGTGCAGCGAGACAGAATATGGAGACACAGTGCAGCGAGACAGAATATGGAGACAGTGCAGTGAGACAGAATATGGAGACACAGTGCAGCGAGACAGAATATGGAGACACAGTGCAGCGAGACAGAATATGGAGACAGTGCAGTGAGACAGAATATGGAGACACAGTGCAGCGAGACAGAATATGGAGACACAGTGCAGCGAGACAGAATATGGAGACAGTGCGGCAGGACAGAATGTGGAGACGCAGTGCGGCGGGACAGAATGTGGAAACAGAGTGCAGCGAGACAGAATGTGGAGACATTGTGCATCGAGACAGAATATGGAGACATAGTGCATCGAGATAGAATATGGAGCCAGTGCATCGAGACAGAATATGGAGACAGTGTAGCAAGACAGAATATGGAGCCACAGTGCATCGAGACAGAATATGGAGACAGTGCAGCGAGACAGAATGTGGAGACACAGTGCGGCGGGACAGAATGTGGAAACAGAGTGCAGCGAGACAGAATGTGGAAATAGAGTGCAGCAAGACAGAATGTGGAGACATTGTGCATCGAGACAGAATATGGAGACATAGTGCATCGAGACAGAATATGGAGCCACAGTGCATCCAGACAGAACATGGAGCCACAGTGCAGTGAGACAGAATATAGAGACAGTGCAGCGAGACAGAACATGGAGCCACAGTGCGGCGAGACAGAATATGGAGACAGTGCGTCGAGACAGAATATGGGGACACAGTGCGGCTGGACAGAATGCGGGGACACAGTGCGGCGGGACAGAATGTGAGGACACAGTGCGGTGAGACAGAATGCGGAGCCACAGTGCGGCGAGACAGAATATGGAGACAGTGCAGTGAGACAGAATATGGAGACACAGTGCAGCGAGACAGAATATGGAGACACAGTGCAGCGAGACAGAATATGGAGACAGTGCGGCAGGACAGAATGTGGAGACGCAGTGCGGCGGGACAGAATGTGGAAACAGAGTGCAGCGAGACAGAATGTGGAGACATTGTGCATCGAGACAGAATATGGAGACATAGTGCATCGAGATAGAATATGGAGCCAGTGCATCGAGACAGAATATGGAGACAGTGTAGCAAGACAGAATATGCAGCCACAGTGCATCGAGACAGAATATGGAGACAGTGCAGCGAGACAGAATGTGGAGACACAGTGCGGCGGGACAGAATGTGGAAACAGAGTGCAGCGAGACAGAATGTGGAAACAGAGTGCAGCAAGACAGAATGTGGAGACATTGTGCATCGAGACAGAATATGGAGACATAGTGCATCGAGACAGAATATGGAGCCACAGTGCATCCAGACAGAACATGGAGCCACAGTGCAGTGAGACAGAATATAGAGACAGTGCAGCGAGACAGAACATGGAGCCACAGTGCGGCGAGACAGAATATGGAGACAGTGCGTCGAGACAGAATATGGGGACACAGTGCGGCTGGACAGAATGCGGGGACACAGTGCGGCGGGACAGAATGTGAGGACACAGTGCGGTGAGACAGAATGCGGCGCCACAGTGCGGCGAGACAGAATATGGAGACAGTGCAGTGAGACAGAATATGGAGACACAGTGCAGCGAGACAGAATATGGAGACACAGTGCAGCGAGACAGAATATGGAGACAGTGCGGCAGGACAGAATGTGGAGACGCAGTGCGGCGGGACAGAATGTGGAAACAGAGTGCAGCGAGACAGAATGTGGAGACATTGTGCATCGAGACAGAATATGGAGACATAGTGCATCGAGATAGAATATGGAGCCAGTGCATCGAGACAGAATATGGAGACAGTGTAGCAAGACAGAATATGCAGCCACAGTGCATCGAGACAGAATATGGAGACAGTGCAGCGAGACAGAATGTGGAGACACAGTGCGGCGGGACAGAATGTGGAAACAGAGTGCAGCGAGACAGAATGTGGAAACAGAGTGCAGCAAGACAGAATGTGGAGACATTGTGCATCGAGACAGAATATGGAGACATAGTGCATCGAGACAGAATATGGAGCCACAGTGCATCCAGACAGAACATGGAGCCACAGTGCAGCGAGACAGAATATAGAGACAGTGCAGCGAGACAGAACATGGAGCCACAGTGCGGCGAGACAGAATATGGAGACAGTGCGTCGAGACAGAATATGGGGACACAGTGCGGCTGGACAGAATGCGGGGACACAGTGCGGCGGGACAGAATGTGAGGACACAGTGCGGTGAGACAGAATGCGGAGTCACAGTGCGGCGAGACAGAATGCGGAAACAGTGCGGCAGGACAGAATGTGGAGACGCAGTGCGGCGTGACAGAATGTGGAAACAGAGTGCAGCGAGACAGAATGTGGAGACATTGTGCATCGAGACAGAATATGGAGACATAGTGCATCGAGATAGAATATGGAGCCAGTGCATCGAGACAGAATATGGAGACAGTGTAGCAAGACAGAATATGGAGCCACAGTGCATCGAGACAGAATATGGAGACAGTGCATCAAGACAGAATATAGGGAGACAGTGCGGCGGGACAGAATATGGGGACACAGTGCGGCTGGACAGAATGTGGGGACACAGTGCGGCGGGACAGAATATGGAGACAGTGCAGCGAGACAGAATGTGGAGACACAGTGCGGCGAGACAGAATGTGGAAACAGAGTGCAGCGAGACAGAATGTGGAAACAGAGTGCAGCAAAACAGAATGTGGAGACATTGTGCATCGAGACAGAATACCGAGCCAGTGCATCGAGACAGAATATGGAGCCACAGTGCTTCGAGACAGAATATGGAGACAGTGTAGCAAGACAGAATATGGAGCCACAGTGCATCGAGACAGAACATGGAGCCACAGTGCAGCGAGACAGAACATACAGACAGTGCAGCGAGACAGAACATGGAGCCACAGTGCAGCGAGACAGAATATAGAGACAGTGCGGCAAGACAGAATATGGAGAGACAGTGCAGCGAGACAGAATATGGAGACAGTGCGTCGAGACAGAATATGGAGACTGCGTCGAGACAGAATGCGGGGACACAGTGCAGCGAGACAGAATGCGGAAACAGTGCAGCGAGACGAATAGGGAGATAGTGCAGCGAGACACAATATGGAGACAGTGCAGCGAGACACAATATGGAGGCACACTATAGTGAGACAGAATATGGAGACACAGTGCAGCGAGACAGAATATACAGACAGTGCAGCGAGACAGAATATGAAGCCACAGTGCTTCGAGACAGAATATGGAGACTGTGCGGCGGGACAGAATGTGGAGACATTGTGCATCGAGACAGAATATGGAGACATAGTGCATCGAGACAGAATATGGAGCCACAGTGCATCGAGACAGAACATGGAGACACAGTGCGGCGAGACAGAATATGGAGGCAGTGCGTCGAGACAGAATATGGAGGCAGTGCGTCGAGACAGAATATGGGGAGACAGTGCGGCGGGACAGAATATGGGGACACAGTGCGACTGGACAGAATGCGGGGATACAGTGCGACGGGACAGAATGCGGGGACACAGTGCGGCGGGACAGAATGCGGGGACACAGTGCGGCAAGACAGAATGTGGAAACAGTGCAGCGAGACAGAATATGGAGACAGTGCAGTGAGACAGAATATGGAGACACAGTGCAGCGAGACAGAATATGGAGACACAGTGCAGCGAGACAGAATATGGAGACAGTGCAGTGAGACAGAATATGGAGACACAGTGCAGCGAGACAGAATATGGAGACACAGTGCAGCGAGACAGAATATGGAGACAGTGCAGTGAGACAGAATATGGAGACACAGTGCAGCGAGACAGAATATGGAGACACAGTGCAGCGAGACAGAATATGGAGACAGTGCGGCAGGACAGAATGTGGAGACGCAGTGCGGCGTGACAGAATGTGGAAACAGAGTGCAGCGAGACAGAATGTGGAGACATTGTGCATCGAGACAGAATATGGAGACATAGTGCATCGAGATAGAATATGGAGCCAGTGCATCGAGACAGAATATGGAGACAGTGTAGCAAGACAGAATATGGAGCCACAGTGCATCGAGACAGAATATGGAGACAGTGCATCAAGACAGAATATAGGGAGACAGTGCGGCGGGACAGAATATGGGGACACAGTGCGGCTGGACAGAATGTGGGGACACAGTGCGGCGGGACAGAATATGGAGACAGTGCAGCGAGACAGAATGTGGAGACACAGTGCGGCGAGACAGAATGTGGAAACAGAGTGCAGCAAGACAGAATGTGGAGACATTGTGCATCGAGACAGAATATGGAGACATAGTGCATCGAGACAGAATATGGAGCCACAGTGCATCCAGACAGAACATGGAGCCACAGTGCAGTGAGACAGAATATAGAGACAGTGCAGCGAGACAGAACATGGAGCCACAGTGCGGCGAGACAGAATATGGAGACAGTGCGTCGAGACAGAATATGGGGACACAGTGCGGCTGGACAGAATGCGGGGACACAGTGCGGCGGGACAGAATGTGAGGACACAGTGCGGTGAGACAGAATGCGGAGCCACAGTGCGGCGAGACAGAATATGGAGACAGTGCAGTGAGACAGAATATGGAGACACAGTGCAGCGAGACAGAATATGGAGACACAGTGCAGCGAGACAGAATATGGAGACAGTGCGGCAGGACAGAATGTGGAGACGCAGTGCGGCGGGACAGAATGTGGAAACAGAGTGCAGCGAGACAGAATGTGGAGACATTGTGCATCGAGACAGAATATGGAGACATAGTGCATCGAGATAGAATATGGAGCCAGTGCATCGAGACAGAATATGGAGACAGTGTAGCAAGACAGAATATGCAGCCACAGTGCATCGAGACAGAATATGGAGACAGTGCAGCGAGACAGAATGTGGAGACACAGTGCGGCGGGACAGAATGTGGAAACAGAGTGCAGCGAGACAGAATGTGGAAACAGAGTGCAGCAAGACAGAATGTGGAGACATTGTGCATCGAGACAGAATATGGAGACATAGTGCATCGAGACAGAATATGGAGCCACAGTGCATCCAGACAGAACATGGAGCCACAGTGCAGCGAGACAGAATATAGAGACAGTGCAGCGAGACAGAACATGGAGCCACAGTGCGGCGAGACAGAATATGGAGACAGTGCGTCGAGACAGAATATGGGGACACAGTGCGGCTGGACAGAATGCGGGGACACAGTGCGGCGGGACAGAATGTGAGGACACAGTGCGGTGAGACAGAATGCGGAGTCACAGTGCGGCGAGACAGAATGCGGAAACAGTGCGGCAGGACAGAATGTGGAGACGCAGTGCGGCGTGACAGAATGTGGAAACAGAGTGCAGCGAGACAGAATGTGGAGACATTGTGCATCGAGACAGAATATGGAGACATAGTGCATCGAGATAGAATATGGAGCCAGTGCATCGAGACAGAATATGGAGACAGTGTAGCAAGACAGAATATGGAGCCACAGTGCATCGAGACAGAATATGGAGACAGTGCATCAAGACAGAATATAGGGAGACAGTGCGGCGGGACAGAATATGGGGACACAGTGCGGCTGGACAGAATGTGGGGACACAGTGCGGCGGGACAGAATATGGAGACAGTGCAGCGAGACAGAATGTGGAGACACAGTGCGGCGAGACAGAATGTGGAAACAGAGTGCAGCGAGACAGAATGTGGAAACAGAGTGCAGCAAAACAGAATGTGGAGACATTGTGCATCGAGACAGAATACCGAGCCAGTGCATCGAGACAGAATATGGAGCCACAGTGCTTCGAGACAGAATATGGAGACAGTGTAGCAAGACAGAATATGGAGCCACAGTGCATCGAGACAGAACATGGAGCCACAGTGCAGCGAGACAGAACATACAGACAGTGCAGCGAGACAGAACATGGAGCCACAGTGCAGCGAGACAGAATATAGAGACAGTGCGGCAAGACAGAATATGGAGAGACAGTGCAGCGAGACAGAATATGGAGACAGTGCGTCGAGACAGAATATGGAGACTGCGTCGAGACAGAATGCGGGGACACAGTGCAGCGAGACAGAATGCGGAAACAGTGCAGCGAGACAGAATAGGGAGATAGTGCAGCGAGACACAATATGGAGACAGTGCAGCGAGACACAATATGGAGGCACACTATAGTGAGACAGAATATGGAGACACAGTGCAGCGAGACAGAATATACAGACAGTGCAGCGAGACAGAATATGAAGCCACAGTGCTTCGAGACAGAATATGGAGACTGTGCGGCGGGACAGAATGTGGAGACATTGTGCATCGAGACAGAATATGGAGACATAGTGCATCGAGACAGAATATGGAGCCACAGTGCATCGAGACAGAACATGGAGACACAGTGCGGCGAGACAGAATATGGAGGCAGTGCGTCGAGACAGAATATGGAGGCAGTGCGTCGAGACAGAATATGGGGAGACAGTGCGGCGGGACAGAATATGGGGACACAGTGCGACTGGACAGAATGCGGGGATACAGTGCGACGGGACAGAATGCGGGGACACAGTGCGGCGGGACAGAATGCGGGGACACAGTGCGGCAAGACAGAATGTGGAAACAGTGCAGCGAGACAGAATATGGAGACAGTGCAGTGAGACAGAATATGGAGACACAGTGCAGCGAGACAGAATATGGAGACACAGTGCAGCGAGACAGAATATGGAGACAGTGCAGTGAGACAGAATATGGAGACACAGTGCAGCGAGACAGAATATGGAGACACAGTGCAGCGAGACAGAATATGGAGACAGTGCAGTGAGACAGAATATGGAGACACAGTGCAGCGAGACAGAATATGGAGACACAGTGCAGCGAGACAGAATATGGAGACAGTGCGGCAGGACAGAATGTGGAGACGCAGTGCGGCGTGACAGAATGTGGAAACAGAGTGCAGCGAGACAGAATGTGGAGACATTGTGCATCGAGACAGAATATGGAGACATAGTGCATCGAGATAGAATATGGAGCCAGTGCATCGAGACAGAATATGGAGACAGTGTAGCAAGACAGAATATGGAGCCACAGTGCATCGAGACAGAATATGGAGACAGTGCATCAAGACAGAATATAGGGAGACAGTGCGGCGGGACAGAATATGGGGACACAGTGCGGCTGGACAGAATGTGGGGACACAGTGCGGCGGGACAGAATATGGAGACAGTGCAGCGAGACAGAATGTGGAGACACAGTGCGGCGAGACAGAATGTGGAAACAGAGTGCAGCGAGACAGAATGTGGAAACAGAGTGCAGCAAAACAGAATGTGGAGACATTGTGCATCGAGACAGAATATGGAGACATAGTGCATCGAGACAGAATACCGAGCCAGTGCATCGAGACAGAATATGGAGCCACAGTGCTTCGAGACAGAATATGGAGACAGTGTAGCAAGACAGAATATGGAGCCACAGTGCATCGAGACAGAACATGGAGCCACAGTGCAGCGAGACAGAACATACAGACAGTGCAGCGAGACAGAACATGGAGCCACAGTGCAGCGAGACAGAATATAGAGACAGTGCGGCAAGACAGAATATGGAGAGACAGTGCAGCGAGACAGAATATGGAGACAGTGCGTCGAGACAGAATATGGAGACTGCGTCGAGACAGAATATGGGGAGACAGTGCGGCGGGACAGAATGTGTGGACACAGTGCGGCGAGACAGAATGTGGAGCCACAGTGCAGCGAGACAGAATATGGAGACAGTGCAGCAAGACAGAATATGGAGACAGTGCAGTGAGACAGAATATGGAGCCACAGTGCAGCGAGACAGAATATGGAGACAGTGCAGCGATTCAGAATATGGAGCCACAGTGCAGCGAGACAGAATATGGAGACAGTGCAGCGAGACAGAATATGGAGACAGTGCAGTGAGACATAAGTGAAATTACACCACAACACAAACTTCTCATACTTAAAGTTCCATCTACTGCAGGGGTTCCAACAATGCACCCATTTTTTAATGGTATTGGTCCATAGCTAAAAAAGCTTGGGAACCACTGATCTACTGACTTGGTGAGGTCTCCTTTCTGTCAATGAAATGCAGTTTTCTGTCTTCACACTGCCTTACAATCCATAATAGGTTCAAGCCTATGTTCACCAAAAGCAGCGTACTCTCTCTCACGATTTGTTTGCAGTGAATAAGTGCATTTCCATGTGTTCACATTCAAGCACCATTAATTAGTAGTTCATAAAATGAAAACACTAAATTCAGTGACTTTCACTCAGAACAAAGAGCAGAAAATCAATGATATATGCAATAAAAGCCAAATTCCACAAATGATTCAATCAGAATAAGATTTCTCAGCAGTCATTCTGGCAGCTTCAACAATATGTAAAAGTGGTGAAATGCAGCAGTAGTTCAAAGCTCCACCAACCATGTTTGTCAGGTTTAAAACACCCAGTACAAATACAACAGATTAAATGTCTAGTACCATTGAATTCAAAGTATAAGAGATGTTTTACCACAGTATGCCTTAAAGGTTAAATCCCTTCCTTCATCTCAAGTCTCCAAATAGTCCTGAACCAGAAATAATAATGGTAACATGGAAAAATGATTTTTTTAGGAAAGGATAACTTATCTAAAAATGGCCTCACCAAAAGAGTATTCCTTATAAGGAAAAACAACTTTCACGTTTTGAAATAAGTTTATTGCAAAAGCATTTCAGGACTTGAAAACTGACTCCGTTCAATGGGTAGTTAGGGTATACATGCTCTCGTGTATCTTACATTTGAGATTTGATTTTATTGAATGAAATATAATAATTTTCAGAAAGAAATGATGTAACAAATACTTATTATTTCAGGACTAATTCATTTCCTTGATTCCAAGGGATTGATGAACAAGGCTGGAGCAATAGAATTAGAAGTAATGAGATGGGTTCTTTTTTCTCACTTTTCTGCATAGAAGGTTTTTTTTGTTATCACAAAGTTTTTTTTCAATCTTTAAGATAATGTCTTTTTTGAGACATTGTAAGTGTTGTTACTTCAATGTACTCATGTTATTTTTCTTGTATAATATAACAATAAAAAGATTTGAAAAGAAAGAAGTAATGAGATGTTCGTTAACAGACAGAAAACAAAGACTAGAAATAAATGGTTCTTCTCAGGGTGGCTGCTTAAGAAGAGTTGATAACATGGGGATCAGTGTCAGGTTACAACTATTCACTATTTGTGTCAATAATTTGACTAAGGGGACCAAATGTTATATTTCTAAGTTGGTTAATGTCTCAAAAGAAAATGGAAATGTGAGCAGTGATAAGGATGTCAAGAATGCCTAAGAGAAAGTGAGTGAGAGAAATATGGAAAAATGCAAGGTTGTCCATTTTGGGAAAAAGAAGTAAAAGAAATTCTGAATCTTTTTTTTTGAATGGTGTGAAATTGGGAAATATTGATGCTTCAAATGACCTGGCTGCCTTTTGTACAGAAGTAACTTCAAGCTGACATGCAAGTAGACTTTGATCATGGGAGGGTAATAAATTTTAACAAGCCTTGTTCTTGGGAAGATATGTTTGTCACAAAATGTGTATTTTTGCAGACTAGGCCTCTATTCTCTAGAATTTAGAAGAATGAGAAGTAATATCAATGAAGTGTACAAAATTCTTAGAAATATCATCTTGGTAGATATGGGTGAGTATTTCCCTGACTGAGAAGTCTGGCACTGGCTGGAGGGGGTAGGGTGTGGTGACGGTCACAATCTCAAAATAAAGGGTAGCTAACTGAGGACTAAAATAAGGAGAAATTCTTTCACACGAATGGTGCTATTCTCTAGCATAAATAGCTGTGCAGGCTCAGTCAACAACTGTATTTGAAACAGATACCAATGCATTTTAAGATACTGATGAAATCAAGGTATATAGAAATTGAGCCAGGAAGATTGTATTTCAACAGGCATGATCTTATAGAATACTTCCATCAAAGCTGTTGATCTTCAATTAACCAGTTTCTGACAGCAGTCATGAATCAAATTTGCAGTGGACAACCATTGTCTACTTAGAGGTCTCATTCACAGGTATCTTTGAAATCTCTCCTTTTTCTGCAAGATATCTCTGCTTATTGTACTTTGATTTCTGGAAAACTCTCAAATTTAATTGATCCATTATTACCAGTCATTCCTTTAACTCCCAAAGGTTTCACCTCTGAATTTTTCTCTCCAAATCTCTGCTTCTTTCCACCTTTCCTTGTTGAGAAGCTGCTTAAACGCAATCTTTTTGACCAAGCTTCTGCTCATGTCCTCAACATTTGTCTGCTCATTGTCAAATATGCTAAATACAATAGTTATAACTATACTCAGTGGCCACTTTATTAGGTACACCTGTAAACCTACACATTAATGCAAATATCTAATCAGCCAGTTGTGTGGGAGCAACTCAATGTGTAAAAGCATGTAGACATGGTCAAGAGCATAGTTCCCTCTAAGCTGTGCGCATGTGCGCACGCACATACATTTTTCAACCAACTCACAAAGGAAATTAATGTGCGCACAAAAGTTTAGTTACCTAAAATAATGTAGTAGTTAATAATTATACTTATTGAAAATAATCTTTTAGCTAACTGTTTCTGTTAACTAGCTAGTCAGTTTTTCAAATTCCACAATGCATGTCACCAATTTACGTCACCTCACCTATCCTGCTCCAGTTTGTACAGCTGCATCACGGCGGCAGCCATGTTTGGTGGACAGTGTTCATATCGTAAAGTTTACAAAGATCTATTCAAATCAGGGAGATGGCTTACTAAGTTTTTATTGGAAAAAATATTGATTCACTATGTCGAATTCAAAAGACGCGAAAGATGTGAAGCGCAAAAGAACTGCAAATTTGTTTAAAGTTGAATGGCTTAACAAAATAGTAGAAACTTTCCAGCTCTTGGCTCCATCCCTCCCCCTCCTGTCTTCTCCTATCATTTCGGATCTCCCCCTCCCCCTCCCACTTCCAAATCTCTTACTATCTCTTCTTTCAGTTAGTCCTGACGAACGTTCTTGGCCTGAAACGTTGACTGTACCTCTTCCTTTAGATGCTGCTTGGCCTGCTGTGTTCACCAGCATTTTTTGTGTGTGTGACTTAAATATGTATGTTATTTTGTTGTTATTCTGTGCAGTTTTACATCAAATATTTTGTAAACCTACATAAACTGTCCCATGTGTGTATTCAGTGCGCACATACTTTTGTCACAGGAAAAAAATTTGCACAACATAAGATTTTTGCGCACACTGACTACTAAAAATTAGAGGGAACATTAGTCAAGAGATTCAGTTATTGTTCACACCAAACATCAGAATGGGGGAAGAAATGTGATCTAAGTGACTTTTGACTGTGTAATGATTGTTGGGCCCAGACGGAGTGGTTTGAGTATCCCAGAAACTACTGATCTCCCAGGATTTTCACACACAACAGTCTCTAGAGTTTACAGAGAATAGTGCTGAAACATAAAACATCCAGTAAGCAGCAGTTTTCTGGACAAAAGTGCCTTGTTAATGAGAGAGGTCAGAGGAATATGGCCATACTGGCTAGCTGACAGGAAAGTGACAGTAACTCAAATAACCACACATTATAACAGTGGTGTGCAGTAGAACATCTGAATGCACATGTCAACTCCTGTGGATGGGCTACAACAACAGAAGACAAAGAATATACACCCAATGGCCACTTTATTAGATGCAGGAGGTATCTAATAAAGCGGGCACTGAGTGCACATGGGCAAATAATTACTTTATAACTGTTTCATCTGCGATACTCAATTTATTTTGAATATCCAGATTTTGTTAATTGTTTTATGCATTTACAGAGCTCCTTTATCTGTATAATCTGGATGACAGTCAGCTTGGCACCCTTCCATAGCCCCATTGTTTTTTTATAGCAACGTGCTAGAATTGCTCAATTGGCTGTGGTGGCATTAAGGCTTTCAACAGAGCATCAATATATACAGTATTTTGAAAAACAACATGATGGCTTTATACTACTGGTTGGTGGTGTAGTGACATCGGCACTAGACTTCGAGGCCTGAGTTCAAATCTGACCGGGTCCCAATCTGGGTAACAGCAGCATCTGTGTGAAAGAAAAGCCTGGCGATCTACTTCTGTATCTTGCCTCGAAATATAGGGTCACCATGACGCCATGAGTTGATGACTACTCAACAGCACTCAACAACAACAGTTGTTCATGAAGTGTCAATCATCCTCACTTGACCAGTCATTGAGCCATGTAAGCTATGGTCTACTAATTACTTACCGAATTACACGTCGATTATCTAAGTTGTTTCAAAATAATTTTTTTTGTCTCTTTTTTCATACTTCATTCACTTTTGTATCTAATTTATCTACACCAATTTATCCTCCACAGTTATCCTTCCATGTTTCCCCCCAGTCTTGTACCCCATAAATTCGAGAGCAATGTCGGTTCCAGCATGCACTGGAGATCCAGTGGTTTCCTGCCATTGTTGCATCTTTTTCAATTCATTCAATTCCAGCACAAAAAAAAATCGAGATGAAAGGTGGAGAAAAATGTCCAACGAGATGTGCAGCTGGGTAACAACTTCAGCATGTGATCAAGTAAACAATAGCCAATGTGAACACTATGGCTATTTTACATGAAGTGCTGATCCCTAATCAATAAGTAACAACTTGTTAATAGATTGATGATGGCTAAATGTGTTTAGTTACAGGTTTCACGTAAATGCTAAGATTCCTTTCAAAGTTATATTTCTTTGCATATTTAAAGCACAGCTTCTTAACTTTCCAGAATATTAAGCTTTTCATTGAATAAACATAAACAGCTTGTTGAAGATCCTTCTCCAAATGTACCATCCTCATCCAGTATGGGGCGGCGGGGGGGGGGGGGGGCGGGTGCACTGCATGATCAAATAAGTTGCAGAAACTTGTAAAATTAATCAGCTTCATCTTGGGCACTAGCCTCTGAAGTATGCAAGACATCTTCAAGGAGTGGTGCCTTAGGGAGGCGGCATCCATTATTAACGATCCCCACCACCCAGGACATGCCCTCGTCACACTGTTACCATCAGGAAGGAGGTACAGAAGCCTGAAGGCACACACTCAGTGATTCATGAACAGCTTCTTCCCCTCTGCCATCTGATTTCTACCTGAACATTGAACTCATGAACACTACCTCACTACTTTTTTATTTCTGTTTTTGCAATACTTATTTTCACTTAACTAGTTAATAGCCATATATATATATACATATATATATATACTTAGTGTTACACCGTTTTTTTCTCTACATTTATTTATCATGTATTTCATTGCACTGCTGCTGTAAAGTTTACAAATTTCATGACATGCTGGTGATATTAAATCTGATTTTGATGGAAAGAGCTTTCAGGTTAAATGATGAAATTGCTGTGTGTGGTATATTCACCATTTATGGTCAACACATAAATATTCAACCGCATTGCCAAGAAGTATAACAGCTGCATATCTGAGGTTCATTTTGGGCACTGGTAACTAATTACAGCTATATTTGTTTAAGATAGTATCACAATTATTCATTTGGCAAAAACACAAAAGATGCTCAAATACCAACGGAATGAAAAACATACAATATCGGATGATATTTTCATAAGTTTTCCTGAGGCAATTTCAAATAATTGCATTTGGCAAGCTCACCGTAAACAGTGGTGTCAGTATATTTCAAAAATGATCTTGCATAAAACATAGCATTACTGAGAGTTGTTGTAACAAAATATTATACAATCCTTCAATATTGATAAACATCTCTACTGGTCTGAGGACGTCCTGGTCATGAAGATCAATTCAAAGACCCAAATATATTTAGAGTAAAGAGACTTATTGATGGCCTAGTAGCCTGGACAGCAATGGGCAAGCTAAGGAGATGGGGCAGAGGCAGAGAGTGTGGTGCTTGCAGAGATCTGGTTAGAAAACAAGAATCTAGCTTCTCGACATGCAGAGTTAATTTAGCATCTTCCATCATTGATAATCTCTTCATCTGCAAGACCACACAATTGATGGTCTTAGCTTTGTTTTGGATAGAACAACCCATAGGAGCAGGCTGGTCCAAAACCTAAATTTGGAAGCCAGGGTATCAATTTTAAACTGACTACAAACATTATCCAATCTTCAATCAGAAGAAACAATCTTCCCCATTTCCTTTGCTCTAATCTGAGAGCTTTTCACAATCCAGTGGAAAAATCACTAAATTTACGAACCATGGTGTACTTCTGATACATTTAGATTTTTTTTTAGATTATGAGAACACCCAGTCCTCTTTTATTGTCATTTAGAAATGCATACATGCATTAAGAAATGATACAATGTTTCTCTGGAGTGATATCACAGAAAACAGGACAAACCAAAGACTAACACTGACAGAACCACATAATTATAACATATAGTTACAGCAGCACAAAGCAATACCATAATTTGATGAAGAACAAACCATGGGCACGGTAAATAGAGTCTCAAAAGTCCCCGAGTCAATCAACTCCCGAGTTCCCAATAGCAGGCCATGAACCTCCAGCACCGTCAACTTGCCGATGCCTTGGAAGCAGCCGACCACAGCTGACACTGAGTCCATCCGTCCGAAAACTTCGAGCTTCCGACCAGCCCTCTGATACAGCCTCCCGAGTGCCATCCTCTGCCGAGCACCTTCAATCTCGCCCCGGCTGCTGAAACACACAAAGCCGAAGATTTCGGGGCCTTCTGCTCCGAAGGTTCCGGTTACCACACAGTAGCAGCGGCAGCGAAGCGGGCATTTCAGAAGTTTCCAGATGTTCTTCCATACTCTCACATCCGTCTCTCCATCAAATCAGAATTATGCACGGTCCCCTACTTGACAAATAACAGACATCACCACCGAAGTGGCCGCACGTGTTTTATTTAAAGTTAACCAATTAATGGTGTTCTTATGTCTTTCTTAAGTATTATACATTGAGTGTGCCTGATGAAATTTGTATATACCTTTACCCAAAAACCTTATTCATAAAGTTCATGGATTCTGAAGAATGGTCATCAACCTGAATCATTACCTCTGTTTCACTTTCAAAGAAACAAACAGAATAGTTACAAAATGCATGGACACCTGTTGCTTACCATGTCTATACTGCTCAAAACCTCTCACTCTCCCATTCTCTCTCTATTGTCCAGCAAATTCTTTCCTTTCATATTTTTCCATCTCCATTTTGAATGCTTAAATTGAATCTGCCAACAGTCCTGGTATTAGATTCCAGACCCTAACTATTCTTCCTCACGCCACTCCTCTTTTTTTGCCAATTATCTTCATTCTACATCCCCAACTACTTCACCTCTCTACTAATAGGAACAGTTTTTCTCTATTCATTCTTCCTTTTCCTTTCACAACTTCAAATACTCCTAATGATTGTCTTACAACAACATCTGTTCCAAGGAAAGAAAATAAAATCTTCAGTCAATCTACAAAACAGAAATTCACCATTCCTGGAATCATTTTGGCAAAACTCTTCTATACCTTCTCCAGAACCTTCACATTTTTCCTGAAATATTTTGGCCAGAATTGGGCACGTTTTTCAAATTGTGGCCTAACTAGAATTTTACAGAGGTATATCATGTATTCTTGTTTTTGAATTTTCTTTCTCTCTCTCTCTTTACAAACTACACAATTCCTTTTATATTTTAACCACTTTCAAAACATGCCTGCTATTTTCAACAAATAATACACATGTAACCCAGATGCCATTGATCTTCTAGCCCCAGTGCTCACCGGGACTGCGTGCTCAGCCCGTTACTGTTCACGCTGCTGATGCACGACTGCACTGTTAGATTCAATTCAAACTGAATCGTCAAGTTCGCTGATGGAAAAACACGGCTGGCCTCATCAACAACGACGACAAGATGGCGTACAGAGAAGAGGTAGAGGGGAGGTAGAATGGTGCAAGAAAAACAATCTGAGTAGCAACATGGAGAAGACCAAAGAAATGACTGTGGACTTTAGCAAGGTGCAGGCTGACCACTCCTCTCTGCATGTACACAGCTCCTCCATAGAGAGAGTTAAGAACATCAAGTTTCTAGCAGTGTACGCAATGGACAACTTAAACACCACCTCTTTGGTCAAGAAAGCCCAGCAGTGACTCCACCTCCTGTGGAGATTGACGCTAGTGAGGCTCCTCCCCACTCCCCATTCTGACCATTTTTTACAGGAGTACCATCAAGAGTGTCCTGCATCATCGTCTGGTATGGGAACTTCAAGGTATCTGACGGCAAGTCCCTACAAAAGATTGTGAGGACTAAGTAGTGGATCATTAGTGTCTCTCTTCCATCTATCTTATCAGGAGTACTGTGTTTACAGATCCCTTAGCTTGTCGATGATCTCTCCAATCCATTCAACAATCTCTTTGACCCACTACCATCAGTCAGGAGGCACCATAGCATTAGGACAAGAACTGTTCGAATGGGAAGTACCTTCATCCTCCAGCCCATAAGACTACTGACCTCCCTGCCACCACCCATGACTCATCATGTACTGTATGGAGTGGCAGTAACATTGTTCTGTTTACTTTTTAACTTGTGTCCTAAATGCACCTCATTATTTGTTACTTTATTTGTGGTAATATCACTTTATGTGTTGTGTATGTGAGTTCTATGTACTGTGTTGTGCACCGTGGTCCAGAAGGACGTTGTTTTATTTGGCGGTATTCATGTGTACGGTCCAATGACAATAAACTAAACTTGAACTTGAAATAATGTAACTGCTTTATACTACCTCTTCTCAATTATCCTGCAAAAATGTAACACTTTCACTTTTCCAGCAATGTATTTCATCTGCTACCTTTCTACCATTCTAATAGCCTGTCTATATCTCCTTGAAGTGTGTTACTGTCTTTCACACAGTTCACAATGCCTCCAAGTTTTGTGACATTTGAATATTTGTAAACTTCACCCTGTAAAATTGAATTAAAATCACTACTGAGCAGTCTCTTTCCAATTTAAAAAAAACAATCTTTCACTGCTACTCCATTTCCTGTTTGTTAGCCAATTTTCTGTCCAAGCTATCACAGTTCCCTTCATTCTGTGTATCTCTGAATCAGATGGGAGAATGTTTACTGGACTAATACCTTGGCACGAAGTTAGGAAGGTTCTGAAGAAGGGCCTTGGCCTGAAATAGTGACTGTTCATTCATTTCCATAGATGCTGCCTGACCTGCTGAGTTCCTCCAACATCTTGTGTGTTTTGCTTTGGTGTGCAACAGTTCTCCTAGGAGGGACAGATGGCAACTTAGGTTTTTATCTACTGGAGGTTAGAACAGGAAGAAAGGACTTGCCCAAGGCGTAGAAGTTCTTAAGGAATGTTTCGATTCTTTAGGAGAGATATTTAGAAACAAGGGCACAAAGGATTACTGGTAGTAGCTGGAAATGCAGAATGGAGTTCAGAGTCAGATCAGAACACTGAACAGACAAGGGGCTAAGTAACACACACAAAATGCTGGTGGAATGCAGCAGGCCAGGCAGCAACCATAGGAACTCCTGCTTCTGTTGCACTGTCACTTCTGCTGTACTAACCTCTTTCAATCCTTTATGCATCATCATTTTCCTTTGCAATGCTTTCTTGCTGTGCCCAGGCCTCTGTTAAATTAGGATGAACCTTTACTTTCAGTGCTGAAACCTTCCCTGAAGAACATCGGTCTCAGCTCGTTGAGGTGCAATGCATCCAGCCTCCATACAGTATACACTATTTCTCTATCAATGGTCTGAAGAATCTAAAGCACTCACTGATACACCAACTCTAGCTATGCACTTGCCTTTAGTATTTTCCTATATCTGTACTCACATACACATTCCTAATGAAACGATCCAGAGACAACTGATCCTGCTTCTTGGTATTAGAACATAGCTTTCTGGAATCTCTTCTTCAGTCACAGAAATACCTGTCTGCTCTTCAGTCGACAGAATCCCAGTAACCACTGCTCTTTTTGTCTTTTTCCTCCCCGTCTCCCTGAACCGGTTGCTTTAGTTTTGGTTCCAGTTGCATGCCCAAGGGATAATCTCTTCACCATTAGTACTGAATACTTTTCATAGGACTAGGTGCTCTCATGGGTTTCATAAATACCCTATGTAAGTTTATTTTCTCTGCCTCACTGTCCTGTATTCCATCTCTGCCTTATCTCACCTTAACTGTGGGATCAAATATACTATTCCCGCATAGCACAGGATGCATACACCTTAGGTCTGGAGTATCTGCCTTGCTTCTATCTGCTAGGATAAGCCAACAAATAGAAAATAATATTCTGAAAATACTACAATTTCCCAGCTCTTTGCTTAGCTAGATGCTCATTTAAAGTCATCAAGCCTCTGCTTCATATTGGATTTCTATCCATAGTGGGTCTCCGTTTCTACACTCCTCTTAATCTCACTCATCATTGATGCTGCCTGCTTTGCTGATAGTTCTTCTGTTTTTATAATTCATTTTGAGAATCTGCTCTATTTTCTTCATTACCAATATTGAGGTATATGAGGCAATTACACATTCTGCATCATATTTGCTTGCTAAGTCTCAAACTTTATTAAATCTCGCTTCTGCGTTCTCTTTAGTATTAAGCATGTGTTATCTGTATTCAAGCCCACATTGCCTGTGACAGGTTGGCAATTCTAACCCTCCCGCTAATCTTGTCCCTTTGCCCGGTTAGTCATTCCTCCTCATTCTGTCCCTGGTCTAGTTCCCCAGTAGTTCACACACTTTGCCCTCCCATTCTACAGTTCTTGGGAGTTCACCATTTACACACCCCAACATTAAAACAATCGCTAGCTTGGCTAATCAAAACAATCCTATCAGCTAACGTGTTTCCTAGTTTACAACTCATAAAAAATAAGTATTCTAGACACAGGCATTCCAAACAGTTTCATTTACTTTCACTCACCCCATTACATTGGGGTAGACAGCAGAACAGCCCCAAAAGACCAGCGGGACAGTTTGGGGCATCCTAAAATAATACCTGGGTTAGTGGGAACAGGCAGATTTAGACTCTCAGTTTGGCTTTGCTGAGGGGTGTGGGGGTTGGTTTGGGCAGTTGGTGAATAGTTCTATTGGAAAGTTAAGGACAAAGTGTGTTATGGAGAAAGCCTCTGTAAATTTGTCAATTTTTGTTCACACGTGTTTGTTTTCAGTTGTCTATTTGTAAATACTTTCTTTTCCTCACGACTTTTGGGCAACTTTTGCATTTTTTTCACCTGGAACTAACACGCTGTTGCGGCTTACTATCTGTTTTTTTCCAACTGGTGACTCTCATCGGGCACGTTTGAAAGTGAGATGTGACATTATTCATAACAAAATGGAACAATATCAAACTTAGAAAAAAATAATATCTTCCAATGTTCTGTATCATAACATATCCACAAGGTATACATTTATAAAACTAAGTTATCGCTTTAAAAGGACTGATAATTATACTCGAGTTAAGAGACAATTTCAGTTATATTTTCTTTGTAAATGGTCCATCAATTGTTACATATGATGTTTTGACAACTTCTTTAAATCCAAATTCAAATACCAAATCTCTTAGTTTCAGTATGACATCAGCGAATGCCCATTATTGAGAATCTCACACCCATAACCACTCAAAAAGCAGATGAAGCATTCAGGATTGAGAAATCTGTATCCATGCATCGAAAAACACACAGAAGTGTAAATGGTGGATGGAGTATACCATCCCACGAACCACCCACCCACCCACCAACCTCATCAACCACCTCCTGTCCCATCTGTAGAAGTTTCATCAGACACCTCAAACCCACAAAACCATAGTGGAAGCAAATCATCGTCAAAATGAAAGGCCTTCCTAAGAGGCCTGGCATAAAATCTCGCTAATTGAACATTTCAGCTTTCAAGTCTTCTCAACTACTTTGGTGAAGTTTTAGTGTTTAAACTTGCTTCTAAAAATTGTTCTTTTACTAAGACCAGAAACAGATGGGTAGTTAGGATAATACAGGATAACACATTGCACAGCTAGACTTATGATTCAAAGAGCATTTATTATCAAAGTTCATATGCACAGAACCCTGAGATTCGTCTTCCCCACAGAAAGCCACAAAACAAAGAAAAAAAACATGGAACCCATTCAAAGAAAAATAGCATCAACCACCCCCCACCATGCAAAAAAAAACAAATTGCATAAATGGCAACAAAAAGAACAGTAAAAACCACATAATATACCACACAAAAATCGAAAGAGTCCAGTCATATTCAGTTAAGCTCAGTGTTTGTTATTCGCAAGCCACCCCAATTCAGAATTGCCCAAAATATCAAAAAAGGAGCGGTAGATACCAGAAACACATCATAACATAAATGACAGAGTCCAATCCACAAACTGTGCGATTAATCAATAAATTCAACAAATTCCCTAAAGAGCTTAACAACATGAACATTAATATTATAAGAGACAGATGTGGAAATGGGATTCTGGTTGAAACTTCATTTCCATGGCCTGAAATATGAATGTTTCCAGAGAACCCAGCCCAAAATGAAATATATTATCTGGTGAAGTTATTTGATGTGACCTGGAAAACCACCTTCAGTTATTTTAAAGCTGCCAGTTACTTTATCTTCCTCTGTGGTACAGACTGAGATTTCTGTTTGTAATGGGGAGAAGCATTCACACTTATTGCATTTAGTGGGCATTACATTAATATTGGACTGCAGGGAAAGCTCATGGTTGTTAATGGGTTTAGTTGTGCTTTATGTTGAATCAGATAAAGCACTCTTTAGTGTCTTTTCAGATCACAGAAGACTCAAAGAATTTTTAATCAAGAGTGCTGGAGGTGCTGGAAAGAGCATGAAATAAGGAGTTTTTTGCTGCACCTCAGCACTCTAGTCTCTGAAATGATACTTTACCCATGACAATTCAGCACCTGATGCCAGTTTGGAGATGCCTCTCTTTCTCACCATCCGCTGTCATACATCTGTTCTGCATCCTTATGCCACTACACAGCTGGCAAGAGCTTTACCCCTGTGATGGACAGGATTTGTAACATTTAGCAGACAACTCCCTCTGGAGACTATCACAGCAGTGAAGTGACTCAGACAGCAGAGCCTAATCTTTTCCTCACCTTTTCCTCACTGGCCCCAGTTGTGACTAAAATGATAACTCCAGCATGATCAGGAGCCCTCAACTCAGACTGTAATGAAGTGCCAAGCATAGCAGACATAGTTCTCATTCCTCATAAACTATCCATCTATCCTATAAAAGCTTAAGTACAGCAAGCATAATGGACTGCCTGAACAAATTGTGCACACTTTTCAGGCAGACATGTTGACAATGAGCAGCTTTTAGACTAGGATATAGGGAATTCAGATTTCCTGGAACAGATTGTAAATGCAGGCTATCGCTTTATCAACCTCTGTGACGCTAAAAATCTCTGGGACTTTCAAAGCAGCAGGCTTCCTCCTTCGAAAGCAGAGAGCAGTGTGATGTAGCAATATGCTGTACATGGTAAAAATGTATTAGCCAAAGAGGCATGGAACAATGTGGAAGTGAAGCAATTAAGAGCAGCAACAACTTTTACCCCACAGCCAGAACACACCAAGTGCAGATTTTTGACTGCTGTCTGGTTTTCTGTCTGCGGCAGCTAGCAAACATATGTCTCCTTCACCATCATCTTACAAAACATAAGCTTCCACTGACTAATGAAGGTAGAATGTGCTCCCAAAGTATTTTTAGGGAATTGGCTCTCCAAGCCTGTGGCTTCCTAATGTCTTTCTGTAAACTCCTTCTTTTTGACCCCTCACTTTATGATCCTGGTCATGTGAAGACCCGATAGGGCCAGTATTCAATTTACAGTACTCATTGTAAAAAGCAACAAAAAGTAAACGATTTGATCCTTCACCCAATATTTTACTATATTCTTCTGGAATGAAGTGAACCCGGTGAACACTGCGTCACTTTTTTTTAATATATATTATATCTGTTTTTGCATGATTTTTAATCTATTCGATATACACATACTCTAATTGAATGACTATTTTTTTTCTTCTTCTTCTCTATTATGTATTGCATTGAACTGCTGCTGCTAAATTAACAAATTTCATGACACATGCCGGTGATAATAAACCTGATTCTGACTCTGATTCTAATTCAACTCCAATAAACCTTAAATAAACTGATACTCCTTTGGAAGAGCATAAGCAGAGGGGAGGTCTATGCTGCAAGGACTTGCATTCTAGTGCGAAGTTTACACTGTGTGGCAAATACAATTCCATGATTCATTTACAAAGGGCAAGAGGTCATTTGGGTATTACAGTTGACCAATGTCACCTTTACACATTTTATATATTCTATATAGGTGTACAGGTGGAGATATACCTATACATACGTGGTGGAGGTGCATCTCTACCAAACAGATGCAAGGCTAGACTGCAGGTCCCACTTGGGGAAGGTATAATTAGATTAGATTAGATTAGATTCAACTTTATTGTCATTGTGCCAAGTACAGATACAAAGCCAATGAAATGCAGTTAGCATCTGACCAGAAATGCAAAGTGTTATTTACAAAATAACTGCGAATAAAATGTAAGTGCTACAGCACACAAATATAAAAGTACTGAGACAGTACAATATGGGTGCAATACTGCTTAGCGCTGTGATGTGAGGTTCAGCAGGGTCACAGCCTCAGGGAAGAAGCTCTTCCTGTGCCTGCTGGTGTGGGAGCGGAGGCTCCTGTAGCACCTACTGGATGGGAGGAGAGTAAAAAGTCCATGGTTAGGGTGAGATGCATCCTTGATAATGCTTTTCGCCCTGCCCAGGCAGGGTTTATGATAGAATGATAGATGTTCTCAATAGTGGGCAATTGGGTGCCAACAGTCCGCTGGGCAGTTTTCACCACACGCTGGAGCGCTTTGCGGTCGGATATGGGACAATTGCCATACCACATTGAGATGCAGTTGGTGAGTATGCTCTCAATGGTACAGCCGTAAAAGCCCATCAGTATCCTAGGACAGAGGTGAGCTTTCTTGATACTCCGCAGGAAATAAAGGCGCTGTTGCACCTTTTTGATCGGGATAGAGGAGTTCAGGGACCAGGTGAGATCCTCAGAAATGTGGACACCAAGGAATTTGAAGTTTGATACATGCTCCACTACAGCTCCGTTCATGTAGGTGGGGACATGAGTGTGGCTCCTAGCATGCCTGAAGTCCACAATGATCTCTTTGGTCTTCTGGGTGTTAGGGGTCAGGCTGTTGTCAGCACACCACGCGGCCAGGTGCTGGACCTCGTCCCTATAGGCCATCTCGTCATCTCCTCTGATCAGGCCAACCACCGTGGAGTCGTCTGCGAACTTGATTATGGAGTTAAAACCATGTACAGGAACGCAATCGTAGATGAAAAGGGAGTACAGAAGAGGGCTCAGCACACAGCCTTGAGGCACGCAGGTGTTCAGGGTGAGAGTGGAAGAGGAGAGATTGTCTAACTTAACTGATTGGGGTCTGTTAGTCAGAAAGTCCAAGGTCCAATTGCAGGGGGATGAGCTGATACCAAGCTGGCGAAGTTTGGCGATCAGCTTGGAGTGGAGCATGGTATTGAATGCCAAACTAAATTCAATGAACAGCATTCTGACGTAAGAGTTGGGGCTGTCCAGGTGGGTCAGGGCAGAGTGAAGTGCTGTGGATATGGCATCCTCTGTTGACCTGTTGGTGCAATAGGCAAATTGATTGGGGTCCAGGATAGTAGGCAGACAGGATTTCAGGTGTGATAGAACCAGTCTCTCAAAGCACTTTGCAATGATGGGGGTGAGTGCAACTGGGCGGAAGTCATTCAGGCCCGTGGCAGTGGAATGCTTCGGCACTGGCGTGATGGCGGCGATCTTGAAACTTGTGGGGACAACTGCCTGGGCCAGGGACAGATTGAAAATGTCCGTGAAGACCCCAGCCAACTGCCCTGCACAGACTCTGAAAAAATGGCCAGGTATTCCATCCGGACCAGCTGCCTTCCGTACATTCACCCTGCTCAAGGTGGCGCAAACATCGGAGGTGGAAAGTGAGAGAGGTAGCTCACCAGGTGGGAGATCCGCTTTGAGGGTGACCTCCTTGTTCTCTCGGTCAAAGTGAGCATAGATGTAATTGAGCTCATCAGGGAGGGAAGCAGAGCTGGAAGGGGGCACAGTACTAGGTGGTTTGAAGTCTGTAATGACCTGTATGCCGTGCCACATGCACCGGGGGTCTGAGAGTTGAAATGCTCCTCGATTCTCTGTTTGTATATGTGTTTAGCCTGAGAGACTCCCCTCCTCAGGTTGGCCCTGGTTGAGCTGTAAGCCTCCCGGTCTCCAGACCAGAAGGCTGAATCTCTGGCTTTGAGCAGGAGGTGAACTTCTCTGTTCATCTATGGTTTCTGATTGGGGAAAACTTTTATTTGTTTTTGTGATGTAATTATCTGCACACTTGTTGATGTGCTCAAGGACAGAGTTGGTATATAATACCTGCTTAGCCCTGAGCAGGGTCACGTGAAGCCACGGAAGCAGGTGGAGGGTGGCTGTATGAGCAGTTGCTATACATCACAAGTCCTGGTTATGTGACCACTAACACCAGGGCAGACAATCTCTGAAGAGTATTGATAATAGCTGGGGTCACCCATCTTCTAAAGACACTGCCTAGAAGGCACTGAGAAACCAATTCTGTGAGAAAATTTGTCTGAACATCATGGTCATGAGAACCTGATTATCCACATCATACGACACGGTACATAATGATGGTGTTGATGAAGATATAGTTGTGTGATTAACGCAACAAGGCTGCTGCTGCATTTTGCAAATCAATTTTATATTTGAAATTTTTAACATAGCAGTTTAAAAGTAAACGCTGTCCAAGTGAATGCAAGTATTTTTTCAACAGACCACATCAGCTAGCTCGACCCTGTATTTTGACAGCCTTAAGTAGTACAGTAACAGCCAAATGAGTGTAATGCCTGATGGAAAAAGCTCCAATGGCTTATGCAGAACTCCCCTGATACATGGACAATTTTGTGTCACAATGTACAAAATAAGCAATACACTGATACTGGAAAATCTAGTTCATAATTTTAAAAAGTTAAAAGTCAATGAATACAAATTAAAAGACTTTGAAATGGTAAAAGAGTTAATGGAACTGCACTTAAGTCCAACTTTTATTCTTTAAATTTGTGCAATTATCTCAAAAACAGGGACTTGGTGTTTATTCCATGTGGCTTAATAAAGTGTTTTCTATGTCAGTAATAATATCAAATGAACTCAGCCCTTTTCACAAAGTTAGCTTGAGATCTTAAATATAGTCAAAGCAATCTCTGCCAAACATGTTTAATGTCTGAAAGTAAAATCTCAATTGTTACAAAAATAGAACAAGAGGGCTATATAAGGTGGATGGTTGTACAATAGTTTAATAAATAACAGATGTATCATTTAAATGCTCCATTCCATATAAAACACATTAAGTTTATGGCTTAAATAAAATTGCAAAAGAAACACAATTTCCTAATTATTAATCTGCCAAACTAGAAATAGCTCTGTTCAGGAGAGGCATTCACAGAATTTACAGAGGGCTTGCAAACCATGAATACCATTTCAAATAGGAGGGGCAGTCTCTTTGCTGGAGACAGAAGAGACTGCAGATGTCGGAATCTGGAGCAAAATAATATCAAGCTGGAGGAACTCAGCAAGTCAAGCAGTGGGTCGTGTGGTCAAGGAACTCACCCCACTGAGTTCTGCCAACAGTTTTTTTTAAGCATGGGCCTTGTTGCTTACTTGCAGCAAGTCATTGCTCATTGCTGATATAAATTGCCGGAGGCCATGAGAGAAATGGTGCCAGGGCTACAGAAATGGAAGTTGAGATCAAAAGTCCATGCTGCTCACACTACTTCACACTCTCCATAAGGATGCTCACTGTAACTGCAGCTCCATGAGCAAACTTGCAGCAGATCGCCAAGACTTCTCCAGCACACATGGAGTTGTGGAGAGCAGTGGTGGGGTTCTCGTGAACTTCAAAAGCCTCAACATATCAGACAAGAGCATCTCAGGTGTTAGAGTTACCTTCCTGCACCTCCTGAAAAGCTGGAGGGGTGGCACCATTTGTATAAGGAAGCACGTTGGTACTTCATTGGGGTAGTGGAATGAAAAACGTATTGATACTGCTGTTTTGTTATTATTGTTGCACGTCCTTCGTACAATGAAAAGCTCATCTTGCATACAGTTCATACTGATTAAATCGGGGGTTATGGGGGGTTAGAGAGGGGTAGCACCTCTGGTGGGGGAACACGTTGCGTCCTTTTCAAGGCGGTTAGCCCACCTTTGGTCCCCACCTGGCACTCAGCTCTCACCTGTGGCTCCCTGTAGCTGTTTGCATGTGACAGCAGCCACATCCCGGGCCATGGCTTCGACAAGCCGGCTAAACCAGGTGAGGGTAGCCGACGGGTCTCAAACCCTCGGTGATTGAAGACAGACTCTGGCAGATTGAGCGGACGAGACCAATGGAAGGTCCAATGGTCGAGAAGGCAGTCTCTGCCGGCGTCATGGAATGTGTAGAGCAGGACAAGACACAGAAGACGTCCTGGTCATCCACTGCGCCTAGTCTCATCTCCAGCCGTCTCGACTGTCTTGCCACTGGATCCAGATGGGAATTGGGAAGAGAGAGTGAGGCTGATGCTGCACAACTCTCCCTCACTTAAATCCAAATCACACGCTAGTCTCGACACCATCATAGTGTCAAGGTCTTCATCGACAACGACGAACGAACAACTGATTAAATCATTACATAGTGCATTGAAGTTAAAACAATAACCAAATCTAGAATAAAGTGTATCTGCTACAGACAATGTTGTGAGCAAGTGTACAGTAAAATGCAAGATAGAGAGATCAAGAGCCTATCTTATCGCACAAGAGGTCCATTCAAAAGTCTGATAACAATGGGGAGAAGCCGTCCTTGAGCCTGGTTCTATGCACTTTCAGACTTTTGTATCTTCTGCCCAAAGGGAGAGGGGAGGAGAGAGAAAGTCCAGGGTGAGTCAGGTCTTTGATTATGCTGGCTGCTTTACTGAGGCAGCAAGATATATAGACGGGGTTCACAATGGGAAGGTCGATTTCTGTGATGTGCTGTGTACACAGCTCTGCGGTGTGTTGCAGTCTCGTGCAGAGCAGTTCCCATACCAAGGCTTTATGTATCCAGATAGAATGCTTCCAATGGTGCATCAGTGAAAATTGTATACAGTTAATACTGTGAACAGTTAGATGGATAACATTGTGTACAGTTAAATAAAGATAATTGCTTGATAACATCGGGTCTGTACCCTGTTTTGGTTCAAGTAATGGGGAAATTGAACTGAGAACTAAATGTTGACAAACAATTTTATGGAGAGCAGTGGAATAGTTGTTTTCTAGCTGAAAAGGGTGCAGACAATGGATTTGCCATCCAAAAGTTGACTGCCTTGTCCTTACAGAACGTGTCAGCTACAAATGCACATAAATAATTCCATACAGTGCAACAAACACAAATGCTGTAGGAAATCAGTCGGTCAGGCAGAATCTGTAGAGAGAGATAAACAGTCACTGTTTCAGGCCAAGAATCTTCATCAGGACTGGAAGGGAAGGGGGAGAAAAGCTGGTATAAGAAGGTGTGGGGAGGGGAAGGAGTACAAGCTGGCAAGTGATAGGTGAAATCAGGAAAGGACGCTGGTAGGTGGGTAGGGGAAGGAGGGATGAAACAAGAAGCTGGGAGGTGATAGGAGTAAGACGTAAAGGGCTGAAGAAGAATGAATCTGATAGGAGAGGAGAGTGGACCATGGAAGAAATAGAAGGAGGAGGGGACCCTGAGGGAAATGATGAGCGGGTGAGGAATAGAAAAGGGATGAGAAAGCAGCCAGAATGCAGAATGGAAAAATAGAAAAGGGGGAGGGGGTAAGGTTACCGGAAGATAGAAAAATTGATGTTCATGCCATCAAGTTGGAGGCTACCCAGATGGAATATGAGATGTTGCTTCTCCAACCTTAGAGTGCCCTCTTCATGGCAGTAGTGGAGACCATGTACCATCATGTCAGAATGGGAATGAAAAGTAGAATTAAAATTAGTGGCCATTGGGAAAGCCCACTTTTTGTGGCAGAATGGTGGTGAGGGAGGAGGTGAAGGAGCAAGTGTAGCATTTGTTTTGCTTTCAGTAGGGAGAGCAGTGGTGATGGACAAGTAGATAAGTGTAGAGCATAGAGAGCAGTGCCAGCTGAGAGCTGGGTTGTTGTGTAGGGGAGGAAGGGGGGGGGGTGCTTTTGTGACGGGAAGATGGGATGAGGATGGATTTCCAGAATGGAGAAATGCAAGGGAGGACAGCATTGATGGTGGAGGAAGGGAAACCCTGTTCTTTGAAGAAGAAGGTCATCTCATCCTGAGAACAGATGTAGGCAAAGGAACTGAGAAAAGGGAATAATATTTTTTATAAGTGACAGGTTGGGAATCAGAATCAGAAAAAAGTTTATTATCACCAGCATGTGACATGAAATTTGTTAACTTAGCAGCAGCAGTTCAATGCAATACATAATACAGAAGAGAAGAAAAATAACTAAAATAATAATAAATAAGTATACATATATAAAATAGATTTTAAAAATGTACAAAAAACAGAAATACTGTATATTTGACAGTACCCCATTTTGAACTTTGTCTTTTTGTGTGTTTCCCCCTATCAGTCTGTGATTTTGTACTGTCATGTTCTCCTATCCCCACTCCTGCTTTACTCCTACCCTTTATTACTGAGTAATCTATCTCTCATCTGCTTCTCATTATTACCTGTATTGTTGCCACCTGTGTCTCATTGTGCTCCACCTATCATCTGCATCTCTGTTTACTGCTCTGTGTATTTCAGTCCCGTGTTTTCAGCTGTTTGTTGCTGGATTGTGCTACTGAACTTTCTTGTGCCTTTCCAGCATTCGTATCTGTACTCTGTCTGTTGGAATACCGACTCTGCCTGTTTCCCAATTCAGGTTTTTGGATTTCTCTGGATGTTTTGATCTCTGCCTGAAATTTGACACTGACTTTGTTGGTCCCCTGGATTTGCTACTCACTGAATATCACAGTGTGCACAGTACTTGGTCTGCAATTGGGTCCCTGCTTCAGGGTCCTCACAATATTTTAAATAAAGGTGAAGTAGTGTCCAAAGGTTGAATATCCATTTAGGAATCAGATGGCAGAGGGCAAGAAGTTGTTCCTGAATTGCTGAGTGTGTGCCTTCAGGCTTCTGTACCTCCTACCTGATGGTGACAGTGAGAAAAGGGCATACCCTGGGTGCTGCAGGTCCTTAATAACGGACACTGCCTTTCTGAGACACCGCTCCCTGAAGATGTGCTGGGTACTTTGTAGGCTGGTACCCAAGATGGAGTTGACTAAATTTACAACCCTCTGCAGCTTCTTTCAGTCCTGTGCAGTAGTCCCCTCCGTACCAGACAGTGATGCAGCCTGTCAGAATGTTCTCTATGGTACATCTATAGAAGTTTTTGAGTGTATTTGTTGACATGCCAATCTCTTCAAACTCCTAATAAAGTATAGCCACTGTCTTGTCTTCTTTATGACCACATCGATATGTTTGGACCAGGTTAGATTCTCAGACATCTTGACACCCAGGAACTTGAAACTGCTCACTCTCTCCATTTCTGATCCCTCTGAAGATTGGTATGTGTTCCATTGTTTTACCCTTCTAGAAAACCACAATCAGCTCGTTTGTCTCACTGATGTTGAGTGCCAGGTTGTTGCTGTAGCACCACTCCACTAGTTGTCATATCTGAATCCTGTACACCCTCTTTTCACCACCTGAGATTCTACCAACAATGGTTGTATAAGAGGAGCACTGGAGATAGCTGTAGGTTTATAAAATGTATTAGTAGACAGTGTGTCTCCAGAGATGGAGGCAGAGGGATTAAGAAAGTGGAGAGAGGTGTCTGAGATGGATCAAGTAATTATTGACGGAAGTTACAGGCAAAGTTGATGAATTTGACAAGCTCAGCATAGGTGCAGGAAAAGTTGGCCAGTGTTCCCCATTTAGCCTGGAACATTGACTTTTCCATGTAGCTAACAAAAAAAGCGGGCACATTTGGAGCTCATGAGACTGCTGATGGCTACACCTTGGATGTAGAGTGAGTGGCAGGAGCCAAAAGAGAAATTGTTGATGGTAAGAACCAGTTCTGCAATATGGAGGAATGTGGCAGTGAAGAGGAATTAGTTAGGTCTGTTGTTTAAAAAGAAGCAGAGAGCTTTAAGGCCTTCCTGATGTTGAATAGAAATATATAGGAACTGAACATCTCGAGTGAATATGAGACACTCAGGGCCAGGGAACTTAAAGTGGTTGAAGTGATTGAGAGCATACGAAGTGTCACACATGTACAGGGGAAGGAACTGAACCAAGGAGGACAAAATGGAGTTGATGTGCAAGGACACAGTTCTGTAGGGAAGGAGCAGGCAGAAACAATAGGCCTAACTTCCTCACCTCCCCCCATCTTCTTACTCTGACTTCTCATCTTTTTCTTCCCCAGTCCTGATGAAGAGTCTCAGCCAGAAATGTTGATTATTTACTCTTTTTTCCATAGATGCTGCCTGGTCTGCTGAGTTCCTCCAGCATTTTGTGTGTGTTGCTCGGCCTGCCAGAGAGTCAGGTTTATAGATTTTGGGTAGGAGCATTGTGTTCTACATCATCACTTGATACACCTTTCTCCTCTTTTTGTTTATTTTGTCCAAAGAGTCCCCATATTTTCCTTCTTTACACAGCTTTGTTTGGTGTGAAGAGGCTTTCTTTAGTGCAAAGAAACTGAGTATGTGCCCTAGTTGCTTGAAGTAAAAACAAGAGCTTTTAAAAAAGCAAGTCTCATTGATTGGCTGATTGGAGGACACTTCATCCAATAAAAGGAAGGTAAGGTTAAGTCAAGTGGACTGTTGGGGAAGAATAAGTGAGATTGGGGAGTTAAGGCTTTGGTGAAGGGTCACAAGTAAGAAAAGATGATAACTACGTCTGTGGGTGGCGCACCGAGTTGCGGCCCCTGACAAACTAGGTCAAGTAGTTGGACATGAATATATGTGGGGTGGTACAGTAACGGAGTGTTTAGCACAATGCTTTACAGTACCAGTGGCCCAGGTTCAATTCCCACTGCTGTCTGTAAGGAGTCCATACACTCTCCCCATGACTGCATGAGTTTACTCCCACAGTCTAAAGATATACCAGTTGGTATGTTAATCATTTATTGCAAGTTGTCCTATGTTAGGCTAGGATTAAATCGAGGATTGCTGGGTGGCGTGGCTTGAAGGGCCAGATGGGCCTATTCCACACAACCTCAATAAATAAATAAGGCCATCTAGGAGACTGCAGATATCATATATTAGAATTTTAGTAAATTGGTCACACTCAAGGTGAAGTCTACAGACATGTATGACGACCAGGAAAAGCTGAGTAGGCAGTCAGAGTGGTGTTGCCCTGTGGCCATTCATCCCATTAACAGGTATACTATACTGTTAACTACTATAGTGATAGGATAGTTTATCTGTCCAAATGTTTCTTAAATGTTATTGTACCTCCACTACTTTCTAGCTTCCAACTCCGTGTGATGGAGCTTTCTCTCAACTTCCTTTTAAGTCTTTCCTCAATGACCTTAAACCTCTATTTTTTTTATGTTGATTTCCATTTCCTGAAGAAAAAGACTGCTTTCAATTTATCTGCACCTGCCATGATCTTAACACCTCTAAAGTCACTCCTCAATCTCCTGTGCTCCAAGGACTTGCCCTAGCCTGCCCAACTTCTCCTTATAACTCAGTTCTGGCAATATTTTCATATCTTCTTTCCAGCTTAATGGTGTCTTTCCAATAACAGAATAACCAAACTCCAAGTGTGTTCTCAGTGTTTTGTACAGCTGCAACATAATGACCCGGCCCTATCAGATGAAGACCAGAAAGCCAAATTTCATCTCACCACCCAGTCTACCTGTGACCCCACTTTTAATGTACTTGTACTTCAAGATCACTTTCTTCTCCAGCATGCCCTGGGGCCTTACTGTTCACTGTGTAAAGGCTTATTTATACTTGTGCGTCAACTCGACGCCGTAACCTACGCAAGTGGTCTACACGCATTGTGAGCATTTATACTTGTGCGTTGGTGTGTCTACATCGCTTTACAATTCCGGCACATTGTGCATGCGCACACACCTGCCTGCACAAGGCTTCATGATCATGGTAGTCTTTCTCAGGGTAGACAAGTTTAAAAGGAGCGTCCTTTTTTCATAAAAGCGAAATGTGTCCTCCATAATTTCGGAGGACTGTAAAGCTTTATGAAAAGCATTGCAGCCAGAGTTCCTTCCCTGCCCTTCAGTCGCCCAGTGGGAAGCTATTGCAGCGTAGGAGGAAATGCGATGCTACCAGGCGGACCAATCACAGTCGTTGCTGTCTGCGTTGCTGCGACGCATAGTTACATTTTGGGAGAGGTGCGCGTCAGGCTACGGCGTTAATTGACATAATTAAAAACAAAGCAACAAAATTGACATAATTAAAAACATTAATTGACATAATTAAAAACAAAGCAACAAAAAGTAAAAACTAAAGCAAAAATAATTAGAGTACTTCCCTTTTTATACAGTGTCAGTGACCCCATACAAATTGGGTTATTGTTCATACAACAGCCATCCATGACCTAAAGTTGGGTTTGAATTTGAGGTACACCCAGCCACTGAGTTATTACAGCACCACTGTGCTCAATGACAGAACTGATGCACCATTGTCTGACCAGCAGAAGGTTGTCTTGGACTTATTTTGACCACATGTACAGAGAAGTTCATAACTTGTGACAGAATGTTACACAACATGACCTGGCTCATAGTATACATAATTAAAATTTCTATCCTTCTGATATTTTAGAACAAACCTTGTTCAATAGAAATTGGTTACCTGTAGGGATGTCTTGCTTAGCCATTCTGCATACACAATATGCTTTTTGGTGTAAGTATTTGGTGATCACTCTGAAAATATATCATCGAGGCACATAATACATCTACAGTATCTTGAAAATGTATTCAGCCCCCAACCCTTTGCTGAGATAAATGTGTAGTACAATGAGGGACTCTGATCAATTTCAGTGAGAATTTTTAATTGTGGATCACTTGTCTCTCCCCCCCCCCCCACAGCAGAGCCCAAAAACCAAGGGAAACTAAAAACTCAAAAACTGTAATGTCAGCAATCCAAAAGTATTCATCCCCCTTTGCTTAGTACTTAGTTGAACCACCACTCCAACTATTACAGCTAGTACTCTTTTTTTGATAAGTCTCTTAGCTTTGCACTATGTGATGGAGCAAGATTGCTTAAGCTGTGCCAGGTTAGTTGGGAAGCAGTCTTAAGGTCTTGCTAGAGATGGTCGATTGGGTTAAGGTCAGGACTCTGACGGGGCCACTCAAGGGCATCAATTTTCTCCATTAACGAATTGGGTGAGTTGGTAAGATAATATATTACACCTGAGAAACGTTAGCATAGTAATTACAAAGGGGTTGAATATTTTTTCAACCTCACAATTTTGGTTTTTAATTTTTAGTAAATTGTTGACAAGGTTTGCAATTTTTCTTTTGATCTGACATAATGCACAATATTTTGTAGATTAGCTCAAAAAATTCCTACTTCAACATATTTTAAATTTAGAAAAGGAGACAGTAAAATGTGAAAATAGTTGTGGGGGCTGAATACTTCTTTAAGGCACAACATAGACCACAATCAAGAGAAGAAAAAGACTAATCTTAATTCTTACATGTACAGAAAAATCCTGTGGGGAGTTTTCTGAGAGTACGCCAATTAGAAACACATTCAATGCCAAATATTTCACAAGGCAGAAAGCAAGCTATCTAAAGTCCAAGGCTGACACTAATATGCTGGTGAATAAATTGCATGTGGATTCTCAAACTTTTTTACAGGATAGTACACAAAAGGTAATTAAGGGGCATGAACAGCTTAAGCAAATGAGCAAGAAGCTAGCAGATGGAGTGTAATATGGAAAAATGTGATGTTACCTGCCGTAAGAATAGAAAAGAAACTTGTAGTTACAAGTAAAGAGAAGGATCATTCTCTGTGGGCTGTTGAGATGTGAAGCAAACATGCAGGTTCAGCAAATAATTAGGAAGGCAAGGCAGGCATATAATGAACTTCACTGCTGCAAAATTGCATTATTAGGTACGGAAGTCTGAGATTGTAATGGGCTCTTGACACCTCATCTGAAATAATGTGTTGCATTTTTGGTCACTGAACCAGAGGATGATAAATTTCCACAGGAGTCAATGCTGTATAAAGTCACAATTACAGTTTGTCTTGGGCTGGGGGAAATTAACTGAGAAAAGAATGAGAATCAATTTTACTTAAATGCACAAAACTTTGGGGGAGATTGACAGGCCAGATTTTTAAGATATTGTGCATCTAGTTGGAGTCCAGAACTGCAGAGTATGAAATCTACACCATTGATCAGTAATGATGTAATAACATTTATTAACATTTTGCAGGATTGCTTATCCCAAAATATTAATCCTGAACATGTATTTTAGATGTTGAAAGGTTTGATCTATATTTACAATTCTTATTGCGTTCCCTATCCAATAGTAGCCATATTTCCTCATCAAACATAACACTATAAATTATAGACAGTCTGGGGATCAAGGAAGGAGGCAAGTGGTTTCTGTAACATGAATTTCAGATTAACTTCTAGCATGGAAAATATCAGGTACCTGATCCAGATATTTTATGTAGTGGCTTGCACAGAAGATTTTATTTCAAACAAAATATAATGTGAAAAGTAAATGGTCTCTAAATGACTGAAACATTGAGTGATTGAGTTTTAAAAAAAATAATGCAACCCTAATAAGAGATGCCAACATCTCTGGGACTTGGGAGTCTTGTTTCAGAAATCCCTTAAGGTTAGCTTACAGTTTGAGTTAGCAGTAAGGAAAGCAAATGGAATTTTACAATTTATGTTGAAAGTACTAGAAAGTAACACTGTATGAAATATAGTGGGGGCAGCTCGGTAGCATAATGATAAGTGTAACACTTTCACTGTTACTGTATAGAAACATAGAAAATAGGTGCAGGAGTAGGCCATTCGGCTCTTCGAGCCTGCACCGCCATTTATTATGATCATGGCTGATCATCCAACTCAGAACCCCACCCCAGCCTTCCCTCCATACCCACTGACCCCCGTAGCCACAAGGGCCATATCTAACTCCCTCTTAAATATAGCCAATGAACTGGCCTCAACTGCTTCCTGTGGCAGAGAATTCCACAGATTCACCACTCTCTGTGTGAAGAAGTTTTTCCTAATCTCAGTCCTAAAAGGCTTCCCCTCTATCCCCAAACTGTGGCCCCTCGTTCTGGACTTCCCCAACATGGGGAACAATCTTCCTGCATCTAGCCTGTCCAATCCCTTTAGGATCTTATACGTTTCAATCAGATCCCCCCTCAATCTTCTAAATTCCAACGAGTACAAGCCCAGTTCATCCAGTCTTTCTTCATATGAAAGTCCTGCCATCCCAGGAATCAATCTGGTGAACCTTCTTTGTACTCCCTCTATGGCAAGGATGTCTTTCCTCAGATTAGGGGACCAAAACTGCACACAATACTCCAGGTGTGGTCTCACCAAGGCCTTGTACAACTGCAGTAGTACCTCCCTGCTCCTGTACTCGAATCCTCTCGCAATAAATGCCAGCATACCATTCGCCTTTTTCACCGCCTGCTGTACCTGCATGCCCACTTTCAATGACTGGTGTATAATGACACCCGGGTCTCGTTGCACCTCCCCTTTTCCTAATCGGCCACCATTCGGATAATAATCTGTTTTCCTATTTTTGCCACCAAAGTGGATAACTTCACATTTATCCACATTAATTTGCATCTGCCATGAATTTGCCCACTCACCCAACCTATCCAAGTCACCCTGCATCCTCTTAGCATCCTCCTCACAGCTAACACTGCCCCCCAGCTTCATGTCATCCGCAAACTTGGAGATGCTGCATTTAATTCCCTCATCCAAGTCATTAATATATATTGTAAACAACTGGGGTCCCAGCACTGAGCCTTGCGGTACCCCACTAGTCACCGCCTGCCATTCTGAAAAGGTCCCGTTTATCCCCACTCTTTGCTTCCTGTATGTAAGGAGTTTGTACTTTCTCGCCATGACCATGTGGGTTTCCTCCAGTGTAGGGGTTCCTCCCACAATCCAAACACGTATGGTTAGAGTCCGTGAGTTGTGGGCATGCTATGCTGGTGCGGGAAGCATGGTGACACTTGCGGGCTGTTCAGCACAGACTTTGCTGATTTGATGGAAACAACACACTTCGCTGTATGTTTCAATGCACATGTGACAAATAAAGCTAATTTTTAAGCCTTAAAAGCAATGTTGTACAGCTGAAGCTTTCTAAGACATTATTAAGACTGCATTTCGAATATCGTGAGCAATTTTCTGGACGGTATCTAAGGGAAGATGTGCTTGCCCTGAAAATGGGCCACAGAACGTCACAAGAACATCCCAGGAATGAAACGCTGTATGAGGGGTGTTTGATGACTCTGGGCCCTGAACTTGATAGAGGGCAGTACAATGAGGGGAAATCTCACTAAAACCTACTGGATACTGAAAGACCTGGATAGTCGTAGTCATAGTCATACTTTATTGATCCCGGAGCAAATTGGTTTTTGTTACAGTTGCACCATAAATAATAAATAGTAATGAAACCATAAATAGTTAAATAGTAATATGTAAATTATGCCAGTAAATTATGGAATAAGTCCAGGACCAGCCTATTGGCTCAGGGTGTCTGACCCTCCAAGGGAGGAGTTGTAAAGTTTGATGCCCACAGGCAGAAATGACTTCCTATGACACTCTGTGTTGCATCTCGGTGGAATGAGTCTCTGGCTGAATGTACCCCTGTGCCCACCCAGTACATTATGTAGTGGATGGGAGACATTGTCCAAGATGGCATGCAACTTGGACAGCATCCTCTTTTCAGACACCACCGTAAGAGAGTCCAGTCCCATCCCCACAACATCACTGGCCTTACGAATGAGTTTGTTGATTCTGTTGGTGTCTGCTACCCTCAGCCTGCTGCCCCCAGCACACAACAGCAAACATGATAGCACTGGCCACCACAGACTCGTAGAACATCCTCAGCATCGTCTGGCAGATGTTAAAGGACCTCAGTCTCCTCAGGAAATAGAGACGGCTCTGACCCTTCTTGTAGACAGCCTCAGTGTTCTTTGACCAGTCCAGTTTATCGTCAATTCGTATCCCCAGGTATTTGTAATCCTCCACCAAGTCCACACTGACCCCCTGGATGGTAACAGGGGTCACTGGTACCTTAGCTCTCCTCAGGTCTACCACCAGCTCCTTAGTCTTTTTCACATTAAGCTGCAGGTAATTCTGCTCACACCATGTGACAAAGTTTCCTACCATAGCCCTGTACTCAGCCTCATCTCCCTTGCTGATGCATCCAACTATGGCAGAGTCATCTGAAAACTTCTGAAGATGACAAGACTCCATGCAGTAGTTGAAGTCCGAGGTGTAAATGGTGAAGAGAAAGGAAGACAAGACAGTCCCCTGTGGGGCCCCAGTGCTGCTGATCACTCTGTCGGACACACAGTGTTGCAAGCACACGTACTGTGGTGTGCCAGTCAGGTAATCAAGAATCCATGATACCAGGGAAGCATCCACCTGCATCGCTGTCAGCTTCTCGCCCAGCAGAGCAGGGCGGATGGTGTTGAACGCACTGGAGCAGTCAAAAAACATGACCCTCACAGTGCTCGCTAGTGGATATGGAGAGGATGTTTCCATTAATGGAAAAGTCCAGGATCTGAAAACACAACCTCTTTAAAACTGAAACAAGGAGGAATTCCTTGAGCTAGAGTGTGGTGAATCTGCGGTATTAGTTGCTATAGAGGAAAATGAAGGCCAAGGTACTGGGTAGACTTAAGGCAGAAAGTGGTAGTTTCTTGATTGATGAAGTGGTTAAGGGTTGTGGGTGAAGGTGGGAGAATTAGGTTAAATAAAACAAATCAGCCATGATTGAATGATGGACCAGACATGCGAGCTGAACAGCCTTATAATGTTCTTATAACTTATGGTCTTAACATTGAGATGATGTATAAATGTGCAGTATCCATGTAAAAATGAATGAATACACAAATTCAGAGTCACCTGTGTCCTGCAATTCCATGACTGTAGTTGAGGAGACTTCGATCCTGCAGAGAAAGTGATAGTTTCCCATTTGCCCTGAAAATTAGCTCCATTCTTGTGTAATAATACAGCAAGAAAGTTTGAGTGCTGTGTTGAAGTTGTGACCAGCCTCACCTAAGTCCTGTGATTGGGTATGTGATTGATCCATAAGTTATAGTTATGTTTATCCTCAGCAGCAGTTTGAATGCAGACCCAACTCAGAGGCCACCAAATTTGAGGGGGTTTCTCCACAGACCCTCTTGGTTAAGATGTTTTTCTGAGCTCAAAGGTAAACTAGCCAAAAATATCAAAGGGATAACAAAAGCTTTTTTCTTATATATATAAAGAGTAAAAGAGGGGCAAGAGTAGATATTGGACCACTGGAAAATGATGCTGGAGAGATAGTAATAGGTGACAAAGAAATGGCAGACAAACAGAATAAGTATTTTGTGTCAGTCTTCACTGTGGAAAACACCAGCAGTATGCCAGAAATTTGTGAGTGTCAGAGGACAGATATGAGTGTAGTTGCTATTACTAGAGAGAAGATTTTTCAGAAATTTTAAGTTCCGAGGGTAAGTAAGTTGCCTGGACCAGATAGTCTACACCCCAGCTTCAGAAAGAACAAGCTGAGGAGATTTGGAAGGCATTAGAAATGATCATTCAAGAATCATTAGATTCTGGAATGGTCCTGGAAGACTGGAACATTGCAAATGCTACTCCACTGTTTACAAAGGGAGGGAAGCAGAAGATAAGAAATTATTGGCCTGTTAGCCTGAATTCAGTGGTTGGGAAGATTATTGGAGTCCATTGCTAAGGATGAGGTTTCAGGTACTTGGTGGCATATGATAAAATTGTCCAAAATCAGCATGGTTTCATCAAAACGAAATCTTGCTTGACAAATCTGTTGGAATTCTTTGAGGAAATTACTGGCAAGACAGACATAGGAGAGTCATTGAATGTTGTTCGTATGTTCGATTTTCAGAAGACCTTTGACAAGGTGCCACACATGAGACTGGCTGCTTAACAATTTAAGAGTCCATGTGCTATTACAGAAAAGTTACTAGCATGGATAGAAAATTGGCTAATTGGCAGGAGGCAAAGAATCAGACTAAAGGGAGCCTATTCTGAATGGCTGCCAGCGACCAGTAGTGTTCCATGAGGGTCAGTATTGAGACCATTTCTTTTCACTTTATATGTCAATGATCTGATGTGGAATTGATGGCTTTGTGGCCAAGTTTGCAGATGATACAGTGATAGATAAATGGGACAAGTAGAGTTGAGAAATAAGGGAGTCTACGGAAGGAGAAGGAGATTAGGAAAATAGGCAATGAAGTGGCTTTGGTAGTAGATATAAAAGCAGGGTTCCCTTAAGGTTAATTTGCAGGTTGAGTTGGTGGTAAGAAAAGCAAATGCAATGTCAGCATTCGTTTTGATGCTTTAGAATGTAAGAGCAATGCTGTGATGCTGAGGCTTTGTAAGGCATTGGTCAGACTGTATTTGGACTATTATGAGCAGTTTTGTGCCCCTTATGTAAGAAAAGATGCGCTGGCATTGGAAAGGATCCAGAGGAGTTTCACGAGTATGATTGTGGGAATGAAAGAGTTAATGCATGAGGAGCATTTGATAGCTCTGGGTCTGTACTCAAAGGAATTTAAAAGAATGAGGGGGAATCTCATTGAAACCTATTGTATATTGAAAGGCCTAGACAAAGTTTCCCAGAGTGGGGGAGTGTAAGACCAGAGGACACCATCTAAGAATAGAGGGGCATCCATTTAGAACAGAGATGAGAAGGTAATTCTTTAGTCAGAGGGTGGTGAATCTGTGGAGTTCATTACCACGGATGGTTGTGGAGGACAAGTCATTAAGTATAAAGGGAGGTTGATGAGTTCTTGGTTAGTCACGGTGTCAAAGGTTAGGTGGAGAATGAGGTTGAAAGGTATAATAAATCAGCCATGATGGAATGGTGGAGCAGAGTCGATGGGCCGTGTGGCCTAATTCTACTCCAAAGTCTAATCGTCTGAAGATTATCACAATTCTTGCTTTAGTTTTTCCACATTTAACCTGTCAATATAAATGTTTCTTCACCGAAGTATAACTGGAAAATATGATTCTCCCAGAAAATACATTCATGGCGTTGCTACGTGTAAACTCTCCTGCCACAACTCATAATGAGAAATGAAAATTTTAATTCATTTTCTGAACTCTTTTGCCTCATTATTTTTAAAATAAGAGCACCCAACTTCTCCAAAACCACCTTAAAAATGTGCTCCATAAACCACTTCCATTATCAGTCACACTTCCCTCTTTGCCTATCACACTTTATTCATGAGATCCCTATTATGAAAAACATGACCTCTGATTCACTGCATTGGGAAATCTGCTGGTGTATTATTAAACCCTTTAGAGTTAGTAGCTGGCTATAATGTCAGCAATAAGGTGCTTGCATTTATTGGATCGAACAACCTGAACATTTGTCTTTACTGCAACACACATCAAAGTTGCTGGTGAACGCAGCAGGCCAGGCAGCATCTCTAGGAAGAGGTACAGTCGACGTTTCAGGCCGAGACCCTTCATCAGGACTAACTGTACCGCCAGAAACGTCGACTGTACCTCTTCCTAGAGAAGCTGCCTGGCCTGCTGCGTTCACCAGCAACTTTGACGTGTTGCTTGAATTTCTAGCATCTGCAGAATTCCTCGGGTTTGCATTTGTCTTTAAGGACCAGGACTAATTAAAGTTAATAATGTGTGTTAAAAAAAAAGGTAAATGCCAAAATAAGTTTATTTCTCTCTAAATTACCAATAAATGTGGAAGTAAAACAAACATAAGAAAGACAACAGATTGGACTTTAGACTGCCTATGATCCAAATTTGCAGAACTTCTGTGTGTTTTTGATTGCAATTCTCTCTAACAGTTCAGAGAGATGTGTGGAAGAACTCAGCATCACAATTTTCATTCTGATCATCAGCCTCCGTAATTTTATTTTGCAATTACTGCATCAAGATTGTAATTTATTACTGCCAATTGAATTTGCAGTTTAGATTGTGGCTTATGTACGTGCCTCACAAGTGGAAAACTTTACTTTTACAGTATCTACATTATGGAAGAAAGGTCTTCCAAAGATGTATATGAGTGTTTACTGGATGTGGTAGAATTATATGTCTGGGTATTATTAAGCATATTTCATTCCCTACACTGGTCTATTCAACCCCTGCTCCTTATCCACTACAGAATCACAAAGGAAAACTGTCACTAGCTGAGAGTTGGCTGACAGCATGCTTAGCAAAATGTTAATAGTCTCACAGATTTGTGCAGTTTATACACATGGAAATGGAAAAGCAACAGATTTTATTAATATATAAGAACATACAGAACCTAGATGAGTTGTATTGTGAGTATACACGTGCATGAAGATAACTATTTCAATGAATATTGTGCTGAACCTATTCTAGTACAACCCGGCTAACAGCTTCAAAAAGAACCTTGACCAAATTCACCATTAGTTATTAGCCCTTAAGCTTAAATTGATCCAGGTTCAAGATAAATCCTGGAATGAATAGGAAGTATAAAACCACATTTCTGCCTACTGATCAAGATGTATATAAATTAAGTCTCCCTAAATATACAAAGATATTGAAACCATTATTTGTAGTGATTTCCACAAGCCAGCTACCCTCAAGTTTGTTGGGTAAACCAATATGAGGTATTGCAGGGTGAGCAACTTTCAGAATCTGTAAAATTTCCTCCAACCGACAAGACCCAGGTTAGGAATGGTAATAGAGCTTTCCGTTACATGTGTTAATGATTGATACTGATAAAAAATCTTCAAAAAACTCAGCATTACCCAGCGCAGCAGTTTTTCCAATCAATTTGTTAAATGTTTGCAAATAAATTAAGGCAACACATACAAAATGCTGGAGGAATTCCGCAGACCAGGCAGCATTTACGGAAAAGAGTCAACAGTCGATGTTTCAGTATTGTGTTGCTTAGATTTCCAGCATCTGCAGATTTTGTCTTGTTTGTGATTTGACTTTTTTAATTAAAATATATATCTAAGCAGGCTTAATCAACCTACATAAAGAGACAACAAATTCAAGCCTCATTTACACAGAAGTCAGTAGTAGATTTACATTCCTAATTATTCCAGTGCAAACTTATATTATTACTGCTGAATTTAAACCAGTTTAATTCTGCAATACTTTTGAATTGGAATGGGTCTAAATGATATAATAAAAACAGAAAATGCTGATGTACTCAGAGGCATCAAAAATCCAGAGTTAATATATCTTGTCAATGATCTTTGATCAGAAATGCAGAAAGTTTGAGGTAATAAGATCTTTTCTCTGCAAAGAAACATTGGAGTGAGGAAAGAACAAAATGAAAGACCCACTGATTAAGCAGAATGCAGCAAAGATCAAATGACAAAAGAAATGATGGAGCAAAGGTAAAAGGCAGTGCTTACAGGATAGAAGCATCATAGTATTAAAAAGCATCATGGATCAGACTATGGTCAATTTACCTATGCTAATCACCCCACTAAGCTCATCCCATTCGCAAGTGAGTCTACAAGAAATGTAAATGTGAATAGTTCAATCACTGTCTGAAACTATTGAATCTTGTTGAGTCCAGGAATCTGTATTTGTCTAGTTAATGGATGAGATGCTATCCTTCAATCTCACCTTAGACTTCACTGGGACAGAATATGAGATTCTCATTTCCTCTAAGTTAAGCAAAAACTTGAAAATTCTTATGCTGATTTCCAAACAGCTTACTCAGCTATCTCTATTTCTGTATTCCCTCCAGCAACAACCCTCAAATATTTGTGCTTCACTAAATCTGAGTTCTAGCTACAACCACTCAAAAATGTGCTTATTAAAAGTAGAATCAAGCATTGTCTGGTACCATTCAGAATTGAAACTGTTATTTTATTATCATATATATGGAGATGCAGTGAAAAACTTGTCATATACCAATGCATTGAGGTAGAACAGGGTAAGACAATAACAGATAACATCCACGCGGTTAAGTGTAGATTGAAAATAAAATCTCCTCCTCACTGACAATCAACAGAGGCGCACCTCAAGGATTTGTGCTCAGCCTGCTGCTTTACTCTCTCTATACCCATGATTCTGTAGCTCAAACACCATCTATAAATTCACAATGACAATTGTTATGAGCAGAATTTCACAGTGACAAGGAGATGTACAGAAACGAGGTAGATCAGCTGGTTCAGTGATGTCACCTTCCTTCCCGATGGCAGCAGTGAGAAGAGACCATGGCCTGGATGGTCTTTGATGGATGCTGGTTTCTTGTGGCCGTGCTCCTTGTAGATGTGCCCAGTACAGAGGAGGGTTTTTCCCGTGTTGGATTAGGCTGAATCCATTACTTCTTGCAGGCTTTCGGTTCATGGCATTGGTGTTTCCACACCAGGCCATGCTGCATCCAGTCAGGATATTCTCCACTGTGCATCTACAGAAGTTTGTCAATGGTTTGGACGACATGCCGAATCTGCGCATGTTCTAAGAAAGCAGAGGCTCTGCCATGCCATCTTTGTAATGGCACTCGTGCTGGTCCCAGGACAGATCCTCTGAAATGATAACCCCAAGGAATTTAGAAGTTGCTCACCCTCTCCACCTCCGATTCCCCCTGGGAGGACTGGCTCATGGACCTTTGGTTTCCTCTCCCTGTAGTCAATAATCAGCACTTTGGTTTTGCTGACATTGAGTGAGGGTTTGTTGTTCTGGCACATTCAACCAGATTTTCAATTTCCCTCCTATATGCTGATCCATCACCAGCTTTGATTCGGACTGACCAATATATTCTGTTTAATTTCAAATTTACACCACCTACAATATGTTGCTTATGTTGTCACCTTCAGTTGATTATATACAGAGAGACAAACATTTGTTGTTGAGTTTGGAGCTTTGCACCCTCCCTCCATCGTACAGAATACTACACCAATTGAAACATCAGCAATAGCAAGATGCTAATTGGTAAGTGGTTTATTGTTGTCACATGTACCAAGGTACAGTGAAAAGCTTTGTTTTGCTCGCCATCCAGAAGGATCATAAGTACAAGAAGATAGCACAAAAGGAAAAACAATACTAGGATGTGGGATATAGTATTAACTTTTCACTAGTGTTGGAAAAGCTGTGTAAATAGGAAGGATGTACTTCACTTTTAAAGAAAGCCTCAAGAAGCAATTTAGTTCTCATCAAATTTGTTGACAGGTTGAACAACATAAAACTATAATCATGAACACTACTAAACATTTCATTTAACAGAATTATCATCTCATAAGTCAACACTCCTGAACTGAACAAGCGATCATAACTGAGAAAAACAATAACTCTGAAAAACAGGTGCACGGATTGTGATGCCCAGACAACTTGCATCTGTTGAGTGGAATGAAGGAGGCAGACATCATTCATATTATTTGTCATTTCCAGAACAATAACATCCACCCAGAAATAACCCTGTTGTTCTGGTTGCTGGAGACTGGTTGCTTCGGCAGAGAGCCAATATATTGATTAGATAGCACAAATTGCTCTGTTTGAAGACAGTACCCATCTCTCAAAGGGGGCATGGATTGTGGCTGGAACAAGTGTACAAGTGAAGCTCATTTGAGAAACTGCATTAATGGAACAAGTAGGTTATACTGCTTGCTTAGCTGTGGGGGAAAAGCAGGTATAGAGAAAAACAATCACATTAACATTTTTTCTTTCTTTTTAGTTACTTTCCAAATGGCTGGGACAATTCTCCTACCCAGCAAAGGAAGTTACTGCTTCTACAGATATAAACATCACTTCAGATCACTTACAACTTCAGCACTGACAACTTAGGGATCTTGCGCCACTTTTGATGACAAGTACCATCCACTGCGTGAGCCCAAGAAATAGCTAACGAAGGATCAGTGTCCTTTTATCGACACTATACCAGTTTGTTCCACTGACAGGAGAAGGGGCAAAGGCACCTTAAAACTAGTTGCTTCGGGCAGACGGGGCATTATCGTCAGCTCATCTAGGAAAAGGGAAACTCTGACCTCAAACCTCCGCTGCCTTGCGGCTATACACACTCATGGGGAAAGCTTTGGGAGTAAACCCCAAAGGAAAATTCCAGAGATGGAGTCTCTAAGGCAGTCCAACATTGAGCTCAATGCTGACTGGCAACCCCTGCGATGCTGCTGGTACCAAACTGTATCAGTCACTGTCATTCCTTTGGGTCCATCAGTTGTGCACAGAGGGGGAGCCTGCTACATCTGTAACAGCTTGCTCTCCATATCGTACTGCCCAGACTTGCATATCCAGAGAGCTTGGACAAATTATCCATGGTCAACTCTGACCGACGGAGGCCTTGACCTCACTCACATCAGTATATAAGAAAATTAAGCTGAATCAAATGGACAGGATGCTTGAGAGGGAAGACAATGAAATATTAAACTAAGAAGGACAGCAGTGGCAAGCTAATGGTAATTCCCATCCCTTTTTTGCCTTGTGCACAACAGAAGACACATATAGACTGTACCAGGTGAATGCATGGAACTTACAACAATCCAACTGTTCTCATACTCATAATACTACCGCTGGTTGAAAAATAACCAGCTATTCTCCAGTTTAGTTTCAGAAACCGCCACAGTGAGTTTAATTAGACAAATTTTACTTTGCTGGACTAATACTATAATTGACATTGTCACAATTCACAAATATTAAGCAAACTGGACAATAATTGCATGTGACATTACAAATTTAATACTACCCATCAACATTATGAAAAACTTTGGATACTTGGAACTCTCAGCTTCAAATTAAGCATACATTTCAGAGAGAGAGAGATCAATGAATAAGTTACATCAAGAATATTTACATCCATTTGATAAAAAATAGAACAAACATAATCACTGCATTCAATCCAGCAACACTCAACCTCTGTAAAGGATCATTCACTAAATATGTTCATTTCTCTAGTAAATTTTAAAAACTTAAGTGGGGCAAATAAGTATACCAATTTCTCTTACTAAGGAATAACATCTTTGAAAAAAGAAATACAAATATTACAAGATCCTCAATTTCCTTTTTTTCCTTTAGACCATGGATAAATATGGCACCTAATACCCAATCCCACTCCACATTTGAAATAAAGACATGACCTAATTCATTTCTGACTTAAACAGGAGTTGTGCCAAATAAAATATTTAACAACAAATGGATAAAGAAACATAACTTTTATCTATCAATGAAATAAACCTAAATCTATACAAGAATCAAAAAAATCTTGTACATTCTAATGGTGTGTGTAAATCAATTAATAATTCTCAGTTGCATCAAAATCTTTTAACCAGCAACAATTGTTCAGATTTAATCTGCTTCACAATCTTAACAAAATACTAATATACAACATAGTTATAAAATACTATGTAATCTTATGCAGTTGGGTGTGCTTGTTTGCTTCCAACAGTGAATATGACTTCATGTTGCACAATCTGTAATTTATCCCAATGGGATTTTTGGAAAAAAAACAGGCAATCCCAGGTAGAAAAGCATTCAAAGAAAAACACAGACAATGTAAACTATGAGGTAAATGATTTAAAACTTCAAGAAGTTTAAAGACCAGCATCTACAAAAACAATGGAAGAATTACAAAACTTATTCTACTCACCTGGACGTATTGAAGAACTCATAACTCTGTTGTCACTGAGTACTTCTGATCAGTGAATTCTTATGCAATGGTGCAGAGTATGTAGCAGCTTCCACAAAAGCTCTGTTCATTACAAAAACCACAAAACCAAGAAGAACCCTAAAGGGAAAATATAAAGAGTCACCCTTAAAAACAAAATTGTTTTACAGATGGATCTAAAATAAGAGTTTATTTCAACATTGTTGATTGCCCAACTGAATGCCAACTGAGGTCATTTTTAATATTTAAAAAATGCCTTTGAATTGGTTAGCAATGCATTTTACTGCAGATATACAGACTTGGAAGACAGACTGTAATTTAAGTGAACTGAAAATTGGACAGATGTACTGCAATATCAAATTCTTTAAGATCAGATGTTTTAAGAACAAAAGACATTGACATTCTCAGTGCTAATCAAGTGTGCACATGATGAATGTGGGAAGTATTTCATTTGTTTTGGCATTCACACATATATAAAGTTGAAAATGCAGCATGATATTTTGAGAGCCAAGAATTAACCTCTGAGGTGCATAGCTGGTTGTCTCCTTCCATCACAAGGTGAGAGAGAACCATTTATTTCATTTTTCTGTTTTCTATGTGACAGCCTCTTTTCAATCACTGCTAACAAACTTCCTCCAAAAGCTTGGCCTCTTAATTTAAGCTTCAGTCTCTAATATAAATACATTATATTTCCAGGACCCACTCTATCAATTCTCCCTGTCAAATCATCTACGAATTCAAGCAAAATATGATTTACCATTCAACTATGTTGACTAGCTTGTTGACGATCAGATTCCTGAAATGATTAGTTATTACCACTTTGATTATCACTTACTTACTGCCTGTTACTCATGCTGGTGTTCAGGGCAGTGATAAAGGCTGGTCCTCCATCCATCTGTTCTTGGCCACTCAGATTTAGAAGGATTGCTGTTTCTGTAATAAATTTGTTTTACCAGTCAGGGTTGTTAACCCTGAGCTGAACCCTTGAACCTGGAGGACCAGTGAACTACTCTTGGTCTGGCATCAGCCCTTTGACCTATTTGGTATGGCTAACCCAACGAAGAACCAAAATATAAAGCCCTGACTCCAGCTAAGATAGCCCTCCGGGTCAACGAGTCACGCAATCCTCCAAACCACGACAAGGCTATAGTCCTCCAGGAGGACTTTGATTTTTAACTCTAGCATAATGTCAGCAATAAATGATAAACTAAATGGTATTTCATTCCCCATATTCTGTCTTCCTCCCTTTTTGCACAAGGAAATCGTACCGGCTGCTTCCAATCATTGGTTAAATTCTCAGGGTCTTGAACTTTATAATACATTTCTTCTCCTGGATGTGATACAGCAAAATGAGAGAAATAAAAATTCATCATGTAACATTTCAATAACAGCAGGGAGGTGGGAAAGAATGGAAGAGATGCTTTGAAAACTTAGAATTTGTGGGAAACCAGCATGTCACAGACTGACAAGTTTAACATTGAAGTAAAATTGTCGTACTGATTCAAGAAAAACAGTGGAAATGCTTTGAATGACTTTTCATTTAAATCTCCTTACTACAGATCTTATGATTTCTGGGAAAGTCCCTAATTTTCCATTTATTGACCGTTATTGATTTATGTTTCAGTGTTTCATTGAAACATCATGCTAAATATTAAGCCTCAATCTCTGATGTCATTGTGACTGTGCACTGGAATTGATTTATATTTTGACACTGATATTTGCACAAAATTCCCAGAAGCAAATTATGAATACCAATAAAGGCATAGCAATTTTTATCTCAGTTTTAGGGTTTTCAGGGACACCATTAGGTTTAGATCTAAAAACCCTTTTAAATCTATAAAACTCTTAATTAATTTTAATCAACTTTAGTTGATTAGCTACTTGTTAGACTGGGTCTAACATACTAAAAGTATTTAACACTGAATTTCATCTAATTGCATATTCTGAAAATATTTATATATAAATTAAGAAACAGCTTCTAAAAATAAATACATAATTTGAATAATGATATCAAATTCATCATGGAAGTAGCTCTGAGTCATTTCCCACTTTCATATTAATTATGTTTAAGCAAATAACTGCTTTAATTCATTTATTGTTAATATCCTGCTCACTGTTATCATAGAAAATTAGCCATTAAATTTAACACCTATATTTGATTTGTACTGGTATTTTGAACTCACTATAATTGTATAGGTTGAGCTTGAGGAATTTCGGAGTCCACACCAATGAATTCCTTTGAAATATTGTCTTGATTGAAAATAACTTCATTGTAAATACTTATGCCTTGCTACATAACATAAATTGGGTTTCCACCAATCTTCTCATAAGGTTAATGGCCATTTGAGGAATTTCCAGCATGAAATGAATTGTGGATTATTGCATTCAATTCATGATAGCAACAGGAAACAATTAAAATGTCCTCTCAAAAGATCACACATTACTGGCAATGAGGGTCGCATTCAGTTAATCATTTCTTTTTCTCTTCACATCATGAGAAACTAAATTAACCAAAATATTGATTTAATTAAAGGACAAAGCGGAAGTGTTTATAAGCACCTTCAATGACAAATGGACTAAATTATCCAGCTTAGTCCCCATGATCCTAATGCTAATGGTGCAAGGTTATGAAATCAGCATTAGCCTGGTTGTGACATTAAACACATTCTCTGACTGAGTTGTGGCTCTTGTCCAATTGTTGCAATACATCAGCAATGACAGTAAAAATTTGATCCATTTGTGTCATTAAGAAAAAAAACAGGATATATCCAACTACCACTCCATCAACTTATTCTCAGTCATCTGCAAAGTCATGGAAGCATCATCAAAATTACTTGGTGTTCAATTAGCTTGAATGACAAAAGGTTATGTACACTCCAGACCTAATTACAGCCTTTGTCTAAAGATGGAACATAATAATAGGTGTAGAGACACAAGCGACTATAGAGGCTGGAATCTGAAGCGAAAAATGAAGTCCCAGTGAAGGGATTTTGCCCAAAACGTTGACTCCATAGATGCTGCCTGATTTACTGAGTTCCTCCAGCATTTTGTGTGAATTGCTCAAGGCTTCTGGCTTCTGTAGTACCTCTTGTGCCTAAAAACGAAACTGCTGGGAAAACTCAGTGGGTCAAGCAGCACCTGTGGAGGCAGAGGAATAGTAGACATTTCGGGTCATGACCTTGCATCAGGACTTACAGAATTAAATGAGTGCACCCTTCATAATGATGAATAAATGAATCACAGTTTCTTTTTGGCCTTAATTCACATTAATTCAATTCTCTGCTTTTCAGGTACGCTGCTTCACATCAGTAACAGATTAATTATTTCTTCAGGTAATCTTCAGGTTCCTAAACCATTCTTTTGGTTACACTACAGGAAGGATATGTCAACTCTGAAGAGGATGTGAAAGAGGTTCACCAATTTTCTTACATTTAGAGAGTGTTAACCATAAGCTATTAGGAGAGGTTGGACAAACTTGTTTTCTTTGAAAAGTCAAAAACTGAGGGGCAACATGATAGAAGTTGTAAGTACCTGAAATGTGCTGCCAGGCAAGATGGTGGAAGCAGATAAAATAGCAATGTTTAACAGGCATTTAGATAGGCACATGAACAAGTAGGGAAGAGAAGGGTGTGGATCATGTGCAGGGAAATGGGTTTAATTGGATTGTCATCATGGTGGATCAAAGGGTCTTTTTCTGTGCTGTGCTGTGCTGTACTGTTCTGTGTCTTATACCCTATTCTGATATTTTTCATTATTGTTTATGTCTTCTTCATGTGCCTTGTGCGTTACACGCTTGGACGATCATGGCTTTCCACATCACACGATCCCATGCGGCATCAATAATATCTCACACACTTAAATCTGTTAGTTGTTTCACAGTGTCCATATATTTTCTTCTTTGACTTCCTCTACTGCGTCTCCCAGACATACGGCCTTGTAATGTACGGCATTCTATTTCACCCTTCCTGATGACATGGCCCAGGAATTTAAGTTTCCTCTCATTTAACGTTTTCATTAAAGATCTTTTTGTATGGGTACATTGGAGTAATGTCTCATTAGTTACCCTATCTCTATATGATATTTTCAGCATGCTTCTAAGAAACTACATTTCTGTTGCTTCTAAGTTTCTTTGGAGTTCTGGTGTTATAGTCCACGTTTCAGAAGCATATAGCAAAATTGACCAGATGTAACATTTTAGTAGCCTAAGCTTTGTTGTCATAGAAATGTGTCTGTTGGTAAAAATGAGTTTCATTTTTTGGAAGTTTGTTTTGGCAATGGCAATTCTTCTTTTTATTTCTACTTTACTTCTAGCGTCTTGTGATATAAAGCTACCAAGGTAATTAAAGCTGGTCTTTTGTTCAATCTAAGTACAATTGGCAGTTGGGAGTATCCCGCTGTTTTGATATTACATTTGGTCTTTTTTATAGTTGAAGGTTAGACCAAAATCTGCACTTCTTTGTACTACAGTACTTTGTCTTAGAGGATTTGTAGGTCTTCTGCAGCACTTGCTATTAGGGTGGTATTGTCTGCATATCTTATATTGTTGATGTTATCACCTCCAATTTTTGTCCCATCTAGGTCTCTATTTCTCTGAGAATCATTTCACTATAGATATTAAACTATTCCGGCGAGGTAACGCATCCCTGTCTAACTCCTCTTTGAATTTTAGTCCAACTGATTATATTATGATCAATTTTTACCACCGCTGTTTGGTTCCAATATAAATTTTGAAGCAGTTGTTGGTCCCTTCCGTCAATGTTTAGTTTAGCGAGAATTTGAAATAATTTTTCATGCTGCACTTTGTCGAATGCTTTAGTGAAATCAATAAAGCATAAAAAGACATAATTTTGATATTCAATGGCCCTTTCTGAAAGCATTCGTAGCATGAAAAATTGCGTTCCTAGTTCCTCTATCCTCAATAAACCCATATTGCAGTTTAGAAGTTTCTAGCTTTCACTTGTTTTTAATTTGACTCAGAACAACTCTCAACAAAATCTTTATTATGTGATTCATAAGACTGATTGTTCGGGAATTTTTGCAGTCAATAGTTCTAGGAGATTTTGGCAGAGTTATAAATACCGATTTCAAGAGATCGTCAGGCAATACACCAGACTGATATATGCCATTAAACAGTTCAAGAAGAATATCTATGCCCAGATCTTCCAGGGCTTGTATCATTTCCACTGAAATTTCATCAGGTCCAGTGCTTTACCATGTTTCATGCTTTTTATCGCTTTAGTTATTTCTTCTTTGGTAATAGGTAGGCCAGAATTAGGGTGTTTAATATCTGGGGGTTCGGCTCTATTATCCTCAAACAGCTGCTCTATATACTGAATCCACCTCTCACATACTTTATCTGGATCTGTTAGTATGTATCCATCTGCTGATCTTATGCATCCTATAGAGGAGGTTTTCTTAATTCCAGCAATTTCCTTCATTTTCTTGTGCATTTCTTTGCTATTGTTAATATGGCCTTCTATTTCATTGCATTTTTGATTCAGCTATTCTTCCTTTGCAATATTGCACAATTGTCCAGTCTGTCTGTCTAGCTCTCTGTATTGCACTTCATTATTCTTCACTTGTTTATGTCACCACTGAAATATTCACCCTCTTGCTGTTACACTAAAACCTCAGGCTAAGTTATGTGAGCCAACTCTGGAGTGGTCTTGATCAGAGTGCTATATTGTGAGATATTTATTATTCTGAACTTTTTTGGCAATAGTCTAGTATATTCAGAAGACGACAGATGTTGGAATGAGGAGCAAAAACAAATTTATGGAAGAACTCAGCAGATCAGGCAGCAACTTCAGAGGGAAATGGACAACACAAAAAAAAGCAATGCAAGAAGTGCTAGAATCTTGACCTGAAATGTTGGCTGTTCATTTCCCTCAGCAAATGGTACCTGACTTGTTGAGTTGGTTCAGCAGTTTGCTTTTTGGGTCATGGTCTTTAAAGTGATAGTCCAGAGAGTGAGTTACATGTATATTTGCCAAATATCAGTTTGTTCAAGAAAAACACAAAAAAATGTCATATGTTGAAATCTAAAATAAATCTGAAAATGCGGGAGAAACTCACCAGGTCTGGCAGCCTATAAAAGTTATTCACCTTCCTTGGAAGTTCTCATGTTTAATTGTTTTACAACATTGAATCACAGTGGATTTAATTTGGCTTTTTGACAGTGATCAACAAAAAAAGATTCTTTCATGTTAAAGTGAAAACAGATCTCTGCAAAGTTATGTAAATTAATTCTAAGTATGAAACACAAAATAATTGGTTCCATAAGTCTTCACCCCCTTCAAGTCAGTATTTAGTAGATGCACTTTTGACAGCAATTACAGCCTTGAGTCTGTGTGGATAGGTCTCTATCAGCTTTGCACATCTGGACACTGCAATTTTTCCCCATTCTTCTTTAGAAAACTGCTCAAGCTCTTTCAGATTGCATGGGGATCGTGAGTGAAAAGCCCTTTTCAAGCCCAGCCGTAAATTCTCAATTGGATTAAGGTCTGGTCTCTAACTTGGTCACTTCAGGACATTAACTTTGTTGTTTTTAAGCCACTCCTGTGTAGCTTTGGCTTTATGCTTGGGGTCATTTTCTTGCTAGAAAACAAATTTTCTCCCAAGTCACAGTTCTCCTGCAGACAGCATCAGGTTTTCCTCCAGGATTTCCCAGTTTTTTGCTCCATTCATTTTACCCTCTACCTTCACAAGCCTTCCAGGGCCTGCTGCAGTGAAGCATCCCCACAGCATATTGCAGCCACCATCATGCTTCATGGTAGGGATGGTGTGTTTTTAATGATGTGCAGTGTTTGGCGTTTAGTCTGATGGCTAAAAAGCTCAATTTTGTTTCATCAGACTATAGAACCTTCTTTAGCTGACCTCAGAGTCTCCCACATGCCTTGTGGCAAACTCTAGCCGAGATTTCATGTGAGTTTTTTTCAACACTGTCTTTCTCTTTGCCATTCTCCCATAAAGCTGCAACTAGTGAAGCACGGGGGCAACAGTTGTTGTGTGCACAGTCTCTCCCATCTCAGCGACTGATGCTTGTACTCCTCCAGAGTTGTCATAGTCTCTAGGTGGCCTCCCTCACAAGTCCCCTTCTTGCACAGTCACTCAGTATTGAGGATGCCCTGCTCTAGGCAGATTTATAACTGTGCCATATTCTTTCCATTTCTTGATAATTAACTTAACTGTACTCGAAGGGATATTTTGTGACTTAGACTTGTAACCATCTCTGACTTGGTACTTTTCAATAACCTTTTTGCAGAGTTGCTTAGAGTGTTCTTTCATCTTCATGGTGTAGTTTTTGCCAAGATACTGATTCACCAGCAGTTGGACCTTCCAGATACCTACAGTATATATTTTTACTACAGTCAATGAAAACACTTTTCTACAAACAGGTCTCCATTTAACTAACTACTGTATGTGACTTCTAAAACCAGTTGGTTACACCAGTGATGATTTGGTGTGTCATATTAAAGGAGGGGAGGTGAATACTTATGCAATCAATTATTTTGTGTTTTATTTTATATTTGTAATTAATTTCGATCACTTGGTAGATCTGTTTTCATTTTGACACGAAATAGTCTTTTTCTGCTCATCAGTGTCAAAAAAGTTCAAATTAAATCCACTGTGATTCAATGTTGTAAAACAATAAAACATGAAAACTTCCGGGGGGTGGGGGGAGGGAGAATACTTTTTATAGGCACTGTATGGGGCAAGAAACACAGTTAACACTTCAGATTGATGAATGAGTAAATCCTGAATCTAAATTGCAGGAAAAGGAAAAGAGTGGAGAGAGTAAAGGCATGTATGCAATAGGATGAACACCAAGAGAGAATAACTGACACAAGAGGAGTTCCTGTTAACTGACAGAGTGCAGCAGTAAGTGAAACTAAGACTCATTAAATCCTCTCTGGCCAGTCTGCTATTCATGTTTAAAAGCAGTTTGACACCGACTGCCTCATGTTGTTAGCTGGAAAATAGTGATTTAGTCTCTTATCTGAATCACGTGTCAGGCAGGCACCTCCCAGTCTCCACCCAGCAAACATGAGTCATCTGCCATTCATTTCCAACTCATCACCTGAAGCCTATTTAACCCAGCTCTGATCCGTAGTCCTTGTTCACCCATCATTCCAGCTAGCATATTAAAGTCATCAACGAACTATCAAAACATGGAGGAACCATCACAAGCTCCCACGGCCCCTGATGATCCTATGATTTCAGTCTCTGAGGCCAATGTGAACCCATTTAAAGCATCCATCCCAAATGGGTTACTTGGCCAAGCATTAAAGATCTGTGCTGATCAACTGGTTGAAGTGTTCACTGAGATATTTAACTACTTGATTCAAGACTCTGAGGTACCCACCTGCTTCAAGCAGGCTTCAATTATACTAGTACCTAAGAAGAACATGATAACCTGCCTCAATGACTATCATCCTGTAGCACTTACATCCACAGTGATGACATGTTTTGAGAGTTTGGTGATGAAGCGTATTAACTTCTGCCTGAGAAGTAACCTTGTTCCACTCCAATTTGGCAACCAACACAACAGGTCTATAGTAGATGCCATGCCATTGACTCTTCATTCAACCCGGGAACATCTGAACAGCAAAGGTGTATACATCAGGATGCTCTTTATCGACTACAGCTTGATATTCAATGATCACCCCTCAAAACTAATCAATAAGCTTCAAGACCTTGGCCTCAATACTTCCTTGTGCAATTGGAACCTTTCATTTCCTCACTCGCAAACCCCAGCTGGTTTGGATTGGCAACATCATCTTCTCCACAATTGCCATCAGCACAGGTACACCTCAAGGCTGTGTGCTTATCCCCCTGCTTGACTCACTTTACACTAGCGAGGCTTAGCCCAGTTCCAGTGACATATTGAAGTTTGCTGACAACATCGCTGTCATAGGCCGGATCAAAGGTTGTGATGAATCAACAGATAGGAGGGAGTTTGAAAATTTGGCTGAATGATGCCTCAACAACAACTTCTGACTCAACATCAGCAAGAGTAAGGAGCTGATTATTGACTTCAGGAGGAAGAAACCAGATGTCCATGAGCCAGTCATCATTGGGGGATCCGTTAGTCTTACGAGACCATGGATCTGCGCCTGGAAAGTCTTCACTCTCCAGGGCGCAGGCCTGGGCAAGGTTGTATGGAAGACCAGCAGTTGCCCATGCTGCAAGTCTCCCCTCTCCATGACACCAATGTTGTCCAAGGGAAGGGCATTAGGACCCATACAGTTTGGCACCAGTGTTGTAGCAGAGCAATGTGTGATTAAGTGCCTTGCTCAAGGACACAACACATGTTGCCTTGGCTGGGACTCAGACTCACAACCTTCAGGTCACTAGTCCAATTGGCCACGTGCTCACAGACATGGGGGATCAAAGGTGGAGATTTAGCAACTTTAAGTTCAAAGTAGCTGTCCTGGGCACAGCATATGTGCAATTATGAAGAAATCATGGCAGTGCCTCTACTTCTTTAAGAGTTTACAAAGATTCAGCATAACATCTAAAACTTTGACAAACTTCTATAGATGTGTGGTGGACAGTATATTGACTGGCTGCATCACAGCCTGTTATGAAAGCACCAGTGCCTTTGAACGGAATAGCTTCCAAAAAATAGTGTTTACAGCCCAGTCCATCATGGGTAAAGCTCTCCCCACCATTGAGTACATCTACACAAAACACTGTCGCAGGAAAGCAGTTTCCATCAGAAGGGTCCCACACCATCAGGCTATGCTCTCTTCTCACTGCTGTCATCAGGGAGAAGGTACAGGAGCCTCACAACAAAAAACCACCAGGTTCAGGAGAAGTTATTACTCCTCCAATATCAGGCTCTTCAACCAGAGGAGATAATTCACAACATATGGATTCACTTTGAAGGACTCTTCATCTCAAGTTCTCGATATTTATTGCTTATTTAGTATTATTATTATTTCTGTTTTCTTTCTTTCTTTTTGTATTTGTACAGTTGTCTTTTACACACTGGTTGTTCACCCTTTTGGTCTGGTCTTTCATTGATTTTATTATGGTTATTGGATTTATTGAGTAGCCCATAAGAAAATGAATTTCAGGGTTGTATATGGTGAGATATATGTACTTCAATAAAAAATTTACTTTGAACTTTGATTCATCTTCACTGCTCTGTTTTTGGGCCAGGCCTGCTCTACATTTCCTGTCAGGTCCCATCCCAATCATCCTAAGCTGCTGGGTGCTGGCCATAGGAGATGTAGAGAGGGGGGGTGTCGTTCCTGTCAGGACTGCGCAGGCAGGCAGCTCCCAGTCGCCACTCAGCTACCAGGAGTCACCTGCCACATGTTACCAACTCATCATCTGCAGCTTATTTACTCCCAGTTCTCATCTATAGTCCTAGTTGACCCATCCTGCCAAGAAATGTAGAGGAAGCTTGACCCAAAGGCAGAGCAGTGGAGACAATTCAGCAATGACCAATAAATAAACTCTTCTTGGGCTTCCAGATGGGTACGGGTCTCAATCATAACTGATGTTTCGATGACAAACTCCGCCATCTTCATTCCTGATGAAACATCAGTTATAATCGATACCTCTACCCCGCTAGAAGCCCGAGAAGTGTTTATTCATCATATATGCTGGGAAAGCACTAGATCATATTTGACCATCTCGTTTATCTTGTTGACATTGAGGAAGAAACTAACTGTCTGACACCAGGCCTCGTGCTCTTCCATCTCCACCCTGTAGGCTGTCTCATCATTGTTGATGATGAGCCCCACCACCATCCAGACCATGGATCTGCACCTGGAAAGTCTTCAATCTCCAGGGCACAGGCCTGGGCGAGATTGTATGGAAGACCGGCAGTTGCCCATGCTGCAAGTCTCCCCTCTCCACGACACCAATGTTGTCCAAGGGAAGGGCATTAGGACCCATACAGCTTGGCACCAGTGTCGTCGCAGAGCACTGTGTGGGTTAAGTGCCTTGCTCAAGGACACAACACACTGCCTTGGCTGGGGCTCGAACTCACGACCTTCAGATCGCTAGTCAAATGCCTTAACCACTTGGCCACGTGCCCACATCACTACTATCATCTCACTGGCAAACTTAACAAAGTGATTACTCATGTGTTTGGTCATGCAGCTGCGTGTGAGCAGAGGGTATAGCAGTGGGCTCAGCATACTGGCCTGGGGCCACTTGTGTTGAGGATGATGGGGAGGGAGGAGTGGTTGTACATCCTGACTACCTGAGGTCTGTAGGTTATGATGTCCAACACCCAGCACAGTGGTGTATTTAGACTGAGGAGTAGGAGTTTGTTCACCAAAGTCTGTGGGATAATTGTGTTGAATGCCGAACTGAAATCCAGAAACAGTATTCTGACATGTGACCTTGTTTTCTAGGTGTGTCAGGGCCATGTGCATTACACATGCCATGGCATCTGTCATAAAGTGTTTCTGTCGGTAAACATATTGGAGTGTCCAGTGTGGCAGGAACGGAGTTTTTGATAAGTGCCATTACCAGTGGTACAAAGCACGTCATAATGACAGGGATCTGTGCTACTGAGTGGTAGTCATTTAATTGATGGAGTTAATAGAAGCAGTTAGAAAGAAGAAAATGAAATAAAAGCTCTGAAATGACTGCAGTTGAAGAGTGAGAATACAGACAAAGGGACATGAAAAAATATGAAACACAGAGCTCTGGGACAGACTGATCAGCTTAGCCTCTGCACTTGCGGGAGAAAAAACTAAGCCAATGTTAAGAAGGCTGCCTGGACAATCCTGATTGTTTATCTTGGGCAGAAGAGAGAAGAGGCCAGTGCAGAACTGAGAGACTCTATGGTGGGAAGCCAGGGTGCGAAGCCGTTCCAGGGAAATGAGATCAGTAATTGTCTGGAAGCCAGTGGCCTGATGGGATCATGATCTAGATGTGAATGTGAGCTGATGTTCAGCCTCTATGTGGTCGAGGCCAGTTTAGCAGACCACATTCACACTTATCACTTTTGATGACGATATTGGGGTTAATTTTTAGTGAGCAGAGGGGATTCATCAGTTTCAGAAGGGTTAGCTCAGTGATTAATGGAAATTTTAAAAAATCAAAACAAACAAACATTAAACACGAGGAATTCTGCAGATGCTGGAAATTCAAGCAACACACATCAAAGTTGCTGGTGAACACAGCAGGCCAGGCAGCATCTCTAGGAAGAGGTACAGTCGACATTTCGGGCCGAGACCCTTCGTCAGGACTAACTGAAGGAAGAGTCAGTAAGAGTTCAAGTAATGTACTCTCTTTTGCTCTTACGCAACAGTTTAAGAGCCACCACTGACAAAATTATCACTTAAAATAACAGTACGTTATTCCTCCACACTTTACTGACAAAGTATCATTCAAAGCAAAATCCAGGTTCCATAATTAAGCTTTTGATGTAAGAGAACCATTAACTGTAAGTATTTTTGTGTTAAACATTCTCCTGCACATGCAAAGGAACCTGCAGGTACTTAGTAGAATGATACAGCAAAGCTTCCAAGAATCTTTGAGCAATTCCATTCATTTGTTGCAAATACCAAGTAGATGGTAAATGTTGCCAGTTGCAACAGATGCAAAAATATTTGGCGCCAACTCATCCCACCAGCAAGAATGGCGCATTTATATATCCAAACTGGAAATTGTAAAAGGATAGAGTAGCTTTACAGAGAGTGAAAATGGGTTTTCCAAGTAAACATGAATTAATTTGTTTTAATTTATTGAGATACAGTGCAGAACAGGTTCTTCTTGCCCTTCGAGCCACGGCCCCTAGCAATCTCTAATTTAACCCTAACCTAATCACAATAACCCACAAACTGGTACATTTTTGGTCTATGGGAAGAAACGGAGCACCCAGAGGAAAATCAAGCATTCCATTGGAAAGATGTACAGACTCCTTACAGATGACTTCAGAATTGATGTCAGAACTCCAACACCCTGAGCTGTAATAGTGTCACGCTATCTACTACCATGGGGTCCCAACAAAAATTGGAAATCCCGTAGTTCGGAATCTTCTCCAACACCGAAGTAAGACTTACTGGGGTGTAGTTTCCAGTCTTATCTCTACTGCCCCTTTTGGTCAGGGCATGAAGGGATAGGTGAAGAAGGCAGGAGATTTGGGGCTGAAAGGAAAATTGGATCAGCCTTGAAGAAATGGTGGAGCAGATTCGATGGGACAAATGGCGTAATTCTGCTCCTATATCTTATGTCTTTATGGTCTTATTATAACAGGACAAAATTACCTATTCTCCTGACATCTCATACATCACCTATGGATCCCAACCAGCTCTGGGAATTTATCTACCCTAATGTGCTCCAATATTTCTTGCACTTCCTCCTTCTTAATACAAATGTTTGACCAAACTCCTCCCTTAACTCTCCAGCCTGCATGCCCTTTTGCCTGGAGAAGTATTCAATGAGGATCTCACTTATAAACCATGGATCCACATATAGATTGCCCCTCTGGTCCCAAGGGGACCTATTCCTTTTTTTTTAGTTACCCACTTCCTTCCAACAGAATTATAAAAGGTTTAATCATTCTCCTCAACCCTACTTGCCTCATTTCCCCCTCCTAATTTCCTTCTTTAGTGTTTTCCTACATCCCTTATAAAACTCAAGTGACCTATTCTATAATAATTACCTTACCTCACCTGACACAGGCTTCCTTTATTTTCCCTTATCAAATCTTCAATACCCTTTTGTTAACCAGGACATCCAACTAGGATACTTACAATTTTTAACTCTTACCCACACACGCTGAACCTGAACTCCTACTGTCTCACTTCTAACCACCTCCCACTTGTCTGATGTTGTTTTGCCTCTAGCAGCCGCTCTCAACCGACCTATTCCATGTCTTGGTTTATAATATCACAATCTGTCTGCTCTCATTTTGGGAGCTTAACTCAAGAACCAATATTACCTTTTTCCATGATGATATTGAAACTGACCAAACAGTAGTCACTTTCCTTCCCTCAACCATATTTCTAAGCTTGCAATAATATCATTAGAGTCAAAGCCTGGATTAATGGAGCTTTGGACATTCCTTCGAATCTAGTGAAACAAAACCTGCAGAAATTCAATCCCTGATTACACCTCATGTGGGTGTACTCCAATCGGCAATACTGGCAGTGCCGTAACCTCAGGCATAAGTGTTGTAATGGGATAATACGAGTCTTGTAAGGAGACACATGAGTAGCATTGCTGAAATCAAACACCTCCACCAGCAAGTCAGTGCATAGGAGATACCTTCCTGTTCTTCTTATACTGACTAGCCGAAGGTATAGCATTTGCTGATTCACAAAGTAATTCAATATTATCAAAAATACATGCATTAGATTGGGAAGGGAAGCTTTTGTTGATGTTTAAAGATGAAGTCTTATATAAAACACTTCAAGACTGCCTTTCAGTAAGAACCCTAAGCACTCTGGTTAAAATCTTTTGCCTCATTATGAATTATATCTTGATGTGACTACCATAGAATCAGAGAAAACACAGAAACAGGCTCCTTGACCCATCCAGTCCTTGCCAAACCATTTAAACTGCCTAGTCCCATTGACCTGTACCCCGACCATAGCTTCCATACCTCTCCCATGCATATATTATCCAAACGTCTCTTGAACATTAATATCAAAATCACATCTACCACTTGCACTAGCAGCTCGTTGCTCACTTTCACCACTCTCTGAATGAGAGCTCCCCCATGTTCCCCTTAAACATTTTACCTTTCACATTTAACCCACAACCTCTAGTTGTAGTCCTATGCAGCCTCAGTGGAAAAAGCCTGCTTACATTTACCTTATCTAGATCACTAATGATTTTATACCTAAATCAAATATCCGCTCAATCTTCTCCATTCTGGGGAATAAAGTTCTAACCTATTCAATGTTTCCTTATAACACTGGTCTTCCAGTCCCAGCAACATCCATGTAAATCTTCTCTGTAATCTTTCAACCTTTCCTGTCGGTAGGTGACCAAAACTGCACACAATACTTCAAGTTAGGTGTCACCAATGTCTTACACAACTTAAACATAACAGCCTGTTCTCAGTACTTTAATTGATGAAGGCCAATGTGCCAAAAACTCTCTTAACAACTCTATCTACCTATGAGGCCACTTTCAATGAATTATGGAACTGTATGCCCAGATCTCTTTGTTCCATCACACTCCTTAGTGCCCTACTGCTCTCTGTGTAATACCTACCCAGGTCGGTCCTTTGAAAGTGACTGCATTAAATTCTATGTACCATTATTCAGCATATGTTTGTAGCTGGTCCAGATCCAGCTGCAAGCTTTGATAGTGGTCCCTTGCTGTCCACTATACCTCCTATTCTAGAGTTATTCACAAATTTGCTGATCCGGTTAACCACATTATCATCCAGATCATTGATGTAGATGACAAATAACATTGGACTCAGCACCGATCCCTGCGGCACAGTACAAGTCAGAGGCCGCCTGTCAGAAAGGCAACCATCTATTACCACTCTCTGGCTTCTCCCATAAAGCCAACGTCTTATCCAAGTTACAACCTCATCTTGAATGCCAAGCAACTGTATCTTCTTGACCAACCGCTCAGGTTTGACATTGTTAAATGCCTTGCTGAACTCCACGCCGAAATCATCCACTGCCTTAGCCTTCATCAATTTTCCTATTAGCATCCCGGAAAGAATCTTTAAGATTGGTTAAACATGATCTACCCTGCACAAAGCCATGCTGACTATCCCTGGTCAATCCCTGTCTATCGAAATACTCATATATTCAGTCTCCTAGAATAGCTTTCAATAATTTTCCTACTACTGATATCAGGCTCACCAGCCTTTATTTCCTAGTTTATTAAGAGCCTTTCTTAAACAACAGAGCAACATTAGCTCTCCTCTAATTGTTTGGTACCTCACCTGTCGCAAAGGATGGTTTAAATACCGCTGAAACAGCCCCTCAAATTTCTGCACTTGTCTCCCATAGGGTCTGAGGGAACATCTTGTCAGGCCCTGGTGATCTGTCCACCCTGAACTGCCTGACGACAGCAAGCACCTCCTTCTCTGTAATCCATTTAGGGTCCATAATCTCACTGCACTTTGCCTCAGAACTATAAACTCTATCCATCTCCTAAGTAAATACAGGTGTAAAAAAAAAGATCTCCTCCATCTCTTTTGGTCCCACACATGGATTACCACTCTGATCTTCTAGAGGACCAATTTTGACCCTTGCAATCCTTTTACTATTAACATATCTATAGAAACCTTTAGGATTCTCCTTTACCTGGTCTGCTAGAGCATACTCATGACTCCTTTAAGCCATCCTGGTTTCTTTCTTAAGTGTTCTCTTGCATTTCTTATACTCCATCAGTATCTCACTTGTTCCTACCTGCCAATACCTGCTATGCACCTCCTTTTTTAATCTTAACCAGGGCCTCAACATCTCTTGAAAACCAAGGATCTCTAAATCTGTTATCCTTACCTTTTATTCTGACAGGCACATACAATCTTTGTGCTCTCAAAATTTCATGTTTGAAGACCTCCGAATTACCAAGTACATCCTTACAAGTCCACACTTCCCAGATCCTTTCTGATACCATCAAAATTGCCTTCCTCCAACTTAGAATCTCAGTCTGCAGACTCAACCTATGCTTTTCCATAATTACCTGGAAACTAATGGCCTTATGATCACTAGATTGAGACGGAGGCAAATGCAGAAGGTGAGCGAGACTTTCGGTGCTGACTACCTACCTTTTGATCACTGCTGAAGAAAGAGACTGTGAGAAGCCTGTCACTGTGTGCCTTGCTGTGGCAAGTGGGTAGGCTTCTCTGCCTCATGTGGTGTCCCTCTCTTTTGATGAATATTGGTGATATCATGGTTCTGAATTTATGGATTGGACTATTGCGTTTATGGACTGTGGACTTGTTTCAGACTTATGGTTTTTATATTCTGTGTTTTCTTTTAGTCACCCATTCCTTTTCTGTTCTGTTATGTGAGGGGAGAATATTTGGGGGTTAATGCTCTGTTAGTGTTCTGTTTGTTTTATTGTGCAGGGGTGGGTGTGCGTTTTGGAAGTCAATGTTCCTGTTTCATTTTGCACGGAAGGTGGGTGGTTGATGATTTGGATGCCGTTCTTTTTTGTATGGGGGGGGAATGGGTTTGATGTTTTTCTTTGAATGACTGTAATGTTCTTTCTTTGTTTCATGGCTATCTGGAGAAGACAAATTTCAGAGTTGCATAGGGATATATACTTTGATAATAAATAAACCTTAGATGCAAAGTGTTCTCCTACACAAACTTCTGTCAGCTACCCTGTTTCTTCCCTAATAGGAGATCAAGTATGGCACACTCTCTCATTGGGACTTCTATGTACTAATTAAGTAAACTTTCCTGAACACAGTTGACAAACTCTAGCACATCTACTCCTTTTCACAGTATGGGATTCCCAGTCAATATGAGAAAAGTTAAAAACACTTACTGTCACAACCTTATGTTTCTTGCAACAATGTTGTAAATGAAACGATAATGTTGGTCTACCTTTCCATGTGTAATGTTGATGGGAATTAGACTGTGCAACTGTTGATGTATTACACTTAAAACCTGTTCAACGTGGTGATGACCATGCTCACCCGTTTCTGCCTTGGCTATCTATTGTCAACATGTGGTTCTCAGCAGGAAGCGAGCAAGAGTGTGACTAGATCTGGAACCAAGAATGTGGGCAGGAGTGGGGCTGAGAGTTGGCAACATGTTAGGTGTTCTGCTGTTGGATGGAGTGTGAGTATTACATTTCACTGTTTTTCAACATTTTTACTTCACACAGATGTGAAAGGGAATGGATAAATTGTTGTAAAGGCAGCGGATACCTTCCCAATTTTCAATCATTTTGGAGGCAATAAGGGGAAACAAGTGGTCTCCTCAGCCCATGAACAAATAAATATAAAAAAAAAGTATTAGTGGGTAAGGTGTTCAACATGTTATGAAATGCATTTGGTATGTAAAGAAAACAATAATGTGATTTTGAGAAAATAATGACAAAATTAGTTAGGATTATTGTAGGAAGGTACCTTGCTTTTACCTCTCTTATGCAATTTGATTTACTCACCAGATCTTTTAAAACTGAACAAATTGGTTTTACCAAAAGCTGTTTGTTTGTCATTCATTCTATTTTTGATGCCCTGATAATCATGCACCAGAGATTGAAGAGGCTGATTGCCAACAATCATAATGAGCATTTACACTTTTACAATCAGAGGATTAAAAAAAACAGATTGCAACTAATCCCCAGTTCTTTTTCTTGTCTCCAAATCCATAAGACCATAAGACCATAAGATATAGGAGCAGAAGTAGGCCATTCAGCCTATCAAGTCTGCTCCGCCATTCAATCATGGGCTGATCCAATTCTTCCAGTCATCCCCACTCCCCGTCCTTCTCCCCGTACCCATTGATGCCCTGGCTAATCAAGAACCTATCTATCTCTGCCTTAAATGCACCCAGTGACTTGGCCTTCACAGCTGCTCATGGCAACAAATTCCACAGATTTACCACCCTCTGACTAAAGTAATTTCTCCTCTTTTCTGTTCTAAATGGACGTCCTTCAATCCTGAAGTCATGTCCTCTTGTCCTAGACTCCCTTAGTAACTTTGCCACATCTAATCTGTTCAGGCCTTTTAACATTCAGAATGTTTCTATGAGATCCCCCATCATTCTCCTAAACTCCAGGGAATACAGCCCAAGAACTGCCAGATGTTCCTCATACAGTAACCCTTTCATTCCTGGAATCATTCTCGTGAATCTTCTCTCAACATTCTCCAATGTCAGTATATCCTTTCTAAAATAAGGAGCCCAAACCTGCACACAATATTCCAAGTGTGATCTCACGAGTGCCTCATAGAGCCTCAACATCACATCCCTGCTTTTATATTCTATACCTCTAGAAATGAATACCAACATTGCTTTCACCTTCTTCACCACCGATTCAACCAGGTGGTTAACCTTTAGGGTATCCTGCACAGGGACTCCCAAGTCCCTTTTCATCTCTGCATTTTGAATTCTCTCCCCATCTATATGGTCGTCTGCCCGTTTATTTCTTCCACCAAAGGGCATGGCCATACACTTTCCAACATTGTATTTAATTTGCCACTTCTTTGCCCATTCCCCTAAACTGTCTAAATCTCTCTGCAGGCTCTCTCATTCCTCAACACTGGCCGCTCCTCCACCTATCTTTGTATCATCGGCAAATTTAGCCACAAATCCATTAATCCCATAGTCCAAATCATTGACGTACATCGTAAAAAGCAGCGGTCCCAACACCAATCCCTGTGGATCTCCACTGGTAACTGGCAGCCAGCCAGAATAGGATTCCTTTATTCCCACTCTCTGTTTTCTGCCAATCAGCTAATGCTCCACCCATGCTAGTGACTTCCCTATAATTCCATGGGCTCTTACCTTGCTATGCAGCCTTATGTGCGGCACTTCGTCAAAGGCCTTCTGAAAATCTAAGTACACCACATCTACTGCATCTCCTTTGTCTACCCTGCTTGTAATTTCCTCAAATAATTGCAGTATGTTAGTCAGGCAGGATTTTCCTTTCAGGAAACCATGCTGGATTTGGCCTATCTTGTCATGTGCCTCCAGGTGTTCCGTAATCTCATGCCTAATAATCGATTCCAACAACTTCCCAACCACTGATGTCAGGCTAACAGGTCTATAGTTTCCTTTCTGCTGCCTCCCACTCTTCTTCAATAGAGGACTAACATTTGCAATTTTCCAGTCATCTGGTACAATGCCAGAATCTATTGATTCTTTAAAGATCACTGTTAATGCCTCTGCAATCTTTCCAGCCCCTTCCATCAGAACTGGAGTGTGTATTCCATCAGGTCCAGGAGATTTATCCACCCCCAGACCATTAAGCTTCCTCAGCACCTTCTCAGTCGTAATTTTCACTGCACAAACTTCACTTCCCTGACACTCTTGAATGTCCAGTATACTGCAGATCACTTCCACTGTCAAGACTGATGCAATATACACATTCAGTTCCTCTGCCTTCTCTGCGTCTCTTATTACAATATCTTCAGCATCATTTTCTATTGGTCCAATATCTGCCCCCAACTCTGTTACCCTTTATATATTAAAAAAAACTTTTAGTATCTTCTTTGATATTAGTCGCCAGCTTCCTTTCATAATTCATCTTCTCCTTTCTAATGACCTTCTTAGTTTTCTTCTGCAAGTTTTTAAAAGTTTCCCAATCCTCTATCCTCCCACTAACTTTGGCTTCCTTGTATGCCCTCTCTTTTGCTTTTACTTTGGCTCTGACCTCACTTGTCAGCCACAGTAGTGTCCTTCTTCCATTTGAAAATTTCTTCTTACTTGGAATATATCTGTCTTGCACTTCCTTCATTTTTCGCGGAAACTCCAGCCATTGTTTTGCTCTGCTGTCCTTCCTGCTAGTGTCCTTTTCCAGTCAACCTTGGACAATTCCCCTCTCATGCCATTGTAATTTCCTTTATTCCACTGAAACACCAACACATTGGAAGTTAGTTTCTCTTTCTCAAGTTTCAAAGTGATTGTGATTACTGTTCGCTGAAGAGAAGAAAGCCCTTAACTCCGAATGGAGTCATCGGGACGCTGTCATGACAGCATTTATTTAGCTGGCTTTCTTATATTTACGAGGCCGAGTTGCTAGCTCAACGCTCAACCCAGCATGGATGGAAAGTGTGCAAGGGAGCCAGCTGGATTCGAACTCAGGAGACTTCGCCACCAGCTGGCTGATCACTAAGGGTTCCCTAAGGGTTCCATAACCTTAAGCTCTTTTATCAACTCTGGATAATTGCATAACACCCAATCCAGTACAGCCGATCCCCTAGTGGGGTCAATAACAAGCTGTTGTTGTATCTGTGTTGTATCATAGATCCTTCCTGTATCTGTGGTCATCATTAATATTCAAGCAGCCTTGCTTTTAGTGACAACTTAAAGATGAAATAATTATTCAATGTGCTGAATTCAAAGAACTCCAGTAAAGATGTGGCCTACATATTACAACAGGAGACAGACAATGCATGTCAAAAGGACAAGGTTATGATAGTCATGGAGGATTTCAATATGCAGGTAGTTTAGGAAAAAAGGGTTGGTGCTGGATCCCAAGAGAGGGAATTTCTAGAATGTTGATGAGATGCCTTTTAGAGCATGTGGTGGTTAAGCCCATTAGGGGATCAGTTATTCTGTTTTTGATGTTGTGCAATGAACTGGGATTGATTAGAGAGCTTAAGGTAAAGGAACGCTTCAGAAGCAATGATCATAATATGATAGGATTCACCCTGCAATTTTAGAAGGAGAATCTAAAGTCAGATGTATCAGTATTACAGTAGAATGAAGGAAATTACAGGGGCATTAGAGAGGAGCTGCCCAGAGTAGATTGGAAAAGAACACTAGTAGGGATGACGGCAGAGCAACAATGGCTGGAATTTCCATGAGCAATTCAGAAGGCACAGAATATGCACATCTCAAAGAAGTATTCTAAACACAGCATGACACAAACATAGCTGACAAGATAGGTCAATGACAGCATAAAAGCAAAAGAGAAGGCAGATCATAGAGCAAAAATTAGTGGGAAATTAAAGGATTGGGAAGCTTTTAAAAACCAGCAGTAGGCAACTAAAAAAGATGGAATACGAAGGTAAGCTACCCAATAACCATAGAAACCATAGAAACTACAGCACAGAAACAGGCCTTTTGGCCCTTCTTGGCTGTGTCGAACCATTTTCTGCCTAGTCCCACTGACCCGCACACGGACCATATCCCTCCATACACCTCCCATCCATGTATCTGTCCAATTTATTCTTAAATGTTAAAAAAGAACCCGCATTTACCACCTCATCTGGCAGCTCATTCCATACTCCCACCACTCTCTGTGTGAAGAAGCCCCCACTAATGTTCCCTTTAAACTTTTCCCCCCTCACCCTAAACCCATGTCCTCTGGTTTTTTTCTCCCCTTGCCTCAGTGGAAAAAGCCTGCTTGCATTCACTCTATCTATACCCATCTTAATTTTATATACCTCTATCAAATCTCTCCTCATTCTTCTACACTCCAGGGAATAAAGTCCCAACCTATTCAACCTTTCTCTGTAACTGAGTTTCTCAAGTCCCGGCAACATCCTTGTAAACCTTCTCTGCACTCTTTCAACTTTATTTATATCCTTCCTGTAATTTGGTGACCAAAACTGAACACAATACTCCAGATTCGGCCTCATCAATGCCTTATACAACCTCATCATAACATTCCAGCTCTTATATTCAATACTTTGATTAATAAAGGCCAATGTACCAAAAGCTCTCTTTACGACCCTATCTACCTGTGACGACACTTTTAGGGAATTTTGTATCTGTATTCCCAGATCCCTCTGTTCTACTGCACTCCTCAGTGCCTTACCATTAACCCTGTATGTTCTACGTTGGTTTGTCCTTCCAACGTGCAATACCTCACACTTGTCAGTATTAAACTCCATCTACCATTTTTTAGCCCATTTTTCCAGCTGGTCCAAGTCCCTCTGCAGGCTCTGAAAACCTTCGTCACTGTCTACTACACCTCCAATCTTTGTATCATCAGCAAACTTGCTGATCCAATTTACCACATTATCATCCAGATCATTGATATAGATGACAAATAACAATGGACCCAGCACTGATCCCTGTGGCACACCACTAGTCACAGGCCTCCACTCAGAGAAGCAATTCTCTACCACTACTCTCTGGCTTCTTCCATCGAGCCAATGTCTAATCCAATTTACCACCTCTCCATGTATACCTAGCGACTGAATTTTCCTAACTAACCTCCCATGCGGGACCTTGTCAAAGGCCTTACTGAAGTCCATGTAGACAATATCACTGCCTTCCCTTCATCCACTTTCCTTATAACCTCCTCGAAAAACTCCAATAGATTGGTCAAAACATGACCTACCACGCACAAAGCCATGTTGACTCTCCATAATAAGTCCCAGTCTATCCAAATGCTTGTAGATTCTGTCTCTTAGTACTCCCTCCAATAACTTACCTACTACCGACGTTAAACTTACTGGCCTATAATTTCCCGGATTACTTTTTGATCCTTTTTTAAACAATGGAACAACATGAGCCACTCTCCAATCCTCCGGCACCTCACCTGTAGACAGCGACATTTTAAATATTTCTGCCAGGGCCCCTGCAATTTCAACACTAGTCTCCTTCCAAGGTCCGAGGGAACACCCTGTCAGGTCCCGGGGATTTATCCACTTTAATTTTCCTCAAGACAGCAAGGACCTCCTCCTTTTCGATCTGTACAGTTTCCATGATCTCACTACTTGTTTCCCTTAATTCCATAGACTTCATGCCAGTTTCCTTAGTAAACACAGACGCAAAAAACCTATTTAAGATCTCCCCCATTTCCTTTGGTTCCGCACATAGTCGACCACTCTGATCTTCAAGAGGACCAATTTTATCCCTTACAATCCTTTAGCTCTTAATATACCTTTAAAAGCTCTTTGGATTATCCTTCACTTTGACTGCCAAGGCAACCTCATGTCTTCTTTTAGCCCTCCTGATTTCTTTCTTAAGTATTTTCCTGCACTTCTTATACTCCTCAAGCACCTTATTTACTCCCTGCTTCCTACACACGTCATACAACTCCCCCTTCTTCTTTATCAGAGTTGCAATATCCCTTGAGAACCAAGCTTCCTTATTCCTATTCACCTTGCCTTCAATCCTGACAGGAACTTACAAATTCTGCACTCTCAAAATTTCTGCTTTGAAGGCTTCTCACCTACCGATCACATCCATGCCAGAGAACAACCTGTCCCAATCCACGCTTTTTAGATCCTTTCTCATTTCTTCAAATTTGGTCTTCTTCCAGTTAAGAACCTCAACCCTAGGACCAGATCTATCCTTGTCCATGATCAAGTTGAAACTAATGGTGTTATGATCACTGGAACCAAAGTGCTCCCCAACACAGACTTCTGCCACTTGTCCTAACTCGTTTCCTAACAGGAGATCCAATATTGCATCCCCTCTAGTTGGTCCCTCTATATATTGATTTAGAAAACTTTCCTGAACACATTTTACAAACTCTAAACCATCTAGACCCCTAACAGTATGGGAGACCCAATCAATATATGGAAAATTAAATCCCCTACCACCACAACTTTATGTTTCCTGCAGTTGCCTGCTATCTCTCTGCAGATTTGCACTTCCAATTCTCTTTGACTATTGGGTGGTCTGTAATACAATCCCACTAATGTGGCCATACCTTTCCTGTTTCTCAGCTCCACCCACAAGGACTCAGTAGACAAGCCCTCTAATCTGTCCTGCCTGAGCACTGCTGTAATATTTTCCCTAACAAGCAATGCCATTCCCCCACCTTTCATTCCTCTGCCTCGATCACATCTGAAACATCGGAACCCTGGAATATTAAGCTGCCAGTCCTGCCCCTCCTGTAGCCAAGTTTCACTAATTGCTACAACTTCATAATTCCACATGTCAATCCACGCCCTCAACTCATCCGCCTTCCTCGCAATACTCCTAGCATTGAAATATATACACCTCAGAAGATTTTTACCACCACTCACAACCTTTCTATTAGTGGATTTGGTTGAACTTTTAACATCATTTATTTTCACCCCAGCCACACTGTCAGCTCTGGTACTGTGGTTCCCATCCCCCTGCAAATCTAGTTTAAAGCCCCCCCAATAGCATTAACAAACCTCCCTGAAAGGATATTGGTCCCCCTGTAGTTCAAGTGTAACCCGTCTCTCTTGTACAGGTCCCACCTGCCCCAGAAGAGGTCCCAATTATCCTGAAATCTGAAACCCTGCTCCCTACACCAGTTCCTCAGCCACTTGTTCATCCTCCAGAGCATCCTATTCCTACCCTCACTGGCACGTAGCACAGGTAGCAATCCTGAGATTACCACCCTCGAGGTCCTGCTTTTCAGCTTCCTACCAAGCTCTCTATACTCACTCTCCAGGACCTCCTCACTCTTCCTTGCTATGTCATTGGTACCGATGTGCACCACGACATCTGGCTGATTACCCTCCCACTTCAGAATGTCATGCAATCGATCAGAGACATCCTTGACCCTTACAACCATAAGAAGGATACCAAAAGTTTCTTCAGATACATAAAGTGTGAAAAAGAGGTGACAGTGTATATCGAACTACTGGAAAATGATGCTGGAGAGGTACTAATAGGAGACAAGGAAATGGAGGACAAGCTGATTAAATATGTTGAATCAATTTTCACTGTGGAAGACTCTAGCACTAAGCTGGAAGTTTGAGAGTGACAGTGGGCAGAAGTGTGTGAAGTTGCCATTACTAGAGAGAAGGTTCTTGGGAAACTGAAAGATCTGAAGGTAGATAAGTCACCTGGACCAAATGGTGTCCCCCCCAGGGCTGTGAAAGAGGTTGCTAAAGATATTGTGGAGGCGTTAGTAATGGACTTTCAAGAATCAATGGATTCTGGCATGGTTCCAGGAGAATGGAAAATTGAAAATGTCACTCCACTCTTCAAGAAGGGAGAGAGATAGAAGAAAAGAGATTTTAAGCCAGTTAGACTAGCCTCAGTGGTTGGGAGTCAATTGTTCAGGATAAGTTTTGGGGTACTTGGAAGCATATGATAAAATAGGCCATAGTCAGCATGGTTTCCTTAAAGGAAAATCTTGCCTGACAAATCTGTTAGAATTCTTTGAAGAAATAACAAGCAGGATAGACAAGGAATCAGTGGATGTTGTGTACTTGGATTTTGATAAGTTGCCACACATGAAGCTGCGTAACAAGATAAGAGCCTGTGGTATTACAAGAAAGTTACTAGCTCGCATGCTGGAACATCAGAACCATGGTCGATACAGCAGACAGAGGTCACCTAGAATGACACTCCGCTCTAGTTGCGCATGAACTTTCAAGACATCGCTGCTCTCAGTGAAGTCCGCTTCCCAGAGGAAGGCAACCTTCAAAAACATGGCGCCGGCTACACCCTCTACTGGTCAGGCAAGCCAGAGACTGAGAGTCGCCTTTCTGGCATTGGCCTTATGGTCAGGAACTCCATTGCCTCCAAACTTGAAAAATTGCCAATAGGTCACTCCGACCGCATCATCTCCATGCACCTCCCACTTCGAGCCAAGCACCATGCCGCACTGTTCAAGCGGATCCTGCAGAAAAGGACAAGTTTTACACTGATCTGCACAATCTCGTATGGAACGCCCCTGCAGACGACAAGATCTTCATCCTTAGCGACTTCAATACCAGAGTAGGCCAAGATTCAGAAGCCTGGAAAGGAGTACTTGGCAAACATGGTGTTGGAAACTGCAACGACAACCGGCACCTTCTGTTAGAGTTTTGTGCAGAGCAGCAACTCACCATCACTAACACCATTTTCCAGCAGAAAGACAGTCTAAAGACAACCTGGATCCATCCTCGGTCCAAGCATTGGTACCTCATAGACTACATCTTGGTGTGCCAAAGAGACTTTCGGGATGTCTTACTCACCCGAGTGATGTCCAGTGCAGAGTGTCATGTGGACCATCGTCTTGTCTACTGCAAACTCAGTCCCCATTTCAAACCCGAGCTAAAGAGAGGAGATGCTCCAAGGAAGAAGTTTCAGGTTGGCAACCTCCACTCAGCTGAAGTGAAAGCTGACTTTCAGACAAATCTTCAGTCGAGGCTTCAGGATCTCAGTTTTCCCACAGACTCTCTCCAGAAGTGCTTTGGGAACACCTAAAAAACACCATCTGCAAATCTCTGAAGAAGTCCTATGGTTTTCCACAAAGGAGAACAAGGACTGGCTTGATGAAAACAACTAGGAGAGCCAAGAATTACTGGCGAAGAAGACATCCGCTCACCAGGCACACCTTGCTCGGCCATCTTGTCCTGATAAGAAAGCAGCTTTCTGCCTTGTATGCAGCAACCTCCAGGGCAAGTTTCGAGAGATTCAGAATGTGTGGTGGACCAACCTTGCAAAGAGAACTCAGCTTTGTGCAGACACCGGTGACTACAGAGAGTTTTATGAAGCCCTGAGAGCTGTGTACGGCCCTTTGCATCAGGTCCAGAGTCTGTGCACAGTGCAGACGGTCACGCGCTTTTCACAGACAAGGCGTCCATCCTGAACCGGTGGTTGGAACATTTCCAGATTCTCTTCAGCACCAACCACATTGTCCAAGACTCAGCAATTCATCGCATTCCACAACAGCCAGAGGAAACAGAACTGGACAAGATTCCAACCCTAAAGAGACAGTCAAGGCCATCGAGCAGCTGAAAAGTGGCAAGGCAGCGGGAGTTGATCGAATCCCACCTGAGATTTGGAAGCATGGGACCCAGCGTTACACACCAAACTCCATGAGTTCTTTGTCTGTTGCTGGGAACAAGGTAAGCTACCACGGACCTATGTGATACAGTCATCATCGCCCTGTACAAGAACAAGGGAGAAAAGTCTGACTGCTCTAACCACTGGGGGTTAACTCTGCTTTCTATCGCAGGAAAAATCCTCGCAAGAGTACTCCTGAACAGATTGGTGCCCATCATTGCAGAAGAACACCTCCCAGAGAGCCAGTGTGGCTTCAGAGCCAACAGGAGCACCACCGACATGGTATTTGTTCTCAGGCAGCTCCAAGAGAAATGTAGGGAACAGAACAAGGGATTGTACGTGATGTTTGACGACCCTACCAAAGCATTCGACGCCGTGAGCAGGGAAGGTCTGTGGCAAATCATGGAACAACTGGGATGCCCCCCAGTGCTCCTCATCATGGTCATCCAGCTACATGAAGATCAGCGTGGCCAAGTCAGACACAACAACGACCTCTCAGAACCCTTCCCAATAGGAAACGGAGTAAAGCAAGGCTGCATCCTCGCGCTGACTCTCTTCACCATCTTTTTCAGCGTGATGCTCGAAAGGGCCACAGAAGACCTTGATGACAAGGACAGTGTTTACATCCGATACTGCATCAATGGCAGCCTGTTCAGCCTGAGGTGATTACAGTCCCACACCAAGACATTGGAGCAACTCATCCGAGAGCTACTCTTCACAGATAATGCTGCCCTTGTTGCCCACACAGAGACAGCCCTGCAGCATATAACATCCTGCTTCGCAGAGGCTGCCGAGCTCTTTGGACTGGAAGTCAGCTTGAAGACAGAGGTCCTCCATCAGCCCGCACCTCAGGAAGATTACCACCCTCCCCGCATCATCGACAGTGAGGTAGAGCTAAAGACAGTCCACCAGTTCAGCTACCTGGGGTGCACCATCTCGTCAGATGCCAAGATCGACAAAGAGATTGACAACAGACTGGCAAAGGCAAACAGCGCATTCGGCAGGCTGTACAAAAGAGTCTGGAACAAAAAGCATTTGAAGAAAGGCACAAAGATCAGCGTGTACAGAGCCGTTGTGCTGACCACCCTCCTGTATGGCTCCGAGTCGTGGGTCACCTACCGTCACCACCTACGACTCCTTGAGCGTTTCCACCAGCGCTGCCTCCGCACCATCTTCAACATCCACTGGAGTGACTTCATCACCAACATCGAAGTCCTTGAACAGGCGGAGGTCACCAGCATCGAGGCCATGCTGTTGAAGACGTAGCTGCGCTGGGCAGGGCACGTCTCCAGGATGGAGGATCATCGCCTGCCCAAGATTGTGCTGTATGGCGACCTCTCCACTGGCCACCGTGACAGAGGGGCACCGAAGAAGAGGTACAAGGACTCTCTGAAGAAATCTCTTGGTGCCTGTCACATTGACCATCGCCAGTGGTCTAATCTAGCCTCCAATTGCGAGGCCTGGCGACACACCATTCTGTCTCCTCTTTCGAAAACGCACGTAGGGCTGGCATTGAGGACAAAAGGAGAAGGAGGAAGAATCATGACACAGCAGCACCAAACCCAGAACAGAATTTCCCTTGCAGCCGCTGTGGCCAGGCCTGCCTGTCCTGAATTGACCTCGTCAGCCACCAGCGAGCCTGCAGAAGATGTGGGCAGCCCCCCTCCTAAATCTTCGTTCGCGAAGCCAAGCCATGAATACTAGCATGGATGGAGCATTGGATAACTGGCAGGAGGTAAAGAGAACCTTTTCTGGCTGTTTGCCTGTGGCTAGTGGTGTTCCATAGGGGTCTGTGTTGGGACCAATTCTTTTAATTATATATATGTGTATGATTTGGGTGATGGATGGCAAATGTAATGTTAGCATTCATTTCAAGAAGACTAGAATATAAAAGCAAAGATGTAATGTTGAAACTCTATAAGGCACTGGTGAGGCCTCACTTGGAATATTGTGGGCAGTTTTGGGCCCCTTATCTTAGAAAGGATGTGCTGAAACTGGAGAGGCTTCAAAGGAAGTTCCTGAAAATGATTCCAGGATTGAATGGCCTGTCATATGAAGAGTGTTCCGTGGCTCTGGGCCTGTATTCACTAGAATTCAGAAGAATGAGGGGTGACCTCATCGAAATCTATCGAATGGTAAAACACCTTGATATGGTGAATGTGGAGAGGATGTTTCCTATGGTGGGAGAGTCTAAGGCTGACTGACACAGCCTCAGAATAGAGGGGTGTCCTTTTAGAATGTAGATGAGGAAGAATTTCTTTAGCCAGAGAGTGGTGAATCTGTGGAATTCATTGTCACGGTCATCTGTGGAGGCCGAGTTTTTATGTATATTTAAGGCAGAGATTGTTTGATTGTTCATGGCATGAAGGGATATAGAGTGAAGGCAGGAGACTAGGGCTGAGAGGAAAATTAGATCAACCATGATGAAATGGCAGAGCAGACTTGAATGACCAAATAGCCTAATTCTGCTTCTATATCTTGTGGTCTTATGGTCTAAGAACAATAAGATAGTGCCACCCATGCACTCTTTCACTTTCAAACAATTATTGCCTCAATTTTTGATGTTAAAATTGAGGAGGGTTTTCAGGTGACATAAGGCATATGCGGATTTGATGCAGATTGCAGAGAAATCTGTGACCTGATGTTTTAACTCTGCTTCTCTTTCCACAGAAGCTGCCCGACTCACTAAGCATTTCCAGCATATCCTATTTTTATTTCAGTTTTGTTGCATCTCTCCTTTGTTTGATTTGCAGAGAATGGATAATGCTGAAATACATTTATGCGTACAGCTCTAAAAAAAATGGTCGTGAAACAACACCTCCTGTTTCAAATTCCACGCTTACAGTAATATTCACTTTCATAAGAGACTTGACTTGTTTTCCAGAGCATGAGTGCTATAGGAATGTTATGAAGAGATTTTAATCTGCAATTGCCGAAGCAGAGATTTAGCCTCCAGATCCTCCCTGACCATCAGCAGGAAAATAAACTTAAACAACTGCTTTAAAAATCTATTTTTTGTTATATGTTGGATTTAAATAACCTACAAGATAACTTGATATGAATGATACACCCTTTCATTTTCTGCTTATCCTCCAGCTCTCCAGTACATCCACATTTGTGGTTTATGTTCCGTAGATTTCACTGTAGAGATCTCATTATGAAATACATATCTTAGAATTTCTTCAGGGCTGCTGCCATCACTTCAGAATAAGGTCAATGCAGTTCAGGGAGGAAGAGCATAAATGTCTAAAATTTATTTTTACAATATTTATTCATGTTTCTTTTATTAGTCAGATTAGGTGAAATTGTCAAAAAATCTGGTTGTTATGGACTTAGCTCAATTGAATAAATATGAATATAGCTCAATTTCAGAGGTGAAAAGATGTAGATTAATTTAATTGTCAATTGTGTAAAACAGAAAGAAAGGGATAGCTATTCAAGCAACACACACAAAGTACTGAAGGAACTCAGCAAGCCAGGCAGCATCTATGGATAAAAGTACAGTCAACATTTCGGGCTGAGACCCTTCTGGGTTCCTTCAGCATTTTGTGTGTTTTGCTTGGATTTCCAGCATCTGCAGGTTTTCTCTTGTTTGTGATAAGCTATTCTATTTTCTTTTGCTTTAAGGAACATTTTTTTTTGTTCTACACAGAGTCAGAATATCTTCCCCAGAGTTCATCAGTGACTTATCTGACAGTGAAGGCTGTAGAATTTGCCACCAAGCAAACCTTCATCAACCCTGGTAAGTTCTTAGATTTTCGCTCTCCCTTAGATTGCCATATCCCATGCAACACACACAAATGCTGGAGGATGCAGGTCAAGCAGCATCTATGGAAATGAATAAACAGTTGACATTTTAAGCTGAGCCCCTTCTTCAGGCTTAATCTTCCTGGCATGTACTGAAAGTCACTATGCCAATTCTCACAAATGTTGAAAGAGCATTCTACTCCATCAGTGCACAGGAAATGCCAAACACCAAAGTTTCATTTAATTATTAGGGAATGTGAGAATAAACAAACAAAGCAAGAATTCAATTTACAAAAGCTAAAAGCTACAGAAATTGGAAATCCAAAATAAAAGCAGAAATGCTGGAAACACCAGCACTTCAAGAAGTTGTTAAAGTTTCAGGTCTAAAACCTTTCATCAGAACTGTGAAAGAGGGAAACAGAAGTTAGTTTTAAGTTGAAAAGTGTGTAGGGATGAGATGGATAGGACAAAGGGAACATTTTCAATTGGATGGCATCAGGGTTGCCGTGAGGATAAGCTGTAAACAAGTTTATTTGATCGATGGAAGCAGTTGCAGAGCAGAACAAGAGAACATGAAAATAGGAAATTAAGGCAATTAAAAAGGGAAAACATGAATAATAGAACATGAAAGCTGTGATATGATCAGCAGTTGGGCATACCCAAAAGGTCAAGCTATGCTTGAGGAGAGATAAAATTGAAGTGAATATTGGAATTATGTATACGGAGTCATAGTAAAAGGCCATTCAATTTGTTTGAAGCCACACAATCTGTCAAGCACCTAAATGCACTAATCCCATGTCGTTCTGTCCACATTAAGAATTAAACTTGCAAGCAAAAGGAAACCTATGGTTACCTCAATAGCCTGAACAAGGCAATCATTTTAATTAATTAGACCTACAATCTAAAGACATCCTGTTCCAGAGAGATAGTAATATAAAAATAGTAAGCTTTTTTAGAAACATAGAGACAGAGAAAATAGGTGCAGGAGTAGGCCATTCAGCCCTTCAAGCCTGCACTGCCATTCAGTATGATCATGGCTGATCATCCAACTCAGAACCCTGTACCAGCCTTCCCTCCATACCCCCGATCCCTTTAGCCACAAGGGCCATATCTAACTCCCTCTTAAATATAGCCAATGAACTGGCTTCAGCTGTTTCCTGTGGCAGAGAATTCCACAGATTCACCACTCTCTGTGTGAAGTAGTTTTTCCTCATCTCGGTCCTAAAAGGCTTCCCCTTTATCCTCAAACTGTGACCCCTCATTCTGGACTTCCCAACAATGGGAACAATCTTCCTGCATCTAGCCTGTCCAATCCCTTTAGGATTTTATACGTTTCAATCAGATCCCCCCTCAATCTTCTAAATTCCAGAGAGTATAAGCCTAGTTGATCCAGCCTTTCATCATATGAAAGTCCTGCCATCCCAGGAATCAATCTGGTGATATTTGAATCTTATTCTATTTTGTAGAATAATATACAATAACCATATAAAACTATACTTAATCCTGGCTCTCTTGCTGGAGTTCAGTACAAATTTGTTGAATTGTCAAAAGCTGCAAACTCCGCCATGGGGGATATTACATTTAATTTGCAAATTCGATACACTCCAGGCAAAAAAAAGCCGGAATAACAATGTTGAAATTGAAACAGGATACTTGCTTATTACATGTAGCTGGTTCTGTGTTAAGATCTCAGACTGGGATGTGACTGTGCAAAAGACTAACCTGAGTAATTATAAAATATCTATTCAAGTTAACCACGTCTGTCAAAATTAATAGGTTTGAATGAATAGGGGTGCACGTTAGCATAGCAATTAGCGCATTGCTTTACAGCATCAGCGATCAGAGATCAGGGATTCAATTCCCCCTGCTGTCTGGAGGAAGTTTGTACATTTTCCCCGTGACTGCGTGGTTTCCTCCTACACTCCAAAGATATTGAGTTAAGGTTAGTAAGTAGTTGTAGGCATGCTATGTTATTGCCAGCATGACAATACCAGCATATCCTCGAACTGTGTTGGTCATTGATGCAAACAACGTATTTCTCTGTATGCTTCAATGTACATATTATAAATTAAGCTAATGTTAATCTTTAATCTTTTTCTCTGTTTCTTACAGAAACTTCTACTAGATTCTAAGCTCACGTATACATTCACCTCGAGGAAAAATACTGGCAAAAGTTCTGACATTTAGATGTTTCCCACCTTTCAGCTGTCCAGCTATGCTGATTGTATTCTTAATAAAGCCTGGATTCCTGAAGGCACAGTCTGCTGCGGTTGACACAAACTAGAAGATTCAGTAGTGTTCAAGGCCTAAAGTACCATAGGCTGCTGCATATGTTCTTGCATTCAGAAGGTCTTTTCAGGTTGAAGGTGGATGGAAGTCTGACTAGGGGGGAGATTGCCAGTGGCTAGTGGGCAATAAGGAAACTATTAATGTGGTTTGGTACCAAGGTTACATTGCATACTGAAGCCTGGTCTGGCAGATCCTCTTTAACTAAAAGTGAAGCAGGCCTATTTCTGCAAAAGTGCCTTGCACCATAGGTGATTCATGCAAGCGATCCAATATTCCACCTTAGATCACTCTCCTTGGAGATCTTTGAATACTCACCAGTAACAGACGGGGTCCATCCCAGATGAATGGAGAGTAGCCAAATTGTTCCTTTGTTTAAGAAATCGATATAATCCAGCTAACTCTAGGCCAGTCAGCCTCACAACTAGGGTTGCCAACTGTCCCGTATTAGCTGGGACATCCTGTATATTGGGCTAAATTGGTTTGTCCCATACGGGACCGCCCTTGTTCCTTATTCCTCCCACTAAGGTAGAGCATTCCTATGAAACCGTTTATAAGCCGAAATGGCGTAAAGCGAAGAAGCAATTACCATTAATTTATATGGGAAAAATTTTTGAGTGTTCCCAGACCCAAAAAATAACCTACCAAATCATACCAATAACACGTAAAACCTAAAATAACACTAACATATAGTAAAAGCAGGAATGATATGATAAATACACAGCCTATATAAAGTAGAAATAATGTATGTACAGTGTAGTTTCACTTACCAGAATTGGGAAGATTAAACCAAAACCAATTTGTAGAAAAAAAAACAGCACATACACGCACACGCACTTCATGCAATTTTGCCTCACTTATTTCAGTATCTGTTGTATTAAAGCTTAAAGGTCTCTGTTCATCAAATAATTTTACATTATTATGGATAGATTAAAATTTGCATATTATAATGGTAAAGCAAGACTAAACTATTTCATGATAAAGTGTAAAGGAACAATTGAATTAAGTCAGCAGTCCCCAACCACTGGGCTGCAGACCGGTACTGGGCTGCAAAGCATGTGCTACCGGGCTGTGAGGAAACGATATGAGTCAGCTGCACCTTTCCTCATTCCCTGTGTCACACACTGTTGAACTTGAACATAGGGTTGCCAACTGTCTCGTATTTGCCGGGACATCCCGTATATTGGGCTAAATTGGTTTGTCCCATATGGGACTGCCCTTGTCCCGTATCTCCCCGCTAAGGTAGAGCATTCCTATGAAACCGTTCATGCCGAAATGGCATAAGGCGAAGAAGCAATTACCATTCATTTATATGGGAAAAATTTTTGAGTGTTCCCAGACTCAAAAAATAACGTACCAAATCATACCAATAACACATAAAACCTAAAATAACACCAACATCTATAAAAGCAGGAATGATATGATAAATACATAGCCTATATAAAGTAGAAATAATGTACATACAGTGTATCAGAATCGGGAAGATTATGTCAAAACCGATTTGCAGAAAAAAAATCGACACGTACACGCATGTGCACATCATGCATGCGCAAGGCTTCATGGTCATGGTAGTCTTTCTCGGGGTAAACACAAGTGTCCCATATTTGACTGCTACTTTTGTCCCTCATTTGGGATTGAGAAAGTTGGCAACCCTACTCACAACTGTGGTAGGGAAGCTACTTCTAGAGACAGGGTTTATTCATGTTTGGAAGAAAATGGGCTAATTCGAGACAGTCAGCATGGCTTTGTAAATTAAGTCTGATGTAAATTAACGACAGGGCCTGTAAGAGCATTGATCTTGGGGTTAAGTTAACCATATAACCATATAACAATTACAGCATGGAAACAGGCCATCTCGGCCCTTCTAGTCCGAGCCGAACTCTTACTCTCACCTAGTCCAACCGACCTGCACTCAGCCCATAACCCTCCATTCCTTTCCTGTCCATATAGCTGTCAAATCAATGTTGTCTGGGGAGCCTGTTAACGTGCAGGACGTCTCTGGAAAAACTCCACTATCAGATGCAATCTGTATTTTGCAGTCAGATTCCATCTGTATTCGTGATATCTGTTCTCCTCCCCTGCCAATTATGAATCCAACCATTTTATCAGGCACTTTATATTCTTCTGACATTATAATCCTTTGCTGCACCATTCCAAGCTGGTTCACTACCCCATCGTCCATTGTCCGTTTCTGAGTCCCCTACCCATAGACGGCAGGATCTCCCACAGTAGTAGAATTGTTCAGATGTGACCCAGCATCTATTTTTGCAGCTATCTGCCGCGCCCTCTGCAGCACGTCGTCCCCTCGTTAGTGACTTTCTTCATTCCTCTCTGAAAGTGGCAATGCAAATAGACTGAGTGGTGAAGAAGGTGAATGGTAATTTTATCATTACACAGTTGAAAAAAATATTGATTAAGCTGCACTTGGAGTATTGCTTGCAGTTTTAGTTTCCCTCCCCATTACAGGAAGGATTTGAGAAAGTGCTGAAGAGGTTTACCAGGATGCTGCTTGGATTAGGGGATATTAGTTAACAGGAAAGGTTGGACAAAGTTAGATTGTTTTTTTTTCTGGTGCGATGGAGACTGAGGGAATCTTGACAGTGTTAGCATAATTATGATAAGGCAGTCAGCCAGAATATTTTTCCCAGAACAGAAATGTCTAATACTAGAGGGCATATATTTAAGGTCAGATGGACATGGTTTAAAGGGGATGTGCAGGGTAAGTTTCTAACTCAGAAAGTGGTAGGTACCTTATACACGTTGCCTGGGTGATGATAGAGGTAGATACAACAGTAGCATTCAGAAAGAAGGGATTAATTTAATTTGCCATCATGCTTGGCACAGACATCATGGGCCCAGAGTCTGTTCCTGTGCCGTATTGTTCTGTGTTATCCCTTCTTGTACAGAGCCCCAGTATTTTCAGTCCAGTCCAGTTTATTGTCCACGTGAGTTCCCATGTATTTGTAGTTCCGGTCGACTTCCACATCTGTTCACTTGACGGAGATGGGAGTGCAGGGTGTTTTGAACTTCCTGAAGTCCACCACCAACACCTTTGTCTTGGTGATGTTGAGCCCACAGCACCCAGCAAAGTTGTTCACCACATTTCTGTACTCAGCCTCTTGACCCTGGGTGATACAGCCCACAGCTGCTGAAACTTCTGCAGGTGGCAGGACTCTGAGTAGTATCTGAAGTAGACGGTGAACAGGAAGGGGGACAGGACTGTCCCCGAGGTGCATTTGTGCTGCCAGCCACAGTATCTGATACACAGATCTGTAATCTCATACACTGTGGCCATCTGGACAGGTAGTCTGCAATCCAGGACACTAGTGGTGCATCCACCTGCATCTCTGTGAGCTTACTCCCTAGTAAAGCAGGTCCAGGCAAGATTTTCTCTGAGGTCCTGTTCTTCAAAGGGTCTTTGAATACGTAAATGCAGAGCTAAATAGATTCTTGAAAAGCAAGGGAGTAAACAGATTCCACAGGTAGATGAGAAAACAAAGTTAAGATTACAATCATTTTTAACTGCTGGAGTGCACTTGACCATTTTTTGTTAACTTGGTCTTGCTCCAAATCAGCATATTCATAGGTCTGAAAAAGAAAAGTTGCTGCAAATGTTTTAAACAGCTATTACAAGCACAATGGACAGAGTAAACTCCTTGTGTGTAATTGTATGAAAATTATCCCTTGCTTTTTTTCTTTCTGGCAGTATTATTGTATTTTTAAATAAATTTCCAAAATATAATTATCTGAACAATGGATGCCAGTGCCAATGATGAGATAACTACCTTAACCCACTGCTAAGGGTTGAAAACAACAAAGACATCCTATTTAACTGCATTTCTCTTTTCATTACAATCTAATATCTTATTTGAAAGCCTCTATAAAATTGTATGGTTCTCCAATTTGTGAAAATTAAGTTATTTGATTTAGATAAACTCCAAGTGTATAACAACACTCCATTATGGCCAATTATAAACACAGGAGATTCTGCAGATGATAGAAATCTTGGGCAACTACACAAAATTCTGGAGGAACTCAGCAAGTCAGGCTATGAAGGGGAATAAATAGCTGATGCTTTGAGTCAAGACCCTTCATCAGGACTGGAGAAAAAAGGACACAGAACCCAGAATAAGAGGGCTGGAGAAGAGAAGGAGCACAAACTGGCAGGTGATAGGTAAGATCAGAAAAGGGGCAAGGTGGTGGCTGGAGGAGGAGAGATGAATTAAGAAGCTGAGAGGGGATAGGTGGAAGAGGTAAGGGGCGAAGGAAGAAGAAATCTAATAGGAGAGGACAGTGGACCATGGAAGAAGGACAAGGAGGTAGAGAACCAGAGGGAGGCTTTGGGAAGGTGAGGAGAAGTGAAGAGGTGAGAAGGTAAACAGAACTGGGGAATGGAAAAAGAGAGGAAGAGGGAGGGGGCAGAAATTATGGAAGCTGGAGAAATCAATGATCATATCATCAGAATATGATCACCATTATATTCATCACTCTGAATATCATCAGAGCAGGAATATGAAGTGTTGCTCCTCCAACCTGAGTTTGGCCTCACTATGACAGTAGAAAAGACCATGGAAAGATATTTCAAAATAAGAGTGGGAAGTCAAATTGAAATGGGTGGCCACTGGAAGATCCTGCCTTTTACAGCAGACAGAACAAAGGTGCTCTACAAAGCAGACCCAAATCAGTGTTGGGTTTCACCAATGTAGAGAAGGCCACATAGGGAGCACTGGATATAATAAATGACCCCGACAAGTGGCAGGTGAAGCGTCACCTCAACTGGAAGGTTTGTTTGAGGCCCTGAGTGGAGGTGAGTAACGAGAGAGAAGCACTTGTTATACTTCCAGGGATAAGTGCCAGGAGGGAGAGCTGCGTGGAAGGATGAGTGGACGATGGAGTCACACAGAGAGTAATTCCTACAGAATGCAGTGAGGCTGGGAAGATATGCTTAGTGATAGGATCCCGGAAGATAGAAGCAGTTACTGAGAATGATGTGCTGGATATAGAGTCCATTGAGGTGGTAGGTAATGACAAGAGGAACTCTATCCCTGTCGTGACTTTGGGAGGATGGTCTGAGGGGAGTTACTGTATGTGGGAAATGGAGGAAGTGCAGGTGAGGGCAGTATCAGTGTGAACCTAGAATGGTCAAAAAGAACATTGATATGCTTTAATATTATTCAATGTTAAAGCAATTGCTCTAACAACTTCTGTATTACTATCCCTTATTTCCTAGGTGATATTATACATACATTATCCTCAATCATGATTCATGCCATAGCTACCGTTACTAGGAGTCAGATATTTATATTAACAGCATGTCCTTTTAAGAACAGTTAAACCGTTGATAATTGTGTGCAAAATTGGGAACTGCCTTTGAATGAAAACAAATTCAAAATAATAAGATAATAAAAAAGGTCTAGAAAATGTATAATTGTGCAGATGACTCATTGCAAAACATTTCTATGAATCACTTGAACTGATCACAATGCAACACATCTTTCTTTAATATTAAAGACGCTCTGGGAATGAACAACAAACCCTGATATACTGTATAACCAAGAGGAATAATTAGACATAGTTACCTAGAACAGTGACAAATTGTCAAATCATTAAAATAGATTCTAGGGTGGACCATTAAAAAAGGGAAAAGGAAATGTAGACAAGTTTACAAAAAGATTTCCCATAATTTGGAAGGTGGCCATACAAAAACAATTGAATAGTGAAGAGGACAATAGCAAGGTTAAGTGTTTCAGTGTCAAATGCATTAACGTTGTGCAGAGGAGGAAAAGACAAGGTTTTCTTTGAAACCAAAATGACAGAATAGCTCAGGGTGAAATGATAACGTCTGTTCTAACCAGTGTTAATGGCAAGGATACTAATAGTAGGAAAATTTCATTTCATACTATGCCGTCTCTTGAGATGCTATAGATTTGATTATGAATTCTAATTGGTATGAGATACACAAACACATGTAAATCATACTGGACAACAAAGAGAGTAGCCCAGCTGTAAGTAATGTCTGCCATAAGTAAATGGTAGGTAGATTGCAACTTTCAAATTGACACGACTGTTAGAATTTTGGAGTTCCGCTCTCTAATAAGTGCTTGTCTTTAAACTTGCATGCCTGAACACTGCAAGGAAAAGTGCCCAATAATATTTATTGGAATTAACAATCAATGATTATAATCAAAATATTTGTTTTTTGTAGGCTTTGACAATGATTAGAATTGTCTGTTGCCTTTCAGATTTATTTACAGTAGCCATCACCTTTGGGGAGTGAAGAGGCAGGAGTTGATATATTTTTTTCTCCAGCCCTTTATCTCTTTCACCAATCAACTTCCCAGCTCTCATCTTCACCCCGCCCCCTCCCAGTTTCACCTATCACCTTGTGTTTCTCTCTCCCCTCCCCCACCTTTTAAATCTACTCATCTTTTTTTCTCCAGTCCTGCTGAAGGGTCTCAGCCTGAAACATCGACTGTATTCTTTTGCAAAGATGCTGCCTGGCCTGCTGAGCCCTCCAGCATTTGGTGTGTGTATTGCTTGGATTTCCAGCATCTGCAGATTTCCTCTTGTTTCTGGTGTGTTTTTTGCTAAGTTCATGGTTTCTCTACAAATGCTTAATTATTTGCCATGGAGAATGGTACAAAGAGGAGTGAAAGCAGAGGGAATAGGGATGTGTAAAATGATTCTGAGCTGAAAGATATAAGGAAGAGTACTCCAACCTGAACTGCAATGAGAACAATGCAAGCTGCTTCTGTATGTGAGGGGTTTCTTCTTTTATGTTACTGTGAAGGCTAACAAAATGGCTTCTTTGTTATGTTATAATTAAAAAGGCTTTTCTGTAATAATAACTGCGATGTAAGGAGTTCTCTCTCTCTCTGCTTGTTTGGGTTATATTATTGATAAGAGAGAGAACAAACCAATTGGGATAGATGTTATTCTTTCTTGTGTGTCTGTAAGCTATTCTTTTCGTGGGTGTTGAGGGAGAAGGCGCGATGCGGACAGAGAGAGGAGATGCGATGCTGTAAGCTGGCCGACGGGAGTCCGAGGCCCAGGGTCTTCAGCGAGGAGAGGAGGCGAAGACAGACTCGTGTGGAGTGTCTGGTCGACCACCGTGGTTGGTCCCAGGCGGCGGGTCGAGGGGGTCGGAGGGTTTCCAATGGTGGAAAGAAGACTCCGTTTCTTGAGCTCCAACTGTTGTGCACGAAGTGGTTGAACTTTGATAAGTTTGGCACCTTTTACTTTCCTTTTATATTTTATCTCTATTAATTACATAGTTCTAGTAAGATCTAGAAAGTGTAATCATTTAATCGCGTATGATGTACTGTCTGTTATTTGGCGGGGAGGGGTACATCACACAACATCCACACAAGCTTGATTACCCAGTTTGGCGGGGCCAAAGGCTGCTCACCCTTGACGAAAGCGAGTTGAACGAGCCTGAGGGTTACCAGGGGATTACATGTAACAATTATCATCAATTCCACTCTCAAAGACTCCACTCTCAACCTTCGAGTTGACTATGTCTATGAACTTATAGGTTCTTGGGAAGCATGTCTTAGGTTCCATTGTTCTCAATAAAGGTCACTGATATTCCTCTTTCAGAGTCCTGACTATATTTTATCCTCTCTTCACAGGCGGTTTTGTGATGATTCTACACTGTGGCATCTGTGCAGTCCCATGAACTTCAGTGCAGATATATCACAAATGAAGAAGGGTTATAATCCTTTAGCATCCAGCTGCTGACTACCAACATTGGTGACAAATCATGCATGGTAATGCCAGTCTGTTGACATTGCACTGGCCTGGTTATATTTCAGCCACCAAGCTAAACCAAGAAGTGGTGATTAGGACCGACAGCAGATGAAATACTTTAGACTCTCATGCACAAAACTACTCACAGGGGCGGCATACACACTGCAAAGAGTCACAGAGTTATAGAAATATACACTGCAGCACAGAAGCATGCCCTTCAGCCCATCTAGTCTATGCCAAACTACTTATCTGCTATAGTCCCATCAACCAGCACCCAGATCAATGCCCTCCATACCCCTTCCATCCTTGTACCTCACCAAATTCCTCTTAAATGTTGAAATCAAATGCACAGTCACCATTTCTGCTGCAGCTCGTTCTGTACTCTCATTACCCTTTGAGTGAAGAGTATGCACTGCCCAGTATATTATTGCGTAGATGCACTGAAGCAATGTCAGCACCAGCTTTGTCACGCAGGAGGAGCCCTGCAGTCAGTAAAGTAAATATCAAGAGTTGTGGTGTTCTATTGTGCAATACTCCTGTCATGACAGCACTGCCTTGTCGAGTACAGTGGCAAGGGCAATCTGTGCAACAACTTTTTGGTGGCCTGCCAGTGACAGACTGTGTAAAAGAGTCACAAATAAACAGAACCACATTAAATCACCAATGCTGTCCTTCTCTAATCTCCTCCAGCCCCAAAATACTCTAAGGTAGCTGGATTCCTCCAATTTTGTCTCCTAACAGTCCTTAAACTTAACAGCTCTTGATGAGGCTTGACCTGCTAAATCCCATGGTTACGGGATTCCTTCTCTAAGCACCCAGGACTTTTTATTACATTCCACCGGGGAATATTAAAAGCGGCCTTAGAAGACAATCTTCAGCAGTGCTGGGCCCTGGATGGTGAGAAGCTCAGAAGCAAAGGAACAGAAGTTGAATCTCTGTGGTTGCATGGGAAATACCAGCGGACCCAGAATAGTTAGTGGAGACAGAAAAGTGGGTCAGGGAGTCATGATGGAACAGTTTCTTTAGAGATCTAACTGAGTGGATGAGGAAGATGGTTTTGGTGGTGGAGCAGGCAATAGCTATAAAAGACTTTCCATGGAATGTCAGTGGTGAGATGACAAATGCTGTCACTCTAAGAGCTCCAGTGAGTAACTACAATGTTCCTGGGCTGGTATTTGAGCAGTCCTAGTGATCTATGGAGAATAAATGTCTGGATACTTTTGTGATCCAGTGTCATGACTACAGCCTGGGGATAATGGCAGTGAAGTTAAACTGGCATGATAGGAAAAGGAGTATGAATTTTCACTGCAGCATTTAGAAATTAGTTGATTTCTTCTTGAGCTGAAATAGAGGGTAGGAATCAGCCATTAGACAATTTAGGAGCGTAGGCTATACAAAGATGCAAGTGGACATGACCTTCATTTCTTTGTGTTGAGAATTGGCTCCTAACTATACACAAGACTGTGTGTCCTCTTGGTGCTGAACCATATCAGCATCTGATATTACACCAAGCAATACAGCTGCCTTCTGTAACTGCTCCAAATAAAGTACTTAGAACATAGAAAACCAACAGCACAATACAGGCCCTTTGGCCCTCAAAGTTGTGCCGAACATGTCCCTACCTTAGAAATTACTAGTCTTAACCATAGCCCTCTACTTTTCAAAGCTCCATGTACCTATCCAAAAGACTCTTAAAAGACCCTATCGTATCTGCCTCCACCACCGTTGCCAGCAGCCCATTCCACACACTCACCACTCTGAGTAAAAAACTTACCCCTGACATCTCCTCTGTACCTACTCCCCAGCACCTTAAACCTGTGTCCTTTTGTGGCAACCATTTCAGCTCTGGGAAACAGCCTCTGACTATCCACATGATCAACGCCTCTCATCATCTTATACACCTCTATCAGGTCACCTCTCATCCTCCGTCGCTCCAAGGAGAAAAGGCCGAGTTCACTCAACCTGTTTTCCTAAGGCTCTCCAATCCAGGCAACGTCCTTGTAAATCTCCTCAGTTCCATTTCTATGGATTCCACATCCTTCCTGTAGTGAGGCGACCAGAACTGTGCACAGTACTCCAAGTGAGGTCTGACCAGGGTCCTATATAGCTGCAACGTTACCTCTCGGCTCCTAAATTCAATTCCACGATTAATGAAGGCCAATACACCGTATGCCTTCTTAACCACAGAGTCAACCTGCTTTGAGCGTCCTATGGACTCAGGCCCCAAGATCCGTCTGATCCTCCACACTGCCAAGAGTCTTACCATTAATACTATATTCTGCCACATAATTGACCTACCAAAATGAACCACATCACTTTTATCTGAGATGAATTCCATCTGCCACTTCTCAGCTCAATTTTGCATCCTATTAATGTCCCACTGTAACCTCTGACAGATCTCCACACTATCCACAACACCTCCAACCTTTGGGTCATCATCAAACTTACTAACCCATCCATCCACTTCCTCATCCAGGTCATTTATAAAAATCACGAAGAGTAATGGTCCCAGGACAAATCCCTGAGGCACACCACGGGTGACTGACCCCCATGCAGAATATGACTTGTCTACAACAACTCTTTGACTTCTGTGGGCAAGCCAGTTCTGGATCCACAAAGCAATGTCCCCTTGGATCCCATGCCTCCTTACTTTCTCAATAAGCATTTATGGGGTACCTTATCAAATGCCTTGCTGAAATCCATATACACTACATCTACTGCTCTCCTTCATCAATGTGTTTAGTCATATCCTCAAAATATTCAATCAAGCTCATGAGGCACGACCTGCCCTTGACAAAGCCATGCTGACTATTCCTAATCATATTATACCTCTCCAAATGTTCATAAATTCTGCCTCTCAGGATCTTCTCCATCCACTTACCAACTACTGAAGTAAGACTCACTGGTCTATAACTTCCTGGGCTATCTCTACTCCCTTTCTTGAATAAGGGAACAACATCCGCAACCCTCCAATCCTGCGGAACCTCTCCCGTCCCCATTGATGATGCAAAGATCATCACCAGAGGCTCAGCAATCTCCTCCCTCACCTCCCACAGTAGCCTGGGGTACATCTCATCAGGTCCCGGCGACATATCCAACTTGATGTTTTCCAGAAGCTCTAGCACTTCTTCTTTCTTAATATCTACATGCTCAAGCTTTTCAGTCTGCTGCAAGTCAGCACTACAATCACCAAGATCCTTTTCCATAGTGAATACTGTAGTAATGTATTCATTAAGTACTTCTGCTATTTCCTCCTGTTCCATAAACACTTTCCTACTGTCACACTTGATAGGTCTTATTGTTTCACGCCTTATTCTCTTGCTCTTCACATACTTGTTGAATGCCTTGGGGTTTTCCTTAATCCTGCCCATCAAGGCCTTCTCATGGCCCCTTCTGGCTCTCATAATTTCCTTTTTAAGCTCCTTCCTGTTAGCCTTATAATTTTCTAGATCGCTAACATTACCTAGCTCTCTGAACCTTTTGTAACCTTTTCTTTTCTCCTTGACTAGGTTTATTACAGCCTTTGTACACCATGATTCCTGTACTCTACCATAACTTCCCTGTCTCATTGGAACATACCTATGCAGAACTCCACACAAATATCCCCAGAACATTTGCTACATTTCTTCCGTACTATTTTTCCTGAGAACATCTGTTTTCAATTTAAGCTTCCAATTTCCTGCCCGATAGCCTCATAATTCCCCTTACTCCAATTAAATGCTTTTCTAACTTGTCTGTTCCTATCTCTCTCCAATGCGGTTGTAAAGGAGATAGAATTATGATTACTATCTCCAAAATGCTACCACTGACAGATCTGACACCTGACCAGGTTCATTTCCCAACAGCAAATCAAGTACAGTCTCTCCTCTTGTAGGCTTATCTACATATTGCGTCATGAAACCTTCCTGAGCACACCTAACAAATTCCACCCCATCTAAACCCCTTGCTCTAGGGAGATGCCAATCGATATTTGGGAAATTAAGATCTCCCATCACGAGAACTCTGTTATTATTACACCTTTCCAGGATCTGTTTCCCTATCTGCTCCTCAATATCCCTGTTACTATTGGGCGGCTTATAAAAAACACCCAGTAAAGTTATTTACCCCTCCCTGTTCCTAACCTCCACCCACAGAGACTCCGTAGACAACCTCTCCATGACGTCCACCTTCTCTGCAGCTGTGACACTATCTCTGATCAACAGTGCCACGCCCCCACCTCTTTTGCCTCCCTCCCTGTCCTTTCTGAAACATCTGAAACCCGGCACTTGAAGTAACCATTCCTGTCCCTGAGCCATCCAAGTCTCTGTAATGGCCACCACATCATCGCTCCAAGTACTGATCCATGCTATAAGCTCATCCGCTTTGTTCCCAATACTCTTTACATTAAAATAGACACATCTGAGCACGTCCCTTCTCTACCACCTGCCTATCCTCCCTCACACACTTGTTGAAGTTCTTTACTGTAGAGATCGTGTACCATCAAAGTGTTCAGATGTGGCTTCTCCCTGGCCTAGGTCCTAGTTGTAGGACCCTAATATATTGTGTCACACCAAATGATTTTAGGTTGTCTTCCAAATTATGAACATTCTGAAGACTTGACTATCAGTTACAAGTAATAAATCTGGTGAAGAATTTTCTTCATCTTCGCTATCTCATCACCCTTTGTCCTTTAAATACAGTGGATTCCAGTTAATTGGGCCATCAGCTTATAGAGTCAGTGGATTATTTGGGCCAACTCTTAAAGAACAAAGAACTAATTGAGAAAATGGCTAGCACAAGAGGGCACAGTTTTAAGGTGCTTGAAAGTAGGTATGGAGGAGATATCAGGGGTAAGTTTTTTTTTTCCCCGCAGAGAGTGGTGAGTGCGTGGAATGGGCTACCAGCGACGGTGGTGGAGGTGGATATGATAGGGTTTTTTTTTAAGAGACTCCTGGACAGGTATATGGAGCTGAGAAAAATAGCGGGCTATGGGTAACCCTAGGTAATTTCTGAGGTAAGGACATGTTTGGCACAGCTTTGTGAGCCGAAGGGCCTGTATTGTGTTGTAGGTTTTCTATGTTTCTATGTTTCTAAAATACATAAACAGATATTTAGTTAAACAGTGGTTTGTCTTTTTTTATACTTTTTAACTAATTCTATGAAACATCCATTTATTGGGGCAGCCATTTAATTGGGCCAAAATGTACTAGTTACAATGTCGCCCAATTAACCAGAAACCACTGTATTTCCCAACCAGGACGCAGATTTTAGATATTTGAAAGAGGAAACACATAAGGATGGGGTACAGGTGAGGGACAGAATAACTGAGGATTGCAAAAGGAATGTCCTGATACAAACTGCAACTTTTGAAATAGACGAAACTGTGATACGAAATGAGAGTGGAAGGCAGAAGTACAAATTTGGGTATTTAGATCATGTTTTATTCCTGCCTAACCACTGGCCGCAACCTTATTAATGGCAATGGCTTTCTTCTCCATAGTAAAGGATTATCACTTTGCCTGGCCTCTATATTTTAATGGCAGTTTTATTCAGTTGCTTGCTTCACACAAGGCAAGAGAAGTATGTCGGTGACAACAGACTGTGTGTGTTGAATAGCTGGTTATATGTAAAGCTGAGAAAGGTGGGTGTGAGTCGTGCTACAGTGTGAAATATGCTGGTGTCTGGGGCAACTGTGAATATTCAACGAGTGCTGATTGATGGGTTTTCGGTAGTGAGGGATGGTAACACGATGATGAAATAAGTACGATCTGAAGTGAGAGGGATCTGAGCTAATGGGGCAGATGGTGGGATATAGCATTTGAAGAGGTATTTACTGAGCACAAATGTAAAGTCATTGCACTTAAGGCAATACATCCAGGTATTTGAAGCCTGATCTGTTTTTGAGAGTATTATACTATATCTACAGTGCCTCATCCCACTGAGAGTTTTTCTGGAGTACATGCATGGTCAGAAAATTTTACAATCTGTAGTCTATCATGTGGCACTGTTACTCTCCCGTGCAGCAACAATATATCTCTGCTCACTTTTGTAGCATACTTGTACTAGTACTAGCTTTAAGTGATACTAGTCACAAAAAAACCTTTGTTCATGCATCACTGCTAAAGTTGAAAGTAAACTTATTATCCAAGTATATGTATGTCACTATATACAACCCTGAGATTTGTTTTATTGTGGACACTCTCAATAAATCTGTAACAGAATAATAACCATAAGGAAATCAATGAAAGACCGAACCAACCTGGGCATTCAACCAGTGTGCAAAAGACACATACTGGGCAAATAAAGAGAAAGAAAGAAGAATAATAAATAAATAATTAGTAAGTATCGAGACCATGCGATGAAGAGTCTTTGGAAGCAAGTCCATAGGTTGTGGGAACATTTCAATGATGGAGCGTGTGAAGCTGAGCGAAGTTATTCCTTTAGCTTAAGAGCCCGGTGGTTGAAGGATAATAGCTATTCGTGAAACTGAGGCTCCTGTGCTGATGGCAGTGGCGAGAAGTGAGTATGTTCTGGGTGATGGGGGTCCCTGATCATGGAGCTGTTTTCCTGCGACATTTCATGTAGATGTGCTCAATGGTGGGGAGGGCCTGACCTGTGATGGAAGGAGCCAAATCCTCTACTTTTTGTAGGATGTTCTGTTTAAGGGCATTGGTGTTTCCATACCAGGCTGTGATGCAGCCAGTCAATATACTCTGTACTATACATCTATAGAACTTTGTCAAAACTTCAGATGTCATGCCAAATCTTTGCAATCTCCTGAGGAAGTAGAGGCACTGCCATGCTTTCTTTGTAATTGCACTTACATGCTGGGCCTAGGACAGGTCCTCTGAAATAATAACACCAAGGAATTTGAAGCTACTGACCCTCTCCACCTCCGATCCTCCAATGAGGACTGACTCATGGACCTCTACTTTCCTCCTCCTGAAGCCAATAATCAGCTCTTCGGTCTGGCTGACATTTTGTAAGAGGTTGTTGTTATGGCACCACTTCACCAGATTTTCAATCTCCCTCCTATATGCTGATTTGTCATCACTTTTGATTCAGCCATGACAGTGGTATTGTCAGCAAACCTCATTGATGTAACCAGCACTGGGTGTATTTACTAGGCAAGACAAAGCTAGTGTGAATTATTCTGACTGAATCACAAATAGAAAGTGATTGTTAATTGTAGAATTTCCATTATTGCAGCATCCTCATTTTCATTTGCAAAAAATAAAGAAAGCAAGATGATAAAATATTAGCCAGTAGCTCAAGGGTTACATTTTACATTGTGATATTGGAACTGTGCTAAAAAAAAGTTATCATAGCAAGACTTAATATATCTGTTGCACTTGTATTACCAGGCACTTTGATCAAAGTACAGAAAATAAATTTCAGACAAAACTTTTAAGAAGAGGAAGAAACTGTCACAGCCCTCAGTTTCTGTTTTATCTAAAAAGGGCGAGCTGCATACAGAGACAGATTACAGCAACCAAAGTTCAGCTTCAACTTTCAACTTGTATCATTTTATTCGTTTCTGATTTTCTCCATACAGACTTGATGATCACATTGACAAAACCTCCATATTATGAGCTCAGAGGATACTAGTCTATAATCACTTTCCAGTTTTCTCACTATTTTGAAACTATGACTCATCTAATTTGTTGAGGTCTTAAGTATGTTTTTTTTCAATTTTACCTTAAAAATCTAATCATAAGCATCCACCATACTGATTCAACTTGTCCTCCCATTCTGTTCCCTTCACCAAACTCCACTTCAAATCCCCAACATTTCCTCCCTTCTGAAATTCAATGCACCGGTTACCCAAACATTTCACCAACGAGAGTCCCTCCCACATAGGATTCTACCTGCCATTCATCTCTCCTCCCCATTATCACCTTTCTTGCTTATCAGATTCTAGCACATGCCTTTTGCATCCCCGCTTTATCATCCTTCACCCTCTACCTCCATCATTACCCTTCTCTCCCCATGTGACTCCATCTGCCTTTTTTAAACTTGTCCGCTTCCACCTATCACCTACCTGCCTCTGTCTCCCAATTCTACCCCACCCCCCCAACACACACACACACACACACATCTTTAGCTTTGCTCAACATCCCCCATCCCTCCTTTATCCACCTATCATCCACTGGCCCTTGTTTCAGCCCACCAACTCTCCCCTTTATGCAGACTATCTTCCCTGTATACTTCAGTTCTGATGCCTGGGGCTAAAATGCTGACAATTCTTTTCTCCCCATAGAAGCTTCTCAAGCTGCTGAGTTCCTCCGCCAGTTTGGCTTTGGCTTATGCATTGTAGCTTGATTTACCTTAACGTGTGTGATGAAGAACTTTAGTTCCTCACCAAAAGTGTTCAGTATTTATCGATACCTTGAATAGCTAAGATATGGCAAGAAGTTAACTCAAGAGTAGAAGTTTGGTTGTAATAGTCAACAAGAAAAAACAGCAAATATTGAAAACTTTAGAGAAAAGCACAATGTACTATGGACCCCTACCACTAACTGAGGGGTCTGTGGAACCCAGTTCTGGTGCTCTTACTGCATACGTGTAAAGGCCGCTTCACTTGCAACTGGAATTGATGACTATGTACTCATCAGGAAATATCTCAATTTCTGATCTTATGATGGAAGGAGAATCATTAGCGAAGCAGCTGAAGATGGTTGGGCTGAAAACACTGCATGGGGGACTCCTGCAATGATACCCTAGGACTAGGTTGACTTACCTGTGACAACCACATTCATCTTCCTCTGTGCAAGTCATGATTCTGATCACAGGATTGTTTTCACCTTGATTCTAATTGACATCAGTTTTATCAGGACATCTCAATGCCAAACACAGTTCAAAGCAGCTTGATATCAAGGGTATTCACTCCTAAGTCCCATCACCTCTGAAATTCAGCTCATTAGACAATATGTGGATGAAAGCTGTAATGAGCTCTAGAATTGAATGGTCCAAACTTCGTATTAACGTCTGGGTTATTGTGTCACTTGTTAGCACTGTGTCCCCAAGAATTGGCTCACTTCTGCCAATGCTATCATTGGTGGATGCATCTGCCCAAAGTTGACGGGTGAGGTCAAGATCAAGTGGGTTTATCACTCACTAACTTCCACAGTGGTGGCCATGCTTTTTTGGGGCTAGGGCAGCTCAGTCAGTGGCAATACTAACAAGTCACTCTTCGTGATGGTCATTGATGTCCTCTACCCAAAGTATACACTTTGCTACCTGCAACATTCAGTACCTTATCCAAATGTTGTTCAACCTGCAGAAGTACACAGCCAGTTTTCTTGTATCGTTACCATTAGCGAGGCCTGACAGGTTTGTCATTCCAGCTAACAAATTAGTGCTATATGAAATCAACTGTAATGGAATGCTGCATTTCAAGGTTCTTGATTGCCAGAAATCTCTTTTCAGAAGTTATTTGATGCTTTTCTTTAATGAAGAAGGAACTAAGATAGAGACACAAGAGATTGCATATGCTGAAATCTGGAGTAAAAGTAAACTGCTGGAAGAACCCTGTGAGTCGAGCAGCATCTGTGGAGGCCAAGGGGTGGATAAAAGTTTGAGACTCTGCACCAGGATATATATATATATATTTAAATATATACTTGATTTTTGATTGGTTATGAATTATTTATTGTATGATCATTAACATGTTCTCAGACGAGTAACTCAATACATTTCATATATAGTGTATTTCAGAGACGATGGCCAGATTTCCTTCTGTTTTAGTTTACTGTTAGAAACAGAATTTACTGAGCAACAGGCTCTTCAGCCATTATGATCATATTTACCATGTTGGCCATCAACATTCATCCAATTTTTCCACATCATCTATGCCAGGGGTTCCCAGCCTGATCACCATGATATTGGTCCATTGCATAAAAAAGGTTGGGAACCTCTGATCTATGCCTTACCTATTTAAACTTAGTGAATTTATCTGATTCCATCATCACCTTTGGCACTGAATTCCAGATCAACTGTTGCCTGAGTAAAATCCTTTCCCTTCTAATCCGCTTTAAAACTCCACTCACCTTAAACCTATGTCCTCTTGGTTTTAATACCCCATACCATGGGAAAGATTCTGACCATCTACCCTATCTATGCTTCACAATTTTATACACCTCTATTCTATCAGGTCACCTTTCAGCCTTCTTTGCTCCAAAGAATACAAACCCAGCCTCGCCAATCTCTTTCGATAATTCAGCTCCTCCAAACCAAGCAATCGCCTCTGCATGCTCTTTAGCACAACTACATTGTTCCTATAGTGAGGTGACAGGAACTGCTGTTTGATAAAGTTATAACACAACCTCCCAACTTTTATATTCAATACCCAGTCCTATGAAGGCAAGTATGCTTTATGCCTATACCATCCTGTTGCCACATTGAGTGAATGATAGACTGAAAACAAGCGGTCTGTCTGTTCATCAATTTTCCTTAGTGCCCTGCCATATGTCCTACTCAAATCTGACTTCAGAAAATGCATCATCTGGCACTTATCAGGCTTAACTTTCATCTGTTAATATTTTGTACAACTTTCCGTCTGATCTATGTCCTACTGTGAACTTAGGGTATCTTTGCTGTCCACAATACCATCACCTTTGCGTCATCTGCAAAATTACTAACTATGCCTCATACATTCACATCCAAGTAGTGGATCCACCCTCAGTGACCGCTTTATTTGGTACACCTGTACACCTGCTTGTTAATACAAATACCTAATCAGCCAATCACATGGCTACAGCTCAATGCATAAAAGCATGCAGACATGGTCAAGAGGTTCTTCAGAAGTAATCAAGTATGAACGTTGACACTGATGGCAAACATCATAATGTGTGTTGCACGGTTGGTAATGATACACATTAAAGTCCCCATTCCTACCACATTGAACATACTTACTGACAAAAACACTCTATGACAGGTGCCGTAGCATCTGTCATGAACCTGGCCCTGACACTGAAACCTAGAAAGATAAAATCCTACGGTGTTACAGGAAAGATACTGTCATGGATAGTGGAATGGCTAACAGGCAGGAGGCAGCAAGTAGGAATAAAAGGGGTCTTTTCTGTGTTGGTTGCCAGTGACTAGTGGTGTTCCTCAGGGGTTGATATCAGGACCACTGCTTTTCACATTGTTTGTCAGTGATTTAGATAATGGAATTGATGGCTTTGTGGCAAAATTTACTGATGATACGAAGATAGGTGGAGGGGTAGGTAGTGCTGAGGAAGCAATGCTATTGCAGCAGGACTTAGACAAATTGGAAGAATGTGCAAAGAAGTGGCAGATGGAATACAGTGGGAAATGTGTGATAATGCATTTTGGTAAAAGGAATAATAGTGCAGACTATTATCTAAATGAGGAGAAGGTTCAAAGATCAGTGGTGCAGAGGATATAGATGTCCTCATGCAAGATTCCCAGTAGGGTTCTGTGGTAAAGAAAGCAAATGCAATGTTGGCATTTATTTCAAGGGGAATCGAATAATGCTGAAATAATGCAAGGAGATAATGCTGAGCTTTTATAAGACACTAGTCAGACCCTATAGTTTTGGACCCTATATCTTAGAAAGGATGTGTTGCCATTGGAGACAGTCCAGTGGAGGTTCACGAGGATGATTCCAGGAATGAAGGAGTTAACATATGTAGAGCATTTGGCAGCTTTGGACCTGTACCCACTAGAATTTAGAAGAGTGTGGAGGGATGGGGGAGAATCTCATTGAAACCTACCAAATGTTGAAAGGACTAAACAAAGTGGATGAGGAGAGGATGTTTCCTATAGGTGGGGGTATCAAGAACTAGAAAGCACAGCCTCAAAATTGAATGGCGGTAAGGAGGAAATTTTTGGCCAGGGAGCAGTAAACCTGTTGAATGCTCTGCCCCAGACTGTGGTGGAGGCCAAGTCCATGTGTATATTTAAGGCAGAAGTTGATCCTTTCCTGATCAGTCAGGGCATCAAAGGATATGGCAGAAGACAGGTGTATGGTGTTGAGTGGGACCTGGGATCAGCCATGATGGAATGGCGGAGCAGACTTGATGGGCTGAATGGCCTAATGCTGCTCCTACGTCTTATGGTCTTAAAACAAGGACACTTATGTCAGAATGCTGTTTCAGGAATTCAGTTCAGCATTCAACACTATTGTTTCACAGACCTTGGTGAACAAATTCCAACTCGTTGGTCTAAATACATCTCTATGCAACTGGGTGTTGGACTTCCTAACCAACAGACCTCAGGTAGTTAGGATTCACGCTCCTCCTTCCCCATCATCCTAAACACAGGTGCCCCCTCTGGAGGCTGTATGCTGTCCCTGTTGTACACACTGCTCACACATACAGCCAACACCTGGGTATCACATTAAGATTACCAATGACATGACAGTGGTAGGGCTCAACACCAACAATGATAAGATGACCTACAGAGAGGAGGTGGGAGAGCTCAAGGACTGGTGCCAGGCAAATACCATCTTCCTCAATGTCAACAAGACCAAGCAGATAGTTATCAGCTGCAGAAGATCTCACACCACTCACACCTCTCTTTACATACTTCAGCGGCACATTATTGGAAGCTCTACTTTCTGAGTAGTTTCTGAGAAATGAGCTGGATTTTGCACTTCAATGCTCAACTACCTTCTACAGATGTGCAGTAAAGAGCATCCTGACATGTTGCATCACTGCATGGTACAGAAACTGCACTGTGGTGCACAGGAAGGCTCTAAAATGGGCAATCAAAATGGCCCAATGTATCACCAGCACCAACCTAAACATCACCAAGAATACATCTACAGAAAGGTGCCAAAAAAAGAGAGCAATATCCTGAAAGATTCCCTCCAGACTGCTCAATGACTGTTTGTTCCACTCCCCGCAGGGAGGAGGCTACATAGCATCAAAGCCAGGACCACCAGACTCAAAGTCTGTTCCTTGCCCCAAGTAGTAAGGCTGATCAACTCTCCATCCACTGACCCACCAACATTACTTTAACATTTCCACTCAGAGTCACCTTATGCACAGACATTTCAAGAACATTTATTTATTACCAAAGAATGTATAAATGATACGAACTTGAGATTTGCTTGCTCACAGGTAGCCATAAAGCAAGAAATCCAAAACAACGCAATTTAAAGAAGAAAAAGAATAAAAAATAAAACTAAAAGACTAACACTTGATGCTCAAGAGGAAGAGAAAAAATACAAATCATGCAAACAATTGAAGAAAACAATAGCATTCTGAACCAAAAATGAGCCCCCACATCTGAACCCCAGAGCAGCTGGAGTAGGCCCAAAGCCTCACTTACCAGTTCATCATATTAGCAGGCATGGAGCACAGCAGCTGGGCCAGTTTTCATTGCCTCAGCGCCACGGCAATGACTGTTGCGAAGAATGAGAGAAATCAACTCTTGTCCTGACCAACATCCTGCCTTTTCAGTCCATCTGGCTGGTGTTTAAATTGTCTAAACAGTGTAAGGTACCTTGTACTAGGAATCCAAGGAACTGCTGCTGCAAAGGGTTTGGGACCCGGATTTTGCAACCCATCAACTCATTCCTAGCCTAGACCACACCACCCAGCGACTTGCTCCGGGCCCAGATTTCGTTGCCCAGCCAGACTCTCCTGTACCTAGCACTACTTTATGTATGTACAATCAAACCATGTATATAAACTATCTTATGGATTTATATTTATTGTGTTATTCTATTTTTGGTTCTTTACCTTATTGTGTTTTTTCTTGACTGCTGCATCAGATCTGGAGTAACAATTATTCTGTTTTCCTTTACACTTGTGTACTGGAAATGAAATTAAACAATCTTGAATCTTAAAGTTTATGTAGACAATGTCTTCTGCCTTAGGATTTTCTCTAGTAATTTTCCTATCACTGGCATGAGTCTCACCAACGTTCAGTTGTTTGTCTTATCCCTTCTGCCTTTCTTAAATTAAGAAACATTTACTGTTCTCCATTTTTTCTCACCTCAACTCTGACTAAAGAAAATGCAAAACTTCTTCATCAGGATCCAAGCAACCTCCTTCCTTGCTTCCCATTGCAAACTAAGATAGATTTCACCCAGCCTTGGAAACTTATCAACAATTAATTATGACACGTCTAACACTTCCTCCTTCTTAATACTAGCCTGTTGAAGATTATCCATTTATTGCTCCCTGAATGTACCATCTTCCATGACCTTTCCCTTAGTTAATACAGATAAGAAGTATTCATTTAGGCCCCTGCCCAGATCACCTGGCTCCACACATGGATTACCACTTTGATCCCTAAGGGAATCCACACACTCCCTGGCTACCCTCTTGCTTCTAATATACTTACAGAATTTATGGAGTTTAATTTGGACAAGTTCTGAGGTTTTGCACTTTGGGAGGTCAAATGGAAGGAGAAAGTATACAATTTATTTTCAGCATCATCATTGTATTGAAGTACAGAGTGACCTGAGGGTCCAGATCAATAGGTAGCAGAAAATAGCTACGTAAGTGGAAAAGGTGATAAAGAAGGCTTTCTTTCATTGGTAGGGGTGTTGAATATAAGAATAAGAAAGTCATGCTTGAACAAGATAAAACTTTAGTTTGACCACTCTTGAGAGTATTCCATTATAGTAAAGATGCGTTGAGCATGAAAAACGTGCTGAAGAGGTCTATCATGAATCTGCCTGGATTAGAGGCCATTAGCTATAAAGACAAGTTGTTCAATTTGGCACAACTTGACAACTTGGGTTGCTCTGCTTACAGCATCGTAGCTGAGGGGAGACCTGAAAGAGGCTTTTAAAATTATGAGAAGCATAGACAGAGAAGAGAGTTGGAATCTTGTCCCCAGGGCAGAAAAGTCAAATACCTGCTTTCACAGGTTAGAAAGGGGAAATATAAAGGCAACATGAGGGCAGGTTTTTTACATGAGGGGGTGTGGGTAGATGCCTGGAATGGGCTACAGGGTAATAATGGAATCAGCCAGTTTGGTGAAGTTTAAGAGGTTTTTAGATAGACACATGACCATGAAGGGAATATGGCTGATAAACAGAAAGAGGGCATTTAATATAAGTTTGCATCAAGACTGGCACAACTTCATAGGCCAAACAGCCTGTCCAGTGGTGTACTGTTCTATATTCTAGAAAATTTTACAATTCTCCTTAATCTTATTTGCTGATGATATTTTTGTCCCACTTTCCCTCCTAATTTCTTCCTTAAGTTTTTTTCTTCACCAGTTATATTCCTCTCTTGATCTCAGTTTCATATTGCCAAGTTTCTGCTTTCTCCAGATCAAACTTTCAATATCCTTTATCATCCATCATTCTCTAATCTTGTCACCTCTGCTTTTCATCCTTAAGCCAACATTTGGCCCTCAATGGCTATCAACTCTCATTTAAATGAATTCTTCTTCGCCATGACACACCACAATTTAAATGAATGCAAATTTTGTCTAAATCTTTGGAAAAAAATCTTCAAAGTGTATGTTAATTATATTTTATATTCATATTTCAGTGCTTAACATCCCTTTACTTATAACAATCAAACGAATCTTTTTTAAACATCTTTCAATCACAGTAGCATTCTTAATCACCAGTGGTAAGGGCCAAGAAAGCATGGTCAAGGAAGGCAGGGGAGTGCTTACAGGACTGCTTCGAGTCATTGGACCGGACAATATACAGGGACTCATCTCTGAATCTGTTGTCACAGACCTGTGTGGATGAATGTGTGCCTTTGAGAACATACCAGACATATCCAAACCAAAAGCCACGCATAAACCTTGAGATTCATAATCTGCTGATGGCTAGATCTGTGGCATTCAAGACTGGCAATCCAGAACTATATTAAGAAGTCCAGGTACAAACTACGAAGGCAATTTTAATAACGGAAAAAGAATTCCGATGGAAGTTAGAGATGGAATGGGACGCACATCCACTCTGGCAGGGTGTGTAGGCTAGGTGAAACCTAACACCATGAATAGCTGTGATGCTTCACTCCCAGGTTAGCTCAATGCCTTTTATGCATGCTTTGAAAGGGAGAAAAAAACTACACCTGCGCAAATGTACTTAGCATCCAGTGACCCTGTCATCTCTGTCAAAGGTCAAAGTAAATTTATTGTCACAGTACATATATGTCACCGTACACAACCCCAAGATCATTTTCTTGCAGGCATACTCAATAAATCCATAAATCAATGAAACACTGCACCAACTTGGGTGTTTAAGCAGTGTGCAAAGGACAACAAACTACGCAATACAAAAACAAAGAAATAATAATATTAAATAAATAAACAATGAATGCCGAGAACATGAGAGAAAGAGTCCTTGAAAGTGAGTCCATAGGCTGTGGGGACATTTCAATGATGGGGCAAGTGAAGTTGAGTGAAGTTATCCTCTTTGATTCAAGAGCCTGATGATTGGGTGATAATAACTGCTCCTGAACCGAGAGTTGTGAGTCCTGAGGCTCCTGTACCTTCTTCCTGATGGCAGCAGTGAAAAGAGAGCACGACCTGTGTTGTGAGGGATCCCTGAAGATGGATGCTGCTTTCCTGTGACAGCGCACCATGTAGATGTGCTCAATAGTGGAGAGAGTTTTACCCGTGATGGTCTGGGCTGTATCCACTTCTTTTTATAGGATTTTCCATTCAAGGACATTGGTATTTCCATACCAGGCTCTGGTGCAGCCTGTCACTCTACTTTCCACCACAAATTTACTGAAGTTTGTCAAAGTTTTAGATGTCATGTCGAATCTCCGCAATCTTCTAAGGAAGCAGAGGCACTACCATGCATTCTTCATGACTGCTCTTATATGCTGGGCCCAAGACAAGTCCTCCAAAATGGTAACACCAAGGAATTTAAAGTTGTTTATCCTCTCCACCTCTGATCCTTTGATGAGGACTCGCTCATGGGCCTCTGGTTTCCTCATCCTGATGTCAAGAATCAGTTCCTTGTTCTTGCTGACATTGACTATAAGGTGGTTGTTGTGGCATCACTGAGCCAGATTTTCAATCTCCCTCCTATATGCTGATCAGTCACCATCTTTGATTCAGTGGTGTCATCAAGTAACTTAAATACAGCATTGGGATGTGCTTAGCCGCACAGTCATAAGTGTAAAGTGAGTAGAGCAGGGGGCTAAGACATAGCCTTGTGGTGCACCTGTGCTGATGGAGATTGTGGAAGAGATGTTATTGCCTATCCAAACTGATTGGGGCTGCAAGTGAGGAAATCAAGGATCCAATTGCACAAGGAGCTATTGAGGCTGAGGTTTTGAAGCTTATCAATTACTTTTGAGGGAGTGATGGTATTGAATGCCAAACTGTAGTCAGTAAAGAGCATCCTGGTTATGCATCTTTGCTGTCCAGATGTTCCAGTGTTGAGTGAAGAGCCAATGAGATGGCTTTTGCTGTGGACCTGCTGTTCCGGTAGGCAAACTGCAGTGGATCCAAGTTGCTTCTCAGGCAGGTGTTGATCTGTTTCATCATCAACCTCCCAAACCACCTCATCACTGTGGATGATAGTCTTTGAGGCAGAATATCACGTTCTTCTTAGGCTTCGGAATAAGTGAAGTCTGCTTGTAGTAGGCGGGTACCTCAGAGTGCGGTAGCAAGAGGTTAACAATCTCAGTGAGCACTCCAGCCACCTTCTCCAGCATGGGCATTTAGAACCTGTTTGTGACGAACGCTTTCCTTCGGTTCACCCTCATGAAGCTTGCTCGCATGTTGGCTTCAGAGACTAAAATGACTGGACCACCAGGGGCTGCAGAGGTTTGTGATGGTTCCTCCATGTTTTGACGGTCAAAGCAAGCACCGAAGGCACTGAGCTCATCTGGCTTTAATTGTATAAGAGGTTATAGTATTTATGCCCGGCCACAACTGTTAAGCAACCTTCATTAATTCAAGTTTAGTTCAGAACCGCCACTTTGCCTGTAAGATGGCTTTCTGGAGATCATTCCTGGACCTCTTATAACTTTCTTTTTAGATTAGATTATGAGGACACTCAGTCCTTGTTTATTGTCATTTAGAAATATATGCATTAAAAAATGATACAATGTTCCTCCAGAATGATATCACAAGAAAACACAGGACAAACCAAGGCTAAAACTTACAAAACCACATAATTATAAAATATAGTTACACCAGTGCAAAGCAATACCATAATTTGATAAAGGGCAGACCATGGGCACAGTAAAAAAAAAGTCTCAAAGTCCCGATAGCCTCATCATCTCCAGCAGGCGGCAGAAGGGTAAAACTCTCCCCACCATAAACCTCCAAGCGACGACAACTTGCCGATGCGGCACCATTGGAAGCACCGAGTCTGTCCGAAAACCTCGAGCCTCTGACCAGCCCCTCCGAGCACCATCCGCTGCTGAGCACTTCGACCATGCCCTGGCCGCCGAGCAACAAACAAAGCCGAGGAGTCGGGGCCTTCCCCTCGGAGATTCTGGACCACACAGTAGCAGCAGCAGCGAAGCAGGCATTTCAGGAGTTTCACCAGATGTTCCTCCATGCTCTCACGTCCGTCTCTATCAAATCAGGATTGTGCACGGCACCCTACTTGACAAATAACAGACATCACCACCGGAGTGGCCACTGCGAGCTGCATCGTGCTGCCATCTTCCCCTCCCTCCCTGTATTACTTTGTTGGTCAATGGACTTGAATGCCTCTGAATTTGCCCTCAGCAGATTGTAGGTCTCACGGTTCATTCACAACTTCTGGTTGGGGAAGACTCTGAATGATTTAATGGGGACACTCTCATCCACAACTGTTTTAATAAAGTCTGTTACAAACATTGTGTATTTATTCAGGTGAGTCCTTGAATATGGTCCAGTCCACCACTCGAAGCAATCCAGTAGCCACTCCTCTGCCTCCCACAACCACCTCTTTGTTTTTCTAACCTCTAGAGCTTTGCTCTTTAGCATCTGTGTGTATGCAAGTCGGAGAAGGAGAGTCAAGAGATCAGATTTACCAAAATAGTCTAGGCATAGAACAGTAGGCATTCCTTAGGTGATCTAGTTAGTAGGTGATCTAGTGTATTGGAACCTCTGGTGCTACATGTTATATGCTGATAGTGACTGGGCGGGGTTTTCTGCAAAGAAGCCTGGTTGAAGTCCCTGAATATGACTTGAATTGTGCGGGGATGCACTGTTTCTTGTTTGGAGACGGTATCCAAGCACTAGATTATAGTCGGCCACTGGTGGTATGTAAGCTACTGTCAGGATTATGGAGGAGGACTCCCTAGGTAAATAGAACGGACAGCATTTGATTGTTAGGTGTTCATGGTTGGGGGAATAGGAGTTTGACAAAACCACCACATCAGTGCACCACTGAGAGTTGATAATGCAGCACAAACTTCCACCTTTAGTTTTTTACAAATCATCGGTCCATCCTATGAACCAAGAAGCCTTCAGGTCTGATCCCTCTATCTGGTGCACTGGGATTAAGCCATGTCTCAGTCAAAAATAGAACACACCAATGTCTCATTTCCTTCTGATACAGCAATCTTGCCCTCGGGTCCTCAATTTTATTCTTCAGCAACTGCACATTTGCTTGCAAGATGCTGGGTAGAGGGGGTCTCATCTCTCTGTGTTTCACCTTGGCTTTGAGTACCCCCCCCCCACTCCACCTTGCTTCCAACTATGGCAATGAGCCTTCACCACTTGAGGTTAAGTCTGCAGAGATCTTCAGAAGATCATGAAACTGTAGATCATTAATTTGATTTAAAAGTACATTGCTTGAAGGGAAAATACATGCTACAGATTGCACTGTGAGTAATTCAAAAGAGGTCTGCAGAACATCACCATGGTTCACCGGCATCATCTTGTTATGGAGGCTAACTTCAGAACCTCTTTCAAGAAAGGGGGTGGACCATTGCAAGGCTTCAGACCCCAATGGTGTACCTAGTAGGGCTCTGAAAACCTGTGCCAACCAAATGGTGGGAGTGTTCAAGGACTTGTCAATCTCTCAATGCTGCAGTCAGAGTTTCCCACCTGCTTCATAAGGGTGACAATCATACCAGTGCCCAAGAAGAGAAGGGTGAGCTGCCTCAACAATTATTGCCAAGTTGGACTCACATCACTGTGATGAAATGCTTTGAGAGCTCGGTCATGGCCAGAATCAACTCCTGCCTAAGCATGGCATGGACCCTTTGCAATTTGCCTATCGCCACAATAGGTCTACAGTGGATGCAATCCCACTGACTCTTCACTCAATCTTAGATCACCTGGACACCAGCAAAACCTATGTCAGTTTGCTGTTTATTGATTACAACTCAGCATTCAACACAATTGTACTCTCAGTTCTAACCAACAAGCTCCAGATCCTAGGCCTTTGTACCTCTCTCTGCAACCAGTTCCTTGACTTCCTCACCAGGAGACCACAGGCTCTGCAGATAACATCTCCTCTTCGCTGATAATCAACACTGATGCACCTCAAGGACGCATGCTTAGTCCACTGCTCTATTTTCTCTACATCCATGACTGTGTTGCTAGGCACAGTTCAAATTGAATCTATAAATTTGCCAATGAGACAAGCATAGTTAGCAGAATTTCAAATGGTGACGAGGAGGCATATATGAGCAAGATAGATCAGCTGGTTGAGTGGTGTCACAACGACAACCTTGCACTCTACATCAGTAAAACCAAGGAACTGATTGTGTAGTTCAGGAAGGGAAAATCAAGGGAACACACACAAGATCCTCATCCAAATATTAGCAATGGAAAGGGTGAGTAGTTTTAAGTTCCTGAGTGTCAGTATCTCTGAGGATCTATCCAGGGACCAATATAGTGATGCAGTAACAAAGAAGGCACAATAGTGGCTGTACTTCCTTAGAATTTTGAGGAGATATGGCATGTCATCAAAGACTCTCACAAGTTCTACAGGTGTACCATGGAGAGCATTCTAACTGGTTGCATTACTGCCTGGTATGGAGGGACCACAGCACAGGATTGGAAAAGGCTGCAGGAAGTTGTAAACTGGGTCAGCTTTATCATGGGCACTAGCCTTCCCAGCATCTAGGACAGCTTCAAAAGATGATGCCTCAAGAATGTGGCATCCATCATTAAGGAGCACCATCACCCAGGGCATGCCCTCCGCTCATTGCTCCCAACAAGGAGGAGAACAGGAGGGTGAAGACACATACTCAGTGTTTCAGGCACAGCTTCTTCCCTTCAGCCATCAGATTTCTAAATGGACAATGAACCCACCTACACGACCTCACTATTTTCTTGCTCTCTTTTTGCACTACTTACTTAATTTATTTGTTTACATGTATCTCTTATCGTAATTTTAATGTTTTGTTTTAATGATGAACTGCTGCTGCAAAACAACAAATTTCAAGACATAGTCCAGTGATGATTAAACCCGATTCTGATTCTGACAATCTGGAGACCAGCCACCACTCCCAAGCCATCTCCCCCTATTTGATTGCTGCATAGCTGTATAAACTGTTGCAGGTGTAGATTAACAACATGCGAAAACGCGTAACTCCTTTTCAAAAGACGCAATATAATCAGGAAACATGCAAACAAACGTAAATCCGCCAAGTGTGTGCTTGGTAATGTGCTTGCTAATGTGTTGTCTACCGAGGTGCAGCTTAAATTTTAGACCAGCCAACTGAAATCCAGTTCTGTTGGAAATGTCAGTTTTTGCCTTCCGTTACATGAAAACCATATCATATAAGTACATTGGGAACAATATATGGGGGGTAGTAAAGGTAGTTACATCCAAATGACCTGCAAATATGAAACAACTGCATCTACAGCAAATGGACTCTGCATTAGTAACAGAGATACGGCACGCGAAAGACAAATGTAAGAAGAGGCTACTGATGAATAAATGCACTGACCACCTGTATGTACGCCAAACTAACTCAGTGCACGCAAGACTGCGAACGAGAAAGGGAGAGATGTGAAGGTGACAAGGAGGGGGGACTGATTAGTATTCTCTTAGCATATCGCTCTTGAGTCTTCTCTCACTCAACTGAACTATGTCGTTTCACGTCCATTTAACTTATTTTACAACAGTTTGCAAATATGTTGATCAGCGGGCGACCTGCCTCTGTCCCCGCGCGAGTTACACGCAGTCAATACACTGTAAGCGTCCTGCTACTTCTGAAAACTGACTTCTAGAGAAGTGCACAATTAATATTCTCACTTCGTAATACTGTTTTGAACATTTTGTCTTCTGCCACTCCCAACTCGTAGCCGAATGCGACCTTCTAATCTCCGGATCACAAAGCACTGCAAGATTACTTGGATTTTGGAGCAATGACTGACCTTTCGGCAGCGATTTCTTCCCGTCTGTCCCAGTTTCCGAAATTGGGCGAGAAACTGGGCGAACTCCGATCGACTCTACCCCGCCATATTCATTGGAAGCAGGATGAGGAAGAGAGATAGTTAATGGTTAGAAAATCCAGTCTGCCACCGAGATGTGATCAGAGCCCGCACTAGTGGCAACACACAGCTCGGGTTTTCTAAAAATAGCAATCCAATAACCTGAGGAGTCTAATAAATACAAGGCTTGTTCGTACCACATTCAGGCAGCAGAATAAATACATGGCAACTGAGAAATAGTGTTTGTAATGTACTTGACAGATAAAGGTTGTTACAAAATTAAGTAGAGGAAATGCATCCAGATTCTCATGCTGATTTGCACACGCATGGTTTATACTGCATTCAAATATAAAAATGGTAAACATCGTCGAATTAAAATAAATATCTATCCTGTTAATTCATGTTTAGGTGCAATAGGTTTTACGTTCTATTCTGTGAATACAATCAGTGGGACCAGGTGGGTACGCTATTAAGTGTCAATTAAATTACTGTATAAGTATTTGAACATTCAAAAACATTTACATTAAGCTCATATATTTCCATCTTGTGTAAATTAAATGGGTTACGAAAACCAACTAAATGTGACTTCAAGGCTGCAAAGACTGTAGTTCAGTTTCAGACAGATAGAGAGTCTGCTGAAGGGCTCGGACAGATTAGGAGAATGGGCAACGAAGTGGCACATGGAATACAGTGCAGGGCCATGTATGGGCATGCAATTTGGTGAAAGGAATAAAGGCATAGACTGTTTTCTAAACCGGGAGCAAATTCAGAAATCAGAGATTCCTTGTGGTCCTAGTGCAGGATTCCCTAAAGGTTCACTTGCAAGTTCAGTTGGCAGTAAGGAAGGCAAATAAAATGTTGGGATTAATTTTGAGAGGACTGGAGTCTAAAAGCAAGGAGGTAATGCTGAGGCTTTATAAGGCATTGTTCAGACTGCATTTGGAGTATTGTGAGTAGTACTGGGACCCATATCTAAGAAAGAATGTGCTGGCATTGGGGAGGTTCTGGAGGAGGTTTATGATAATAATGCCGGGAACGGAAGTGTTAACATATGAGGAACATTTAATGGTTACAGGGAGAAGCCAGGAGAATGGTTATGAAAGAATGCTGGAGCAGACTTGATGGGCTCAATATTTAAATGGAAGAAATTTCTGTTCATTCAGTCATCAATATCAGGTAAGCAGTTTGAGATGTTGGCAAGATTAAGGAAGATAGTGGTTGTTATTAACCTTCATGAGGAAACTGATTCTGTTTTCACTGACGATGTTAAGAAACAGTGCAGAGACTAGAAAAAAGAGGGGCCAGGGTGGATCCTGTGGGACATAAAGGGTATATCATGATACAGCACCACAGTATTGTCGCAGATAGTGCAACACTATTATAGTTTGGGGGGGTCAGAGTTCAATCCCAGCATCCTCTGTAAGGAGTTTGTACATCCTCCTGGTGGAATGCATCCGTTTCCTTTGCGTCCTCCCACAGTCCAAAGACCTACAGGTTAGTAGGCTAATTGGTCATTGTAAATTGTCTTATGATTAGGCTAGGGTTAAATCAAGGGTTGCTGAGAAGCACAGCTTGAAGTGCCAGAGGGGCTTATTCCACACTGTATCTCTAAATAAAGTAAGAGAGAGAGAGAAAAATTGAAAGTAAATTGAAAGTATTCTTACTAATAAAGAATTTAACTGTGAAACAAAAAGAAAGTAATGTTATGGATATGATTGAATATGAATGAAGTATTTGTGGTCCCCTATGACTAGGCAATAGGGAGAAACTGTAAGATTGTCAAAAGCTGCAGACAGGCTGAGTTGGTCAAGAAGTTGTATCACTATTACATTGGATGTCACATATGAATTCTGCTGAAACTATCTTTGTAAATTTGCTGGGATAGAAACCTTTCCTCTCTCATCTCAAGCCTTTTTCAAGCTCAACTTGTCCATGCAACCCACCTGATGTTAAGCAAAACTGGCATAAATTTGGAAGGCTGTAAAATACTCAAGGCCTGGGGAGGGTACAGGAGACATGCTGCCTGGAGGTGAGGTGTTTTGGCTCTGAAGAGACTTGGACAGGATGGGATTGATTTCATCCAAGTAGAGAAGGCTAAGGGGAAATCTAATTAAGGTATATAAAATGATGAGAAGCTGAGAGAATAATAGCAAAAAAATACTGTCCTCTTACACAGTTGTCTAGAGTCAGACAGCATTGATTTGAAGTACGAGGGAAGAGATTTAGATAGAATATGAAGAAGAAATGTTTTCACTCTAAGGATAATTTAAATCTAGGTGAGTGGATAATGCAAGAAGAGATGCTCACAACATTTAGGAAATATTCAATTGAGCACTTGAAATGCTTTGGCATTGTAAACTATGGTAGAAGTGCTGGATAAAAAGAATTAGGATGGATAGGTATTCAATAAATGGCAAGAACATTAAGGCCCTGTTTCTGTGATGCATGACTTAATGACTTCAGAGAGGCAATGGGGCCAGAAGTAGGGAAGTCAGTTTACAAAGACTAAGTTGTGTAGTTTTGGTTTTTTTTCAGCAGCATAATGACTGCAGATTTGATAAAGAACAGAACAGTACTCCGGAAGCTAGAACTGAGAGCTTTGAGTACAATCCAAGCATCTTCAGTGCAGGGGATGTTGGTCCACGAGAGAACACTAAGGTTGGTTAGCTTGTCCTTTCAGGTGGTTTTAGGACTTTTTCCAACACAGCCTTGGCAGTATCATTCCAATATCTTGAGGTGCCTTCTACAGTAGACCAGGTCTGAGAAACGTAAAGGAGAATAGTCATCACTACTACCCAATAGTGTCATTAGTTTTCATTCTGGTCATGTTGTAGGGTTGCTACAAAATCTTAATGAGTTTTTTAAAATTATCTCTAGTAAAGAGAACTTAAGATAATTAATTTTCAATTTGCTTAATCTTCATTTGAACATGTGTTAATCGTTTCTCCATTCTCAACATCATGAAGGCTTGACATCCAAAATATCCCCAAGGATTTTATTTATCAAAACATTGCCATCTTTGCCAGATGGAAAGTTCTTTCAGGAAAATGTTTCAGCTGAAGTTTATATTAGTTCCTTTCTACCATACATCAAAAGAGTGTTGACACAAACTTATTAGAAACCTTATTTTAAAAGAATCAAACTGTACCCAAAATGTGTGCATGCTTGGTCTATCACCAAATGATAAGGACAGAAAATGCTTTCAATTTAGAAGCAACAAAGATTATTTCCTGAATTGGCAGTTTTACTTTATCCCAGAGCTAGGTATACTTCTCAAGTTTGTACATTAATCAGCATTTCAAAATAAAGTTACGAAAATAGATTTATCACACAGATGAATTCATTGGTTGTTGAAACCAAAGAACCAAATGAACAATACAAAACAATAAAATAACTATATCTTCTCAAGTCTAACAATTCCAAATGTGCACAATTAACTCCGCCTAACTCTTACACTGCTAAGAGTTTAATGTGGAACTCACTTATAATAATGTTTCATTTTGAATTTCAATGGCGGGCAATTGCAGTCACATTTCTATTTTTGGTGTTTTATTTAATGACAGCAATGAGAAAGGCAATGGATTCCTTCACATTTACTAGGTTCTAAAAGTTACTTGTTTTGTACCAGATTTACGGAACGTTTAGAATTTTATGATTTCAGTGAAAGGGCCTCACATTTCCTTCATTCTGTAATCAAGAACATGTTATTTTGTCTTTCAAAAAATAGAAACCTGACATTAGAAACCATACAGTATGCAGGCTACTGCAACTGCTCAAGGGATATGATGCTCAAGTTATATATACCTTTATGCTAGGATTAAAGTGGTACATAGCTTATCAGTCAACATTTTTTTCCTATAGCTTATTATCTAGATTTCAAATGTAAATACATGTTATTTATAGACCTTTTGCTCTGATCACAGGCATTCAGTACAACATCACCCCCAAGTGGAGGTTTCAGCCAGAACAAGTGCAAAGAGGAAGGATTTTATTTTTACATCAGATATTGCATTTTACACATGCACATGTATGTATTATGTGGTGGTTCACTGAAAAGAAATATAAATATAGATATTATGTTAAAAATGAAAATGTCACTATGTATGTTGGATATTGCTAAGTAGCAAACATTTGTAAGTGGAAAAGCAAAACAAATATTTCAAGGATACTACATTGATTATCAATACGTCTATTAGCTCTGAAGTCTATTGTGCTGAGACTTGTGTCAAGATTGGTGACCACATTGGGCATCGGTCCCCAGCTTCTTTAAAAAATAATAATATGAATACGCAGGCACAACTTATTTACAAAATAAATATATGTAAAACTGTTTTCTTGATCACTTTTGTCTGCGCTAAAGTTAAATGTTCACAATTATAAAGTCACCACGTCATCTATATATTTTATTTTTATTTTGCTGCACAAGTGAAAACGAAATGGAAATTCCAATTATGATTGCAGATATGCCTGTGATTCTTTTTTTTGCAAATAGCCTGAAATAATTAATTCTTGAATGCTGGCAAAGCAGTTTCCTCTCAAACTTAAGCTGATACCATATAGTGGATCAGTAATTTCTACAAACAGTTTTTTCCATTGTTCAATTTTCTTAAAGAGGAAGAATGTTGCTATAATTATATTTATTGTAATTATTAGGGATTATTCTGGAGATATGATATTTTGTATAACAGCTGTTAATTAAAATGAGGTTACAAGAACTCTCGAACCAATCTTCAAGAAACAAAACCTGCTGGCAATTTACACACATCAAAGTTGCTGGTGAACGCAGCAGGCCAGGCAGCATCTCTAGGAAGAGGTACAGTCGACGTTTCAGGCCAAGACCCTTCGTCAGGACTAACTGAAGGAAGAGTTAGAGATTTGAAAGTGGGAGGGGGAGAGGGAGATCCAAAATGATAGGAGAAGACAGGAGGGGGAGGGATGGAGCCAAGAGCTGGACAGGTGATTGGCAAAGGGGATATGAGAGGATCATGGGACAGGAGGTCCGGGGAGAAAGACAAAGGGGGAGGCGAACCCAGAGGATGGGCAAGGGGTATAGTCAGAGGGACAGAGGGAGAAAAAGGAGAGAGAGAGAGAAAGAATATGCGTATATAAATAAATAACGGATGGGGTATGACGGGAGGTGGAGCATTAGCGGAAGTTAGAGAAGTCAATGTTCATGTCGTCAGGTTGGAGGCAACACAGACGGAATATAAGGTGTTGTTCCTCCAACCTGAGTGTGAAGCTAATTCTCTCTCTTTCTCGCTCTCTCCTTTTTCTCTCTGCGATCCCTGCGGAAAGCGGTGGGGTGGGGGGGTGGAGGGAAAGATGTGCTTAGTGGTGGGATCCAGTTGGAGGTGGCGGAAGTTACGGAGAACAATATGTTGGACCCGGAGGCTGGTGGGGTGGTAGGTAAGGACCAGGGGAACCCTATTCCTAGTGGGGTGGCGGGAGAATGAAGTGAGAGCAGATGTGTGTGAAACGGGGGAGATGCACTTGAGAGCAGAGTTGATGGTGGAGGAAGGGAAACCCCTTTCTTTAAAAAAGGAAGACATCTCCCTCGTCCTGGAATGAAAAGCCTCATCCTGAGAGCAGATGCGGCGAAAACGGAGGAATTGCGAGAAAGGGATGGCATTTTTGCAAGAGACAGGGTGAGAAGAGGAATAGTCCAGATAGCTGCGAGAGTCAGTAGAGTTATAGTAGACATCAGTGGATAAGCTATCTCCAGAGATAGAGACAGAAAGATCTAGAAAGGGGAGGGAGGTGTCGGAAATGGACCAGGTAAACTTGAGGGCAGGGTGAAAGTTGGAGGCAAAGTTAATAAAGTCAACGAGCTCAGCATGCATGCAGGAAGCAGCGCCAATGCAGTCGTCGATGTAGCGAAGGAAAAGTGGGGGATAGATACCAGAATAGGCACGGAACATAGATTGTTCCACAAACCCAACAAAAAGGCAGGCATAGCTAGGACCCATACGGGTGCCTATAGCTACACTTTTAGTTTGGAGGAAGTGGGAGGAGCCAAAGGAGAAATTATTAAGTGTAAGGACTAATTCCGCTAGACGGATCAGAGTGGTGTTAGAGGGGAACTGATTAGGTCTGGAATCCAAAAAGAAGCGGAGAACTTTGGACTGATTAGGTCTGGAATCCAAAAAGAAGCGGAGAGCTTTGAACTGATTAGGTCTGGAAACCTAAAGCTCGTTGACTTTATTAACTTTGCCTCCAACTTTCACCCTGCCCTCAAGTTTACCTGGTCCATTTCCAACACCTCCCTCCCCTTTCTAGATCTTTCTGTCTCTATCTCTGGAGATAGCTTATCCACTGATGTCTACTATAAGCAAACTGACTCTCACAGCTATCTGGACTATTCCTCTTCTCACCCTGTCTCTTGCAAAAATGCCATCCCCTTCTCACAATTCCTCCGTCTTCTCCGCATCTGCTCTCAGGATGAGGCTTTTCATTCCAGGACGAGGGAGATGTCTTCCTTTTTTAAAGAAAGGGGCTTCCCTTCCTCCACCATCAACTCTGCTCTCAAACACATCTCCCCCGTTTCACGCACATCTGCTCTCACTCCATCCTCCCGCCACCCCAATAGGAATAAGGTTCCCCTGGTCCTTACCTACCACCCCACCAGCCTCCGGGTCCAAGATACTATTCTCCATAACTTCCGCCACCTCCAACGGGATCCCACCACTAAGCACATCTTTCCCTCCCTCCCCCCCACTTTCCGCAGGGATCGCTCCCTACGCGACTCCCTTGTCCATTTGTACCCCCCATCCCTCCCCACTGATCTCCCTCCTGGCACTTATCCTTGTAAGCGGAACAAGTGCTACACATGCCCTTACACTTCCTCCCTTACCACCATTCAGGGCCCCAAACAGTCCTTCCAGGTGAGGCGACACTTCACCTGTGAGTCGTCTGGGGTGATATACTGCGTTCGGTGCTCCCGATGTGGCTACTGCGTCCGGTGCTCCCGATGTGGCCTTCTATATATTGGCGAGACCCGACGCAGACTGGGAGACCGCTTTGCTGAACACCTACGCTCTGTCCACCAGAGAAAGCAGGATCTCCCAGTGGCCACACATTTTAATTCCACATCCTATTCCTATCCTGACATGTCTATCCACGGCCTCCTCTACTGTAAAGATGAAACCACACTCAGGTTGGAGGAACAACACCTTATATTCCGTCTGGGTAGCCTCCAACCTGACGGCATGAACATTGACTTCTCTAACTTCCGCTAATGCCCCACCTCCCCCTCGTACCCCATCCGTTATTTATTTATATACACACATTCTTTCTCTCTCTCTCCTTTTTCTCCCTCTGTCCCTCTGACTATACCCCTTGCCCATCCTCTGGGTTCCCCCCACCTTGTCTTCCTCCCCAGACCTCCTGTCCCATGATCCTCTCATATCCCCTTTGCCAATCACCTGTCCAGCTCTTGGCTCCATCCCTCCCCCTCCTGTCTTCTCCTATCATTTTGGATCTCCCCCTCCCCCCTCCCACTTTCAAATCTCTTACTAACTCTTCCCTCAGTTAGTCCTGATGAAGGGTCTCGGCCTGAAATGTTGACTGCACCTCTTCCTAGAGATGCTGCCTGGCCTGCTGCATTCACCGGCAACTTTGATGTGTGTTGCTTGAATTTCCAGCATCTGCAGAATTCCTGCTGTTGGCAATTTAACTGAGATGATGTACAAACAGCTGAGTTCCTCCAGCAGGTTGTTTGTTGCTTCAGATTCCAGCGTCTGTAGTCTCTTAATTTTCCACACTTTAACTGATAGTGTGAAGTTATCTTAACCAATCAATGAGTGTGGAACATTCTGATTCTGTACCACTGAAACCATGCAATGGAGACCACAGACGAATGTTCATGCTAATGGTAGTCATTGGAAACTTCAGGATGAGATTTGAGAAGGCATTAAGTGACCATGTCCAGAATTAATGTATTGTTAAAGGTGTATCCCAGCCACTTAAGCCACAGTCCAGGACAGGTCTGTTTTGTCACTTAATATTCAAAATAGTTGCTTATTCATATAACAAAAGAGTTATGTGCTCAGAAGTTTTAGGACCAGCCATCAGATTTTGAATATTCAGAGGGGTTCTGCTTGTTACCATTGTAAATATTTGATTCTGCAAATCTACCTATTTTTATAACTGTACACATGCTGAAATAATACTGTTATATTTTGCAGACTCTTCTGAGGAAACTGGTTCCTGAATGTTGTAAGTAGCGGGGTTAAGCTCCCAATAACTACAAAATGCTCCCAATGTTGCACATCTCAAATAGCCTCTGACGACCAAGTCCAGCACCTGGCCTTCACATGTGCCTCAGCTACTAAGCCTAGCGGAACTGTTTCTATTGACAGGGAAGGGACAAAGGTGGATTAGTGGTGCCCTAAAGCCAGTTGCATCAGATTGATGGGGTTCATTAGCTGTGGTTGGCGGATCATCTACGAGAAGGAGATCTCTGATTTCAAATCTCTGTTGCCTTGTGGCTATACCCACTCCTGGGGAAGGCTTCAGGAATAAACCCTGAGGAAAAGTCCAGAGCAGGAGTCCCAAAGGTAGTCCTCTGTTGAGTTCAATGCTGACTGACAACTCCTGCGACAACGCTTATGCCGAACTGTATCGGTCTCAGAGATTCCTTTGGATTCAACAGCTGCGTAGAGGAGAAGAGCCTGCTGCACAGGCAACAGCTTCCTCTCCATGTTCTACTGCCCTGACTTCCACAGACAGCTAGGACACAACATGTCTGGTCAATCCCGGTTAATGGAGGACATACCTCTGAGGAAACTGCAGCAGCGAGGGTGGATGCTGCTGGACATGGTGATCAAGCTTCACCAGCTTGACTTTGCCCCACCCCTTGAAGTCAATTAACAGCTTAAAATTCCTTTTCGCTTTTTTAGTCCGGATCAATTTTTTTTATCTATCCTTACACAATGAGAATATAATCTAGGTCGTAGCATCACACACACCGTACAGGCCTTTTGGCCCACTGCCAACTTTTAAGCACTCATATATACTAATTTGACAAAATCCTACACACTTTATTTGTCCTACATTTCCATTAGCCTATTTTTCCCAATTATACACTGGGAAAAATAGACTAAATAAGTTGAAAGTGGGAGCAGATGTTTGCAGGGTCTGGGCTGTGGGTTATGTTGATTGGTGGGGAGATCATTGGGAGAGGTGAGTGGAACCAACCTAAAATGAAATGTTCCTCGAAGATAACAAAAAATTGAAAATAAGAGCTGGAATAAATCATGAAAACATTTAACCCATTGAGCCTCATCAAATTGACTCGGAGGGCCGGACTCAGATCGGCCGATCCTCTGTCTAGTGTCATATTTCTTAAATATCTTTAGTGACCTAGTGTTATGGAGTCATAGAGCACTGCAGTACAGAAAGAAACACTTCGACCCATGTAATCCATGCCTAACTATTACTTTGCCTAGTCCCATCATCCCGCATCTGGAACATAGTCCTCCATATGCCTCGTGTCCATATATTTACTTACTTTATTTTATTGTCACCAAACAATTGATACTAGAGCATACAATCATCACAGTGATATTTGATTCTGCACTTCGCGCTCCCGGGAGTACAAATCGATAGTAAATAGTAAAAATTTAAATTATAAATCATAAATAGAAAATAGAGAAGGGAAAGTAAGGTTGTGCAAAAAATCGAGAGGCAGGTCTGGATCTTTGGAGGGTACGGCCCAGATCCAGGTCAGGATCCGTTCAGCAGTCTTATCACAGTTGGAAAGAAACTGTTCCAAAATCTGGCCGTACGAGTCTTCAAGCTCCTGAGCCTTCTCCCAGAGGGAAGAGGGATGAAAAGTGTGTTGGCTGGGTGGATCGTGTCCTTAATTATCCAGGCAGCACTGCTCCAACAGTATGCGGTGTAAAGTGAGTCCAAGGCCGTAAGTTTGGTTTGTGTGATGTGCTGCGCTGTGTTCACGATCTTCTGCAGCTTCTTCCAATCTTGGACAGGACAACTTCCATACCAATATACCTAACCAAACTTCCCTTAATTATTGAAATTGAAAAAGCATCCACCACTTCCTCTGGCAGCTCATTCCACTCATAACACTCTCAAGTGTTTCACCTTTCACGCTTAACCTATAATCTCTAATTCAAGTTTCACCAAACTTCAGTGGAGAAAGCCTGCTTGGTATAACCCGACCTAAACCCTTCATAATTTTTATACATTTATCAAATCTCCTACACTCCATAGAATAAAGTCCTAACCTATTCAACCTTTCCCTATAACCCAGATCCTTAAGTCCTTGAAACATTTTTGTAATTTATTTCTGTTCTTTCAATCATATTGCTATCTTTCTTGTATGTAGCTGACCAGAACTGCACACAATGCTCCAAATTTGGTCTCGTATCATCTTAAACAACTTAAACATAACTTCCCAAGTGCTGTACTCAGTACTTTGATTTATGAAGGCCAATATGCCAATAGCTCTCTTTAGAGCCTTATCTACCTGTGATGCCACATTCAAAGAATTATGGATTTGTACTCTCAGATCCCTCTGTTGTATCACACTCCTCTGTGCTCTACCATTCACTGTATAAGTTCTACTCTTGGCAAAGTGCAACACCTCACACTAATCCACATTAATTTCTATCTGCAATTTTACAGTCCATTTTTCCAGCTGTCCAGATCCAGCTCCAAACATTGACAGTCTTCCTTGCTGTCCCCTCTAAACTATACAATAAGCTTCTAGACATTGGCCTCAATACCTCCTTGTGCAATTGGATCTTCAATTTCCTCACTTGCATAAGAATGTAAGAAATAGGAGCAGGAGTAGACCACCTGGCCCATCAAGCCTGCTCCGCCATTCAATAAGATCATGACTGATCTGGCCATGGGCTTATCTCCACCTACCTGCCTTTTCCCCATAACTCGTACTTCCTCTACTATACAAAAATTTATCCAACCTTGTCTTAAGTACATTTACTGCTTCTTTGGGCAGAGAATTCCATAGGTTCACCACTCTCTGGGAAAAGCAGTTCCTCCTCATTTCCATCCTAAATTACTCTCCCGAATCTTGAGGCTATGTCCCCTAGTTCTAGCCTCACCCATCAGTGTAAACAACTTCCCTGCCCCTATCTAATCTATCCCTTTCATAATTTCATGTGTTTATATAAGATCTTCTCTCATTCTTCTGAATTCCAGTGAGTACAGTCCCAGGCAACTCAATCTCTCCTCATAGTCTAACCCCCTCATCTCTGGAATCAACCTGGTGAACCTCCTCTGCACTGCCTCCAAAGCCAGCATATCCTTTCTCAAGTAAGGAGACCAGAACTGCACACAGTACTCCAGGTGCGGCCTCACCAGTACCCTGTACAGTTGCAGCATAACCTCCCTGCTCTTAAATTCAATCCCTCTATCAGTGAAGGCCATCATTCCATTTGCCTTCTCGATAGCCTATTGAACATGCAAACCAACCTTCTGTGATTCATGCACAGGCACTCCCAAGTCCCTTTGCACAGCAGTTTGCTGCAATTTTTTTACCAAAGTAATAATCTGCTCTTACATTTTTCCTTCCAAAGTGGATGACCCCATATTTATCAACATTGTACTCCATCTGCCAGACCCTTGCCCACTCATTTAGTGTATCTATATCTCTCTGCAGACTCTCTATATCTTCTGCACAATTTGCTTTTCCACTCAATTTAGTATCATCAGCAAACTTAGATACACTACACTTGGTCCCCTCTTCCAGATGGTTAATGTATATTGTGACAGTTGCGGGCCCAGTACCGACCCCTGCAGCACACCACTCACTACTGATTGCCAACCAGAGTAACACCCATGTTTCCCAACTCTCTGCTTTCTATTAGTTCACCATCCTCTCTCCATGCTAATACATCACCCCAACTCTATGCATCCTTGTCTTATGGATAAGTCTTTTATATGGCACCTTACTGAATGCCTTCTGGAAATCCAAGAAAATAATGTCCATCTGTTCCCCTCTATTCACTGTGCTCATTATATCCTCAAAGAACTCTAGTAAGTTTGTCAAACCGGACCTGCCTTTGCTGAATCCATGCTGTGTCTGCCTGATGGATCCATTTCTTTCCAGATACCTCGTTATTTCTTCTTTAATGATAGCTTGCAGATCCCAGTAAGTTTGGATTGTCAACAACGGCTCCTTCACAATCTCCATCAGCATTGGTGCACCACAAGGCTGTGTGCTTAGCCCCCTATTCTGCTCACTTCACATTCATGACTGTGTGGTCAAGCACAGCTCCGATGCCAAATTTAAATTTGCTGACAATACCACTACCCTTGGCCGAATCAAAGGTAGTGATGAATCAGCCTTAAGGAGGGAAATCTGTCTGAATAGGGCCATAACAGCAAACCTCTCACTCTATGTCAGCAAGACCAAGAAGCTGGTTATTTACTTCAGGAGGAGGAAGCCAGAGGTTCATGAGCCAGTCCTCATCGGGGAATCAGAGATGGAGAGGGTCTACAACTTTAAATTCCTCAGTATTTTCATTTCTGAGGATCTGTCCTGGGACCAGCACCTATGTGCAATTAGAAAGAAAACACAGCAATGTCTCTACATCGCTAGATGTTTGTGAAGATTCAGCATGACATCTAAAACTTTGACAAGCTTCTATTGATGTGTGGTGGAGAGCTTATTGACCGTTTGCATCACGGTCTGCCCTTGAATGGAAAATCCTACAAAAGTAGGGATACAGCCCAGTCCATCAAGGTGAAGCCCTCACCACCATTGAGCACATCTACATGGTGTGCTGCTGCAGGAAAGCAGCATTCATCATCTTGCTGGGTACTTTACTGATGCAGTGAGAAGTGTAGACAGAGCCCATAGAGGGGAGGCATCACTGTGATGCAATGAGCTGTGTCCACAACTCTATTCAGTTTCTTGTGGTCACATTCAGAGCAGTTGCCATGGCAAGTCATTGTGCATCCAGACAGATTGCTTTCTGTGGTGTATTGATGAAAATTGGTAAAAGTCACCAGGGACATGCCAAGTTTCTCTAGCCTCTGGAGGAAGTAAAAGCCTTGGTGAGCCTTCTTTGGTCATGACATCAATGTGGTTAGACCAGGACAGGCTATTGGTGGTGTTCACAACCCTCCCATCTTCAGTTCTGTGGATGTAGATAGGAGCACATGCACTGCCCCCCTTCTCAAGTTGCTCTTTTGTTTTCTTGACATTGTTGTTGTTGTTTCTCTTCGCACCTTGCAGCGCATCAGGTGGCAGCCTTGCCGTTTCTTCAGCATCTGTCTGTTCATTTACAAGGCCAAGTTGACAGCTCAACCCAGCACGGATGGAAAGCATGCAAGGAGCTGGCCGGATTCTAACCCGGGACCTTTCGCCTCGAAGTCCAGTGCAAATGCCACTACACCACCGGCCAGAGGAGAAGGTGTTTGTCATGGCACCATATCATGAAGCTCTCTGTCTCCTTCCTGTATGCTGAATCACCATTACTTGAGATGCGACCCACTGCAGTGGCATCATCTGCAAACTAGTAGATTCAGTGAGAGCAGAAAAATATCTGCTATTATGATTAGTTAAACCATCATGCCTCAAGATTTCAAAAGATATACTGTACTAGATAATAATCAGACTCATTTTTGACTTTTTATTCATACTCTTTAAAATTAAGGACTGATCTACAACAAAGAAAAGATGATGTAATCTCAAACTGTCAATGCAGGAAAGTAGTTAAATGAGGTTCTTACTTATAAATTTAATTGGCTTCAATGACAATAAATCACAGCACAAATCAATAAATTATGGGAGCAACTATTCTAATGGTTTTTCCTGCTGGTGAATAGCGGGTGGGCGGAATTAATTGGTTACAGCATTGAAATGTTTAAGAAGATATTGCTATTACTCTGTGACCTTGTTTTGTTGGCAATAACCTCCCTTTTATTTTGCACTATCAGATAGCTATCCTATGCCTCATGGTTTTGTAGGTAACCATATTTTGTGCTATAGGGCACAGAGGGTTTTGTTATTGATTCACAGAGTTATTAAGAACATTTAGTATTTTAACTGGCTTTAATGGTTTGGGTTTGAGAAGGACTTTACTGGATTTTGCATCTATTTTTCATCAGGTTCAGAAAGGATGCCTTCTGCAGTTATTGCACTCACTACTCAATCTTGTAAAGAAGAATAGTGAATTATATGTGATAGCACAGAAAGTATGTTAAAATTATTCAAGCCTGAGAGTAGTTATTAGTTCAGCAACCGAGAGTTAACTGAGCAGGTTTTCGGTATATTATTATAAACTACACCTATTAACTCCAATTTGGGAATTAAGTAGTATAAAATATACCATATATGCAATGGTCTGATGAATCCATGAAAGCTCTTTTTCAAAAGGTAACATTGTTGAGATGCTTTATTTACTCAACTTCAATATATTCTTTCAAAAGAACATGGAATACCAAATGAAGTAATATTAATAAGCGATGGAGAATATTAATTAAGGAAGACCACTGTTGGATGATGTGAGTAAGGGATGAGAATAATTGTCATTTAGGTCACTTTTTGGCAGTCTAATTCTGCGGGCCTATTACAAAATGGTCTGGATTGTCACACCGAGCAGCACTGTTCGATTCCCTTCACCACACTGAGTCCAGTTGTTCTAGAATCAGGATCAGGTTTATTATCACCGGCATGTGTTGTGAAATTTGTTAACTTAGCAGCAGCAGTTCAATGCAATACACAATATAAAAGAAGAGAGAAATAATAATAATAATAAATAAATCAATTACAGTGTACAAATCGTGCAAAAAAACAGAAATAATATATATTTTAAAAAGTGAGGTTGCGTTCACGGGTTTAATGTCCATTTAGGAATCGGATGGCAGAGAGGAAGAAGCTGTTCCTGAGTTGCTGAGTGTGTGCCTTCAGGCTTCTGTATCTCCTGCCTGATGGTAACAGTGAGAAAAGGGCATGCCCTGGGTGCTGGAGGTCCTTAATAATGGACACTGCCTTTCTGAGACACCGCTCCTTGAAGATAGAAACATAGAAAATCTACAGCACAATACAGGCCCTTCAGCCCACAAAGCTGTGCCGAACATGTCCCTACCTTAGAAATTACCTAGGGTTACCCATAGCCCTCTATTTTTCTGAGCTCCATGTACCTATCCAGGAGTCTCTTAAAAGACCCTATTTTATCTGCCTCCACCACCATCGCAACAGCCCGTTCCACACACTCACCACTCTCTTGATAAAAAAAATTACCTCTGGCATCTCTTCTGTACCTACTTCCAAGCACCTTAAAACTGTGCCCTCTCATGCAAGTCATTTCAGCCCTGGGAAAAAGCCTCTGACTATCCAGATGATCAATACCTCTCATTATCTTGTACACCTCTATCAGGTCACCTCTCATCCTCCATCGCTCCAAGGAGAAAAGACCAAGTTCACTCAATCTATATTCAGTAAGGGAGGGAGGAGAAGATGGCGGCGCGACGCCGTTCGGAATGATATCATAATGTGTTTCTTAATGTGTGCATTACTAATTGACAATAAAAGAGGACTGTGTGTCCTCATAATCTAATAATCTAAGACATGCTCCCCAATCTAGGCAACATCCTTGTAAATCTCCTCTGCACCCTTTCTATAGTTTCCACATCCTTCCTGTAGTGAGACGACCAGAATTGAGCACAGTATTCCAACTGGGGTCTGACCAGGGTCCTAATAGCTGCAACATTACCTCTTGGCTCTTAAACTCAAACCCAAGATTCATGAAGGCCAATGCACCATATACCTTCTTAACCACAGAGTCAACTTGCGCAGCAGCTTTGAGTGCCCTGTGGACTCGGACCCCAAGATCCCTCTGATCCTCCACACTGCCAAGAGTCTTACCATTAATGCTATATTCTGCCATCATATTTGATCTACCAGGATGTACCACCTCACACTTACCTGGGTTGAACTCCATCTGCCACTTCTCAGCCCAGTTTTGCATCCTATCAATGTCCTGCTGTAGCCTCTGACAACTCTCCACACTATCCACAGCACCCCCAACCTTTGTGTCATCAGCAAATTTACTAACCCATCCCTCCGCTTCTTCATTCAGGTCACTTATAGAAATCATGAAGAGTAGGGGTCCCAGAACAGATCCCTGAGGCACGCCACGGGTGACCGACCTCCATGTAGAATATGACCCATCTACAACCACTCTTTGCCTTCTGTGGTCAAGCCAGTTCTGGATCCACAAAGCAATGTCCCCTTGGATGCCATGCCTCCTTACTTTCTCAATAAGCCTTGCATGTGATACTTTGTCAAATGCCTTGCTGAAATCCATATACACTACATCTATGGCTCTAACCTCATCAATGTGTTTAGTCACATCCTCAAAAAATTCAACTAGACTCGTAAGGCAAAACCTGCCTTTGACAAAGCCATGCTGACTATTCCTAATCATATTATGCCTCTCCAGATGTTCATAAATCCTGCCTCTCAGGATCTTCTCCATCAACTTACCAACCACTGAAGTAAAATGTCTTGAATACTTTGTAAGCTAGTACCCAAAATGCAGCCGGCTAAATTTACAACCTTCTGCAGCTTCTTTTGGTCCTATGCAGCGGCCCCACCCTTCCATACCAGACAGTGATGCAGCCTGTCAGAATGCTCTCCACGATACATTTACAGAAGTTTCTGAGTGTATTTGTTGACAGACCAAATCTCTTCAAACTCCTAACACCTCTGATGCAATTACTAATGGAAATAAATGCCTAGCAACCATGTGATAGCCATTTCCCATGAACAAATAGAAACAAAACATAAATAATTATTTTTACCTGCGAGTCCAGCAAATTGAGAAGAATGCTACTAAAATATGACAGCCATAAGAAACTGATGCAAGTAAGAACATTTCTGTAAAAAACAACCACCCGGCACAAGGAAGGTTCTGTACTCTATACCAATTTCTTATTTAATGCTTATCTGTAGAACCAAGCAAACCATTAAGAGGAGGCAGGTGTAATATTTTCATGGAAATAGGAACTCAGATAATGTGGTTTTGTACAAGAATATAGCATAAATGTATAGAAAAATAAGCTGGAAAAAGCTCTTTCAGTTCTCTTCAATCGAGCAGAGTACAGCAACATGCAATAATGATAAGCCATAGAGGATACAGAGTAAAGAGAAATAGTTTGAAAAGCATATCATCACACAGACTAAGGGAAAAGGACAATTATCATCTTTGCCACTTTCTGAATTGAATGGAAGAGCAGGAACTTCTTTAGCTCATGGGTACTTAGAAAGCTTGTTAATACTTCTGTACAGGAAAGTTATAACAAACAAATCCATACACCAAAATATATGGATAACTATAGTTATTAGAATCATTTACAAGTAATGATGTCAATTATGTAGAATAACTTTTTTATACGCTCATACTTTGCTACTGCATAATCACAGGGTTAAACTATAGCATCTCTAGAGTTATTTTATTATGACTGGACAGGTCTTAAATTGAATGTTTTGGTATGGATGCTTTTGAAGAGATCATTTCTGCCATAAATGGATGAGAAATCAGGGAAATGGCAGGGGAGGAGAAGATGGCAGCGCGACGCAGCGTGCGCGACTGCTCCGATATGCTATCGTATTTGTTAAATAGGTACCATGCACAATCCTGATTTGATAGAGACAGACATAAGAGGCACGGAGGAACATCTGGAGAAACTTTTGAAATGCCCACTTCGCTGCCGCTGCTACTGTGTAATCGAGAATCTCCGGAGGGGAAGGCCCCAAATCCTCGGCTTTGCCTATTGCCTGTTGCCGGGGCCGGGGTCGAAGCGCTCGGCAGAGATGGTGCTCGGTGCTCAGTGTCGGAGGCTCAAAGTTTTCGGATGGACTCAAGAGTCGGCTGTGGTCGGGTGCTTCCAGGGTGCTGCATCGGCAAGTTTGTGGCGCTGAAGGTTCATGGCTGGGAGAGTTTTTCTTCCTTCTACCGTCTGCGTGAGATGATGGGGCTATCGAGACTTTGAGACTTTTTTTTACCATGCCCATGGTCTGCTCTTTATCAAATTACGGTATTGCTTTGCACTGTTGTAACTATATGTTATTAATTATGTGGTTTTTGTCAGTTTTTTAGTCTTGGTTTGTCTTGTGTTTCTGTGATATCATTCTGGAAGAACATTGTATCATTTCTTAATGCATGCGTTACTAAATGACAATAAAAGAGGACTGCGTGCCCTCATAATCTAAATGGCAATAAACTTGGAAGTATCCCAACACTGTGGATAATATCAATTTTTATAGATTCATCTTTTTGTTGCTTCTTCAATCCATTCTCTCTTCTTTCAATGTTTTACATAGGCCACAGATTGTTGGATCGCCCAAAGTGTACTCACAACATTGATATCTCCATTCTCTGCGTTTTTGGTAATTTCAATAGGATTACTTCCTGGAAGGTCAAATTTATCACCCAGCACCAACAGTATTTTTACATCATTTGACAGTCTATAGAATGGTTGCCCCAAATTATACAGGAATAATTTTGTCGGGGATATCTAACATGTTGGAATGTTTGGAAACATTTATTTGTCAAGGTATTTTATTATCAAAATCAGAATCAGATTCATGTTTATTATTGCCAGTATGTGCGTGAAACGTGTTAACTTAGCAGCTGCAGTTCAATGCAATACATAATATAGAAGAAAAAAACACAAAATAAAATAAAATATAAATAAATAAATTACAGTATATGCATACTGAATAGATTAAAAATCATGCAAAAAACAGGAATAATATATATTTAAAAGGTGAGGTAGTGTCCAAGGGTTCAATGTCCATTTAGGAATCAGATGGTAGAGGGGAAGAAGCTGTTCCTGAATCACTGAGTGTATGCCTTCAGGCTTCTGTACCTCCTTGCTGGTGGTAACAGTGAAAAAAGGGCAAGCCCTGGGTGCTGAAGGTCCTTAATAATGGACGCTACCTTTCTGAGACACCGCTCCTTGAAGATATCCTGGGTGCTTTGTAGGCTAGTACCCAAGATGGAGCATCCTAAATTTACAACCCTCTGCAGCTTCTTCAGTCCTGTGCAGTAGCCCCCTCCCAACACCCCCCCCCCCCCATCCAGACAGTGACGCAGCCTGTCAGAATGCTCTCCACGGTACATTTATAGAAGTTTTTGAGTGATTTTGTTGACATACCAAATCTCTTCAAACTCCTAATGAAGTATAGCCACTGTTTTGCCTTCTTTGTCCTCAGAAATCTTGACACCCAGGAATTTGACACTGCTCACTCTCTTATTTCTGATCCCTCTGTGAGGATTTGTATTCCTTCGTCTTACCCTTCCTGAAGTCTGCAATCAGCTCTTTTGTTTTAATGACGTTTAGTGCCAGGTTGTTGCTGTGACACCACTCCACTATTTGGCATACCTCACTGCTGTCCGCCCTCTCGTCACCATCTGAGATTCTACCAACAATGGTTGTATCTTCAGCAAATTTACAGATGGTATTTAATCAATGCCTAGCCACACAGTCATGGTTATATAGAGGGTAGAGCAGTGGGCTAAGCATACACCCCAGAGGTGCATTAGTGTTGACTGTCAGCGAGGAGGTGATGTTGTCACTAATCCACACAGATTGTGGTCTTCTGGTTAGGAAGTCTGCTATTATTTCAGTGTTTGGGGAATAAAAGAGTGCTATGTCATGGTCAGTATTTTTGTAGAGCGTTCAACACTATGCATTCTTTGTCTCACCTCCACATTGAAATGGTTGGTGAATTGTGGGAAAAACACAAAGATGCCTCTCAATGTGATTTAGACAAGTTGGGTGAGTGGGAAAATATATGAAAGATGAAGTATACATGCTTAAATGTGAATTATTCACTTTGCTAGGAAAAACAAAAAGGCAAGCTATTATTTAAGTGATAATAGATTGGGAAATATTGATACCCTATGTGACCTGGGTTCCCTTGTACACTCATTGTTAAAAGCAAACATACAGCATGCAGCAAGCAATTAAACAGCAACAAGCTTGGTATATTGGGTGCAGTTTTGATCTCTTTATTATTGAAGGATATATTTCCTATATACACAGATTGTTCTTAGGATGGCAGGGAAGCGTATAAGAAAAGCTTAGGTTGGCTAGATCTATGCACACAAAATACTCAGGCAGCATCTGGAGAGGGGAATGAGGGGAATGTTTCAGGCTGAGACCCTTCAACAGAACTGAAAAGGAAGGGGGCAGAAGTCAGAATAATAAGCTGTGGAGAGAGTGAGGAATGCAAGTTGGCAGGTAATAGGTAAGACCAGGTGCAGAGGAAGATGGGGGAGGTGGAAGAGGTGATGGAGTAAGAAGCTTCATCCATGGCCTTCTCTAGTGCCACAAGAAGATCAAACTCAGCTTGGAGGAGCAACATCCCATATTCCATCGAGGTAGCCTCTAACCTCGTAGCATGAACATCAACTTCTCTAACTTTTGGTAATTATTTACCCCTCCTCCTTCTCTGTTTTCTCACTCCATATCCTGGTTACCATCCAACCCTTCCTCTTATCCTCACCTGCCCATCTCCTCCCTTCTGGTTTTCCACTTTCCATGGTCCATTGCACTCTCCAATTCGATTCCTTCTTCGTCAGCTTTTTGCCTCTTCCACCTATCACTTCCAAGCTTCTTACTTCATCCCACTGGCTCACCTTCCCCTCACCTGGTCTCAGTTAACTTGCCAGCTTGTACTGCTCCCCTTCCCCATCTTATTCTGGCTTCTGTCTTTTGCCATGTTACTTTGGTCCTTTTAGGTACAGGAACAATGGTGGATGCTTTGAAGCAAGAGGGCACTCTACACTGGGAGAAGGAGAGATTAAAAGTGGCTGTAAACACACCAGCCAGTTGTGTCATGCACATCCTGAGTACCCGCCCTGGGATGCTGTCCACTCATTGGAAATACCTGTGTACTTCAAGCTGCATGTGTTGCTGGTGGAGGGTTGTGTACAGATCTTGCCCTTATATTGCCGTTTTGCTGCTTTGATGACTTTGCGTAGACCGTAGCTGCATTTCTTGAGTTCCTGTTGGTTAATGACAATGTAAACACTGTCTCACATGGTAAATGCAGCACAAATGGAATTGTTGATCCAGGGTTTCTGGTTTGGAAAGACCATGACCAATTTTGGGGGGACAACATCCTCGATGCACTTCCAGATGAAGCTTGAGACCCGTTCTGTAAACGCGGAGACATCCTCATTGCGAAAGGCATTCCAGTTGACATCATCAAAGCAGTCCTGTAACATGGAGACCGATTGGTCGGACCAACAGTCGTCAGTTTTAACTATGGCTGCCTCTTGTTTCGGCTTCTGCCTGTACATGGGCAGAAGCAAGATGGAGAAGCGATCCGACTTCCCAAACAGCAGACAGAGGAGCACATTGTAAGCATTGCGGAAGGGAGAGCAGCAGTGATTGAGTATGCTATCAATCCATGTGCTCACCTGGATGTGTTGACAAAATTTCAGAGATTTTAGACAGCAATGCTCTATTAAAGTCTCTGGGGACGATGAAGGCACCCATTCTCCAGGGTGCTGATGGTCTCGTACAGTTCCTTGAGAGCCAGGCCAGTATCAGCCTGCGGCAAAATATACACAGCTGTGATAATAACAGCCGTGAACTCCCTAGGCAGCCAGATAGGTCCACACAACAGCACAAGGTACTTCAGATCCGGGGAACAAAAGGATTTGAGGGCATGCACGTTCCTGAGGTCACACAAAGCATTATTGACCATGAAGCATACCCAACCTCCTTTACTCTTCCCAGAGAGGGTTTAGACCTGTCTGCCCGGAACAGGGAGAACCCAGTGATCCAGTATCTCCTCCATCAGCCAGGTCCCCACAAAGCACAAAACGTTACATTCCTTTGTTTCCCACTAATAAAAGGTTCTGTTTTCAGTTCATGTAGCTTACTGTCCAGGGACTGAACATTAGGCAAGAGTATGCTAGGGAGTAGCGGCTGATTAGCACGCCATCTCAACCTCACCAGGACGCCAGCTCTTCTCCCTTGCCTCCGGGGCCGCTTTCAAGGTAGAGGCAGTATAATAAATAAGCCTCCCATGGATCACATAAGCAGGGGTTCCCAGTGTAGATGAAGAAGTTGTGTGTAAATGCCGTCTTCCTGATGTTCAGAAGAGTCAGTCGATCATATCTAATGTGACTATTAGCTTCTTGATCAAGAAATACACCGAAGATGCAGGGCACAGGTAACTGGGTGGCAGTCAGTAGAAGGAACACCCAGAAGACCATAAGAAAAAGGAGCAGAATTAGACCAATCAGCCCATCAAGACTGCTCCACCATTCTATCATGGCTGATTTATTATCCATCTCGACCACATTATCCTGCCTCTCCCCATTACCTTTGACCCCTTACTAATTAAGAGCCTATCAAACTCTGCTTTAAATATACCCATTAACTTAGCCTTTGTGGCAATGAATTCCATAGATTCACCATCCTCTGGTAAAGACATTGCTCCTAGTCTCTGTTCTAAATGGACCCATGTATTCTGAGACCGGTGACAGAAGTGTGTGTTGGGGAACACTTTGGATCTCATGATCATAATTCCATTAGTTTTAAGATAATAATGGAGAAGGATAGAACTGGTCCTTAAGTTGAGATTCTAAATTGGAGAAAGGCCAATTTTGGTGGCATCATAAAGAATCTAGGAAGTATAGTTTTCTGCCAAAGGGATGCTTGGTAAGTAAGAAACATTCAAAAGTGAAATGTTGAGAGTCAGTTGGTATCTCCCTGTTAGAATAAAAGGCAATGCTAACAGGTTTACAGGTCGTTAGTTTTCGGGGGATAGTAAACCCTGTTGAAGAAGGAGAGGTTGCATAGCAGGTATAGGCAGCAAGAACTAATGGCACACTTGAGGCGTACAAGAAATGCAAGAGATCACTTAACAGGGAAATCAGGAAGGCAAAAGTATACATGAAGTTGTGCTGGTAGGCAAGGTGAAGGAGAATCTCAAGAGCTTCTACAGAAATATTTAGAGCATGAGAATAGTAAGGGACATAATTGGTTCACTTGAGAATCAGTGAGGTCATCTCTGTGCGTAGCTGAAAGTGATATGGGAGATCTTAAATGAATTTTTGCACCTATAGTCATGAGACGGACACCGAGTGTATCGAACTGAGACAAAATAGCCATGAGGTCAAGATCCATATAAATGAATTACAGAAAAAGAATTGCTTGCTGTCTTGAGGCAAATTCTGGTGAATAAATCCCCAGGGCCAGACAAGTTATTCTCTTGGACCTTGTGGGAGACTATTCAGAAATTCCAAGGGCTCTGGCAGCGAACACCTTTGGCTGCGGGTGAGGTGCCAGAGGACCGCAGGATAGCTAATGTTCAAAAAAGACTCTAAGAATAAGATGGGAAATTATGGGCTGGAGTGGGTAAATTATTGGAAGGTATTCTAAGAGACCAGATATGTAAGTATTTGGATAGACAGGGCCTGATTAGGGACAGCCAGCATGGCTTTGTGCATAGAAGGTCATGACTAACCAATATTAGAAGATTTTGAGGAGGTTACAAGGAAAGTTAATGAAGCAAATGTAGTAGATGCTGTCTACATGGACCTTAGCAAGGCCTTTGACAAAGTCCCATTAGGAAGTTGCTCAAGAGGTTAATTCAATTGGAATTCAAGATGAGGTAGTAAATTGGATTCAACATTGGTTCTGTGGCAGAAGCCAGAAAGTGGTAGTAAACTGGAGTCCTGTAACTAGTGGGGTGATACAGGGATCAGTACTGGGTCTGTTGTTGCTTCTCATCTATATAAGAAATCTGGATGGTAATGTGGTAAACTGGATCAGCAAATTATGGATGACACCAAGATTGGGTGCTTAGTGCAATGTACAGAAAACAATGTATATTTATCATCAAAGTGCATATATATCACCATATAAAATGCTGAGATGTGTTTTCTTGCAGGCATACACAAGAAACAGAAGAATCAATGAAAGACCTCACACACCTGGATGGACAAACAACCAAAGTGCAAAGGACAATGGACTGTGCAAATTTGAAAGAGAAAAAAATAAAAACACAATAATTATCAATAATATGAGATGAAAAGTCTTTGAAAGTGAGTACATAGGTTGTGGGAAGTAGTTACTCTCATGTAGTACATCTCCTTCTTGAACAGATTTCCTCCAGGTGTATCTATTGAGTCAAATGTCTTCCCAGATTTTAGATGCAATGTGGAATTTCTTCAGTCTGATTTTGATGTCATTGTTGAAGCGTTTCCTTTGCCCACCAGGGGCTCTCTGACCCTCCTTCAACTGGGAGTGACGGATCTGTTCCGGGAGACAGGAGTTAGGCATCTGAATGACATGACCTATCCATTGGAATTGGTGTTGCTTTTTGGAGATTCTGTTCACACTGGCCTGTTCTAGTACTCTGGTGTTAGGGCATCTGCTCTTCCAGCTGATCCTCAGAATCTTTTGTAAGTGTCTTTGGTGTTATTGTTCTAGGGCTTTCAAGTGTCTTCTGTAAGTGGTCAATGTTTCAGCTCCATGCAGTAATGTAGGGAGGGCAACTCCTCTATAAAACAAAAGTTTTGTTTGGACCTGTAGATTGTGGTCTTCGAAGACGCTTTTCCTTTATCTTGCATAGGCTCCATTATCACTACTCAGGCACTGGTTGATCTCTGAGCCGATGTCTGCATTTGAGGAGAGAATGCTGCCAAGGTAGGGAAAAGTAGTCTACATTTTCAAGGATGATATTATCAACTTTTATGGAGGCTGGTTGAGCAGGGACTGATATAGGAGCTGTGTGTTTTATACATTCAAGACAGGATCTAAGGCTCTATATACCTTAGCAAAGCAACAGGATACATTGGAGATCTTCAGAATGTGCAGCGATAGCATTGCCATTGCATACTGAAGCTCCATGATGGAGATGGTGCTGACCTTGTTCATGGTCTTGCATCAGCTGAGGTTGAAAAGCCTGCTGTCCATTCTATACATTTAGGATTCCCTGTGGTATGTCTTGGCCAATGAGGTGAAAGATGGCAGCAATAAAGATGGTGCTGATGCAGCTCTGTTTGACTCCTGTCTTGACAGTGAAGGGTTCTGAACCAGGACCACCTTTGCAGCTACTGTGGTTGACATGCCATCGTGCAGTAGCCCCTGTATTCATGAGTACTTGTCGGGACAGCCATGTCTTGATAGTATACACCTGATAGTTTGGCAGTCTACTGTATCAAATGCCTTTGTCAAATCTATAAAAATCAAGTGCAAGGATTGCCTTTGTTCATGGCATTTTTCCTGTAATTGGCATGCTGTGAAGATCATGTCTGTAGTACCTCTAGATAAGCGTAAACCACATTATGATTCAGGGAGTATTTCCTCAGGTAGCATAATAGATCAGAATCAGAATCAGGTTTAATATCATTGGCATATTCTGTGAAATTTCTTGTCTTTGCAGCAGTAGTACAATGTAATACACAATAATACGGAAAAAAATCTGAATGCAGTTAGTATATACGAGGGGTGATTGATACGTTCGTGGCTTAAGGTAGAAGGAGATGAGTTATTAACTTCAAACCTTCTGCATAATCACTCAAAGAGTTGAACTGCATGTGCATGTAACAAGAGCTGTATAACTCATTTCCTTCTACCTTAGGCCACAAACTTATCAATCACTGCTGCTGTGCACACTTTCTGGAGGTTCAAGATCCGTATGCTCCACGACCGCTGGAGTAAGTGTGTAAATGTAGGAGGGGACTATGTTGAAAGATAAACGTGCTAGGTTTTCTAAAATTGACTCCTTCTACCTTAGGCCACAAACTTATCAATCACCCCTCATATATTAAATAGTTGAATAAGTAGTGCAAAAATAAAAATTTAAAAAGTTGTGCTGTTCTGTTCATGGGTTCAGAAATCGAAAGGAAGAGGGGAAGAAGCTATTTCTGAATCATTGAATGTGTGCCTTGATGCTCCTGTACCTCATTCCTGATATAGCAATGAGAAACAGGGCCTGTACTGAGTGATGGGGGTCCTTAATGATGGATGCTGCCTTTTTGAAGCATCGGTCCTTGAAGATGTCCTGGATACTATGGAGGCTAGTGCCCAAGATGGAGCTGACTAAGTTTACAACTCTCTGTTGCTTACCTTGATCCTGTGCAGTAGTCCGCACCCACCCCCCCCCCCAAGATGGTGATGCAGCCAGTTAGAATGCTCTCAGCAATAAATTTGGAGACATTTGTGAGTGTCTTTGATGAGATACCAAATCTTCTCCTACTCCGAATGAAATATAGCCACTGCCTTGCTTTCTTTGTAGCTGCATCGATATGTTGGGCCCAGGATAGATCCTCAGAGATGTTGACGGACTCGTGTGGAGCATCTGGTCGACCACCATTGTTGGTCCCAGGCGGCCGGTCGAGGTGGTCCGAGGGGTTGCAGGGTGAAGAAGAAGGGTCCTGAGTTCCAACTGTTTGTGCACGAAGAGATTGAACTTTGATAAGTGTGGCGCCTTTTATTTTCCTTATATATTTTATTTCCTATTAATTATATAGTTCCAGTAATATCTTTAAACTGTAACTCATTTAATCGTATCTGGTGTATTGTCTGTTTTTAGGTGGGGTGGGGTACATCACACAGCATCCACACAAACTAATTACCCAGTTTGGTGGGGCCAAGGGCTATTTCCCTAGACGACAGCAAGCCGAGCGACCCTGAGGCTGGCCAGGGGGGCTATATTGTGGGGGCTCGTCCGGGATTGGATCTACTGGTATGCTATGTGGTTACCCTGTTTAAACCAGTAATGTGTGTCTCTGTAGGTTATTGCTGGTTATTGCTGCATGCATGGTGGGTGAGGTCTTTGTTCAAGTTCAGACTAGCATTGACAAGTTAGAGGTGGAACTCGGGGCTGTCCATGCTGTTGGGAGAGAGAGGAAAGAGTGGTCTGATTTGGAGGTAGTGTATGCGAATAAATGTTTTGGCTCTGGCAGGCTCTGCCTGGCGTTTGGGATAGTGTCCACCCCAAGAGGAGCGGAGGCGTGTGAGATGTGGGCGGAGCAGATCTCTCAGTTGTTAGATGAGTGGCAGTGCTCAGTTGAGGGAGAGCGACAGGGATTAGTTGAAATTTAAGTAGGTGGGCTGGTGACGGTGTTAGAGCTGTCAGGTTCACTTACACCGTAGTGACAGCTGTCAGTTATTTGAAAGGGGGGGGGAGTTTTCAATGTGTCTTCTCTGGCTAGGAGGGCAGCTAAATTGCTTGCAGTGCCAGGAGGATCATTTCAGGGGATCAGCCCCTCCTTCAGTTGTTCAGCTGATCAGAGAGATGTCGGGAAACTTAGAGGAGGCCCAGTGGGGGAATGGCTTGGGGTCTCTGGGGAAGCATGTTCCCAGCAACGTACCAATGAACTTCCGAAGGAAAAGACACTATTCCTGAAGGCTAAGAGGGACCACGCTCCAGGGTGTCGTTACGGATAGAAGGAATCGATGCTAAAGCCATCCTTGACCCCGGGGCGCAGGTCAAGTTGTTGTACAGTTCATTTTACAACCGGAGTCTGAAGCATTTACCCTTGACAACCACAAGGGCACCGGAGACTTTGGGTACCAGTGCCAGTAGTTATCCAGAAGACGATGATTGGTTAATGATTCTGTCATGGGGGCATTGTTTGGGCACCCAGTGTGTCGAGTTGCTTCTGAGGACATGTGTAGCAGCCTTGAGCCGGTACCAAATTTAAGCAAGACCACGCGGTGGTACGGCCTGGTGTAAGTAGCTGAGGGTGAGACCCTCTTAGTAGATGCTCCGAACTACCACAAGGGAGGGGAGTTGACCGCTGAAGACACCTCAGTGAGAGAGAGGTCGCGGCAACTGGACCCTGGCACCGTGGAAGATGGAGGCAGCGTGTGTGTGGATTATGCGACATGGTTTAATGTGCTGGATCTGAGGATGTTGCCAGATCCCGAGGAGTGCGGCTGTCGAGCCGAAGACGGCCATTATTAGTTCCCTAGGATTCTTCTGATCCGAGAAGATGCCCAAGGGCATTTCTGGAGCCCCTGCATCCTTCCCGCGGGGCATGAGGAAGACCATGGGGGAAGTGAAGGTGTGTGGAGTTTTGGCATATGTGGATGATCGCCTAGAGCTTGGATTCACTTAGGGGGACCATGAAGCGAGGCGAGTGGCTGATCCTGGGTGACTGAAGCGAAATGTCAAATGTGGAGGAGTTTTTGGCCGGAGGAGTTTGGTGCAATGTGAGAAAAATGACCCGATATACCAGTTGAACTTCCTGGTGTTGGAACAGACGGTGGTGAACCTGGGGATGGAAACTCAGGTCGTCAATCTGAATGAGACACGGGGAGAGAGGGAATTTGCACCGCTGAACTGAGTGCCCAAAAATGCTGGCTGGAGACTGATTGCCGCGCTTGTGGGACGACCATTGCAGACTTGGGATTCACGCTCGTCAACGTGGAGAAGGAGCAACGGAATTCCGAGCCAACACTGCGGTCATGTACTGATGAATTAATCCAGCAAGAAGAAACTATGACCCACCTTCAAAGGGATCAGCAGAAACTCAAGACGTTGATTCAGAAAAGATTGGAAGACTTACAAATTGGGGAAGATCAAGGAAGTGTTCTGACTAAGGCCAACAGAAAACTAAGAGCCCATGGAGGGGAGTTTGACTACACTCCCGAGGAGGTGAAGAAATGGAGGACAGATCTCGGAAAAGGGAGGCAAACGCTTGAAAGGAACCTGAAGATGACTACCACGAGTTTAAATGAAGTGGAAAAGCTGAAAGTTGACCTGGAAAACGTCATCAGGATGAAAAAACTGGAGGCTAAACATCCTTTAACTGCTGCTTTTCAGGTCAGGGTGGAAGAAGCTGGTGGTGTAACTGCGTCCCAGATGGAGATGGCCAAGAACCCTGAGTCAGAACTGCTGAGGCTGTGGCGAGAGTTGAAGGAGTCCCCAAAGAAGCTGACGTCTCGACTGCAGGAGGCTGAAGGGATAGCCCTGGCTAAATGTTTCAGTTTGGAGAAACTTAAACAGCAGCTACCGATTGAAGGGATAAGGAAGAATATGGATTCGAAGGATGATGTGCTGCACATGTGGTACATGCTGCCTTTCGCTACTTTCCCTGTGATTGAGGATGAGATCTTTGGTCCTTCTCCCATTGAGTCAGGTGTAGTGGGGAGGGCTAGCTGTGGGCAGTCTGAGTTACAGCAGGACCAGGAAGGAAAAGAAGCGGGGCCCCGGACACGGGACAGGGGCTCCGAGCTGTAATGATGGCCTGAGTGAGAGAGGAGTTAGCAAGCAGGCCCGAGGTATCCCTAGTAGTGTCTGAGCCTTTTGGGTTTAGGTGAGGGGGTACAAAGGTCTCGGAGGGTTAAGAAGCTCCCAGATAGGTTGGCCTATGTAACGCCCATGGGACGGGCGTGAGGTCCACTGTTTGGGGAGCACTGTCACTGTGTGTATCTGTGTATGTGTGTGTTGTGTGTCTGCAGGACTGGTTGGCGAGTTACTTAGAGGTCATGAGGACATGACTTTATTTGGTGGGGAGAGAGTGTAAGGGGGTTTCATCTTTATGTTACTGCATAGGCTAATTAAAATGGCTTCTTTGTTATGTTATACTTGGGAATGCTTCTTTGTTATGTTAAACGCTGAGAAAGTTTTGCGCTAGCAGCTTGTTTTGGGTTAGTGATAAGAAGAAGTTACGAACCAATTGGGATAGTTATGATGATTTTGGTGTATCTGGAAGATTGGTATGCATGGGGTTTTGGGGGGAGAAGGCGGAAGAGAGAGACAGAGGATGGACCAGGCGCTGTGAGTCCGCTAACGAAGTCAGACCCTGAGCGGGATGTTCGGCGAGGAGACGGAGACGGACCCGTGTGGAGTGTCTGGTCGACCACCGTCGTTGGTCCCAGGCAGCCGGTCGAGGTGTTCTGAGGGGTCGCAGGGTGAAGAAGAAGGGTCCTGAGCTCCAACTGTTTGTGCATGAAGAGATTGAACTTTGATAAGTGTGGCACCTTTTATTTTCCTTTTATATTTTATTCTCTATTAATTATATAGTTCCAGTACTATCTATAAACTATAAATCATTTAATCATATCTGGTGTGTTGTCTGTTATTTGGGTGGGGTGGGTATATCACATAACATCCACACAAATTAATTACACAGTTTGGCAGGGCCGAGGGCTGTTTCCCTAGACGACAGTGAGCAGAGCGACCCTGAGGCTGGCCAGGGGGGCTACAATTGTGATGGAGATCAGGGAAGGTTCCAGACTAGGCTTAACTTGTCACATTAAACATGGCCACAGGTATGATCAATCAATAGCTGAGCTATTTGTGTATTCAGATTCAACCTTCACAGTATTAATAATAGTTGTCTTTGATCTTGTCCCCAGAAGCTTTTAGAATAGCAAATACCAATACCAAATATAAATAATTTTTTCAACCCTTTTCATCCTAATGAATAGAACTACAGTCAATAATATTAGAAATGCTTCCTATATTTGCTGAAATTTTAGAGAAGCAGTTCATTTTCTACACTGTACTCAATCAGAAATGACATTTCCTGCTGACCAGTGAGTGCCAAACATCTGATCAGTTAACTATAATGTAATAGAAGAGGAATTGTGTTAGAAAATGGAAGCAAGAGTGTAAATTTTTAAAGTGCAATAGACCTTCATGATTTTCTACTTGCTACTTATGCTCCAAGTAATCTTGATGTCATCTTACACCTTGAATTATTTAAGCTGCATTTCCGATTAAGAGAATGATTAAACTGCTGCATTCCATACAGAAAACCTTCTGTTTATCATATCTTTACTATTAGTTATTGAACCATAATGCATTATGCTTCCCTTTTCAACCCAAAACTTTGCTTTCTTCTTTTCAAATTCCCCACTGAGAATAACAGACTTCCATTTTGCGCACCTTGACGTCACTAAAGAAGTTAGCAAGTTTTTAAAATGAAAGCCCACATGAATGAAATGTGTGACATGTATTAAACATCAAAAGCTTTGTTATTCTGTCAGATACAGAGGTGCCTGTCATTGTCTCAGACATCTACAAATTTATATGTGTATTTCTATCACAGCAAAGAGGCAGAATGAGAGATATGTTCAGACACAACTTAATGAATAATTTCATGATATTCATACTCATTTCCAGTTTGTACCTTTTGCTAATGTTGCCATTTTTTCAATATTTAAGAAGATGTACGAAGAAAAATTCTAATCTAAGTCATTAAACCATTTTAGGTACAAATAGGAGCAAGAGTAGGCCATTCTGCCTTCGGCACCAACTCTACCATTCAGTTTCACAGCTGAACCTCTACCTGAACACCTTTTTCCTGTATTAGTCCACATCCATTTATTTTGTCATTATCTAGAAATCAATCAATCCCTGTTTATGAGTCAGAAAATTGTAGAATTAAACATAAAATATAGAATGACAACTCAGTGAAGTGGTGTAGTGTAGCAGTACTGAGGTGTTGCTTCTTGATGAGAGTTGACTTGGGGTTCAATGATTTCACATCGTTATTTGAAAGAAAATTCTCTGGACTGCACTGACTGTTATTTTATTCATTGATTAACATCACAAGAAACTTTCTGGTCATCGACACATTGCCATTCTTGGGAGTTTGACCAATTTCACTCACGACACTGGAGACTAAATCTTAAAGAATACTTTGTTTAAGTTGTGAATTCTATAGAGATATAAGCAGTATGAGAGCTGTGATCAGATTTGAGTTAATTAGTATATTAGTTTTGCCAAATAATTAACCTGCTTTACATCTGCGCATTGTGCTGTACTTTTTCTTTGCTTAGAATTCAGAAACTAGTAAATTGTATATTATTGTCATATGTACCGAGGTACAGCAAAAACTTGTTTTGCATACTGTTCATGTAGATCTATTCATTATAAGAGAGCATTGAAGTAGTCTTATATAGGTGTCTTTATGTCCTGATGCTCTAGAGATGAGTGCAATGCAAGGGAACTGGCACGTCATAGGTGAATTGCAACACGTCGCAGTTGCTGGGAGAATGGAGTTAATGCACGCCATGACAAGCTTCTTGAAGCACTTCATGGTGGTGAATGTCAGAGCCTCTGGGTGATAGTCATTAAGACATGTTATCTTGTTTTTCTTAGATAATGGGATGTAGTGGCCTCTTTAACATAGGTGGGAACCACAGGAAGAAGTTAAAAATGTCTGCAAATACCACCTCCGGCTGATCTATGCAGGATCTAAGGATGTGACCCAGGGAACCATCTGGCCATATGCTTTCCACAGACTAACCTTCCAGTAGCCAGAGCTTACATATGCAATGGTGACTGTGAGTTCAGGTATATTGGAGGCTGTCAAGCTGGGTGGTAACATTCCAAACCCCTTCTATTCAAAACATGCATAAAATGGACTCAGCCCACTGGGAAGGGATGTGCTGTTGTCAGTAATGCTGACATAGAATGCACTAAGCTCACTGGGAGGGGATGTTTTGTTGTCAGCAATGCTGCTGGAATCCATCTTGTACCCCAGTAGTTCCCAAACTTTTCTGATCATGGCCTATTTACAACTTTCATTTACCTCTGTGACCCCCACTCTCCATAGTCTCCATTAGATGCTAAAGTTTTATTTGGTCCACAGTACTAATTATTCTAATATGCAGTCAATATTTATGTTTTAACAGTTTATGGGTATTAGTATATGTTAAATATAATTTTACAGGTGTATATGAAAAATAAAATCATTTCAAAACTCTGAATAGATACAGTACTTTATTTATAATATATAATATTCTTCCAAACAACAACAAAAAAAGTTTATTATTGTTACTTTGGGAATTTAGTGAGTGATGCAACTTGAAGAGTTTTTGAATACTGTATCTCAGTGGTCCCCAACCACCGGGCCGCAAAGCATGTGCTACCGGGCCGTGAGGAAATGATATGATTTGGCGATATGAGTCAGCTGCACCTTTCCTCATTCCCTGTCACACCCATTGTGGAACTTGAATGCACGTGAGGTCATTACGCATGCGTCATCCACGTCAGCGCGGGAAGAAGATCAATTCCCTGTGCTTGCAAATGACGGCGGGCTGAAAAGTATGTTTGACATAACATCTCTGATGGAATTCTGCATCAAAGTTAAGGCTAAGTATCCTGAGATAGCCACAAAAGCACTGAAAACGTTGCTTCCATTTCCAACATATCTCTGCAATGAATGCAACGAAAACTAAATTGCGGAATAGACTGGACACAAGGAACCCCCTTCGAGTATCTCTGTCTCCCATCACCACTCGATAGGACTGTCTTATTGCAGGAAAACAAGCCCAGGGCTCCCACTGATTCAGCAATATTGGTGTGTTGCAATGATTTTAAATGTTCATACGAGGAAAATGGACAGTGTACGCTGGGTGGTCGTCAATGATCCGGACGGGTGGAGGAGGTTCGGCAGGAGGGCACAAAGGGCTGACGGACACAGGTTTCATTTGGGAGACGTGGAATGTGGGATGAATATGCATGGATCTGGGCAGTTTGAGTCTGACCACCGAGGGGTTGATAATGCTCTCAATCTCGAATAGCCGAGGTAGCGAGGGGCAAGCTTCTTGGATTCATTCTTGAGGGGGATGTCTTTAGAAGAGAGCCAAACCTTCTGACCAGGCCAATAATTAGGTGCAGGAATTTGATGGCGATCAGCAATCCTCCGGTTGTGGTCAGCTGAGCGGAGCAGGGCCGCGCGTGCATCCTTCCAGATCTGTGGAAACTTATTTGAATATCATAAGTTATCCAGAAACTTTGCTTGCTGCTTTTAAATTTTGCTTGAGCCATTATGACACACTGCAGCTCCCAAAGTGGCTTGCTGGAACAGAAGGGCCTGTTTCCATGCTGGCTTTCTAAATAAATAAAAAGAATAATCGTAGCAGAGTTGTCACTGTCTATTCTTATTGATTGCAATCTGTTGATCAGAAAATTGAGAATCCAGTTGCAAAGGGAGGAGTTGATATCCGGTGTCCGGAGATTGGTGATGAGTTTGCTTGGAATTATATTAATGGCATTGCGGTCAATGAACAATTATCTAAAGTTGGTGTCTTTACTGTCCAGAAGCTGTGGAGATGATGGCAAGAACCAGTAGAAGGGGTTGAACCCTACAAGTGCCTTAGGATAACTTGCATACTTTAAAGAGAAGATGTATTCTGATTGCAAGAAATGGTGGAAGTATGACAAGAGCTGAATCTATGCTGTTACACCTTAAGGATTGGCTAAAAAAAATTCTTAGGAATCAGTGAAATAAATTGGAAAAGTGTTACGCAGATGTGTGACCAACTCATGGACATTGAACTGTCGCGAAAACAAAGTAGCTGGACTATAGGAGGAAGGGTGACAGGCTAATCTCTATTGACATCAATGGATCTGGGTTTGAGAGGGTGAACAGCTTTAAGTTCCTCAGCATAATCATCACCGAGAATCTCATGTGGTCTGTACATAATGGTTGTGTAGTGAAAAAGGGACAACAGCACTTCTTTCACATCAGATGTTTAAAAAAAAATTTGGCATGGGCCCCCAGATCCTAAGAACTTTCTACAGGGGCACAATTGAGAGCATCCTGACTGACTGCATCACTGCCTGCTATGGAAACTGTACTTCCCTCAATCACAGTACTCTGCAGAGAGTGGTGCGGACAGCCCAGCAAATCTGTAGATGTGAACTTCCCACTATTCAGGACATTTACAAAGACAGGTGTGTAAAAAGGGCCCAAAAGATCATTGGGGACCCGAGTCACCCCAACCACAAACTGCTCCAGCTGCTACCATCCAAGAAACAGTATCGCAATGTAAAAGCCGGGATCAACAGGCTCCGGGACAGTTTCTTCCACCAGGCCATCACACTGTTTACTTAATTCATGCTGACACAACTTATTTCAATGTTATATTGACTGTCCTGTTGTATATAATATTTATTATAAATTACTATAAGTTGCACATTTAGACAGAGATGTAACGTAAAGATTTTTACTCCTCGTATTTGAAGGATGTAAGTAATAAAGTCAATTCAATTCAACTCAATGACCTTCAATTGACATATTCTATTAATACTGCCACCAGCCCTCAATTAAAATAAGCATGTAGACAAAATTAAACCCAGCAGTTGATAGGAAACCCGAAGGCCATGAATCAATCCTCATTCGGTGACCAGAGGTGGAGAGAGTCAGCAACTTCAAATTCCTCGGTGTTATCATTTCAGAGGATCTGTACTGGGCTCAGCATGTAAGTGCCATTATGAAGAAAGCTCAGCGGTGCCTCTACTCCCTTAGAAGTGTACGAAGATCGGCATGATATCTAAGGTCTAGACAAACTCCTATAGATGTGTGGTGGAGAGCGTATTGACTGGTTACATCACCACCTGGTATGGAAACACAATTACGTTGAATGGAAAATGGGAAAAAAAAGTAATAGATATTGCCCAGCAAAACACAGGTAAAGTTATTTCCACCATTGGGCATATCTACACGGAGTGATGTCGCATGAAAGCAGCATCCTTCCTCAAGGAGCCCCACCACCCAGACCATGCTCTCTTTTCACTGCTGCCATAAGAAAGAAGGTACAGGAGTCTCAGGACCCACACCACTTGGCTCAGGAACAGCTATTACCCCTCATCCATCAAGCTCTTGAACCAGAGGGGATGACTTCACTCAACTTTACTCATTCCATCACTGAACTGTTCACACAACATATGGACGGACCTTCAAGGACTCATCTCATGTTCTTGATATTTATTGCTTATTTATTTAGTTGTTATTATTATTATTATTATTATTATTACGTATTTGCACAGTTTGTTGTTTTTTTTTGCATGTTGTTTGTTTCATCCTTAACAATTGACTCCAACATCCTCTCAACCATTGAGGTCAGTCTATCATTTCCTTTCTTCTGCCTTTCTCCCCTCTTGAAGAGAGCAGTGATATTTACAATTTTTCAGTCCACGAGAACAATGCCAGAATCTAGTGTTTCTTAAAAGATCATTGCTAATACCTCCATAATCTCTTTAGCTAATGATCCATCAGGTCCAGGTGATTTATCTACCTTCAGACCTTTTAGTTTCCCAAGCGCCTTCTCCTTAGTAATAGCAACCACACTCACTTCTGCCCCTCAGGTGCGCTCCTGAGGGTCGTATCCCACCCAATCGACCAGGTACTGGAGACCCCTGCCTCAGCGGCGCACATCCAGTATTTGCCGGACAGTGTATGCTAGGTAGTCGTCAATAATCCGGGCAGGTGGAGGAGGTTCGGCAGGAGGGCACAAAGGGTTGACAGACACAGGTTTTGATTGGGAGATGTGGAACGTGGGATGAATATGCATGGATCTGGGCAGTTTGAGTCTGACCACCAAGGAGTTGACAATGCTCTCAATCTTGAATAGCCCGAAGCAGCGAGGGGCGAGTTTCTTGGATTCATTCTTGAGGGGGATGACTTTAGAAGAGAGCCAAACCTTCTGACCAGGCCGATAATTAGGTGCAGGAAATCGATGGCGATCAGCAATCCTCCGGTTGCAGTCAGCTGAGTGGAGCAGGGTCACGTGTGCATCCTTCCAGACCTTGTGGCACTGGCAGAGATGGGTCTGAACTGAAGGCACAGCAACGTCATCTTCATGGGTAGGAAACAGAGGGGTTGGTAATCGAGGGAGCATTCGAAGGGAGACATTCCAGTGGTGGTGCTGACCAGGGAGTTGTGGACGTACTCTACCCAAGTGAGATGGGTGCTCCAGGATGATGGGTTGTTGGCAGTTATGCAGCGCAGTGCTTCTTCCAAATCCTGGTTTGCTCGTTCTGTTTGACCATTAGTCTGCAGAGGTGAGCCGGAAGACAGACTTACTGAGGCTCCAAGGGCTTAACAAAAGGATCTCCAGACTTGAGAGATGAATTGGGAGCCCCCAGTCAGAAATGATGTCAGAGGGAATTCCATGAAGGTGGAAGACATGATGGACAAGGAGGTTAGCTGTTTCACAGGCTGTAGAGAGTTTGTAGAGAGTTTTATGAAGTGCACGGCTTTGGAAAAGCAGTCCTCCACGGTGAGTACAGCAGTGTTCCCACGTGAAGGGGGTAGTCTAGTAACAAAATCCAGAGCAATGTGGGACCAGGGTGGCCAGGGATAGGTAGGGGACGAAGCAACCCAGCAGGTGGTCGATGGGAGGCTTTTCCGCGGGCACATACAGAACAGGCAGAGACGAAGGAGCGAGTGTCAGCATCCATGGTGGGCCACCAGAAATGTCTCTTCAAAAGGGACAGAGTTTGATCGATTCCGGGATGGCAGGCAAAACGAGAAGTATGCTCCCACTGGAGAATTGAGACCGAACAGTCAGGCACAAAGAGGCGATTGGAGGTCCATTGCCTGGGTCAGGTTGAGTCCGTTGGGCCTCTTTGACTATGGATTTGAACTCCCAGGTGAGGGCAGCCACCACACAGGATGGTGGAAGGATGGTCTCGGGGTTGGGAAGGTCCTCCTCAGAGACGTAATGATGGGAGACAGCATCGGGCTTCCCGTTCCTGGACCCCGGACGATAGGTGAGGGTGAATCTGAAACAGCCAAAAAATAATGCCCAACGGGCTTGGCAGGAATTTGGGCTTTTGGCGGTTTGGATGTATGCAAGGTTCTTGTGGTCCATCCAGACGATGAATGGATGTTCAGCTCCCCCCAGCCAGTGCCTCCACTCCTCCAAAGCGAGTTTGATGGCCAGTAACTCCCGGTTCCCAACGTCGTAGTTCTGTTCGGCGGGGGATAGACGACGAGAGAAGAAGGCGCAGGGATGGAGCTTTTCTTCTGGGCCGGAGCATTGGGAGAGGACCACTCCCACTCCAGAGTCAGAGGCGTTGACTCCCACAATGAATTGGCATGAGGGGTCAGGTTGGACCAGGATGGAAGCGGAAGTGAAACGCCTCTTTAGCTCCGAGAAGACTGAGTCTGCTTCGGGGATCCAGTGGAAGGGGGTTGCAGGAGAGGTGAGCTGAGTAAGGGGCGCCATCACCCGTCTGTAGTCCCTGATGAAGCGACGGTAGAAGTTTGTGAGCCCCAGAAAGCTGGAGTTGCTTGAGCGTTGTGGGTTTTAGCCACTCTGCCATCGCCCGGATCTTTTCAGGATCCACCCTCACTGGCCTGCTCTCAATGATGTACCCCAGGAAACTGACAGAAGGAACATGGAACTCGCACTTCTCTGCCTTAACGAGTAGCTTGTTCTCCAAAAGCCTCTGAAGAACCTGATGGACATGGTGGGTGAGTTCCTGAAAATTGCGGGAGAAGATTAGGATGTTGTCCAAATAAATGAAAATGAAATGGTTAATGAAGTTCCTAAGGACATCGTTTACCAGGGCTTAGAAGACGGCAGGGGCATTGGTGAGACCGAAAGGCATGGCCAGATATTCGAAGTGACCAAGAGGAGTGTTAAAAGCTGTTTTCCACTCATGTCCCTCCCTTATCCTGACCAGCTGATAGACATTCTGCAGGTCCAACTTAGAAAAAATTGTGGCTCCGTGAAGTGGCTCGAAAGCAGAGTTGTTAAGGAGCAGTGGATACTTATTCTTTATGGTGATATTATTCAGGCCAAGGTAGTCAATGTAGGGGCGCAGTGAGCCGTCTTGTCTCCCCACAAAGAAGAAACCTGCGCCCTACAGGGAAGATGAGGGTCGGATAATGCCAGCTGCGTGAGAGTCATTTAGGTAAGCCTCCATTTCTTCCCTTTCTGGTCGAGACAAGTTATACAGCCGAGTGGTGGGTAGAGGGGCTCCGGGGAGAAGGTCAATTGCGCAATCGTAAGGACGGTGTGGAGGCAGGGAAAGAGCCCGTTGTTTGCTAAATGCTTCTCCCAGATCGTGATACTGTGCTGGAACCTTGGATAAGTCGGGGGGTTCAGATGCAGACGAGGTTGCCGTGACTTCCACTGGGGAAAGAGCTAATTGGAGACAAGTGGAACGATAGAACAAACTCCAGCTGACTATCCTCCCGGTGGACCAGTCAATGTGGGGGTTATGTCTGCTTAACCAGGGGTACTCAAGAACTATAGGGGCTTGAGGAGAGGAAATTAAATCGAATCGTACCTGTTCCCAATGGTTCCAGGAGAGAAGGAGAGACAGGGGTGGTGTGCAATGTGTGACTCAAGCCAGTAGTCTACCGTCCAGTGCCCGGGCTTCCAGAGGGGTACTCAATGGCTCACGAGGAATTCTAGCCCAGAAAGCTAAGTCTTCATCCAAAAGGTTTCCCTCAGCACCAGAATCTACTAGTGCTGACAGAGGCACGGATTGTTGGTTGTAACGTAAGGTACCTTGAAGCTGCAACCAGGTTCGGGGAACAGAAGGGAATGTTGTCTGGCTCACCAGAGTCCCCTTTTCTACTGGTGAGTGCTCCCTTTTTGGCCAAAGGGGACAGGTAGCACGGAAGCGGCCGGGCTGACTGCAATATAGACACTCACCCGCTCTCAATCTCCATAGTCGTTCTGTGGGGGAAAGGTGGTTCCGTCCCAGCTGCATGGGTTCTTCTCCCGGGGTGGTGGAAACTGCCGGGCTGGGAGCTACTCTAGGAGCAGGAGGAGGAGAGAGGCGTGTTCTGGTGGGAGGCGGTAATGAGTGTCATGTAGTGGCCAAAGGTGGTGGATGACCAGTTCTTTCTCTATGGCGTTCTTGGAGATGATTGTCCAACCTGGTGGCTAAGGAGATCAAAGAATCCAGGCGGTTGGTGTCATCTCTTGCCGCCAACTTGTCTTTTACCATGTCACTGAGGCCATTCCGAAATACTCCTTGGAGTGCCTCATTGTTCCACCCTGAGTCGGCCGCTAATGTCTAGATAACTGCTAACTGCGCCCCTGCATTGACTACAGTGGCCTGAATAACATCACCATAAAGAATAGGTATCCACTGCCCCTTATCAACTCTGCTTTCGAACCCCTTCATGGAGCCACAATTTTCTCTAAGTTGGACCTACGGAGTGCCTACCAGCTGGTCAGAATAAGGGAGGGAGATAATTGGAAAACAATCTCTCTCTCTCTCTCTCCACCCCCCCTCCCTCCCCTTTCAGTGCACCCTGGACTACACATGGTTGGAACTTGCATGGCCCTGTTGGCTGGAGCCGGCTTGTCTGCCCTTGGAGGTAGGACTGGGTCTTCCAAAGGCTCTAGATTACCCTGAACTAAAGTCTGCTTCCTTGTTGGCCGCTGGTCTTGGGAGAGCCTGGGGGTCAGAACACTAAGCAGAAAAATACCCTCTTTCAACAACTTGACTATGCAATGATCCTCCCTACCTTCCAATTCACAGAAGGGTTATGCTGGGACAGCCAAGGGTGCCTCAGGATCAGGCGTATGTGAGGAGAATCGATGGTATAGAAACAAATGTCCTCCAATATTCCTCTATCTTCAGCTATAAAACTGATGTCTGCTGTAGCATCTGCCTGGAACCAAGAGGACGACCACCCAGGGCTGTTGTGGGCATGGACTGGCTCAACTCTTGCAGAAGTATGTTGAGCCGGTGGGCGGTTCCCAAGTCCAGGAAATTACCAGCTTCCCCAGAGTCCACAGATTTATTTACCTCTCATCAGTTTTCACTCCATGACATTCAGCCGGCAAGGGGCAATATTCCCTGAGTAATAGCAGGAGCCTGAACTCCAATGCCAGGGCCTCTCATTGGCAGCCTATTTGCATGGGTTCAACAGGATCCTGAGCAGGAGACAGGCTGGTTATTGTCTGAGGTCACGAAGTGGAACCATGACGCATTGAGGCCAAGCTCAGGCTAGCCCTCTTTGACCTCTTGAGGTTATCCCACACTCACTCTATTATCAAGGCAGATGGACTGATCGGTCAGAGCCTCCAAGTCCTCTAGCAGCTCTCCCAAGTCAAGGGCATCTTTAGTTTGCCTCAGGGTCTGTGGCAGTACAAACTGGTCAAGGCCTCCCCAGTCCAGCCACTCTCCTTGGCCAAAGCCTGAAACTCAATAGCATAGTCAGCTGCCAACCAACTAACCTAACGGACCTTCATCAGATGGTCCAAGGCTCTGTTTGCTCCAACATCCATGAATTCTCTAAATCGGAGCAAATCTCTGACCTCTGCTCCCAATAGGTGGTGGTCCAGGCCAGGTCTCCCCCGGTTAGGAGAGAGATCATGAAGGCCAACTTTCCGCACTCCGTAGGGAACCAGGATGACTGGATCTCAAATGCCAATGAATACTGAGTGAGGAAGCTGCGGCAAAAGTCTGGGTCACCACTGAATCCTTCTGGGATCGGAAGATGGAATGAATCCGCAGAGCGACTGACAGCCTCATCTAAACATCTCTGCCTTCCTCCTGGTGAGAGTTTGTACGTGGCAACCTGGAGGTTGTCTATCTCCAGGCTCTATTCAAAATTTTCTTGATGTGGCTAGTCACAGCTGATGAGAGGCTCTGATACCTGCTGGATCCATGTTAGGCTCAATTGTACTGTGACATAGAAACATAGAAAATAGGTGCAGGAGTAGGCCATTCGGCCCTTTGAGCCTGCACCGCCATTCAGTATGATCATGTCTGATCATCCAACTCAGAACCCTGTGCCTACCTTCTCTCCATACCCCCTGATCCCTTTAGCCACAAGGGCCATATCTAACTCTCTCTTAAATATAGCCAATGAACTGGCCTCAACTGTTTCCTGTGGCAGAGAATTCCACAGATTCACCACTCTCTGTGTGAAGAAGCTTTTCCTCATCTCGGTCCTAAAAGGCTTCCCCTTTATCCTTAAACTGTGACCCCTCGTTCTGGACTTCCCCGACATCGGGAACAATCTTCCTGCATCTAGCCTGTCCAATCCCTTTAGAATTTTATACGTTTCAATAAGATACCCCCTCAATCTTCTAAATTCCAGCGAGTATAAGTCTAGTCAATCCAATCTTTCATCATATGAAAGTCCTGCCATCCCAGGGATCAATCTGGTGAACCTTCTTTGTATTCCCTCTATGGCAAGAATGTCTTTCCTCAGAATAGGGGACCAAAACTGCACACAGTACTCCAGGTGTGGTCTCATCAAGGCCTTGTACAATTGCAGTGGAACCTCCCTGCTCCTGTACTCGAATCCTCCTGCTATGAATGCTAGCATACCATTCGCCTTTTTCACCGCCTGCTGTACCTGCATGCCCACTTTCAATGACTGGTGTATAATGACACCCAAGTCTCGTTGCACCTCCCCTTTTCCTAATCGGCCACCATTCAGATAATAATCTGTTTTCCTGTTCTTGCCACCAAAGTGGATAACCACACATTTATCCACATTAAATTGCATCTGCCATGAATTTGCCCACTCACATAACCTATCCAAGTCACCCTGCATCCTCTTAGCATCCTCCTCACAGCGAACACTGCCGCCCAGCTTTGTGTCATCCGCAGACTTGGAGATGCTGCATTTAATTCCCTCGTCTAAGACATTAATATATATTGTAAACAACTGGGGTCCCAGCACTGAGCCTTGCGGTACCCCACTAGTCACTGCCTGCCATTCTGAAAAGGTCCCATTTATTCCCACTCTTTGCTTCCTGTCTGCCAATCAATTCTCTATCCACATCAACACCATACCCCCAATACTGTGTTCTTTAAGTTTGCACACTGATCTCCTGTGTGGGACCTTGTCAAAGGCCTTTTGAAAATCCAAATATACCACATCCACTGGTTCTCCCCCATCCACTCTACTAGTTGCATCCTCAAAAAATTCTATGAGGATCGTCAGACATGATTTTCCTTTCACAAATCCATGCTGACTTTGTCCGATGATTTCAGCGATTTCCAAATGTGCTGTTATCACATCTTTGATAACTGACTCTAGCATGACGAGAGACTTAGGCGAGAATGGTTAGGACCCAAGCCCTGGAGTATTCAAGACATGATTGATACGAGACTGAAATGAAGACAAGATTCTAAACTAGATGCTAGACAAAAATCCAAAGTTGAGCTGATTATTCTGTACTGAACTTCAGTTCAGGTGCTCTTTAAATATTAAAATTCTGGAGCCAAAACATGGCCGCCAATTAGCGGGACAGGCCTGAATCTTTAAGGGGACCGTGCCAGCTATGCATATTTTGGAGAGTTAAGGCGGCTAAACCCCAGAGTCTGGCATGGTCGGGTGTGTGTTGTAACAAAAAAAAACTTGGTATCCGCTTGGATATTACTGGCTTGCTTACCTTCATATTCATCTTTTCCCTCCTTATGGGTTTTTTAGTTATCTTCTGTTCGTTTACTGTGGAGAAAAGTCATTTGGCACATGGTTTCGTTGTTCGAGCTTTCAATCTGCATGTAACTTTTTCCATTCAGTGTTTACCTAATTTCCTTTTAGAAGTTACTACAGTCCTTTTAGGCAGCACCTTTTAAATCATAATGCTGTGCTGCATAGCATACATTCAGCTTGCGTTAGCTCTGGTCTTTTGCCAATAATCTGTTCCCTCAAGGTTACCGAGAGAGAGGGCAATGCAAAGTTTTAGTTTTAATTCAGTTTTAAAATCTGGGCTTCACTGCTAAAGGCTGTACTTATTATCTATCTTTAATTGCCCTTAGACGGGCTACCATGAGCTACTTACTTGACCTATTTCAGATATTCGATGGGTTAATCCCAGTACTGTTGGGTAGTAAGTTCTAGGGTATAGACCAGATGATGATGAAAGACTCACAAAATACTTTCAAGCTGCGATGATATTTGTTCTTGGAAGGTAAGATGAATTTGATGATGTTCTCATATATCTTGCTGCTCACCCTTGTCAACAGAAATCATGAATTTGGTGCTCTCAAAGAAGGCAGAGGAGTAACTGCAATGCTCTTGGTGGATGGTATACATTTTAGCCTCTATGCACTGGTAGTGGAGGGAATCATTTTTCAATTGTTAAATGTTTGATGTTTGTCAGTTAAGCAATCTGCATTGTTCTTATGATGTCAAGTTTTCAGGGAATTGTTTGTGCTACAAGTGGAACAAATTCCATCCTCTCATGTCATGTGCCTTGTAGGCAGTGGAAACACTCTGTGGTGTAAGGAAATAAGTAACTCACCAAGGGATACCCAGTCTATGACCTTTTCCTTAAAAACTGAGTTTCTGGACAATGGAACCCCAGGATGTTGCCAGCAAGGGAGTTGACAACGGTAATGCCATTTAATGACAAGGAAAAGTGGGAGATGGCCATTGCCAATTTCTTCTGTGCCATGAATAATACTTGCCACTGTTCAGCCTTGCCTGAATATTGGCTGGGTCTTGCTGCGTGTAGAGGAAGATTACTTCATTTGCTGGGGAGTTTTGAATGGAATTGAACATTGTGCAACCATCAGAGAACATTCCGTCTCTGACCTTTTGATGGAAAGACAATGAAGCATTTGAAGGCAGTTGGACCTTGGATGCTGTAGCAATCCTGCAATGATAATCTGGTGCTGGGATGATTGGTTTCTAACAACCACGGCCTTTTTGTGAAGTGTAATTATATTACTGGAATATTTTCCCTTTGATAATCGTTGGCTTCAACGGCCTTGATGCCAAAAGCAATCACTCTTACCACCCCAAACCCCCCCATGGAATTCATTTTTGGGTCTATATTTGGACAAAGTTTATGATGAGGTTTGAAGCTGGTCCTAGTAAAACCCAAACTCAGCATTGGTCAGTCGGTTATTGATAAGTAAGTGCTACTTGATAGCACTGTTCATGATTGAGAGCAGCATTATTGGATTGATTCTGCTTTTTGTGAAAAAGACATATGGGGCCAATTTTCAATTTTGTCAGATAGCTTTTAGTGTTGTAACCATGCTGGACCAACTTGGCTGGAGTCACAGTTAATTCTGAAGCACAAATCTTTCATACTAAACTGGGGTATTGTCTGGTCCCAAAACCTTTGCTATGTTAAGTACTGCCAGCTGTATTTTGTTCTCACTTTGACAGAATAGAATTATCTGAAGACAGTCTTCCGTGATTGTCAAGATCTTGGAGGGAGGCAAGATAGATCACTTATTCAGCTGGACGTGGTTACAAATGGTACAGCTTTATGTTTAGAACTTACATGCTGGGCCACACCATAATAGAGGATGAGAATATAAGTTTTAGCCTCCTCCTGTTTAATTATGCACCACCGTTAGATCAGGTAGGTTTGCAAAGCTTAGATCTGATCTGTTAATGATGAGATCCACTGCATACAACAGGAATTCTGTAGATGCTGGAAATTCAAGCAACACACATCAAAGTTGCTGGTGAACGCAGCAGGCCAGGCAGCATCTCTAGGAAGAGGTACAGTCGATACCCCACCAATACTCTGCAATCCCGTCTCCTTCAGATCCCACCGTCAACTCCTGGGTACTCAGAGGCTCCATCTTCCTCTCACCCCAACCCTCCCCTCTCCACTGACACCCCCAGCCTCACCCCCCCCCCCCCGATCCCAGCTCTCATCCGTGCCGGGTCTTTACCATCCCCTCCGACCTTCAACTGTCGGAGGCAGAACGCTCTGTCCTCAGTAAGGGCCTCACCTTTGTCTCCCTTCGCCCACACCTCAGTGAGTTCCGTGTTTACCATGATGCGGAACTCTTCTTCTGCTGTCTCCGTCTCCGAGCCTACTTCTTCGGCAAGGACTCTTCCACCCCCACCGATGACCACTTATCCCGTCTTCAACCCTTCTCTTCTTCATGGACACCCTGCTCTGGATCTCTTTATTGCCAACTGCCAATGGGACATCAACCGTCTCGACTTCACCGCACCTTGTCCCCATTCCAACCTCACTCCTTTGGAACGCTCTGCTCTCCACTCCCTCCGCACTAATCTGACGAAGGGTCTCGGCCTGAATTGTCGACTGTGCCACTTCCTAGAGATTCTGCCTGGCCTGCTGCGTTCACCAGCAACTTTGAGATCTACTGCATGCTGTTTTTGTTTAGTACCTATATACAGTAGACATATGTAGCTTCAAAATTGTCTCATGATTGTCCGATAAACCTAGTATTACTCTCAGCATGCCCATCTGCTTTCCTCATTGAACTAAGACTGATTCCCTAGCTTAGTAGTTATAAGTTAGTAGATTGTCTTTGGTGCAGATTTCTTCTGTTGCTGATAGGACCCAGCACCTTAGGAATGGCCATCTGAACTGCTACCGATGTTCTGAGATTAAGACAAATAAATGCAAACAAAACTGCAGATGATGGAAGTTGAATCAAAAACCAAATTGCTAGAAGAACTCAGTCAAGCAGCACCTACGGAAAGAGAATCCAATCAATATTTCAAACCTTTTCTGGAAGGTTCACTGACCCAATACACTGACCGGTTTCTCTTTTCTCGGATGCTGCTTGACTAGCTGAGTTCTTCGAGCTCTTCTGTTTTTGTCGCTACTCTGAGATTAGCTCAGTTCATATATTCGTAGCGTGGCACAAACTGATAGAGGTGTCCTTGGTGTGAAGATGGAGCACTAACTTCACAAAGGCAGTACAGTATTCATTTCTAACAGTGCTCTGGTGCTTAAGACATGTAGGTTTACCCCTTTTGTTAGTTCAGCTCTAGTAGTACTTTTCACAGACCCAGTGGAGCAACTATGGCCTTCAGGGCTCAGTCAGTGATGGTGTGACCAAGCCAGTCTTGGTGAAGGATTCCGAGCCTTCGCTTCCTTGGGAGCACATTGCTAATTCCAGTGCTTCGTCAAAGTACTGTGCAGTGTGGAAGAGTACCACTTCACTGGCTGCAGGAAGACAGGCGATCATAAGGGGGAGATTTCCTTGCTGTGTTTGACCAGACAAGCGTTCACATGGTCAGTAGTTGAGAAAGGCTATTCTTTGTCATCTGTGCATCAACCTGTGGTGACGCTATCCTGCAGTGGGACAAGACAAACGAAGACCCGCAGAAGAGTCTGGAACATTGTAAAACATGATTCTGTGAGTGTGAGTAAATCGGACTATTTTGACCAGTGTTGGTGTGGCTTTCCCATTTTAGATTCTGCTTCCCAATGTTTGAGAGGAGGACACTGTAAGGTCAACCTATCTGGGAGTAACGTTACCATATCTGAGTTGTATGTCAAGGTCGATAGCACTTTGTGTACTTTAATTCCTTCTCGGTTTGAGCATAATGGTAATTGTACAACTGAATAGCTTGTTTGACTATTTCAAAGGGCGTTTAAGAGTTACCCACAAAGGGTGAGTGAGGAGTAGGGTATACCTGGAAAGCAATCTGGTGCACAGACATGCAAACAATTCTGCAGATGCTGGAAGTTTTGAGCAATGGGCACAAAATGTTTGAGGAATTCAGCAGGTCTGGCAACATCTATGGGGGGGAATAAACAGTTGATGCTTCAGGTGGGGAGCTTAGGAGGATGATGGTGCTTAACGGTGACTCCTCTGCTTGCATCTCCAGAAACAGCTGTATCTCTATCCTTGATATCTCTTTTTTTCCCTTTCAAGGTTCTTTTGAAGACCCTGACCTGGAGTTACATGCTGACTTCAGTTCTTTGCAGAAATGGGACCCGGTCTCAGGGCTCACGACTGGCCGCTTTTCGATATGCCAAGGACGCAGCCTGGAAGACTAGCATGCCTTCAGGGTGCCGGATTTTCGTGGCTCTGGACAGGGTCTGATTCGAGGCCAGTGCTGCTGCCTGATGTGTCATGGGAGTACATGGAAGATCGAAAGCAGCGAGCTGGCTGCTGGCTCTGTGCCCAGCGACTCGAGTTCTTTGGGCACAGAGCACAGAAAAAGCGATGCAACAGACTTTTAACACCATAAATCAATGAGTTGTTTTGTTATGTCTCTGCTCTCGCTGTGAAATGGAGACATTATTTCTTCCTTATTAGGGAGAGAGAGAACCTGTGGAATGTTGAATACCGGGTGAACGAGTAGTCTTTGGGGTACTGTAAGTCTGTGTCTTTATTGATGCTTTGCTGCTTGCTTGAGTGGGGGAGGGGGAGTTGTTGCTTTTCTGCTGCTTGTGCGTGGGAGGGGGAAGCTGGGGGACTTTGCGGTTCTAACATTTAACTGTCATTCATATTTTGCGGTACTCTTCTGTTTTTGTGGATGTTTGAGAAGACAAAATATTTCAGGATGTATATTGTGTACATTTCTCTGACATTAAATGTACCTATTGAAGCCTATTGAAATTGAATCAGTACTGGAAAGGAAGGGGGCAGAGGCCAGATTAAGAAGGTGGAGGGTGGTGACTGAGTAAGGCCAGAGAGGAGAGAAATTCCCAGAAGTTAGAAACATCAATGTTCATGCTATCGGCTTGGAGGCTACCCAGACAAAATAAGAGGTGTTGCTTCTCCAGCTTACATATAGCCTCATTGTGGTGGTAGAGGATCCAAAGGCAGACATGTCAGTGTGGAAATGGGAAGATGAATTGAAATGGATGGCCACCAAGAGATACTGGCTGTTGCAGTGGACAGAGCAAAGGTGCTTCATGAAGTGGTCCCCCCATTTGTATTGGGTCTCACCGATGAGGAGGAGGTCACACCTGGAGCACTGAACACAATATGTAACTCCAAAAATATTGCAGATGAAGAACCACCTCACTTACAAGGACTGTTTAGGCCCCTGAATGGTGGTGAGAGAGGAGGTGTAGTACTTGTCATGGCTGCAGAGATATGTGCCAAGAGTGAGATCAGTAGGGGAGGACAAATGGACAATCACATAGAGAGAGATCCCTGTGGAAAGCAGTGGAGGTAAAGGTGTGCCTCATGGTAGGATCCCGTTGGAGATGGCGGAGGTTGTGGATAATTGCTGATCACACTAAGATTAGTCAGAATTTCTTTTCCATGAAGTTCCAGATTATTAATGAACCATAAATTCCACAACTGTCACGAGATTTGAACTATGCTCTATACAGTGTTAGTTCAATGCTAGTCCAGTAATGCACAAACACATAGATAGACAATTTTGCCCAATAGCTTTATGCTGGTGTACTCTCAATGAATGAACTTTCCTCCTCCCTTCTTTTTATCTCACTCTATCAGTGGAGCCTTCTGTTTCTTTCTCTGCCATGCATTTATCTAACTTCACTCAAATGTGTTCATATTGTACACTTCAACCACTATTTGTAGCAGTAAATTATATTGTGAGTATAGTGGATGGTCATAGGACTAGAGAAAGTTACAGACATAGGTAAGGGCCAAATGCGAAGTAGGATATTAACACAAGGATAGAGAATTTAGAAGTGGAAACACTGCCTGACCACAAATCCATTCTAGTTTGTGATCAAAGGGGTTGATGCTGAATTGGATCATACAAACTCAGGCACAGGGCATTAGAAACTTTGAAAACTTTGTAACCACAGGCGACAGCAGGAAATAGAGAAGGTGAGTCAAAAGGGCAATATTATTGTAGTCGTGGGGGATCTTAAAATGTAGGTCGATTGGGAAAATTAGGTTGGTAATGGATCTCAAGAGAGTAAATTTGTTGAATGCCTATGAGATAGCTTTTTAGAGCAGTTTGTCATTGAGCCTACTAGGGGATCAGCTATACTGGATTGGGTGTTAAGTAATGAACTGCAGGTGATTAGGGAGCTTAAGGTAAAAGAACCCGTAGGAACCAGTGATCACAATATGATTGTGTTCAACTTAGAAATTTGATAGGGAGAAAGTAAAGTCTGATGTAACCGTATTTCAGTGGAGTAAGGGAAATTCCTGTGGTATGAGAGAGGAGTTGGCCAAAGTAAATTGTAAAGAGCTGCTGGCAGGGATATCAGCAGAGCAGCAATGGCATGCGTTTCTGGGAAAAATGAGGAAAGTACAGGACATGAGTATTCCAAAAATTAAGAAATACTCGAATGGTAAAATAGTACAACTGAGGCTGACAGGGGAAGTCAAAGCTGCTGTAAAAGCAAAAGAAAGGGCATATAACAAAGCAAAAATTAATGGGAAGATAGAGAATTGGGAAGTTTTTAAACACCTGCAGAGAACAACTAAAAAAATCATTAGACGGAAAAAGATGAAATATGAAAGCAAGCTAGCAAATAATATCAAACTAGATAGTAAAAGTTTTTTCAAGTATGTTAAAAATAAAAGAGAAATGAGAGTGGATATAGAACGGCTAGAAAATGAGGCAGGAGAAATAATAACAGGGAACTAGGAAATGGCAGATGAATGAAATGAGTATTTTGCATCAGTCTTCACTTTGGAAGACATGAGCAGAGTGCCTGATGTTGTAGTGTGTGAAGGAAGAGAAGTCTGTGCAGTTACTGTTACAAGAGAGAAGGTGCTCAAAGAGTTGAAAGACTTAAAGGTACATAAGTCACCCAAACCAGATGAACTGCACCCTAGGGTTCTGAAAGGGGTAGCATTAGAGATTGTGGTGGTATTAGAAATGATCTTTCAAAAATCAGTGGACTCTGGATGGTGCCAGAGGAAAAAATTGCAAACATTACTCCACTCTTTAAGAAAGGAGGAAGGCAGCAGAAAGGCAATTATAGACCAGTTAGCCTGACCTCAATGGTTGGGAAAATGTTAGAGTCAATTGTTATGAGTTGTTCGAGTAATTGGTGACACAGGACAGGATAGTACAAAGTCAGCATGGGTTCCTTCAGGGAAAATCCTGCCTGACGAACCTGTTGGCATTCATTTCAAGAGGTCTAGAATACAAGAGCAAGGATGTGATGCTGAAGTTTTATAAGGCACTGCTGAGGCCTCACCTTGAGTATTGTGAACAGTTTTGGTCCCTCATCTTAGAAAAGATATGCTGGCATTGGAGAGGGTCCGAAGGAGGTTCACAAGGATGTTTCCAGGAATGAAAGGGTTATCATACGAGGAATATTTGATGGCTCTGGACCTGTACTCACTGGAATTCAGAAGGATGAGGGGGGGGTCTCATTGAAACCTTTCGAATATTCAAAGGCCTAGTCAGAGTAGATGTGGAAAGGATGTTTCCCATGGTGTGTGAGTCTAGGACAAGAGGGCACAGCCTTAGGATAGAGGGGTGCTCCTTCAAAACAGAGATGCAGAGCCAAAGGGTGGTGAATTTGTGGAATTTGTTGCTACGTGCAGCTGTAGGGGTCAGGTCAGGGTGTATTTAAGAAAGAGATTGATAGGTTCTTGATTGGACATGGCATCAAAGGTTATGGGGAGAAGGCTGGGAACTGTGGTTGAGAAAGAGAAAAAAAGAAGGACCAGCCTTGATTGAATGGTGGAGCAGACTCAATGGGCCAGATGGCCTAATTCTGCTATGTCTTATGGTCTAATACATAGTTAGGAGGGTTAGGGACGGCTACAGTCTAGGTGCGGGTTGATGGGACTAGGCAAAAAACCATGATGGTACAGACTGGATGGGTCAAAGGGCTTGTTACTGTGATGTAGTGCTCTATGACTCTCTAACACAGTATATACGTTTGTACATTTCTCCTGCCCTGTCTGTATCTCTTAATACAGTTTCAAATTGATATAAACCACAAACAGGGGCTTTGGCAAAATTATTCATACAGTAATTTTAAGATCCTCTGTTAATTATGCTCTCAACTTTCTCTGCTCTTGTAAAATTATACTGATTATTTGAAATCATTATTAATAACAACAGGATCTCATACATGTGTCAAAAATACACGCTGCTGAAGGAGCCCAGCAGGCCAGACAGTTCTCATACATTCAGTGACCACTGAGTATATTTTCATGATCCACTTCAAGGTTTGACATGTTGTTCATGCCCAGAAGCTCTTCTGGCCACCATTGTTGGAACACGTGATTATATGAGTTACTGTCACCTTCCTGTCAGCTTGAATCTGTCTAGCCATTCTCCTCTGACCTCTCCCATTAACAAGGTATTTTTGCTGACCTACCTGCTGCTCACTTGTGTTGTTTTGTTTCTTGCACCATTCTCTGTAAACTCTAGGGACCATTGAGCATGAAAATCCCAAGAGATCAGCAGTTTCTGAGATGCTTAAACCAACCTGTCTGGCACCAACAATCATTTCATGTTCAAAGTCATTTAGATCACATTTCTTCCTCATCCTGATGTTTGGTTTGAAAAGTTACTGAACCTCTAGACCATTTATGCAAGCTTTAATGTGTTCAGTTGCTGCTTCATGACTGGTTGGTTAGATATTTGCATTAACGAGCAGGTCCACCTAATAAAGTGACAACTGAGTATATATGTCATTGAACTGGTGACTGTAATTTCACTGAGAGTTAGCATCATAGGGTGATAAAGCAGAGAAATGAGCCCTTTAGCCCAGCATCAATGCCAACCAAGCAAACCTCCTAAACTAGTTTCATTTGCCCCATATCCTTCTGTTACATGCTTAAGGACATCTGTTTTTTTTGTGAGAATGATGTAATGATCTTTTGGAGGTCACCTGATGTGATTTTCCTGCCGATGTGAGGTCACGTGATGACATGTGCCCCCGTGACTATATAAGGGTCGACCCAGGTGACGCAGTTAGTTTTTGAGTTTGTAGATTTCCAGGTAGAACGTGTTGTGCCTCCGTTTCTGTCGCATGTTTGTTTTTGTGACGCAGTTTCATTTTTAAAACGGAAGGTGCGTTCTCTTACAAGACATTGTATTATTGAACTGGAAATTTGTGGCTGGATGTGCCAATTTACTCAATTCCGACAGTTTTGAAGGGAGAATGAAGAATTCATCGAAGTGCAGGATCAAGAGAAGTCGGCATCGCTTGGCAGTTTAATAAAGAATCGACCTTATTGAGTCTTCGTTGGGGAAGTACCTGCATCGAGATAACTCTTGCCAGAAAGAGCAAAGAGTTCATGCAAAAAGGTGCTCTCTCTCTCTCTAAAGGAATTTAAGGTCAGTTGATTTAAACTGTTTATTTTCGGCATCGGGAATCCTGTGGACAGTACTAGCAGTAAAGTTGCGTCTGTAAAGAAATTTTTCTCCAGAGAAGTCTCTCCCAATTGAATGTGTGAAACTGTTGGACTTTCGAAGTTATCGCTTTAAGAAATATATCTGACTGTATTGCTTTAAAAACTGTTTTCGCATTTAACACTTTAAGAACCAGAGACGAGTGAAGTTGGTGAATGGGTGCGTACCTGTTAACCTCTGGTTAAAGTTTTCCCTTGTCTTTTTTCTTAGCGTTTATACGTGTTTAATAAGTGTTTGGTTGTTTTCATATAACCTATCTCGTTTAATATTCATTGTTGCTGGTTACGTAAGACTTCTAAAACGTGTCAATCCATGTACTTGTCTAAATGTCTTTTAAATATTCTAATTTTGCCTACTTCAACTACTTTTTCTGGCAATTCGTTCATATGTACCTCTTTGTGAGGAGGTTGCTGCTCAGACCCCTCTTACATCTTTCCCCCCTTACTTTAAACTTTTGCCCCTTAGTTTTTGGTTCTTTTCCCTGGGAAAAATACCCTATGTATGCACCCTATGTATACTCCTATTGATTTTAGTTCCCTATTCCTCTCATCTGTTTTGTACATCTCTTTATCCAACATTTGGTATCTCTCGACACCCAGGGTTCGCTGCTTTTTTTATTCTTTGCTTTCACTCTTATAGGAACATGGAGTTATAGTCATACAGAATAGAAAAAGGCCCTTCTTCCCAATTTCTCCATCTCAACGAAGATACCTATTTAAACGCCTCCCATTTGCTAAACCTTTCCTATCCATGTACTTGTCATCATCATTATTATGTGCCGTGCTGTTTGATGTGGGCAATCATTGTCTTTGGCCATGATTGCTCTTGGCAATTGTTTCCTGCAGAAGTAGTTTGCCGTTGCCTTCTTCTGGGCAGGCCTTTACAAGACAGGTAACCTGAGCCATTATTAATACTCTTTAGAGATTGTCTGCCTGACGTCAATGGTTGCATAACCAAGACTTGTGATATGCACCAGCAGTTCATATGACCAAACCGTTCCCATGTCTACACATGACCCTGCTCGGAGGGTGGGGGGCTAAACAGGTGCTACACCTTGCCCAAGGGTGACCTGCAGGGAAGAAGCACCTTACACCTCCTTTGATAGAGACTTATCGCCACATCACCACCCAACAATGTACCTGTACACCTTTTGAACATTGTATTTGTACTTGGTTCTACCACTTCCTCTGGAAGCTTGTACATATATCCACAACCCTCTATGTAAAATTAAAACTAGTTCTCATGTCCCTTTTAAATTGTTCCATTTTCACCAAGCTAGGCCTGCTAGTTTTCAGATTCCCCTACTATTGTGTATTTAATATTTAAGTAATATTGTAAATATATACTGTTTGATTCTTTGTTGTTTACATAATTCATTATGGGTTAAAAGTACATAAATGGCATACACCGTCACACCACCATGTCGTAAGAGCGCGTCTCACTTAAAGCAAAAACAAAACTAAGGCATGCATTCCAGGCTCCATGCTTTTACTTTCAATTAATTTTATGTTTTGGTGTTACAAAATGTAATACCTACACTGGGCAAATGACTGTGATAATCCGTCTCATCTTTGCCTTTTTACGGGAGTTATTTATTTTCACCTGGTCATTTTGTTGTAGCAGCTTCATGAAAGGTGGAACCCTGAGAATAACCTTTATTAGAGAAACATTTCTAATACACTACAAAGCTCCCCAGGGCACATGATAAAGAGATTCTGCAGATGCTGGAAATCCAGAGGAACAACTCAGCAAGTTGGGAAGCATCTATAGACAGGAATAAACATTTGATGTTCCAGTCTGAGATCCTTCATCAGGACTGGAAAGGAAGGTGGAAGAGGTCAGAATAAGAAGACGGGAACAAGGAAGGAGGCAGTCAGCAGATTTAAATTGTCTCATATTTTCACTGTGTGCTTAATGTAATTGAATGGCTAACAATAGTTAAGTAATTGAGTTGAGCTTAAAACACATAATGATTTCCTGGGAAATGTTGCAATCAGTTTATCTACACCCTTGTTTATAATAGTTTTACAGTTTTGTTGTCAGCAGTTTTTGTTAATGAAAGGCCCTTTGGAAAAGGGTGGTATTATCATTGAATTTAACACTCTTGTGGCTTCTATAGAGGATGGAATGGCTGACCATAAACAGTGGGAATATTTTCTGAGGGAAAGATATGTTTTTTGATAGGCTACCACTATTAATTTTTTGCAAACTCCACATAGCTTTCAGCAACTATTCAAATAAATTAAAACTATGTTGATTCCTGTTGTGGCCACACACTTTCATTTTGTAATCACTCAACAGATAGAAGGCCCATTATGTCTATGCCAGCCCTCAGTACAATCCCAAGAAGCAAATTATTTTTCTAAAGCAACACACACATACAATGCCGGAGGAACTCAGCCGGTCAGGCCGCATCTACAGAAAAAAAATAGTCGACATTTCAGACTGAGACCCTTCTTCAGGACAGAATTTTCCTACAATCTATTTCCTATTATTTTAAAATAAAATCTATTATTTTTCTATAATCCATTCTCTCATTCATGCTTAATATATACTTGACTCTTCCATTAACATCCCATACCAGGAGTAATCTTGCAGTCACCAACTAATGTAACACATCCTTGGGATGTGAGAAGAAACCAGAGCATGAAGGAAACATATGGTGTAGGGGGAATGTGCAAGTTCCACAGTGAGAACGTTGGATCGGAATCAAGCCCAGGAAGGTAGAGCTCTGAAGTAGCTTTTATAGTTCACTATTGAATAACCAGTGGACGAGGATGGTTCCTTAAGGTTAACATAGCCAGGGAGAGTAGTGGGGATAAGCTTCCACTACCTTTTAAATGCTTCCAATGGCATGCACCTCAAATTGCCTCTGAGAACCAAATCTAGCTCCTGGCCTTTATGTGTGGTTTAGCTACTAAGCCTGACTGAACTGTTCCTAGTGACAGGAGAAAGGGCAAAAGTGCCTTAAAATGAATTCCTTCAGACAGTTGGGGCTCATCAGCTGTGGTTGGCAGCTCACCTAGGAGAAGGAAAACTCTGATCACAAACTTCTTCTGCCTTGCGGCTGTACCTACTCATGGAGAAGGCTTTGGGAAAAATGCAGAGCTTGAATCCCTATGTTCAGTTCAGTACTGACTGACAACTCCTTCGATGCCGCCGATGCCAAAGTGCATTGGTCTCTGCTCTTCCTTTGGATTTATTAGCTGCATGGGGAGGGGGAGCTTGCTACGTGGGCAACAACTTGCTCTCCATATCGTACTGCCTTGGCTTGCATAGATAGCTAGGACACAACATCCATGGTTGACCCTGATCAATGGAGGGCCTACAGGCAAAGATACAGGGAGCAGTTTAATCGTTAAAATATAAATGCCAGAAATAAAGTAAAGAAAATAAATTACTGAATCAGTAGCTCTATGTCTCATTAGATAATTTGAATACTGCCAATAAAATTTGATTTTATGCAAATTCTGTTTTTTTTAAAACAAGCTAGTAATAATGAAAACAAAATGATTGATGGCATATATACATCATATATGTCATTGTTTAATTTTAGATAGAGTTAAGTTAATTACTCAATGAAACAAAAGAATTACAGCAGGTGTATAGAAGGTGATACCGTATGGGTAGCTGTAGAAAATGACTTACAAAGAAATTGGCTTAGCAACAACTCATAGGACAGAACCCTTACATAACCTGGGGACTGCCAGCAGAGTTTGCAGAAACTTAGCTTGTCTAGATAATGAAAAAATTTCATCTCAAAGTTTATAAGTGTTTCAGGAAGCTTAAAGGAGAAGAATTATTGTTGTATTTTCTAAAGATATTAAACTGTCCTTGTAAGAGATGGAGTTGCATCAAATGTAACTGAATCTATTTGGATTAACTAAACATTAAGAATTTAGTTTATTAATCAGTATCTGTTATCAGCTTAAGTGTGTTTAAAGGGCTCATAATCTTTACTTAATTAAAGCGGGTCAACAATATGACATCATCATCAAAACAATCATACTAATTATGCAGACACTCTTATAAGTTTAATTTTGATCAAAAAGTTTATTATGAATTCTTAACTTCAGTGGAAGAGTGGAACCTATTTAAATAAACTGGAAAAAGTTGAAAGTATTACTCAATTTGGCAGGAAAAGTAATTCTATGAATATTCAGATAGCAAAAGGATTCTGCAAATGTACAAATAATTAGGAAGGAACTTCATGGTCAAACTAATGAAAAAGGTATCCAGAAATTTACAACTAAAAGTTAAATAGACAAATATTTTTACAAATTATAGGAAAAGAATTTCCAAGAAAATAGAGGCACTTACCATGAACAATTAAAGATAAGGATTATCAGTATCAGAAGATTACTGGACTAGCTAGTCCTCCTTCCCCTCCCACCCACCTTTTTTATTTTGGCATCTTCCCCTTCCCTTCCCTTCCAGTTCTGAAGGAGAAGAAAATGTCAATTGTTCCATTTTCATAGATGCTGCCTAAGCCTGCTGACTTCATCCAGCAGTTTATGTGTATGGACTGGAAAATAAATCTGTTATTTGCACAATTTATGGGAAAAAATATTTTAATTATGTTAAGAATCATATTACCATTAAAGACATTTGCCCCTTCCTTTCCAGTATTGATGAAGCTTGTTGGCCCAAAACATTGACAGTTTATTCCCCTCCACAGATGCTGCTAGACTTGCTGAGTTTCCCCAGCATTTTGTGTATGTTGCTCAAGATTTCCAGCATCTGCACAATCGCTTGTGTTTATGTTGTTGACATTAAGGACTGCTAAGGAAAGCTGAAACACCTTAAAGCAGATGTAGTGTAGACTGATGGCACAGCCAGTAGGCTAAAAGAATTTTTAACAAACTGCATAGGCTGGAAATCTGAGATAAAGACAGAAGATTCTGGAAATGCTCAACTGGTTATGCAGCATCAGAACAAAAAGATACTGAGTTAGCATTTCAGATGATAGACCCTTTGTCAGAACTCAGAATCAATTAAGATTATTGGACATGATGTTCAATTACCAAATGTGGCTGATATTGAAAATTATAAAATTTTCATTATAACAAGAGTATAAAATAACTTAGAATGAAGAAACTTAAAATGGATCAGGCTATAGTTCTGAATAACATAAAACACGATTAAGAATCTGGATTGTGTGATGTTCAAACTCCGTACCATTTTCTTTAACATTTGTTTTGAGTCGGGTGATTTTTCATTAAGTTGCTGAGACAGTTAGAAAAATCTGCAAATTTATAAACCTGACACCAGTCCTATGTAAGAACAGTCAAGGATTTTAATCCTTTTGATTACATCACTGCCATGAAGTTGATTCGTAAAAGGTAGTGTTAAACATGCTATCTTTTTATGCATATGTTTTTTGACTCCTAAAATTCACTCAATTGGCATCAAAAAGAATGGATTTCAGAAGGAGAGCACCAAGTTTTAATGAGACTAGGAAGTGTAATTAGCAACACTAACGGATGAATATTTTGACCACAAACTTATCCTTGCATAAAATCTTGAATAGTCCAAGTCTTGTTCCCTTTCTCTGATGAACAATACAAATCCCCTTGAAAAAGTTCAAAGCAATGGCACAAGGGCAGTTTACATCTTAAAAGAAATGTTATTCAGAAAGGATAAAAGGGCTTGTTAAGAAATACATAGACCTTTAGATGTTTTAAAACAAGTATAAGTGGATTAATTTTGTGCTACTTCACAAACAAATTAAATTGGATAAATTAGGAAAAGACATTTTATCATATTAACTATTCATGGTTTTTGATAGATAGATGTCATTGGCAAGACCAGCAGTTATTGCCTTACAGATCTTCCTGAACTGCTGCAGTCCTTTTGGTGAGGACACTCTCAAAGTGCATTTAGGTTGGAATTTACAGATTAGACCCAATGAAGATGAAAGAAAGACAATATTTGTCCAAGTTGGAGGGTAGCATACAGCTGGTTGCGTTGTCATGTTCCTGCATGTGTAGGTCAGAGCCAAATTGCGTAGTTATCTTTTCTTGAAGGATGTGTGACTTACATTCACTTCTTCGCCAGTAGGCCTCTTTCTCTTTCTTTGTTGTTTGCTAATCTTGCTTTCTAACTACAGCATCTGCCACTTGTAAGATTACAAACAGATGTAAGTAAACTTCCAGCTGACAGTTTTTTTTTGCCTTCTGGTAGTAAAGGGAAGTAAGTCTTCAGTTCTTGAAACGTAAGTGGCAAGCACTAATCATTTTGAGATTAGAACAAGTCTTGTCTAAAGACCAGCTTTGTAAACAAGTTTTGTGGATAATGGACATTCTTTCTGGGTGAAGTAAGGTTTAGCTCACTACACCTGCTTTATTACTGCTCAAGATGCAGTATAAAACTATGGGTTGTTTAATTCGGGTTGTTTCAAGCAATCAAGTTGACTCTTAAGTTAGACTCTTGCTTCGGTTTGCATTTACAAAATGGTTTGTAATTAGCCAATAACTATTTAAGATAGAAATCCTCTGAGAGTGTTAAAAGTGTTTTAAGAATGTTGTGCAAATTCAAATGTGTATCACTGTAAATAAATGAACTTTATTTTCAACTACTTTGTCAGCTGGAAGTTTCTTCTCCTTGGTAGGGAGAGCAGACCTATTGCTTGAATAGTGGGTATTGACAGCTAAATTTGCCATGGAGAAAAAACAGGAAATTACAGATAAAATGATTCATCTTGCGATACACTCAGACACATCATCAGTGATATAACCCAGGATCACAGGGTGTTTCGGGTCTTTCAATGTCAGATAGCCTCACCTTATTGTAACAGACTGTTGGGAAGCAACCCAAGCAAGCCCATCCCAATGTCACTAAGCACAGCCACATTTTGGCTTGTTCAACTGCGACCTGCACCCTCCACTTCCTACCCGTCCTCACCTCGATCCCAGTGTGTGAGATCTTCGGGTTGTTGAACTCTGTATTGCAGCATTTCTCTTGCACAGATGACCATGAACTCCTCGCTCAGGCTGCTGATGGGGAGTTTCAGTCTTCTTTTCTTCCCGCACAGGGCGACACTGCTTAAGTTCCTAGGTAGACCCAGCTGCTTATGTAGGTGCTGGCTGAACAGTCTCAGCTGTTGACAGTGGGGCATCATGGACTAGCAGAGGCCACAGGATCTGAGGGAGAATACCTTGTTTATAAATCCAAACTTTGAATTTGCTCAGCAACTCTGATATGTCCACAGCAGTCAACCATTGTGTAGCTCTTCCCCGGCTCCTTTGATGGATGCTGTGTCCTTCAGTGAGTTGTTACCCTTGCCAAAGCTCTTCACCGGCTTCTCTGATAGGCTTGAAATTTGGGCATCTCCCAGGTTAAACTGTAATTTTTCAGCCACCTTTCCTCTCCTAAATACTAAGGATCTTGAATTCTTAGTCTTTGAGGATTGGGTAGGTATTATCTCCCTTTAGTGAGAGTACTCATATCTGGTAGGGCTAAAGATCTTAGTTTGAGTTTAGAACCTTCATGGTCAGCAGCCAACATAGTCATGTTATACCAAAGGTATTATTTTAGTGTAAGGGGTTTCTTCTTTTATGTTACTGCGTAGGCTAATTAAAATGGCTTCTTTGTTATGTTAACTGCTGAGAAAGTTCTCTCACTAGCAGCTCGTTTGGGTTTTATTATTGATAAGAGGAGGAACAAACCAATTGGGAGAGATGTTATTCTTTCTTGTGTGTCTGTAAGCTATTGTGATGCGTGGGTTTTTCAGCAGAAGGCGCGATGCTGTGAGCTGGCCGACGGGGTTGACCCCGAGCCAGAGTCTGAGGTCCAGGGTCTTCAGCGAAGAGAGGAGATGAAGACAGACTCGTGTGGAGTGTCTGGTCGACCACCAAGGTTGGTCCCAGGCGGCGGGTTGAGGTGGTCAGAGGGGATCGAATGGTGGAAAGAGGACCCCGTTACTTGAGCTCCAACTGTGCACCAAGAGGTTGAACTTTGATAAGTTTGGCGCCTTTTACTTTCCTTTTATATTTTATCTCTATTAATTATATAATTTGAGTAATATCTATAAATTGTAGTCATTTAATCGTATATGGTATATTTTCTGTTATTTGTCAGGGTGGGGTACATCACACAGCATCCACACAAACTTGATTACCCAGTTTGGTGGGGTCGAAGGCTGCTTCCCCCAGACGAAAGTGAGTTGAGCGAGCCTGAGGCTTACCAGGGGGCTACATTAGAAAGATTCATTACTTAGCACTAGTCCAACTCAGAGCATACTCAACAAGTGGTCTAGCAGCCCACCTAGTATTATAAAAGGGCTGATATCCTGGTTCTGGTAGTTATGCATGCAAATACTGGTCGATATTATGAATGTGTTAATAATATATCAGAAATATGGGATAAAACTCCAATTGCTCCTCAAACTGAACATGATGAATATCATATTCTTCAAGTCAGAGTCTGGAATGATGAAGAGATGAACAGAGTAGGATGCAGGTTGGACAGACCAAACCCCACTGTGTGACCTGCTGGCCTCAAACAATCACAATTTGTATGCGATCCCAACAATGTAACAATAATTCAAACCTGGAGACAACAAATTGGCCCCTTTTCAGACAGAAACCAAGCACCCAGATGGGAAACAAATGCTTATGTGATTGGGCCTGGTGACCCATATCTTAATCCCAGTGCCTGGGGATATTGTGCATTCCTTCCAGGCACACACGAGGTAGTGCCCACACCAGTAAATCCCGGAGATGCTAATGAAACCTGGAGAACAGATGCTTGGGAACATGCACTAGAATCAGTAAAAAGATCGACTATAACCAGTAGAAGAAGAATTTGGGGATAGATTCATGTATAAGGAGCTGCTTAAGCAAACTTCCAATCAGGTTTCTAGACATTTGACTATTCAGAGTTTGCAGGCAGTATGCACCACACCACCAGCTGATGCTGAAGGAATTCTGAAGTGTGTACTTCATAATGCCAGGAGGTTTCAATCTCCTGAAATATTGAAAAGCCAATACTTAATAACAGCTTAGAGAACAAATGGCAAGGGAAGACTGAGACCCAATGTAGTTCATTCTATAATGAAATACCTTTATCCTAGTGAAAATTTCCATAGAATGTGCAGAATAGCCCTTAACAACACCCAATATATGAACAATTTCAGGTGGTTGAAGAGATTATGCAGTCCCACATGGTTATAGCAGAGTTCCTACACAAGGGCAATGAGTGCCAGCACAGGGTCCTCCCGTTTTCCCTCTAAAGGAAATGTTGGGTCAGTAACATTGCCATTAAACCAATTTCATCTCTCAGGTTCATCACATTCACAGCATACTTGTACAGCAGCCCCTCAGAAGGGAAGACATATCAGCAAACCAAATAAGTTCCCTGGAGACCACCTGCCTCAGGCAGAGATATTCACCCATAGTCTGCATGGCTGGACAGGAGGTTTAGGCCACAACATTTACCTCCAGCCCCTTTCTTTGTGGAAGAAAGCTTTAGACCAAGGTATTCCTTCTGGGATAGAGGAAAAATTCAGAGGCCCCATTGATATGATGAAGAAGAGTAGGAAACTCTCCACACACCACGAGACCTGCCTCACCTTTCATCCTCTAAATAGACAAAGAGACAGGACCCATCCCGAACGTCCACTCCCTCCCCTGCAGCTCAGGGAATGTTAATGTAATAGAGATTGCACAGGCGAATTCCAGACACAATTCTACTCAAAATGCACCATATGACAGAATAAAATTCAAACAGACCTGGTCTCACCTTTCCATATGCCAAAACTCATACTTTAGGCAGATTTGACCCTGCCATTTTGATATAGGTGCAGAAATTTCAATGCTAAATTCTATTATTATTCAAGGCAATTAACTAGGTGAGTCAACAGGGAAAATTGAAATAGTAGCACACATGAAAACGAGTGACAATGCCCAACTTTTAAAGTTCCCATGCAGATTTACGGAATTAACAAACAATACAAGTAGACTGTAAAGTCCTTACACCAGCTTGACCCAGATTGTAATAAACCTCTAACAGGAACACAGTATGCTTCCTGTTGGATTCACGCTACAATGAAACCAATAACTGATGCAAATGCACCAGATGAACGAGACATACATATTTAAAAACAGCTCAACTCTCATCAGGGTAAAATGATCAGAATGAAATTGAAACATATTTTGTAATGTGGTGACCCACTTTCTACACAGGTGAACTGGCTCACAAAATGGAGCGTGTGTCGGCAGAGAGGCCAGCCCCAAAATGGCGCTGGGCCTTGTTCTTCACCAGCAAGGGGAGAAAGCCCGCGTGTGGGAAGAGACTTTTGTAATGCGCCTCTGACGTCATTTCCGCCTGGAGAGGGCAGGAATGGAACTGCGTAAAAGCCAGTGCCGTGAAGTTGGAATAAACTAATCTCGAGTGCAACTTACAGACTGCGTGTCATTATTTCTAGCTCTGCGTATAGCACATCGCTACAGTACAGATATTATGGCCGCTTACAACAACATCCTAACTATTATGAGATGGCTGATATTGAACTGACTAAATTAGGATGCCATCCCTTCCCAAGCTAGAAACAGTGGCATATTCCCAACTATAGAGAAAAGCAATCCCTACAGGAAACTAGACTCCCTCTAGAAATAAGGGGTTTCAATAAATGAACCTTTTTGATTTAATTCACCCATATTAGGCATAGCAAAACCTGACAGACTATGGTGATTGGTCATCAACTACATCATCCTAAATAAACACACAGCACCTAATTCAACAGTCATTACAACAAATACTGCAAGGATTGACTTGTAAAAAGAATAAATCTTGTATAGATCTGGCTAATGGTTTCTGGTTTTACCCAATTCCTGTAAGTGTAAACATTACACAGCCTTTACAGCACCTATAACGTGAATGGCAGTGATGCTTCACTACCAGATGAACTCAACGCCTTCTATTCCCACTTTGAAAGGGAGAATATTGTTGTTGCATGAATTAAATTTCTGGAGAAAATTACTGGTAGATACAAAGCAGTTTCTTTATTCGACAAAACAAGGTACAGCAGGCATCATATCGAGATGCTTTCGGTGAAAAGGTCTCCTGGCCGAACGTAGGGCTTGACAATTCTATATTTACAAAGGATAGACAATGCTTTCTTTTGGAACTACATAAACTTCACGCCTCCTGATTCACATCCATCCCACAGAGGCCAGCTTCCTCTGGACTAGTATTCACAGCTTTAAGGAATGCATTGTTCCAAATTAAATCCATAATACATTCTCAAGGAACAGAAGACTGGTAGCCAAAGCCATTTGCTAAATGTAAATGATCTAAACCCAAAAATTACCATAATAAATATAACTACAGCTGTAAAGATCCCTGCTGCACCTGATGACCCTGTGATGTTTGTCACAGAAGCTGATGTTAGGCTGTCTTTAGAGAGAGTGAACCCACACAAGGTGGAAGGTCCCGATGGAGTACCTAATAAGGCTCTGAAAACCTGTGCCAACCAACTGGCAGGAGTATTCAAGGACATTTTCAACCTCTCACTGCTACAGGCAGAAGTTCCCACTTGCTTCAAAAAGGCAACAATTATATCAGTGCCTGAGAAGAATCATGCGAGCTGTCTTAATAACTATCACCCTGTAGCACTTACATCTACAGTGATGAAATGCCTTTTTTTTTAGATTATGAAGACACACAGTCCTCTTTTATTGTTATTTAGTAATGCATGCATTAAGAAATGATATAATATTTCCTCCAGGAGGTTGGTCATGGCTAGGCTGAACTCCTGCCTCAGTAAGGACCTGGACCCATTGCAATTTGCCTATCGCCACAATAGGTCAATGGCAGATGCAATCTCAATGGCTTTTCACATGGTTTTAGATCACCTGGACAACACAAACACTTATGTCAGGATGCTGTTCATCGACTATAGCTCAGCATTTAATACCATCATTCTCACAATCCTGATGGAAAAGTTACAGGACCTGGGCCTCTGTACCTCCCTCTGCAACTGGATCCTCAACTTCCTAACCGGAAGACCATAATCTGTGCGGATTGGTGATAACATCTCCCTTAATCGCAGGATTTTGCAGAGAGTGGTGCAGACCAACCACGATCTATTCCAGCTGCTACCATCTGCGAAGTGGTACCACAGCATAAAAGCCAGGACCAACAGGCTCCAGGACAGCTTCTTCCATCAAGCCATCAGACTGATGAACTCACGCTGACTTAAGGGTACTCTATATTACATTGACTGTTCAATTATTATAAATTACGATGATTGCACATTGCATTTAGATGGAGATGTTACATAAAGATTTTTACTCCTCATGTATGTGAAGGATGTAAGAAATAAAGTAAATTCAATTCAAATCAATTTCTCGCTGATGATCCACATGGTGCACCTCAGTGGTGTGTGCTTAGCCCACTGCTCTACTCTCTCTATATTCATGACTGTGTGGCTAGACATAGCTCAAAAACCATCTATAAATTTGCTGATGATACAACCATTGTTGGTAGAATCTCAGATGGAGATGAGAAGATGTACAGCAGTGAGATATGCCAACTAGTGGAGTGGTGCCACAGCAACAACCTTGCATTCAACGTCAGCAAGGCGAAAGAGCTGATTGCAGACTTCAGGAAGAGTAAGACAAAGGAACACATGCTAATCCACATAGAGGGATCAGAAATGGAGAGAATGAGCAGTTTCAAGGTCCTGGGTGTCAAGATCTCTGAGGATATATATCAATATATATACCTGATCCCAATATATCAATGCAGTTATAAAAAAGGCAAGACAGTGACTATACTTAATTAGGAGTTTGAAGGGATTTGGTATGTCAACAAATACACTCAAAAACTTCGATAAATGTAGCATGGAGAACATTCTGAGAGGTTGCATCACTGTCTGGTACGCGAGGGGTGGGGGAGGGGAGGCTACTGCACAGGACTGAAAGAAGCTGCAGAGGGTTGTAAGTTTAGTCGACTCTATCTTGGGCATGAGCCTACAAAGTACCCAGTACATCTTTAGGGATCGGTGTCTCAGAAAGGCAGCATCTATTACTGAGGACCTCCAGCACCTAGGGCATGCACTTTTCTCACTGTTACTATCAGGGAGGAGGTACAGAAGCCTGAAGGCACACACTCAGTGAATCAAGAACAGCTTCTTCTCCTCTGCCATCTGATTCCTAAACGGACATTGAACCCGTGAACACTACCTCACTTTTTTAATATATATTATTTCTGTTTTTGCACGATTTTTATTCAATGTACATATACTGTAATTGATTTACTTATTCATTTTTTATTGTTATTTTCTTCTTCTTCTTCTGTATTATGTATTGCATTGAACTGCTGCTAATAAGTTAACAAATTTCAGGACACATGCCGGTGATAATAAACCTGATTCTGATTCTGATTCTGACCTAATGGCCCACAACATCAGTGGACCAGACTCCCATAAGCTTTCCAGAATTGTCCACAGATATTTTCTGCAGGACTCATCCATAGTCTTTAAGGAAGACTAGACACTTGGCCGAGCGTTTAGCACAGATCAAGACTGCCATTAAAAGGTTGATGGACAGTGGCAATCTAATCAATATTAAAAAATTACAACTCTGTGTCGTAGAGAAGTAAATATCCTAGGTATGGTAATTACCTATCAGGGAAGTGGCTTAACCCCTGAATTTAGAAAAAAAAAGTTGATTGTGTAGGATATCAAAAAACAGTAAAAGTTTTACAGTCAACCCTAGGGCAATTGAATTATGCTAGAGCTTTCATACCGGATTATGCTCAATGGTCAACACCTTTATACAAGAAGTATACACTAAAAAATGGAAAGCATTTTGTTTTTAACCACAAAAGATTATCAGGCACAAGAGAAATTGATGGAGTTCAGCAAGGGATAAACCTCCACAAAACAGTTAAGAGTATCTGTGGTTCTGTGAATTTGTGTTTCTCCAAAACAAGTTTTTTGTTTTGTTTTGGACATCTGCTAATAACAAGGGAGAAGAAATATAAGCCTCCATACACTATACCACAGTAATTTCACCCCAACAGAACTGAAATTTACTGCCTTGGAATGATGTCTTACTATGATATTCTATGATTTTCTATTCACTTATTGCAGTAAGACCACTGCAAGGAGAGAAACAAATTTTTCAGTTTGAAAATGATAGCAAATGACCAAAAAATGAAGGGAGAGCTACCATAAATAGATATGGTTAATGGCAAATTCTTTTACAAGATGACACCTTAAAGTGGGAATACATTCCTGAGAGCAATGACTTACAACCCTTACCTTGCATCTTCTCCATGACCGGATATAGAGTGACCTCCCTTAGAACACTGTTCTCAAATGTGGTACTGTGGTGATATTTAAACGCAAACAACAGGAATTCTGTGGTGATATAACGGGTTGATCAGACCCAAACTATTCGAGTGTCTAGGAGTGTGGTAATAAGCGAACAAGCACAACAAAGTAACCTAAGCCTAATGGAAACATAGAAAACCTTCAGCACAATACAGGCCCTTTGGTCCACAAAGCTGTGCCAAACATGTCCTTACCTTAGAACCACCTATAGTTACCCATATCTCTCTATTTTTCTAAGCTCCATGTACCTATGCAGGAGTCTCTTAAAAGACCCTATCATATCTACTTCCACCACCGCCACCGGCAGCCCATTCCACACACTCATCACTTTCTGCATAAAAAACTTACCGCTGACATCTCCTCTGTACCTGCTTCCAAGCACCTTAAAACTGTGCTCTCTCGTGCTAGCCATTTCAGCCCTGGGAAAAAGCCTCTGGCTATCCACATGATCAATGCCTCTCATCATCTATACACCTCTATCAGGTCACCTCTCATCCTCCGTTGCTCCAAGGGGAAAAGGCCAAGTTCACTCAACCCTTTCTTGTAAGGCATTCTCCCAATCCAGGCAACATCCTTGTAAATCTCCTCTGCACCCTTTCTATAGTTTCCACATCCTTCTTGTAGTGAGGTGACCAGAACTGAGCACAGTATTCCAAGTGGAGTCTGACCAGGGTCCTATATAGCTGTAACATTACCTCTCGGCTCTTAAACTCAATCCCACATTTGATGAATGCCAATGCACCATATGCTTTCTTAACCACAGAGTCAACCTGCGCAGCAGCTTTGAGTGTCCTATGGACTCGGACCCCAATATCCCCCTGATCCTCCACACTGCCAAGAGTTTTACCATTAATACTATATTCTGCCATCATATTTGACCTACTAAAATGAACCACCTCTCACTTGTCTGGGTTGAACTTTATCTGCCACTTCTCAGCCCAGTTTTGCATCCTATCCATGTCCCACTGTAACATCTGACAGCCTTCCACACTATCCACAACACCCCCAACCTTTGTATCATCAGCAATTTTACTAACCCATCCCTCCATTTCCTCATCCAGGTCATTTATAAAAATCACTAAGAGAAGGGGTCCCTGAACAGGTTAAATAGGTGGGCGGTGCTCGGTGGGCCGGAAGGGCCTGTTCTGTTCCATATCTCTAAGTGAAGTGAAAAGAGATCCCTGAGGCACACTATTGGCCACTGATCTCTATGCAGAATACGACCCATCTACAACCACTCTTTACCTTCTGTGGGCAAGCCAATTCTGAATCCATAAAGCAATGTCCCCTTGGATCCCCTGCCTCCTTACTTTCTCAATAAGCCTTGCATGGGGTACCTTATCAAATGCCTTGCTGAAATCCATATACACTACATCTACTGCTCTACCTTCATCATTGTGTTTGGTCACAATCTCAAAAAATTCAATCGGCACGACCTGCCTTTGACAAAGTCATGCTGATTATTCCTAATCATATTATAGTTTGTTATCATAAAATAGAAAACACAAATAAACCACACTAAACACTACGTATTATGTCACAAAGATTTCCATTAAGATACCAGGGCTCATGATTCTCAGTCAGCACTTGATTGTTACTGTTGTTGGAGAATCTCTGAATTCTGACTCACTTGTGAAATCACCCTGGATTCAAGGCACCGACTGTGATTCCTCAACCTAGGTGAAGTCCAAAATACCAAGTGAAAGGTATCCCAACAAATAGGGAGTTCCATAAACATAGAGAGACACACAGAGACAGACAAACTCTCTGATCTTTCATTCAAACAACACGTGTTCATCAACACAGTGTTCAGCATACCATTATAAATCAATTCAGCACTTTAATGGTCCCTCCTTGTCCATTAGTCCACCAGTGTTTTGAACTTAACATTCCTTTAGTTACTAAGATGAATTCAGAAAGTTCAAAGTAAATCTTATTATCAAAGTACATTTATGTAACCACATACAACCCTGAATTTAATTTTCCTGCGGCCATACTCAGCAAATCTACAGAATGGTAATGATAACAGATCAATGAAGTATCAAGTCGAGTGCAGAAGACAACAAACTGTGCAAATGCAAATATAACTAAGTAGCAATAAATAATGGGGACATGAAATAACAAGATAAAGAGTCCTTAAACTGAGATCGTTAGTTGCGGGAACATCATGTTAAATAACATTAATATTACATATAAGGGATAAGCTTGAATCCAAAAAAGAATTCATCAAGCCTATTTGACAGACACCAAGAAAGAATCTATCAACTGAGTTCTCAAAGTGACCAACAGACATTTTGACAACAACAGACATCCTCATGTTCTAATCCTCAAAGGGTACCATCCTGATTAGCTTCAACAGTAGGGATTGCCAGCAAAAGACCAGAATATATGTCCACCACAGTGAAGAGATACTGGAATCGCTTCTTTAAAGGAAGGGACCAACATAACCTATTTGCCAAATCTGAGCAAGGGTACACCCATGGCAAATAGCTGCCAAGGGTCATTTTAAAAGCTGTCGGTCCTTAATTTCTAAACATAGACCACAATTCCCTACCACTATATAAGCTATATCACTATATGGGTGACGTACTCTGAGGAAACTCAGCAAGCAATTCATGTATTTTACCCTCAATTCCATCCAATCCCTTTGATGCCTGTCCAGAAAGACACCACTTCCATTTAACAATAGAACTCTATTGTTCATGGCCTACCTCATGAGTGAGTATGTCAGAGAGTAACCATCCCATTAGAGGAATGTCAGGGCAGAGAGAGTCTCCACTAAAGCCCAGTAACAGGCACGAAGCTGTTTCTCAAATGCTGTGTATCTGGTGGCAGTACCAGGAAGCTTTCAGGAGCAGAACCCCAGAGGCTTATTCCTCCCTCTATATTTCTTCCAGAGGCTTCACACAGCCACATCATCTTTAACAGAAGCTTGCAGTTCAAAGGGGAGACCTTCTGGACAAGGAGACAGTAGTAAGGCCAATCCAATGGCCTCCTTTGCAGCCTGAAACGCTGATTGTTGCTCAGAAGCTCACAGAAAACTAAATTTCTTTCTGGTCACACCAGACAAGGGTTGACAAATGGGAAATGTGTCGCCACCAGAATCTCAAAATACCAACAAGGCATTGGGCTTCCGGTTTTGTCATAGGGGGTGCTATGTCTAGGATCTTATTTCTGATCTTATCCAGATTATCCTTTCATGCTTAGTTCATTGTATTCCCAAAAAATAAACAGTCGTAGCTGAGTCCTCCACCTTATCGGGGTTAATTTCACATGTGATCCAGCCAAGTGCCAAGAGCTTCAGAAAACTCCTCTTCAGAGGATCTGCACAATAGCACATCTTCTACATAGTGAAGTACTTTAGTGCTGGAAGATAGGACACATTCACACAAATTCCATGCCACCACACTATGACAAATAGTAGGACTATGGACGTAAACCTGTGGAAGCCATGCAAAGGTGTTCTGAAGGCTATTCTGTGTAAAAACAAACTGATCCTGGGACTGCTCAACAACAGGGATGGAGAAGAAAGCATTAGCCAAATCAATGATAAAATATAACTGTCAGTCCCACTGGAAAGGTCCTCGATCAGGGTCACAATATCAAGAACAGCTGTTACAAGCTGATTTATATGATTTAACTGGCGATAATCAATGATCATACGCCCTGAACCATCAGGTTTCCTAACTGGCCAAACAGGGCTATTTTAAGGGGATGAGGCAGGGCAAAGCACTTCCAGGTTTAAAAGTGACTCAACTGTCTTGCTGATTTCCTTATGTCCTCCCAGGATATGATACTGCTTGGCAATTACTATTTGTGATGGTGATGGGTTTCCACTTTGCCTTTCCAACCAGAATAGTCACCTTCCTAATATTAAAAGCAAATTTGCCAAAGGGTGGTGTGATAGAGATTCCTGTTAACAAATCAATTCCCAAAATGTTTTATCATAACTGGGAGAAGAGCAGGGGGACAGACCAAGGAGGACCCAATAGCAAGGCTGACCTTTGTTCATACAGCGTCTGTAACTAACCCCCTATATTTCTGAATACTCCCTCGCTCCCCTGGTTATAGATCCAGGCTCCCATGTAATAAGGTAACCTCAGCCCCAGTGTCCACCAGGGTGATTCGTCACTGCTTATTTCCGTGTGACCACCAAAGGGTAATTGGTGCGGATAGCCTCAGGTCTCGCTCTGAGATGCTGGAAATACGAGTTTCCATAGCAACAGTGGGGGTACTGGAACCCTAGGTGATGGGCTGTGTAACCTGCCTTCCAGGTTCCAGTCCACCTAAGTTCTGATATAGCTGGAGAATGTCCAGCTTTTGGGATTAACATTACAACCCGCTGTAGAGGCCAGAAGGGTGACCGGTCCCTTTGTTTGGGCTATTGAGTGCAACCCACCTGGGTCACAGCGCTCATGGTATAACACATAAAAAACAGCTGTAGGTACACCATCAATTTTTTTTTCCTCATCCAGCCTCGCCTTCAGCAGGGACAGAAACATTTCCTTTTTACTAAGACGAGAAGAGAAGCTCTTTGATACCGGCTGCTTTGGAGCATTCCTAGTTCCGTTCACCATGCACTCAGAATACCCATGCTGCTGCCAGGGTTTTAAAGCACTTTTAACCAGCACCCATTCCCGATCTACATCTGACCCTTCAAGTTGGGCCAAAAGACTGTCCGTCCCTGCAACAGTCTGACCCTGAGCTGACCATGTCAGAGCCAGCAAGATGCCTCTCCTTGATGAGACTCCCTACTCCATCAATCAGGTTAGCATACTAAGGGAAAAGGGGACAGCCTCAGGGTCATTAAAGGCATTATTATTATAAACAGCAAATTGTATTACCATATCACAAAGGTGTGAAATACTCTCCAAGGGATTTTCCAGGGAAGAGGAGATGCATCTCAATCCAAAGGGGCAGGGTAGCGAGCATGAACAGCTTGTATGACCACTGCCCACAGGGACCGTTCAGCTCCATCAGCATGAACTGTCCACAATTCGGGGAAGACCAATGGGTCTGTTGTTAATAACACGAACTGACTCAATTCATGCAATGCACATTAAAAACAGTTGGGAGGCTTCTAAATCCCATAGGCATGTGAGCTAGCTAGTGAGGATTCCCCTGGTCTTTGAGCATAATTCTTTAACTTGGTGGTAGTTATGAATTGTGGTCCATAATTGCTGTTTATAGACTTCAATTTAGCATTCAACACCATCATACCCCAGAAACTGGTGGGGAAACTGTCTTTGTTGAGTCTCAACACCTTCCTCTGCAATTGGATACCGGACATTTTAACAGTAAGACCACAGTCAGTTTGTGTAGGAAGCAACGTCTCTCATCCCATTACGTTGAGTTGAGCATTGGCACTCCGCAAGGCTGTGTGCTCAGTCCACTGCTGTTCACACTGCTGAGGCATGACTGTGTCGTAGGATCCAGCTCAAACCGTGTCATCAAGTTTGCGGATGACACAACAGTGGTTGACATTATCAAGAGCAATGGCCAGAGGGAGGATAAGGAGGAAGTGGAAGTGGACTGGTGTGAGAAGAACAACTTGAGCCTGAACATCGAGAAGACAAAGGAGATGATTGTGGCGTTCAGGAAGGTGCACACAAACCATCCTCCTCTGTGGATACATGGCTCCTCCGTAGACAGTGTTAAGTGTACCAAGATTCTGGAGTTCACACCATGGATGACCTCACCTGGTTCCTCAACACCACCTCCCTTAACAAGAAGGCACAGCAGTGCCTCCACTTCATGAGAAGATTGAGGCAAGTATTGCTCCCCCCTCACACCACCTTAACTGCATTTTACATGAGCACCATCGAGAGTATTCTGACATTGCATCTCCATCTGGTATGGAGGCAGTTGAGCATCGAACCTGAAGTCCTCACAAAGAACTGTAGGACCAGCTGAGAGGATCATAGGGGTCTCCCTACCATTCATCGGGGACATTTATCAAGGAGTACTGCATACACAGGGCCCTTAGTATTATCAAGGATCCCACCCATTCAACCAATATCCTCTTTGATTTTCTACCCTCAGGCAGGAAACTATGATGCATAAAAACAAGAATGGTCAGGATAAAAAATAGTTTCTTCCCCCAGGCCATTAGGCTTCTGAACTTGCTGCCACATCGTATTCAAAGTGTCACTGGTTAATCTGTTCCATACCTTACAATATTTAATATTAATGCACTTTAGTTTGTATTTACGTGTAATTCATCTGTAGATTCTATCCTTATCTTCATAAGTTATTGTGTGTTATGTGTATTATGTTTACTGCTGTGCTTTACACCCTGGTTTGAAGAAACGTTGCTTCATTCCTATGTACGTTATATGGTTATATATGTTATACATATTTATGTAGTTAAATGACGATAAACTTGACTTGACTTGACTTGGTCTCAGTGGTGATAGGGACAGCCGCTGTGGCTTGATTTTGGTCATCAGCATCCCAGCGTTCCTCTTGACCTTCTATATGTCTGAGAGGGCACACTTCGATTACATTGTTCTCGTTCCCATCCAAATCATCATCATACCGGACGTCCCTATCCCAGGTATTTTGATCCCAATTCTCCTTCAGGACCATAGATCAGACCTTTACAGGATCCACCGTCATGAACTGCATTCCACGTGGTGCTTTGTTTTACAGTAACCAATCTAAGTATCATAGCAACTTGTTTAACTGCAGAGAGCTCACCGCCTTCTAGCGCTTTGCGTGCCATTTTGCTTAAGGTAGTGTTCTGAAAACACAAATAGGCCAACTCGCAGTGCAGTCACATAATTTCCTCAGAGTGCTGAGCTTTTTCAGTATTTAACTGTTGCAATACAGTCATAAAAATCCACCCTACTTGAGGCAGAGAATTCCTCTTCGAGTAAAAACTTATATGCTTAAGGCATTGTGATATTACATAAGGAAGTTTAATGTCAGACAATTCAACAAATGCCTTCTCCCTGCATCTGGGAGGACCCAACTTACACAGATCATTAGCTAGCGATCCAAAATCCTCAGAGTTATCCAACCATCCAGGGACCCGGTAAGTGTCGGGTACAGAATCGCTCAACTTGCTTGTTCACCTCCACATTTTCCTGGATCTGCTCGCTGTGCCAAAGTGTAATGGGGTGGATTGATCAGACCCTAACAAGGCTCAATTAAGCATACAAGCGCAACAAAATAACTTTATCATCGTAGGAAGCAAAATAGAGCCACACAAAATACTACTTAGTAAGTCACAGAAATTTCAGGGCTCACTATTTCTTAATCATCACTTGATTGTCGCTGTTGTCGAGGGACTCTGAATTGTGACTCACTCATAAAATCACCCTGGATCCTAGGCCCTGATTGTGATTCCTTGGTCTCGGCAAGGTCCAAAGAATGAACAAAAGGCACCCCAATAAATATGAGTTTAAACAAGCATAGAAAGACACATAGAGACAGACAAACTCTTTGATCTTTTGTTCTCATGCCATTAACTCAGCCTCATTCACAAAATGCTGGAGGAACTCAGCAGGTCAGGCAGCATCTATGGAAATGAATGAACAGTTGACGTTTTGGGCCAAGACCCTTCTTCAGGACATGAAACTTTGACTGTTTACTCATTTCTATAGATGCTGCCTGACCTGTTGAGTTCATCCAGGATTACATGTGTGTTGCTTTCAATTTCCAGCAGCTGCAGACTCCCTTGTGTTTATGATCATCTCAGCCTGGTTTGTTTCATTCAAACAACACTTGTTCATCAACACAATGTTCAGCATACCCTATAGATCAATTAGACATTTTAATCGTCACCCCTTATCCATCAGTCCACTAACATTTTGGACATAACATTCCTCTAGTTACAAAAGAATATTAATGTCACATATGATGTAAGCTAAAGTGTTGAATCCAAAAATGAATGCATCAAACCAACTTGACAGATGCTAAGAAAGGATCCATCCATCTAGCTATCAAAGTGACCAATAGACGTTTAGGCATTAACAGACATCCTCATCTTAATGGTGCCTGAGACTAAGAAAGAATCCAGCTGCTTTCAATAAACAGACATTAACAAACCCTCAATGTATAACATGCAGACTCACTATGTACTTCGATTTTACAACAAGTTAAACTGTTAATTTGAACTGTTCAGATATTCATCCAGTATTTTACAAAATTTAATTTAACACAGATGGAGCAGTAAAGAAAATCCAGAAAGATGCATTCATTTAATTACAGGCAGCAGCAGGAATTATAAAAGGATATTTTTTATCTGAAACTCAAAGTGAACCATGTGAGTTGCAAGCGCATCCTTTAGGAAATCATACATCTCAATTTGCAGAGGCTAAATCCCTAGAATTATGTCTAAAAAAAAGTAAATACAACAGATCCAGTCTTGGTACGTACTGACTCTAATTATATTAGAAAGGGATCTTCCTATCTGCTCAACTACCGGATGGAGATCATACAGAGAAAGACTACTTCCATATTTGTCCATGTGGAGGAATATTTATGAATTATTATTGACTTGACCATTAGTATAGGTGTTACACATCCCAAGGCGTACTGCAGTCCACGTACATAGGTATAGTAATAGATGAGCCAATGAACCAGCAAAACAGGCTGTTGGGATGAACCATACTATGGTAAAGGAGGTCAAGGTTTTGGTAGTAACTAAGCAACAAATAAAAAATAACCAGGATGAAGTTTTAGGAATTCTCTTAGATACTATTGAACCCAATTCCAAAGGATTTCCAAAATGGTAGAGCTATGAAGCTGATGGTAAAGATAAGGTTTGAGTTTATCTAAAAGATAAGAAGCAAACACTTCTTATGTTTTCCTATGCCCACAAGCAGGAATCACCGACTCAAGAAGCCCAAGAAGGATTCAGATACAATCATGGCAGCGAATGTGCCACTCATGCAAAATTAGCCATGTTATACTGATGGCCCTACATGTTGAGTGACTGTAAGCAATTTGTTGCAAAATGTAAAGAATACCTTGCCTATCATAAAGGAGCAGTCACAAGACCACTTCCTACAAGACAAACTAAACTCAATGCACTGATGCAGATGTGGCAAATTGATTATATGGGCCCCATTTCTGGCATCCCAAGGCAACCCACCTTATCAGAAACCTAATAATAGGTATATTTTTGTGATAGGTGAACTTTGTATGGGATACAGTATATATGGTTAGTCCGCTCAACTTCTTGCGGTGAGACCACAACCATCACAGCACTCTGAAACTCTATATACGAACATGTTGGCACCCCCACCGGCATGCATGCCGAACAAGGGTCTTCCTTCTTTGGTAAAGGCTTTCAGGCCATGTGTGAACAGGCAGGCATACAAGTGGAGTACAGCACTTCATTCCACCCATAATTGAATGGCACAGTGGAGCAAAGGAATCAGGAGATTAAGCAAGGCCTAGCAAAACTGGTTTCCTCCGGAGGCCAAAAGTGGGCTACACTTGCCTCTGAAGTGCAAGTGTCCATAAACAATATGCCAATTGCAAAAATAAGAGTACACAAGAATGTTACACTTTATTATTTCATGTATAATATTCAATTAAATACATCCCTCATCACCTATACCCAATACAACTCTCCTCAGGGAACTCAAGAGAAAGCAGAGGAACCTGACAAGACAGGTTGGAGTTCACAAAAATAAGACTTAGTCCAAGAAAAGACATGCCAGATAAATAATTTCGACTCTAGTTTCCATCCTAAATGGAAACCTCCTTGTATCATTGCCCAGATATCAAGGTCATCAATGATAGGACTGTGTAATCGAAACACAGAAGGAAAACAAGACTGTAGGTAAAACTGACTCCATGGACTATATTAAACCTGTCCCAGCAGGATTTATCCCACCCCCCCAGAATGAGTGGAACCCCTATATTAGATTGGTAAAGTGGTCCACCATGAACTCGCACACCCTGACGGGAAGGGGGAGGGGGTGAGATGTATTCAAAAGGTGAGACACATGTTAGGATAAAAAAAAACATAAAAATTCTTCTTATTTTTGGAAAACCTTATGTGTACATTGCCCAGGGATGATATGTTTAAAATGCATTGTTGTTTTTAAGCATAAGACAGACTCAAACTCCAGAAGGGCCTGTTATCATGCTGTGTTTCTAAATAAAATTAAAAAAAAACCTACCACCATTCACTTTATTACGATGGACAAAAAAAGTGACAGATGGAATACAGTGTCAGGAAACGTATGGCCGTGCATTTTGGTAGAAGGAATAAAAACATAGACTATTTTCTAAATGGGGAGAAAATTCAAAAATCTGAGGTTGAGTCCGTGGTGAGGAAATCAAATGTGATGTTAGCATTGCTTCCAAGAGGACTAGAATATAAAAACATGGATGTAATGTTGAGGCTTTATAGAACACTGGTGAGGCTTCATTTGGAGTATTGTGAGCAGTTTTGGACCCGTTTTCTAAGAAAACATGTGCTGACATGTTCAAAGGAGGCTTACTAAAATGATTCCAGTATTGAGAAGCTTGTCATATGAGGAGCGTTTGATGGCTCTGGGCCTCTACTCACTGGAATTCAGAAGAATGAGGGGTGACCTCATTGAAGCCCATCCTCTCAGTGCTGAGCAGCCATAACACTTGTCCCTATCTGCCTAACACTGTCAATGAAAGGCATTCTCTTTCCACCAAACCACTAAGAAATGTTTAAATTCCATAAGAATTCACAAGAGTGCAATGTTTCGAGATTGAAAATGGAATGCATTCTTTGACCTCATACTAGATATCACTGAACTGCTGTTCGGCAAGCCTGGACCTCTGGGTCAGTAGTTTGGTTGGTTGCCATGCCGACATAATCAACCCCTATGTGTACAGCCTCAACAGCTGACTGTGAGAGGCAATCAACCATGGCATTATTTTTCCCCTTTATAGTTGTATATCAGTAGTAAACCTTAAAATGTAGGTGGTGTTGCTGTCTTGCAGACCAAGGGTCTAATATTTTGGCCATTGCATGTACAAGGGGTTTTGCACATGATGCCCAAGAAAGTCACTGGCTAACAACCCAAAATGGCATTTAGCAGGGTTAGTAATCAACCCATGTTGGCTTATGCACTTGAAAAGTGTGTGGAGATGAGATACATGTTCGGGTTTGGATGCACTGGCGACAAGTATGTCATCCAGATAAACAGAAAAGAAAATCTAAGTCTTTTAATACAGAGTCCATCAGCCGTTGGAAAGTCTGTGCTGCATTTTTCAGCCCAAACGACATGTGCAGAAACTCAGAGGCCAAACAGGATTATCACAGCCATTTTGGGAATGTCCTCCAACCAGCCCCTAACTAGATTGACTTTGGAAAAAATAGCTTTATGGCTAAATATGCCGAAAGTCTTGGATGTGTGGGACTGGGTAACTACCAGGGGTGGTGGCCTCGGTAATTGCCACACGGGCAGCAAGCACCATCAGAGGGACCAAATGGAGGAGTGAAGCTCAGGGGCTATTCGACTGGCGTACAATGCCAGGTCTTTCCATTTCATGGTTGTCTATGTGCACAGACATGGACTGGTGGGCCAGTTGTAGAAATGTGGTGCTCGACCCCAAGTTTTGTGATTCTGGTGGAGAACGTGTGCTTGGTGAAGTTTGGGAACTTGCCCAGCAGTCGAGGAAACTCATTTGCGGAGGGGCATGTGCTTGATAGAGTCGTGGGGAATTTGTTGGGGGAGCAGGGCAATGACCCAGAGTCCTTGACATCCACAAGCCAGTAGTTCTCACGATTGAGTAATAGTCCTTGAGTACATGGGAACTCTGCATCGAGCAGAGGTCTAACCACTTTATCCAGGATAAAGTCTAACATGTAATGTCACCCGCTCACCCTTCGTGTCTCATAAGTCTGGATCTTGCTGCCATTGGTGACGTCCAGTGAGGTTTCCGAGCTCTTTGCCTTCTCATCAATTAGCAATACTCGCAGCATGCTGACTTGAGCACCTGTGTCACACAGGAAGCGTCAACCTAAAAGGGTGCCTGGAATGATCAGTAAATGACTCTGGCAGTGGGAACCCACTGTGTTCACAGACCTCTGATGTTCTGATACACCGGCACTGTTGAATCTGCAAGACAGTCAGCACTTCCTAATGTTTGTACCAAAGCAAGGGTGGTAAAAACACAGGCCAAGCATCATCTGTTTCACAGCTGTGGGCATACTTACGTTGGGGGACTTGGCTTATTGAGGTCGAGAAAGGAGAAGGAATGATGCACCACTGCCTGGCGAGTGTAGACTATCAGCTATTTTATCAAACTCCTTATAGACCTTCACAGGTGCATTAGCGGGGGCTATGTGAACTTGAGCAGGCATTTGCTGCATAACGAGCTCTTTTAAAATAAAAACAAGGATGATGATTTCCCAGGAGAGACAGCATGTGGTCCATTAGCTCTGATGACTTGGCATCACCAAGGCTGGGCAAGGAGAGCAACTGTTTGGCGTACTCAGACTCCGATAGTCCAAAGTCTGTAAAAGGTGAGTTTTCAGTGATCGGTATTTATCATGGGTGTTCTGGTAGACTTATCATTCTTGCGTCCAAGGAATTACTGACTGACGCTACCAAATTAAAAAAAATTATTGTCATCAGTGGGATTTCTCACAGCGTGAATTGGGCCTCGGCTTGTACAAACCAAGCCATGGCATCTTGCTCCCAAAACTCTGGCAGTTTCAAAGTGACTGTGTGCTGACATGTTCAATATCTCTGAAATGATCCTAGAGCACCAAGGTCACCAATGTATGTTTTTGCAAATAAAATAATGTCAGACATTTTATGTTAAAGAAAAAAACGTAACACATTTTATTGAACTCCAAAGCCTGAACACAAAACGTAGTAAAAACCCTTTACGCAATTATGTCATCATGTGAGACCCACCTCAAAGTGAACCCCAACTCAATGTCGTTTGCTGTGAATTATGTACAAACTCCATTTCCAGAAAAGTTGGGATATTTTCCAAAATGCAATAAAAACAAAAATCTGTGATATGTTAATTCACGTGAACCTTTATTTAACTGAAAAAAGTACAAAGAAAAGATTTTCAATAGTTTTACTGACCAACTTAATTGTATTTTGTAAATATACACAAATTTAGAATTTGATGGCTGCAACACACTCAACAAAAATTGGGACGGAGTTAAAATAAGATTGAAAAGTGCACAGAATATTCAAGTAACACCGGTTTGGCAGACTCCACATTAAGCAGGCTAATTGGTAGCAGGTGAGGTATCATGACTGGGTATAAAAGTAGCATCCATCAAAGACTCAGTCTTTGCAAGCAAGGATGGGTCGTGGCTTACCCCTTTGTGCCAAAATTCGTGAGAGAATTGTTAGTCAGTTCAAAAGGAACATTTCTCAATGCAAGATTGCAGAGAATTTAGGTCTTTCAACATCTATAGTACATAATATTGTGAAAAGATTTAGAGAATACAGAGACATCTCAGTGCGTAAAGGGCAAGGTCAGAAACCACTGCTGAATGCGTGTGATCTTCGAGCCCTCAGGCGGCACTGCCCAAGAAACCGTCATGCTACTCTGACAATTAAGGAGGAAGCCATACATCATCTCTATGCAGAAATGCCGGCGAGTTCTCTGGGCCCGAGCTCATCTCAGATGGACCGAAAGACTGTGGAACCGTATGCTGTGGTCAGATGAGTCCACATTTCAGCTAGTTTTCGGAAAAAACAGGAGTTGAGTTTTCCGTGCCAAAGATGAAAACGACCATCCAGATTGTTATCAGCGAAAGGTGCAAAAGCCAGCATCTGTGACGGTATGGGGGTGCATCAGTGCCCACAGCATGGGTGAGTTGCATGCATGTGAAGGTACCATTGACTCTGAGGTGTATATTAGGATTTTAGAGAGACATATGTTGCCATCAAGGCAATGTCTCTTCCCGGGACGTCCATGCTTATTTCAGCAGGACAACGCCAGACCACATTCTGCACGGGCTACAACAGCATGGCTTCGTAGACACAGAGTGCGTGTGCTTGACTGGCCTGCTGCCAGTCCAGATCCATCTCCTATTGAAAATGTATGGCGCATCATGAAGAGGAGAATCAGACAACGGAGACCACGGACTGTTGAGCAGCTGAAGTCTTATATCAAGCAAGAATGGACAAAATTTCCAATTGCAAATCTACTACAATTAGTATCTTCAGTTCCAAAATGATTAAAAAGTGTTATTAAAAGGTGATGTAACACAATGGTAAACATGTCTCTGTCCCAACTTCTGTTGTGTGTGTTGCAGCCATCAAATTCTAAATTTGTGTATGTTTACAAAATACAATTAAGTTGGTCAGTAAAATTATTTAAAATCTTTTCTTTGTACTTTTGTCAGTTAAATAAAGGTTCATGTGAATTAACATATTACAGATTTTTGTTTTTATTGCATTTTGGAAAATATCCCAACTTTTCTGGAAATGGGGTTTGTACATTTCCACCATTTACATTACCCTCCAGTGGGAAGAATGAAATAAAAGGGCAGGTGCTGTATTTCTCACTGTCACATGAGAATGTCCTTTAAGTAGTGGAGCTGTGGAGATGGAAAAGTGAACCAGGGAGTCACAGAAGAAATGGTCCCTCCTGAATGCTGAAAGGAGGGGAGAGAGGAAGATGTATCCAATGTTGGAATCCCTTTGAAGATAGTGAAAATTAAGGAGGATGATCCATTGAGTTGAAGGCTTGTATGAGGTGGGGGAAGATGAGGACAAGAGAATTCCAATACTTTTTTTTGGCAGCAAAGATAATGAAGTTTTGAAGTTCCCTGCTACAGCATTGAAGACATACTGATTCATCTCAGTCACTTAGTGCCAACAACCCTATTTTGTGTGCCTGTAGTTCTCAAAGAAAGTAGGTTGAAGAAACAGATTTAATGTCTGAATCAAATGTCTCTATATTTACGTTCAGAAGGATTTTGATGAAAGCCTCAGAGAGACCTACCAGTGCCTTGTCTGAAGAAAAAGCAAACTAAAAGAATGAAAGAAGGAAAAGAGGTAGAGGAAGCATAACCAGTACCATCATAAGTTTAATGGAAGAAAATTAAGGAATGGAGCCTGTACAAGAATGAAACAACAATTGTTTGCCTATTGTCTCCTAAGCTGTTCCAGTGATGCCTAGTCAAATCTCAAGGAACAACACCTCTTCTGTTTGGCACATTTCAGCTTTTGAAAACCAAATTTAATTCTTCAATTTTAGGTAATAACTGTTTTACTGCTGGATATTTCAGTTTCTATTTGTTTCTTTGTTCCCTTTCTTGTCTGTCAGTACCTGCTGAGAAAGTACAGTAGCATAGTGGTTAGCACAATGCTTGACAGGCAATCTGAGTTCACTTCCCACCACTGCCGGTAAGGAGATTGTATGTCCTCCCTATCACTGCAAGGGTTTTCTCTGGGTGCTCCTGCTTCCTCCCACAGTACAAAAATTACTGGTTGATAGGTTGATTGGTTATTGTAAACTGTTCCATGATTAGGCGAGGGTTAAATCAGGGGATTGCTGGGAAAATGGCTCAAAGAGCCAGAAGGGCCTTCTCCACTATGTATCTCAATAAATAATTAACAAGTAATTATTCCAAGACAACTTTATTCTTCGCTGCATGTAAATTGGGTTATTATTGTCACATGTGCTAAGGCATATTGGAAAAACTTTGTTTTGCATGCCATCCGTACAGATCAGTTCATTACAATAGGGCATTGAGGTAGTACAAGGGGAAACAATAATAGAACACAGAATAAAGTGCTACAGCTACAGAGAAAGTGCAGTGCAGTTACATAATAAGTTACAAGGCCATAGATTGTGAGGTCAAGAGTCCATCTTATCGTACTAAGGGGCCATTCAATAGTCATGTAACACTGAGATAAAAACTGTCCTTGAGCCTCGTGGTTCTTGCTTTTAGGCTTTTGTATCTTTTGTATCAGCTGTTCTCTCCAATCTCTCTAGTCCTCCTTTCTTTAACTTAGCCCACTTACTTTCTTGCTTCAGTTTTGATGAGCTATTGATCTAAAAAACTGATGAATATGATACATATTCCTATTCCTCTTGACTCATTGGGAAAATCTTACCAATCTATGTTGATACCATCATGACATTCATCTGGTCATCACTCTTATAGTACCAACCTTTCAAATAAAAGTAAATATAACTTGCTGAGCTTACCAGCTGTACCAGAACCCACCTTTTGAATCTCCATTTCTTACCTTGTTTTCATGGAACACAAACTGTCTGGGAATAATGAAATAGTTAAAGTTACTCATTTCCAAGGTGCAATTCAGTTTGGGGTGCAAGGTATGCTTTAGATGATGTGTGTTTTTTGCTGACTCTACAATACATGTCAATTCTCAATTGTTTACTTGTTTTCATGGCAATATCTTGAAATGAAATAGCCATATGGTGTTAAGATAGGAACTGGGACATTGCAATTCAGTTACATCTTGAATCACAAATAGGTTGATATCTGGTGTATTTGTAGTTCATTTCTGATAGTCTTGTTTACACCATTTATCAAACAATCATAAATCAGCAATAATTACACTTATGAGAGACTTCCAATACAGATATCAAGCATTGTTTTATGGAGAAAACAATTGGTGACATTATATCTTCATCCCAAATATGTAATATCTCTACTGGTCAAAGGTAATCAGGATAGAAATTCATCTTCTGTCAAATGGGCTAAACTCTATTTAGTGCAAACAACTGAGGAAAAACTTCTACCAATTCTGTGTGTCTGGAGTTATCAATCAGAGAAATATGTTTAAAAAGATAGATTTACTGTCTGATTTAAATACCTATTGCATTTGTGTTCAGAAAGATAATTATGGAAGTTTTAAAGAGAGCCACAAGTGCCTTTCCTGGAAAAATAGGAAGCTATAAAAATGTCTTCAAGCTATAAAAAACCAGCCATCTGTAAAACAAGAAATATTGCATATCTGACACATTGTGACATTTAAAAAAAAATTGAACTGCTATAAGCTTGTTGTACTTGATTCTATGATAAGTAACACAAAGTAAAACTGAAAAATTCTGTGTAGAATAGACTCTCTCCATTAACATCAATCAGGCAAACCATGCTATAAAATGAATGAGCGCATCAAATAACAGAGCTTGAGCATAATTTTTCCTGAGGTCAATTATCCTACAAATATTTACTACTCAAACTCATTCTAAGATTAATTATTTCATTTTAACATAATGCATGACAATACTTTATGAATTTCACCTTGTGATGCCCAGTTGTGCCAAGCCTCACAACTAGAAATAACATTTTAATTAATTTATTTAGTGATACAGAGTGAAAAAATCCTTTTTGGCTCTTCGAGCCACATCGCCCTAGCAACCCCCAATTAACACTAACCTAATCACAGGTATAATTTACAATTAACCCACCGGTATGTCTTTGGACTGTGGGAGAGAACTGGAGGACCCATGCACTCCATGGGGAGGACGCACTGTACAGAGACACCTTAAAAAACAGTGCTGGAATTGAACTTCAAATTTTGAACCCTAACAACAGATGTTGGTTATTATATGTTTATTTTATGATAAGCAATTCCAGTTTCCTCTCTTCCACATGTCATGAGTTTGAATTGTGCCTGCTATAAAATTTGTTTGATAAGAAAATGTAGGATGTAAACATTGGCATCCTGGATATAGTCTGGTCTTATATTATGTCTCAACAGAATAAAAAGTGAAAATCTTTTCTATAGTGAGCCCCACCCTACTTCTAAATATGAAATATCTGGTTTCATATGAATATGTTGATTTGGCTGAACTCTCCCTTTGATTTGATTAGACTCAACTTTATTGTCATTCTGCTGAGTACAGATACAAAGCCAATGAAATGCAGTTAGTATCTGACCAGAAATGCAAAGAGTAGTGTTATTTACAAAATAACTGCGAATAAAAAGTAAGTGCTACAGCACATAAATATGAACGTACTGAGTCAGTACAATGTCGGTGCAATACTGCTTAGTGCTGTGATGTGAGGTTCAACAGGGTCACAGCCTCAGGGAAGAAGCTCTTCCTGTGACTGCTGGTGTGGGAGCGTTGGCTCCTGTAGTGCCTACCGGATGGGAGGAGAGTAAAAAGTCCATGGTTAGGGTGAGATGCACCCTTGATAATGCTTTTCGCCCTGCCCAGGAAGCATTTATGGTAGATGTTCTCAATGGTGGGCAATTGGGTGCCGACAATCTGCTGGGCAGTTTTTAGCACATGCTGGAGTGCTTTGCGGTCCGATACGAGACAATTGCCATACCACATTGAGATGCAGTTGGTGAGTACGCTCTCAATGGTACAGCAGTAAAAGTCTGTCAGTATCCTGGGACAGAGGTGAGCTTTCTTGATGCTCCGTAGGAAATAAAGGCGCTGTTGCACCTTTTTGATCAGGATGGAGGAGTTCAGGGACCAGGTGAGATCCTCGGAAATGTGGACACCAAGGAATTTGAAGCTTGATACACGCTTCACTACTGCTCCATTGATGTAGATGGGCATGTGAGTGTTGCTCCTAGCATACCTGAAGTCCACAATGATCTCCTTGGTCTTCTGGGTGTTAGGGGCCAGGTTGTTGTCGGCATACCATGCAGCCAGGTGCTGGACCTCGTACCTGTAGGCCATCTCGTCATCCCCTCTGATCAGGCCAACCACCGTGGTGTTGTCTGCGAACATGATTATGGAGTTAGAACCATGTACAGGAAAAGGGTTCAAGAGCCTGATGTTTGAGAAGTAATAACTCTTCCTGAACCTGGTGGTGTGGGTCCTGAGGCTCCTGTAACTTCTTCCTGATGGCAGCAACAAGAAGAGAGCATGGCCTGGCTGGTGGGGGTCCCTGATGATAGATACTGCTTTCCTGTGGTAGCACTCTGTGTGAATGTGCTCAATGGTGCGAGGGCTGGACCGTAGTCACTACTTTTTGCAGGATTTTCCATTCAAGAGCATTGGTACCTCCATACCAAGCTATTGTCCAACCAGTCAATATACACTCCACCATACATCTATAGAAGTTTGTCAAAGTGTTAGATGTCATGCAGAATCTTTGCAAACTTCTAAGGAAGTAAAGGTGCTGCCATGCTTTCTTTGTAATTGTACTTACATGCTGGGCCCAGGACAGGTCCACTGAAATGGTAACACCTGGGATTTTAAAAAATGCTGATCTTGTCCTGGTCTGATCTCCCCCGATGAGGACTGGTTCATAGATTTCTGCTTTTCTCCTGCTGAAGTCAATAATAAGCTCCTTGATGTTGCTGACATTGAGAGTTAGCTTGTTGTTGTGGCACCACTCAACCAGATTTTCATTGTCCCTCCTTTTTGCTGATTTGTCACCATCTTTGATTTGGCCAATGACAGTGGTTGAGTCAGCAAACTTGACTATGATATTGGAGCTGCGCCTAGCCATACAGACACAAGTGTAAAGCAAGTAGAGCAGGGGGCTAAACACAGCCTTGTGGTGCACCTGTGCTGAATGAGATCATAGAGGAGATGCTGTTGCCAATCCGAACTGACTGGGGTCTGCAAGTGAGGAAATTGAGGATCCAATTGCTCAAGGAGGTATTGAGGCCAAGATCTAGGAGCATATTGATTGATCTGGAAAATACTTTTTCTGAGTCATCTTCTATTTGTCTAAGCTAATCACATTTAGGAGGCTCACGATGTTAGACTGAAGGCAAAGGTACCTGACAGATTAAAATGCATGCATATTGACCCCTTGCATTGAGCATTTCCATTCTTTACATTTGAGCCAAGGCTCTCTTGAACTTCCACAGATGCTATTTTTTTTTCACAGATTTTGTGTTTCAATTTTCCTCAAACTTCTTGGCACAGTGGTGTAGGAATTAGCAAAATCTTTACAGTGCCAGCAATTCAAGATTCAAGGTTGTTTATTGTCATTCTTCAGTACAGTGTAAAGGAGAACACAATGTTTGTAACTAGTGATCTGATGCAGCATAAAAAAGAACAATAAGTATAAAAAACAATTAAAGAGCACTTAAACACTGTATAAATACATGATTAGCTTATATACTGTACATAGACTGATCTTATGTAAATCAAGTGAAGCTCGGTACAGAAGTCTCTGTACATAAGGTGACAGGACATGATAAAGTGGTGGTGGTGAGGAGTGTGGTTGGTGGGTTAAAGGGTGGAAGTACTGAGCAGCCTGATGGCTTGATTCATCACCATGTTTGATCCAGCCAACAACAGTGGTGTCATCAGCAAACTTAAATACGGTGTTGGGGCTGTGCTTAGCCTCACAGTCATAAGTGTAAAGCGAGTAGAGCAGGGGGCTAAGCACACAGCCTTGTGGTGCACCTGTGCTAATAATGCAGATTGTGGAAGAGATGTTGTTGCCAACCCAAACTGACTGTGGTCTGCAAGTGAGAAAATTGAGGAACCAATTGCACAAGGTGGTATTGAGGCCAAGGTCTTGAAGCTTATTGATTAGTTTTGAGCAGATAATGGTATTGAATCCTGAGCTGTAGTCGATAAAGCGCAGCCTGATTCATGCATCCTTACTGTTCAGATGTTCCAGGATTGAGTGAAGAGCCAACGAAATAGTATCTGTTGTGGATCTGTTGTGCTGGTAGGCAAATTGGAGTGGATCCAAGTCATCTCCCAGGCAAGAGTTGATATGTTTCATCATTAACCCTTCAAAGCACTTCATCACAGTGGATGTAAGTACTACTTGAAGATAGTCATTAATGCAGGTCATGACATTATTCTTAGGCACCAGTATAATTGAAGACTGCTTGAAGCAGATGGGTACCTCAGACTGCTGAAGCGAGAGGTTAAAGATATTGATGAACACTCCAGTCAGTTCATGAGCACAGATCTTTAGTACTCGGCTAGGTACCCCATCTGGGCTGGTAGCTTTCAGTGGGTTTACCCACATGAAGGATGCTCTTACATTGGCTTCCGTGGTTAAATCACAGGGTCATTGCGTTTTCTGAGAATCCGTGAAAATTCCTCCATGTTTTGCTAGTCAAAGTGAGCATAGTAGGCATTGAGCTCTCCTGGGAGTGAAGCATTGTTGTCACCTACATATATGTTGCTTGGTTTCATTTTGTAAAAGTAATAGCATTCAAGCCCTGCCACAGCTGTCGAGCATACTTCAATGATTCAAGTTTGGTCCAGAACTGCCTTTTCGCATATGAGATGGCTCTCATAATTCCATACCAAGGTGTATGTCCATGGGCTCTTCTATTGCCCTGTTGAGGCCAGATACAGATTTTAAAAAACCTCATATTCCATCTTGTTTGTCTTCAATCTGAAGGAATAAACATTGATTTCTCTAACTTTGAGTAACCACACCCCTTTGCACCTTTTTTGTATCCTACTGGATGCTATCACTCCATCTTTTCCTACTCGCACCCTCTTAACCATCATCTTTACAGTTCTCCCACCAGCTCCCCTCCTTACATGCTTCCCTTTATTCCATGTTCCACTGTTCTCTCTTATCAGATTCCATCTTCTGCAGCCCCTTATTATTTCCATCTACCATCTTCTTACATGTTTCCCAACCTATTTCTTCCTTACCTTAATCTACCTGCCAGCTCTTATACCACACCTTCCCCTATTCATCTCCCCCACACCCCTCTCTCCAGTCCAAATGAAGGGTCTTGACCCATCATGTCGACTGTCCACTTCCCGCCCGACCTGCTGAGTTTCTCCTACTGCTTTGTCCGTTGCCCCCAATTACCAGCATCTGCAGTCTTGTGTCTCCATTTGCTGTTAATGTTGAGACTCCAAAGAAGAGAAGAAATTCCTTTACTTATGCCTTGAAACAACTCTTTACTAGCCCAAAGGGTTCTTTGTTTTCATTTAGCTAACATAGAATCTTTTATAAATATTAATTTCTTTGTTGGTTTCTTTGAGATATTTCATATATTTTAGTGAAGTCAGTCTTCTTATCTCTGCATTATTTAATATAACTCCTGCACAAACTGTTAATTCTGTAGCATGGCATACCAAATGAAATCAGTAATTATTGCTCACCAGTCACAAACTTAAAATCCTGATCTACACTTGATCATGCACAACAGTTGTTCCCAGGCTTACATATTGTTTGGACTTTCTGATTAAAAACTATGTCCTTAATGATATTGTTCTACAAACAGGATAATGTGCAATATAAATATAGCAACAGATTAAAATATCAGATGTATTTAAACACTATTAATATTACAGTAAAAATTCAATTTTGGCAATTGATGTATTAAAATTAATCCCTTGGTAACTATAGCTTCAACAATTGTCTTTATTAGTGAAACTTCTGATTAAAAAAACACTGTTTGATTTCAGGATGTGGCAATAAAATTAACATATAACTCAGTCATTTTTATCTATCAATCTGTTGATTCCTTTCACATGTCAGAAAATCAAGTTTTAAAACAGACCTAAGTGTCAACAGCAACTAGTATTTCTATTAGCAATAGAGCCAGAAATGCTTTCCTCAAAGTTCTCTCACATTTGTTCCCCAATTTAAAGAAGCAACTATTTCCCATCTTAAAGTGCTTTATGATTCTCCAATGCCATATATCCTGCTCCTCAGCCCATTGATCCACCTACAAAAAGCATACGCAAGTTTAGGCTAATGATATCAAAGCAAGATGTTGCAGAAATTGAAAACAGAATGGAAAAAGAATGAAAATACTAAAACACAGCTGGTGAAACAGAATCCATGAAGGGAAATTAACATTTCTTGTTGACAATTGAGCCAAAAAAAATCACTTAAATATAGAAAAATATCAGGGATTGCCTTCTGCCTGGTATATCCTCTTTAAATCACACATATGCTGGCTTAGTCAAGAACATAGAACAGTAGAGCACAGGAACCACATGGTTGTGCCAAATAAGTTAAATTAATTATATTCCTACGAAACTAATTTATGTGCCTACTTAAAAACCTCCTGAATCCTCTATCATCTTTACCTCCACCACCAACAAGACATTCCATCTCTTTTGAACTCAGCCCCTCTTACCTTAAATGCATGCACTCTGGTATTAAACATTTCAACCCTGGGAGAAAGGTACTGGCTGTCTCTACAATATGCCTCTCATAATCTTATATGCCTCTGTCAGATTTCTTCACAGCCTCTGTTACTCCAGAGAAAACAATTGAAGTTTGTCTCGTCCCTCCTTATAGAACATGCCCTCTCATTCAGGCAACATCCTGGCAGACTTCTTCTGCACCCTCACTGAAGCCTCCACATCCATCCTATAACGGAATAACCAGAATTGCTTACAATACTCCAGACTCGGCCTAAGCAGAGTTTTATGGACTTTTTTTATTAAGTGCAATTGTGAACAATAGCCAGATCAGAAATGCTGATCAAGTCAACTAGTTCCCAAAGAGAACTCTGATAGGCCAATCAGATGGTTCACTGCTGCTCAGTGATAACAGGCACAATGGTTGCTAGCCCCGTACCCCAGAAACACACTTGAGAGGTGCGGTGGAGGTATGTGCTATGCATGACCTGATCTGAAAGTGTCATGTTGACTCATAACAGATCGTGTTCACGGTGGAACAGTTTAGTCAAGGATGGGGTGATCAGCACAGATGGACAAATTATACCTCCATTACCCCAGATTAGATTAGATTAGATTAGATACAACTTTATTGTCATTGTGCCGAGTACAGATACAAAATTAATCAAATGCAGTTAGCATCTAATCAGAAATGCAAATAGTGTTATTTACAAAATAACTGCAAATAAGAAGTAAGTGCTACAGCACACAAATATAAAAGTACTGAGACAGTACAATATGGGTGCAATACTGCTTAATGCTGTGAAGTGAGGTTCAGCAGGGTCAAAGCCTCAGGGAAGAAGCTCTTCCTGTGCCTGCTGGTGTGGGAGTGAAGGCTCCTGTAGCACCTACCAGATGGGAGGAGAGTAAAAAGTCCATGGTTAGGGTGAGATGCATCCTTGATAATGCTTTTCGCCCTGCTCAGGCAGCATTTATGGTAGATGTTCTCAATGGTGGGCAATTGGGTGCCCATAATCCACTGGGCAGTTTTCACCACACACTGGAGTGCTTTGCGGTCCAATATGGGACAACTGCCATATCACACTGAGATGCAGTTGGTGAGTATGCTCTCAATGGTAGAGTGGTATCCTGGGACAGAGGTGAGCTTTCTTGATGCTCTGCAAGAAATAAAGGCGCTGTTGCGCCTTTTTGATCAGGATGGAGGAGTTCAGGGACCAGGTGAGATCCTCGGAAATGTGGACACCAAGGAATGTGAAGTTTCATACACGCTCTATTACAGCTCTGCTGATGTAGATGGGGACATGAGTGTGGCTCCTAGCACGCCTGAAGTCCACAATGACCTCCGTGGTCTTCTGGGTGTTAAGGGCCAGATTGTTGTCAGCACACCACGCGGCCAGGTGCTGGACCTCGTTCCTGTAGGCCGTCTTGTCATCCCCTCTGATCAGGCCAACCACTGTGGTGTCGTCTGTGAACTTGATTATGGAGGAACGCAGTCATAGGTGAAAAGGGAGTACAGAAGAGGGTTCAGCACACAGCCTTGAGGCATGCCGGTATTCAGGATGAGAGTGGAGGAGGAGAGATTGTCTAACTTAACTGATTGGGGTCTGTTAGTCAGAAAGACCAAGGTCCATTTGCAGATGGATGAGCTATTACCAAGCTGGTGAGGTTTGGCAATCAGCTTGGAAGGGATCACAGTATTGAATGCCGAACTAAAGTCAATGAACAGCACTCTGACGTAAGAGTTGGGGCTGTCCAGGTGGGTCAGGGCAGAGTGAAGTGCAGTGGAGATGGCATCCTCTGTTGACCTGTTGGTGCGATAGGCAAATTGATGGGGGTCCAGGGGGCAGGCAGGATTTCAGATGTCATAGAACCAGTCTCTCAAAGCACTTTGCAGTGATGGGGGTGAGTGCAACTGGGCGGAAGTTATTCAGGCCCGTGGCAGTGGAATGCTTCGGCACTGGCGTGATGGTGGTGGTCTTGAAGCTTGTGGGGACAACTCCCTGGGCCAGGGACAGATTGAAAATGTCCCTGAAGACCCCAGCCAACTGCCCTGCACAGACTCTGAGCACACGGCCAGGTATTCCATCCGGACCAGCTGCCTTCTGCACATTCACCCTGCTCAGGGTGGCGCAAACGTCGGAGGTGGAAAGTGAGAGAGGCAGCTCACCAGGTGGGAGATCCGCTTTGAGGGTGACCTCCTTGTTCTCTCGGTCAAAGCGAGCGTAGAAGTAATTGAGCTCATCAGGGAGGGAAGCAGAGCTGGAAGGGGGTACAGTACTAGGTGGTTTGAAGTCTGTAATGACCACAACTTCCTGACTCTTGAACTCAATTCCTCGAGCATGCCATATGCCTTCTTATCCACCCGATCAACCAGTGTAATTACTTTCTGAAACAACGGATCTGGAGCCCAGGATCCCGCTGCACATCAATATTGTTGACAGTCTTGCCCCATTAACAGTGTACTTCCCTTTTACATTTGATCTCCCAACATGCAACACTTCATATTTGTCCAGGTGAAGGTCCATCTACCATTTCTCTGCCCACATTTGCAACTGATTGCTATCCTATTATCTCCTTTGCCTGTCTTATACTCGAACCACAACATCAGTCTCCATATCACCTGTAAGCTTACTAACTCACTCATCTATTTTTTCCATCCAGGTCATATATATCACAAACAGCAGCGATTCCAATATGGATCCCTGCAAAACACCACTAGTCATAAACCGCGAGCCAGAATAAAATTGACGGGCAAGGTAATTCTGAATCCATACAGCCAATTCACTGTGGATCCCATGCATCTGAATCTTCTGGAAGAACCTTCCATGAGTCACCTGTCAAATGCCTTATTAAATCTAGTTAGACAACATCTACAGCTCTACCTTCATCAACCCCTTGAGAAATTCAAAGTTAGTAAGACATGACTTGCCCAGTACAATGCAATGCTGACTGAGCCTAACTGAGCTATGGGATTCCAAATGCTCATAAATTCTTTCCCTAAGAATCCTCTCCAGTAGCTTCCCTACCATTGATGTAGAACTCAGCTGTCTATAGTTTCTAGGATTATCCCCATTTCCTTTCTTAAATACTGGAACATTAGCTACTCAGCAGTCCTCTGGGTTCTCAGCCTTGGTTAGAGATGGCATGAAAATATTTGTCAAGGCCCCAGCAATCTCATCTCTTGCCTCTTTCAATAACCTGAGGTATATCCTATCAAGCTGTGGGAACCTATCCACCATAATCCTCTTTCAAAGGCCTAACACTATGTCCTTCACTATCTTGATCTTACTGATCTTTCTATCCTCCATGACCTTCTTCTTAATCAATATTGTTGCAAAGTATTCATTTATGACCTCATCAACATCATTCAGCTCAGAGCACATATTCCCTCTTTATCCTTGAGTGGTTCTATCTACTCCTTAGTTATCTTCTTACTCTTGATCTATGTATAAAACGCCTTGGGATTCTCTTCAATCCTTTTTACAAGGACTTTTCATGCTCCACCTGGCTTTGCTAATTCCCTTCTGGAGTTCTTTTCTGGCTTTGTTATAATCCTCTGTACAATTTTATATTTATAAATGTTACATATGTTTCATTTTCCTTCTTGACTAAATTCACCACATCTCTCAGCAATCAAAGTTCCCTTACCTTGCCATCCTTGTCCTTCCCTCTCACTGGAACATACCTAGTCTTTAGACACCCTCCATATCTCAGAGGAGAACTTGCACGAAAACAGCTGCTCCCTATTAACTCTCCCTGGTCGTCACCTAATACTCTTTTAATTTGCCCCTCTCCAATTTAATACTCTCCTACACGGTCCATATTTCTCCTCATCTATAGCTATCTTAACACGTAAGGAGTTGTGATCAGTGTTCTCTAATTGTTCTCCCACTGAAAGGTCACCTGGTCAAGTTCATTTCCCAACACCAGGTCCGGTATAACCTTGTTGAACTATCTACGTATTGATTAAAGAATCCTTTCAGGATATACTGTACCTAGTAAATTCTGTCCCAACTAAACCTCTTGCTCTAATGAGGTGCCACTCTATACTAGGGAAATTGAAATCACCCAATACAAAAACCTGTTGTTTTAACAACTTTCCCTAATTAGTCCACTTATCTGTTCCTAAATTTCCTGGTGGCTATTGGGAGTGAGGGGGTCAGTCTGTAGTACGATACTAGAGAGATTGCATCTTTTATTCATTCAGCTCATATAGATAAACCCTCTGTTATGTCCCCTCTGAGTGTAGCTGTCGTACTGTCTCTGATCAATAGCGCAACTATCCCCCCACCATCTCCTTTACCTCTTTCTCTATCTTTTCAAGATCAAAGCTTTAGAATATAAAGCATCCATTCATGTACCTCTCTCAACCAGTCTCTGTAATGGCTACAGGATCATAATTCCACATACTGATCCATGCTTGAAGTTTATCACCCTTCCCATAATATCCCTAGAATTAAATTGTTCGCCAGACAGAATTACAGTTTCCAAATCAGTGAATTTGAATAAATCAAGGACAGCGGAAGTAGACAAACCATTTGTCTTTGTTCTTGCCATGAGGTCAAAGGAACGGAAACTACCATTTTGTGGAACTGTTCTGCACCCTCCATTTTGTGAACTGGGTTGCTTGACTCAGTCAGTATTTTAATGTAGACACAATGATGCTCCGGGTAATCTCCTGGACTAGAGATAATTTCCAAATAAGTTATTTGGGAGCTGTTCTTTGCTTAGATAAAACACGCAGATTTGTGAATGGTGAGATCTATGTCTGCCCTGAGTGATTTGATCTGGTTACTGGTTTGGTAAATGATTTAGAATAAACAGCCAAAAATTACCTGTTGTCACTTATTGAAGAAGGGCAATAAATGGATGCTGGCTTAGATCAGAGCCAACAAGAAGGTGTTATATGTCAGTCAGATGACCTGTGGCCACTAACACTGAAATGCAACATTTGAACTGGTAAGGAATGAATATAAAGCAGAGGCTTCGATTGAAAAATAGGGACAACTCTCTCCAGAGACCCAGCATTGCAGATGTGGAGAACGCTATGGACGTGCGGAGATTAGATCAGGACCATGAGGAACACATGGCCAGCATCGACTCTTTTTCCGGATATTACCTTTCAAATTCTTTAACTGTTCATGGAAGGTCAGAAAAGCTCAGTGGGTATGCACACAAGTCTTCAGTCATGTAAATTCATGTGTTCTTCTGTTGAGGCAATAAAGGTACTTGTCGGTATTGTAGATTCTCTCTGTGCCTAACTGATCATTATTACTAAGGAGTAGATCCTTGCAACATTCTGTCCATCCCGTTGTGTCTATTATCTTTTTCTTACTGGTCATGACATCTACCTTCATTGCAATCCCTGTTTTCTGAACTGGTGCTCTGGTTCACGTTTCTGTCAAACTAGTTTAAATCCGTTCGAGTAGCACGAGTGAATCTCTCAACCAGGACACTGGTTCTCCTCCAGCTAAGGCACACCCAATCCTTTATGTATCCTTGCCCCAGCAGCTGTTCCAATGATCCTAGAACTTGAAACACCGACCCTTGCACCAGTTCCTCAGCCACACATTAATTTATCTAGCTTTCTGCTCTTGGCCTGACGAGCACATGGCTCCAAAGATTACCACCTTTAAGTTCTTTCTTAACCTGTTATTCTCACTGGGTCCTCTTCCCCATTTGTACCTATGTCATTAGTGCTAATGTGCACTATGACCTCTGGCTCCTCACATTCCCCCGAGAGAATGTTCTGCAGCCGCTCTGAGATATCCTTAACTCCAGCACCCAGGGGACAACACGAATGATGAATTGACTTTATTGCTTACATCCTTCACATACATGAGGAGAAAAATCTTTACGTTATGTCTTTGTCTAAATATGCAAGGTGCAATCATAGTAATTTATAATAAATAGAACAGTCAATGTAATGTAGAAATACACTCAAATCAGCGTGAGTTAATCAGCCTGATGGCCTGGTGGAAGAAGCTGACCTGGAGCCTGTTGGTCCTGGCTTTTTTGCTGCAATATCATTTCTCGGATGGTGGCAGCTGGAATAGGTTGTGGTTGGGGTGACTCGGGTCCCCAAAGATCCGACGGGACCTTTTTACACACCTGTCTTTGTAAATTACAGATGCACTGGGCTGTCCGCACCACTCTCTGCAGAATCCTGCAATTAAGGGAGGTACAGTTTCCATACCAGGTAGTAATGCAGCCAGTCAGGATGCTCTCAATTGTGCCCCTGTAGAAAGTTCTTAGGATTTGGGGGCCCATACCAAACTTCCTCAACTGTCTGAGGTGAAAGAGGTGCCGTTGTGCCTTTTTCATCACACAGCTGGTGTGTACAGACCACATGAGGTCCTCGCTGATGTGGATGGTGAGGAACTTAAATGCTCTCAACCCCAAATCCATCGATGCCAATAGGGCTTAGCCTGTCTCCATTCCTCCTGTAATCCACAACTAGCTCCTTTGTTTTTATGACATTGAGGGACAGGTTGTTTTCTTGACACCAGGGTGTCAGAGAGATGATTTCTTCCCTGTAGGCCACCTCATTATTGATTGAGATTAGGCCAATCAATGTAGTGTCGTTGGCAAATCTAATTAGCAGATTAGAGCTGTGGGTGGCGACACAATCATGGGTATACAGGGAGTAAAGGAGGGAGCTTAGTACACAGCCCTGAGGGGCTCCTGTATTGAGAGTCAGGGGGTGAAGGTGAGGGAGCCCAGTCTTACCACCGGCCGGCGATCTGACAGGAAGTCCAGGATCCAGCTACACAAGGCAGGGTCAAGGCCGAGGTCTCTGAGCTTCTTGTTGAGCTCAGGTGGAATTATGGTGTTGAATGCTGACATGTAGTCCAAGAACAGCATTCTCACATAAGCACCCTTCCTCTCTAGATGTGAAAGGACAGTATGTAGAGCAGTGGCTATTGCATCATCTGTTGATCATTTGTGTCAGTAGGGGGTCCAGTTTGAGTGGTCATGACCCCAGCAGTATCGAAACTTGCTGCTCATAAGAATGGCCAAAGGAAGATCCATCACAGGCTGTCACTTCCTTTTACCTCTCTGAGTGGTCAACCAGCTGCCTGCAGCCAGTACCTCAGATGCAACCATCTCAAAAAAAAACTCTTGTCTATGATGCCGTCAATATCCCTGACATTCCTAAGCACATCCAGTTCCAACTCTATTTCCTTCACACAGTCAGTCAGGAGCTACAGCTGGCGGAACTTCTGCAGGTGAAATCATCAGGGACACTGACACTCTCCTGAATCTCTCACATCCTGCAAGAGCATACTGCTGCATAAACTGACATCCCACCTTCTCTGACAAGAACAATAGTTGTAAGGGAATACCCATTGTACATACCTGCTTGGCTCCTCTTACCAAAGCCTCATACACTTAGACTCAATCACAGCACTTGCATCTCAAACACAGCCACTCCAAAATGGCTGCTCCACTACAGCTTGCATCCCTATCATGCTGTACCTACAAAACAAACAATTGGGCAAACAAGCTCCTCATTTAAAAAAAACTTTCAAAGAGCTGCTGCCTCCACCCTTCTGCTCCTTTGGCTGCTGCAAATGGACAAACAAGCTCTTAACTGAAAAAACAACGTTCACATGTCACCTAACTATAGGAAGGATATCAGTAAGATTGAAAGAGTGCAGAGAAGATTTACTAGGATGTTGCCGGGTCTTCAGGAGTTGAGTTACAGGGAAAGATTGAACAGATTAAGACTTTATTCCTTGGAGCATAGAAGAATGAGGGGAGATTTGGTAGAGATTTACAAAATTATGAAGGGTATAGACAGAGTAAATGCAAATAGGCTCTTTCCACTTAGATTAGGAGAGATAAATACGAGAGGACATGGCTTTAGGGTGAAAGGGGAAAGGTTTAGGGGGAACTTCTTCTTCACTCAGAGAGTGGTGGGAGTGTGGAACGGGCTGCCATCTGAGGTGGTAAATGTGGGCTCACTCTTAAGTTTTAAGAATAAATTCGATAGGCACATGGATGGGAGAGATCTGGAGTGTTATGGACTGGGTGCAGGTCAATGGGACTAGTGGAATAAGTTTCGGCACAGACTAGAAGGGCCGAATGGCCTGCTTTCTGTGCTGTAGTGTTCTATGGTTTTATGTTAGTGCATAGAAAACCATCAACTCATCACCATTGAAACTTAGAGAATGTGTAGAATGGAATGTATTGCATGTTGTTGGATATCATTTCCACATTACAATCCATACTCTAGGTCTCCGGTAATTTTCTAGTTTTCATTGATGTCTCATCTTTCATAAAAATGAGATCATGTGGAACAGAAAACCATTGTAATATTTTATTCAATTTTTAGGCAATTCTAGTTTGGAATATCTCTTCCTGAATTTTTTTTTGTACTCGGCAAACCATGAACTCTCAGGTCAAAATTAATTTCTCCTTGAAGGCGATCACTATGCTAGATATGGAAATTAAATATACAAAGCCATATCAGTACAAATTATTGGACCCAGTACCTTTTTGTTTAGAATATGGATTAATTATTAGTCTGTGACCTGAAGCTGCTTACATGACACACCTCCAACATTTCCAAGATGTTGTTCATTCTGCTTTCAAAAACGTATCACCCCATCATAGCCTAGTTGTAACATGGGGATGAGGATCTGCTGATTTGACTGTTCTAATGAGATTTTCAAAAAGAAGAGTGGTGAATTATGATTACAGAAATTAAACCAGTTCTGATCAAGCTCTACATTATGATATAAATGGTATGTTATCAAGTGACCTTTAGTTTACAATGTTAGTACATTTCTTATACAAGTAATGTTAAGAGCAGATGCAAAGTGATATAAAATGCACGAACAAAAATACATTTATATTGCGTCTTACACAATCACATAATTAATGCAAAATTAAGTACACAGAGTATTTGTTGTTTTCAAGATTAATTTGGCTATGAATTAATCAATTTAATGTGCTGTTGTCCTCATTGCTTAAGAATGGAATGTTGGCCAGAAGTACATTTGTCCAAAATGCCAGAGCACATCCTGCATTCATAAGTGTAAAGTGCTATGAAACTTTCATGTTTACATGAACTGGCAGATAAGGCTTAAGTTTAAATGAAAGCTACCTCTCCAATCATACAGTAAACCATTAATATCAAGGTCAAGCTAGATTAGATGTTAAAATCTCTGTTGTAGGGTTTGTACCTACAGTCTTTTCATTTAGAGGCAAGAATAGAAACAATAAATCAAGATTTAGCACCACTATTAAAATAAGACCATAGACATAGGAGCAGAATTAGGCTACTTAGCCCATCGAGTCTGCTCCTTTATTCCGTCTTGGCTGATTTATTGTCCCTCTTAATCTCATTTGCCTGTGTTCTCCTTGCAACCATTGAAGCCCTTACTAATCAAGAAACTGTCAACCTTCACTTTAAATATACCCAAGGACTTTGCTTCCACAGCCATCTGTAGCAATGAATTCCACATATTCATCATCCCCTGGCTAATGAAATTCCTCCTCATTTCTATTCTAAAGGGTGTCCTTCTATTCTGTGGCCCCTTTGTCCTAGACTCCCCCACTATAAGAAACATTCACTCGATCTGGGCCTTTCAATATTCTGAAATAACAGAAAGGTTCTTGTACTCTAATAAGCCATTTTCTATCATATTCCAAAAATATCCTTATTTTAGCAATAAGGCCCTTTGTGAGTGTTTACAGTGAGAAACACTTTATACTTCTTCTTCCATTTCTATCTGTAGGTATGCCTCAGCTAAATCGACTTTGCTGAAGTGTTCCCCCTCCAAAAAGTTCTGTAAAGATAACCTCTATCCTGCCAAGATGGTATCGATCTACTTTCAGTACTGGGTTGGTGGTGACATTAAAATCATCATAGATCCTGACAGACTCATCCTTCTTGGTTATTGGCATTACCCATGGGTTCCACTCAACATAGCTGGATATCGGACTGAAACGTCGACTGTACCTCTTCCTAGAGATGCTGCCTGGCCTGCTGCGTTCACCAGCAACTTTGATGTGTGTTGATAGCTGGATATCGGCAGGATTCAGCGCAGTATGTTTGAAATGCTGTTCAAACTCATTTTGCGGAATGACTGAAACAGCCAAGCCAGTGCCCAATTCCATTTTTATTAATTTGCCATTCACTTCTGGTGTAAGCCATATTGCTTGCCATTTTTGTTAGTTTTCACATTGTAGATTTCAAAGCTACCTAGTCCTGTATCACTCCTGTGTTCTGTGATTCCACTATGAGACCCAAAGTGTTCTGCAATCAACAATGGCTTTGGTTCTAAATGTTTCTGCATTACTTTCACAATATCAGCAAACCTCATTTTGACGGATTTGGTTGGAGCAGTTAAACTTCTTAGCAATCTCTCTGCTTTTCCACCTAATGCACTCAGCAAAACTGGCACTCGATTTTCATTGGCTTCAAAACAACTGCTCAATTCATTCAGTACATGTCATCCAGTTATCTATTGTGCAATTGAATGTGTCTATCTCTCTGTTGTATTGAGTCATTTCTGCTTTTTTTAAAAATTTATTGTTATCACTCAATACTCAGAGTTTATGAACCCATGGCCATACTCGTTCCTTGTTAATTTTGTCAATTTTCTGCCTTTATAAAAAAAACCTCATATGTCTCTCTTTCCTTCTGAAGAAAATGTGTTGTGCTTCAACAGATAGGTAGTCCTCTCAGGTTTGTTTTAAAACTTCCTCTTTAACATCATTATGTTTTGTAACTGCAGAACCTAATTGAAAGAAAAGCACAGGAGCTAGGATATTTGTCTACTTAGTTTTCTTTTAGTGAGACACTCACATATAACATGGTGGCATAATGACTTCTTACATATAACTCATAATGAATTATGTAAACAAACAAATAATGCTAAATCAAACAATACATTTACAAATCACTTAAATACTGAATACACTACACCGACCTCCAATGCTCCTAAAATAAATTTCAACCATCTATTTGATAAGAAGTCCAAACCTGTGCCAGTTGGAAAATTCACAATGTGATCCCAATACATGAAACAGCACAGTTGTCAATTAATGTATTTCCATCTCTCTAAAAGAAGGCTAACCTTCCTCTTTTTAATTATGTCTCACAGCCTGGTGATATTTGAGGGGAAACAAAACTTCTTTTTGGAAGGGTTCTTTGGATTTCTTGCTTACTCTCTCAGAGATGAGATAATGGCTTTTAAGGCTATATTACCTCTGGCCAACCTTCTTTTCCATAAGAATAAATCAGCCACTTTCTCCGTAAATAAAATACTAAATCCTGAAGGATAGCAAACTTCATTGCAAGTAAATTTTACCAATGCCCCTCAAATTTTCTTTCACAAACAATATAACCCCATGTAGTTTAGCAAAATACAGGTTTTCTTCCCAATCACATCCACAAATACAAAAATCAGTAATAACTCATCTAAAAAAAACTAATCTCAAATTCCTGGACAACTAAGGAGAAAAAGTGGCATATGATAATTGGAAACAACAGGAATTCTGCAGATGCTGGAAATTCAAGCAACACACATCAAAGTTGCTGGTGAACGCAGCAGGCCAGGCAGCATCTCTAGGAAGAGGTACAGTCGACGTTTCAGGCCGAGACCCTTCGTCAGGACTAACTGAAGGAAGAGTTAGTAAGAGATTTGAAAGTGGGAGCGGGAGGGGGAGATCCAAACTGACAGGAGGTCCGGGGAGAAAGACAAGGGGGGGGGGAACCTCCTGTCCCATGATCCTCTCATATTCCTTTTGCCAATCACCTGTCCAGCTCTTGGCTCCATCCCTCCCCCTCCTGTCTTCTCCTATCATTTTGGATCTCCCCCTCCCCCTCCCACTTTCAAATCTCTTACTAACTCTTCCTTCAGTTCGTCTTGTTGAAGGGTCTCGGCCTGAAACGTCGACTGTACCTCTTCCTAGAGATGCTGCCTGGCCTGCTGCGTTCACCAGCAACTTTGATTGGGTTGCTTGTCCCGCCTGAAGCTTGGCTAAATGGGATTGACAGGTGTGTAAGGCATTCTTGCAAACGGCATTGGTTCCCATTACTCAAATGATGAATCTTGAGCGGAGGTGGGAAATGCATCAGAGCCACTCCAGATCTCACCCTGCATCATTACATCTCCAAGTACTTTACCATTCCAACCTGAAGGAAAAATCCTGTGCGGACGGCGGCCACAGTTGCCTGTCCACCGTGGGCGTGGCTCAGATAACACCCGCCCCTAGCGTCGAGTCCAGCCAATGAGCGGTGTTGTGTCCGTGACGGCACGTTGTATTACCCCGCCCCGACTCAGTGAAACGTAAACTGTGTTAAGATGGCGGCGGCGCAGTTGTTCCGGAAAGATTAACGGTCGAAAAGCACAGTGAGGCCGGCTGGTTAGTGATTCGGTAATCCCACCAGCGAGCCAGTCCCGATCCAACGACAGTCGCCGGAGCCAATCAAGGAGACGAGAGGATGTGTTGCTGCGTTTGCACGGGTGGCTGATAGTTCGCTGTGGGTGTTGTAAGGATGAACCAGGAGGTAAGGGGGGAGCACGCTCCGCGTTTGGAGAGGTGGAGATGATAGGTTGATAGCGAGCCCTCATGATGAACCCGAGGAGAGGGGCAGACCGGCGGCGGTGTGGGGTACCTCACCGGCCGGCCTCCTCTGACAGTTGCTACAGGTGTGTGAGTCGTTGCTGCTGTCTCGCAGAGTAAGGTGAGGGCCGCCGGCACACCCGCAACAGGGGCGGTGGGTGGGGGTATATTTGGGGGAGCCCGTCTACTAGCCCCGCATTGTCTACTGTCGGGCGCCACGCCCATCGCTTCAAACCCCACTCTTCCCGGGGACACCTGCAATGTGGGCGTACAACCTGCTGCCACCCCTACCCGCAATCTCGGCCATCGGGCGCATCTGGGCTCTGTGGACATAGTTGCCTTCAACCCAATCACTGCATCTGGGGGTGCGAGAATTCGTTGTGGCTGCTTTGCATCTCAGTGATACTTTTTTTTTCGTGAATAAGTCACTATTAATAAGTTGATATGTCAACATTGATGTCATATTGGCCCCCTTTACTATTCTCTCCCCGTAAAGAACACCGTGGCATTTAGCCCTTCGAGTCTGTTTCCCCATTCAGCCTTCTACACCATAACGTGCAATTCAATGTATTTGTTTACTGTTTGCTTGATCCACGCATTTCTTCTAATTGTCCAATATCCACAAATCTGTTTTGGATGCAACCGTGGTCTGAGCTTCTGTGGTTTAGAGGATTCATCACTGAAGGAATTTCTTTATTGTAGCTCCAAATGGCCTTCTCATTATTACAATTTTTTTGTTTCAAGTTGATCACACTTTATTTTAGTTTGAAGAAAAGTAGCTGAGTGTACTTAGGCTCTCCCTGTATAACTGATTTGTCCCAGGGACCAGTAACTTTTTGCTGTACTTTATTTTTTTAGCATAAGGAGATAAATTGTAGCAATACTCAGGTATGGTTTTAATGAGGTCCTCTAATTAATGATACCTTACTATGATACTCAAATCTTCCAATAAATGAGCAGCAAATTTGGAAATAGTACATTGGTTGCCTTGCTGAATCATTGTTAGAAGTTCTGTAATTTTTGTCCTTACTTGCTTTTCCTGAAAATCTCAGTATGTTGATGAGTTAACATGATATCCTTTCGCAAGTTCATGTAGCTGCATTCCATTTACTTGATTTTCTAAATGTCTTGATGTTGCATTCTTTATGAATTCCAGGGTTTTCCCAGCTACCAATGCTGTTTTCTTAAACTAGGTTTAGCAAATGCAATCCCACATTTCTGTAGGAGAACATTCTAGCATCTGTTTTAATTTTGTGAAATAATAACTAGGGAATCCATTATTTTTTTTTACTAACAGCCCCCTTAAATTCTGGGATGTAGTTCTTGGAATTAATCAATGTATTGGGCTCACTAACTGAGTAAATTTTGTTCATAATGCCACTTTCCTTGTGGCACTGGAGCTTCAGTTTTCCAGAACTTCTGATGGCTGCTTTATCATCTTTCACGTAAAATATTTGCTTAATTTCTCTGCCTTCTCATTGTTATATCCTATTATGAATTTTTTTTTCATTTTTAGCATCCAGTTTTCCTTCGTTAGCTTTATTTTTTGTGCTTACCGATTGAAGCTATTGCAATCTATTTTTCCTCAGTGTATTGTCTATTGCTTTGTCAATTTTTTAGTCATCTTTTTAATTCTAAAGCCTTGTTAGTCTTAAGGCATGCTACTATTTCTGGTAACTTTAAGAATTTCAAATTTAAAAATATCTAATTCCTTCTCACTTTTCCTACTATTTTTGTGTCTTAAAATAATGTATGATATGCAGCAAGTATACATTAATTTAAGTTCTATTGTCATACCCATGAATGTCAATTTCCAGTCTGTCAGCCAATTTGCCTTTTATATTTCCTCAGTTGTCTTTGATTATAAATACATGTAAAGGCAGTTCACCAACTTTTTTATATAAGCCATGTCTTCACTCTTTGGTGGCCTATAAACAGATTATACCCATGTTTTCTGCTGCTGTTTAACTCCTTAAAAACAGATTTCTAATTCTATAATTGATTCGCTGAGCCAAAATCCCTTCTGTTATCTGTTCTGATGATATCCCTTTCTAACAGTGCTGCCCCACCACCTTTTTGAATATCCTTCCTAAATGTTGAATGCACTACAATATTTCTCTCCAAGGATTGATCGTTGTGTAGGTACTTCTTTGTATTATCAGTTATAGGCAACTATTTATAATCTTTGATTTGTCCAGTTTGGATAGAGGAAATTTGGAAGATGATCAAAGTTTTCAGAAGGCAGAAGGCAATCATGAGTAGCCATGAGTAAACTTTTGACTTGCCAAAATGATAGCACAAGTGCTATTACAAAGAAAACATGGCAGCACCTCTACTTTGTTAGAAGATTGTGAAGATTCAACATGTCATCTAAACTGGAATTTTAGCCTGGAATGGAAACACCAATGTCCTTGAATGGAAAAGCTTCCAAAAAGTAGTGGATACAGCCCAGTCCATCACGGGTAAAGCCTTCCCCACCATTGAACATGTCTACATGGAGCACTATCGCAGAAAAGCAGCATTCATCATCACAGACCCGCACCACCAAGGTCCTGCTCTCCTTGCTGCAGCCATCCGGAAGGAGGTACAGGAACCTAACGACCCACACCTCAAGGTTCAGGAAGAGTTATTACCTCTCAGCCATCAGACTCTTGAACCAGAGTGGGTATCTCCACTCGCCACGACACTGAACTGTTCCCACAACCTATGGACTCACTTGTAAGGACTCTTATCTCATGTTCTTGATATTTATTGTTTAATTTTTTTTTTGTTTTTTTTTGTGTTTGCATAGTTATCTTTTGCACATTGGTTACTTGTCTCTCTTGTGAGTAGTCTTTCATTGATTCTGTTGTTTCTTTGTATTTACTATGAATGCCTGTAAGAAAATAAATCTCAGCATTGTTGCACCTCAGAGATTGCATTCTGGATTTCTTGATCAGTATGTTGGGAAATTAGCCGAAATAAACAGTTATGATTGCTAAATGTGCTGATGGTGTAAATATAAGTTTTGAGGATGATGTATGGCAGCTAAAAGGAAAAGGTGTTTAAATGACTGGGCAACAATCGGCAGATGGATTATAAAGTGAGAAAGTGAAATTTTCCATTTGGCAGAAAAAGCAAAAAATACATTATATCAATTGAGAGATTGAAGAACTCTTAGATGTGTAGAGGTGCTGGTGAGCATTTTTTTGTCATGGCATCTGCATGGTTAGGCCAGGGCAGGCAATTACGTAGTTACGTTCACTCCTAGGAACTTGAAGCTTTCAATATTCTTGTCCTCAATGCTATTGATGTCAACTGGAGTGTGTGCACTGTCTCCAGTTTTGTTTGCTATCGTTGAGGGAAAGATTGTCAGTCATGACATAATATCACAAGACTTCTTGTACTCCAACTTGAGATACAGCCCATTGCAGTGGTATCATCTGCAAGGTCCTGCATGGGAGATTGGTCAAGAAAGTTCAGTCGCTCGGCATTTAAGATGAGTTAGTAAATTGGATTAGACATTGGTTTTGTGGGAGAAGCCAGAGGGTGGTAGATGGTTGCTTCTCTGACTGGAGGCCTGTGACTAGTGGAGTACCAGAGGGGTCTGTGCTGGGTCTATTTGTCATCTGTATCAATGATCTGGATAGTGTGGTTAACTGGATCAGCAAATTTGTGGATGACACTGAGATTGGGGGTGTAGTGGACTGCAAGGAAGGCTATCATAGCTTACAGTGGAACCTGGACCAGCTGGACTAGAATTTAATGCAGATGAGTTCAAAGTGTTACATTTCGTTAGAACTAACGAGGGTAGAACTTACACAGTGAATAGTAGGACACTAAGGAGTGTGACGGAACAGAGAGATCTGAGAATAGAGGTCCATATTTCATTGAAAGTGGTATCACAAGTAGATAGAGTCGTAAAGAAAACTTGTGGCACATTGGGCATCATAAATCCAAGTACTGAGCACAGGAGATGGGATGTTATGTTGAAGTTGTGTAAGACATTGGTGAGGCCTAACTTAGAGTATTATGTGCAGTTTTGGTCACCTGCATACCTGGTTTGGTCAACTGGAAAGATGTAAATAAGGTTGAAAGAGTACAGCAAAAAATTACAAGGATGTTGGAGAGTCTGGAAGAAATGGTTATCACAGGAGATCCAACTTTAAATGTATGGATGGAAATTACAATGGACATTTACAAAATGGAGAAGATAACAGCATCTGTTAATCATAAGTTGGAACGATTTGATTCATACTGGAAAAAATGGTTTAACTACATAACACCTCATAGGCCTGATTTTATTCTCACAAGTCAATGAACATGTTGCAAAAAAAAATCACTCCCTACTTTGTACATAGTTTTCTTCTTTTGATTGTTCTTTCCTACCTCTCCTTTCTATAAGTGTATACCTCAGATAAACATTATATGGAGATTTGTGACAAATATGATTAAATGATATATGTACAGTATCTGAAATACATCTTATGGAAATGTTTGTTTGATGATGAACTTCAATAAAAAATAAATTACAAAAAAAAAGAAAGAAAAGGTTCGGGCTTTATTCTTTGGAATGTAGAACATAGTGAGGAGATATATGGTAATAGATGTATATAAAACTTGGGTGTATAGATAGGGTAAATGCAAGCAGGCTTTTTCCACTGAGGTTGGGTGGCACTGCACCCAGAGAGTTATAGGTGAAAGGTGAAAAGTTTAAGGAGAAATTTGAGGGGAAACTTCTTCACTCAGGGTTGTGAGTGTGGAAAGTGCTGTCAGCACAAGTGGTGCATGCAAACTTGATTCAACACTTAAGAGAAGCTTTGAACAGTACATGGATGGTAGGGTATGGAGGGCTATGGTCCCAGTGCAGGTTGATGGGAATAGGCAGTTTAAATGGATCTGGTTGGGCTGAAGGGCCTGTTTTATGTTGTATTTTTCTATGACTCTGATTCTGTGACTAATTTGTAAATGGAGTTGGAGCAGAATCTGGCCATGTAGTCTTGAGTGTATAAGGAATAGAGTAAGTGGCAGAGGATACACTCTTATGGGCCACCAGTGTTGAGGGTAATTGTGGTGGAGATATTACTGCCTGAATGCAACTGGATTTTTGAATTCCAGGATGCAACAGAGATGAGCAACACACAAAATGCTGGAGGAACTCAGCAGGCCAGGCAGCATTTATGGTAAAGAATAAACAGTTAATGTTTTGGGCCGGGACTCCTCTTCAGGACTGTTTGCAACAGAAGATGCTGAGTCCCAGGTCTAGAGGTTTGGAGATGAGATTGCTTGGAATTATAATATTGAAGGCAGAGCTGTTGTCAACGAACCATGGTCTTACGTAGGTGTCTTTACTGTCTAGATGCTCCAGAGATGATGCAAGTGCCAGGGAGATGGCGTCTGCTCCAGATGCGTTTTAATGGGAGGTAAATTGCTGTGGGTTGAGGTTGTCTGGGAGTGCTGTTCCCCCTAAACTGTGTGGTGCACAGTCCTGCTGAAGTAGAATGCCCTGCGCACATACACTGCACAGCTGGAATTTTCTTTAATGTAATGTTAATTTTGAAATGCTTCTAATATAATTCTAAAATCTTTATATAATTGTGAGCTACTCTGTAATTGTGTGAATGAATATAATAGGTAAATTTTCTAAACAATGTACCACAGACTTCACAATGAAACATTTTAGAGCTTCAATGTATTTACATTGTCAGTGTTTCAAGTTGCAACTGTTAGAAATTGTAACAATAAACATAGAATGGAAGTTGGTTGGGCTTGGCAATACCGTGACAAAGTGAAAGATCTACTTGCACCTCATAGTTCTGACATGGATAACAGTGGCTATTATTTGATTCGTTCAACATGTGTGTAATCATTTGGATAATAGATTTCCTGATGATGAGCTACGAGAATGGCAAACTTTTGACCCTGTTCCTGTTGCAAACGCAACCAATTTTGAAAAGAAAATGTGCGACTGACAAAATAATACTCAGCTACTATTATGAACTATGACAAAAGTCGCAACAATACTGTGATTTCAAATCTTTTGTTTCTGAGAAAGTTAAGACTGGTTTAATTAAGACATTCACTGATGTGCTGACCTATGTGCTTAGAAAAAGAATTTGAAGAAATGTCAATTCTGTTGACATTGGAACAGTTAAAGCTTCTAATGCTGACTGCAATAGTGGATTCAGTCTTTTGAATTCAATCAAATGTAAATTCAGAAACTTGCAGGAAACGGGCAGTGGTGAAAATGGAACTGTTTCACCACCAAGTTAAGAATTGAAAAATTGAAGATATTGTGAGTCATCTTGAACATTACAATAAAAATGAAGATTTGGATGATGCAATTGTCATCAGTATGTATGAAAGCAGTTCATTATCTGCGCTAGGTGTGAAGTGTTGAAGTAGTGAAATGGTTTCATTTTCATTTTTGGCGACAACTGGCATCTCCAAGCCTGAATGCTTGAAACTGCAGTGAAGGTAAACAATTTTTAATTGTCTTGTTGCTTATTTTTCACCAACTATCAGTGACAAAAATCGCTGCTTTTTAAACACAAACACACACAACTGGCGCTATTTAAAAACTATTCGCTCCAAGCACCCTGTAGTGACTAATGGCCATGCAAGTTCACTCGATTGATACTAGTTAGAAACTCTTCAGTAACAATCTGCTGTTCCAATTAAGTGGCATAGCGTCCCAAATAAGTGAAAGGAATCCCAGCTATTTTCTTGTGGTTTTTGTTCTTTTAGAGTTGTCCCAAATAAGTGGCTGCCCCCATTAACTGATAGTCTAATTAACCAGAAACCATTATGTCTTGAAGGAGTTCATAAGTTTGTGTTTGTTCTCATTGAAATGTTTGTATTTCTTAGTGGATTATATTATTTTGAAATATAGTTAGTGTTTGACAGTGTTCTGTTATTTGGGAGTTTCTTGTGGCTCTGTACATCATGGATTGCTTGTCAATAAGTTTTATTACCCAAAGTTTTTTTTCAAGCAGAAATGCTTATCTGTTGCAGCAGAGCATTATCGCCATTTGTCTTGGATCCCGTTGCCATTGGATCAAGACCTTGCCCTGTGAAGCATATGTGATGGTTGGTTTGCAACAGCTGCACAGTGTGAGTTGAAATTAAACTTCCGCTATAGTGAGAGATATTCGCAACACTCGGGCATTCCTAATCAGCAAGTAAACTGCCTACCCGATATCCTATCTCCTGTTGACCTCCTTAGGTGCTTCAGCCCACAAAACCACAGTGGAAGTAAGTTGTCCTTGATCACAAGGGTCTGTCTAAGAAGTCACTGCAAAGGCCAGAGATAACATTTCCACAAAATTTCATCAGGTTTCTTGAACAGAGTATAATTTTTCAGCATACATGCCTAATTATTTGCCTCACCTTCCTTTAACTTTTTACAAAAGAAAATCATTGAAAACTTTTGTTAAAATAATTGCTTTGTACCATTCATCTTGTTTCCCCAAGGGAAAGTGTATGGCTATGGGAACAGTGTTACATGTATTTTCTGCATTACAGCCATGACTTCAATTCCAAAAATATTTCAAAGTACCTTGAGGTAATTTAAGTTTGAAATGCATTACAGAACATGCTGAGCTTTATTAATAGTCTCTTTTAGGCATCTTGACACAACCTTTCGTGTTTCAAAGAATACAGTCAAAATTTTAGAACTGATCTCTGCAATTTGCAAATTGCTTCTGGACTGATTTATGAATTTAGCTGTGGTTTTAATAGAGTTGGTGGATCTGAATATTGCTTAAAATTAGTTGTTATCCTTTAATATTACTATTTGCTTTAATTATTGCATCTTGTTTAAATTCTTTCATGGCTTTTCCTTACTCATCAGAAAATGGTCTGAAATTACTTGCCTTTGGTGTATTCATTGAGATGGCACGTTAAAGCGTGAAAGTTAGGAAGGGACTAGAGGTTAGATATTTGCTGGCGATGGGCATTACACTTTTTCTCCTTTAAAGCATTGTTGGTAGATAGTGCTAGAAGCCATTGACATACTATTGAGGAAGGAAAAACTGGTAACCGGATATTTCTGATAAGTTCCATTTTAAATTAAAAAAAAAGTTCTTTGCTGAAATCCCAACATAGGCAATTAATGCTATATGTGGATCAGAGAATTTGTTTGAACAGTGTATTTAAATCAGTTCAGAATGGTGACTGAAGTTATCTACGCCAGTTCAAGAGCCTGATGGTTATAGGGTAATAAGCTGGTGGTGTGTGATGTAAGGCTGAGCAGAGGGCATGGATTGGATGAGAGAGATCTCAGATGAACCCTGCTTTCTTGTAGCAGCACGCCATGTAGATGTATTTACTGGTGGGGTGGGCTTAGCCTGTGATGCATTGGGCTGTGTCCACCACTTCCCGTAGCCATTTCCGTTCTTAAATATAGGTGTTTTCATATCACGCCATGATATAGAAGGGAGATTGAATATGTGGTTGAATGGTGCCAAACAGCTCATGTGAGCAAAGGGGGAGACTTGTGTTACCATCTACTTCTATAGGGTGGTATTCAATTGTAACATTTGAATGATTTTGTATAGGAGTTGGAAGCTAACACTTGCTTGAAGATCCAGAATGTAATTTGATTGTGAAAGCATTTGTGATTAAACTTGGCATGAGTAGAAGTACAGTGTAAGTTGTGAAAATCAAATTTGTATTTTTAAGCTGCTTTGAGGTCAAGTGCCTTGAGTATACAGTATATTTTCATACTTCTCATCTTCAGTTGCTTAGTTTTTAATTTGGGGTATTTATGCAGGTGAGGTTGTTTGGTATTTGTTTAATTTCAAAACTACCTATTTAAAGTGTGTGTAAATGATGAAAGATGGTAGAATAAATCAGCTCTAAGCTCTTAAATAAGGTGCAACTTTAGTGTAAAATGAAGGCAGCACTAATGTTGGTTCAAGACAGCTAAGAGCCTGTGTTTTGACACATCCAGAATATTTTAATTTTTAAAACTAAATTTAGTGAGAAGATATGCATAAGTATATATGGTATGTTGTATGTTTTGTATGTGTATCAACTTTAAGTATAACCTAGTCTCTGAGAAGTGATTGTTAGGTTTGAATAGAGCAATAAAACTTGGTTTGTTGGCAGTAAATTTTAAATCCGTAATTTGATTTAATCACACATTCAATGACTGAATACTTTTATTATAATGCATATATTCATTCTCTTTGAAACTACTGATTTTTTTATATATAGGAGAAAGTGCAGTCTGTACTTGTTACTTCTGCAGTCATAACTAGATTGATTTTAAGATTGGAAACATTCCCAAAAAACAATGTAGAGTGTTTTATGTAATTACAGTGCAATACCTATTATTGCATCAACATAAATGCTAAAGCAAAATTACTCTGGGTATTGGAATTCTGCAATAAACAATTTTGGGAATATGCCAGGTCAGGCAGTAGCCATGGAGAGAGATTGATTTGTACCATTAACTCTGACTTTTCATCTAATCTAGGATTTGAGTTGTAGAGAAGTGGGCATGTTGGTGAGAACAAAAAGGAAGGTCTACAATTGTGCTGAAACTGGGAGAGTGACACAAGTACCGGCGAAGCTATCTGAAATAGGGTGGTGCAAGTATGCTGTGAAAATTATTGAAGCTGATGTAAGGAGAAGGATGAAATCTGATATACCAGAGAAAAGGAAGGCAAAGTTAAAAGTCTGGAATGACTGATTATTTGAATTTGATTCAAGGGTGTTTGGTGTCTTTTCTAGTACACAAGTGTACTTGCAACCTTCTCACTGGAGCTTGTACACTAACTTGGCTTTCTGTTACAGCCACTGATTCAGTGGTGAGTAGATCAGCTTTCATAAGCTGTATATGTCTAGGGTCAGAATGATTTGGAGTTCAACCAAACGGGAAAGTTAGAATGTTCCAATAAAGTGAACATAAGTTGCAAGTAATGCGGTGAAGATATTGCCTTTACACTGTTATCAGTAACCCAGAATTGACAGATAGTACACCAGCATAAAATTATAAATAAGGTATATTTACCAAAGTTTCAACTTTATCAGTTACAGAAAAAGAAAAGAAAAATAAAAAGGCTCAATACAGTTAAACCAATCCAATGTGCTCATAAACATTGGAGCTCATTCTGGAAGTCGGGAGTATATTTGTTATTCTTGCGCTGGACCCGCAGTCTGTGTGAAAGCAGCTGCCACACTCTGAACATCCCTTGAAGACAATCTCAAAGGAACTGGCTCTCTCTTAGGAGTATTGGCCCTTTTTCCTTGGAGCCATTCATCTGCACAAAGCACTTCTTGCAATGGGGACTTTCCTTCCGACGGCATTCTGCGGCATCTTCCCTTGTGCCCCACTCCTCAGCTCCTGCTAAAAGACCCCAAACCAGACTACTGTCCTTCAGAAAACTCTTCCCCCACAGCTCTCTAGAACCTTCTCTCTCATCACACAATCCTGTTTAGCTGACGTATTGCTAAGTTAGACAACATTGCTCCTTATTTTTAGCCGACGCCAAAACACTCTTTCCAGCAGGGCATACTGCTTTTACAGAAAATTGCTAAAATAAAATGCCTCACTGCATCACAGTAGAAATCTTAACCAGGGCATTACAAGGAGGACAAAATAGTTGTTACCCTGGATCTCATATATCACAAAAAAGAACACAATAAATATAGGTAGCTTATATACTCAAGATAGCTTATATACATTGATTATATGTGTATAAAATGCTGCTAGGCACAGGAGTGTGTGAAGCTAGCTGACAAAAAAATGATAAAGTAGTGGTGGTGGTTGGTGTTGAAAAGTGGGTTAGTGGCTTGAGGTATTGATCTGCCTTACTGCTTGGGGAAAGTAACTGCTTTTGAGATTGGTGTTCCTGGCGTGGATGCTACGTAGCCTCTTCCCTCATGGGAGTGGGACAGGCAGTCCATGAGCAGGGTATTCATTTGGATTATGAAGAATGTATTGTGCCAAGATTTGAAAACAAAGGTGCTTTTCCAGAAGCTTGTTTTGAACTTGTTTGCAATGATAATGCAGTCAGAACAATATTGCTGATCAAAATGGAAAGGGGAACTAAAATAACTTGTAAGTAGAAGTTTGGGATCATGCATGCACAAGGAAAGGAGGCATTTGCTGGCCCAATCTGGTTTCTATCATCACAGAATATAATACACTAACTTGGCAGAAATACAACAAATGAACCTGGAAATTGTGTTTCAGAGGAGATTAAAAAAAATGTAGTAACTATCTCAGTTGAATGGGAAGGTGAATTGCACCTTAAAGGTGATAGAGTGGATTAGAGCACTACAGAGAGAACGGTCCATTCATAATTCCAAAATTGGGGTATTGATAGTTGTCTGGATTTTTTTTTCTTATCCTTTGTTTATGGTTTACCAACTCCAGATCCATGTGACATTCAGGATCCTGTTCTCCACCCTATTATACCATCATTTCTTTTTGCACATGCTCCTCAGACAACCCCACCCTTCTCATTCACTTTCACTTTATTTCTAATGTTCCCAGTCCTCATTGATTCGAAATGTTTACTATGCTTCCTTTCCACTGATAGGACTTGGTCTGATGAAAATTGGTGGTATTTCCTATTTTCATTTCTGTCTTGTTGATTTCTTGTGTTTTTTTTCTTGTCATCAGGACAAAAACTTTGGATTAAAATGTACTTAAAACATTGAGAATGCCTTTTATTTTAATTTTTGATATGGAATGAAAGAAGAAAATTCCAAAAATATACAAAATGTTCTTGCAGAACATGGCAAGGAAAAGAGCTAAACAGATCACCCCCAAAAAAACTGGTGCCATTGTAATACTGAATTGATTTTCTGATTATTAAATTTTGTTTGTAGTTACAGATTAGAGTTCAAATCATAGTTATCTCTTATTTAAAAAAATAGATTAATACTTTGACTTTGAAGTACTTGAATGCTGACCATATTTAAAAAAAATTCTTAGCGCTTTATGCATCATTACTTGTTATCTACAAACTTTGTTTCCCAGTAATTGACCTAGATAAAGGATAGTGCCAAGATTCAAACTGCCTTGGTCAATATTATCCTTTAGGAAAGTAAATGGAGTGGTTAATAAAACCTAGCACTTGTGTTTAAGGATTTTTGAGTTAAAGTGCAAATGTGATCAAATTATTATTATTTATTAGCAAAACCTATATTTCACTACAGGAATCACTTTGTCCTTTTCACTTGAGTGTCAAAAAGTTGAATAAAACTCTTTTGTAGCCACCAGAAGCATGGCAGAACTTCCAGGCTTCCCCCCAGCACATCCTCAGGCTGTTGGTCTCTGATGCAAAATGATGTATTTAACTGTTTCAATGTACATGTGACAAAGCTAATCTTTATCTTTTTTATTTTACCAATCATAAATCTGCTGTCTAATTATACCTTGTGTATAGTTGTCTGTCCCTTGTTTTCTATAAAATCCAAAATGACTTTAAACTATCAGATCTCCTTTTTTTTGCGTGTGCCTGTGTGCATGCGAGTCTGTGCGCACGCGTCTGTGCGTGTGCATCTGCGTGTCTGTGTGTGCGTCCATGATGGATTTTTCATGGCTTTTACAAGGCGCAGAGTGGGAGAGAGACTGTGCGGTGCACCACTCCTCACACAGATATTTTCACAGTATTTTCCCTTTTTATTTTACGAGGTCGGGTTGCGATCTCGAAACGCAACCCAGCACGGATGGAAAGCGTACTCGGGGACGGATCCGACTAGTTTCGAACCCGGGAACCTCCGCTCCCGAGTCTGGCGCCGATGTCATTGTGCCACTAGCTGGCCCCAAATCTCCTTTTCTACTTTTCTGCTTTCCTGATGCTTCAGTTTCTACATGTAACTGAAGTCTGTCATCACTGTTGTTAGTCTGGTAAACCTGAATGTATGTTCGACAGAGCATGTTGCTCCAATCAACTTATGACCAGTTTTTTAAAACTTTTTCCACTACTGATTCTTTGTTCACAGAAACAACGTTATTTTAAACCTAATTTGTCAATTTTCGAAGAGCTTTGTCTTGATACTTCTATTAAAATTTACCACTAGTCTATGTTGTCTCTGCCATTCTGTCTGCAGTCATGTTTTTACATTACATTAATAAACCTACCAGTAAAGGTTATTGTATTTGTATGTAGGTATGAGCATGGTTGTCAAGGTCATTTAATGTCCATTCTATGTTTCATTGGTCAGGCAGTCAGTTATTGTCTTTGTTATTAATTATACACTGAAGCTTAAGTTGTGCTTTCTGTACTGAAGTGCAAGTCATGAATCTTGAATTCATCCCTGGCATCTGTTAGATTCTTGCTGCTTTTTTGAGCTGAAAAGCACATCAGTACTGTGTTCATTAAGCAAAGATGTATGCATCCTAATGACACAGGCTTTAATTTTGCAAAAGCTTGAAAACTTCATTAAAAGAGTAATTAGCAAATCTTTTTAAAATACATAATAAATCTCTATCATCATGATTTGTCTCCAGGGCAACCTTAAAGATCCTGATTATCAGACAAGTAAAGCCTTTAGTAAAATTGTCTGACTTTGTTATATTTGCAAACACCAAAACAGTGGTCCAAGATTGTTTCTGTAGATTTTTCCTTGTCCTCTAACTGCAGAGTTTATCCCCTTTTTTAAACAAGAATGAAACATTGTTGAACTTCCTCTCTTTTTGTCACTTTCCCAAATGTGTTGGAAAATTGAAAGATTGTGACCAGAGGCTTTTTGAAGTTTCCAGCTTGGTAACTTGTATATATCCCATCTAGGTCCATGACTACTTTGGAGCATGCTAATGTCTTAAAATGCATTTATAATTAGAATACAGGAATTGTACCAGCGGCTCATTATAGAATTTAATATTCCCGTCACTATGTGAGCTTGCATTGTACTATTTTTATAAATAGCATGAAAACATTGTTTTTAAGTTTTGCATTCAACTGAAAGATATTATATGTATGATCAGTTTGTTGTAGACTGTAATACTTCTGACATAAATATTTCTTAACTAATTAATACTGATTATTTGTGGAATTTGAATTTGGCAGAAGAAAGGAGAATGCTATAAGCTGAGACTTTTAAGTAGCCACTGCTTTGATACACTTAAAAGCATTTAAGTTAGAAAAATTCTGTAGTAATTTGTGACTTTTGTTGAAAGGAGTTTATGCAGGTAGTTAAACTGCATATTCTAAGGCGTCCGGCAGAGTTAATAGTAAGCAAAAAAAGGAAGACCTTAATGTGATTAGTGATTTGTGTTTCTTCTGGAAAGCTCAAAAGTGATTAGTTTATAAGTTACTTTGGAAGTATATTCATTGCTGGTTTACATGATTCAGTCAATTTACAACAACATGCTCCCGCAAACTGTTTGATTCTGTGATATCCTAGGAATAACCATACTTTGGCGGGGGGGTGGGGGTTGGAAATACTGCTTATGGAACTGTTTATATCCACCTGAGAATCATGGTTTCACACTGCAGCTAGGAGACAGCTGTTACACTGGCTTGGTAACTTGCTTAAGGGAAGTTCTTGTGTGTCTCTGGAAATAAATTGTTGTAATAATAGCTAGACTCTAGTGGACTTGGTAGAACTGAAACTGTACAATGATGTTACTTAATAGGCCTACCTGCAATACATTCCATCACTTGAGCTTGTATTGATTGAGTTGCAGTGAGTTAGGGATTTGTCCTGATCTTCCTGCGTGTATGTTACGAAGTTCTCATATTTAACAAATTGCTTTAAGCACAGGAAGAAGTTGTACAGTTAGTTCTGGAGTATAAGCTGTCATCCTTGTGGAAGTAGTTGATGTTGAAAACTTTGTTTCCTGGTTGTTCTCTTACAGATTGGCTGAAGGCCATTCAGAAGTTGTAGAGAGCTTGAAGCCAAGATGGATCGTGTACTGTGCTTTTGGTTTTATCTTATTATGATTAGAAGTGCTTTAGCATCATTTTTGTACTGATACTCCCAATTTGTTGATTTTCATATGAACATGTTCTCTTCCTCATTACCCCCACCCCCCCATAAGTTGGTTGCAAATCCCGATGGGAGAAATGTTAGAAATTGAAATAAAAACAGCCTTACAAAGGTTTGAGTGTTTTATATACTCAACATCCGCTGCAGCTGGAAATCTGAAGTAAAAACAGCACACTTGTCCTGTCAGATTTTCTTCCTCTGGCCTATCCATCCATGATCCATCCCTTCTGCTCTTTTTAATTTAAAGCTAATATTTCATCATTCCCAGTTTTGATGAAAGGTTAGAGCAAAAAATCATGGAACGGAACAGGAGCACGCCCTTCAGCCATGATATTGTAATTAAACAAATAATTAAACTAATCCCTTTTAGCTACACATTGTCCATGCATTGTGTACACATTCATGTGCCTATCAAAGAGTCTCTTAAACACCCCTGTCATATTTACCTCCGCCACACCTGAAAGCACATTCTTGGCACTCACCAGCTGTTTCAGAAACTTGCCCTGCTTATCTCCTTTGAATTTATCCTCTTGCCCTAAATGCATGCCCTCTGGTTTTAGACATTTCAACACTGGAGGAAAAGTACCTATTGTCTACTCTCTGATTCTCATAATCTTAAATCTCTATCAGGTCTCTCCTTAGCCTTCACTGTACCAGGTTAGGACTTGAAATGTTAAGGTTCTCTTTTCACAGATGACGTGCTAACTGCTATTCACTGTGATATTCACAGCCAAATATGGCAAAACTCTGTAGTTGGAGTCTATTTCTTTGCTATGTGAATTTGCTCAGCTTGGAAAATGGAAATGAAAGTGGGTTGTATAGTAACTTTTGTACATGGCTGAAACTGACTTAATTTCTGAATATTTATTTTCTTTAGAAGTACAGTATGATAAAAGGTCTTTCCGCCCCAGTGAGCATGTGCTGTACAATTATACCCATGTGACCAATTAACTAACCTACGTGACTTTGGAATGTGGCAGGAAATCAGCATCTGGAGGAAGCCTACATGGTAACAGAGAGAACATCCAAACTCCTTACAGACTGTGGCAAATTGAACTATGGTTGCTAACGCTGTATAGCATTATTAACTGCTACATGACTCTGCTGTCCGTAAATTTTGCCGGATAGTATGATAGAATTTGAACTAATTTTTCATCTAATTGATGCTTTATTTATGTATATAATTACTATTTATGTAAAGTTCTGCCATTAACTTGTTCCCAAATTATATGTGTGCAGGTGACTGATTTGATACTATTTAAGTTGATTGCATGAATAGGGGTAGTGGAATATTGTAAATTTAGCCTGCACTCAAATTTTGTATTAAATATATATATTTAATTATAAGTGGTGGGGCTGGAGTGAGTTATTTATAGTGCCTTTCTCTGGTTGAAGTAGCATTTAGAATGCTTAAAACACTCAGCTTTTCGGTGGTGTAATAAATAACAAAGGGAACAGAACTATTACGAAATCTATCACTTACCAAAAGGGTACAGAAAATAGAATTGGAACCTAGACTAGAGCAAGGCAAAAAACACTTGCAAAGTATCTACTAAAGTCAAACTTTGCAGCACAGAAAGTGGTAGGAAGAATGGGCCACCTGGCCCTTTGAGCCTAATCACCCATGCATATGATGTCATGATCATAGCTGATTTTCTGCCCAAGTGCCATTTTTCAGTATTGCAAAATACTTCTTGATTCCTTTAATATCTAGAAGTCTATTAATCATTCAAATAAACATAATTGAGACTTCTGTTTTGTGGTGTAGAGCATTACAAATGAATATTCCCTGCTCTGGAATAAAGAATCTGTTCACTTGGGAATCAATTTTCTAACCATCATTAACCCCCCTCCCAGCTATGCAATTTTGCTGTATTCATAATCAGTTTTAATATCACTGGCATATATTGTGAAATTTCTTTTTTTGTGGCAGCAGTACATTGCAATTCATAATCATAAGAAATATAGAAGTCACAAGAAATGGTGGTGTATGTTAGTACGCATGATGGAGCTGGCTGAGTTTACAACTTTCTGCAGTTTTATTCTGATCTTGTATTTTGGCGTCTCCACACAACCAGTTAGAATGCTCTCCATGGTTCACTTGTAGAAGTTGACAAGAGTCTTTGGTGACATACCAAATCTCAAACTCCAAATTGAAAATACAGCCGATTTGTGCCCTCTTTGTAATTTTTTTCAGTATGTTGGACCTAGGATCGATCTACAGAGATGTTGACACCCAGGAACTTAAAACTGCTCACCCTTTCCACTGCTGGTCCTTTGATGAGGACTGGTGTATATTCCCTTGACTTCCCCTTCTTGATGTCGGCAAACAATTCCTTGGTCTTACTGATGATGGGTGCAAGGTTGTTGCTGCAACACCACTCAACCAGATGATCTTACTCCTGTACACCTTCTCGTCACCATATGTAATTCTGTCAACAATAGTTTGTCATCAGAAAATTAATTGATGGTGTTTGGGCTGTGTCTAGCCACGCAGCTGTGGGTGTAGAGAGAGTAGAGCTGTGGGCTAGGCATGCATCATTGAGGTGTGCCAGTGTTGATTGTCAGCTAGGAGAAGTTTTTTTTTTCCCCATCTGAACTGACTCTGGTCTCTTGGTGAGGAAGTGAAGGATCCAGTTGCATATGGAGGTACAGACCCAGGTTTGGAGGTTGTTGATTAGAACTGAGGGTATGATTATGTTGAATGCTGAGCTGTAACCAATAAACATTAGTCTGAGCTTGATATTGCTAGTGTCCAGGTGATTCAAGGCCAAGTGGAGAGCCAGTGAGACTGCATCCACTATAGACCGATTGTGGCAATGAACAAATTGCAGCTGGTCCAGGTCCTTGCTTAGGCAGGAGTTGATTCTAGTCAGGAACAACCTCTTAACAGTAGATGAGAGTGCAATGGGTGATAATCGTTGAGGCAGGTCACTCACTTTTGCGCACTGGTATGATTTTTGTTTCCCTTTTTAAGCAGGTGGAAATCTCCAACTGCAGCAGTGAGAGGTTGATGATGTCCTTGAACACTCCTGCCAGTTGGTTGGCACAAGTTTTCAATGCTCTACTAGGTTCAGCATCAGGGCCTGGCACTCTGTGAGGGTTCGCCCTCTGGATAGATGTTCTGATGTCGGCCTCACCATATGCTGTAGGGGGACGCATAGTTGTGAACAATTTTGGACAACTATGTAGTCAACAGGAATAAGAACGATAAAAAAAGCTCAGGTCCATTTATTTATCACATGTACATGGTAATATACAGTGAAATGAGTAATTTGCATTACAACCAACACAACTACAAGATGTGCTGGTAGCAGCCTGCAAGTGTACCCATACATTCTGGTACCAACCCATAGCATGCCCCAGTATTCAGCAGAACAATACAAACAACAACAGTAAAACAAGCCCTCTCACTCATATGGACAGACTTCCAACTCTGGATAGGCTGCCTCCAGTGGACTCTCCAACATCGGGGCTCTGACATTGCCAGTAGACTTGCAAACCCAGGGGTTTTGTCCATCAGTTCTTGACTTCCAGACTCATCAACTTTGAACTTCAAGCTTCAGTCTTCGGTATTGACCTCAGGCTTCCCCGAAGACAGGACTTGAAATCCAGGCCTTGAATTCTGGCCACCTTGTGGGGGGGGGGGGGGGGCGGTGTCACCCGCACATGTGCTTTTTGTCTCTATGGTTCTCTGATCCTGGTACCCACCAACTGGTGGGGCGGGGGGGGGCGCGGGAGAGATCATCAGCCCAATACCTCGCTGGTTTTTGTCCACAACACTTGCTGGTCTGACATCCATCCATGGGGATCAATGGCCTTCCAACCTGGATTTCTCCCTGTCCTCTAACTCCCCAACGTGCTTGTCCTAAACCCTAACCTGACTCCCAAGTCTCTGCTCTTTCCCCAAAGATTTCCCTATGAACCCAAGAGGAACTAAGTCTAAGCTCGAACTAAGCTAGAAACATTGAGATGGAGAAGATAGAATATGGAATGGTAGAATACAGTATGGGCTTCCCTATATAAACCTACTCTATGATCAGTCTAATCCTTCCCCACCCTTTTACTCAGCCTATAACTCTCCATTTTTCTTTTATCTGTGTGTCTATTTAAGAGTGTCTTAAATGTCCTTACTTTTAGTCTCTACTGCCATCTCTGGTAATGCAATTCAGGTGCCTACTGCTGTTTTTAAAGAAAAAAAATATCTTGTATCTTCCCTCAACTTTCCAACACCCATCTTAAATGGATGTCCTCTGTTATTGGCCAGTGCTGTCCTGGGGAATGGGTGTTGGCTGACCATTCTATCTATGTTTCTCATAATCTTGTGTACACCTATCAAGTCATCTCATTCTTTTTCACTCCAAAGAGAAAAGCTGTAGGTCACTGAACTTTTTCTCATAAAATATGCTGTAATTCAGGTAGCATTTTAGTAAATCTCCTCTGCACCTTCTAAAGCTGCCACATCCTTGCTATAATGAGAGGACCAGAACTGAACAGAATATTCCAAGTGTGGCCTAACCAGCATTTGAGAGAGCTGCAGCATTACCTCTTGGCTCTTAAACTCAATCCTTTATTAATAAAGGCTAACAAACCATACAGTTAACTTGCATGATAACTTTGAGGGATCCAGAGATGTCAATCCCAAAATCCCATTGTTGCTTCACACTGCTAAAGATCCTACCATCAATACTCTACCCGGCCTTTAAGTTTGACCTTCCAAAGTGCATCACTTCAAACTTCTCCAGCTTGAACTCAATCTACCATTTCTGAGCCCAGCTCTGCATCCTGTCAATGTCCTGCTGTAACCTATGACAATCTTCTATACATTCCACAACATCACCAATCTTCATGTCATCTTCAGACTTACTAACCTATCCTTTCAATTACTCATCTGCCATTTATATAAAAAAAACCCATCAAGATTAGGTGGTCACAGAGCAGATATCTGCAGAACACCAGTATTCACCGACCTTCAGGTAGAATATACTATCTACTACCGCCCTCTGCCTTCTGTGGGCAAACCAATTCTGATTCCATGCAGTCAAGTTTCCACGGATCTCATGACTTTCTGGATGAGCCTATCATGGAAATCTTGTCAAGTACCATGATTTCCCATATATACACTACATTTCAGTAAAGGGGTTATGGTGCAGTGTTTTTTTAAAATTTTCTATCCTCCTTTACTCAAACTGTACCAATCTATTTGTCATATGACTTGCTGCCAGTATACAATAAAAGAATGTTTGAGGAAAATTTAAAGTCTGAACCTCGTGTGTGTAAGTGATGGTGAAATCTGTGACCACATAGTAATTGCTATGACATGGAAGAAGACTGTCCAAGGTTACAACAGGTTCCAGATCAACTAGAAAAGTGGGCTGACAGAATTTAAATTGGTTAAATACTGTATAAGGTATTGCATCTGGGTAAATTAAACTGTAGTAAATAGCTGGTCTCTTGAGTCTGTTGTAGATCTGAAAAACTGATAGGGACATGTATACAAGTGTCCCGCACTTTTCGAATGTTCGCTTTACGAAACCTCGCTGTTACGAAAGACCTACATTAGTTACCTGTTTTTGCTAACAGAAGGTGTTTCCACTGTTACGAAAAAAGGCAGCACGTGATGAAAAGCAGCGCACGATAAAAGGCAGCGCGCGCCCCGAGCAGCCGAGCTCCTCCCCTGGAAGTGCATTCTAGCTGGCATTGCTTAAACACGTGCCTGTGAGCAGCTGTTAGCAAGATGAGTTCTAAGGTATCGGAAGAGCCTAAAAGAGCTCGTAACTTAGCGTTAAACTAGACATAATTAAGCTTTTCGATCGTGTGAACAAAGTGACAAATTGAGTTTGGCTTGTGGAGGTTGACGAAGATGATGTTGAAGAGGTTTGGCATCCCATGCCAAGAACTGATAGATGAAGAGCTGATGCAATTGGAAGAAGAAAGGATAACCATCGAAACCGAATGCAGTAGCGAACGGACCGAAAGTGAAGTCGTCCAGGAACTGAACATGAAGCAACGGCGTGAGATTTTCGCTGCAATTGACAACAATGATTGCAGAAAAGTATGACTTTAATTTTGAAAGGGTACGTAGGTTTAGGGTATATTTGCAGAGTGGTTCTTTACAAAGAACTGTATGATAGAAAAATGCAGGAGGCTAAGCAGTCAAGCATACTGTCATTTTTCAAGCCTTCCACATTAGCCACAGCAGACGACGAACCTCGACCTTCGACATTGAGGCAGACATAGAAGAAGATGACCTGCCTGCCTTGATGGAAACATGATGATGAGATGACACCCCAGTGTCTCACTACCCCAAACCCCAGGCCGCGGACCGATACATTGCTGCGGAGAATGCAGCAGTAGCCAGGAGGCACACAGCACATCTTTTAAGAAAAAAACTGAAATAAACAAGCTAATTAATTAGGTGCTGCCCGGCATGTAAATGTCAGCCCAGATCAGAGGCGATTGCCGATTGCGTCGCCTCTGATCTGGGCTGACATTTATGTGCCAGGCGGCACCTAATTAATTAGCTTGTTTATTTCGGCTTCTTCCTTAAAGATGTGCTGAGTGCATCCCGGCTACCACTGCATTCTTCGTGGATTAGTATCAGTCGGCGGCCTGGAGGTTGGGGTCCACTGCACCACCCCAACCTCCTCCGACTCAGCCTAACACACCATCATCAGACGCTGTCTTCCCAATTCTGGTAAGTGATACTGCACTGTATATACACTATTTCTACTTTATATAGGCTGTGCATATTTATGCGTTATTTGGTATGATTTGGCAGCTTCATAGCTTAAAGGTTACTGGAGAGAGTGTTTCTACCGAGAGCGCTTGCGCGAGATTTTCGCTGCGGAGAACAGTGCGGCAATGATTGTAGAAAAGTATTTCTGCCTTATATAGGCTGTGTATTTATCATATTATTCCTGCTTTTACTATATGTTACTGTTATTTTAGGTTTTATATGTTATTTGGCATGACTTGGTAGGTTATTTTTTGGGTCTGCAAATGCTCACAAATTTTTCCCATATAAATGAATGGTAATTGCTTCTTTACTTTACGACCTTCCTGCTTACGAACCGTTTCATAGGAACGCTGTACCTTCGGATGGCGGGGGAAACCTGTATAGTTTGATAAATTACAATGCAGGTAGATAGGGTGGTAAAAATTTGGGACCCTTGCCTTGGTCAAAATGCTGAGTAAAAAGTTGGGACGTCATGTTAGAACTGCAGAGCGTTAGAGAGACAGCATCTGGAGAATGTAACTGGGACTGGAAGGCTCGAGTTATAAGGAAAGACTGGATGGGTTGTTTTCCCTGTAGTGTAGAAGGATATATAAAACAATCAGAGGCATAGTTAAGGTGATTTGTCAGGCTTCTCGGTGTAGGGAATTGTAAAATTGCAAGGCATATATTTTGGGTGAGGAGGGGGGGAAGCTAAAGGAAGCCTGAAGGTCAGTTTTTCAAAAGTTGGTGCGTATGTGATACAGGTGATAAAAGTAACAGCAGAGGAGGGTACAATCACGACATTTAAAAGAATATAAGGAAGGTACATGAATAGGAAGGAATAAGAAGGATACGGGTCCGATGCAGGCAAATGAGACTAACTTAGGTAAGCAACTTGGTTACAAAAAGGGTTGAAGGGCTTGTTTCAGGGTTGCACAGCTCTGATACACTGAAGAAGGCTGTTTTTCCTTTTTTGTCCAGGATGATTCCTAGGGCAAAAATACTCTTGGTTTGACTCTACCTCATTTCATTACACCCTGTCCAACTAATGTCCAATTTAAATTTTAAGCCACTAATCTATATAGGTAGTGATTTGCATTAGCCAATTAACCTACCAGCACATGTGAGAGGACATTGTGGGAACTTTGTGTTGCAAAGAGAACGTGCAAACTTGCATAAACAGCATCCAAGGTACAGTTTCAGGTTTTCTGTATATAATAATGCTTTCACAAGCTGTATTTTTCTCGTGGCCTTCATTAAAAAAAACTGTTAAGAATACAAGTTCATCAAACACTAATTGATTATGTAAAACATCTTGAATACTTTTGCATTTTATTGCATTATTGAATGAAGTATAGACATCTTCAATAGAGGAGAGACTGGTTTTTGTGATATGCTGAGCTGTGTCCACAATGAAGACATGTTGGTTAGTCGGTTAATTGGTCATTGCAAATGATTCCATCATGAATCTAGGGTGAAATTAGGTATTGCTGGGGGTGCAGCTCAAAAGGCCAGAAGGGCTTATCCTGTGCTGTATCTCTAAAATAAATTCTGTAGTTTCATGCAGTTATGTCCAGAAAGAGTCAATGGGGAAATGCTGAATTTCTTTAACCTCCTGAGGAAGTGGTAGTTTTGTTTGGCTTTCTTGGTTGTGACATCATCAGTATGGTTGATCCGAGCAAGCTGTTGGTGGTATTCACAGCCAGGAACTTGAGTTTTAAATCCCCTCAACCTCAACAACGTTGATGAAGACAAGAGCATTTGCACTGCCCCCGCCCCCCCCCAATTTCTGAATTCAGTGACCAGTTCTTCTGTTGACATTGATAGAGAGGTCGTCATGACACCATGTTACTAAGCTGTCAGTTCTCTCCCTGTGCCCTGAATCATCATTGGTTGAGATGTGGCCCACTGGAGTGGTACCATTTGCAAACTTGTAGATGGAATTAGAGTAGAATCTGGTTGGTCATGAGTGCACAAGGCGTAGATTAGAGGGTGAAGAATGGAACTTTCAAAGATAAGGAAGCAATGTTTATAAGTTGAATGGAAGCATGCTTATTTTCTGATACTGCAGGTCTTCTACACTTGCAAAAGATGAAAATGGTTAGAATGCAGGAAAAGAGAATCCTAAAATAAACAAACCCAAACTAGCAGTGATCTTTAGAAGGTGAATAAAGCAATCACTGTGCAATCAAGTCAGTCAAGTCCTTCAGCCAGTCCCATTTGCCCATGTCCCTGGAAACCTTTTGTATCAGAATCAGGTTTATTATCACCAGCATGTGTCGTGAAATTTGTTGACGTAGCAGCATCAGTTCAATGCAATACATAATATAGAAGAAAACATAAAAATAAAATAATAAATAAGTAATTACAGTATATGTATATTGAATAGATTAAAAATCATGCAAAAAACAGATAGTATATATTTAAAAAGTGAGGTAGTGTTTAAGGGTTCAATGTCCATTTATGAATCAGATGGCAGAGGAGAAGAAGCTATTCCTGAATCGCTGAGTTTGTGCCTTCAGGCTTCTGTGCCTCGTACCTGATGGTAAAAGTGAGAAAAGGGCATGCCTTAGGTGCTGGAGGTCCTTAATAGACGCTGCCTTTCTGAGACACAGCTCCTTAAAGATGTCCTGGGTACTTTGTAGGTTTGTGCCCAAGATGGAACTGACTGAATTTACAACCCCCTGCAGCTTCTTTTGGTCCTGTGCAGTAGCTCCCCCCACCCCCCCATACCAGACAGTGATGCAGCCTGTCAGAATGCTTTCCACGATACACCTGTAGAAGTTTTTGAGTGTTTTGTTGACATACCAAATCTCTTGAAACTAACTGAGTATAGTCACTGTCTTGCCTGCTTTATAACTGCATCGATATGTTGGGACCAGGTTAGGTCTCAGAGACCTTGACACCCGGGAACATGAAACTGCTCACTCTCTCCACTTCTGATCCTTCTGAGGATTGGTATGTATTCCTTCATCTTGCCCTTCCTGAAGTCCACAGTCAGCTCTTTCGTCTTACTGTTGTTGTGTGCCAGGTTGTTGCTGCGACACTACTCCACTAGTTGACATATCTCACTCCTGTACGCCCTCTTGTCACCATCTGAGATTCTGCCAAGAATGGTTGTTTCTTCAGCAAATTTATAGATGATATTTGAGGTATGCCTAGCCACACAGTCGTGGGTATTTAGAGAGTAGAGCAGTGGGCTAAGCACAGATCCTTGAGGTGCACTAGTGTTGATTGTAAGTGAGGAGGAGATGTTATCACCAATCCGCACAGATTCTGGTCTTCCAGTTAGGAAGTTGAGGATCTGATTTCAGAGGGAGGTACAGAGGCCCAGGTTCTATAACTTCTCAATCACAACTGTGGGAATGATGGTATTGAATGCTGAGCTATAGCCAATGAACAGCATCCTGACGTGGGTGTTTTTGTTGTCCAGGTTGTCTAAGCCGTTTGAAGAACCATTGAGATTGCATCTGCCATTGACCTATTGTGGCAATAGGCAAATTGCAATGGGTCCAGGTCCTTGCTGAGGCAGGAGTTCAGTCTATTCATGACCAACCTCTCAAAGTATTTCATCACTGTAGACGTGAGTGCGACTTGGCACTCCGTGAACCTGTCCAGGTATCTTTTTATGAAGAATGAGTTTGTAAGCTTTTGGGAAGAGAGAAGAGATTAATTCAGAGAGAGAAAAAAAAGTGCTTTTTTTAAAGAATAGCTTGATTTTGTCAGTGGGTGGCAATGCGTGGATATGTATGTATGGTTAGAACAAATGCAACATGTTAAGATGTGTAGAGCAACAGATAGCTTGTACGTTTACAGATTTGGGAGGTAATTAAACAAGTACATGGGATGCTTTCATTTATTGACAGCTAAAGCAGATGAGTGGTGAAGTTGTGCTAGAATGGTATACAAGACAATTTCATCAAGATGTAATGACTAGAAATGTACATTACAGAAAAGATGTGATTGTACTGGAGAAAGTTTAGAGGAGAATTTAGGACTATAAGACATTGGAGCAGAATTAGGCCATCTGGCCCATCGAGTCTGCTCCGCCATTCAATCCTGGCAGATCCCTTTATTGCCCTCCTCAACCCCACTCACCTACCTTCCCCCCCCCCCATAACCTTTGATGCCATGTCCAATCAATCTATCAAGCTCTGCCTTAAATACACCCAATGATCTGGCCTCCACTGTTGCCTGTGCTTATAAATTCCATAAATTCACAACCTGCTGGCTAAAGCAATTTCTCCACATCTGTTTTAAATGGACACCACTCTATGCTGAGGCTCTATCCTTGTCCTAGACTCCCCACCCGGGAAACATCTTTTCCACATCTACTCTGTCTAGGCCTTTCAACAGTGGAAAAGTTTCAATGAGATCCCCCCTTATCCTTCTAAATTCCAGTGAGTACCGACCCAGAGCTATCAAATATTCCTTGTATGAGGAGCCCAAAACTGTTCACAATACTCAAGATGGGGCCTCACCAGTGCCTTATAAAGCCTCAGCATCACATCCCTGCTCTTGTATTCTAGACTGCTTGAAATGAATGCTAACATTGCATTTGCCTTTTTCACTCAGACTCTTTGAATGTATGCAATGTACAAATAAGGTAGGTGACCTTGTAGCGCATTTAGAGATTAGCAGGTATGACTTTGAGGGCGTCACTGAGCCGTGGCTGAAAGAAGATCATAGTTGGCAGCTTAACATCCAAGGAGACAGACTGTATCAAAAGGATAGGCAGGTATGCAGAGGGGGTGGGGTAGCTCTTTTGGATAAAACAATGAAATTAAATCCTTAGAAAGAGGTGACACAAGATCAGAAGATATAGAATCCTTGTGGGTACAGTTAACAAACTACCAGGGTAAAAAGAGCCTGATGGGAGTGAGATTCAGGCCTCTGAACAACAGCCAGAGTGTGGGATACAAATTACAAAAGGTAAAAAAGCATGTAATTATGGCAATGTTATGATAGTCATGGGGGATTTCAATATAGAGAAAGATTGGGAAAATCAGGTTGGTGCTGAATCCCAAGAGAGGGAATTTGTAGAATGCCTATAAGTTGGCTTTTTAGAGCAGCTTGTGGTTGAGCTCACTTGGAGAAAGTCAATTCTGTGAACCAGATTTGATTGGGGAGCTAAAGGATCATTGGGAGGTAATTCCTCCGTCTCCGCCGCATCTGCTCTCAGGATGAGGCTTTTCATTCTAGGACGAGGGAGATGTCTTCCTTTTTTTAAAGAAAGGGGCTTCCCTTCCTCCACTATCAACTCTGCTCTTAAACGCATCTCCCCCATTTCACGTACATCTGCTCTCACTCCATCCTCCCACCACCCCACTAGGAATAGGGTTCCCTTGGTCCTCACCTACCACCCCACCAGCCTCCGGGTCCAACATATTATTCTCCATAACTTCCGCCACCTCCAATGGGATCCCACCACTAAGCACATCTTTCCCTCCCCCCCTCTCTCTGCATTCCGCAGGGATCGCTCCCTACACAACTCCCTTGTCCATTCGTCCCCCCCATCCCTCCCCACTGATCTCCCTCCTGGCACTTATCCGTGTAAGCGGAACAAGTGCTACACATGCCCTTACACTTCCTCCCTTATCACCATTCAGGGCCCCAAACAGTCCTTCCAGGTGAGGCAACATTTCACCTGTGAGTCGACTGGGGTGATATACTGCGTCCGGTGCTCCCGATGTGGCCTTTTATATATTGGCGAGACCCGACGCAGACTGGGAGACCGCTTTGCTGAACATCTACGCTCTGTCCGCCAGAGAAAGCAGGATCTCCCAGTGGCCACACATTTTAATTCCACATCCCATTCCCATTCTGACATGTCTATCCACGGCCTCCTCTACTGTAAAGATGAAGCCACACTCAGGTTGGAGGAACAACACCTTATATTCCGTCTGGGTAGCCTCCAACCTGATGGCATGAACATCGACTTCTCTAACTTCCGCTAGGCCCCACCTCCCCCCCGTACCCCATCTGTTACTTATTCTTATGCACACATTCTTTCTCTCACTCTCCTTTTTCTCCCTCTGTCCCTCTGAATATAACTCTTGCCCATCCTCTGGGTCCCCCCCCCCCCTTGTCTTTCTTCCCGGACCTCCTGTCCCATGATCCTCTCGTATCCCCTTTTGCCTATCACCTGTCCAGCTCTTGGCTCTATCCCTCCCCCTCCTGTCTTCTCCTATCATTTTGGATCTCCCCCTCCCCCTCCCCCTCCAACTTTCAAATCCCTTACTCACTCTTCCTTCAGTTAGTCCTGACGAAGGGTCTCAGCCTGAAACGTCGACTGCACCTCTTCCTACAGATGCTGCTTGGCCTGCTGCGTTCACCAGCAACTTTGATGTGTGTTGCTTGAATTTCCAGCATCTGCAGAATTCCTGTTATTAGGAGGTAATGATCATAACACTATAGAATGTACCCTGCAGTTTGAGGAGGAGAAGATAGTCTGATGTATCAGTTTGACAGTGGAGTAAAGGGAATTAGAGAAACATGGGGGAAGAACTGGTCAAAGATGACTGGAAGGAGACACGAGTTGGGATGATGGCAGAACTGCAATGGCTGGAGTTTCTGGGGGCAACTCCAAAGGTGCAGGACAGATACATCCCAGCATTGACTAGACATTGTACCGAAGCTAAGAGAAATGCTGAGATTTTCCTTTGAGTGAGGGAGGTTTAGGATAATCTTGAGGTGTACAGACTTGAGAGGTCTTATTAGAGTTTGTATGAAGGACATTTTCCTTTGCTAAAGTTTGCGACATGGATTTGAACTAATTGGTAGAGCAGTTAGAAGGGACTTGAGGGGATAGGACAGTGGGAGCATGGAAACACATTTTCTTTGAATATGGTAGTGAAAGAAATCTTCAAGTATATATTTTAGGGTTAAAGAGACAAATATCCACGCACTCTTAGAGCGAAAAAAAGAGATGTTTCCTGCTTTTATGTATTAAAGAGTAATCAAAGCATTCACAGATGTGGAAGCACGAGATTCTGCTGATGCTGAAAATCTTGAGCAAAACAAAATGCTGGAGGAACTCAGGAGGTCAGGCAGCATATATCAAAGGGAAAACAAACAAAATTCCAGCAGATATTTACAAATGCGATTGAAATGGAAAGGTTTTTTAAAATCCTTAACAGAAACTACAGGAGAGTTTTTAAAAACTGTAGATAGTGAATTTCTAAAATAAAGAGCCAAAGTACTGGAAGCACTCAACACGTCAGGCAGCATCTATGGCAGGGGCTTCCCAACATTTTTTTAATGTTATGGACCCCTACCATGAGCTGAGGGGTCTGTGGACCCAGGTTGGGAACCCCTGATCTATGGAGAGGCAAACAAAACTGATGTTTTCGGTTGAAGACCTTCCTTCAGAATTAGGAGAAACTAGAAATCGAACAAGTTTTAAGTCAGAATCAGAGGTTATTATCACTGACATGAAATTTGTTGTTTTTGTGGTAACAGTATAGTGCAAGACAAAAATAGTATAAAATGAAAGAAGTAACAAGGTAATGTTCATGGACTATTTCAAAAATTTGCTGGAGGGCCAAAACTGTTGCTAAATTATAGAGTATAGGTCTTCAGGTTTCTGTACCACTTTGGTAGTAATGAGAAGAGGACACGTACTAGATATTGAAGGTCCTTAATGATGGATGTTTTGGGGGTAAAGGGAGTTAAAATGAATGGGTTGAATTCAGTTGGGGTCTTTGTGAAAGTAATAAATATATATTTTTGAAGATGCAAGTAAGAGATGTTTGAAGACTTTCTGAATTAAACAAATTCAGGTTATGTGCTATGTTAGTCGTTAAGTGCATTCATCTTTGAAACCATATGGAGCTTAAAAAATAGAGGGTTATGGGTAACCCTGGGTAATTTCTAAGGTAAGGACATGTTCGGCACAGCTTTGTGGGCTGAAGGGCCTGTATTGTGCTGTAGGTTATCTATTTGTCTATGTTTCTATTGCTAGAGTGAGTTTTTGGGTAGATGATTCATTTACACTTAGATGGCTTGGCCACCAGTCTTCTGTTTGACAAAGTACTGTGGATTGAGTTCATAACAATGCATTTCCTAAAAGCTGTGAATACCAGACACTGCTGATTCCACAGTTTGACCAGATGCTGTAGTTTCGAAGACAATATTATCTATACTTTATAAATATGAATTGTCCTCTATATTAGCATGTAAAGTAACAAATAAATGTATTGTGGATTTAACTTGCATTCTTCAAGGCTGTGAGTACCAACTCAGGCACACGGGCGTCAGGAGGAAAGGATGAAGTCAGAAGGTGTGATGTTTTGTATGTAGCTTCAAAAGAAAGCATTGTCTATGCATTGGCTATACTTTGTAAATAGGGACTGCCCTTTGTGTTTAGCAAATAAATATCGAGCCCACATTGGGCTAGCAGACCTTTCCACCGAAAGCGTCTCCGTCCGTATGATGCCTGCTGTACCTTGATTTGTCGAATAAAGAAGCTGCTTGGTATCTACCAGTAACTCTTGTCTCTCCGGTGATCTCATCCACGCCACAACACTATATAGGAGAACAAAGACAGATGTGACTAGAGAATTGAAGAAGAATTGAACTGGCAAATAAAATGTCTAGTAAATGGGGGGGGGGAGCAAATTCCTTTCTGATGTGAAATACCTTCATTCATGAAGTAATCTTTATGTAACAGTTACCACCATAGCTATTGTAGCTGTGAGCAACAATGGCTAGGAGAGCATATATTGATGAGCATCTCAACTACCGTGAACACAAAAGAGAAATTCTCATTGAGTAGTTGTTGATATCCTTGACTCCAGCCCCTTACGCTCATGAATGATCTGTTCTCTCTCCTGACTACATAACTCTTGTGGAGACTTTTTACTTGTATGACAAGATATCGGTGTTGTGAAACCATAAGAATTGCAGCTTCTGCTTTGATCACTACTTTCTCCTCTAGCTTGAGAAAGCATTGCCATGGCTCTTCATTTTCTGTCTGATGTGAATGTCCGCTGTTTGATATAATTTTTGAAGATAACTTCTCAATTATATTCCAGTTGATCAAACATTTTACACCTCAAATCTGAGTGAATGGTTCATTTGGATCGCGTTCATAATGGGATACATTTTAACTGGGGAAATAAACCTATATTTTCCCAGCATTTGTTTATGTTTGCAACAAACCGGCTCCATTTTGATATTGGTAAAAATAATGTTTATCAATTAACTTAACAAAATAAGCAAATATCTTCTATTATAGGACAATAAGGCTTGCTCTGTTTGAGGAGGTGGGGGTGTGTGTGTGTTGGGAAAGATGCAAGTGAACAGACGCCTGATCCCTTGCTTGCAGGAATTCGTACATCCACACAGTTTAAGTTTTCTCAAGACATGAAAGGAAGATGCACTTTTCAGTCAGTTTCTAGATTGTGCAGGAAAGCTCTTAAAAGGGCTGGACAGCAATTAAGGAAATATAGGTTTAATTAGTTACTCCAATGGTGTTTGCTGCACTGAAAATACAATCTGATTTTGGTTTTCTGGCACTGAATGAAAGTAATACAAGTAAATTCCTGCTTCACCTGGGAGGATTATTTTGGGCCCTGGACAATAAGAGGGGAAAATGCAAAAAGAGTGCATGTTCAATTCCTGTAGTTAAATGGAAACGAAGATTAAAAAAAAATAGATTGGAGCTTTCAAAGTACATTTACACTCAAAAAGTATGTATATGTTATACAACCTTGAGATTTGTTTCCTAGCAGGCTGCCATGAAACAAAGAAACCCAAAAGAACCCATTTTAAAAAAACAAACAAGGCCTCAAACACCCTGTGTACAGAGAACCCTGTGTACAAAAAACAAATTATGCAAACAATAACCACAAGCAAATAGCATTCTGAATTGAAGTACATAAGAGAGCCTGTCCCCAGATCCTTAGTTCAGAGTGGAGCAGGGCGCTGAACTGGCTCGTCCCTTGCCTTGGGGCCCTGACACCCTGACCTTTTCAATCTAGCCTGCTGCCTAAATTGCCGTCCAAGCATCAAGTTCAGTTACTTCGGTACGATCTGGGGCCTGGATCCTGCTGTCTCGATTGGGCGTGTACCTGACCTTTCCAATTCACCCAATTGTGAAGGGAATTAATGCTGACATGAAAGAGGGTAGCAAAGTTCTAAGTGCTGATATGTTGGAAGTATTAGAAATTGAGTAAGTTGATACGTTCCAAATTTGAAGATTGAAGAAGATGAGAATAAGGTAATCATATCCTTGTTCTGGATGGAAAAGAGGGAGCAATAGTAGAAGTTCAGGAAATAAGTCAGTGAGATTGAACTTCTTGTCCATTGGGTTTGGGAAAAATTTAGTGGTAAGGAAAGTAATGGGCCTATAGATGTGGAAGTTGGCATTCTCGGAACATTTTTGATGATTAGGACACCAAAGACCTTAGCGCAAGGGTTCCTAACTTTTTCATGGACTAATTCCATAATTTTTGACTTCTCCAGTGCGTTCAACACCATCCGCCCTGCTCTGCTGGGGGAGAAGCTGATAGCGATGCAGGTGGATGCTCTCCTGGTGTCATGGATTCTTGATTATCTGACTGGCAGACCACAGTACGTGTGCTTGCAACACTGTGTGTCTGACAGAGTGATCAGCAGCACTGGGGCTCCACAGGGGACTGTCTTGTCTCCCTTTCGCTTCACCATTTACACCTTGGACTTCAACTACTGCACAGAGTCTTGTCATCTTCAGAAGTTTTCTGATGACGCTGCCATAGTTGGATGCATCAGCAAGGGAGATGAGGTTGAGTACAGGGCTACAGTAGGAAACTTTGTCACATGGTGTGAGCAGAATTATCTGCAGCTTAATGTGAAAAAGACTAAGGAGCTGGTGGTAGACCTGAGGAGAGCTAAGGTACCGGTGACCCCTGTTTCCATCCAGGGGGTCAGTGTGGACTTGGTGGAGGATTACAGATACCTGGGGATATGAATTGACAATAAACTGGACTGGTCAAAGAACACTGAGGCTGTCTACAAGAAGAGTCAGAGCCATCTCTACTTCCTGAGGAGACTGAGGTCCTTCAACATCTGCCAGACGATGCTGAGGATGTTCTACGAGTTTGTGCTGGCCAGTGCTATCATGTTTGCTGTTGTGTGCTGGGGCAGCAGGCTGAGGGTAGCAGACACCAACAGAATCAACAATCTCATTCGTAAGGCCAGTGACGTTGTGGGGATGGAACTGGACTATCTCACGGTGGTGTCTGAAAAGAGGATGCTGTCTAAGTTGCATGCCATCTTGGTCAATGTCTCCCATCCACTACATAATGTACTGGGTGGGCACAGGAGTACATTCAGCCAGAGACTCATTCCTCCAAGATGCAGCACAGAGCGTCATAGGATGTCATTCCTGCCTGCGGCCATCAAACTTTACAACTCCTCCCTTGGAGGGTCAGACACCCTGTGCCGATAGGCTGGTCCTGGACTTATTTCATAATTTACATATTACTATTTAACTATTTATGGTTATATGACTATTTATTATTTATGGTGCAACTGTAACAAAAACCAATTTCCCCCAGGATCAATAAAGTATGACTATGATTCCATTAAGCAAGAGGTCTGTGGATGCCAGATTGGGAATCCCTGTTTTAGGGGAAGTATTTTCAATGAAACTGGGAATTTGTGGTTTTGTAGTGGGTAGTGATCATTAATCCCTATCCTGAGGTTTGTATGAAGTTGGTACAAACTCAGATGGACTGAGTTAAAGTGAGAGCAGAGTGGAAAAAGGGAAAAGAGGTGATAAAACCTTTTGAGTTTGTTTTGTTGATTGGAAGTGGCACTGTTACAGTCAGAGATTGAACCAGAAAAAACATGGATTGGACAGACTAGGATTGAAACTAGAGCTATTTCACATATCCAACAAAGCACTTTGCAGAACATGGACCTACAATACTTTTCCTTTTGCTAAACATCTGATTTGGAAGAATTGAGTGTAACTGAAGTAGAATTGAGTCAGTAGAGGGGAACTGGCCATACTTTGGAGCATTGCAGTCAACTCAACCTTGAGAAGGTGCCTGCAGACTGAAGTGGAGTTAGGTTATCCCAATTAACACACAAAAAAAAAACTTCTTATAGCCTTGATTTCAAAAGTTAAGGAACTATTTACATTGCTGGTAGATTGAAAGCAATTTCATTCATGGTCTTCGTTAGCTTTAATCTGATTTTGCATTCAAAATACTTGTAATTTCAGAGTGAACGTGCAAGTATTGAATGTTCATTAGTTTCAAGTGCATTTCTCACCTATTAGTTCTCTGTAAGAGACTTAATTGTTGGTTTGTATTCTGTAAAATGTTAGGTTTTTGGAATACGAGGGCAGAGTTTAATCTCTTACAATTGGACGGCTGGCTTTTCCAGTTATGACATTTTCAAAATGTATTTGTGGGAATTGGGCTTTTAAAAGTGCTGATTGTTGCTGTTAGCATCTTGTTATATTTACTTCTGTGTGCTTCTAATTCTAGTAAATAAATTTGTGGCTGTGGGCTGAAAAATATGTTGTTATTTGCTGTGAGTTTAGTTGGTGTGTGGTCAGTAATCGGTGTAAAGCAAAGCATTTCAATACCCAAATTGTCAATCTTGCCCTTACCAATTAATAATGCAGAAATGCATTTTTGTTTAGTAGAAAAATAGGCCAATATGGAATTTAATTTTTTTGTATATGTAAGAATTGAAGGTGCCTGAAAAATAGCCAGGGAATTTTTGAAATAATATGGGAAGACCAGTTTCGGATTTCAGTCAGTTAGGGCAAGTATGTTTCAGATCTGGTGCCAGAACTTGTTGATTAGAAAAAAATATTTTGTCTGCAAGCTCCTAACCAGGCATCATGTGCATTTCAAGTTGGGAGTGTCAAAAATTTAGTTGAGTTGTCTTGGTTCTACCTGTTGGGAAAAAAGTGGTTAAGAATTTGTTCTTTCTCATTTATAGTAGGTTCCATATGTAGTGTCAGTTATTAAGAAAATGCTGTCTGAAATGTTAAACTTGCATTTGGTGAAATTTTGATTTTTATTAGTTTCATGTTGTGAATTAGATTGTAATTTCCCATTATCTCATTTAACCTACAAATTCAGTTTTTAAATCATCAAACATATTTAACTAATGGTTTTTGAGTTCACATCTTCACTACATTCTTGCTTACAGTTTATTTTTTGTTGTTTCAGGCTGATGTTTCCATATGGGGATGGGGATGCCTTGGTGTCGTTCTTTTTCTAGTCACTTTTGGACCTTTTGCTATATTTTACTTTGCGTTTTATATCCTGTGCTTTGTGGGTGGGTGAGTATATTTTTTTTTATCTTTTTAAGAAGCATGTTAATCTTGCATCATCCAGTAGATAAACTATAAATGTAATATTCTGTATGGTAGTTTGCATAATAATTACATTCTTTAATACTTTAAATGTTTAATAGCATAAATTTTAAAGTCCAATTTGCTGTTTTGCCCAGTTGTGTATCTGTTTTCATAAAACCTGTATAATGTTGAAAATGTTAAATTAGATTTCCAAGCCTACTGGTGAGCTTGGACACTTGTAAATGGAACAAAAATAAATTTTTTTAAAATAAGTAGTTTCTAGCTTATACAAAGTGTTTTAATGTACTGTTGATCACTTACCATCTTAGTTAATTATCATCCTTTCAATTTACTGAAATTTTATCAAAATAGCTCCCTGGCCTGGGTGGTATTTTTTTTTTGAAAGAAAAACTTGCCCAGGATTCTTAATTTTTGTTCATGTTCCCTTTTGCCTGTTCATTTAGGCCTAAATTCATAAATTGTTGAATGTTCTTTTTCTAGTCACATCTGAAGATTGTGGAGAGCCATGTGTGGTGCATAAACACTGGCATGTACTGTTTAATTTGAATAGACTGCTATATCCTGCATAGCTAGCTCAGTTAATACTAACCACATGAATCACATTAAATACTACTTTCCTATCCTCAGCCAGGTTACCTTTTTATTCCAGAACGGAGGTCAACAATCAACATTATCTTACCTCTGGAAATAACTATTTTCTCAAGTTATGAATTACTGATTTTTACTTTGAACATTTAAAACGTGCATGATACTTTTTCTTTCCAAACAATTCAGTCCAATTCACTGTAACATCCATTGCATTGTTCTGTTGCCCATTATTCCAGGAAAAATGACAACCTTTAATCTCCTTCCAAATAATCTCTCTTGAACCACATTGCCCATGTTGCGCAAACTTTGTTTCCTTTTCTGCCTGTGGTTGCTCAGATTATTCTGGATTTAGCTGTTTACTTGTTCCTTTAGAACTGATAATGCAAAGGCTGTAAATTATAATTTTGGTCCCAGGCCTGTGTACTTTAATCCTTAATTTTGAAGTTGCCTAGCAACTGATTCATTTGGGGATTCCAGGAATTGGTAATAAATGCATTTTTTGTCAGTGGTGCCTACAGCCATAAGATTGATAAAGAGCATGCTGATCCTCACAGCTTCCGATGTTAACTCACTTCCATGACTTGCACTGACTTCCTTCACCTATTCACAATGCCCTGTAAAAAGATTCAGCCCCAACCATTTGTTCACATAAATGAGTATTACAACCAGGGATTTCATTCAGTTTAACTGAGAATTTGTACTTTTGTATCACATGCTCCTTTTTTCACAGTAGAGTCCAAAAGAAGACAGAAAATTGTAATGCACGAGAAACTAAAAATTCAAAAGCTGAAATGTCAGCAGTTCCAAAGTATTTACTCCCTCAGTACTTGTGAAGCCACCCCTTTTGGCTATTACAGCCAGTAGTCTGTTTGGACAAGTCTCTCTTAGCTTTGTACACAGTGATGGAGCAAGATTTGCCCATTCCTCCTTTCAAAATTGCTCAAGCTGTGTCAGGTTAATTGGGGTCTGGTGGTAGACAGCAATCTTGAGGTTTTAGCAGAGAAGTTCAGTCGTGTTAAAGTCAGGACACTGGAACACTCAAGGATATCAATTTTCTTCATTTGAAGTCACTCCTGGGTTCTTCTCTCAGTGTGTTTTGTTTGAGTCATTGTCCTGCTGAAAGACTAACTTCCTCTCTAGGTCAGGCTTTCGGGCAGAGGCTAGCATGTTTTTATCGAAGATCTTTCTGTATTTAGCAGCATTTATCTTCCCATCAATCCTGACCAGATTTCCAGTCCTTGCACATAAAAGTATCCCCATAACATGATGCTACCACTACACCATGATGCTACCACCTCCATACTTTACAGTAGGGATGGCATTACCTGGTTGACGCACAGTATTAAGGCCAATTTATACTTGTGTGTCAAATCAACGCTGTAAGTACGGCGTAGCTGTGGACCCTACACCGTACCCTACGCCATAGCCTGACGTGCACCTCCCCAAAAATGTAACTATACGTCGCGGTGACGCAGACCGCAACAACTGTGATTGCTCTGCTTGGTAGCATTGCATTTGCACCCACACTGCAGTAGCTTCCCATTGGATGACTGAAGGACAGGGAAGGAACTCTGGCTGCAGTGCTTTCCATAAAGCTTTACAGACCTTCGAAATTATGGAGGACCCTGTGCTTGATGCCAGTTTGCAGCTAGCTGCTACAGCCTGTTGACTTCCACCTGAAGCTAAAACTCGAATGGTGATTGCCAGTCTCTGTGCGTACACTGATGCAAAATAAATGGTTGGAGACGATGAACCAAATCGTCAAATCTACCTGCTGACATCTGAAAATATTTGAAATGCATTTCCTCGTCCATGTCTCTCAGTGGCCGGACAAGTACAGAAAATTCGCCCTCCTTCAGTTTCAGTTGCCATTGTTCGAAGTTTGAGTTTCTTGGTGTTGAGTTTCAACACCAAGAAACTCAGCACAGTGGAATAGAAATCCCACCGCCAACTAGCGTTTTGGTGGTGAATTGCAGAGCGACGCAGACACATCAGCGCACAAGTATAAATGCTCACAATGGCGTAGCCCACTTGCATAGGCTACGGCGTAAGCTAGTATGCACAAGTATAAATCAGCCCTTAGAATTATGCCACACATGTTGCTTTTTTTTTAAAAAAAAAGCATATCCTTGCCCATAAGGACTTTGCAGAGCATTGCTTAGTTGTAAAGACGTGGAAGAAGGTTGTCTGGTCAGATGAGACAAAAGTGGAGTGTTTTGGCGTCAACACTGAGCAGCACGTGTGGCGTAAATCTCATATTGTGCATTGGCCGGGTAACAGCATCCGTTCTGTAAAGTTTGGTGGTAGCATTATGCTCTGGGATGTTTTTCAGCAGCAAGGGCTGTAAATCTGGTCAGTAGTGATGGGAAGATGAATTCTTCTAAATATAGAGAGATCCTAGATAAAACGCTGCTGGCCCATGCCAGAAAGCTTAATCTGGAGAGGAAATTTGTCTTTCAGCAGGACAACAACCCAAGCAACCATGGAATGGCTTCAAATGAAGAAAATTGATGTCCTTGAGTGGGCCAGTCAGAGTCCTGACCTTAACCCGATCGAACATCTCTGGCAAGACCTCAAGATTGCTCTCCACAGCCAGTCCCTAACTAATTTGGCACACTTGGACAATTTTGCAAAGAGAAATGGGCAAATCTTGCTCCACCACATCATGCAAAGCTAATAATGACTTGCCCAAAAAAGATTCCGAGATTAAGGGAGCTCGGGCTTTACTCTTTGGAGAGGAGGAGGATGAGAGGAGACGTGATAGAGGTATACAAGATATTAAGAGGAATAGATAGATTGGACAGCCAGCGCCTCTTCCCCAGGTCTCCACTGCTCAGTACAAGATGACACGGCTTTAAGGTAAGGGGTGGGAAGTTCAAGGGGGATATTAGAGGAAGGTTTTTCACTTAGAGAGTGGTTGGTGCGTGGAATGCACTGCCTGAGTCAGTGGTGGAGGCAGATACACTAGTGAAATTTAAGAGACTACTAGACAGGTATATGGAGGAATTTAAGGTGGGGGTGTTATATGGGAGGTAGGGTTTAAGGGTCGGCACAATATTGTGGGCCGAAGGGCCTGTACTGTGCTGTACTGTTCTATGTTCTGAAAAGGCTGTATTGGCTGCAAGAGGTGCTTAAACTCTGTACTGAACGAAGAGGGATGAATACTTTTGAACTGCTGACATTTCAGTTTTTGAACTTATTAGTTTTTCCATGCTTTACAATTTTCCCTGTTTTTTGGGCTCCTCTGTGGGGTGGGGGAGGAGCACGTGATTCACAAATTAAAAATTCTCAGTGAAGTTGATCAAAATCCCTTGTTGGAATGCTCATTTATGTGAATGGGGCTAAGTACTTTTTTGAGGCACTGTATGTGTCAGCTTTTGTCCTACAGGCATCTGCCTTCTCAGTTCTAAAATCCATCATCTTTCCAAAATCCATCTCTTTCCATTTTTAATAGTCTTGTGGAAGCTTAATCTGACTGATCTGCAATAATGTGTATTTTTTGTAAATACTGTTATAAAATGTAGAGTGTGATACAGGTTTTCCCTGCTATCCGAAGGTAGAGCATTCCTATGAAACGGTTCGTAAGCGGGAATGTCGTAAGGTGAATAAGCAATTACCATTTATTAATATGGGAAAAAATTTTGAGCATCCCAGACACAAAAAAAACCTACAAAATCATGCCAAATAATACATAAAACCTAAAATAACAGTATATATAATAAAAGCAGGAATAATATGATAAATACACAGCCTATATAAAGTAGAAATACTTTGCTGCAATCATTGAAGCATTGTCTACGCAGTGAAAATTTCACACAAGCGCTCTTGGCAGAAACACTCGGCGCAAGCGCTCTCGGCAGAAACACTTTCTCCAGTAACCTTTAAGCTATGAAGCTGCCAAATCATACCAAATAACACACAAAAATACACAGCCTATATAAAGTAGAAATAATGTATGTACAGTGTAGTATCAATTGAATCAGGAAGACAGCGAGCACACTGATGGTGTGTAGGCTGAGTCGTCGGAGGTTGAGGTGGTGGGACACGGGTGTCATCTCATTGTCGTCTGTTTCCATCAGGGCAGGCAGGTCATCTTCTTCTATGCCTGCCTGCCTCAATGTCAAAGGTCAAGGTTCGTCGTATGCTGTGGCTGATGTGGAAGGCTTGAAAAACGACAGTATGCTTGACTGCTTAGCCTCAGGCATTTTTCTATCATACAGTTCTTTGTAAGCACTCAAACCATCCTGCAAATATGCCCTAAACCTACGTACCCTTCCAAAATTAAAGTTGTACTTTTCTGCAATCATTGTTGTCAATTGCAGCGAAAATCTCACGCATTTGCTTCACGTTCAGTTCCTGGACGACTTCACTTTTGGTCTGTTTGCTACTGCATTCGGTTTCGATTGTTATCCCTTCCTCTTCCAATTGCATCAGCTCTTCATCTATCAGTTCTTGGTCATGGAATGCCAAAACCTCTTCAACATCATCTCCGTCAACTTCCACAAGCCAAACTCACTTTGTCCTTGCTTCGTTCATCACGATTGAAACGCTTAATTATGTCCAGTTTTATGCTAAGTGTAACACCCTTATGAGCTCTTTTAGACTTTTCCAATACCTTAGAACTCATCTTGCTAACGGATGCTCAAAATAAATCCACATGAAGCACAGATGCTCACAGGCACGTGTTTAAGCACTGCCAGCTAGAATGTAGTTCTGGGGGAGGAGCTTGGCTGCTCGGGGTGCGCGCTGCCTATTTTCGTAACAGTGAAAACACCTTCTGTTAGTGAAAACAGGTAACTAATGTAGGCCTTTCGTAACAGCGAGGTGTCTTAAAGCGAGCGTTCGAAAAGCGGGTGACACCTGTATTGAAATTGGCAGGGAGCTGCTTGTAGTGTAATAATTTTATTTGCTGCCAGGATCCAGGGTGTCATAACAGGTAGATGCTTGAATTGAAAATGTGGGAAATCATGAAGAATGTATTGAACATCCTTTTGGATAGCAACTGCATTTGATAGTATGTGCAAATATAACATCTGCATTGCTGTGCAGTGAAACCGACATTAAAGTGATTAACAGTTGTAATAGTGATAACTAATTTCTATAGGCAAAGATTCATTTGTTATGTACTTAAGTTCAAGGAAGAATGCAGTGCCTAGTTCCCTGAGTTGATCTTAATAAAATAAGTCAACATTTCAGGATGGAAAACATGGCTGATGACCCAGTTCTGAAAAAGTGTCTCCAATGCAAAATGTTGACTTTCTTCCCACAGATGTGGTTTGACCTGCTAAGTATTTTTGTTTTTGTATTAAAATTTCAGGTCAGTGATTCTTGATCAGAATATTTATTGACAATAGTTTAACTATTAGATAAATCCATGTAGGCTTACAGTGTAGAGCACATAACTGGTTAAATTTATAGTGCAGAAAAGCACAGATTAATACTTAGATATCAATTTGGATTGAAAAGGTGAATTCATTGATGTGGAATGTTCTGTAATAATTTCTTGTTTTCTGATAGTAAAATCAGTCTAATGAAAAATTATTAATTTTGAAACATTATTTGAGTTTGTGTCAGTTTCTTGACCTGCTCAGTATTTTCTGTTTTTTTTTCTGATTTTAAGTATTTGTAGTATTTTTGTTTTCCAAGTTAGAACTGAATTATTAAAAACTGCCCTCAGCCTCAAATTTCAAACAAGTTCCAACATCATTTTCTAAAAGTTGCCTTCTGTTGAACTTTGCATTGGTGTCTGTGGATCTACTCCATGGGATATTTTGCATCCACTGTTTCATGACTGCAGTGAAAAAGCTGTGAGAATATGATCATTCCTATGAACTTTGTGGTGCCACATAATTGGCATAAAATCCAGAACTTATTCCAACTTGTTTCTTACCTTTGTCACCCCTTCTGGAATATGTTGATGAGATTAAATTAAGAGTGGGAAGGAGCATTTGTGAAATACAAGCTGAAGCATTCATTGATTATAATAACTGAGTCTGAGACTTCTGCACTTGATGGATACTTAGGATGAGCGATCCTCATGCAAGTTCCATTGAAATCTAGGTCAAAGAATCATGACGTCATCAAAGTGTCCATAAAATCAATACGGGTTGTCCTCAAGCAATCTAGTAATTCCCACCTCCAGTCCTTTAAACATAACTCTTCCTAATTCTCACGTGCAACACACCCAAAATGCTGGAGGATCTCAGCAGTCCCGGTGAGGAAGATAAAGAATGGTAGGGTGAAGGAACCATGGGTGACAAGTGAGGTGGAAAATCTAGTCAGGTGGAAGAAGGCAGCATACATGAGGTTTAGGAAGCAAGGATCAGATGGGTCTATTGAGGAATATAGGGAAGCAAGAAAGGAGCTTAAGAAAGGGCTGAGAAGAGCAAGAGGGGGGCATGAGAAGGCCTTGGCGAGTAGGGTAAAGGAAAACCCCAAGGCATTCTTCAATTATGTGAAGAACAAAAGGATGACAGGAGTGAAGGTAGGACCGATTCGAGATAAAGGTGGGAAGATGTGCCTGGAGGCTGTGGAAGTGAACGAGGTCCTCACTGAATACTTCTCTTCGGTATTCACCAATGAGAGGGAAATTGAATTTGGTGAGGACAATATGAGTGAGGTTGATGTTCTGGAGCATGTTGATATTAAGGGAGAGGAGGTGTTGGAGTTGTTAAAATACATTAGGACGGATAAGTCCCCGGGACCTGATGATATATTTCCCAGGCTGCTCCATGAGGCGAGGGAAGAGATTGCTGAGCCTCTGGCTAGGATCTTTATGTCCTCGTTGTCCACGGGAATGGTACTGGAGGATTGGAGGGAGGCGAATGTTGTCCCCTTGTTCGAAAAAGGTAGTAAGGATAGTCCGGGTAATTATAGACCAGTAAGCCTTTCGTCTGTGGTGGGAAAGCTGTTGGAAAAGATTCTTAGAGGTAGGATCTCTGGGCATTTAGAGAATCATGGTCTGATCGGGGACTGTCAGCGTGGCTTTGTGAAGGGTAGATCATGTCTAACAAGCCTGATAGAGTTCTTTGAGGTGGTGACCAGGCATATAGATGAGGGTAGTGCAGTGGATGTGATCTGTATGGATTTTAGTAAGGCATTTGACAAGGTTCCACATGGTAGGCTTATTCAGAAAGTCAGAAGGCATGGCATCCAGGGAAGTTTGGCCAGGTGGATTCAGAACTGGCTGCCTACAGAAGGCAGAGGGTGGTGGTGGAGGGAGTACATTCAGATTGGAGGATTGTGACTAGCGGTGTCCCACAAGGATCTGTTCTGGGACCTCTACTTTTCGTGATTTTTATTAACGACCTGGATGTTGGGGTAGAAGGGTGGGTTAGCAAGTTTGTAGATGACACAAAGGTTGGTGGTGTTGTAGGTAGTGTAGAGGATTGTCAAAGATTGCAGAGAGACATTGATAGGATGCAGAAGTGGACTGAGAAGTGGCAGGTGGAGTTCAACCCGGAGAAGTGTGAGGTGGTACACTTTGGAAGGACAATCTCCAAGGCAGAGTACAAAGTAAATGGCAAAATACTTGGTAGTGTGGAGGAGCAGAGGGATCTCGGGGTACATGTCCACAGATCCCTGAAAGTTGCCTCACAGGTAGATAGGGTAGTTAAGAAAGCTTATGGGGTGTTAGCTTTCATAAGTCGAGGGATAGAGCTTAAGAGTCGCAATGTAATGATGCAGCTCTATAAAACTCTGGTTAGGCCACACTTAGAGTACTGTGTCCAGTTCTGGTTGCCTCACTATAGGAAGGATGTGGAAGCATTGGAAAGGGTACAGAGGAGATTTACCAGGATGCTACCTGGTTTAGAGAGTATGGATTATGATCAGAGATTAAGGGAGCCAGGGCTTTACTCTTTGGAGAGAAGGAGGATGAGAGGAGACATGATAGAGGTGTACAAGATAATAAGAGGAATAGACAGAGTGGATAGCCAGCGCCTCTTCCCCAGGGCACCACTGCTCAATACAAGAGGACATTGCTTTAAGGTAAGGGGTGGGAAGTTCAAGGGGGATATTAGAGGAAGGTTTTTACTCAGAGTGTTTGGTGCGTGGAATGCACTGCCTGAGTCGGTGGAGGTAGATAGACTCGTGAAGTTTAAGAGACTACCAGACAGGTATATGGAGGAATTTAAGGTGTGGGGTTATATGGGAGGCAGGGTTTGAGGGTTGGCACAACATTGTGGGCTGAAGGGCCTGTAATGTGCTGTACTATTCTATGTTCTATGTCTAGTCATCTTCAATAGTAATCAGTCGATGTTTTGGGCTGAGACCCTTCTTCAGGACTGGAAAGGAAGGGGTTGGAGTCAGACCAAGGAGTGGGGAGAGGTGGCAGGTGATAGGTGAAACTGGGAGAGGGTGAAGTAAAGAGTTGGGTAATTGGTAAAAGAGATAAAAGGCTGGAGAAGGGGGAATCTGATGGGAGAGGACAGAAGTCCAGGGAAGAAAGGCAAGGAGGAGGAGCACCAGAGGGAAGTGATGGGTGGATCAGGACATAAGGTGTGAGAGAGAAACGGGAATGAAGAATGGTGAAGGGGAGGAAGTGGGGACGCAGTTACTGGAACCGAGAAATTGATGTTCATGCCATCAGGTTGGAGGCTACTCAGATGGAATATAATTTGTTGCTCCTCCAGTCTGAGTCTAGCCTCATCAAGGCAATAGAGCAGGCCATGGACTGACATGTCGGAATGGGAATACGAAGTACAGTTGAAATGGGTGGTCACTGGGAAATTCGGCTTTTTGTGGCAGACAGAGCAACAAAGTGATCTCCCCGTCTACATCAGGTTTCACCTATACAAGGGGCCACACCACAATCGCTGGGTACAGTACATGATCCCAACAGACTTGCAAGTGAGGTGTCGCCTCACCTGGCAGGGCTGCTTGGGGCACTGAATAGTAATGAGGGATGAGGTGTAGGGGCAGGTGTGGCACTTGTTCTGCTTGCAAGGATAAGTACCAGGAAAGAGATCGGTGGGGAGCGATGAGTAGACAAGGGAATCATGTGGCAAGCGATCCCTGTAGAAAGTAGGCGGTGGAGGGAAAGATGTGCTTGGTGGTGGGATCCCACTGGAGATAGCGGAAGTTGCGGAGAATTATGTGCTAGATGTAGGGTATGTTGGGACAGTAAAAACCCTATCTCTGGTATGTCTGCGGGAGGATGGGGTGAGGGCAGATGTGCGCGAAATGGAAACAACGTGGCTGAGGGCAGTGTTGATGGTGGAGGAAGGGAAGTCCTTTTCTTTGATGAAGGAGGAAATCTCAGCTTTTCTGGAATGGAAAGCTTCATCCTGTGAGCAGAAGCAGCGGAGATGGAGGAACTGAGAGAAGAGAATGGCATTTTTTTTAAGTGACAGGGTTGGAAGAGGTATAGTCCAGGTAGCTGAGAGTCTGTGGGTTTATAATAGATATCAGTAGATAAGCTGTGTCCAGAGATCAAGGTAGAGAGATTGAGTAAGGAGAGGGAGGTGTTGGAAATGGACCAAATAAATTTGAGAGCAGGGTGGAAGTTGGAGGCAAAGTTGCTGAAATTGACAAGCACAGCACAGGTGCAGGAAGCAGCACTGATGTAGTGTAGGAAGAGTTAGGGAGTGATGCAGGTGTGCATGGACTGTTGCACGAGAATGCCCATGGCTACACCTTTGGTTTGAAGGAATTGGGAGGAGCCACAGGAGAAATTAAGGGTGAGGACCAGTTTTGCCATATGGAGGAGAATGGTGGTGAAGGGGAACTCTTTGGGTCTGTTGTCTAGAAAGAAGCTGAGAGCTTTAAAGCCTTCCTGATGGGTGGTAGAAGTGTACAAGGACTGGACATCCACAGTGAAAATGAGACAATCAGGGCCAGGGAACTTAGTCATTGAAAAGATTAATCGTGTAGGAAGTGTCAAGGATGTACAGGATGTAGGTAGGAAGGGACTGAGCCAAAGGAGACAAAATGGAGGAGGTATGCAGACACAAGTTCAGTGGGGCAGGAGCAGGCACAAACAGAGGGTGTACCTGTGGATCTTGGGTTACGAGGTAGAAACAAGAGGTGCAGGGTAAGGGAATTAAGAGTTTGGTGACAGTGGATGGGAAATCCCCAGAGTTGATGAGGTTGGTGATAGAATTACCTCATTTTATTATCTTGTGCGTATGTTTATACATTCTTCTTGAAATTTACGATTTAATCTTCATCCACCTCACTGTCTCGGGCATGCTGTCTTTTCATTACTACCATCATGAAGGAGGTACAGGAGCTGGAAGGCCCATACTCAATTAACCACAACTAGTTTCTTCCTCTTTGTCAGATTTCTGCACGATCTATCAACACTATGTCATTACTTTTAGCACTATTTATTTATCTTGTAATTTATAGTTATTTTATGTCTTTGCACTCTACTGCTGCCACAAAACAATGGATTTAATTTCTTATCAGATAGTGATGATAAACTTGATGCTGATGCATTAAGACAGTCAATTCCAGATCCTGACTATTTGTGTGAAAGTTTTTTTTTCCATAAGTTGCCCCTGGTTCTTTTGCAATCCCATTTACATTTTACTCCTCTGGTAGTTGATTTTCAACTGAAATGACTGGAATTATTTAGAAAACATTATTAAATTGCTTCATGGTATTTGCTTCATGGAGAATAATCCCAGGTGCAATTTATTCACCAGTCTCATTCCTGTACCATCTATCTCGAACCTTTCTTCCTGCATTGCGGTGACCAGAATAGAATGCAGTATTCTAGTCGAGGATTTTTAAAAAATTAGTTCAATGTAAGTTCTTTATCATTTTTCACATTTTGATTAATATCAGAAAAATGGTATCTGTTTTTGAAAGGTGTGCTTCAAAAATACAACATGAGAATGAGACCCTTGAAGAGAAATAAAGTTTTAGTATGCTTTTGACATTAAATTAGCTAGTATGGGCAATTGTGGAGCAGTACTTTTGGTGAAGAGGTTGACCAGTTGGTAAGGAAAGATAAAGGAAAGTCTTTTGACGATCTCTCTTTAGTTTTATTGTAGTTAAATAACCTCTAGGGCAGTTGTATGCCTCTCTTGTCTGATGTGAGAGATCAGAGGCTATCGCTGTCCCTGGTGACTTTACCTCTGGGAAGTATGTCCAGCTGCAGTTTTTAGTGGACCGCATTCAGCGGCAAGCACTACAGTTGGACTCAAGAACATTTGTCATGCGGAGATTACCATAGTGGAGTGGTTACATCAGAGAGGCCGGTGACAGGCAACTGAGTGACCGTGCAGGACTTGCCTGTGGCTATTTCTTTCACTAATAATATATCACTTTGGATACTTTGTGGCGGGGGGGGAATAGCCTTACAAATGGGAGCCGCAGCCAGATCAATGGTACTGTGACTAGTTCTGATGCACAGTAGGAGGGGTTGGAGGCAGCTGTTGTGGCAGTAGGCTCCATATTTAGAGGGAACAAAGTGGGTTCTGTGGCTGCAAATGAAATATCAGGATGACGCATTGCCTCCTGAGTGCCAGGTCAAGCAACTCTGAGCCATTTCAGAACGTTCCCAAGGTATAGAGTAAGCAGGCAGAAGTCATCGTGAAAATTGGTACCAGTGATATGCATGGGAAAAAAGATGAGGTTCTGCTGAGTGAATATAGTGAGTTAGGCAGGAAGTTAAAAAGCAGAACCCTGAATTGCTGCCTTTGATTGTTTTAGCCATTGCCACATGCTAATGACTATGCCGGAAAGGAGCTACAGAGCCCTGAAGGCACACACTCAGCGATTCAGGAACAGCTTTTTCCCCTCTCCGATTTCTAAATAGACATTGAACCCATGAACGTACTTCACTACCTTTTTTTGTTATTTTGTACTTAGGCATATACTTAATGTAACTTATTTTTCCCCCTCTATATTTATATAACATGTATTTCATTGTACTGCTGCCAGAAAGTTAACAAATTTCATGACACATGCTGGTGATATTAAATCTGAGTCTGACTTGGTAAAGGAAAATAGGGTAGATGAATGCATGACTCAGGAGCTGCTACAGAAGCCTGGGATTGATACTTCTGGACCATTGCGATCTTTTCTGGGACAGATATGTCTTGTACAAGATGGACTGCTTGCAACTGAACTGGAAGGGACTAATCTTACTGAAAAGATTTGATAGTTACTTCAGAGGGTTTTTAAAAGTCAAAGTTGAGTTTATTATCATGTGCACAAGTTCATGTTTGCGCAGGTACAGGAAGGATGTGGATGTAATGTAACACACACAAAATACTGGAGAAACTCGGTAGGTCAGATAGCATCTATAGAAATGAATAAACAGTTAACGTTTCGGACTGAGACCCTTCTTCAGGACTAGAAAGGAAGAAGGAAGACGCCAGAATAAAAAAGTGGGGGGGGGGGTGGGTGGAGGATAGCTGGAAAGTGTTAGATGAAGCCAGGTGGGTGGGAAAGGTAAAGGCCTGGAAAGGAAGGAATCTAATCGGAGAGGAGACTGAACCATAGGGGAGAAGGAAGGAGGTGAGGACACGGGTGGAGGTGATAAGCAAGTGAGAAGAGGTAAGAGGCCAGAATGGGGAATAGAAGAAGAGGGGAGGGGGAGGGAAATTTTTTCTCTACCGGAAGGAGAAATCTATATTCATGCCATCAGGTTGGAGGCTACCTAGAGGGAATATAATGTGTTGCTCTTCCACTCTGAGAGTGGCCACATCTTGGCATAAGAGGAGGCAGTGGACTGACATGTCAGACCGAAAATGGAAGTTCTGCTTTTGGCAGATGAAGCAGAGGTACTCGATGAAGCAGCCCCAATTTACAACGGCTATCACCAATGCAGAGGAGGCTGCACCAGATGTAAACAAACAGCCCCAGCAGATTTGCAAATGAAGTGTTGCCTCACCTGGAAGGACTGTTTATTCACTTCCATAGATGCTGCCTGACCTGGTGAGCTGCTCCTGCATTTTGTGTGTGTTGCTCTGGATTTCCAGCAGCTACAGAATTTCTTGTGTTTATGATATACCTGTAATGTTTGGACCAAGTCTATAACTCTCTGTGGCTTATTGCATTCCTGTGCATTTCCTTTGCTGTACAGGACTATAAAGTAACCGGTCGGAATACTTTCAATAGTGCATCTGTAGAAATTTGCCAGTTTTCCGGGATAAGCTGAATTTCCTTAACCTCCTAAGAAAGTAAAGATACTGGCACACCTTGATGTCGTTGCATATATAGACTTAAGCCCAGGATAGGTCATCCTATATGTTAATACTCAGGAATTTAAAGCTGCTGACTGCACTGCTGATTTATCCAGTGTAGACTGGTGCGTGATTGCTCTTCCCTTTCCTGAAGTCGACAACCAACTTTTCTTAGTTTTACTGCTGTTGAGTGAGAGTTTGCTGTTGCCGCAGCACTCATCCGGATGTTCAGTCTCACTCTTGTTTTCCTAATAACATTAGTGTCATTGGTGAATTTATAAAGCATTGGAGCTGTGCTTAGCTACACGTTCATGTAAGTCGAGAGTAGAGAGCTCAGTATACAGGCTTGTGGTTCATCTGAGTTGATGACAAGTAAGGAGATGTTGTTAATGATCCTCAATGAGGCCTACCAGTATGGAACTTGTGTATCTAGTTGCAGTAGGAGGTACAGAGACCCCAGTTTTTAAGCTTGATGAAGAGTTTGAATGGGATGATTGAATAATGTGATGTAGTCAGTAAACAACATTCTGATGTCTGAGCTGCTATTGTGGTAGGGAGATGGGATCCAAAACAATAGTGAGAAGGTCAAGGCAAATTCAGTAAACAGGTCTGGTTGGAGCATCGCAGGGGGCAAGGGAAGAAGATTAAGTTGCATTTATTTCAATGCAGGTGATCTGACAGGCAAGGCAGATGAACACGCGGCATCAATAGGTAGATGAGATTGAGATATTGTAGCCATAGCAGAATGCTGGCTGAAGGAAGGACAGGACTTGCAGCTCAATATTTGAGGGTACAGATGCCACAGGATGAATATGGGATGAGTTAAGAGAAAGTGGGGGTGGGGTTACGATTTTAATTAGGGAGAGCATTACGGCATGTATTTAAGAGTCTCTTCAGTAGGCACATGAATATGAAATGAATGGAGGGATATGGACCATGTGCAGAAGAAATTGGTTTAATTGGGTGATATTAACTTGATTAGTTTGGCACAATATCATGGATTGAAGGGTTTCTTCCTGTGTTGTTCTGTCGTATGTTCTATTTAGTGAGGATATTCCTGGGATTGTCCAGTGAGGTTGTATGGGGGAACTGTGAAAGAAAAGGGGTGATTACAGAAGGCATTGTACTTAAGGCCTCCTGCTGTCAGAGGAGCAAATATGTAGACGAATCACTGTAGCTGTGAAAATAGTAGGGTTGCAGTAGAAGTGGACTTTAACTCGTATTTAGACTAGGGCTACCATTGCATTAAGGGTTTGGATGGGGAGGAATTTAAGTGCATTCAGGAAAAAATTGTCAAGTATTATGAAGAGGGAAGTTGTCCTGTCCAAGACCGGAAGAAGCTGCAGAAGATCGTGAACACGGCGCAGCACATCACACAAACCAATCTTCCATCCTTGGACTCACTTTACACCGCACGCTGTCGGAGCAGTGCTGCCAGGATAATCAAGGACACAACCCACCCAGCCAACACACTTTTTGTCCCTCTTCCCTCTGGGAGAAGGCTCAGGAGCTTGAAGACTCGTACGTCCAGATTTGGAGACAGCTTCTTTCCAACTGTGATAAGACTGCTGAATGGATCCTGACCCAGATCTGGGCCGTACCCCCCAAATATCCGGACCTGCCTCTTGGTTTTTTTGCACTACCTTACTTTCCATTTTTCTATTTTCTATTTATGATTTTATAATTTAAATTTTTAATATTTACTATCGATTTGTAATCCAGGGAGTGGGAAGCGCAGAATCAAATATCGTTGTGATGATTGCATGTTCTAGTATCAATTGTTTGGCGACAATAAAGTATAAAGTAAAGAAGAGGCAATATTTCACACATTTGATGTGGAAATTGAGGTAGGTCAAGTAACTAAAGGATTAGTCTGGGAGTACCTCGGGACCAGTAACCTTATTTCTATTAGTTGTTAGGGGAAAGGATAGGAATTGTGTACAAGTTCGTCCTAAATTGAAGCTAGGCTAATTTTGATCTTGGATAGGAACCTTCAAAAGTCGATTGGGTGGCGGGAATGGTGGGGAAGCTTTTGCAGGTAGCTCCAAGTAAATTTATTATCAAAGTACATGCATGTCACCACATATAACCCTGAAATTCATTTTCTTGCAGGCATATTCAATAAATCCATTACCATTATAGAATCAATGAAAGACAGCACCAACTAGGCATAAAAACCAGTGTGCTAAAGAGGGGGAAAAAAAAAACTATGCAACGTTCTAGGAATAATGGTGCATAGTCCCCTGGAGGTAGAATCTCATGTGCATAGGCTGGTGAAGAAAGCTTTTGGTATGCTGGCCTTTATAAGCCAGAACATTGAGTATAGGAGTTGGGATGTAATGTTAAAATTGTACAAGGCATTAGTGAAGCCAAATTTGGAGTATTGTGTGCAGTTCTGGTCACCGGATTATAGGAAAGATGTCAACAAAATAGAGAGAGTACAGAGGAGGTTTTACTAGAATGTTACCTGGGTTCCAGCACCTAATTTACAGAGAAAGGTTGAACAAGTTGGGTCTTTATTCTTTGGAGCATAGAAGGCTGAGGGGGGACTTGATAGAGGTATTTAAAATTATGAGGGGGATAGATAGAGTTGACGTGGATACGCTTTTTCCATTGAGAGTAGGGGAGATTCAAACAAGAGGACATGAGTTGAGAGTTAAGGGGCAAAAGTTTAGAAGTAACACGAGGGGGAACTTCTTTACTCAGAGTGGTAGCTGTGTGGAACGAGCTTCCAATAGAAGTGGCAGAGGCAGGTTCGATTTTTGTCATTGAAAAAAAAATTGGATAGCTTATATGGACAGGAAAGGAATGGAGGGTTATGGGCTGAGTGCAGGTAGATGGGACTAGGTGAGAGTAAGCATTCGGCACGGACTAGAAGGGCCGAGATGGCCTGTTTCCGGGCTGTAATTGTTATATGGTTACAAAAAGAAAGGAATAATATTTATAAGTAAATAAGCAATAAATATTGAGAAAATGAGATGAACCCTTGAAAGTGGGTCCACAGATTGGGTACATTTTAGTGATGGAGCAACCCTTTGGTTCAAGAAACTGATGGTTGAAGGGGTAGTAACTGTTTCTGAGCCTGGTGGTGTGAGTCTTAGGCTCCTGTACCACCTTCCTGATGGGAACAATGAGAGGAGAGCATGTTCTGGGTGGTGGGAATCCCTGATTATGGATGCTGCTTTCCTGCAATTACAGTCCGTGTAGATGTGCTGAGTGGTGGGGAGGGTTTTACTTGTGATGGACTGGACAGTATCCACTACTTTCTGTAGGATTTTCCATTCAAAGGCATTGGTGTTTCCATGCCAGACTGTGACACAGCAGTTGATATTCTCTCCACCACACATCTATAGAAGTTTGTCAAAGTTTTAGATGTCATGTTGAATCTTTGCAAACTCCTCAGGAAGTAGAGGTGCTGCCATGCTTTCTTCATAATTGCATTTACATAATTGCTTGGGGCAGGGCAGGCCTACTAAAATAAGGCTGAGGAATTTATAGTTGCTTGGTCTTGCTGACCTTGAGTAAGAGGTTGTTGTTGTGGCACCACTCAGCCAGATTTTCAGTCTCCCTCCTATGTGCTGATATGTCACCACCTTTGATTCGGCCTACGACAGTGGTGTTGTCAGCAAACTTGTAAATGGCATTGGAGCTGTGTTTAGCCACACAGCTGTAAGTGTAGAGCAGGGAGATAAGAGCATAGCCTTGTGATGCACCTGTGCTGATTGAGGTTGTGCTGGAGATGTTGCCAATCCAAACGGACTGGAGTTTACAAGTGAGGAAGTTGAGGATCCAATTGCACAAGAAAGTATTGAGGCCAATGTCTAGGAGTGTATTGATTAGTTTTGTAGGGTTGATGTTGAATGCTGAGCTGTGGTCAATAAAGAGCATCCTGATGTATGCATCTTAACTGTCCAGATGTTCCAGTGCTGAGTGAAGAGCCAATGAGATGGCTTTTGCTATGGACCCGGTAGGCAAATTGGAGCAGATTCAAGTCTCTTCTCAGGCAGAAGTTGTTACGTTTCATCATCAACCTCTCAAAACACTTAATTACTGTGGATTTAATGCTACGGTGTGATGGTCATTGAGACAGGTTACCATGTTGTTCTTAGGCACTGGAATAATTGAAGCCTGCTTGAAGTAGGTGGGTACTGTAGACAACTGAATCAGGAGGTTAAAGATCTCAGTAAACATTGCAGCCAGTTGATCAACACAGGTCTTTAGTTCTTGACCAGGTATCCTATTTGGCCCAGATGCTTTCCATGGGTTCACCCTCCAGAAGGGTGCTTGTACATCAGCCTCAGAGACTAAAATCACAGGGTCGTCTGGTCTGTGGGAATCTTTGATGGTTCCTCCATGCTTTGACAGTAAAATCATGTATAGAAAGCATTGAACTAATCTGGAAGCGAAGCCCTATTGTCACCTCTGTCTCTTAATTTTGCTTTATAAAAGGCATTCAAGCCCTACCACAATTGTCACATCATTCATTGATTCAAGTTTAGTCCGGAATTGCCACTTCATCCAGGAGATACTTTCTGGAGTTCATACCCGGACCTCTGATCTGGCCCTCAGCAGATTGCCGATATCATGGTTCATTCAGGTCTTCTGACTGGGGAAGACTCTGAATGATTTGACACACTTGTCTACAGTTGTTTTTATAAAATCTGTGACAACTATAATGTATTCATTCAGATCCACAGATGAGTCCTTGAACAAACAGTAGTCCACTGACTCGAAGCAATCCCACAACCTTTCCTCTGCCTCCCGTGACCACCTCTTTGTTGTCCAAATCTTTGGAACTTTTCTCTTTAGCCTCTGCCTGTATGCAGGTAGGAGAAGGACAGCCAACTGATCAGATTTCCTGAAATATGGTCTGGGCACAGAACGGTAGTCATTCTTCATCTTAGTATAACAGTAGTTTAATGGGTTGGGACCTCTGGCTATACTAATGGTAATTAGGCAGGGATTTCTTCAAAACTGACATCTGGCAAATGAAAGACTTTTAAAAGTGAAAGGCCAGTGTTGTACCACAGGAACTGATGCTGGGTTCACTGTTCATTTATATTGACGATTTGGATGAGAATGTGGGTGGCATGATTGATAAGCTTGACTCAGTTGCTGATGCAATGGACACTGAAGAAGGGGATCTCAGATTCCATTGATCAACTGGGCCAGTAAGCCAGAAATAGGATGTCGAGTTTAATTCAGATAAATACAATGTGTAATATTTGGTAGGACTTGCACTATAAATTGCAGGCCCTTGGGAGCATTGTAGAATGCTACACCTGGGGGTGCAATGCAAATAATTCCTTGAAGGTGGTGATATACACAGTGTGGTGAAGTGTTTGGCATGATGCCTTCAGTGATGAGGATATTGAGTGCAGGAGTTGTGACATTACGTTACATCTGTGCAACGGGATGGCAAGGCTGAATATGGAATATAGTATACAGTTCTGTTCACCCTGCAATGGGAAGGATGTCATTAAACTGAAAGGGGTGAGGGAACAAACATTAAGAATGATACAAGGAGGTGGATAAATTAGGTCTTGTTTGCTGTAATTTTCTTGATTTGATTGCCAATTCTAAGTCAATTAAGTTAAATTCATGAAATTGTTAATGACATCATTTGCTCTTTAGTTCAGCTTTCAAATCTGTCAATTTTGGAGTTTACAAAGGATTCTTCTCAAATAACCACATGTAGGGAAATTAATCATGATTCAGCATGAATTAGAAACAGTGTCTTTTTTTTTAGGAGGTAATAAATATTGGTGCTGCTTCATACACCCATGCTAAGCTCACTCAGCAATTTCATTACCTTTACCTCCAACTGCCACCCTTCCCTTTCTTTATCTCTCTGTCTTCATCTCTGGAGAGAAACAAATTACCAACATCATTTATAAACCTACTGCTTCCCACTGTTACCTTGACAATACTCCTTCCCACTCTGTCTCCTGTAAAAATGCTATTCCCTTTTCTTAGTTCCTTTATCTCTGCTGCATGTGTTCCCAGGGTGAGATTTTCCTTTCAGAAATGTTCTTCAAAGAATGGGGTTTCCCTTCCTCCACCATTGATGCTGCCCTCACCCATATCACCTCTATTTCCTGGACATCCACACTCACCCCATCTTTCCGCCAGCTTAACAGGGATAGATTCCTCTTGTCCTCACCTACCGCCCCATGAGCCTCCGAATCCAGCACATCATTCTCTGCAACTTCTGCCATCTTCTACAGGACACTACCACCATGCACATCTTTACCCCCCCCCCCCCCCCCACACACTCTCCACTTTCCGCAGAGATCATTCCATCTGTGATTCCCTTGTCCATTTGTCCTTCCCCAGTAACCTCCCTCCTGGCATATATCCCTGCAAGTGAGAGAAATGCTACACTTGACCATTTATCTCCTCCATTCAGGACTCCAACCAGTCCTTCCAGGTGAGGCAACACTTCAAATGTGAATCTGTTGGTGTCATCTCTTGTATACGGTGCTCCTGATGTGACCAGTCAATTTCTTTTCCCCTTCCTCTTCCCTCTTCATCTGTTCCCCACTCTGGCTTTTAATCTCTTCTCTGTCTGTCACCTCCTCAAGGATCACTTTCATCTCCTATCAGATTTCTTGTTTTCAAGCCCTTTCCCTTTCCCACCCTCCTGGCTTCATCAATCACCTTCTAGTTGGTCCTCCTTCGTCTCTGCCCACTCCACCCCCCCCCCACCCCGTTCTGGCGTCTTGCTCCTTCTCTAGTCCTGAAGATGGGTCTCGCCTCAAAATGGTGTTCATTCATTTCCATAACTGCTGCCTGACTGTTGAGTTCCTCCAGCCTTTTGTGTTTGTTGCTCTGTATTTCCAGCATCTCTGCAGAGTCTCTTGTGTTTGAGTGTTTTAATCTTCCTTTCAAAACCAAGGGATGTTAGAGCTTGTACTTGATATAATCCTGTAATATATTTTTCCATGTATTGGGGACAGGAAGGAATGTTGTTTTGTCGCAGCATGTTAAAGCTCTTCAAAGTTCACATATTTAGTTTCAACTGAAGCATATATTCTCAAAATATTGGAAGTAAACACCCTTAAACAGCCCAAAGGCACACCAGTCTATCTGTTGGCTCCTGTTGAGACACAAAGATGGCAGGGCGTATTAAATGTATGCTGTTCCTGATGCTTAGGAGTACATGATGGAAATATAAGCTTCCAGGATTAGCATAATTGTTTTTACTTTGTGGCGGAAGTTATTGGGATTTTATTGAGAGAATTTTCTCAATTTTGCAGCATCCTCGTTTACAAGATATTTCATAAACAACTGCACTTTTTGATGGAGATTAAATGTTACATATTTGATACTAATTGCAGCAAGTTATAGCCTGATGCAGATGAATGGCAGATGCTGAATTTAATCTGAAATTTTTGTATATATGTCATGAAGTAGTTTTGAGCTGGAGTCTACTTGTACATTGGTCCCTCAGTACTTAAACTACCCTAACCTTTCAATTTTTGTTGGTAAATGTCATGACATAATATGTTGCTATGACAGCATACTAGGAAAATTTCAAGGTAGTGCACTGCCTGATTTATATCCTATTATTTACAATTCGTTGATGGATCTATTTGTCATAATGTTAGAGCCTTCTGTGACATCCCTCCACATTTGAATCGCAGTAGTAAAATAGCAGCCTGTCCATTAAAAAGCCTCTTTTGTACAGAAACCTGCATTATGCTGTTAGATCTCAGCTGAAGGTAAAGCTGGGTGAGGTGTATGATTGCAACAGAGGATGGCAGGCAAGATTTTAATCATATAGTAGATCTCCTGTAGTAGGCCTTTGTTTGTAAGCTTGTCAAGTATTGAGATGATTCCTTTCATTTTGTCGGAACATTTAGCATCATTAGGCTTGCCCATGGATATCCAACTCATTTAACTTTCCTCATGACTTGTTTAAAATATTTTCAAACATTTATCTAACCATCTTTAGCAAGTTATGTCTGAACTTGCTCCCATTACCACTTCAAACAATAGTTCCATGGTTGTGCATCAACTCAATACCCGACTTTTGTTTGTGAAGTAACCTTGAATTTGAAGGGTTCAGAAGGTTACGAGCCAAATGCTGACAAATGGAATTGGCATGGATGGGACATCATGGTCAACATGGACAGGTGGGATGAAGGGTCTGGTTCTGTGTTGTATAACTCTTGTATGAAGAGTCCCACTATCTTTTAAAAAGTTGTTGTTATTGTACCTGCCTTAACCACTTCCTCTGGTTGTTCATTCCACACAGATACAAATTTTTTGTTTTAAAAAAAATGCCCTTCAATTTCCTATTTGAAATTACTTTCCACCTCCCTCCCCATTTTAAACCAGTGCCCTCTAGATCTTGATTTCCCCAACCCTGGAAAAAGATTGACTGATTTCTCCTATCTATGCTTCTCATTATTTTGTACTTCTCTATGAACCTCTCAGGTCTCTTACACGACAAGGATTTAAGTCCAAACCTATTCAATCTCTCTATAATTCAGTCCTTCAAGTGCTGGAAATATCCTTGTAATTGTAGAGCGAACATAACTGAACACTGCTCCAAGTGTAGTATCATCTTTTTCACCACTTGTCTGCCTACATCTCCATTTTCAGGGAACCATGTACTTGTACTCCGAAATCCCTCTGTTTACAGCATTCCCCAGTGTCCTGCTGTTCACTGAACATCCTACTTTGCAAGACACAGTATCTCACATTTAACTGAATTAAACTCTATTTGTCATTCCTTATTAAGCTGATCAAGATGACAACCTCCTTCACTGTCCACTATACCGCCCATTTTGGTGTCATCTGCAAACTTTCCAACCATGCCTTTACATTCTTATCCAAATCAATCATGGAGTTGACAGACAACGATGGACCAACAACGTTGGTTCCAGTCTGAGGACCAACCTACCACCAAAACCTCTGCTTTTTACGATCTGTCCAAATGTGTATCCAATGAGGCAGGCTTCCCTGGACTCAGTGTGATCTAAATATGATTACTTCCTATCTCTTACTTTGGAGGGGGCGGGGGGCGCACAGTAGCATAGTGGTTAGCACCATGCTTTACAGCGCCAGCTGTTAGGCTGGGGTTTTTAATTAATGTCTAATGAGTTTTGTATTGTATAGCCTACAGTATAATACGGGACTGCTTTATAATAAGGGAGCTCCCGTTTCCTGCGTTTTTATTAATAGCATTGTAGTGTAACCAGGCCACATATACAACAAGTTTGTTCATTTGACCTCATGGTTCTCCTCTAGGAGCATTTGTTTCCTCCCACGTTTCAAAGATGTATGCTTAGGGTTAAGTGAATTATGGACATGCTATGTTGGCATCAGAAGTGTGGCGGCACTTGTGGGCTGCCCAGTATAATCCCCTCTGATTTGATGTAAACGATGCATTTCATTGTTTTTCTATTTCAATGTGCATGTGACTAAACTAATCTTTAATCTGATATAACCCATTGTTACCATCTAATCTATGAAATGCATGTAAATTGGTGGATTCCAAGTCTCAAATAAATCAAGTTCCAGAGTATTGTCATCTGACTGTACAACCAAATGAAACAATGTTCCTTCGGAGCACTGTGCACCCACAAAACGTATATCACACATAGCATATAAAACAAAATATTACCTCAGATAAGTTAATAAATATAACTCAAAGTGCATGTAGTGTGCGGTACAATAAACAGTTTGCAGTCCTTGTGATGAGACCTCAGTGGTGGCGGGTATTCATTAGTCTCAAAGCCTGAGGGAAGAAGCTGCTTCCCAGTCTGGCAGTCCTCGTACTGATGCTCCTGTTCCATCTCCCTGATGGTAGTGGTCAAAGAGGTTGTGGGATGGATGGTAGGAATCCTCTACAATGCTTCAGGCCTTTAGCTCCCGGTATAGGTCACAAATAGGGGAAGGGGGGACCCCCAGTGATCCTCAACATTTTTTACTATCCTCTGCAGTGTCTTGCATACCGATGTCTTGCAATTTCCGTACCTCCTCTCTGTATGCCGACTCATCATTGTTGCTGATGAGGCCAATCACAGTTTGATGATGCTTGATGATATGGTTTGAGCTGGATTTGACAGTGCAGTCATGAGTCAGCAGCTTGGGGCACCGATGCTCAGTGTGATGGAGTTGCCAACTGAGGTTGACTGTGGTCTTTCTGCCAAAAAGTCCAAGATCCAGTTACAAAGAGCGATGTTGAGTCGCAATGAAAACAGTTTACCCACCAGCCTCTGAGGGACGATCGTGTTAAATGCTGAGCTGAAGTCGAACAATAACCTGGCTTATGAGGCATAGTTTTCGAGGTGGAAAGGACTGAGTGGAGAGCTGAGACTGTGGCATCGCCAGTGCACTGGTTTGAATGGTAGGTGAGCAGGCAAGTACCCATTGTAGCTGGAAGCTGGGAATTTGTACGATCCACTGCAGTAATTATTTAGGTTACATCCCTTTTACATCAGAATAATGGTGGCTTACTTGAAGCCTGCAGGGACAGTTGACTGTTGCAAAAAGATACTGAAGATGTTCATTAATGACCTCTGTTAGCTGGGCTGCACAATCCCTCAGTACCCGAACAGTATGTTGTCTGGCCCTACAACTTTGCATGGGTCTACCCTGGCTGGGGTTCTTCTCACCTCAGGTGTAGCCAGACAGGATGCCTGTTCCTCAGAGGGAGAGGGCTTTCCTTCCAGAATGCAGTGTGACCAGCAAGTCTGCAAGTGCTGCCTAACACAACTACTTGCATGATGGATTTCAACGGCCATCACATGGATTCAGGTACACATCTCCAGATGGGGTTTACAAATGATTAGGACTATCAGCATCTTCCTACCAGTATAGGAGTCAATTATATTTCCAACCGAGTGCTTAAAATTATTGGTGTGTTCCTTGATTGATAATTTACTTACAATCATCAGGACAAGCATGATTTATGTCATTGGTCCCCAACCACTGGGCCGCGGACTGGTACTGGACCGCAAAGAATGTGCTACCGGGCCGCGAGGAAACGATATGATTTGGTGATATGAATCAACTGCACCTTTCCTCATTCCCTGTCACGCGCACTGTTGAGCTTGAACGCACGCGAGGTCATTATGCACGCGTCATCCATGTCAGCGCGGGAAGGAGATCAACTCCTCGAGCTTACAAATGACGGTGGGCTGAAAAGTATGTTTGACATAACATCTCTGCCGGCATTCTGGATCAAAGTCAAGGCTGAATATCCTGAGATGCCCAGGAAAGCACTGAAAACATTGCTTCCATTTCCAACATATCTCTGCAATGAATGCAACGAAAACTAAATTGTGGAATAGACTGGACATAAGGAACCCCCTTCGAGTATCGCTGTCTCCCATCACCCCTCGATGCACCGTCTTGTTGCAGGGAAACAAGTATTCAACCCAGGGCTCCCACTGGTTCAGCGATATTGGTGTATTGCAATGATTTTATATGTTCATACGGAGAAAATATGTGCTGTGTGTTTAATATCCAAACGTTACTTAAAATGTTATGATGCTATTGACTTATAAGTAACTTATATAACAATGACAGCATGGAAACAGGCCATCTCGGCCTTTCTAGTCCATGCCGAACGCTACTCTCACCTAGTCCCACCAACCTAACCCTCCATTCCTTTCCTGTCCATATACCTATCCAATTTTTCTTTAAATGATAATATCGAACCTGCCTCTACCACTTCACCTGGAAGTTCGTTCAACGCTTACTTCAAGCTCCCCTGTCCTCCCCTGATAATTGACTTATCGCTATATTCATGCGAGGAAAATATATGCTGTGTGTTTACCATTAAGTTCATTAGATAAACCCTTTTAGAAACAAAATTGAGTGTATTAGCCGCTTATCACCTATTTTCCAGTCGTGATTAACACCCCCCCCGTACAGAATCGCAAAAAAACGATTTGTAGAAAAAAGTCGCCATGTACACGCATGTGCAAGTCACGCATGCGCACTGGTGCCCGCGCAAGGCTTCATGGTCATTGTAGTCTTTTTCAGGGTAAACACGGAATGTATTTGACTGCTACTGTTGTCCATTGGCATCGTTACAACCCCCTCCCCCGCCCGTGTCGGCCGGTCCGCAAGAGTATTGTCAATAATAAACCGGTTCGCATTGCTAAAAAGGTTGGGGACCCCTGATTTATGAGATTGTTCATACTTGGTACTACTCTGAAATCATCAGTTGAGTCTTGATTTTAAGCAATCTGCCAATATCCCAATCACTTATCTATACTGTCAATGTTTGTTGTGCTACTCAATTTCTGGCCTTTTCTAAGTAGGAGTGGATAAGAAGAAGAGACTTCAAGAACATTCTCATCCTCAAAGATGATAGGGCCAAGCGTGAGTACCAAAGATGAGGCTGAAACATTAACAACTGAGTTCAATCAAAAGTCTAAATGGATTATCTATATTGGCTTTCTGATATTGTACTATCATAGAAGCCTATATGATTTTCTCTGTGTAATAGCAGATATTATACCATGGACTCTATTTAAGAGCAGTTCAGCTGGTTTCACTCCCTTTTCTTTTACTGTTACCTTGAAAATTCTTTCCTTTCAAATACTTGTCCTCCTTCACTTTAAACACAAATATTGAATCTGCCTCGAAGTTCAAAGAAAACTTGTTGTCAAAATTAATATATACCACATACCATCCAATGATTAATTTTCTTGCAGGCATTCACAGTAGAAAAAATACAATAGAATCAACAAAAAACTTCATACATACATACAAACAGACAAACAACAAATGTGCAAAAGAAAAGCTGTGCAAATACAAAAATACTACTACTTATAAGAAATTAGTTGATAAATAATAATAACATGAGTTATTCCCCACATGAAACCACCACAGTGGGCTTCACAGCTGAACAGGTGAGAAGACAGCTGAAACGTCTCAACCCAAGAAAGGCTGCAGGACCGTATGGTGTCAGTACCAGGGTGATCAAAGCCTGTGCCCCTCAGCTATGTGGAGTACTTCGCCATGTCTTCAACCTGAGCCTGAGGCTCTGGAGGGTTCCTGTGCTGTGGAAGACGTCCTGCCTCGTCCCTGTGTTGAAGACGCCACGCCCCAGCGGCCTCAATGACAACAGACCGGTGGCATTGACCTCCCACATCATGAAGACCCTGGAGAGACTTGTTCCGGAGCTCCACCGGCCTATGGTCAGGCCACACTTAGATCCTCTCCAGTTCGCCTACCAGCCCCGACTAGGAGTTGAGGATACCTTCGTCTACCTGCTGAACTGTGTCTACGCCCACCTGGACAAGCCAGCGAACACTGTGAGGGTCATGTTTTTTGACTTCTCCAGTGCATTCAACACCATCCGCCCTGCTCTGCTGGGGGAGAAGCTGACAGCGATGCAGGTGGATGCTTCCCTGGTATCATGGATTCTTAATTACCTGACTGGCAGACCACAGTATATGTGCTTGCAACACTGTGTGTCTGACAGAGTGATCAGCAGCACTGGGGCTCCACAGGGGACTGTCTTGTCTCCCTTTCTCTTCACCATTTACACCTCAGACTTCAACTACTGCACAGAGTCTTGTCATCTTCAAAAGTTTTCTGATGACTCTGCCATAGTTGGATACATCAGCAAGGGAGATGAGGCTGAGTACAGGGCTACAGTGGAAACTTTGTCATGTGGTGTGAGCAGAATTATCTGCAGCTTAATGTGAAAAAGACTAAGGAGCTGGTGGTAGACCTGAGGAGAGCTAAGGTACCGGTGACCCCTGTTTCCATCCAGGGGGTCAGTGTGGACATGGTGGAGGATTACAAATACCTGGGGTTACGAATTGACAATAAACTGGACTGGTCAAAGAACACTGAGGCTGTCTACAAGAAGAGTCAGAGCCGTCTCTATTTCCTGAGGAGACTGAGGTCCTTTAACATCTGCTGGACGATGCTGAGGATGTTCTACGAGTCTGTGCTGGCCAGTGCTATCATGTTTGCTGTTGTGTGCTGGGGCAGCAGGCTGAGGGTAGCAGACACCAGCGGAATCAACAAACTCATTCGTAAGGCCAGTGATGTTGTGGGGATGGAACTGGACTCTCTCACGGTGGTGTCTGAAAAGCGGATGCTGTCTAAGTTGCATGCCATCGTGGACAATATCTCCCATCCACTACATAATGTACTGGGTGGGCACAGGAGTACATTCAGCCAGAGACTCATTCCACTGAGATGCAACAGAGAGCGTCATAGGAAGTCATTCCTGCCTGTGGGCATCAAACTTTACAACTCCTCCCTTGGAGGGTCAGACACCCTGAGCCAATAGGCTGGCCCTGGACTTATTTCCTGGCATAATTTACATATTACTATTTAACTATTTGTGGTGCTATTACTATTTATTATTTATGGTGCAACTGTAACGAGAACCAATTTCCCCCGGGATCAATAAAGTATGACTTTGACTATACTACTATGAGTTGTAGAGTCCTTGAAAGTGAGGCCATAGGTTGTGGATTGAGTTCACTGTTGAGGTGAGTGAAGTTATCCACGCTAGTTCTGTAGCCTGATAGTTGAAGGGTAGTAACTGTTTCTGAACCCAGTGTTGTGGACCAAAGGCTCCTGTACCTTTTTCCCAGTGCAGCAGCGAGAAGAGAGCATGGCTTGGATGATGGGTATCCTTAATGATGAATGCTACTTTTTTGTGGCAGCACCCTTATGGATATGCTCAATGGTGGGGAGGGCTTTTCCTCTGATGTACTGGGCTATATCCACCACTTTTGTAGGCTTTTCCATTCTTGGGCATTGGTGTTTCTATGCAGGCTCTGATGCAACCAGTCAGGATATTATCCAACTACTATCCCTGGCAGTACATTTTAAATGTTAGTTTTTAAATCTTATCTTTAATAGACCATGTTACTTTTTGTTCCTTAATCAGTTGCTTTCATTCCAGTACCCAAGGTTGTTAAAATCCTATTATGAAAACATTCTTTCAACCACATATCCATACAGAACATGGAACAGTATAGCACAAGAATAAACCCTTCCATCCACAATGTCTGCTTCAAGCACTATACTAGATTAAATTAAATCTCTTCTGTCTGTGCATGATCCATGTTCTTTCATTCTCTGCATATTCATGTCTAACAACCACTTAAAAGCTATTATTATATCTGCTTCGATCACTACTGCTAGCTGCCTGTGCTTGAGGGTTGCATCGTAGTATAGTGGCTAGCATATCGCTTTACAGTGCCAGTGACTGGGGATCAATTCTCACTGCTGTTTGTATGTTCTTCCTGTGACCACATGGGTTTCCTCCAACACTCGCATGGATTATTAGGTTAATTTATCCTATGGATGTAATTGGGTGGCACTAGCTTGTAGGACCAGAAAGGCCTGTTACCATGCTTTATCTCTAAATTAAATTAATTTATTTACCACTCTCTATATCTTGTCCCACACATCTCCCTTAAACCTTTTCTCTCACTTTAAATGCGTATTCTCATGTTCTTGATGCTGAGATGCATCCTAGGATGCGCTGGAACACGTCATCAGTGATTTTACCTGGGGACATCAGGTATTTCAGGTTTTTCAACGTTAGATACCCTCAAACAAGGGAACCCATCCAGGGTTGATCGGCATCTGACCTGTGTCCAAGCAGCACTGGTCCATGCCTCTATAACTTTATAAACTTCTATCAGATGTTTGGTTAGCCTCCAACATTCCAAAGAAAGCAACTCAAGTTTGCCTAACCTCTCCTTATAATTCATACCCTCTAATACAGGCAGATTTCTATGCATGATCTTTCCAGGAAATTCTATCTGCAGCTTTGCAACTGATTGGTCAGTACTGCCACTTCCTTCGTTTTATTCTCTTTTTGTCTCAAATATCTTTTATCCAGGAATAGCTGGAATCCATTTCTACCCTTTGTTTAGTTAGAACTCTATTAATGTCACAATTTTATCATCCCATATGAATAAATGCACCCTAAAGCTAATTAGCATTGTGTAATATGCTTGAATTTTAATACCTGTTTATCAAGAAAAATCCAGCTAATTTATGCCCAAACAGTCTGCTTCTGGTCTTCAGCAAAGTGAAGAAATTTATTGTCCACTGCATGATTTATTTTAATCTATTTTATTTAGAGCTACAGAGTAGAACAGACGCTTCCAGTCCACTGTGCCGCACCGCCCATCAGCCCACCTATTTAATCCTAGCCTACTCTCAGGACAGTTAACAATCTCCAATTAACTCTTATTGGAGATAACTTAATGAACAATGTTCTGTTCAGATTTTTACCAGAATCTGCACCTCATTATGGCCTTGGTCCAAATATGAACTGAAGACCTACATTCCAAAGATGAGGTGAAGGCCATTGCCCTTGGTATCAAGATACATAGAAACATAGAAAATAGGTGCAGGAGTAGGCCATTCGGCCCTTTGAGCCTGCACTGCCATTCAGTATGATCATGGCTGATCATCCAACTCAGAACCCTGTACCAGCCTTCTTCCCCCCCCCCCCCCATGCCCCCTGATCCCTTTAGCCACAAGGGTCTTATCTAACTTTACCTTTTGACTGAGTGTGACATCAAGAAGCCTGATAAAATTGAAATCCATCAGCAGAAGGGGGGGAAAACACTCCAATGACTGAGCTTGTTCTTTGAAGAAAAAATGGTTGCGATTGTTGAGGGTCAATTATTCGCCCTAGAACATCGCTTGGTTTTTATTAATGGAAGTGACCTCTGCTAAACCAACTTCAATTGCTGCTTCAGGAACATTCAGACGATGTTTGATTGCACAATGTTAGGTTTTATTGCAACTTATCAGAAACGAAGCAATGGATGCAGCAAAACCCCAGGTAGTGGTCATGGGCTGATGAGTGGCAAGTAACACATGACCAAGACAGTGATTTGTAGTGCTTCACATCTCCAGTTTCTTTAATTGTCTCAGTGGTGTTGTTCCATAAGTAAAGTGCTGAAATAAGAGACTTTGCTGCATAAACCTTTGATTTTTTTCCTACTATATGATACTGGTTATAAATTTTGCCAGTTTTCTGCAGTTTAAACCTGTACTTCTGTAGTACTGATGAGGTTTCAGTCAAGCTTTGTTATGATAACAGGTTTTCAAAGTTCACTTGAATTTATGAGTATAATTAGCTGCCATTGTGGATTTATGCCTAACCTAAAGTTTACAAATTGTTGTTTTCATCAAAATAAAAGTCAAAGTTGGTTAAAACAATTTCAAGAAAATGGAGATGCATTCATTTCTCTTAGAACACAAGACTGACATAGGAGCAGAATTAGGCCATTTGTTACATCACATCTACTCTGCTATTCCATTAAGGGTGATTTATTTTACCCCTCAACCCCATTACCCTGCCTTCTCCCTGTGACCTTTGAATTCCATTACTAATCAGGAACCTATCAGCCTGTGCTTTAAATATACCCAATGACTTGGCCTCCACACCCATCTGTGGCAGTGAATTCCACAGATTTACTAACTTTTGTATAAGGAAATTCCACTATCTCTATTCTAAAGGAACATTCTTGTATTCTGAGGCTGTGCCCTCTGGTCCAAGACTCACGCACTATAGGACACAACCTCTCCATGTCCATTCTATCTGGGCATAACAATATTTGGTAGGTTTCAATAAGATCCCCTCTCATTATTCTAAACTCCAGCAAGTACAGGTCCAGAGCCTTCAAACACTCCTCAGACATTAACCCTTTAATTTCCAGGATTATTCTCATGAATGATCTGGGCACTGTCCAATGCCAGCACCCTGTCTTACATAAGGGACCAAAACTGCTCACAATACTCCAAGCACGGTCTGACCAATGGCTTATAATGCCTCAACATTACATTCTTGCTTTTATATTCTAGTCCTCTCATGACTTGCACCTCTGAATTTTCTTCCCATTTACAAAATAGACCTTTATTCCTTCTACCAAGTGCTTTCACTACACTGTATTCCATCTGCCTCTTCTTTTCCCATTCTCCTAACCTATCCAAGCCCTTCTGCTGTTTCCCTTCATCTTTAGCACTACCTGCCCCTCTGCCTATCTTTGTATCATCTGCCAACTAAGCCACAAAGCCATCAATTGCCATCCAAATCATTGTCAAACATGTGAAAAGAAGTGGTCCCAACACAGACCCCTGTAGAACATCCCTAATCACTGGCAGTCAATCAGAAAAAGTCCCTGTTATTTTCACTCTCTGCCTGATGCTGGTCGGCTAATCTTCTATCCATGCTATTATCATTCCTGTATCAATACTATGAGCTGTCTTCTTGTTTAGCAACCTCATGTGCGACTCCTTGTCAAAGCCCTTCTGAAAATCCAAGTAAACAACATCCACTGACTCCTTTGTGTACCCTGTGTGTTATGTTCTCAGAATTGCAATAGGTTTGTTAAGCAAGATGTTCTCTTAGGGAAACCATTTTGATTTTGGCCGATTTGATCATATGCCTCCAAGTATCCTGAAACTCAACTTTAATAATGAACCACAGTTTTTTCCCCCAACCACTGAAGTCAGGCTAACACATCTATAATTTTCGGTCTTGTCTCTCTTCCTTCTTAAAGAGTGGAATGACTTTTGAATGTAGCATCTGCAGGAATGAGGATATAGCTGCTCATTAATTAATTTTGTGAAAATGGGCTTTGGTTATGGTGTTCTAAATCTGTTCTTCAGATCAATACCGAAATAATCAGAATCAGGTTTAATATCTCTGATTTCAGTCAGTGAAATTTCAATGATAAATTTATCAGTAATGAAAAATCTGAGCAAGAACCAACTCATAAAATCAAATGATGTAGAACTCCATAATTGGAGCTCCTTTTTACAAAATTAATTTAACTGTGTGACCACTTTTGTCTAATGATAATTATGCATCAAAGTAAAGAACTTGCTGCAATTGATTGAAAGGCATTGATGAGATGTTACCTTGGAGCAATGATATAAAAGGTAGAATCTGATACTACAATTTGAGCAGAGCCAAGACCTCCATAGCAGTCATAATTAGTATTATAGTCATAGAAAACTACAGCACAGAAACAGACCCTTTAGCCCATCTACTCTGTGCCGAACCATTTAAACTATCTAGTCCCATTGAGCTGCACCAAGACTGTAGCCCTCCATACTGTTACCATCTATGTACCTATCTGAATTTGTCTTAAACATAGAAATTGAACTCCCATCTACCACTTGTGCTGGCAGTTCCTTCCATACTCAACCCACTGAGTGAAGAAGTGTCTCCTCATGTTCCTCTTAAGCATTTTACCTTTCACCCTTCGTCCATGACCTCTAGTTGTAGTTTCACCCCACCTTAGTGGGAAAAGCCTGCTTGCATTTACCCTATCTATGCCCCTCATAACTTGTATACCTTTATCAAATCTTCCCTCAGTCTCCTACATTCTGTGGAATAAAGTTCTAACCTATTTAATTTTTCCTTATAACTCACTTTCCTCCAGTCCCAGAAACATCCTTGTAATTTTTCTCTATACTTTCAATCGTATTTATATATTTCCCATAGGTAGGTGACCAAAATTGAACACAACATTCCAACTTAGGCCTTACCAACATCTTACACAACTTCAACGTAACATCCGAACTCCTGTACTCAATAGATTGATCTATGAAGGCCTATATGCCAAAAGCTTTCTTTATGACCCTATCTACGTGGGATGCCTTTTTCAATGAATTATGGACCCAGATCCCGTTATTCGACCCCCCGCCCCCCACCTGAGTGCCCCACCACTCACTGTGTAAGACCTATCCTGGTTGGTACTCCCAGAGTGCAACAACTCACACTTGACTGCATTAAATTCCATATGCTGTTTTCAGGCCTTTATTTCCAGCTGGCCCAGGTCTCACTGCAAGCTTTCATAGTCTTCCTCAGTGTCCACTACACCCCCAATCCTTGTGTCATCTGCAAATTTGCTGATCCAGTTACCCACATTTTCCATGTGGGACATTGTCAAATACCTTGCTGAAGTCCATGTAGACAACGTCCACTGTCTTGCCTTTATCAGCTTTCCTGGCAACTTCCTCAAAAAACTCTAAGATTGATTTAGATGTCACCACAAAGCCATGTTAACTATCCCGAATTAGTCCCTGTCTATCCACATGTAAATACCTTCCAGTAATTTTCCCACTACTGACATCAAGCGTGTCAGCTTATCATTTTCTGGTTTGTTCTTGGAGCCTTTCTGAAATAGTGGAACAATATAAGCTATCCTCCAATCCTCTGGTACCTCACCTGTCGCTAAGGATGATATAAATATCTCTGCTAGGGCCCTTGCAATTTCTGCACTTACTTCTCACGTGGTCCAAGGGAACACCTTGTCAGGCTCTGGTGATTTGTCCACTCTTATTTGCCTCAAGACAGCAAACAATGCCTCTGTAATCTGCATCGGGTCCATGACCTTGCTGCTGCTTTGCATCTCTTCTATAGATACTGTGTCTGTTTCCCAAGTAAATATAGATCTTCCATCCTTTTGCTCTTAACATATCTTTGGAAGCTCTTGGGATTCTCCTTCACCTTGTCTGCTAGAGCAACCTCATTTTTTTTGCCCTCCTGATTTCTTTCTAAGTGTTCTCTTGCATTTCTTATACTCAAGTACCTCATTTGTTCCTATGCACCTCCTTTATTTTCTTAACTAGTCTCAGTATCTCTTGAAAACTAAGGCTCCCTAAACCTGTTATCTTTGTGTTTTATTCTGACATGTGCATACAAACTTTCTACACTCAAAATTTCACATTTGGAGGCTTCCCACTTGGGAACTACAGATTTGTCAGTAATAAACCTAAACCAGTCATTTCAGACACCATCAAAATTTGCTTTTTTCCAAATTTAGAATCTTAACCCGAGGATTAGACCCATCTTTTTCTATAATTTCCTTGAAACTAATGACATTATAATCACTAGATGCAAAGTATTCCCCACAGAAACTTCTGTCACATGCCCTGTTTCATTCCCTAATAGGAGATACAGTGAGTATAGGAATAGAGTGAGGTGGAGGATAAATTCATGGCTGAGGGATCGGAGCAGGGGGCAGGGATTCAGATTTCTGGATCATTGGGACCTCTTCGATGTTTCAGAAAGGACAGGGAGGGAGACAAAAGAGGTGGGGGCGCGGCACTGCTGATCAGAGAGAGTGCATTATTGTAGAAAAGGAGGAAGTCATGGAAGGATTGTCAACTGAGTCTCTGAGTGGAAGTTAGAAACATGGAGGGGTCAATAACTCCACTGGGTGTTTTTTTTATAAACCACCCAATAGTAATAGGGACGTTGAGGAGCAGATAGGGAGACAGATTCTGGAAAGATGCAATAATAACAGGGTTGTCATGGGAGATCTTAATTTCTCCAATATTGATTGGCGTCTCCCTAGAGCAAGGGGCTTAGATGGGGTGAAGTTTGTAAGGTGTGTTCAGGAAGGTTTCTTGACACAATATGTAGATAAGCCGACAAGAGGAGATGCTGTTTTTGACCTGGTATTGGGAAATGAACCAGGTCAGGTGCCAGGTCTCTCAGTGCGAAAGCATTTTGGAGATGGTGATCACAATTCTATCTCCTTTGCTATAGATTTGGAGAGGGATATGAACAGACAAGTTAGGAAGGCATTTAATTGGAGTAAGGGGATGTTCTCAGGGAAATGTATGGAAGAAATGTTGCTAATGTTCAGGGGGATATTTGCGTGGTGTTCTGCACAGGTACATTCCAGTGAGACAGGAAAAGGATGGTAGGTTACAGGAACCGTGGTGTACAAAGGCTGTTGAAAATCTAGTTAAGAAGAAAAGAAAAGCTTACCAAAGGTTCAAAAAAGCTGGGTGATAGAGATCTGGAAGATTATAAGGCCAGCAGGAAGGAGTTTAAGAATGAAATTAGGAGATCTAGAAGGGGCCATGCGAAGGCCTTGGCGAGCAGAATTAAGGAAAACCCCAAGACATCCTACAAGTATGTGAAAAGCAGGAGGATAAGACGTAAGAGAATAGGACCAATCAAGCATGACAGTGGAAAAGTGCATATGGAACCGGAGGAGGTAGTGGGGGTACTTAAGGAATACTTTGCTTCAATATTCACTATGGAATAGGACCTTGGCCATTGTAGGGATGACTTACAGTGGACTGGAAAGCTTGAGCATATAGACATTAAGAAAGAGGATGTGCTGGAGCATTTGGAAGGCATCAAGTTGAATAAGTCACTGGAACCAGACAAGATATACCCCGGCTACTGTGGGTGGTGAGCGAGGAGATTACTGAGCCCATGGCAATGATATTTGCATCATCAGTGGGGATGGGAGAGGTTCTGGAGGATTGGAGGGTTGCAGATGTTGTTCCCTTATTCAAGAAAGGGAGTAGAGATAGTCCAGGAAATTATAGACTATCAACTTCAATGGTTGGTAAGTTGATGGAGAAGATCCTGAGAGGCAGGATTTATGAACGTTTGAAGAGGCATATGATTAGGAATAGTCAGCATGGCTTTGTGAGGGGCATGTCGTGCCTTACGAGCCTGATTGAATGTTTTGAGGATGTGACTAAACACATTGATGAAGGTAGAGCAGTAGATGTGGTGTATATGGATTTCAGCAAGACATTTGATAAGGTAGCCCATGCAAGGCTTATTGAGAAAGTAAGGCATGGGATCCAAGGGGACCTTGCATTGTGGATCCAGTATTGGCTTGCCCACAGAAGGCGAAGAGTGGTTGTAGACGGTCATATTCTGCATGGAGGTTGGTGACTAGTGGTGTGCCTCAGGAATCTGTACTGGGACCCCTTCTCTTCATGATTTTTATAAATACCTGGACGAGGAAGTTGAGGGATTGGTTAGTAAAATTGCCGATGGCACAAATGTTGGGGGTGTTGTGGATAGTGTGGAGGGCTGTCAGAGGTTACAGTGGGACATTGATAGGATGCAAAACTGGGTTGAGAAATGACAGATGGAGTTCAACCCAGATAAGTGTGAGGTGGTTCATTTTGGTAGGTCAAATATGATGACAGAATATAGCATTAATGGTAAGACTTTGGCAGTGTGGAGGATCAGAGGGATCTTGGGGTCCGTGTTCATAGGACACTCAAAGCTGCTGAGCAGGTTGACTCTGTGGTTAAGAAGGCATATGGTTACAAAATGGAGAAGGTAACAACATCTATTAATCATAAGTTGGAACAATTTTATTCATACTGGAAAAAATGGGTTAACTACATAACACCTTATAGGCCTGATTTTCTTCTCACAATCAATGAATATGTTGTAAAAAAAAAAGTCACTCCCTACTCTGTACATAGTTTTCTTCTTTTGATCTTTCTTTCCTCTTCTTTCTATAGATGTATACCTCAGATAAATATTATGTGGAGATTTGTGACAAATATGATTATATGATATATATGTACAGTATCGGAAGCACATCTTATGGAAATGTTTGTTTGATGATGAAACTCAATAAAAAAATAAATTACAAAAAAAAGGCATATGGTGCATTGGCCTTCATCAACCGTGGGACTGAGTTCAAGAGGCTAGAGGTAATGTTACAGCTACGTAGAACCCTGGTCAGACCCCACTTAGATTACTGTGCTCAGTTCTGGTCACCTCACTACAGGAAGGATATGGAAACTACAGAAAGAGTGCAGAGGAGATTTACAAGGATGTTTCCTGGATTAGAAAGAATGCCTTTTGAAAATGGGTTGAGTGAACTTGGCCTTTTCTCCTTCGAGCGACGGGGGCTGAAAGGTGACCCGATAGAGGTGTATAAGGTGATGGGAGGCATTGATCGTGTGGATTGTCAGAGGCTTTTTGCCAGGACTGAAACGGCTAACACGAGAGGACACAGTTTTAAGGTGATTGGAAGTAGGTATAGAGGGGTAGGTTTCTTACACAGAGAGTGGTGCGTGCGTGGAATAGGCTGCCGGCGACCGTGGTGGAGGCAGATACAATAGGGTCTTTTAAGAGACTCCTGGATAGGTACATGGAGCTTAGAAAATAGAGGGCTGTGGATAACCCTAGATAATTTCTAAACTAGGTACATGTTTGGCACAGCATTGTGGGCCAAAGGGCCTGTATTGTACTGTAGGTTTTCTAAGAGATCAAGTGTCACACTCTCTAGTTGGGACTTCTGTGTACTGATTAATGAAACTGCCCTGAACACATTGACAAACTCTATCCTATCTACTCCTTTTACAGTATGTAAGTTCCAGTCAATGTGTGAAAAGTTAAAATCACCTAGTATCATAACCATGTGTTCCTTGCAGCAGTCTGTGATCTCTCTTCAAATTTGTTCTTCTAAGTCCAGCGGACTGTTGTGTGGTGTATAATATAGCCCCATTAACGTGGTCATACGTTTGTTATTCCTCAATTCCACCCATAAATCCTCACTAGACGAGTTTCTGTCCTGACTGAGTACTGCTGTGACATTTTTCCTGACTGCTATTGTGTATCATTTAGCCAGGTCTTCTAATATAAAGTAACAAACAACAAATTCAGAGTGGATCACAGTTTTTGTGCATTTATTATTTTACTTGCAAGGGAAGTTATATTTTCCAGCCAAGTATCATCTGAAAAATAGTTTTGTTCTTGTTTCAACCAAAGCAGTTCTATATTTTTTTTCCCCAAGAACAGTAATTAGGCTGCTCCATTCCATAGCATTGCATTCCTCCATTATCTTTATCCCTATCTCATTTTCACATTTGTTCTTTAGAAGCTCTATCCTGTTTATCTCTGTTGTCAATACATCAGCCCCAGCCATAAAACAAAACTCTTTTCATTAAAAAAAAAATGGCTCCTTCCCATAAAACACAGTCTTGTGAGCTTCCCATTCAAACCAGCAAAGCACCGTAAGATTTCATAGGTTCCATCTTGTTCAGTTGCATTTTACAGAAGTTACTAATTCATAAAGAGTTCAGGGTTACAGATATATTGCCACATTCCCCCCCCCCTTGTCATTTCATGACAATATAATCATCAGAACACATTTGTTAAGGCATGAGTATAGTAATCAAGGTGATTTCAAACATTCTTATAATGGTACAGTCTCAGATCTTTTAGTTGAGCAAAATTCTCTTTTTCTAGGCTAGACCAATAGGGACCCATTTTTAATATACTCTTCTTCTTAGTCCTACTATACTACGCATAAATCACAAAAGAATAATAGCTATTATACCAATGATTATACTGATAGGTAGGATAGTTGCCCACCATCCTGTTGCTGGAGTGTTATAATTGTGAAACTGATCTCCCATTTCCTTAATCTTTTTGTTGTGATCTCAGAAATGATCCTCAAAGTGAGTTGCAGTACGTCTTTGGATTCATTTGGCATGTAATTGCAATGTTCTTGTCCGATCAGGGCACACTTCCCTCTTTTGGATAAGATGAAGTCCAAAGCCATTCAATTTTTGCCATGCTACTGTACAGATAGCCACCAATTTTGCCAAAAATGTAGATATTGCTTGTCGGGTTTGATCAAGAGCATATACAGTTTCACTGGCTAACTCTTCCAGTGCTGATGCCATGTTAATCAGTTCCCATGCTGCTTCACCAGTATCATAGGCAAGTGTTACCTTCCCCAGGGACAACACTGAGTCATTTCACTCTGGGATTAGTATTATCTGGTATTACTCTTAGTGTTATCTTGCAGAGGTATATCTCATCCTGTAAAACACTTGTTTCCAAATTTATATCCCCATTTGCCCCCAATTACATTTTAGCTGTACTGATTAGGAGAGGAAGGGGTTTATGTTTTCTGAGTCCTAGCATCATTGTACCTAACACATCCAGGGCAGAGGACTTGGACCAATTAAAGTAACAGTTTATATCTGTTCCATGAAAGGACATGGGTTTAAAAAAAAGGCACACCCATTTCCGTATGTACGTGGACATCCATACAAACTCGGTAGTTTATGATATTGGTCCTGTTTACATATTCGTATGTCATTTGTAAGAAAGTGTTTGTGGCATTTACATCTGTCAAAGAAAAAATGAGAGCTAATGCAACCACTCTTATTAGGAGTCTCAGTGATTTTATATATTTTGTTCTTTAGTCACATTTTTACAGTGAGAAGCGTGAGTCCATGATGTCTTTTCTCTTGATGGCTGTATTACCAGCAATACTTGAAATGGTTCTTCAAATAGAGGTTCCAAAAATACTTCCTTTTAAATGTATATACCACCACGTAATCTCCAGGCTTAATGTTGTGGCACTTAGTGTCTATTAATGGTCGCTGGGCTTCCTTTACCTGTTGATAACAACTAGAATGCTGCTTTTTTGGGCAAAGCAATAGTTGGGCAGAACAATAGTCCAGGTTATGTATGTCTACCTATTTAACTTCCACATCTGATGGCATGCACAAGGGCCGTCCCATTATGATTTTGTGTAGGGATGAACAATGGTTCTATTAGCAGTGACTCAAATATTCATCAGAACCAAAGACAGCACGTTTTCACTTTAGTCAACTTTCCTCACACATTTTGCTGTTTATTCATAAATTGTTCCATTCCTCCTTTCCACTAGACCCTCTGACTGAGAATCAAAATGTTGATTCACCTGTAAGTCTTTGCATGCTTCTTTAATTATGTTACTAGTGAAACGAGTACAATTGTTGCTAGATAGTTTCCAGGGGATCCCAAATCGAGGGATTATTTCCTTTAACAAACATTTTGCTACTGTAACTGCATCATTCTTTCTATAAGGCAGGGGTCCCCAACCTTTGTCGTACTGCGGACCGGTTTAATATTGACAATATACTTGCGGACCGATCGACCCGGGTGGGGGGGGGTGGTAGAGTTGCCAACAAACAAGAGTAGCAGTCAAATACGTTGTGTTTACCCCGAGAAAGACGACAATGACCATGAAACCTTGTGCGTGCCGATTTTTTTTTTTCTACAAATCGTTTTTGGCGATTCTGTTCAGTGGGGGGTGTTAATCACGACCGGAATATAGGTGATAAGTGGCTAATACACTTAATTTTGTTTCTAAAAGGGTTTATCTAACGAATTTAATATTAAACACACAGTGCATATTTTCCTCGCATGAATATAGTGATAAGTCAATTATCAGGGGAAGACAGGGGAGCTTGAAGTAAGTGAGCGGACTTCCAGTAGAAGTGGTAGAGGCAGGTTCGGTATTATCATTTAAAGTTAAATTGGATAGGTATATGGACAGGAAAGGAATGGAGGGTTATGGGCTGAGTACAGGTTGGTGGGACTAGGTAAGAGTAGCGTTCGGCATGGACTAGGAGGGCCGAGATGGCCTGTTTCCGTGCTGTCATTGTTATATAAGTCAATAGCATCATAACATTTTAAGTAACGTTTGGATATTAAACACATAGCACATATTTTCCCCGTATGAACATGTAAAGTCATTGCAACATACCAATACGTATCGGTGAATCAGTGGGAGCCCTGGGCTTGTTCCCTGCAATAAGACGGTCCTATTGAGTGGTGATGGAAGACAGCGATACTCGAAGGGGGTTCCTTATGTCCAGTCTATTCTGCAATTTAGTTTTTGTTGCATTCATTGCAGAGATATGTTGGAAATGGAAGCAACGTTTTCAGTGCTTTCGTGGGTATCTCAGGATATTCAGCCTTGACTTTGATCCAGAATGCCGGCAAAGATGTTATGTCAAACATACTTTTCAGCCCGCCGTCATTTGCAAGCTCGAGGAGTTGATCTTCTTCCGGCCCTGACATGGATGACGTGTGGGTAACGACCTCGTGTGTGTTCAAGTTCAACAGTGGGTGACAGGGAATGAGGAAAGGTGCAGCTGACTCAAATCACCAAATCATATCGTTTCCTCGCAGCCTGGTAGCGCATGCTTTGCAGCCCGGTGGTTGGGGACCGCTGCTATAAGGAAACACTTCAAACCATCGTGAGAACACACCAATAATAACTAATACATACTTATACCCTTTACATTAAGACAATTCAACAAAGTATCTGTAGGTGTACAAAAACGGTAACCTAATGGTATAAATCCCTGTTACTTATACCAGTTTTCCCAGATATTGTAAGATACATTTCATACATTCTTTATAGATCTGTGACTTGAGATACTCCAGGGTCATACCAAGTTTGGTTTATTTAATTAATCATTCTCCTCTTGCCCCCATGAGTGAACTTGTGAACATGTCGGGCAATCCATGGTATCAGTTTACCTGGGGCCACCATCAGGGTGAAGCGAAATACCATCATGTTGCATGCAACCCAGCTTTTCCCACTTTACCCTTTTGGTTGATTGAGCAATGGACTGGCATGCTTGTATGTCCTCCACAGTGGGAAGTGTCATCAGGGCCAATTGCGTGGGGCTGCTTGTTTCTGGCACAAGAAGGATGGGCCTATTTGTTGCCTCTTGCAGTACAATTTGCAGCTTTATTGCCTTTGGAGACCTCATTCATTTGTCCAATATGTGCTGTGCCCTTCATAATTGCAACCTGTCTAGGCTCCCTTAATGCTAGTCATAGTCATACTTTATTGATCCTGGGGGAAATTGGTTTTCGTTACAGTTGCGCCATAAATAATAAATAGTAATAAAACCATAAATAGTTAAATAGTAATATGTAAATTATGCCAGTAAATTATGAAATAAGTCCAGGACCAGCCTATTGGCTCAGGGTGTCTGACCCAATATGTGCTACCAATGTGTTTTGTATGTGCACTGAATTTTATTTTCAAGGGGAACCATCCAAGGTCAAAAAATCCCTGTTGATTTCCAGATCTGTCTATAATCATGTGCTGTTTCAAAGGCATAGCATGAGTCAGTATAAATATTGGCAATCTGCCGTTTACCAAGTACGCACAAAGAACTGGCTTATTTTGCTGAAGTACACATGGGAAGTGCTGCTGTACCTCCACAACATGTGTGAGGGAAACAATTGCATTTCCTGCTCATGGTTTTCCCATATCATTACATAAAGCTAAACTGTCAGCAAAGAAAATTAAATCAGCGTAAACAATAGGAGTATCAGTAAAGTCCACACGAGGTTTTATTACTTGTGTAATGGTTTCACAGCAGTGTTGATCGCTGTCTTCCTCCGTGGGGAGAAGAGGAGCCATATTAAGACTTGCAGAGCAAGTAATTCTAACATTTGGGCTTATTAATAACTTGATTTCATACTTAGTTTGTTTTGCGGGGATAAGGTGTTACTTGGCACAGTGAGTCAGCATGTGCTGTACACAGCAAGGCAAGGGGCTGCCACTGACTATCTGATAAAGCTCTGGCTATTGGTTCTGAGCACTGAAAGAAACAATTGGCAATTGTCTTTCCCTGTGATTCTGAGTCAAAATCTTTAAAAAAAAATCACTCATCATGAACAAAAAGGTGAAACTCCTCACTATAGTCTGGGAGGCCCAAAGCTGAGGCAGATATCTCTGAAACTTTTTTATGATTTTAAGTTCCCTGGCCGCCACCGCTTTATTTTCACCACAGATGTCGAGTCCCTGTATACTTCCATCCCCCATCAGGAAGGTCTCAAAACTCTCCACTTCTCTTTGTATTCCAGACCTAACCAGTTCCCCTCTACCAGCACTCTGCTCCATCTAGCGGAAATAGTCCTTACTCTTAATAATTTCTCCTTTGGCTCCTCCCACTTCCTCCAAACCAAAGGTGTAGCCATGGGCCCCCGTATGGGTCCCAGCTATGCCTGCCTTTTTGTTGGCTTTGTGGAACAATCTATGTTCCAAACCCATTCTGGTATCTGTCCCCCACTTTTCCTTCGCTATATCAACGACTGCATTGGAGCTACTTCCTGCACGCATGCTGAGCTCGTTGACTTCATTAATTTTGCCTCCAACTTTCACCCTTCCCTCAAGTTTACCTGGTCCATTTCCGACACCTCCCTCCCCTTTCTAGATCTTTCTGTCTCAATCTCTGGAGACAGCTTATCTACTGATGTCTACTATAAGCCTACTGACTCTCACAGCTATCTGGACTAATCCTCTTCTCACCCTGTCTCTTGCAAAAATGCCATCCCCTTCTCGCAATTCCTCTGTCTCCGCTGCATCTGCTCTCAGGATGAGGCTTTTCATTCCAGGACGAAGGAGATGTCCTCTTTTTTTAAAGAAAGGGGCTTTCCTTCCTCCACCATCAACTCTGCTCTCAAACACATCTCCCCCATTTCATTCACATCTGCTCTCACTCCATCCTCCCGCCATCCCACTAGGAATAGGGTTCCCCTTGTCCTCACCTACCACCCCACCAGCCTCCGGGTCCAACATATAATTCTCCATAACTTCCGCCACCTCCAACTGGATCCCACCACTAAGCAACTAAGCACATCTTTCCCTCCCCCCCCCCCCCCCCCCAGCTTTCTGCAGGGATGGCTCCCTACACGACTCCCTTGTCCATTCGTACCCCCCATCTCTCCCCACCGATCTCCCACCTGGCATTTATCCTTGTAAGTGGAACAAGTGCTGCACATGCCCTTACACTTCCTCCCTCACCACCATTCAGGGGCCCAGACAGTCCTTCCAGGTGAGGCAACACTTCACCTGTGAGTCGGCTGGGGTGATATACTGCGTCCGGTGCTCCCAATGTGGCCTTCTATGTATTGGCGAGACCCAATGCAGACTGGGAGATCGTTTCGCTGCACACCTACGCTCTGTGCGCCAGAGAATGCAGGATCTCCCAGCGGCCACACATTTTAATTCCACGTCCCATTCCCATTCTGATATGTCTATCCATGGCCTCCTCTAATGTAAAGATGAAGCCACACTCAGGTTGGAGGTACAACACCTTGTATTCCGTCTGGGTAGCCTCCAACCTGATGGCATGAACATTGACTTCTCAAACTTCCGCTAATGCCTTACCTTCCCCTCGTACCCTATCTGTTATTTATTTATATACACACATGCTTTTTCTCTCTCTCCTTTTTCTCCCTCTGTCCCTCTGACTATACCCCTTGTCCATCCTCTGGGCTTTCCCCCCTCCCCCTTTCTTTCTCCCTGGGCCTCCTGTCCCATGATCCTCTCATATCCCCTTTGCCAATCAACTGTCCAGCTCTTGGCTCCATCCCTCCCCTTCCTCTTCCCAGGAAATACTTCATTTCCCTATGAGTTGTTGGTTGCGGAACTCTAGCTATTACTTCAATCCAAGTCTTAATCAGTGACCTTGTATCCTGGAATTTGGTACTTTATGTCCCAGATAAGTAACTCCTGGTTGTACAAACTGTATTTTCTGCTTTGATACTTTGACCTTTCTGAGCTAGTTTATATAAAAAGTAGAGGGAGTCCTGCTCACAGGCTTCCTTGCTTGGAGAGGTCAACAGGAGTTCATCATCTTATTATATTAGGGTAGAGCCCTCAGCGGGGAAATTCCTTACCGCCTTCCATTTGCAATTTACATGACAAAAACTAATGGCATCCAAACTTTTTTCCAAGTAATCTCAAACTCAAAATCAATGTGTCAAAGGTCTCTTATAAAAGACAGCATTCTTGTTAGTAGCGCAGCTTTTAAAATTGCTCTCAAAAATATTTGAATCTTTCCAAAATTGTTAATTTCAAATTCCCAATTTAATTAGCTACCAATAAGTAATTTCCCCCAAATGTCCCTTTTTCTCAAAAATGTGGGCATGTCTTCTCTGGAATACAGATGCACAGATTTCTCCCTTAACCCAAATTTCACCTGGCTAGTATGGAATCTGAGTTTCTTTAAAATCATTTCCATGAAAAAAAGAAACAAACAATAATAATCGTTAAAATGGAACAAAATAAACTCTCTTATACTGTTCTTCCTTGCAAATAATTGTGGAATATAATACAGGTGTGCACGGCTTAACGTTCACTTGCATATACGTCCGTAGTCTCGATTGGAGAACGTGACGTAGCAGACGTAACCAGTCTCGTGTATCGCGCGTCTCTTGAGTGTAGTAGCATTTATCTGTTTAATTCTCTTTTGAAAGTTTTACTGTAAAGTGCATCATGGCTTCTAAATGCAGCAAAACCACTCCTAGTGATAGCAGCAGCAAGAGGCAAAGGAGAAGTATTGATTTGGAAGTGAAACAAAAGGTTATTAAACAATATGAAGGTGGAAAACCAATGAATGCTATTGCTCAGGATCTAGGCGTTGTCGCACTCAACAATCATGAGGATCCTGAAAAACAAAGAAAAAATTCTTGAGGCTGTTAAAGGATAGGCTTCACTGAAAACTACAAGGCTCTCAAAAATGCGTGAGGGCGACACATACTGTATATACAGTTAATTTCCACATGAAAAGCTTTCACGCATGTTTCAAACTACTAAGGAAGAGAAAAAAATATGGGTGGGGCCCCCCACACATTAACACATTGATGCAAACTCTTAAAGGCACAGTCTCTTAAAAACAGCATTCTCTCTCTCTCTCTCACACTCTCTCTCTCTCTCTCTCTCTCTCTCTCTCTCTCTCTCTCTCTCTCTCTCTCTCTCACTCACACTCACTCTCTCTCACACACACACACACACACACACACACACACACACACACACACACACACACACACACACACACACACACTTGCATTCATATTTTCTCTCACTCAAATGAACTCAGTTGTGGCCATACTTTACATGCAAACCATTCACACTTTAAACCATTTTAGTAAAATCTCTTGTTTCTTAGGGTTAAACCATTACCACTATATTCAGTTAAAATTTGAGGAAATGTGTTACTCTAAAACAGAAATGTTGGGAGTTATTCATCATGCACAAGTAAACAACATTCAACAAATTTAAACCATGAATTCCCCCACAGTAACCAGAATTCCAGCATACTCAGACCCTTCTGCAACTCCAGTCTGATTTTTGTTAGGATTTAAATTACATGAACTGTTTGCTGTACAGCTCAGAGCACAATGGCCCATATTATGGCTTCTCCCCTGACCGGCATTTCCCCACACAAAGACAAAACACTGTAGTTGCATCTGGAGTATTCCTAAAGTTAAAATCTAGCTCCCACATGTCCATCTCCCATGCTTCAGTATGTGTAGGGTCCAACAGTTCCAATATCTCTTTAGATTTGTCGGTAATATAAGACTCTAATATTCTTAACCATCTATTTGTGGGTTCTGGACCTAAATGATCTCAGTCTAATATTGATCCATACATCCCTTGGAGCACCATCCACTAATGAAAGCGGGGTGTTCTTCTTTCCTCGGTTAACATTTATGTAACTCATCTATTGGGTCCTCTTGTTATTACCCGTAACAGTCAGTATTGCATTCTTTAATTCCTAATTTATTCCCCCAGCATGTTGCTGTGCTTCTGGCAAAGTGGAGTGTACATTCAAGTGCAAGCACATTATAATCAATCTCTTTTCCTCAATTGTCACCTACACTGTGTTTTGCTCTCTGGTAACCAATTACATGGAACAACCCTCTAGAGTCATCCCTGTGCACATATGTCCCAATATCCTTTACAATATCCCTCAGCTGCTGAAGTAGTGTATGTTATATTTTGGTTTTGATTTCCTGCCCTGGCTCTTCACTCTCTGATAGTATCTCAGGAAGAGGGGGGAGTCTTCATCATACACATATCTGGTCACTTTATATGCTACGTCATTCCAATCCATATTTCCATGTTCATCCTCTTCCCCTCTTTTATATTCAAAAGCACATATTATTCCTCTCTGGGCTACAAGTTGGCTCTGCAGCTTTTGTATCTGCTTTAAACTCATTGTATGATTTCCAATGTTTCTTTTTCTTTTCATGTGCTGATTTCTCTGTCTGGATCAGGTAAAGACACACCTTGTCCCATTTTTTTTACTTTATCCTTATTTTGTCTATTTAGGTTTACCAATAATCGTATCAACTTGCCAGTTTTCACTACAGTGTCCTGTGGGGTTTAATAAATTTCGGCATTTAGTTCCGAGACCTGGTGTCCCTGATACCTTTTCATTATTGGAAGGTTTACTCATTTCATTTCTTATATTCCCTCAGAAAATTTTTACGCGTTCCAGACGCTGGGTCAACCTCTTTAAGTCTCCCTGATACTAAAAGCATCCAGTGCATTTGTGCACATCTCTTTCAAACGTCTCAGACTCCAGATTGACCTAAAGTGTTCAACTCTTTCTCAAAGTTTGTCGTCATGCTAAATGTGTCAGAATCATGACCAGAGAAACTGATCCGCTCAAGCCCTTAGCATTGATTGCCGTGTGCAGGGCGAAAGCGAGACAAGACCGAAGTCAAACTGCGGAGGGTAAAAGAAAAACACCTTACTTTTCCTTTGGTGACCATTAATCCCAAGAAGTTTCCCCTAGGCAGTTCTGTCATGTACTGTTCCGTTAGGTCTTCTAATATTAAGTAACAAACTACAACAAATTCAGAGTGGATAACAATTTTTGCATAGTTATTATTTGCAAGGGAAGCTCTATTTTCTAGTCAGTTATATTCTGCAAAAAATAGCTTCAATCTTATGTTTCAACTAAAGCACTATACTTTTTTGCAAGAGAATAGTAATTAGGTTGCCCCTTTCCATAACATTACATTCTCTGTTATCTTTATCCCTATCTCATTTTCATATTTGTTCTTTAGATGCTCCATCCTGTTCATCTCTATTGTTAAAATATCCCCATGCAAGCCAGCAAAGCTCCTTGGGATTTCGTAGGTTCCATCTTGTTCATATTACATTTTGCAAAGGTTACAAATTCATGAAGACTTCAGGGTTACAGATATATTTCCACACCAGTATCACCACCTCTCCCCCTTTAATCCTTCCTGCTCTATCGCGTTTAAAACAATGGAACCCTGGAATATTGAGCTGCCAGTCCTGCCCCTCCTGCAACTATGTTTCACTAATGCCTACAATATCATATTTCAATGTCTTGATCCATACCCTGAGCTCATCTGCCTTTCCTACAATACTTCTTGCATTGAAATGTATGCAACTAAGAACATTAGTCCCACTATGTTCAACCTTCTGTTTCCTGACTTTGAGGTCTTAACAACATGTCTCCACAACCACTCCACTATTCAGGCACTCTGGTTTCCATCCCACTGCCACTCTAGTTTAAACTGCCTCCCTCCTTCCCCATGCAGTATGAGCAAACCATGCTAAGATATTAGTCCCCCCTCCAGTTTAGGTGCAAATAGTCTCTTGTGTACAGGTCCCACCTACCCTGGAAGAGAACCTAATGATCCAAAACTACGCGATCTCCTTAGCCGCGTGTTAGCTGTACGATCTTCATAGTTCTGGCTTGTGGTACAGGTAGCAATCCTGAGATTACAACCCTGGAGTCCTGTCCATCTAATTCCGCACCTAGCTCCCGGAACTCACTTTGCAGAACCTCATCCCTCTTCCTACCCATGTCATTGGTACCTACGAGGGGTGATTGATATGTTCGTGGCCTAAGGTAGAAGGAGTCGATTTTAGAAAACCTATCACATTTATTTTTCAACATAGTTCCCTCCTACATTTACACACTTAGTCCAGCGGTCGTGGAGCATACGGATCTTGGACCTCCAGAAAGTGTCCACAGATGGGTGATTGATAAGTTTGTGGCCTAGGGTAGAAGGAGGTGAGTTATACAGCTTTCATTATGTGCACATGCAGGTCAACTCTGAGTGATTATGCAGAAAGTTTGAAGTTAATAACTCATCTCCTTCTACCGTAGACTGCGAACTTATCAATCACCCCTGATGAGTTATTAATTTCAAACTTTCTGCATAATCACTCAAAGAGTAGAACTGCATGTGTGCATAACAAGAGCTGTATAACTCATCTCCTTCTACCTTAGGCCATGAGTTTATCAATCACCCCTGCTGTGGACATTTTCTGGAAGTCCAAGGTCCGTATGCTTTACACCTGCTGGACTAAGTATGGAAATGTAGGAGGGGACTATGTTGAAAAATAAATGTGCTAGGTTTTCTAAAATTGATTCCTCCTACCTTAGGCCACGAACTTATCAATCATCCCTCGTATATGGACCACAACTTCTGGCTGATCACCCTCCCACTTAATGCTGAGGACTCAGTCTGAAATGTCCCAGACACTGGCACGCGGGAGGCAACGTACCCTCCAGGAATTTCGTTGCCATCCACAGAACCTGCTTCTATTCCGCTAACTAACGAATCTCCTATCACCATAGGTCACTTCTTATTCCCCCGCTTTCAACTGAGCCACAGAGCCAGGCTTGGTGCTAGAGACCTGACTACTGTGACATTCCTCTACTATGTCAATCCCCTAACATTATCCAAAGTCATATACCTAATGTTGAGGGGGATGGCCACAGGGGTACTCTGCACTGGCTGTTTAACTCCTTTCACCTTCCTGACTGTCGCCCAGTTTGCTATGTGCTTCACCTTGTGTGTAATTACCTCTTTATATGCCCTCTCTGTCATCCCCTCAGCCTCCCAAATAACTTGGAGTTCAACCAGTTGCAGCTCCATCTACTTAATGCATAATGCTGGAAGCTGCAGCTGGATGCACTTCTTGGAGCTGAAACCAACAACAGGAATTCTGCAGATGCTGGAAATTCAAGCAACACACATCAAAGTTGCTGGTGAACGCAGCAGGCCAAGCAGCATCTCTAGGAAGAGGTACAGTCGACGTTTCAGACCGAGACCCTTCGTCAGGACTAACTGAAGGAAGGGTTAGAAGGAGATTTGAAAGTGGGAGGGAGAGGGGAGATCCAAAATGATAGGAAAGACAGGAGGGGGAGGGATGGAGCCAAGAACTGTACAGGTGATTGGCAAAGGAGATATGAGAGGATCATGGGACAGGAGGCCCGGGGAGAAAGACAATGGTGGGGGTAGAACCCAGAGGATGGGCAAGGGGTATAGTCAGAGGGACGGAGGGAGAAAAAGCAGAGTGAGAGAAAGGATGTGTGTATAAAAATAAATAACGAATGGGGTACGAGGGGGAGGTGGGGCATTAGCGGAAGTTAGAGAAGTCAATGTTCACGCCATCAGGTTGGTTCCATCCCTCCCTCTTCCACTTTCAAATCTCTTACTAACTCTTCCTTCAGTTAGTCCTGACGAAGGGTCTCGGCCTGAAACGTCGACTGTACCTCTTCCTAGAGATGCTGCCTGGCCTGCTGCGTTCACCAGCAACTTTGATTGGAGCTGAAGCCATCAGGAACACTGGTGGTCTCCCAGCCTTCCCACATTCCACAAGAGTATTCAACTATCCTGCCTGGCTGCCCTACTGCTCTAATTGTGCAGTTATAAAGAAGCAAACAATAAATAAAAGGACAAAAAATAATTTACCTGCAGCTTCTCAACTTCTCTCACTCAGGCCTCTCTTCCTTGGAGGTTTGAAGAACTAAAGCCTCAAATCCCCAGTCTTAAGACTATCCATTGCAGCAGAGGCCACTCTACTAACCCCTGCCTTATTTTTATTTGCTCTTGTTGATAAATCACGATACCTGGCCGCTGTTCAAACACTGAAACTTCCATGAAGCACTGCTTTTTAATACACTCGGCGACCTGTGTGAGTCATGTCTTTTGCTCTCGATCTCTGGCTGCTGTTCAAATGCTGAAACTCCCACAAAGTACTGCTTTCTAATGCACGATCTCTGACTTGTGAGTCACCTCTTCTTTCACTCCCAATCTCTGATTGGCCGCTGTTTAAATCCTGAAACTACAGCGAAGTTCTTTTAATGCATACTTGCCAACCTGTGTGTCTCGTCTTCTCACTTCCCCATTTCTTGATTGGCCACTGTTCAAGTGCCAAGATACCTGTGAAGCACTGCTTTTTAATGCATACTTGCCGAACTGTAGGAGTCACCTTTTCTCTCGGTCCCAATTATTAGGCTAAATGACCATTTGAAATGTAAGCTTAGTATTTGCAGTCAGCATATCCAAGATAGAGTAAGCAGTATGCCATCAATGATTTATTTTAAAGTAAGTGTACATGAATGTCTAAAATAATTGTCTAAATGGATGCAAAATCGAATCTTGTAATTTGATTTGGATTGTTTTCAATTGAATCTTAATATTTTAATGCAGGAAATTTGAATATCAGCCTTTCCTGTTTTGTAGGGGTTTTGCAGTGGTATTGCTTTTTGGGAAGACAAATTCTGAGAAACATCTTGAAAAGTGTGAGCAGACTTTTCTTCCTGCAGCACCAACAGGAGTCCCCAAAGTAAGGTGTTTTGTTTGAACCAGCTTCATTTACCTTAATGTAGTCCAATAATTTAATATGAATTTGTGCCTCTGTTCGTAATGCTAGATTAGTTCGATTGTATGTCAGTAGAATTCTGGAAAGAAAGAATTTTGTTTTGCCTGTCATGAATAACTGTTGCTTAGAATTAAATTCAGGGAGTGAGGGTAATGTTAGAATAGTGTACCTTAAAAGAAATTGAACCAGATGTGACACAAGAAAGACTGCAGATGCTGGAAATAATGAGCAACAGACAAAAATGGCTGGAGGAGCTCAGCAGGCCTATGGAGGGAAATAATCAGGACCGGAAAGAAGGAAGGCAGAGCTAGAATAAAAAGGTTGAGGAGGGGAAGAGAGTTGGAGGAGCACAAATAGGTGGATGATAGGTGAATCGAGTTAAATGGATGGAGATTGGTAGGTGGGGAGGGTGTTATGAGTTTTGCAAGATACTGGGAGGTGTGATAGATGGAAGAGGCAGAGGGCTAAAGAAAAATCTGATAGGAGAGGAGTATGGAATAAAGGGAAGGAGGTGAGAAACCATAGGGAGAAAAATGTGGCTGAGGGGCATGGGAGGGGAAAGAGAAAGACTATTGAGGCCAGAGGGATAAGGGAAAACAAAGTGGGTGTAGGAAATGGAGGGAATAGTTACCAGAAGTTAGAGAAATCCATGTCGATGCCATCAGGTTGGACAGTAACAATACTGAATTTGGGGTTTGTTCTAATTCTAGCCTCAACTTGGCGGTAGACGTGTCAGTGTGGGAATAGGAAGTGGAATTAAAGTGGCTAGCCACCAGGTAATCCTGGCTGTTAAGGTAGATACAGTGAAGGTGCTCAGTGAAGTGATTCCCCAACCTGCGCTGGTTCTCATTGATTTAGAGGAGGCTATAGCGGATACAATAAATCGAACAGAAGTTTGCTTCCCAACTGAGCCTGTTTCATCTGAAGTGACTGTTGTCCCTGCCCATTTCTAATTGATATAGTACAAATAGCTGATCTCACTGGTCCTTTTTACTCAGGAGAATGACAGTGAGTAAACCTTGGACTGCCCTCTCAAACACCATAACAAGCTCTGACAAAAATCTGACACGGGATTGGAGCTATGCCTTTACCCAAAGCTTAAAGGCTTTTCAGTTCTCAAAAATCTCTGATGTTCAGACTCTTGATGCTGTTAAAATTGTTGCAAATAAAAATTTAACAAAAGTGTGAAGTTAAAGCACCTGAAAAATGGACAAGTCAATGGACCTTCTTTTAACTTTTGCCTTCCACTTACTATAGGTTGAAAATGTCCGTTGAAATACATTGCTTTCTCCATTCTAAATGCCTAATATAGGATGAGAGAGATAATTTTCCTTGTGTAATACTGAAGATTTTTAGCAAGATTGATCTCCGCTGATTCTGTGGAGTTCAATGACTGATCGAAGTTACTGACACAGTGGCATTTATCATTTGGCAAGTTTCAGACTGATTGCAACTCTTGTGTGAGGCTGCTGAATGGCAGAAATTCCCTACAGATCTGCTTGCCACATGGAGCACAGTTCAACCCTTGTCACTGTACAGAAACTTGTGCTTTGAGCTGCAAGTTGCAATTTAAAACCTCAAACAGGATGTAACATTACTGGAGTGGAGTTTGAAGTGCTTTTGAGAACTAGGTTTTAAAATATCACAAGAAATATTGCTTAAGCTTGATAAATAATATTCTGCAGCATTTGAAGCTTTGAGTACATTTAAAAATTCTAATTGAAGTTGATAGAGCTGCTAATGTTCGTCAGTTTTTATTATAAATGAAAAGCAAATAGTGCTGAAGATCTTATACATTTTTAAACAGACCTTTTGGGGAATAAAAACTTCAGAGAAAAATAGTTAAATTTAAATTTCTGCTCAAATTAAGTTTCCTAGATGGTTCTCTTTTTTTTTAAGATCCTAGACCATGAATTGAGTCCAGATTTATAGTAAGCTCGAGATAGATTGGGTTATCATATAATTTGAACTTTACATCTGCACTTATAATGGTGCTAGAAAGTTTGTGAACCCTGTAAAATTTCGGCATAAATATGACCTAAAATGTGATCAAATCTTCACGCAACTCCTAAAACTAAATAAAGAGAACCCAATTAAATAAATAAGACAAAAAAAATTATGTTTGTTCATTTATTTATTGAGAAAAGTGATCCAATGTTACATGTATTTGTTGGAAAAAAGTATGTGAACCTCTGAGGTAATGCCTTCTACAAAAGCTATTTGGAGTCGAGTGTTGTTATCAATGTGATGACATTGGAGGTGTGGGTTGTGGAGGTGCCCTGCCCTATATATATATTTTAAAAAAAAGACACACAAGGTCAGGTTACTGACAGAGACTGCTTCTTCTCGAGGAAGATCTGTTTATGTGCACCATGCCTCTATCAAAACATCTTTCAGAGGACCTTAGAAGATGAATTGTAGAGATGCATAAAGCTGGAAAAGGCTACAAAAAGCATTTCTAAAGACCTGAGTGTTCATCAGTGCACAGTAAGAGAAATTGTTTACAAATGGAGGAAACTTGATACTGTTGCTACTCTCCCTTGGAGTGGGAATCTTGCAAAGATCACACCAAGAGCACAGCGTTCATTGCTGAGAGAGGAAAAAGAACCCAGGGGTAATAGCAAAAGATCTGCAGACATCTATAGAACTTACTAAAATCTCTGTTCATTTGTCCACTAGAAGAAAAACACTGAACAAGAATGGTGTTCATGGAAGGACACCACAGAGGAAACTACTGCTCTCCAAAAGAAACATTGGGGCCCGTCTTAAGTCTGCAAAAGACCACCTGGATATTCTACAATGCTTCTGTGACAATGTTCTGTGAAGAGATGAGAATAAAGTTGAACATTTTGGCAGAAATGCACATTGCTATGTTTGGAGGGAAAAGGACACTGCACACCAACACCAAAACCCCATCCCAAATGTGAAGCATGGTGGAAGGAGCATCATGGTTTGGGGCTGCTTTGCTGCATCAGGGCCTGGACAGCTTGCAAAGAGTTCAAAATTGTATCAGGGCATTTTACAGGAGAATGTCAGGGTAACGGTTCATCACCTGACGTTCAATAGAAGTTGGATAATGCAACAAGAAAATGATCCAAAAGGCAAGAGTAAATCAACAACAGAATGGTTTAAAAAGAAGAGAATTCCTGTTTTGGAATGGCTGAATCAAAACTCTGACCTTAATCCTATAGAAGTGTTACGGAGGAACCTGAAGCAAGTAGTTCCTGCTAGGAAGCCCAACAAAATCACAGAGTTGAAGCAGTTTTGTAAGGAGAAATTATCTAAAATTCCTCCAAGCTGACGTGCAGGATTGATCATTTACCAGAAACGTTTGATTGTTAACAATGTCATTAAAACCTGTGTGGATGAGTGTGTGCCTACAAAGACTTGCTGTACATTCCCAAACCAAAAGCCGTGGATAAACCAGGAGGTACGTCATCTGCTGAACGCTAGATCTGTGGCGTTTAAGTCTGGCAACCCAGGCCTGTACCAGGAAACCAGGTATGTTGGTGGAGGGCTATATCAAAGGCGAAGAGACCATTTTGAACGAGGTTGGAGGTGACATCGGATGTACAACAACTCTGGCAGGGTTTTTCAAGACATTACTTCCTACAAAGTGATACCCAAGAGCATGAATGGTAGTGATGCTTCACTACGAGACGAACTCAATGCCTTCTACAGCCACTTTAAGAGGGAGAATATAACTACAGCTGTGAAGATCCCTGCTGCACTTGATGACCCTGTGATCTCCGTCTCAGAAGCCGATGTTATGCTATATTTAAAGAAAATGAGCCCTCGTAAGGTGGAATGTCCCGATGGAGTACCTGGTAAGGCTCTGAAATCCTGTGCCAACCAGCTGGCAGGAGTATTCAAGGACATTTTCAACCTCTCACAGCTATGGGTGGAAATTCCCGCTTACCAACAAATGCATGTAATGCGGATTGTAAATCTAATCACATTTTAGGTTGTACTTATGGAGAAATAGATAAAATTCTACAGGGTTCACAAATTTTCTAACATCACTATAGGTTGTAAGCTTTCTTGGATATTTTTCGTTTTCTTTAAATGCTGCTGAAAATAGTATTCTGTTACAGCCAGTTCTAATTGCTGTTCAATTCCTCAATGTTTCCTTCGGTCCAGGCTTTAGAAGAAATGAAACGTGAAACTAGGCAAATAAAGATTGACCGACGTTTGACTGGTTCAAGTATAATTGATGAACCTCTACAGCAGGTAAAGAAAAACAGATCTTAAGTTTTGTGAAGTTTTTAAAAAGATGTACTGTAAAATATTCATATGTAATGGTTCAGTGTGGAAGATTTTTAAATAGAAACATAGATAAACTACAGCACAATACAGACCCTTCAGCCTACAATGCTGTGCCGAATATGTACGTTGATTGTATTAATTCAATGCCTTGTTTGAATACCCTCCACACTTAGTTTTTTAAATATAAATTGATCCTTTCCATAATAAACACTGAACATTCCTGCTTGCATTTTTTTTATGGAAAGAAGTTTTTGATGATGCAACAAAAGTAATTGTATCCTGTACATAGTGCTGAAGAATTCTTGAAAAGTTGGCTTGGGGGATGTGGCAATTGCCTTCTAGTGAACAAAGGCAGCATCCTTAGAGCTATAAACACAAGAGATTCTGAAGATGTTGGAAATCCAGCCAGGTTAATGCCAACACGTGCAGAATTACTACAATTTGTGTCAACTTGAATATCATTAAGACTCTTCAATGTTGTTGTTGACTTTGTGCATCCTCGCTTAATTTCTGAAGTTTCTCTTTTTCAAATGATTGGACCAAGCTTGAAACAACATTTGGGATTAAAATGGTTCTCTGTAATTTGTATGCTTGTGCCACTTGTTTTTACAGTTGACACCTTCATTCGTTTTGTGAATGATTCTTGGAGCAGCAGTTGCTGTTTGTATTTGTCCTGCATTCTGTAGCTAAAGTATTACAGGGAAATTTTATGCTTTGTTTTGCAGATACTGGTTTTGTTATATTGCTTTGGAGATGCTGATTTGGCTAGATACACAACAAGTTTGGATTATATTAATTACAGTTCTAGTGGCTACTTCAGAATTTGGAAAGCCAGCGTGCATCACTCAGGTCTTCCCAGTTTATGACAGCTTAATTAGCATTCCTTAAAATTCTGCAGTACTTTGTGCATCTTTCATTTCTCTATTGCTTCTCCTTTGCTCTTGGGATTTACTTGAAGGGAGTTGCAAAAAGTTGCAGTTGGTTTCTTAAAGTTGGAAGCTTCATTGGAGTTCCTAATCAAGGCACTCCAATAACTGCTGGTACAGTACACAGTAAAATCAAGACAACGTTTTTCAGGACCATGGTGATACATGAAACAATACAAAAACTACACTGAACTACGTAAAACAACGCAAAAACTCTAATAGGCTACAGACCTACCCAGGACTGCGTAAAGTGCACAAAACAGTGCAAATATAACAGTAAATAATATACAAGACAATAGACACAGTAGAGGGCAATAGGTTGGTGTCAGTCCAGGCTCTGGGTATTGAGGAGTCTGATGGCTTGGGGGAAGAAACTGTTAAATAGTCTGGTCATGAGAGCCCGAATGCTTCGGTGCCTTTTGCCAGATGGCAGGAGGGAGAAGAGTTTGTATGAGGGGTGCGTGGAGTCCTTCATAATGCTGTTTGCTTTGCGGATGCTGTGTATGGTGTAAATGTCTGTAATGGCAGGAAGAGCGACCCCGATGATCTTCTCAGCTGACCTCACTATCCACTGCAGGGTCTTGCGATCCAAGTTGGCGCAATTTCCGAACCAGGCAGTGATGTAGCTGCTCAGGGTGCTCTCAATACAACCTCTGTAGAATGTGGTAAGGATGAGGGTTGGGAGATGGACTTTTCTCAGCCTTTGCAGAAAGTAGAGATGCTCCTGGCCTTTCTTTGCTATGGAGCTGGTGTTGAGGGACCAGATGAGATTCTCCAGCAGGTGAACACCAAGAAATTTGGTGTTCTTAACGATCTCTACAAAGAAGTTATCGATGTTTAGCGGAGAGTGGTCGCTCCGTGTCCTCCTGAAGTCAACAACCATCTCTTTTGTCTTGTTCACATTCAGAGACAGGCTATGGTTCATTTTAGTATCATCTGCAAATTCTAACAACAGTGTTATTTTAATTGTTGCCGGCAAGTTAACGTTCATTGTGTGTAAGTAATTGTCCCATGGTGGTAATAAGTAGGCCTCTTTAATTTATGGTCCTTGTGAAAGTAGTTGTCTAATGACAAAATTTTGTGATTTCCAGAATGTTAACCAAGCAATCTCCTCTACTGGCTTGTTTTTCATTATACACTCAGTTGCCATTTATTAGGAACACCTGTACACCTGCCTGTATTGTAAAAATCTAATCAACCAATCAGATGGCAGCAGCTCAATGCATAAAACCATGCAAACATGGTCAAGGGGTTGAGTTATCGTTCAGCCCAAACATCAGAATGGGGAAGAAGTGTGATCTAAGTGTCTTTGACTGTGGAATGACTGTTGATGCCAGACAGGGTGCTTTTGAGTTTCTCAAAAACTGCTGAACTCCTGGGATTTTCACTAGCAAGTCTCTAGAGTTTACAGAGAGTGATGTGAAAAATTCAAAAAAAATCTAGTAAGCAACAATTCTGTGCAGAAAACCATCTTGTTAATGAGAGAGGTCAGTGATACACCGTAGCACCAAGCCCTTTGCCCAATGAACCCATGCTGCCCAATTACACCTTCGTGACCAATTAACCTACTAACCCGTACATCTCTGGAATGTAGGAGGTAACGAACATTGAGAGGAAACCCACATGGTTACAGGGAAAATGTACAAACACCTTGAAGACAGCGGGAGGAATTGAACCCTGGCATTGTAAAGCATTTCTCTAACCGCTATGCTACTGTTACAGAGAATGATGTGAAAAACAAAACAACAAAAAAATCCATGGATGGCAGATCTGTGGGAGAAAACACCTTATTAATGAGAGAAGTCAGAGGAGAATGACCAGACTGAATCAAACTGACAAGAAGATGACAGTAACTGAAATTACCACATGTTACAACAGTGCTGTGCAGAAGAGCATCTCTGAATGTGCAAACATCAAATCTTGAAGTGGATTAGCTGCAGCAGCAGAAGATCATGAACATACCTGATAAAGTGGCACTGAATGTGTTTTCTCCTGTTACTGAACTAAATCATCAAGCCTAATTTATCATGTATTAATTTTATTTTTGTTTTTGTAGCCTGACACCTTTGATTTTCAATGCATTTGGCCCTACGTTACCACAGGTTCATCTTGATAACCGTTACTAAATCATGCCATCCCAATTTAAAATTACTCTTGAAATTACAATTTTAAATGCTGTGTGTTTGAAGAAAGACACTTAAATTGTACAATTACACTCCCAGTCCTTAATCTTCAATCTAATGTTATGCTCAAAGCTCTATTTGTAAACATTTATTTTCTGTTGATTTAATTCAGTGATTAAATCAGTTTCTATGGCACAGCCTTTTCAACCATCTATTACGATGTGTTTAATCTGACTTTTACCCAGATCTTCAATAAGACAATTGCTACCAATCAAACATCATAGTCATACTGAACACTTCAGCTCACCACATCTGTGCTGACCCCTGACCAACCTCACTAATCCTGTTTCTTTTACATACACACTCATGCACCAGGCTCTACTTCCTTAGAAGTTCGCGAAGATTTGGAATGACATCTAAAACTTTGGAAAAACTGCTCTAGATGGCTGGTGTATATTGACTGGTTGCATCAAGGCTTGGTAGGGAAACACCTGTGCCTTTGAGCGGGAAGTCTTTACAGAAAGTAATGGATATGGCCCAGTCCACTACGGGTAAAATACTCCCCACCATTGCACAAATCTACATGGAACATGGTCGAGGAAATTAGCATCCATCATCAAGGACCCCCACGGTCCAAGTCATGCTGTCCATGTTGCTGCCATCAGAAAGAAGTTACAGGAACATCCAGACCAACACTAACCGGTTCAGGAACAGTTATCACCCCTCAACCATCAAACTCTTGAACCAGCGGAGATAACTTCACTTATGTTCACTTGCTCCATCACTGAAATGGTCCCACGATTTATGGACTCACTTTCAAGGACTCTTCATCTCATGCTCTCGACACTTATTGCTGCTTTTTTCCTCTTTAGTACTTACACAGTTTGTTATCTTTTGCACATGGGATTTGTCCATCCTTTTGGGTCTGGACTTTCATTGATTCTATTGTGTTGGATTTACTGTGTATGCCTTCAAGAAAATCAATCTCACAATCACTTTTGGTGACATATATATGTATGTTGATAATAAATTTTACTTTGAGTAGTCCTCAATTGGTTCAGGTTGCCTTTGTGGCTCCATTTTTCTTTGTATGGGGAAAATTCATGTAACAATATTTTAAGTCGAGCTGAGAGAATTATCAGCAGTGCCATCAAGAACCTATTCTGAGATCAGTTAATCCTCCCACTATCTATAAGGAGTTTGTAGGTTCTTGCTGTTTCCAATAGGATTCTTCTGGTATCTGATTTAAGAATCAGGTTTAATATCACTGGCAAATAACGTGAAATTTGTTAACTTTGTGGCAGCAGTACAATTCAATACATGATAAATACAGGAAAAAATTACAGTAAATAGTGTGTGTGTATATGTGTATGTATATGTATGTATAGACATACACAAACACATGTACGTATGTGTGTATGCATACATTTATGTATGTGCATGTGTGTACGTATATGTGTGTATGCGTGTATCTGGATTAATGTGTGTGTATGTGTGTATTAAATAGTTAAATTAAGATAAGTAGTGCGAAAACAAATTTTAAAAAATAGGTAATGATCATGGGTTGAATGTCCATTTAGAGATTGAATGGTATAAGGGAAGAAACTGTTCCTCATTCACTTAGTGTGTGTCTTCAGGATTCTGTATCTGTTGGTAACAATAAGAAGAGGGCGTGTCCTGGGTGGAGGGGGTCCTTGATGGAAGTTGCTTTTCTGAGGCACCACTGCTTGAAGATGTCTGAGATACTATGGAGGCTAGTACCCATGATGACGGTGCTGACTAATTTTATAACTATCTGCAGCTTACTTCGATCCTGTGCAGTAGGCCCCTCTTCTCTCCTCTCCTTCTCCCCCCACCCCCCCATACCGGACTGTGATGCAGCCAGTCAGAATGCTCTCCTGGGTACATCTGTGGAAGTTTTTGAGTGTTTTAGGTGACAGACCAAATCCCTCCAGACTCCTAATGAGATATAGCTGCTGTCTTGCCTTCTTTATAGTTGCATCGATATATTGGGACCAGGTTAAATCCTCAGAGATCTTGATACCCAGAAACTTGAAATTACTCACTCGCTCCACTTCTAATCCCTGGATGAGGATTGGTTAGTGTTCCCTAGTCTTGCCCTTTCTGAAGTCCACAATCAGCTCTTTCGCCTTACGGACATTGAGTACACGGTTGTTGCTGTGACATCACTCAACTAGCTGGTATACTTCTGTATGCCTTCTCATCGCCATCTGAAATTCTGCCAAAAATGGTTGTATCATCACCAAATTTCTAGATGGCATTTGAGCCATGCCTAGCCAAACAGTCATGGGTATAGAGAGAGTAGAGCAGTGGGCTAAGCACATATCCCTGAGGTGCACCGGTATTGATCGTCGGTGAAGTAAGTAAGTTATTTCCAATTCTCACAGATTGTGGTTAGGAAGTCCTCCATTACTCCAAAGATGTATGGGCTAAGGTTGCTAATTTGTGGCCATGCTATGCTGGCACTGGACGTATGCTGACAGCTGCAAGCACATCCTCGGACTGTGTTGGTATTTGACGCAGATGGCATATTTTACTGTATGTCTCGATGTACAGTGTCTGTATAAAGTATTTACCCCCCTTTTTAAATTTTCATGTTTTATTGTTTTACAACATTGAATCACACTGAATTCAATTTGTTTTATTTTGATGCTGATCAGCAGAAAAACACTTCCATATCAAAGTGAAAACAAAGTGATCTAAATTAATTACAAATGTAAAACACAAGTTAATTTATTGCATAATATTCATCCCCCTTTAATATGACACACCAAATCATCACTGGTGCAGCCAACTGGTTTTGCAAGTCACATAATTAGTTAAATGGAGATCACCTGTGTGTAGTCAAGGTGTTTCAATTGTGGTAAAAATACACCTGTATCTGGAAGATCCTTCTGCCGGTGAGTCAATATCCTGGCTAAAACTACACCATGAAGACAAAAGAGCACTTCAAGCAACTCTGTGAAAAGATTATTAGTCATAGTCATACTTTATTGATCCCGGGGGGAGATTGGTTTTCGTTACGGTTACACCATAAATAATAGTAATAAAACCATAAATAGTTAAATAGTAATATATAAATTATGCCAGTAAATTATGAAATCAGTCCAGGACCAGCCTATTTGACACTAGGGTTGTTCACTCACGATCTCCATGCAACCTGACAGAGCTTTTGCAGTTTGTAAAGAAAAAGTTTTGTCAAAAAAAAACTGCAGTGTCCAGATGTGCAAAGCTAATAGAGACCTATTCATACGGACTCAAGGCTGTAATTGCTGCCTAACGTGCATCTACTATATTCTGACTTGAAGAGGGTGAATACTTATGCAATCAATTACTTTGTGTTTTATATTTGTAATTAATTTAGATCACTTTGTAGAGATCTGTTTTCACTTTGCCACAAAAGAGTCTTTGCTGTTGAGCGGTGTCAAAAAGCCAAATTAAATCTACTGTGATTCAGTGTTGTTTAAAAAAAACGATAAAACATGAAAACTTCTAAGGGGAGTGAATATTTTTTTATAGAAGCTGTATATCAAAACATAGTGAAATCCAAGGTGCAAAGTACTTGGGAGTCCTTAAAGGTTAGCTTGCAGATTGTGCTGGTGGTAAGGAAATGTGGACTATGCTAATACTACTATTATAATAATATAAGGTGCCGTAGTAGTTTAGCAGTTACCATGATGCTATTATAGCTCAGGGTTCAGAGTTCAATCCCGGCATCCTCTGTATGGAGCTTCTGTATGTTCTCCCTGTGGAATGTGTGGGTTTTCTGCACGCCTTGGTTTTCTCCCACAGTTCAAGGACATACCAGATAGGTTCATATGTCATTGTAAATTGTCTCATGGTGAGGTTAGGGCAGCTCAAAGGGTCAAAAGGGCCTATTCCGTACTGTTTTTCTAAATAAGTGTGTAGTATCAGAATGTTTGAATCTTTTTGCCAGAACTGCTTTGTTTAAAAAACAAAATATGGTAGGGTTTTGGGAAAAAAGCTTGTTCTTTCTATCTTTCATTTTCTTTTGCAGGTCATCCAGTTTGCACTAAGGGACTATATACAATACTGGTATTATACTCTAAGCAATGATGAATCATTTTTACTTGAAGTCAGACAAACTATACAAAATGCACTAGTTCAGTTTGCTACAAGGTAAGTTGGATTCACTTGGTAGCACACTGGTGGTATAGAATTGTATTCAGTTAAAAATGAATATGAATGTTAAAGTAAAATTTATATTAACTATTTGTGGAAAATTGCAAAATAATTCAGATACTCACAATCAGCAACACCTGTGGAGAGAAATACAATTAGCATGTTTAAGACCTTTAGATTAGAGAAAGAAAGTTAAGGATTAAGCATATTAAGATTTTGCAAAATTGAGGGTGATGTGGAAGGAATATAGGGTATCAGTAAATTGGAAGACTGGTGTTAAGATTTGTAGGTTTGTAGATGGTGAAGTGGGAGATAGTAAAGAAAGTTGACTGAAGATGCAGTGGAACCTAGGTCAGCTGGAGGTTGAGCAGAGAATTGGCAGATAGAATATAATCCACATAAGTTGAAATGCAGACTGTACTGATGTCAGAATGTTTGAAACTTCTTGCTTGGACCTTTAATAGGCAGACACATTTTGGTAAGATATATAAAACAAATGGGAGAGACCTTGTACAGATGAGCAGAGCGCACTAGGGGTCCAAGTCCATAGCTCCTTGAAATTGGCTCAAGTAGGATAATGCAAAAAGTATTTGGTGTGCTTTCCTTCAAAGAGTGAGACTTTGAGTATGAATTCCAACATCATATAGCAGTTGAACAAGACCTTGATTTGAAATGTTCATGAATTTTATAAATTGTAACAATAATTTGGTTCTAATGATTGTCATTGAACTTCTGCATCATAGAAAATGTTATTTTTTACCTTTCTGCTAAATACACAAGATATTTCTAAGATCTCTCAATAGTGATTTTGTAGTTTACTACAACAAAAACATTTATTTGAATTTGTAAGTGAAAATAAAATTACAGGTGCTGAAAACCTGAAGAAAGGAAAACAGAGCGAATGTTTCAAGACAAAGGCAATTTGTCTTCACCCTGAGACATTTGCTCTTTGGTCCATCACCTCTGCTCTGCCATTCCATCATCGCTGCTTTATTTTCTCTCTCAGCCTCATTCACCCACCTATTCTCTGTAACCTTTGAAGTCCTTACTAATCAAGAATCAATCAACCTCCTCTTTAAATATACCCAATGACTTGGCCTCCATAGTTGTCTGTATCAGTGAATTAAACAGATTCAGCACCCTCTAGTTAAATGTTGTCTCTGTTCTTAAGGGACTTCCTTGCATTCTGAGGCTGTGCCTTCTGGACCTGGACTCTCCCAGTATCGGAAACATTTTTTCCACGTGCACTTTGTCCAGGCCTTTCAAATTCCAGTACGTTTCAATGACATTTCCCCCCTGTTCTTCTAAAATCCTGGAAGTATAGGCCTGAAACCATTAGTGCTCCTTATAATTTTAACTTTTTTGTTCCCAGGATAATTCTCATAAACTTACTTGAACCTCTCAGTGCTAGCACATCCTGTCTTAAACATGAGGCCCAAAAGTGCTTACAATACTCCAAATATGGTCTGACCAATGGTTTATAAAGTCTCAGTATAACATCCTTTTATATTCTAGTCGTCTTGGAATGATTGCTAACATTACATTTGCCTTCCTTACTACCAAGTCAATCTGCAAGTTAACCTTTAGGGAATCCTGCACTAAGACTCCAGAGTTCCTTTGCACTTCCAATTTCTGAATTCCTTGCCCATTGAGAAAATAGTCTATGTCCTCCTACTGAAGTGCATGACCATACACTTTTCCTACACTATATTCTACCTGCCACTTCTCTGCCCATTCTCCCAATCTGTCCAAGTCCCTCTGCAGACTTCCTGCTTCCTCAACACCACCTAGGCTTCAACCTTTTTACTGGCACAGTCACCTTCAGCAATTTATCAGAGGTTTTGATAACTTTCCTTTCTGCTCAACTGAAAATTTCGCTCTACCGGAATAGTTTGGGAGTTTTACTGCATCCATTCCATTAACCTAATTTCTACTCTCTCACTGTTTTGCCATTCCCACATTCAGAATATTCAGCATTACTGAGGTAGATCAAGAAGTAGCTGGAGTAATTCTTTGTGCCGTAGATAACTTTGAGTTATACAAGTATGTCTATTTATGCAGTTCAAATTATCAAATGGTTGATAATTTTGAGATTGCCTAAAGTTAGTTTAACAGTGATACTAGCACATTACTAAGCATCAGACTGAGAAAATGGCTGTTGATTACTTAAAAATATCTTATATAGTATAAAAGAAAGTGAAAATGGAAAGAACTTGAAAGAAATTCTTTTAAGTGGTATGAAATGGAATTATCATGTAGTCTAGAGACAGTGGTTGTAAATATAATGCATGACCAGGGTACTTAAGACTGTAGGGTAACTAAGTATCCTTACTAAGGTATGATCCCAAATAGCATAATGGGAATATATGCTGAAATTAATGGAACTAAACCCTAGTATGCAAATATGGTTTGGGGGGCAGAGAGAGGATTTAGGGGCCAGGTTTGGGTTCAGGGACAGGGAAGGTTGATTTGCAAGTTTGGAAGTCAAAGCTTGATGGCCGAAGCCTGGAGCCCAGAAGTCTGTCCTGGATTTGGAGGACTGCCTGTGTGTGTGGATAGGGAGGGAAGAAATCTGGTTGGTTTTTCTATTGTTTTGTTGCTTGTTGTGTTCTGTGTTGTTCTGCTGAGTATTATGGAAATGCTATGTTGCTGCCGGAATGTATGGCAACATAAGAAGCAGATGGATATTGCACCAAATGGTGACATAGACTTCATAGTCAGCATTGGTGGGATAGAAGTGGCAATGAATTGAGCAGTAATGGAAAAAAATCACTAAGCTGTTGATGTTGAAAGTCAGAAATTTAAAAAAAAACAAAAAATGCTAGTGATCGGCAGATCAGGCAGTATCTGAGGAAAGAAGCAAATTTAATGGTACAAATCAAAGCTTCAGAAGTTCTTCCACCTGAAACATAATTCTCTCTTTTCATAGATGCTGCCTAAGCTTCTGACAGGTTCAATATTTCCTGTTTTTATCTTTACTGATCAAAGGCAGCATCATTTCTCTTTCTGACCTATTAATGGTAGTAAGATGTATATTTTGGGGGGGAGTTGAGTCTGAAGCAGCCAGTTCACTGATGGTTTCTATTTACTCTTTCCATCATCCTTTTAGGTCATTGTAACCTTTGGCATATGAATATTTCTCCTTTGCTCCTCTCTTCTTTGTAGATGACTTCGCCTTTGTGTACTCCTCATAAGAATCGTTTTTCCTAGTTATGAGAATCCATAATCAGTGTCAATGTTTAAATCAATGCAGGTAGTCATAGGAAATAAAACCAGTAAGGTTGGTACCAGGCAAATTGCTAAGGATCACTTTGGATCTGTGTTCCAGAATTTACATCTTGTGATTTGTGTTTTGAAAAATGTCAATCATGACCTTATGGCTTATTTTACTTTCCTATGAAAAATCAGGTCAAAAGAATTAGACTGGCAACCATACTTTACAACACGATTAGTAGATGACTTTGCTACCCATCTTCGTGTGTTCAGGAAAGCTCAGCAAAGGATAGAAGACTTGAGACCAAAAAAAGGTAAGGAATAAATTTCAAACTCAAATTTTCCTTGAAGTGATTATCTCAACTTTTGTCGTATAGCATTGTGTCCAATTTTCTGTAATAGGAGAATCTAGCTATCCATTAATGGTGAAGTTGAGGATGCAGGAATCTCTGGCCATAGCCACACTGGCACTTCACATCCCTTGGCATGTGTTTCCCCTTACATTGCGTAGAACATTGCAAGAAGTCAAAGTCACTATGCACAGGGCAAATGTTCATTTCAGCAGTTTGGCAGCTTGCGGTGCTAATATCAATGTGTGAGTTGAGCAAAGGCAGACTTGAAACTAGCTATTTCTTCCTAAGGTACCATGCTAGGTATTTGTATGATTATTTTGCATTAGTTCTAATTAATGGCCTATTCATTTTGGAGGCAATTATCACTTGGTCTCTATTGTTTATTTGATCTCTGGTCTTGAAAAAGTAAAGCATTCAGGTCACTTAATAACAAATATCATACCTGAGCAGATACCTGCAAGAGAATCAAAACTTGATCTGTATTTTTTTATTCGTGTATTTTCGGTGGATGTAGCCCAGCTCCCTATGGAATGCACACGTATCTTCACCAGCTAGAACTTTTCAGATAACCTTGCAGTGTTGGATCTAGATTGATATTACATTTTAATTTCAATTTTGGAGATGTGAGCATTCTCCACCAATGCTATGGTTTATTACCTATACCTAATTGATTGATAGAAGATGGTAACCTTTTTGAATTCCTTTCAGTGAAGGAGACTGAGGGAAGTATGTGGATGCTAGCATTCTTAAGTGCCTGGTTCCTTTGTTTTTGGTGGAACAGGTGATAGGTTAGTCAGGATAGTCCAAGTGAGTAACTGCAATGATTTTAGTAAATAATGAATATTCCATCGTACCTCTGATTATGCCTGTGCATGGTGGAAAAGCTTTGGAATGACAAATAATAGCTTATTGAGGGTTACCCAGCACTTAATTATCCTTCACAGCCACAGTATTTATGTGACTCTGGAGGCTAATCAAAGACTGGGTAACGTCTGTCAAAGGATTTTTGAGCTGAAACCTTAACATTGCCTCTCTTCCCAGAGATGTGGCCTGACCTGCTTGAGTATTTCTATCATATACTACTTTTATTGTAGATTATTTTTATTTTGTCCAGTTGAATTTCTAGTTGATGTAATTCCCCAAGGGATTGATGTTGTGGACTCAGAGGTTATGATGCCATTGTATTCAAAAGTAGATGGCTAAACTTTTTCTTGTTAGTCATTGTATTATTTGGCATGTCTATGGCATGAATGTTGCTTTCCATTTATTAGTCCATATCTTACGTAAGTCTTGCTGCATGTAGGCAAGAACTGTTTTATTTGCTGAACAGTTACCAATAGAAATGAACTTTGTCGATATCAGTACATGGAAAAAAGGTGTTCGATTAGGGTGTAGAGTTGTTATTTTTCTTGCATTTTCCTTGTTGTTTAACTTTCCTATGTTTGGTTGTATTTTTATAAAATTACCTACTTGCATGTAATTGTTCAGTGAATTATCCAGGAATTATGGTACCAATTGCTTTTGTATTTTTCTAGAACTATTAGTTTTTTGTAGCAGGTGTCATACCACTTGAATCTGAGCATCTTTAACACTGATATCACTATCACTGAAATTTTGTTATCTCTGGTCAGAATATGAGATGATCACAACTTTTTTTGCCTTTGTCTCTTTGTTCTCTTAGCTCTTTCTATGATCATCCTTTGTTCTTGTAACATTTAATAAAACAGCCCTAGGCAACAGGTTTTATGCCTCATTCTTGATTTCTGAAGAACCTTTGGATCAAAAACACCGGGATCCAACAAAGGTCATTGATGAAACTATTGAATATTAGTATGCACAGGGAACTGTCCTGAGCAAATCCTGCAATGATATTCGATGGATGGGATGACTGACCACTAACCATTAACAATTACAGCTATCTTCCTTTGTATGAGGAATGATTCTATGAGGGGTGATTGATAAGTTTGTGGCCCAAAGGTAGAAGGAGTCAATTTTAGAAAACCTAGCACATTTATTTTTCAACATAGTCCCCTCCTACATTTACACACCTAGTCCAGCAGTCGTGAAGCATACGGATTCCTTCTTTGTAGAAGTCAGTGTCTTGGACCTCCAGAAAGTGGTCCACAGCAGGGGTTATTGATAAGTTCATGGCCTAAAGTAGAAGGAGATTAGATTATGAGAACACTTGGTCCTCGTTTATTGTCATTTAGAAATGCATACATGCATTAAGAAATGATACAATGTTCCTCCAGAGTGATATCACAGAAAACAGGACAAACCAAAGACTAACACTGACCTAACCACATAATTATAACATATTGTTACAGCAGTGCAAAACAATACCATAATTTGATAAAGAAAAGACCATGGGCACGGTGGAAAAAAAAAGTCTTAAGTCCCGATCGACTCCTGAGTCCCCGATAGCAGGCAGCAAAAGGGAGAAACTCCCTGTCATAAACCTCCAAGGCACCGTCAACTTGCCAATGCCTTGGAAGCAGCCAACCGCAGCCGACACCGAGTCCGTCCATCTGAAAACTTCGAGCCTCCGACCAGCCTCTCCAGTGCAGCCTCCCGAGCACCATCCTCTGCCGAGCGCCTTCGACCTAGCCCCGGCCGCCGAAACAAGCAAAGCCGAGCATTCGGAGCCTTCTGCTCCGAAGATTCCGGTTACCACATAGTAGCAGCAGCAGCGAAGCGGACATTTCAGAAGTTTCTCCAGGTGTTCCACCGTACTCTCCTCCTCCTACATGAGTTATTAACTTCAAACTTTCTGCATAATCACTGAGAATTGAACTGTACGTGCAGGTGACGAGAGCTGTAGAACTCATCTCCTTTTACCTTAGGCCACGAACTATTCAAAAGGATCCTAGAGACAGTTAATTTGTGATGGTTTTGTTGATATGCAGGTGTAAGGCCAAGTATGCTTTCCAGAGGGGGAGAGAATAGGAGGAGGACGAGTTTGGATAGCATTGAGTGGAAGCAAAGTGAGGATCAAGCTAAACAGAAGTATACAAACTTGAGTACTGGAAATAAATTATTGCATGCTAATTTTAATGGAGATTTTATTATGGCTTTGCAGTACATTATGCATCTTGATTTCAAGCTGTTGCTGTTGGGACCAAGCTATTAAATGTGACTATTTCGTGTTTGAAGCAAACACAATCCCCATCAGTTCTGGATGGATGAAATTAACATTAATTAACTGTAATGTGGAGAAAATAATAGTTATTTTGCTTGCCTACTTGTTGAAGAAGAAAATAATATGATACCAGATCATGCACATGCACTTTACTTTTGCTCTTTAATGTGTTACTTGACTTTTGCTTGAATTATTTTTCTTTATCCCTGAAAATGCATGCGATGAGCAGTGGCAATCAGTAGACTCATGGTGGTATTATAATCTACATCAATTATAATTAAAGTTTGGCTTTTACGAAACTGAAGAGATAACATTTTCTATTTTATTCCTTGAACTTCAAAACTGTTTTGAAGAAACCTCTTATTTGTAATGGAGAACTTGTGTAGCAAGTTTAAGAGAGTCCTGGATAGGGACATGGAGCTTAGAAAAATAGAGGGCTGTGGATAACCCTAGGTAATTTCTAAGGTAAGGACATGTTCGGCACAGCTTTGTGGGCCAAAGGGCCTGTATTCTGCTGTAGGTTTTCTGTGTTTCTAATCCAGAACTTGATTATTTCTTTCCAGGCAAAAATTCTTGGTGTAAGTATGTTCACACATAGCATACACATTTTGAACCTGATATAAGAATGTGACTCAACCATTTTGATAAGAAAGTGAATATGAAATTTGAAAAACTTGAGTTCAAAGAAGTTTCAACTTGGAGTGGAAAGGATAATTTTTCATATGGATAACACAAATTGGTTGGTAGAATTCTTAATCAGTAGCAGAATCAGAATCAGGTTTATCATCACTGGCATGTGACGTGAAATTTGGTAAACTTAGCAGCAGCAGTTCAATGCAATGCATAATCTAGCAGAGAAAAAAAAATAAGTAAATCAATTACGTATATTGAACAGATTTTTAAAAAACGTGGAAAAAACAGAATGTGTGAGGTAGTGTCCAAAGATTCAGTGTCCATTTAGGAATCGGATGGCAGAGGAGAAGAAGCTGTTCCTGAATCGCTGAGTGTGTGCCTTCAGGCTTCTATACCTCCTGCCTGATGGTAACAGTGAGAAAAGGGCATGCCGTGGGTACTGGAGGTCCTTAATAATGGACACTGTGTTTCTGAGACACCGCTCCCTGAAGATGTCCTGGGTACTTTGTAGGCTAGTGCCCAAGATGGAGCTGACTAGGTTTACAACCTTCTGCAACAACTTTCAGTCCTGTGCAGTGGCCCTCCATACCAGACAGTGATGCAGCTTGCTCTCCATGGCCTTGATGTTGATAATAGAAGAAAGTTAAGACCATATGATATAGGAGCAGAAGTAGGCCATTCAGCCCATCGTGTCTGCTCTGTCATTCAGTTGCAGGAATAATGGTAGAAATAGCTGATAATGCAACTGAATTTAAACCAAGGTAAGTGAAATCATACATTTGAGGGTGTAATAGGTGGATCAGATCATTACTTAAAACAGCATAAAGTTAAAAAAATTAGTGATCTCAAGAATTTGAATGTACTTATTACAACCCCAACTTCACCCCTCAAGGAAAGAGTAACTTGCTGCTGCTGCATTAGCCTTTATAACTAATGAGTTCAGTTTAAAGGTGCCTTTGCTGTTGCTCGACAAGACCCTCTAAAACTGACTATTGATGAAAAAAGTTGAGATTTCTGTATTTACCTTGTCTGCATTTTACTTAACTAATATTATCAAACACACCTGTCAACAGCAGTAATAATGTTGATTTCAATATGTTATTAAGATCAGTGATTCTGTCATTTTAGATATCTCTGAAGAATTTGTTGAAACATTTTTTGAAGTTGAAGTAGAAATGGAGAGAGAAGTGTGCCGTGACCTCATTTGTACTTCAAGCAAAGATGAAGAAGGTTTGTTTTGTTTAGCCTTTGTACTAAAAAGGGTTTTCAAATATGGAAAGGAGCTATTTTTCATATGAACAAAGTTCATTTCTTGTTATGCTTTTGGTGTATCTTAATAATTATCTTCCGGCAGTGTTATAAAGGTAATGAAAGCAAATAGAAAATAAGAGCTCAAGGTCAAGAAGTAAATGGTGATGCCCAGTTAAAATGATGCTAACTAATAAAGACTGTGCTGAAATATCATTATATTTAAAGCATGCTGATTGTAAAGGCCAGTGCCAATTTATACCATGCAATTATAGTGGAAGCATGTAGATAATCAGAAACAGAGTAAACTCAGGCAATCCAGAAAGGAGGTATAGGTATAGTACTTGAAAGAAGTAAAACTAAGGGTAGAACTGTGACAGAGTGAGAGCAAAGGTGTGTTTGAAGTGCTCAAAGGACCATTTCACTGAGGAAGACACTTCCTGTGACAAAACTCTAAACAATTGGTTAGTCCCATTCAAAAGTAGCTCAGTCTGTGAGAAAATAAGTAAGGATGGTAAGGAGTAGCTAAATTTGTAAAAAAAAAAAAAAAAAAAAGAATAGTTTTTGTTAAAGATCAGGGTGAAATAGCTAAGGAAATCAATTGTTAGCATGGAAGATAAAAAAAAATAGGTATGAAATATGGGGTGAGAGGGCAGCACAATCGTAGGAAGGCACCTTTAATCAAAACAGCAGGGAAGAATGGACAACACCTTGCTCAAAGAAATGTTCAGGAACAGACTTACCTTTTAAAGCATGATGATTGTAAAGGCTAATGCATCAATTTATCTATTTCTTTGTACTTGATGCAACTTGATATGCTGTGTTTCTGACCAATACCTCTGCTCAGTGATTTGTTGCAGTTATATATCAGCCTTTTGAGTTAGCTTGCATTTAGCCTTAAAATAAAACCAAAAAAAAAAGCAAATTTTACAAACTCTAAAACAGGAATGTACTGAAGCTATTCAGCAAGTCAGGCAATGTCTTTGGGGAAATGAAATAGAGTAGCAGAACTTAAAACTGCCTTTTGTATGCACAATTTGGATCATTAGTCTTTATTTGGAATGTGCAAGTTGCAGAAATCATTAGATGCATAATTAATAAATTCCCTGAAGTCATCTCCACCTTGTATTGTTTCTTGACTTTGATGTTTTATCTTCATCTTGGTAAGTTTAATCTGTGCAGAGGAAACAGAGTTTATGAAGAAAATGCAAGTTACAAAATTTACAAAGCCTAACTATGAAGCATAGAAATTTCTAATAAAGATGTTCTTTTCCAAAATAGTTAATTCTTTTGTTTTCTTGTGTTCAGTATTTCTTATTTTTCTTGATAATTTGAGCGATTTTGAAGTTATTTTCTATATGGTACAGTCTTCTAAAGTCACTAGCTCATAAATAATTAACGCATGTTAAAGAAATTTATAATTAAATCCAGTTTAAAAATAGATTTCTAAAACAATAAGACATATGCAAGTCAGTAAGTTCAGGGCTTTTTCTAAAACATGGAAATCCTGAATTTTTAAGCAAGAGGTCAGAAGTTTTACTTACAATGTTTTGTTGTTGGACTTTTCATAGAACATGGAGCAAAAATATGATAAGTTGACCACGTTTTTTTTCTCCAAATCATAGGAACTATTTGGATTTTAATATTCAAATTAGCTCAAGCTATTTGAAAGAAAATCCTGAAATAAGATATGCATGTCCCCTTTCTTTCAGCTGTAACCACACAATCTTTAAAATGTTTCAGTTTGTGTCTGTCATTGCATCCCCTCTCTCATGCTTCTCCATTGCATCTTTCACCTGCTGTGGAACAATGTGCTGTTTTATCGAGCAGAGTAGAATGGGAGTTAATATAAACTGAAGACCACAAGACGTAGGAGCAGAATTAGGCCATCAAGCCCATCGAGTCTGCTCTGCCATTCCATCATGGCTGATCCCTGATCCCACTCAACCCCAGACATTTGCCTTCTTGCCATATCCTTTGGTGCCCTGACCAATCAGGATACTATCAACTTCTGTTTTAAATGTACCCACAGACTTTGCCTTCTCCTCTTTCAATGGCAGAACATTCCACAGATTCACTCCTCTCTAGGTAAAAAAAATTTCTCCTTGTGTCTGGTCTAAAAGGTTGCCCCTCAATTTTGAGGCTGTGCCCTCTAGTTCGGGATACCCCCATAGGAAACATCCTCTCCACATCCACATCTAGTCCTTTCAAGGTTTGGTAGATTTCAATGAGATCCCCCTTGCATTCTTCTAAATTCTGGGCCCAAAGCTACCTCATGTTAACCCCTTCATTCCTGGAATCATCCTTGTGAACCTCCTCTGGACTCTCAACAATATATTCTTTCTAAGATATGGGGCCCAAAACTATTTACAATACTCCAAGTACAGCCCGACTAGTGTCTTATAAAGCATCAGTATTGTCTCCTTGCTTTTATATTCCCTTTACCTTGAAATAAATGCCAACATTTCATTTACCTTCTTTATCACAGACTCGACCTGTAAATTAACCTTCTAGGGGTCTTGTACGAGGACTCCCAAGTCCCTCTGCACCTCTGATGTTTGAATTTTCTCCCCATTAAGATAATAGTCTGCACTGTTGTTCCTTTTATCAAATTATATTATCATACATTTTCCAACATTGTATTCCATCTGCTACTTTTTTGACCTCCCTCCCCTCCCCCCTCTGTCTCCCCCCTCTGTCTCCCCCCTCCCTCTCTCCCCCCTCCCTCTCTCCCCCCTCCCTCTCTCCCCCCTCCCTCTCTCCCCCCTCCCTCTCTCCCCCCTCCCTCCTCCCCCCCTCCCTCCTCCCCCCTCCCTCCTCCCCCCCTTCCCTCTCTCCCCCCCTTCCCTCTCTCCCCCCCTTCCCTCTCTCCCCCCCTTCCCTCTCTCCCCCCCCCTTCCCTCTCTCCCCCCCCCTTCCCTCTCTCCCCCCCCCTTCCCTCTCTCCCCCCCCTTCCCTCTCTCCCCCCCTTCCCTCTCTCCCTCCCTCCGGTATGAATTCAATCATACTATGATCACTGTCTCCTAAGGGTTCTTTTTTGTTATGCTCCCTAATAAGATCTGGGTTATTACACAAAACATAATCTAAGATACCCTTTCCCCTCATTAGGATCAAGCACAAACTGCTCTAAAAAGCCACCTCGTAGGCATTCAACAAATTCCCTCTCTGGCAATCCGGCACCAGCCTGATTTTCCCAATCCTGTTGCATATTAAGTTCCCCATTACAATTGTGACATTACCCTTATTGTATGCCTTTTCCAGCTCCCTTTGTAATCTCAATGCCACATCTTGGCTACTATTTGGTGGCCTATATATGATTCCTGTAATGTTTTTTTTTCACCCTCGCAGTTTCTTAACTCCACCCAGAAAGATTTGACACCCTATGTCACCTCTTTCTAAAGATGTTAATCCATCTCTTACCGACAGAGCCACACCATCGCCTATACCTTCCTGCCTGTCTTGTTGATACAAAATATATCCTTTGATGCCCACAGCGTCACACCAAACAATGCCTAATTGTGCCACAAATTCATCCACCTTATTCTGTATGCTACACATATTTAAATATAGCATCTTCAGTTGTGCATTCTTCTCCCTTTTGAATTTTGCCTCTGTGGTACAATTTAACTCTTTGCTCTGTCTGCATTTGTATTCATGCATTGGCTTGTCCTTCCTTACATTCATGTTACAGCTATCATTTGCTTGTAAAACTGCTGGCTCATCCTCAGCTCTATCATCCTGGTTCCATTCCCCCGTCATAATAGTTTAAAACACTCCCAAAAGCTCTTGTAAATATGCCTGCAAGAATATCGGTCCCTCTTGGATTCAAGTGGAACCCGCCCCTTTTGTACAGGTCACACCTGCCCCAGAAGACCAGAAGTAGTGAGTTCATACCATAGTATGCCAAGATATAATACATTGAATACATTTATGGTAGGAACTAAGGAGAGAAATTATAAAGACAATTGTTGATTGTCATTTAAAACCCAACATCTTCCAGAAGCCTCTAGATTCAAAGAATATTTAGAAAAATTATGGTGAGTGCTGTTGCTATAAAAAAAAGTGTATGACAATGTAGTGGCGTAACTTTGTGTTTATTTCTTAGTAAACTTTTAAAACATTTTGCTTTCAGTTTTCCTTTACAGATGTCTTTTTTCAACAGTATGGTAGAGGAATTGAGCTGAAATAAAGTACTCCATCCTTCCACTGAACACAGTATTAATAAAATATATATTGGAAAAGAACTGAAGTATATATTTCTTGTCCTTGATGGATATATTTTTTGGAATTGATATATTATTGTCACCTACAAAGATGCAGTGAGAAGCTTGACTTGCATATTGTTCATACAGATTATATCATTGCATAGTGCATTAAGATAAAACGATAAGTGATGTGTAACAGCTGCAGAGAAAAGGCATTGCAGATAAACAATGAATTGTAAGATCATAACTAGATAGTTTGAGGTCAAGAGTTCAACTTGTACAAGGGAGCCGTTAATAGTTTTATAACAGTAGGGTGTCCTTGAGCTTGATGGTACATGCTATCAGGATTTTGTATCTTCTTGCCCCATGGAAGAGGGAATATCTGATGTGGGTGGGGTCTTTGATTATGCTGGCTGCTTTACTGAGGCAGCAAGAAGTATAGGTAGAGTGCATGGAGAGGAGGCTGGTTCCTGTGACGTACTGTTTCCACACACTGCCAAGAAGTATAGGTAGAGTGCATGGAGAGGAGGCTAGTTCCTGTGATGTACTATGTCCACACACTGCCATTTCCTATGGTCACATACAGAGCGGTTACTGTGCCAAGCCATTATGCACTCAGATAGAATGCTTTCTTTGGTGGGTTGACAAATGCTACAAATAGAAAAAAAACACATTTCTTATCTAAATTAGTTCTGCTATGGTTACAACTTAAGTAATGATTAATGGGATAAAAAAAATTATGGAAGCTACAATATATGACTGGCATTTACAGTTGTTGATTTCAAATTGCTTACTTTTACAGCATTCTTGAGAGATCTCTGTGAGGTTCTATTGTATTTGATTCTTCCTCCTGGAGACTTCCATAACAAGAACATGAGATATTTCCTGAGGGTGAGACGAGCTGGTTTCTTTCTCAATCTGATTATATGATTACAAAATGTGATGTGAGCTGTAACTATTTCTCAGCTGCCAAATAATATTGCTTAGTCATTTCTAAAGATACACTTGGTTGAAATCATATCTGCTAAATTTTGTGGCAATTAGATATTTAAATTATAATCCATAACTACAGAAGATTCTCTCCTGATCACACTTCATAATTCTGGAAGTTTCAAAAGAACTGGTGAAATTTGCCTTACCTGCAGGATCAATTAAAATATTAGGACTTATTAGTCCGAGCATTGGCAAGTTATGAAACTGAATTTAATATGGGTGGGCAGCAGAGGATGAACAAAATTGACAAAAAAATTTATTGTCATTGAAGCCCTGTGAATCCTAAAGTTTTCATCAGGTTTTGGATTGACCATCTTAACGCACCTATCTGTATATAGATATGTAGCGCCAGCTTAATTGAAAAATTCATATATTTTCTAGAGATCCATGATATGTATCATGGCTAAAACAATTGACATTACCTTTTATATTTCTAGCTTGTTTACAATGCCTCTTGAAAGGGTTATTGCAAGCATCTCTATGACCTAGTCACTGTAAATGTTACAGAGTAGCAGTATAGCTGCCTTTCTTAATAAAAGGTAAATGTTCATTAATAGGTATTGTGATGAGATTCTGAACAAAATCATTAACTCGTTTAGATTCATGACATTTTTCTGTTTAAGAACAAGAATTTTGCTAATGAAATGGACTTTTCCCAATACATGACTTCCTTCACTGTCAAGAGTTTGGGAGTGTGATAAGGGACTAAGTAAATTCTAGTTTTTCCAACTATTCATGGGTGTAGGACCTACATGTTAGTATGTTCAGTATTGATTTCTTTATTTCCGAACATCTATTAGCCATTTTCTTCTGTGGTTCGGATACAAAACCAGGGCTTTCTACAGAACTTGAAATCACAGAAGCAGTTGTTTGTAGACTTCAGCATCAGATTTAAAATGTGAGTGGGGCCTGTTGGAATATTCTGTGGAGCTGGAAATTATTTGGAATATTAGGCACTTGGTAAGGGTCAACAAAAAGAAGTGAAGTTTAAGCGAAGCAGCTATCATAGTGGCGGACGTTGTTGGAATGGACTTGTGTTAGAATGGGGAGCTGAGTCTGTGACTCAAGAAGCTACGGCATGGAGAGGCAGAGACTAGGTTGAGGTTTCTGTGAGTTTTATCTTTCTTTGACTATATAAGTCTAGCTAGACTATTGAGAATGGATCACAGATTAGTGGTGTGCTCCTCAGGCAAGATGAGGGGAATCTGGGAAACTTCCAGACTCCCTGATGGCTACATCTGCACCTGGATGCAGCTCCCTACAGACACTGTTATACAGATCATGTTAGAGAACTGGAGCTGAATGAGGAGGAGACAGATGAGAACTACAAGGAAGTAATCACCTTAGCTGCAGGAACCAGGTGGCTGGGTGATGATCAGGAGAGGGATAGGGAATAGGCAGGCCATTACCCTCAATAATGAGTATACTGCTTTGGATACTGTTGGGAAGGAGTTGGGGTTGAATGGCCTACCAGGGGAAAAGCTGCAGTGACAGATCTCTTGCACTGAGGTTGGTTCTGTGGCTCACAAGTGGGGGGGGGGGTGCAATTCAATTGTTACCAGAACGGACAGGAGATTCTGTGGATACAGGATGGTAATGCTCCCTTTCATGTCTCAGGGTCTTAGATCATTATCATTATTCATCAGCTGAATAGCAGTGATGCATGGTAATCTAAGAAGTTTTCCACTTTTAATCTGGAGAAGTTTTTTAGTTTTACCTAATGTTATGTTATTTCAGGGAGTTTGAAGTTGATATTAATCTCTTAGTGACTGTCCTTTACAGCTGGTCAAGCAATAACCAAAATTGTAATTGGAAAGCCTGGCAAATTGCCTTAAGATATTAGGATAGCTGCAAGGTTGCTGTTTGAGTGGGATTGTTCTCATTTTAAACACCAGGTCCCAAGAGCTCATGAGGATTCTACAATATAAACTGGATTGGAGTAATTTAGCTGTTATCTGTTCAATCCAATTTTATTTGTTGCTGTTTCATTGTAATAGCTGTTAATATGAATGAATAAGCTAGACTACAGAGTCAGCCCTGGTGCTATAGTTCTTTACTTTTAATTACAAAATTCAGAAGGTTATATAATTAAACTGAATTTAAATTCCCACTTTCGTTAGTAGGATTTGCAGTCATGCCTTTGGAATTCATAACTCAGTCCTCCAATCTGGTTATTTAATGAAGAGTATATTTTTGAAAAGCTTCATTATATTTTCAAAATGCTAATCTAGTCAAAAGAATTGTTCTAATTTTTCAGGAAATTTTGGCAAAAGGAATTCTTCTTCCGTTAATTGACCAGCTTAGTGATCCTGACTTTGTTAATCAGTATATTATATGGATGGTAAGTGACATTCATGATTAAGGAAATCATGCCAATCCTGATATGGTCTTGATAAGCATTTCTTTCCTACAATGTTAAACTTAATACATTTGAGCAAAACAGAAAAGATTATTGTACAACTGTATCTCATTAGAGAAATAAAGGAAATAAGGGGTATAAGGGCTGATATATAAAGAACACACTTTGTTCATTTTTGTATTAAGGATTATGAAGACAAGGTTAATTGCTAAATGTCAGTTTGTGTACAGTTGTACTGGCAATGACTGGGAATTTTTATGTTATATTTTGTGGAATGGTAGTTCAGTGATCAGTAACTTGTAAACAAGTGAGAATTATCAACAACTGAAATGTGTTGAAAAATCAGTGGGCTGGCTGGTGGCGCAACGACATCAGTGCCGGACCCAGGAGTGGAGGTTCCCGGGTTCAAAATTAGTCGGGTCCGCTCCCGAGTACGCTTTCCATCCGTGCCGGGTTGAGTGTCGAGATCGCAACTCAACCTCGTAAAATAAAAGGGAAAATACTGCGAAAACGTCTCTGCGGAGTGGTGCGCCACACAGTCTCTCCCTCGCACAGTGCCTTGTAAAAGCCATGAAAAAAGACATCATCACGGATGCACGCACAAAAGCACATGCACCCGCAGACGCACACGCATAGACTCACGCATGCAGCCACGCAAAAAAAAAATCAGCAATCTATGTTTTAATTAAAAGTAAATTTTAGATTTTATATTACTTTTAACAGCATGCATTTTTGGGATATTTTTGTATTGAAATTGTTGATTGAGACTAAATTGCACGGGGTTATGAAATGTTGGGGTATTTTTGTTTCAGATTCGTGATGCCAATTGTAATTATGAAGCCTTTCTGAATATTATCAAACTAAGTGACAAAGTTGTGGAACTGGAAGCAGTGAAAGATAAAGCTGCAGAAGAGTTGCAGTATCTTCGATCCTTAGATACAGCTGGTGATGGTAGATATTTAAATTATTCTAGATTTCCCTGGCTTTTAAAGTATGTTATTCTTGTGTATTGGAGTAATAATGGCACCCTCAATGGCAAGGAGAACAAGTTGTTAATTGCTGCCACCTCCTCCACCTTTTAAATCTACTCCTCATCTTTTCTTCACCAGTCCTACCAAAGAGTCTTGGCCTGAAGTGTTTTCTTTTGATGCTGCCTGGCCTGCTGAGTTCCTCCAGTATTTTGTGTATGCTGCTTGGATTTCCAGCATCTGCAGATTTTTTCTTGTTTGTTAATTGGAAGGTGTCTTGTGTTAATTGGAACGTGTCTTGTTTTGTAAGGATGCCGTTAAACCTTGAGGCTGAATATTTGGTCAAAATTGGTAGTGAAAAATGTTTTGAAAGGTGTTTAGAATAATGTATAAAATATGATTGGCACAAACATATTTTTCTTGTGTAACGAAATTAATATCTTTTACATAGCTGACAATAAGCTTATTGGAAAGATAATTAAAAATAAACAAGTTAAGTGCAGTTTAAATATTTTCTTAATTTGAATAATATTAGATTTCTCTTACATTTGGGTAACGGTGTAGAGAAAATGTTCCAAATCTATTTTGCCCATATTTCAGAGTGATAATGAAGAAACCTTTTTGTGCAGAAAAAAGAAACTGCTACTACATTCAAGAGCCTGGAATTGCTTGATATAAAAGGTTTTGCTGAAATTGTGTTTCTTTAAGTTGAGTGGAGAGCAAAATGGAGTATTTGTGTTTCCATAGGCAATGTACACATCAGGATTGGACTGATTGTATTTAAAGCCATCTTCTGGCTACTTAATAGGGTTCTGGAGACCTCGCATCTTACATGTTTCAGAATTATTTTTCTCATGGTTCTCAACTATAGGAATTGCTTTCACTTCAGATAATAGAAATGTTTAAACGGGAATAAAAAGGGAATAACAGAAGATCGCTTTAGGTCAGATAGTCCAATCATGCTCTGCATGCTTTTACACTTTCTAAAGGCTGAGATATAAATATAAACTTGTCAGTGAAAATAAAAACCATCTGGAAAGTTCTAGCATAGGAGATATTCAGGTGCAAACTTTGTCATTTGCCATAAAGATTTTCTGTTGGGGTATGGCAATTCTTATTAAAAATCTACATCCCCAGATCTTACTGGTCAGCACAGAAGATTTCTTCAGAATCCAAACAGATATTTTGGGGAGATGACTACAGCATGTTGAGTTGTGCAACAGTCAACAGTGGTGCAGCAGTTACTGCTGCTGCCTTGCAGCTTAGTGACCTAGGTTCAATCCTGACTTGAGGTGCTCCATGTATTCTTTGTGCCCTCTTGGGTTTCTCCCTTGTGCTCCAGTTTCCTGTCACATCCCAATGTGTTATTTTGTTAATTGACTACTGTAAATTATCTCCAATGTAGATGGGTGGCAAGGGTATTAGGAAGCTGATAGGCACGTAAGAATAAGGTTCAGAGAAATATATAGGGGAATGGGATTGTTGGAAAGCTTTGAAAACCATTATAGGAGGGACCAAGTAAAGTGACCACTGATTGTATGTTCACGGTCTTCTGTTGCTGCCGTCCATCCACTTCAACGTTTGATGGGTTGTACATCGAGAGATGCTCTTCTGCACACCAATGTCGTCATGCGTGGTTATTTGATTTACTACCACCTTCCTGTCAGATTGAACCAGTCTGGTCATTCTCCTCTGATCTTTCATAAACAAGATGTTTTCGCCTATCCACTTACTGGATGTTTTGAATGTGTTTTTTGTTTCTCGCAGCATTCTTTGTAAATTCTAGAGACTGTTGTGTGTGAAAATCTCAGGAGATCAGCAGTTTCTGAGGAACTGAAACTACCACATTTGGTACCAAAAATTATTCCACATTGAAGTTACTAAGATCACATTTCTTCCCCATTCTGATGTTTGGTATAGCAATAACTGAACTCTTGGTCATGTCTACATACTTGTATGCATTGATTTTATACCACATGATTGGCTGTTTAGATGTTTGCATTTTTGTGCAGTTGTACCTGATAGAGTGGCTACATTACCACTACCTGTGTCATAAGAAAATATTAAAAATAAGTTCAGTACTCATCATATCATCTTATTGAATAAGAGCACGATAACAGCTATAAAGTTCAGGGACATTAACAATTATGTGGACAAAATATATTAATTTCCATAAACTAAAACCCAATTTCCCAACATTCTTAAATCCAAAGAGGCAGGTCTGTTGTATGCTATACGTTGTAAAAAGATGTCAGGTTGAAAAAAATTAATGGACAATGATGTTTGTTTTAACTATGTGAATATGGTAGTTCACAAGTAATCCATATGTAGATTATAATTGGTACCATGAAACAACAGCTGAGATATTGGGGTGAGTTGACTATGTTCCAGCACAGAAAGATGAAATTTAATTAGCATTATTTTTAAATGTAAGCTTTTGAATTATTGTCAGTGTAGTTGCTTTAGTGTGGTGATAGGTCACTCAGTACTTCATGGATTTTTATTTTCCAGTTCCATTTGCTCACCACTGACCTATATCATCTTGCATCCTTCTTGCTCCATAAATATTTGAGTAGCGGGAAGGAAGAGAGTTCTGGTGGGATGAGTTACAGTTTGGCTTCCAAATATTTTTGTGATCTTTGTTTTCAGTTTCAGTTGAAAGTTGGCAGTTTCACAGCTCAGTGCCTTACTATGTTGATTTGTCCTTTTGACTGAGATGAGATAAAAGTTCTACTGCAAAGATTAGTTGATAGCTTTTGCATCTGAGTATAGTTATAGAATCATAGAGCACTACAGTGTGGTTACAGGCACTTCAGTCCAACGAGTCCATGCCAACCACAGTACCCATCTAACTAGTCCCAATTTCCTGTGGTTTGTCTCTATGCCCCACTTCTCCATGTACTTATCAAAGTGCTTCTTAAATTATACCATTGTACCTGCCTCAACCACTTCCTCTGGCAGTTCATTCCATATTTTTACCATCCTCTCCATGGAAAAATTTGGTCTTTGGGTTCCTTTTTAAGTCTTTCCTTTCTATGCCCCCTAGTTTTGAACTCCCTTACCCCAAGGGAAAGACTTGCCATCCTCCAACCTGTACCTTTCATAGTTTTAGACAATAGGTGCAGGAGGAGGCCATTCGGCCCTTCGAGCCAGCACCGCCACTCACTGTGATCATGGCTGATCATCCACAATCAGTATCCAGTTCCTGCCTTATCCCCATAACCTTTGATTCCACTATCTTTAGGAGCTCTATCCATCTCTTTTTTGAATGTATCCAGAGACTTGGCCTCCACAGCCTGCTGGGGCAGATCATTCCATATATCCACCACTCTCTGGGTGAAAAAGTTTTTCCTCAACTCCGTTCTAAATGGCCTACCCCTAATTCTTAAACTGTGGCCTCTGGTTCTGGACTCACCCATCAATGAGAACATGCTTCCTGCCTCCAGCGTGTCCAATCCCTTAATAATTTCATATGTTTCAATAAGATCCTCTCTCAGCCTTCTAAATTCCAGAGTATACAAGCCCAGTCGCTCCAATCTTTTGACATATGACAGTCCCGCCATCCCGGGAATTAACCTTGTGAACCTACACTGCACTCCCTCAATAGCAAGAATGTCCTTCCTCAAATTTGGAGACCAAAACTGCACACAGTACTCCAGATGTGGTCTCACCAGGGCCCTGTACAGCTGCAGAAGGACCTCTTTGCTCTTATACTCAATTCCCCTTGTTATGAAGGCCAGCATGCCATTAGCTTTTATCACTGCCTGCTGCACTTACATACTTGCTTTCAGTGACTGATGTACAAGAACACCTAGATCTCGTTGTGCTTCCCCTTTTCCTAACTTGACTCCATTTAGATAATAATCTGCCTTCCCGTTCTTACCACCAAAGTGGATAACCTCACATTTACCCACATTAAACTGCATCTGCCATGCATCTGCCCACTCACCCAGCCTGTCCAAGTCACCCTGCATTCTCATAACATCCTCCTCACATTTCACACTGCCTCCCAGCTTTGTGTCATCGGCAAATTTGCTAATGTTACTTTTAATTCCCTCATCTAAATCATTAATAAATATTGTAAACAGCTGCGGTCCCAGCACTGAACCCTGCGGTACCCCACTGGTCACCGTCTGCCATTCCGAAAGGGACCTGTTAATCTTTGTTTTCTGTCAGCCAGCCAATTTTCAATCCATGTCAGTACTCTGCCCCCAATACCATGTGCCCTAATTTTGCCCACTAATCTCCTATGTGGGACCTTATCAAAGGCTTTCTGAAAGTCCAGGTACACTACATCCACTGGCTCTCCCTTGTCCATTTTCGTAGTTACATCCTCAAAAGCCACCTCCTTAAGTACCATGGGATGCAGACCATCAGGTCCCAGGGACTTATCAACCTTCAGACCCAACAGCCTATCTAACACCATTTCCTGCTTAATATAAATTTCCTTCAATTCATCCATTACCCTGGGTCTTTTGGCCACTATTACATCTGGGAGATTGCTTGTGTCTTCCCTAGTGAAGACAGATCCAAAGTACCTGTTCAACTCGTCTGCCATTTCCTTGTTCCCCATAATAAATACACCCGCTTCTGTCTTCAAGGGCCCAATTTTGGTCTTAAACTATTTTTTTCCTTTTCACATACCTAAAGAAGCTTTTACTATCCTCCTTTATATTCTTGGCTAGTTTACCTTCGTACCTCATTTTTTCTCTGCGTATTACCTTTTCAGTTACCTTCTGTTGCTCTTTAAAAGTTTCCCAATCCTCCGGCTTCCCACTTGTCTTTGCTATGTTATACTACTTTTCTTTTGTTTTTATGCTGTCCATTACTTCCCTTGTCAGCCATGGCCTCCCCTTACTCCCCTTAGGATCTTTCTTCCCCTTTGGAATGAACTGATCCTGCATCTTCTGCGTTATTCCCAGAAACACTTGCCACTGCTGTTCTACTGTCATCCCTGCTAGGGTATTGTTCCATTGAACTTTGGCCAGCTCCTCCCTCATAGCACCATAGTTCCCTTTGTTCAACTGTAATACTGACACTTCCGAGTTTCCCTTCTCCCTCTCAAACTGTAGATTAAAACTTATCATATTATGGTCACTACCTCCTAATGGCTCCTTTACCTCGAGGTCCCTGATCAAATCCGGTTCATTGCACAGCACTAAACCTAGAATTGTGTTCTCTCTGGTAGGCTCCAGTACAAGCTGTTCTAAGAATCCATCTCGGGAGGGACTCCACAAACTCCCTTTCTTGGGGTCCAGCACCAACCTGATTCCTCCAGTCTACCTGCATGTTGAAATCCCCCACAACAACTGTAACAACACCTTTGCTACATGCCAATTTTAACTCTTGATTCAACTTACATCCTACATCCAGACTACTGTTTGGGGGCCTGTAGATAACTCCCATTAGGGTCTTTCTACCCTTAGAATTTCTCAGTTCTATCCATACTGACTCTACGTCTCCTGATTCTATGTCCCCCCTCGCAAGGGACTGAATATCATTCCTCACCAACAGAGGCACCCCACCCCCTCTGCCCATTAGTCTGTCTTTCGATAGGACGTATATGCTTGAATATTCATTTCCCAGGCCCTGTCCACTTGAAGCCATGTCGCTGTTATTCCCACAACATCGTACTTACCAATTTCCAACTGTGCCTCAAGCTCATCCAATTTATTTCTTATACTCCATGCATCCATATACAATACTTTTAATTCATTACTCCCCTGACCTCCCATCTCAGTTCCTTTATCACTTGGCCATACTGTACGATCCCTTCTTGAGCTTTCTGCTCTGTTGATTCTGCTGTCATTCTTAACTTATCTTATTCTCACTTTCCCTTTATCTCCATCCTTATGTTTCCAGTTCGTCCCCTCCCCCCCACAACTTAGTTTAAACACACCTGGCTGCCAGAATGCAGGTGCCCCGCTTATTAAGGTGCAACCTGTCCCTTTTGTACAATTCATCCTTACCCCAAAACATACCCCAGTGGTCCAAGAATGTAAATCCTTGATTCCTGCACCAGTTCCTCAGCCACACATTCAGATCCATTATCTCCCTGTTCTTGACCACTCCAGCACGGGGAACTGGAAGCAAACTGTAGATAACCACCCTGGAAGTCCTGCTTTTCAGCCTTCTTCCGAGTTCTCTGAAGTCGCGCTGTAGAATGTCTTTCCTCTTCTTCCCCACGTCATTTGTGCCGACATGCACCACTACTTCCGGATGTTCTCCTTCACCCTTGAGGATTCCTTGCAATCGGTCCGTGACGTCCTGGATCCTGGCACTAGGGAGGCAACACACCATCCTTAAATCTCGCCTGTTGCTGCAGAAACCCCTTTCTGTACCTCTCACTATGGAGTCCCCTACTACCACGGCTCTGCCTGACGTCTGTCTCCTCGGGTTTGCCTCAGCGCCAATTGTTGACTCGCAGACCCGTCCGCCTCTCAGACTGGCACTGCCTTCTGTTCCGACAACTTCCAAAAGGGAGAACCTGTTTACGAGAGGCACATCTCCCGGGGTCTCCTGTACTTCAAGCATCCTTTCCTTGCTCAGCGTCATCCTCCTACTCTCTTCCTGTATCCTGGGTGTAACGACCTCACTGTAGGTCCTGTCCAGAAAACTCCCGTTCTCCCGGATTAACCTAACGTCATCCAGTTGCCTCTCCACTGCTGCAACACAGTCCTTCAGAAGCTGAAACTGGACACATTTTCCGCAGGTGTAGGATCCAGAGGCACCATCAGTGTCCCTGACCTCCCACATCATGCACGCAGCACACTGAATCAGCCCAGCAGTCATCTCTTCTCCACTTCTCACCCTCTCCAACTGTGACGTACTCTCTTCCCTCACCCTCCTCGCCGAAGACTCCTGAGCAAAAGACTCGCACATCTCAGAAGGCACTTCCCTCGACAAGGCCGCTCCCCTAGAGCGAGCCTTGCTTATATTAGCTGATAATTTCAGTAATTAGCTTCACCTGCCTCGCCTCCTCCGACCTTGAAGGTCTGGTTAGCTCGCTGCTCATGACCAGCTATTTAAATCAGCCTCGCCTTCTCAGCCAATCCCTGCACTCGCTCCTTCGCCTGCCTTGCCTCCTCCGACCTCGGAGGTCTGGTTAGCTCGCTGCTTACGACCAGCTTTTTAAATCAGCCACTCCTTCTCAGCCAATCCCTGCACTCGCTCCTTCACCTGCCTCGCCTCCTCCGACCTCAAAGGTCTGGTTAGCTCGCTGCTCACGATCGGCCTTTTAAACACTTTTGTATTGTTCGCCCTCATTCTTATACATTCCGAAGAATAGACTTAGCTTGGCCAACCTCTATCTATGACTCAGGCTCTCTAGTCCTGGCAAAATCCTTGTAGATCCTTACTATATTCTTTCCAGTCTAACCACATCTTACTATAAAAGGGTGATCTAAGTTGTACTCAGTAGTCCCAAGTGCAGTCTCAGCAGTGATTTATACAATTGCAACATAATGCCTCTTGTAAAATCAACTAGACAGTCAGCCAAACTCCATTCAAAAATTGACATGATAGTCAGGATATGGCATCCTGACCTCTTGGATTTATTGCATACACAATGGCATGACATAGTGATTAAGGAGTAAAAGAAAAAAAAAACAAAATGCAGTGCAATCACTGTTTTGTTCCGTTTACACAAGTAAGTATGCACAGATAAGTAAGAACTTGGTTAAAGGTTTCCTGCAGGTAAATATAATAAGATTCTGTCAAGTAAATACCACAGGTAAATAGTATGTGGTAAACCATTAGCATCAAGGTTAGTATCTAATAAACTCAAAAATTAACATTCTGTTTCGGCAAAATCTTATTAATAAGTTTAGATTAACTTCTAAACAATATAACATCAACTTAAAAGAAATGCTTCTGCTGGGGAAACACCAGGATAGCTTTAGATGGAAACATCTTTCACTCATAACATAAACCTTTGGCCTTCTGCCAGTCAATGTGATTTCCTACTTAATACTTCCTGACTGCACAGGAAGTGATGTAATATAGTTCTGAAACTGCTCATTTCAAAATAAAAGTTAAATGTGCTTAAATCACATAGTAAAACAAACCAATTGCCTGAAAGTCAGATCACACCCTGCCTGACCTTTGTGAGGTCACTACTAAATACTTTGCTGTGATGTTTAACATCAGTCTTTGGGGAGGAGCAAAACAACTTCCGAGGCAGGCCTCAGAAAGATGATACAGTCACAGATTAGTGACATTCAGTAAAAGTAAACAAAATGTAACAGGTACACAATTCCTTTCCTGCTATATTTTTAATCAAATTTGGTTAAGCAAAGCTGTCAGCATTTTGCAACATTTTGATTTAGAGGTTAAAAAATGACTGAAGGGCATTAAACAAAATGTGCCAAATCTGAGAATGGATAGGGTGTGCATTTGAAAATACTACTTTTCACCCTAATTTTAGAGTAGCCCAAGGTTGCCAGTAGGAGCCAGATGGCCAAGACCTATAAGGGTGATTTCTCATCCAACTGCATTTTATACATACAAGGGCTCCCAAGATTGCAAAACTATGACTTATGGAAAACTGACTTAATGCAAATTCTCTATCCATTTTTCAAAGTTACAGTATAACTACAATAACAAAGCAACAAATACTAGTTGTACTGCCTTGGAGAGAGAAGTTGTTGTGTATATTTGAGCAATGTGCAGCTGCTTTAAATCTTACAGTGAGTTCCTCCAGGCTTCCCACTTATGGAGTTTCTCCTCTGGAAGGGGACATGTCCCAGTCATACATATCTGCAGGAAGTTCCCTAAAGATAGTGACAGGAGCCACCCAACCCGGGGGTTGATTCACACTGTTTGCTGTGGACAACACTCCCCACTGGGTATGGATTATCGCTGCTTGAATCTGCAAATGTGAGGGTGCCTGCCATTTTTTTCCACAGCAGTCCCAAACTGCGATGCATTGGTGTGGCTTCTTCACTGAGGTCCAGGTCCTTAACAATTGCTGCATGGTCCTCGAGTGAGAACTCTTTATAACAGCTTCACTGAAGCAGGCTTATGCAGCCATAGGTTTGACTCACGAAGAGATGCTTGGGTCCTATGCAGGAGGTTGATAGCTTCAACATTGGCAGGTACAGACTCAAGCCTGTTGTCATAGAAGTGATGTTCCATAAACTTGAACAGTGTTAGCTCTATGTTCACCAGCGCACTCTTGGATGGCTCTTCTAAGCCCGTAGATGGCGACACTTGGGGAGGACCTGTTGCCAAAAGCATGGACTTCAATTCTATAGTCAGTAACATCCTTGATCACATTGTTGTCCCTGTACCAGAAACTTGAGGTAACTCACTGTCCTGATTGCTGAAGGCCAGTATGCAAAATTCCTTTTTCACCACTCTGTCTACCTGTGAAGCAGCTGTCAACAAATTATGCATTTATACTCCACGATTCCTCTGTTCCGTTGTACTCCCTAGAGCCCTGCCATTCATTGTAAATGTTCTCTTCTGGTTTGATGTACCTTTGTTGAAATTCATCCCTCAGAATTACCTGAAACAAGTCCCCCATTAGTGATGTCAATCTAACTGGCTTGTCCTTTCTATCCTTCCGACCAACTCATTCTTGCTGACTGTGTTGGCGAATGAACTAGACCTATTTGCCCATGTTTGTCCCATAGACCTCTAAACCTCTCCTATCCATTTTCCTATCCAGGTGGCTTTTAAACATTGCAAATGTGCCCACTTAACCACTAGTTCTGTCAGCTCATTCCAAAAACATGCCACCATTTGCCTGAAGAAGCCCTGATGTCCCTTCTAAATTTCTCCCATCTGCCCTCTTTCTTCAGCACAATATTCCTGAGAAAAAGACTGCTCTTACCCTGTCTCTGTCGTTCATGGTTTTATATGTTTATGTTAAGTCACCCTTCAATCTCCTAATATCAATGGAATAAAGTTCTGGTGTTTGCATCCTCTTGTAACATAGTCTCTCATGTCCAGGCAATATCCTGGTAAATCTTCTCCCCTGTTCCTAGTTTACTAACATCTTTCTTATAACCGGGTGACCAAATCTACACTATACTCCAAGTGTGGCCTCACCAATGCCTAATATATAATTCCGCCATAACTTTCCAACTCCTGTACTCTGTGCCTTGATTGAAGGCCAGCGTGCCAAACACCTTTTTCATCACCCTATCTACCTGTGATTCTGAACTATGCATTTCCACTGCTAGTTCCCTCTGATCCATAACACTACCCAGGGTCTTACCGTTCTTTCTACAAATCCTGTCCTGGTTTGATCTTCCAAAACATGACACCTCACATTTAACTGGATAGAAAGCCATTTGCCAGTCTTCAGCCCACATACCTGGCTGATCACAATTCCCTTTTAAGTTTTGATAATCTTATACGCTATCTACAGCACCACCTACAGTATTTTAATCACACCCATAAACTTACTAAGAATGCCTTGTGCATTCACGTTCAAATCATTTGTATAAGTTGCAAACCACAAAGGTACCAGCACAGACCTCTGTGGCGCATTACTGGACACAAAGCTTCCAGTTTGAGAGAAAACCCTCCATGATCATCTTCTGCTTCCCATTAGCAAGCCATTATGAATCCAGTCCACTATCTCCCTCTGGGTCCCATGTGATCTAATCTTTCAGACTACCCAGCTAATGAAGAACCTTATCAAAGATCTGGTTAAAGTTAGTACAGACAACATCCACTGCCCGAACTGCATCGACCTCCTGGCTTACCTCCTCAAAGATCCCAGAGATTTGTCAGACATTACATGCTGAGGGCCTTTTGGTCTCCAAGATTGTGGCTGAGACTTGCAGCGGTTGTACTTTTGGGTTCGTAGGGATTGTTTTGGGGACAGAGGATCAGGTTGAAGGACAGGGATGTGAGGAGTCTAGATCTGTTCTGTGTTGCACACTTTAAGACCAGTGATGATATGGACAAAGGACATATGGACGGATGATGGGCTGGCAAGTGCTGTGGATGAAGACTAGTGAGAATGAGAGCTATTGTTGCTATTGTTTCCTGAATATTGTGGGCATGTTATGTTGGTGCTGGAATGTGTGGCGTCACTTGTGGGCTGTCCTCAGCACATCCTTATGTTATGCTGATTGTTAATGTATGTTTTGATGTAGATGTGATAAACACATGAACCTGAATTTGACCCTGTTTCTTCAAGTGTTGGTAGATCCTGTCTCTCTGAATCCTCTCCAGCAATTTGCCCACGACTGATCTCAGACTCACTGTCTTGTGATTTTCTGGCTTCTTTTTGCTACCTTTTTTAAATGATGGTACTATATTAGCCACTTTCTAGTCCTCTGGCACCTCAACTGTGGGATGAAGCATAAAGCTCTGCAAGGGCCTCCATAGTTTCTGCTCTAGCTTCCCATATAGTCCGAGAATGTACCAGGTCAGGTCCTGGAGGTTTTTCCATCAATGCACCTTAAGGCTCCAATACCTCCTCCCTGCTAATTCATATGTGTTCTAAGACAACATTCCTTATTTCCATAATTTTCTCCACAGTAAAAACTGAAGAGAAATAATATACATTAAAATCTCACCCATTTCCTTTGGTTCCACACAGCAGTCATGCGAATCTTTAGGGAACTCGTTTTCTCCTTTTACTCGTAATATAGCTGTGAAAAAAAAAAAATTGGGTCTTGCTTCACCTTGCTTGAAGGATTCTTCTCGTGGCCTATTTTTGTCCTAACTTCTCTCTTAAGTGAATTCCTACATTTCCTGTTATAGTCAAGAGATTTGCGAGTTACCAATTGCTTATGCACAGTGTATGCTTTCCTCTTTTTTTTCTTAATTAGAACCTCAATATCCTTGTCATCCAAAGTTTCCTGAACCTGCCAGCTCTTGCCCTTCATCCTATCAGGAACATGCAGGCCCTGGAGCTCTTGGCATCACTCTTTTAAAGCAACATCCCATTTAACGGCTCCAAAATATGTTCCACCCCAGTTCAGGATCTTAATGTGTGAACTGGCTGTATCCCCTATAACTATGTTAACCTCTCTTAAGCAGAGGAACAATATTAGGCACATTACATTCTTTGGGAGCTTCACCAGTGGCTAGTGATGAAGCAGTTACCTCAGCAAGGGTCTCCGCAATTTCTCCTCTGGTCTCCAACAAACTCTGAGGAAGCACTTGGTCAGCCCTGGGTTTTTATCTGCCCGAATACTCTGTAAAACTGTAAATACTTCTTCCCAGGTAATGTGAATGTCCTCTAAAACATCTCTACTTTTGGAGGAGAAATGTCTGTTAAATGTCCCACCAGTCTCCTGTGACTTGAGCCATAGGTAGCCCTGCTGATCTCTAAGGGAACCTACTTTCTTCCTAGAACTCTTACAGCTGTAGAACCTCTTGGGTTTTCGTTAATCTTACCTGCCAGGTCCATCTCATACCCTCTCCTCGCCCTCCTGATTTCCCTCTTAGACAATCCTTAATCATTTTATAGTTACTCATTTACTCATCCTTAACCTAAACCTATGCTTTCTTGTTTTTCTTAACCAGAGCCTCAATATCTCTCGTTAGCCAAGGCTCTTTGAACTTACTGAGCTTACCCAGATTTTCACAAGAATATGCTGCTCCTGGACTCTTGATATCAGATTCTTAAAAGCCTTCCACTTGGCCATGTATTTCTTTTCCTTCAAACAAGCTCACCCAATCAACTTCTGCTAGAGTTTGCTCAATTCCTGCAAAATTAGTCCTGATCCAGTTTAGACTCTAATTCAGGCAACTGTCCTATCCTTTTTCTTCAGTGTCTTAAAACTAACAGAAATATGGTCATTATAGCCGACGTAATCCCTCACTGACACTTCAGTTACTTTCTGGGTCTCGCTCCCTGAGTGAAGTTCCAGTATTGCACTCAGGAAATTTTCCTGGACACATTTCACAAATTTCTTCCCATCCAGGCTTTTAACACTCTGAGTGGCCCAGTCAATGCTGAGGAAATTAAAATCTCACACTAATACAACCCTGTTATTCTTACAACTATGAAGAATTTCTCTGCACACTTGCTCCTCATGGTCCCATTCACCACTGGGGGTATCTGTTATTTAGTTTAAATAGTCATGTGTAACACAGGCAAACTTCCTTCCAAGGATATTGGTCACTTCCTGGTTCAAATGCAACCTGTCCCTTTTGTACAGGTCGCCTCTACCTCAGAAGAGATCCTAATGGTCCAAGAGCCTGAAAGCCTGCCCCCCCTACACCACTTCTCAGCAGGAATTTATTTGCCATTTTTTTCAGGGACTGACTGTAGGGTAGCATTGTAAGACAATGACTTCACATCAGTGTGCTGGAGTATTTTAACATCAGGTTCACCAATCACCATGTGAGAGTCCGAGGAGAACAAAAGGTTCATGAAGCCGAGCTCAAGGTTTTCCTTTATAGTCATCACATATTTAAGCCTCTTTGAAGGTTGCGGCCTCTGAATCAACAGCCTGAACATTCAAAATTACCCTTTGTTGGACTTGTCAGCTTCTATTTGAATAACCCACTTTGGATCCTTTGGCTTGTAAGATGTTCTATGGTAAGCTGCATTGTACAGTGTCCTTGCTTTCACAAATTCAATTGTTGGACACATTTACTTCCTGGCTAGATTTAGTTCCTAATTACAAGTCTGCTGATGTAAGTAGACCCCTTGTTTTTTAATCCTTGCAACATGACCCAGTTATTCTACCTCCTTCAAAAAAAATTCTCCAATAAATTTAACTCCTAAGAAGAATCTACCAGGGCATCCTTTCGCTTGAAAGGATGCAATCTATGGTTCACAAGCTTGCACAATATGTGCACCTCCTGCTTGTTCAGAAAATCCACCATTTACACATGGGTTGTGACGAGCAATGGGCATGAGGGGGCAACTGGAATAAGATAAAGTGGTGGGTAACTAACCAACTATTACCAAAATAATCTAATTTCTTGGAAGAATTGTGATACACTGTCATGTACAAGTCAGACTTTGATTTGTGTAGTTTCATTTTATCTCTTCATTTTTTTATGTTGTACCAAGGGTTTTCAAGCAAGATCTGTTTTCACACTCAAGCTTGTTTGAGTTTATTTTAGTAACTTTTTGCAGACTTGCTATTATTTTGTGAGCATATCTCTGGTTCTCTTGTCCTGATGGCATTAATTCCATCAACCATCTTACTCATGCATTATTTTTTTGTTGAAATAACTATAAAGGCACTCTTTAATTGATAAGCATCAATCTCAGCACATAAATCTCATAATAAATACGGTGTTAGGAAGCAGTTATTAACTATTTCACTTTCCGATTGGTCTGTTGTATTTTAATAAATGGTTGAATCATTAGATTTTACTTAGTTATAGAACTTGTCCGAATACTTTCTTAGGCAAGCTGTTTATTTAGATAAAAGGTTGTTTTGAAGTGCAAATCTGTAAATCCTGAATATTAGGTAGATATATGTAAAAAATCATGCCAAGATGAAATAAAAGCAACTTGCAAGCAGTCATTTATCCTCTGTGTTTATTTGACAACACATGAATAGGGTTAATGCTTTGACTTTGAGTACGTTATTTTAATCTGAGGTGACTTAATATGCGAAAGTATATATTTTAATGTTTAAATTTATTTGAAGATTTTAGAAATCTGACATATTCAGGTTTTGCTTAATTGTTGCAACCTCACTTTTAGATATAAGCAACATAAAGAATCAGATAAACAGTTTACTTTTCGTGAAGAAAATCTGTGATTCGAGGATACAGCGATTAAACTCCGGAAAGGTAATGTATTTATTAATTGTTTTTGGTGTACTCATTAAAACTGAAACAACCTTAAAATTACATATTATTTAACTTGAAATCATTAATGACATGGAAAGACATGTGCATCATTTTATTTGTCAAACAATGGCAACGACCATATCTGAAAAAAGTTATAAATTGTCTGTTTGTTGTCCAATTTGGCCTTGAAAGTAACACTTGTATAATTTCTGCAGCTCAAAAGTTAAACAGGTGAAATTTAGTTTATACAGTTGATTCCAGTTAATTGCTACATTTGAGCCAACTAAGTGGCTGCCCCAATTAGCTAAAGTTTCATGGAAATAGTTAAGGTACAAAAAAGAGAAACTTTTTAAACTGAGTAGCAAATTACCTTTTTCTTTCTTTTCAAATCTTTTTATTGTTATATTATACAAAAGAAATAACATGAGTACATTGAAGTAACAACACTTACAATGTCTCAAAAAAGACATTATCTTAAAGACTGGGAAAAAAAATTTGTGATAACAAAAAAAACCTACTAAACAGAAAAAGTGAGAGAGAAAAAAAAACCGTTATGTGTACAACCCCGGAGCCACGCGTCATACAAAAAGCTTCTAAAAAAAAAACATCAAAACGCCAGCAAGAAAAGAAAATATACCAAAAAAATTTACATTTAGATCATGGAAAAAATCTATCAATTAGGTCAAATGATAACGAGCAAATGAGCCCCATCTTTTCTCAAAATCAAATAAAGGTTCAAAGGTTCGACTTCTAATTTTCTCCAAACTAAGACATAGCATCACTTGAGAGAACTATTGTGACAAAGTGGGAGCTGATGTATCCTTCCACTTCAACAAAATAGTCCTCCTAGCTATCAATGTAACAAATGCAATAACATGTTGGTCAGACAGAGAAATACCATGAATATTTTGAGGAATTATTCCAAAAAGCACAGTTAATTTATTAGGTTGTAGATTAATGTTAAGTGCTTTAGAAATTGTTGAAAAAACTGACTTCCAGAACTGTTCCAATATAGAACAAGACCAAAACATATGTGTCAGTGTAGCTATCTCAGTTTTACATCTATCACAATAACTATCAACATCAGAAAAGATTTTAGAAAGTCTCTCCTTTGTCAAATGATAACAATGTACAATTTTAAATTGAATCAATGAATGGCTAGCACAAATTGAAGAAGAGTTAACCAACTTCAAAATCCGCATCCAGTCCTCCATCATAAAAGTCAAATTGAATTCCTTTTCCCAATCCTGTTTAATCTTAGATAAAAGACGCTTATCCCATTGTAATAATAAATTATAAATTCTTCCAACAGAACCCTTGATCGAAGGATTCATACTCATAATAGTATCTAACAGGTCACCCTCCAATATGTAAGGAAAATTACTTAAATATTTTTGTTAAAGATGTCTAACTTGAAGGTATTGCAGAAAGTGTGAGTATGAAAGACAATATTTATCAATTAATTGTTCAAAAGACATCAATCTGTCTTCTTTAAATAAATCCAAAAAAGAATTAATACCTTTATTTTTCCAAAGTAAAAAAATTGGATCACTCAAAGAAGGCTTAAAAAAGTAATTTCGATAAATTAAACTACAAAGTTTAAATTTTTTAAGATTAAAAAAATTGCAGAACTGGAGCCAGATTTGTAAAGAATACTTAATCACAGGATACAGGTTTAAATTAGCAACTTTAGCTAATTGTATAGGTAAAACAGCTCTCAATAACGAGGTTAAATAAAACTGTTTTACAACTTTCAGTTCTAGGTGTACCCAAATTGGCCGATCACTCTTATCAACCCAATATAACCAAAAAGACATGTATCGCACATTAACAGCCCAATAATACATTCTTAGATTAGGCAAGGCAAGACCTCCATCCTTTTTCAATTTTTGTAAGTGACATTTACTAATTCTTGGTCTTTTATTATTCCAAATAAAAGATAAAATACTAGAATCAATCCGATCAAAAAAACTTCCTAGTCAAAAAAACAGGGATATTCTGAAATAAATATAAAAATTTTGGTTAAATCATCATTTTAATTATATGAATATGACCAACAAGTGAAAATGTAAGTGGACTCCATTTACTAAATAAATACTTTCATAGAGTCTACTAAAGGAACAAAGTTGGCTTTATAAAGATCCTTATTTTTTTTTTTAGTAATTATAATACCTAAATAGCTAAAAGAGTCCGTGACTTTAAAAGGAGTTTTATCATATATAGAGACCAGAATCAATTAAAGGAAACAATTTACTTTTACTGAAATTTATTTTATATCCTGAAAAATCTCCAAATTCATTAAATAATTTTAGCAAGGCAGGAATAGATTCGTCAGGATTTGATATATAAACCAATAAATCGTTAGCGTAAAGAGAGATCTTATGCATGGTCTCTTTCACAAAAATTCCATGGATATTTTTAGCCTCACGAAGAGCAATAGCAAGGGGTCCTAATATTAAATTAAACAACAAAGGACTTATGGACAGCCTTGCCTTGTCCCCAGTGAAAGCTGAAAAAAAGGAGATCTGCAATTGTTAGTGACAACAGTAGCAATAGGGGCTTTACATAAGATTTTAATCCAATTATTAAAATTAGCACCAAAGCCAAATTTCTCTAAACATTAAATAAATATTTCCACTCAACTCAATCGAACGCTTTTTCAGCATCCAAAGATACAACACATTGTGGAGTTTTAAAAGAGGACGAATATAAAATGTTAAATAGTCTCTGAACATTTGTAAAAGAATAGCGACCCTTTATAAAGCCTGTTTGATCTCTAAAAATAATTTTACCCAAAATATTCTCCAACCGATTGGCCATTATCTTTGACAGAATCTTAGTGTCGACATTCAGTACTGAAATAGGTCTATATGAAGCATAGTCAGTGGGATCTTTATCTTTTTTAAGAATTAAAGAAATAGAAGCCTCAAAAAGTAGAGGGCAAGTCACAAATTACATTTTTAAATGAAATACGGAACAGATTAGAACATTGTTAGTACTACTACTACAGTACAGTAAAACTGTATTAATTCCTAATGGTCATCGACGGAGGAATTCCTCCGTATGCTGCGTATTCTTTTGATGGGCTGTAAATGAACATCCAATGCAGACACCTAGTGCAGATAATGCACTGCCTTAATACAAAGCTTTCAATTATTGCATCCTCCAAATCTTTATTTTCATTGTAACGTTGAAGATGATTGTCGATACCTTCAAATTTTTCATAGTTCCTAACTTGTTGAAGTAGTGAAATTGTTACCGTTTTCACTATCAGTCTATTCCGGCATCTTTAAACCTGAATGCTAGAAATCACAGTGAGCAAAAAACAGTTCTAAATTGTCTTGCTGTTTATTTCTCATCAACTATCTGGCAAAAATCACTGCTTTTTAAACACAAGCACACACAACTGATGCTATTTAAAAACTGTTCACTCTAAGCATGGTGTTGTGTCTAATGGCCACATAAGTGCACACAACTGATGCCAGTTCGAAAATGTTTGGCAATAATCTTCTGTCCCAAATAAACAAAGGGAATACTGGCTATTTTCTTGATTAGTTTTCGTTTGTTGTGAGATGTCCCAAATAAGCAGTTGGCCTGATTAACCATGGATTAACTGGAATCCACTGTATATGCGGTTTCTGTCTTCATTCCTGCAGTTTGATTTCCTTAATGTCCAAAAGCAGCATTAAATGTGCTTTTAAAGGAATATCTACAAACATCAGTACAAAAATATCCAGAATCTGTCAGTAAAAATGACAAATAATGTTTCAGATGCAAGATCTTTGAACTGCAAATTAAAACTAGCAGATTGATCACTTGGTGTTTTTAAAATTTAAAATAATTAATCTCCATTCTATATTTAAAATGCAGCACATGAAACTATTTGGATATTTTCTACCTCCTTGCCATGCTTCAGTGTTTATAAATGGAATTCATCACAACCATAATGTAAATCTAAACTTTTTATTTGGAATGGCTATTTGGTGTATCAGGGTAAAAAAAAGTTGATACCAGCCCTTGAGGGCAACAGTACTGTTCCAAACAAATGTATTAGCATTGCATGTCTACATTTCTTGGTCTTCTAGCTCACCATTGTGGGCATGTAAGATTTTAATTTCAAAAAGGATACTTAAATTCTTGTGTGTTCAAAATAGCTTCTGCATCAATATGTCCTTGAATCAATAAACAGAGTATTAGGATGGGTGTCAGATTAGGTTAATTAATAAAATGCCATCACTAGACAACAATGTAATATTTGAAAACAAGGAGTTGTGGAAATAGATATGAATAAATAGCTTTATCATGATGTTGACAATTCACAGTAAACTGAAAAAGTTTGTAAATAAGGTAACAGGAAAACATAAGTGTGTGTGGAGCTACCCCTGAGAATCACTTGCCAGTGGAACCGGTAATGGAAGACTTGAGTTTTTTATTTGTGTGTTTCATTTTAGGTTGCCCTCAGAAATAACATTAATCCAGGAGACTAGGAGAGAGAAAAAAATAAATATGGCAATACTACTGCAGATACTGTCAATGAAAAGAAACTGGCCAGAGATATCAAGAAGAAATAGGGCTTTATTAAAAAATCGATCAGGACTACTGTCAACTAGAGTAGGTTTGTAAGTGAAAAACCAGGAATAGTGAACATGCTGCACAGTGATGTTGTCTTTACTTAACAGCATATTAAAATCTATTTGTAGCTAATATAAGAACACAGGCACTCAAAACCAACAGGAGCAAATTGATAGTCATGAACAAAGTAGCACTAGTACTGACACTTCCCTAAAACTACCTGAAGAAGTTGGGAGCATTGAATGTTCATTATAATTCTTCATAATTATATTGTTTCAGAACGGTTTACTCATGAGTTCAGGTAGCATTAAGGGATGCAATCAGAAAAGTTGAGTGTTTTCTTCTATTTTTTTGTATATATACTACCACCATACATGGTATCTTGCTTTCCATTTTTGGGCGATTGCCGCAGAATAAAGGTTATAAATGGATTGACTAAACAGGTTGAAAATTTTTTAGCTTATTGAAAAGCCAGCGTGGATTGTAAAGGACAGGTCATGCCTGATAAAGATTATTTAATTTTTCTGGCAAAGACAGCAGACAATAGAATCTGTTTTTTACAAAATTTTTCGACTAATAAACAGCTTGATGTAAGAGCACTCTACTGGTTCCATTTTATTTGCCTAAAAACCAGGGAATTGATTTCCAGTGGTTTTATCTTCCTTCATTAGTGCTATTGGTTCAAATGTATAGACAGTTATGAAGATTAGGGAATCTTTGGAAATCAGCGAAGTGTAACTGAACTAAAGAGGAGAAAGATACAATGTGAGAGTTAACTAAGAAATAATATGAAAATATTTCAGGAGATTTTACGGAAAAAGAAAGAGTATACCTAGATGTTAGAGGATGACACTAGAAACTCAACCATGTCAGATTTTAAATTATTTTGGATTTGTATTTATGGTGGAAGGGCACTAGCAGTATCTCAATAACAGATAATCAAGGAGCTGTAGTGAAACAGCAATTTCTTTCACAGGAGAAAGAATAACACTGGACAATAACTTCTTTCAGAAGTGTTGCTTCCTCAGGATTTTTTTTTGTTTATGATAGACTGCCTGAAGAGGAACACAAATGTAATTTCAGACTATTTGTATCAGGTTGGAATTTGGAGAAACAAGAAATCAACTTATTGAATAGAATGTGTTTAATTGCATGACGGTGCTGGCACTTTACAATAGTTTAAGCTAAAAATGTTTTGTTGATGACACTTCTTGCTTAAGTGTCCTCCAATAGTTAGCCAGCATCGATGGATTCCAGTTGCCCTGATACTGTTTCTCCAAACCTTTCACCATGCTCGTTAGTGACACCACAAAGATTTGCAGGAAAGAAGTCCAAATGGAAATGCAAAAAATTAACCTTTAGTGAAATATTGCACTTCATGGTTTTGCATGCTTGAGGCAGGTTGTCAACCAGCTACATGTAGTTTCGTACTCCGTAGTTGCCAAGAAAATTTTGAATAACATCCCTGAATGCCTTCCATGTGATTTTTTTTTTTCTGGTCCCATGAGAAGTTCTTCGAATTGCCTTTTATTCATGACATGTTTGATTTGTGGACCAATGAAAATGCCTTTGTTAATCTTGCTATTAGTTATTCTGATTTGAATTATGAATTGAAATAACAAATGTAGGTGATTTTAAAAAATAGTGAGGGATGGGGAAATTTCATAGTGATTTTCATGATCCGCTACTCAAAATCCGTAAGATACACCTAAAAGTATTTAGGAAGCAAAATCTTTGCTGTCTAGTGCAATTAATAAACTATGGGAACTAGAGTCCAACAAATCCTCTGGAATTTATGGACACAAAAAGGGCTCTTTGAGGCAGTGGCTGCAATGATAATGGATGTATGAATTCAGAAATATTCACTAACTTCTAGAGGAAGGTTTGTAGATTTCTGGTGAGATTGCACGGAGTATTGCATACAATTTTTGTCTATTTGATTGGGTGTGTGTTGTTGGGATTCTGGGAGGTATTAACAGCTTGCTGCTGAGTAGGGGACACAGTGAGCCAATACCAACTTATAATGGAGATAAGGAGGAATACTTTACAGCGGTGGCACTCTTGAATTCTAATTCCAAGAGCTATGGAACGGTCATTAAAAATATTCAAGGTAGATGTCAAAACAAGGTGTGAGTCTATGTTTCATAAGCTCTTTATGCTGCTCAGTTGTAGCAGTCTTGCCACAACCTCGTTCTCCCAATCTGAAACATCTACTGCTTAAGTGCCATCCATTCTACTTACCGAGAGAGTTCTCTGTGATCCTGACTGCTGTTTACACACCGGCTAAAGCAGGTGTTAATCAAGCACTGGATGTATTGAGTGCCGCAATTAGTAAATAAGAAACAACCTATCCTGATGCCTTTCACACTACTGCCAGGCACTTCAGTCAGGTTTGTTTGAAGAAATCTCTCCCCAGTTATCAGTATTTCACCTGCAGCACCAGGAGTTCCAACACACTCGACCATCGTACACATGATGGGAAGGTCTACTATTTCATCCCAGCACCGTATTTCAGGCAATCCAATCATCTGGCTGTCGTCCTCCTCCTGGGATACTGGTACAGGCTAAAGAGCAAACCACTGGAGGTAAGAAGAACAGAGAGGTGATTACAGGCGGCTATGGGATTACTTCAAGTCAGCGGACTGGGCCATGATCAAGGATTCTCAGAGGATCTGAATTAATATGCCATGCTTGTCACAGACTTTTATAAAGAGTGTATCCCTACAAATTTTTTCAGAGTCTTCCCCAACCAGAAGCCCTGAATGAATCAAGAGGTCTGCAGTCTACTGAGAGCTAGATTAGTGGTGTTCAGGCCTGATGATCAAAGAAAATACAGAAGATCCAGCTACAATCTCCAAAAAGTTATATCACATGCAAAGTGGCAATTCCAGACCAAACTTGAATCACGGATGGATGCTCAACAGCTCTGGCAGGGCTTGAATACTATCACTTCCTACAAAGTAAGATCAAGCGACATATGTGACAACAAGTTTTTGCTCCCAGCTGAGCTCAATGCCTTAATGTTCGCTTTGGCCAACAGAACATGGAAGCACCTTCACGAACTCCCACAGCCCCCAGCAACCTTGTGATTTCTATCTCGGGGGCTGACATGAACACCTTTCAGGAAGGTGAACCCACGGAAAGCATCTGGCCCAGGTGATGTACCTGACTGAGTACTGAAGATTTATGCTCATCAACTGGCTGGAGTGTTTACTGATATCTTTAACCTTTCACTTCAGCAAGTGAGATGCCCACCTGCTTAAGCAGTCTCCAATTATACCAGTGCCCAAGAAGAACGTGGTAATTTACCTCAGTGACTATCATCCAGTAGCACTTAGGTCCATTGAGGAAGTCTTTTGAGAGGCTAGTGGTGCAACAGATTGACTCCTTTTTGAGGAGTGACTTGGATCTGCTCCAATTTGCCTATCATCACAACAGCAGATGGTATTTCATTGCCTATTCACTCAGCCCGAGAACATCAGGATAATGATGCATACATCAGGATGCTCTTCATTGACTACAGCTCTGCATTGAAACAATATCATTCCCTCAAAACTAATCAATAAACCACAAGAGCTAGGCTCCATACCTCCTTGTGCAACTGGATCCTTGATTTTGTCACTTGCAGATTCCAGAGTGACCGAATTAGGAAGAACATCTCTTCCACAATCACAGTCAGCACAATTGCACCACAAGGCTGTGTGCTTCGCCCCCTGCTCTATTCATTGCGTACTTTTTACTGTGAGGCGAAGTGTTGCTCCATGACCATATTTTAAGTTTGCTGACGATACCACTGTTGTTGGCCAAATTAAAAGGTGGTGATGAATCAGCATATAGGAAAATCTGGCTGAATGGTGCACAATTTGTCTTGTCCACATCGGTAGTTTGTCTTAGTGTATAGTTTTTCATTGATTTCTTTGAATTAACTATGAATGCCATGAGAATGAATCTCAGGGTAGTATATGGTGACACGCATGCACTTTGATAACAAATTCGCTCTCATGTTTAAATTTTAGATGTTTGAACCGCAAGGAAATATGTATGAAGAAGAAGCAGGAAAGTGATTATGAGATGAAAATTTGGTTGTTCAGGAACTTTATTGGTGGAGCAAGATTAATAGGCAAATTGGTTTACTACTCCTGTTTCTTATTTATAGTGTTCCCATTATATTGTGAATTACAATCCTTCTAGAGTTTCAGGCATTGAATCCAAAGCACAGTACCCCTGCCTTTCATGATCGTTGATTTGTAAGCAAGGTTCTTCATGTGCTTTATTGTAGTCCTAAATGCTAACAAGTTATAGCTATTGCTGTATGAATTTCATTTATATTACTGATGCCACTGCTCAATTTTGGAGGTTGAACAAATAAACTTGAACATATAAATTTATTTTTTTCATAGACTTGAAATTCATATAATTCTAAATGCTATTTATACTCTTTGCTGTAATCTGCATTGTGATAATTTTTAATGACAAATTTAATTGAAAAATAAGGTTTTATTCAAAAATATAATAATATAAATTTTATTGCATGTATTGCCATAACTGAGTCATTTAAAAATATTTTCCATATGCCTAACTCCAACCTTCAGTGCTCTAAATAATCCAATGTAATTTTTTTTTTGTGGGCAACTACCAAAAGGGTTAAGTGTTTGTGATGTCCAAAGGGCAGTTTGATCTGTATGTTTGCAAAGCATAGGAAGAGTCGTATAAAACTTGGTTAGGTCACTTTTACAGCATTGTGTGCAGTTCTGGTTGCTGTATTATTGAAAGGATGTGGTACCCTTGGAGAAGGTGCAGAAGAGGTTCACAAGTACTTTGCCTGGATTAGAGAGTATCTGCAATAAGAAGTTGAACAAACTTGGATTGTTTTTCTTGAGTGTCAGATGCTCGGGGATGACCTGATAGAAGTAAATTATGAGAGGTACAGATTGAGTGGATCCTCTGTCACCTTCCCAAGATGAAAATGTCAAATACTGGAGGGCATATATTTAAAATGATAGGGGGAAATTTTAAAGGAGATCTACACGATACATTTTTTCCCACACAGAGAAATGTACTGCCGGGGTGGTGATGGAAGCTGATATAATAGGCAATGGTTCAGATGCACTTAAACGTACATGTGAACAAGCAGGGATCGGATTGATATAGCCTATGCAAGATCAGATGAGATTCACTTAACGTAACATCCCAGCCAGCGAAGTCACTGTGGGTCAACGGGCCTGTTCCTGTGATGTATCGTATTACATTCTCTTATATAGTTTTCCCATAGTATAGATGGACAAAAAAGTCATTTTTTTTTTAATTCTACTTCCTAACTTTGTAAGATAGCTTCTAAAAATTATATCTTTGTTTATAATATCTGTTGGATGTGATAGTTTTCCCGTTCATAACTATTTTCTGCTTTGAAGTATGGCTGAATCTGGAGTCTTGAAATGTAAATTGTGCAGCAAGTTTTCGGCTGCTAATTGTTAATTTTTGATCTGCAGGATGTAGATACGCTCAAGCTTGCTGCAAACTTCGGAAAACTTTGCACAATTCCCCTTGACAGTATTCTTATGAATAATGTTGCATTACAATTTTTCATGGGTAAGTATTTTAAAATACTTGCATTTACCAATCACCTAGGGAAATGAAGACCAAAGGTCGGTTAATTTATGCTATGATTTTAAAATAATTACTGTTTCTAGTTTTAAGAAAAATATTTATTTCACTAAAAATGTATGGTTCATAAATTGCATCTTTTTAAATTTGCATGCACAACTTGTGCATCAGGATGCACAATTACTTCTGTATAACTTGAATTTAGATGATTGGTGGTTTACTTGAGAGTTAGTTAACATAGTTTTTATCAGTCTCCTTAATTATTTCCCTTGGTGAGGAAACGTATTAGAACTCAAGCTACTTTGCTTAGTAATGAAAAAAGGCACTTTTCCAAACTTTGCAAGTATATCCCAAGAAGTCTGTAGATTTGTCCTAATAACTTGGAGAAGTGCAAGTGCAACAACTCATACTTGTCTGCATTAAATTCCATCTGCCACTTTTCAGCCCATTTTTCCTGTAGGTCCAAATCCTTCTGCAAGCTTAGATACGTTTCCTCACTGTCCACTGTGCCCCAATCTTGGTGTCATCTACAAATTTGATGACCCAGTTTACCACATTATGATCCAAATCATTCATGTAGATGACAAACAACAACAAATGACCTGCACCAATCACTGCGGCACACTACTAGTCACAGGCCTCCAGTCAGTCAAGCAACCATTTACTGGCTTCTCCTGTTAAATCCAGTTTACTACTTCATCCTGAATTCTCAGCAACTTAACCTTCTGGACCAACTTCCCATGTGGGTCTTTGTCATAGGCCTTGCTGAAGTCCGTTTAGGCAATGTCCACTGCCATGTCTTCACCAACTTTCGTTGTAACACTCCACGAATAACTCAAGATTGGTTAGACGTGACCTACCATGTTAACTATTGCTAATCAGGCTCAGTCTTAATTATCATAATAATCAGCTTTAATATCCTGTCCTTTAGAATACCTTACAATAATTTACCTACTACTGATGTCAGGCTTACCGGCATGTAATTTCCCGGCTTGTTCTTAGAGCCTTTCTTGAACAACAGAACAGCTTAGCTATCTTCCTGTCCTCCGGCACCTCACCTAAGGATAAGAGTATTTTTAAGTACCTCTACCAGGGCCCTTGGATTTTCTACAGTAACCTCCCAAAAGATCTGAAGGGATTACTTGTCAGACCCTGGAGACTTATCCATCTTAACTTGCCTCAAGATAGCAAGCACCTCTTCTGTAATACAGTTATGGTCCATGACCTCATTACTCTTTTGCTTCATTTCTATAGACTTTGTATCTATCTCCTGAATGGATACAGATGGAAAATCAACAAGATCTTACCCCTCTCTTTCAGCTCACATGTTCTTCAAGTGGAACAATTTTGTCCTTTGCTATCCTTTTGCTTTCAGTAGATCTCTAGAAATCCTTGGGATTCTCCTTTCCCTGAACTGTTAGAGCAACTACATGACTTTTTTAGCCCTCCTGATTTCCCTCTTAAGTGTTGTCTTGCATTTCCTATATTCCTCAAGTACCTCACTTTTTCCTTGTTGCCTGTACCTGCCATGCACTTCTTTCTTCTTCCTGACCAGAGCTTCAATATGCCTTGAAAATCAAGGTTCCATAAACCTATTATTCTTGCCTTTTATTATGACAGGAGCGTACTGACTCTACTGTTAAATTTCACTTTTGAAGGTGTCCCATTTATCAAGTGCACCTTTGCCAGTAAACATTCTATCCCGATCCACACATGTCAGATCTTTTCTGATACTGTCAAAATTGGAATTTCCCCAGTTTAGAATCTCATCCTGAGGATATGTTCTATCCTTCTCCATAATTATATTGAAATTAATGGAATTGTCATCACTAAATCCAAAGTGTTCTGCTACACACACTTCTGTCACCTGCCCTGTCTCATTCCCTCATACAATATTCGGTATTGGGCTCTCTAGTTGGAACCACTATAAGGAAACTCAACTGAACACATTTGACAAACTCTATTCCATCCATTCTTTTTACAGGAGTCCCGGTCAATATATGGAAAGTTAAAATCACCTACCATCACAACCTTATTTTTCTTGCAACAATGCTGTAAATGAAACAATAATGTTGGTCTGCTGTCTCTCTCATATTTGCTCTTTTAAATCCCACTGACTATTGTGTGGCCTCTAATCCCATTAATATGGTTCCCTCGTTCCACTACATAGCCTCAGTGGACAGGACCTACAGTTTGTTCTGTCTGAGCAATGCCATGTCATTTTCTTTGACAAGTAATGCCACCCTTCCCCCTTTAGTACTTCCCCCTCTATTATGCCTAAAACAGTAGATCCCCAGAACATTGAGCCGCCAGTCCTACCCCTCCTGCAACCAAGTATCACAAATGGCGACAATATCATAAATCCATGTGCTGATCCATGTTTCTAACCTCATCTGCCTTGCCTACAATTCCCCTTGCATTGAAATACACACAACTCGGAAAATTAGTCCACCATGCTCCACCTTTCAGTTCCTGTCTGCCTATAGGTTTTACATTTACTTTCCCCATAACTGTTCCACTTGGTGGCATGACACTCTGGTTACCCATCCCTCTCCGATTCTAGTTTAAACATCCAGAGTAGCAAGGATATTTGTCTCCCTGCAGTTCAGGTGCTCGCCCATTTTACCTGTCCCACCTTCCCTGGAAGTGAGTCGAATAATTCAAAAATCTAGCTTCCTATTTCTAGCCTCATTAGCACGCGATATGGATTGCAATCCTGGGGTCCCCACCCTAGAGGTTTTGTCCTTAACATTTTACGCCTTGAATTCAATTTGTAGGACCTTGTCACACTTCCTGCCTATGTCATTGTTACCGACATGGGCTGTGACCTCTGATCACCCTCTCACTTTAGAATGCTGTGAACTCAATCCGAGATGTCTCTGACCCTGCACGTGGGGGCCAACGTACCATTCAGAATCTTGTTCCTGTCCACAGAACCTCCTGTCTGTTCCCCTAATCAGTGAATTCCCTATAACTACTGCTGTCCTCTTGTTTTGCCATTCCCTTCTGAGCCACAGTGGTGGACACAGTGCCAGAGGCATAGGTCGACCCTCCCAACACTATCCAAAGCAGTATATTTGTTCTTGAGGGAAACAGCCACGGAGTACTCTGCATGATATGCTTATTCCCTTTCTCTCTTCTGACAGTCATCAAGCTACCTCCCTCCTGCACGTTAAATGTGACTACCTCCCTGTAGGTCTTATCCTTAATCTCAATCCAGCTCCAGTGCCCTAACATGTTCTTTGAGAAGCTGCATGTGTAGTTATCAAGGATGCCTGCAAGAGGAGCACTCCATAGTCCTGACTGTCATTCCCACTGCTCTAACTGTGCATGAAGAAAGAGAAACTTGATAGGAACCTCATCCTAGTCTCAGCCTCTCCTCAACAAAGTCTTTCAAGCCAAAGACTCAGTTCTGCACTCTAGCCCTGATTCACTCACACAATAGCCAATCCACTTAAATCTAACTTCTTTTAATTGTCTAATAACCCAAATGACATCAAGCGTGACACAAAATTCTGACAGGCTTCGTTCGCTATTCAATACTGGAGCTTAAACTCCTCAAACAACTGTCCATGATGTCAAGTGCAGCAGAAAGACCCGCTCACTTCTTAAAACTGGAGCTTAAACTCCAGTTTATGTGACCTCGAGTGCCAACGAAGGTGCAGACACATTAGTACTTGGTAATAAGCTTTCAAGTATCGTACACAAAGTGAATTCTTAAAATTTTCAGAATGGCCTTGGAACAGTTAGTTTGTCTTTCACTCTGTATTTGGCAGATCTAGTAATTTTTTTTGATTTTATCTTTGAAAGTTCTCATAAAATTTCTGAGAAATTATATACAGTGATTATACACTGATTTAAGCTGTTACAGGTTGTCAGAGGTACTTTTTGTTTGGGTTCCAGATTATATGCAGCAAACAGGAGGTCAGGCGCATCTTTTCTTCTGGCTCACAGTGGAAGGATACAGAGTCACTGCACAACAGCAGCTGGTTTTGCAAAGTGAACATAAAGATGGTGAAAGACAGAGTAAGCAAACCAAAGGATTGCTGCGTGCCGCAGCTGTTGGTGTGTATGATCAGTATTTATCAGAAAAGGTAAATACACTATTCTTTTTAGCTTGAAATGTAGTGCAATCATGTGTAGTATTTGCTGAATTTTTTTTATACTGTTTAAAGGCTTTTTAAATGTTTATGCATTTATTTTGATTTTTATCAACCAGGATTTTCAAAATTGCGTAAAATTTGTAGTGTGACAGCAATCAACTTAACACCCTTTGAAATATTAAATAAGTATACATAAATCAATAATATACTGTTAATTTTACCAATTTTACATTGCATTCATTTGCAGGTTGCAGGGAGAATTAGCCCAGTAAAAGTCTACTGTTAATGATCAGGAAATTATTTTTATACTAATCCTACCCAATCCTATTTTATGAATCCCACACTCCAATTCCTTCATCATCCCGTTCATCCCCAGATTCTACCATTCCAAACTAGGGCAACTTGGAGGATCAAACTAACCAACCAAAACCTGTGCGTTTGGGATGTGCAAGTAAACCAGACCACTCAGCTAAGAACCCCATTGTCACAGAGATGTATTTAAAATCCACACAAAATAAAGAAAATAAGAATACAATATTGATCTCAGGCAATCTGCTCTTTTTAAAAATCAGAATCAAGATATTCAATCAATAGTGGAATTCTTGGCCAAAAATATTTAAAATTTTTGATTTTATCAATGAATCCCAATTTTTAATAAATAAGAATTTTTTCTCCAATTTTTGACTGAGTTGCAATAGTCAATTACTGATTCTTGATGTGTGACTGTGAATTTACTAGTAACACTATACCCTGATAAATCAGGAAGTTATGATAGACATCCTTCTCATTAACCTTGAACATAATCTCTCTAATATTATATGTTGAGCATGAAAAAAAATTTCATACTACTTCAATTGTTAAACCTAAAAAAAAGAGGGAAAAGCTAGTTTTTGAAAACCTGAAATAGAAGCAGTGTTGGAAATGCTCAGCAGTTCAATATTTGGAAAAAATGTGACTTTAAGTTATGATCTTTTGAATGAAATGTCAAGTCAGATTTCATAAGATCGTACTGCACAATCAAAAAGATAATTAATTTTCTACTCAAAGCCTCGCCAGTATTTATCATCCATACAACACCAATAAATGAAAAACAAAAGCAGTTGATTATTGATTTCATTGTTATTCGCAGAACTGAACAGTTTGTTTTGTTGAAAAATTGATAAAAACAGCATATCAGTGTTAAATGTTTTATGTTGTTCTCTGAGTACTAAATTAGAAAATTGAATGCTGTGGATATGAAGCACAAGGTGAAAGGGTATTAAAGATTTCACCTCTTTCTGCTAGCTGTGAGTGACTTTCTTCCCCCATCATCCCCACCTACACCACACAAGTTTGATCATGCCTGACAATATTAAACTTAGGTTTATTATCTTGGCTCTGATAAAATGTATATTTTGGTATTGTCAAGTTAAATCTTAACTCCAGATGAGTGTGCTTTTTGAGTCACTCTCTTTCCACCATCTATGTCAGGTTATTATTTTTTAGAATGAAAGGGAAAATCTTAATATTTCAAGGTAACTATCCACAACATAAATTGAAATGTAGCATCTCTATCCATTTAGTAAGATTTGTCAGTGATCATGGTAAGTATGTTAACAATAGTTCCTTGTCTTTTTTAAATAAAGGGGAAATCTACTGTTCTGGATTACACATAAAAGTAGGTAGTTAGTTCACATAAATATCTGATAACATCAAAATACGCAAATAACAACCTAAACTAAACAGTGATTTAATATACATCCAGTGGAGTTTTCATTTATCATCAAAATCTGTTTTTCCTTTTGCCAGGCATCGCCAAGAGTCCATGTTGATGAAAACCTGGTTGCTAAATTGGCAGAAAAATTGAATTATGAGGATCCTACACCAGAAATATTTGATGATGTTCAAAGAAAAGTATGTTCAATAAAAGAATAATACATTTTCAGCAAAAAGGTCCAGGAGATTGATAGAGTAGAAAATTAAGAGGATGTGGGAACATAAATATAATTTTTTAAACCTTCCACAATTAGTGAAGGCAAATGTGGAAAATTATAGTCAGAAACTAGAGTTGTTTTGGGAAACAAAGAAGCAACAGTGCAATTGGTTCATTTTTTTTTTTTTTGATGAAAGAAGGCAGAAATAAATTCCCCAAAATAGTAAGGAACGAAAATTCAAATGCAAAGGAGGAATAAAAGGAAATTATTTTATTTTATTTTTTAAAACGTGCTAGAGAAATGAATGTCACTGAAAGCTGATTAGTCCTCAGGCCCTGACCATTGCATCCCTGATTACTAAAAAGATACCATGGAAATAGTGAACATTGGTAGATTACCACCTCTCAAAATTCTGTGGATCAGTCCTACTGATTGGACAGTGCCAAATATAATTCCATTATTTCTCTCATTAATTTATTGTCATTATCTTTGTTTTGGTATTCACCAGTAGGAGGGATCTTGACCAATGTATGGTCAGCCTAGAACAGGTTAATGCGCTGGAACGTGTCAAGGTTAAGAAAGGGGATGAGTCGGAACTTTTGCAAAATATTAGGATAGATAAGTCTCTGGGACCAGAAGGAATATACCCAGGTTAGTACAGGGAGCAAGGGAAGTTATTGCCGCTTCATTGGTGATGATCTTTGCGTCCTCATTTAGCCATAGGAGAAGTACGAGAAGATTGGGCAATGGCAAATGTTATTTTTCTGTTTCAGAAAGGTAATAGGGATAATCCTGGGAATTATATACCAGTGAGTGTTACGTTAGTGTTGGGCCACTTATTGGAGAGGATTTCTAAATCACGATTTACAAATATTTGACCATTAGACTAGAGATATAGGAGCAGAATTAAGCCATTTGGCCCATCAAATCTGCTCCACTCTTCCATTATGATTGATCCACTCAGCCCCATTCTCCTGCCTTTTCCCCTTATCCCTTCATGCCCTGACCAATCAAGAATCTATCAAACTTTGCCTTAAGTATGCAAAACGACTTGGCCTTCAGAGCTGCATGTGGCAAAGAATTCCACAGATTCACCACCAGCTAAAGAAATTCCTCCCCATCTCTGTTCTAAAAGGACAGCTCTCTGTTGTGAGGCTGTGCTGTCTGGTCTTTGACTCTACTGTGACAGGAAACATTCTCTCCACATCCACTCTATCAAGGCCTTTCACTATTCTGTAGGTTTCAATGAGGTCACCTCTCATTCTTCTGAATTCAAGTGAATACAGGCACAGAACCATGAAACACTCTTCATATGACAAGCCATTCAATCCTGGAATCATTTTTGTGAACCTCTTTTGAACCCTCTCCAGTTTCAGCACATCCTTTCAAGATAAGGGGCCAAAACTGCTCACAATGTTCCAAGTGAGGCCTCACCAGTACTTTATAAAGCCTAAACATTACATCCTTGCTTTTATATTCTGGTCCCCTTGAAATAGAACATAGAATAGTACAGCACAGTACAGACCCTTCGGCCCACAATGTTGTGCTGACCCTCAAACCCTGCCTCCCATATAACCCCCCCCCACCTTAAATTCCTTCCTATACCTGTCTAGTAGTTTCTTAAACTTCACTAGTGTATCTGCCTCCACCACTGACTCAGGCAGTGCATTCCACGCACCAACCACTCTCTGAGTAAAAAAAAAACCTTCCTCTAATATCCCCCTTGAACTTCCCACCCCTTACCTTAAAGCCATGTCCTCTTGTATTGAGCAGTGGTGCCCTGGGGAAGAGGCGCTGGCTATCCACCCTATCTTTTCCTCTTATTATCTTGTACACCTCTATCATGTCTCCTCTCATCCTCCTTCTCTCCAAAGAGTAAATGAATGCTAACATCGCATTTGCTTTCCTCACCACAGACTCAACTGCAAATTAGCTTTTAGGGAATCCTGCACAAGGATTCCCAAGTCCATTTGTGCCCCAGTTTTTTGGAATTTCTCTCCATTTAGAAAATGTTCAACACTTTCTTCTACCAAAGTGCATGACCATGCACTTCACGACACTGTATTCCATTTGCTATTTCTTTGCCCGTTCTCTTAATCTAAGTTCTCCTGTAGTTTCTACTTCCTCAAAACAACTTGACCCTCGACCTGTCTTCGTATCATTAGCAAACTTTGCAACAAAGTTGTCAATTCCATCATCCAAATTATTGCCATATATTGTAAAAAGAATCCGTTCCAACATAATTTGCTGTGGAGCACTGCTAGTCACCAGGTGCCAACCAGAAGAAGCTCCCTTTATTCCCACTTTTTGCCTCCTGCCAATCAGCCACTGCGTTATCCATGCTAGCATCTTTCCTGTAACACCATGAACCTTGTATGGCACCTCGTTAAAGGCCTTCTGGAAATCCAAGTACATAACATCAACTGATTCTCCTTTGTCTATCCGGCTTATTATTTCTTCAAAGAATTCCAACAGATTTGTCAAGCAAGATTTTCCCTTGAAGAAACCGTGCTGACTGTGGCCTGTTTTATCATGCGTCTTCAAGTACTTTGAGACGACTTCATTAATAATTGACTCCAACACCTTCCCAGCCACTGAGGTCAGACTAACTGGCCAATAGTTTCCTTTCTACTCCCATTTTTGAAGAGTGGAGTGACATTTGCAATTTTCCAGTCTTCCAGAACCATTACAGGATCTAGTGATTCTTGAGAGATCAGCCACCACCCAGAAACCTGGGGTGTGAACCTTTTGGTCCAGGTAACTTATCTACCTTCAGACCTTTCAGTTTCCCAAGAATCTTCTTCCTAGTAATGGTAACTTCACAGAATTCATGACTCTGACATCTGGAACTTCTACCATACTGCTAGTGTCTTCCACAGAGAAAACTGATGCAAAATACTTATTTAGTTGGTCCGCTATTTCCTTGTCCCCTATTACTATCTCTCCAACAGCATTTTCTAGCAGTCCAGTATCCACTTGTGCTTCTCTTTTACATTTTATGTATCTGAAGAAACTTTTGGTGTCCTCTTTAATATTATTGGCTGGCTTTCTTCTTTATTCCCTCTTGGCCATCATAATGGCTTTTTAAGTTGTCTTTTGTTGGTTTTTAAAAGTTTACTAATCCTTTAACTTCCTACTAATCTTTGCTCTATTATATGCCCTTTCTTTACCTTGTATGTTGGCTTCTCTTGTTAGCCACAGTTGTGTCATCTTACCTTTAGAGTACTTCTTTCTCTTTGGGATGTCTATATCTTGCACCTTCTGAATTACTTCCAGAAATTCTAGCCATTGCTGCTCTGTTGTCATCCCTGCGTTCTTTTTCAATCAATTCTGGTCAATTCCTCTCTCATGCCTCTGAGTTCCCTTTACTTCACTGTAATGCTCATACTTCTGACTTCCTCTTTCTCATACTTCAGGGTAAAGTTGATCATATTATGATCATTTTCCCCTAAGGATTTTTTTTTTTTACCTTAAGCTCTTTAATCAGTCCTGGTTCATTTCACAATCCAGAATAGCTGATCTCCTAGTGCAGGGGTCCCCAACCGTTTTTGCACTGCGGACATGTTTAATATTGACAATATTCTTGCGGACCAGCTGACGGGTGGTGGGGGATGGTGGTGTTCAAGTTCAACAGTGCGTGACAGGGAATGAGGAAAAGTGCAGCTGACTCATATCGTTTCATATCGCCAAATCATATTGTTTCCTTGTGACCTGGTAGCACATGCTTTGTGGCCCGGTGGTTGGGGACCACTGCCCTAGTGGGCTCAATCACGATCTTCTCTAAAAAGCCATCTCATGGGCCCTCTGGAAATCCCACCTTCTAGAACCCAGCCTGATTTTCCCAATCTACCTGCATATTGAAATCCACCCCCCCCCCACCCCCGTGACTATTGTAACATTGACCTTTTGGCATACTCTTTCTATCTCTCATTTTAATTTGTAGACCATATCCTTACTACTGTTTGGAGGTCTGTATATAACTCCCATCAGGGTCCTTTTATCCTTGCAGTTCCTTTGATCTATCCACGATGATTCAACACCTTCCAGCCTAATGTCACCTGTTTCTAATGATTTGATTTCATTTTTTACCAACAGAGCAACATCGCCCGCTCTGTCCTCCTGCTTTGAGAATACAGAGTATATTTACCAGGAGGCTGCCTGGATTAGAGAGCTTGTCTTATGAGAAAAGGTTGATTGAATTAGGTTTTTTTTTCCTTAGAGTGAAGGAACATCAGAGGCAACCTGATAGTGGTATGTAAGATGATAATAGACAGATAAGGTTGACAGCCAGTGCCCTTTTTTCCATGGTGGCAGTGGCTAATGAGAGGACATTTTTGAGGTGATTTGAGGAAAGTATAGGGGGGATGTCAGAGGTAGATTCTTTACACAAGAGTAATAAGTATGGAATGCACTGTCACTGGAGTGGTCAAGGCAGATACATTAGTCATGTTCAAGAGGCTCTTAGATAGGCATATAGATTCAAGAGGCCCATGTGGGAAGGAAGTGTTAGATTGATCTTGATGAAAAAGGCAGCACAACATTGTGGACTAAAGGGTCTGTACTGTTATGTTCTACTTAATTAAGAGGAAGAAAGAAAGTGGGGAATTACGGACTGGTTACTGTAACACCAGTGGTAGGTAAAATGCTGTAGTCTTAAAGAGTGTATTTACAGAACCCTAAAACGTTATCAATGGGGTTGACCAAAGTACACATGGAAATTATGTCCGACTAGACCTAGCAGAATTTGTTTGAGTCCATGACTGACAGAATAGATGAGGGGAAATCAAAGGATATTTTGTATTTGGTTTTTAACAAGGGCTTTAGTAAAGTTCATTAAGAAGTTGATATGCAAATTTGGTTATTATATTGGCATGAACTGAAAACTGGTAAAATAAGGACTTTCCTATGGTGGCAGGCAGTGACCAGTGGAGCACCTTTAGGGATCGGTGCTTGAATCCCCAGCTAATTACAATATATATCAAAGACAAGAGATAAATATTAGCTTATTTGTCACACGTACATCGAAACATACAATGAAATGCATTGTTTGCTTGAATGACCAATGCAGAGGAGGATGTGCTGGGAGCAGCTCACAAGTGTCACTATGCTTCCGACGCCAACATATCATGCCCACAATTTACTAACCATAACTCGTACATCTTTTGGAACCTAGAAGAAAACTGGGACCTTTGAAGGAGACCTACACAGTCGTGGGGGGTGGGGAGGGAGTGTACGAAGTCCTTGCAGCCAGTGGTTGGAATTGAACTGTTAACTACTGTGCCATACGTATCCAATCAATGATTGGATATGGTAACCAAGTGGTATATATGTTATCTGGTTGTGAATGTGAGTTAAAACTGATGCAAGGAAATTCAAAGTATTTTGGGGAAGCTGAGTGCACAAGCAGATGGCAGGTGTAGTATATATCAAGTTAACTGCTGGTGATATAAACAGAAGGACATTATTTAAATAGTAATGTTGATTACTAATCTTTGTACTAATTGTTGAAGATAGACAAGCAGGTGCAGCAAGAGTTTAAAAAGAGAGATATTATGTTGGCCTTCATTGCAGGAGACTTTGAGTACAGGAAAGGGAATGACATGCTATAGCCATCCAGGACCTTAGTGTAACCAAACCTGGAGCATCATGTGGAATTCATTTTGTCCAAGAAACTATTTAGTTGCCATTTAGCAAGCATGTTAAAAGACTGATTTCTGAGATGGCAGAAAGAAAGGGGGAAACAATTGGACTAACTAAGTTTGTATACACAATTGTTCAAAAGAATTAGAGGATTTCTCATTGAAACATACAAAATTCTGACATGGCTGCAAATACAGGATATGGGAAAGATGTTTCTTATAGTTTTGAGGGAGGTGTTTTGTTTAGAATGAAAGATTTAACTCGGGATATAATTTAAGATATTTATCTCAAAGATGTGAAATTTCTCCACTCGGAATGGTAAATCTGCAGAATTCTCTATTACACAAGGTAGTGAAGGCCATTTTGATGACTATACTTAAGTGGGTACATTGATATCGAGATAGGAGACATTAAGGAGAATGAGGAGAGAATGGGAATATAATATTGATGTATTGAACTGTAAAGCAGTCCATTCGTATACCTATTTTCCATGTTTCTGCAGAGAACAATGAGTGAGAGATATTGGTATCTGCTGGCGGCTAGTAAATTTCTTGTTAGTGATGTGAATGAGTTTGGAACTTGGCATAGTGAGGTATCGTGGGTCAAAATGGCTTAATCCACAGCAGTGCCATCTTGTGACATTTTTTTTACAGAATTTGACTATTATGCCTGAGAAAACTGATCTATTTTATTTATATTTTGTTAAGGTCTATGACATGATGCTGAAGGATGAGCAATTCTACCCCTCTTTCAGGCAAAATGCTCTTTATGTACGGATGTTGGCTGAATTGGACATGTTGAAAGATCCTAGTATCAGAGGATCAGATGATGGAGATTTGGGTATGAATAATGTGTTTGTGTACACAAAGTTTAAAGCTAGAGCAACCATTATTACATAACCGTATCACCTTACTGAAAAGTTTTAGCATTATATTCATAAGAAATTAGCTTTACATGAGATTCTGAATGAAAGCTCCATTTTATTAGGCTATTCCTTTATGTTCTGTCTGGTAATGGTTCTTTTAAATATTTTAATTCCCTGTCATATTCTGAGAGTTATTGATCACTACTTGCATATAGACATCTGTCTTGGTGATCTAAACTATATCATTTTGATGTTCATAACTGCTGCATTATCACTAATTAATGCCCATCTCTTATAAAAGTCATGTTAATGTGAAGTGGAAGCTCAAAGGTGGGTTTACATTAGCTTTATTGTCGAAAACAATTCACTGGTACAGGTCGACCTTCTAATATCTAGCACCATTGGGACCTGAGGAGTGCCGGATTAGTGACAATGCCGAATTACAGAAGGATCACATTAAACAATAGCCTCATCATACCTTTAAAATATCAAAGGATTCAAAGGTTCATTTAATGTCAGAGAAATGTATGCAATATATATCCTGAAATGCTTTTTCTTCACAACCATCTATGAAAACAGAGGAGTTCCCCAAAAAGTGAATGACAGTTAAATGTTAGAACCCCTAAGTTCCCCCCCACCGCGCGTAAGCGGCAGCGAGCAACAATCCCTCCCTCCCCACTGGCAAAAAATAAAGTGCACCCACTATCAGCACTCAAGCATGAGCTAAGCGATAGCAAAGACACAGACTTGCAGTTACCCCAAAGACTACGTTGTTCACCCAGTAGTTTGACATGCTGCAGGCTCTCTCTCTCTCTCCTAATAAGGGAGAAAGAGGTGACTCATGTAAATCAGTACAAGTTAGATAATAATGAAACAAAAATATTAAGTGGGTAGCAAGTGAAATTTTAATAAAGTAATATACTGTACAGGCACAGATAAAATAAAGGGTACAGGTAAATGTACAGGAATCAACTTATATAGAACAGTTGAGCACTTACACTTCTAAAGTGAGACGTTTAATATACCTTCAGGCAAAGCTACATGTCTGCAAGTGTGGAGCTGTCAGAAGCAGAAGTCAGAGAAAGGAGGTCTTCTAGACACCACATTTCATGCGACCGCCAGGCGTCCGGGGATTCGGTGCTGGCTCTTCCCTCTTCACTGGCAGTTACTGAGAGAATCCTCGTTAGTTTCTTTTCTTCTGCTTAGTAATATGTTTAAATTCAGCGGGTCACCACGTTTGATCTGAGGTCGTAGGCAGAAGAGAACGGAGCGCCGGCCAGGCGACGCTGGAGGGCAGTGCGCGACTGCCGGCAGGCGGGTGAGAATGCGGACTGACCTAGCACGCGTCAGCTCCCCCGCTGCTGGCGGGTGAGACGGGCATGTGCCGGGCGGCCGTGCCTCACGCAAATGATATTAATAAATGCAGGAAAACAAGCAGGAATTGCCTCTCTGCGCTTACAAGAGTGCGCCAACACGTGAACAGATCTAGTGCAACCGAACAAATGCACGACATATTGCTATGGTGTCCCGGAAAATTTGAAATCAGTGTGGATTATCAAAGGAACCGGATTACAGGTAGTCGGATTAGTGAAGGTCGACCTGTACAATTTTTCTGTGTTATTGAGCAAGAAGTACCGAGCAATTCAGTGGTTTGGTGTCATCTGTAGAGAGAGAAAAATAGCTAATATCTCAGGTCATCAAACTTTGTCAAAGTAGGAGAGAATGTAGAGTTGTAACTCGGTTAACTAAATTATGAAAAGAGAGGAGAGCAAGGAACCAAAGGTAAGGTCTTTATAAGGCAGGAATAATAAAAAGGCAGAATGAAGGGGAATGCAAATGACAGGTAAAGAGGTAAAAGATAGATGAAGAGGAGGTATAAATGGCAACAAAATATATTGTTCACATGTCCCATCCAAACAGGAAGCAGCTGTGAATTGTGTTGTAAAATCATTATATTCAGTCTTGACTTCAGAGGTTTATGAAGTTCCTAGTGTATAGTTCAGGAATTGTTTATTTGAATTCTACTAAGTTGTATGTAGTTAAATAAAAAGACCACCTTTCAATAGTTCCTTTGTAATAAATGTATTCTGTATCAATCTCTTTCCTGCCGCTGTATCACAGCTTCTTACTACTTCACCTCCCCCACCTATGTTGCATATTATATTAAGCCTCTTATATTTCTAATCTTAACACAATTCTGTTGGAAGATCATTCTTTAAATATGCTTCCCTACTTTACAATAGCCATGTCCACTGTCATTATTTAACTGAAGCTCTAATCTGCATTTTATTGTTCCCTTATCATTCAAGTTGATCACTTCTGTTATAACCCTCAGATCTGGACAGCCTTCTTAAGTTGTAGTGTTAAGAAATGAGCACAGCACTGCAGTATGAAGTTATAGTTTAGTCCTACCTTTCTTGAATTCCACCTATTAATAAAGCTGGTCATCCCTTGTATTGTCTCACCTTTCTGAAGAAACCATTCGAAGGTTTGTGAATACATTATAACATACTTGTGTCTGTTTTCCTATTTAAAAATATTTTGTTTAGGCTCGACTTCAGCACTCCCCTCTCCTTCTCAAACCTTACTCCCTCTGCATGCACTGCCCTCCACTCTTTCTGCACCAATCCCAACCTTACCATCAAACCCACAGACAAAAGGGGGTGCTATCATAGCACACTGACCTCTACCTTGCTGAGGCCAGACGGCAACTCTCAGAAACCTCTTCATCCCTACCCCTTTAACAGGACCCCACTCCAGACCATCAGAAAACTGTCTCCAACACCAGCACCAACCTCATCAACTCTGGAGAACTCCCATCCTCTGCCAACAAGCTCATAGTTCCCTTACCTTGCTCTGCTCACTTCTACCTCGTACCCAAGATCCACAAACCTGAATGTTCGGGTAGGTCCATTGTCTCCACCTGCCCCTGCCCCAATGAACTTGTGACCTTATACCTCGACTCCATTCTATCTCCCTTGTTTCATTCCTTTCCTACCTTCATCAACAGCTCTTCTTGTGCTCTCTATCTCCTCACTAACTTGAAATTCCCTGCCCTGACTGCCTCATTTTCATCATGGATGTCCAGTCCCTATACACTTAGGCCTTAAGGCTCTCTTCTCTCTTAGTAAAAGAAGCAACCAGTTCCTCGCCACCACCCTCTTTTGTATGGGAATATTGGTCCCCACCCTCAAGAATTTTTCCTTCAGCTCTTCCCACTTTCTTCAGTCTAACCATGGGCACCTGCATGAACCCCAGCTATGCCTGCTTTTTCATTGGCTATGTAGAGCAGTCCATGTTCCAAGCCTTCCCCAGTAATGTTCCCCAACTCTTACAGTGCTACAATGACAACAGCATTTGTGCTATTTATGCACCCATGCTGAGCTCATCAATTTCATCAACTTTGCCTCCAGCTTCTACCATACTCTTAAATTCATTTGGTCCATTTCTGATAACTCCCTCCCCTTTCTCAATCTCCTTGTCTCTATCTCTAAAGACAAGCTGTCGACTGGCATCTTTTATAAACCTACTGATTCCCACAGTTATCCTAACAATACCCCTTCCCACCCGGCCTCCTGTACAAATGCTATTCCCTTTTCCCAGTTCCTTCGTCTCTGCCGCATCTGTTCCCGGGATGTATATTTTCTTTCCAGGACATCAGAGCTGTCCTCTTCCTTCAAAGAACAGGGTTTCCCAACATTTCTGTTGCTCTCACCCACATCTCCTCCATTTCCCAAACATCTGCGATCAACCAATTTTCCTGCTTCCTTAACAGTGATAAAGTTCCTCATGACCTTACCTACTACCCCATGAGCTTCTGCATCCAACACATCATTCACCACAACTTTCACCATCTCCAAAGGGATCCTACCACCTAACTTATCTATCTCTTCCCACGCTCTGCTTTCTGTAGGGATATCTCCCCCCCCCCCCCTTGTCCAATTGTCCCTTCCCACTAACTTCCCTCCCGACGCTTATTTCTGCAAGCGGCTAAAGTGCTACACCTGCCCATCCAGTTCCTTGCTTCCCTCCATTTAGGACCCAAACAGCCCTTCCAGAGGAGGCAACACTTCACTTGTGAATCTGTTGGGATTGTCTACTGTGTACGGGACTCCTGATACAGCCTCCTCTACAGTGGCAAGACCAGCTGTAAAGTAGCAGACTGCTTCATTGAGCACCTCCACTCCATCCACCAAAAGTGGAACTTTCTAATGTCCAAACAACTAATTCTGATTCACATTCCCGTTCTGACGTGCCGGTCTATGGCCTCTTCTCGTGTCAATGAAGCCACCCTCAGGGTGGAGGAGCAATATCTTATATTTTATCTTGGTAGCCTCCAACCTGATGGCATGAATATTGATTTCTCCTTTCAGTTAAAAAAAAAGTCCTCCCCATCCCCTTTTCTATTCTCCACACAGTGGCTCATTACTCTTCTTACCTGCCTATTACTTCCTTGGATCTGCTCCTCCTTCCCTTTCTCCTAAGTTCATCTAAGGAAGCGTGGCTTTCAACTCCGAATACCAACTATTTTGCTGGCAAATGTACAGTCTCTGGTAAATAAAATCGAAGATCTCAGGGCTAAATTGTACCAGAGGGACATTAAAAGCTGTTGCATTTTTGTTTCACAGAATCTTGACTATCCCCACCATTCCAGATGTAGCAATACAGTATGACAGTTTCCCAATACCCCGCCAAGATAGGACTGCTGAGTCTTTCAAATGCAGAGGAGGTGCAGTATGCTTCATGATCAGCTCCTTGTGGTATACAAATACTACGGTGCTATCTCAGTCCTGCTGACCCAACCTTGAACATCTCGCAATCAAGTGTCCATTTTATCTGCCGCAGGAGATTTCAGCAATCACCTTGATAAGTGGTGTACATCCCCAACAGATACTTGTTGAACTGAGCAACGTAATCAACAGGCATGAAGCAGTGCATTCTGATAACTTCCCTGTGATTTTGAGGGATTTTACCCAGGCTAGCTTGAAAAAGTCTCAAAATAATTATTACCAACCAATCACTTTTAGTACCAGAGGAACCAACATACTGGATCACTGTTATACCACCATCAAAAGTGCTTATTGTGCTATCTCACACCCACTCTTTGGAAAGTCTGTTCACTTGGCTGTACTCTACTCCCTGAGACTGAAGACTGCAGTACCAGTAGTGTGGACCAAGAAGGTGTGGATAAGGGAGGCGCAAGAGCACCTACAAGACTGCTTTGAATTGGTAAACTGGACTGTATTCAGGGATTCAACTTCGAGCCTGAATGAGTATGCCACACTGTCACTGACTTCATTAAAACCTGTGTGGGTGAGTGTGCCTAGGAGAACAAACGGTACATAGCCAAATCAAAAGCTGTGGATGAACCTGGAGGTTCATAGTCTGCTAGATCTGTGGCATTCAAGTCTAGCAACCCAGATCTGTACAAGAAAACCAGGTACAACATGTGGAGGGCTACCTCAAGAGCAAAGGGAACAATTCTGAACACTGTTGGAGGCAGATTGGATGCATGTCATCTCTGGCAGGGTTTGCAGGCCATTACTTTCTACAAAGCGAAATTTAATATGAATGGCAATGATGCTTCACTCACAGATGAGCTCAACACCTTTTAAGCACCCTTTGAAAGGGAGAATAATACCAGCTATGAGCATCTCTACAGCACCTGGTGACTTAGTGAGCTCTGTCCCTGAGCCAATGTCAAGCTGTCTTTCAAGAGTACGAACCTTCGCAAGGTGACATGCCCTGATGGAGTACCTGGTAGGGCTCTGAAAACCTGTGCCAACCAACTGGTGGAGGTGTTCAAAGATATTTTCAATCCCTCATTGCTATAGTCAGAAGTCCTCACCTGCTTCAAAAGGGCATCAATTATACCAGTGTCCAAGAAGAGCAGGGTGAACTGCCTTAATGACTATCGTCCAGTAGCACTCACATCTACAGTGATCAATTACTTGGAGAGGTTGGTTACGGAAAGAATTAACACCTGTCTCAGCAAGAACCTGCACCCACTGCAATTTGCCTATCGTTACGATAGATCTACAGCAGATGCAATGTCATTGGCACTTCATGCAGCCTTGGACTGCCTGGACAATATAACTACCTATGTCAGGATGCTGTTTATTTACTAGAGCTGAACATTTAACACAATCATTCCTACAGTTCTCATCAAAAAGCTCCAGAACCTAGGCCCCTGTAGCTCCCTCTGCAAATGGATCCTCAGTTTTCTTACTGGAAGACCACAATGTGCATACTACTACTATTACGTCGACTCAGGCCTAGGGGGCCGGTGTCAGGCACGATGACGGACTCTCCACTTCTCCCTCTCCCTCATCAGTGTGTCCAGTTCATCTACATTAGCCGTGCCGCTGTCTTCTAGGAGCGTGTTGACCATAGTCTTGGAGGGTGCCCAGGGTGCATCCTCCCGTGCTTGGGCTCCCATATGATGAGTAGGCTGGCAGGTAGCTCGGAGTGGCGTAGACAGTGCCCCACGAGTTGCAGTCTTCTCGCCTTGATTTTAGTGGTGAGCATCGGTAGGTTGTTACAGAGCTTGACGTTTGTCATGTACTGTTGCCAACTCACGTCAAGAGCCATCCGGAGCATTCGTGTATAGCAACCATCTAGAGACTTTCGCATTGTCTTGGTGAGTGCCCACGTCTGGCATCCATACGTGAGAATGGACTCTATGACTGCTATGAAAATCCTCTTTTGAGGCCCTCTGGTCAGGCTCGACTTCCAGATTCCCTTCATGTCATTCATAGCCATCCACGCCAGTGCCTTCCGTATCTTTATGTCCTTCTCCGAACTCGTCATTCTTGACCCAAGGTACTTGTAGTCAAAGACTTTCTTAATGGTATCATTCTCTACGGACTTGAGAGTCCCTTCGTCACAGTTAAACACCATGTACTCTGTCTTTTTAGTGTTTAGGTGAAGTCCAACTTTATTGCACTCAATTTCCATTTTTGTCAGTAGCTGCTGTGCTTCCTCCATCTGAGGACTATGTCATCTGTAAAATCGAGATCTGTGAGTGCAACTGGTCTGACCCTTTTGGTTCACCATGGTTTTATGGTAAAACCAAGCTTGTTATGATCTCTGGTAGCTTGACGCAGACCGTAATCAAGGATGATTATAAAGATGTAGGGTGCCAGAGTGTCTCCTGGCAGCACACCAGCTAGGAGCTCGAACAGTGCTGTTTCTCCGTATGGTGATACAACTTTCGCCATGGTTTTGGTATAGCTGGACTCTATTGCTCTCAGTAGACGGTCTGGCACTCCGTAAGCTTTCCGGATCTTCAGCATTTTACCTCGGTGAATGGAGTCAAAAGCTTTGCGAAAATCGATGTAAGTAAGCACGGCTGGTAGGTTGTTCTTCTTAACTTCCTCGATGATCCTACGGAGAGCAAGTATTTGCATTACTGTTGTGTGCTTCTGCCGAAAACCATTCTGATTGAATCTTAGTGTAGGGTCAATGGCGGTGCGAATCCTGTTCAAGAACATCCGATTGTATAACTTTGCTAAGATGCAGGTCAAGTTGATACCACGGTAGTTATCTATCTTTGTGAGGGATCCAAACTTGGGGACTGGGGTAACGTTTGATAGTGACCACTGTTCTGGTTTGTCGCCTTTCATCAGTGCCGTATTACATATGTCCAGCAAGGTGTTGTCCAGGTCGCAGTTCTTCAGGACATCTGGTGGTATCCCATCTGGTCCAGTGCTCCTGCCCTGTTTGAGTGCATATTTGGCCGCCTTCAGTTCCTCAGTGGTGAATGGGCCATCATCAATGTCAACTTGCGTTAGTATCGTGGGTATGTCCTCTTCTTCTTCTGTGATCATTGGAGGGCTTCACAGCAGGTTCTTAAGGTGGGTAAACCATGTCAGGACACGGTCCTCCGCTGTTTTACCACTTATTTGACCTGATGGGGACTTCTTCCGTCTACCAATCTCATTGACTAGGCGCCATGCTTCTCCATGCTGCATGTCTTCATTAGCAGCTTCTATCTGTCTAATCCTGTCAGCTAGTTCCTCTTCCTTCAGTCGGTCGTAGGTGGCAAAGAGATTCTTCTTTGCTGTCTTGATCTTGTTTCTTAGCTCTTCTGCTTCGCTGCTTCTAAGTTTGGCATGACAAGCATTGACCACACTTCTTGCTGCGACGACGTCAGGATGTTTCGAGATCCGACTCTTCTTGATTCGCTTCACATTAGGCAAACTCTTTGTTGCATCTGTGTGTGCGTCTGTGAGCTGCTGATAGCGGTCGGTGGCAGTCTCTTCCTCCCCCCTGTCTAGTGGGTCGAAGCAATTTCTCACCTCCACTGTGTACTGGGCTTGAACAATAGGTTGTGAGGAGAATGCCTTCCAGTCTATCTTCTCCTTGGGACCTGTGGCTTTAGGTTGTCACAGGCTCAGTCTCACTTGCATTGACACTACTCTATGGTCAGAACTGACTGAGTTGAAGGTGCTGTAGGCATCTATATTGATCACACAATTATGCCATTTTGTTCTTACGAGGATGTAATGGAGCTGTTTCCTGTAGATGGAGGCTGTGCTTTCATATGTCCACAGTTTACCAGCTCGCTTCTTGAATTGTGTGTTGGCGGCAATGAGACTGTGTTCCTGGATGAAATCAACTAGATATTGTCCATTTCTGTTAGTAAAGTCTTGGTATGAGTATGGAACATCTTCGAGTCCAACCTGGGCATTAAAATCGCCGAGCGCAGCCAGGAAGTTATGTGCCGGTATTGAAGTAACAGTTTAGTGAAGTTTACTGTAGAAGGCCTCCACCACCTTCTCCTCGCTGCAGTTGTGCGGAGAGTAACAGATGATGACAGATGTCACCCGGTTTTCATCGAACTCTGCAGTAAGGATTCTGTCACTAACTGAGACTACGCCCCTCAGTGCCTTCTTCGCCTTGCTGTTCAACATCAGCCCTACTCCACCTTGTGCTGATATCGTCATCGGTTCTCTCCATGCGGACAATGTGCATGGATCAGTAATAACGTATCCACCTCCCCGTTAATCAACACTGGCGCACCTCAGGGATGCGTGCTTAACTCACTGCTTTGCTCCTTACACCTATGACTATGTGGCTAGGCACAGCTCAAATGCTACCTATAAAAATTTGCTGACGATACAACTATCATTAGCAGAATTTCAGATGGTGATGAGAAAGTGTATAGGAGCGAGATATGACAGCTAATTGAGTGACAGTGACTATATTTCATTGAGAGTTTGAGGAGATTTGGTCTGTCACCAAAGACACTTGCAAAGTTCTCCATGGAGAACATTCTAATTGGCTGCATCACCACCTGGTATAGGGGAGGGTGGTGGTGCAGGGAGGTACTACTGCACTGGATCGAAATACGCTGCAGACAGTTGTAAACTTAGTCAGCTCCTTCTTGAGCACTGCCTCCATAGTATCCAGGAAATCTTCAAGGAGTGTTGCCTCAAAAAGGTGGCATCCATCATTAAGGAGCTTCATCACCAAAATTGTGTCTTGTTTTCATTGCTACAATCAGGACAGAGGTGCAAAAGTCTAAACACACATTCAATGATTCAGGAACAGCTTCTTCCCCTCTGCCATAAGATTTCTGAATGGACAGTGAACCCATGAACATGACCTCATTACTTTTCAATTTCTATTTTTGCACTATGTACTTTATTTAACTTTTTTTATACTGTAATTCGTAGAGTCATAGAAAATGCCGCACAGAAACAGGTCTTTTAGCCCATTTTGTCCGTGACAGACCACTTAAACTGCCTATTCCCATTAACGTGCACCAGGACCACAGCCTCCATACCCCTACCATCCCTGTACTTATCCAAGGGACATTATGGAAAATCCTGGCAATTCTAGCCAATGTTTCTTACCCTCTGCATGCAAACTTGGCTCAACAGAGGAGCACTTTTAGTGATAGACTAAGACATCTGCACTTCTCCAAAGAGCGCTATATGAGGTCATTCTTACCATCGGCCATTAGGCTCCATAATGAGTCTACCTAGAGCCAGGGAAGTGACGATCCCTCCTGTTAAACTGTTGTGGAAACTTAATTTTTATTCTTTTTACTTCTCTTCTAATATTTATATCTGTGCACTTCTAATGCTTCTGTGACACTATAATTTCCTTTGCGATCTATAATGTATCTATCTAAATGTTGAAATTGTGCTAGCAGCTAGATTCACATTCTCACGACCCTCTGAGTGAAGAAGTTTCCCCTCATGTTTCCCTTAAACTTTTCACCTTTCAGCCTTAACCTATAACCTCTCACCCATCCACAATGGAAAAACCTTGCTTGTGTATACCCTATTGATACCCCCTCATAATTTTGGTATACCTCTATCAAATCATCTCTCAATCTTCTATATTCCAAGGAATAAAGTCCTTACCTATTCAATCTTTCCACATAGCTCAGGTCCTCCAGACCCAGCAACTTCCTTGTAAATTGTCTCTGTACTCTTTCCATGTTACTTACATCTTTCCTGTATGTAGATTACCAAAACTTTTACCGACTTATGAACCTGTATTCCCAGATCCCTTTGTACTACCACACTCCTCAGTGCCCGACGGTTCACTGTGTAAGACCTGCCCTGGTTGGTTCTACCAAAGTGCAACACCTTGCACTTGTCTGCATTTAATTCCATCTGCCATTTTTCAGCCTATTTTTCTATCTGGTTCAGATTCTGCTGCAGGCCATGATAGCTTTGGTGTCATCCATAAATTTGCTGATCCACTTAAGCACATTATCATTCAGATCGTTGATATAATAACAAACAACAATGGACCCAGTACTGATCCCTACAGTACTCCACCAGTTACAGGCCTCCTGTCAGAAAGGCAACTATCTACTCTGGCTTCTCCCACAAGGCCAATGTCTAATCCAGTTTACTACCTCATCTTGAATGCTGAGCAACTGAACCTTCTTGACCAGCCTCCCATTCCAGACCTTGTCAAATGCCTTACTAAAGTCCACGTGGACAACATCCACTGCCTTGCCTTAATCAACTTTCCTAGTAACTTCTTCAAAAAGCTCTACAAGATTGCTTAGACACAACCTGCCAGCCACAAAGCCATGCTGACTATCCTGAATCAGTCAATGTCTATCCAAATAATTATATATCTGGTCCCTCAGAACACCTTCCAGTAACTTTCCCACTACTGATGTCAGGCTCACTGGCCTGAAATTTCCAGGTTTATTTTTAGAACTTTTCTTGAACAGTGGAACAACATTGGCTATCCTCCAATCCTCTCGACTTCCCATATAGTTCTTCTATGGTGCGAGAGTCCCAATCAATATGTAGAAAGTTAAGATCACCTCCTATAACGTCCTTATGTTTCTTGCATCGGTCTGCAATCTCTCCAAATTTCTTTCTCTCAAACCCTCCAGTTGTTGGGTGGTCTGTAATATAGCTCCATTAACATAGTCACACTTTTCTTAGTTCTCACCCATAATGCCTCACTAGCTGAGTTGTCCAGCCTGTTCTAACTGAGCACTGCCGTGATATTTTCTCTGACTAGTAATGTCACCCCTCCTCCTTTAATCCCTCCCCCTCTGTCGCATCTAAAACAACTGAACCACAGAATATTGAGCTGCCAGTCCTGCCGCTCCTGCAACCACTTCTCACTAATGGCTACAAAATCATAATTAAGATGTTGTTCCATGCCCTGAGTTCATCTGCATTTGCTATGATACTTGCATTAAAATATAAGCAACTCAGGACATTAGTTGCACCATGCTCATACTTTTGGTTCCTGACTTTGTCTGAGGTCTTAACAATATCCATCTCCACAACCTCTCCACTAACTAACTGTTCTACCACTCTGGTTCCCACCCCCCTGCAACTCTAGTTGAAACCCCACTGTGCAGCACTAGCAAACCTCCCCGCTAAGATATTAGTCCCCTTCCAGTTCAGATTCAAACCATCTCTCTGTACAGGTCTTAGCTTCCTTGGAAGAGAGCCCAATGATCCAAAAATCTCCGATACCAACTCCTTAGCCACATGTTAAATTGTATAATCTTCCTATTTCTGGCCTCACGAGCAGGTGGTGTTGGTAGCAATCCTGAGATCAAAACCCTGATTCATTTCCACCCCTTTATCTTTTATACCCACCTAACTTCACCCATCTCCTTTGAGCCATCCTCCTTCCCCTCCCCTCAATTTTTTTATTCTGTCATCTTCCCCCTTTCCAGTCCTAAAGAAGGGTCTCGGCCCAAAACGTCAACTGTTTATTCATTTTCATTGATGCTGCCTGACCTGCTGTGATTCTCCAGCATTTTGCGTGTGTTGCTTTGGATTCAGTCCACCAAAATCTTTTGCATTACAGTTTTCTCCATTGAATTTAATTTGCTTTGTAAAGACACATATCACTAGTGAAGTTTGTCACAATCTCGTAATGCAGTAGCTAAGTGATTTTGAAATGTTAAACAGTTAATTGTTTAAACTAGATAAATTACAGGCATTTATCTAAAATAACAATACCCTTTCATGTCTTCATGTTTGTTATGATGTAGTTGTATGACACTTAACCCACTGAGTCCATGCAGACTCTCAGAGAAATCCCTTCAACCTCATACAACCATGCATTTTCCTATTACCTCTTCTTTCAAATGCCGATCGACTCCACCCTGACTATTTTACCATCCAGCTAAATTGAGTAATTTACATTAGCCAGTTATGCTAATCTTTGGGGCGTGGGAGGAAATTGTAATCTTTCTTTGTTAATACTTTGTGATTTTAGTGTATGACTTAGTGTGTTTCGTTGTTCCTTACTAAAAGATTGTTACTTTGATTTTTTTTTCCCTCTCCAGAGTCTTTCAATGGCTCTCCAAATGGTAGTTTAAATTCGGTAAGTTGTAAGAGACTTTTGCCTCACTGAGATCATGTGATGATATCACCTTTGTCTGTTTTTGCATAGAATAAAATAACCTAATTTCTATCTATTTGTCAATCCTGAAACTAAGCTATGGCTTTTACTTCTTTGTGCTTTAGGCAAAACTTGATAGCTATGTGGTTAAATTGCTTATGTCAGTATTTTAACATGAATCTCTATTTGTTTGGTCCAGTTTCATGTCAGAAATGAATGAACACTTGTATAATTGTGTTCCTTTGTATCAAACACCATGTATCAAATATTGTTGTTCCTGTTGCATACCCAACTTAGCAATCTTTTTCCTTTTGGGTGATGTTTTCAAAATAAGTTGTGGTTTGCCTTTAGATCAGTAATATTTTCTACAGATTAGTATTAGTATTTTCTACAGTTCCTGCCCATTAACTTAGCACCTAACTCCCTGAACTCGCTGAATTCATGTTTTATTTTTCCCTATTATTACGTATAGCATTCTACTGCTACCATAAAGGCAACAAATTTCATGACACATGCTGATGATATTAAGCTGATTCTTATTCTAATATGATCAGGTTCCATTTAAGTGAAAATTAAATAAATTTCAGAAAAGTAAATTAATGGTAAAGAAACCAGAGGTCTTCACTCTATCTTTCTCTTTGTGGGTATTGGTAATTAATGGTTGTTACTTTTGATAATCAAAACAAATTTCCTTGAAAATATATAATTTAGTGATAATTTGATTTTTTGTGTCATCCTGAAGGCTTTATCAATCATTATTTAGGTGGCATAAAGTATATGTGCATAATCAACTCGTGAGAATGAGCTGAGTTAAGCAGTTTGGAAAATAAGTTAATTTGAAATTTGTGTTGAAAAATTTGTATGTTTTCTTCTCTAGTCACTAGATGATCTTTCAAATGCCAGTTCTGAAGAGTCATTGCAACTTCAAGTAACTATTAGTGACACTGGTAAGTAAAAAGAAGCATATAGCCTGCAGATAAGTTAATTTGTACAAATCTAGTTATTTTATATGCATGTCACTTAACTATTAGATTTACTTCACAAATATAGCAAAATTTGCTGATGTATCAGATACATTATGATTTGTGTGCTCACAGAGCAGCTGCACTAGTTGAAATAATGCCTGTTGATTCAACAATGAAGCATTTTTGTTGAGCCAAACTTGAACAGTAACATAAGTACTTATACATACTGTACTCTTTATAGATTAGTGTATGAGTTGGTTATGTGTACAAGTGTATCAGTCACCAGATGCTAGAAGTCTAGAGAACACTTCGTTTTTCCTTGTAAATTCGGACTCCCTATTTAACAACAGAAAATATGTAGTGCTAATTGATGAATTTTCAGGTCATGTGCATTACTATTAAGCTTAAGTAAAACAAGGTTTATTTGTCAGGAGTTTGGTTGGCCTTTTTGGAATATGCTTTTCCGACTGATCTGTTAGCTCTTTGTGGCAGTAATTGAATTGGACAATGTCCTCTATTCTGAATATCATTCTTCCTTTATATGTTTACATTTCTGTTCATTTTTCACCATCTGTTATTTTCACATCTCCATATCTTCAAGGTGGTTTAACTTTACTGTGAGGGAAAGCTACTTTATAGTTTTTCAATTGATGTTAATTTGATTACAGAATATAAAGTCCTCTGTAGGCAACAGAATTTTTTTTATATAGTTTCATGGAAAAAGTTAGTGGGTTGCATGCATAATGAGTTGCCAGATATTTTCAAAGGTAACAGCTGTTTTCCATTGTCAATGTAAATTAAATACCAAGGAGTTTAAATATTTTGTTTCTATCCACATGGCAAACAGGCTGGTAGCAGTTTTTTCGTAGTGCTCATTTTGACTTGCACTGCTCAGATATTTAATTCAAGCCCTGCTCACCAGGCATTAAAGTAAACTATAGTTTTTCGCCAAAAATGTAGGTTTGGGACAATATCTGTGTGCTTTAAGTGATGTTGAAACAGTCATGTTTTTTCTTTGCATTTCTAATGCAAGAACAGCCTAAAATGTTTTTTTTCCTCAGACAATTGAATTTGCTTTTGAGTCATGTGTATGTTAAAGCCAATACTTGTTAGATTCTGTTATTATTTCAAGTCATCTAATCACAGTAAATATACAAGGTGATACTTGTCCACTGTATGCATAGCAATTGAGTAAGAGCTATCCAGCCTATTCCTAATTTCCACACTTATCTACCTAGTCCTATATGTAGCTCAAGTATGGATTCTAGTACCCTTTAAGCGCGATGGTTTCTTGTTCTACAGATCTTTATAAGTACATTCAAACTCCCATTACCCTCGAGGTGAAAATATATTGTCCATTACACCTTAAGACATTGGATCAGAATTAGGCCATTTGGTCCATAGTCTTCCTGTCATTCCATCATGGCCGAGTTATTATCCTTCTCAGCCTCACTCTACTGCCATCTCCCTGTAACCTTTGACACCCTGAAAAATCAAGAGCCTATCAACATCTGTTTTAAATATATTCAATGACTGGACCTCTATAGCCACCTGTAGCAATGAATTTCACAGATTCAGTACCCTCTGACAAAAGAAGTTCCTCCTAATCTCTGTTCTAAATGGACATCCCTCTATTCTGAGGGTGCATCCTCTGGTCTTAAATTCTTCCACTATAGGAAACATCTTCTCCACATTCACTCCATCTAGGCCTTTCAATATTTAACAGGTTTCAATGAGATTACCCCCTGCCCCCCAAAATCTTCAAAACTCCAGTAAATACAGGCCCAGAGCCATCAAATGCTTTTCATACATTAACCCTTTCATTCGCAAAATCATTTTTATGAACCTGTTCTGGACCCTCTCCGATGCCAGCACATCTTTTCTTAGGTAAAGGGCCCAGAACTTCTCATGTACTCCAAGTGTGGTTGACTAAAGCCTTATAAAGCCTCAGCATTACATCCTTGTTCTTGTATTCCAGTCCTCTGGAAATGAATGCTACCATTACTTGTGCATTCCTTACCACTGACTGAACCTACAAGGTAACCTTTAGGGAATACAGGTTTCCCCCGCCATCCGAAGGTACAGTGTTCCTATGAAATGGTTCGTAAGCCGGAATGTTGTAAAGCGAAGAAGCAATTACCATTTATTTAAATGGGAAAATTTTGTGAGCGTTCGCAGACGCAAAAATAACCTACCAAATCATACCAAATAACACATAAAACGAAAAATAACAGTAACGTATAGTAAAAGCAGGAATGATATGATAAATACACAGCCTATATAAAGTAGAAATACTTTTCCACAATCATTGCCTGCACTGTACTCTGTAGTGAAAATCTGACGCAAGCGCCGTCGGCAAAAACACGTCGCAAGCGCTCTCAGCAGAAAATCTCACGCAAGCGCTGTTGGCAAAAACACTGTCCAGTAACCTTTAAGCTAAGAAGCTGCCAAATCATACCAAATAACACGTAAAAATACACAGCCTATATAAAGTAGAAATAATGTATGTACAGTGTAGTAGTATCACTTACGGGAATTGGGAAGACAGCGCCGAGTACACTGATGATGGTGTGTTAGGCTGAGTTGTTGGAGGATGGGGTGGTGCAGTGACCCTCACCCTCCGGGCCGCCGACCGATACGGATCTGCAAAGAATGCAGGGGTACAGTGGTAACCGGGAGGCACACAGCACATCTTTAAGAAAAAGGCCGAAATAAACATGCTAATTAATTATGTGCCGCCCGGCATGTAATTGTCGGCCCAGATCAGAGGCGATTACCGATTGTGTCGCCTCTGATCTGGGCCAACATTTACGTGTTGGCGGCACCTAATTAATTAGCTTGTTTATTTCAGCTTTTTTCTTAAAGACGTGCTGTGTGCCTCCTGGCTACCGCTGCATTCTCCGCGAATCAGTATCTGTCCGCGGCCTGGGGGTTGGGGTGGTGGGACACTGGGGTGTCACTTCATCATTGTCTGTTTCCATTAGGGTAGGCAAGTCATCTTCTTCTATGTCTGCCCGCCTCAATGTCGAAGGTGGAGGTTCATCATCTGCTGTGGCTGATGTAGAAGGCTTGAAAAACGACAGTATGCTTGACTGCTGAGCCTTGCGCATTTTGCTATCATACAGTTCTTTGTAAGCACTCAAACCATCCTGCAAATATGCCCTAAACCGACGTACCCTTTCAAAATTAAAGTCGTACTTTATCATTGCAGCGAAAATGTCACGCAGTTGCTTCACGTTCAGTTCCTGGACAACTTCACTTTCGGTCCATTCACTACTGCATTTGGTTTCGATTGTTATCCTTTCCTCTTCCAATTGCATCAGCTCTTCATCTATCAGTTCTTGGTCATGGGATGCCAAAAACTCTTCAACATCATCTTCGTCAACTTCCACAAGCCAAACTCACTTTGTCCTTGCTTCGTTCACCACGATCGAAACGCTTAATTATGTCTAGTTTTACACTAAGTGTAACACCCTTAGAGCTCTTTTAGGCTTTTCCGATACCTTAGAACTCACCTTGCTAACAGATGCTCACAGGCACGTGTTTAAGCAATGCCAGCGAGAATGCTGTTCCGAATCCGGGGGAGGAGCGGCTGCTCAGGTGCACGCTGATTTTTTTTTCGCGTGCTGCCTTTTTTTGTAACAGTGAAAACACCTTCTGTTAGCGAAAACAGGTAACTAATGTGGGTCTTTCATAACAGTGAGGTTTCTTAAAGCAAACGTTCGAAAAGCGGGGGGCACCTGTACTGCACAAGTACTCCCAACTCCCTTTGTTCCTCTGATTTTTGAATTTTCTCCCTATTGTGTATGTGGCCTGGTTACACAACAATGCTATTAATTAAAAAACGCTGGATATGTGAGCTAAGGTTCATGGTTCTTTACTGGCAGAAACCGAACTCGGCACACACGTACAGATCAACACGTGCCTAATAGCGCATGCAATGACGTGTTACTAAAACATAAAGTAGTCCCTTATTATAATGTAGGCTATACGGTACACTCCTCCCCTTTTATTTTAATTGTGTATCAACTTTTTTTTACTGGGGCAGTATGATAAACAAATATGTTTATCCTTAACATACAAACGCCTACTATTTGTTTACTTAGTAACTTAATATCAAATTATAACAAAGTTACATAATAATATCAAAGTATAACAAGCCTTTTTTTTTTACTTTTGGTCTAAGATCCATTTATAATTCAAGTCTCTGGGAAGGGGTGGGGAGATTCTCTAGATTGTCCGGCACTGAAGCAAATCGGTCTTCACTCTATTGTCTGGAATAAATTAAACAATCCACAAATTGGCAGGTTCCAATCATAAAGAGTAGTCACCTCCAACTTGGAAAGATGACGAAAGCAAAGTGAAATCCGCAAAAAGGTGAATGTTATTCTTAAAAATATGTACAATCATCAAAACTGAGGTGACATTGGAAAGTGTCTTCAAATAGCATGTTCTTCAGTCTGTCAATAAACTTGCTTGTTTTAGTACCAATTTCCATATAAAAGTCATGAAAAGTTGACCTCTGAGCACGGAGTTAAGAAGATGTGCGCCTCCAACTTGCTAACAGCTCTAGGCAGCAGATCGCCTCCGTATAATGAAGTCTCCTTTGTGCAGCTGTCCTAGATATATACGTATTTTTGTGCTATCACTTGTCTTCCTTACCCATATCTCATTTGTTCCAACTGAGCTAATTGCACAGCCAATCTTCATATTCTCCTTAGATTCCAAATAGATAGCCTGACCTTTTAGAGCCTGACATCTCTTATCATAATTTAACTTTCCATCTTCTATTCATGCTTCATATCTTTGTGCTGGTGATTCAGCAGGAGTGCTGGGAAGATACTCAGGAGAAGACTGAGATTTTGGTCTTTTCAGAGATTTAAGCTTATTGAGAGTTCACATATCTTCCATTATCTGTTCATCTGTTAACAAGTAATTTAACTGTGCAGATGCAGGTTTTCGTCTTTTGTCTGTAATTGGAACAGGGTCATTAGGTCTCCTCCTTAGTTTCCTAGTCATTACTGGCTTTACCTCCATAGAATCTCCTGTGAGTTCCATTGTTAGCCTTTCATTCTCAATCATCTTTTTCTTTTCTTCTAACTCAATCTTTTTATCTTTAAATTCCTTCATTGCAGCTTTCTTCTCTTTAATATAATTCCTTTTCACTTGTTCTGTTTCCAGTTGCAGAAAAAAGCTCTGCATTTCGTATTCTTTCCTTGTATTGTTGATCTAGTTTCTTCATCCTTTTCTGTTATTCCTCAAAGTGCCTTCCTGTAACTGCTGTAGCTGTCTTTTGAGAGATGCCAATTTCTCCTGGTACATCTGATCTCTTACTTCCAGGTAGTCTTCATCATCCTGCTTATTGGCAATATCTGTCTCCCTTGTATTCTCTGTATTTTCATCCGAGTCACAGCCACGGATACTGCGTTGGTCCTCATCGTCGACGCTGTCTAGCTCCTCCTCGTCATTGTGATAGTCAACAATGGGTGAGAGGAGAGCTGCGGACATCTTCCCCGCCGAGCTGCCCTCCTTTGTTGATACATCTAGTGCCTTGATAGTGTGCCAATCCAACTGGATTTTCCTGAGTCATTCACGTCCCAGAAACAGTGGTCCTCCATTTTTCAGTACATAGAGGTTCAGCTGCTGTGTTTTGTCTCTGTAGGTCACTGTCACTTTAATTTTACCTTTTACTTTCTGTCCTGCGTAAGTCTTTAGCAGTAGTTCAGTTCCTTTCAGAGGTATGTGAACAAACAGTCATTTGTAGTCGTGTTCTGAGATCACCGTTAAAGCTGAGCCTGTGTCCAACTCCATTTTCAGTCTCACGGCTGCCACTTGTGGAGTGATCCTTATTACTCTTCAATCATCTGTCTCTTTCACGCTGTGAAGTTGCAGACAAGACAATTCACTTTCATCTGAGTCATTTTCATCAGAACTGCTTTCTTCCATTTTGTGTACATTGTTGTGTTTTCCTTTCTGCGGTTTCTTGTTTCTCTGTATTTTGTCCTTTTTCTGCTGTTTACTAGCTTTGCATACTCTGCCAATGTGGCCCTGTTTGCCACAGTTTCTGCATTCTTTGTCTTTAAACCAACAGCGATCAGGGTCATGTGACATGTTCCCATAACGGTAACATTTCTTTCCTTCATTTCTGTTCAGTGACATTTTATTTGTAGCATATTCAGAGATTTTTATTGTATCTCTGAAGCATCCCTTACTGCGCCTTCTCTAATGTAAGGTCTTTTTCACCCAGGAGCTTCTTCTCTGTGGTTTCACAGTGCATGCCACACACTAACCTGCCCTTCAATACGTCTGATAGACCAGCTCCAAATATTTTTTTTTAGATTATGAAGACATGCAGTCCTCTTTTATTGTCATTTAGTAGTGCATGCATTAAGAAATGATACAATATTTCCTCCGGTGTGATATCACAAAACACAGGACAGACCAAGACTGAAAAAACTAACAAAACCACATAATTATAACATATAGTTACAACAGTGCAACAATACCGTAGCTTGATGAAGAAGTCCATGAGCACAGTAAAAAGTTAAAAGTCTCTCAAATGTCCCACATCTCACGCAGACGGGAGAAGGAAGAAAAACTCTTCCTGCCATACATCACAGTCCGACTCTGAGTCATCCGAAAACTTCGAGGCTCCGATCAGCTCTCCAACTCCGCGTACTGAGCGCCATCTCTATCCGAATGATTCGACCTCAATCTCGGTCGCCAACAGCAGGCAAAGCTGAGGATTTTGAGGCCTTCCCTCTGAAAGGTTCTGGATCGCGCAGTAACAACAGCAGCAAACTAGCGTTTCAGAAATTTCTCCAGATGTTCCTCTGTGCTTTCACGTCCGTCTCCATCAAATCAGAATTGTCCACGGCCCCTATTTAACTGATACAATATCATTTTTCACTGGAGGGCAGCGTGCTTCTCTCTCTCCTCCTGCAATATTGACAATGTTCTGATAATTAGCGCAATTCAGCACAATATTCAGAAATGCTTTCATTTTTGCTCTGATTCCATTTGTGAAATTTAAATCTTTCAGCAATGACAGTGGTTTGGGATTTAAAAGCTGTTAGAGAGTGTCTACTATTTCTTGAACGTTTTGTCAGCTGGCTTTTCAGGGGTTAACAAACTCCATAGCAGCCCGTATGTTTTTGCTCCTATAATACTGAGTAAGACGCTGGCTTTCTTTTCATCATTAACACCATTAGTCTCACAAATAACTCCTCTCTCTCAATGTAAGTTGCCCAGTCTTTAATGCCACTATCAAATGCTGTAATGATTCCAATCATCGCCATCTTTGTTATGTTAATTTAGGCCCGTTTCCCCCTTGTTTTCTTTTTGATGCGTGTGTCCTTTTTGCTAGCACCACGAGCGCACTCCGTTTAGATGCATGTGTCGCTCCTTTTTATCTCCCTTCTTTCTTTTCTTTTTAAATCTTTTTGGTTTTCAAAATTATAATCTCAATAACAAAGTTCGTATAAAGAGATTGGAATAATCTTAATCAGCATATACAAAAAAGATTTTAAGTAACATAGATATAATAGACTTCCAAACTCATAATGAAATTAGTCATAAAAAAGAAATAAAAAGAAAAAATATATAAACAAAAAAAATCCCCAAAAGAAAAAGAAAAAAAAACCCAAAAAAAGAACAAAACAGAGCTAGACCAATATCTTGTATCAGACACGTTCAGTAATGTTGTCAACTCTGCTCCTCTAATCATATAATTTAAGTTTAAAAAAAAAAGATTTGGAAAGGTCAGATTACATCATATGAAAATGTTGCATAAAAGGTTTCCGAGTTTCTTCAAATTTAACCGAAGGGTCAAAAATATCACTTCTAATTTTTTCTAAATTTAAACTTAATATAGTTCGAGAAAACCATTGGAATGTAGTTGGAGGATTGATTTCCCTCCAATTCAACAAAATAGATCTTCTCGCCATTAAAGTGACAAATGCTATCATCCAACAGGGTGAAGAAGACAAAGATCTATGTTCTACCATTGGCAATCCAAAAATTGCCATAATAGGATGGGGTTTTAAATCAAAGCATAGAACTGTTGAAATAATATCAAAAATGTCTTTCCAATATTTTTCCAAAAGAGGACAAAACCAAAACATATGAGTTAAAGAAGCCACCTCAGTGTGACATCTATCACAAGTAGGGTTTATATGGGAATAAATATGAGCTAGTCTATCTTTGGACATATGGGCTCTGTGTACTACTTTAAATTGTATTAATGTATGTTTAGCACATATAGAAGAAGTACTAACTAATTGAAAAATTTTATCCCATTTCTCTATAGGTAGACAAAGTTGAAGTTCCCTTTCCCATTCATTTTTAATTTTATCACATATATCTGGCTGTAATTTCATAATTATATCATAAATCATTGGTATTAATCCCTCCTGCAAAGGGTTTAAACCTAAAATTTTATCAATAATGCAAGTAGGATTTAAAATCGGAAAGGTAGGCAACGTAGTATATAAAAAATTTCTAAATAAATATCTTAAAAAAAATGGAATCTGGGCAAATCAAATTTCTCAGATAACTGCTCAAAAGACACATAACAGTTATCCAGAAATAAATCACGAAAACATATTATACCTTTCGTTTTCCATATCAAAAAGGCTTGGTCCATTACCGAGGGTTGAAAAAAGAAATTAGATATAATAGGACTTGATAACATAAATCCATTCAGGCCAAACAATTTACGAAATTGAAACCATATTCGCAATGTATGTTTAACTATAGGGTTAAACATTTGTTTATTCAATTTACATAGTACAAAAGGCAGTGAAGTTCCGAAAATGGAAGCTAAAGAAAACCCTAGTACAGAGTGGCCTTCAAGGTTTACCCAATATGGGCTTGGAGTTGTATTCCAGTCTTGCGTCCAAAATATTAAATATCGAATATTAATTGCCCAATAATAAAATCTTAGGTTAGGCAATGCCAAACCACCCTCTTTCTTAGAATTCTGAAGTATTTTTTTTTATTTTGCCATATATAAGAGGAAATTTTAGAACCAATAGTATCAAAAAAAGATTTAAGAATGAAAATTGGTATCATTTGAAATAAATATAAAAATTTAGGTAACATAATCATTTTAATAGCATTGATTCAGCCAATCAATGATAGAGACAATGGGGACTACTTAGTAATCAATTGTTTAACCTGATCAATTAATGGCAAAAGGTTAAAATTGAATAGATCCTTATGTCTCTTTGTAATTTTAACTCCTAAATAAGTAAAATAGTCATTAGTCACTCTAAATGGAGATTTCTATAAGTGGGAACCTGCATGTTTAATGGAAAAAGTTCACTCTTACCGAAGTTCAGTTTATAACCAGAAAAACTACTAAACTGGGCAAGCAAAGTTAATACTGCCGGAATAGATTTTCCTGGGTTAGAAATATATAATAGTAGATCATTTGCATATAGTGATAATTTATGAGTCTCATTTCCATGGGTAATGCCAAATATATTAGGGGAGTCATGATTGGCAATAGCTAGCGGTTCCAAGGCAATAGCAAATAGTAGTGGACTAAGAGGACAGCCCTGCCTAGTACCACGGAATAGATGAAAAAGAGGTGATCTTTGATTGTTAGTAAATACCGAAGCCAAAGGGGTAAGATGTATCAGTTTAATCCAAGATATAAATATCGAACTAAAATTAAATTTCTCAAGGGTGTTAAATAAATATGTCCATTCAACTCTGTCAAAAGCTTTCTCAGCATCCAATGAAATAACACATTCTGAAATTTTGGGTGAAGGCGTATAAACAATATTAATCTAATATTAAAAAAAATAACGATTTTTAATAAATCCAGTCTGATCAGCAGAAATAATTTGAGGTAATACATTCTGCAATCTCATTGCCAATATTTAGAAAAAATCTTAGAATCCACATTCAGCAAAGATATAGGCCTATAAGATGCACATTCAGTAGGGTCCTTATCTTTTTTAAGAATTAGGGAAATGGAAGCTCGATAAAAAGATTGTGGTGATTTACCTATAGATACTGCATCCCTAAAAACACTACATAGCCAAGGAGTCAGTGTAGTAGAGAAACATTTTAAAAATTCCACTGTAAATCCATCTGGGCCAGGTGCTTTACCTGAGTTCATCGAAAAAATAGCGTTCTTTATTTCTTCTACTGTAATAGGTACATCTAGTTTTGAACATTCATTAGATGATAAGTTTGGAATATTCAATTTCTTTAAAAATTCATACATTATAGTAGAGTCATCAGGAAATTCTGATTGATATAAGGAGGTATAGAATTCTTGAAAAGATTTATTAATCTCGTCATGGTCAACTGTTAAAGTGCCATCTTTTTACGAATCTTAAGAATCTGTCGTTTAACCGACGCCGATTTCAATTGATTAGCTAAAAGTTTCCCAGTTTTATCGCCATGTATTTAAAATTGACTCTTAGTTTTGGTTAATTGACTTTCAATTGAAGATGATAATAAGAGATTATGTTCCATTTGAAGTTCAACTCTCTGTTTATAAAGTTCCTGATTAGGAGCTATAGAATATTTCTTATCAACTTCTTTAATCTTGTCAACCAGTTTAAGTATTTCCATATTAGTTTGCTTTTTTAGTCCGACAGTACATGAAATAATTTGTCCACGAATATATTCTTTAAAAGTATCCCAGAGTGTCCCGTTGGAAGTATCCTCTGTGGAATTCATTGTAAAGAAAAACTTAATCTGTTCCTCAATAAACCTAACAAAATCTGAATCTTGAAGCAAAGTGGTATTAAATCGCCATTGTCTAGAATTAATAAATGTATCCCTTAAGTTAATAAATAATTTCAACGGTGCATGGTCAGAAATAATAATAGAATCATATTCGCAACCAGTAACAAGAGGGATTAATTGAGAGTCGATTTAAAAAAAAATAGTCAGTTCTTGAATAGTGTTGATATACATGTGAAAAAAATGAGGGGTTTTTCTCATTCGGATGTAATAATTTCCAAATTTCTGAGATTCCAGAGTCGGTCATAAAAGAGTTAATAAGGGTGGCTGATTTGTTCGGAAGTACTTGATTAAACTTGGATCTATCCATCAAAGGATTTAAACAACAATTGAAATCTCCACCCATAATCAGCACATAGTCATTTAAGTTAGGAAGAGATATGAAGAGATTCTTAAAAAAATCAGGAGAGTCAATATTTGGAGCATAAACATTAAGCATAGCAACTTTTTTGTTAAGTAGCAAACCAGTAATCAACAAAGATCTGCCATTAGAATCTGAAATCGTCTCATAGCGCAGAAATGAAATTGACGGATCTATAAAAATAGAAGTGCCTTTTACTTTAACCTGTGAATTCAAGCGGTACTGTTGGCCCTTCCAGAATCTAAAAAAATGCTGATTATCCTCTTTCCGGACATGAGTTTCTTGTACAAAAATAATATGATCATTCATCCTATGGAATACTTTAAAAATTTTCTTCCGTTTAATCAGGTGGTTTAAGCCATTTGTATTCCAAGAAACCAAATTGATAGTCTTATCCATCGTAATGAGCTCGAGTATAAGGTATGTAAAGGGTTAACCAGAGTACAGACTCATGACCCCAGAAGAGGAAAAAAAGGTCCAAAGAGGAACTGGAAGTCACGACATTTCAGACATTTTGGTAGTTTCAGGTCAGGCCGTTTAAAAAGCAAAAATGAAATAAAAATAAGAACAAAATACCACCCACCTCCCACAAAAACCTAGAAAGAAGCCAGACAGTGGCCAATGCTAAATCTAAAGCTAATCCTAACCCCATCTTTCCAGAAGGCAACCCAAAAGAAATATGTTTATCAAAAAAGATACCACCCATATTAAAAAAAGTAAAAACTAGCTATAACAGTAAGAAACATCTTACAACGTTTATAAGCATCAAATAGTTCCTTCCTACTCATATTTCGGAGAACATCAAACGTTAGATCGTATTACTATATTAATTTTTCATATATAAATGACCGGAAGTGACGTTAGAGACAGAGGATTCTGAAAAGAAGAAGAAAACAATCCATTTTAAAATATAATACTCCAGTAACATTTCAGAAAGAAAACAAGCATTAAAATTGTAACTAAATAACTTTCAAAAGGTATTAAGAGTAAGATATACAAGATCACTAACAGAAAAGCATAATATCATTTAACAATATAAAGCGAACCTACACTGCAAGATCAAGGGGAAAAAACCCTCGAACTATACAAATCAAAGACGAGAGAGAAAACGAAATGATACATTAATTAATCCTCCGCAGAGGGAGGCAGATCATCGAAATAACTTCAGGCTTCCATCGGATTTTTAAACAGGCTACGCGAGTTGTCCGGCATAACCACTGTCAGATGGGCTGGAAACAATAACGCTATTTTATAGCCCCGATGATAAAGTTCTGCCATCTGTGGTTTAAAAGCCATCCGTTTTTTCAGTACGTCTTGGCTGTAGTCCTCAACAATTCTGAACTTGAATTCTTGAAATTCGATCATACCTTTCTCCCGAGCAGCTCGAATAACTCATTCCTTATCATGGACATAATGAAACCAAATAATGGTCGGTCTCGGTCTGGCCAAGTTCTCCGGATTAAAACGAAATGAACGATGTGCACGATCTATTAGTGGGGGCTCCTCCAATATATCGGTGCCAAACACATCCATAAGCAATTTAGAAAAATATTTGGTAGGATCTCCCGTCTCAGCATCTTCAGGAAAACCGATTATTCGCAAATTCTGTCGTCAGGAGTGATTTTCAAGATCGATAGTTTTAGCTTGATAACGTTCCAATTGCTGAGTTACTGAAGTTAAACTTCCTTCAAGAGCTTCAATTTTTTTTTTATCTCTTTTGCGGCCATCTTCATCTAGTTCCGAGATTCTGACTTGACGTTGATTAATTTCACGTCTGAATATTCTTGATTCTTCTTTCATCGACTTCAACACTTCTTCAATTGCAGTGAGTCTTCGATTAACTGTATCTTCTAGAAGTTTCTTCATTAGTTCCATAGTTATCGGATCTTCCTTCGATGTTCCAGAATCACCATTTTTTTTCCCATTCCTGCCGGAACCTTTGCCTTCTTTAACTTCTCGTGCTCTGGTATTCATTTTCAGTAAGTAAAAGCCATAGTTCAATGATATAAATGCGATATAAATCGATTATTGTAGGTATAGATAAAGTGATTAAGAGTGGTTACATGTAAGAGAGTAAAGGGTACGGAGTGATGCCAAAATACAGCTCACTCCATGGGTCCCCTGCTGGAAAGTCCATCTCCCTTCCGAGATAGGCAGACCCTCAGCCCCGGTGGTCTCGGCGGGACGTGCTGCGGCTCCGACTGTATTTCTTGGTCTCCCAATGTTCCCAACTCCAGCTGTGCTCCCGCTTGCTTTCAGACTCGCAGCTTCGCTCTGCCTCCTTCTCCCGCTCCTTGGCTTGTTCCTTGCGCTCTTCCTCCGGGTGTCATTATCAACTAAAACCCAGCGTTCCGATAAGATGTAGGTTCATTAACCTCGTCGCCAATTTGTTGTGTATGTGGCCTGGTTACACATCAATGCTATTAATAAAAACGCTGGAGACTGGAGCTAAGGTTCATGGTTCTTTACTGGCAGAAACCGAACTCGACACACACGTACAGATCAATATGCACCTAATAGCACATGCAACCACGTGTTACTAATACATGAAGTGGTACCTTATTCTACTGTAGGCTATACGGTATACTCCCCTTTTAGAAAATATACCTTCACTCCTACCAAAGTGAATGACCATGCACTTAGTTACTCTATATTACATTTGCCACTTCCTTGCTCATTCTCCCAATCTAAATCCTTCTGCAGACTCTGCTTTCTCAACACTACCTGCCCCTCTACCTACCTTTGTATTGTCTGCAAACTTGGCCAGAAAACCATCAATTCCATCATCTAAGTCATCAATATACAATTTGAAAAGAAGCGGCTCCAACACAGACTCCTGCGGAACACCACTAGTCACCAGCAACCAACCAGGAAAGTTCCCACTCCTTGCCTCCTACCAATCAGCCAATCTTCTTTCCATGTTAGTAACTTTTCTGTAATACCTTGGGCTCTTATCTTGGTAAATAGCCTTATGTGCAGCACCTTGTCAAAGGCCTTCTGAAAATCTAAGTAAACAACATTCACTGACTCTCTTTTGTCTATCCTGCCTGTTACTTCCTCAGATTTCTATCAGGCAACATTTCCCCTTAAGGAAACCATGCTGACTTCGGCCTATTTTATCATGCACTTCCAAATACCCTGAAACCTTATCCTTAATAATGGACTCCAAGATATTCTCTGAAGCCAGGCTAACAGGCCTGTAATTTCTTTTTTTCCTGCCTCTCTCCTTTCTTAGAGAGGAGTGAAATTTACGATTTTGCGGTCCTCCAAACCATTCCAGAGTCTAGTGATTCTTGAAAGATTGCCTCTAGAATCTGTTCAGCTATCACTTTCAGAACCCTAGAGTCTATGTAGTCCATCTGGTTGGGGTGACTTATCTATCTTCAAAACTTTCAGCTTTCCAACCACCTTCTCAGTAATAGCAACTGCATTCACTTCTGCTCCCTGACATTCTTGGATTTCTGGCATACTGCTAGTGTCTTCCAGAGCGAAGACTTGACAAAAATACCTATGGCTGATGAACTTCTTTATCATTAATTTCTACCCTTCCAGCGTTATTTTCCATCGGGACAGTATCCACTCTTGCCTCCCTTTTACTCTTTATATCTCTGAAAAACACGTTTGGTATCCTTTTTTATATTATTGACTAGCTTACCTTCACATCTCAGCTTTTTTTCTCCTTATGTTTTTGTTTCAGTTTCTTTCTTCTGGTTTTTAAAACCTACCCAATCCTCTAACTTCCCACTAATTTTTGCTATATTACAAGCATTCTCTTTTCCTTTAATGTTGCCTTCACTTCCTTTGTTACTATGGTTGCCTCATCCAACATTTAGAATAATTCTTTGTCTTTGGGATACATCTGTCCTGCGTCTTTGGAGTTGCCCCAGAAACTCCAACCATTGCAGTTCTGCGGTCATCCCTACTAGTGTCTCCTTCCAGTTATCTTTGACCAGTTCTTCCCTCATGCCTCTGTAATTCCCTTTACTCCACTATCATACTGATACAACATACTTTATCTTCTCCTCCTCAACCTGCAGGCTACATTATATCATTACCTCCTAATGATCCTTTAGCTCCCCAATCAAATCTGGTTCATTACACAACACTCAATATAAAAGTGAGCTCAACCACAAGCTGCTCTAAAAAGCCAACCTGTAGGCATTCTACAAATTCCTTCTCTTGGGATTCAGCACCAACCTGATTTTCCCAATCTCCCTGTAGATTGAAATCCCCAACGACTGTGGTAACATTGCCATGTTTACATGCTTTTTTTTAATCTCTGGTAATTTGTATACCACATCCTGGCTGTAGTTCCGAGGCTTGCATCGCACTCCCACCAGGCTCTTTTTACCCTGGTAGTTTGTTAACTACCCACATCTTCTCATCCTACCTCACCTCTTTCCAAGGATTTAATTTCATTGTTTTACCAAATGAGCTACCCCACCCCCTCTGCATACCTGCCTATCCTTTTGATACAGTCTGTGTCCTTGGATGTTAAGCTGCCAGCTATGATCTTCTTTCAGCCACGGCTCAGTGATGCCCTCAAGGTCATACCTGTTAATCTCTAAATGCGCTACAAGGTCATCTACCTTATTTGTACACTGCATACATTCAAAGAGTCTGAGTGAAGAAGGCAAATGCAATGTTAGCTTTCATTTCAAGCGGTCTAGAATACAAGAGCAGGGATGTGATGCTGAGGCTTTATAAGGCACTGGTGAGGTCTCACCTTGAGTATTGTGAACAGTTTTGGGCTTCATCTAAGAAAAGATGTGCTGGCATTGAGGAGGGTTCAGAGAAGGTTCAGAAAAATTTTCTGGGAATGAAAGTTATCATACAAGGTATGTTTGATAGCTCTGGGTCTGTACTCACTGGAATTTAGAAGGATGAAGGGTGGATCTCATTGAAACTTTTCGACGGTTGAAAGGCCTATACAAAGTAGATGTGGAAAGGATGTTTCCCTGGTGGAGAGTCTTGGACAAGGACAGAGCCTCAGCATAGAGTGGTGTCCATTTAAAACAGATGTGAATTTATGGAATTTGTTACCACAGGCAGCAGTGGAGGCCAAGTTATTGGGTGTATTTAAGGCAGAGCTTGATAGGTTGATTGGGCGTGGTATCAAAGGTTACGGGGAGCAGGCCAGTGAGTGGGGTAGAGGAGGGCAATAAAGTGATCAGCCAGGATTGAATGGCGGAGCAGACTCGTTGGGCCAGTTGGCCTAATTCTGCCCCTATGTCTTATGGTCTGAAATATAACACCTTTAGTCCTCTATTCATCATGCTTTTTGATTTTGTCTCTATATTATACTTTAACTTATCCCACTGTCTGTTATCTGCCTGTCCTTCCTCACAGTCTCACAACACGTTGCATCTACTTGTATGCCAACTGCCCAATCCTCAGCCATATCACTGGGTGATTTCCATCTCCCTGCCATATTAGTTTAAAGCCTCCCCAACAGCTCTAGCTAGCAAACCTGCCCACAAGAACTTGGTTTCAGATGTGACCTGTCCTTTTTATACAGGTCATTACTTCCCCAGAAGAGGTCCCAATGATCCAGGAATCTGAAATCCTGCCTCCTGCACCAATTGCTCAGCCACGCATTCATCTGCCAAATCATCCTATTCTTACCCTCACTGGTGCATGGTATAGGCAGCAATCCAGAGATTATTACCCTGGAGGTCATTCTTTTCAGTTCTCTATTTAACTCCCTATATTCTCTCTCCAGGATATCCTCCTTTTGAATCCTCCATATTCTCCTATTCCATTAGATAATTTTAGTTTCAGCTATTTTACGAACACTTTTGTGATAATGGTGAATGTATCAATTTGCAAAAGGCTTTTCTACAATGAGCTTTGACATATTAAAAGCTCATCTACTGCTAACAGCTAATCTTATATTGGGTTTTAGGACTGATAGAGAAAACAGTGGTGTGCATTTGTTTATAATCCAGAAATAAAAGATGAAAGCTCATAAATTGAAGCACAATTGAAAATATTTGATATCATTTAAACGTCACTTGGAGAACTGGGAATAATGGCAACAGACATGGAATATTTCTATACTGTCTACATTCATTTGTCATTCTATAGTTATCTTCATATTGTTTTTCATGGTTTCTCCTCTCTTCTTCTGTCCTGTCCCATTTTCATGGATGTTTGTGTTTCCATTTTTCTCTCCTCTGTTTCTTTTTCATTGTGACTAGTCCATGCTGATTATGAACCATATCCTGTGGCAGGAGTATGCAATGACCATGGCAAGACCTATGCTCTGTATGCAATCACTGTTCGGAGGAGAAACGCAGATGGAAGTGAGGATGGTTGGAAGACTTATCGCCGCTACAGCGATTTCCATGACTTTCACATGCGGATAACTGAGCAGGTAAAAGTCCTGCCTGATAATTACTTTTGCTTTCTTCAGTCAGTGTATTTTTGATTCCACCATCCCATCTGCACTTATGTAATGAGATCACCAATTATGTAATATAGAAGTTTAAAGGAACCAGCTTCCCCCCCCCCTCTCATTCCACTAAGCAATGATAGATTACTATTGAAGAATTGATGAATTTTGGTCACCCTATTGTATGTGCATCTCTTTCAGAGTCATCCTACCAAACAGTTTTTTTTTCTTTCTATTTGTATGTTGTTGTCTGCTGCACCTGACTGAACTGAGCCACAGAGAAGTTGTAACTGGGACTATTAAGGACAGTAGCTTTTTCTAAGGAAAATAATTTTCACCTCTCCTGACAGTGGTTTGTACTTATTGAAAACAAAAACAATAAACTTCAGTTTCAATGGCTGTAATCATGTACTTTAACATTTTGAATACAAAGAAGGTAACTTAGCAGAAATACATGTTTACAATGGTAGCATGTCTGCTTTGAATATTCAATTCTGGTGGCTAGTCCAAAAGCTTTTGTTGGTGTTCAGTGATACGCTATTAATGATATGTTAATGAAGGAGATGGTTACTTAAAGCCATCCCTGAATGCATTCTGAAGTTTTCATTAACTGTGGTGGTGGCATCCGTTAGTCTCGTGAGACCATGGATCTGCACCTGGAATGGTTTCCAGGGCACAGGCTTGGGCAAGGTTGTATGGAAGACCGGCAGTTGCCTCTGCTGCAAGTCTCTCCTCTCCACAACACCGATGTTGTCCAAGGGAAGGGCAAGGGCCGATACAGCTTGGCACCAGTGTCGTCGCAGGAGTTGCATGAATGAGATTGAAGGCAATGTCGGACTGCCTTAGGGCCTCCAGCTCCGGATTTGTCCTCAGGATTTACTCTCGAAGCCTTTCCCATGAGTGGGTATGGCCGCAAGGCAGCGGAGGTTTGAAATCAGAGTTTTCCCTCTCTTAGATGGACTAACGAGCTTCATCTACCCGAAGCACTGGTTTTAAGGTGCCAGGACCACCTTCGCCCCTTCTCCTGTTAGTAGAAACAGTTCCATCGGGCTTAAAGGCTAAGCCAGACGAGAAGGCCAGGAGTTGAACTTGGTTGTCAGAGGCTATTTGAGGCGCATGCCATGAGGAGCACTTTTAGGTAGTGGGAGCTTGTCCCCACTACCACTCCTTGGCTTGACAACCTTGGAACCATTCACTAACTACCATTTAACCATTGTCGACTCCTGTTGCATTGTTTCAATGGGACAGAATCAGAATGTCTCATACCCCATGATTGGTTTCAATAACCTTAAGGTATAAGTTGAAGTTAAATTGTGAACAGGTTTTATTCCCTGAAGATGGGTTCAGCAGACCCGTGTGTCCTCATTTTAATTAGTATCTGATATCCATAATTTTATAACTCTGGAAAAATTATTGGCATTCCCTCATGATGGCCTCAAGTTATAAAAGTTAGAAAACGTTAAGGAGATCTGATTATGTAAATCAGCAGAAGTGCTCCAGAGATGAGGACTAGGGAGATGGTATCTGCTGTAAAGTTGTTTCGGCAGCAGGCAAATTTCAGTGGGTTGAGGTTATCTGGAAAGTTGGAGTTGTTGCATGACATAACCAGCTACTTGAGGCAATTCATGATGGTAGATGCCAGAGCCACCGCGCAGTAGTCATTGAGGTACATTATCTTGTTTTTCTTGTTTACTGGGATTATAGTGGCCGCCTTAAAGCAGGAGTGAACCGTGGCCTTGAAGCGGAGTGAGATTAGAGATGTCTACTAATGCCCTTGCCAGCTGATCTAAGGACACAGCCAGAGATACTATCCTCACCAAAACCCAATAAAAGAGGAAAATAATATTTATCAAGTTTTGTTTCTGGCTCCCCGAACAAAAAAATAATGACCTCTTTTAGACTTCCTATCTGGTTAGTTTTGTCAATCTTAGCAGTTCTTGGTCACCTGTCTCACTTCTTTACTGAATGATCTTAATAAATAACACATCTTTGGAATCCTGCAGTTTGTTAACCATGTTCATAATTAATGTTTCTGTGGTTAGCTTCAAGGAAAATTACAAACTATGCCAGATTAAGATCTAGGGTATATTTTGCTGTTGCTGTTGCAGTTTTCCTAGGCTTAAGTTCATATTTTAATCAGATTTGAGGTGTGGGGACTGTACACTATCCAGCTGGTATATGAGGTGAGGTTCTGTACCCTATCCAGGTGGTATATGAGTGTGGGACTGTACACTGTCGGTGTGGTATATGAAGTGTGGGACTATACACTATCCGGGTGGTATATGAGGTGTGGCACTGTACACTGTCAAGGTGGTATATGAGGTGTGGCACTGTACACTGTCCAGGTGGTATATGAGGTGTGGCACTGTACACTATCCAGGTGGTATATGAGGTGTGGGACTGTACACTATCCAGGTGGTATATGAGGTGTGGGACTGTACACTGTCCGGGAGGTATATGAGGTGTGGCACTGTACACTATCCAGGTGGTATATGAGGTGAGGGACAGTACACTATCCAGGTGGGATATGAGGTGACGGACTGTACACTATCTGGGTGTTATATGAAGTGTGTTACTGTACACTATCCCGGTGGTATATGAGGTTACTTTAATTTCTTGATTCTAGCATTAACTTTATTTGCAAATCTTAAAAAGGTTGTCTGTCACCACTAACACACATCAAAGTTGCTGGTGAACGCAGCAGGCCAGGCAGTATCTCTAGGAAGAGGTACAGTCGACGTTTCAGGCGGAGACCCTTCGTCAGGACTAACTGAAGGAAGAGTTAGTGAGAGATTTGAGAGGGGGAGGGGGAGATCCAAAATGATAGGAGAAGACAGGAGGGGGAGGGATGGAACCAAGAGCTGGGCAGGTGTTTGGCAAAGGGGATATGAGAGGATCATGGGACAGGAGGTCCGGGGAGAAAGACAAGGGGCGGGGGGGAACCCAGAGGATGGGCAAGGGGTATAGTCAGAGGGATAGAGGGAGAAGAAGGAGAGTGAGAGAAAGAATGTGTGTATAAAAATAAATAACGGATGCGGTACGAGGGGGAGGTGGGGCATTAGCGGAAGTTAGAGAAGTCAGTGTTCATGCCATCAGGTTGGAGGCTACCCAGACGGAATATAAGGTGTTGTTCCTCCAACCTGAGTGTGGCTTCATCTTTACAGTAGAGAAGGCCGTGGATAGACATGTCAGAATGGGAATGGGATGTGGAATTAAAATGTGTGGCCACTGGGAGATCCTGCTTTCACTGGCGGACAGAGCGTAGATGTTCAGCAAAGCGGTCTCTCAGTCTGCGTCGGGTCTCGCCAATATATAAAAGGCCACATCGGGAGCACCGGACGCAGTATATCACCCCAGCTGACTCACAGGTGAAGTGTCGCCTCACCTGGAAGGACTGTCTGGGGCCCTGAATGGTGGTAAGGACGTCACTCTTCCTTCAGTTAGTCCTGACGAAGGGTCTCAGCCTGAAACGTTGTCCAGCTCTTGGCTCCATCCCTCCCCCTCCTGTCTTCTCCTATCATTTTGGATCTACCCCTCCCCCTCCCACTTTCAGATCTCTTACTAACTCTTCCTTCAGTTAGTCCAGTCGACTGTACCTCTTCCTAGAGATGCTGCCTGGCCTGCTGCGTTCACCAGCAACCTTGATATGTGTTGCTTGAATTTCCAGCATCTGCAGAATTCCTGTGTCTGTCACCACTTCTGTTTTCTACTGGAAATTTCAGAGATTTAAAGTTTGTCTTATTTGTTCTGAGTGTGCTTGCCAGATGGTGCCTATACCTGACAAGTTAATATGAATTTCACCTGCTTTGATTGGTATACACATTAATCATTTAGCTTTTAACTGGGGATTCTGGTTGAAGTTCTGGTTAGAAGTTTAGGTTCAAAAATTCACGATTTCTGTTATTAAAATCCATTTACTACCTGTGATCAGAATATCTATGGTTGCCATTAAATTACTCCTTATTGAATGTTCAGTCAATTATGTTTCTTATTCTAAAACAAATTTGTTTTTCATTTTTATCTTTTATCTTTACCGTTAGAACACAGAGAAGGTGGCCCTTTGACTATGTCCAAACTGACCTGCTCTCCCACAGATGCTGAAAAGATAAATTGTTTTGTTATGTTAGCAGTGTAGGGGTTTAAATTTAGGTATTAAAGATTTTCTCTCTTCCTTTGTAATGACGGGCTACCTGAAGACCTATGCTATTCAACTGGTTGGAGTGTTCACTGATATCTTGAACCTCTTACTTTGTCAGTAAGAGGTACCAACGGACTTCAATTATACCAGTTCCCAAGAACGTGGTAAACTGCCTTAATGATTATCGTCAAGTTGCACTTACATCCACTCTGATAAAGTGCTTTGAAAGGTTGATGATGAAGCACATCAACTCCTTCCTGAGGAGCAACTTGGATCCACTCTAAATTTGCCTGCCATCACAACAGGTCCACAGCAGATACCATATCATTGGCTCTTCACTCAATCCTGGAACGTCTAGACAGTAAAGATGCATACATCAGGATGCTCTACATAGCTTTTCTCAACCTTTTTGCCCTGGATGAAACCCTGCATAAAAAAAGTTGTTATATCTACAGCTCATGGTATATGTATGTGATCAGTAAATTGTAGATATAATCAAAAATAGTTGTCAGTGCTTTTTTGAGTAGAGAATGAATTTTGAGGCAACCTTTTTTGAAAAAAACAGTTTAGCTTAGCTTCCCTTTCTTGAAATTAATCTCTTCCTTTCTCTTTCATAAATTTTAAAAACTCATAAGGCAAGCATAATAAATTTCTGTTAAATAACTGGCTTAAGCCAAAATGGGATTTAATTTTTCTAAAGGTAGGCTGGGCAGATTGATTTTAAATATTTACAATATGCAAATTTATTGACAATGTTGAATAGTAAAGCAACTAAAAACCATAATCTAAAGCAATATGAATAAAAATATGACCTAAGACACAATTTCATATGCTCTTCATCAGCCTACCATCCTCCCCTCCATGCAATACAGCGCTTACCAATTATCAACGGCCTCCCCTATCTCACTTCAAAATCTCAAAATGGACTCAACCAAATAAACACGACCCCACTGCAATACTGGGCTGAGAGACTTCTAATGAGATTGCTAATGGGGCTGCTCGGTCTCTGCCTACCACTGCCAGAATTAGCACCACACATTGTGCAACTTTTTTTTTAAGAAAAAGATATCTTTCTTTAAATATCTGTCATGGAACCCCAGCGACTCACAAAACACTATAGTTCTACAGAACCCTAGTTGAGAAACCCTGCTGTACACTGACAACAGCTCTGCACTCAGCACTATCATCCCCTCAAACCTAATCATGAAGCTACAAGACTGTGGCCTTGGTACCTCATTGTTTAATTGGATCTTTGATTTCCTTACTTGCAGACTCCAATCAGTTTGAATTAGCAACACCATCTCCTCCACAATCACCATTAGCATAGGTAAACCATAAGGCTGTGTGCTTGGCCCCTACTGTACAGCTCCAGTGCCATATTTAAGTTTGCTGACGACACTACTGTTGGCTGAATTGAAAGGGGAGATTGAATCCCTCCTCCTGCACGTTAAAAAAAAAAGGACAGAACTGGCACATCCACCCCCAAATCCCTCTCAACACACAAAATAACAAACAAAAATAGAGCGAGCACATCGATCCCACAAATACCTCCTCCCGCCAGAAAGACGAACAAAATCAGAGCAGGCACCTTGACCCCCAAGAATCTCCCCTCCGGCACAAAAGACTGAATAAAACAGAGCAGGCACATCGACCACACAAATACTTCCTTCCGCACAAAAAAAAGCAAACAAAAATAGAACAGGCACTTCAACCCCCCCCCCCCCCAAATCCCTCCTCCTGCACAAAAAAAAACAAACAAAACTGAATAGGCACTTCAACCCACAAATCCTTCCTCCTGCACAAAAACTGAAGAAAAGGGAACAGGCACATTGACCCCCTAAGTGCCCCTCCCCGCACAAAGAAACAAAGATCAAGCGAAAAACATAATATTAAAAAAATTATTAGATGGAAAAAAATGTCTATAGTCTGCATCCAAAACGCAGAAAACCTGGAACACACTCTCTGGATCCACCACCACCCTCTCTAGCAGATTGATCAAAAAACAGGCAGCCGGCACTCACCCAACACACTTGTCTTGATGCTTTAATCGGTGAAATGGAGTCAAACAAAGGCTTGTACCCCTGTCCTGAAGCCTTGTTGCCACAAAGTTCGCGCGTACTGCCTCTGTCTCCCGGAATCCTCTGAGACTTTAGAGCACTGAAGCATCAAAACGATCTTCAATCTTCTGCATTTGCCTTGATCTCCCTCATCACTTTAATTGGTAAAATGGAGTCGAACATCAGCTCGAACCCTTCTCGCCACATGGTTCCCGCATGCTACCTCTACCTCCAGGAATCTTCTCAGAGACTGCAGAGCACTGGAACACGTAAAATACCTTCAAACAGCAATCACAGGCTCCAGCAAGACAAAACAAATCACATCGAAGACAAAAAATGAATGTAAAAGACATAAAAGAAGTGAAATGTATGGTTTCATGATCTGTCCAGAATATGTTGACTGAAGGAGTGTTGTACGCAGGCAGCATCTAGACTGGAAGCAGTCTCAGTCTGTTACTGACTACAAGAGGAAGAAATTGGAGGTCCATGAGCAAGTCTTCATCAGGAGATCAGAGGTGGAGAGGGTCAGTAACTTTAACTTTCTCGGTGTTATTGTATCAGAGGATCTGTCCTGGGTCCAGCACGTAAGTGCCATTACAAAGATGGCACAGCAGTGCCTCTACTGTCTTAGAAGTTTGCGCAGATTCAGCATGTCATCTAAATCTTTGACAAACTTCTATAGATGTACAATGGAGAGTATACTGACTGATTGCATCACAACCTGATATGGAAACACCAATACCCTTGAAAAGAAAACCGGACAAAAAGTAGTGGATACAGCCCAGTCCATCACAGGTAAAGTCCTCTCTGCCATTGAGCATATTTACAAGTAACGCTGTTGCAGGAAGCAGCATCCATTATCAAAGACCCTTGTCATCCAAACCATGCTGTTTTCTCACTGCTACCATCAGGACCAAGGTCTGGGAATCTCAAGGCCCACATCACCCTGTTCAGGAACAGCTGTTACCCCTCAATCATCAGGCTCTTGAACCAGAGTTCACTCACCCCAACACTGAACTGATTCTATAACTTTTGGACTTACTTTTATGGACTCTATAACTCATATTCTTGACATTTATTGCTTTGTTTACTTTTTTTGTATTTGCATAATTTGTCTTCTGCAGATCGGTTGTTTGTCTTTGTGTATGTTTATTCATTGATTCTATTGCATTTCTTTATATTAACTGTGAATGTCCACAAGAAAATGAATCTTATGGTAGTATATGGTTACATATATGCAGTTCGTACTTTTGCATTTTAGTTGATTTGTATATCTGCCAGACAAGAAATTGGAGACCCAAGAGAATTGGTGCATCTTATGACAACTTTTTGGTCACTTTTGTCATATTCAGTGCTAGACTGCTCTAAAGATGACCGAAATGGCAACTTAAAAATGTGGACCATTCTGACTTTGATCAAAGTCAGTTTTTGGATTTTGGTGTTGAGTTGTTTAAAAGTTGACTGTCCTCCACAGTTGAACTCACTATCGCTGCTCAAGACGCTGTCTTAAAAATATTGCTCTTTCTACTTGATCTAGGATTTATTTTCCACCATCTCTACTTCAACTTTTGGGGATATTTATGGGCTGCTACTGTAACTGCAGCTTGCTCAAATACAGTAGCCTCAAAATTTTAAGCTCCTCTAAATGCTTGTTCACATCAGTAGAAAATGTTTCCCACATTTGTCCCATTCATAACTTAAGTATCTCTTTGGTTGCCCTATTATTTTAAATCTTTCCTGAGAAAAAGTATCAGCACTTTCTCAAAGGAAATGACCTTTCCTGCATTCCCTAGTGGTATAATGCTTTATTTTCCCTTTTCAGGAAGTCCCGAAGTGGTTTGCCGCCAGTTTTGAATTATTGTTAATATTCTATTCTGTGATGAATTGGAGCATGCATCCACAAACAGTGATCTGACTTTGACATGTCTTATTCAACGTTGCTCAAAGCATAACTAATGCTTTCTCACTATTTGGCTAGGACTAGGGATAGCTCATCCAATACAAGATGGAAGCTTTAGTCTAAGGTTTGATATCGCTCATCCACTTGCAATTGCCACTAGTGATTCCATTCACCAGTCACTTTCTTTAATCTTTTGCTCCAAATGTGCCAGAATGCTGATTTTTCTCTTCTAATCATGGAAAGGACATACACTGAAGATTTCAGGCTATCTTTACTATTAGAGAAACAAGTTCAGTTGCTTCTTATTGTATTTTGTTTTCATTGTTTACTTTTTTTTATTGACAATCTAGCATGGGTCCAATTGTTAGTAAGTATGGTTGAATTAAGTGCATAAAGGATTGGAATTAAATTGAGAACAGAAGGTCTATTGAATAGTTACTAAATAAAAGTAAGACCATAAGACATGTGAGCTGAATTAGGCTATTTGAACCATCGAGTCAGCTCCGCCATTCCATCATGGCTGATTTACTGTCCCTTTCAATGCCATTCTCTTGCCTTCTTCCAGTAACCTTTGACACCTTGACTAATCAAGAACCTATCAATTCTCTCTTTAAATATACCCAATGACTCGGCCTCCACAGTTATCTGTGGCAATTAATACATAGATTCACCACCCTCTAGCTAATGAAAATCCCTCTCATCTGCATTGTAAATAGATGTCCCTCTATTCTGAGGCTGTCCCCTCTGATTCTAGATTCCCCCACTATGGGGAAACGTCCTCTCCTCATTCACTCTATCTAGTGGTTTCAATATTCAATAGGTTTCGGTGAGATGACTCCTCCCCCTCCCCCCCCCCCATTCTTTCAAACTCCAGCGAATACAGGCCCAGAGTCACCAAACACTCCTCATACGTTAACCCTTTCATTCCCGGAATCATTCTTGTGAACCTTCTCTGGACCTTCTCCACTGCCAGCACATATTTTCTTAGATAAGGAACGCAAGTATTTGTATTTAGTCTCAAGAGGCAAAACTAAATTAATGTGTACTTGTATATGAGTTACTGTGTTTTAAAATACTTGATACTTTTGTCCCCCAGTATTTCTTGAGCAGGTTACAAAAAGCATTTGTATCTAAAACTTGTTTGTATATGTAAAGCTTGAATTTGGTCAGTATTGTTTCATTGAGATTGTGCACAGTGTAACCTAACAGCTAAATATTTAATAGATTATGACACACTCACATAACTGTTACCCATTATGAATGAATTATTAAAAAGATCAACATTGATTTGGTTTTCAATGTTTTTTATTTTAATTACCGTGCTGTTACATACTGTATATCTTTCTCTGATCCTTTTAGGATTAATATGGTTGACTTTTTTTATTTGTATTAAATTTTATCCTTGTATTTCAGCAAAGATCAGCTGCAGAATTATTTGTATCAATTCAATAATCAGCACATAAGGACAAAAAGTAAATATGCTATCGGTGGCTACATGAGCCAAGTATTGGAAGTTGAGATTAATACAGAAGGGGGAGCCTACTGGTCAACATAGATATGGCGAGCAGAATGGCCTGTTTCCATGCTCTTTGACCTTTGTTCTTTGAGCTAATTGCACCAAGTATCTTGGTTTTAGTGCTTTCTACACGTTGTATGTATTCTGGGTTTGACATTAATTTGTGATTTTAATGTCAGATTAACAGACAGACAGTGTGACAGCTCAAGTTGTTGCAATCCAAAGTCAAGTTTATTGTCATACGCACAAGTGGATTTGTGCACTGGTGCAATGAAAAACTTGTTGCAACAGCAACAAAAGCACATAAACATTGGTTATACATAATTTTTAAAACACAATTAAGTGTTTTTTTTAAGAAAAATCACAAAGTCAATTTTAGTGCAACGTGGTCACGGTGTTGCTAAACTGTAGTGATTTGTGTTTTGCCAGTTGGTTCCAGAACAGAGTGGTTGAAGGGATGTAGCTGCTATTGAACCTGGCTGCGTGGGATTTCAAATACCTGTACATGCCACACGGTAGCTGTGAAAATATGACATGGCTCAAATGGAGGGGATCTTTGATAGATTGTGCTGCCTTGAGGCAATGCCTCCTGTAGACAATACCATTTATGGGGTAGGATGTGTCGGAGGTTTTTGGATGGAGCCCACTACTCTCTACACCTCATGTATGTTTGGATTTTCAGAAGGCCATTGACAAGGTGCTGCACGTGAGGCTGCTAAACAAGATAAGAGCCCATGGTATTGCAGCAAAGATACTAGCATGGATAGATTGGCTGACTGGCAGGAGGCAAAGAGTGGGAATAAGGGGGCATTCACTAAATGGCTGCTGGTGACTTGTGTTCTGCATGGGTTGGTATTGGGATCGCTTCGTTTCACTTTGTGTGTCAGTGATGTGCATGATGGAATTTGATGCCTTTTTGGCTAATCTTGCAGATGATTAGGAGAATGGGCAACAAAGTGACAAATGGGAATATAGTGTAGGGAAGTGTATGGTCATGCGCTTTGGTAGAAGGAATAAAGATGTAGACTATTTTCTAAACAGGAAGCAAGTTCAGGAATCAGGTGCAAAGGGACTTGGGAGTCCTCGTGCAGGATTCCTTCAGGGTAATTTGCTGGTTGAATTGGTGGTAAGGTAGGCAAATGCAATGTTAACATTCTTTTCAAGAGGACTAGAACAGAAAAGCAAGGATGTAATGCTGAGGCTTTATAAGGCTTTGGTCAGACAGTATGTGGAGAATTGTGAGCAATTTTGGGCCCCTTATGTCAGAAAGAATATGGTGACATTGGAGAGGGTCCAGAGAAGGTTCATGAGAATGATCATGGGAATGAAGCAGTTAACATATGAGGACCATGTGATGGTTCAGGCGGTGTACTCGCTAGAGTTTAGAAGAATGTTGGGGAGGTGAATGATCTCATTGAAATCTATGGAATATTGAAAGGCCTAGGTAGAGTGGACTTGGAGAGGATGTTTCCTATAGTGGGGAGTCTACAACCAAAGAGCACAGATCAGAATGGAAGGATGTCCCTTTAGAACACAAATGGCGAAGAATTTCTTTAGCCAGAGTGTGGCGAATCTTTTAACTTCATTGCCATAGTTGGCTGTGGAGGCTAAGTTACTGAGTATATTTAAAGTGGAGTTTATAGGTTCTTGATTAGTAAGGGTGTTAAGGTTATTGGGTGAAGGCAGGAGAATGGAGTTGAGAGGGATAATAAATCAGCCCTGATGGAATAGCAGCACAGATTTTATGGGCCAAATTACCCAATTCTACTCTTATATCTTTTGGTCTTGTGTTCAATGACAAGGTGAAACTCTTCAAGGTTACTGTTGTGTCTTCCTTATGAATGCATTTGGGCCCAGGGAAGGTCAACCGATTATATTAACACCCTTACTAATCAAGAATTGCTGCTGACTCTCCCCACTTAGAGCGACCAATGTAAATTGGCACATGTTTGCCTTCCTTCCCTTTCCTGAAGTCAACAATCAGCACTTTAATTATTTAAAGAAAGCAGCATTTCATTTTGTGTTTACAAAGAAATATTACAGAAGGTTTAATCTTTAAAAATCTTTGAAAAGGGTACTTTAATAATTGCCCACAGTCTACAAAGCATTTCCCCACAAACCAAGCTCAATGCTGTAATGTAGTTTTCATTTGCAAGAGTATTTTTTCCAACATGTATTCCCAATCCCAGAATGAAAACAAAAACACTCATTGACTTCAGTTTGATTTTTCAGCATTCTGAAATGCATAACTTCTGCACCTGTGTGACATATATGGAGTATTTTTAGAGGGTAATATATGTGACCAATCTTAAATCCAAGGAATTAAAGAGAATTTTCACTATCAGACCTGTTGTTACCAAGCATGAGAACTCAAACTTATGCTTGGGAAACAGCAAATGTTAAAGTATCACATAAAATGCATAAGATTTGGCAGGACTGAGAACTTAACAGCTGCCACTGAAAAGGAGCAGTTGACAAAAGCTGTACCCTCTGCCCTGTACTAATCTGTCTGCATTCTTACAATTTAACACCTGGAAATGAGAAGAAGTGGATTAATGTACCATTTAAACAGCTGTGGTTTGAATCTACCATATAATGTGTATTCTTAGAGTAAATGTTCTATGCAAAATGTAGTTGAATGAATGTAATTATGAATAATATGAAAAAAATGACAATATTTTGTTCATTCAGTTTGAACATCTTTCAACTTATCTTAAACTTCCTGGGAAAAAAACCTTCAATAATATGGACAAAGAGTTCTTAGGGAAGAGGAAAAAAGACCTCAACACATATTTGCAGGTAAATCTTTTGAGCCACTGCTATACAGTGTTTTAATTTTAAGGTTGCTGCTTTTAGAATTGTTCTATTTTGAAGTGATTTCAAGTAATTTCTGTATGAGATATTAAAAGCAGAACACAAGTCAAAATATATGACCAACTGCACAAATAGCATTGCTAATTGAAACATTTGAAACAAATAAACCAGATCTTGATTGATTGTAAAATGTAAGAAGATATTAAACTGTTTCACGAGTTCAAATCTATTGAAACCAAACAGCATAATAATTAGATTTCATTATCATAATAACCATTAATGTCTCTTTCAAGAAAGTTTATTGTAAATTCAAAATATTTCACTATTAAATGATTAAAACATAGTACTTCAAATCATTTTCTGCTTTTGTTTAGTTATTAATCAACCCTGAAGTGATAAAAGCTTGCCCAGCTTTGATACCATATGTTAATGACTTTCTGGAAAATAAAGCCTATAGCAAAGGAAAAGGTGATTTTGCTCGTAAGGTAAGCCTGCCATCTGTTGGCCATATTATATAATACTGCTTAGCAAAGCCTCTTTTTTTCATGTTGGATTAGTAAAAAACTGCATGAGACCTAGAGGGTGCTCTCCCACTCCCCCTATAGATAGCTATTGCCCAAGTGCACAGAGCAGGTTGATTGATTGAGATACAGCATGGAATAGGCCTTTTGAGCCCTTCGAGCTGTGCTGCCCAGCAATCCCCCAATTTAATGCTAGCCTAATCACAGGACAATTGACAATGACCAATTAACCTACCAGTCTTTGGACTGTGGTAGGAAAACAAAGGAAAATGAACCTGGGTCATTGATACTGTAAACCACTATGCCGTACCTGGAAATCTTCAGCAATACACAAAATACTGGAGCAACTCAGCAAGTCGAGTAGCATCCATGGAGTGAAATAAACAGTCGACATTTCAGGCTTCTGGCCCCCTTCCTTCCTGATGAAGGGTCTCTGCTCGAAATATTGGCTGTTTATTTCCCTCCAAAATGTAGAGGAGGCTATGGACCGACTTGTTGAAATGGGATGTTGAATTGAAATCTCCCTCTCCCCCCCCCCCTTTTTTTTGTGGCAGACAGAGCAAAAGCAGTCCCACTATCTATGTTGGCCCTCACTGATTTAGGGAAGACCATCCTGGGAGCACCGGATGCAATAGATGACTCAGGCAGACCAAAGGGTTCACCTGAAGGGACTATTAGGGATCCTGAACGGTAGTGAGGGAGGGGATGTAGGGTCAAGTGTAGCACTTGTCTCGCATGCAAGGATAAGTGCCAGAAGGGAGATCAGTTTGGAGGGACGAGTGGACAAAGGGAGTCATGTAGAAAGCAAACCCTACAGAAAGCTTCTCCACCAAGTGATTCTAGAGTGAACCAGGTTTGTAGCAGGCCCATGCTTTACATACTACAATGGTAAGTTGATTGTGTGCCATTTACACATGGTAAAAATAAAATCAAACATAAACACCTCAAATTAACTGAGCTTTTGATGTAAATCTTGCAAAGTTCATTTTGAGAGCACCGTCCCAAAGATTAGTAAAGCGTTCTGAAGTAGTTACAGAATCATATCTATCAATGAATGTTCTAGACTTATCTATCATCATCCCCGAGCGTTTTCTCCATCCACCTCATGTCCCCAAGCCATGCTGGTGAACCAGTTGAAATAACAAAGCACTATTCAGTAAGAACATATAATTTTATACAATAAAGGATATCCGTAACCACTGAGAATGACTTGGCAGCACACCACTGACAAAATGACAATCCTGAAGGATGTAGCTGTCAGGTTGGTGCAATTGGTGTTAAGAAAACCAGCATAATTAATAAATGTGTTTGATCTAGTGCTCACCACTTCTACCATTTATCTATGTTAATTATGGTAGAAATGCTAGCTACATTATAGAGTTGTGTTATCCTCGTGACACCAGTCATTTCTATTTTTTTCTATCACCATGCTAAATAGGATGTTTGGGAAGATAGTGCCTCACACAGAAACAAATCTTCAACCAATTAAGGTTAGGTCTCTGTGATATTAAAAAAGTTGATCTCATTCAAAATGCTGACTCAGTGAATGCCCAGCTAAAAGAAAAAATGAAGTACTATGGAGCTAATCTGCCCACTAACCAAGCTGTTCCATAATGACTACAACACTGGTATTCCCTCAACCAAATGGAAATCATGGAAATGTACAGTCTACAAAGTAGGGCAAATTCTGAAGCTTCTCACTATCAACAGTTTCATGATCATCACTGGCCAGATCTTGTGCATTACCCAACAACAGCAGATAGGTGAAGGGTATCCTGAACTAAAGAGCCTATTCAATTACCATACCACTTACTGCTTTCCATACCATCAACCATCTAGGAGCTTAAAGGTAGACACATGGGAATGCCACCATCAGTAAGTTGCTTTCTATGATCCACAAAGTCCAATTTCCTAATATATTACTAATTATGCCTGGTTATTGGGTTAAAACATATCCAACGGTACCATGAGTTACCTTAACTGCCCAGTTTCGATGTATACAAAAAATGTTATAGTTTAACCTGATCATTCATTACAAAAAGATAGGTTGACTTTTCATGAAGAGCCTTCACCAGTTATAAGTGAAGTATAAAGGTTGATTTATACTTGTGCGTGCCAGCTTACGCTGTAGCCTACGCAAGTGGGCTACGCCGTTGTGAGTATTTATACTTGCGCGTTGGTGTGTCTGCATTGCTCTGCAATTTCGCGCACATCACGCATGCACACACACCTGCCCGTGCAAGGCTTCATGGTCATGGTAGTCTTTCTCAGGGTAAACAAGTTTGAAGCGAGCGTCTTTTTTCGTAAAAGCGAAATGTGTCCTGCATAATTTCGGTGGTGTGTAAAGCTTTATGGAAAGCATTGCAGCCAGAGTTCCTTCCCTGCCCTTCAGTCGCCCAATGGGAAGCTATTACAGTGCAGGAGGAAATGTGATGCTACCAGGCGGACCACTCATAGTTGTTGCAGTCTGCGTTGCCACGACGCGTAGTTACATTTTGGGAGAGGTGCGCGTCAGGTTACAGCGTAGGGATCCACGTAGGCACTGCATAAGGTTCGCAGCCACACTGTACCTATGGCGTCGATTTGATGCACAAGCATAAATCAGTCTTAAGGTTGAAAATGGAATAATATGCCAAACGGGCTAAATGGGGAATAGGAAATTGGTTAAAATATATACATTTTTCTTTGTGTGAAAAGCTTTATTAATTGTAAGGTATATAATTTGACCTGCAGAATTTCTGTGAATCATGTCATTTTTTTAATATATTCTCTGCAACTTGTTTGTGTTTTGCAGATGGACACGCTAGTAAATCCCCTTCGTAACTCAATGAGAAATGTTTCAAATGTTGTGAAATCACTTCCAGACAGTCTGGCAGAAGGAATGACAAAAGTATCAGACAATATGGGCAAAATGTCTGATAAATTAGGACATGAAATTAAGAATACATTTTTAAAGGTATTCCGACAACACTTGTACTAATGTAACTATTTTAAAACATCTTAAGACACTTCACAATAAACTTTGACACCAAGCCAGATAGAGATACTAGGGCAGAACTCAATCAATGAAGAAGGCTGCAGGAAATATCATACTAGAGAAAGAGGTGGTGAGGTCTGGAGTAGAGAAAGTTCAGAATCAAGACACAGCTGCCACTGATAAAATGATCTGATTCAGGTATGCAATATGGCAGTGTGGCAGGAATCAGTGAGGATTCTTAAAACTTGGCACTGTAACGAACATTATTGATTTGGGAGATGTAAAGGTACCCTCAAAATACCATATTAAAAAATATTTTTCTTGCTTTAATTTTACTATTACAAATAAGAATAGCTTATCGAATTTTTTTTTTGTTGTTGTTGCAGGTTCCTCCTTTAAAGCCAGAAGAAGGTAGTGGACATATTCGTGTTTCTGCCCAACTGGATGATAATGTGCGTTATATTTTTGTGTTTAACATTATGGGAAATCAGTGAATCTTAATATTTGATTAACTTCTTTTTGTTCAAGGGAATTATTTTGCCTGTAGTTTTGTATTTATTCTATCTCTGCTGATGGAATGATGATTAAGCAGTGCTCTATATGTATCTAGGATCCTTTTTATTCACCATTCTTAAAACAATGGTTGTATTTAAAATTCACACGCGAGAGCAAAGGTTCCCAACCCTTTTTATGCCATGGACCAATATCATTAAGCAAGGGGCCTGTGGACCCCAGGTTTTGAACGCCTGCTCTAAAGGATTAGAGGACAGCAGCACAGCGAACAGAGCTGCTGCCTTATAGCTCCAGCGACCTAAATTTACTTGTGACCGGTGGTGCTATGTACTGTATGCTTTCAGTTTCTCTTTGTGGCTGTATTTGTTTCCAGTTGGTGCTGCACTTTCTGCCACATTCCAAAATGTGTGCAGATTGTTATGTTGGCTGGCCACTGTGGACTGCCCTTGGTGTGTAGTTGAGTGGCAGAATCAGTGGTGAGGGAGCAGCTGATAAAAATGTGGGGTGAATAAAATCAACATGAATAGGATTGATGTAAAAATGAATATTTGGCGTTCAGTGGAGGGCCAAGGACTCTATGATTACTGTTTCTTAAAATGTATAAATATTGAAATGTATTGCTGCTCATTGATTATGATGCCATCTCTGTTACTGTATGAGATGTATTAATTTAATACCTAGACACAATATTGAGAACATCATAAGTAGTGTTTTGAGAAATTGTCTCAGAATATGCAACTATTGATCAAGTCAATTTTAAACTTTAATTAAGTCCTAATTCAGCATTATTAAGAGATTTTTTAATACTTCAAGATTGATACTGACTTATCCTGAAACTTTTTACAGGTTGATGACAATATTCCTCTTAGAGTTATGCTGCTGCTAATGGATGAGGTATTTGATTTGAAAGAAAGAAATCACTGGTTAAGAAGGAACATCAAAAACCTTCTTCAACAACTTATCCGGGCTACCTATGGAGACACAATTAACAGGTTTGTTAACACCAAATTGTTTTCCCTTAATGCAAAATAGCATCGTATAAAGGGCTGAATGTTGTGTAATCTCAAACTTCAGTGCTATAAATATTGTGACAAAATAAGGCTTCAGTTGCAGTGAGTTTGACTAGTTCTGAGAAGGTGTTTTTGCTATGCTCAAGTAGTGACTGGTGCATTCTAGTAGGAACTAGCAGCATTATCCCATTAGAAGCAAAAGAGCGGCTTGTAATTTGGAGCAGTTCACATTGCTGGTTGTCTTCACAGATTGTTGCTTTGTTTCCTCACCCCTACCCTCCCCATTTCCACTCTCAAGTTTAGTGGCACACAACTTATTTTGGAGGAAGTTGGCTATCTTGAATCCTTTTATGCAAGCTCAAAAGTACAAGATTTCCTTATTGCTGGTGTTCTGACTAAGAAAGTCATTAGGAAGGAAAAGGTGAATTATGAAAGGAAGTTCACAACTAATATCAAAGGAGATGCTAAAAGCTTTAAGTATATAAAGGGTAAAAGAGAGTCGAGGGTAGATATAGGACCAATACAAAATGACACTGGAGATATTGTAATGAGAGATGCAGAGATGGCAGAGGAACTGAATGTGTATTTTGCATCAGTCTTCATAGTGGAAGACATCTGCAGTATACTGGACATTCAAGAGTGAAGTATGTGCAGTGAAAATTACAACTGAGAAGGTGCTCGGGAAGCTTAATGGTCTGAGGGTGGATAAATCTCCTGGACCTGATGGAATGTATCTTCAGAAGGAAGTAGCTGGAGAGATTGCGGAGGCATTAACAATGATCTTTCAGGAATCGATAGATTCTGTCATTGTAACGGATGATTGAAAATTGTAAATGTTACTCCACTCTTTAAGAAGGGTGGGAGGCAGCAGAAAGGAAACTATAGACCTGTTAGCCTGACATCAGTGGTTGGGAAGTTGTTGGAATCGATTGTTAGGGATGTGATTACGGAGTGGCTGGAGGCACATGACAAGATAGGCCAAACCAGCATGGTTTCCTGAAAGGAAAATCCTGCCTGACAAACCTACTGCAATTCTCCGAGGAAATTACAAACAGGGTAGACAAAGGAGATGCCGTAGATGTGGTGTACTTGGATTTTCAGAATGCCTTTGACAAGGTGCTGCAGATGAGGCTGCTTAGCAAGATGAGAGCCCATAGAATTTATAGGGAAGTTACCAGCTTGGGTGAAGCATTGGCTGGTTGACAGAAAACAGAGTGGGAATAAAGAGATCCTATTCTGGCTGGCTGCCGGTTACCAGTGGAGTCACACAGGGGTCAGTGTTGGGACCATTGCTTTCTACGATGTATGTCAATGATTTGGACTATGGAATTAATGGATTTGTGGCTAAATTTGCCGAAGATACAAAGGTAGGTGGAGTAGCGGGTAGTGTTGAGGAAACAGAGAGCCTGTAGAGAGACTTTGATAGTTTAGAGGAATAGGCAAAGAAGTGGCAAATAAAATACAGTGTTGGAAAGTGTATGGTCATGCATTTTGGTTGAAGAAATAAACAGGCAGACTATTATTTAGATGAGGAGAAAATTCAAAGTGCAGATATGCAAAGGGACTTGGGAGTCCTTGTGCAGAATACCGTAAAGTTAACCTACAGGTTGAATCGGTGGTGAAGAAGGCGAATGCAATGTTGGCATTCATTTCTAGAAGTATAGAATATAAGAGTAGGGATGTGATGTTGAGGCTCTATAAGGCACTCATGAGACCACACTTGGAGTACTGTGTGCAGTTTTAAGCTCCTTATTTTAGAAAGGATGTACTGTCTTTGGAGAGGGTTCAGAGAAGGTTCACAGGAATGAAAGGGTTACCATATGAGGAACGTCTGGCAGCTCTTGGGCTGTATTCCCTGGAATTCGGGGGAATGAGGGGGGATCTCATAGAAACAATCAGAATGTTAAAGGGCCTGAACAGATTCAATATGGCAAAGTTATTTCCCATGGTAGACGATTCTAGAACAAGAGGGCACGACTTCAGGATTGAAGGACGTCCATTTCGAACAGAGATGCAGAGAAATTACTCTAGTCAGAGGGTGGTTAATCTGTGGAATTTGTTGCCACGAGTGGTTGAAGAGGCCAAGTCATTGGGTGTATTTAAGGCAGAGATAGATAGGTTCTTGATTAGCCAGGGCATCAAAGGGTATGGAGTGAAGGCAAGGGAGTGGGGTTGACTGGAAGAATTGGATCAGCCCATGATTGAATGGCAGAGCAGACTCGATGGGCCTAATGACCTATTTCTGCTCCTATATCTGACAGTTTTATGGACTGCTTGTAATCGAGCTGCAACTTCCTGCAGTTTCCTACCACTTGTGCTGGGGAACCTGTGCACTGAAAGTATGCTGAATTAGACCTGTTTCAGGAAAATCCATTCATTTCAAGGGAATGGAATATTTTTTGTGGAGACCAGAGGTTTTTTCCAAGTGGGTTGAAAGCTTGCATGGCTTATTCAGTGTTTAAATGTTGTGAGCATCTGACATACATGAATGCCTTTGACAATTTTGTCAATGGTAAGCATAAGACTGTGGCATATCCAGCTGTCAAAACAATTTTGGGGATGTGACTGTTCTAATGCCCCCAATTCTTATTTTAATCGCTGTATTAAATTATTAAGCCAGATGGTTTGTTGCTTCTAGAATTCCAGCAAATGGAATATTTCAGATCTCTTTGGCAGCACCCTTCGCTTCACTGATTGAGCATTATTTTGAATTGTGATTGAAATTGGATTATATTTATTTATTCAGGATAAAAGAAAAAAAATGTTGTTCAGGAAGAGATTGGCTTAAGATCAGTATCAAAAGGAAAATATTTTGGTTTAAAAAGTATCTGTTATGTATTGTCAAATTAGGCATTTCCCAAATTCCTCGGAAAAAAACGCAATGACCAGAACATTCTTTCCTGGAGCACCTGGCAGTGAGTTCAAGCATTAATGAACTCATACATGAGTAAAGTTTCTTGCATACAAAATTGCTCACTGGGGCAGGTTGAATGAAACCGTGCTATAGTCAGATATTGCACATGACCAAAATGTTTTTGAAGTGCTGGGAGGTGATGAATTCATTGAAATATTTTTCAGAATAATTGTACAAGTTCTGTTATCAACTATGATATTTCACCATTTCTAGAAAAATAGTGGACCATGTTGATTGGATGACTTCACCAGAACAAGTTGCAGAAACTGTAAAGCGATTCAGGTATTCAACAGCGCATATTTACGCACGTTTCCTTTATTCATTTTTTTTGTTTCATAACATCTTGAAAATAATTGTTTTGCTTACAGAGATTCATTTTGGCCTAATGGTATCTTAGCAGAGACTGCACCACGCAGGGAAAAGTCTGTAAGAATGAGATCAAGAGTCGCAGCTAAAACTAAAATGTTAATGATCATGCCAGGTAAGATATTTCCTCATTCTCAAGGCCTCTTCAGTTATATTTTTATTGCACAAGTTAATGTGAGAACATTTAGTCAGGTGTGGTTGCTGATGAGTTGAGTGGAATATCATAGAATAATAGAAGACTTCTTCATAGAGTTAGGTTTGAGCTGTTGTGTTTAAAAGGACAATATCCTAATTTATAGTGGCATACCATCAAACTTTACTTATTAGTACTAAATGAGTTTGAGAGGCCATATTGATAATAGTGGAGAATTGGAAATATATTCTATTTTTAATCTGTATAGTATACATTGTTGAACTAGTAGGTGCTAACAAAACAGAATCATGTTACACATCTCCGATAAACCTTTCCTGCTTCCTTCAGAGATTTTTTCCCATTTTAGATTTACTTTAGGTTATTTGGAGCAGTGGAATATTTAAAGGAAGCTTGTGTTCCAATTATTACTAAGATTCTACCCTGTTGTAACATTCACTAATTCTATCTTCATGCCTTTCTTTCCCCAGATGAGCTAAAACATATTATTGGAGCTGAAACCACACGCAAGGGCATTTTACGAGTCTTTGAGATGTTTCAACATAACCAGCTGAACAGAAGATTGGTTTATGTGTTTCTCGAAGGCTTCCTTGAAACCCTTTTTCCACAGTATAAGTTTCGAGAGCTCTTCATGAAATTGCATTCTCGATCGCAGCGAATGCAAAGATGCAAACAAAAATCTCAGTCAGCTCAAGTTGCTTCCTCTCAAAAGAGGTGACGCTGCCAAGCATGAAAACTGTGCTTTGAAGGAGGATCTTAGGCACCTTCTCTAGTTCAGTCTATGTTATGGCAATTTCTCTGGGGCTCTCAAAGCTAAGTTCCAATTACAATGCCACCTTTGTACTAGCCTCCAGAGCCATGACTCAGTGGCTTACATTGGAAGACATTATTGTCTGCCGTGTTTGATTTCTAATGCACTTTCTTGCTCATAATGCCCCTGTGTATCATAAGTGATTTATATTTATTACCTGTTCATAGTTCATCAAGAAAATCTGTATTAATTTCTAATGGAAGAGCTGTAGATGCATGGTCCAACTGCTGCATCTTGTAGCTGTCTTCTTGTAAGTAGTTGCCATCTAAACCAATTGTACATCTTTTAAATTCTCTTGTGGACAGTTAGTGGGAGTAGCAGCAATATTGCCAATGATAAAGCAAAGCACAATTATAATGATTTTGCATTGGAATAAAACTGGTATGCATCCAGCTTGGAGACGATGAACTCTGCACAACTCAAAACATAAAACTGCATGATTTAGAGGATGTGATGGTTAATTAAAATTGATGTTAAAAGTAACATTTAGAGAGTAGAAATGTGAAAGAGTCTGAAGGTCCAAAATTAACATTCCTATTGACAGGAATGATCCTTTGGGATTTTGACTTAAATGGAAACTTGCTCACTGAACTGAATAATCCACAACTTTGGATTATCTTCCATCCCATTGCCTGCACTCCCCAAACATCTGAATAGAGCTTTTTTTGTGTACATGTCTGTGCTTTATCCATTATCAAGAAATTACTGAGCCGTGTATTTTCATACAACTGTAAAGCCTCCAGACATGATTGTAGATTTTAATGTACAGAGATTTTAATGTACTTCAAAGTCAGAATGTCCAAGGTAACAAGTGAGTGCTCTGATTAGGATTGATCAGAATAATGTTGCCACTAACAAATGTAATTGAAATTAGCCTTAAATGTCCTGTTTAAAAACAAAAATAGTTTTCTCGTTTTAATCTGACCAGACTTTTTTCCTGAATGCTGGTTTTTCACTTGTGCCACAGAAATAAAGTGCCCATTTCTGCAATTATCAGGAAAGTAAGATCTGTTAGATGCATTATTCTTAATTCTGACATATTTCTTCATGAAAACTAATTTAAGTAGACCCACACTCATACTTTGTACTGAAATTTTAATTTTGTGCAATATTTTCTTTAGCATATGTGTGCATCTAAATAATGAAAAATTTTTATGTTTTGAATCTTATGTTTAGCAGTCTTCTTAACCCAACAACTTGCATTCTGTTGTTGATGCATAAGTTTATTTAAAGACTTGTTTTAAAAGTCTTGGTTGTCACTCCTTGTAAGACTCACTTGTCATGGATGAAAATTCTTCATCCGAGCACAGCTTGTAAACTACAGGGGGAACCTAAGAGCACATGGTAAATAGCTGTTAATGAATTTGTGCATTTCATTGTACAGTGTCAACGGTGTGCCTAATTGTACTGTCAACTTTTTCTTATTTCTGTAATGAAAGAACAAATATCAATCAGAATGTCTTGGTGGTTTTTAATAGACTGAAGAAGAAATCTAAATTTTCAACTTTACTTTAAGCTATTAAATTGTTCAATAGGACAGATGAAAAGTATCACACTAAATAAAAGTATTAATTGAAATATGGTTTTTGCTTGTGTTTTCATACATGTTCATAATCTAAAATTTATCAATGCTTAAAACTTCAGAATAAATTGTCTAGTTATATGCTATACTTATTGTGCTTTTGTAACCTTCCCCAGAGAAAACTGACTTATCAGGCATTGGAAAGGAGGATTATATAAACACGATTTGGCTTTGTGAAATTTATATTTTTTACATATTTACAATAGTCTATTTTTCTTTAGAGAAGCAGAAAGACTCAAGTAGTCTTTTGAAGGAACTCTTAGTTTTATATATTCAACAAATTTGCAAATTGACAGAAGTTTTAATGTGGAAATTGTTTTAGTTTTTTGATATATACATTTGAATTTGAGAAGCTCATTTTTTGGTTTGCTCTGATTATTTGTTAGTGTACTAAACAACGAAAAATATTTAGTACTGTAAATTTGAAACAGACTTTTATTTATACTGTTAGTATATATAAGTTATTGGAGAATGATTCCATGTTTAGCTTTTTTAACCTTTTGCTACTTCAGTGTCCAATAATGAAACTTATGAAAATAATTTTACAATGCCGTATTGCACAAACTTAGTTTTTAAAAAACACCTTCCTCCTCCTCTTGAGTGTGCTGATGTTTCACAACTAATGAATATGAATAAGCAGAGCAAAAGCTGTACAAGTTTTGAATGCAGAAAACTTTCCCTTCTGAGCATCGAATGAGAACATAGATGAAAGAGATGCTGTAATCTGGAGAGAAAATACAAAGTGTTGGAGGAACTCAGCAGTTTAGGCAGCATCTGTGGTCTAATCCTGGCTGGGTCTTCACCATTCCCTCTGACCTTTCCCCTTCTGAGACGGAACGTTCAATCCTCAGCAAGGGCCTTACTTTTTCCCCCTTCACCTGCACCTCAGTGAGTTTCGCGCCTGGCATGATGCCAAGTTCTTCTTCCATTGGCTCCATCTCCAAGCCAACATCTTTGGCAAGGATTTCCCACCGCGCACCAATGGCCCGTTCTCTCGTCTCCAAACCTCATCTCTTCCTGAACACCCCGCTCTGGATCTTTTCATCTCGAATTGCCGACGAGACATCAACAGGCTCAACTTCAGCATTCCCCTCTCCTCTTCAAACCTTACCCCCACCGCTCCCCCCCCCCCCCCACCGAGAGCACTACCTTCCACTCTTTCAGCACCAATCCCAACCTTATAAAATCCAGAGACATAGGATGTTGTTGCAGTGTGGTGGACTGACCTCTAGCATGTTGAGACCAGACAGCACCTCTTCCCTGGTAATACTCCCCAACTCTTGGCACTATATTCATGCACCAATGCTGAGCCTGTTGATTTCAGCAACTTTGCCTTCAACATGCACCCTCCCCTTAAATTAATTTGGTCCATCTATGACACTTGTCTTCCCTTTCTCAATCTTTGTCTCCATCTCTAGAGACCAACTGTCTACCGATATCTTTTATAAACATATAATTTCCCATGACTATTTTGACTATACTTCTTCCCACTCTTTCTCCTGTAAAACACTATTCACTTTTCTCAGTTCCTTCATCTCTTCTATATCTGTTCCCAGGATGAGACTTTCCTACATCTGTTCCCAGGATGAGACTTTCCTTTCCAGGACATCAGAAATGACCACCTCCCTCAAAGAATGGGGATTCCCTCCCTCCCTCCATTGATGCTGCCCTCACCTGCATCTCCTCCATTTTCCTGACATTCATGTTTACCCCATTTTTCCACTGCCTTAACAGGGATAGAGTTCCTCTTGTCCTCACCTATCACCCCATAAGTGTCCACATCCAACATATTCTGTGCAACTTCTGCCACCCTCAATGGGATGCTACCACCAAACAGATCTTTACCTCTCTGAAACTCTCCACTTTCCTTAGGGATCACTCCCTCCATGATTCCTTTCACAATTTACCCCTCTCCACTAATCTCCCTCCTGGGAGTAACAGAAATGCTACCCCTGCCCATTCACCACCTCCCTCACCTCCATTCAGGGTCCCTAACAGTCCTTCCAGTTACGGCAACACTTCACCTGTGAAACTGTCGGGGTCGTCTATCATATCCGGTGCTCTCAATGTGGTGTCCTCTGCATTGGTGGGACCCAATGTTAATTGGAGACAGTTATGTCAAGCACCTCCACTTCATCTGCAAAATGCCAAATTTCCCGGTGGCCAACCATTTTAATTTTTATCCCCATTCCTGTTCCGACATGTCAATCCATGGCCACAATGAGGCCACTTTCAGGTTGGAGGAGCAACTTGGTAGCCTCCAACCTGATAGCATGAACATTGATTTCTAATTCCGGTAATTTTTCCCCCTTGTTCTATTTCCAACATTGGACTCTTACCTCTTCTCCTCACCTGCCTATTACCTCCCTCTGCTGCCCCTCCCCCTTGCCTTTCTCCCATGGTCCACTTTCATCTCCTATCAGATTCCTTTTTCTCCAGCCCTTTGCCCTTTCTACCCATCACATCCCAGCTTCTTGATTCACCCCCCTCATCCTCTTGGCTTCACCAATCACCTTCTAGCTTGTCATCCTTCCTCCTCCCGTCATCTTTTTATTCTGGCATCTTCCCCTTTCCTTTTAATTCCTGATGAAGGATGTCTGCCCAAAAAGTTGATTGTTTATTCATTTCCATAGATGCTGCCTGACCTGCTGAATTTCCAGCATCTGCAGAATCTCTTGTGTTTGTTTTCTGTTGTCTACATTTTGGATCCTGACACTGCTTTAGGATTGGGGCTGATGCAGTTTCAGCTTGAGTTATCAACCAACCTTCTGCCTCTGCATTTGATTTTGAACCTGCTGACTTCCTCCTTCATGCTAATGTACAGAAGTTTATTTTGCAAATAACTTTTGATGAAATAGGTACTATATTTCACATGAAATGGGACTGTTATTTATTTTTTATTAATGCATATTAAAGGAGGGCATATTTTTTCAATGTTTTCAGTATGAACATTATGCACAGAATGTTTGGGGTTTATAGCATATATACAAACTGTACTTTTTGAATAATAGACAACCATAGGTGAAAAGCAGTTAAACATTGATAAATTAAGCAAACCTTGTTGGTTCTTCGGTGGAATTTAGTGAACTATAACTTGACTAAAGATTGCTTCTATGACCACTCAAATAATACACTGTTCCGTGATATTTGAAGAGTGCATTATTTGAGTGGTCAGAGAAGCAGTTTTTAGTTATAAAATTATAAATATAGTTATAAAAATTGAGACAATTGCCTTTAGTCACAATCTTCTGAACAATTTTAATATAGTTAAAGTTGCCATTTTTGTTCCTAAACAGTCAAAATGTCCAAGTTTGAGTGAGATTTATTACAAATATAGCAATAATGTGTGGAGTTATCTGAAAATAAGTGTGTAGGTAGTTCCTCCAAGGCACACTTTTGAAAGTGCATTACCAAAGAAATGAATTTGTGCTGCTTGTCCATTATCCAAAAAGTACAGATAGTGCTCACGTAGTTAAGCATTACTTGTCTTTGTGTTTTGTTCATTGAGCTGATTTGTAATTATACATGAAGGATTTCCAATCTTTACCAAACTCTGGGCTGAATATCATTTGTATAAGAAGGGTTTACAGTATCCTACTTGTGTAAACATTGCCTAATAGACACCATCTACTCCCCTGTCCCTATGAATCACCTTTGTAAACACTTTTAAAAAAAAACTCAGTCAAATTTGTGAGACAGAACCTCCACATACAAAGCCATGCTGACCAACACTTACAAATTCATGCTTTTCATGAACCATTCAGAAATCTGATGGTGGAGGGGAAGAAACTATTCTTAAAATGATGAGTGTGAGTCTTCAGACCCTCCACCTCCCTAATGGTAGTAATATGAAGAGGGCATGTCTGTCTGGTGAGGTTATTTAATAATGAATATCTTGTTAAAGCACTGATTCTTGAACATGTCCTTGGTGTTGGGGAGGGTTGTGCCTGTGATGGAACTGGCTAAGTCTACAGCCCTCTGAAGCCTCTTGCGATCCTATGCATTGGAAGGTACATTCCAGGCTGTATTGCAAACAGTCGGAATGCTCACCACCATTCATCTATGAAACCTGCAAGAGTCTTTTGTGACATCCAATGATCTCCAGCAAGACAGTCTCCAGCAATTCACTGTCCTGGTATCCAGTGAGAGCTTCCATCAGACCCTTGCAATATCGACCTTAATATTTTTCAAGACATTTAACACCATGTCCTCCTCTCCCTTGATTCTGGCATGGTTCCAAAGGACTGGAAAATCGCAAATGTCACTCCAGGAGGGAGCAAGACAGAAGAACGAAATTATAAGCCAGTTAGCCTGATGTCAGTGGTTGGGAAGATGTTGGAGTCGATTGTTGAGGATGTGCTTTCAGGGCACTTGGAGGCACAGGACAAAATAGGGTAAAATCAGCACGGTTTCCTTGAGGGAAAATCCTGCCTGAGAAATCGGTTAGAATTCTTTGAGATGCTTAGAAGAAGATACAAGGGGGATGTCAGCAGTAAGTTTTTCCACACAGTGGTGGTTGCATGGAATGCACTGCCAGTGAAGGTAGTAGAGACTGATACAATAGGGTCTTTTAAGAGACTCTTAAACATAGAGCTCAGAAAAATAGAGGGCTATGTGGTACAGAAATTCTAGGCAAGTTTCTAGAATAGGTTACATGGTTGGCACAACATTGTGGGCTGAAAGGCCTGTAATGTGCTGTAGATTTCTGTTTTTCTATGAATAACAAGTAGGGTAGACAGAGAATCGGTTGATGTTGTGTACTTCGATTTTTCAGAATGACTTTAACAAGGTGATGTACATGAAGCGGCTAGAAAGGTAAAAGCCCAGAGTATTAGAGGAAATTTGCCAGAATGGATAGAGGATTGGCTGATTGGCAGGAGGCAAAGAGGGGGATGAAAGAGATCCTTTTCAGTTTGGCTGCCAGTGACTAGTGTTCCAAAGTGGTCTGTGTTGGGACCACTTCTTTTTATATTGTGTATCAACAATTTGGATGATGAAATTGATGGCTTTGTAGTCAAAATCTGCAAATGATATGAAAGTAAGTCGAGGGTGGTGTTAAGGAAGCAGAGAGGCTGCAGAAAGATAGATTAAGAGAATGGGCAAAGAGGTGGCAGGTGGAATTCAGTGTTGGAAGGTGTATGATCTTGCATTTTGGTAGAAGGAAAAAAACTGACTTTTCTAAATATGAGAAAATTCAAAAATCTGAGGTGTAAAGAGATTTGGGAATACTCATTTAAAAATCCTTAAAAGTTAATTTGCAGGATGAATTGGTGGTGAGGAAGGTGAATACTATGTTAGCATTCATTCCAAGAGGACTAGAATAGAAAAACAAGGATGTAATGCTGAGGCTTCACTTGGAGAATCCTGAGCAGTTTTGGGCCCCTTGTTTGAGAAGAGAGGTGCTGACATTGGAGAGGGTTCAGAGGAAGTTCACAAGAATGATCCTGAGAATGAAAGGGTTATCATCTGAGCAGCAATTGAAGGCTCTTGGGCTGTACTTGCTAGAATTTAGAAGGATGAGGGGGGGATCTCATTTAAACCTATTGAATGTTGTAAAGCCTAGATAAAGTGAATATGGAGAGGATATTATATTTAGTGGGGGAGTCTTGGATCAAAGGGACTTCAATTTAGAACATAGATGAGGAGAAATTTCTTTAGCCAGAGAGTGACAAATCTGTGGAATTATTTCCCATAGGTGGTTGTGGAGGCCAGGTCACTGGGTGTATATAAGGAGGAGGTTAATAGGTTCTTGATTAGTCAGGGCATGAAAGATGAAAGGGAATGGCAAAGGCAGGAGAATGGGGTTAAGAGGGAAATGGATCTGCCATGATGAAATGGTGCAGCAGGCTAGATGGGCCAAATGGCCTAATTCTGCTTCTATTAAGGTCTTATCAACAAATGTCCCTTCTTGATCTCAGCATCTTCCATATCCTTCTTTGTCAATACCCATCCTAAATAGTTATTTAGAGCTTCATCCAGTTTCCCTGGCTCTATAAGTTCCCTCCTTTGTCCTGGAGTGTGGTTTGTTGACCCTCTCCAACTCTGATCCTCCAATGAGAACTGGCTCATGGACCTCTGCTTTCCTCCTCTTGAAGTCAATAATCAGTTCCTTGGTCTTGCTAACAAAGAGTAAGAGATTGTTGTTGTGGCACCACTCAGACAAATTTTACATCTCCTTCTCATATGCTGATTCATCACCATCTTTGATTTGGTCAACAACAGTGATGTTGTCAACAAATTTAAATATAGTATTGGAGCTTGGCTTAGGCACACAGTTCACAAGTGTAAAGCGAGTAGAGCAGGGGGCTAAACACACAGCTTTGTGGTGCATCTGTGCTGATGGAGACTGTGGAAGAGGTGCTGCTGCCAGTCCAAACTGACTTGGGACTGGAAGTGAAGAAATTGAAGATATAATTGCACAAGGAGAGGCCAAGGTCTTGAAGCTTATTGATCAGTTTTGAGATGATGATAGTATTGAATGCTGAACTGTAGTTTTGCATCTTTGCTGTCCAGATGTTCAAGTGTTGAGTCAAGAGCCAATAAAATGTCAGCTGCTGTTGACCTGTTGTGCCATTAAGCAAATTGGTGCAGATCCAATTTGCTTCTCAGGCAGGAGTTGATGTGTTTCATCACCAACCTCTCAAAACACTTCATCACAGTGGATGTAGGGTGCTGCTGGATGGTAGTCATTGAGTCAGGTTACACGTTCTTCTTAGGCATCAGTATAATTGAAGCCTGCTGGAAGGAGATGGGTACCTCAGACTGCTGAAGCGAGAGGTTATAGATCAGAATCAGGTTTAATATCACTGGCCAATGTCATGAGATTTATTAACTTTGCGGCAACAATTCAATGCAATACATGATAAAAATAGTGAAAAAAATGGATTACCGTAAGTATATATGTATATTAAATAGTTAAATTAAGGTAAGTAGTAAAAAAACAGTACTGAGGTAGTGCTTATGGGTTCAATGTCCATTTAGAAATTGGATGTCTGAGGGGAAGAAGCTGTTCCTGAATTGCTGAGTGTGTGCCTTCAGGCTTCTGTAACAATGAGAAGAGGGCATATCCTGGGTGGTGGGTGTCCTTGATAATGGAAGCCACTTTTCTGAGGCACCGCTCCTTAAAGATGTCTTGGATACTGTAGAGGCTAGTACCCGTGATGGAGTCAACTGAACAATTCTCTGCAGCTTACTATGATCCTGTGGTGTAGCCACCCCTTCCCCCATACCAGAAGGTGATGCAGCCAGTCAGAATGCTCCCCATGGTGCATCTTTAGAAATTTTTCAGTGTTTTAGTTGATAAACCAAATCTCTTCAAACTCTTGATAAAATATAGCTGGTGCCTTCTTTATATCTGCATTAATATGTTGGGACCAGGGTAGATCCTCAGAGATATTGACACCCAGCAACTTAAAATTGCTCATTCTCACCACTTCCGATCCCTCTATGAGGATTGGTTTGTGTTCCCTCTTCTAACCCCTTCTGATGATATCAATGAACACTCCAGCCAGTTGACCAGTGCAGGAAGACTCAAATTCAGAAGTCATTAAAATTGTGGAAAGCATGCAAGGGCCCTGGATATGGGTTGGAAAGGAACTGAACTCAGAGAGACAGGAAAGGATCAAGGTATAAGTTCAGTGAGATGAGAGGAGGCAGAGCATGGACCTACCAGGACAGTCCTGATTGGCTCTGATTTAAGTGGGAATTAGGTAGCCCCTCTACAGATGCTGTTTAATCTGCCAACTTCCTCGAACTTTATGATTCTCTGACAGAGTTGATTTTCACCTGGATATCCAAAGTCACCAATTAGTTAGGCAAACTTGAAGGCATGTTATAGTAGCAGCTGAATCAAGATCGTAATACAATCCTGAAATATTTGGTAGATAGCATCGATAAAAGGTGGAAATGTTTTAATGGAGGGCAGAGGGTATGACACAATGCTAAACACAGGTAAATTAACTTCTGTTTTCTATTAAGGTACAGATTCAGTTGTAAAAGCTCAAGACAACTCACTGAAGTTTATATCCAGAATGCAAGAACATAGTGATGCCCAAATTAAGGGGAAAAAAACGTAAGAAATAGGTAATGATGAAATTGTTGACAGTTTAATCTTACATATGGAATGAAATAATCAAGCCTCTGAAGAAACAGAAGTCAATCAGAACTCCTGCAAGATTTTTCCAATGTAAATGTTTGGAGGAGGGTCTAGTTGTAATTTATTTGGTTACTTAAGGTGCAAGAGACTGATGACATACGGAGTCAAAGGAAATCAGGATGCAAATGTTTAAAAAATACAATAAAATTCTAATAATGAACAGAAGATAATAGGACATGGAAACGTTGAAACATGATTCATAAGAACTCAATAGTGACCAATAATTTTTTACATTAATGATTTGGATATAATAATAAAAATTAATAAGATGGAAACGATATGAACACTTGCCACATTTTTGAAAGAAAAGCTAAGGGAAACAGTATAACTGTATTGGTATGTAAGCCAAATTTTAAAAGAATTTAAATTTTAAAAAATGTAATCAATGTACATTTAAATATGCTTGAAATTACATGATTGTGAATGGAAAAAGTATTCATTGTGCAAATACAGGGAAAGCTTCAAAAAAAGAAGCTATTTTATGACATTAAACTACAAGATACCAAGAGATGAAGGCAAAATTGAATTTACTATTTAATTAGAGCAGGTTTATGTTATGATATTATGACACCAATAAATATAAAGATGCAAAGACTTCTAACATTATGAGGGATGTAATTTATGAAAATATGAGCAATTGGGGCTTACTTCACTGTAACTAAAAACTTTAAGAAGTCACCTAACAGAGGTCTTTAAGACCTGTTTGACATAGGGGCAAAAAAAATCAATTGAGTGTAATTCATTAAAAATACACTCAGTGACCACTTTCCTAGGTACCGCCTATACCTAATAAAGTGGCCACTGTGTGTACATTCATTGTCTTCTGCTGCTGTAGCCCATCCACTTCAAGGATCTGTGTATTGCATGTTTAGAGATGCTCTTCTGCACACCACTGCTGTAACGCATAGTTATTTGAGTTGCAATCATCTTCCTGTCAGATCGAACCTGTCTAGCCATTCTCCTCTGATCGCTCATTAACAAGGCATTTTTATTCACAGAACAGCTGCTTACTAGAATTTTTTTGTTTTTTGTGCCATTCTCTGTATTCTAGAGACTGTTGTGACTGAAAATCCTGGGAGATCAGCAGTATCTGAGATACTTAAACTACCCCGTCTGACACCAATGATCCTTCGGTTAATTAAGTCACATTTTTTCCCCATTCTGATGTTTGTTTTGAACAACAACTGACCCTGTTGAACATGTCTGCATGCTTTAATGCATTGAGTTGCTGCCACATAATTGGCTGAGTAGATATTTTCATTAATGAGGTACTGAGTGCATATAGGTGAGGTCTTTTCCATGATGTCAAAGCTGCTCTTGACTATCCTTCAGATACACCCTTTGACCATAAGACATAGAAGCAGAATTAGGCCATCTGGTCTATCGAGTCTGCTCGGCCATTCAATCATGGCTGATCCTTTTTTCTATCTCCTCCTCAACCCCAGTTCCCAGCTTCTCCCCATAATCTTTGATGCCGTGTCCAATCAAGAACCTATTAATCTCTGCCTTAAATATACCCAATGGCCTGGCCTCCACAGCTGCACGTGGCAACAAATTCCACAAATTCACCATCCTGAGGCTGTGCCCTCTTGTCTAGACTCTCCCACAATGGGAAACATCCTTTCCACATCTACTCTGTCTAGGCCTTTCAACATTTGAAAGGTTTTAAACATTAGATTCCATCACCCTCTCTGACAGTGAGTTCCAGATATTAACCACGATCAGTGTGTATGTGAAGTCTCTCCAATCCAGGCAACAACCTGATGGAACAACCTGCAGCTCAACCAAACACTTTCTTTAGTGTGGTAACCAGAAATGAACACAAATCTCCATGTGAGGTCCAACTAGCATTTCATAAAGTTGCAACATAACATCGAAATGTTTATATTCTATGTTGTGATCTATGAAGGCAAGTATGCTGTGTGCCACCTTCAGCACCCCATCAACCTATATTGCCACAGGAACCATATATATATATGTGCACTAGGTGAATGTTTTAAAGATCCGATAAATCTTTAATTGGGGAGAAATATTAACTAAAATCTTAGTGTAATGGTTGTGATAATTCTACCAAAGTGATAATAGATGTTTGAACAAAATATGAATGTGAAATGCAATTAAGTTCAATATTGCAGTTTTGCACATGATTGCCAAGATGTTATGCTAATCAGCTTTACCATGTATAGTTAGTGGCCAGGGTATAAATGCCTGAATAAAACCCTTATGATACTTACTGTCTGTATTAAGCTGGTAATTTATAGTATATATAAAAAAAAATGTATTTATGTATTTATTGTGATACAGTGTGGAATAGACCTTACGAGATGCACTACCCAGCAACCCTCTTTAACTTTAGCCTAATTACGGAACAATTTACAATGACCAATTAACCTATCAACCGATGTGTCTTTGGACTGTGGAAGGAAATCGGAACATCTGGAGGAAGCTAAATTACATGTGATATTTGATAGCTATGATGTTGTTAAGGGAATAATTAAATTTTATACTATTTAGATATTTATAAACTCTGATGATTGGGGTGTCATGGGAGGGTTAGCATTTCTGATGAAGGGGCTTGTCGTGTCCATTTTAGGACAGCTCACTCAACTTTAGGCCCCACCGAACCATCAGCCTATGGCTCCAAGTAGCTGTCTGCAAGCAACAGCAGCTTCACTCTGGTAAACTGCTTCAACAAGCGGTCTAAGGCAGATGAGATTAGCCAGCAGCCTCATACCCCAGTGAGGTGGGGTATGTCTGTCCTAGCCTGTGATGTCAGCTCCAGCAGACTGGGTGGACGAGGTCAACCGTGAGATCCAATGGCCAGGAAGGTAGCTCTGCAATGCTTTCTTGAGTGCAAAGGGCATGACAAGGCACAGACTTCCACTGCAACCTAGGAAGACCCCAGTATATGATGACTATTTGTACGAATAGAACCAGGTTTCCAAGGTCAAGAAAATGGAACTGTTCCAGTGCAATGGCTTTTCAATTTTAAAAACTCTCCCGCACGGGTTTACTGTCATTATTGGATTCGACGGACAACCACCAAGCTATGTGATGAATGATTTTAGTTGTGTGAGATATTGATGTTTAATGAATAGTTAAATATTTTAGCTCCTGCTGAGTTCAGCTGTGACAGCTTTAAATGATGGAATGCAATTGGCAGTGAAATTTCATTACACAAGGTCTGCTTGTAACTGAAGCATTTAACCCTAGAACATTACATGGACTGTTCCCACAGAACTCTTCCTGACCGAGGCATTGCTGTCATTGTTACATCAGCTCTAACTACATTAGAAACAGCCACTTGTGTGAAATCAATCATTTGTATTAATCTGCATTTTAATTAGATTATAAGTTGTATGAATTGGTGTGACATTTGCCACAAAAAGTTTGCAGCAGTTTCTACCTTGGTATGATATTTAAGAGATGCTGAGAAAGGAAAAAAAAAACTAGTCTAAAACATGAAGGATTGGCAATTTACAATGGTACACATAAAATACTGGAGGAGCTCATTAGGTCAGGCAGCATCTATGGAAATGAATAAACAGTCGACGTTTCAGGCTAAGTCCCTTCTTCAGGGTTGAAAAAAAGGGGAAGATGACAGAGTAAAAAGATGGGTGGAGGGGAAGGAGGAGGGGACCCAGGGAGAGGTGATAGGCAGATGAGAAGAGGTAAGGGGCCAGAGTGGGGAACAGAAGAAGAGGGTAGGTGGAAGGAGTTTTTTTTAAAACGGAAAGAGAAATAGATATTCATGCCATCAAGTTGGAGGCTACTCAGATGGGATATAAGGTGTTGTGCCTTCACCCTGCGAGTGGCCTCTTTGTGGCCCAAGAGGAGTCCATGGATCGACATATCGGAATGGAGAATGGGAATTGGAATTAAAATACTTGGCCACCAAGAAGTTCCACTTTTGGCAGATGCTCGATGAAGCAGTCCCCCAGTTTACAATGTAAAGGAGGCCACATCAGCGATATCAGCTCAAGTGCCTGAATTAGTTACTTGAAGTTGATGTACTTGTTTACAAATCTGCTTTAGAGTAAGATAGCCTTGACTGTCATGATAACCTTGGTTTGCAATCTCCCACTTCATGACCATTATCATGCCTCAAAAATATATTGATGTTATTGCTGATGTTCAGCCCTCTTGCCTTCAATTGTTATTCCATATGATGTTTAAAACAGTCCAAATCCATGTGTACTTACTTACTCTCCTGCTCTCTCTCTCTCTCTCTCTCTTTCCTCTCCCTCTTTCCCTCTCTCCCTGAGAATTAGCTGAAATGTACATTGTTTGAAGCTACTGGCCATGTTAAGTAACCTCTTCATTTATATCTTGCATCTCCCCAATGAGGATTCCTCTGAGATCCATGTGAACTGTGATTATAATCTCTGTATTAAACCATGGCAGTACCTTTAGACCACTAGGTTCATATAAAGTTCTGTACCTTAAATTCGAAATGCTGGAAACTTAAATATGTTTAGCAGATCTGGTCAAATATGTTTTCACCCTTTTCAGGAAATATGTTTCAGAAAATCTTTTTCCACCTCCAATGCTGCAGCCTCTGCCAGCTGAAAAGACAGAGAGCAATAATATCAGAATGCCGAAACTAAGAAGTTCCCTTCCATACTCACATAATCCTGACTTAAAAATATATCACCACTTATCTAAGTACTTGAGATTCTGACTCAACATGACTAGGAATACATTCATAACAGCCACTGCAGTAGTTCAAGAAGATCACTCATTGCTACCTTCTCGAGAAATTATGCATCATCATTAAATGTTGGTTTTGAAAATGAATGAATGAATGAATAAAGCTTTAAATAAATGACTGAATGTCCTGCTCTCAATATAAGAAAAACAATTGATATTGATAATGACTGAATGATTTTGATATTTAATGAATTACAAATTTATAATTACAGTTACTTTTTATAAATTAAATTAAATAATTCCACACACTTTTGAGTAGCTCAGAATACACATCTGATTTCTGGAATTGCTTCTGGTACAGCATCCTCTTTCTGATTAGGAAACCAACTGATAATTCATCAAAGTCAATAGCTGAGGGTTAAAATATCAGGGATATGCAGTAATTAATAAATAGCAATCAGAAAGAATGTTTGGTGACACTAGACACCAAAATATTAGTTTTACGAGGTAAATTGCAAAGATAAGAATTTGTGGCCATTGGTGAAGGAATGGGGCTAGCCACTAATATCTAAAATCCTTCTCAAAGATTGAGTGCATCCCTGACTATTGTTTCTTCTCTGTTACTTTCTATGAAGCACTTCACCTGTGAGTCTTTTGGGGTCTTATACTGTGTCCAGTGCTCCCAGTGGGGCTCCTATATATCGGTGAGACTCAATGTAGATTGGGGGACTGCTTCGCTGAGCATCTATGCTTTATCTGCCAGAAAAAGTGGGATCTCCCAGTGGCCACACTTTTAATTTTAATTTTAATTCCACTTCCCATTTCCATGGCCTCCTCCACCGTCATGATGAGACCACACTTAGGTTGCAGAAACAACACCTTATATTCCTTTTGGGTAACCTCCAACCTGATGACATGAACATTGATTTCTCAAGCTTCTAATAATGCCTCCTATCCCCACCCCCCACATATCTTCACCTTTTCCCATCCCCTTTTTCCTCCCTCATCTCCTTGCCCACCCATCGGCTCCCTCTGGTGCTCCTCCCCACTTCACCAATCAACTTCCCAGCTCTCTATTTCATCCATCCCCCTCCAAGTTTCACTTTAATAATAGCTTCTAATATTTTTTCCATTGACAGATATTATAGTAAACAGCCTGTAGTTCCTTGATTTTTTAAACAAAGGAATTGTCTTGATTCCTTTCCAACTTCACAGAATCCATTCCATGAACTTGGACAAGTCTGGAGAATTAAAACCAACCTATTGACAAAACTAGAACACTGACGCATTCGATGTTATATAAACCATACATTTTTCATATTCAATTTAACATGGGCCCCTACACTTCCTCCCTCACTACCATTCAGGGCCCCAAACAGTCCCTCCAGGTCTGGTGACACTTCACCTGTTAATCTGTTGGGATCATATACAGTGTCTGGTGCTCCCGGTGTGGCCTGCTATATATCGGTGAGACCTGATGTGGATTGGGAGACCGCTTCATCGAGCACCTACGCTCAGTCTGCTAGAAGAAGTGGGGTCTCCTAGTGGCCACCCATTTTAATTTCACTTCCCATTCCCATTCCGATATGTCAATCCATGGCTTCCTCTACTGTTATGATGGGACCACATTCAGGTTGGAAGAACAACACGTTATATTCCGCCTGGGTAGCCTCCAACTTGATGGCATGAACGTTGATTTCTTGAACTTTTGGTAATGGCCCCCCCTTCACCATTCCCCATCCGCTTTTCCCTCTCTCACCTTATCTCATTGCATGCCAATTGCCTCCCTCTGGTGATCCTCCCCCTTTTCTTTCTTCAATGGCCTTCTGTTCTCTCTTGTTAGATTCCCCCTTCTCCAGCCCTGTATCTCTTTCACCAATCAATTTCACAGCTCTTTACTTCACCCCTCCCCCTCCCACTATCACCTATCACCTTGTGTTTCTCCCTCCCCCAACCCCCACCTTTTAACTCTGCTCCTCATCTTTCTTTCTCCAGTCCTGCTGAAGGACCTTGGCCTGAATCGTTGACTGCACTCCTTTCCATAGATGCTCCCTGGCCTGCTGAGTTCCTCCAACATTTTGTGTGTGTAAATTGCTGCTGATAAGTTGCTTCAAATTAACTGAAAATGGTTAAGTGTTGGACCAAAATCTTGTTCTTTCCACTTCATTTCTCAGGCTTTTTTCACTATTGGAATCAATTTATTATCTTCACATGTTCATGCAGATCAATTTATTACACAGTGTATCAGTTCTGTACAAGATGAAACAACAACAACATGGACCGAGGTACAGTGTTCATACAGATCAATTCATTACATGATGTATTGAGGTAGTACAAGGTAAAATAATGACAACATGAAGAATGAAGTTGTATTTGTGGCTAAGAAACTGTGGATCTACAAACTATTTTTAAGCTAGAAATGCATTCTTTTTAGTCTTTCAAATTAAGGCTTAAATTAAGACTGTGGTTTAAATTCATGCTTATATAAACTTTTAATGTTAAATCTATGGGTATAATGAGCAACATGAACTCTTTGCGAGTTTCTATGTTTTGAGAAATAAATTGAGTACTACAGGATGTGGGAATTGGACAAATACAGTTGGTACTAAGAAAGAGGGAAGTAAGGCAACACACACAGATGCTGGAGGAACTCAGCAGACCAGGCAGCACACATGGAAAAGAATAAACAGTCAGTGTTTCGTGCCAAGACCCTTCGCCAGGACTGGGAAGGAAGGGGAGAAGTCAGAGTAAGAAGGTGGGGGGAAGGGAGGAAGAAGTACAAAGTGGCCGGTGATCGGTGAAACTGGGAGAGGGAACGGGGGTGAAATAAGTAGCTGGGAAGTTGATTGGTGAAAGAGATAAAGGGCTGGAGAAGGGGGGATCTGATAGGAGAGGACAGAAGACCATGGGAGAAAGGGAAGGAAGAGGAGCACCAGAGGAAGGAGATGCGGTGATGGAGAGGAAACAGGAATGGGGAATGGTGAAGGAGATGGGGGGGGGGGGTGCAATTACCAGAAGTTTATCAAATTGATATACATGCCATCGGTTTGGAGGCTACCCAGGCAGAATAAAAGGTGTTGCTCCTCCAACATGAGTGGTCTCATTGTGGCAGTGGAGGAGGCCATGGACTGACATGTCAGAATAGGGATGGGAAGTACAATTGAAAAAGGTGGCTATTAGGAGATCCTGCTTTTGTGACGGAGCAAAGGTGCTCAGCAAAGCGGTCGCTTAATCTATGTCGGGCCTTACCAGTATGCCGGAGGCCACACTGGAACACCAAGTACAGTAGACGTCCCCAACAGACTCACAGTACCCCTCCTCCTTCTATTTCTTCCATGGCTTTCTGTCATCTCCTATCAGAAACCCCCTTCTCCAGCCCTTTACTTTTTCACCAATCAACTTTCAGCTCTTTACCTCATCCCCTTCCCCTCTTCTGGTTTCACTTATCACCTGCCACCTTATATTTTCTTCCTCTCCTCCCCCTTCCCTCTTACTCCGACCTCCAATTTCTTTCCAGGCCTGATGAAGGGCCTTGGCCTGAAACATTGACTGTTTACTCTTTTCCATAGATGCTGCCTGGCCTACTGAGTTCCTCCAGCACTTTGTATGTGTTGCCCTGGATTTCCAGCATCTGCAGATTTTCTCATCTTAGAAAGTTAAGGCAAAATTTTCCCCAGGATGAAAATATTTTTATCATACACTGGAATCCCTGTGGTGGACCTCAATCCCTCTCAGAACACCAAATCTGTAATGATGTCAGCCAAACCTGCCATTACAAAATACAGTTTTCCAGTGAAGTGGGGTAAGATGACAAGATAGGCACTTCCTTTTATAATATGAAGAAGCATTTATATTAAAACAGCAACCTTTAATTTGAAAGCGATTGAAAATTAATTTGATGCTAAAATTAATCTTTACAAGTGCTACATCATTTACCTATTGTTTTAGTACTGCACACAATTTCACATGTTCATTACCTCATAACCAAACAGCCAAGCAAAACTGACACCACTGCTTCTTCCTCCCACTTCCTTAATCAACCCCCTCTGGGATCTGCTTATGCTGCGCCCATTCCCAGTTACCCTTAAGGAAGTGACATTTTCCCACTCCCAACTCTCTCGTCCAAGACACCAACCAGTCAACCCGATAAAGGCCAGTCATCAATGGCGCTAACCCCTCTGCTCGGGCAGCCAGTGGATAAGTTGAATGGTACCAATAAACCAGACAATGTAGATGTTTGTGCCGTGCCTGTACACACATCTGAAAGGTTCCCATCAACTAAAAGGAACCAAGGATTTAACCTGCTCTAGAAATGTCTTCTTCAACCAGAAGGCCCTTTCGGGCTTGGGTATGGGATCTGCTGAATCCTCAGGATCTCCTTGAGTGATCTTCAACTCCTCCTTATTTCGAAGGAATTTCCCAGCAGTTGACAATTTAGTGGATCTCATCAACCAGGAGCTGAGAATCCAGTGGATTCACCTCCTTGTTCTCAAGGAAAAAGAATGGAGAGGAAAACAATTTCACGGTTTAAGCTGAAGTGGAATGGAAGATGGCTATAACATTTGAAATAAGCTGTAGAATCCATAAATCATTCGGCTGGCATGTGGTTTGTAATCACATACCAAAACAAAATGTGCCTACATATTATATGATCTCAAGGAATTCAAGGAAAGGCATCGGTAGCTTTTACTTTCACCCATTCTTGAGACAATAAGAAAAGAATATTCATGGGCATCAGCAATAAATTCAACTCCAAGCATAAAGAAAGTTCAAGCTTATTGTCATTCAATTGTACTAATGTATACAGCTAAATGATACAACCTTCCTCTGGGACCAAGGTGGAAAACATAGAAGATGCATCACATACAACAAATAAAATAATATTAACAGATAATTAAAAATATATGTGGTAGGTGTAAAATAACATAAAATGCACATGATTGGTTGGCATCTGCCTGTCTTGAAAGACAATGGGTGATGATTATCATCACCACAAGCCTGGGCAGAAAGTATGGAGATCTTGAGATGCCCAGTCATCAAGATCCCCATCTCGGCCTCACCAGTGTAGTCTAAAGGAAAGCTTATGAAGCAATATGCTTGACACCAGCTTGGCTGCAGGAGCTGCCAGAAGAATGTCCAATGACATCCAATTGCCTTAGGGTATCCACTCTGGGTTTACTCCCATAGCCTTTATCTCTCCCGAGGCTGCCGGCAAGGAAGTGGGGCTATTTACCCACAGCTGGGGATCTGGTTCATGAGCACCAGGGCATGTCCACACACCGATGGTCCTACATGCTACGTGTGAAGAGGCCAGACCTCTTCCCTCTCCTCTGTAGTTTGGCCTGAGTCTGAAAGGAGTTCAGTTTCTGTGTGCGACCAGTGAGGAGGCACGACATGAGGCTTGCTGTTGCAGAGGCTATGCACTGACAGGGAGAGCCTTACACATTCAGCTCTCCTTTTCACAAGACTGCTAGTTAGTGATGGAAGCTGCAAGTAAGAGCGACAAGCACTCTCCACTACACTACCACACTAGATACATCATAGCAACCATTTAGACGCCAGATGCATATATACAATATAACATACAATTAAACATATAACGTTATCAGGCTACTGGTGTGGTCACAAATAATGGTGGTAACAGGGTGTTAAGAAGTCTCACAGTATGGGGGAAGAAGCTGTTATCCAATCTAACAGTCCTTGTTCTTATACTCTGGTATCTTCTGCCTAATGATAGGAGGTCAAAGAGATTGTGGAGGGGTCCTTGACAATGCTGAAGACTGTGTGAATGTAACACCTCTGGTCTATGTTCTGAATGCAGGGGGAGGGGGAAAGAGAGAGATCCCGATGATTCTCTCAGCAGTCCTCATAATCCATTGCAGGGTCCTATGGTCAGATGCCTTGCAATTCCCATACCGGACGGTGACAGAACTGGTCAGGACTCTCTTAATGGTGCTCCAGTAAAATGGTGTGAATGGGGCAGAGAGCCTCACTCACCTCAATCCCCTTAGGAAGTGGAGGCACTGCTGTGCTTTACTGACTGAAGAGGTGGGATTGAGCAACCAAGTGAGATCATCCATGAAGTACACTCCAAAAAACTTGGTTCTCCTGACTCTCTGTGTGGAGGAGCTGTAAGGAGTGGTCAGCCTGAATCTTCCTGAATTCCCCAATCACTTCTTTAGTACTGTCCACATTGCAACTCAGGTTGTTGTGTTTGCACCAATCCACAAGTTGCTCTGCCTCCTCAGGAGAATGAGGAGGTGATAGATAGGAGCCACAAATAGGTAGTCACCCCTAGGGCATAAGGCAGGTACTAGGGTGACTGTCAGGAGAGAGAAAAGAGCATAGGCAGCCAGTGCAGAGGACCCCTGTGGCTATTCCCCGCACTAATAAATGTAACACTTCGAATACTGTTGGTGGGGGGATGTAGGATGACCTACCAGGGGAAGCCACTGGGTCTCTGGAACTGATTCTGGCTCTGTATCTCAGAGGGGGTGCAGGGGGTGGGGGGGGGGTAAGAGGAGTGAAGTAGTGATAGTGGATTCCATAGTTAGAGGAGCAGACAGGAGATTCTGTGGATGTGAGAAAAAACACCCATATGGTAATTTGCCACCCAGATACCAGGGTCGTGGATGTCTTGGAATTTAGGGATCTCAGTCTAACATTGAAAAGCAGGAACTCCAGGGTAGTTATCTCTATATTGCTGCCTGTGTCATGTGCCACTGACCATAAGAATAGGATGACTTGATAGATGAACGCATGGCTGAAGAATTGATGCAGGGAGAAGAGATTCTGATTTCTGGATCATTGGGATCTCTTCTGGGGATCAAAGAAGGATGGATTACACCTGAACCCGAGGGGGACCAATGTCCTGCGGGCAGTTTTGCTAGAGCTGTTGGGGAGGGTTTAAACTAATTTGGCAGAGGGGTAGAAACCAAAGTAATAAGGCTGAGGATGGGGTAGTTGGTATACAAGTAGATGCAGTATGTAGTGAGACTATGAGGATAGACAGGTGATAGGGAAAAATTGCGGTCAGGTGTATCAGTATTACAGTCGAGTAAAAGGAATTACAGAGGCATGAGAGAGAAGCTGGCTAAAGTTGATTGGAAAGGGAAGTATCAGGGATGATGGCAGAACAACGACGGTTGGAGTTTCGGGGAGCAATTTGGAAGTCCTTGGAGCGGTTCCACATAAGCTACCTCCAGTGCATCCTGGGAATTACCTGGCGTGAGTGGGTGCCTCACACTGAAATACTTGTAAAGACCAACTGCAGAAGTATTGAGGCCATGATCACCCAGCATCAGCTGCAGTGGCTGGGGCACGTGATAAGGATGCCCTCATGTCGGCTACCCTGCAGAGTGTTATACGGCCAGCTACATCATGGTCGATGCTCAGCTGGAAGGCCGGAAAAGCCCTATAAGGATCAGATGAAGAATGCTTTAAGGGAGTGTAAGATCAGACCCGAGGACCTGGAGGAGATTGCTGCTGACAGTACCACTTGGCGACAGCTGTGTAGGGATGGGGTTCATATTCTGGAGATGGAAAGAACAACCAGAAGACAGCAGTAAAGAGCCAGGAGAAATGCAGCTATGGTTGCCACCACGACCACCACCACTACTACATATACATGTCCCACCTGCAATAGAGCTTGTGGGTCCAGGATAGGACTGTATAGTTATCAAAGATCTCACCGTTAAAGGAGTGAATATGGTCATCGAATTTCAATGAACATCTGAAGAGGACAAATACATCTCAAAGAAGAAGAAGTATTCTAAAAAGAGGATGAGGCAACTGTGGTTGACAAGGGAAGTCAAAGACAACATAAAAGAAAAAGAGAGAGCATATAATATAGCAAAAATTAGTGGGAAGTTAGAGGATTTGGAAGCTTTTAAAAACCAACAGGGAGCAACTAAAAAAATGTAAGGGGAGAAAAGATGAAATATGAAGGCAAGCTGGCCAATAACATAAAAGATGATACCAAAAAGTTTTCTCAAATATATAAAGAGAAAAAAGAGAGACAAGAGTAGATATTGGACCACTGGAAAATGATGCTGGAAAAGTGTAATGGGGGGACAAAGAAATGGTGGATGAACTTAATAAGTCTTCTGCATTGGTTTTCATTGAGGAAGACACCAGCAATGTGTCAGTAATTCAAGAATGTCAGGGGCAGAAGTGAGTGTAGTTGCTATTATGAAGGAGAAAGTGGTTATGAAGCTGAAAATACTGAAGATAGATATGTCACCTGGTCAGGGCTACATCCATGGGTTCTGAAAGAGGCAGCTGAAGAGATTGTGGAGGCATTAGCAGTGATTTTTCATGAATCATTAGATTCTGGAATGGTTCCAGAGGACTGGAAAATTGCAAATGTCACTCCACTCTTTAGAGGGAGGCAGAAGAAAGTTAGCCTGACTTCAGTAGTTGGGAAGATGTTTGAGTCTATTATTAAGGATGAGGTTTTGGCATACTTGGAGGCATATGATAACATAGACCAAAGTCACCGTAGTTTCCTAAAGATCTTTCCAGACAAATCTGTTGGAATTCTTCAAGAAAATAACAGACAAGATAGGGAAAGGAGAGTCAGTGGATGTTGTTTACTTGGATTTTCAGAAAGCCTTTGACCAGGCTGCTTAACAAGACAAGAGTTCCTTGTATTACAGGAAAGACTCCAGCATGGAAAGAAAATTGGCTATCTGGCAGAAGGCAAAGAGTGGGAATAAAGGGGGCCTTTTCAGCTCATCTGCTGGCGACTAGTGTTGTTCCACAGGGGTCAGTGTCGCAAATGCTTCTTTTCACGTTATAAGCCAATGATTTGGATGATGGAATCGAAGACATTATGGCTAACTTTGCAGAAAATACAAAGATATGTAGTGGGGCAGATAGTGTTGAGGAAGCAGGGAATCTGCAGAAAGACTTAGAGTGGGAGAATGGGCAATGAAATAGCAGGAAGAATATAGTGTAGGGAAATGTATGGTCATGCACTTTGCTAGAAGGAATAAAAGCTGTTCAAAACCAAAGGTGTGAGTGAACTTGAGTCCTTTTGCAGGCTATAGTTGTGAGCTTAACGTCAAATGATACACTTTGTATCAAAAGGAAAGGCAGGAAGGCATAGGCAGTGGCGTGGCTCTGTTGTAAGAGATGCAATTACATCTTTAGAAAGAGGTGAAATAGTGTCAGAGATTGTTGAATTGTTGTGGGTGGAGTAATAAATTGCAAGGGTAAACAAAACCTTATGGGAATCATATAAAGGCCTCCAAGTAGTAACCAGAATGTGGGGTTAAGATTGCAAAGGGAGTTGGAAAAACCACGTAAAAAGGGTAATGACACAATTGTAATGGCAGATGAGTTTAATGTATACTTTGCATCTTTCTTTGTTGTTGAAGACACTAGCAGTGGGCCAGAGGTCCGTGAGAGTCAGGGAGCAGGAGTGAGTACCATTGCTATTACAAAGGAAAAAGTGCTAGGCAAACTCATTGGTCACCTGGACAAGATGGACTACATCCCAGAGTCCCAAGAGAGGTTGTTGATGAGATAACAGATGCATTGGTCATAATCTTTTAAGAATCACTTGATTCTGGCATGGTCCCAATGAAGGGTTTCAGGCTGAAACATCGACTTTTGAATCCCCTCCATAGATGCTGCCTGACCTGCTGTGTTCTTCCAGCATTTCATGTGTGCTATTCATCCCAATATGTTAGTTTACTCTAAAATAAAATCTCAGCTCCCCTGAATGGCACCCTGCTTTATCTCCAGTCAGAACTTAGTGAATGTGAGATAAAATCTGACATCAAGTTGTAATTTTTTTTTAAATCAGCATGTTGGTAACATTAATAACTGCTAAGAAATATTCCAAAATTCTGGAAAAAAGCTGTCTAATAATCAATAAACACACAAGTTCTGGAGAAGTCCTCATCACTATCAATTGGATAATCTGATTTCTTTATCCTTACAAATCTCTTGTATTATAAAAAGACTGAGACACCAGAAGCATCTGAAGATTTTAAGAATGCTACCCTCCAGATCACCAGCCAACTACGCTCCAGTAATTTCTTGACTGTTCTGGTGAAAAGACATTCTGCCTTCTGTCTGTTATTTTACTGAGGGATCCATTATCTTTTATTTCTGTAGGTCCTCAAGTATATTCCTTGCAAACTTCTATATAGGTCTTTTTTTCCTCTTTTTTCATTCCATCTGATCCAACTGCCCGCTCATCACCCTATGTCTTTCCTCTTCCTCTCTCTTCATCTGCCCATCACCTACACGCTCCTCCCACTGGCTCTCCTCCCTTCATCCCTCCCTTTATTCCATGCTCCACCCTCCTCGTCTATCGTATTCCATCATCTTTAACCATTTATCCACCTTCCTTTCCAGACCAGATATGTGATGGTGTTGGGTTTGCTGACCACAAATTTCTAAACTCAAGCCCTAACCTTAAGCCCTATTGGATATAAATAGCCACAAGTATTCTCACTAAAGGGAGATTACACTGTAATTACCCAATCTTCAAAGGCCAATTTACTTCCATGTTTGTTCTCTACAGTGAGTGTAGCTGCCTATACCTCGATATAAGCAATGGGACCCCCTCTCCCTACCAAGGAGAAGGTACTCCAGCTGACAAAGTAGTTTAAAACACAGTTCATTTATTTTCAGTGATACACATTTAAATCTAACAACATTCTTAAAATACATTTAAACCTCACAGAGGATTTCTATTGTAAACATTTCCAAATCACAAACCATTTCTAAAACACAAAGCATAAAGCACAATTATAAAACAGAAAGGATTTCCAAAACACAGGTACAATTCCTATAAACTAAAAAGATATACCAATAAGTTGCAGTTGAATAAGTCAGCTTTTGCAGAAATGAACGCCAGAGGAATGAATTCTAGTTCAACCTATGATTCTTCCACGTTTGTTGATGTTCCTTATTCCATTCTGAATAAGCCTGAACCGCTGTCTACATTTATACCCTTCTTCTCCACTTGGATAATTTCATACACTTATGATATTTCCTCAGATATCTTTTTAATACAAACAGACTAAAAGCATCATTGAAGACATACTGTAGATGTCAGTTTAATGTTCACATTTCCACAATTAATGACATCCAGCTAACTTCCTTGAGTACATAGACCTTCCACCTATAAACATATCAGTTATCAATATGATAAATTATACTCTTCAGCTGTTCTGTAAGCATCCTTGAATGAAATGTCTGAGAATCAGATAATCTGTTTTGAAGCAAGTCAAATTAAGCAACTCATTGTCTCTTATTGCATCTCGAGCAGTAATAATCAGGTGCAGTTACTTACTACAGACAGAACATCAGCAAAATACAGAGCTTGTTTGCAAAACTTCTCAATAGAGAGTGCTTGTTTTAACTTCAAGCTGATTACTGCTTACAATTTACATGCTAAGAACTGAGGACTGACTGCTGTTTTAAACCAGAAGTTAAACCGATTGTCAGTTGGAAGTTTACTTACAATTGTTTGTGATCTGACAAGTGGTAGTTGCTGTGTTTAGAAAGCAATGTTAGCAAACATGAGACAGGAAGTGAAGATCTATCACACCCATCTCCAAGATCAAGACCTCTGTCAAGAGACCTCTTGGTAACAAACTCTTCCATCTGTTCCAGTAGGTTACCAGTGCTAGAAAAGACCACCTTTGATCTGATGCTCAAAGCACTCATTAAGTACTTCTCAATGTAGGGGTCTCTGTGTGACTTTCTCTTTAGAGTATTCCCTTCCTCAATCTCAGCTGCACACATTTCCCAAATCTGAAAGGAATGCTGCCATTATAATTTTCCATAAACACTCAACAATGATACAACAAGTAAGTAAGATACAAGAGGTCTAGGTATGATCTCTGGAAAGCCATCTCATGGGAGAAGTTGCAATTCTGGGCTAAACTTGAAGCGATGAAGGATGTTCGACAGCTCTGGCAGGGCTTGAATGCTATTATCACTTTCAAAGTGAAATCAAGCCACGCAGGTGACAATGCAGCATCCCAGGTAAACTCAATGCCTTCTATGTTTACTTTGACTCTCAAAACATGGGGGACCCTTCACAAATTCCTACAGCCTCTGATGGCCCTGTGATTTCTGTCTCTGGTGCCGACGTTGCAGCATCCTTCAGCAGGGTGAACTCACGGAAAGCATCCCGGCCCAGATGGCATAATTGGCCAAGTACTAAAGACCTGTGCTGATCACCTGGCTGAAGTGTTCACTGATATCTTTAACCTCTTCCTTTGGCTTCACGCAGGTTTCAATTCTACCACTGCTTAAGAAGAACGTGTTAACCTGCCTCAATGACTATAGTCTGGAAGCATTTATATCCACTGTGATGAAGTGTTTGTAGAGGATGGTGATGAAACACATCCACTTGTGCCTGAGAAGTGACTTCGACCTGCTCCAATATGCACACTGACACAACAGATCCACAGCAGATGCCATTTCTTTGGCTTTTCACTCAGCCCTGGAACAAATGAACAACAAAGATGCATACATTAGGATATTCTTTATCGACTACGCCTCAGCGTTCAATACTATCATCCCCTCAAAACTAATCTATAAGCTTCAAGACCTTGGCCTCAATACCTCCTTGGTCAATTGGATCTTCAATTTCCTCACTTGCAGACCCCAGTCAGTTTAGATTGACAACAACATCTCTTCCACAATCTGCATCAGCACAGGTGCACTAGAAGGCTGTGTGCTTAGCTGCCTGTTCTATTCGCTTTGCACTTATGACTGTGAGGCTAAGCACAGCTCCATTACCATATTTAAGCTTGCTGATGACACCACTGTTGTTGGCTGAATCAAAGGTGGTGATGAATCAGCTTATGGAGGGAGATTGAAAATCTGGCTGGGAGATACCACAGCACAACTTCTGTCCCAATGTCAGCAAGACCAAGCAGCTAATTATTGTCTTCAGAAGGAGGAAACTAGAGATCCATGAGCTTATCCTCACTGGAGGATCAGAGGTGGAGAGGATCAGCAACTTTAAGTTGATCAGTGTTATTATTTCAGAGCAACTGTCCTTGGCCCTGTACGTGCAATTACGAAGAAAGCACGGCAGCATCTCTACTTTCTTAGAAGTTTGCGAAGATTTGGCATGACATCTAATACTTTGACAAGCTTCTGTAGATGTGTGGTGGAGAGTATATTGACTGGCTGCATCACAGCCTGGTATGGAAGCAGCAATGTCCTTGAATGGAGAATCCTACAAAAAGTAATGGATACAGCCCAGTCCACCATGAGTAAAGCCCTCCCCAAGAGGATTCTTGGCAGCAGTCTTGATCTCGGAGATGGGTGTGATAGATATTCACTTCCTCTCTCATGCTTGCTAATGTAAGGATGGGTCCTCTGCTGAGGATTCTTTCTATACCTTTAATTCTAAACTCCCAGGAAAAAAAGTCACAACACAGGAGTTGGTTATGTCTTTCCCATAGGAGTGACCCCTCATTGCTTTTTGTAACTTAACATTCTAGAACCAACTATTCTATCTGCATAATATTCTTCCCACTTTAGTGACTCTGGGCTCTGGGTATATTTGTTCAAGTCTTCCCCATTAACTTTTTTAAAGATTGGGTCTAACTGAGGAGAATGATACATCTTCCCATCTTCATCAGTAGTATAGCATTCTTCGGGGTAGCCATCATTCTCCTCCTGGTAAATCTTTTACCATTATATATCACTCAAAATACAGTAAGACAGATGGTTTTAAAAGTCAGAGATATAAACCACGATAGCATAATGCTATCATTAGCAATAAACACATTTACAAAGTACATTATATAAAACCTTAAGAGCCATTTGTGTAAAAAGTTAAAAAGGAAACATGCAATATCCAAATAGGTAAGTAAAAAATAATGTTTGTCAACTCATTTTTTTGTGGCATTGTGTTATTAGAGCAATTTTTCATGACAGACAAGTCTCAACCCCCTACAAGATGAGGCGAGAAAGATCCAAATGCAATGTTAGTGATCAGGACTAGGAAAAGGAAAGGAGCAAGGATAACGTGATCAGGGCAGTCCCAGTTCTTCATTCTTTCAGGGTCGAGAACAATCCAGAGGAATAGGTCAAAAGGCGAGTATGAGGCAGTGGCTAGCAAAGCAGATATTGGAGAGATAACTCATGGCAGTGCAGGCTAAAATTGGGAGTTAATGGTGTTTTATGAGTGGAGTTGTTTTACAACAAGCAGAGGTCACCAAACTTCCATCTTTGTAGGCTTCGATGTCTCCACAAAAACAGCACTACAGAAATAGTAACTCCAATGGCTCGGGGAACTGTCTATTGGAAAACTGCAAAGAAACACTGTAAACCAATTTAAAGTAGTGCCGATCCACTAGGTATCTGTATTTGCTCCTGCAGAAGCTAAATTTGCAACATCTGGGAAGGTCTTAGTTGTAGTTTCAGCTAGATTGCTAAACCGGTCAGGAGCTTAATATGACTCTGCAACAGATACTTGTGAAAAAAGGTACTACACTCATCTGATTATATCACTTCAGTTCCTCTCACAATGTATAGAGAAATATTTCCTTTAGCAATGTTGACAATATCAATTTCATCTAGAACATTTCTTGTTGCATCTATCAATTGGACTTGTGTTTCTGTCTTGAGATGCACAACATGTTTATTAGACTAATCAATTTCAGAGAAAAAACATATTTGTTTTATCTCAGCTTCTGCTTCAGTGCATCTTTTTCATTTTATCTTCCCATGCAAAAACCTGCATCAAGGGCTTCGCTGAACCATAGCCCAGAAATGCAGAAAATTGTCACGTTACCTGGATATTTAACAATGGAGTAGAATAGTAGTCATAATTTGAGGAATGGAAGTATTTAACATCTTTGTAACAAGTACACTTATATTCTTGTTTGGCCTTAAAGTGAAAGTGCAATAAGATATGTGCTAATGTAAAAGTCTCCATTAATAATAGGTGTTTTCACAATGCTCTAGTCCAATGATTTTGGTGACATGTTCCCATGAGTGGAATCATTCAATAACATAACAGTGTGTATACTTTTCTTCAAGTGTAGAGTGATCCATGCCAAGGGATTCCTCTATTAGTATACCTTCAATATCAGGGCTGGTATTTTTCAATTTTGTTAGGGTGTTATTAATCATTTTCACAAATGATTCTTTCCCTTTCATCCATCTACTGTTTATTTATTTCATCTACAGTGTGGTCAGAGTGAATGTTTACATGGACAGAAACAATCACTTTGCCAGAGACAACATTTAAGAGTTCCACTGTATTAATTCACATATGACCAAGAGGTAAGGGCTATTAGGTGATATTTAAATTAGCATCATCACTGCTTGCAGATCTCCTTAATGTAATATTCTCTGAGTCATTGAGTTTTAGGAGTGGTCCAAGCCAGATGAGATCATTTCTGTAGTAAATGTGACTTTGTCTGTGAAAAAGCAAATAGTAAATATGTTAACACTGAATAACATTATTACAAGCACAAATATTAAAAGTAAAATAAAGCAAAAACAACATTCCTTCCTGGAGTTTGAGTCTGTCTTACTTCCCTGGGCAAAGTATCTATGAGTGTCTATCAAGTGAACAGAAACGTTTTCATTACATCTGAACATGCATTTCCTCTTTTCAATACATCTCACCCCCTTCCCATTAGGGTGTAGAGGTTCTATAGTGGATCCATGTGCTGGTCTAATGTAAGGTTTCCACTCATTCTGGGAAATAAATCCTGCTGGGGAAAGTTTGATGTTCTCTCTGGAGGCAGTCTTGCTTGCAGTCTTGTATCCCCTCCCAGTCTCAATTATCACAGTCCTATCATTTATAACCTGGGCAACAAGACAAAAAGGTTTCAATCTCTGACGGAAGCTAGGGTCGGAATTATATTATCAGAGTTTCTTTTTGTAGACTCAGTCCCCTTTTTGTGGTCTCTAAACTGTCTTAAGTTCATTTGTTTTCTTTTGAATTTCCATAATCTCTCTCAATTCCATCAGGGGAGTTGTATCAGGTGTAGGTGATGGTTGGCCCTATTGTGGGTGGAATGCAGTGCTGTGCTCCACCTATATGCCTGTTTGTTCACATATGGCCTGAAGGAAGAACCCTGATAGCATGGATGCAGGTGGGAATACCAGCTTATGGAAATATACGATGGTGCTAGAAAGTTTGTGAACCCTGAAGAATTTTCTCTTTCTGCATAAATATGACCTAAAATGCGATCAGATCTTCACGCAAGCCATAAAACTAGATAAAGAGAAACCAATTAAATAAATAACACATAAATATTGCTACTTGTTCATCTATTTGTTGTGAAAAATTATCCAATATAACTTGTATTTGTTGGAAAAGTATGTGAACCTCTGGGGTAATGCCTTCTACTAAAGCTATTTGGAGTCAGGTGATCCAATCAATGAGATGAGATTGGAGGTGTGGGCTGTAGAAATGCCCTGCTCTGTAAAAAATAAGGCACACAAGGTCAGATTACTGATAGAGCCTGCTCTTCTCGAGAAATATCTGTTTATGTGCACCATGCCTCGATTGGAATAACTTTCAGAGGACATTGGAAGAAGAATTGTAGAGATGCATGAAGCTGGAAAAGGCTACAAGAGCATTTCTAAATACTTGAGTGTTCATCAATCCACAGTAAGAGGGAACTCAGTACTGTTGCTGCTCTCCCTAGGAGTGGGCATCCTGCAAAGATTACACCAAGAGCACAACATCCAATACTGAAGGAGGTGAAAAAGAACCCAAGGGTAACATCAAAAGACCTGCAGAAATCTCTAGAACTTGCTAAAGTCTCTACTCATGTGTCCACTATAAGCAAAACACTGAACAAGAATGGTGTTCATGGAAGGACACCATGGAGGAAATCACTATGCTCCAAAAAAAAACCATTGCTGCATGTCTCAAATTTGCAAAATACCACTGGGATGTACTCCAAAGCTCTAGGATAATGTTCTATGGACAGATGAGACAAAAGTTGAACTTTTTTTTTGGCAGAAATACACATTATTATGTTTGGAGAAAAATAAGACGCTGCACACCAACACAAAAAAACCTCATCCCAACTGTGAAGCATGGTGGAAGAAGCTTCATGGTTTGGGGCTGCTTTACTGCCTCAGGGCCTGGACAGCTTGCAATCATTGAGGGAACAATGAATTTGAAATTGTATCAAGACATTTTACAGGAGAATGCAGCAGTTCATTACCTGAAGCTTAATAGAAGTTGGATAATGCAACAAGGCAAGAGTAAATCAACAACAGAATGGTTTCAACAGAAGAAAATTTGTGTTTTGGAATGGCCGAGTCAAAGTCCTGACCTTAGTCCTATAGAAATGTTGTGGAAGGACCTGAACCAAACAGATTATTGAAGGAAGCTCACCAACATCTCAGAGTTGAATCAGTTTTATAAGGAAGACTGGCCTAAAATTCCTCCAAGCTAATGTGCAGGACTGATCAACAGTTACCAGAAATGCATGGTTGAAGTTATTTCTGTACAGGATGGGGGAGGGAATGTGGGGTGGTCACACCAGTTACAGAAAGCAAAGGTTCACATAATTTTTCCAATAAATACATGTAATATTGGATCATTTTTCTCAATAAATAAATGAACAAGAATAATGTTTTTTGTGTTATTTATTTAACTGGGTTCCCTTTATCTAGTTTTAGGACTTACTTAAAGATCTGATCACATTTTAGGTCATATTTATGCAGAAATAGAGAAAATTCTACAGGGTTCACAAACTTTCTAGCACCAGTGTCGAGTTTTGGAGTGCTGTGCAGTTGTGGTCTCACTACAAGAAGTCATGGAGACTAACCACGTGTATCCCGTACAAAGATGGATTATCACAAGAATATTCCCACAGAATGATGCAGCCACCACCATGCTTCATGGTAAGGATAGTATGTTTTTGATGCGTGGTGCTTGGCTTACACCAAAACTAGCATTTAATCTGATGACCAAAAAGCTCAGTTTTGGGTTCATCAGACCATAGAACCTTCTTCCAATTGACTTCAGAGTCACCCATGTGTCTTTTGACAAACTTTAGCTGAGATTTCTTATGTTTTTTTTTTCCAACAGTGACTTCCTCTTTGCCACTGTCCCATAAAAATGCAACTGGTGAAGCAGCTGGGCAACAGTTGTATGCACAGTCTCTCCCATCTCAGCCACTGAAACTTGCAACTCTTCCAGAGTTGTCATAGGTCCCTTAGTAGCCTCCCTCACTAGTCCCCTTCTTGCATGGTCACTCAATTTTTGAGTACGGCAGATTTAGAGCTGTGTCATATTCTTTCCATTTCTTGATGATTGACTTAACTGTACTCCAAGGGATATTCAGTGACTTGGAAATTTTCTTGTATCCTTCTTCTGACTTGTGCTTTTCAATAACATTTTCGTGGAGTTGCTTGGCGTGTTCTTTTGTCTTCATATTGTGGGTTTTGCCTGGATACTAACTCACCAGCAGTTGGATTTTCCAGATACAAGTGTATTTTTACTACAATCAATTGAAACACCTTGATTGTACGTGGTGATCGCTATTTAACTAATTATGTGACTTCTAAAACCAATTGGATGCACCAGTGATGATTTGGTGTGCCATATTAAATGGGGGTGAATACTTATGCAATCAATTATTTTGTGCTTTGTATTTGTAATTAATTTGGATAACTTTGTAGGGATCTATTTTCACTTTGACACAAAAGATTCTTTTCTGTTAATCAGTTTCAAAAAAAGCCAAATTTAATCCATTGTGATTCAATGTTGTAAAGCAATAAAGCATGAAAACTTCCAAGGGAGTAAATATTTTTTATAGGCACTGTTGGTTTCCAATAAGGTGGGCTGCTTTGAGAATCCAAAAGTAGGCCTCTATGATCAATATGCCACAGCTGCATTGGTGCAGTTGCTTTCGTTTGCATTATAGGAAGTGGTCTTATGACTCTTTTATTATACGCCAAAGATTCTTTACTTTCTGCAACAAATTGCTTACAATTACTCAACATATAAGGCCACCAGCATAAGATGGCTAAATTTGCATGCATGGCTTGCCTACTGCCATGACTGTGGCTGAATCTGTGGTGGTCTTCTTGAATCAGTGCTTCCCACTAGTGGGCAGGCAGTATTTTCTTCTCATCTTTTTTAGGGTGACATACCCTAGCCTTATCTTCATTATCAGCTTCATATTTGTACCATGTTGGAAATCCTTTTCAATTGGGTTCAGCAGAGCCTAGGAGAATTATTAAAACATCATCCTGGTTATTATTTTATTTGTTGCTTAGTTACTACCAAAACCCTGCCCTCCTTTACCATAGTATGGGCCATTCCAGCACCTGTTTTGCTTGTTCATTTGACTAGTTTACTGATAGCTGCATAAGAAGCCTGCAGCATGTCCTGGGATGTGTAACACCTGCACTAATGGTGGAGTTAATAATAATTCATAAATGTTCTTCCATGTGGACAAATATGGAAGTAGTTTACCTCTGTGTTCTCCATCTGGTAGCTGGCCTGATGGGAAGAGCTCGCTCTACCACATTCCGAACATAATTAGAGCCAGTACATGTCAAGACGTGTTCTGTTGTATATACTTGTTTTAGACATAATTCTAGGGCTTTAACTTCTACAGATTGAACTCTGTGATTCCCTAAAGGATGCACTTCCAACTTATATGCTTCATATTCAATTTCTGATATAAAAAATTTCTTTTATGATCAAGAGCAGGGACTATAATTGAGTAGATCCATATTTGTGGATTTTCTCTACTGATCCATCACATATTCGAGAATAGTTTTCTAAAGGATGTTGTTCTATATTAGGTCATAGAGAAGAGATGATCCTGCATCTTCCATGACAGGTAAGAATTTAAATCATAGCTCTCAGGAACATAATTCCCGCTTTAATGTGCCATCTCATAAACGTGTTTGCCATTCGCCATATCTAGTTATAGCAACCATTCATTTGTTGTTTTTCATTTGCTATCATTTTTCAAAGCCGCAAACCCTGTTTGTGTAATAATTGGTTTGTCTCCTTGCTGTGGTCTTACTGCAATAAGTGTATGGAATACCATAGTAAGGTATTGTTCTAAGGCAATAAGTTTCTGTTCTGCTGGGGTGAAATTATGTGTATGGGGGCTTGTGTTTCTTCTCCCTGATTATAACAAATGTCTACAGCAGCTTTTGGAGAAACACAAATTCACATAACAAGAGATTTTGTTAGGTTTCTTGTCTGGAGGTCTGTACATGCTGAACTGAATTTCTCTAGTGCCTCACAATCTTTAGAGGTAAAAACAAAAGGCTTCACGTTTCTCTGATTTACATATATAATGGTTTTGACAACTGAGTATAGTCAGGTATAAAAGCTCTAGCATAATTCAATAGGACTAAGATTGATTGTAAGGCTTTTATGTCCCACTTGAGTGACTTCTTGTCTAAATTCAGGGGTTAAACCACATCCCTGATTGGTAATTGTCATACCTAAAAAATTTATTTTTGTGCCTCGAGACAACAAATTGGCCCCTTTTTAGACAGAAACCAAGCACCCAGATGGGAACCAAATACTTACGTGATAGAGCCTGATGACGCATATCTTAATCACGATGCATGCAGATATCGTGTGCTCCTATCAGGTAGAAATGAGTTAGCAGCCACAACAGTAAACCCTAGAGCAGAAGCTCCCAATTTAGGATCCACTGACCCCTCGGTTAATGGGAAGGGTCCATTGCATAAAAAAAATTGGAACCCCTGCTGAAGCCTGGAGAACAGATACTTGGGAAGATGCACTAGAATTACTAAAAAGATTGATTATAGCCAGTGAAAGAAGAGTATGGGGTCCTGTTCCTGTATAGGGAGCTGCTGCAGCTTCCCCATCACAAACTTCCCATCAAGATTTTGGACTTCTAACTATTCAGAATATGCAGGCAATATGTCCCATGCCTCCAACTGACGCTGAAGGAATTCTGAACTGTCTATTTCATAATGCCAGGAGGTTACAGGATGTCCGTGGAGGACTTAGTGCTGTATTGCATAAAATCATTGAATGCCAGAGCTTCTAAGATCAGGGAATAAATGGCAAGGACAGACTGGGACCTATAGTGTTGTGCAAAAGTCTTAGGCACATACACTGTTTATATTTAGGGTGCTTAAGACTTTTGCACAGTACTGTATTTGGCAGTATGGACCAGGGAGTGAGTTTGTAAACCTGGGGGGAGCAAAGGCTGTTGGGAATATGCACAAAGATAGGTAGAGGAGCGGGTAGTGTTGAGGAAACAGAGAGCCTGCAGAGAGACTTCGATAATTTAGGGGAATGGGCAAAGAAGTGGTAAATGAACAATTTTGGAAAGTGTATGGTCATGCACTTTGGTGGAAGAAATAAATGGGCAGACTATTATTTAGATGGGGAGAGAATTCAAGATACTGAGATACAAAGGGACGTGGGAGTCCTTGTGCAGGATACCCTAAAGATTAACCTCCAAGTTGAGTCAGTGATGAAGAAGGCGAATGCAATGTTGGCATTCATTTCTAGAGGTATAGAATATAAGAGCAGGGATGTGATGTTGGGGCTCTGTAAGGCACCCGTGAGACTACACTTGGAGTATTGTGTGCAGTTTTGGGCTCCTTAATTTAGGAAGGATATACTGATGTTGGAGAGGTTTCAGAGAAGATTCATGAGAATGATTCCAGTAATGGAAGGATTACCGTATGAGGAACGTCTGGCAGCTTGTGGGCTGTATTCCCTGAAGTTCAGGAGAATGAGGGGGGATCTGATAGAAATATTCTGAATATGAACAGATTAGATATGGGAAAGTAATTTCCCATGGTAGGGGAGTCTAGGGCAAGAGGGCACAACTTCAGCATTGAAGAACGTCCACTTAGAACAGAGATGTGGAGAAATTACTTTAGTCAGAAGGTGGTAAATCTGTAGAATTTGTTGCCATGAGTGGCTGTGGAGGCAAAGTTATTGGGTGTATTTAAGGCAGAGATAGATAAGTTCTTGATTAGCCAGGGCATCAAAGGATATGGGGAGAAGGCAGGTGAGTGGGGATGACTGGAAGGATTGGATCAGCCCATGATTGAATGGCAGAGAATACTCAATGGGCCAAATGGCCTACTTCTGCTCCTATATTTTATGATCCTATAATCTTATAGTGAGGATGGAGCACAGTGGGAGGGGTGTGGAACAGGTGGTAGAGAAGGACGACCAGGGCTGTGGGTGGTACAGGTACAGACACACCCAGTCCTTAGATATCAGGCAAGATCATTTGATTCCGAACAAATTGAGTTATTGATCAGTACAGAATGTCTCTATGGTGCCTCCTGCTCCCCCCCCAACTTTCCCTTCCCCTTTTCCCAACCAGGGCTCCCCTCTCCCTGGCCCCTTCACACTCTCAATCCAAATAGAGACACATAGCAGAATCAGATTTATCATCACTCACGTATGTTATGGAATGTACAGAATAGCCCTTAATCAACACCCAACGCATGAATGATTTCAGGTTGCTGAGGAGATCCAGGGCATCCACATGGTTCTACACAGGACCACTATGCACCCCACACAAGGGCAACAAGGTGCCACACGGAGTCCTATCCCTTTCTGTCTAAAGGACATGTAGGATCATTAACAAAGTCATCAAACCAACCTCATTCCTGTGCTGTGCTGTGCTGTGCTGTACTGCTCTATGTAATTTTGTGCAAGCTGTGTTGTCGCCAGAAAGTGTGGAGACGCTTGTGAGCTGCCCCAGCGCATATTGTACATTGTGTCGGTTGTTCATGCAAATATTGAATTTCACTGCATGCATCAATATACATGCGATAAAGAAATCTAAACCTGAATCTGAACAGGAGAGTTAACATCCCCACAACCACAGACTGATTACCCTGCACATCACTGTCACTTTCTGATATACCAGCTCCTCTCCCCTTTCTGACCAATGGAAGACCTGCAGAACACCCGCAGCCTGGGACTGTCTCATTCATTCCTGGTCTCCACCTGCCCATCCTGTTACATTGTTGGGATTGTGGTGATATCACATGCAATGATGTGCCAGTACATGACTGGACAGCACTGAGCATGCGCGGGGTTTTCCAGAATGTTTCAGCATGTGGCGGGTTTAAGACGTGTTTGTTTATTACTGTAAATAAAAGTTCTTTAATTCTTCCAGAATATGATTCTTTACGGTTAACCCCCAGTGCGTTTAAATAGTAGTAACATAACATGGTGTCAGAAGTTTTTCTGGAAGAATAATACAGGAGAATCGAGAATCGAAGATAGTTGAAAAAAGAAGATGAAAAATGTTCGAACTGCAAACGGTAAAATGGAAGGTTTACAAACCCCACCACAGCTTCAGCTGACTGGGAATGTACCGGAGATCTGGAGGATCTTCAAGCAACAGTTTGAACTGTCCTTATCAGCGATCGATTATGAAGAGAAATTAGATGAAACCAAAGCTGCACTTCTGCTCCATATAATCAGGAATGAAGTGGTAGAGGTATATAATAACCTTGTCTTTGCAGATGGAGATAATTTCAATTTAAAGTCAATAATGGACAGATTTGAAGTATTTTGTATACCTAAGTGGAACACAACGTATGAACGATATAAATTCTTCACGTGCACAAAGAGCTGCTGAAATGATTGATTAGTATGTTACAGAGTTAAGAAAGCGTAATAGACGTGTGAGTTTGGATTGCTCACAGACTCTCTTATTAAAGATAGACCGGTTTGAGGCATTCGAGATAATGTTCTGAGAGAAAGCCTTTTGCATGAGCAGGATTTAAATTTTGAACAAACTTTCACGCTCTGCAAAGGTTCTGAGACTATAAAGTCGCAGGCTGAAGAGCTTTTTGTTGTAAACTGTAATGTAAACGTTGTAAGAAAGTGCAAATATATCAGGAAATATAATAATACGTCGAAAAAGCCAATGGGAAGCAAGACGGCATTTGAAAAAAAAGTCATGTGATCACTGTGCGCGGGAACACCATCCAAATCAGTGTCCTGCATATGGCAAAATTTGCTACAACTGCGGTAAGATTAGTCATTTTTTCACGCTGTTGTAGAAATAGAAAGAAGGAAAATAAAATGAAGAAAGTAAATGCTGTGCTTGAAGATGAACAAGAGAAATTTTATATAGATGTGCTTTGCGAAATCAAACAAAGTAAGAATGAGCGGACTATTCCATTGCAAGTGAATGAAAACAATATTTTTTTAAACTTGATACTGGAGCGCAAGTAAATGTTCTTGCAGAATCTGAGTTTAATGCTTTAAAGCCAAGACCAAAGTTACATCAGACAAACATTGAAGTGACTGATTATTCAGGTGCAGACATTCCAGTTAAAGGAACATGTGTGGCAAAAGTATCACAGAAAAAGTACTGTGCACACGCTTTCATTTGTGGTTGTGCCAAAAAATATACAAACAATACTTGGTGTATCTGCCTGTGAAAGACTGAATTTGGTGAAAAGAATTTTTGTCTTGGATAGTGACACAGAGCTGGAGCGACACAATGTTGCATTACAGTTGGCAGAAGGTGACATAACTCGACTGCAGGTCCAGCTCATGGAGGCAATTGATGGGAAGAGAGAGAGCAGCGCGCCGCGCATGCACAGCCCTCCACTGAAAAATGATATTGCATCTGTTAAATAGGGGCCATGGACAATTCTGATTCGATGGAGACGGACGTGAAAGCACAGAGGAACATCTGGAAAAATTTCTGAAATGCCAGTTCGCTGCTGTTGTTACTGCGTGATCGGGAATCTTTTGGAGGGAAGGCCTCAAAATCTCCAGCTTTGCCTGCTGTTGGCGACCGAGATGGAGGTCAAATTGTTCGGATAGAGATGGCGCTCAGTACTTGGTGACAGAGAGCTGATCAGAGCTTGAAGTTTTCAGCTGACTCAGAGTCGGAAGTGTTCGCTTATGGCAGGGAGAGTTTTTCTTCCTTCTCCCGTCTGCGTGAGATGTGGGACATTTGAGAGACTTTGAACTTTTTACTGTGCTCATGGACTTCTTCATCAAGTTATGGTATTGTTGCACTGTTGTAACTACATGTTATAATTATGTGGTTTTGTCAGTTTTTTCAGTCTTCGTCTGTCCTGTGTTTTGTGATATCACACCGGAGGAAATACTGTATCATTTCTTAGTGCATGCATTACTAAATGACAATAAAAGAGGACTGCGTGTCTTCATAATCTAATGTTGAGAATATAAAAGCAGTAGCTGCAGTGTCTGAGATGACCAAACAGGAAGCAATTGATGATGTGAGAAAGCAATGGCAGGAAATGGCTTGTTTTCTGTGCTGTAGTGTTCTATGGTTCTATGGTTCTAGGAAGAGGTTGCTTCAATGCAAGTGATAATGAAAGAGACACTGAGAGAATATGAGATTCAGCCTAATCACCGTCTAGAGCAAGAACGTTCACAGTGGCCACAGTATAAGGAAGAAGTGAAAGCACAAGTGCAGGAATTGAGAGGTTTTATTGAAATGATGAAGTCTCAGCATAAAAAAGAAATTACACAGTTAATGAATGAATTAGATGAAGAAGAGAAGGTTTGTATTTTATTATAAAAAAGAAATTACACAGTTAATGAATGAATTAGATGAAGAAGAGAAGGTTTGTATTTTATTATAAAAGTAAGTGGAAGGAATTAGGAAAGATACAGTCCAAACTGAAGCAGGGAAGTGGATTGTTGAGGAGGATAGCGTGAACTGCTTAACTGAAATTCCAGATTCTAACCAGGAGGCATGTGAGAGTATACCAAAAAGTTTAGTTGAGATACATGAAGAAAAGCTTAAAGCAGAAAAGAAGAAGAAAAAGAGGAAGCACAAGAAGAGTTATGGCCCACATAGCGAAGAACCAACTTCAGAGCTTCCGTTAACTGATTTCTTTATTGGTTAATGTTGTTATTTGTTTTTATTTTTAAGGAAAGGAAGATGTGGTGATATCACGTGTAATGATGTGCCAGTACATGATTGGACAGTACTAAGCAGGCGTGGGGTTTGCCAGACTGTTTCAGCATGTGGCGGATTTAAGACGTGTTTGTTTATTACTGTAAATAAAAGTTCTCTAATTCTTCCAGAATATGATTCTTTACTGTTAACCCATGGTATGTTTAAATAGAAGTAACATAACAGGTATCACATCCAAACAGTGATGGTCTGAGGCCAGCAGGTCACACAGTGGGGTTTGGTCTGTCCAATCTGCATCCTACTCTGTTATATCCCTTCATCATTCCAGTATCTGACTTGAAGAATAAAATATTCAACATGTTCAGTTTGAGGAGCAATTGGGGTTTTATCCCATGTTTCTGATATATTGTTAACACATTCATAATATCGACCAGCATTTGTCTGTGAAGCTTCTGGAAACTATGATGTCAGCCATTTTGTAGTAATGGGTGGTGTGCCCTAGCACTTGGCAAGCATGCTCTGAGTTGGGCTTCTGCTAAATAAAAATGCTTTCTAAAATAATACTTCTGGTGTAATGTGACCACATCAGACACCAACTATGATGGTATTGGGTTTGCTGAACGGAAAGTCCTAAACTCACATGAAAAAATTAAGCCCTATCGGATATAAATAGCCACAAGTACACCCACTAAAGGGAGATTATAATATAAATGCTCAATCTTCAAAGACTAGTTTACATCCCTGTTTATTCCCCATAGCGAATTTAACTGACAATGCTCACTATTTGAGCGGTGGGTCCAAGAGACTTCCAGATAACAAAGTAGTTTAAAACAAAGTTCATTTACTTACCTTTAAATCCAACAATGTTCTTAAAACACAGTTAAAACTCAAAGGATTTCTATCTTAAATATTTCCAAATTACAAACCATTTCTAAAATACAAACCATTTACAAAACACAAAGCATAAAGCACAAGGCATAAAACACAGGTACAATTCCTATAAACTAAAAAGATATACCAATATGTTGCTGACAGGTAAATCATCTGTCACAGAAATCGAAGCCATAGGAATAGATGATAGTTCACCCACGTTACATGTTTTTCCTTACCCCATTTTGAATAAGCCTGAACTGCTGTCTACATTTTTACCCTTTTTTTCCACTTGGGTGACTTCATAAAAATATATTTCCTCAGATATCCGTTTAAAACACAAATGGTTTAAAATTCTTTTTAAAGATATAGACCTCAGCTTAATGTTCACAGTTCCACAAGTAATGCTGTGAAGCTAACTTTCTTGAGTACATAAACCTTTCAACAATAAACACATCATTTATTGATATGCTAAATGATATTATTCACCTGTTCTCCAAGCATCCTTGAACTAAGCAACTTTGAGTCAGACGGTCTGTTTTGAAACAAGTCAAATTAAGCAACCCATTGCCTTATGCAGCATCTTGAGTGACAATAAAGCAAGTGCAGTTACTTAATACAGGCACTACAATCTGCCACTCCCCGAACTGCTGCTGCTTGGTTAGAAGATGTAATGTTTTTTCTGAAATTAGAAAAGATTAAATTCACTTTGAGGGGGTCTGTGAAAAAGTTCTATTCGAAATGGGGACCTTTCTTATCATGTTTTGGGAGTCTTAAGGAATTACCTACTAGTTGAGAGCATTTGATTGTACTTGGGAAGCTGCCTCCCATTTAACACGCTTATAATTTACCTCACAGGGTGGTTGATGAATTGTAAATATGAGTGTATTTTGGATCATCTGACATGCTGCAGATGTGTGTGAGCCGTCGTCTTGAAGTAGTGTGGGGGTATGGTTGTGAAATGTCCGTAATTGTATTTGTGAATTGTTGTGTTGTAAGTATATTAGCTGCCATGATATGTTCGGGGAGGGCGGGTGAGGGGAAGTTTGTTTTGGGGGTACGATATTAAAGCAAAATGGAGGAAAATGTAATCCATTATATATTCTGTATTGTGTCATTCCTTCAATAATAATTTTTTAAAAAAACTAGATTTGAAGATGGGTTCCTGCTTTATGATTAGAAGTTAACAAACTGTTACTTGGAATTTTACCTACAACTGTTTGTGATTTTACAAGTGGCAGCTGCTGTATTTTAGAAAGCAAGCTAAGCAAACATGAGGCAGAAAGTGAATATCTATCACAGATGAAGAGCCTTAAACTGAGACATTGGTTGTCTATTTCCTTCCATAGATGCTGTCTGCCCTGTTGAGTTCCTTCTATGCTTTTTATGTTAATTCATGAGTGGAATTTGGTATATTTTCAAAGACAAATTAAAGAATTGAGCCTCTACAATGAAGGTAATTTTAAAAGCTACTAGCACTGATTCTTTCAATATGGAGCACAACACAGCATACAACAGGTTTTAATGTTAATCACTCTTTTACTTAGCAGTGCTTTTAAGAAGAGTGACAAGAGAAGAAAACAAAACAAAATAGCAACAAATAAAAAAAATCTTGTATTTAAATATTGAGTTCAACTCTTTTTATGCACACTTTGAAAGGGAGAAATACACTACACTTGCATGAATCTGTACAGCATTTGATGACCCTGTGACTTGGAGGCCAACGTCAGAACATCCTTCAAGAGGATGAACCCATGCAAGGCATCAGGCCCCAATGGTGTACCTGGCAGGGTACAGAAAATCTTTGCTGACCATCTGGCTGGAGTGTTTAAACACATCTTCAGTCTCTCACTCGTGCAGCTGAAGTTTCCCACCTGTCTCAAAGGGCATCAATCATATCGGTGCCCAAGAAGTGCAGGGTGAGCTGCCTCAATGATTGTCATCTAGTAACATTCACATCTACTGTCACGGAAGTGCTTGAGGCATCAGTCATGGTTAGAATTAACTCCTGCCTGAAGATGGACCTGGATCGCCTCAATTTGCCTACCACCATAACAAGTCTACAGCAGATGTGGATTGATAATAACATGTCTTCCTCTCTGACAGTCAACACTGACACACTTCAAGGATGGATCCTTGGCTCACTGTTCTAGTCTCTCTACACTCATGCCTGTGTGGCTAGGCACAGCTCAAACACCACCTTCAAAATTCCCCAATGAAACCAGTGTTGTTGGAAGGATTTCAGCTGGCTGCATGGAGGTGCACAGGAGTGAGACAGGTCAGCTGTTTGAGTGCTGTCATAGCAACAACCTCACACTCAACATCAGCAATACAAAGATTTTTGACTGAGGACTTCAGAAAGTGTAAGATCAGAGAACAGAGGATGGTGATGTAGCGGATAGTACAGAAGTTTGTTGTAGGTTAAAAAAATATACAATGTTAAGATTCAGAAGTGGACTGAGAAATGGCAGATATAATTCAATCCAGAAAATGTGAATTGATAAACTTTGGAAGATTGAACTTCAAGGCAGAATATCGAGTTAATAGTAGGAATCTTCAGAGTTTGGAGGAACAGTCGGATCTTGCAGTCCACACCTACAGATCCTCAAAGTTCTGTGCAATTTGATAAGCGCTTAAAAAGGCATAAGGTGTGTTGGTCTTCATTAGTTGGGGCATTGAGTTCAGGAACAATGAGATAATGGTGCTGGTCTATAATACTCTAATTAGACCACACATTGAAGTATTGTGTTCATATTATGATCCTAGTGAATGGGGGAGTCATAAGAAATTCTGGTTTTGCAGCAATGTAAGATTGTTAGTGTCTGCCATTTTAATTTTCAACATATTAATATTTGAAATGTTCTGCCTTGCAGCTTAAACACCACAATATGTTTATAGATATAACGTGTCACAATGTACTTATGAAGTGGTATGTGAGAGGCTAAGTCTGCAAAGGCTTTCCCTAATGTTGCAAAGGTTAGAAATGTAGAAGCACTAAGGAGTTCCATGGGCAAAGTTGTTTAAATCCATAGCAGAATTTTTAGAACTATTTATGTGTTAAGCCTTCAAACTGATAGATAGAATATTCCAGGCATTGTTTCGATAATGCTACATTGAATTGTAGAGTCATGCAACCTAACTTAGGCCCTTCATCTCAACTTATTAATGCTGACCAAGTTACCTCTAATAAGGCCATTTGGCCAATATCCCTCTAAAACATACCTATCTCTGTACGTTTTTTTTTTAAATATGCACATATGACTCTCCTCCCATTTGAATCACAATAAGAACACACACATAGATAAGGAGAGAAAAATATGCCATGTTTGAAAATACACCACAATATCTGATCAATAATTTATGAAGTGCTAATTATAAATCTCTAAAGTTTATAATCAGGATTTCAGAAATCCCTGGTTTGACCTTGTAACCCGTAAAGGTTTCTTTAAAAGCACTATATTAAAATGCTTTGCCACATTTTAAAGGTTGTCTATTTGGACATAAAGATGCCGCTTCATATCTGTTCTATATTTTGGCAATTTTCTTTCCATATTGATTCTGATCATTCAATTCTTTCTACTTCTTTGAACACTAAGTGCCTAGACTTATCCATTTAACCAGAGTGTCTATGGTCCTATAGTCTGCCACCATACTCATTACTATCTGTTAAACTGGTTTTTACAACATGTACAAATTTATATTGCTGTACCCAATAGCCAATTCTAAGTTATTTATCAAAACTGATAAATAACCAACTGGGCAACAGTAATACTAAGTCAGAGTACTGTTCATTGATTATAACTCAGTGTTCAATACCATTTTAGCCTCAGTACTAATCAACAAGCTTCAAAACTTGGGCCTCTGTACCTCCATCTGCAACTGGATCCTTAACTTCCTCATCGGGGGACCACAGTCAGTGCACATTGGAAATAACAGCTCCTCCTCAATAATTATCAAAGCCCTCAAGGATGCATACTCAGCCCACTGCTCTACTCTCTCTATATCCACAACTGTGGCTGGGCACAGCTGAAATGCCATCTATATATTGCCAATGACACAACTATTTTTGGCTCAATTGTGATGAGGAGACGTACAGGACTGATAGATCAGCTGGTTGAGTGGTGTGCAACAATATCCTTGCACTCAATGCCAGTAAAACCAAGGAATTGGTTGTGGACTGGCTGCCTCACCACCTGGTACGGTGGGTCCACTGCAAGGATTGGAATAGGCTGCAAAAGATTGCGTACTCAGCCAGTTCCATCGTGGGCACGAGCATCAAGACTTCCTTCAAAAGGCAATATACCAAAAAGCCAGCCCCCTTTTCATTGCTACCATCAGGGAGGATGTACTGGAACCTGAAGACACACATTCAATATTTTAGGAACAGCTTCTTTCCCTCCGTCATCAGATTTTTGAATGGACAATGAAACAAACCATAAACACTACCTCACTATTTTTTTCTCTCTTCTTTCTCTACTTAATTAATTTAATTTTATAAACTATGTACATACAGTATTTCTTATTGTAATTTATAGTTTTTTATGTATTGCATTGGACTGCTGCTGCAAAATAACAGATTTCATGACATATGCCAGTGATATTAAACTTGATACTGCTTTTGCTTGAGTCGGTCCAAAATTAACTGTAGGGGATTGCTACTGAAAATAATCTCTCTGTCTAAAAACCCTTGGCTTTCTGTCACTCAGATGTTTCTGTGTTACTATTGCTGCTTTCCTCATTAATTCCAAGGCTTTTCATCTACCTATTAAGCTCAATGCTGTGGCTTTATAGCAAATAGTTTACAAAACACCATATAAACCACATCCATCACACCGTCTTGATCAACATGCTCTTTCCATTGAAGCATTCAATCAGTGGTCAGGCACAGATTGCCCTTAATAAATATAAGCTTTTCCAAATGGAAACTATTTTGTTCCTGATTATTGTTTCCATTATACTCTATCATTAGTAGAACCCTTCTACAATCTGTCTACTGCCATGATGAGGCCACTCTCAGATTGAAGGAGCAACACCTCATGTTCCACCTGAGTAGCCTTCAGCCTGATGGCATGGTCTTCAATTTCTCAAACTCCTGGAAACTTTGCCCCCTTTCTGTTCCTTCTTGTTCTATTCCCCACTCTGGACCACTATTACCTCTTCTCTTCTTCTCACCTGCATATCTCTTCTTCCTGTGTCCCCTCCTTCCCTTTTTCATTTTCTCACTTCTCCTTACTACTCTCATCTTCTATCAAATTCTTTCTTCTCCAGCCCTTTACCTTTTCCACCTATCACCTCCCAGCACCTCAATTCATCCCTCCCCTCACTCACCTGTCACCTTTTAGTTTGTACTCCTTCCTCTCCCCCCACTTTCTTATTCTGGCATCTTCACCCTTTGTTTCAAGTTCCAAAAAAGCGTCCTGGCCCAAAATGTCGACTGCTTATTCATTTTCATTGATGCTGCCTGACCTGCTGAGTTCCTCCAGCATTCTGTGTGTCTTGCTCTGGATTTCCAGCATCTGCAGAATCTCTTGTGTTTACAATCCTTTTGTTATTTTCAGGTTGATAATAACTATGGAAATGCATCATTCAGAACTATATGCTGTATATCACTACTGGTGTGATTTGTAATGTCTAATAAAAGTAAATTAAAACTTGTGAACAGCTTCCTGTGAGTTCATTGCCTTGTAAATATATCTTAGTCCAATGAATTTTGGGCTCAAGTTTACTGCTTCTTGTCCCTGTTCTTGAGTGTCACTGATGGTCACACTTAAGAATAGGGACAGAAATCTGCAATGAAGCTAATTATTGGGAAGACCTTGGGCTGGGAAATACCAACTTCTCAGGAGAACAGGACAATAACAGCTTGTCAATGAAATTATTCAAAGTTCTTTCATTCCTGCAATCACAATTTTCACATTAATTTTTAACGGTAAGCCACTCTTATTTTCATTATCTCACCCCACTCACTCACCACGAGGAAATCTGCAGACGCTGGTGGAACCCTTTGTCAGGGCTTGTCCTGACAAACGGTGTCAGGCCGAAACGTCGACTGTACCTCTTCCTATAGATGCTGCCTGGCCTGCTGCGTTCCACCAGCATTTTGTGTGTGTTGCTTATTTTCAGTATCTGATATCTTTAGTAAAGAAAATCCTTTTTAAAGCTTATTTGAGATATGCATACACCATAAGACCATATGACATAGGAGGAGAATTAGGCCATTTGGTTCATCAAGAATGTTCTGCTATTTCATCATAGCTAATTTATTATACCTCTCAACCCCATTCTCCTGACTTCTCCCTGTAACCTTTGATGCCTTGCTAATCCAAGGACTTGTCAACCTCCACTTTATATATATCCAATGACTTGGCCTTCACAGACATCTGTGACAATGAATTCCACAGATTCACTACACTCTGGCTAAAGAAATTCCTCCTCATCTCCATTCTAAATGGACGTCTTGTATTCTGAGTTTCTTGTGCGAGAAGGTGAATTGGAGTGGATTCAAGTCACTCCAGATGAGTACCTGGCTCAGTACATAACACATAGAGCGTAGAAATCGACAGCACATGACAGGCCCTTTGACCTGCAATGTTGTGCCAACCATGTAACCTACTCTAATAACTGCCTAGAATTTCCCTACCACATAGCCCTCTATTTTTCTAAGCTCCATGTACCTATCTGAGAGACTCTTAAAGGACCCTATTGTATCCGCCTCCACCACTATCGCCAGCAGTTCACCGTTCCACGCACCCATCACACTCTGTGCGAAAAACTTACCTCTGACATCCCCTCAGTACCTACTTCCAAGCACCTTAAAACTATGCCCCCTCGTGTTAGCCATTTCAGCCCTGCGAAAAAGCCTTTGGCTATCCACATGATCAATGCCTCTCATCATCTTATACACTTCTACCAGGTCACCTCTCATCCTCTGTCACTCCAAGGAGAAAAGGCCAAATTCACTCAATCTTTTCTCATAAAGCACGCTCTTCAATCCAGGCAACATCCTTTGTACTCTCTTTATAGTATCCACATCCTTCCTGTAGTGAGGTGACTGGAACTGAATACAGTACTCCAAGTGGGATCTGACCATAGTCTCGTTTAGCTGCAACATTACCTTAAAGCTCTTAAACTCAATCCCACGGTTGATTAATACTAAAGAGTACTAAAGATCTGTGCTGATCAATTGGCTGGAGTTTTTATTGATATCTTTAACCTCTCACTTCTGAAGTCTGAGGTACCCTATTGCATTAAGCGGGCTTCAGTTATACTGGTGCCTAAGAGGAATGTGGTAACCGGCCTCAAAGACTATCATCCAGTAGCACTTCAATCCACAGTGATGATGTGTTTTGAGAGGTTGATGATGAAATGTATCAATTCCTGCCTGAGAAGTAACTTGGATCCACTCCTATTTACCTATTAGCACAACAGGCCCCCAGCAGGTGCCATTTGATTGGCTCTTCTCCCAAGATCGGAACATCTGGACAACAAAGATGCATACGTCAGGATGCTCTTTATTGACTACAGCTCAGTATTCAATACCACCATCCCCTGAAAACTAATCAAAAAAGTTCAAGACCTAGTACTCACTACCTCCTTGTGCAATTGGATCCACAGTTCCTCATTTAGAGACCCCAATCTGTTCAGATTGGCAACAACATCTCCTTCATAATCTCCATCAGCACAGATGCCCACAAGAGTGCTTAGCTCCCTACTCTACTCACTTTACATGTATGACTATAAGGCTAAGAACAGCTTTACTGGCATACTTAAGTTTGCTGATGAGACCACTGTAGTTGGCCAAATCAGTTTATAGGAGGGAGATTGAAAATCTGGCTGAGAGATGCCACAATAACAACCTCTCACTCAGCATCGGGAAGACCATGGAACTGATTATTGATTTCAGGAGGAGGAAACTAGAGGGCCATGAACCAGTCCTCATTGGGTGATCAGAGGTGGAGAGGGTCAGCAACTTCAAATTCCTCAGCATTATCATTTCAGAGGATCTGTTCTGGGCCAAGCACCTAAGTGCAATTATGAAGAAAGCATGGCAGTGCTTTTACTTCCTTAGAAGTTTGCAAAAATTCAGCAGGACATCTAAAACTCTGAGAAATTTCTATTGATGTGTGGTGGAGAGAACCTTGACTGGCTGCGATATGGCCTGGTTTGGAACCACCAATGCCCTTAAATAGAAAATCCCACAAGAAGTAATGGATATGGCCCAGTCCATCATGGGTTAAGCCCTCACAACCACTGGGAACATCTACATGGAATGCTATCGAGGAAAGCAGCATCGATTACCATCTAGGCTATGCTCACTTCTTGTTGCTGGATTTAGGAGGAATGTACAGGAGCCTCAGGCCCTACACCACCAGGTTCAGGAACAGTTATTACCTCTCAATCATCAGTGTCTTGAACAAAGGGGATAACTTCACTTAACTTCACCCGCCCATCACTAAACTGTTCCCTCAACCTATAGACTTACTTTCAGGAAGTTTTCATCTCATGTTCCTGATGGTTATTGCTTGCTTATTTATTTATTTGTTTGTTTGTTTATTTATTTATTTTTCTCCTTGTTGTGCTTGTGCTGTTGTCTCTTGTGCATTGGTGTTTATTGTCCTGTTGGATGTGGCCTTTCATTTCTGTTCTGTTTCTTGAATTTGCTGTATATACCTGCAGAATTGTGAATCTCAGGTTGGTACATGGTGGCATATATATACTTTGATGAAAAATTTACTTTGAACTTTGGTCCTCGAGTCCCCACTGTTGGAAACATCCTCTCAACATCCTAGGCCTTTCAATGTTTGATAGGTTTCATTGAGATCCTCCTTGCATTCTTCTAAACTCCAGTGAGTACAGGCCCAGTGCCATGAAGCAATCCCCATATATTAACCCTTTCATTCCAGGGATCATTCTCGTGAACATAACCTAGACCTTATCCACTATGTCCTTGGTTTTATATTCTAGTCCTTTTGAAACAAATGCTAACATTGCATTTGCTTTCCTTACTACTAACACTTTTTTAAAGAAATCCTGCACTTGGACTCCCAAGAACGTTTGCACCTCTGATTTCTGATTTTGCTTCCCAATTAGAAAATAGTAAAACCTTTATTCCTTCTACCAAAGGGATTGACCAGACACTTCCCTTCACTGCTTCTAGCAGAGCGCATGACTGACTACTGATTGATAAAGATGAAATGTATAAAATGACATAACAAATGCGATCCAAGCTCACTCAGCAAAGTCTGGTGACTTTACTTTCCCAAAGCAACACAGTGGCGGATCTGACAGAGTGGCTTCTGACACCTGTTATCTCCATCATGGATTGTTTTACTTCCCATAGCATTTTACACCTCTTAATTTAATTTGTGACTGGCCCCTGCACTTGGCACAGCTGTCCAGAAAGAATGAGCATTCCAGCTGGTGTTATCAGGAGCTTAAGGAGGCTTAGAGCTAGAGCCAAGCGAATTACCAGTTCTACACGGAGTACCAAATATTCAGCACTTTTAATGCTTTATCTCTCTGTATAGTTGAAACTCAATCTTTAAGATCTAAAATCTAAAATCTAAATTTAATCTAAAATTAAATTTAAAATGTAAAGAAACAATTCCCATCCTGAAATTGTTGCCTTTGAATAGTAGCTTTCAGAACAACCACAGTAGAAATTCCAGACCACAAGGAACAAAAATGCTGTATTGTCTTTATCCAGGGAGCATTAAGCAGAGCAACATACAATATCATTTTTTTTTAGATTTCTCTAATTCTTTGTTTATAAAAGACTAATCAGTAAAACTACAGGGATATTCAAATTAAGTTTCTAAACCATTAAACCCCTTCCAAATCAAAAAAATTGTAAACAAGTTGTCCATCTACCACTCTGGCTTTTCAACAGCACATAAAGTGAGATGCCACAGGATTGCAACAGCACATGGAACTGTATCTATCACAAAGCAGTGTTGTCTTAAATCCAATAAGCTATGGAAAACTTGGGGGATTAGCTCTCAAAACTAAATATAATGGAGGTATTATCAAGTAGATTTTATCCATGAAAACAATTACAATAAATATCCAAAATAAAGGGAGCCTTTTCTGTTTGGTTGCCAATAACTAGTGGTGTTCTGCAGGGGTCATTGTTGGCACAGATTCTTTTCACATTGTATGTCAATGATTTGGGTAATGGAATTGGTGGCTTTGTGACCAGTTTTGCAGATGATATGAAGATAGGTGCAGGGGCAGGTAATGTTGAGGAAGCAGGGAATCTGCAGAAGGACTTTGACAGATTAGGAGAATGGACAAAGAAGCGGCTGATGGAATGTAGTTTAGGGAAGTATATGGCCATGCACTTTGGTAGAAGGAATAATGGCATTGACTTTTTTCTAAATTGGGAGAAAATCCAAAAATCAGAGATGCAAAGGGACTTGGGAGTGCTTGTGCAGGATTCCCTAAAGATTAACTTGCTAGTTGAGTTGGTGGTAAGGAAGAAAATGATGTTAGTATTCATTTTGAGAGGAATGTAGAATATAAGAGCAGGAATGTAATGCTGAGGTTTTATAAGATATTGGTCAGACTGCATTTGGAATATTGTGAGCAATTTTGGGCCCCTTATCTAATGAAAGGTAGGGTAGCATTGGAGAGGGTCCAGAGGAGGTTCACAAGAATGATCCCAGGTATGAAAGGGTTAATGTTTGAGGCGCGTTTGAAAGCTCTGGGCACTGGAAGAATTCTCTATTGGTTTGTATTTGTTACATTAAATAAAAGTTATTTCATGTACTTTAAAGAGTTCTAGACTGCCATGACTTTGTAACAGGCCTTTAACCTGGACTAGTTTGGTTTGCTTATTCACTGACAAATATATTTTTTATATGGAAGCTACCAATCACAGCAGTGTGTATGTAATCTCAAGCAGCAACCACGTACACGGTCTTGGCAGCAATTCCATCACACAGTGTCTACAGGTGGAAGAATAGACAATAGCCACTCAAGGCCTTTCTGATTTTTATCTCACCTCAGTCACATCCATTTAGAGGTCTGGTCTCCATCACACAGGAGCTGACATACACTGAAAAGGACCAGTGATTTGAAGCTAGGGAACAGCTTGATGTCCTCAGCGATGAGTAGGTTGTTGCTGGCAGAGAAAAACCTAACATCCTTTAGGTGCTGAATCTGAGAAGGCATACTTACTGTGAGAGAAGACAATGAAACCAGATTTGATCAGCCTCCTCCTCTAGACACTTCACGAGAAGTCAACTCCTTTCTAGCCTCCCTCCCCACCCCTTGTCCTCCTTCAACTTACCACTACGCCATGTCATTATATGCACAATCTTTATGAGAAACTGAATTTGTGCAAAGTTTCGAGCTATCATGACGAAGACATGATCTGTTCCCTCATTATCATGCTTTCCCTATGCCTGCACCTGTTGCCCCAGAAATACTGAAGCTATGGAAAAGGTCAGAGCACTCCTGTCACGCTGTATTAAATCTGCATTCAGTTTTACAGGCACAAATTACTCAAAGGCAGTTAGCATGGATTTATCAAGGGGATGTTCAGTCTGACTGATGATTGAAACTTTTGAGAAGGTAACAAGAAGGGTCGATGAGGGCAGCACGTTTGATATAATCCACATGAATTTTGGAAAGCATCTGACAAGATCCCACACGGCAGACTCATCTGAAAAGTGAATGCCCATGGGAACCAAATTTGACTTGGCAGGAATCAAAAGGTAATGATCAATAGTGAAAGGAAGACCGCTTGGCAGGAACATTCCACAGGGCCAGATCCTTTTTTTTTAATGACACACTTCAATAATTATGTTAACTTTAGGAGACTTGATATTTACACTGAGGAAGAAGGTTATAGCTTCCAGGAGACCACCAATCAATCAAAGAAAAAAAAACTAGTAAATGGAGTTCAATACATTTGAAGGAGACAAATACAGCCGAGGAATACACAATAAAAGTCCTGTCCAAGTTACACCTACAGCAAATTATGGACAGCCTATACTGTACATACAAATGTGCGTTTGGGAGACCAGCAGGATGGAGAGGGATGGGTTTGCCACTGCTGCAGGGATGCAAGCATCTTCAGTGGTGGGAATGGGGCATTTCTCTGTTGCTTCTCTCCCCACTCCCTCCTGAGCCACAACTATCAGGGAGTTGGACCAAGCCAAGCAGAACTGGGACAATGGAAAATACTCACTCAGTTACTTACTCAGTCAGTGAGACTCACCGGCAGCAGTCACTCTTTCCGTGCAAGCTCATTGTTTCTGTGATGTTCACCTTCACACTTTTTTGTTCATTCCTGACTTACTAACAATTCGGGTTATGAATAGTTTCTAGGAGTGAAAGCCCATCATTAACGGAAAGGGTACAGAGGAGATTTACTAGGATGCTGCCTGGTTTAGAGGTTATGCATTACGATCAGAGATTAAGGGAGCTAGGGCTTTACCCTTTAGAGAGAAAGAGGATGAGAGGAGACATGATAGAGGTAAGAGGAATAGATAGAGTGGATAGCCAGCGCCTCTTCCCCAGGGCACCACTGCTCAATACAAGAGGACATGGCTTTAAGGTAAGGGGTGGGAAGTTCAAGGGGGATATTAGAGGAAGGTTTCTTACTCAGAAAGTGGCTGGTGCTTTGAATACACTGCCTGAGTCAGTGGTGGAGCCAGATACACTAGTGAAATTTAAGAGACTACTAGACAGGTATATGGAGGAATTTAAGGGTAGGGGTTATATGGGAGGCAGGGTTTAAGGGTCGGCACAACATTGTGGGCCGAAGGGCCTGTACTGTGTGGCACTGTTCTATGTTCTATGGTCTATGTTCTAACTGAGGACTGTCTGTGAGTAAAAGGACTGAGGGTGGTTTAGGACAAAAAGAGGTGCTGGAGAAGAGGTCCACACATTCCAAATGGTAACAGAACAAATAGTTAATGCATTTAAAATATGAAAGTTAGGAAATCATGCTGATTTTTTATCAAACTTTATGCATCATATACTGTAGTTCCATCTACCATGTAAGAACACAACAGAATAAGATCAGGCGTAGTTCATCAGGCCTTTCAAGCCTGCCCTGCTGTTTAATATGATCATGGTTGATCTACATGTATGTTGGTCTCAGTTCCTCTTCTGTGCCATTTCTTCCTACATTTGCTGATGTATCTAAGCTTTATCTATTTCCAGCTTAAGTAATTCTAATAATTCACCTTCCACCATCCAGAGGCAGAAATTTCCAGGGGTTCATCATTACCTGCAAGATGAAATGCTTGTGTACTTCAGCTGTGGGTGACTGGCCTCTTTTCATGCAGTTATGTTCCTGGTTTGAGACTTCCCCACAAGTGAAAGCCTCCCAACATATACCCTGTTAGCCCCATTTAGATCTTAGTCCAGAATGAAAAACATCAACTAAAAATGTAGACTGAACTTTTCCTTCCACAGATGCTGTATTGAGTTCTGCAGTATCTTGCTTGATGCTTCAGATTCCAGTATCTGCCATCTCTTGTGTTTAAATAAGATAACTACTCATTCTTCCAAAGGAATACAGACGCAAATTATTTAGTCTCCCTTGTTAGGAGATCCCTCTCTTCCCAAGAATTAGCCTTGTGAAACTCCTATGGACTGTCTCCAATGTTAGTACAAACGTTTGTATATCTTTTGTTACATAAAAGGACCAAAATGTATATAGGATCTAGGTCAGGCCTCACCAATACACCATGCTATTGCACAAAAGCTCCCAATCAGTTGAGGGTCAGCAACTTTAAATTCCTTGATGTTATTATGTCAGAGGGAAAACTCTGATTTCAAACCTCCACTGCCTTGCGGCCATACCCACTCATGGGAAAGGCTTCGGGAGTAAACCCTGAGAACAAATCCGGAGCTGGAGGCCCTAAGGCAGTCTGACGTTGCCTTCAACCTTGTTCTGGCAACTCCTGTGATGACACTGGTGCCAAGCTGTATCGGCCCTTGCCCTTCTCTTGGACAACATCAGTGTCGTGGAGAGGGGAGACTTGCTGGATGGGCAACTGCCGGTCTTCCACATGACCTTGCCCAGGCCTGTGCCCCGGAAACCCTTCCAGGCGCAGATCCATGGTCTCACGAGACTAACGGATGCCACCACTCCTATTATGTCAGAGGATCTGCCATGGATCCAGAACATAAATGGCATTATGAAGAAAGCATGGCAGCACCTCTACTACCTTACAAGCTTGCAAAGATTCAGCATGACATTTAAAACTTTGACAAACTTCTATAGATGTGTGGTGGAGAGCATAGTGACTGGTTGCATCACGGCCTGGTACGGAAACATCAATGCCCTTGAACAGAAAATCGTACAATAAGTAGTCAATACAATTCTGTCCTTCACAGGTGAAGCTCACCCCACTGTTGAGCACATCTACATGGAGTGCTGTTGGAGGGAAGCAGCAACCATCATCAAGGATCCGTGCCATCCAGGCCATTCTCTCTCCTTGCTGCTGCCATCGGGAAGGAGATACAGGGGCCTCAGAACCCACTCCACCAGGTTTAGGAACAGTGACCACTCCTTAACCATCAGGCTTTGGACCAGAAGGGATAACTTCACTCATCTTCACTTGCCCCATCACTGAACTGTTCTCACAACCTATGGACTCACTTTCAAGGATTCTTCATCTCATGTTCTCAATATTTATTGCGTATTTATTATGTTTGTATTTTTATTTTTCTCAGCTCAAGCTGGTAAAATCTGGACTACAGGCATAGCCAAGCACACTAATTTCTCAATTGCTAGAAACTTTCAGACTATTCTAGTGGTGTTAATTATTGTGACTTTCTGAAGATTTACACAGATATTCCTATGTAGGCCTAATTGTTTAATGCTATTCATTTATAATGTTTAATTCTGTCAAAAGCATATAATTTCAAATCATCTATGCATAGAAGGTGTGTCAAGGTATAATTCATTTTGTTGTTTCGGATTTTTCATCTGATTCAGTAAATTAGAGAGCAGGTTAAAAGTCAGACAGAACCATAGTGGGCTTAGAGACTCAGAATGGAAAATGCCTCTGTTTATTTTGATAACGGTGGTTGTTCTGTTTTGGTTGTTAGCTAACAGACAGGGTGATTAGAGTACACCAATGCTTCATCAGATGTTGAAGGAACTTCACAAATATTGGGAGTAATTTATATATTAAGAACTTCTGTTAAGCATGAGCGTGGGACAGAATCATATGCTTTTTGTTAGTCAGTATAGCAACATGAAAGGTTTCTGCTTTGTCACCAGGCTTGATTCAGAATTACTGAATCTATTATTAGTTGTTCTTTACATCCTTTTATACTCTTACCGTATCCTTTCTGCACTTTTGTAAGTATATTGTGGTTATTTAAGTGAGTGGTGATTAGCTGAGAGATGCATGATGTTACAATTTTTTATATATTTTATAAACAAGCAATAGGTCAATATTTTGATGGATCTTTTGTGACTTCCCCTTAAGGGATATGTTTTACCTTCTGTCAAAATTTCAGGCACTTTTTTCAGGATTACTAAGAAAATTGTTGATAGGTATTAATAGATACGGATGAAGGCAAGTAATTTTTTATACCGATAATCATGAATATTATCACTGCCTGCACTTTTCCAGTTGTTGGTATTTTTTTATAACTTCTTTCAGTATATCCATTGTAACTTCAGATATTTGCATTTATTCAACCATGTGTCTGTGTTCCTTTTGCTCCCTAATTCAGCTTGCTTCTTGATTCTTTATCACCCTGTTTGACCAGATATTAGAACAAAAGTTCATTATCTCTGTGTTTGTTGGTAATTCTGTGCTAGGATCGATGACACTTTGGTGCATCGAATTTAGTTTCAATGTCCTGTATAAACGTTTTTCATGGTTTCTGAACTGATAATTCTGTTTTCTTCATCAGGCGTAATTCATGTATCTACTTAGTCTGCTGGTTTCACGTGCACCAAGCTTTTGTTTTAGTACATCTATAAATTCTTCAATGCTTTTGTTAGATTGGGTGTATCTTATATGGACCTTCTACTTTTGTGGTATTTCCTTAGCTTTACCCTTAATTTATTATTATTATTACTATTATTATAAAAACTCATTTTTTTCTCAACTCAAGCTGGTAAAACCTGAGGTATGGGCATAGCCAAACACACTCGATTATCAATTGCGAGGAACTTTCAGAGTATTCTACTGGTATTTAGTATTGTGGCTATCTGAAGATTTACATAGATATTGCTGTGTATCCCTAATTGTTTAATGCCATTGAATAGTGTCCCTAGTACTAGTTGTAGACATTACTTTCAGGACAATGTATACCCTATTCATGTTCCAAAGTCTTTCAATTCCCTCTGTTATTTCAGCATATTTCTGGTGTTTTTAACTTATTGATTACTGTAAGTTATGTGTGCTTGGAATGACTATATCTATTAAGTAAGTTTATCCTGTATTATTACATCCATTCAGTCATTATAGATTGTCCTATCTGTAATAACTGATTAGTCATAATATACTTTGTGGTATTCTGACTCTAAAACTGGATCAGGCTTGTTATTATTGATATTAATTATTATTATTATTATTATTATTATTATTATAAAACACTTTTTTTCAGCTCAAGCAGGTAAAACCTGAGGTTTCAAAGGTTTTAAAGGTACATTTAATGTCAGAGAAATATATACAATATATATCCTGAAATACTTTTTCTTCGCAACCATCCACGAAAACAGAGGAGTGCCCCAACGAATGAATGAGTACCCCAAATTCCCCTCCCCCAGCTCCCCCCTCCCACACATAAGCAGCAGCAAGTAACAATCCCCCACACCCCCCACCGGCAAAAAAAAGCATCGGCACCCACCACCAAGCACTCAAGTGTTCAGCAAAAGCATCAGCAAAGACACAGACTTGCAGTACTCCAAAGGCTATGCATTCATCTGGTATTCGACATACCACAGGTTCTCTCTCTCTCCCTAATAAGGGAGGAAGAGATGTCTCCATTTCACAGTGAGAGGGGGAGACATAACAAACAACTCACTGGTTTATGATGTTAAAAGTCCGTTGTGTCATTTTTTTCGAGCTCTGCGCCCAAAGACCTCAGGTCTCTGGGTGCACAGCCAAAGATCTTCCAGCTCCCATGACACACCTGTCAGAGACACCGACCTTCGATCCACCTGCCTCCAGAGCCCCAAGATCCTAGGCTTCTAAGGTGAGCTGAACTCTGAGGCCGCGCCCTTGGCATGTCGGATAACGGCCAGTTGTGACACCCGAGAGCGGGCTTCATTCCTGCAAAGAACAGAAGTCAGCATGTAACTCCAGGTCAGGGTCTTCAAAAGAACCATGATAAACAAAAATAGAGATATTAAAATGGAATTTGAACTGCTTCCAAAGATGCGAGCAAAGGAGTCGCTGTTTAGCACCATCTTGACTAAGCTTTGCCTTCTGAGCCACAGTCGTTTGCGATCATCTACTGTATCTGGTGCTCCCAGTGTTGCCATCTGTATAACAATGAGACCCAACGTAGATTGGGAGATCGCTTTGCCAAGTACCAACACTCCGTCTGCCAGAAAATGTAGGATCTCCTGGTGGCCATACACTTCAATTCTACTTCCCATTCCCATTCCTATATGTCAGTCCATGGCCTCCTCTACTGTCGCGATGAGGCCACACTCAGGTTGGAGGAGCAACACCTTATATTCTCTCTGGGTAGCCTCCAATCTGATGGCATGAACATCGATTTCTTGAACATTCGGTAATTGCACCCCCTGTTCACCATTCCCATTTCCCTCTCTCACCGCATCTCCTTACCTGCCCATCACCTCCCTCTGGTGCTGCTCCCCCTTCCTTTTCTCCTATGGTCTTTTACCCTCTCCTATCAGATTCTCCCTTTGCCAGCCCTTTATCTCTTTCACATATCAGCTATTCAGCTCTTTACTTCATTTCTCCCCCTCTCCTGGTTTCACCTATCACCTATAACCTTGTACTTCTTCCTCCTCTCCAACCATCTTCTTGCTCTAACTTCTCATCCTTTTTTCCAGTCCTGATGAAGGGTCTCAGCCTGAAACATCGATGGCTTTCTCTTTCCCACAGATGCTGCCTGACCTGCTGAATTCCTCTAGTGTTTTGTGGGTGTTGTCTTTTGTATATTGGTTGTTTGCCTGTCCTGTTAGATGCAGTCTTTTATTGATTCTATTGTGTTTCTTGGATTTACTGAGTAGGCCGGCAAGAAAATGAGTCTCAGGGTTATATACGGTGATATATGTGTATTTTGGTAATAAATTTACTTTGAACTTTGGACTTTGAATCACTTTGCAGCGAAGGCCAAAATGTCTCTTGCCTTCTTAACTACTGAGAATACAGAACAGTATAGCCTACAGAGGAGAGGTTGACACCCTGACAAGATAACCTTTCCTTCAATGTCCAAAAAACAAAAAAGCTGATCGTGGATCACAGGAGGAATGGAGACAGGCTCGGCCCAATCAACGTCAATGGGTCCGCAGTTGAGAGGGTGAGTAGTTTCAAGTTCCTCGGTATACTCATCACCGAAGACCTCATCTGGACTGTGCACACCGGCTGTGAGGCAAAAAAAGGCAGAACAGTGTCTCTTCCACCTTAGGCAACTGAAGAAGTTCGGCATGGGCCCCCAAATCCTCAAGACCTTCTACAGGGGCACCACTGAGAGCATCCTGACTGGCTGTATCACTGCCTGGTACGAGAACTGCACCGACCTTCATCACTGGGCACTGCAGAGAGTGATACGGACAGCCCAGCACGTCTGTGGATGTGAACTTCCCTCCATTGAGGACATTTACAGCAGCAGGTGCGTAAAGGAGTCTTGGAAGATCATCAGGGACACCAGTCACCCCAAACATAAACTGTTTCAGCTGCTTCCGTCTGACAAATGATATCAACAGAATTAAAACCAGGACAGCTCCTTTCTACAAGCCATTAGGCTTATAATTTCATGTCTGTATATTGCAACGGAGTCATAAAGTAAAGATTTTTACTCCCTCATTATGTGGGAAGGATGTAAGATTTAAATAAATTCAAATTCAAATTCAAGTTCAGAACAGGTCCTTTGGCCAAGATATTGTGGCCAATTAAGCTAATTCCTTCTACCTTCATAACACTCCTATCCAGATATTTCTTGCACACTGATGTAGCTATCTACAATCTTCTTGAACACCTTTATTGGATTTGCTTTCACCACCTCTGACATGGCATCTGAGGCACCCACCATTCTCTGTGTAAAAATTTTGTCCCACAGATCTCCTTTAAACCTATGGCCTCTTCCTATATATCCCTCTGGATTGTATGTTTCAAACCTGGAAAAAACAATACCAGCTATCTAGTCAATTTTTGCCTGTCTTATCTTGTTTCCCTTCAGCCTGCCCTGCTCCAGCCAAAATAACTGAAGTTTGTCCAACGTCTCCTTATAGCATATGCCCTCTAATCCAGGCAGCATTTTGATAGCAAACAGGAGAGAATCTGCAGATGCTGGAAATACAAGCAACACACCCAAAATGCTGGAGGAACTCAGAAGGCCAGGGAGCATCAATGGAAAAGAGTACAGTCGACGTTTCAGGCCAAGATATTTCAGCAGGACTCATTCTTTCCAAAGCCTTCACATCTTTCCTACAATGAGGCAGCCAGAGCTGAATGCAATACTCCTGATGTAGCCTAACTAGAGTTGTATAAAACTGCAACGTAACTTCTCGACTCTAGAACTTAGTTCCTTTACTAATAAATCCATGCATGCCAATTGTCTTCTTCACTGCCCTATGAAACCATGTAGCCACTTTTGGGAAGCCATGGACATGGAACTCAAGGTCCTCCTGCACGTCAACACTGAACCCCCTTTCTCATCGGGCGTCTCAGGAAACAGCTCGTTAGCCCTCACCGGCAGTCTCCCAACTCAGCAGAGAGAAGCCCACCGTTCCCCAGCCTCGTACACCTAGGGTATTCACACTCTGGTCCCGCCAAATCCATGAGATTAGGTTGTCTCTCCCACTCAAGCCCCGGATTGTGTGAATGCTGTGTGATTTGCTGCTGTGTTACAGCTCGTTGCCAGGAAATAACAGGCCGCACACTACATATAATTATTCCATGACACACTAGAAAGTAGCCAAGGCTCCCGATATGCACTGGGGCATCCTTTCAAACTGGAAGAATCCAAGAATGCCGTCTTCTCCTTGTCCGCCTCACTCCTGGATATCTGATAAAACCCAGTCCTCAGGACCAGCACACTGAACCGCTTCGCACCACTCAGGCAGGCCAGTGTGTCCTCGATCCTCGGAACCGTATGCTGGTTGGGGACTGAGTGGCATCAATGGCAAATGTGTCAAATACCGTTGTAAAACGAACAGTACAGCAGAGTAATCTGAGCGCCTGTGTCAAGTATGGCTCCAGCATAAATACCCTCGATCTGTAAGGATACACTGGAGCTTGGCCCCACTAAGACTTCAGGAATAGGTTTTTTTTTGCTTTAGTGTGTTCCTTAGTATATTGATTGGAACATGTTCACCCCAAGACACCAGGTCATTCCCTCACCGGGTTTCTTCTAAGTTTCTCGACATCTCTCTCTGCTTAGGTACCTGGGGGCTCACTTTCCTAAAGTTTTCCTGCCCTTCACACTCCTGCCTGAAGTGTCCCTCTTCATCACAGTTATAACAGACAATACTGGTTGCTTCCCTTTGCACAGGACCCCGTTCAACAGCAGCCCTCTGCTTAGTACGTCCCCTCAGGGGGTCTGGTTCCATGTTGGCTTTACCATGCTTGGTGGTCACACCGGCCGATAACCACCAGGACACCTCAGTTCTCAAATCTGCCACAAACTCCTTTAACACCCTCAGTTGTGGGGTATTAGCAATGGGGGCGACTACTGAGAACTGTACCCTGCCAAGGAAGGCCTTCCGCTCCTCCATTGCATTCTCCTCCTTCTGATCAGCTCAATAAACAAGGGAGGGGGTCATATCTTACGAGGCATTTGGAGCTCAAAAACATTCATGTCCTGTGACTGTGCACTTCTTGCCACTTGGTCCATCCTTAACTGATTCACCTCAGCTGTTTGGATGGCCCTACTTCACCACAAGTAACTCAGCTCTTTCTCTGGCTAAAAAGTGTAGGTGGAAAGTTTCTCCTCCTTTTCCTGAAACATGTTCCTAAACCCCAACATAAGGTCCTTTGGGCTTCCCATTGTGCCAAAAAAGTTTTCTTGCACTTGAATGTAGCCTGTGGAAGTAGTCAAACGGTTCTCTATCTTTAAGGATCTCACTACGTCAGCAGCCAGACCTCTCAAACTCTCTACCAGTCGCTGTCTTTTCACATTATCACAACACGGCCACTCATCCAGCACCTGGGAGGTCTGCTCTGCCCAAGTCTCATATTCCTCCTCCCCTTTGGGGGTGGGTTTTGTCCCCGAGAACATTGTCAGCCTGTGATAACTGAAACTCTCCACCAGTGCACTTTGTCGTTTATTCACCAGGGATATAAGGGCCGATATCAACTCAGAATTCTCACCCTTCGCTGGAGGACTCATTAGACCCTCCAAATCAGACCACTCCTTCCCCTCGCTCTGCAGAAACGAGAGCAACTTGTCTTTAAAGTCTCCACCCCCAGCTACAGGAAACCCAGTTTCTGATTTGGTACCCTTGCCTACATTCCCCTCTTCTTGGACAGTATGGACAGCCCATGCTGCCCACCCCCCATCGCCTCTCCCAGGGCCCCAAAAGTACTGGGCAGATCCACTGCCTTTACTTCAGTGCTAGTCTGAATCAAAACAAAATCTTTGCCTGCCATTTTGTCAAATCTCCACTCCATGATCGCAACTGTTCCTAATGGTTTAAGGGTACTTAACATTCTAAGCAACAATTCATCTGGGCTATGAATATCCATTCTACTTAATACACAAGCATTAGCAACAGGTAATCTCGTTGATTCGCACCACCACTCAATCCCTGCAACGTCCATAGCCTCATATTAATCACTTCTCTGGACAATAGTTTAACACAGGCTTAAACACACAACCCACTTGTCAATTGGGTTGGAGCTCAACTCTTCCAAAAGTTATATTCACTGATCCTCAGTAGGCTCCTGCACCTTGCTCCATCGAATCACAGTCCCCACCGGTTCGAATCCTAGGACCAGTTCTCTCCATCATCTTCTCTCTTCATCTCCCACCAAAAAAAGACCAAGCTTCATACCAGTGTCAGGCATAAAAAAAACACTCACCTGATTGGATGGCTCACATTCTGAAGCATCCATTATCTCTAACAGTAATCCAAACACTACTTCTGTAGAAAGACCATTACATGAAATAGTCATAGTCATAGTCATAATTTATTGATCCCGGGGGAAATTGGTTTTCGTTACAGTTGCACCATAATAATTAAATAGTAATAAAACCATAAATAGTTAAATAGTAATATGTAAATTATGCCAGGAAATAAATCCAGGACCAGCCTATTGGCTCAGGGTGTCTGACCCTCCAAGGGAGGAGTTGTAAAGATTGATGGCCACAGGTAGGAATGACTTCCTATGATGCTCCGTGTTGCATCTTGGTGGAATGAGTCTCTGGCTGAATGTACTCCTGTGCCCACCCAGTACATTATGTAGTGGATGGGAGACATTGTACAAGATGGCATGCAACTTAGACAGCATCCTCTTTTCAGATACCACCATCAGAGAGTCCAGTTCCATCCCCACAACATCACTGGCCTTGCGAATGAGTTTGTTGATTCTGTTGATGTCTGCTACCCTCAGCCTGCCGCCCCAGCACACAACAGCAAACATGATCGCACTGGCCACCAGAGACTCGTAGAACATCCTCAGCATCGTGCGGCAGATGTTAAAGGACCTCAGTCTCCTCAGAAAATAGAGGTGGCGCTGACCCTTCTTGTAGACAGCCTCAGTGTTCTTTGACCAGTCCAGTTTATTGTCAATTCGTATCCCCAGGTATTTGTAATCCTCCACCATGACCACACTGACCCCCTGGATGGAACCAGGGGTCACCGGTACCTTAGCGCTCCTCAGGTCTACCACCAGCTCCTTAGTCTTTTTCACATTAAGCTGCAGATAAATGTACAGATAAATACCCTACAATGTTAGCAGTGAAACCTTAACCAGGTTGTTACAGGTCTAGGCATTAATAGTGTACTATCCCTTTCCATTCGATCTCCCAAAGTGAAACACTTCACATTCGGTCAGGTTAAACTCCATCTGCCATTTCTCCAACTATATAGGCTACAACACTATCCACAGCACCACCAATCTTTATATCATCCTCAAACTTACTAACCTACCTACCTACCTACATTTTGCTCCAGCTTATTTATATACAGTATGTCATAAACAGCAGAGGTCACAGCACAGATCCCCGTGAACACCACTTGTCACAGACCCCCAACCTGTACAAGTCCTATCAACCACTAACATATGACATCTATGGGAAGCTAACTCTGAATCCAAATGACCAATTCACCATGATGATACCACCATAGTAGGCAGAATCTCAGATAACAATGATCCAGAATGCAGGAATAAGATGAAGAGCCAGTGACGTAGCGTCATGACAAAAATTTTTCTCTCAGTTTAAGCAAAACAAAAGAATTTCTAGTTGACTTCAGGAAGCAGAGCAGTACACATGCTCCTGTATACATCAATGGTGCTGAGGCCAAGAGCTTCAAGTTTGTAAGAGTGAACATCACCAACAACCTGTCCTCATCCAATCACATTAAAATCATGGGCTAGAATTCTCATCAGCTTCTTCAGGCGACTAAAGAAATCTGGCATGTCCCTTCAGACACTCACCAATTTTGATCAATGTTCACAGACAACATCCTATCCAGATGCATCACAGCTTGGTTTGGCAACTGCTCTGCCTGTAAGAAACAGCAGAGAGTTAAGAAGGTGTAAGATGGCACTACAGAAGACAAGCAACAACTTACTGGCAGTTCTCAAAGCAAAAAATACAGCTAAATACTTCATTAACAACTGTAAAAAATTGTGGTAAACGGTCGCAGCAAACAATGGAGAGGTGAACGAAGCTGTGGCTGAGTTGAGGGTCGAAGTGGCGGGTGTGATGCAAATTCGGAGTGAGCTTGAGACGAGTTTGAGATGGAGTCGGATCATGTGAAGCTGAGAAAAGTTGGAGCAGAGGAGTTTCTGAGACCTGAACCGAGAGCAAGGTCTGATTGATCTAAACACAGGGCCAATTGCATCAGCAATGCAGAGCAGACCCGATGGGCCAGACGGCCTAATTCAGCTCTTATGGTCTTATGGAAAGGTCGGATACAGGTCAGAATGTGGTGATGGGGTCCAGGCCCAGACGTATCAAAGCGACAGAGCCTGGGTCCTGCAGCGAGGAATGGCTCGATGTTCGGACGATTTAAACAGCGGGCCAGGTGGATTGAAAAGGCAGGGTGTCGGGACCGGGGGCAAGTGTCAGGCCAGTTCTGCTAATTGCTCCACAACATTAGGTCCAGTCTTCGCTGTACTAAGGCTGAGGCTGTGGGCCTGCTCTGGCAGTTCTGGGCTGTGAGTGTGTGTGCGAGCTCCACGATGTTTTGCTCCACTGCGTGATGAACTGAGGCTGACGCTGTGGGCTACTCCGGCTGCTCTGGGCTTCATGTCTATGGACTTACTTTCATTCTGAATGCTGTTGCTTGATTTTGTTTGCACGATCTGTGTTTTCTCTCTCTCTCTCTCTGTGCATTGGGCATTTGTTGGTCTTTTTTAATGGATTCTTTTAGGTTTCTTATTTTGTGGCTGCCTGTAAGGAGACAGATCTCAAGGTTGTATAACGTATACATACTTTGATAATGAATGAAATTTGAACTTTAAGAGTTGTGGACACAGAAACCAGCTTCACCTCCTCTGTCTACACTTCTGACTGCCTCAGTAAAAGAGCCACATAATCAAAGACCCCACCCACCCCTGACATACTCACTTCTCCCCTCATCAGGCAGAAGATCCAAATGTTTGAAAATACATACCTCTAAGCTCAAGGACATCTTCTATGCCACTGTTATAAGACTATTGAACAGTCCCCTAGAATAATACAATGAAATCTTGACATCACAGTGGCCTTGAACCTTAATGGCTACCGCACTGAACTTTCTCAGTAACTGTGATGCTTTATTCTGCATTCTGTTATTGTTTTTCCTTGTACTACTTCAATGCACTGTTGTAATGAACTTTATGGATGGCACGCAAGTTAATTTTTTTCATTATTTATCTCTAAATATGACAATAATAAACCAATTTGTTAATTTACCATTGCAAGTTCTCAGACTCCCAGAGTTATCTTTACTTCCTCTCAATCTGCCTCCTGTTGGACTCCATTCCTCTCCCTAGCTCCTTTGATGATGGGTCTTTCCATAGAGGTGCCTCTGAGATGTTGTCCTTCTTCCTGAATCATGACTTTGCTCTCCCATAGTTGACAGATCCCTTGGCTCCACCTCATCTATTTCCTTCACCTTTGCTCCCACAACATCTCCTTCTGAACAGGACATCTTGCAGCCTTTGCATTCTGGGGACCCTCTGTCACTTCTGGCAGTTTTTTTAAGATTCTAAAACCAGATGCATTGTTCCTTTTTCCCTTTCAGCATTTCAAAGGAATTGTTGCCTTTGCAACTCCATGGCCCAACCCCATCAATCACTTCACAACTTATGACTCATTCCCATGTAACTGCAGGAGATGCATTGCTGCTTTTTTCACATCTTCCCTTCCCGCCATGTCAGGATCAAAATATTCCTTCTAGGTGCTTGAACTCCTTCCAATCTAAGGTACGGCTTTTGTGTTCATAATATGATCTCCTCAGCAATGGAAAAAACAAACACGAATTGGGTTACTGCTTTGCAGAGCAGCTATGTTCAGTCTGCAGGAGTTGCCCTGAGCTTCAATTGCATGCCCTTTTACTTCTCTGTCCCACTCCCACTCTTATTTAGCTGCCATGGCCCCCTGCACTGTTAGAATGATGCCCAAATTAAGCTTGAGGAACAGCATCTCATCTTCCACTTAGGCAAGGTGTAACTTTCAGGAATTAATATCCTATTCTCCATCTATAGGAAACTCACTTTCTCGTTGTCCAAAATTGGCCATTTCTGCTTGAAGACACCTATCTGTGATACTTGCTCAGTTTACAGTGTCTCTTTACATTAGCACAGCCCGACCTGCTGAGCATTCCATTGTCCTGCATTTTGCATCCTTTTGCAGTTGGCACAGTAGAGCAGTGTTTAGCACAACACTTTACAGTGCCAGCTGTAAGATCGGCGTTCACTTCTCATCACTGTCTGTAAGGAGTTTGTGTGATCTCCCTGTTTTCTTCCAGGTGCTCACACCATATTTTGAAAACAAAATACAAATATCCTGGATATATCTGATAAGAAGTCACTCCCATGTATCTGCAGACTATAAAAGTTTAGCTGTTAATCAAGATGGGCAGATTATGAAACAAAAACAAAACTCTGCTGGAAACTTACAAGCTTGACATTCACTTTTTTTTTGAAAAAGCTATATTTTTAAAACAGAATTTTAGTTTTTTGCAACAGGTAGGGTGATTTACAGGTAATTAAATTTGCCCATAAAACTGGTCCCCATAGTAAGCTAGCACAGATCTGCTTTTATGGTATAAATATATCAGAGACAAGGAGCGTTTGAATGAATCAAGGAGCTCAGTAGTTGAAACCAATGTGAACCAGACTTTGAAGCGAGGGACTTCAGCTACTTAACCGACATTCTGCTGACAGTTCTTTTGATCTATTACAGTTAACAGCAAGGTTATACAATGTTCAGAATCTCCTTGACAGTGGACAAGATGACCCTCCTGGGATTCTCTCTTCTGTTCTGAACAGTGATATGGTAATAACAATTTAAGAGAGAGCAGGTTGCTCTGACCTTTCTTCTCATGGCCTTCTTTGATCAGTCAGTCAATAACTTTGGAGCCAGTCATTTTTGCAAGTGTAATAGACAATGTTCATGCCATCAACAACTAAAGAATACTTCGATCCACACCTGTTCTTTTTCAGATGTTCTGGTTAAACTAAATAGAAAAAGTCCTAACTGAAGCAACATTTACCATTCCTCAAATTACAGAAACATTTTAATAAATAATGTATAGAACATTAAAATGTAGTCACTTTCTTAAAGAATAAGCATTTTAATCCTATTTAAAATACTTCTGTTAAATTCAAATTTTTGTTCATACATTATCTAATTGATACTCTTAAACTAATCATTGCAACTCAATCAAAATGTTTGAGTCTATAAATACAAATGTTGGAATTGTGAAAAAAAAACAGCTATGAAATATGTGCAGAGCCCTTTGCTTTCTGGAAAAAGTAAATTCAGGTCTATGACTCAGATGGGTTTGTTTAGCATTTAGGTTGTTTGGGGTTGAGCAATGTCTCTGGGCTTGTACTGAGTGGGGCTCAGAAGGATGAGAAGGCGTCTTATTGAAACCTACTGGATGGTGAATGCTTAGAGTGGAGTAGAGAGTATGTTTCCATTAATTGGTGAGTCCAGTATCCAAGTGCACAGCTCAAAATAAAGGGAGGTTCCTTTACAACTGAGTTGAGGAGGAATTTCTTCAGCCAGAGGGTGGTAGATCTGTGGAATTTTTGCCACAGATGGTTGTGGAGGCCAAGTCATTGGCAGAGATTGATAAGTTCTTAACTGGTAAGGGAGTTAAGGGTTCGAGGGAAGAGGTGGGAGAGTGGCCAGCGTTGAATGGTGGAGCAGACTCAATGGGCCAAATGGTCTAATTCTGCTCCTATGCCTTATGGTGTCATGGTTTTCTGCAATATTTAGGTTGGACACTTAATAATTTGTCACCTTAAAAAAGATATAAATCTTAATCAATTTTACTGAATTTATGTCTGAAAAACATGACATGAAAGGATTAAACAAGGGAAGAAAAGTTACAAGAAAAAATTATGTAAGTTTTTCTCACCTTTTGCGAGTGTCAGTATCACTGGCAAGGACCATATTAATTGCCCTTGAAGAGGTGCTCGTAAACTGGCTTTTGAATTGCTGCTGTCCTTCTAGTGAAGGTACTTTCACAGTGCTCCTGGCAAGGTGATTGAGAATATAGACCAAAGACAGGGAAGGAATGGTGACCATTTTAAAAATCAAAGATAATTAAAGCCATCATATTTAAAGTAAATGACCAAAAAATAAAATTAGCAGTACTACTTAAAGCACACAAAAGCGCAGAAATAACTAAAAAATAAACGACAGCAAAAAACTTAAATAAGATTAACCATTTTTGCAGTGGATTGTCGTTGCCTCTAGATGTACCAGCTAATCTATAGGTCTCAACAATCCAGTGCAATAAGTGTAGCGTTGGGGTCTCCAGCAGATCAGACCTAGCACAGGACCCAAGAGTCAATCCCCCGAGCATTGCTAGCAGCCTCAGCAAGGCTAAACTGCACTGAGGGACTATGTGCAAAATACATTCACAGATTCAATCCCTGGAGTTTCTTGGTGGGTGTCAGACTTTTACTGGGTGCACACAATATTGGGACTTATTCCATTTTCCAGTTTCCATCTGAAAACCCGTGCCAACCAAGTGGCAGGGGTAGTCAAAGACATTCTCTATCTCTTGTTACTACGGTTGAAACTTGCTTCTAAAGGGCAACATTTATAACAGTGCCCAAGAAGAGCAGTTTAGCTGTCTTAAAGATGACCATCCAGTGGCACTCATGTCCACAGTGCTGAAATGCTTTGAAAGGTTGGTCATGGCTAGAACCAACTCCTGTCTTAGTAAAGACATGAACCCTCAGCAATTTGCATATTGCCACAACAAATCTATGGCAAATGCGATCTAAATGGCTCTCTACACGGCCTTGGATCACCTGGACAATACAAATACCGATGTCAGGATGCTGTTTATAGTCTATAGCCTTGCACTCAATGCCATAATTTCCGTAGTCCTGATCGATACGCTGCAAAACCTGAGCCTCTGTACCTCCCCCTCCAACAGGATCCCCAACTTCCTAACTGGAAGACCACAATCTGTGCAGATTGGTAATAACATCTCCACCTCACTGACAATCAACACCGGCACACCTCAAGGATGCGTGCTTAGCCCACATTTCTACTCTCTCTACACCCATGATGGTGTGGCGAGGCATACCTCAAATGTCATCTATAAATTTGCTGATGATACAACCATTATTGGCAGATGCTTAGATGGTAACACGAGGGTGTACAGGGGTGAAATGTACCAGCTAGATAAGTGATATCGGAGCAACAATCTTACACTTAAGGTTAGTAAGACCAAAGAGCTGATTGTGGACTTCAGAAAGGGTAGAATAAGGGAATACAGAACAATTCTCACTAAAGGATCAGAAGTCGAGAGAGTGAGTAATTTCAAGTTCCTGGGTGTCAATATCTCTGAGGACGTAACCTAGTCGCAACATATTGATGCAGCTATAAAGAAGGCAAGACAGAGGCTATGTTTCATTAGGAGTTTGAGGAGATTTGGTTTGTGTCATGGTTCCGTTTGGTTGTTCCCCTTTAACGCTCCTTTCTCCCTGATTATGCCCTAATTTCAGCCATTAGATTTCCAATTGCTGCTAGCTTACTTAATTACAGTACACCTGGTTTGCATCAGAGGCTGTGAAATAAGTACAATGGCATCACTAGTGTTACGTACCCCGTAACTGGGTTGCCAAACCAGCAGAAATGGATCACTCAGTTGGAGTCTGGATTACTAGAACTAAGAAAGTTGTATTAAAGAAACAAGCAACACAGTACTCTAATCAAAAGGATAATAAATGCAACAGTTCAGCAATGATAAACACACATGTACACAGAATTAAGATAACAGGATCAATCAAGCTCTAACGTTGTCTAGGGGTAAATGATCAGTTTCAAAGTGACGCAAAGTTCAGTTCAATTTAGTTCAGTTCAGTTCGCAGTAATCACTGCCGTGGGAGATGGACAGTGGGGGGAAGGAGAGAGAAAGCAAAACAAATGAATATTCAAAACGGCTTCCACACAGACCTTTGATATTCTTTGCAGTTAGCTTTCGGGCGAGCCCTTTGTGATGTCATCTGAGGTCACCGACCGTGACCCCTCCGTTTCCGGATACGATCGTTTCTCTGCGGTGAACCTGGCACCCAGGCAAGGGCGGACACACACCAGGTTCCCGCCGATCGTGCCTTTCCACCCTGTGCGTCTATGGCTTGGTCCCCCGATCAGCCCTCCAAAACTTCCCACCGACTTGTGGGAGACACACCGCTTCCAGGGTCTCGTTACCTCGGGGTGTCGTGTGTGTCTTGCCTTAGCGAACCTGTCCCTTTTTATCCCCCTGCTGGGGTATCGCCTGTCCATCACTTCAAACAGTTCAGGGTTCAAAGGGGGAGCCGACCTTGACAGCTCTCCTTCCGTTAAACTCTCCCGTCCCTTCATTAACATCTCCAAATGCTGCTCCATTGTTTTCCTTATCTCTCTTTCTCCTGAAGACAGGTGGCAGACCAACTGCTGATCCCACTGGTGCCAGCACAGGACAGTTAACATCTTAATCTATGTGTATTCTCGTCACACTAGACAGGTCACCAGTTTGTTGGTCTTTTCTTGTGTGATAGTGCGTTCGCTTGTCTGCTTAGAACCGTTAGTTCTAAGTTTAGTTCCAAATTCTGAGCTAGTTTCAAGATAGTCCCTGTAGATCCCGTCTCCTTGTGACGATTCCTCCGGTTTGCTGTTGTACTTTCATGTCTACGCCAGCATCCCCAACTCAGTCGACGTGCCAGTGTCCTGCACTTGGATTCTCCTCAGTCGCCCTGTGCAACAGTTGTCTCCTAAAACACTCAAAAACTTCTACAGATGTACCATGGAGAGCATTCTGACTGGCTGCATCACTATCTGGTATGTGAGGGGGAGTGGGGCTACTCTAGAGGATTGAAGTAAGTTGCAGAAAGTTGTAAAATTAGTCAGCTCCATCATGGGTACTAGCCTCTGTAGTATCTAAGACACCTTCAAGGGGGTTTGTCTTAGGAAGGCAGCATCCATCATTAAAGACCCCTCACCACCCAGGATACAGAAACATAGAAAACCTACAGCACAATGCTGTGCCAACATGTACTTACTAAGAAATTATCTAAGGTTACTCATAGCCCTCTATTTTTCTAAGCTCCATGTACCTATCCAGAAATCTCTTGAAAGACTTTTTCGTATCCACCTCCACCACCATTTTGTGGCAGCCCATTCCACGCACTCACCACCATCTGTGGAAAAAAAAAACAACTTACCCCTGATATCTCCTCTGTATCTACTTCCAAGCACCTTAAAACTATGCCCACTCATGTTAGCCATTTCAGCCCTGGGAAAAAGCCTCTGACTGTCCACACGATCAATGCCTCTCATCATCTTATACACCTCTATCAGGTCACCTCTCATCCTCCATAGCTCCAAGGAGAAAAGGCTGAGTTCACTCAACCTATTCCTATAAGGCATGTTCCTCAATCCAGGCAATATCCTTGTAAATCTCCTCTGCACCCTTTCTATAGTTTCCACATCCTTCCTGTAGTGAGGTGACCAAAACTGAGCACAGTACTCCAAGTGGGGCCTGACCAGGGTCCTATATAGCTGCATATGTTCCTCCTCTCATTGCTTCTGTCAGGAAGGAGGTACAGAAGTCTAAAGGTACACACTCAGTGATTCAGGAACAGCTTCTTCCCCTCTGCCATCCAGTTCTCTAAATGGACATTGAACCTATGAACAATACCTCACTACTTTTTAAATTTATTTCTACTTTTGCACTACAGGTCTTTTCAGAACTGTCAGCTTCTGCCACAAAAAACCTGACCATTTTATGTAGCTGTTAATACCTATCACCACCATTGCCATTGTCATATTTTACCACTCCCATAATTATCAGCCACAACAGTAGAGCAGAGCTACTAAGACTGGATGATTCAATCCCTATGGCAAGTCAGCATACTCGATGTTGGCAGTGGGCTTGGAGTGATGACAAGGAGGGAGGGTAGGTACGTCATCGGGGTCATCAGGTGGGCACCCTCCTTCTTTGACATTTCATTGATAAGTCCACAACGTCTCCAGAGGGCTCAACGGTGCTACCTGGCATCCCAGATACACCCCCTCAGTTCCATACCCTCCTGTCTTCATCTTGCAGCCCAGTTGTTGTCCTTCCTTTTAATCCAAATTGAATTGCTGCTTTATCCTGCTGCATTTGACAAGGACTTGATTGCTTGTTGGAGTGAGTGACCCTTCTTCAATAGACTGGTCGTAGATGTAGCAACGAATACCCTGCATCCCACTTCTACAGGGAAAATCTTGGTCTTCCAAACAGAAGTCAGTTTGCAAACAAAATAACTTGCAGATATTTCCCTTGTATCTGATGAGCTTTTAGCTGTCATTTAGATTTCAGGAGCATATTTCGAAGTTCAAAGTACATATATGTCACCATATACACCCTGAGATTAATTTCCTTTTGGACAAACTCAATAAATCTATAGAATAATAGTCATACCAGTATCAATGAAATACCCCACCAACTCGGGCATTCAGCCAGTGTGCAAAAGACAACAACTGTGCAAATACAATAAGCAGGAAATAATAATAATAAATAAATAAGCAATAAATATCAAGAATATGAGATGAAGAGTCTTTGAAAGTGAGTCCAGAGTTTGTGGGAACATTTCAATGATTGGACAAGTGAAATCAAGTGAAGTCATTCCCTTTTGCTCAAGAGCCTGATGGCTAAAAGGTAATAACTGCTCCTGAACCTGGTGGAGTGAGTGCTGAGGCTCCTGTACCTTCTTCAGTGAGAAGGGAGCATGCCTTGGGTCTTGGGGGTCCTTGCTGAAGGATGTTGCCTTCCTGCAACAGCACTCCATGTAGATGTGCTCATTGGTGGTGGGGGGGGGGTGTTATCTATGATGTACTGGGCCATATCCATGACTTTTTGTATGATTTTCCATTCAAGGGCATCGGTGTTTCCATACCAGGTCACAATGCAATCAGTCAATATACTCTCCACTACACATCTATAGAAGTTTGTTAAAGTTTTAGATGACATGTCAAATCTTCACAAACTCCTAAGGAAGTAGAGGCACTGCCGTGCTTTCTTTTGAATTGCACTTACATGCGGTGCCCAGGGAAGGTCCTGTGAAATAATAACACCAAGGAATTTAAAGTTGCTGACCCTCTCCACCTCTGATCTTCCAATAAGGATTGGCTCATGGACCTCTAGTTTCCTTCTCCTGAAATCAATAATCGGTTATATACATAATATATTTCAAATAATATTCCATAATAACATCTCAGATATATACAGACAGGAATATTTTAAAATATATTTCTAAATTGTATTATTCTTGAAACTAAATCCAGGTGAATAAACTCTTCTTGGGCTTCCAGCTGGGTAGAGGTATCGAATTTAGCTGACAAGCATGAAGATGGCAGAGTCTGTCACTGAAACTTCGGTTAAAGTCGATACTTGTATCCGGCTGGAAGCCCAAGAAGAGTTTATTCATCATTTATGCTGGGAGAGAACTAGATCCTTTTTTAAATCCAGGTGAGTTCTGGACTTAGAGCTGGATATATAAGATGCATGGGTTCTAAGTTATATCCAGTAAATGGCCACTTCTGCTTAATTAAGATTCCACATTGCAGTTCTGATTTATTCAGTGAATGCATTTGCACAGCCTCTGAATGTCCCAACTTACTTCATAATCAAAGAGATACTGTCATGGGAATTGTGTGCACAGTAAGATCCACTGAAAGTATGATGACCTCCAGTGGTGGAGGGATACGAAATGCATCCGGCACTGGGATAATCCTTACTATTCTTTGATGTACTGTGGGAATTTTTACATCAATTGAGATAGAGCCTGGGCTGAACTGCCTTTCCCAGTGAAGGATATAATCCCATTACAGCACTAGTACATCATTCTTCAGCGTGACACAGGTCCTGAACATAGTTCCCTCTAAGCTGTGCGTGAGTGCACGCGCACACAAGTTTTTCAACCAGCGCACAAAGGAAATTAATGTGCGCACAAGAGGTTAGTTACCTAAAATAATGTAGTAGTTAATAATTATACTTATTGAAAATAATATTTTAGCTAACTATTTCTGTTAACTAGTTAGTTGGTTTTTCAAATACCACAATACACGTCACTAATTTACATCACCTCACCTATTCTGTTCCAGTTTGTACAGCTGCATCTCGGCGGCAGCCATGTTTGGCAGACAGTGTTCATATCGTAAAGTTTACAAAGATGTGTTTCAAATCCTGTAGATAGCTTACTAAGTCTTTATTGGAAAAAATATTGATTCACTATGTCAAATTCAAAAGAAGCAAAGGGCGTGAAGCGCAAAAGAACTGCAAATTTGTTTAAAGTTGAATGGCTTAACAAAATAGTAGAAACTGTTACACCGAAACCTCATGAGGTCATGAACGTTCAGCTACGAGAAATATTTATGTTCAATTCGGAAACTGGGGTTATCTGTCTGTATTGTCGTGATGCGAAAGTTGCTGGAGAATTTGCTAGTGGAAAGACATGGGATGGTATTTGGAAACTTGACTTTTTGAAGCCTCATTTGGCAAGTAAATTGCATTTGGACTGTGTACAAAAGCTCAGGCAACAGAACCCGTCCTTACCCGTTACAGGAGTGCTACACATGTTACGGTTGAGTGCAGATAAGCAAGAGCGAAAACGCTCAAACCCGGAGAAGATCAAAGTTGAGGTACAAGAATGGTCAGCTTTTGATTTCTCCGCAATTGCAGATTGTGACTTCACATTTGGCGATGAACAAGTTAATGCCTTATGTCTAAAATATCATGAATTTCTAGCTAAAAATATTGTAATAGTTAGACAGTTTAATGATTTCAAATTTTCCGTGCAAGAAAAAATTAAATCCAAACCGATTTCAAACTTCGCTCAAATGGTGGCATTTGTACTTCAAAATGAACAGTTTTGCGACCTTGCACAGTTGATGGACAATGGGGGAACCTTTCTTGCGTCTAGTGCGGACTGTGAGCGAGGTTTTAGCCTAATGAATCAACTCAAAAACAAGCTGAGAAAGCGTTTAGGTGAATGTCATTTGGATATGTTAATGAGAATCAAAAGCTATCAATGGGATGGAAGTTCTATTAGTCGAAACAGAGTTTACAAAGAATGGGTAAATGCCAAAGACAGGAGAGAGAAAGAAATAACTGAGTGACTTAAATGATAAAAATTAAATATCTCTAACCTGATGGCATGAACATTGACTTCTCTAACTTCCGTTAATGCCCCTCCTCCCCTTCGTACCCCATCCGTTATTTATTTATTATTATTATGATGTTTTTTGTCTTTCCCCTTTTTTCCTCTCTTCTTTCTCCCTCTGTCCCTCTCACTATAACCCCTTGCCCAACCTTTGAGCTCCCCCCCTCCCCCTTTCTTTCTCCCTAGGCCTCCTGTCCCATGATCCTCTCCCTTCTCCAGCCTCGTATCCTTTTTGCCAATCAATTTTCCAGCTCTTAGCTCCATCCCTTGCCCTCCTGTCTTCTCCTATTGTTTCGGATCTTCCTCTCCCCCTCCCACTTTCAAATCTCTTACTAGCTCTTCTTTCAGTTAGTCCTGACGAAGGGTCCCGGCCTGAAACGTCGACTGTACCTCTTCCTATAGATGTTGCCTGGCCTGCTGCGTTCACCAGCATTTTTTTTTGTGTGTGACTTAAATATGTATGTTATTTTGTTGTTATTCTGTGCAGTTTTATGTCAAATATTTTGTAGACCTACAAAAACTATCCCATGCGTGCATTCAGTGCGCACGTACTTTTGTCACAGGAAAAAAATTTGCGCAACATAAGATTTTTGCACACACTGACTACTAACTATTAGAGGGAACATTGGTCCTGGACCCAGCTTCTGAATCAGAAGCAACAGCTCTACAAACTGAGCTATGACAAATTATAAATGTGCCTCAATAATTCACATGACATAATGGTCATCTCATTTCAGACCAATTTATTTGAACTTCTCTCGTTTTGATAGGTGCAGATGCCATTACCTTGAAATTGGCATTGGTTCTGCATTGATGTATTAAATGGGTGATGATCTAAATGTAGTAAATTGGCTTCACAGGAGCCAGAGAGTGTTTGTAGATGGCTGCCTCTCTTGCCGGAGGCCTGTGACAAGTGGTGTGCCACAGGGACTGGTGCTGGGTCTGTTGTTGTTTGCCATCTATATCTGCAGTCTGAATGATAATATGGTAAACTGGATCAGCAGGTTTGTGGATGACAGCAAACCTGAGGGAATAGTGAAAAGTGAAGGCGACTATCAAAGCTTGCAGAGGGATGTGGACCAGCTGGAAAAATGGACTGAAAAATGTCATTGACATGAGTTATAGGGAAAGGCTGAATAGATTAGGATTTTATTCCATAGACCCTAGAAGACTGAAGGGAGATCTGATAGAGGAACACAAAATTATGAGGGGTACAGATAGATTAAATGCAAGTAGGCTTTTTCCACTGAGGCTGGGTGAGACTACAACTAGAAGTCATGGATTAGTGGTGAAGGTGAAATGTTTAAGAGGAACCTGAGGGGGAACTTCTTCTCTCTGAGGGTGGTGAGAGTGTGGAAAGAGCTGCCAGCGCAAGTAGAGGATGTAGGTTTGATTTCAACATTTAAAAGAAGTTTGGATTGGTACACAGATGGGGGTCAGGGGGTCAGAATGGAGGGCAATGGTCTGAGTGCAGGTCACTGGGATTAGGTAGATTAATGGTTCAGCACAGTCCAGATGGGCTGAAGGGCCCATTTCTGTGCTGCGGTATTCTATGACTCCATGTCTCTAACCGTCCACATGTATACTGCCAAACAAAACAATGTTCCTCCCAACCAACGTGCACAACACAGTACATATAACTCACACATGGCACATAAAGTAGCATTGCCACAAATAAATTAGGAATAATAACATATATTCCAGTAGGTTGACATTTAGCACAAGATGCATTTACAACACAAGCTAAAAAGTAAACAGGATGTTGCTACTGGCGGCTCATACGTGATGAGACCTGGCTGGTGGCAGGGAGTTCAGTAGTGTTCCGGGCTGGGGAAGATGCTGTCCTAACAATCTGTCTTACTGCTATGGTACCTCCTCCCTGATTGTAGGGGTTAAAGTGATTGTGGGACAGATGGCAGGGATCCTTAACCCTGTGTACAGAGCATTCCTGATAAATACCTTGGTTGGGTGGAGGAAGGACCCTAATAATCCTCTCAGTAGTCCTCATGATCCTTAATGGGGTCTTGTAGTCAGGTGCCTTGCAATTCCTAAACCAGACAGTAATGCAATTGGTCAGGAGACTCTCATTGTTGCCCCTATAAAAATTGTTAGAATGAACCCTCACTCACCTCAGTCTCCTCAGGAAGGAAGTTGAAATGCTGCTCTGATCTCTTGACTAAAGAAGTGGCTGGTGTTGAGGGACTAGGTGAGATTATCCATTATGTGTAAATCTAAAAAAACTTGTTGCTCCTAACTCTGTCCACAGAGGAGCCATGCATGTGCAGTGAGGATTGGTCAGCCTACACTGTCCTAAAATCCACAAACGTTTCTTTAGTCTTGCCTACACTGAGACTCAGGTTGTACTTGCACCATTCTACAAGCTGCGCTACCTCTTTACTGTATGTTGTCTTGTTGTTGTTGTTGATGAAGCCAACCGCTGTTGTGTCATCAGTGAATGTGCTGATTCAGTTTTAGCTGGAGCTAGCAGTGCAGTCGTATAACAGCGGCATGAACAGCGGTGGGCTGAACATGCAGCACTGGGGGTGCTGATTCTCAGCGTGACAGAGCTAGAGATGTTGCTACCAACATGGATTGACTGTGGTCTTCCTGTCAAGCAGTCAGAAGAGAGAGAAAGGAGGAGAGGAGTCCAAGCCAGGCTGACATGCAGAGACATGAGACGTCCTCTACCCAGCATCTTGTTAGCAAGTGTACAGTTGCTGAAGAACAAGACTGAGGACCTCAAGGCAAGATTACTCTATCAGAGGGAAATTAAGAATTGTTGTGTTTTGTGTTTTACAGAGACGTGGCTCACTCCAGACATGCTGGATACATTGGTAAGACCTGAAGGCTTCTTAATACACAGGATAGATCGAACTGCTGATTCAGAGAAGGCAAAAAGTGAGGGTCAATGTTTCATGATTAACTCTTTGTGGTGCTCAGATTTGTTGATTTTGTCTTACTCTTGTTTCTTTGATGTGGAACATCTAACAATTAAGTGCCGACCCTTCTACTTATCAAGAGAATTCTCCTCCGTTATCCTGACATACCCCCAGAAGTCTACATAAACCAGGCACTTGAGACATTGAATGCTGTCATCACCAAATGAGAAACAGTCCATCCAGACACATAGATGGAGATTTCAATCAGGCTTGTTCAAAGAAATGTCTGCCCAATTATCATCAACATGCAACCTGCAGCAGCAGGGGTCCCAATCCACTAGACCAATGCAATACCACAATAAGGAATGCCTACTGTTCCATGCCCAGATCGTATTTTGGGAAATCAGATCACTTGGCTGTCCTTCCATAGTTTACCCACCAGCTTCTGAGGAACGATTGTATTACACACTGAGCTGAAGTTAATAATCCACATCCTGGTGTATGAGGCACCAATCAGGCTCCGCAGGTTTATGTGTGTTGACCCTGGATAGGGTCTTCCTCACATCAGCTGTGGTGAGACAGACAGATATCTAGAAGCTATCATGTGATTTATCAAAGGTTTCATCTCATTCCTTAATTGTCTATCTCTTATGCGGGGGTCTGCAGATAGAGGAAGACTCTACTTAGTATCTAATACATCAATACTCCCAGAAACTCATATGCTTGTGTGATCGCCATTTATTCTTTTAAGTTCCAGTGAATACTGACGAGTTCTACAATCTCTGCTCACTAAACAGCTTCCACATCCCAGCAATCAATATAATGATAATCACTTCACTGTTGAAAGATGGAAAATGAGATAATTTGATCGCTATCAAAAACACAGGATGGCTACAGCTATTTGTCCCATCGAGTATGCTCTAGATCCATGGAAGACCAAGCCAGCCATTCCGCCTCCCCCATCATCCACATGCAAATTCATAAATTCATTCCTTTCAGATTCAGGCTCATTGGAAACACTACCATTCAATCTGCCTATGTTTCACTGACCATGGCAATACATTCCATATCCTAAACACTTGCTGCATAAAAAGTAAATGGTTCTTTAGCCTATCATTTTCATTCCTTTGTTTCTTCACTCCGTTCCACTGTAAGTAACAATTTGTCTCTACCTACTTTATATAGACTTTCATGAACAGAAGTATCTCTTGCCTACCCCCTTACGAAAACACCTGTTCTAAAAATCCTTACAGCCGAGCAGACTCGATGGGCCGAATGGCCTACTTCTGCTCCTTTGTCTTATGGTCTTATGGTCTTCCGGAATCTATCCAAAAAAGAATACATATTTATAGAACATAGAACATAGAAATCTACAGCACATTACAGGCCCTTCGGCCCACAATGTTGTGCCAACCATGCAACTTACTCTAGAACCTGCCTAGAATTTCCCTTCTGCAGCGCCCTCTGTTTTTCTAAGCTCCATGTACCTGTCTAAGAGTCTCTTAAAAGACCCTATTGTGTCTGCCTCCTCCACGCACCCACCACTCTCTGTGTGAAAAACTTATCCCTGACATCCCCTCGGTACCTACTTCCAGGCACCTTGAAACTAAGCTCCTTCGTGTTAGCCATTTTAGCCCTGGGAAAATTCTGCTGGTTATCCCCGTGATCATGGAAATATTCATGGAAATGTTTTGGTAAATCTCTCCCGCATCCCTTCCAGGCCCAAAACTATACTGCAGTTATACATGTTTTATAAAGGTTCTTGTACTTGCCACCTCTATAAATAAAATGAAAACATCTCCCAAAATATCTGAATTACTGCGTAATTACAGTAATTTGTGACACTTATTAATGACTGTTCCAAACTTGGCTTTAAACATTAACATTACATTATTTCAAAATTCTGCTCAGCCAATCCTAGACTTACCTTTTATTTATATCATTTCAGCCTAAAGAAATAGAGAAAACAAATATACAGAGAAACACACATAAAATGCTGGAGGAACTCAGCAGGTCAGGCAGCATCTATGGAAATGAACACACAGCTGATGTTTCAGGCTGAGGCCCTCCTTCAGGACTGGAAGGGAAGCAGGAAGATGCCAGAATAACAAGGTGGGGGGGGGGAGGGAAAGGAGGACCAGCTAGAAGGTGATAGATGATGATAGGTGGGTGGGAAAGGACAAGGGCTGGAGAAGAAGGAATCTAATCTGAGAGGAGAGTGAAACATAGGAAGAAGGAGGGGCTGTAGGGGGAGGTGATAGGCAGGTGAGGAAAAGAGGTAAGAGGCCAGAGTGTGGAAGGAGAGAGAAGGGGGAGGGAAAAAAAAAACAGAAATTCATGCAATCAGGTTGGATTTAGATGTTATGAATGATTTTAAAATCCTTGATAAATTACGTTGGATATTTCACTAAAGGTTCCAAATTGTGATATTTGAGCTCATCCAAATTCTGCTGCTTTTATCCTAACTGCATCAAATCCTCTTCACAACCCTGTGCTCACTGATCAAGATCAGTCCGAGACGAGCAATATTGATTCTACATTGCTTTCATTTGTGCTATGTGTTTGCCCCACCCATCTTTATGATTTTCCTTAAATCAAAAACCTATTAGACATTTACATTCCTCTAATTCAAATGCCTTCAACATTCCAAATAATTTTTCTCTCCAGTATTGGTAGCTGGGCCTTCGATTATTCCTGAACTTTGCAATTGACCCATCTCATTACCTCTGGACATCTCTGCCACTTTTTCCCTCCTTTCAGATACTTGTAAAACTTACCAGTTTTGGACACTTGTCCCAATATTTCTACCTGAGTGAAAACATATATTAAAATGAGTATTTGGTTAATAATCTTCCATGAAATTGAGAAATTACATCATCTGGCAAATTTGTGAAGCATTAAATCTAAAATACTCCCTATGTTTCAAATACATTCTTCTGTTGTATAGTCTGTTTCAAGAGAAAGATACACACTTCGACATGATACTGAGGGGAAACTGAGCAGTTTGGGAAAAAATAATTTCTTGTTATGCGGTGTATGATGTTTTGTTTTGAAACTTCAAGAAGTGTACGAAAGAAAATACAGGAGTAGTGATGAACTTGACATGGTGGTGTAATAATGTATGCCATTCAAACACTTCTTACATACAACAGGGGTGTATGGGGTGTCAGGGAGGGGTAGCATCTCTGGTGAGGGAACATATCGCGTCCTTTTCAAGGCCATTAGCCCACCTTTGGTCCCCACCTGGCACTCAGCCCTCACCTCTGGCTCCCTGTAGCTGTTTGCATGTGACAGCGGCCACATCCTGGGCCATGGCTTCGACAAGCCGGCTAAACCAGGTGAGGGTAGCCGATGGGTCCCAAACCCTTAGTGAGATAGGGAGTTGTCTTTCCCAGTATGTGAAGACAGACTCCGGTGGATTGAGCGGACGAGACCAATGGAAGGTCCAACGGTCAAGATGGCGGTCTCTGCAAGCGTCCTGGAACGCGTAGAGCTCGACTAGACACAGAAGACGTCCTGGTCATCCACTTCACCTATTCCCATCTCCAGCCGTCTCAACTCTGTCTTGCAACTGGATCCAGATGGGAATTGGGAAGAGAGAGTGAGGCTGATGCTGTGCAGCTCTCCCTCACTTAAATCCAAATCACGTGCTAGTCTCGACACCATCATGGTGTCTAGGTCTTCATCGATGACGAAGGACGAACACATGACATATAACCAATAAAAAATTATGTAAACAAACAATGCTTAATCAAACAATATATTAATATACGTACAATATTATCAACTACTACTGAAATACTAAATATACTACACTCCTCCCTAGTTCAACAGCATAGCAAATTTTAAATTGTCACATTTACGCCTAAAGATTTAATCACTGTGGAAGGTTTCTTACTCTTGTGGGATAACATCTTTCCGGACAAGGAGAATCGCTCTGCTTGGCAGTTGAGACTTGTGGCTGTGAAACATTCTCAGGTTCTGGAGCTTCCTCCAAAGTGGTTGTAGGAGTTGACGCTGAGAATGCTGAAAATGGTTCTGACAGCTCTGGACACACTTCTTTTCTGACAATTGACTCTGCCTTCCCCAGCTGATTGACATGTCATCTCCAGATGACATGAGATACAATTTCCACTGAGTTAGGAGAGCTGTCCAGTTCTGTCCTTAATCTTTCCAAGTACTCACTTTTGATCACCTCTGCAGTCTCTTGCCAAGACTGCTCATCCAGGAGTGAAATATCAGAACTCCTTGTTTGAGGAACCCTCAATTGGTCTTTGCTGTTTGTGCTGCATACTCCTGATATTGTGATTGAGGAGATCAAAGCATAAGTGCTGCAATAGCAATAGCTGTTGGTTGTGGATTGTGCTGCATTGTCATATCCAAGGATGAAATTGGTGAGCTACTGATTCAGCACAGTGTGTTCTGCTGACATTGCTCACAGTGCATTCTTTATTCATTTGTAGCTACATGGTATGGCGCAGATGTGCTATCTCTTATTCCATTCATTTTCAGGGATGATTGAAACCGTTCTGCATCAAAATGTGGTACTCTGTCACTGACTAAGGTTTCTGGAACCCCAGTCATTGAGAAGAGGCTTCTCAACACATCAACAGTGTGCAAGGTGGTAGTGGAGGCTATTGGAAACACTTCTGACCACTTTGTAGCTGCATCCATTACTAACAAGAAATTTGTGCTCAGAAATAGTCCAGCAAATCCACATGAATCCTCTGCCAGGGCAATGCGGGCCATTCTCAGGGATGGAGAGGCTCTGCTCTTGACATCATATGGATGTATTAGCATCTCAAACAGCACATGGAAAGTTGCTCAATCTGTTGATCTATATCAGGCCTCCAGCCAACACTTCCATTTCCCCATGCCTGGATGACCAGCATGTAGCTCCTCCAACACTTTGGCTCTCAGATTGGATGGTAGAATAACTCTCAATCCCCACATACAACAACTCATGTCAAAGGCAATTTCATCCCAGCACTGGTAAAAATGGGAGATCTGGAACTTATGCTGAATATTCCATCCAGTTTGGGTTGCCATGTAGACCTGAGACAATGTGGGATCTTCTCCGCTTTTCCTTTGGATCTTCTCTGCTGTAATAGGGAGACTTTTGATTTGCATTAGGGAAAATATATCAAGAGGAGTATCCTCTTTTGTAAAATATTCAGATATTTCCTTTCCCAAGCTAAATAGGGCAATCCATCAGTTGTTCCATCATTGATGGTCCCCATGAATTTGCTCTTGTAAATCTGTCTCCAAGAAATAAATTTGTCTCCAAGAAATAGCGCCCTAGAGCCCATCCCTGCATCCATGCTGCTGCTGTTAGTGCAATGTCCTTCTGTGGATTGAAAATGGACACTAGTGGTTGATGATCTGTAATGAGGGCAAACTCTCTTCCATACAAGTACTAGTTACAACATTTTATACCCCAAATCAGACATGAGGCCTCTCCAGCAATCTGCGCACAATTTTCTCTGCAGCTGTAAGGAAACATGATGCAAAAACTACAGGGCATTCCTTCCATCACTCATAATATGTCACCACAACGAGGCATCACAGGCAAGCCTCACTGGATTATGTGGATCATAACGTGTGAGTTCAGTGCCTGACATCAACATTTCCTTTACCCCTTGGAAAACCACATCACACTGCTTTGCCCATTTCCATTTCTACACAATCTGTAGAAATGTGTTCAATGGGTGGAACACAGTAGCTAAGTGTGTCAGGAACCTGTTATAGTATTGACAAATCCTAAAGAGGACTGCAACTGTGACAAGTTCTTTGGCCTTGGGGCATCCATCACTGCTTGAATTTTCTCAGCACACTTATGTTAATACTTGTGTGTCAATGGTGTGACCACAGTAAGTGATGCTTAGATTAAAGGATGCACACTTTGTCAGTACTTCGAGTTGAACTCTGTCTTTTTGTGTATTTTCCCCCAGCCATCATTCTGTGGTTTTGTATTTCCAGGTGCTCTTGTTTGTTTTCATGCCCCACGTGCTCCTGTCCCTGTTTCTGCTCTACTCTGGCCCCTGTATTACTGATATTCTGCCTCTCACCTGTTTCTCATTAGGACACATTTTGCTGCCACTTGTGTCTCATTGTGCTCCACCCATCGTCTGCCTCTCTGTTTACTGCTCTGTGTATTTCAGTCCGGTGTTTTCACCTGTTTGTTGCCAGATTGTGCCAGTGAGTTTTCCTGAGCCTTTCCAGCATTTGTATCTGAACTCTGTCCATCTGAATATTGACCCTACCTGTTTCCCGATTCTGGTTTTTGGATTTCTCTGGAACTTCTGATCTCCGTCTGAAATTTGACGCTGACTTTGTTGCCTCTCTGGATTTGCTACTCAGTAAATATCACAGTGCGCACAGTACTTGGTCTGCGATTGGGTCCCTGCTTCAGCGTCTTGACAGTACAATCTGACCAGAATGGATCCAGCAGACCCCGGTCATCTGAGTGCTACCCTGGAACAATAAGGAGTGTTGCTGGGGAGACACCAGAACCAACTGGAGTCTATGTTCAGGGCAGTGGAGTCAGTTTCTGCCGATGTAACCACTCTTGGGGCCCAGACTCAGTTACTCCAGCTGTCCCAGAGCTCCCATCAATGTTCTGCATTCTTGCTTTCTCCTCCCGACCAAGACCCCCATCTGCCTCCTCCAGAAAAATACTCAGGAGAGCCCAGTACCTGCCACTCTTTACTTTCCCAGTGCACCCTCATTTTTGAATTACAACCAACAACATTCCCAACTGATAGAGCTAAGGTAGCCTATGTCATCACCCAGCTGTCCGGTCAGGCGAGGGAATGGAGAACAGCCATCTGGGAGGCAGGTTCACCCTTCTGTATCAGTTTTCAGTTACTTTCTGAGGAGATGAGAAAGGTATTTGATTGCTCAAAACATGGGAGAGAGGCTGCCGGTGAAATGCTGCACGTGCACCAGGGACGCAGATCTGTGTCAGATTGAGGCACAGAGTTCCAGACCCCAGCCTCCTCCAGTGGCTGGAACTCGGAGGCACAATACAACAACTTCCTGGATGGTCTCTCTGAAGACATTAAAGATGAACTGATCACCCAGGACATTCTGGCCGTCTTTGAAGCCCTGGTGGATTTGGTGATCTGTATTGATGTTTGCCTTCAGCAGCACCATAGAAGGAAGGGTTCCAGAGGGTCCCTGGGGGCAATGGGTGAGTTCCAAGTTCCTCGTCAGTCTACAGTACCTTGCTGTTTGCTCCCATCTACAATTCCCACTCCAGAGCTCGAGGCTATGAATGTTCAATGTACCTGCCTGACACTGACTGAAAGACAAAGGAGAATCAGCAGCCGTTCCTATCTGTACTGTGGCCAACCAGGCCACTTTATCTCCACTTACCCAGTAAAAGCCATTCACTCACCATTAGGACGAGGAGTACTGGTGAGCGTGACCCCCGTCCTGCCTCCTCGACACCATTCCCTCTCATACCTGCTTCTCTGTAGTGGGCAGCTTCCGTCTTGGTCAATTCTGGTGCGAGGGGTGTTTTATTGATTATGGCTTGGCTGCCCAGTGGAGGCTACCTACATCTGCTCTTCAAACACCATTGATGGCCAACGCCATGAACAGGCAGAGACTCGCTAACATCACCCATGTCACAGCCCCGGTGAGTCTCAGTCTATCCAGCAACCATCATGAACAGTTAACCCTTTATGTTATTGTCTCTCCTCAAGCTCCCATTGCCCTGGGCCATCCCTGGTTAGTCAGACACAAGTCCCCCATTGACTGGCTCAGTTGCAAGATCGTGGGCTGGAGCCCACTCTGTCACTCCCACTGCCTCCGCCATGCTCAGATCCCCTTGTCTCCAAGCCCAGATCCCTCCGAGGAATTTCCGGACCTTAGTGCCATCCCTCCTGAATACAGGGACCTCAAAGCTGTGTTCAGCAAGTCCCGGGCCACTTCCCTGCTGCCTCATTGTCCATATGACTGCACCATTGACCTTTTCCCTGACACATCTCCCCCAAGGGGCCACCTGTATTCCCTGTCTGTACCTGAAACAGAAGCCTTGAGTAGGTACATTCAAGAGGCTCTAGTGGCAGGCATCATCCAGCCATCTTCCTCCCCTGCTGGTGCTATTTTTTTCTTTCTTGGAAAAAAGGGACGGCTCCTTGCATCCATGCATGATTACCGGGGACTGAATGAAGTCACTGTTAAGAACCGTTACCCTCTTCCGCTCATGACCTCAGCATTTGAACTACTACAAGGAGCCTCAGTTTTCACCAAGCTTTATCTCCATAACGCCTACCATCTTGTCCGCATCCGCGAAGGGGGCAAATGGAAGACGGTCTTCAACACCACCTCAGGCCATTACGAGTATCTGGTCATGCCATTTGGTCTCAACAATGCCCCCACTGTCTTCCAAGCTCTGGTAAATGACGTACTCGGGGACATGCTGAACCAATTTGTATTTGTGTATCTCGACGACATTTTGATTTTTTTCTAAGTCCATTGTTGAATTATCAGGTCACGTCAGCAGAGTTCGCCAGTGCCATCTGGAGAACCAGCTCTTTGTGAAGGCTGAGAAATGTGAGTTTCATCGCAATACAGTCTCCTTCCTGGGGTATCTAATTTCAGGTTGTTCCATTCAGATGGACCAACAGAAGGTCAAGGCAGTGGTCGAATGGCCCCAGCCTTCGACTCATCGGGAGTTGCAAAACTTCTTGGGCTTTGCTAACTTCTATTGTCGCTTCATCAGAAATTACAGTACACTGGCTGCACCATTCACTGCTCTTACCTCATCTGCAGTCAGATTTTCCTGGTCCCCTGCTGCTGAAAAAGCATTCTCTGAACTGAAGTAATGTTTCACCTCTGCCCCCATCCTGATTCAACCTGATGTTTGACATTGGTGTAGGAACTGTTCCCTCTCAGTGCTCAGCCAAGGATGAGAAGGTACACCCTGCACCTTCTTCTCTCACCGCCTCACTCCCATGGAGCAGGATTACCATGTCGGAAACCGGGAGCTGCTGGTTCTGAAGCTAGCTCTGGAGGAATGGAGGCATAGGCTGAAGGGATCCAAGGTGCCATTCTTGGTCTTGACTAATCACAAGAATCTGGAATATATCTGTACCGCCAAGCGTCTCAACTCCCATCAAGCTCGTTGGTCCCTATTTTTCTCAAGATTCAACTTTACTCTGTCCTTCTGCCCCAGTTCCAAGAATGGAAAACCTGATGCCTTCTCCTGAAGAATTCCCTCCTCTGAGACCCCTGAGGTACCCGATGTCATCTTCCCTGCTCACTGACTCGTGGGTGCAACGCAATGGGACATTGAATCCATTGTGCAAGCTGCTCAACAGAGCCCCTAATCAATACCCCACTAATCATGTTTATGTTCCCAGCTCTGTCCACTCACAGGCATTCTTCCCAGTTATCCTGTCACTGTGGAACCAAGCATACTCAGGCCTTCATCAGTCGGCAGTTCTGGTGGCCCTCCATGGAAGATGACATCTGCACTTTGTCCCAGCCTGCTCGGTCTGTGCTCAAGGCAAGCACTCTAACCGGTCACCCGCTGGTCTGTTACAACCCCTGTCTATCCCCAAGAGCCCCTGGTCCCACATTGCCCTGGATTTTCTCACCGGTCTTCCCCCATTAGATGGTAACACCAACATTCTCACAGTAGCTGATTGCTTCTCCAAGTCTGTACACTTCATTCCTTTGCCTAAACTCCCCTCTGCCAAAGAAACAGCCAAATTACTAGTGCTGCATGCTTTTAAATTACATGGTTTACCTGTAGATATTGTGTCAGACAGGGGCTCTCAATTCACATCCAACTTCTGGAGGGCATTCTGGGTGCCTCTGAGTCTGTCTTCAGGATTCCACCCACAAACCAATGGCCAGACTGAGTGGGCCAGCCAACAGCTAGAGACTGTACTGCGGTGTCTGGTATCCCAGAACCGCTCCGTGTGGAATCAGCAGCTACCCTGGGCCGAATACGCCGTAAACACTCATCTGTCCTCATCCACCAGTCTGTCCCCCTTCGAGTGCTGCCTTTGCTACCAATCTCCACTGTTTCCTGCCCAGGAGGAGGAAGTTGGCATTCCATCTGCCGAGGGATTCATCTGCTGTTGTCAGCGGACATAGAGGTGCACTTGCTCTGCCCTTCCCTGTGCCTCTGCAAGGATCAAGCATTTAGCTGACCGCCATCACTCCAAGGCCCCATGTTACCACCAGGGACAGCGTGTGTGGCTTTCAACCCGAGACGTGTCCCTCAAAGTGGATTCCCGCAAGCTCACCCTCCGCTTCATCAGCCCTGCTGCCGTCCGTCTCAATCTCCTCTCCACTCTTTGTCACATTCATCTCACCTTCCATGTGTCCCACATCAAGCCTTTCATGTGCCATCTCCTCTGTCCTGTCCACAAACTCCCACGGCTCATCAGTGGGTCAGAGACCTTCACGGTGTGTCGACTGCTGGATGTTCGTTGCCGGGGCCATGGCCTCCAGTACCTTGTGGACTGGGAGGGCTACGGTCCTGAGGAGTGATGCTGGGTCACTGCCTGTAACATCCCGGACCCACCTGCTGTGAAGCCAGGAGGCATCCGTAGAGGGGAGGGTACAGTCAGTACCTCCAGTTGAACTCTGTCTTTTTGTGTGTTTTCCTCCTAGCCGTCAGTCTGTGGTTTTGTATTGCCAGGTGCTCTTGTTTGTTTCATGCCCCATGTGCTCCTGTCTCCGTTCCTGCTCTACCCCGGCCCCTGTATTACTGGGTACTCCGCCTCTTTCCTGTTTCTCATTATTACCTGTTTTGCTGCCACTTGTGTCTCATTGTGCTCCACCTATCCACCTATAATCTGCCTCTGTTTACTGCTCTGTGTATTTCAGTCCGGTGTTTTCACCTGTTTGTTGCCAGATTGTGCCAGTGAGTTTTCCTGAGCCTTTCCAGCATTTGTATTTGAACTCTGTCCATCTGAATATTGACTCTGCCTGTTTCCTGATCCTGGTTTTTGGACTTCTCTGGAACTTTGGATCTCTGCCTGAACTTTGATGCCGACTTTGTTGCCTCTCTGGATTTGCTACTCAAGAAATATCACAGCGCGCACAGTACTTGGTCTGCGATTGGGTCCCTGCTTTAGCATCCTGACACACTTATTGCATTATGTTTTGAACCCCTGATCTTCTAATCCATTTAACACTGTTTTGAGACTTTGGAGATATTCTTTGTCATCCTCACTGGTACCAATACCAATAATGTCATCCAGGTAACAGAGTGCTTGGGCAGCCTTATAGCTTTCTACCAGACTGCAGGTACAGATGCTTCTCCAAAAATAAGGGGTGTGTGTGTGTGTGTGTGTGTGTGTGTGTGTGTGTGTGTGTGTATACACGTACACATTAGACTCGACTTCAATCTCCATCTGTAGGTATGACTCAGCTAACTCCACTTTGCTGAACGGAAAGGATTGCAGTGATATCATCTATCCTTGGCAGAGGGTATAGATACACTTTCCGTATTGGTTTGATGGTAAGCTTAAAATTACCGCAGATCCTGACAGGCCCATCCTCCTTGGCTACTGGGACCACTGGCATTGTCCATGGGCTCCACGCAACCCTGATCAGAATTCCTTCAGCCTGACTACTCACTAGCTACTATATCACAGATGAGATAAGGAACTGGACAGGATTTGTAGAAGTTGGGTGTAGTGTTTTCATTTAACACTATTTTATCCTTTATGTTTGATTTTTCTAATGCTATCCTTGAACACTGCGGTGGCATCATCCAGTACCTTTCTTAATTTGCTTTCAGTTGACTGTATTGCAAGGGATCTGCATGCAAATGGTGGATGGATCTCCAATCAAGTTGTAGTTGTCTCAACCAATCACGCCCTACAATGTTGGCCCTCCTATTTTTACCAATACAAGCTCAATGTGGGTTGTTGTATTTCACTATTACATCTGTCATTACCATGAACATTTCTCCAATATTAGTTTTTGATCGGATATTTGCAGGCTTCAATTCAGTACCTTTGAAATGCCATTCAAACTCATTTTTTGAAATGTCTGAAACAGCCAAGACAGGGTCCAGTTCCATTGTAATTAATTTGCCTTTCATTTCTCGTGTAAGCCAGATTGCTCGTCCTTTGTTAGTTTTCACATTGTAAATCTCAAGGTTACACCATCCTATGTCACTCTTATCATTGTCAAATTTTCATCAACAGCAAGCAGGTTTGTGCTTTTGTAAATTGTACCTTGATGTTTTCTCTGTCCTGTGCAGTCCATTTTTTTTGTTTAAACCTGCATTGGTCTGGTGTATGTGAGCCCCTACCAAAACAGTAGGGCAATTAGTTCTGCCGGCAGGTTTCTGCTTAGACTTCACAATTTTATTCACTTGCTTTCATTCCAGACTGTAACTCAGTTGTCTCTGGCTGTTTCATCCATTGATAAAATTATTTCATTTACTCTTTTAAATGTGAGTTGTGCTTCAGTTAGGAGCCATTTCTTTGCATGCTTTCTTGTAAGATTCTACAAAGTATATGATATCTCAGACCATTATTAAGCTCATTGCTGAACTGACAATGTTCAGATAATTCCTCAATTCAGCCACGTAAACTGAAATGAACTCCCAGCAACATACACAAAATGCTGGAGGAACTCAACAGGCCAGGCAGCATCTATGGGGAAAAAAGTACAGTTGACGTTTTGGGCCAAAACCCTTCAGCAGGATTGGAGGGGGAAAAAAAGCTGAGGAGAAGCTTTAAAAAGTTGGGGGAAGAGAAAGAGAAACATGAGGTGATATGTGCAACTTGGAGGGGGAGGGATGAAGTCAAGAGCTGGGAAGTTGATTGATGAAAGTTGATTGGCACCTGAGGGTTTAGTTGGGGCAGAGTTTGTTAAGTGTGTCCAGGACGGATTCCTGTCACAGTAGGTGGACAGGCCAACTAGGGGGAATGCCATACTAGATCTAGTACTAGGTAATGAACCGGGTCAGCTCACAGATCTCTCAGTGGATGAGCATCTGGGGGACAGAGACCACCGCTTCCTGGCCTTTAGCATTATCATGGAAAAGGATAGAGTCAGAGAGGACAGGAAAATTTTTAATTGGGGAAGGGCAAATTATGAAGCTATAAGGCTAGAACTTGCGGGTGTGAATTGGGATGATGTTTTGCAGGGAAATGTACTATGGACATGTGGTCGATGTTTAGAGATCTCTTGCAGGATGTTAGGGATAAATTTGTCCCGGTGAGGAAGATAAAGAATGGTAGGGTGAAGGAACCATGGGTGACAAGTGAGGTGGAAAACCTAGTCAGGTGGAAGAGGGCAACATACTTGAGGTTTAGGAAGCAAGGATCAGATGGGTCTATTGTGGAATATAGGGAAGCAAGAAAGGAGCTTAAGAATGGGCTGAGAAGAGCAAGAAGGGGGCATGAGAAGGCCTTGGCAAGTAGGGTAAAGGAAAACCCCAAGGCATTCTTCATTATGTAAAGAAAAAAAGGATGACAGGAGTGAAGGTAGGACCGATTAGAGATAAAGGTGGGAAGATGTACCTGGAGGCTGTGGAAATGAGCGAGGTCCTCGATGAATACTTCTCTTCGGTATTAACCAATGAGAGGGAACTTGATGATGGTGAGGACAATATGAGTGAGGTTGATGTTCTGGAGCATGTTGATATTAAGGGAGAGGAGGTGCTGGAGTTGTTAAAATACATTAGGATGGATAAGTCCCCGGGGCCTGAAGGAATATTCCCCAGGCTGCTCCATGAGTCGAGGGAAGAGATTGCTGAGCCTCAGGCTAGGATCTTCATGCCCTCGTTGTCCACGGGAATGGTACTGGAGGATTGGATGGAGGCGAATGTTGTCCCCTTCTTCAAAAAAGGTAGTAGGGATAGTCCGGTTAATTATAGACCAGTGAGCCTTACGTCTGTGGTGGGAAAGCTGTTGGAAAAGATTCTTAGAGATAGGATCTCTGGGTATTTAGAGTATCATGGCCTGATCAGAGACAGTCAGCATGGCTTTGTGAAGGGCAGATCATGTCTAACAAGCCTGATAGAGTTCTTTGAGTAGGTGACCAGGCATATAGATGAGGATAGTGTAGTGGGTGTGATCTATATGGATTTTAGTAAGGTACTTGACAAGGTTCCACATGGTAGGCTTATTCAGAAAGTCAGAAGGCATGGGATCCAGGGAAGGTTGGCCAGGTGGATTCAGAATTGGCTTGCCTGCAGAAGGCAGAGGGTGGTGGTGGAGGGAGTACATTCAGATTGGAGGATTGTGACTAGTGGTGTCCCACAAGGATCTGTTCTGTGACCTCTACTTTTTGTGATTTTTATTAACGACCTGGATGTGCAGGTGGAAGGGTGGGTTGGCAAGTTTGCAGACGACACAAAGGTTGGTGGTGTTGTAGATAGTGTAGAGGATTGTCAAGGATTGCAGACAGACATTGATAGGACGCAGAACTGGGCTGAGAAGTGGCAGATGGAGTTCAACCCGGAGAAGTGTGAGGTGGTACACTTTGGAAGGACAAACTCCAAGGCAGAGTACAAAGTAAATGGCAAAATACTTAGTAGTGTGGAGGAGCAGAGGGATCTGGGCGTACCTGTCCACAGATCCCTGAAAGTTGCCTCGCAGGTGGATAGGGTAGCTAAGAAAGCTTATGGGGTGTTAGTTTTCATAAGTCGAAGGATAGAGTTTAAGAGTCGCGATGTAATGATGCAGCTCTATAAAACTCTGGTTTGGCCACACTTGGAGTACTGTGTCCATTTCTGGTCGCCTCACTATAGGAAGGATGTGGAAGCATTGGAAAGGGTACAGAGGAGATTTACCAGGATGCTACCTGGTTTAGAGAGTATGCATTATGATCAGAGATTGAGGGAGCTAGGGCTTTATTCTTTGGAGAGAAGGAGGATGAGAGGAGACATGATAGAGGTGTACAAGATAATAAGAGGAATAGATAGAGTGGATAGCCAGCGCCTCTTCCCCAGGGCACCACTGCTCAATACAAGAGGACATGGCTTTAAGGTAAGGGGTGGGAAGTTCAAGGGGGATATTAGAGGAAGGTTTTTTACTCAGAGAGTGGTTGGTGCGTGGAATGCACTGCCTGAGTCAGTGGTGGAGGCAGATACACTAGTGAAGTTTAAGAGACTACTAGACAGGTATATGGAGGAATTTAAGGTGGGGGTTATATGGGAGACAGGGTTTGAGGGTCGGCACAACATTGTGGGCCGAAGGGCCTGTACTGTGCTGTACTGTTCTATGTTCTATATGTTCTATGAAAGAGACAGAGGCCATGGAAGTAAGAAGAATGGTGGGGTGGTTTGAGGAGCACCACAGGGAGGCGATGGGTGGGCAAGTAGATAAGGTAAGCAAGGGAAAAGGGGATGGGAAATGGTGACGGTGTGGGGGTAGGAGGCATTACCGAAAGTTTGAGAAATCAATGTTCGTGCCATCAGGTTGAAGGCTACCCAAATGGGAATAAGGTGTTGTTTCTCCAACTTAAGTATGGCCTCATCACAACAGTGGAGGAGGCCGTGGATGGACATAGGGGAATGGAAATGGGAAGTGGAATTAAAATGGGTGGCCACTGGGAGATCTGACTTGTTCTGGCAGATGGAGCATAGTTCTCTTCGTTTTGATTCTGCTAATGAAACCTAAAGCATTCTGCAATCAACACTGGTTTTGGTTATAAATGTTCCTCCATGACGTTCACAATATCAGCCAAGCAAATTTTGGATGGTTTGGTTGGAGCAGTCAAAGTTCTAAGCAAACTGTATGCTTTTTTAACAATTACACTCAGCAACACTGGCACTTGTTTCTTTTTGGCTATTCCAATTGGCTTTAAATTACTGCCTAATTCATTCAGTCTACCTCATCCTGCCATCTGTTGTGTAATTGAATGCATTATCTTTCCGATGTAAACATTTCTGCTTGTTAATTGATTTATTATTATCACCTAGTACTCATTGTTCATGAACCCATGGGCATATACATTTCTTGTTAATTTCTTTCAATTTTCTGAGTCTTTAGCTGGACTATCTCTCTTTCTTTCAGAATAAACATGTGCTGTGTTTTTTTACTCAAATGTTTCTCTCCTACTCCGAACAAAACCTTCAACACATAGGTAGTTGTCTCAGGTTCGTTTTAAAACATTCTCATCGCCACTGCTATGTTTTGTTACCGCAGAAACTAATCAAAAGAAAAACACAGAAGCCATGATGAACTTGTCCACTTAGTTTTCTTTAGTGAGGTGCTCACATATAACATGGTGGCATAATGACATATGCTAATCATGTATTTCTTACATATAACCCAAATTCAATTCTGTAAACAATCAAAGAATGCTTAATCAAACAATATATTTACAATATTACTGAAATAGCAAATACAGTACATTCATAACTTATCTTTTTATCTTATTTTTCTATTAAATCTGTGTGGGTGATTTTACTATACATGCCTCTTGTTGGTGTTGCTGGTGGATAATTATTTGACTTCTAACTCTTTATCAGGTTTGGACTTCAAATTCTGGTGTCAGTCCTCGTTTCCTTCTTATCTCTGTGTTCTCACCAGTCATTTCTGATCCTGTCCATTCCAATGTTTTACTCGATATTCATCAGTCAGGCTCAGATTTCATGTCCTCTTTGAATTTGACCATTCATCTGAGATTTCTAAGAAAGATATTTCTATCGCACATTTTAACAATGGAATAAAATTCTATTCTTTTTAATTCTCCAAAGATGAAGCTTCTTTATAGTTCTCCTAATCTAATTGTATTGCGGCTGTCTTTGATGACCTTCATAATTAAGATGGAATATGAAGGTAAGCTAGTCAATGATATTAAAGAGAAAATCACAGAAGTTTCTTCTGATACATAAAATGTAAACAAGGCAAGACTAGATATTGGACTGCTGGGAAATGATGCTGGAAGACAAAGAAATGGCGGATGAACTGAATAAGTATTTTGCATCAGTCTACACTAGCAGTATATAGGAAGTTCAAAATTGTCAGGGCTCAGAAGTGTTTACTAGGGAGAAGGTTCTTTGGGAAATTGAAAGGTCTGAAGGCAGGTAAGTCATCTGGACCAGTTGATATACACCCCAGGGTTCTGAAAGAGGTGGCTATAGAGATTGTGGAGGTATTAGTAATGATCTTTCAAGAATCAATTGATTCTTCAATGTTTCTGGGGGAGTGGAAGATTGCAAACGGCACTCCACTCTTCAAGAAAGGAGAGAGGCAGAATGAAGAAAATTATAGGGCGGTTAGTCTGACCTCAGTGGTTGGGAAGATGTTGGAGATGATTATTAAGGATATGCTTTCAGGGTATTTGGAAGCACATGATAAAATAGACCATAGTCAGCGTGATTTCCTAAGGGTAAATTCTTGCCTGACAAATCTGTTGGAATTCTTTGAAGAACAAGCAGGATAGATAAAGGAGAATTGGAGAATGTTGTGTATTTGGATTTTCAGAAGCCCTTTGACAAGGTGCCATACATGAGGCTGTTTGACAAGTTAAGAGTCCATGGTATTACAGGAAAGAACTAGCATGGATAAAGCAGTGACTAATTGGCATGAAACAAAGAGTAGGAATAAAGGGAGTCTTTTCTGGTTGACTGCCTGTGACTAGTGGTGTTCCACAGGGACTGGTGTAGGGACTGCTTTTTATATGTCAATTACTTGAATGATGGAATTCATGGTTTTGTAGCAACGTTTGTGGACGATACAAAGATGGGAGGAGCGGCAGGCAGTTTTGAGGAAGTAGAGAGGCTACAGAAGGACTTAAACAGATTAGGAGAATGGGCAAAGAAGTGGCAGATGGAACACAGTGTCGGGAAGTGTATGGTCATGCACTTTGGTAGAAAAAATGGAGAGAATTCAAAAATCTGAGGTGCAAAGGGACAGAATCCATGTGCATGATTCCCCAAAGGTTAATCTGCAGGTTGAGTCTGTGGTGAGAAAGGCAAATGCAATGTTAACATTCATTTCAAAAGTCTAGAATGTAAAAGCAAGGATGTAATGTTGAGACTTTATAAAGCACTGGTGAGACCTCATTTTGAGTATTGTGAGCAGTTTTGGGCCCCATCTCTGAGAAAGGATGTGCTGACATTGGAGGGGGTTCAATGGAGGTTCACAAAAATGACTCCAGGATTGAAAGGCTTTCCATATGAACATTTGATAGCTTTGGGTCTGTACTCACCGGAATTCAGAAGAATGAGGGGTGACCTCATTGAAACCTATTGAATGTTGAAAAGTCTCAATATGGTGAAGGTGGAGAGGATATTTCCTATAGTGGGGTAGTCTAAGACCAGAAGATACAGCTTCAGAATAGAGGGGTGTCCTTTTAGAATGGAGATGAGGAGGAATTTCTTTAGCCAGAGAGTGGTGAATCTGTGGAATTCTTTGCCACAGGTGGCAGTGAAGCCCAAGTCATTGAGTATTGGCAGAATTTGATAGATTCTTGATTAGTCAGTGCATGAAGGGATAGGGGCAGAAGTAGGGAGACTGGGGCTGAGAGAGAAAATGAACCAACCATGATGAAATGATGGAGCAGATTCAATGGTTCAAATGGTCTAATTCTGCTCCCATATCTTATGGTCTTATGGCCTTACAACACCAAATGGAACCTCTGCTCCTGGTCCATTACTAAATAGTCTCTGGGGTTCTCCACTCTTTATTACATAACAAATGCTTCATAGCCAGGAAGCTCTATAGAGCCATGACACAGATGTAAGCAGTGGTCTACTTCAACTCTCTAGCTGGTCTGCCAACAAAGCCATCCCAGATTTCTAACTTTTGGATAAAGAATAATATCTGTGCCTGCAACAATACATAAAGGAGTCCTTCACCACCAAGAATGTGAAGTTAGAGTGGCAGAGCATCCTTGGAAAATGAGCAATCAGAACAAAGACAAATTTACAAAGGAAGTTCTGCAAGGATTAGCCATCTCATTTGTGTTGCCTTCTCATGATTCTGAACAAGATTGTGCTTGCCATTTCAGAAATGCACCTTGGCACAGTCAAAATGCTGACAGCCTCAGCTAGCTGCACACGAACCCATATTTCACAATATAATATGCTGCTAGGTGTCAGTCTGAAAATATGATAACTACACTTAGGTTTTATAAAAGAAAAATGAAAAAGATGAGCTATGTACCACAAGATAAAAGGTATTCTATTTACCTAAGCTGCTTGTTTTCCTTTGAATGTCATTTACAGGCGTAGAAGTCTGATTTTCTTTTCTTTGTTGAACAGAGGGATAACTTCTAATCAAGATGAGTGTTTTAGATTTACTGCTTTACCAATACAGCAGTTGATGCAACCTCTCAACTTAGTAGTTGATCAAAAACATGAGAAGAGTTTAATTGTTACATCCAAATTACATTTCTTTTATAATTGGGCTGATTTGTAAGGCAGCAATAATCTTCCAATCGTATGGATGAAAAGTACTTCAGCAAATCCTTTCTGACACTTTCCCTGGTCTTTTCCATATTGACTGGAAGGTAGTTGTGCTTAAAAACAAAGCAGATTTTCTTCAGGTGAATTGGTGACATGAACCAGAATTCACAGCTGAGAATATTTCAAATATTGTAGACCACTTGCAAGTTCTTACAGAGAGAGACAAGTACCAGAATCTCCAGTGCAGTCTTGTTATAGGAAAATAATTGATTTTATGTCCATTATCTTGTGCTAAGCTCTCTAGCTCTGTTATTTCACAGTTGCTTCTTAGAATGGAGAAAAGAGGAAGTAGTGCAGTCTAATGCAGCACCGAAACTATTCTGTTGCTTTGTTCTCATTCGATGTTTGTGGTATTTATTATTACCATGTGTACGCTGTCAGCTTCCCACGAGCTGGGGAGTTTCATTGCACATATGACAACAAATTAACCTGAGACTGAATCTGAACTATAAGGCTAAATATGGAAATTTTTAGGACTGAAAGTAAGGAGGAAAGTTTAATCCAAAGAGGAACTATCTGTAATGCTGACACCATCGTTTTGCTGTTGTTAATGAGACTGTGTGGAATTGTGCCTATTGGTGTTAATCTGTTCACCCATCCTAGGATAGCAGAATCCATCAGCCGTAACTTCAGCCATTTTCAACCGGATTGTACCTCAAATCATATCTCCACCCCCCCCCCCCAACTGACCGTTTCCCACAGGATCACCCTCTCATTCCTCGCCATTGATCTCCTTCCTAGCACTTATCCCTGCAAGTGTGACAAGAGCTACACTTACACCCTCACTACCATTCAGGGCCCCAAACAGTCCTTCCACAGTGAGACACATTTCACCTGAGAACCTGCCAAAGTCGTCTACAGTATCTGGTGCTCCCAGTGAGGCCTCCTCTACTCTGGTGAGACCTAATGTAGACTGGTGGACTGCTTTGTCAAGCACCTTCGCTCTGTCCACCACAAAAGGCAGAATTTCCAGGTGGCCACCTAGTTCAATTCAACTTCCCATTCCCATTCTGACATGTTGGTCCATGGCCTCCTCTACGGTTATGATGAGGCCACTTTCAGGTTGGAAGAGCAACGCCTCATTTTCCATCCAGGTAGCTTGCAAACTGATGGCATGAACATCAATTTCGCTAAATGTCAGTAATTTCTCCTCCCTCCCCTTCTTTCTTTTTCTATTTCCCATTTTGACTCCTCTCTTACCCTTCTCTTCTTATTACCTGCCCATCATATCCATCTGGAGCACCTCCTCCTTTCCCTTTTCCCATGGTCCACTGTCCTCTCCTATCAGATTCTTCAGCTCTTTACCTCTTCCACCTATCACCTCCCAGTCTCTCAGTTCATCCCACCCACCTGCCAGCTTGCACTCCTTCCCCTCCTTCCACATTCTTTTTCTGCAGCCTTCCCCCTTCCTTTGCAGACCTGATGAAGGGTCTCAATCCAAAACATCAACTATTTATTCCCCTCCATTGATGCTTCCTGATGTACTGAATTCCTTCAGTATTTTGTGTGTGTGTGTTGCTTTGGATTTCAAGCATCTGCAGAATCCCATGTGTTTACCATCTTCTGAAGCAATAAAGGTTACATAGAACAGTGCACAGACTTAGATATATTTTAATATATTTGAATTATCCGCTATTCCATTTTCATTTTGAGGATATAATAAATGCTAAAACCATGAAATTAACCGGATAGTTTGTAGCCAACAATCAGTACTGGATTTCATCTCTACTCTCTTGCAAATGCTGGTTGTTTAGTTTTAGATTGAAACGTCAGGGTATTTTAGGGTACTTTAAATGTCTTCTTTCAAAAATAAAGATACAAAATAGATATTCTCCCATGCCTTGTTATTATTTTTGTGACTGATGGGAAATTGGGGCTATTAACTGCCCATTACAAGTAGTTGCCTGATGTAATTAGTGATGGAATAATACAACACAGCTCCTGGTAGAAGCTATCCAGTTAGATCCAACTCCTGATCTTTCTCCATAATCTTAAAGTATTTCTTTGCTTCAAGTATTCATGCCATTCTCTAATGAATCGGTTTCCACCATGCTTCCAGACTCCAACCTGACTTTAAAGAAACTTCTTATGTTTCCGTTGGAGGATTTTAACATCATATCGTGCATGTACCCCGTTGTCTCTTATCCTTCTGCCAATGAAACCCCTTTTTTCATATTTACTCTGGCAAATCAATTTAGGATTTGAAGTTCCTCTACCAAATTTTATAAACTAAAGGTTAAAGATGAACGTTATTTGCCATATGTACGTTGAAACATACAGTGAAATGCCTTGTTTACAACAAACCAAATGAGCGAGCATTGTGCTGGGCAGCCCACAAGTTTTGTCATTCTTCCAGAGCCAACATAGCATTCTCACAACTCACTAACCTTATCCATACATCTTTGGAGTGCAGGAGGAAATCCACGCAGTCATCGGGAGAACATACTAACACCTTATAGACTCTGGCAGGAATCAAACCCTGATCTTACTGCTAATGTTGTGTTTTATAACACTGAAACATAAAAATTAATTGAAAGGAAGCATGGAGTTGGGAACAAATATATATGTTTCATTTTTTTTACTTTAAGTGAGGGTGCATACGTATGATGTGGTGGCGTGATGATGTATGCCATTCACATACTTCTACATAAAACTCATAAAGAATTATTTAAATAAATAAATAATTCTTAATCAAACAATATATATATATACAATATTACTCAGATATCACCAAAATATTAAATACACAACTAGCAATGAAAAGCATTGCGCTCACTATTACACTACACTGTTCTGAGGAGAACAATCCTTGCAGCTCCGTTCACAACTAGTTAAGCTCTCATGCATCCTTTCCAGTCTCAACATCCTTTCAAAATCTTGTGCCTAGAATTGAACTCAATTCTCTAGCTAAGGCCTAATCAGGAATCTTAGTTGAGATAAAATGGTTTATCATAAATTACTGACCATTGAAAAATCAGCTTCTCTATTTCTAAAATTAAGTCCCTCTGTTTCCTTAACAACCTTCTCAACTTGTCAAGATACTTCCAAAAATTTCTGTACAAACTGTTTGAAGTTAATTCTTTTCTGCTCTAAATTCATTTACCTGTTCCTTCTATTAATAAAACCAAAATTTTTAATGATTTTTTCACAAAAGTACTGAATGGGGCAGAGAAACTGCTTTTGATTGTATAGCTGTACAGGAGAACTAACACCAAAAAAGCCTCTTCAGTGTTGGCATCCAGGCTTGTGATGTTGAGGAGTAGTTAAATTACGAGGGGTGATTGATAAGTTTGTGGCCTAAGGTAGGAGGAGTCAATAACCTAGCACATTTATTTTTCAACGTATCCCCCTCCTACATTTACACACCTAGTCCAGCGGTCATGGAGCATACAGATCAGTATCATACAGCATACAGCTTCAGAAAGTGTCTACAGATGGGTGATTGATAAGTTTGTGGCCTAAGGTGGAAGGAGATGAGTTATACAACTCTCGTTATGTGCACACGCAAATCAACTCTTTGAGTGATTATGCAGAAAGTTTGAAGTTAATAACTCATCTCCTTCTACTTTAGGCCACGAATTTATCAATCACCCTGATGAGTTATTAACTTCAAACTTTCTGCATAATCACTCAAAGAGTTGAACTGCATGTGCATGTAAATAGAGCTGTATAACTCATCCCCTTCCACCTCAGGCCACGAACTTATCAATCACCCCTGTTGTGGACACTTTCTGGAGGTCCAAGATCCGTATGCTCCATGACTGCTGGACTAAGTACGGAAATGTAGGAGGGGACTATGTTGAAAAATAAATGAGTTAGGTTTCCTAAAATTGATTCCTTCTACCTTAGGCCACAAACTTATCAATCATCCCTCGTACTACGATTCTTCTATTAAAACTTTTGCATGGGAAGATAATGACAAAGAGTTGAGAAACTACAGGCCATCCATGGGTTACAAATGTTTATTTGTGGATGACACTACATATGAACAAGCTCCCAAAATAGTATTAAATTTAGAAGTATAACATACTGTATGTACAAATAATTATTCCTAAGCATGACAGAATTAATTTCCTCAATGTCTCCAGTTTAGTAATTGTTCGTTCATATAATTTTTATGTGTTTTGATTTCCACTCATTGAAATGCAAGTATTGTTATCATAATGAGTGATTTTTGTGTGTTTTCCAAGTTACAAACAAAATCAACTTTTGGATGTCTTTGAAAATGGAACTGGTTCATTACTGGAAACAGCCTGTATCTTGTCCTCTCTTGTTCCTAGTTCTGAAGAAGGGTCTGTTTCACTTTCTGCTGTTGTATGACCTCCTGATTGTTTTCAGCAGTTACTGTTTTTATTTTTGATGATCATGTTATTTGGTGTATTCATCATCATCACCATTATGTGGGCAATCATGGTCTTCCACCTGTCTTTAATCTCCTTTTTCCTTTTCTCCATGCATGACCATGATTGTTCTTGGCCAAAGTTTGAACAGAAGTGGTTTGTCATTGCCTCCTTCTTCTGGGCAGTGCCTTTACAAGACGGGTAACTCCAGCCATATCAATACTTTTCAGAGACTGTCTGCCTGGCATCAATGGTCGCGTAACCAGGACTTGTGAAATGCACCAGCTGCTCATATGACCATCCAACACCTGCTCCTATGGCTTCACGTGACTCTGATTGGGGGTCTAAGAAGGGGCCACACCTTGTTGAAGGGTGACCTGCAGCCGGGTAGAGGGAAAGAGCACCTTACACCACCTTTGGTAGAAACATACCCTACCCCGCCACCCCATCCGTTGTATTAAATTATGAGAACACTCAGTCCTCTTTTATTGTCATTTAGAAATGCTTAGATGCATTAAGAAATGATACAATGTTTCTCCAGAGTGATATCACAGAAAACAGGACAAACCAAAGCAATACCATAATTTGATGAAGAACAAACGATGGGCACGGTAAAAAAAAGTCTTAAAGTCCCCGAATCCATCGACTGCTGAGTCCCTGATAGCAGATGGCAAAAGGGAGAAACTCCCTGCCATAAACCTCCAGGCACAGTCAATTTGCTGATGCCTTGGAAGCAGCCGACCACAGCCGACACTGAGTCCGTCCGTCCGAAAACTTCGAGCCTCTGACCAGCCCCTCTGATACAGCCTCCCGAGCGCCATCCTCTGCCGAGCATTTTCGACCTAGCCCCGGCCACTGAAACAAGCAAAGCCGAGGATTCAGGACCTTCTGCTCCAGAGATTCTGGTTACCACGCAGTAGCAGCAGCAGTGAAGCGGGCATTTCAGAAGTTTTCCAGATGTTCCTCTGTACTCTCACATCTGTCTCCATCAAATCAGAATTGTGCATGGTCCCCTACTTGACAGATTACAGATGTCATTCACCGGAGAGGACGCGCACGCTGCCATCTTCTCCATCTTATTATGTGTCAAATAAGGTGAAAAGACTTATTTCAGTGCAAAATTGCTTATTGGAATAAAACTAGAAAGTGTGGGAATCACATAGCAAGTTCAGGTAGTATCTGCAGAAAGATGAACAAACTTGACATTTCAAGTTGGAGAATCTTTAACAGAACTGGGAAACAGAGATAAAAATGATGATTATGTGATAATGCAGATCCCATTAATCTGTAAAGAATTCCATCATATATATTCATGATGTCCCAGAGAGCTCTGTCGTCGGTTAGTTGTACCATGTAACATAGACTGTCAGGAAAGTTTTCAGAAAGTCACATAGATTTAAAAAAAAAGCTTCACTGTGAACATCCATTTGACAGGGGTGATTTAAAGGGAACATCTATTTTAAGCTGCTGCTTGCAGATTCCACAGATTAGGTTCCTGGCAGGCAAAGCACTGTGCTAGTAGTGTGCATTCTCAATAAGCATAAGCACAGTCTACTGGGGAGTAGTGATTGTGAGATGCACTAACACCTCAAAGCACTGGGGAGACACCATCACGTCCATCTCTACAAAGCCTTCCAAGAACAACCTCATTTTCCTCCCTCATTTTCATTCCCAGCAATGAGATCATAATTGCACTCAGCTCCAAGTGCAGGCCAAGTCATTTGCATTCATGACACAAATGTTTGAAATAGAGTTCCATCACAAGAAACAACAAAGCAAATAATTGTAAGGTGTTCTCAGAGCTTCTTTGAAAGACCATTACTTCCCTGGCAACTCATGGAAATCTGTGACCCTTGTCTACTTGAAATGGGGAAACAATGCATTTGTGAAAGAAAGTCCATTTATTGAGTATTTAGGAGCCTAGAATAAATGTCAGAGGTAGCACATCACTCCCCAAACAACACATCTGTCCCACCTGTGGAAGAATCGGAACATCACTCATTGGCTTCTCCAACCATCTGAGAAATGGGGTTAAAACAAATTATTTCCATCCTGCACTGAGGATTGAGGGAGGAGGGGGAAACAAGAGAAGAAACATCTATGGGCAATACCACAGATTTGTTTTTTGGAAAGGTACTGTAAAATCATTGCTTGCAATGTGAAGTTCTCACAGACTGAAGGGTCGATTATTGATGGTATATTTCTAGTGATGGGGGAAGGTTTCAAAAGAGGTTTCCTCATATCAGTCACGAAGCCATGAAGTCCACAGAAGGCCTTTTGAAACCTTAAATGAAAACCCAGCAATATCTTCCCCTTCAGCTTGTAAGATTTAATCCTCCTCTTGTCAGTACCCCCAGTTGAACTCTCTCTCTTTGTGTGTTTTCCCCAGCCATCATTGTGTGGTTTTGTATTGCCATGTGCTTTTGTTTGTTTTCATGCCCCATGTGCTCCTGTCCCCGCTCCTGCTCTTCTCTGGCACCAGTATCACTGATTACTCCACCCCTCGCCTGTTTCTCATTATTACCTGTGTTGCTGCCACTTGTGTCTCATTGTGCTCCACCTATCATCTGCCTCTCTGTTTACTGCTCAGTGTATTTCAGTCCTGTGTTTTCACCTGTTTGTTGCCAGATTGTGCCAGTGTGTTTTCTTGATTCTGAGTTTTGGATTTCTCTGGATGTTTTGATCTCTGCCTGAACTTTGACACTGACTTAGTTTGCACCCCTGGATTTGTTACTCAATAAATAGCACAGTGTGTTCAGTATTTGGTCTGCGATTGGGTCCCTGACAGTGGCTAGACTGCACACAAAAAGACAGAGTTCAACTGGAGGTACTGACACCTCTTGATGATGGTCTCTATCCTCTGAAAGGGGCCATTTTTAAAACAGTATTAAATACCTCACAATAATCCTTGAGAATATTAGAAAAGTTGAAAACCTTTTGATTGATCAAAATCCCTGAAGTAAATATTCAGCATAGATGAAGGACCACCCACAAAATTCCTTTTCTGATTTAGAGGGAGCGGTCACAGTGGACTTCATTAAAATAAAAACATTCTGGCAGTTGCCAAAAGAGCAAGCATTTATGTGCATGATGGTGTGTTGTTGATTGCAAACAAACAGTACAGGTGATTGCTATCCTTTCCTGTTGATAAACATCTGGCAAATGATGAAAGGAATGAAAATAGCCATGTGGACGCCATATGACTCTGTGGAATCCTGCCACTTGATAAAATTTGCACAGCTCTAGAGTATTTATTCTGGTTGTTCAGGTCAAAATTATTGGCTGCAGAGAACAATCAGTTCATGGTTTCCCATTTGTTGCATCTGCCTGTTGCTTTTTAGATAGCAATATATCAAAAATAACAGTCAGGATCAGCAGGCTGTGGCATAGACATTAGGAGCAGTGGTGACTTTGACAAACAGCGTTAGTGTTGCACAAAATGGGGATTACTGGTGGGTCTGCGTAGAATGTGGCATAATTCTCCAACAACCTTCTTTGCCAAACGTTGGTAATTAAGCTACTTCCAAGTTATGTGGAAGTGGGAGGGTCGCAATGCACTTGGCATGTATCCTACCAGCTCAGCTTCCACAGGTACTTCATCTCATTTAATTGTTGAGCAGAATTCCCCACTGGGAAACATTTTCTGCCCTCTTGGTGGGAGAGCGACTTACAAAAAAGATTGAGTGAAAAATAGCAAACATTCAAAAAAAGCTAAAGTGGGTGATGGTAGTGTATTACAGTACAATGAGCAGTTTTATGTTTCACTCAATCAGAAATTTATATTATAGGGTGGACATAGCTCTTGCTTGTTTGCTGCCTGGTATGAGAGGATGCAAGTATGAATTGAACCTGGGGAAACAGAGGCTAGTTAGTTTTATTCAGCTAGGAGGGATCATAGCATTTTAATTTTTAGCCCCAAGAGGACTTTGTCATTGGGTTTGGAGGCTTGTGTGCCTCAGTGACCTGGAGAGCAATGTTGGCTGGAATCAAGGCTTTACCCTTTGGCTGCTGGTAGGGTCACCCATGCCAAACAGGTCAAAGGGTAGAGGCCAGACAAAGACTGGTCCACCGTTCTTCCAGGTCCAGGGGTCCAGCTCAGGGCTAACAACCCTGAATGGTAAAACAAAATTGTTACAGAAACAGCAATGAAGAATCCTTCTACATCTGAGTGCAATGGTATTCCTGAGTTTCCACCCTGGCCTTGTATGACTGACAGAAATGAAAATAAGAGGAAGCTACTGACACGATGAAGGAAACCCTGAACACCGGCCAGAGTTGGAGGACCTTCATTGCTGACCTCACTATACACCAGTGGCATAATGAGCATTAAGTAAGTAAGAGGTTCTGATAAAATATCCTTGACCTTATATGATAACTCTGTTTCTTTCTCTACAAATGTAGAGTATTTCCAGCGTTTTCTGCTTACATCAAGATTTAGGGACTAGGTGCTAAGTGGTACTTCCCTTCAACCGTTCAGCAAGCCATACCGTAATCGTTACCCCAGTGTGGCATAGCTATGACTACTTTGCACTACAATGGACATTTTTACTTTGAATTGTGTTCTTTCTTGTATAGTTTTGCATAATTTATGTTTTTCTCGTGAATGTTGTGTCTCAGATGCTATGTGGGCCTGATTCTGCTGTAAGGTTTTCATTACTCCTGTGCATAAATGTACTTGTATATATGACAATAAACCTGGCTTTGACTTTAGCTTTGGTGACAGCGGGAGGAGCTGTGCTTCAGTCCTAGGTGAGAAGTGGTTCTGGTTCTAATGTGGGCAGTGTAGGGGAAGACCTGATCCTTATGAAAGTGGGATATGCTTCTGCTGAAGCATGAAACCTGTTGGTTTAAGAGGGCGACAGGAGGTGCACCTGTGATCCCTGGCCCCACTGAAAAGTACTTGCCCCTGCACGTGAGAGTCCTTGTCTCTCTTTAGCTATAGGTCAGGTTAAGTCCAGGAACCAGGTACAATCTGCATTGTAAAACCTCACTATATTATTTAAGTGGCTAGCTCTGACCTGAGTGCATGTTTGCCCACTGCCAACTCGACAGCAACAAAATCTATCGGTGAGCTGGTTGAAGACAGTGTGTGCTCAATTCTGATAGTTTAGAAGTTTCCACATCACACCCGGTCTAAACCCAACTAAAATTCCCCAAAGAAGAAATGCTGAATAGTCACTCACAAGAGTGGTGCAGTTATTTATGTTGTTGCCTCACATTTCCAGTGACCTAGGTTTAATACTGACCTCTGGTGCTGCCTGTATGTAGTTTTCATGTTCCTGTCACTGCTTAAGTTTCTCCTCAAGTGCTCTGGTTTCCTCCATATCCCAAACAATGTGGGGGTTGATGGCTGTCCTCAGTATGCAAATCAGTGGTCGTACCTGGGGAGAGTTGGTGGGTATGTGGGATTGATAAGACCATAAGATATAGGAGCAGAAGTAGGCCATTCAGCCCATCGAGTGCTCCGCCATTCAATCATGAGCTGATCCAATTCTTCCAGTCATCCCCACTCCCTTGCCTTCTCCCCATACCCTTTGATGCCCTGGCTAATCAAGAACCTATCTATCTCTGCTTTAAATGCACCCAATGACTTGATCTCCACAGCTGCTCGTGGCAACAAATTCCATAGATTTACCACCCTCTGACTAAAGTAATTTCTCCACATCTCTGTTCTAAATGGGCGTCTTTCAATCCTGAAGTCGTGCCCTCTTGTCCTAGACTCCCCTACCATGGGAAATAACTTTGCCGTATCTAATTTGTTCAGGCCTTTTAACACTTGGAATGTTTCTATGAGATTCCCCCTTATTCTCCTGAATTCCAAGGAATACAGCCCAAGAACTGCCAGACATTCCCATATAGTAACCCTTTTATTCCTGGAATCATTCTCATGAATCTTCTCTGAATCCTCCCCAATGTCAGTATATCCTTTTTAAAATAAGGGGCCCAAAACTGCACACAATACTCCAAGTGTGGTATTACGAGTACCTTATAGAGCCTCAACATCACATCCCTGCTCTTATATTTCATACTAGAAGTGAATGCTAACATTGCATTCACCTTCTTCAACACTGACTCAACCTGGAGGTTAGCCTTTAGGGTGTCCTGCACAGGGACTCCCAAGTCCCTTTGCATCTCTGCATTTTCAATTCTCTCCCTGTCTAAATAATAGTCTGCCCGTTTATTTCTTCCACCAAAGTGCATGACCAAACACTTTCCAACATTGTATTTCATTTGCCACTTCTTTGCCCATTTCCCTGAACTACCTAAGTCTCTCTGCAGGCTCTCTGTTTTCTCAACACTACCCACTAATCTACCTATCTTTGTATCATTGGCAAATTTAGCCACAAATCCACTAATACCGTAGTCCAAATCATTGACGTACATTGTAAAAAACAGCGATCACAGCACTGACCCCTGTGCAACTCCACTGGTAACCGGCAGCCAGCCAGAGCGGATCCCTTTATTCCCACTCTCTGTTTTCTGCTGATCAGCCAATGCTCCACCCACTCTAGTAACTCCCCTGTGATTCCATGGGCTCTTATCTTGCTAAGCAGCCTCATGTGCAGCTCCTTGTCAAAGGCCTTCTGAAAATCCAAGCAATCTACTGCATCTCCTTTGTTTACCCTGCTTGTAGTTTCCTCAAAAAATTGCAGTAGGTTAGTCAGGCAGGATTTTCCTTTCAGGAAACCATTGGATAATAAATTGGATTAGTGTGAATTGATAAAATGGGATTAGCGTGGGATTGGTAAAATGGGATTGAACAAAATGGGATTAGTGTGGGATTGGTAAAATGGGATTAGTATGGGATTGGTAAAGTGGGATTAGTGTGGGACTGGTAAAATGGGATCAATATGGGTTTGAACAAAATGGGATTTGATGGATTGAGTCGGTCAGATGACTTGTTCCCATGTTCTCTGGCTTCATGGCAGCTGGATTCTAGATTACAAGCAGAGGTCCAATGGCACAGTATCTGCAGCTGTGTCTCAGTTAGTGGAATATTTACAGTGAGTTATTATCTTTCAGTACTAGACAATGGACCAAGTGTTGGTAAATAGGATCAGCACTGATGCTCAGCATGGACATAGTGGGGTTGTTTCTGTGTTAGATCATTCAGATGATTCGAGTGACACAAACTTAAAGTCTGTCCTAAAGTTTCCATAGAGCACCAGGATAGTGCGATACCATCAGCTGGGCAATCTTACTGAATTCATCTAAATTCAGGTCATGTCTGTTCTCTCAAAATGTGTTAAACTTCCCAGTTTGGATTCTTCTGGTACTATTTATTGCTGATCTAATAAACAGATTACCTGGTTATTAATTCTGTGCCAGTTATTGGGATCTTTCTGATTCCCTAGTTATTAATTCTGTCCCAGTTATTGGGTTCTTTCTGAAGGCATGTAGCCTGCTGTGTATCTTACAGTAATGACATTTCAATATCACAGGCATATCATTGACTGTAACGTGGTTTGGAATATTATGTTTTATTTAAAGTTCCACTTTGTATTATTTTTCTTTACATAGAGCTAGTGCATTGTGCAAATCCTTTTTCATTTTCTCTTATAAAGTAACCTTTTAGCTTATTGAGATGTGTTTTAAAATATCTTTACAGCTAACTTTTGATTAGCTAGTTCACCATGTTTCCCCCTAAAGAGTAATTTTCTGAGTTCACACTATCAGCATGAAAATCATGCCCAACCATCATTTTGCTTGACAGCATTAATGTCTATAAATATATTACAATATAAATATGTTCCCTCGGGGAGAGCAAAGGAAAATATAGCTCATAAATGAAATTGTTCCCAGGCATCACTTTCAAACTTTCACAACTGATGCAGAAACCCAAGCTGCAGAAGTTCAGTCCCTCAGGCAGCTTGGCAAGGAACCGTCTGTTGACTTCACCCATATTAAAATGATGGCTTTGCATCAAAGCAACATAATTTTCAAGGCTCAGTGCTGGAGAAAAAAATGTAGAATTACAGTTTATTAGCATCTTGAGAAACTTGTTTACCCTGCATGATGCATAACTTCCCGATGGGAGTACAAATTAACACCTTTCAATAAGCATTCTTGAATTTCCTCTGAATTTACTCTCTATAATTCTCTTAAAATTCAATCAGGGTCCTTCCAGCAAGTTTCTGGCACCCAGCGCCAGAAGACCCAAGGATATCTATTTGCAGTAATCAGAATTTTTGATGCTGTTGAAACCCTCAAACAGCTTTAAATTGTTCAAGAGCTCTCAGGGGTACCCTTCAGAATGACGAAGACTGTATGAATGCAGCTTTCCTAGAATCATGATTTAAGAGGTTTGTGAATTCATATTTTTTGGATGCTTCGGACCCCAGTCCACACTGTGAACATTGACTTCTGCATATATAGTGAAAGGACTGGAAATGCACAGCCAAGAAAAAATAATGTTTCTGATGTGATTTTTCATTGTTAAATTTCATAGATACGCTTTCAACATTTGGTTGCTGTCATAATATTGTGTACTTAATATAATGTTCCATCTGACTATCGTGATTATTACTCAAAATCCTTAAGGATTATTTTTGTTTTGAAAATTTTGTGCTATTAGTAACTGGTGTTAGTAACTGTGCTTCAGTATGAAACGCAGCCAGATCTTTAATGTAACATATCCCATTAACAATGAATTGCTCACAGTCTGCACATACCAACCCCACAGTCTATTGGAAAGGCTGTTTCAAACTCTAAATGGTGCAAATTTATCAACAGTCTTTTCCCAAAGGATATGAAAGGGCTTAACAAGAATAAAAATTATGTGTCTATATTCTGATTTATAAAACAGCACTGCCCCCTGCTGGCTACTTCAAAAACAGCAAATCTATTACAAAGCTAACATGCTAATTTTCACCAAATGCTTTCAAGGCTTAGATGGGGACTTAAAATAAAATGTTGGTTGAACGAATGACAGCATTTTGATAAGGAAGCTATGTTTTGTGTCTGGATGCTTGTTATAGTGCTGCTTCCAAATTTAAATGATTGTCAATTTTTTTGTTGCTGTTTAAAAAAAACTGGATTGTATTTTGCTCGTGAGCTCTTCATCCAAGCCTGAGCTACTGGGGACCAACTTAGTTATTGTTTTTAAGCACTACTTTAAAGAATCCTTAATAGTTAAGAAGATAGTGAATATTTTACATTTCTCACTGGGAGAGCTGGGAGGAGGATCTCTAAAATATTTTCGGAGACCTTCTGGGACACTGCCAAGAAATCATCAACACTTGAACAAATTTAATGCAGGGGTGTTCTGAAGGTCCTAAGAAATATTTTGTTGTATCAGCCAAGGCTTAGATAGTAGAAGACTTGACTCTTGTTTGCTCAAGTACCAGCAGGTTTTAGGCTAATATTGAGGGATGCTGCACTTTGAAGGAGCATATGATTAGCGCAAATCTATTATAGTTCAGCATTCAGTTCTGACGTCCTCTGTAAGGAGTCTCTAAAGGTCCTCTCTGTGGAATGCATGGGTTTTCCCCGATGCTCTAATTTCCTCCCACAGTCCAAAGGCGTACCGGGTAAGTAATTGGTCATTTTAAATTGTTCTGTGATTAGGCGAGGGTTAAATTGGGTTTGTCAGTGGTTGGTTGAGCAGTGTAGCTTGAAGGGCCTACTTTGCAGTGTATCATAAAATAAAATAAACAAATATATTTATTGTAAAGTGCTAACCTGGCTCCCTTTTGCTTTCTCAGGAGAATATAAAGGTTCCTTGGCTCTATTTTATGGTAGAACAGGCAAATTATCCCCAAAGTAAAGGTAGCTATCACTAAAATACCAACAGATTATTTGGATATCATCAGCTTTTTGTGTTCAAATCACCTACAACAGTGGAACATTGTTCAATCAGTGTTTGGAATGTGGACAGTGCTGGGAAATTACAACATTCAGCATTTGAAATTGCTCTTCAGAAGGTGATGGTGAGTTTCTTCTTGGATCACTGCTGCATTGGCATTGATACTGGTTTATTATTGTCATATGTACTGCAAACTTTGTTCTGCTCACCATCCAGACAGGTCATGACATAAATAATTCAATCAAGGTAGGGAAAAGAAAAATAGATTGTGGAGTATAGAAATGTGGTTACAGAGAAAGTGCAGAGCAGGTAGATAAATAAAGTGGAAATGCCATGAAGAGGTAGACTGGGCAATCAAGAGTTCTGTGTGAGAGGTGTGTTCAAGAGTAGAGGCTGTCCTTGAGCCTGGTGGTAAGTACACGCTAGCTTTTATATCTTCTGTCTCGTGAGAGGTGAGAAGAGAGATTGAGGAGGGTGGTAGGCATCCTCAATTACATTCTACTTTCTGGAGAAGATCTCCCACAGTCCATTTGGGAAGAAGTGTTCTAGGACCTGCATTTATTGACACTGAAGTGCAGACTATCTATTTCTTGGTCAGGACGGCGTGCCTTAGAGGGGAAATTGGAGGTAGTGGTGTTCCCAAGCAATTCTCATCCTTAGAGGCACAGGTTTTGAAGCTATTGTCAGAGTGGCCAAAAGGCAAGTTGATGCAGTGAATTTTGTTGTCAAGTTTATAGTGCAGAGCGTGTGCAGGCAGTGGAGGGAGTGAGTGCTTGAGGAGGTACTTGAAGTTTATGAAAGCCACTATGTAATATAAGTCATTTTACTTCTTTTCTTGGGCATTTTATGATATTTACCAAATAAGAGGGAGTGCTTGATTGAAGGTCATTTCCTCCTGTTCACCACCTCTCCATCCTGGTGTGGGCAAGGAATGGGAAGAGGTGGTGAGTTCAGGCAAAGCCACAACAGCTGCTTTGGATTAGAGCTGAGGGTAGCACCAGGCATCATACAGTCACTGAACATTCTTCCTTCTTTCGACCCTCTCCATTCGATCTCTGGGCAGGATCTCACCTGATCCCTGCAAGGCACCTCTCTGTGTGGATTATTGCATTCCATGTAGCCTGCCAGTTTTGAAGCACTTTCATCTAAAACAGGTGAGAAATACACTTGAATATTTAAGCAGAAATAAGTACTGCAAAACACAATTTCCCATTAATTCAGAGCAGCCTACACTATATTGCCCCAGACCATTAAGAATGAGAAGTGATAGTGACATCAATACCACCTGGGGTGTATCAGAATCAGGTTTAACATCAACAGCATATGTTATGAAATGTGTTGACTTTGTGCAGCAGTATAATGGATTACAGTAAGAATATATATAGCTTAATTGAATAAGTAGTGCAAAAATGGAAATAAAGTGGTGAAGTAGTGATCATGGGTTCAGTGTCCATTCAGAAATTGTTTTAAGAAACAGAAAATAAGATTAGATCATTTAGTCCCTTGGGTCTCTTTCCCTGCGAAATTTAACTGATTTCTGATCTACCTCCACATGTACAAATCTTGTCCTATGTTGCTTAAACTTTTGGTTGACAAAAATCCATCAATTCTTCAAACCCAGATTCTTAGATTAATGGAATCTCCTCTAGGATCATGGTGACCTGTTCAAGAGGGATAGGATACAATTGAACTGGATGGGGTCCAATATCCAACCGGGGAAAATTTGCTTTTGCCATCAGGAAGGGGTTTAAACTAGATTGGCAAAGAGTGAGGCGTGTGACTCAAGAGAGCCAAGTCAGTGATAAAATAGGGCTTCGTGCAGCAACCAAAGAGTGTAAACTGAGCAACCAGGATACCCACGTTTACAGTAAAAGGGCAGATGGGTGCACTGTTTTAAAATTGCATTGATTTCAATACACATAGCTTAACAGATCAGGTGAGCAAACCGAGGGCATAGATTGCCTCTGGGGACTGAGATTTTGAGGCCACACGAGTAAAATGATTTAGAGAAGGTACAGTCTGGCAGTTCAATTTTTTTTTTCCGGAATATGAATGCTTTAGGTATAAGGAAGGACATAACAGCAGAGCTTAGAGATGATCTAATGAGGCCAACTGGGTAGAATTAATAAATAAGAAGAGGATGGTCACCTTGGTAGGGTTCTAAGGTAAGAAGGAACTTGAGGAGGAAATGTGTTGAGAAATTACACGTAGTCGTGAGAATAGTAGGGTAGAGCTAATGGGAGGTTTCAACTTTTTCTGTTATCGACCTGGCCATCCAGCGTACAAAGGGCCTAGATGAGGTAGATTACATGCAGTCCATCCAGAGGAAACCCACACTGATACGGGGAGAACATATCAACCCGACACAGACAATACTGGAGATCAAGACCCAATTTAGTTTGCTGCAGTTGTGCTGTTGTGTGAGATTACCACAGATTAGTACCTGGACATGGTAGGCCCAACAGCTTCTTTCTGTGCTGTGTGACTCTACAAGAATCAAGGAAAGCAAATGTTCTGATTTAGAAAGAGTCTAAAGTCACAAGGGAAAACACATGGAGAACTCGAATCTCATATCTGGTTCGAATGGAGCACAGCAATTTTTATTCAGAGTCATTGAGTAGTACAGCATGAAAGAGGCTGTTCAGCCCACCTGGTCCATGCTGACTCCAGCATCCTTCCTGCTAATCCCATAACCTTCCAAGTCCCTCCTTTCCATGTAACTATCCAAATACCTCTTAAATCTGAAAATTGTACCTGCCTCAATGCCTTCCTCTGGCAGCTTATTCCAAAGATTCACTACCATCAGGGTTAATCTTTTCAAATTTTCCTCTCTTACCTTGTATCTGTGTCCTCTAGTTTTGCAATCCCCCCACCCTGGAGAAAAGACTATGACTATCCACCTTATCCATACCACTTATGGTTTTGGAAACCTGTATGAGGACAGCCCTCATTCTCGTGGCCAGCCTCTCCCTATAACACAAGCCCTCTAGTCCTCGTCAATCTCCAGCTTAAAGTCTTTCCTATAGCAGGGTGACCAAAATTGTACACACTATTAAAAATGCAGCCTTAGCAGTGATTTATATAACTGTAACATGGTGTACCTGCTTCTAAGTGCAATGCCCTGGTGCTAAATGCCTTTTTGTCTGCTCTGTCTACTTGTGCAGCCACTCTCCTTGAACTGTGCACTTTTACTCTCAGTTCCCTTTGTCTTGCATCACTCATCACTGCTCTTCCATTCACTGTAAGCTGTAAATTTTACCCTGGTTTGAGTGTCAAATGTGCATTACCTTTGTCCAAGTTGAAATCCATCTGCTATTCCTCAGCCCAATTTCCCAGCTGATCAATATCTCTTTGCATCTTCATTGCAACCTGTTTCACTGTCAACAAGACCCTCCAATTTAGTATCATCAGCAAATTTACTAATTGTCCAATGTTACATTCATAGGCAAATCATCTACATAAATAAAAAAATAACACAGGTCCCAACACTGGCCCCTGTGGCACCACACTAGCCATAGTCCTCCAGTCAGAAAATCAGTTTCAACCATTACTGTCTGTAACTTACAGTATGTTGACTATTAGTTCCACTATTAACTACATATTTTATTTTTTTTTTGCAATTGAATCTACTCTATGCAGCTGCAACATGCTTCTAATTGGATGCTAAAAGTTTGTACAAATTCACCATTATTTCAAATCAAAAAGGAAGATGTTTGAATGATCGGCAGATGTTGTAGCAGCTGTGAAACGAGAACTGGAGTTAATAGCCCAAAGGGTATTTAGCTTTCTATGATGATTTCACAGAGTTCTGGGTCAGCTCACCTGTGACTCCACTGCCAGTATACTGAAGGTCAGATGCCTGCTGAATGGACATTCCATTCTGCTGCCGAATTCTGGGGTTTGACCTGCATCTCTGGGAATGCAACAGGGTTGGCGTCTTGGGTTGATGAGTACTCCTGGTCATTCATCTTGACCATTAACTATGTTTCTTTCTTCACTGATGCTGCCTGGCCTGCTAAATATTTCAACTATTTCTATTTCTGTTTCAGATTTTCAGCATCTGCATTTTTTTGTCAAACCATGGACAGTCCTGATGTAACTCAGATTTCTTTCTCTGCATACATAATGTCACACCATTGGGCTTACTCAACATTCTCCCTTATTTCAGATTCCCAGAAACTGTTGTTTTCTGTTACTTAACAATCCCAGCAATCCCTTTTGCATGATTTGCTCCATTGTCTTTCTTCCTCATTTTATGTTTTTTCTAAACTCATCAGCTGTCATTAACAAGCCTTCACCACCCTCTCCCAGTCAAAATTAACGTGCTTCATCCAATTCCTCTTGGTCCCCCTCTATCACAGACATTCCCTTTCTTCTGCTTGCTTTTTCCTCTTCTCTGCAATTAATATTGCCCTGTTGATTGTCTCTTGATAGTTTTTACACTGTAAATCAAAAGGCTATTCAGTCCTGAGTCACTCTCATCATTATCAGATTTTTCATCAACAGCATGCAGATTACTTTTTGTAACTATGTCTTCACCTGCTCTGGACCTTTTCAAGTCAAATTGCCGATGATGCATCAACCTTCTTGGCTTCAGCACTCCTCTCTCCTTCTTGAACCTTACTCCCTCTGAACGCACTGCATTCTACTCTCTTTGCACCAATCCCAACCTTACCATCAAACCTGCTGATAAAGGGGGTGCTGCTTTATTGTGGCGCACTGACCTCTACCAGGACAGTACTCTCAGACACCTCCTCATACCTGCCCCTTGAAGAGAACCCTACTCAGATCCATCAAAAAACTATCCCTGATGCCATCAACTCTAGAGAACTCCCAACCACTGCTACCAAACTCATAGTTCCCTTACCCTGCTTTGCTCACTTCTACCTCCTACCCAAGATCTACAAAACTAACTGTCCAGACAGGTCCATTGTCTCTACCTGCTACTCCTCATCCCCTCCCTCCCACCACCCACCATTGAATTCATGTCCTCCTTCCTCAATTCCCTTCTATCTCCCTTGGTTTTGTCCCTTCCCACCCACATCCATGACACTCCTCATGCTCTCGATCTCCTCAGTAACTTTCAATTCCCTGGCCGTGACTATCTCATTTTCAGCACAGATGTCCAGGCTCGATGCACTTCTATCCACCATCAAGAGGCCCCAAAGCTCTCAGCTTCTTTCTTAACAAAAGAGCCAACCAGTTCCCTTCATCATCACCCTCCTCCATCTAGCAGAACAGGTCCTCACCCTCAAAAATTTTTCCTTCGGTACCTCCCAATTTCTCCAGACTTGAAGGGTAACCATGGGCACCTGTATGGGCCTGCGTCTTTATTGTCTATGTAGAACACTCCATGTTTGAAGTCTTCCCTGGTATCTCTTTCTCTGCTACAGTGATGACTGCATTGGTGCTGCTTCTTGCACCCTCACTGAGCTCGTCAATTTCATCAACTTTGCCTTTAACTTCCCTTTTCTTTGTTCATTTCCCTCCTCCACATCTGTTCCCAGGATGTGGCTTTCCCTTCCAGGACCTGAGAGCTGTCTTCATTCTGTAAAGAACTGGATTTCCCTTCCTGCACTGTTGATGCTACCTTCAACCGCATCTTCTCCATTTCCCAAATATCTGTGCTCAGGCCATCTTATCGCCGCCTTAATAGTGAGAGATTTCCTTTTGTCCTTACCTACTAGACCAGGAGCCTCCACATCCAACAAATCATCCTCCACAACTTCTGCCATCTCTAAAGAGGTCCTACCAATAAACATATTTTTACCTCCCTCCCCCCACTCTGCTTGCCACAGGGATCATTCCCTGCATGATTCCCTTGTTCATTCGTTCCTCCCAGCCCACGTGCTACAGCTGTCCATTGAGCTTCTCCCTCACCCCTACTGACAGCCCCAAACAGTCATTCCAGGTGACACGACTTTTCAGCTGCAAATCTGCTGGGGCTGTCCATTGTGTCCAGTCCTCCCGATGTGGTCTCCTCTACGTTGGTGAGATACACCATAAATTGAGGGACAGCTTCATCGAGCACTCTGCTCCATTCACCAAAGGCAGAACTTCTTAGTGGCCAAACATTTTAATTACGTTTCCTATTCCTGTTCAGACATGTAAGTACATATTCAGCACAGCGTTGTGGGCCGAAGGGCCTGTATTGTGCTGTAGGTTTTCTATGTTTCTATGTCGGTTCACGGCCTCCACTTGTGCCAAAATAAGGCCACTGTCAAGATAGAAGAGTAGCACTTTATATTCTGTCAGGATAGCCTCCAGCCTGATGGCATGAATATCCATTCCTCCTTCTGGTAATTTCTCATCTCCCCCTCCCCTCCTCTTCTATTACCCACTCTGGCTTTTTAGCTATTCTCACCTGCCTATCACCCCACCCCTCCCGTCCCCTCCTCCTACCCTTTGTCCTATGGTCCACTCTCCTCTCCTATCAGAATCCTTCTTCTCCAGCCCTTAACTTCTCACACCCTCTTGGCTTCATCTATCAGCTTCCAGCGAGCCTCCTTCCCCTCCCCCTCCTTTTTATTCTGGTGTCTTCACTCTTCCATTTCAGTCCTGAAGAAGGGTCTCAGCCCGGAACATCAACTGGTTATTGTTTTCCACAGATGTTGCCTTACCTGCTGAGTTCATTCAACATTTTTATTTTGTGTGTTGCTTTGGATTTCCAACATTCGCAGACATTCTCATGTTTATAACGACATTTTGTCTGTATCTCTTCCCTGTGCAGTCCATTTATTTTTGCCTGCCTGGCAATCTCTTTGTATGTGTCATACTTTATTGAATATTTTGCAATCTTCACCATTAAACCAGCATTGGTCTGGTGTATGTGAGCCTCTGCCACAATGGTAACACCATTTCTTCAGCCAGGCAGGTTTCTGTTTGGTGTTGAACTTTTATTCTCATTCACTTTCAGTCCTGATTGAAACCCAGCTGCTGCTCTTTCCATTGATACAGTGATTTCAACTTCTCTTTTAAAGGTGAGTTTTGCTGTAGTTAGGAGCCATTTTTGTATGTTTTTCTGTAAAATTCCACAAACTAACTGATCTTTCAGTGAATCATTAAGCCCACCTTTGAACAGACAATGCTCAGACAATTCCTTCAATTCAGCCACGTCAGCTGAAATGGACTTCTCTTCCTTTTGATTCCACTTGTGAAACCAAAAGAGTTCTGCAATCAGCAATGGTATTGGTTGTAAATGTTCCTGCATTACTTTCACAATTTCAGCAAACCTCATTTCAGCTAGTTTGGTTGGAACAGTTACACTTCCAAGCAAACTATATGCTCTCTTACCTATTGCACACAGCAAAACTAGAACTCGTGTCAAAACATTGGATATTTTATTGCTTTAAAATGCTGCTCAATTTATTCAGTTTACATCAGCCAATTATCTTATGTGCAATTAAACGCATCTATCTCTCTGATGTAGTCAGCCAGTCTTTTTTTAATTTATTATTATTGTCACCCAGTACTCATGGATTGTGAACCCATGAATTTCATCCATTTTCTGCCTTTTTTTAAACTCGATTGTCTTTTTCCTCTTGCAAAGAAAAAACAGGTAGGGACTGGTCTTGAGTCCATTTTAAAATTTACTCAATGCCACTGTTATGTTTTGTTACTCCATAAGCTAACCAAAAGAAAAATCCAGGGAGGGGGATAAATGTGTCTTTTAGTGAGGTGTGCATACATGACATGGTAGTGTGATGACATATTCCATTCACATACTTTTACATATTACCATAATGAATTATGTAAACAACAAAGAATGCTTAATCTAACAATATATGTACAATCTGACTCAAATATTACCCATACATTAAATATACAACATCAGGGGGCAAGCTAGCAGTTATGCAACAGGATAGGCAACAATAGGCTCGAGAAAGAAAACAGCCTCTTTTGAAATGCTGGGCAGAAATGATGTGGTAGGTGTTGGTGTAGGTGTGGATGGATAAGATGGTTGGTACAAAAAACCCCAAGTTTGAATTCAAACTAAAGCCTTGCCTAGAAATGGAACAACTTATATCTTCATTAGATGAATTCTACAGTTCTTTGATGGCCACTTAGTGACATACAGGACCAATCACATGCCATCGAAGGATTCTTCCTGTCTTGAATAGAGGAGAAGGAAGATTTTTGAGGATATGTTGTGAGAGAAATCTTAATGGAAGAAATCAGATTTACGGAAGTTCCTCAAGAACAAATAAAAAGGAACTGCAATGGTCCACTGTTTTCTGAAAAAATATTACTTGAAATTTTATCAGCTGATTAACTTCAGGCAGGTGGTTTCCTTTTTTAAAAAAATCTGTTGCAGCTTCACAAATTAAAACTTGGAAATTATTCTGTCACATCTGGAAGCAACTTCATAAATGGGATCCAAAAGAATCGGATATACTCTTGAAAGACAAACGAACATGTAGTGGCAAGTATGGGTGTGAGCAGAATTGTATTTACTACTTAAAGCACACTAAGGATCCTTGGTAAGGTGATGTGAGGAAAATACCTTCTCTTTTCAGAGAATCTAGAATCTAGAAGTGGAGCTCTCTGCTAAAATATTTAAAACAGATGAAACACTTATTCTTCTTCTCCAAGGGGGTTGTGAGGCTTTGGAACTCTTAGTCAAAACATCCGGGAAGCAGAGTTGTTTTATCTATTTTTACACAATGAAGGCAGATTCTTGGTAACGAGGAGATAAAATATTACCATGGAAAGATAGACAGATGTGTGGAGTTACAATCAAGTTAGCCATGATCTTATTAAATTATTTAGTGGACTTGAGTGGTTGAGTGAGATCATGTTCATTTATTCATATTTAGATTTATGTTTCAGAACTATAAATCCTAAGCACAAAAACTGAATTTACAATGGACCTAAACAAAACCTGTTAATCTAATCCAAACAACACACACAAAATGCTGGAGGAACTCAGCAGGCCAGGCAGCATCAGTGGAAAAGAGAAGGTGGGCTGAGGCTGGGATAAAAGTTGAGGAGTTACAGTAAGAAAGTGGGGGAAGTGGAGGAGGAGCCACAAGGTGATAGATGAAACCAGGAGAGTCGGTGGGGTGAAGTAAAGAGATGGGGATTTGTGAAAGAGATACAGGGCTGCAGAAGGGGGAATATGATAGGAAAAGACAGAAAGCCATGGAAGAAAGAAAAGGAGGAGGACCACCAGAGAGAGGGAGGTGTTAGGCTGGTGAGGAGATAAGGTGAGAGGGAAATAATATAGGGAGTGGTGAAGGAGAATTTGGGGGCGGGGGCATTACTGGGAGTTCGAGATATCGATATTCATGCAATCAGGCTGAAGCTACCTAGACGGAATATAAGGTGTTGCTCCTCCAACCTGAGTGTGGCCTCATCACAGCAGTGGAGGAGGCCATGGACTGACATGTCAGAATGGGAATGAGAAGTGGAATTAAAATGGGTGGCCACTGAGAGATCCCACTTTTTCTGGCAGACGGAGCGTAGATGCTTGGCGAAGCGGTCTCCCAGTCTGCATTGGGATTCACCGATATACAGGAGGCCACACCGAGAGCAGCAGATACGGTATATGACACCAATGGACTCGAAGGTGAAGTGTGGCCTCACCTGGAAGGACTGCTTAGAGCCCTGAATGGCAGTGAGGGAGGGTGTGTAGGGCAACGGTCCCCAAACACCAGGCCACAAAGCATGTGCTACCGGGCTGCGAGGAAACGATATGAGTCAGCTGCACGTTTCCCCATTCCTTGTCACACACTGTTGAACTTGAACATAGGGTTGCAAACTGTCCTGTATTTGCCGGGACATCCCGTATATTGGGCTAAATTGGTTTGTCCCATACGGGACCGCCCTTGTCCCGTATTTCCCCCGCTAAGGTAGAGCGTTCTTATGAACCCTTCTGTGCCGAAATGACATAAAGCAAAGAAGCACTTACCATTAATTTATATGGGAAAAATTTTTAAGTGTTCCCAGAATCAAAAAATAACCTACTAAATCATACCAAATAACACATAAAACCTAAAATAACACTAACAAATAGTAAAAGCAGGAATGATATGATAGATACACAGCCTATATAAAGTAGAAATAATGTATGTGCAGTATAGTCGGGAAGATGAAGGCAAAACCGATTTATGGGGGAGAAAAAAATCGACACGTACGTGCATGTGCACATCACATGCACACGTCACGCATGCGCACACAGGTGCCTGTGCAAGGCTTCATGGTCATGGTAGTCTTTCCTGGGGTAAAGTGTCCCGGGATTTAACTGCTACATTTGTCCCTTATTTGGGAGTGAGCGAGTTGACAACCCTAATTGTAAAAGACATGTTGAGGTGAGTTTCACCCTACTTGAACAACACACTCCCCACACCCCGGTCGGCCGGTCCGCAAGAATATTGTCAATATTAAACCGGTCCGCGGTGCAAAAAAGGTTGGGGACCCCTGGTGTAGGGGCAGGTGTAGCACTTATTTTGCTTGCAAGGATAAACACACGCTGATGATTTCCTTATTGTTGCTGGTGACTTCAACCATGCTAACTTAAAAACCATCCTGCCTAAATTCTATCAGCATATTGACTTTGCTACCGGAGGTGAGAACACATTAGAACCAGATTATACCAACATCCCTGCTTCCCATCCTCACCTTGGATTCTCTGACCACTGATCTGTTATGCTAATTCATGAAAGCCGACCACTGATTAGATATATCAAACCATTTCAAAGGGAGATAAAGACCTGGCCAGAAGAAACATCCTCAGTGTTACAGGACTGTTCAGTAGAGCTACTGGGACTTGATGTTTCAATCCCTATGGTAAGTTGGCACTCTCGATGTTAGCAGTGGGCTTGGACTGATGACAAGGAGGGAGGGTAAGTACGTCGTCGAGGTCATCAGGTGGGCACCCTCCTTCTCTGACATTTTGTTCATAAGTCCACAACATCTCCAGAGGGCTCAACGGTGCTACCTGGCGTCCCAGATACACCCCCCTCAGTTCCATACCTCCTGTCTTCATCTTGCAGCCCAATTGTTGTCTTTCCTTTTAATCCAAATCCAATTGCTGCTTTCTTCTGCTGCATTTGACAAGGACTTAATTGCTTGTTGGAGGGAGTGACCCCTCACCCCCATCTTCTTCAATAGACTGGTTGTAGATGTAACAATGAATCCCCTGCATCCCACTTCTACAGGGAAAATCTTGGTCTTCCAGCCATTCTGGGCAGCTTCAGTTGCCAGTTCAGAGTACTTGGTCTTTTTCCTCTCATCAGCTTCTTCGCCGCCATTTTCCCATGGTACTGTCAATTCCACAACATATGCCAGCTTGGCTGTTGTGGACCATAGGACCATGTCTGGCCGGAGTGTTGAATCAAGTTAAGGTGTAATATCACTGGCAATGGCAGCAGCAGTACATAATAATAACCTGTAAATTGCAGTAGGTACACACATGTATTAAAAAAGTTAAATTAAATAAATAATGCAAAAAGAGAAAAAGTAGTGACACACATCAAAGTTGCTGGTGAACGCAGCAGGCCAGGCAGCATCTCTAGGAAGAGGTGCAGTCGACGTTTCAGGCCGAGACCCTTCATCAGGACTAACTGAAGGAAGAGTGAGTAAGGGATTTGAAAGTTGGAGGGGGAGGGGGAGATCCAAAATGATAGGAGAAGACAGGAGGGGGAGGGATGGAGCCAAGAGCTGGACAGGTGATTGGCAAAAGGGATACGAGAGGATCATGGGACAGGAGGTCCGGAAAGAAAGACGGGGGGGGGGGAACCCAGAGGATGGGCAAGGGGTATATTCAGAGGGACAGAGGGAGAAAAAGGAGAGTGAGAGAAAGAATGTGTGTATAAAAATAAGTAACAGATGGGGTACGAGGGGGAGGTGGGGCATTAGCAGAAGTTAGAGAAGTCGATGTTCATGCCATCAGGTTGGAGGCTACCCAGACGGAATATAAGGTGTTGTTCCTCCAACCTGAGTGTGGCTTCATCTTTACAGTAGAGGAGGCCGTGGATAGACATGTCAGAATGGGAATGGGATGTGGAATTAAAATGTGTGGCCACTGGGAGATCCTGCTTTCTCTGGCGGACAGAGCGTAGATGTTCAGCAAAGCAGTCTCCCAGTCTGCGTCGGGTCTCGCCAATATATAAAAGGCCACATTGGGAGCACTGGACGCAGTATATCACCCCAGCCGACTCACAGGTGAAGTGTTGCCTCACCTGGAAGGACTGTTTGGGGCCCTGAATGGTGGTAAGGGAGGAAGTGTAAGGGCATGTGTAGCACTTGTTCCGCTTACACGGATAAGTACACTGGATCTCCCAGTGGCCGCACATTTTAATTCCACATCCCATTCCCATTCTGACATGTCTATCCACGGCCTCCTCTACTGTAAAGATGAAGCCACACTCAGGTTGGAGGAACAACACCTTATATTCCGTCTGGATAGCCTCCAACCTGATGGCATGAACATCGACTTCTCTAACTTCCGTTAATGCCCCACCTGCCCCTCGTACCCCATCTGTTACTTATACATACATTCTTTCTCTCACTCTCCTTTTTCTCCCTCTGTCCCTCTGAATATACCCCTTGCCCATCCTCTGGGTCCCCCCCCCTTTTCTTTCTTCCCGGACCTCCTGTCCCCTGATCCTCTCGTATCCCTTTTGCCAATCACCTGTCCAGCTCTTGGTTCTATCCCTCCCCCTCCTGTCTTCTCCTATCATTTTGGATCTCCCCCTCCCCCTCCAACTTTCAAATCCCTTACTCACTCTTCCTTCAGTTAGTCCTGACGAAGGGTCTCGGCCTGAAACGTCGACTGCACCTCTTCCTAGAGATGCTGCCTGGCCTGCTGTGTTCACCAGCAACTTTGATGTGTGTTGCTTGAATTTCCAGCATCTGCAGAATTCCTGTTGTTTGCGAGAAAAAGTAGTGAGGTAGTATTCATGTGTTCAATGTCCATTCAAAAATTGGATGGCAGAGGAAAAGAAGCCGTTCCTGAATCATTAAGTGTGTGTCTTCAGGCTCCCGTTTCTCCTCCCCGATGGTAGCGATGAGTAGAAGGCATACCCTGGGTGGTGGGGGTCTTTAATGATAGATGCCACTTCCTTGAGGCATCACTCCTTGACGATGTCTTGGACGCTGGGGAGGCTAGTGCCCATGATGGAGCTGACTGAGTTCACAACTTCATGCAGTTTCTTGCAATCCTGTGCAGTGGCACTCCTACCCTCATACCAGATGGTGATGCAGCCAGTTAGAATACTCTTCATGGTACATCTATACAAATTTGCAAATGTCTTTGGTAATATACCCAAATCTCAAACTCTTAATGAAATACAGCCGCTCTCATGTCTTCTTTGCAACCTCATCAATATGCTGGGTCCAGGATAGAACCTCAGTGGTGTTGACACCCAGGAACTTGAAATTGCTCACCTTTTCCACTTCTAATCCCTCGATGAGAACTAATGTGTGTACCCTTCTTCTGAAGTCCACAATCCATTCTTTGGTCTTACTGAAGCTGAATGCCAGGTTGTTGCTGCAACACCACTCAACCAGCAGGTCTACCTTTCTCCTTTACGCCTTCTCATTGTCATCTGAAACTCTGCCAATGATAGCTGTATCATCAGCAATTTATAGATAGCATTTGAGCTGTGCCTAGCCACACAGTCATGGGCATAGAGAGAGTAGAGCAGCAGGCTAAGCACACATCCTTGAAGTATTCCAGTGTTGATTATCAGTGATTCAAAGCAGTCCTGAAAATGCTCCTACACCTCCCTTGTCCATACCTTCTTGGTCCTCATCACTGATACTGAGACCTTCAGTCTCTGCCTATACTCAGGCAGCAGAAGTACAGCCAGGTGATCAGATGTTCCAAAGCGTGGCATGGGATGGCATGGTAAGCGTTCTTGATGGTGGTATAACAGTGGTCCAGTGTGTTGGCTCTTCTGGTTCCATGAGTGATATGCTGGTGATGATGATTTAAGGGCTTCTTCAAGCTGGCCTGGTTAAAATCCCTCAACGTGATGGGGAAGACATCAGGGTGGGCTGTTTCATGCCTGGTCATTACTTTGCTCAGTTCGTCTAGAGATTGGGTTCCCAACATTTTCTCTGCCATGGAACAATACCAATTAGCAAGGGGTCTGTGGACCCCAGGTTGAGTTCTCCTGGTCTAGAGCCTGTTTGACGCTAGCCTGAATTGGAATATACATTGCTATCAAGATGATTAGAGCGATTTTTGTGTTCAGCACATACATTTAGCAAATGACTTTGGCCGCCAGTGTTCACATCTGAATATGTATTGCGGATTTGAATATAATGCAGCTCTGAACAATGAATTCACAGGTCAGGCAGACCAGGAAACAGGCACTTAGCTGATTATCTGCATATAGGACCATCGGATCATTAGATACAGAAGCAGGATTAGGCCATTTAGCCCATCAACTCCCCTCCACCATTTTATCAGGGCTAATCCAATTTTCCCCTCACACCCCAGTCTCCTTCCCATATCCCTTCATGCCCTGACCAACCAAGAATCTATCAAACTCTGCCCTAAATATACTTGGCCTCTACAGCTGCTCGTGGTAAATAGTCCCACAATTCACCACTCTCTGGCTAAAGAAATTCCTCTGCATCTCTGTTCTAAAAGAACGCCCCTCTATCCTGAGGCTGTGTCCTCTGGTCTTAGTCTCCCTCTACAGGAAGCATCCTCGACTGTATCAAGGCCTTTCACTATTTGATAGGTTTCAATGAGGTCACCCTTCATTCTTCTGAATTCTAGTGAATACAGACCCACAGCCATCAAATGTTCTTCATATGACAAGCCATTCAATCCTGGAATCATTTTTGTGAACCTCCTTTGAATCCTCTCCAGTTTCAGCACATCATTTCTAAGAGAAGGGGCCCAAAACTGCTCACAATATTCCAAGTGAGACCTCACCAGTGATTTATAAAGTCTCAGAATTACTTCCTTGCTTTTACATTCTGGTCCTCTTGAAATGAATGCTAACACTGCATTTGCCTTCCTCACCATAGACTCAACCTGCAAATTAACCTAAAGGAAACCCTGCACAAGAATTCCCAAGTCCCTTTGTGCTTCAGTTTTTTTGCATTTTCTCTCCATTTAGAAAACAGTCAACCCTTTCACTTTTTCTGCCCAAGTGCATGACTATACACTTCCTGACACTATATTCCATGTGCCATTTCTTTGCCCATTCTCCTAATCTGTCTAAGTCCTTCTATAGTATCTTTAATTCCTCAAAACTACCTGTCCCTCCACCTATCTTCACATTGTCTGCAAATTTTGCAACAAAGACACCAATTCCATCATCCAAACCACTGGTATATAACACGAAAAGAATCAGTACCGACGCAGACCTCTGTGGAACACCACTAGTCACCAGCAGTCAGCCAGAAAAGGCTCCCTTTATTCCCACTCTTTGCCTCACTGCCAATCAGCCACTGCTTTATCCATGCTAGAATCATTCCTGTAATACCATGGGCTTGTAGCTTGTTAAGCAGCCTCATGAGTGGCTCTTTGTCAAAGGCCTTATGAAAATCCAAGTACACAACATCCATTGATTCTCCATGGTCTATCCTGCTTGTTACTTCTTCAAAGAATTCCAGCACATTTGTCAGACAAGATCTTCCCTGGAGGAAATCATGCTGACTACGGCCTATTTTATCATGTACCTCCAAGTACCCTTGACTTTATCCTTAATAATCATCTCCAATATCTTCCCAAAGACTGAGGTCAGACTAACTGGCTTATAACTTCCTTTCTTCTGCTTCTCTCTTCCTTCTTGAAGAGTGAAGTAACATTTGCAATTTTCCAGTCTTCCAGAACCATTCCAGAATCTAGTGATTCTTGAAAGATTATTACAAATGCCGCTATGATCTCTTCAACCACCTCCTTCAGAACTTTGGTGTGTACACCATCCGGTCCACGTGACTCACCTACCTTCAGACCATTCAGTTTCCCAAGAACATTCTCTCTAATAATGGTAACTTCACACACTTCATGTCCCTGACACCTGGAACTTCCACCATCCTGCTCGCGTCTTCCACAATGAAGACAGATGTATAATACTTATTCAGTTTGTCCGCCAATTTGTTGTCCCCCATTACAATCCCTCCAGCATCTTTTTTCAGCAGTCTGATGTCCACTCTCACCTCTCTTTTACTCTTTATGTATCTGAAGAAATGCATGAGTCCAGTCAACATTCCATTGCATGGATGCAACAGTGATTAACCTTTGTTTTGGGTGTGATGGTGGCAAGATTGTAAATATGGATTTGTCTGTAGCATTTTTTGCACATAAAATGTGTGTAGTGCTGGGCACAGGCATGCCTTTTGACCAAAAGCGTCTCCATGTAATGCCTGGTATACCTTGTTTTGTTGAATAAAGAAGCTGCTTCATATCTACCAGTACTTTTCTCTGGTGATTTTACTCAACAATAAAGATGGCGGCTGAAAACTCCCACAGTCAATATAATGGACTTCACTTGATTGCTAGCTGTTCCAGGTCGGGTGAGCAAGACCGGGACAGAAGCACCACATTTGTGCACCACGAGGAGTTAATCATAAAGCATGCTCCACCTCTTCTGCCTTTGAAAGGTTCAGCAGTCCTATCTTGGCAGTGACTGTTTTGAAAACACAGACTGGAATATGATCAGGGAGGCGGCTACCTATGACCGTCACATTAACGTCGATACAGATGCGAGATCTGTGACTGGCTACATGGAGAATTGCAGTGAGGACATCACCGTTATTAGACACACCTAGGTGAGGGAAAATCGGAAGCCATTGTCTGGCAGCAGAGGTCCGGGCATGGCTAAATGATCAGGATGCTGCCTTCAAATCAGGGGATAAGACAGCTCTCAACTCAGAAAGAGCTGTGCTTTCTATGCCATCAGGAAGGCAAATTGGGATTATTTCCAGAGAATATACAGCTATTTCTGTGGCCCCCAAAAGACCGGTGCATGTGGCAGGGCATTTGAGCTACAAGTCCACCCTGCTAATCAGCGACAGTGATGCTTCTCTTCCTAATAGGCTGAATATCTTTTACGCTCTGTCGGATGTATGGAAAGACGTGCTGGTGAGGAAGGACCCCCCCCCCCCAAGGAGCAAGCGAGCAGGCACTCTGGCCCCAGCTGATGAGAGAAGAACCCTTGCCAGGGTCAGCTATCTAATGCTGCGGAGCCTGATAAAATACCTGGTAGGATGATGAAGGACCGTGAAGCCCAGTCTTTAACATCTCCTTGGAACAGTGCACTGTCCCCTCAGGTTTCAAGGCAGACACCATCATCCTGGTGCCCAAGAGGCCGGCAGTAACCTGCCTCAATGTCTACTATCCCGTGGCACTGACCTCATCAATAATGAAGTGCTTCGAGTGGCTGGTTATGGATCTCATTAAATCCAGTCTTCCTGCTACATTGGACCCTTCCCAGTCTGCTTAATGCTCAAATCAGTTCACTGATGATGCTGTAGTCTCTGGTCTCCATTCCGTTGGTGTCTCATATGTCAGGATGCTGTTTATTGATTTCAGCTTGGTGTTTAATACAATCATCCCTCAGAAACTGGAGGGTAAACTGTTCTCTTTGGGTCTCAACACTTCTTAACAGAAAGGCCACAGTCAGTCTGTGTTGGCGGTAGCATCTCCTGCTGCAGAATGCTGAACACCAGTGCTCTCCAGGGCTGCATGCTCAGCCTGCAGCTGTTCACACTGCAGCTGCATGACTGCACTGCCAGATCCAGTTCAAACCGATGACTCAGCAGTGTTTGGCCTCATCTACAATGACACTGAGACGAGTTCAGAGAGAAGATAGGGTGACTGGTAGAATGGGGCAAGCACAACAACTGGAGTCTCAATGTGGACTCGACGAAAGAGATATTTGTGGACTTTAGAAAGCTGCAGGTTGATCACCCCTCACTGCACATACAGTACATGACTCCTCCATGCAGAGAGTTGGGAGTGCCAAGCTTCAGGGAGTGCACATCACGGATGATCTCACCTTGTCCCTCAACTCCACTTCTTTGGTCAAGAAAGCAGAGAAGCGTCTCCAATTCCTGAGGAGATTGAGGCGAAGGAGGCTTTCCTCCAACCCCAGCCCCCATTTGAACCAATTTTTACAGGAACACCACCAAGAGTATCCTGACTAACTACATAACTGCAAGGACTGCTGAGAAGATCATCGGGGTCCCTTTTTCACCTATCATAGATATTTATCAAAAGTACTCATATGCAGGACCCTTAGTGTTGTGCCTTTAATATTTCAGTAATTTTTGAGTAATCTGGAAAATATGTTGATGATTAAGCATTCTTTATTTAAATAACTCTTTGTGGGTTATATGTAAAAGTAAGCGAATTGCATATATCATGATCCTACCACATGATATGTGCACATCTTTCTGAAGTAGAGAACAAATTCAGACTTACTTCTATTAGCTATCTTGTTTTCCTTAAAATTAGTTTAATGTTTTGGAGTTACAAAACATAACAGTGGCGACAAGGGCAGGATTGTCAATGATCTCTCCTACCCATCCAACAATGTCTTTGACCCTTTATCATCAGGAAGGAGGCACCATAACATTAAAACAACAACTGTTAGGATGGGAAACAACTTCTTCCCCCTCAGGCTGTAAGACTACTGAACTCCCTGCCACCACCCAGGTCTCATCATGTACGCAGCACCGGTAGTGTTAAACTGTATACTTTTTAAACTGTATCATTATTTAATAAATTATTTCTGGTAATATCACTTTATGTGTTATGTGTGTGAATTATATGCACCTTGGTCTGGAGGAATGATGTTTTATTTGGTTCTATATGGTTGAATGACAATAAAATGAATGTGAACTTGAACTTGGAGAGGGTGCATGGCAGGGACAGGAGGATGTTGAGGGGCAATTCCGTCGTTCGTGGAAGTGGAAACGCAGATGGATAGACAATGAAGGGAGCATTTAGTACGCTTGCCTTGTAGGCTGAAGCATCAAGTATAAGGGTTGGGGTGTCATATTGCAGTTTTGAAAATATTGGTACTTGGAGAATGCAAAAAGGATTTCCTGGGACTTTGCCTGGTATGGAGGGCAGTAGTTATAAGGAGGGATTAGATAGGCTACATTTCTTCTCATTAAAACCAATGAAGGGTGACATTATAGAGGTCTATATACTTGGGTATATATTTAGGTACATCATCAGGGCCTGGTGCCTAGCAAGGGTTCACCTTCTTGAAAGATATTCTGATGTCGGCCTTCGAGCCCAAGATCACAGGATCACCTGGTGCTGCAGGGCCTTCATACCTGTAGATTTATTCTCCCTTTCAAAGTGTGCGTAAAAGGCATTGAGCTCATCTGGGAGTGAGGCATCACAGCCATTCATGATGTTAGGTTTCACTTTGTAGGAAGAAATGGCTTTCAAACCCTGCCGGAATCGACGTGCATCCAATTCCACCTCTAACCTCAGGCTTTTGATTCAGGTGTGTACAGTATGTTCTCATAGGTACACACTCCTCCATGCCAGTTTTAATGAAGTCACTGACAGCTGTGCCATACTCATAGAGACTCGGAGATAAATCTCCGAATACAGTCCAGTCCACCAGCTGAAAGCAGTTCGGTAAATGCTCTTGCACCTCCTATAACTATATCTTCTTGATTCTCCCTACTGGTGCTGCAGTCTTCAGTTTCTGTCTATACTTGTGTGATATTACAGACAGGTGATCGGTCTTTCCAAGGTGTATGGGATGGCATAGTAAGCACTCTTGATGGTTATATAATAGTGGTTCACTGTGTTGGGTCCTATGGTTCCGTAGGTGCTATGTTGGTAATAATTATTTAGAGTCTTCTTCAATCTGGCCTGGTTAAAATCCCCCAAAATAAAGAAGAAGGGATCAGAGTGCACTGTTTCATGCCTGTTGGTTATGTTGCTTAGTTCATCTAGAGCCAGTCTGACACGGGCCTGGGGTGGGATGTACACCACTCCAAGATGATGGCTGAAAACTCCCACGGCAGATAAAATGGATGACACTTGATCGTGAGATGTTCCACGTCAGATGAGCAGGACTGGGACAGCAAAGCCACATTTACACACCACAAGGAGTTGATCATAAAGCATATGCCACCACCTCTGCCCGTGAAAGACTCAGCAGTCCTAACTTGGTGGTGAATTGCATAGCCAGCGAGCAGTGTCACGGCATTTGGACTGGTGGGAGATATCCAAGACTCAAAACACTGAACTAAAACACAACAGGTTGCTAATGTCTCTCTGGTACCGCAATCTTACTCTTGGACCATTGATTTTATTTACCAGAGACTGCATGTTTGCCAGCAGGATAGTCGGTGGTGCTAGCCAGATCTCCTATTGAACCAGCATGGTATCCTTTCTTCCGCTGTCTTAAAGGGGAACCACACTTGTGACTGGAGACCGCCATCTGAGATTCATTGACTTGGAGAGGCGATAGACACCTTAAAACGATTTTGCTTACTGTATTGTCCATGGCTGGTCTTGTGAATTTTAGCTTCGCAATCTAAAACGGGAATAATATTTGATGATTACTATCAGAGCTGCTTGCACGAGTCGCCTTCTTAAGGGCACCCCCAGAAGTTAGATTATATAAAATAATCTAAAATAATTCCAGGTGCAGGTCAGTGGGACTAGGCAGTAAAATGGTTCGGCACAGCCAAGAAGGGCCAAAAGGCCTGTTTCTGTGCTGTAATGTTCTATGGTTCTATGGTTCTAAAATAAATAAAATTGTGAGAGACATACATACATCAGAGTCCAAGTCCTTTTACCAGGATGGAAATGTCATGCTGGAGCACTGGGTCGCGATCTGTGCCTGGCAACCTTGAAACCCCTTCATGTCTCGTTGAAGTGTTGGGACTCCCTGGCAGCTAAAGGCTGAGTGGCTAAGAATACACACAGCACTGTTAATTGTTAATTGCTAAAAGTATATTATGAAATGCATGCAACCTTGATCTTGCTTTATTCATGAAGAATCAAATAAAGAATTCCGCATTTTGTTGAGAAGCTCCAAAAATCCCTAAAGATACTGTACTATTATACTGTTCAGGGTCTCCCTTATCTCCCCTGGAAGTGAATAAAAATTCTATATCAGGCAAGGTCTCCAGTAAGTGATTTACTGGAAACTAACACATGGTTTCTAGTAAATCCTCTCAGACAGGCCTATCCGAGTAACCAAAAACTACAACAAAACTCAAGTCAGCTATCTTATCAACATATTTCGGCATCATACACAAAATGCTGGGGAAACTCAGCGGGCCAGGCAGCTTCTATGGAAATGTGTACAGTCATTGTTTCAGGCTGAGACCCTTTGGCAGGACTGGAGAAAGAAAGATGAGGAGTAGTTTTAAAAGGCAGGGGGATGGGAGAGAGAAATACAAGGTGACAGGTGAAACCTGAAGGGGGAGGGATGAAGTAAAGAGCTGGGAAGTTGATTGGTGAAGGAGATACAGGGCTGAAGAAGGGTGAGTCCGATAGAAGAGGGCGGAAGGCCATGGAAGAAAGAAAAGGGGGGAGGGAGCATCAGAGGGTGGTGATGGATGGGCAAAGTTAGAAGGTGAGGTAAGACAACATATTTGGCATTTTGGTTTTATTTAGAAATACAGTACGGTAACAGGATCTTCGGCCCAGTGATCCTGCATTGTCTGGTTACACTCAAGTAACTAATTAACTTATGACCCCATATGTCTTTGGAATGTGAGAGGAAATTGGAGCACCCAGAAAACGCACACAATCACAACGAGAATGTACAAGGTTCTTAGATACAGGTGCCAGGAATTGAGTCCCGGTGGTGGTGCTATAAGGCAATGTGCTAACCACATGGCATTTTCAGAAGAAGTCCAGCTGAATCTTCCTACCATTTAAAGAAGGATCAGGGTCCTTCAGCCTGCGCCTCCTACTATCAGTTGTTGACTTCTGCCATTAGTAAATTTGAGCTGATTCATGACAAATCCTCCATTTGGTCATATGTGAATAGTAAGAGATGTAATTGCATTAGTAAAAACCATAAAATATGGAATCCACCATGATTCACCAGCAGCAATTGTTTCATTTTCTCCAATAGGAGATGACATGTCATTTGATTCATGAACAAAAAAAAAATCAGAATCTGTCCTGGAAAATTCCACAGTTGTTAAAAATTATTTGGAACATGGTCGTAAACTCAATTATGCTATTAGTGAGAGAGTGGGAAAGGACATTCTCCAGACAGCATCCACACAATGTTGACAGCTTTAAAGATGTTCTGAGAATCCAAAAAACATAGATCTTAAAATAATAATATAAAAATGTTTAATACTTATGTATATCTATATTAATGCAGACATGCACTAGATATGCAAATATATATAATTTGTAAATAATTTAAAAAGAATTTTGAAGGAATCTTGCCTAACATTTATTTTCCTGTCGGTGGATATGAAGGAAAATTGTGCAAAAAAGAAAACAAATACATGCATTAAGTACTGCATTAAATCAAATATGTTAATAAGATTGCAACAAGTGAAATAAAATGATTGAGAGAATCACTTCTGTCACACTGCACAATAAGTGCAAAACAAGGCCTGGTATTTATCTCTATTGTCTGTTGTCCGTTTACACATTTGGGCCATTCTATCACTGTATACTCTCTATCATACACATAACAAATGTTCCCCCTATTTGCTTTTTGCAGCTCGCGGACCAACCATTGCTCTGAGCAGGAAATTTTTAAACTGCCTGAAGACTGTACGTCACTTTAATATCAGCAACATATATAAGAAAAGTCCAGCTTCACAGCAACAAGGGCTACATGCACAGGAGCATTTCAGTTACTGCGCAGCTAAAAATGAACAGTGCCCTTGACAAATTTGGAAATCAAAATATTTGGGTTATCAAAATTAAACATAGAAACATAGAAAACCTATAGCACAATACAGGCCCTTCGGCCCACGAAGTTGTGCCAAACATGTCCCTACCTTAGAAATTACTAGGCTTACCTATAGTCCCCTGTGTTTCTAAGCTCCATGTACCTATCCAAAAGTCTCTTAAAAGACCCTATCATATCTGCTTCCACCACTGTTGCCAGCAGCCCATTCCACGCACTCACCACTCTCTGAGTAAAAAACTTACCCCTGACATCTCCTCTGAATCTATTTCCCAGCACCTTAAACCTGTTTCCTCTTGTGGCAACCATTTCAGCCCTGGGAAAAAGCCCCTGACTATCCACACAATCAATACCTCTCATCATTTTATACACCTCTATCAGGTCACCTCTCATCCTCCGTTGCTTTAAGGAGAAAAGGCCGAGTTCACTCAACCTATTCTCAGAAGCCATGCTCCCTAATCCAGGCAACATCCTTGTAAATCTCCTCTGCACCCTTTCTATGGCTTCCACATCCTTCCTGTAGTGAGATGACCAGAACTGAGCACAGTACTCCAAATGGGGTTAACCAGGGTCCTATATAGCTGCACCATTACCTCTTGGCTCCTAAATTCAATTCCATGATCGATGAACGCCAATACACTGTCTGCCTTCTTAACCACAGAGTCAACCTGAGCAGCTGCTTTGCGTTTCCTATGGACTCGGATCCCAAGATCCCTCTGATCCTTCACACTGTCAGGAGTCTTACCATTAATACTATATTCTGTCATCATATTTGACCTACCAAAATAAACCACCTTACACTTATCTACGTTATGTTCAATGGACAGAGCATGTAATCAGAGTGACGTGTTGTGGTAAGATGAAACAGAACTAGAGATTTCTAAAATTAATCTAATCCTTCCCTCCTACTTATGGCTCAGTGTAAGATTTATGTAAACTGGAAAGTAGGAATGGAACATATGTCCTTCTAGCAAACATCCTACCGAGTCTTGTGAAGTTTACCTACCAATCAGAAAGATATCAATATGATTGAACGAATACAGAGACCATTTACAAGGATGTTATTGGGACCTGAGGACTTGAGTTACAGGAAAAGGTTGAACAGATTAGGACTTTACTCCCTGGAGCACAGGAGAATGAGGGGAGGTTTGACAGACAAATACAAAATTATGAGGGATATGATAGGGTAAATGCAAGCAGGATTTTTCCACTGATGTTGGGTGAGACTAGAACTAAAGGTCATGGGTGAAAACATTTCAGGGGAGCCTGAGGGAGAGCTTCTTCACTCAAAGGATGGTGTAAGTATGGAATGAACTGCCAGTGAAAGTGAAGGATGTGGGTTTGATTGAAACGTTCAATAGAAGTTTGGATAATTACGTGGATGGGAGGGGGAAAGAGGGCTATGCTCCAGATGTGGATCAAGGGGATAAGGCAGAATAACAGTTTAGCATGAACTAAATGGGCCAAAGGACTTGTTTCTGTGCTGTAGAGCTCTATGACTCTATGAATCAATGAGACTTGGGAGCTCTCATTGCAAGTGGATCAGTTTAAGAGAAGTCCTGTTTAAAAAAATGTGATGTATTTTTAGAAAGTCATACTTGCATCTCACATGCTAAAAGACATTATAATAATACTATGTTCTTCAATTTTGTTTTTTGTTGTTAATATATTTTCATAATATGCCATTGAAATGTTCATGGAAACTGAGTGTCTAGAATTAGAAACTCGAACAGTTCTATAGCAGTTAGATTAAGATGAATGAGAAGTTATTGATATTATGAAGCACAAAACAAATTGTTTTTACAAAAGGATAGTGTAAGGTGGCAAGTTCAGTATGGTGTCAATTGAGGTGAAAGTTTAAAAATAATTTGTTTAATGGTAACAATAGCTAGAAAGGATGAGTTGGGAGCTGATGTACAAAATTTGAAGAGTGGGTCAGAAGCTTTCGTCTTGTTTTACTGAACAAACTTGTGGCTTATCAAAGACTGGTTACTGGTCAAGCAGCCTGAGGTGGAGGCAATCAAGATATGACCTCCGGAAAGCTACCAGAGATACTAAAAGACTGTACCAGTCCAAAACAGAGTCCCAGTCCAGGCATCAGCTGTGGCAGAGCTTATATACTATAATGGATTACAAAATGCTGGAGGTCAGGCAGCATCCATGGAAAGGAACAAACAGTTGACGTTTCAGGCCAAGACCCTCCTTCAGGACTAGAAAGGAAGGGGAAGAAACCAGAATAAAAAGGTCGGGGGGGGGGGGAGAGGTGAAGGAGGATTGCAAGAAGGTGATATGTGAATCCTGGTGGGTGGGAAAGGTAAAAGGCTGGAGAAGAAGGTATCACATAGGAGAGGAGAGTGAACCATAATAGAAAGGGAAGGAGGAAGGGAACCAGAGGGAGGCGATAGACTGATGAGAAGAAGTAAGAGGCCAGAGTGAGGAATAAAAGAAGAGGGGAGAAGGAAGGTTTTTGTTTACTATAAGCAGAAATCAACATTCATGCCATCAGGTTGGAGGCTGTCCAGATGGAATATAAGGTGCTGCTTAAGAGGAGGCCATGGACTGACATGTTGGAGTAGGAATCACAATTAAAATGTTTGGCCACCAAGAAGTTCTGGTTTTGGTGGATGGAGCGGAGATGCTGAATCAAATTGACTTTATTTCTTACATCCTTCACATACATGAGGAGTAAAAATCTTTATGTTACATCTCCATCTAAATGTGCCATGTGCAATCATAGTAATTTATAATAAATAGAACAGTCAATGTAATATAGAGTACACTCAAATCAGCGTGAGTTAATCAGTCTGATGGCCTGGTGGAAGAAGCTGTCCCAGAGCCTGTTGGTCCTGGATTTTATGCTGCGGTACCATTTCCCAGATGGTAGCAGCTGGAATAGATTGTGGTTGGGATGACTTGGGTCCCCAGTGATCCTACAGGCCCTTTTTACACACCTGTCCTTGTAAATATCCTGAATCATGGGAAGTTCACAACTACAGATGCGCTGGGCTGTCCGCACCACTCTCTGCAGAGTCCTGCGATTAAGGAAGGTACGGTTCCCATACCAGGCAGAGATGCAGCCCGTCAGGATGCTCTCAATTGTGCCCCTGTAGAAAGTTCTTAGGATTTGGGGCCCAGTGAAAGAGGTGCTGTTGTGTCTTTTTCACCACACAGCTAGTGTGTACAGACCACGTGAGGTCTTCGGTGATGCGGAAGCCGAGGAACTTGAAGCTGTTTACCCTCTCAACTCCAGATCCATTGATGTCAATAGGTGTTAGCCCGTCTTCATTTCTCCTGTAAACCACAACCAGTTCCTTTGTTTTTGTGACGTCGAGGGAGAGGTTGTTTTCTTGACACCACCGTGTCAGAGAGATGACTTCTTCCCTGTAGTCCACCTCGTTATTGTTTGAGATTAGGCCAATCAATGTAGTGTCATCGGCAAATTTAATTACCAGATTGGAGCTGTAGGTGGCGATACAGTCATGGGTATACAGGGAGTAAAGGAGGGGACTCAGTACACAGCCCTGAGGGGCTCCAGTATTGAGAGTCAGAGGGTTGAAGGTGAGGGAGCCCACTCTTACAGCCTGCTGGCGATCTGACATGAAGTCCGGGATCCAGCTACACAAGGCAGGGTCAAGGTTGAGGTCTCTGAGCTGCTTGTCAAGCCTGGATGGAACTATGGTGTTGAAAGCTGAACTGTAGTCCAAGAATAGCATTCTCACATAAGCATCCTTCTCCAGGTGTATAAAGACGGTGTGTAGAGCAGTGGCTATTGCATCATCTGTCGATCGGTTGTGTCAGTAGGTGAATTGTAGGGGGTTCAGTGTGGGTGGCAGCAAGCTGCAGATGTGGTCCTTGACAAGCCTCTCAAAGCATTTGCTTATTATTGAGGTGAGTGCGACAGGACGCCAGTCGTTCAGGCATGTTACCTTGGTCTTTTTTATTACAGGGACAATGGTGGATGTTTTAAAGCAGGAGGGCACTCTTCAGTGGGAGAGGGAGGGATTAGAAATATCAGTAAACACACCTGCCAGTTGTGCTGCGCACCTCCTGAGTACTTGCCCTGGGATGCCATCCGGTCCCGCAGCCTTGCGACTGTCCACTCATTTGAAACATCTGCATACCTCAGCCTTGGAGATGACCAGGTTGTAGGTTGTAGCAGTGGCTTTCCTTGGAGGCTTAGAGTTAGCGACATCGAAACAAGCATAAAAGTGATTGAGTTGATCTGGGAGAGGAGCAGTGATGTCGGTGGCACCACAATCTTTGGCTTTGAAGTCTGTGATGGTACTCATCAAAAACAAGATAATGTGCCTTAATGATTACCACCCAGCAGTTCTAACATCCACGATCATGAATTGCTTGTAGAGGCTGGTGATGACATGCATCAACTTCATCTTGACATCAATTTTGGCATGTCTCCATTGACCCTTACCAATTTTTATTGATGCAGCACAGAAAGCATTCTGTCTGGATTAATAACGGTGTGCTATGGCAACTGCTCTACATGTGACCACAAGAAACAGCGGAGAGTTGTAAACACAGCTCAGCACATCATAGGAATCAGCCTCTATGGACTCTGTTGCCTCAATAAAGCAGCCAACATAATCAAAGACCCCATTCTCCCTGTACATTCTCCCTTCACCCTCTTCCATCAGACAGAAGAAATAAAAGCCTGAAAGCACATACCAGCAGGCTTGTGGGAAGCTTCTATCCCACTGTTTTCAGATTCTTAAATGGACCTCTTGTACACCAAAACAGACTCTTGGCCTCACAATCTACCCTTTTTGGATCTTGCACTTTATTGTTTACCTGCACCTTTTGATAGCTTTTACATTATAACCTGCATTGTTGTTGTGTTGCTGTATTCCAGCTCAATGCACTGTGTAATGATTTGATGTTCATGAATTATAAGCAAGACAAGCTTTTTACTGTACATGTGGTAATAATAAACCAACACCAATACCTATGAAAAGATCAGAGATTATGAAGACACATGCCTCAGTACATCAATAGAATCAGAAATCACGTCTGTGGAGGATGGGGAAAAGGGGCTACGATAAAGTCTTCAAGTCCTTGATGGGTAACAGTGCAAGCGGCTGTGATATAAACTAAAGCTGCATTTTCTCCGATAATGAACAGATAATTAAAGGCAGAGTGAGAAAGTAATTCAATCTGAACAATGGAAGAAAGAGGATAGATCTGTGCCCTAGTGTTCCAAAGATTGTACAGAGATTGAGCAGGATGAGGAAGAGTGGGTCACAGGCATCTTCACACTGGCAGATTTGAATGGACTCAGAAAATATTTAATCAAATCTGAGCAAAATTCCACAAAGCAAACATAATGGTGAACAGGCAGAACAATGAAAAGGAAGAAGTAGTAATTATCAGCAGTCAGATTAGTCAGACTGTTAATACCTTGATGATATCTGATTAAATTGAAACCAGAAAGACATTTGAATGATAGAGACAATACAGAGAAGAATAATGAAATTGCTTCTGGTGGCAAAGATTGTGAGAAAAGAAAAACCTGATCTGTTAGCTTGGAAAATATGAATGGTCATCTGGAGATACAAAAAGAGGTTCAGGTATAGAATAGGTTTAAATTAAACACATCTTTAAATTAAACATGGCTGTGATACCAGGTCACATGAACAAACTAAAGATATCAAGTAATTCAAAAAAAAAGTAGAGCATGGGATAAAAACCCTGAACCAATTTAGTTCTACAGATGGTGAGTGGGAGAGGGCACGACCTTCTGTATGGAGGACACAAGAAAAGGTGGTTGGACTTCCTTGTCCATAATTACCTAATTAACCTCATTTCCTAAAGTGGCACCTTTGATGAGTAATATGATTCAAGTAGATCTGCATTACTGCATTTTGTTGAGTCTCTCCTTTGTTTCTGCTCCAAAAGCTTTCTTGGCATAACATTAGAAAAAAATCTAAGATGTTGGAGGAGGGAAAAACATAGTCTTTTATAAACAGTAAGTTTAAAATAATGAAAGGTTTTATATAATTGAACAATAAATCTATAATATAATCTAACACATTTGTTTATTCTTGCAACTTGATACATTCAGTTTCTGAGATATACTCTGCTCCAGATTTAGCTTTGTAGCTTCAATTCTACAAGCTAGTTTTGCTCATCTGGCAGGATGCCAATGTCTCTGGCACCGAAGTGTTCTGAAAGAAAGATAATTGCCTCCAAATGTGGGAGCAGTCTTCACTACTTTAAAAGCTATCCATGCATTTTGTACAAGTACCTATCATTTGGAACAAAAGGAGTTTCTTCAGTTTTTTGTGCCAAGTGTGTTGTTCTTTTCTCTAAGAAAAACAGGTGGTGTTAGGTTATCAATTGACAATAAAGACTGGTAAACTCCAGGATTCTGTTAGATTAGTTTGTGGTTTAACTAATTTATGGCTGCAAAATAGGTATTTTAATGATGTACATTTCATGAGATGTGTTTGTTCAATAGTAGTGTAATAATGAGTCAACACAACTAATGAATGCCTTGTTTGGACCAGAAACATCCCCCACTGAACTAAGTACCTGTTTTTAAATATCATACTTTTGTCTACATTTGTCATTGAAGAACATCCAGTGTTCTTTAAGGCATTGGTGGACATTTCTGAAATTTACTGCTCTGACAATTGATGCCTTTTCCTTTGTTGCTCAGTCATCTCTTGCATCTCCCCCCTTTATTCCTCTGTCCCAGTTGTTCTTATTCATTTCAGACTAAAATACCGCAGTTGCTGGAATCTAAAATTAGAACACAGCAATACAACACAGGAACAGGTCCTGTGCTGAACATAAACCCGGGCAGTCGGTTCCTGGGACCTGCCACTTTCTGTACTTCGTAAAACAAAAAATTGCCCTGCAATTCCCTTTTAAACATTCTCCCCCCTCACCTTAAATACACATCCTCTAGACTTTTCTAGCCTGGGGAGGAAGATTCTGCTTCTCTACTTTCCCAGTACATAAACTTATTAAACTTTTATCTGATCTGTCCTCAGCTTTTGATGCTCCAGAGAAAACAACACAAGTTTGTCAAATTCTTCTAATGGCTCGTATTCTCTAATCCAGGCAGCTTCTTAGTAAATCTCTACTGTACCTTTTCCAAATCTTCCACTTCCTTCCTGCAATGGGACAACTAGAATTGCACACAATGCTCCAAGTGCATTCTAATCAGAAAGTTATATAGCTACAACATGACATCCTTACTCTTACATTCAGTGGCCTATCTAATGAAGGCAAGCATGTCATATCCAGCCTTTACTACCTATCAAGCCACTTTCAGTGAGCTATGTACTTGGACCTCAAAATCTCTCTGTACATAAATACTGTTAAGGGGCCTACCATTAACTGTATATTTTCCCTTTACATTGGACCCCTAAAGTGTACTACCACACATCTAGATTAAACTTCATCTACCATTTCTCTGTTCATATCTAATCCATATTCTGTTGTATCCTTTGACAGTCCTCTGTACTCTCCGATACTTCACCAATCTTGTTTTGTCTGCAAATTTACTAACCCAAACATCTCAATTTTCATCCGAGTCATTTATATATATTGTAATCAAGAGGCCCCAGCACTAATCCCTATGGCACACCACTGGAATTCATTTTTTTAAATTCATGTTTGGGTTAAGACTGTGAGTTCTGGATCTGAGTGATCTAGTGAAACTCAAGTTGGATATTGGTTGTGTTGCTAGTTAGTAATGCATAATTTGAGATCTATTCTCAAATTGTGCTTACACATCGAAGTTTATTATGTGAGGCACTGCTTAATAATTAGTTTACTCTGAAATTCTGTACACTGTGAATAAACTCAACATTTACACCATAATTTACAAATCAGTATGTTTGCTTTCATATCTATGCACAAGAACATCATTCCAGACTGATGAAGTGAATAAAATCAATGAGGTGAAACATGCACAAACCGATTACAGCCATCCATATTATTCCAGGAAAATTCTATCGGTTCAGTGTTGCAACATAATAGAAATTGAATGATAAGTTATAATTTTCAGTGATCAGGAGTGTTGACTTATGTTCACACTTTCTTATGAATACCTTTTCCAAAAATGCATATAAATGCTTGTAGAAATTATTATGAGAGCAATTTTTAGTTATTTTATCTCCATTAAAACATTCCTATTGTGCTCCTAAATCTCATCTTTTTTTCCTGGATGTTACTTTATTAACTTGAGGAACATTACCACAGTTACTTTTTTGATAGTTGTTGATTCCCACCTCATCAAGCAAATCAATTCCACAACATAGAAGCATTTGTTTGGATTAGAAAGCAAGTTTGTTTTTACAGGCATCACCATGGCCCTCGTGTGCAAGAAGAATAATAAATATTTTCACAAATGATTACAGCAGTAGTTCGTAGAATTGAACTCAATGTACCATATCAGAGGATGTATTCTTCCAACATATGCTTGTGGAACTACAAATCTGTTTGGGTATGTTTCTTTTCTGTTCATGTTGCTTAGTATTCACTGATTACACATGTATTTGTTGTGAATTTTACTTTTTTGACATAAAAGGTAAGGCAGAAAATAGAAATATCATTCCTAAACAACTAAAAAAGAATTGAGGTGGTATTTAGTAAGAGATTAGATATTTTGGAAACAGTAAACTTCTCGACACAGATGCACACTTGAAAATGTCCTCCATTAGAAGTTCAACACATTGTAATAGTCAGACTGGCTCAATTAGTGAAATGAATTTCTCTGAACTAAGTATTTCTGTGTTCAATACTGATTGAGAACATAATCTATGCTAACATGTTTCTAAGACTTTATCAAAGACCTTTTAATTAAGTTTGTGATCACTCTATAATTTCCCTTTTATAATGCACTGGCCATTATTTTTAATTCAATTAACATCACCATGTACATATTTTGAGGATTAATTCATGTATTGTAGAATTGAACTGTAGCAGTAGTCTATGTAGCAACAATACTTTATCACATGCTTTACTATTGGAAAGGAGAATGTGGTCTACATTGGCGGTCCCCAACCATGTGCTATCGGGCCGTGAGGAAACGATATGAGTCAGCTGCACCTTTCCTCATTCCCTGTCACGCACTGTTGAACATGAACATAGGGTTGCCAACTGTCCTGTATTTGCCGGGACATCCCATATATTGGACTAAATTGGTTTGTCCCGTATTTCCCCCACTAAGGTAGAGCATTCCTATGAGACCTTTCGTGCCGAAATAGCGTGAAGCGAAGAAGCGGTTAAAATTAATTCATATGGGAAAAATTTTTGAATGTTCCCAGACCCAAAAAAAACCCTAAATCATACCAAATAATAAATAAAACCAAAAATAAATAACACTAACATATAGTAAAATCAGGAATGATATGATAAATACACAGCCTAAAAAAGTAGAAATAATGTATATACAGTATAGTCGGGAAGATGAAGGCAAAACTGATTTGTGGGGAAAAAATTCGGCACGTACGTGCATGCACACATCACATGCGCATGTCACGCATGCGCACACTGGAGCCAGCGCAAGGCTTCATGGTCATGGTAGTCTTTATGGGGTAAAGTGTCCCGGGATTTGACTGCTACTTTTGTTCCTTACTTGGGAGTGAGAAAGTTGGCAACCCTAACTGTAAAAGACATGTTGAGGTGAGTTTAACCCTACTTGAACACGCCCTCCCCCCCCACACCGGACGGCCGGTCCGCAAGGATATTGTCAATATTAAATCGGTCCGCAGGCCAAAAATGGTTGGGGACCCCTGGTCTACATCACTGCGATGGCAATAATGTCTTTCAACGGCAGCTCAAGAATGACATGGACAGGATCCATTTATCCTAACAGCACCTGTAGTAGTACTCTTGGTTTTGAAGGAATTCAAATCCCAATACCCAAGTCTTGAGCACATGATAGAGGCTGGCTTTTTAATATGATAGTGAGAGAGTAATGCACTGTTGAACGTATTTTAAAAAAGACTACATTTGACAATTCTGAAAAACAATATTCAAGAAGCATTTGGAGAGTTCTCCTGAGTCTAGGTGAATGGTTTCAACCAATATTCATTAGGTCATTAGACATAAGAGCAGAATTAAGCCATTCAGACCATCGAGCTTGCTCTGCCATTCCACCATGGCTGACTTATTATCCCTCTCAACACCATTCTCCTGCTTTCCCCCATAACCTTTAAAGTGCTTACTGATCAAGAAACTATCAACCTGCATTTTGAGTATACCCAATAACCTGGCCTTCACAGCCATCTTTGGCAAAGAATTCCACAGATTCACCACCCACTGGCTAAGGAAATTCCTCCTCATCTCTATTCTAAAGGGACATGCCTTAATTCTGAGGCTAAGCCCTCTGGTCCTTGGCTCCCCAACATCTTCTCCACATCCATTCTGTCTGGCCTTTCAATATTCGAAAGGTATCAATGAGATACCCGCCTCATTCTTCTAAACACCTGTGAGTGTAGGCCCAGAGTCATCAAATGCTCCTTAAATGTTAATCATGTCATTCCTAGAATCATTCTTGTGAACATCCTCTGGACCCTCTCTAATGGCAGCACATCTATTCTTAGACATGGGACCAAGACTGTATATAATAGTCCAAGTGCTGTCTGACCAATGCCTCATAAAGCCTCAGCATTACATCTTTGCTTCTATATTCGAGTCCTCTCAAAATGAATGCTAACATTACATTTACCTACCTTACTAACAACTCAACTTGCAAGTTAACCTTTAGGGAATCCATCACGAGGACTCCCTTTGTACCTCTGATTTCTGAATTTTCTCCCCAGTTAGAAAATAGTCTACACCTTTATTCATTCTATCAAAGTGCATGACCAATACACTTTCCTACACTATATTCCATCTGCCACTTCTTTGCCCATTCTCATAATCTGTTCAAGGTCTTCTGCAGATTCCCTGCTTCCTCAACACTACCTGACTCTCCACCTATCTTTGAATTGTCTGCAAACTTCACCACATAGCCATCACATCCATCATCCAAATTATTGACGTATGATGTGAAAAAACGTGGTGCCAACAATCACCCCTGTGGTATACCACTAGTCACCAGCACTCTACCAGAAAAGGCATCCATTATTCCCATTTATTGACTCCTTCCTGTCAGCCAGTCTTCTATGTTTCCTGAAATAGAATGGGATTTTATTGTATAATTTTTTTGGTATCATGTAATACCAATGCTTTGTCGCTGCCTTCAGGTCTGGAGACAGAACAGCTCTCAGAGGCTCCAGGAGAAACCTTATCTTAGGCATCATGAGGGCAAAGGCTGCCAACACACAAAAATTTCAGGAACACCTAGAACATAGAAAAGTACAGCGCAGTACAGGCCCTTCAGCCCACATTGTTGTGCCGACCCTGAAACCCTGCCTCCCATATAACCCCCCCCACCTTAAATTCCTCCATATACCTGTCTAGTAGTCTCTTAAACTTCACTAGCACATCTGCCTCCACCACTGACTCAGGCAGTGCATTCCACGCACAAACCACTCTGGGTAAAAAACCTTCCTCTAATATCCCCCTTGAACTTCCCACCCCTTACCTTAAAGCCATGTCCTCTTGTATTGAACAGTCGTGCCTTGGGGAAGAGGCACTGGCTATCCACTCTATCTATTCCTCTTATTATCTTGTACACCTCTATCATGTCTCCTCTCATCCTCCTTCTCTCCAAAGACTAAAGCCCTAGCTCCCTTAATCTCTGATCATAATGCATACTCTCTAAACCAGGCAGCATCCTGGTAAATCTCCTCTGTACCCTTTCCAATGCTTCCACATCCTTCCTATAGTGAGGTGACCAGAACTGGACACAGTACTCCAAGTGTGGCCTAACCAGAGTTTTATAGGGCTGCATCATTACCTGTTCGATAATGATCCCTGGCATATGTAGCAGCGCATCAAGGTCATTGCAGAGTACACAAAGGAAAACAGCGTTGACTGGGCCAGTGGAGCCTCCTTCCCTGACTCTCTAAACAACTTTTATGCACACATGGAGGTATGCACAGTCAGCCGGCCACAGAGCTCCTCCCCTTTCAAGAGAGCAGTCACCGCCTGTAACATCAGCAGATGAGTGAAGAACACTGCAGAAAGTCAACACCCATAAGACAGCTGGGCCAAGCAATGTCCCAGGCTCAGTAATCAGGGAATATGCACGCCAGCTCACTGACATCTTCAGGGACATCTTCACTCATCCAGGCTGCCGTCCCACATGCTCCAAATCAGCCACCATCATCCCTGTAACAAAGAAATCTACACCTTCAGAACTAAATGACTACTGTCTGATGCACTGATGCCAATTGTCATGTAGTGATTTGAATGGATGATAACGGCATACTCTATATCAAAAACTCCATCCCTGCCACACCGGACACTCACCAATATGCTTACAGACATGCACTGGTCCTGACACAGCTAGAAACAAGGGCACCTATGTCATATTGCTTTCTCTGCATTTCAGTTCGGCATTCAACACGATTGCCCCACACACCTTGGTGAACAAACTCCTACTCCTCAGTCTAAGTACACCACTGTGCACTGTGCACATCACACACAACCTATCATACTTACACGGTCAGCTCACCAATGCCTCTTCTTTCTGAGTAGGATGAGGGGAGCTGGACCTGGCACATCCATACCCACAGCCTTCTACAAATATACAGTAAAGAGCATTCTGACATGTTGCTTTACTGCATGGTATGGAAGTTACACAAGAAGGCTCTACAATGGGTAGTCAAAGCTGCCTAATGCATCACCGGCACCAATGAACCCACCATCAAGGGCATATACGCAGAAAAGTGCTGGAAAAGGGACAGGAACATCAGGAAGGATCACAAAGTGTCACCTCATCTGGAAGAATAGCTTGGGCCCTGAATGATAGTGAGGAAGCAGGTGCAGGGGTAAGAATGGCACTTGTTCCACTTGCAAGGGTAAGTGCCAGGAGGGAGATCAGTGGGCGGGGTGAATGGACAAGGGAGTCACGTGGGGACTATCTGTTCAGAATGCAGAAAGTGGGGTGAGGGGGAAGGAAAATGTGTTTGGTAGTGGGATTCCTTTGGAGACGGTGTAAATTCTGGAGAATTATGTAGTGGACATGGAGACTGGTGGAGTAGTAGGTGAGGACAAGAGGAACCCTATTCCTGGTGAGGTGAGGGCAGACATATGTGAAATGGAAGAGATGTAGGTGAGGACAGCATTGATGGTGGAGGAAGGAAAGTAGATGTGGCAGAGATGGAGGGACTGAGAGAAGGGGATGGCACTTTTACAAATGACAAAGTTTGAAGAGGTATAGTCCAGGTAGCTGTGAGAATCAGCGGATTTATAAAAGATATCAGTAGATAACCAGTCTCCAGAGATAGAAACAGAGAGATTGAAAAAGGGCAGGGTGGTGTCAGAAATGGACCAGATAAATGTGAGGGCAGGGTAGAAGTTGGAGACAAAGTTGGACTGGATGGACTGTTCGGAGCTGTGAAGGGTAGTGAGGACATAAGTGTAGGGGTAGGTACGGTACTTGTTCTGCTCGCAAGGTTAAGCAGAACAACTATCTATAGTTCACGTCCACAGTCTTCTTAATTTGGCAATTCAGTTGAATGGTGAAGAAGGCACCTTCATATTCTGGGGCATATAAGTGTAAAGAAAAATAGGTTGTTATGTTACAACTTTATAGGACTTTGGTTTGAGGCATACTCTGCATAAAACTGCAGTTCTGGGAAGGAGTGATTATGCTGGAGAGTGCAGAGGAGATTCATCAGGATCGTGGAGTTGGAATTTGTTTATTATTGTCACATGTACCAAGGTGAAAAGCTTGTCTTGTATGATGTTCATCCAGACTGGTTCATTACAAGGTGCATTGAGGAAGTAGAAGGTAAAACAACAACAATGCAGAATAAAGTTTAACAGCTACAGAAAAAGTGGAGCACAGATAGAAGATGTGGTGCAAGGTCATAATGAGGTAGATTATGAGTTAAGGGACCATACAATCTGCCTTATAACATTGGGATTGAAGCTCGCTTGGATTGGAGGACTTTAGTTCTGATGAGAGATCATTGCATGGGCAGGACTTGTTTTCCCTGGAATGAAGGAGGCTGACAATGACTTGACAGAACTATATACAATTTTAAAAAGGCATAGAGTTGATAGTAGAATCTTTTACCCATGATAAGAATACAAGAAACTAAAGGTCACAAGTTTAACGTGAGAGGAAGGAATTTTAAAGTGTTTCTGAAGGATAAGTTTTTTTTGTGGAAAGAATGTGGCTGATATCCGGAACGGGATTAGTGTATTTGGGCAAATAAAAAGGGTATGAGTGTGTGGACTGTAGGGCTAGTTTTTACACTGTACAACGCTATTCATGATTAAGAAATAGATTGTGGTCATTCTTATCAATATTCCTTAATGAGAATTGCCACATTTCCCACACTGCCACAGGGTCCACCCTTCAAAGCATTTAATAGGTAATATAGCACTTTGTAATGTTATGAAAGAGATGAGAGATGTCATATAATTTAAGTTCTTGTCTTTTACTTGCCTTTTTGGTCAAAAATTAACGATCCAGAAATATATGTGTAAGGCCCTGGTTAAGATTTTTACTGCTATGCTGTAGATATTTCATTTTAGCTGTTCTGTAAGGGCAGTCTGTTCTGCTTCTGGCATGTTTTGGTTTGAGCTAAAGATAAGGGTTTGTGATGTTCATGCTTAGGAGTGTAGCATCATCCAATCAGGGTGGTGGAATAGGGAGAAAGTTCTAGAAAATGTTGGGTGGAGAGGTTTTTGTGACGGACGCTGGTGTGGGTCAAGGTCTTTTTGGCGGGAGCTGGGAGAAGACAGGAGGGAAGATGGCTGAGGATGCTCTCTCTGGTGCACTAGGTGCTTTGTGCAGATGAATGCCTTCCAGGAGGAAGGACCAATACACCCATGGGTGAGCCCATTTGTTCGAGATGGATTTCCAGCAACATTAGGAAGGTGGTGTGTGCTTCCACGCAAACCATGGGTCCAGCACATGAGTTAAAGACAACTTCAAGACGAGCTCCAACCCATCTGGATGGGATTAACTGTAATGACCTTTTTTATTTTTTTCCCTTTCATTCTCCTACTGATTTCGATAAAGCTGAAATTTGTAAATATGCTTTCTTTAGAATTGTATGTAGTGTACAATCTGTTGTTTCTTGCTGGTGGGTAATTGCAAGTGGGCAGCATTTAAACAGTATTTGCTCAGAATGGGGTGTGGGTGGTTGAAACATATCACTCTCCTGGTCTGGTGGGACCCAAGTCACATCAACCCTAGAAGCATGGAATTTGAGAAAAGTGGTTTTCTCACCACGGAGACCATTGGCTTATTAGCGAGGTGCTAACCAGCCATTTCTCTAGAGACGCCTGGTAAAAAGTGGTTTCATGCGAAAAAAAACAATTGTCTGACTGAGGGACAAACCTTTCCCTGCCCGCCCACAAATACTTATGATAATAATATCAGTGATGGATGGGAGCATCTGTGACAAAACATGGTACAACAGGACAATGGTATTCACATTTATCATATCCTGTACATGCTGCTATTCTCAATGAAATGACTCCTCTGTCTGAAGTAAATTCTTTTATTTAATGACTCAGCTGGATTTATCCACTCAGTTTGGGTTTTGAATTCAGATCTGCTCCCTTTTCTTTAAAGCTCATTCTGCACACAGAGCCCCTTGTCCATTTCCTTGATGAATAAATCCTCACAGCACGCCTCTTCTCCTTCCTACCTTTCTGAATCACAGAGGCAGACTCAATGCCAGAGACCCCTGGGATTTTCCTCTCTTAGGTCATATCCCATCTCCAAACTGATATACCTGTTGAGGGGAATAGCAAAAGAGGTACTCTGCTCTGGCTCCTTAACCCCTTTCCCCTTCCTGACTGTCACCCGGTTTCCTGTGTCCTGCACCTTGGGTGTAAGTACCTCTCTATATGCCCTATCTATCAGCCCTCAGCCTCCCGAATGATCCAGGGTTCATCCAGTTCCAGCTCAAACTCCTTAGTGTGGATTGTGAGAAGCTGCAGCTGGATGTACTTCTCAGAGTTGTAGTCATCAAGGACTTTGGAAGTCTCCCTGCCTTCTCGGGTCTCACAAGAGAAGCATTCATCTATCCTATTTGGCATCTCTAGTGTCCTAACTGAGCAGATATAAAGAAGGGAAGGGGAAAAAAAACTTTACCTGAGCTTTTCTTTTTACCTTCTCTAATTGAAGCCTCGAAGAGCTAAAGCCTCACCACTCTAACTCTGTCCACTCAGACAATAGCCACTGCAATGATGGCTACTGCACTTGCCCCCATCTTCCTTTAATTTGCTCTTGCTAATCAATCCCAAATGCCGATTGGTCATTGGTCCGAGCTCCAAATAAATTGTCGCGAGCTGTCGCTGCCTTCTTCTACTCGGTCAATGGACCTGAGTGAAATCCCCTCCTCTCAAACTTCTGATGACCGGATTAGTCGCTGGTCAGAGCTCAAACCTTAATAAACCACCAATGAAGACATCAGCAGAAATGTTGCACCCAGCCCTGAGCACTACACCTTCTGATATGATGTAGAGAGTACAGAAAGAATTTAATAAAGTAGTACCGACAAGGGAGTGAAGAGTTGAGCAAGATGGTGCCAGTGACCAATGGCGACATGTTACAGACAGCTCACGAAACTTTTGCTAGATACTCAACTTCTAGATGTATTACTTCTTCTGAACTATGGTCTTTACATTTTGCAGCCTGTAATTTCCCTTCTAAAGATGCAATTCTGAACCGACTAAATGATTTGGCACTTTTGCAATCTCCTGGGGGATTCGGTGAACTAGACTCTCAATTTTGGATGGGCAGCCGTTGCTGGAGGTGAATGCTGTGTCGAATGGTGGGCTCCATTACTCCATGCCGATTAAACTGTCGAGCAAGATTAAGATCGTCCAGGAAGAAAGAGGAAAATGAACAGGTGCTCAGAGCTGTCTACCTGTGTTTGGTCTCCCACTCTTCTTGCTGCCGTCTTTGGGCAGGAGGTGCAGGATGCCTGGGTCCCACACCGCCAGGTTCGGGTGCTGTTGTTGCCCTGCAGCCATCAGCCTCCCGGACGGACTCCACAGCTGTGTACTCACTATCAGGGACTCTGCAGTTTTCGTCCATGTGTTATTTGTTTACTTTTTTATTGTTTGCATGATTTGTTCCTTTTCACACTTTGGGTATTTGATGGTCTTTGTTGTGTGGGGTTTTTATTAAAGGGGTTCTGTTATGTTTGTTTTGTGCCTGCCGGCAAGAAGACAAATATTAAGGTTGTAAACAGTACAGAAACTGTACTTAAAACTGCAGAAGTAGCTTATGTGCAGAGTACAGATTGGGACTGAGCAATACACTGAGCCCCAGACTGAAATACTCAATAGACAAGATAGGCAGTACAAGTTCAGAAGCCATTCTCATCTTTTCTAAGCTTTACTATGTAACGTCTCATAACAAAATAAATGTTCATTCATTTATTGATGGGATACATTAAAGATATTGGAACTGTTTTCTTCTGTAACCCATGTTCTCATGAATTGCACCAATTTTACTTTATCATATGAGTGGAATCCAAGCTACAATTTTATTTATTTTATCAAAAATTAAACCCATTATCTGGTGTTGGCACGTGGCCAAATGGTTAAGGCGTTCGTCTAGTGGTTTGAAGGTCACTATTTCGAGCCTTGGCTGAGGCAGCGTGTGTGTCCTTGAGCAAGGCACTTAACTAGACATTGCTCTGCGACGACACTGGTGCCAAGCTGTATGGGTCCTAATGCCCTTCCCTTAGACAACATTGGTGGCATGGAGAGGGGAGACGCAGCAGGGGCAACTGCCGGTCTTCCATACAACCTTGCCCAGGCCTGAGCCCTGGAAACCTTCCAAGGCACAAATCTATGGTCTCATGAGACTAATGGATGCCTAAAAAAAAAAATTATCAGCTGAGTATCCTCCAGGTGATCATCTGATCATAAATAGTTGTATAAATGCACTACAGAATACTCAATGTTATTAATGAAGTCAGAATTCATATTTCAAATCTCATTCACATTTCATATGTTGAATACGGAATAGCCTGAAATGGACATTAAGTTATCGGCCAAATATAGCCAAGTTTACCTCATTGGGGTATATAATGAACAAAGTCTCAGACAGTGCAATACTTATGGTCTACTGAGCTTAGGCAACTCTGCTGGAACACCACAATAGGCATCTCAAAGGCTGGAAAAAGTACCACTGTGCTCTCTGTAGAATTATCCAAAGTTACGGGATAGGTGAGTGAACAATTGTCAGTCTCCTCCTCTTACACTTAGTTGGCTACATTGGGTAGGTTGTATCATTAAAATTCCTGAAACCAAACTCAAAAAGCAAACACACTATTCCAAACTCTGCCATGGAAAGAGGTTACCAAATAGACAGAGGGAATGATTCAAAGTTTCCTTGAAAACAGATGGCATCTCCACAGATTCCCAGTAACCATCGACACATGACCAAAGTAGGAAAAGGATCTTTGGTGATCATATAGAGAAACAAGTCAAGGCATTGAGAGCAAACAGAATCCTGCAGAAAGAACAGACTGTCTGACAAATCACAGTTCCCACGTCGATCTCATGAGACTCTTCAGAACACATAAACCTAGTAACACATCCCCAACTGCCCATGAGTTAATTCTGGTCTCAGTAAAATTAGCCAGAGACCTGCTGCTGCAGAAAAGCAGACAAGCATTTTAATTGATGGGTATTTAAATGTATTATATTTTCTTATATTTTTAGTAGTTTTAATTTTTTCTTTAAAGTTGGATGGTATGCTGCTTCCCAGATGCCAGGGTTTGGAATATCTTGGATGAAGTCCTCAGCATTCTGAAGTGGGAGGGTGAACAGTCAGAGATTGTGATCCATGTAGGTATCAATGACATTGGTAGGATGAGTGACGAGGATCTGCATAGGGAGTTCAGGCAGTTAGGTGCTAAGTTAAAGGGCAGGACCTCCAGCTTTGGGATCTTTGGATTGCTATCAGTGTCACATGACAGTGAGGTCAGAACCAGGAATATCATGCAGTTTGATATGTGGCTAAGGAGTTGGTGTAGAGGGAGGCCATAAATTTTTTGGATCATTGGGCTCTCTTCCAGGGAAGATGGGACCTGTGCAAAAGGGACGGTTTGCACCTGAACTGACGAGGAACTAATATCCTAGTGGGAAGATTTGTTAATGCTGCATGGTGAGGGTTTAACCTAGAGTTGCAGGGGAATGGGAACCAGAGTGCCAGAACAGTTAGTGGAGAGGTTGTGGAGACAGATGTCTGTAAGAGCTCAGACAAAGTTCGAATCAAAAGATTAAGCATGGTGCAACTAGTGTCCAGACCTGCCTATATTTCAATGCAAGAAGTATCGTAGGAAAGGTGGATGAGCTGAGGGCATGGATTGACACCTGGAATTTTTGGCGTTGCAGCAATTAGTGAGACTTGATTGCAGGATGGGCAGGACTGTCTCCTCAATATTCTGGGGTTCTATTGTTTTAGATGTGACAGAGCAGGGGGAGATTAAAGGAGGAGGTGTGGTGTAACTAGTCAGGGATAATGTCACAGCAGTGTTCCGCACGGACAGACTGGAGAACTCGACTAGTGAGGCGTTATGTGTGGAAGTGAGAATAAGAAAGGTATAACCATCCTAATGTGGCTATATTAAGGCCAATTTATACTTCTGCATCAAATCTATGCCGTCGGTATGGTGTAGCCGCGTACCCTATGCCATAACCTATGCCGTACCCTATGCCGTAACCTGACGCGCACCTCCCCAAAAATGTAAGTACATGTTGCAATGACGCAGATTGCAACAACTGTGATTGGTCCGCTTGGTAGCATCGCATTTCCTCTTGTGCATTTCTGGTTGCTTCTTCTCATCAAGTCGTCAAATCTACCTGCTGACATCCCAAAATATTTGAAAAATATTTCCTCGTCCATGTCTCTCAGTGGCCAGACAAGCACAGAAAATTCACCGCCTTCTGCCTCAATTTGTTCAATGGTTGTACACACCATCTCCTCCAGCATCGTCTCTCTTTTCTACGTTGCAGTAATTTCAATAAAAGTAACTCTGTTCAACATTTATTAGCTCCAACTCCAACATCATGCTCTCAGTTTCAGTCACCATTGTTTGAAGTACACAAAGAACCTCAACACGAAGAAACTCAACACAGTGGCTTAGGAACCCCACTGCCAACTAGCGTTTTGGCAGTGAATTGCAGAGTGACGCAGACACACCAACGCACAAGTATAAATGCTCACAATGGCGTAGGCCACTTGCGTAGGCTATGGCATAGAGCCTATGCAGAAGTATAAATCAGCCTTTACAGACCATCCAACAGTCCCACGGATTTAGGGGAACAAATTTGCAAAGAGATCACGGGCTGTTGCAAGGAACATAAGGTTGTTATCATAGGTGATTTTTAAATTCCCTCATCTTGACTAGGTATCCCATACTGTAAAAGGACTAGATGGGATAGAGTTTGTCAAATGTGTTCAGCAAAGTTTCCTTCATCAGTACATGGAAGTCCCAACAGGAGAGCGTGTGATCCTGGATCTGCTGTTAGGGCATGAGACGGGGCAGGTGACAGAAGTCTGTGTCGGGAAGCATTTTGCATCCAGTGACCACAATGTCATTAGTTTCAAAGTAAATATGCAAAAAGATAGGTCTGGTCTGTGGGCTGAGATTCTAAACTGGGGAAGGACCAATTTTAATGGTATCAGAAATGACCTGGCAAGTGTGGATTGGGACAGGCTGTTTTCTGGCAAAAGTGTACTTAGTAAGTGGGAAGCCTTCAAAAATGCAATTTTGAGAGTGCAAAGCAGGTATGTGCCTGTCAGAATAAAAGGTAAGATGACAAGTTTAGGGAACCTTGGTTTTCAAGAGATATTGAGACCCTGGTTAAGACGAAAGGGGAGAAGCAGGTATAGGCAAGCATGAACAAATGAGGTGCTTATGGAGCATAAGAAATGCAAGAGAACACTTAAGGAAGAAATAGGGAAGGCTAAAAAAAGACATTACGTTGATCTAGCAGACAAGGTGAAGGAGAATTCCAAGGGTCTCTACAGATATGCTAAGAACAAAAGGATTGCTAGGGACAAAATTAGTCCTCTGGAAGACCAGAATGGCAATCCATGTTTGGAGCCAAAGCAGATGGTGGAGATCTTAAATGAATTATTTCCATCTGTATTTCCTCAGGAGAAGGACACAGAGTCTATGGAAGTGAGGCAAAGCATCAACTTCATGGACCCTGTACAGATTACGGAGGAGGAGGGTTTGTTACCCTCAGGAAAATCAAGGTGGATAAATCCCTGGGGCCTGACAAGGTGTTCCTTCTGACCCCAGGGGAAACAAGAGCAGAAATTGCCGAGGCCCTAGCAGAGATATTTAAATAATCCTTAGTGATGGGGGGGTACCAGAGGAATAGAGGATAGCCAATGTTGTTCCATTGTTTAAAAAAGGCTCTAAACATAAACCAGGAGATCATAGAACGATAAGTCTGACGTCATTTGTAGAAAAGTTATTGGAAGGTATCTAAGGGACTGGATATACAAGTGTTACTCCCTTACCAGTCTCTTATGGGAACTTGGCTCGTTGCCGACTCCGCTAACAGCAATGGGACTCAGCGGAGAGAAGGTCACCTTTCATAAATAAGAGGCATCTAGTGTCAGTAGTTCAAATAAACAGGAACATCATGATGCTCTGATTAAAGAAACCTCTCTTTGAGCGAATGCTGCATAAATACTGCTCATACACAATTGTCAGTCGGCAAGGAATAACAAATCATAAACTGCATCAAATTATGAAGAAAGTATATTTACAAATTTCAGCTTTATCAAACAGTTAGTAGGAAAAGAAAAGGAAAAAACAAGAATAAAAGACCCCATTACAGTTAACCCAGTCCAAATGTCCAAGTGTGTGGCTCATCTTGAAGTTGTCTTTTATTCACTCACTGGACCCACGGTCTGCATGAAAGCACGCACCACATTCCGATCTCCGCTCAGAATCCACCTCTATCGAGCAGGCTCTCTCTCAAGGGTATTGGCCCTTCCTCCTTGGAGCTTTTCATCTTCCCACGGCATCCTCAGCCATCTTCCCTCCTGCCAAAAAGAACACTCACGAACCACACTGTCCGTCACAAATTTCATTCCATCCCACTCTCTCGAACTTCCTCCCAGTTCTGCCTTCCTGATTGGTTGATACAACATTCCTAAATTGAACCTCATAACCCCTTATCTTTTAGCTGAAACCAAAACATTCGAAATACAGAACTCACTGCTTTTACAGAACTACTAAGATGAAATACCTACAACATAACAGTAAAAATCTTAACCAGGGCATCACACTCTCCCCCCACCAAAAATAGTCATGTCCTCATGACTGTACAACTTATTAAACTATCATTAATCGCACAGAATTCAAATGAATTTCATGATTTCAGGAACCCCCCAATCCATTCGAAAATGGAAGTAGCATATCTCACCATGGGAATGGACATAACACTTTGTTTCTCAGATGCATCCTCTGCCAGCCTAACTAGGGGTTTCCTGACTCTCTGAGGTCGTCTTATCTCATATTTAGCTCCTCCAGATTCAACCACACCCTGTGACCCTTTCTGTCTATTAGAGAGTTCCTCATCCTAACTATCACTTGTATCTCTGGTTGAGCTTAGCTTCCTTCAGTTTAAGCAGGTGCCACTGAACACCTTCAACATCCGTTGGTGCTAACTGGTGATACTTCTCTCTGAAAGGGGTGTTCTCAGTTGCTCCAATAGTATGGCAAGTACTCTTGGAGCAATCAACATCAGGATTGACAGTAGAAAAGGCATCTTCACATTCCAACACCTTCTCAGTTAATATCTTTTTCCATTCCTTGGGCATTGGTGAATCACCAAATTTGAATGACTTCAATGTCAACTTCCTCGATCCGGGAGACAGCTTCTCTTCTGTATCCCCCGGAAAATTAGATACTACCATCACAGGAAGAAGCGGGGCAGCCAGTGCACCATGTCCGAGGGTAACCGCTCTCCCTGACGTGTTCTTAGTAATCACTGTCATCCTGTTTGCATAGACAGCTGAAGATTTCTGCAGTTCAGGTCTCACCAGCACTCCAGTAGGTCCTCCATAACGTAACACGACAGGTTTAGACTGGGTGTACCACACAGTTCCTCGTTTCTGCCCATCATCTTGTTTAGGAGGAACTTTCACCTTCTCAAAAGCAACTCTGAATACAGGGGGGATGGACAAGGTGTTCAAAAAATTCTCTCCATTTCTCTCCTTGCATGCTACCACGAGCTTTCTCACAGCAGAAGCATTTGCTCCCACAAGAATGGAAGCTCCAATCTTTTCAACCAGATCTGGGCAGACAAACACTGGGGTGTCAAAAGTTTCAGTTACTCCAACATCTGTCTCCGAAAGCTCCAGTTTCAACGACAAGTAACCATCGTATGGGTGATCATCAGTACTAAGCCCTCATATCTCAAAGGCTCTGAGGTCAATGGTAAATGTGTCAAATACCGGTTGTAAAAGGATCTGTAAAGCAAAGTAACTTGAGAGCCTGTGTCAAGTATGGCTCTAGCATAAACACCTTCAATCCGTACAGATACATCAGAGCCTGGTCCCACTAAACCTTCAGGAATAGTGTTTTGCACTTTAGTATTTCCCTTGATACTCTGATTGGAACATATCCTCTCTGAAAAGCCAGCCTGTTCCTTTACTTTTCTCCGTAGTTTTTCCTCTTTCCATCTCTGTTTGATTAACCTTTTTGAAGATTTTCCTGTCCCTTTCGGTCACACTTGAAATGTCCATCTTCTCCGCAATTGTAACAGAAAATACTTGTCACCTCTCTAGTCAAGAGACCCTCGACCGTAGCAGTCCGCTGCATCATAAGTCCTGCAGACGGGACGGGTTTCCCAATGAACATATTACGTTTAGCAGGCATCCATCAAATCAGCTCAGATGGAAGGTTTTTCATTTCACTTATACCCACAACTGTGCTGTCACACACAGCTCCAATCTGCTGATCAAATTTGCAGATGACACGATATTGATCGGCGTTATTTCTAGCGGTGAGGAGACAGCCTACAGAGGAGAGGTTAACACCTTGACTCAGTGGTGACAGGATAACAACTTCTCCTCAAAGTCCAAAAAACAGAAGAGCTGATCATGGATTACAGGAGGAATGGAGACAGGCTCACCCCGATCAACATCAATGGGACTGCAGTCGAGAGGTTGAGTAGTTTCAAGTTCCTTGGTATACACATGACCAAAGATCTCACCTGGACTGTACGCACCGACTGTGAGGCAAAAAAAGCTCAACAGCATCTCTTCCTCCTCAGGCAACTGAAGAAGTTTGGCATAAATCCCGGAATCTTCAAGACCTTCTACAGGGGCACCATTGAGAGCATCCTGACTGGCTGTCTCACTGCCTGGTATGTAATCTGAACCAACCCTGATCATTGGGCACTGCAGAGAGTGGTACGGACAGCCCAGTGCATCTGTGGATGTGATCTTCCCTCCATTGAGGATACTTACAGCAGCAGGTGCGTAAAGAAGCTCTGCAAGATCATTAGGGACACCAGTCACCCCAACCATAAACTGTTTCAGCTGCTTCCATCTGGCAAACGGTATCGCAGCATTAAGGACCGGACCAACAGGCTATGGGACAGCTTCTTTGTACAAGCCATTAGACATAAATTCACATGCCTGAACATTGCAACAGAGTCATAACGCCAAGATCTTTACTCCCTCATGTGTGTAAGGTTTAGATAAATTCAATGTTCCTTCCTCAAAAGCTCTATCTCTGTAGCATCAGGGACCACTTTAGGAACAGAGGCTACCACTGAAGACACTATTTGGCTTTTGGGAATGTCCCACATCTCAGTCATGTTTTCCTCCTCTCTAACTTCTCCGAATAACTTGGTAAAATATGGAGAAGGGCACATCTTGCGGGTCATTTGAATACGTAGAGCAATCATGTCATGTGACAGTGCACCCTTCACAACTTGCTCCATTCTCAAGCCGTTCCTCTCAGACAGTTGAATGCCTCTTTTGTGGCAGAAACAATGCAGCAGTTTCTCCAGCCTGAAGATGCAGGCAGACAACTTCTCTCCTTCCTCCCGGGATGTCTGCCTAAACATCATCATAAGATCAGCTGAACTTTCAGTAGTGCCAACAGCACCTTCCAGAGCCTGCAGGTAATTAGTTGATGTGGCTAATGGATTTTCTGCCTTTCCGAACCTCAACATATCAGCTGCTGGAGCCTTTAAGCTTTCTACCAGTCTCTGTTTTTTCTTATTATCTGAACACTGCCATTCATCCAGTAACTAAGATATTTGCTCAGCCCAAGCCTCATATTCCTCTTCCCCATCGGGTGTTGGCTTGACTGCAGAGAATACTCCCAGCCTACAATAACTTTGGCTCTCCATAGGTACACTTTGGCATTTATCAACCAGTGATGTTATGGCCAAAACTAGCTCAGAATTGAAATCAACCACTGAAGGGATAAACCAATTTAGCCCAATATACGGGATGTCCCGGCAAATATGGGACAGTTGGCAACCCTATGTTCAAGTTCAACAGTGCATGACAGGGAATGAGGAAAGGTGCAGCTGACTCATATCGTTTCCTCATGGCCTGGTAGCACATGCTTTGTGGCCTGCTACTGGTCCGCAGCCCGGTGGTGTGGGGCCAATGAGTTAAAACACCGTTCAGTCAACATAACTTTCCCCAAAACTTGGCCCTTCCTCCTTGAAGCCATTCATCTGCACGAAGCACCTTTTGCAATGGGACGCTCCTTCCCACGGCATCCTCTGCTATCTTCCGTCTTGTCCCCTCTGCAGCTCCCACCAAAAAAAATACCCGCGAACCTCACTATCCATCACAATTCTCTCACCTCCCTGCTGTCTCAAGCTTCCTCCCGATTCTGTCATCCTGATTGGTTGACACAACATTCCTAAGTTGAACATCATAGCCACTTATATTTTAGTTGAAACCTAAACATTCTAAAAGCAGAAATCACTGCTTTTACAGAACTGCTAAAACAAAATACCTACATCATAGTATTAAAAATCATAACCAGGGCATTACATAAGTTTTTAGATAGACATAGACTGTTTAATGATAGTCAGCATGGTTTTGTGCATGGTATGTAACGTCTAACCAACCTTACAGAGTTTCTCGAGGAAGTTACTAGCAAAGTGGATGAAAGCAAGGCAGTGGATCTCGTCTACATGGACATTAGTAAGGCATTTGACAATGTCCCGAATGGGAGGCTGGTCAAGATTCATTGCTCAGCATTTGGGAAGAGGTTGTAAATTGGATTAAACATTGGCTTTGTGGCAGAAGCCAGAGAGTGGTAGTAAAGGGTTGCGTCTCTGACTGGAGGCCTGTGACTAGTGGAGTGCCACAGGGATCGGTGCTGAGTTCTTTGTTGTTTGTCATCGATATAAATGATCTAGTTGATAATGTGGTTAACTGTATCAGCAAATTTGTGGATGACACCAAGATTGGGGGTGTAGTGTAGTGGGCAGTGAGGCAGGCTATCATGGCTTGTAGGGAGTTCTGCATCAGCTGGAAAAATGGGCTGAAAATTGGTGGATGGAATTTAATGCAGTCAAGTATGAGGTTTTGCATATCAGTAGGACCAGCTATGGTAGGTCCTTCATAGTGAACGGCAGGGTACTGAGGAGTGTGATGGAACAATAGGATCTGGGGATACAGAACCCTAATTTGTTGAAAGTGGTGTCACAGGGAGATAGGGTTGTAAATAAAGCTTTTGGACATTGGCTTTTATAAATCAATGTACTGAGTGCAGGAGATAGGATGTTATGATGAAGTTGTATAAGACATTGGTGAGGCCTAATTTCGAGTATTGTGTGCTATTTTTGTCACCAACTTACAGAAAAGATGGAAACACGGGTGAAAGAGTACAGAGAAAATTTACAATGATATTGCCAGGTCTGGAGGACCTGAGTTATAAGGAAGGATTGAATAGGTTAGTACTGTATTCTTTGGAACGTATCAAGGAGATTTGATTGAGGTATACAAAATTCTAAGCAGTATAGATAGGGTAAATGCAAGCAGGTTTTTTCCACTGAGGTTGGGTGGGACTACAACCAGAGGTCATGGGCTAAGGATGAAAGGTGAGAAGTTTAAGAGGAACATGAGAGGAAAATTCTTCACTCAGAGGGTTGTGAGACTGTGGAATGAGCTGCCAGTACAAGTGGTGCATGTGAGCTCAGTTTCAATGTTGAAGCAAAGCTTGGATAGTTACATAAACAGTGGGGATATGGAGGGCTATGGTTCTCGTGCAGGTCGATGGGAGTAGGCAGGTTAAATGGTTCTGGCATGGACTAGATGGGCTGAAGGGCCTGTTTCTGTACTGTACTTCTCTGTGACGCTATGGCTCTATGGAGTTATTAGGAGAGCTAGCATGGAAATAGACTCTTTGGTTCACCAGGTGTGTGCTGGCCATCAATCACTCATTCTACCTCTTACATCCACACCAGGAATAATAGACAGTGGCCAAACAACCTTTGGGACGTGGTAGAAAACTAGAGCATCCAGAGGAAATGTGGGAAGAATGTGCAAATTCTACACAGACAGTACTAAAGTCATGATTGACCATGGGCCACTTACACTGAGGCAGCAGATTTAGTAGCTGCCCTACATTTACTTTTTCATGCTCGTTGTTTTTGCTTTAAAGCCTTAGCTCCAATATGTGTTTTTAAGGGTTATCAGAATGTCCTGCCCTCTCCTGGATATGAGTCATATGAAGCAACAACTCTCAGAACATTGTCAGACTTCCTGCATCAGAAATACTAATAAAAGCAATAGATAAGCATCAGATAATTAATGAAGTGCAGTAAGAACTGTCGTCTTTTTGGGGATGAACAACTATAGGAAATAAGTGTTAATACCTGTACAATGCTTAAATTAAATTTTCTGCATTTATTTCAATATCTTACAGACTCTGGCCTATGGAGTACTGTGCTCAGTTCAGAAGGTGCATTGGCCTTCATCAATCGTGGGATTGAGTGAAGAGCCAAGAAGTAATGTTGCAGGTGTATAGGGCACTGGTCAGATCCCACTTGTAGTACAGTGCTCAGTTCTGGTTGCCTCACTACAGGAAGGATGTGGAAACCATAGAAAGGGTGCAGAGGAGACTTACAAGGATGTTACCTGGACTGGGGAGCATACCTTATGAGAATAGGTTGAGTGAACTTGGCCTTCTGTCTTTGGAGCGACGGAGGATGAGAGATGACCTGATAGAGGTGTATAAGATGATGAGAGGCATTGATTGCGTGGATAATCAGAGGCTTTTCCCCAGGGCTGAAATGGCTAGCATGAGAGGGCATAGTTTTAAGGTGCTTGGAAGTAGGTACAGAGGAGATGTCAGGGGTAAGTTTTTTACGCAGAGAGTGGTGAGTACATGGAATGGGCTGCTGGTAGTGGTGATGGAGGTGGAAACGATAGGGTCTTTTAAGAGACTCCTGGATAGCTACATGGAGCTTAGAAAAATAGAGGGCTATGGGTAAAGCCTAGGTAGTTCCAAGTACTGTATTGTTCTGTAAGTTTTCTATGTTTCTATGTTTCTAAGGTCAAATTCGGCACAGCATTCTGGGCCGAAGGGCCTGTATTGTGCTGTAGGTGTTCTATGTTTCTATATTTCTATCTGTGCTGCTTTTTGATGAATGAGCTACTGTACATGATTCAAATGCAAAATGCAGTACACTGTTAAAGGAAAGATCCTTAACAGTGTTGATGAATAGAGAGAATTTGGAGTCCTAGTTCATAACTCTCTAAAAGCGGCTGCATAGATTGATAGGGTGGTTAAGAAGGAATACGGTATGCTTGACTTGAGGCATTCAAAAGTTAGGTAGTTATGTTGCGGCTTTATAAAGCTCTAGTCAGGCTGCATCTGGAGGATTGCAAACAGTTCTGATTGCCTCATTATAGAAAGGACGTTGAGGCTTTGGAGAAGGTGCAAAAGATGTTTACCAGTGTGTTGCCTTGATTAGAGGGCATGTGCTCTAACATGAGGTGGAACAAACATGGGTTGTTTTCTCTAGAGTGGCAGAGACTGAGGAGAGATCTGACAGTAGGTTATAACATTATGAGAGGCATAGATAGAGTAGACAGGCTATATATTTTTCCAAAGTTTGAAATGTTTAGTTTCAAAGGGCATGCATTTAAGGTATTAAGGGTAATTTCAAATGAGACATGAGGGGCAAGATTTTAGTCCAGAGAGTAGTGGATGCCTGGAACGTGCTGATTAGGGTGGTGGTAGAGGTAGAACCATAGAGAATTTTAAGCTACATTTATATATATATGCTTTACACTCTGGAGAGGAGGAGGATGAGAGGAGACATGTTAGAGTTATACAAGATAGTAAGAGGAATAGATAGAGTGGACAGCCGGCACCTCTTCTCCAGGGCACCACTGCTCAATACAAGAGGACATGGCTTTAAGGTAAGGGGTGGGAAGTTCAAGGGGGATATTAGAGGAAGGTTTTTTACTCAAAGAGTGGTTGATGCGTGGAATGCACTGCCTGAGTCAGTGGTGGAGGCAGATACACTAGTGAAGTTTAAGAGACTACTAGATAGGTATATGGAGGAATTTAAAGTGGGGTGTTATATGGGAGGCAGGGTTTAAGGGTTGGCACAACATTGTGGGCCAAAGGGCCTGTACTGTGCTGTACTATTCTATGTTCTATACATAGGCACATGAATTTGAGGAAAATGGACGGATATGGACATTGTGTAGGCATAAGAGATTAGTTTAGTTAGCCAAAAAAAATCCCTCCCCTTGCCCTCTTCTTCTATTGCCCGCCATGGCTTTTCACCTCTTCTTACCTGCCCATCACTCCCCCCTCTGGGCTTCCTCCTCTTTCCTTTTCTCCTATGGTCCACTCTCATATCCTATCAGATTCCTTCTTCTCCAGCCCTTTACCTTTCCCTCGCATCTGGCTTCACCTCTCACTTCCTAGCTAGCTTCCTTCACCTTTCCCAACTTTTTATTCTGGCGTCTTCCCCCTTCCTTTTCAATCCTGAAGAAAGGTCCTGGCCAGAAACGCTAACTGATTATTCATCTCCATTGATGCTGCCTGACCTAGTGAATTCCTCCAACATTTTGTGTGTGTTGATCAAAATGGGGAAGAAATGTGTCCTAAGTGACTCTGAGTGTGGAATGATTGTTGGTGCCAGATGGGGTGCTTTGAGTATTTCAGAAATTGCTGATCTCCTGGGAATTTCATGCACAACAATCTGTAGAGTTTGCAGAGAATGGTGTGAAAATCAAAAAAAAAATCCAATGAATGGCAGTTCTGACTAGTTCAAGTTGACAGGAAGGTAACAGAAACTCAAATAAGCATGCGTTACAACGGTAATGTGCAGAAGAGCATTTCTGAATGCACAACACATCACACCTTGAAGAGGATGGGCTACAATAGCAGATGATCAGGTGCACACAGGAACTGGCCACTTTATTAGGTACAGGAAGTACCTAATCAATTGGCCACTGAGTGTACTTTGGTAGTTGTCTGCTGCACTCTGATTTGAAATTCTTTTTGTCAATGGAACCAAATTTCAGAGGTAGAAATGGATCAAAAATAGGCCAGATGGCAAAGGGAGATTTTCTTCCCAAGAGGACAAGGTGAAGAAGTTGTATTCTTGCAATAATTTGTTACCAACATTGGTCGCCAATGCTGACACTATGAGATCATTTAAATTTGAACTCCCAGCTTCGATAGTGAAATTTGGCTCTTTCGTCAAGGCTTCAGAACTACTAATTCTGCAACTTACTGTTTCTGTGTAACTATGTGCTGATCATCTAAAGATTGGATTTGTGGGAAGTATAAAAGCTAGCTGCTAAAAGTTCAATGTATTTGTTACCAGTCTCACAAATTTAAACCCAAAGTAAATAGCGTTGTAGATTTACTTAGTCAAGAGTCTCATTTCATTGTTGATTTATCTTATTTGGAAAATGATGAATATTTATGTAAGGTAAAGAAACGTGAACAGAGGTGATTACTAAGCTGTGGTGCAGTTGGAGTCAATGAGCTAATTTCATTGAGTTTCATGGCTCCAGTTTTGCACTCAATTATAATTTGTATATGGAAGAGTTGGCCTATTTCCAATTTGTGTAGTTATTCATCTGATTGATATTGTACTCAAAATGCTTTGTGTAACAATGAATCAGTTGTTCATTATCATAAACTGTAAACTGTTTCCTTTTAACTAGAACAGCACTGCATCAGTTCAAAATTCTTTGCTTAAGAGGCCTATTCATGAAATCCATTCAAGTTACAACCTTTCATCTGATAGCTATCTAGTATCAGCCTTTTTTGTTCCGAGAGTGAAGATCTATTCTCAGATATGCTACACCGTTCTCCAATTTTCCTGAGTTAAAAATGCTGTAAATTTGCAGCAAAATTAAACTTTAGTTGTGAGAGAAAGCAAAAATCAGGAAACAAAATGAGTCACTTTTGGAAATAAGCAAGATTCATCCAGTTTGCCATGTGATTGAGCAGTTGGAAAAATGAGACTGAAGTACTTTTGTTTTGAACCACATGTGAGGAATGTTTAAGCAATTAAAATGCAGCAATAATTGGTTGAAACTCAAACTAATGCTAGTATGAGCCTCTGCCGATGGAGAGGGAAGATAGCTGGTATAAAGAGAGGAATAAAGGAGTGAGATGGGCCAGTAAGGGATCGGTAGACCGGCAGATGATGCAATGGTGGACAGGGAATCAGAAGTTATCAAAATAGTGGACAGCATTTAGATCACTTAGGATCTTTGTTTGAAAAACCCCCCAAAAGCTGTGTAAACTCCAGGACGGGTTCTCCAGGCCTGTGCAAGCGAGCTAGCTGGAGTGTTTGCTGACATCTTCAACCCCTCCTTGCTTCAGTCTAAGATCCCCTCGTGTTTTAAGAAGGCAACGATAATCCCAGTGCCGAAGAAGAGCAAGGTGACATGCCTGAATGACTGTCGACCTGTGGCTCTGACATCAATTGCTATGAAGTGCTTCGAGTGATTGGTTATGGGTCACATCAACCACAGCCTACCGGTCAACCTCGACACTTTGCAGTTCGCCTACTGGAGCAACAGGTCAATGGCAGATGCCATCTCTCTGGCCCTACGTTCCTCCTTAGAACTCCTGGAGAATAAAGACACGTACATAAGGCTCCTTTTCATTGACTACAGCTCTGCCTTTAATACCATCATTCCAAATAAACTGATTCCGAAGCTCCGGAACCTGGGCCTTAGCACTCAGATCTGCAGCTGGATCTTCAACTTCCTCACAGACAGGACCCAGGCTGTAAAAATAGAGGTCAAGCTCTCCTCTACAATCACTCTGAGCACCGGTGCCCCACAAGGCTGTGTACTCAGCCCCCTGCTGTACTCACTGTACACCCATGATTGTGTAGCCAAGTTTCCATCGAACTCAATATATAAGTTTGCTGATGGCACAACAATTGTAGGCCGTATCTCGGGTAATGATGAGTTTGAGTACAGAGAGGAAATTAAGAACCTGGTGGCCTGGTGCGAAGACAATAACCTATCCCTCAACGTCAGCAAGACGAAGGAATTGATTGTTGACTTCAGAAGGAGTAGCGGACCGCACGACCCAATTTTTACATCGGTGGTGCGCAAGTGGACAGGTCAAAAGCTTTAAGTTCCTCGGGGTCAATATCACGAAATACCTGACTTGGTCCAACCAAGCAGAGTTCACTGCCAAGAAGGCCCACTTCCTGAGAAAACTAAAGAAATTTGGCCTGTCCCCTAAAATTAGATGCACCGTTTTTAAGCTTTCATCTAGGGTGCATCACAACCTGGTATGGAAGTTGTCCTGTCCAAGACCGAAAGAAGCTGCAGAAGATCATGAACACGGCGCAGCACATCACACAAACCAATCTTCTGTCCATGGACTCACTTTACACCGCATGCTGTCGGAGCAGTGTTGCCAGGATAATCATGGACACGACCCACCCAGCCAACACAATTTTCATCCCTCTTCCCTCTGGGAGAAGGTTCAGGAGCTTGGAGACTCGCGCGGCCAGATTTGGGAACAGCTTCTTTCCAACTGTGTTAAGACCGCTGAACAGATCCTGACCCGGATCAGGGCCGTACCCTCCAAATAACCGGACCTGCCTCTCGGTTTTTTTTGCTCTACCTTACTTCCCATTTTTCTATTTTCTATTTATGATTTATAATTTAAATTTTTAAGATTTACTAATTTTAACTATTTTAAATATTTTTAATATTTAATATTTGTAATCCAGGGAGTGTGAAAGCACAGAATCAAATAAAGCTGTGATGATTGTATGTTCTAGTACCAATTGTTTGGCGACAATAAAGTATAAAGTATAAACTCCATGAACAAGATGGCGATGGTGATGTACGTTACTTTTTTAATTCCAAAGAATCCAATTCAGTATGGGAAACGTATAATCAACTCACTAAGCATATCTGGTAGGGAGTCTCACTGTATATAAGGAATTTAATTTGTTACACTTGCACTACTTTAGGCATATATGTTGAATGTTTTCCCCTGCCCCCTGTTTCACTTGCAAACTAATGATTAATTCACCACCTGTTCCTTCTTGCTTTCTGCTTTTCTTCTTTGTGTCAGAATGTTGGTATAAAAACTCTACCAAGCAATCTTCTCTACCTCTCTGTTTGTAAAATATTGTAGATCACCAACGCAGGTTTTCCCAGTTCACATGAAGTGCTAATGATTTCTTTTTAACCACAGGAAGAAGCTTGGCGATCTTACAGAGCTGTTTCTCAGTGCTGTGGGAAGCCTAAGACCTGGCAGGTGAAACAATGGAGAGTTTACCACATTTATCTGTAATCTGCCTTACTAATATTAAAGATGCATGAAGACACTAGCAAGCAATATGAAAATATAGATGGCAGAATGGAAATTATGTTGCAAAAATGCTGTAAAGCATTGCAGACTTCAGGAGAGGGGAATCAGGGGTCCATGAGCTAGTATTCATCGGAGGATGAGGTGTGGTAACCTTAAGTTTCTAGGTGTCACTATCTCAGAAGACCTGTTCTGGACCCATCATATGTATAATCGCGAAGAAAGCATGGCAGTGCCTCTACTTCCTCAGAAGTCTGTGGAGATTCGGCATGTCATGAAAAACCTTGGCAAACTTCTACAGGTGTGTGGTGGAAAGTGTGCTGACTGGCTGCATTATGGCCTGGTATGGGGACTGATGCACCATCAATCACTCCAAAAGACTGGAAGTAGAGTAAATACTGAAAGGCTTTTATTCACAGTAAAATGTGACCTCCGCCATGCTGAGTGTCTGCCCCTGGACTGAGAGGATGAGCCATGGCCCAATCGCCTTTATTCAGGGGTCTGTGGGAGGAGCCACAGGGGCAGTCCCCAGAGGGGCGTGTCCAGACAGGTAACCCAGTTACAACATATAAATATAGTTTACCACATTCACCCCTCCTTTTCTTTTAAAAAGAGTCCCACGGGGTGAAGTGACTGACAATATTTAAAACAAGTATATTTACAGGTCAAGTCTATCAGGCGGTTGAGTCTGTCGCTGTGATCTACGTAGCATCGGCGACGGCGGTTGTGCTGGCTCCGGCCTGACTTGAGGTGTCAGCACTTTAGGCGTCGGTAATCCCTCGTGCCTGTGCATCGCACCCGGTATGGGAGCGTCGTGGGGTGTCTGTGTAGGGCTTGGAGTGCGCAGTGTCTCGTGGGTATAAATATTGGTGGGTACGGGGTCAATAGTCACCACGGAGTGTTCAGGGTAGGGGCCCGGTGCTCCTGCGGGCGCCAGGTCGCGGATGGAGACCATGTCCTCCCGCCCATCGGGTAAAACCACATAGGCATACTGGGGGTTCGCATGAAGTAAGTGAACCCGCTCGACCGTCAGGGACTGGCCCCGGGGATGTCAGCCACGTTGGTAGGGTGGTTCCAGTGGTCGACTTTCTGGGAAAAGAAAAGAGCCGCTCATGAGGGCTGGCATTGGTGGCTGTGCATAACAGGGAGCGGATGGAGTGGAGTGCCTCGGGAAGGACCTCCTGTCAGCGGGAGACCAGCAGTCCCTTTGACCTGAGGGCTAAGAGTGTGGCTTTCCACACTGTGCCATTCTCCTTCTCTACCTGTCCATTCCCCCGGGGATTATAGCTCGTGGTCCTACTAGTTGCGATACCCCTAGCCAGCAGGTATTGGCACAGCTCGTCACTCATAAACGAGGACCCTCTGTCACTGTGGATATAGCATGGGTATCCCAACAGTGTGAAGAGCTTGCGCAGGGCTTTTATAACTGACGTCGTAGTTGTGTCGGGGCAGGGGATGGCGAAGGGGAACCGCAAGTACTCATCGATAACATTAAGAAAGTACACAATGCGGTCGGTGGAGGGAAGGGGGCCCTTAAAGTCAACACTCAGTCGCTCAAAGGGGAGGGTGGCCTTGATGAGTGGTGCCTTTTCGGGTCGGTAGAAGTGCGGTTTGCACTCTGCGCAGACTTGGCAGTCCCTGGTCATCATCTTGATCTCCTCAAGGGAGTAAGGCAGGTTCCAGGCTTTCACAAAGTGGAAAAGCCGGGTGACTCCCGGGTGGCAAAGGTCTACATGTAGGGCGTATAGCCGGTCGATCTGCGCGCTGGCGCTTGTTCCACGGGATAGGGCATCGGAGGGCTCGTTGAGCTTCCCAGGCCTGTACATGATGTCATAGTTGAAGGTGGAGAGTTCGATTCTCCACCTCAGAATTTTATCATTTTTGATTTTGCCCTGCTGTTGGTTACTAAACATAAATGCAACTGAGCGCTGGTCAGTCAGCAGGGTGAACTTTTTGCCGGCGAGATAGTGCCTCCAGTGCCTAATAGCTTCCACTATGGCCTGGGCCTCTTTCTCCACCACGGAGTGCTGAATTTCAGGGCCTTGAAGGGCACGGGAAAAGAACGCCACCGGTCTTCCCGCCTGGTTGAGGGTAGCAGCCAGTGCGAAGTCGGAGGCGTCACTCTCTACTTGGAAGGGAATGGCCTCATCCACCGCATGCATTGCTGCTTTGGCAATGTCCCCTCTTATGCGGCTGAAGGCCGCGCGGGCCTCGGCTGAGAGGGGGAATGCGGTGGACTTGACCAGGGGGCGGGCCTTGTCTGCGTAGTTAGAGACCCATTGGGCGTAATATGAAAAGAAGCCCAGGCACCTTTTGAGGGCTCTGAGGGTATTGAGAAGAGGGAGTTCCAACAGGGGGTGCATACGGTCGGGGTCAGGGCCAATGACTCCATTCTCCATACACACCCAAGGATAGCAAGTCGGGTGGTCCCGAATACACACTTGTCCTTGTTATAGGTGAGGTTGAAAGCTTTGGCCGCTGGGAGAAATTTTTGGAGGTTGTTGTCGTGATCCTGCCAGTCGTGACCGCAGATGGTGATGTTATCCAGATATAGGAACGTGGCCTTCAGTTGGCACTGGTCCACCATCCGGTCCATTGCCCTCTGGAAGACAGATACACCATTCGTGACACTGAAGGGGACGCGCAGGAAGTGATAAAGCCTGCCGTCCACCTCGAAGGCAGTGTAAGGGCCGTCCTCCCAGCGGATGGGGAGCTGATGGTAAGTGGATTTTAGGTCTATGGTCGAGTACACCTTGTACTGTGCTATCTGATTGACCATATTCGAGATGCGGCGTAGAGGGTAGGCGTTGAGCTGCGTGAACCTATTGATGATCTGGCTATAGTCCACGACCATCCTATTTTCCTCCTCGTTCTGAACAACCACCACCTGCGCCCTCCAAGGACTTGTGCTTGCCTCAATGACCCCTCCCTGAGCAGCCGCTGCACCTCCGACTTAATGAAAGCTCTGTCCCCCGCACTGTACCTCCTGCTTTTAGTTGCCACGGGTTTACAGTCGGGGATCAGGTTGGCGAACAGCGGTGGGGGAGGGATCCTGAGGGTGGAGAGGCCACAAGTGGCGTCAGTAGTGCAGCAGTTGGCATGGTGTTGGGTGGGATGTGCGGGTCGGTGTGTATGGCTGGTCAGTAGCGGGGTATGTGACGTATTCCTACAAAAATGAGGATTTCTGACAGTGATTGGTGGGAGGGGCCCATCATACTTCATTGTCACGCTGTTCAGGTGGTTCTGGAAGTCGAGCCCATATAGCACAGGGGCACATAGTTGAGGCATAACCAGTAACGTAAAGTCTCGATATTCTGTGCCCTGCACCACTAGCGTCGCTACACAATCCACCCTAATGTCTGTTGTATGCGACCCGGAAGCCATGGTGACCCTCTGGCTTACCGGCCGTATCGCAAGTCCGCAATGTGCACCGTGTACGGATAAAATTCTCAGTGCTGCCTGTGTCAAACAGGCAGCTTGTCCTGCGCCCCTCCACCAAGATGTCCATCATTGACCTTGCGAGCTGGTGGGGAGCGCTTTGTTCGAGGGTCACGGAGGCCAGGGTTGAGTCGCTGTCTTGGTCTGGCGCAGTGGGGTGCCCCGTGAGAACCCGTTGGTCGTAGGCAGTGGGAGGTGGTGCCGACCAAGATGGCCGCCCCCATGTCTCGCACATGGTGGCAGCGTGCAGAGAAGATGGCGGCAGGCAAGATGGCGACCCCCATGTCTCGCATGCGGCGCTGCTTGATCCCGCTCGCGGCTTGGACTTACAGACCTTGGTGAAGTGGCCCTTCTTTCCGCAGCTGGAGCAGGTAGCTTCTCGGGCCAGGCAGCGTTTCGGGAGGGGCGGGGTGGTTTCGAGTCTGCAGAAGTAGCACTTCGCAGACTCGCGACTGGCAGCAGCCGAGTTTGATTCGCCGGCAGGTTGCAGGGTCTGCTGCACCTATGAGGCCATCGGGAGATCGCATGCCTGGAGAGCCTCAGAGTTGTGCAGAGCAGCCTCCAGCGTGTTGGCCAGCTCAGTCGCCGAACGTAAGGTAAGATCAGCTTTTTCCAGCAGCCGCTGGCGCACATACACTGACCTGGTCCCCGTGACAAAGGCGTCTCTCACTAGGAGCTCCGCATGCTGTTTTGTCATCAACCCCTGGCAGCCGCAGGTCAGCACGATCATCCGTAGTGCCCAGACAAACTCAGCACTCAATTCCCCGGGCCGCTGTTGCCATGTCGCTAAGTGATGCCGCGCGAAGACGGTGGTTATCGGCTGCAGGTATTGTCTTTTGAGGGCGCTCATCGCGCCGTCGTAGCTTGGCTGGTCTCTGATCATCGAGTAGACCCATGGACTGACCCTGGATAAGAGAACTCTGCGCTTCGTTGTAGACTCGGTCACTTCAATCTCCTCCAGGTATGATTCGAAGCAGGCCAGCCAGAGTTTGAAAGCATTTCCAGCTTCAGGTCGAGGTCTAACTTGTTGGGTCTCAGAACGTGTTCCATGCTTTAAAATTACTGCAAATAAAGTTGATGCACCATCAATAACTCCAAAAGACTGGAAGTAGAGTAAGTACTGAAAGGCTTTTATTTGCAGTAAAATGTGACCTCCAGCATGCTGAGTGTCTGCCTTGGACTGAGAGGAGGAGCAGTGGCAAAATCGCCTTTATTCAGAGGTCTGTGGGAGGAGCCACAGGGGCAGTCATCAGAAGGGTGTGTCCAGACAGGTAACCCAGTTACAACATATAAATATGGTTTACCACAGGGACACCAATAGTTTTGAGTGGGAAAAGAAGCTAATAAAACCCTCCCAACCATTGAGCACATCTACATGAAATGTTTCCGTAGGAAAATAGCATCCATCATCAAAGATCCTCACCACCCAGGCCGTGCTCTTTTCTCACTGTTGCCATCAGGTAGAAGGTACAAAAGCCTCAGGACTCACACCTCCAGGTTCAAGAAGAGCTACTCCCCTTCAGCCATCAGGCTCTTGGACAAAAGAGAATAGCTATATCCATTCAAGGACCCTTTTATCTTGTTAATCCATGCTCATTATTTATTGCTATTTATTTATATCTACATTTGTACAGTTTGTTGTCCATTGGTCCTGTTTACAGTTACCGTTCTATAGATTTGCTAAGTATGCCCACAGAAAAAGAATCTCAGGGTTGTATGTAATATGTATGTACTCTGATAATATATTTTATTTTGACTTTGACTTTTGACTAAAGATTGGAAATCAGAGCTCTTGAGACTAGTGCCTTAACTAGTGTTCTCTCCAGATGTTCCATAACTTGTTGAGTATTTCTGACCTTACTATTTTATTTGAGATTATGAATTTGTACGAAACTTTAACTATGGCCCATTAGTGAAGTTTTCAGGTCTGCATAAGAAGAATTTAAAAGAAAACATATGATTACATTGATAAATTTTTGCTTCATTAAGTGCTTTTCATTATTATGAGAAGCTTAAGGGTTATTTTCCAGATATCTCAAAAAATTATGAAAAGAAATGTTATTGCTTTCATAACAAAATGGTAAATTAAAGAGGCTGGTTACAAAATAGCCTTTTTGTCATAATTGTTCTTGAAGAAAAGGTCATCTGATATGTCTAAGCAAAGGAATTAGGCGGTTTCTTTAATAAATTTCACAACACAACTAATTGTGCAGAATTTTATTTACAGAATAAATTTTTCATGAGAGGAAGAAATAAGAATACTTACGGATTGAATGGACTTTTCTTGCCTCATACTATTTTATGAGGCCCTGGCTATGATGATATACTGTATGCTTTTCCATCCTTGATAATTTCAAGACAACATTTTAAAAAAGATTGGCATGCTTGGGCTTCAAAATATTATGGGACAACATCAAAAGATTATTGCTAGTAAGCTGATAATTGCAACATATAATAAAAACATATTTATTAATGAGGTTTCAATTGTTCAAAGGATTTAGTACATTCCCATCACTTAATATGAAACATCATATGCTTCCCATAATCATGCAAATTAGTTTATGAAAATAATACTGCAGGGAAATATTCGCATAGGGTTAAATTGTAATTGCTTCGTGAACCATTAAATGATTCTGCATCAGTATAAAATTCTTTGAAGTAAACGTTGTTATCTTTAAAGAATCCTTTTGTTTGTTATTTGAATATTATATAAACCCATTAAAGTATCTTGAACAGCACTTGCCAATCTTTCTTTATTCACAATATTACCCGACAATGACAGGTGATCATTCAAACAAATTCAACAAACTTGTGCCTTGATAGGTATTTGTTGAAATTTGGAATCTACTACACTGGCACCCATCTGAGATACAGTAATCTGGGCCTTTCAAATTTGTTAAGGAGAGGGGAAAAAAGTCCAACAGGCCCAAGCTAGGACTCCAAAGATTAGCCAGAAATTAGAATAGTGAATCCAGCAGCTTCGTACTATTACCCACAACACCATTGTCATGGAACAGAAAAACACTAGCTATTATCCAAGTGTTTCACGTACACAAACTGCAGCACAATTCCAGATAACATTCAATCACTTGGCTCTCCGTTCCCAGCACAGAAATGGAGGATGTTCTGGACAATACGTAGCAACAGCCTGCTCACTGATGGACAGTTTACTGAAGGACCACTGATTCTTGATCCCATGAGTCATGAACCAAGCATGAGGAACAAAAAGGCTGAATTATAGAAGTGAAGTGAGTATGGCTGCCTATCATGCCATTCTGCATTTTATTTAAGGGACTTTGCAAGGGAGAAAATTCCTGTTAGTTTAGGTGCACCATCTTACATGGAAATATTATTATTCTTTCTTTGCTGTTGGAGCAGAGTCCTGAAACTCCCTATGCAGCAGCTGTTGATGCTAAGTCAGCTTTCTTAGTCACATTGAGGCTTGGAGAACCATGATCATAGATAGATAGATATACTTTATTGATCCCGAGGGAAATTGGGTTTCGTTACAGCCGCACCAACCAAGAATAGAGCGTGAGTATAGCAATACAAAACCCACAAACAATCAAACAACCAAAAGCAAACTATGCCAGATGGAAAATAAGTCCAGGACCAGTCTATTGGTCTATTGGCTCAGGGTGTCTGACCCTCCACGGAAGGAGCTGCAAGTTCGATGGCCACAGGCAGGAACGACCTCCTGTGCCGCCCAGTGTTGTACCTCAGTGGAATGTGGCCGAAGTCCAACAGTAAAAAGTTCAATATCAGTCTACAAACACGTTCCCCGATCGTAATATGACCCGGATTGCACCATCCATTGTTAATCAGAACAGTAAGCACCCAACTCCTTTACGCTTACTGCTCTCAGTGAACTTCCGGTCTGCCGGAACGGTCTGGAAGCCGTCCATGGAAAAGTTTTGATCGGGTATGTCCTCGTGCAGCCCCGTTCCAGTGAAACACATAACACTGCACTCCCAAAATGTTCTCTGATGCCTGGCTAGCACCGAGAACTCGTCCATTTTATTACGCACCGAACTCCTCTTCTCCATAAGCCTCTGTTGTCTCAACCCGGACCTCTTTCCTTGCTTTTGTGATCCCTCCCTGCATCCTCTATATGTTTTCCTCCGGATTTCAGGCCGCTCTGTTCGCTAAACCAGCCGGCATTAGCACAAACAGCTGGTCCCTGGAATAAACAATGCGACCTTGCTTCTGTCCCGCGTGCCGGGATGTTAACTATTTCCAGCGCTAAAAAATCAAATAAAACTCTCTCTACCAGCATGTTAGAGAGGGTGCAGCTTCGATGTGTGACCGTGAAAAAAAAATACAAAAAGTAACGTAAGTTAAAAAGTAAGAAGAAGGAAGTAAGGATACTGATCGGAACTGCTGTACCAGGCTGCATGCACGACCGGCGCATGTGCACTTGATCAGTTGATTGACTTAATGTACACATGAGCCAGGATCTAATTAATGCAGGGCAGTCTTGAACGGTAGATTCCTAAATAATGGAGGTGGAATTGAATGATATCTACATGTGGAAATATTGCCATAGGACATCATAGAAAAAGAGAGACAAAGAAAGGCCCTGGGGTTGTTTGGATTCTGGAAGAAGCAGCTTAAAGATGGCGGAAGAGAAGGCAATGCCGAAGATTCACTAGCTGTTACTGAATACATTGTTATGGATTATATGAGACCATATTCAGGAACTTTCTTGGACCCTTGCTATTTGTGATTTTTATGAATGACTTGGATGGGGATGTGGAAGTATGGGTTAGTAAATAAGCAGATGACCTGAAGGTTTTTCGAGTTGTGGATTGTGTAGAAAGTTGCTTTAGGTTCCAACTGGGCATTGATAGGATGCAGAACTGGGCTGAGAAGTGAGAGATGAAATTCAACCTGGAAAAGAGTGAAGTAATACACTTTGGAAGACCAAACTTGAAGGTCAGAGTACAAGGCTGATGGCAGAATTCTTGGCAGTGTGGAGAACTAAAGGGATTTTTGTGTCTTTGTTCATAGATTCTGCAAAGTTGTTATGCTAGTTGATAGGGTGGTTAAGAAAGTGAATGGTGTGTTGACCTTCATTAATCGGGAGATTGAGTTCAAGAGCTAGAAGGTAATGTTGCAGCTCTATAAAACTCTGGCTATATTTAGAATATTGCATTCATTTCTGGTTGCTTTATTATAGATGCGGATGTGGATGTGGATGTGGATGCTTTAGAGAGGGTGCAGAGGAAATTTACCATGATGCTGTCTAGATTAGATTGTATATCTAATAAGGAAAGGCTAAGCAAGCTAGGGTTTTTCTCTTTGGAACAAAGGAAAATGAGTGGTGACTTGATTGAATGTGTAAGATCATAAGAGGCATAAATCGAGTGGGCAGCCAACGCTTTTCCCAGGTTGTAAATAGCTCATATGGGAGGTCACTCAAAGTTGGTATTTGAATAATGGGTGATTTCTTAAAAGTTGGTGTGCAACAGGAGAACAACAAAATCTGATCTACCTGAGCAAGAACTTGGTAGAGCTTTTATATTCCCAGTTGGCGAAATTACCAGTAAAACTTCAATTTGATAACAGTGGCTACTGAAAGAATAAGTAGCAATCTGGGTCCTGAATACAAAATATAATGATTATCCACAGGCCTAGCATCAATTTCAATTTTCTATTACGACAATAATTGCACTCTGTAACACAGCTAGTGAAATTTCAGAAACCTGAGTGTCATCACAACTGCATTCCATATCTCTACTTTTGTCTCGGGTTCCCTGTTATCTCATTAGCTCAACCCGTATCTTTATTTACTCAATTATTAGCCTTCACTGTTCTTTTCCTAACAACAAGGTGATTGGAGAAAAGTATAGGGGATGTTAGGGGTAGATTTTTGCACAGAGACTGGAAGATGTATGGAACATGCTGCTAGGGGTGGTGGTAGAGGCAGGTACATTAGGGACATTTAAGAGCTCTTAGATCCTCCATTATATCCTGTTTAAGTTTAGAGAAAATAAGAAGTCGGACATTTGATACATCCTTTAAATTTGAGTAAATATGGTGACCTTTTATTTTATATTTTCATTTGACTTGATTTATTATTCTTCCAATTGTTTCATTTTTTCAAAGTTTTAGATCTGATCAGTAAGTCTTTCCTTTTTTCTTGGTTGTATCCTCTGAATGGACTGCCCAGTCCCCCCCCCCATTTTTTTTCTTTTTTATCTAGTGCAGTGTTTTTCTTCTTTATTTTAAATTTAAAGTTTTTTTCTCTCCTTATGAATTGATAAGAAGAGAATTAGCTGTCCTTTTTTATTATATATTGCATATTTTCTTATTACTATGTATGATTATGATAATATCTATTTTATCTTTTGTTTACATTATGACTGATATATATTTGAGATAATTTTCCCCTTGTCTGTATATATGTTTTCTCTGAATCAATAAAAAGATTAATAAAGAAAGAAAGAAAAAGACTCTTAGAAAGGCATGTGAATGAAAGGAAAATGGAGAGTTTTGCAGGAGGGAAGTGTTGGATTGACCATGGAGATTCATCTTTAGTTTAAAAGATCAGCATGACATCGTAGGCTGAAGGCCTGCACTGTGCTGTGCAGTTGTACGTTCTATGTTTGACAATGAAAGCTGGAAGGGTATGATATTGTTATCTGTGTAAGTGGATGCATAGTGGGCAGTAAGGACTTGATAAAATTAATGGCAAAGAATATTTTGTGATTTCATAAGACCTATCTTTCTACTGCAGAAACCAGATTGTAAGATTCAAACATAGAAAAGTGGTAACAGGTTTTCAAAGTTTAAAAAATCCAGACATTTGGGGGCAAGTTGAGACTAGAGATGGCATAAACAAGGGAAAATCTGCAGATGCTGGAAATCCAAGCAACGCACACAAAATGCTGAAGGAACTCAGCAGGCCAGGCAGCATCCTGCCGAAGGGTTTTGGCCTGACACATCGACTGTACTTTTTTCCATAGATACTGTCTGGCCTGCTGAGTTCCTCCAGCATTTTGTGTGTGTTGCTAGAGATGGCACAGCTGTTTGAAAGGCAAAAAAAGGTAATGGTGGAGTTTTTGAGGAGGTTGCTGATGACGGTTTTGTAAAGCAAAGATGTAGTGTGAACACATAAAACTGTACTACACAGGAACAGGCCATTCGGTCCACAATGTTGTGCTGACCTAGCTAAAAAGCAAATCAAAAACATCCAAACTCTAATCCCTCCTACTTATACAATGTTGATGGCCCTTGAACCTAGCCCCTCTCATCTTCAATGCGTGCCCTTTGGGATTAGACATTTATGCATGAAGAGATAATGGTTTAGAATATAAAATAATATTGAGGCCTAGAGAGAAGTTGGATAGTTTAGTGATAATCCAGTCAATGGAGAAATTAGGAAGGATAGCCAGGTATTTCACATCTCTTTTTGTTGACTATTCTGCCAAATATGATGCACTTTTGTTGCCAAAGTCAGTTTTTTTTATAAGAAGTTAATTTATAACAATGGTTGAATCAAAATCAATATCTATTTACATAATGTATGTAATTGCCTCTTTTTTTAATTCAATTAAATATACTGCCATCTCCCAAAATTAGTGAGCTGTTTTGATCAAAATTCTTCCAACAAGCTTGCTGAGCACTCGCTGAGTGTATGAATTAAAATATGAGCAGGGCCTTTCTCAATTTTTCAGTGGACTTGAAATACTGCAGTTTATTAGGCACTTGGCAAAGGCCTCTAAAAAGAAGTGAGGTTTAAGCGGAGTGGCCATTGTTGCAGCGGTCAGGTGTTAGAGTGGGGAGGAGAAGCAGAGGGTAAGGTAACTTTCTAGTAAGTTTCTCATTCTTTTTCTCTGTTAGTGCTGTGACAAGAATACACATAGATTAAGATGTAGCTGTCCTGTGCTGGCACCAGTGAGATCAACAGTTGGTCTGCCACCTGCTTCAGGAGAGAGAGAGATAAGGAAAACAATGGAGCAGCATTTGGAGATGTGTAATGAAGGGACGGGAGAGAGAGTAACAGAAGGAGAGAACTGTCAAGATCGGCTCCCCCTTTGAACCCTGAACTGTTTGAAGTGATGGACAGGTGATACCCCAGCAGGGGGATAAAAAGGGACAGGTTCGCTAAGGCAAGACACACACGACACCCGAGGTAATGAGACCCTGGAGGCGGTGCGTCTCTCACAAGTCCGTGGGAAGTTTTGGAAGGCCAGTTGCGGGACCAGGCCATAGACGCACAGGGTGGAAAGGCACGATCGGCGGGAACCTGGTGTGTGTCCACCCTTGCCTGGGTGCCGGGTTCACCGCAGGGAAACGATCGTATCTGGAAACGGAGGGGGTCACGGTCGGTGACCTCAGATGACATCACAAAGGACTCGCCTGAAAGCTGACTGCGACGGTCTGTGTGGAAGCTGTGTTGAATATTCATTCATTTTGCTCTCTCTCTCCTTCCCCCCCACTGTCCATCGCCACGGCAATGATTACTGCGAACTGAACTGAACTAAATTGAACTGAACTTTGCGTCACTTTGAAACTGATCATTTACCCCTAGACAACGATAGAGCTTGATTGATCCTGTTATCTTAATTCTGTGTACATGTGTGTTTATCATTGCTGAACTGTTGCATTTATTATCCTTTTGATTAGAGTACTGTGTTGCTTGTTCCTTTAATAAAACTTAGTTCTAGTAATCCAGACTCCAACTGAGTGATCCATTTCTGCTGGTTTTGGCAACCCAGTTACGGGATACGTAACATAAGTGGGGTTCTCGTCCGCGATTTTGAACGCTACATTTGGGACGGAATAAATTGATTGGGTCAAAATTCCCGAAAGAAAGAAAAGACAATCAGCAGAAATGGAGGCTGAGGAAATTATAAAGGCACTGACTTTGGAGGCATTAGAGGATGCCAGGAAATCGGAATTGGTAGCTGTGGCCAAACGGTTGAATCTTGCTAAGGGGAAGTCGACAATGAGGAAAGAGGAGATACACAGAGCTATCGTAGAACACTATGTATCTAAAGGTGTGTTTCCCCAAGGCGAGCTGGGGGTGGTGTCTATTGAAAAACCTGCCGGAGACGCGGTACAGGTGCAGCTTGAAAAACTGAGACTCGAGCACGAGTTCCGGGTATGGCAGTTGGAGCGAGAAGAGAAAGAGAGGGACAGACATTTGGAGCGAGAAGAGAAGGAGAGAGAGTTAGAAAGGCAAGAGAGAGAGTTAGAAAGGCAAGAGAAAGAGAGAGAGTTAGAAAGGCAAGAGAAAGAGAAAGAGTCAGAAAGGCAGGAGAGAGAGAGGGAGAGAGAGAGACAGTGGGAGCGAGAGAAGAAACAGAGGGAAAGGGAATTCGAGCTGGAGAAGTTAAGGATAAGGGCAGAGCAGGGGCCCATGCCAAACCAAGGTGGAGGGTTCCGGGCGACCCAGGAGGTTAGGCTGGTTCCCCCATTTGACGATACCGACGTGGATCGGTACTTTCTGCATTTCGAAAAAGTTGCCACAAGTCAGGACTGGCCGAGGGATAAGTGGGCTGTTTTGCTTCAGAGTGTACTGAAAGGGAAAGCCCAACAAGCTTACTCAGCTTTGTCCACGGAAGATGCCCAGAGGTACGAGGTGGTGAAAGAGGCCATCCTCAGGATTTATGAGTTGGTCCCGGATGCATACCGGCAGAGGTTCCGGAATGCGAGGAAGCAGTGGGACCGCACGTATTTAGAGTTTGCCCGTGAGATGCAGACATATTGTGAGCGTTGGTGCGCCTCGAAGGGGGTAGAGGGGGATTATGACAGACTGCTACAGCTGATCCTGATTGAGCAGTCTAAAGGTTGTGTCCCTGAGGGTATGAGACCCTACCTAGATGAGAAAGAGACAGCCACGTTAGCCGCAACTGCTAAGTTAGCGGATGAGTATGCGTTGACGCATAAAATGAAGTTTGCCCCGAGTAAAGGCTACCAGAAGGATCGTCAGAACGGCGGGGAGAGTCCGCCAGAAAAGTCAGTAAGTAAGCCGGGGACTCGTGAGAAGGATAAGGTAGACCGGGAGCAGTCTGGTAGGAAGTCTCCTGGGGTCATCTGTTATAATTGTGGGAAAGTTGGACACTTTGCGTCCAGGTGCTTTGCCCCAAAGAAGGAGACGGGAAAAGGAAAAACAGCGATTTTGACTGGCTGTATCGAGCTGGTAAACGAACCGCTAGGACAGGACAGGTCTGCCAAAGTTCAGGAAGGGCACGAGAAGTTTATCTCGGCCGGATTGGTGTCAGTGAATGAGGGGTTAAAACCAGTTCCAGTTCAGATCTGGAGAGACACAGGAGCATGTCAGTCACTAATACTGAAGAGTGTATTAGAGTTTAGCTCAGAGACCCATACTGGGGAGGTCAAGGTCAAAGGTATTGGGGAAGGGACAGAGGCCATCCCTTTGCACCAGATACACTTACAAAGCAACCTGGTCTCTGGACTAGTCACGATTGGGGTGAGGCCCGAATTATCGATGAAAGGCGTAGAAGTCTTGCTTGGTAATGACCTCGCCGGGGGAATCGTGTTCCCAGCCGTGAGATTGACAGGTCAGCCTGCCAGCATTGAGGCCCCGCCCATGGACTCACAGGTTCATCACGGGACTGCGGTAGTAAATTTAGCTGAGACGTTTCTGCCAGCCTTGTACGAGAAGGGGGTAGAAAGTGAAAAGAAGGAGTGTAGTGAAACAAGAGGTAGTGAGGGAGCTGAGACAGACGTAGCATTAGCCAGGAAAGAATTTGTGCAGGCGCAGGAGCGAGACGAGGGGCTGATGGTTTTGGCAGAGACAGCTCTCTCTGACACAGAATTACCAAGGGAACTAGTAGGCTATTGTGTGGAGGAGGAAGTGCTAAGGAAGAAAGGGAGACCAAGTACCGTACCCACAGATGCGGAATGGGAGGTGGTGCAAAAGAGTTATGGGGATGAGGTTTTTAACCTGGCCCACAAGGTACCCCCCGGTGGACATTTTGAGGTGCTGGAGGAAACAGTTGGTAGAATCATGAAAGAGGTTTACCGGCTGCCCAGGAGGAAGGATATTATTGATTATGGCCGACGCGAACTGAGACGGTCACAGGCTTTTGATATGCTAACAAACCTAGCCGGTATTAGCGCGGAAATCAATGAAGCTAGGGTGATAAGAGAAAAAAACCATTTTGAAAAGATGAGGATGGTATCGACCAGATGGGAGAAGGCTATTGTTTTGGCCAGGTCTGCTAATAAGGTCTCTCCCTTAATCCCTGAACAAAGCGACTCTTTAGGAGAAGTAATTAAACGACTCACACACGTGTGTTTGATTGTCCCGAGGCGATGCAAAGAACTGGGACGTTGGGTGGTGTCTGTGTCACTAGGTTAGCCTAGCGAGCACCATTCTATAGAATGAGTAATTCAGTGACTAAAGGGCTGACGAACACAGAGGTGTGTATTGGCGATGTAATACGGCTGTCTGAAGCCAGCTTGATAGTGAACCTTGAAAAAAATGAGTTCGGCCACACGAAGGTCACTTACCTGGGAATTGTGGTGACACAGGGGCAGCTGGCAGCGATGCAAGTTAAAGTGTGGGCTATCTCTGACATCCCAACCCCAACAGACAAGAGGGCCCTCAGAAGGCTCTTGGAGATGGTGGGGTACTGTAGGAAGTTTTGCAATAACTCTGCGGTTACTACCCCTCCCCCTCCTACTAAGCCCTTGCGAGAGAAAACTAAGTCGGAATGGGACGACCCTTGTTATTGTGGTCCAGGACGAAACCCAATGAGAGGTTACATTGATCGCAATTCATCAGTGTTTTTGGCCACTATGAAGTTTGCTAAGTTGGAGCCTGGTCTAAGGGATTATTAATAACACATATAAAAGGAACAGAAAATGTGATGGCTGACTGTCTGCCAGGTGTTGACAACTTCAAATTCACTGTATTAGCCAAATAGCTGATAAAGATGTGTATTTGTGTGTATCAAATAATGTATTCATGTTTGTAATTTTTACCCCGGTAAAAATCCTTAAAGGGGGGAAGTGTGACAAGAATACACATAGATTAAGATGTAGCTGTCCTGTGCTGGCACCAGTGGGATCAGCAGTTGGTCTGCCACCTGCTTCAGAAGAGAGAGAGATAAGGAAAACAATGGAGCAGCATTTGGAGATGTGTAATGAAGGGACGGGAGAGAGAGTAACAGAAGGAGAGCTGTCAAGAGCAGCTCACCCTTTGAACCCTGAACTGTTTGAAGTGATGGACAGGTGATACCCCAGCAGGGGGATAAAAAGGGACAGGTTCGCTAAGGCAAGACACACACGACACCTGAGGTAACGAGACCCTGGAAGCGATGCGTCTCTCACAAATCGGTGGGAAGTTTTGGAAGGCCGGTTGCAGGACCAGGCCATAGATGCACAGGGTGGAAAGGCACGATCGGCGGGAACCTGGTGTGTGTCCACCCTTGCCTGGGTGCCAGGTTCACCGCAGGGAAACGATAGTATCTGGAAACGGAGGGGGTCACGGTCGGTGACCTCAGATGACATCACAAAGGACTCGCCCAAAAGCTGACTGCGAAAGTCTGTGTGGAAGCTGTGTTGAATATTCATTCATTTTGCTCTCTCTCTCCTTCCCCCCACAGTCCATCGCCACGGTAACGATTACTGCGAACTGAACTGAACTAAATTGAACTGAACTTTGCGTCACTTTGAAACTGGTCATTTACCCCTAGACAACGGTAGAGCTTGATTGATCCTGTTATCTTAATTCTGTTTACATGTGTGTTTATCATTGTTGAACTATTGCATTTATTATCCTTTTGATTAGAGTACTGTGTTGCTTGTTCCTTTAATAAAACTTTCTTAGTTCTAGTAATCCAGACTCCAACTGAGTGATCCATTTCTGCTGGTTTTGGCAACCCAGTTACGGGGTACGTAACAGTGCCTAGCTAGTGTATTGAGAATGGTCCATGCTCAGTGGCGAGTTCTTCATGTCAAATGTGGGAATTCTGGAAGTTCTCCAGTCTTCCTGATAACGACACCTGTGTGAAGTGCACCCATATACAGACGTGCTGAGGAACTGGAGCTGTAGATGGATGACCTATGGCTCACTTGGGAGAAGAAGTTGCAGGAGGTAGGTAGCTGTGTGGCTGTCAGGATAGGAAAAGGGAGTAGGCAGACAGGACAGAATACCCCATGGTTGTTCCCCTCAATAATAAGTATACCACTTTGGCTACTGTTGGGGAGGTTGACAGACCAGGGGAAAGCTGCAATGACCAGGTTCTTGGCTCTGAATCTAGGTCTGTGGCTCAGAAGAGAATAGGCGAGAAGAGGAGTGCAGTTGTGATAGGGGATTCAATAGTTAAAGGAACAGACAGAAGATTCTGTGGACATGTAAGAGATGGGTGGACAGTATGTTGTCTCTGAGGTGCTAAGGTCAGGGTTAGGGTCCACCACACTCTTAAGGGGAGAGTGTGTCAAGGTACATATTGGTACTAATGACATAGATATGAAAAGAGATGTGGCTCTGAAGAGGGAATATAGGGAGCTAGATAGGAAGCTGAGAAACAGGACCTCAAGGGTAGTAATCTCTGGATTGATGATTTGGTAGATGAATGCATGGCTGAAGAATTGGGGCAGGGTTTCAGACATCCAGGTGATTGGGATCTCTCCAGGGAAATGTATGACATAAAAAAAAGATCAGGATATACCTGAACCTGAGGAGGACAAATATCCTTGTGAACTGATTTGCTTGAGCTGTTGTGAAGAGTTGAAACTAGTCTGGTAGGGGTATGGGAACCAGAAAAATGTTAGAGGATGGAGCAATTGACTTACAGGTAGATGCAGAGTGTAAGGAGATGGTGAGGAAGTAAAGGCAGTTGCTGTCAGTGGGATGAAGCACGTCTATTTTAATGCAAGATGTATCAGGAACAAGGGTAATGAACTTAGAGCATGGACCTATGACTGGGTGGCCAGTACAGAAACTTAGTCATCACAAAGTCAGGAATGGCTGCTGAATATTCTGGGGTTTATATTTTTCAAAAGACAGGGAGGGAAGTAAAAGAAGTGGGGAAGGGGTATTGCTTATCAGGGATAGCATCACAGCTGCAGAAAGGGAGAATGTTACGGAGGGATTGCGTACTGACTCAGTGTGAGTGGACAGTAGCAGGAAGGAACATTCACTCTATCAGGAGTAATACCACCCCCCCCACCCCACATGTTTAGGGAGCACTTGCATGGGCTTCAGGATAGGTTTTTCCCACTGAGGCAAAGAAAGGATGGTGGGGTGAAGGAACCATGGTTGAAAAGAGATGTGAGTCATCCAGACAAGAGAAAGAAAGGAGCTTACTTAACACTTAGGAAGCAGAGATCAGCCAGGGCTCCAGAGCGTTACAAGGTGGTCAGGAAGGAGCTGAAGAGTGGACTCAGGAGATCTAGAAGGAGGCATGAGAAGACCTTGCCAAGTAGGAATAAGAAAGCCCCAAGGCTTTGTACACATATGAGTTAAAATAACTGGAGTAATGGTAGGGCTGATCAGGGATAGAAGAGAAAGCATGTCCTTGGGGTTAATGGAGGTAGAGGAGGTCTTAACGAATATTTTGCTTCAGTATTCATCAATGAGAGGGACCTTGATGAATGTAAGAACAGCATAAAACTGACTAATATGCTGGCACATGTCAATGTTAAGAAATAGGATGTGCTGGAATTTTTATAAAACATTTGGATAGAAATGTCCTTGGGACCAGGCAGGATATACCCCAGTCACTACAGAAAGCAAGAGAAAAAATTGTTGCATCTTTGATGATCTTGATGTCCCTACTGGGTACAGGAGTAGTGCCAGATGACTGGAATGTGGCAAATATTATTCAAAGAAGGGAGTAGGGATAACACAGGGAATTATAGACCAGTGCGTCTTACTTCAGTGGTGGGAAAATTATAGGGGAAGGTTCTTAGAGACTGGATTTATGAGCATTTGGAGAAGCATAGTGTCATTAGGGATAGTCAGCATGGCTTTGTGAGTGGCAGGCATTACCTCACAAGCCTGACTGGGTGCTTTGAGGATGTGACAAAGCAATACTAATGAAGATAGAGCAGTGGGTATGGTGTATATGGATTTCAGTAAGGCATTTGATAAGGGCCCCTTTGGTAGGCTCATTCAGAAAGTCAGGAGGCATGGGATCCAGGGTAACTTAGGTGTATCAATTCAGAATTGGCTCGCTCATTGAAGGTAGGGAATGGTTCTAGGTGGAGCGTATTCTGCCTGAAGTTAGGTGACCAATGGTGTCCCACCAGGATTTATTCTTGGAAACCTGATTTCTGTGATTTTTATAAATGAAGTCCAACGGTGGGCTACACACATCAAAGTTGCTGGTGAATGCAGCAGGCCAGGCAGCATCTCTAGGAAGAGGTGCAGTCGACATTTCAGGCCGAGACCCTTCGTCAGGACTCCTGACGAAGGGTCTCGGCCTGAAACTTCGACTGCACCTCTTCCTACAGATGCTGCCTGGCCTGCTGCGTTCACCAGCAACTTTGATGTGTGTTGCTTGAATTTCCAGCATCTGCAGAATTCCTGTTGTTTCCAACGGTGGGCTGGTAGGTTTGCAGATGACATGAAGATTGATGGAGTTATGGATAGTGGAGAAGGTTGTAATAGGTTACAATAAGACATTGACAGGATCAGAGCTGGGTTGAAAAGTGGCAGAAGGAGTTCGACCTGGAAAAGTGTGAAATGATTGACTTTGGAAGGTCGAATTTGAAATCAGAGTTAAGCAGAATTCTGAGCAGTGTGGAGGAACAGAAATCAGAGCACAGCAGGGTTCAGAGCAGCATAGAGGAACAGAAGGATCTTGGGGTCCACGTCCATAGATTCCTCAAAGTAGCCACACATTTTGATGGAAATGTTAAGAAGGCATATAACGTGTTGAACTTCATTAAACAGGGGATTTGAGTTTGAAATGCAAAGTAATGTTGCAGCTCTGTAAAAACCTGAATAGACCACACTTGGAATATTGTGTTTTGTTCTGATTGCCTCATTATAGGAAGTATGTAAATGCTTCAGGGAGGGTGCTGAGGAGATTTACCAGGGTGTTGCCTGGAGTGGAGAGCACGTCTTAAGAGGATAAGTTAAGAGAACTAGGGTTTTTCTCTCTTCGGCAAAGGAGTATTAGAAACAACTTGGTAGAGATCAACAAAATGATAATAGGCGCAGATCAAGTGGATAGCCACTGACTTTTTCTCAAGGCAGAAGTGGCTAATACCAGGGGGCATAATTTAAGGTGACCAGAGAAAACTATGGGGGATTATCAGAGATGAGTGTTTTACACAGAGAATGGTTGGGCTATGGAATGCCCTGCCAGGGGTGGTGGTAGAGCAGATATATTAGGGACATTCATGAAACCCTTAGAAAGATGATAGAAAAATTGAGGGCTGTGTTGGAGGGAAGGGTTAGATTGTTATTAAAGTAGGTTTAACTGTGAGCACAACATTGTGAGCTGAAGGTCCTATAGTATGCTCTCATGCTTTTTGCTCTATGCAGTAATATTAAGTTCAGATCCTGAATTGAGAGCAGACTGCAAATTTTGAAGATCTCCAACGAATATTTCTATTACCTTAAGGATGTCTGTGAAGTCTAGTATGCACTTCTTTGTTGTGCAAAAAATAAACCCGAGAAATATATCAGCGGATCATTATTTACTATTAATTAGATATTTTTAATCAAATTATTTTATAATTGGTTTCCTTTAATTTTGTTTTACTGCTTTGGGAGCAGTCTACTGCATCAATAATGAATTTCCTTGATACTGGAGTATAGAAACATAGAAACAGAAAACCTACAGCACGGTATAGGACCTTTAGCCCACAAAGCTGTGCCGAACATGTCCTTACCTTAAAAATTACCTAGGGTTACCCATAGCCCTCTATTTTTCTGAGATCCATGTACCTGTCCAGGAGTCTCTTAAAAGACCCTATCGTATCCAACTCCACCACCATCGCCAGCAGCCCATTCCACGCACTCACCACTCTCTGTGTAAAAAACTTACCCCTGACATCTGCTCTGTACCTACTTCTAAGCACCTTAAAACTGTGCCTTCTCATACTAACCATTTCAGCCCTGAGAAAAAACCTCTGACTATTCACACGATCAATGCCTGTCATCATCTTATACACCTCTATCAAGTCACCTCTCATCCTCCGTCGCTCCAAGGGAAAAAGGCCAAGTTGACTCATAAGGCATGCTCCCCAATCCAGGTAACATCCTTGTAAATCTCCTCTGCACCCTTTCTATGGTTTCCACATCCTTCTTGTAGTGAGACGACTAGAACTGAACACAGTACTCCAAGTGGGGTCTGACCAGGGTCCTATATAGCTGCAACATTACTTCTCGGCTCCTAAACTCAATCCCACGATTGATGAAAGCCAATGTACCATATACCTTCTTAACCAGAGAGTCAATCTGTGCAACAGCTTTGAGTGTCCTATGGACTCAGAACCCAAGATCCCTCTGATCCTCCACACTGCTAGGAGTCATACCATTAATACTATATTCGAGCATAGAACATAGAATAATACAGCACAGTACAGGCTCTTCGGCCTACAATGTTGTGCGGACTCTTAAACCCAACCTCCCATATAACCCTTCACCTTAAATTCCTCCATATATCCGTCTAGCAGTCTCTTAAATTTCACTAGTGTATCTGCCTCCACTACTGACTCAGGCAGTGCATTCCACGCACCAACTACTCTCTGAGTAAAAAACCTTCCTCTAATATCCCCCTTGAACTTCCCACCCATTACCTCAAAGCCATGTCCTCTTGTACTGAGCAGTGGTGCCCTGGGGAAGAGGCACTGGCTGTCCACCCTATCTATTTCTCTTAATATCTTGTATACATCTATCATGTCTCCTCTCATCCTGCTTCTCTCCAAAGAGTAAAGCCCTAGCTCCCTTAATCTCTGATCATAATGCATACGCTCTAAACCAGGCAGCATCCTGGTAAATCTTCTCTGTACCCTTTCCAATGCTTCCACATCCTTCCTATAGTGAGGCGACCAGAACTGGACACAGTACTCCAATTTGGCCCAACCAGAGTTTCATAGAGCTGCATCATTACCTCGCGACTCTTAAACTCTATCCCTCGACTTATGAAAGCTAACACCCCATAAGCTTTTTTAACTACCCTATCTACCTGTGAGGCAACTTTCAGGGATCTGTGGACATGTACGCCCAGATCCCTCTGCTCCTCCACACTAGCAAGTATCCTGCCATTTACTTTGTACTCTGCCTTGGAGTTTGTCCTTCCAAAGTGTACCATCTCACACTTCTCAGCCTACTTCTGCATCCTATCAATGTCTCTCTGCAATCTTCAACAATCCTCTACACTATCCACAACACCACCAACCTTTGTGTCATCTGCAAACTTGCCAACCCACCCTTCTACCCCCACATCCAGGTCGTTAATAAAAATCACGAAAAGTAGAGGTCCCAGAACTGATCCTTGTGGGACACCACTAGTCACAATCCTCCAATCCGAATGTACTCCCTCCACCACCACCCTCTGCCTTCTGCAGGCAAGCCAATTCTGAATCCACCTGGCCAAACTTCCCTGGATCCCCTGCCTTTTGACTTTCTGAATAAGCCTACAGTGTGGAACCTTGTCAAATGCCTTACTAAAATCCATGTAGATCACATCCACTGCACTATCCTCATCTATATGCCTGGTCACCTCCTCAAAGAACTCCATCAGGCTTGCTAGACACAATCTGCCCTTCACAAAGCCATGCTGACTGTCCCTGATCAGACCATGATTCTCTAAATACCTATAGATCCTATCTCTAAGAATAATTTCCAACAGCTTTCTCACCACAGACATAAGGTTCACTGGTCTATAATTACCCAGACTATCCCTACTAGCTTTTTTGAAGAAGGGGACAACATTCGCCTCCCTCCAATCCTCTGGTACCATCCCCATGGACAATGAGGATATGAAGATCCTAGCCAGAGGCTCAGCAATCTCTTCCCTCGCCTCGTGGAGCAGCCTGGGAATATTCCATCAGACCCCGGGGACTTATCCATCTTAATGTATGTTAATAACTCCAACACCTCCTCTCCCTTAATATCAACATGCTCCAGAACATCAACCTTATTCATATTGTTCTCACCTTCATCAAGTTCCCTCTCATTGGTGAATACCGAAGAGAAGTACTCACTGAGGACCTTGCTCACTTCCACAGCCTCCAGACACATCTTCCCACCCTTATCTCTAATTGGTCCTACCTTCACTCCTGTCATCATTTTGTTCCTCACATAATTGAAGAATGCCTTGGGGTTTTCCTTTACCCTGCTCGCCAAGGTCTTCTCATGCCCCCTTCTTGCTCTCTGATTCTGCCATTATATTTGACCTACCAAAATGAACCACCTCACATTTATCTGGGGTGAACTCCATTTGCCATTTCTCAGCCCAGTTTTGCATCCTATCCATGTCCCGCTGTAACCTCTGACAGCCCTCCTCACTATCCACAACACCTCCAAACTTTGTTTCATCAGCAGATTTACTAACCCATCCTCCACTTCCTCATCCAGGTCGTTAATAAAAATCACAAAGAGTTGGGGTCCCAGAACAGAACACTAAGGCACAGCACTGGTCACAGACCTCCATGTAGAATATGACCCGTCTACAACCACTCTTTGCCTTCTGTGGGCAAGCCATTTCTGGAACCACAAAGCAATGTTCCCTTGGATCCCATGCCTCCTCACTTTCTCAATAAGCCTTGCATGGGGTACCTTGTCAAATACCTTGCTGAAATCCATATACACTGCATCGACTGCTCTACTTTCATCAATGTGTTTAGTCATATCCTCAAAACATTCAATCAGGCTCGTAAGGCACGACCTGCCTTTGACAAAACCATGCTGACTATTCCTAATCATATTATGCCTCTCCAAATGTTTATAAATCCTGCCTCTCAGGATCTTCTCCATAAACTTACCAACCACTGAAGTAAGACTCACTGGTCTGTTATTTCCTGAGCTATCTCTAATCCCTTTCTTGAATAATGGAACAACATCCGCAACCCTCCAATCTCCGGAAACTCTCCCATCATCATTGATGATGCAAGGATCATTGCCAGAGGCTCAGCAATCTCCTCCCTTGCTTCCCACAGTAGCCTGGGGTACATCTTGTCTGGTCCCAGTGACTAATCCAACTTGATGCTTTCCAAAAGCTCCAGCACATCCTCTTTCTTAATATTTACATGCTCATAAGAATTTCCATTTTTGAAAGGAAATTCTATACACACAACCAAAGTGAAACTTGGCCTTTGAGCCTGTCTTTTCTTTAATACCAGTAATTGATTTACATATCCTATGAATGGTAACTTACTCATTTTACTAATATTTTTGCTGCACTAAATAGTACTGGGGTATTCACGACACTGACCCATTGAGCTGGAGGCAGGTCAGGATATACCTAGGCTCACAGCAATAGCTAATTTTAAAGGAGGCAAAATCAACTTTCAGGAGATTCTTTTAAAAGGTGGAAGAAACAGGATTTGATAGAAATTTCAGCAGCTTCTCCTATAACAACAGGATTAGCTTTCTCTGTAAATGCAATGCTTTCAGGTAGTTCCATTTAAATTATGCCCATAAAATCATTTACAGTAATATGGTCACAATGCATCTCAAGAGGTTAATCACTCTGCCATCTCAGCCCTAAATGGAAATAATGTCACTATATGCAACCAAGAAATAAAAACAAACATCATTGCTCAACATGGATTTGAATAAAAGGTTTATCCTAACCCTGTTTCTAATGGGCATGTTTTCCACGTTATCATTCTAATGTGATGGAACAAATCTAAGGCTATTCTTTAGGCAAACCAGATTCCTATGGGAATATATCTATGGTCCGTTGGTAGCATACTGAACAGAAAAGATAGTAAGTCTGAAAGGACTGTTTGTAATTATCAGTACCATGGATCAGTGGCAATTCTTGGATGATCTAGAGTTTGATATGTTGGCTCACCAAAATATGATTTCTAAAGTTTGGAGGTATTCCAGGACTTGGCTTTTCTCTGAAATGTGAAACTGAAATAAATCCAGAACTAATCGCCACAATATGCTTCTAAGAACCTTTGTATTTAAGCAAATGCTCTGCAGGCTAACCCTCAAGTTAAACTGGCACTGTTTAGAGAAAATAGTTGGCATGGTTGATCTTCATTGCAACCTAGTAAGACCAGTTTTTAATCTCCAAAGACCTGTTCAGAGAAAGAAGATAGGCAAATGAAAAATCCGACACAAACAAAAGGTGACAATGATAACAATACAAATACAAATAATGGAAAGTATTTCTTTTGCCCTTTAGTGCTAAGGTTCACAGGAGATTCAAATTTCCAAGTCGGTTTTCCATATCTTCTACTGTAACTTTACAATGTCCTGGCTATTCTAGAGAAAAGGTGCAAGCTATGGTTTGTACATTTTCCTAGAGTTACTGCCAAATCTCTGACAGTAATTAAAATGTACCACGGTAGAAATACCACGCAAAGGACCATAAAACAAGTTTCAATACCTCATACTTCCACCAGTGCTTTCCCCAGTATTTTGAAATTCATAAAAATCCATAAAAATGTATTCTGAATGGAGTCCAGCAGAGGGACAGAACTTCTGCTGATTTCCCAGCATGATAGCTGGGATATTTGCCCAAGGAGCGCATGCCAAGTTAGCTTGGTACAAGCCCAATAGCTTTTTTCAATGGAAAGAAAATAAAAACAACAAGACGGGTAAGTATAAGGTTATTTTCTTTTCTAATCTAATTGTTTTGATGTAAGTATATGTAGTTGTTTTTGTACATTTTAGCATTTTAATCTTGATTGAATGCATTAAATGTATTTTAAATTTTTAGCATTTTTCCTAAATGTATTAGAATGTTGAATATCAGTCAATGCCCTTTATAGCTTTAACTGCCACTCAGCCAATCCTTACATCATAACCTTAGTTTTCAGTCTTGTCCAAGCAGTGGAGGCAATAAGAAAGCAGTGCTGGAGAAAACCATCATCTTGCTTAACACTCGTCAACTTCCTGAATCTTTGAGCATAGCCTAAAGATAGACAGTTGTGTCATTGGAAACAAGTATTGCAGCCAACTTGAGGTACAAAAAAAGATAACTGAGGGTCAAAGGAATTTACAAATTTTGCTGCAGAGGACATAGTTTTCCAAGGCACTAAATCTAAAGTTGAAGGGTATATTCAACAAAAGGTTTGTGCATTGGAAAGCCTGGCATTCCAATGTGTAGGCCTTTGGTACCAACTTGGCAGGAGACTTTTGCAGGTTTTAAAACCTGTATTTTCCAGCATGAAGCTGGCAATAGTTTCAAAAGCGTAGTCATGGATGCAGCCATGGTATAGTAGCCAAACCTCCAGTAACAGTGCAATTAAGTCGTGATAAACCAACATTGGATTAAGTCTTGATTGAGCTTCTTATTCCAACATTCATTGAATAAACAAAGGGCTTTTAAATGATTTCTTTAAATAGGTTGTGACTGCACAAGTCAATAGGGTAGTGAGGAGGGGTATGGTACTATGTTGAATTGTCAGGAAGATATGTTGTAGCTTTCTAAAACTCTGGTTAGGCCATATCTGAAGTACTGCATTTTTTTCTTGTTGACTCATTACAGGAAGAATGTGGACAATTTGGAGAGACTGCAGGTGAGGTTTATTAGGATGTTGCCTAGGTGTAGAGTCTTCACTCAGTTCGGATATGGCCCAAGTGAGGAGTGAGAGACGCTGAAGGAGGTCGATAGTTCATAGACTTTAATGCGAACTGTGTTAAAGGGAAAGAAAACAATAAACGCTAGGCCAAACAGGACTGTTAACTAAAACTCTCAAATGGAAAATGAAGCATACACTGCGGCTGAAAAGACCAACTAAGAATAAAACGAATACTGCTAGTCTTCAGAGTCAGTTGACTTGACGGTCCAATTTCTCAGGCAAGGCGGAATGCAGGCAGCGAAGCGTTGCTGTGTCCAAGTCTCAACAAATACTACGACGGAATGAATGGAGTTAAATACCATTACAATGAAATGATAATTAGCTGATGAGCATATTCAGGAGCGCAATTGCCATATTTGCTGTGCTGCCACATCTGTGGTTGTGACAGGAGTATATGTCATATAGAGAAGTTTGACAAACTAGGATGTTTGCTCCGGAGTGGTTGAAGCTAAAGGGAGACCTCAGAAATTTATAAACTTCTGAGGCATAGATCGAATGGACAGCTAGTGCCCTTTTCGGGGTCAAAATGTTTAATATGTGTCGGCATGCATTTAAAGTGGGAAGGAAGATGAAATGCAGAATTTTTTTTAAGTGAGAGAGCGGTTGCCTAAAATGTGCTGCTCGAAGCAGTAGGGTGGAGATGGATATAATAGAGGTGATTAAGAGCCTCTTAGATATGCATATGGATGTGCAAAGAATGGAGGCATATGTACCATGTGCAGGCAGAAGGGATTCTGACCTGAGGAAGGCTATATGAGGAGCAAAAAAACAATTCAGACTGAAGTTAGAAATGGAATGGGATGCACGTCATCTCTGACAGGTTTGCAAGCCATTACTTCCTATAAGACAAAATCTAACATCATAAGTGGCTGCAATGCTTCACTTTCAGATGTGTTCAATGCCTTTTATGCATTATTTGAAAGGGAGGATATAACTATACCTTTGCTAATTCCTGCAGCAGCTGGTGGCCTTGTGACCTCTATCTTGGAGGATGACATCAGAACATCTTTCAAGGTGGTAATCCCTCACAAGGTATCAAACCCTGATGGAGCTCACAGGAAACCCATGCCAACTAATTGGCCAGAGATTTCAAGGACAATTTCAATCTCTCACTGCTGAATCAGTGGTCTCAACCTTCTTCAAAATGGCGATAAATGCACCAGAGTCCAAGAAGAGCACTGTGAACTGTCCCAATGACTATCTCCCACTTGTACTCAGATCTACTGAATCGAATTGAATTGACTTTATTACTTACTTCCTTCATATACACGAGGGGTAAAAATCTTTACGTTATGTCTCTTTCTAAACAAGCAATGTGCAATTTAGAGTAATTATAATAAATAGTATGTACAACAGGACAGTCAATATAACATAGAAACACAATTGTGTTAGCATGAATTAATTAGACTGATGGCCTGGTGGAAGAAGCTGTCCTGGCTTTTATGCTTCCCAATGGTAGCAGCTGGAACAGTTTGTGGTTGGGGTGACTTGGGTCCCCATTGATCTTTCGGGCCCCTTTTACACACCTGTCTTTGTAAATGTCATGAATAGTAGGAAGTTGCACTGAGCCGTCTGCACCACTCTCTGCAGAATTCTGCGATTGAGGAAAGTACAGTTCCCATACCAGGTAGTGATGTAGCCAGTCAGGGTACTCTCAATTATGCCCTTGTAGGAAGTTCCTAGGATTTTGGGGCCCATACCAAACTTCTTCAACCATCTGAGGAGAAAGTGGTGCTGTTGTGCCTTTTTCGCCACACAGCAGGTATGTACAGACCACGTGACATCCTTGGTGACGTTTATGCTGAGGAACTTAAAGCTGTTCACCTTTTGAACCCCAGATCCACTGATGTCAATAGGGGTTAACCTGTCTCCATTCCTCCTGTAGTCCACAACCAGCTCCTTTGGTTTTGCAACATTGACTGATGACGTTCTCTGAGAGGTTGGTCATGACCGGAATCAACTTCTGCCTGAGCACTGACCTGGACCCACTGCAATTTTCTTATTGCTGCAATAGGACTACAGCAGATGCAATCTCACTGGCACTCCGCTCAGTCTTGGACTACCTGGATAACGGCAATACTTTTGTCCGACTGCTGTTTATCGATTACAGCTCAATGTTCAACACCATCATACCCTCAGTATTATTCAACAAGCTCCAATACCTGGGCCTGTGTACCTTCCTCTACAACTGGTTCCTAACTTCCTCATCGAGAGACCACAGTCTGTGCTGATCAGAAATAACATCTCCCCCTCACTGACACTCAGCACTAGTGCACCTCAAGATTCATGCTTAACCCACTGCTCTACTCTCTCTAAACCCATGACTATGTAGGTAGGCACAGCTCAGAAGCCACCTATAAATTTGCCAGTGACACAAATATTGTTGGCAGAATTTCATATGGTGACAAGGATGCATACAGGAGTGCGATAGGTCAGCTGGTTGAGTGGAGTTGCAACAACAACCTTGCACTCTACATCAGTAAGACCAAAGAATTGACTGTTGACTTCAGGAAGGGGAAGGCAAAGGAACATGCAACAGTCTTCATCGAGGGAACGGGTGAGCAGTTTCAAGTCCCTGCATGTCAACATCTCTGAAGATCTATCCTGGGCCCAAAATATTGACATAATTACAAAGGAGGCACAACAGTGGCTATATTTCATCAGGAGTTAGAGGAGATTTGGTATGTTACCAAAAACTCTAGCAAATTTCTACTGATGTACACTGGAGAGGATTCTGACCGATTGCATTACCATCTGGTTTGGAAGGGCCAATGCACAGGATCAGAAAAAGCTGCAGAAAGTTGCATACATGCCCAGCTACATCATGGTTACTAGATTCCCCAGCATCGAGGACATCTTCAAAAGGTGATAACTCAAAAAGGCGATATCCCGTCATTAAGGACCCCCATCAGACAGAACATGCCTTCTTCTCATTGCTGCCATCAAGGAGGAGGTACAGGAGCCTGAAGACACACATTCAGTGTTTTCTGAACAGTTCTTTTCCCTCCACACGCATATTTCTGAATGAGCAATGAACTGAAGAACACTACCTCACTACTTATTCCCCTCTTTTTGCACTACTTATTTAATTTATTTGTTAATATATACTTACTGTAATTTATAGTATTTTTTATTATTATGCATTGCAGTGGACTGCTGCACAACAACAAATTTCATGACATACAAATGCCAGTATATTAAACCTGATTCTGATTCAAGAAGGCGGCATTCCTCATGAAATACCCTCACCAGCCAAGACATGCTCTCTTCTCTTTTCACCATCATGGAGGAGGTACGGAAGCTTGAGGACCCACACTCAATTATTCAGGAATGGCTTCTTCCCTTCCACTACCAGATTTCTGAACAGTCCACGAACACTGCCTTACTACTTTGCTCCCGCTTTGCGCTGTCCATCCGTCCAACAACTCGTGGTGTGTAAAAGTTGTTCTTGAGCTTGGCTGCATGTGATTTCAGGCTCTTTCTATCTTTCGTTCAGCAGGAGGGGCAAGGCAGAGAATGTCCAAGGTAGGCAGGGTCTTTGATTATGCTGACTGCTTCACTGAGGCAGCAAGAAGTATAGACAGAGTCTATGGAAGGGAGGCTCATTTCCCTGATGTGCTGAGCTGTGTCCACAACACTCTGCAGTTTCTTGCAGTCACAGTCTAAGCAATTGCTATACTAAGTTGTGATGCATCCAGATGAGATATTTCCTATGGTGCATCAATAACAATTGGCAAGGGTCAATGGGTACATGCAATATTTCTTTAGCGTCCAGAGGAAGTAAGAGCTGTTAGTGAGTTTTCTTGGCCACGATGTCTACATGGTTGGATCAGGGCAGGCTATTGGTGATGTTCTCTCCTAAGAACTTAAAGCTTTCAATCTCAACACAACTAATGTAGCCAGGAGCATATGTACCACTTACCTTCCTGAAGTCAATAACCGACTCTTTGGTTTTGCTGATATTGAATGAAATAGTGTTGTCTTGACACCACGTTGCTAATCTCTCTATCACCTCCCTGCATTCAACTCATTATTATTTGAGATACAGCCCACTTCGATGGTATAATCTACAAACTTGTAGATGAAGTTGGAACTCAGTGAAGAATATAGAGGGAAAAGAGTAGGAGGCTGAGAATGCAATCTTGTGGAGAACTGGTTTTGAGAATAATTGTGATGGAAGTATTGCTGCCTATCTTTACTGATTCTGGTATGTTGGTCAGGAAGTTAAGGATCCAGTTGTGGAGATATGCCAACTAGTGGAATGGTGCCGCAGCAACAACCTGGCACTCAACATCAGTAAGACGAAGGAGCTGATTGTGGACTTCAGGAAGGGTAAGATGAAGGATCACGTGCCAATCCTCATAGAAGGATCAGAAGTGGAGGGAGTGAGCAGCTTCAAACTCCTCGGTGTTAAGATCTCTGAGGATCTAACCTGGTCCCAACATATCGATGTAGTCATAAAGAAGGCAAGACAGCGGCTATACTTTATTAGGAGTTTGAAGAGATTTGGCATGTCAACAAACACACTCAAAAACTTCTGTAGTTGTACCATGGAAAGCATTCTGACAGGCTACATCACTGTCTGGTATGGAGGGCTACTGCACAGGACCGAAAGAAGCTGCAGAAGGTTGTATATCTAGTCAGCTCCATCTTGGGCACTAGCCTACAAAGTACCCAGGACATCTTTAGGAAGCGGTGTCTCAGAAAGGCAGCGTCCATTATTAAAGACCTCTAGCACCCAGGGCATGCCCTTTTCTCACTGTTACCATCAGGTAGGAGATAAAGAAGCCTTAAGCCACACACTCAGTGATTCAGGACCAGCTTCTTCCCCTCTGCCACCCAATTCCTGAATGGACATTGAAGCTTAGGGCACTACCTCACTTTTTTAATATACAGTATTTCTGTTTCTGCACATTTAAAAAAATCTATTCAATAAACGTAATTGATTTACTTGTTTATTTATTTTTATGTTTCTTTTTCCCTCTCCCTGTGCTAGATTATGTATTGCATTGAACTGCTGCTGCTAGGTTAACAAATTTCATGTCACATGCCAGTGATAATAAACCGGAATCTGATTCTGATTCTGAGAACGAGGTTTCAGAGTTTGGGGATAAGTTTGCTTGGAATTATAGTACTGATGTTGGAACTGTAGTTACTAAACAGTAAAGCAACCTATGTCTCTTATGAGGGAGTCTGACAACAAGAACGAAGATGTCTTATAATTGTTTAAGCACTTAGCAGGACTGCACCCAAGTACTAAATTTAGACTTGATCACCTAATCTGAGGGATGACGTAATTATGAAGAGAAAGAGCAGTGAAGATTTACTAGACTGGTTGTAGGTGTAGAAGACTGAAAGTGCTTTCTCTAGTGAATGATACTTCAAAACTCATAAAAACAAGCTTGATATACGAAATTTAGGATGGACATTTTTCCCCGAATGAGAAATCTAGGACCAGGAGGTACAGTTTCAGAATAGGGAAATGACTTTGAAATGGATGAGATCCAATCTGGATGAACAAAGAAGATGTAATGGGCCACATAGCCCACTCTTGCTCCTATTTCTTGGTTTCCTTTTCACTAAACTGTACACATGTTAGCATAACATTTCCATCTGAAATTGCTAATAATTGAGTGTGATTAAAATATTTTCCCTTTAATCAAGTATTACAATCTAAATATTATAATGAGAAAAATCCAATAATTTTTCCTATCACAAGTAATTCGGATTCTTAATTGAAGCTACAATAATAATGATTCTTTGTTCTTTCTAACAGAAGATATTAATAGTTCATTAGACATCAATATTTTCCAAATACTACACTACATTAACCATTTTGACTAAAAAAAATAAAAATAAAGATATTTTACTTGCCCAATTCATAGTTGGCTCCTATTCTACTGTACTAAAAGAAAGTATGTACGCACAGGTAGTAGAAGGAGATAATATGCAAGATGAAAAATGCTTCTGCATTTAGCGTGCAACAACCAGTATTCTGCAGACAACATCCACACTGCTTCTAAAGCTTCTAGTAATAGAGCCGAACTTTGGCAAACAATCAAACACCAGTATTTATCTTAAAGTGTTTAGTTGTAATACCTCTTTCTATAAAATGTCAGCTCAAAAATTATTGAAGGTATTAATTCAGCATCTGTGGCAATCAAAACTACACAGGTTCCGCGTTAAACTCAAAAATATAAGAGCTGAAGACTTCATTTAGTGATTTTTCTAGTTTGTAGGGTATTTCAATCTTGGTAAGTATTTTACTTTATCATTGAAGATTTTCCAGGACAAACATCTGTTGTTAGTTCTTATACACACCAAGAGTTATTCAAGGTTTTGATGGGAAACATGTGGTGTTTCAGTGCAAGGCAAAGAATTAGGAAACCAAAATTATGAATGTTGTTTTATTAAGAATGTAAAAGTCAAGTGGGATAACTGGCTATTGTGGTCATTGCAGTCTATTGTCACATTATGAAAGAGAAGGCAACAAGTTATTTATCTAGAGCACTGAAAGCCCGGAGAATTTGAGGAAATGACCTCAAGTGTTATCATCTCAGAATTATTACCTGAGCTATTTGAATTGTTGCCTGGGGGATGGGACATAGTCACCTGTACTAGAACAGGTTGCACTTTGATAGGATCGGGTTCAGGTGAAGAGAATAAATAGCTGGGACTGGGGCTTTAAGCTAGTTTGCTTTTGCTAGGTTAGTAGCTCCCTCATAATCAAGACAAGTTGTATTAGGAAGCAATATACATGCAACATGTATGCTCCAGATTTGCAGGATTATTAGCCCCTCTTGTGTTGTCAGGTTGTGGTATGATGTCCCATTTCAGGGTTGAGCTTCAGGCTACAAAATTTTTAGACTAGCACTACTGAGAAATTTGTACTGTTTGAGGTGTTTTAGCTAGATGAAGGGTTAAATCCAGCCTCTATTCTCTCAAGCATACTTAGAAGATCACATAGCAAGGGAGTTATCCATACTAACCTGAACCATATTTGTTCTCCAAAGAGGATCTAACAACAGATTATTATCACATTGCTGTTTGTGGAGGTTTGCTATCATTCCTATGACAATGGGTGTACTTTAAAAGTTACTTGACAGGTTGTAATCACCTTGGAACATACTGAGGATATAGAAAACAATAAAGAAATGTATTCTTTTTCCTGTGTTTGCAGAGGTGCAAATGGCAGTACAGTACAGATGATAGTTCTAAAATAAACAAAATGACAAAAGAGTAGTGTCAGAAATTGTACTTCGGTCATTTCAATGAAATAGACATTTAAAGCATATGGAATGACAGTCAGAAAAGAGAAATAAATTGGTGAATATTATGTTAGAGTAGGAAAGATTAGGATTTGTGAATCATATACCCTTGTAGGAGATGCAACAAACTGAATTAATTTATTAATAGAAATTTAAGGAGGATTTAATGCATTATTTAAAGAGTCATACTGCTCTTTAAGTACTGCATTAAATCCTCCTTCTTAAATCCATAGAACATAAAGCACCTATTTATACTTTTCCTACACTGATCCCATTTTTTTCTCCACATTTTTCCATCAGCTCCCAATGGATTCTACCCAACATCTGCACACCATGGGCAATTAAAAGTGGCCAACTAATCTATCAATCTGTATGACTTGGAATGCAGGAGAGAAATAGAGATCCCTGATGAAACACGCATCATAGACAGAATTTGCAAACTACACACAGAGCAGCAGAAATCAGCAGTGAACATGCCTCTCCAAGCTGCACAGTTGTGCTGCCCTCTTTCTAAATATTAGTTACAGCTAATGGCTACCACAGCGCTAAATATTCATAGAGTTATAGGTTCATGCAGCATTCCTGCTCCATTATCTCTGAGACATTGCAGTATGTTTTAATATATCAGGTTAGAGAGTGTAGTGAAAAGATGCTTTAAAATGGTAGAAAGAGAGGAGATGGCTTCATGGTTAGTGTTGAAATTACTGATGAGAGACCTTATAATTGCACATTCTTCCGGAAGTCCTTCCTTAGAAACTTTCAACTAATGATGAAGCTCATTGTACTGAAGAAAGTTTATTGACCTATTTCAGAAATTGAGTAGCTGAAGGCAAAGTAAAGATAATGAGCAAGTGCTTAAACAGATGTTCCTCGAGAATCTTTGTTGGGGATGCAACTTTCATCATATAAATGAAAGGAATGAAAGTCTTTTATCTTGGTTTGCCAAGCATATATTGGAAGCAGTAACTGGAAGCATTTAGATTGAACAAGAACAAAACCTCAGTAATGGATTCCAGTATAGCTAAATGTGAAGTTCATATTTATATCTAGGAATAATTCAATACTTTTTAAATGATGAAACAATCAAGAGGTACAAAAAGGTTTGATTGTTGGTAGTTAAAATGTTATCTGATGATGGGCTTGTGCCTGAATAATGGTTGCCAACCTGGGATGAGCGATCGGCACTGGCATGTCTCAAAAACAATGGATGTATGTTGCATTTGTGTGTGTTGTGGAGGGTGGGATGGGGGGGGTGGAAGGGTAGGTGAGTGATGGTAGTGGTGAGGAGAGCTTCATGAAGATAGCTGGTGCAACCAAAGGGGAGCTACCAATCCCCAAAAAATGCCAAGGACAGTCCCAGTAGCTTAAAATGAGTGGCACCTAATGTCATAGTCATTTATGGCAGGGGAGCTTCTGTTACCCAATGTTAACAAGTGAGAATTTCGAAAAGGTTGGGGATCATCGTTCTGGATGATAGGAGTACAAGGTGGTAGAAGGCAGGCTATAGGTATGTAGAAGTTTCTACTTACCGAGGCTAGTGAATATTTGGAATATTTTACACCAGAGAATGATGGAGCCAGTTTATTAGATATGCATAGAGTAGATTTTTTTTTTGAAAGATCATGTGATTGGTAGCTATTGGCACCTGGCACAAAGGAGTTGGGGTGAACCTGCATCATCTTACTCCAATGGATAAGACAACATTCCCAGCAACCATGGCTTTGTTACATATGAAATCACTGAGTGTTCCTGTGCTTCTACTACCTTGTTTCACTCCTCAATGTCTCCCCCTCCTCCAATATTGGCAGACCAATTGAATAATTACTTTGGTTCTGTCTTCACTAAGGAGGACATAAATAATCTTCCAGAAATAGTAGGGGACAGAGGGTCCAGTGAGATGGAGGAACTGAGCGAAATACTTGTTAGTAGGGAAGTGGTGTTAGGTAAATTGAAGGGATTGAAGGCAGATAAATCCCCAGGGCCAGATGGTCTGCATCCTAGAGTGCTTAAGGAAGTAGCCCAAGAAATAGTGGATGCATTAGTGATAATTTTTCAAAACTCATTAGATTCTGGACTAGTTCCTGAGGATTGGAGGGTGGCTAATGTAACCCCACTTTTTAAAAAAGGAGGGAGAGAGAAACCGGGGAATTATAGACCGGTTAACCTAACGTCGGTGGTGGGGAAACTGCTGGAGTCAGTTATCAAAGATGTGATAACAGCACATTTGGAAAGCGGTGAAATCATCGGACAAAGTCAACATGGATTTGTGAAGGGAAAATCATGTCTGATGAATCTCATAGAATTTTTTGAGGATGTAACTAGTAGAGTGGATAGGGGAGAACCAGTGGATGTGGTATATTTGGATTTTCAAAAGGCTTTTGACAAGGTCCCACACAGGAGATTAGTGTGCAAACTTATAGCACATGGTATTGGGGGTAAGGTATTGATGTGGATGGAGAATTGGTTAGCAGACAGGAAGCAAAGAGTGGGAATAAGCGGGACCTTTTCAGAATGGCAGGCGGTGACTAGTGGGGTACCGCAAGGCTCAGTGCTGGGACCCTAGTTGTTTACAATATATATTAATGACTTGGATGAGGGAATTAAATGCAGCATCTCCAAGTTTGCGGCTGACACGAAGTTGGGGGGCAGTGTTAGCTGTGAGGAGGATGCTAAGAGGATGCAGAGTGACTTGGATAGGTTGGGTGAGTGGGCAAATTCATGGCAGATGCAATTTAATGTGGATAAATGTGAAGTTATCCACTTTGGTAGCAAAAATAGGAAAACAGATTATTATCTGAATGGTGGCCGATTAGGAAAAGGGGAGGTGCAACGAGACCTGGGTGTCATTATACACCAGTCATTGAAAGTGGGCATGCAGGTACAGCAGGCGGTGAAAAAGGCGAATGGTATGCTGGCATTTATAGCGAGAGGATTTGAGTACAGGAGCAGGGAGGTACTACTGCAGTTGTACAAGGCCTTGGTGAGACTACACCTGGAGTATTGTGTGCAGTTTTGGTCCCCTAATCTGAGGAAAGACATCCTTGCCATAGAGGGAGTACAAAGAAGGTTCACCAGATTGATTCCTGGGATGGCAGGACTTTCATATGAAGAAAGACTGGATGAACTGGGCTTGTACTCGTTGGAATTTAGAAGATTGAGGGGGGATCTGATTGAAACGTATAAAATCCTAAAGGGATTGGACAGGCTAGATGCAGGAAGATTGTTCCCGATGTTGGGGAAGTCCAGAACATGGGGTCACAGTTTGAGGATAAAGGGGAAGCCTTTTAGGACCGAGATTAGGAAAAACTTCTTCACTCAGAGAGTGGTGAATCTGTGGAATTCTCTGCCACAGGAAACAGTTGAGGCCAGTTCATTGGCTATATTTAAGAGGGAGTTAGATATGGCCCTTGTGGCTACGGGGATCAGGGGGTATGGAGGGAAGGCTGGGGCAGGGTTCTGAGTTGGATGATCAGCCATGATCATAATAAATGGCGGTGCAGGCTCGAAGGGCCGAATGGCCTACTCCTGCACCTATTTTCTATGTTTCTATGTTAATATTCTGTCATTTACAAGCTGCAGACTTAGCAAATATTTCATCTCTTCCCTTTACCTTGCCACAATCCAGTCTTTATGCCTTTCCTCTTTCAGGCAACCCTGAAAAGATCATCGTTATTGCATATTGTGAACAATCTCTGAAATGGGATCTGCAGATAGTGAATCACAGGCATGAGTATCCTGCAGCCACAGTAGGAGGAAAAGATACAGAATACTTGCCAGGTCACCAGAAAGCAAGTTGTCATTTGAGTTCCATCTGCCTCCAAAAGAAAGCTCATGCATTAAAACAATAAACTTATTTTTTAATTAACCGCATGCAACTGATGATTCCTTTAAAAGATATAGACATGGGAGGGAAATGAGGGAGCACTGAATATATGCTGTTTTGCAATTACCATATCTCAATTGCTGAAGTTCAACTTCACAGTACATCATCTTCTCCCTCAATGTCACAAAAGCAAAGGAGCTGGTTGTGGACTACAGGAGGAACAGAGACAGGTTAACCCCTATTGACGTCAATGGATCTGGGGTTGAGAGGGTGAACAGCTTTAACTTCCTCGGCATAATCATCACCGAGGATCTCACGTGGTCTGTACATACTGGCTGTGTGGTGAAAAAAGGTACAACAGCACTTCTTTCACCTCAGATGGCACCCAAATCCTAAGCACTTTCTATAGGGGCACAATTGAGAGCATCCTGACTGGCTGCATCATTGCTTGTTGTGGGAACAGTACTTCCCTCAATCGCAAGACTCTGCAGAGAGTGGTGCGGACAGCCCAGCGCATCTGTAGTTGTGAACTTCTCATGATACAGGACGTTTACAATGACAGGTGTGTTAAAAGGGCCCAAAGGATCATTTAGGACCCGAGACACCCCAACAAAAAACTGTTCTAGCTGCTACCATCTGGGAAATGGTATGCTGCATAAAAGCCGGCACCAATAGGCTCCGGGACAGCTTCATCTACCAGGCCATCAGGCTGCTTAATTCATGCTGACACAACTGTATTTCTATGTTATATTGAGTGTCCTGTTGTACATACTATTTATTATAAATTACTATAAGTTGCTCATTGCACATTTAGATGGAGACGTAACGTAAAGATTTTACTCCTCTTGTATATGAAGGATATAAGTAATAAAGTCAATTCAATTCAATTCAATTTACCTTTCCTGCAGCCTCTCAATAGGTGCTAGCATTGCAAAAGTTAACTTCTTTCACAAAATGGCAAGTAGTGCAATCAAGCAGATTTTTTGGTACTATCAGTGTAATGCCAGATCTGGTACAATGTAACATCGTTTTTAATTTGCATTTAAGGCTCGCAGTGCTCTCTATAGGGCCCTAGCTTAACCACGAAAACAATAATGTAGCAGTTCTTGATGGTCTGACAGCAAAGGAGCTCTATTTCAGCTGCTTGGATGATAGTAGCCATGCAAGCACTAGTTTGGAATCTAAGTTGAGACCAAGCACAAATTTTGCCTGGCAAAGTCAACCATTGACTTATCAATAGAACCCAAAACAAGCAAGACTGATGCAGGTACCTTTTCAAATCCTCCCTAATAGAATGGAATGAACCTGACAAAGACTTGGACTATCATCAGTTCTGATGATCTGTTTGTATTTTAATTTACGTTGCATTTTCCAGAAAGGTCATAGAATTTGTAAATCTGACAAACTACCTTAGATTACTGCAACTGATATTACACATAGATGGCAATGTTGCCTATTTGATGGAAATTTCAAATGATGAGCTACAGGTAAATAGAACTGGGCCAGGCTATTCAGCCCATGATGTTGTGCTGATCTTTCTTTCTGTAAATTTTATACTAAATGGCCTCCTCTTGTGTATCACCTATATCCCTCCTTTCCTTTCATATTTATGTTTATCTAAACACTTCCTAATCTCCACCAAACTGGCAGCATCCACTACTACTGTAATGTATGGATCTATTTCTTTTAGAGCAATGACTCCACTTAGCAGTACATATGGACCATTGTCTATGCATGCTTATTGTGCACTCTCTCTCTCCCTCTCTCGCTGCAATGTGAATACACCAGTTAAAGTCATCTCTCGCATGTGTGCTTTTATTTAATTAATATGTAGTTGCAAAGACACAATAAATTGGTAACAAGTATGAACCTGAATGCTAAAGAATACCTATAACTGCCCTGACAGTTACAGAATGAAACTGGGAGAAAAGAGTTACGCAATGTGGAGAAAGCCGTCACGGATGCTAACAAAGGGACACCTGAGTGACAGTGCACAGTACACAGTGAAAAAAACAGCTAGCCAAGTTAAAGTGAAAATAATGTGGCAGTGCCTTTAGTTGGGAAAGTTGTTGAATTTGATACCACTAATGAAAGCTGGGAATCATGTAATGAGACGGTTGAACTGCATTGTAAGGCGAACAACATGAATGAGTAAAAGAAAGCCCCTAAGCTTCATAGCTTAATGGGTGCAAGAAAGTACAGTCTCTTACACAACTCAGCAACCCCTGAAAAGCCAGCAAGCAGGACATTAGACAAAATTGTTACAATTTTACAAAATTATTTGAGCCCGAAACCACTGGTAATAGCTGAGAGATTTAGATTTTACAAAAGGTACAAATTAAAGGACTGTGACTTTAGAGGTGGACTTTCTGATGCATTAAGGGACAGGCTTGTATGTGGCATGCATAGTCAAAGCACTCAAAAGAGGCTACTGCCAGAAAGAGACCAAAACTTAGAATGGGAATTAACCATTGCAATATTGAAACAGACTGCAGCAAAGGATGCAGCAGAACTACAGAAGAAGAGTTTAGAATGTGAAATGCACAAGGAGTCCATGAACGATACTAAAAGCCAAAAATGTTATCGATGTGGCAAATCCTCCCATGATGCAAATGACTGCTGGTTTAAAGAAAAAGTTTTCAGAAAGTGTCACAGACAAGATCACACAGAGGGAGTGCTCAAGGCAGACAAAAAGCATAACCGAGTGAAAAGTTTCAAACACAAGACTAAGGAAGTGCATAAAGTGACCGAATGTGAAACAGAATCAGACAATATAGAGTCTGACAAAGGTGAACTGTCATGCCTAGAACTGCATAGTATAACTGAAGCAGATCACAAAATCATTTGGATCACAATAGATGTGTCTGGTGTAAAACTGAACATGGAGCTGGATACAGGGTCAGCTTTGTCCATAATTCCAGAGGCTGACCACAACAGATTGTTTCTAAGCCAACATTAGAAAAGATCTCAGTGATGCTAAAGACCTACAGAGGTGAAAATGTGTCTCCCAAAGGCAAACTGAAAGTGAACGTGACATATGGAGTCCAAACACAACAGTTAGAGCCTTATGTATTGAATAGTGGAGGGCCAGCACGATTCAGACGAGAATGGTTGAGAAAAATCTAACTAGACTGGCACTCAATCAAAGTTCTCGGTGTGGCATCAACAGGCAATGGCAGCCCAAATGGTGGCACTAACTAGAGACTGGCACAGCTGCTTAATGCTAATGAGAAGATGTTTGCGAAGGGGATTGGTAAACTCAAGGGCATGAAGGCTGGAGTTGTACTGGATGAACCAGCAGCATCAAGATTCCATAAAACACGTCCAGTGTCTTACGCACTCCCACTACATCCTAAAGTGAATGATGAACAGCAGAACTTAGAGGCATCTGGAATTCTCTTCAAATTTAAGTGGAGTGATTGGGCCTTACCCATTGTCCTGGTGATCAAGAAAGGGAAGGCCAGAGGCATTCACATATGTGGGTGCTGCATACTGTGCAGTATCCCCTGCCATGAATAGAAGACACTTCTGCATTGTTGGCAGGTGGGGAGAGGTTTTCAAAGATTTTCTTGTCACAAGCCTATCAACAAGTAGAGATTGAGGAATCAAGCAGGAAGTGCTCACAATCAACACTCACAAGGAACTGTTACAGTATAATCACCTTGTCTTTGGTGTTACATCAGCTCCAGCAACCTGGCATAGAGCAATGGACCAAGTGCTCCAAGATATCCCAGGAGCACAAAGTTATCTTCTTCACATTTATCATGACTGGCAAAAATGATGAAGAGCATCTGCAGAAACTTGGTAAAGTGCTTATCAGGCTGAGTGAGTATGGTCTGCATTCAAAGAGAGAGAATTGTGAATTTTTCAATAATAATATCGTGGACGTCACTGACAAGCATGGCTTACATAAGTCACAAGAAACGATTGAAGTAGTGCTACAGGCACCAAAACCAGCAAATGTGTCACAACTCAGGTGGTACTTGGGCCTTGTAAACTACTACCACCAGTTTCTCCCAAACATTTCAACAGTGCTGCACTCATTGAATGCACTGTTTCAGACAGGAGCAAAGTGGGAATGGTCAGAAAAATGTGAAAGTGCATTCAAGAAAACAAAGAGACTAATAACATCAGATGAACTGCTCACCCATTATGATCTTTTGCTGCACATCAGACTGGTGTGTGATGCATCCCCTTATGGCATTGAAGCTGTTTTGACTCACATTATGAAATATGGATTTGAATGTCTGATTGAGTTTGCTTCAATATCACTGACATGCGCAGAAAGCAACTATGCACAGATCAACAGAGGCCCTTAGTCTAAAATGGGGAATAAAGAAATTCCACCACTATCCCTGTGGACAAAAGTTTTCATGAGTGACATATCATCAGCCCTGGTGTCCACTTTCAATCCCAGGAAGGGAATTTCAGTGATGACTGCTACCCAGTTACAATATTGAGCACTGTTCTTAGGAGCACAGTCTTATGTCAGAGAGTTCAAGGTTACCAAACAGTATAGCAATGCTGATAATTTGTCACATCTTCCACTGTTGGCACCTGAAAAAGAAAAGTTCTCGTACTGTGACGCAGCAGGTGTTCCACACTGCATTAATCGACCAGTTGCTGGTAACCAATTCAGAAATATAAAGAGAAACAAGGAATGATCCAACATTGTCAAAAGTCTATGACATCACCAATGCAAGTATGGCCAGCTCATGGTAACACTATGTTTACAGAATTCTCACTGAGATAAGACCAGCTGTCAGTATGCCAAAGAATGATGATATGTGGATCTCGTGTTGTGGTTCCCTCTAAACTGTGCACCCGAGTGTTAGAAAATCTGCATGAAAGACTCCTGGGAACAGTCAAGATGAAGTCTCACCCAGGGCTATGTGTGATGGCCAGGAATAGATAAACAGATTGAAGTCTTGGCCAAAAGTTGTTCAGGACGCCTACAAGTTCGAAATGCACCCTCACAGGCACTGTTAAACCCATGGGAGTGACCGTTGTCACCATGGCAGAGTGTACATATTAACTTTACTGAGCCGTTCTTGGACTCCATGTTTCTGATTGCTGTGGATGCTCATTCAAAGTGGCCAGAAGTCATACCAATGAAGTCAACCACCTCAGCAAAGACGGTTTCAGCTCTGATGACTATCTTCACCTGAAAAATGGCTTACCTGAACAGACTATGAGTAACAATCCACCACAATGCACATCAGAGGAGTTCAGAAAAATGGCATCAGACATTTCAGGTCAGCTCCACACTATCCAGCAATGAAGGGGTTAGCTGAAAGGTTTATCGAAACATTCAAGAAGTCCATTAAAGCTATGGACAAGGAGAACATTTTTCTACAGCACAAGGTGGACAATTTCCTTCCTGTGTATCAGAACTCTGTTCATGCGATAAATCAAACACCTCAATCTTGTTCATAAGATCTCGCATAGAGCTCCTGAAACCAGAACTACAGAGGGAAGTGCAGAATGAACAGTTCAACCAGTTGCCAAGTGAATCAGCAAAGAGCTTTGAGGTTGAACAAGACATCCTAGCATGTGATACTGTGAACATCTGGTGAGATAGCTACATGAAATAGACCACTGATGTACATATTGGATGTAGGAAATCAGACATGGACATGTCATGTGGACTAAATACTCAGAAGCTCAACAACTGAGTCAGTGGCATCCATAGACCTCACCAGTTCCCCACCACCACTAGCCTCCTCCGGTTGACGGAACTGGTTCTCACACTCAATAACTTCTCTTTTGGCTCTTCCCACTTTCTTCAGACTAAGGGTGTAGCTATGGGAACTCGCATGGGCCCTAGCTATGCCTGCCTCTTCGTTGGTTATGTGGAACAGTCTGTGCTCCAAACCTATTCTGGTACTGCTCATCAATGTTGCTGGTGAATGCAGCAGGCCAGGCAGCATCTCTAGGAAGAGGTACAGTCCTGACAAAGGGTCTCGGCCTGAAATGTCGACTGTACCTCTTCCTAGAGATGCTGCCTGGCCTGCTGTGTTCACCAGCAACTTTGATGTGTGTTGCTTGAATTTCCAGCATCTGCAGAATTCCTTGTGTCTGGTACTGCTCCCCAACTTTTCCTTTGGTACATTGACGACTACATTGGTGCTGCTTTCTGCACCCATGCTGAGCTCGTCAATTTCATCGACTTTACTTCTAACTTCCACCCAGCCCTCAAATTCATTTGGTCTATCTCGGACACTTTTCTCCCCTTTCTCGATCTCTTGGTCTCCATCTCTGGAGACAGACTGTCCACTGACATCTTCTACAAGCCCACTGACTCTCATAACTACCTCAACTATACCTCTTCCCACCCTGCCAGATGCAAAAATGCCATTCCCTATTCCCAGTTCCTCCGTCTCCGCTGCATCTGCTCCGAGGATGAGGTTTTCCGTTCCAGGACATCTCAAATGTCCTCTTTCTTTAAGGATCATGGTTTCCCTTCTGCTGTTATCAATGATGCCCTCACCTGCATCTCCTCCATTTCCTGCACTTTGGCTCTCACCCCATCCTCCCGCCACCACAACAGGGACAGAGTTCCCCTTGTCCTTACCTACCACCCCACCAGCCTCCGGATTCAGCACATTATCCTCCGCAACTTCCGCCACCTTCAACAGGACCCCACCACTAAGCACATCTTTCCCTCTCCGCTTTCCGCAGGGATCGGTCCCTCTGCAACTCCCTGGTCCACACATCCCTCCCCATGGATCTCCCATCTGGCACTTATCCCTGTAAGTGCAAGTGCTACACCTGTCCCTACACCTTCTCTCTTGCCACCATTCAGGGCCCCAAACAGTCCTTCCAAGTGAGGCAACACTTCACTTGTGAGTCTATTGGGGTCATCTATTGCATCCGGTGCTCCTGGTGCGGTCTCCTCTACATCGATGAAACCCGACGCAGATTGGGGGACCGCTTCATCAAGCACCTCCGCTCCATCCGCCAAAACAGACAGGATCTCCCAGTAGCCACCCACTTCAACTCTGCTTCCCACTCCCATTCAGATATGTCCATACATGGTCTCCTCTACTGCCATGATGAGGCTAAACTCAGGTTGGAGGAGCAACACCTCATATGCTGTCTAGGTAGTCTCCATCCCCTTGGTATGAACATAGAATTCTCCAACTTCCGGTAATTTCCTCCCCCTCCCTTCCCCTATCCCTATGTCACTCTGCCCCCTCCCCCGCCGGCCTATCACCTCCCTCATGGTTCCGCCTCCTTCTACTACCCATTGTGTTTTCCCCTATTCCTTCTTCACCTTTCCTGCCTATCACCTCCCTGCTTCCCCTCCCCCACCCCTTTATCATTCCCCTTACTGGTTTTTCACATGGAACCTACCAGCCTTCTCCTTCCCACCCTCTCCCCACCTTCTTTATAGGGCCTCTGCCCCTTCCCTCTTCAGTCCCGATGAAGGGTTCCGGCTCGAAACGTCGACCGATCTTTTCCACAGATGCTGCCCGACCTGCTGAGTTCCTCCAGCGTGTTGTGAGTGTTTCGGTGACATCCAACAAGATGGACACATTACAGCCACCAGATATACCCCTTAATGATGATCATGTCACTGATAGCAACGTGACATTGGCAACCGAGAATGTTGTCTTAGTCAAGGCACTTAACAAACCTGATGCCGCTCTGCAGGTCCAGAGGCACTATCCTGAAAGAAACAGAGCTCCACCCAAATGACTGATTCTATAGTATAGTCAAGTTAGTCATGGACTGTTATTTTGAAAGAATGATTATTTGGAATATGGTTTACAAAAGGGAAATTGAATGTTTTGTACATATACAGTTTCATGTTGTATTAATCTAAAGGGGGAGGAAGTGTAATGCATGGATATATTTCTTTGAGAGCATTGACTACCCTTAGCACTATGCAAGGGCTGATGTCTATGCATGCATATTGATCTGTTGTCTACGCATGCACATTGTGCTTTCTCCCTCTCTCTTGTTGCAATGTGGATACAGCAGTTATAGCCATCTCATGTGCCGTGCTTTTATTTAATTGATATGTAGTTACAATGACACAGCAACTACTCGATAGCCTATTCCAGGCATCCACCACTCTGTGTATTTTCTTATAAAGAAATTTGCCTCTCACATGAACTTTTACACTTGTTCCCAGCCCTCTAAACTCTAATCATGTCCTCTGGTGTCTGGCATTTCTACCCTGGAAAACAGATTCTGACTGTCTCCTCTACCAATGCCTCTCATTTGTCATGCGTCCGCCATTGCTCCAGTGAGAACAATTCAAGCTTGTCCAACTCTTCCATACAGCTCATACTCTAATCCAAACAGCATCTGGTAAACCTCTTCTCTCTCTCCACATTCTTCCTTTAATGCGGTGGCCAGAAATGTACACAATACTCCAAGTGTGGTCTGTCTAAAGTTTATCTAGTTGCACCAGAACTTCCTTACTCAGACTCAACACCCCTACCAATGAAGGCAATTATGTCATATGCCATCTTTACCACTTATCCACTTGTGTGGCCCCTTTCAGTGAGCTATCGACCTGGGCCTCATGATTTCTTTGTACCCTAATGCTGTTAACAGGTCTGCCATTGACCGTATTTTCTGTCCTTTCATTTGACCCCCTACATTCAGCAGCTTACCTTTGCAAATTCACCCATCAACATTTTCATCCAAAATATTGATCTATTTCAAAAAAGAATGTCTCTGCATTGATCCTCACGGAACACCATTGGTCGCAGACATCCAGCCAGAATAACAGCCTTCCACCTCTATGCTCTGTCTCCTATGGTGGTGCTGGCTCGAAGGGCCAAATGGCCTACTCCTGCACCTATTGTCTATAGGTGCACCAGTTCTGATTCCAAATTTACAATTTATCCTGGATCCCATGCGTCTTTATCTTCTGGATCAACCTACCATGAGGGACCTTGTCAAATGCCTTACTAATAACCATGTAAATCACAACTGCTGCCTTAACTTCATCAAGGTCCTTTGTCACCTCCTCAAGAAACCCAATTAAATTTGTAAGGCTTGGCCTGCCCTGCACAACGCCATGCGATCTCTCCCTAAGCAGACCAATCCTTTCTAAATGTGTATAAATCCTATCCTTCAGTATCCTCTCCAATAGCTTCCCTACCACTGACATGAGGCTCACTGGCCTACAATTACCAATGCAAAGTACTCATTTAGTAAATTGGCCAGTTGTTCTGACTCCAAGCAAAAATACCTCCCTTTATCCTTGAGTGGATCTATCCTCTCCTTAATTATCCTCTTTCTTAATCCTGTTCACCCAGAACATTTTACGGCTTCTTCAGGCCTTCCTAATTTCCTTCTTCTGTATATTCCTGCTATCTTTATTTTCCACAAGGATTGAGTCTGATTTTAGCTTCCCAAAACTTGTATGAACTTCCATTTTCTTCCTAACTAAATTTAGGGCTTCTTGTGTCATCTAAGGTTCCTTTACCCTACCATCTTTGTCCTTGCTCCTCACTGGATAATTCTAATCAGCATGTATTTAAACAACTCCCACACATCAGACATGGATTTGTCTGACAGCAGCTGTTCCCAATAAATGCCTTTTAACCACTCTCTTATCCTGTCCTAGGTCTCCCCCCTCCAACTTTGTACTTGTTGTAACATCTGATCTTTATCCTTACTTAAAACTGTCTTAAAGCAGAATGAGTTGTGTTCTCTATTCTCAAACTGTTCAACAACTATAAGGACTGTTATCTGGCCTGGATTATTTCTAAAATCCAGGCTCAGTATGTTTTCTCCCCTCATTAAAACTCTCCACATGTTGTTTCAAGAACTCCTCTTGAATATCTATGCTTCTTGTATGGAAAGTTGTTTCCACTGGTAGATGAGACTAAAACTAGGAGACATGCCTCAAGGTTTGGGGGAGTAGAATTAAGACAAGGATGAGGAGGAAATGCTTTTCCCAGAGTGGTGAATCTATGGAATTCTCTGCCCAATGAAGCAGTGGAGGCTACCTCAGTAAATGTACTTAAGACAAGGTTGGATAGATCTTTGCATAGTAGGGGAATTAAGGGTTATGGGGAAGATTCAGATAGGTGGAGATGAGTCAATGGACAGATCAGCCATGATCTTATTGAATGGCAGAGCAGGTTCAATGAGCCAGATGGCCTACTCCTGCTCCTATTTCTTATGTTCTTAAGTTCTTTGTCTGTCTACTCCCCATAATCCTCCTGGTGGTCACCCATCTATCAGATGGCTGCACCAGAGGTGTGACTAACTCGCAAAAACACTCATCTATGACATCCTCAGCCACCTAAAAGAATTTCAACCTGATATACTTTCAAACAATGCAGACTAAAATGGAATCTGACTTGTACACAAAAAAATAAACAAGATGTAGAATGCCAGTGGAATAAAATGCACAAACGTGATGTTTGTTTGAGAAAACTAAATCTGAGAGCATATATGTGAATCTGTTCTTTTAAGTAACTGACAAGCACTATCCTGACAGGGCCATAGAACACTACAGCACAGAAACAGGACCTTTGGCCCATCTAGTCTGTCGTGAACCATTAATCTGCATAAACCTCCCATCCATGTACCAAACCAAATTGCCCTTGAATGTTGAAATCAACCCCACATCCACCACTTGTGCTGGCAGCATGGTTCACATTCTCACTGCCCTCTGAGAGAAAAAGCTCCCCCCAAATGTTCACCCTTAAATATTTCACCTTTCATCCTTAACCCATGACCTCTTGTTAGAGTCTCACCTAACCACAGTGGAAAAATTCGCTTGTCTATACCTATCTATACTCATAATTTGGTATGCCACTATCAAATCTCCCCTCAATCTTCTACGTTCTAGGGAATGAAGTCCTAACCGATTCAAACTTTCTCTGTAACATCCCGGAAACATCATTATAAGTTCTATCTTCATTTTTTAAATCTTATTTACATCTTTCCTGTAGGTAGGTGACCAAAACTTCATATTATACCCCAAATGAGGCCTCACCAATATCTTATACAGTTTCAACATGACATCCCAACTCCTGTACTCAGTACATTGATTTATGAAGGCCAATATGCCGAAAACTTTCTTTACGACCCAATGTACCTGTGATGACACATTCAAGGAATTGTAGGCCTGTATTCCCAGATCCCTCTGTTCTACTGCACTCCTCAGTGCCCCATTGCTCACTGTGTAAGACTTACCCTGGTTGATCCTCCCAAAACGCAACACCTCACACTTCTCTATATTTAATTCCATCTGCCCTTTTTAGTCCATTTTCCCAACAGGTCCGGATCCCACTGCAACCTCTGACAGCCTTCATCGCAGTCCACTACACCCCAATCTCGGTGTCATCTGCAAAGTTGCTGATTCAGTTTACCGCGTTATCATCTAGATCATTGGTATAGATGACTAACAACAACGGACCCCACATTGATCCCTACAGCACCCCATAGTGGAGTCACAGACCTCCAGTAAGACAATAGACAATAGGTGCAGGAGTAGGCCATTCGGTCCTTTGAGCCAGCACTGGAGGCAACAAGACAGCCAGCAAGAGAGGCAACTTCCACAGCCACTCTCTGGCTTCTTCCGTAAAGCTAATGTCTAATCCAATTTATATTTTGTAGAGCCTTTCTTAAACAATGGAACAGCAGTAGCTATCCTCCAATCTTCCGGCACCTCACCCGTAGCGAAGGATGTTTGAAATATCTCTGATAGAGCCACTGCAATTTCTACGCTACCCTCCCACTGGGTCTGAGGAAACACCTTGTCAGGCCCTGGGGATCTATCCACCCTAGTTTGCCCCATGACAACAAACACTTCCTCCTCTGTAGTCTGCAGAGTGTCCATGACATCACTGCTGTGTTGCCTCACTTCTATAGAATCTATCTCCATTTCCTGAGTAAATACAGATGCAAAAAATCCATTTAAGATCTCCCCCATCTCTTTCGGCTCCACACATAGATTAGCACTCTGATCTTCCAGAGGACCAGTTTGGTCCCTTGCTATCCCATTTCTCTTAATTTATCTGTAGAAGCCCTTAGGATTCTCCTTCACCTTGTCTGCTAGAGCAACCTCATGTCTTCCTTTAGCCCTCCGGATTTCCTTCTTAAGTGATCTCTTTCATTTCTTATGCTCCTCAGGTACATACTGCATTTGTTCCTGTCTGCCTATACCTGCCATGCACTTCCTTCTTTTTTCTTCATCAAGGCCTCAACATCTCTCAAAAGCCAAGGTCCCCTAAACCTGTTCTCCTTGCCTTTTATTCTGACAGGAACATATAAACTCTGTACTCTCAAAATTTCACTTTTGAAGGCCTTCCATTTGCAAGTACACCTTGGCCAGAAGACAACCTGATCCAATCCACACTTGCCAGATCCTTTCTGATACCATCAAAATAGGCCTTTCTTCAATTTAGAATCTCAACTCAAATACCAGACCTATCCTTTTCTGTGATTTCCTTAGCAAACTCTTTTCCGTCCAGCCCTTTTACAGCATACAAGTCCCAGTCAATATACAGAATGTTAAAATCACCTGCTATGACAATCTTATATTTCTTGCAAAAATCTGTGACCTCTGTAAATATGTTCCTCTAAATGCGGCAAACTGTTGAATGGTCTATAATATAATTAACATGGTCATACTTTTCGTATTGCTCAGTTCTACCCATAAAGCCTCACCAGACAAGCTCTCAGTCTGTACCCTTCCCACTAATCTCTCTCCCAGTACTTATTTCTGCAAGCAGCCAAAGTGATACACCTGTCCATACACCTCCTTCCTCAACTCCGAACAGTCCTTCCAGGTGAAGCAACACTTCACTTGTGAATCTGCTGGGGTCATCCGCTCCCAATGTTCCCAGTGCGACCTCCTCTACATTGGTGAGACCTGTCATAAATTAGGTGACTGCTTCATCAAGCACCTCCACTCCATCGACCATAAATGGAATTTCCTCGTGGCCAAACATTTTAATTCCAATTCCCATTCCCATTCTGTCCTGTCGGTCCATGGCCTCCTATTGTGCCACAAAGAGGCCACCCTCAGGGATGTGGAGCAAAAACTTATATCCCATCTGGGTAGCCTTCAACCTGATGACATAAATATTCATTCTCCTTCCAGTTAAAAAAATGTCCTTCCCATCCTCTCTTCTCTGTTCCCCACACTGACCCCTTACCTCTTCTCAATTGCCTGACACCTTCCCCTAGGTCACTTCCTCCTGCACTTTCTCCTATGGTCCACTCTCTTCCCCTATTAAATTCCTTTGTCTCAAGCTCTTTACCTTTCCCACCCACCTGGCTTCACCTATGACCTTCCAGCTATCTTCTATCCCCTCCCTCCACCATTTTATTCAGACATCTTCCCCCTTCTTTTCCAGTCATGAACCATCAACTGCTTTTTCATTTCCATAGATACTACCACGCCTGCTGAGTTCCTCTAGTATTTTGTGTGTGTTACTGATGGTTGCAATGTCATAATTCCGCATGCTGATCCATGCCCAAAGCTCATTCAGCTTTCCTTGTCTCACTTATCTTTATCAACGGTTGTATGAAACAAGAGATGGTAATTTACAAAAGGTTGTTTCGAGCATTTGAGGGATGAGCTGGATTTTCTGGTTTTAAAAGAAAGCATTTGATAGATGGAGCCAACTAAATTTATGGCTCTCTGCAGCTTCTCTCGGTCCTGTGCAGTACCATCCACTCCCCCCCACCAAACCAGAAAGTGATGCAGCCTGTCAGAATGCTCTCCACGGTACAACTATAGAAGTTTGTGAGTGTTTTTGTTGACATATCAAATCTCTTCAAGCTCTCAATGAAGTATAGTTGCCGCCTTGCCTTCTTTATAACTGCATTGAGACGTTGGGACCAGGTTAGGTACTCAGAAATCTTGATGCCCAGGAACTTGAAACTGTTCACTCTCTCCACTTCTGATCCCTCTATGAGGATTGGTATGTGTTCCTTTGTCTTATCCTTCCTGAAGTCCACAATCTGCTCTTTTGTCTTACTGACGTTGAGTGCCAGGTTGTTGCTGCAACACCATTCCACTAGCTGGTATATCTTGCTCCTGTATGCCTTCTCATCTCTATCTGAGATTCTACCAACAATGGTTGTATCATCAGCAAATTTAGAGATGGTATTTGAACTATGCCTAGCTGCACAGTCATGGGCATAGACAGAGTAGAACAGTGGGCTAAGCACACACCCCTGATTTGCCCCAGCATTGATCGTCAGCAAGGAGGAGATATTATCACCAATCCGCACAGATTGTGGTCTTTCAGTTAGGAAGTCGAAGATCCGATTGCAGAGGAAAGTACAGAGGCCCAGGTTCTGTAACTTATCAATCAGGATTGTGAGAAAGATGGTGTTAAATGCTGAGCTATAGTCGATGAACAGCATCCTGTCATAGGTGTTTGTATTGTTCAGATGGTCTAAGGTCATGTGAAGAGCCATTGAGAATGCATCTGCCATTGACTTATTGTGGTGATAGGCAAACTGCACTGGGTCTAGGTCCTTGCTGAAGCAGGAGTTCAGACTAGTCATGACCAACCTCTCAAAGCATTTCATCAGTGTGGATGTGAGTGCTACTGGGTGATAGAATTAAGGCAGGTCACATTATCCTTCTTAGGCACTGGTATAGTCGTTGCCTTTTTGAAGCAAGTGGGAACTTCCACCTGTAGCAGTGAGAGGTTGAAAATGTCCTTGAATACTCCCACCAGTTGGTGTCAAAGCCTCACCGGGTACCCTGTCAGAGTTCACCCTCTTTAAGGTCAGCCTAACATCAGCCTCTGAGACTGAGGTCACAGGGTCACTAGGCATAGCAGGGATCTTCAAAGCTGCAGTTATATTCTCCCTTTCGAAGCGGGCATAGAAGGCATTCAGTGCATCTGGTAGTGAAGCATCGCTGCCATTCATGCTATCGGATTTTGTTTTATAGGAAGTAATGTCTTGCAAACTCTGCCAGAGTTGTTGTATATTCGATGTCACCTCTAACCTTATTTAAAATTGTCTCTTCACCCTTGAAATAGCCCACTGCAAGTCATATCTGGTTTTCTGTTACAGACCTGGGTTGCCAGACTTGAATGCCACAGATCTAGCCTACAGCAGATGATCTACCTCCTGGTTCAGGCATGGCTTTTGGTTTGGGAATGTAGAGCAAATCTTTGTAGGCACACACTCATCCACACAGGTTTTAAAGCACAAGTTTGCTGAGAAGTTTAACTGTTCCAACCAAACTAGCCAAAATGAGCTTTGCTAATATTGTGAACATAATGCAGGAACATTTAGAACTGAAACCACTGTTGATTGCAGAATGCTTTCGGTTTCATAAGTGGAATCAAAAGGAGGGGAGTCCATTACAACTTCTGTGGCTGAATTGAAGAAATTGTCCAAGCATTGTGAGTTCAGTGATGAACTTAATGATGCACTGAGGGATTGTTTAGTTCGTGGAAGCTTACAAGAAAACATTCAAAAATGGCTCCTAACTGAAGCAAAATTCCTATTTAAAAAAGCAGTGAAATTGCTGTATCAATAGAAACTGCAGCATTAGAGGCAATTGAGTTGCAGTGAGGAATGAAAGTGAGCTTGAGCAAAATTGCAAAGCCTAAATAGAAACCTGCCTGCCCAAACATATTGTGTTACAGTTGTGGCCAGGGCTCATATACACCAGACTAAAATATGTTTAAAGGCAAAGTTTGCAGAAAAAGCAACAAGGTAGGATAATGCAAGGAGCATGTTGGCCAAACAAAAATAAATGGACTGTTCAGGGAAGAGAAGAAGATAAAAAAAGTCAAGTTTCCATTTCAAAAAGAGCGCTAATCTGCATGCTGTTAATGAAAAACTAGAAGTGAACAGCAAATTAATTAAAATGGAAATGGACATTGGCTTGTCTGTTTCAGTCATTCCACAAAATGAGTTTGAATAGCATTTCAAAGATACTGAACTGACACTTGCAGATATCCAACTAAGAACTAATACTGGAGAAAAGATAACTCTAGTGGGAATGGAATTTATAACAGTGAAATACAGCAATAAACAAGCCACATTGGGCTCGTATGTGGTAAAACAGGAGAACCAGCATTGTGGGACTGTGATTAGTTGAGACAACTGTAATGGATCGGATGATCAGAGTCAAACTATTCGAGTGTCCAGGAGATGTAGTAATAACATACAATCACAACCCTGTAGCTTAAGCCTAATCTGTTATCATAAAATAGAAAGAACAAATAAACTACACAAAATACTGTGTAACAAGTCACAAAGATTTCAGGGCTCATGATCCTTAGTCACCACTTGATTTTGATGTTGTCAGGGGATCTCCAAATTTTGACTCACTTGTGAAGCCATCGCTGGGTCTTAGGCACCAATCACAATTTCCGACCTTTGATTGAAGTCTGACAAAACTAGGAGGGGCACCCCAATAAATATGAGTTTCCCAAGCATAGAGCAACTATGAGACAGACAAACTCTTTAATCTTTTAACTCAGCCTGGTTTCTTTCATTCAACCAACATGTGTTCATTAACACAGTATTCTGCATACCTTTATAAATCAATTAGAGACTTTAATGGTGACACCCCATAATCCTGTAGCACACAACATTCCTTTACACTTACAAAACAGCATTAATATTACTTATAAGTGATAAGCCCAAATACAAAAAAGAATATATCAAGTGAACTTGACAGATATTTGCATGTTAATGGTGCCTGTGGCTAAGGAAGAATCCAGCTACAGACATTCTACAGACATTGGAACAACAGGAAAATTTGCAGATGCTGGAAATCCAAAACAACACACAAAAAATGCTGGAGGAACTCAGCAGGCCAGGCAGCATCTATGCAAAAGAGTATACAGTCAACGTTTCATGCTGAGCCAGTGAGCTAGATGGCATGGACTCTGAAGGAATTATTTCCAAAGTTGAGGGAACCCATGGGCAACACTAGTGGTCCCAGTAGCCAAGAAAAATGGGTCTGTCAGAATCTGTGGTGATTTTAATATCACCATCAACCCAGTACTGAAAGTAAATCAATACCCTCTGCCCAGGCTAGAGGATATTTTTGCAAACCTTTCTGGAGTGAAACAGTTCAGCGAACTGCAGTTAGGTGAGGCCTATCCACAGAGGGAGATGGAAGAAGAGTCCAAAGATATTTTCACCATCAGCACTCACAAAGGGCTTTATTGCTATAATAGTCTTATTTATGGAGTAGCATCTGCACCTGCACTCTGACAAAAAGTTATGGATCAGGTGCTACAAGGCTTCTCAGGCACTCAGAGTTACCTGGATAGCATCATTGTTATCAGTGAGGATCACAAGGAATATCTCCAGAATCTCAGGTAAAAAAAAGTAGAACCGTGCAACAAATGTGAATTCTTTAAAGTAAACATCACTTCTTGTGGTCGCACTATTGATGTACAAGGATTACACAAGTGTGCTAAGAAAGTTCAAGCAGTGGTGGATGCCCAAGGCCAAAGAATGTGTCATAGTTGCAGTTATTTTAGAATTTGACAATTACTAAAATGGGTTCCTGCCAAAGCTGGCTACTGTGCTCCACCCCTTCAACTTATTACTGCAGATTGGGAAGAAATAGCAATGGACAAAGCAGTGTGAGATGGTTTTCCAGAAGGAAAAAGAAATGATGACATCAGACCCTGTACTTACATATTGTGATCCACATCATTGAGTGAAGCTTGCCATACACTGCTCAGCATGCCAACACGTCCAGCAGAAAGGTGTCCAGAGCTATCAGAACCACTTCCTGTACTTCCAGAGTCGACTGCTACAACCACCATGGAGGAAGGTGCAACTCTTGAGATTCTTTCACAGCCTCAACTCTTCGCTGCCAAGCAGAGTGAACCTGCCCGCCTTCCTTACCAGGAAAGATGTTAAAGATGTTATCCCACAAGAATAAGAAATCCTCCACAGTGATTAAAACTTCTGTCTGAAATAATTTAAAATTTACCATGTATACAGCGTGCCTCTCCTACACTACTGTGCCCATAGAAACGTCTTCAAAAGGTGTCCCTGTCCTTAATGAGTTTGCTATGTCATGGCGCGACCGAGTGTCCAGTAGTATGACTGGGTGAGCAGGTAGGGCTCATCGGCCTTGGTGAACAGCCAGCTGAGGAGAAGCACAACTCCGGTTCCAAACCTGGGTAGATGAGACTCATTAGCCTTACCAGGCAGTCTGTCTAAAATTCAACCTACAGCCCTGCAGTCACTACAGTTGTTGCAGCCACTGTGCCATTGTGGAATGCCCCACCCCCACACTTCCGGCCTAAAGAATGGAATCGGTCCACATACTCCGATCCTTACTATAAGCCTGCACAGTGCTGGTGGGAAGAAAATAAATCCTACAGCGATGCAGAAGTGATGCTTTTGATCATGCTGTTGTTCCCGAGGACTCTTCTACCCTCCTGATCTTTGCAAGTGAAGAACCAGCCATCATCATCATCATCATACATATACACAGTCTATTGAGTATATTACATATTACAACCAAGCAGGAAGGAGAGTTGTTTATTTAATATATCATAATATTTGAGTGATATTGAAAATATATTGCTGGATTAAGCATTCTTTGTTTACATGATGCATTGCAGGTTATATATAAAAGTACATAAATGCCATTACATCGCTATGTCATACGTACACATCTCGCTTAAAGTAAGACCAACATACACAAGTTATCTCCCGTATTACATCGCTATGTCATACGTACACATCTCGCTTAAAGTAAGATCAACATACACAAGTTTTTTTTTCAATTAGTTTCAATATTTTGGAGTTACAAAACATAGCAGTCAGTATCAAATCAAACACTGCTTGGAGAAAGAAAGATAAGCATCTATCCAATGAATATTAAAAAAAGTGACATTTTTAGCTTTGTCTTTGCATTAATTTTTATCCTCCAGATACAGAGCAAAAAAAAGTAAAAGTTATTGACTTTGTCAGCGGAGGTTAAATTGACAGCAATATTCTGCAACTAAGTTGAATCCTGTTGCTGCCCTCCTTTGCTGAAAATCAAAGCATCAAGTCAATGCCAAATTAGAAGTACCACATTCTGTTTTGATACAAGTAGAATCCAAGTTTTTATTCACTAAATAACATTTTGTCATAGTGTAAAGAACATAAAAAAGTAACACATTGGCAAATTAAGTGAAATATCTTCTATCTGTACATGATCCATATCCGCCCATGCTCTGCACATTCATGTAGCAATTTAAAATCCTCTGCAACATCACTACTCTGGCAACCCATTTCCAGGCACCTGCCACCTTCATAAAGAATAAGATCTTCCTAATCCTTGTACATTTTCTCTAAACTTTCTCCCTCTCACCTTAAGTGCATGTCCACTCATCTGAGGAGAAAGATTTCTGACTGCCTACTCAATGTATGCTCTTAATAATTTTATACTCTTCTATCAGAAGGATATCATATGTCATTTCTCTATTCTGCTATGCATTCAGGAGAGCAGAGCTCTCTATACAAAAGAAATTGAACTGTCATGTGAGGAACTTGGAAAATATAATCAACTTCTCATGCAATAGACGTGGCAATGGCAGGATAGTTTTGAATTATTCAATTTTATAAGCAAGAAGAAAATCTATTTTGTCTGGACCCACTTTCATAGGATGAGAATGAAGTTGATTATAAAATGTAAACTAAGATCATATGACTTAATGGGTAGCAAATGCACAGGACGGATTCTGTTGATATGAATTACACCGTATAGTGTAACTCATGTTCATTGCAACATTATCATGGGCTACCATATTAACTATGATTTCTGGCAATACCAGCAGAATTGCATGGATTGTTTTTTGTTTCATCTGAATTCCTCCTGCTATTGCATACAGCAAGAGTTGCTAACTGGGCATGCATGGACTGCACTTTCCATTTTCATATGCACATTGCATTGTGGGTACCTCATGTGAACTTGGCCGATTTCTTAGATCAATATGGATTTTAATCTATCAATAACCAAAATGGAATGACAATATCAAACAGTTTATAAAAGCTGAGGCATAATTATTCTTTTTCTAATCTTTTTGCTATGATTTGACAAGTTCAGCCAATAAGCAATAAAGGTTATACATTCTTGACATGGTTTATAACTTGGCTTTGGCGCTCATGTAGTCCCTAAGATGGGGGTGGGTTGGCAAATTAATTTCTGCCTCTATGTGCCATTGGGTCCACACCAAAATTTATTTCTTAATCTAGGATTCCACTCCAGTCCAATGATTAAACAATGATTCTTTGTCAACTATACCATTTCTCAGATAAGGCATTGGCCTTAAAGAACACACCTTTAGGCTGAATGACTGTATCTAAATGTATGCAGCCAACAATGTGTCTAAGCTCATTCATTCCAACACCAATTAAAACAAAAGGAAATTCTTAGGTGCATAGCTCTTTGAAACTCATTTTAGGTTCAAAACTGAAGTAGCATAAAATGTATATAAAAAACAGAAATCCTTGCTTTTAATTCAGATTTCATAGTTGTTTAGTGCGATACGTTGAAATCACAATGAATCCCTTCCATTTTTTTGCAAAGCCGTCATTATTTTTTCTCCACTTTTTCGTCACTTACCTAAAGGTGTCAGCACATGTAGGAATACAATTCAGGTTCTCCGATATTTTTCCAGTTTTAATCAGATCTTTCAAAAGAATCAAAAAGACATCTATCAGGAGTAAACTTAATGGTTAAATTTATTCCTTCTCCATCTGCAAGACACCCTTTCAGCTAACCCAGCAAAAGATCTGAAACTGAGTTTTCTCTGCTGTAGGATCAAGTCAGAACTTTTTTGAGAGGGAGTCCATTTAAAGAAAAACAAAATAGATTTAATCCAAGTCATCTCTAATTCAGATGTCATTACCATCAGGATTTGGAGCTTTTTCTACAGTAAAATCTAAGCATAACAGCTAAAACAAATTCCCAAAACTGCTATAAAATATAAATGATATCCATTTATTTCAATGTAACAAATCATAAGTAGAAATGTATCCAGACTATGGGCTAATTCCTTTTGTGAGCAACTGAGAAGCTCTGGTCAAGTGCAGTTAATCCAGAGCAGCAACTACAAAGTACACGTAATATAATTGTTGAACATAAATGCCATCATTTCCCAGAAGAGAAAGTCATTTTTTCCAAATACAATGATCCCTAAGAGTTGTATCCTAAAACATGATAGTTCCATAACAACTCAAAGAGGTTTGCATAACTTAAAATCTTAAAGAGTGTTGAAAGTCACATTGTCTTAACTTGTCCTACTGATATTTTGGAAAGAATACACTTTATGTTTTCAATAATACCCAGAAGATGTAACTGTTTTGATGTAACAGCTAACTTTCGCACAACCATTTTCCACCTGGCTATCATCATCACAGTTCTCCAAAAGGACCACAACTATGTTGTGGTTTGGAAGCTTTTTTACCCTAATGACGTGGAAAGCTATGCTAGCTGGAGTCAGGGCTTTATGTTTTGGCTCTTGCTAGGTTCACCCATGTGAAACAGGTCAAAGGGTGGAGGCCAGACTAAGAGTGGTCCACTGGGCTTTCAGGTTCGGGGTTTCAGCTTGGGGCTGAGGAATCCTTCTATATCTTAGTGCAACAATATTCCTGAGTCTCCACATGGGTCTTACATGACTGACAGTAGTAAAAACTGAGAGGAAGCTACTGACTTGATGAAGGAAGCCCTGAACACCACTGGAGATGGAGGACCTTCATTGCTACCCTAACCTCCAGTAGCATAATGGGCAGACAGACCATCATAAGAATGGCAAATTAGCTGCATTAGGATGGAATATGGACAGTAGATGTGTGGTTATTTATCAAAAATTATGCTCATCTGAACCAATGACTTAAACCAGCAACAGCTTCCAGGGAGAGCTTTAGTCATTTCCTTCAGACACTAACATCCAGTACTCTTTTGTTATAAGTTCCTTATCCCTGAATTTTAAAATAAATATCACTTAGTGATTCAATGATGCTCAGTCTAACAATACATATGTTGGTCATAGTTTTAAAATGTCAGTTTGTTTTGTAAAATAACAGGAACTCATTCTGTCAAAGGTCAACAAGTGTTTATATCAAATCTGGAACAGAGGTCAATCACTAATGGAATTTGTTTGTCTGGCTTCAATCAGGATTGATGTTTGGCAATCATATTGAATATTTTATGAACTTAGTACACTTTCAACTTGACAACATTGTTACAACTAATTTCTTTAACTTTATTGGTTTAATATTTTACCTCTACAACTGTAAGGTCAGAAGGACTGACATTAATCATTTTAAGCCCCAATAAAGTGGATTGTATTGCTTATTTTTAATCCTAGATTGGTTGCTGCATAAAAATATAGATTTTAAATCTCTAAGCTATTCTCTTCAAAGCTATGGGTCTGATGTATGCAGTTATATGATGTATGGTGTTATGAAATGAATTCATCCAAGAAAATCAGGGTTTTCCAAATGTGGACCATGAAATATTACAGCATTTAAATAAGGTATTCCTGGAGCCCAGGTACTCTGTAGGTCACAGTCCCAGTGGTCGGTTGTTAGTGAACTCCACTTCTGATGCAACCAGGACATCTGGGGAACGGTGGCTGCAAACAGATGATATAACAGGGCTTACTGCCTCAAATCATGTTGGTAATTTTGTGTTTGGAAATATCTGTGGAGGGGCAATTTCCCAGAAATCCTTCCTAAGATTCATTTTAGTTTCCAATGAAGGGTATGATACTCTAAAGACTAAAAAAAAATGAATTACTATCTCTCATTTTGATAGGTCTTTGGGACAAATGCATTGTGCGCCATCTGTCTACGAGTGACCAGTCTCTCTCTTGGTCTTGTTCACTGCTCCCAGAGGAAGGTGTCCGCATTTGATAGGTCTCGCTCTCTCTCTTTCGTATTTCTTGCGGCCAGAGTCTTGGATCTTGGGCAAGGTTTAATCGATGCAGTTTATGGACGGATCTCTGTATTTTATGTTATGGTGTGTTTCTGGTTGCTCACTTTTTGTTACTATTTTGTGTGATTTTGATTGGGGTGGACTGGCTCTGGGGCTTGAAATTAATGAACAACACAGCGCCAGTTTGAACTGAGCTGAGCTGAAAATGAACATTCCTGGACAGTTCTGTTGACTTGTTGTTTGATGTTTTATATCCTTTTTTTTTTAGCCATTTGTGTGATCTGTTATTTTTTGCACATTGAGGATTTGAAGTTTTTCTCAGAACAGGTTCTATGGTTTTCTTTGTTTCGTGACTATGTGTGGGAAGACAAATCTCAGAGTCGTACACTACATACACATTTTGATAATAAGTGTACTTTGAACCTTTGAGTAGCTTTTGCTCATCCCTTCATAACCATTGGGTACAGTAAATGCAAATAATTATAATACCTAAAGCAACACATACAAAATACTGAAGGAGCTCAGCAGGTTAGGCAGCATTTATGGAAATGAATAAACAATCGACGTTTCAGGCTGAGGCTCTCCTTCAGGACTGGAAGGAAGGGGGAAGATGACCGAATATTGGGGAGAGGAAGGAGGGTAGCTAGAAGGTGATAGGTGAAGCCAGGTGGTTAGGAAAGGTAAAGGGCTGGAAAGGAAGGTTACTGATAGGGGAGGAGAGTGGACCTTAGGAGAAAGGGAAGGAGGAGGGGACTCAGGGGAGAGGTGACAGGCAGGTAAGCAGAGGTAAGAGGCTAGAGTGGGAACAGAAGAAAAGGAGAAGGTGAGGGAAATTCTTTTTTACCGAAAGGAGAAATTAATATTCATGCCATCAGGTTGGAGGCTGCCCAAATGGAATATAAAGTGTTGCTGCTCCACCCTGAGGGTGTCATCATCATGACACAAGAGGAGGCCATGGACTGTCATGTCAGAACAGGAATAGGAATTGAATTAAAATATTTCGCCACCAGGAAGTTCCACTTTTGGCGGATGGAGTGAAGGTGCTCGATGAAACGGCTCCCAATTTACCACGGATTTCACCAGAGTGGAGGAGGCTGCATCGGGAGCACTGGATACAATATATGACGCCAGGAGATTTGCATGTGAAGTGTCAGGTGAAGCACTTTAGCTCTTTGCAGGGATGAATGCCAGGAAAGAGATTAGTGGAGAGGGATGAATGGACAGGAATCATTAAGGGACCAATCTCTGTGGAAAGCAGAGACGGGGGTAAGGTAAAGATATAATTGGTGGTAGGTACCCTTTGGAGATAGCGGAAGTTGCAAAGAATAGTGTGTTGGATGTGAAGGCTCATGGGGTGGTAAGTAAGGACAAGAGGAGCGCTATCACTGTTAAAGAGGCAAGAAGAAGGGATGAATGTGGAAGTTCAGGGAAAGGAGGAGAGCCAGGTAAGGGCAGCGTCAATGGTGGATGAAGGGAAAACCTGTTCTTTGAAAAAGGAGGACATTTTCTTCAAGAATATGGATAGCGTGGAGTGGATAGTGTGCAGGGCTGTCAGAGGTTGCAGCGGGACTTTGATAGGATGCAAAACTGGGCTGAAAAGTGGCAGATAGAGTTCAACCCAGTTAAGTGTGAGGTGGTTCATTTTGGTAGGTCAAATATGATAGCAAAATATGGTTTAAATGGCAAGACTCTTGGTAGTGTGGAGGATCAGAGGGATCTTGGAGTCCGAGTCCATAGAACACTCAAAGTTGCTGCACAGATTGACTGTATGGTTAAGAAGGCATGTGGTCCATTGAGTTTCATCAACCATGGGATTGAATTCAAGAGCAGAGAGGTAATATTACAGCTGTATAGGACCCTGGTCAGACCCCTCTGGGAGTACTATGCTCAGTTCTGGTCACCTCACTATCGGAAGGATGTGGAAACTATAGCAAGGGTGCAGAGGAGATTTACAAGAATGTTGCCTGGATTGGGGAGCATGCCTTATGAGAATAGGTTGAGCGAATTTGGCCTTTTCTCCTTGGAATGACAGAGGATGAAAGGTGACCTGATAGAGGTGTATAAGATGATGAGAGGCATTGATCATGTGGATAGTCAGAGGCTTTTTCCCAGGGCTGAAAAGGCTAACACGAGAGAGTACAGTTTTAATGTGTTTGGAACTAGGTATAGAGAAGATGCCAGGGATAAGTTTTTTTACGCAGAGAGTGGTGAGTGTGTGGAATGGGCTGCCGGTGACGGGGGTGGAGGTGGATACAATAGGGTCTCTTAAGAGGCTCTTGGATTGGTACATGGAGCTTAGAAAAATAGAGGGCTATGGGTAACTCAAGGTAATTTCTAAAGTAAGTACATGTTCAGCACAGGATTGTGGGCTGAAGGGCCTGTATTGTGCTGTAGGTTTTTTATGTTTCTAATTTTCTATCTTTGATATCCTGGAATGGAAAACCACACACATCCTGAGAACAGATGTGACAGAGACAAAGGAATTGAGAAAAGGGAATAACATTTTTACAGAAGACAGTTTGGGAAGAGGTATTTTCAAGATAACTATGGGAATTGATCGGTTTTTAAAGGATGTTGGTTGACAGTTTGTCTGCAGAGATGGAGACTGAAAGATTGAGATAGGGGAGGGAGGTGTCAGAAATGGAGGAAGTGAATTTAAGGACAGGGGAAAGTTAAAGGAAAAGTTGATGAAATTGACATGCTTAGCATGGGTGCGTGAAGCAGCATCAATGCAATCACCAATTTGGCAGAGGAAGTATAACCTGGAAGGCTTAAAACATGGGCTGTTCTATGTAGCCAACAAAAAAGAAGGCACAGCTAGGGCCCATGCAGTTGCCCATGGCTACCCCTCGAGTCTGGAGAGTGTGAGAGGAGCTGAAGGAAAAAGTATTGAGGATCAGTTTGCCAGATGGAGATGAGTGGTGGTGGAGGGGAACTAGTTGGTTCTTCTATTGAGAAATAAGCAGAGGGCTTTAAAAAGAATTATGATACCTGCTTGAAGCTTGAGGCATAATCTCTGTCCCCAACGCCACATGTAGGATTTCACAAGTGATACCTCTCAGACTAGGCCTTGCAGTCGAGGATCCTCTTCAGCTTGAAGGCTTTTTAAAACCTAAGAACATAAGAAATAGGAGCAGGAGTAGGTGATCTGGCCTGTTGAGATTGCTCGGCCGTTCAATAAGATCATGAGTCATCTGACTATGCATTCGTTCTGTCTACCTGCTTTTTCCCCATAACTCTTAATTCCTCTGTTGCACAAAAATCTAACAGTGCCTTAAACAGTGTTTTAAAAGAAGTGGTGGGATGGGTTAGTAAATTTGCTGATGACACAAAGGTTAGGGGTGTTGTGGATAGTGTGGAGGGCTGTCAGAGGTTACAGTGGGTCATTGATAGAATGCAAAACTGGGCTGAGAAGTGGCAGATGGAGTTCAACCTAGGTAAGTGTAAGGTGTTTCATTTTGGTGGGTCAAATATGATTGCAGAATATAGCATTAATGGCAAGACTATTGGTCGTGTGGCAGTTCAGAGGGATCTTGGGGTCCAACTCCATAGGACACTCAAAGCTGTTGCACAGGTTGACTCTGTGGTTAAGAAAGCATCCGGTGCATTGGCCTTCATCAATCATGGGATTGAGTTTAGGAGCCGAGAGGTAATGTTACAGCTATATAGGACCCTGGTCAGATGCCACCTGGAGTTCTGTGCTGGTTGCCTCACTACAGGAAGGATGTGGAAGCCATAGGAAGGGTGCAGAGAAGATTTACAAGTATGTTGCCTGGTTTGGGGAGCATGCCTTATGAGAATAGGTTGAGTGAACTCGGTCTTTTTTCCTTGGAGCACCGGAGGATGAGAGGTGACCTGTTAGAGGTGTATAAGATGATGAGAGGCATTGATTGTGTGGATAGTCAGAGACTTTTTCCCAGGGCTGAAATGGCTAGCACGAGAGGGCACAGTTTTAAGGTGCTTGGAAGTAGGTACAGAGGAGAAGTCAGGGGTAAGGTTTTTATGCAGAGAGTGGTGAGTGCATGGAATGGGCTGCCAGTGACAGTGGTGGAGGCGGGTATGATAGGGTCTTTTAAGAGATTCCTGGACTGGTACATGGAGCTCAGAAAAATAGAGGGCTCTGGGTAACCCTAAATAATTTCTAAGGTAAGGACATGTTCAGCACAGCTTTGTGGGCCGAAGGGCCTGTATTGTGCTGCAGGTTTTTTATGTTTCTATGTTTCTATTCTATATTAAATACATTTAATGAGGCAGCCTCTACTGCTTCCCTGGGCAAAGAATTCCACAGATTCACTACTCTTTGGGAAAAGTAGTTTCCCTCCAGCACACTGCTCACTATTGACTGCCAATTAGAGAAGCACCTATTACCCCAATCTGCCTTCTATTGGTTCACCAATTCTCTGAGGCTCTCCATTGGTCATGGCCGACCAAGGATATTGTGTCCTAGTTATCATGAGCAAGCCAGGGCAGTGCAGTATGGAGGGCAAGCTCTTGCCTATGCAGCATGCTCCCTCACTTCACACAGCTGATGAATCCAAAGGAACGGCAGAGACTCATAAAGTTAGGTATCAGTGGCATTGCAGGATTTGCTAGTCAGAGTTGAACTCAACATAGGACTGCCTTAGCGACTCCAGCTGCAGATTGTTCCTTGGGGTTTACTCATGAAATCTTCCCCATGAGAGAGTATAGTTGCAAGGCAATCTGAGTTTTCCTTCTCCTAGATGTGTGGCCAAACACAGATGATGAGCCCCATCTGCCCAAAGTGGCTGATTTTAAGGCACCAGTAACCCATCCTTTGCTCCTTCTCCTGTGAAAAACAGTTCTGCCAAGATTAATAGCTAAGCCATATGTGAAGGCTAGGAACAGAATCTGGTTGTCAGAGGCTATTTGAAAAGCATGCCTTTGGGAGCATTTAATAGGTAGTGGGAACTTGTCCCCACTCTGTACATCCTTATTTAATGGATAAGCCTTTTATGTAGTATCTTATCAAATGCCTTCTGGAAATTCAAGTTTGCAGTATTCACCGGTTCCCCTCTTTCCACTGTGTTCAGCATGTCAACCCTGCTTTCACCGGCGACTGCTTAAAAAGGCAGTGTGCTGGCCACAGTTTAGTCTGTTTCCATCTGTTTTAAGCAGCAATAGATCATTCAGTTGCATTAAAACTTCATCGCTGATTGTACATGTCATGGATGCAGTTATAGTTCTCAGCCTTAGCAGGCTAAAATGAGAATATTTGATGATTTCCATCATTTTCAATGAGAGCTGCCATTTTCGGGTCATCTATGTTGGCGTCCTGGAAGTATTAGCTGGTTTATAGTTTCCCACTTTTACCTACATTATAATTTTTTAAGCCATGGTGTGAATTTGCTGTCTTCCAATCCACCTAGACGGTCATTTGTGGAAGTCGGTTATTTCTTCAGCAGTTGAACAGGGCACGACCGCGCAAGCGCATATAAGTCGGACCGTGAGGCAGCGGTAGTGTGTTTAAAAGAGAGAAGATTAATGGAGCAGGCAACATTGTAGTGGGAGACAGAGTAGGAAGGCTTTGGCTCCTGAGGCTTCGGCGAGCAAAGGCTGAGGAAGAGCTTCACTCCAGGTGAGGTAAGGCCGGGTAAGTACCTTTTATATATCTAATTACCTTAAGAGTCGGTAATGGGGGCAGCAGTTAGGACAGTTGATTGCTCCATTTGCAGTTTGTGGGAAGTCAAGGCGAGCACAATTGACCCTGACGACTACACCTGCAAAAGGCGCATCCAGCTGCAGCTCCTGACAAACCGAGTTGGGGAACTGGAGCTGGAGCTGGATGAACTTCGGATCATTCGGGAGACAGAGGCAGAAATAAACAGGCGTTACAGGGAGGTAGTCACCCCTAAGAGTCAGGAGACAGGTAGCTGGGTGAGTGTCAGGAGAGGGAAGGGGAATAGACAGAATGAGCAGAGCACCCCTGTGGCCGTTCCCAACAATAATAAGTACATCGTTTTGGATACTGTTGATGGGGACGACCTACCAGGGACAAGTTGCAGTGGTTGTGTCTCTGGCACTGAGACGGGACCCGCAGCTCAGAAGGGAAGGAAGGAAAAGAGGAGAGTCGTAGTGATAAGGGATTCGATAGTTAGGGGGACAGATAAGAGGTTCTGTGGAAGAGATCGAGAATCCCAGATGGTCTGTTGCCTCCCTGGTGCCAAGGTCCGCGATATCTCGGATCGAGTTCTCGGTATTCTCAGGAGGGAGAGTGAGCAGCCGGATGTTATGGTCCATGTAGGGACCAATGACGTGGGTAGGAAGAGTGAGGAGGTCCTGAAAGGAGAGTTTAGGGAGTTAGGCGCCAAGTTAAAGGACAGGACCTCCAGGATAACAATCTCAGGATTGCTACCAGTGCCACATGCAGGCGGGTTTAGAAATAGTAAGATGGTGCAGATCAACACATGGCTGAAGACATGGTGCAGGAGGGAGGGCTTCAGATTTATAAATAATTGGGCAGTTTTCCAGGGAAGGTGGGACCTGTTCCGGTGGGACGGTTTACATCTGAACTGGAGGGGGACAAATATTCTTGCAGGTAGGTTTGCTAAAGAGGCTCCGGTGGATTTAAACTAGATACAAGGGGGGAGGGGAACCAGAGTGTAGGAACAGATGTAGGGGAGAAGGAAGAAAAAGAAAATGGTAAAGTTGTTTGCACCGTTAGTGATAAACAGAGAGTAAGAGGTGGAAAATTTCTTAAATACATTTATTTTAATGCTAGGAGCATTATAAGAAAGGTGGATGAGCTTAAAGCATGGATTGATACCTGGAAGTATGATGTGGTAGCTATTAGTGAAACATGGATACAGGAGGGGTGTGATTGGCAACTAAATATTCCTGGATTTCGTTGCTTCAGGTGTGATAGAATCAGAGGGACAAGAGGGGGAGGTGTTGCATTGCTTGTCAGAGAAAATGTTACAGCGGTGCTCTGGCAGGATAGATTAGAGGGCTCATCTAGGGAGGCTATTTGGGTGGAATTGAGGAATGGGAAAGGTGTAGTAACATTTATGGGGGTGTATTATAGACCACCAAATGGGGAACGAAAATTGGAAGAGCTAATTTGTAAGGAGGTAGCAGATATTTGTAGTAAGCACAAGGATCTGATTGTGGGAGATTTTAATTTACCACACATAGACTGGGAAACCCATACTGTAAAAGGGCTGGATGGTTTGGAGTTTGGAAAATGTGTGCAGGATAGTTTTTTGCAGCAATACATAGAGGTACCAACTAAAGATGAGGCAGTGTTGGATCTCCTGTTAGGGAATGAGATAGGTCAAGTGACGAAGGTTTGTGTTGGGGAGCACTTCGGGTCCAGTGATCACAATGCTATTAGTTTCAATATAATTATGGAGAAGGATAGGTCTGGACCCAGGCTTGAGATTTTTGATTGGAGAAAGGCTAACTTTGAGGAGATGTGAAAGGATTTAGAAGGAGTGGATTGGGACAATTTGTTTTATGGGAAGAATGTAATAGAGAAATGGAGGTCATTTAAAGGTGAAGTTTTGAGGGTACAGAATCTTTATGTTCCTGTTAGGTTGAAAGGAAAGGTTAAACGTTTGAGAGGGCCATGGTTTTCAAGGGATATTGGAAACTTGGTTCAGAAAATAAAGATATCTACAATAAATATAGGCAACATGGAGTAAATGAGGTGCTCGAAGAATATAAAGAATGTAAAAAGAATCTTAAGAAAGAAATTAGAAAAGCTAAAAGAAAATATGAGGTTGCTTTGGAAAGTAAGGTGAAAATAAATTCCAAGGGTTTCTACAGTTATATTAATAGTAAGAGGATGGTGAGGGATAAAATTGGTCCCTTAGAGAAACAGAGTGGACAGCTATGTGTGGAGCCAAAAGAGATGGGGGAGATTCTGAACAATTTCTTTTCTTCAATATTCACTAAGGAGAAGGATATTGAATTGTGTAAGGTAAGGGAAATAGGTAGGGAAGTTATGGAAACTATGATGACTAAAGAAGAGGAAGTACTGGCACTTTTAAGGAATATAAAAGTGGTTAAGTCTAATGGTCCTGACAGGATATTCCCTAGGACCTTGAGGGAAGTTAATGTGGAAATAGCAGGGGCTCTGATAGAAATATTTCAAATGCTATTAGAAACGGGATGGTGCCAGAAGATTGGCGTATTGCTCATGTTGTTCCATTGTTTAAAAAGAGTTCTAAGAGTAAACCTAGCAATTATCGGCCTGTGAGTTTGACGTCAGTGGTGGGTAAGTTGATGGAAAGTATTCTTAGAGATGGTATATATAATTATCTGGATAGACAGGGTCTGATTAGGAACAGTCAACATGGATTTGTGCATGGAAGGTCATGTTTGACAAATCTTATTGAATTTTTTGAAGCGGTTAATAGGAAAGTTGACGAGGGTAAAGCAGCGGATGTTGTCTATATGGACTTCAGTAAGGCCTTTGACAAGGTTCCACATGGAAGGTTAATTAGGAAGGTTCAATGGTTAGGTATTAGTATTGAAGTAGTAAAATGGATTCAGCAGTGGCTGGATGGGAGACGCGAGAGAGTAGTGGTGGATAACTGTTTGTCAGGTTGGAGGCCAGTGACTAGTGATGTGCCTCAGGGATCTGTACTGGATCCAATGTTGTTTGTCATATACATTAATGATCTGGATGATGGGGTGGTAAATTGGATGAGTAAGTATGCAGATGATACTAAGGTAGGTGGAGTTGTGGATAATGAAGTAGGTTTTCAAAGCTTGCAGAGATATTTAGGCCAGTGAGAAGAGTGGGCTGAAGGATAGTAGATGGAGTTTAATGCTGATAAATGTGAGGTGCTACATTTTGGTAGGACTAGTCAAAATAGGACATACATGGTAAATGGTAGGGCATTGAAGAATGCAGTAGAACAGAGGGATCTAGGAATAATGGTGCATAGTTCCCTGAAGGTGGAATCTCATGTGGATAGGGTGGTGAAGAAAGCTTTTGGTATGCTGGCCTTTATAAATCAGAGCATTGAGTATAGGAGTTGGGATGTAATGTTGAAATTGTACAAGCCATTGGTAAGGCCAAATTTAGAGTATTGTGCACAGTTTTGGTCATCGAATTATAGGAAAGATGTCAGCAAAATAGAGAGAGTACAGAGAAGATTTACAAGAATGTTACCTGGGTTTCATCACCTAAGTTACAGAGAAAGTTGAACAAGTTGGGTCTTTATTCTTTGGAACGTATAAGGTTGAGGGGGGACTTAATAGAAGTATTTAAAATTATGAGGGGGATAGATAGTTGATGTGGATAGGCTTTTTCATTTGAGAGTGGGGGAGATTCAAACAAGAGGACATGGGTTGAGAGTTAAAGGGTAAAAGTTTAAGGGTAACATGAGGGGGAACTTCTTTATTCAGAGAGTGGTAGGTGTGTGGAACGAGCTTCCAGCAGAAGTGGTTGAGGCAGGTTCGATATTGTCATTTAAAGTTAAATTGGACAGCCATGTGGACAGGAAAGGAATGGAGGGTTATGGGCTGAGTGCAGGTCGGTGGGACTAGGTGAGAGTAAGAGTTCAGCACGGACTAGAAGGACCGAGATGGCCTGTTTCCATGCTATAATTATTATATGGTTATATGATTATATGGGTGAGACCTGGTCAGAAGCTGGAGAATTTTGATAAATTATCACAAATACATCTACGACAACTTCCACCATTTTTTCATTACTTTGAGATGTGTCCCACCAGGACCAGGAGACTTGTCTATCCTTAGGCCCATTAATTTGCTCATCACTACCTCTTTAGTGATAGCAATTACATCGAGGTCCTTACCTGCCATCTTTGGAATGTTAGAAATGTCCTCCACAATGAAGGCGGATGAAGATAGTCATACAAGGCCTCAATTATTTCCAGGTTCCCCTATATTAATTCCCCGTTTTCATCTTCCAAGGGACTACATTCACTTTTCTGCTTAATATAATCATAAAAACGTTATTATCTGTTATTATATTTTGTGTTTGTTTACTTTCATAATCCATGTTCCCTTTCTTTATTATGCTTAGTGACTCTTTATTGCTTTTTAGAGTTTTCCCTATCTTCCACTCTCTCACTACTTTTGACAACTTTGTGTGCATAGCTGCTTTTATTTCCTTAGTTGTCCATGGTTGCTTTGTCCGTCCATACTATCCTTGCTTTTAGCTGGAATACACTTTAGAACACCGGAAAATCTCCACTCTGCAACCACATTTTTGTAATGACCACTAAATCATACCCCTTTATACTGATTTGTGTCCCAAGTCACTGCCCCTGTTTGAACACTATGGGCATTCAGATAAAGTGCCCTTTGTCCTTTGCCACTCATTGTGTGTTTAGAATCTAGTACCCTTTGTGTCCTTTGCAGATGACTTTTCTGTCCTGTACTCTGACATTTCTCTTTTCTAACTTTTGCTTTAGTCTCTGCCTTTATGCCTATATTACCGTTCTCCTTCCAAATCAGTTTAAAACCACCCCAACAGCACTAGCAAACAATCCCCTTTGATCCCAGTCCTACCAGGTGTAGATTACGCAGATAATATTTGTCCTGTTTCCTCTAGAACCAGTTCCACTGCTCCAGGAATCTGAAATCCTCCCTCCTGCACCATTCTTTAAACCACATATTCATCCTAATGACACTGCTGTTCTTATTCTTACTAACTTAAAAATTGTTATCTTTAAGTTCTTACTTTTTCTTTTATCTCCTAGTTCCCTAAATTTGGCTTGTAGGACCTTCTCCTGCTTTTTTTTTCCTATATCGTTGGTTACTCTTTAAGTAGCTAGAGGGGATGATATGGGGCCTATGGACACACCAGTGGGGGGATTTGAGGTCCTTGATGGGGTGGGCTGGAACGATTCACCATCCACAATGGGCTATATGTGTTCCTGATATAAGGACTCAATGCCTCACAAATGTTCATTCCTCATGCTGTGCATTGATGGGCCATGCATCCCCATAAGTTGGGATGTTACATGTCTTAAGAAAGAAGAGAAAGAAGAACCACTGACATGTTGGGTTTATGTTAGAGGCAAGAAAATTGCTGGCATCTGTATTGAAGGATGTAATAACAGAAGATCTCAAAAAGAATAATAGGATTGAGCAGAATCAATGTGAAGGGAAAATAAAGTTTGACTAATCCACTAAAGTTCTTTGTGGATGTGACCCGGAACAAACACTGGATGTAGCTTATTTAGATTTTTGGGAAGATCCTTCCCAGGAGATCAACAAGGTTAGGGCACAAATAATTGGGATCAATGAATTGAAAATGATCAAGATTAGGAAGCAAACAGTGAGCATAAAAGGATCATTCTCAGGTGGCTGAGTTATAACTATTGATGATCTGCAAGGATCACTGCTTGGATCAAAATAATTTACCGTCTGCATCAATGATTTGGCTGAGGGACCAATTGTTATATTTCTGCATTTGCTGTTATATTAAGTTAGTCTCAAGAGTCTATCTTATCATACTAGTGAAGCATTCAGTGGCCATATAACAGTGGGAAATAAGCTGTCCTCGAATTTGATGGTCCATGCTTACAGACATTTGTAACTTGTACCCGATAGGAGGTGGTAAACAGAGAATGCCTATGGTGCGTTGGATCTTTGATTATGCAGGCTGCTTTACCATGGCAGTGAGAAGTGCAGACAGAGTCCATGTCAGGGAGGCTAATTTCTGTGGTGTGCTGAACTGTGTCCACAACACTCTGCAGTATCTTGCAGCTATCGGCAGGCTGAAACTGAATTATGAGAGGAATTAAATTCAGGAGAAAGAACTTGTTATTGAAATAGGATACTTGGTGAGTTCGGGTTTTGTTACCAAAATAAAATAGATACTTCCTATGGAAGCAATGCAGAAAGATCCACTAACTTCTTCCAGGATTGCTGGTTGAAGAAAGAGTGAGTAGACAGAGTTTAGTTTGAAAGAAAGAGAGATCTCAGTAAAACAAACAAAATTCATAAAGTTCTTGACAGGTTAGATGCAAGGAGGCTGTTTTAAGGAAATCAAGGATATGGAAATATGCAGGTGCATGTAATGAAATTATCTATATGAACAATATGCAAGGCAAGTTTTCACTGTACTTCAGCATATGTGACATTAATAAGCCAATTTACCAAATGCTAGTGAAGTCAAAGCTGTGCCATCATAATAATGGCTGGATTTAACTATACTGAATTCTACTATACTTATTTCTTCTGTTGTGTTCTTTTTGAACGTAGCTTTCAGAACATGCTCAAAGTATTTTTGTTTGTTGATTTAATATCATGATGTTAGGCAACTTGGTGTAGAATGCCTAGTTCAGGAGTCTGTTGTCAAACATGTGAGCAGAGTAGCATACCTATATATTGAAGGTGACTTTTTGAGTAATTAGATCCTCAATGATGGGGATGTTGGCCTGGGGGAGGACATTGATTTTGGTTTATTATACTGCAATATATTCAAAAGATTTTCCATTGATGATGTGTGTGACACAGTACAATTGTCCTTGCTACATTTTGTCCATCTTTCAGAATCATACAAGAAAGTAAGGATCACTGCTGCCCTGCCTAGTACATCATCAGATTTGCGTCAGGTTTGATCTTCAAAGACTCTCCTTTCCTAAGATTGTCACTAAGATTGTTATCATTAAGGATCCCTAATACCAAGGATTTGTTCTCTTCTCATTGCTACCATCAAGGAGGAGGTAAAAGAGCTTGAAGACACACACACAATGTTTTAGTAACAGCTTCTTCCCTCTGCCATCAGATTTCTGAACGGATGATAATCCTATGAAAACCATCTCACTATATATTTTCTCTCCTTTTGCACTCTTTATTTAATTTAATTTTTTATATATTTCTTATTGTAATTTATAGTTTTCTTAATGTGTACTACACTGTACTGCTGTTGGGAAACAGCAAATTTTATAATATTCAGTATGCCTGTGATATTAAGCCTCATTCTGCTTATGATTATGATGGCACATGAAAGGTGATGGCAGATTTAATCAATGATTTCTGCTTTTAGTGAGAGCAAATTCCAGAGATATAGGAAGTGGTCCATATGCCTTCCAGGACCTTGTTGCAGACTTTATTGTCAAGGAACAGTGTTGTGCAGTATGAGGATGTTAATTAAAAAATTTATGGAAGTTATGCCTGAGGCCAATTTTCACTTACATTTCTGTGATGACTTACAGTATGACCTCCAAATGTATACACAAACAAGGATCATCTGTGTGACCATGGTTCAACAGTTTTCAATTGGTCCTCTGGATCACCACCACTCCAGCTGAAGATTGTTGGAAGTGAGATCTTGACACTTATCTGACCATGTTTCCAAAGACATAATCCCAAAAATCCGGCACTCACAATGCAGTCAGAAGAATGGTAAGAAGTGTATTATTTTTTTCCTTTCTCACAGTACTGCAATATTAAATATACTCTACAAACAGAGCTGAATGTGGATCCTTGTCTGGTCAATCTCTGACCGGGTTCTTCTATGCGGCGTAAGTGATTTCAGCTCTTCAAGATCCAACATAGTTTTCCTGAACTCTTGTTAGTTTTGCAATGGTTAATTTTGGAATTTTGTTTTGTTTGAATTGCCAAAGTCTCTGGGGTTCCTGCATTTGAGTTTGCTAGTGACCCTGACACCTCTGTTCTCATTGCTGCCATTGGAAGGAAAATACCAGAGCCTCAGGTACCATAGCACCAGTTTCTGGAAGTGTTTTTCCCTTCAACTTTCAGGCTCCTGAACCAACATGGATAACTTCACTTACCTCAACACTGAATTGATTCCACAACCTACAGACTCCCTATCAAGGGCACGACAACTCACGTTCTCCATGTTTACTACTTATCCATTTATTTTTATTATTTTGCTTTTTTTTGAAAAATGGTTGGTTGTCTGTACTTACTGTGGATGCCTGCAAGAAAATGAATCTCAGGATAGTATCTGGTGCAAATACCTAATCAGCCAATCAATGCACAAAATCATGCATATATGGTCAAGAGGTTCAGTTATTGTTCAGACGAAACATCAGAATGGGGAAGGAATGTGATCTAAGTTACTTTGGCTGTGGAATGATTGTTGGTGCTAGTTGGAGGGGGAGGGGCGCGGCATGGTTTGAGTATCTCAGAAACTGCTGATCTCCTGGGATTTTCACACACAACATGTCTCTGGAGTTTACAGACAATGGTGCAAAAAAAAACAATAATAAAGTCAATAGCAGTTGTGTGGGAAAAAAATGCCTTAGTGAGAGAAGTCAGAGGAGAATAGCTGGACTGGCTCAAGCTGACAGGAAGGTGACAGTAACTCAAGTATTCATGCGTTCCAACAATGGCATACAGAAGAGCATCTCTTCAAACTCTTCTGCTAGGTCATACCTTTTAATCTAGGCAGCATTCTGGTAAGCCTCTTCTGCGCCATTTTGGAATCCTCCATATCCTTCCTGTAATAAAGCTAAACATGATACTCCAAGTGTGACTGAACCAAAGTTTTATGCAATTGCAACATGGCTTTCTGACACTTATACTCAATGTCCTGAGCAGTGAAAACAAGGATGAATTAGCATTCTTTGGCACCCTATCTGCTCGTGTGACCACTTGCATGACCCTCTGTATAACAATACCATTAACCATATATTTTCTCTTTACATTAGATATCCCAAAGTGTAACACCTCATATTTGCTCAGATTAAACTCCATTTGCCATTTCTCTGCCCATATCTGTAAGTGACAGACTTTCTGGTGTATTTTTGATGAGCCTTCTACGCTGTCTAAAATTTCACATATTTTGATTCATCTGCAAATGAACCATCCTATCCATCTCTACTTTCATCTGTTTAAATAGAAGACAAACGAAAATGAATCATGAATGAAGGAACAACTATTTTTACTTGTCTCCCTATTTCCTATTCAAAAGAGTTGTCTTTATTCCTGTACTATGCAGCAAATAAATTTCATATTAGATTCTTCAAATGATCAACTGAATGTTATTTTCATGCTTTGAACTATAAATATAAAGGTTATGTCAAGTCAGTTCTGGCCTTTTTGCAAGCTGGTATTTGAAGTTGGTAAAGCATATTTCAAGGAAATCACTGTTTACCACAGCAAAGGTTATGGTTTGGCAAGCCCAGACAGATCTCTTTGACCATGTAGCTTTCTAAGGCTCAGCTTTCCCTCTGCACAATGTGCTCTCTGTGCTTTCTGAGGAGTTTGGCAGCAACTTATTCTAAATAATTGAAGCTCAGGCTGTGGCAACTGGCACCTGCTTCTGAGAACTTGTTTGCACACTTTTCTTTATTCATATAGCCAAGTACAAAATAATAAATGTGTGTTCATTGCACTAGTAACAATCAAGGCAAACCTAAAAGCAAGAAATTATCTGACAGAATCAACTTAAGGCTATGTTGCCCTTAAGGCATTTATTTGACTTTGTTGGGTCTACGCTTTAAATGATTTGTTTGTAACTATTTTCTAGTTAAAGATAAAGGTTGATAATTTTGTTACAGTCTAACAAAGGTAAATTCATTGTCTATGGTATATTGCGGCATGTGATGACATCACCTCCGGTTTCGCTGCGTCTTATGTGTAACTTCCAGTTCCGGAAGGTGTAAAGGTGGGTGCCATGTGTGCAGCATGATCGTGAAGAGCTCTGTGTCTACTCACAAAGAAACATTATAGAAGAAACACCGTAAGTTCCTATGAAAGTATTTGTAGTAAAAATATTAACGCAGTTTCTGTTAAGGAAGTGACGGTTCAGGTGGCCTGCGTGTCAGCTTTTCACTTTCTACTCGGGGTGGGCTCGGGCCCGGCAGCGGTTTGACGGGACCCCCTCGCCCGCTACTCGGGGCGGCTGGAGACACTCGCTGGAAGAAGAGAGCGCGCGTGGTCTTCAGAATGAAACAGACGCTGTATATGCTTGTATTTTTTTATCAACAGTTTTCACCATACGATGTTAATGTGGAAGGGTGAACAGTAAATAGTTAACCTTACTATGACTCTGTCTTCATTGGCTCTGGTTTAACTTGCTGTTTAGTCAGAGTTTCAACACACTGCACGAGAACACTACAGAGGTATTCCCATTGTTATTCACATTTATTGAGCATTATTTATATATAAAAAGAGATTCAACTTTTCATATGTAGAAAATGTAGTAATTTTCCCTATGACAAAACAGATTTATTTCTTCTTCACTTCCCTTGAAACTTTTACTGTTTCAAAATTGTCACAGTGCTGTCTAACACACAGTTCAGAATGATCATTAAGTTCATCCAGATAAATAATGGAAATCCACAGCTTTTACCTTCAGTCCCCATCACCAGTATCAGTGCCTGGTCACCGAGCCCATCTAACTACAAACAAGAGAAAATCTGCAGATGCTGGAAATCTGAGCAATACACACAAAATGCTGGAGGAACTCAGCAAACCAGACAGTATCTAGGAAAAGAGTACAGTCGACGTTTCGGTCCGAAACCCTTTGGCAGTTCTGAAAAAAAAAGCTGAGAAGAGGTGGGAAGTAAATTGGTGAGAAGCAGAAGACCATGGAAGAAAGAAAATAGGGGAGGAGCACCAGAGGGAAGTGATGGGCAGGCAAGGAAATAAGGTGAGAGAGGGAAAATTCCATTCAACTTACTGGCAATTGTTTGAAACTGAACCCATCTGTTATCGAACTTCACATCATAGCTTATGATGAAATAAACTTCAGCCATCTATCTTCACGTCAACAAGATAACCTATGTTCACCAATGACATAGGTTGATTCTTTTCCTTCCATGCTCCACTTGCACCTGAGTCCCTCCCATACCTCTGTTACTTCAAGGCTTAACTGCTCCAATCTATTCCTAAGGATTCTTCATTTTCTTCGCTTTGTAGATAAGTTAACCAAACTTCAGATTCCCTGCATCTAACTTACACATTGAATTATGCAATCTGTTGTGTTTGGATGGGATTGCTATGGTGCTGGCTAATCACCTCCTACCAGCAGGGGGAGACTAGAGGAAGAGAAAATTAAAAATGTCAATACAGAGAAGAGAGCAAGTCTCTGTTTCCCTTCTTGCATTATTATAACAAAAGTTATTGCGGTAATGAGGAGGTAAAACAGAACTGAACTGGAATTTCAAAATGTCAGGTATATTGTTGTCTTGTTTGGTGGAGCAATAATATCAGTGGCAGACTCCAGAGCGAAGGTTCCCGAGTTCGAATCCAAGTCGGGTTGAGAGTCGAGCTAGCAACTTGGCCTCGTAAAAACAAGAATAACTTGCTACAGAAACATCGTCAAAATACGGTGCCCTGATAACTCCACTGCTGAGTTAAGGGCCATTCTTCTTCATTCTTATGTATATTGTTATTGTAAGTAAATTTTGCTTGAAAAAAAATGATAATTGGATAATATTACAATCTGAGGGTTGAAAAAGAAATATTTGATTTTTGGATCACAAACAAGAGAAAATCTATAGATACTGGAAATCCAAAGCAAGACACACAAAATTTTAAGAAACTCAGCAGGTCTGATGAGTCCATGATGAATGGTCTCAGCCTAAATTGTTGACTGTTCACTCTTTTCTATAGATGCTGCCTGGCCTGCTGAGTTCCTCCAGTGTTTTGTGTGTGTTGCTTTAATTTTTGGATGTTTTGAATAGTGATCAGTGCAAATTTAGATGACATTATTACAAATATACAGACCCATGAGAGACCACAACTGGAGTATTGGGTGTAGTTTTGCAGATTGATAAACTTGCCTGAGGAAATGCAAACAGGTTTCACTCCTGAAAAAAATGATAGATATGCTTTGTACAGAACTTACTCAGACACTGTCAAAGCACCTTAAGTCCAAATCATTGCTATCATCAAGAGTCACGAAAAACTTTTTGAAGTTTTTGGCTAGATACTGTGATTTTGGTGCATTCCTAGATGATGTCTATTTGTCTGTAGTCATGGAGGGAACTTTCATTGAAAATGGCTGTTGTCACGAAACAGTTTGAAACCTATGTTAACTCATGATGTTGCAATGGCTTTTGAACTCACCAGCATAATGTACCCCATTTTGGCCCAACCAGAGGTGTTGTTCTAAGAGTTCACGAATAATACTTCTGGTTGAAACAAGACTAAATGCACTACTTCTGTTTTATCAGCAAACAAGGGTGCAGTCCTTTAACGTTTGTCGGACGATGCTGAGGATGTTCTACGAGTCTGTGGTGGCCAGTGCTACCATGTTTGCTGTTGTGTGCTGAGGCAGCAGGCTGAGGGTAGCAGACACCAACAGAATCAACAAACTCATCCGTAAGGCCAGTGATGTTGTGGGGATGGAACTGGACTCTCTGACGTTGGGTCTGAAAAGAAGATGCTGTCCAAGTTGCATGCCATCTTGGACAATGTCTCCCATCCACTACATAATGAACTGGTTGGGCACAGGAGTAAATTCAGCCAGAGACTCATTCCACCGAGATGCAACACTGAGCGTCATAGGAAGTCATTCCTGCCTGTGGCCATCAAACTTTACAACTCCTCCCTTGGAGGGTCAGACACTCTGAGCCAATAGGCTGGTCCTGGACTTATTTCCTGGCATAATTTACATATTACTATTTAATTATTTATGGTTTTATTACTATTTAATTATTTATGGTGCAACTGTAATGAAAACCAATTTCCCTTGGGATCAATAAAGTATGACTATGACTATGACTAATAGAAACAAGGGCACAAGCAATTTCTACACGACATATGCAATTATGTTACTGTTGTGGGGAAACTGCCAATAAGCCTCCTGGCGATTTCATCAGGAAAGGTGCAACAACTATGGAAGAATAGTAATTTATTAAAGGTGCACCAAAATTCTAAATACATTGTGTGTGCACAACATGCTAGTGATACCAAACAGATCACTAAATCAGAGGAAAAGCCATTAATTAACTGAAGGGAGAGGAGGTGGAATTTGCCTCCAGATGGATCTGAAAGGATAACCAATGAATCTGCTTTTAGGACATTCATGTGCCTATTTAAGATTCTGCTAAAACGCACCAAGGTGGACTGATGGTGCTGTTGCTGTCTTTGTGTTGTGTTGTGTTCTCTGTTCTATGATTCTTGTCTATAGTGTATTTTTTCCTTTCTTTTGATTATTACTTTTGATTACTGTTAATGAATTCACCACTAGAACAAATAAGTAACCTCGTTTAAAAACTGCAGGAAAGACCAGCAGGCTCTTGATGAAAATTGATTGAATTTTATTGTGATAATTCAATTGAATTATTGAAAGTTTAGTTATTCTTCTTTTGACATAATTGATCAAATTTCCATTTCTGTGAATCAGTGAGAAGGAACTTAATGGTGAACTGTACTTTATGGTGGAGTAAGTACGGTTTTCATCAGTCAGCAGCTGTTCAATGTGTTACTGCAATCAAAGAGAGTACAGCTTTTGGTGTGAAAGAGAGTACAAAACCAATTTATGAGTGAAAGGAAAATAAGGGACCAAAGTGATGGAAAGCTTTTTTGCACCAACTGTTTAAAGAGTGTTCCTCTTGAAAAGTTGCTACAGAATATGAAAGGAAATTAAAGACTGAAAGTGGGTTAAAAATGGTTGAGCAAGAAGAAGTAATTTGTGGGAGATTGATGTCTGAGTTAGGTCCTCTACTGTTTCTGAACTTCATCAGTTGCTTAATTTCCAGAAATCCAGACAAATTGGACCAAAATTGACAATTCCTATTGTTGCCATTTTAAATGTGATTTCTAAATTTTTGAAGACAATTTCTAGAGTGCTGATGTCTTCATTCTACTGTTCTGAAAAACGTGACCTCACTGGTAATAGTTGTATTCATGATGATCACCCAAAATTCAGAAGATGCTGGAATAATTCGAGCAGATTAGAAGGTAATTGATTTATTGTTACTACGTGTACTGAGATACAATGAAAAGATTGTTTTGCATGCCATCCAGACATAGATCACAGTAATACAGCACAGAAACCGGTCCGTATTGACAAAGGCTCCCGCTTCCAAGCTCGTCCCATTTATAAACGTAAGAAATAGGAGCAGAGGCTGGCCATCTGGCCCATTGAGCCTGCTCTACCATTTAATAAGCATGGTTGATCTGGTTGTGGACTTATGCCTTTTCCCATAACCATAAGACCATAAGACCATAAGACAAAGGAGCAGAAGTCGGCCATTCGGCCCATCGAGTCTGCTCCGCCATTTTATCATGAGCTGATCCATTCTCCCATTTAGTCCCACTCCCCCGCCTTCTCACCATAACCTTTGATGCCCTGGCTACTCAGATACCTATCAACCTCTGCCTTAAATACACCCAATGACTTGGCCTCCACTACTGCCCGTGGCAACAAATTTCATAGATTCACCACCCTCTGACTAAAAAAATTTCTTCACATTTCTGTTCTGAATGGGCACCCTTCAATCCTTAAGTCATGCCCTCTCGTACTAGACTCCCCCACCATGGGAAACAACTTTGCCACATCCACTCTGTCCATGCCTTTCAACATTCAAAATGTTTCTATGAGGTCTCCCCTCATTCTTCTAAACTCCAAGGAATACAGTCCAAGAACGGACAAAGGTTCCTCATATGTCAACCCTTTCATTCCCGGAATCATTCTAGTGAATCTTCTCTGTACCCTCTCCAACGTCAGCACATCCTTCCTTAAATAAGGAGACCAAAACTGCCCACAGTACTCCAAGTGAGGTCTCACCAGCGCCTTATAGAGCCTCAACATCACATTCCTGCTCCTATACTCTATTCCTCTAGAAATGAATGCCGACATTGCATTCGCCTTCTTCACTACCAACTCAACCTGGAGGTTAACCTTAAGGGTATCCTGTATGAGGACTCCCAAGTCCCATTGCATCTCAGAACTTTGAATTCTTTCCCCATTTAAATAATACTCTGCCTGTTTATTTCTTCTGCCAAAGTGCATAACCATACACTTTCCAACATTGTATTTCATTTGCCACTTCTTTGCCTATTCTTCCAATCTATCCCTCTGCAGACTCTCTGTTTCCTCAACACTACCGGCCCCTCCACCTATCTTCGTATCATCAGCAAACTTAGCCACAAATCCATCTATTCCATAATCCAAATTGTTGATGTACAATGTAAAAAGAAGTGGCCCCAACACGAACCCCTGTGGAACACCACTGGTGACGGGCAGCCAACCAGGATAGGATCCCTTTATTCCCATTCTCTGTTTCCTGACAATCAGCCAACGCTCTATCCACGTATGTAACTTTCCCGTAATTCCATGGGCTCTTATCTTGTTAAGTAGCCTCATGTGTGGCACCTTGTCAAAGGCCTTCTGAAAACCCAAATATACAACATCCACTGCATCTCCCTTGTCTAGCCTACTGGTAATTTCCTCAAAAAATTGTAATAGGGTTGTTAGGCAGGATTTTCCTTTAAGGAATCCATGCTGAGTTCTGCCTATCTTGTCATATGCCTCCAGGTACTCTGTAACCTCATCCTTGACAATCGACCCCAACAACTTCCCAACCACCGATGTCAAGCTAACAGGTCTATAATTTCTTTTTTGCTTCCTTGCCCCCTTCTTAAATAGCGGAGTGACATTTTCAATCTTCCAGTCTTCCGGAACCATGCCAGAATCTATTGACTTTTGAAAGATCATCACTAATGCCATTCATTTTTAATTTTTAACCCTTGCTATACAAAAATCTATCAAGCTATGTTTTAAATGTATCTAACAGGGAAACCTCCACAGCTTCCCTGGGCAGAAAATTTCAGATTCATAGCTCTCTGGGAAAAGCAGTTTCCCCTCATCTCTATCTGAGATCTACCACATGAGTCTTGAGTCTATGTGCCCTAGTTTTAGTCTCTCCTAAAAGTGGAAATGTTTCTGGCTCTATCTTATTTATCACTTTCACAATTTTATATGTTTTTATAAGATTCCCTCTCTTTCTTCTGAATCCCTGTAATTATAATCCCATTTGACTCATTCCTTATAGACTAACACCCTCATCTCCAGAATCAGCTGGGTAAACCTCTTCTGCCAGTACCCCTTTTAAGTAAGGAGACCAGAATTGCACTAAGTACTACAGGTGCAATCTCACTAGTGCCCTGTACAGTTGCAGCATAAACTCCTTGCTCTTAAATTCAATCCCTATACCAATGAAGACCAACATTTCATCTGCCTTCTTGATAACCTGTTGCACATGCAAACCAACCTTTTGTGATTCATGTACAAACACTCCCAAGTCCTTCTGCATCACAGAATGCTGCAATCTTTGACTATTCAAATAATAATGTGAGCTCCTATTTTTTGTCTTCTATGTTGGTGATGAAGAGAGAACAACCAGGGTGGGAGGAATTTTGATTTTGTTGGCTGCTTTCCCAAGGCAGCAGAGAGTATACGTAGGATCACGGAGGGTGGGGGGGGGTAGTTGGGCTGGGCTGCATTCACAACAGCAGTTTCTTGCAGAGCAAACGTAGCTTTGCTCTTTTAGTGGAGAGGGGAAGGCAGAGAAATAAGGAATGATAGGTGAGTTGGTATGACATCTATTGCCATTAAATTTTTAGAATTCATCATGAAGAACTTGAAAAAACATGACACTTAAGCAATTATATAATAGGACAAAGTAATGCAATGGAATATTCTTTGACAAATTTAATCTAATAGTGCTTTTTGTAGATGTAACCAGCAGAATATATAATGGAGATCAGTGGTTGTAATATTTATGGGTTTTTCAAAAGGCATTTGATAAGCTACCACAGAATATAAAACCATTACATCTGGAGCTGGGAAAAAGTATTAGCAAGCTTGATTAGTTCAAACCCTGGGGTGTTGCTCACCTGGTCCAGGTGACTTATTTACCTTCTTTAGTCTCGCAAATAAATGAGAGAGAAAGTTACTGAAGCAGTCGAGAAGTAAGTTTGGTAGGGGAGGCTTTAAAATCCGGGGACTTATAGAATGAGAGGCAATTGGCTAATTCACCAGATTTGTGTAGCCGAAGATGACAAGCTTAAACAAATGTCAAGTAGGTGCAGATGACAGAGAAAAAAGATCCAGAAAGGAGAGCTAGATTAATATCTAGTTTACAGGCAATTGGGCTCCCGGGACTTCCTAGCACCTGGCCAAAAAGATGCAGGTAGGAACAGACATGATGAAAGTCTGCTTCTATGCAAGTAGTTTACAGTGCAAAGTTCACGTTTACAGTGCAGAGTTCACGTGCGCACTGTTAAACATTCTAGAAGAGATGTCCACTCAGGTGTTCTGTGCCACTGTGTAGATCTCGGATACTCAGGTGTCAAGACTGTTAGATGTACAAAGTAATCAGAAATAATATCACAGACTTCGTTCAATAGTTCTTTAATTTCCAATGAAATTGGACTGTACAATGCCGCATAATCTTGTTTCTAGATTGAGGGCATTTGAAATGAGATCAAATTTCCTGTCAAAGATATGACACGGTGAAAACTGCTCACTCTTGTTTCCTTTGATCAGGATATGGTTATTCCTTGCCAGAATACTTCAAAAGAAAAGAATAATAAGAAATTTGATGAAGAATGACAAGTACTAGTGAATTATTATGAATTTATGAATTAGCAATTGCACAGTACTGCATTTGCCAGAGAAGGAGTTTCAGAGTTGGGGGTAGCACAAGTGCAGACACACCCAGCCCTGAGACACCAGGCAAGCTCATTAGATTCCAAACAATCAGTTTATTAACCAATACAGAATGTTTCTCTGGTGCTTCCCGCTCCCTCCCCTTCCCCTTATCTTTTTCCCAACCATGATCACCCTCTCTCTGCTCCCTTCCCACTCTCAGTTCATAATCAGAATCAGGTTTATCATCACTCATATATGTCACGATTTTTTTTTGCAGCAATATAGTGCAATACATAAAATTACTACGTATATATATATATGTGCCTAAGACTTTTGCACAGTACTGTACATCATGATCATTAGAGTAATTGTTGGCAAGATTGGGATGTGGGGTGGTGCCTGTGCTCAATTCACTTAAACAGTCAATGCCAACTTGTGTTAGATTGTAAGGTTTTCAGCTCGGTGAATTGTGACATTCTAATAATATTATATTATATATTATTGTATATTATTATAATATAAAAATATAGATGTACTTGCATTTTCCTGTAATGAATAATATATTTTACAAATATAATGTCTAAAAAAACCGGACCTAAATGCTATTAATAAGAAAACTCAGATAAATTTTCTTTGTGCCCAAAATCCCGGTCCAGGTACTTCATTTGCATTAAGTTGAAAAGAAAAAATAACATATTTTACAAATGAATACTGTGATCTGCAGCAGGTTTAATTTGCTCATCAGCCATTATTGCTGTAAGCAGACAGGGTCTAATTTCTCTTACAAGAAAAAACAAGAGTGAGGAGCTCTCAAACTGGTACAAGTATTGAGTATATTGACAGCAAGACTGGGAGGAATTTTGTTCAGCAGTTTGGATTGGAACCATGAGGTTTGAAGTTGGGGTCTAGCTGTAGGGATCAATCTCTACAATACCGCCGTATAGAACAATGGGCGACACTGGAATCATGCCTGACAATTCCAGTGATCCAGGTTTAAAGCTGACCTCTGGTGCTAACTGTTAGAGTTTACATGTTCTCCTGCGGCGCCATGGGATTCCTTTGGGTGCTCCACTTTCCCCCTCATATTAAGGATGTGAAGTTTGTACTTTAATTGGACATTTTGAATTGTCCCCAGTGTGTAGCTGAGTGGGGGCATGGATGGGAATAAAGTGGGATGAGCATAAATGGGTATTTGATGCTCACTGCAGATTTGGTAGAGCAAAGGCCCTGTTTCCACACTGATCTAAAGGTTGAATGGGTAGTCAGGAAAGTCAGGCTCAGCGTGTATTTTCTGGTAATTGTGGGGTGACAGAATAGATGGTGGTTGTAGGTGAGTAGGTGTGTTGAGGCTGGATGGGAATGACTGAAATCTTGCACAAAGAGTCGGGATTTAAAGACATCTAAATGACTAGGAGAGCATTGGTGGAGTAGTATAGCTTAAGGAGGGAATGCTGGGACTTAATCCGAGGACTGCTGAAGGCAAAACTGTTGTTAACGGAGTGAATAGAATCAAGGAAGCACAAAGGGTTAAACTAAAAATGCACAGTGATCTTGGAGAATTGGAAGAAATTAGACAGAGCAAGCACCATAGCCAAGAGGGTTTTAAAAAAGATGAGGTTTTACTGTTGAAGCATTGCCAAACCAAATGTCAACATTGATTTATGGGTGGAGGATGATTCATGAACTTGATCAAGTTGTTATTGTTTTGACATAAACAAAGTCGCTGCAGAGACACTGAAGCTAGTGGATATAGAAGTGTTTTATTCAACAAAAACGAGTAGCAGGCACCATATTGAGACACTTTTGGAGGAAGAGGCCTCCCGACCCAATATTACATGACATTAGATTAGATTATTAGGTTATGATGACACGCAGTCTTCTTTTATTGTTATTTAGTAATGCATGCATTAAGAAATGATACAATGTTTTTCCAGAATGATATCACAGAAACACATGACAAACCGACCTAAGAACTAACAGAAACCACATAATTATAACATATAGTTACAACAGTGCAAAACAATAACGTAATTTGATGAGAACAGACCATGGGCACGGTAAAAAGTCTCAAAGTCTCTCGAAAGTCCTGTCATCTCACGCAGACAGTAGAAGGAAGGGAAACCCTCTTCCTGCCATGAACCTCCAGCGCCGCAAACTTGCTGATGCAGCATCCTGGAAGCATCCGACCACAGTCCGACTCAGAGTCCGTCCGAAAACTCCGAGCCTCCGACCAGCTCTCTGACAACAAGCACCGAGCACCATCTCTGCCAAGCGCTTCGACCCCAGCCCCGGTAATAGGCAATAGGCAAAGCCGAGGATTTGGAGCCTTCCCCTCCGGAGATTCTCAATCGCACAGTAGCAGAGGCAGCGAAGTGGGCATTTCGGAAGTTTCTCCAGATGTTCCTCTGTGCTTCTCACGGCTGTCTCCATCAAATCAGGATTGTGCATAGTTAACACATAGTTAACACATATCGATATCAATTCGGAACAGCTGCGCGCACACACTGACATTTTTATATGCTAAAGATTAAAGGGGGTGTATGGGGTGTCCAGGGAGGGGTAGCACCTCTGGTGGGGGGGCCTGCCATGCCCTTTTTCAGGGCAGCTCGTCCACCTTTGGTCCCCACCTGGCACTCAGCTCTCAGCTGTGGCTCCAAGTAGTTGCAGCACGCGCAGAGGCCACACCCCAGTAAACCATCTCGGCAGATGGGCCAAACCAGGTGAGAGTAGCCGATGGGTCCTCGACCCTCGGTGAAGTAGGGGATCTGCCTGTCCCAGTGTGTGATGTCTGACCATGACGGATTGAGCGGAAGGGACCAATTAATGGTCCAATGGTCAAGAAGGCAGGCCAGCAGGCGTGGTGGGGCGCTAAGAGCACGACAAGGCACTTAGACGTCCTGGTCATCCACTGCAAGAGGTGGTGATCTCACCCGGCAGAAGGCAAAGGCAAACCACTTCTCTAACCTGCCACAAACATGATTTCCCAATATGTCAGAGCGGCGTGGAGGGAAATCGTCCACCGACTGGAAACTCCAGATGCAACCTAACAATGAAAGATCAAAGGTAACTACAGGACAATTCTATAGTTACAATGTATCTACAATGCTTCCTTTGAATTACATACAGTTTTCACACAACTCCTTCTTCGCGCACACAATCCAGACGTCCAATTTTTTTCTGCCAGGGAGGGCACGTTGGGTTTTGGAATTTGTGAGTTCTGTTTCTATTTCTTTCTCATGTTGGGAGGGGGTGGTGTGATGGCTTTTTTTTTCAACAACTCCCGTGGTTTTTCTGTATTTGGCAGCTATCTGGAGAAGATGAATATCACAGTTGTATCATACATGGATACTTTGAAAATAAAATGATCCTTTGAACCTTTGGCACCCCAAATGAATGCTAATCTAACAAGTGTTTTGCTCTCTACTAATTTCTCTAATTAAAAGTCTGTTTCTGAAAATAGAAGTGCATCTTTTACATCATGGAATCTACACTACTTATCTGTCTTGATAACAAAACAGATGGATTTCTAAGTACGAGGGGTGATGGATAAGTTCGTGGCCTAGGGTAGAAGGAGTCAATTTTAGAAAACCTAGCACATTTATTTTTCCTACATTTACACACTTAGTCCAGCGGTCATGGAGCATACGGATCCCTTCTTTGTAGAAGTCAGCGTCTTGGACCTCCAGAAGTGGTCCACCGCAGGGGTGATTGATAAGTTCATGGCCTAAGGTAGAAGGAGATGAGTTATTAACTTCAAACTTTCTGCATTTTCACTCAAAGAGTTGAACTGCACGTGCATGTAACAAGAGCTGTATAACTCATCTCCTTCTACCTTGGGCCACGAACTTATCAATCACCCCTGCTGTGGACACTTTCTACAAAGAAGGGATCCGTATGCTCCATGACCGCTGGACTAAGTGTGTACATGTAGGAGGGGACTATGTTGAAAAATAAATGTGCTAGGTTTTCTAAAACTGACTCCTTCTACCTTAGGCCACGAACTTATCAATCACCCTTGATAGTATGAAGAATGAAGCACTGAAATTCATTTTCATGGTGCTTGTATTCTGATTTTGCTCAGAGACATGTATTTAAAGGAATTTAAATTTGTCCATATTTGGAGGGACATGTGAGGCAGACATAATATGTAGGCAAGTGCATGTGTGTTCATCTATAAGAAACTTAGAATTTAGAAGTCTGAATTTATTGAAATCTTGCATCCATCCCACAATATGAGGGAGTAAAAATCGTTGCGTTATGACTCTGTCGCAATGTACAGAGATGTGAATTTATAAGTCTAATGGCTTGTAGAAAGAGGCTGTCCCATAGTCTGTTGGTCCTGGCTTTAATGCTGTGGTACCGTTTGCCAGACAGAAGCAGCTGAAACAGTTTATGGTTGGGGTGACTGATGTCCCCAGTGATCTCCAAGCTTTCTTTCTGCACCTGCTGCTATAAATGTAGGGAAGTTCACATCCAGAGACACACTGGTCTGTCCATACCACTCTCTCCAACAATCAATATTGATGCAGTTCCTGTCCCAAGTGGTGATACAGCCAGTCAGGATGCTCTCAATGGTGCCCGTGTAGTGTGTGTTGAGGATTTGGGGACTCATGCCAAAACTTCTCCAGTCGCCTGAGGTGGAAGAGATGTTGTTGTGCTTTTTTTTTTGCATCAAACCATTGTGTACACTCTTGGTGACATCATCGGTGATGTGTATACCGAGGAACTTGAAACTACTCACCCTCTCAACTGCAGACCCATTGATGTTGATCGGGCCGAGCCTGTCTCCATTCCTCCTGTAATCCACAATCAACTCTTTTGTTTTTTGGGCACTAAGGGAGAGGTTGTTATCCTGGCACTACTGTGTCAGGGTGTCAACCTCTCCTCTGTAGGCTGTCTCATTACTGCTAGAAATAAGGCTGAACAAAGTCGTATCGTCTGCGAATTTGATCAGCATATTGGAGCTGTGTCGTGCAGTACAGTTGTGGGTGAATAATCTTAATGATTATTGGTACATTTCCTACTATGTCCCAGCTATGCATTCTCCTGACTTTACTTAAAGGTTTTTAAAAGCAGGAACAATTTCAACCACTTTGTTTGTTAGTTGCTATAAGTTTTGCACAGATGTTTGTTCTTCATTTTCACTTCCCCCATGAAAGCACTGTTCCTTTAAAATGCTGTTTCTCGGCTTTCACAACCAGACATCCTGTCCAATATCCCACCTATGGACGGATGAGCTATCACATGGAGAGCATGTTCCTGCATCCTTTTAAGTTCTGATTTAATTGGTCACACACCCTTCCTCTTAATTTAGGAGGATGTTGTTTTAAGATACTCTCCAAAGACCTGTCAGAAGCGAAGTATTGCTCAGCTCTGTTTCTGCTTCCATGGATATGTGTGGCCTGCGTACTGCTGGTATTTTCTCTTTTTATGTTATGGATTTCTCTTGGGCTGGACAATGGAAAACAAAGGTTCAATGACGGCATTGCTGATGGTTTGGTTAAGATGAGAGGGGTGATTTTCTTATTTAGTTATCAAAGAAAAAAATTGAAAAGATGCTGTAATGTTAGCCAGCTACAGTATTAGTTCCTTTTGGCTGAGGAAGGTGACTCATCAAACCTCTTTATGTGGATTATGGTTGGGAGTTTAGGCTCCCAACCATAATCCACATAAACCTGCAACTGCCTTCCTACTTCTTCAATCCTTGCCCATAGCTATAGCTCAGGAACCCCAGGATTTCCTCCTTGTATGTTCAAAGGGCTCATGTCAGACACAACCAGCTATGGCGATAATTTAGCATAGAAGGATATGGCAATACCCATGACATTCAGACAGGCTCTCCTTCATTTTAGTGCTTTATCCCAGGTTCTACAGCATAGGATTACACTAAACATAGAACACAAAAAGTCTTTCATAAAGCTAGTCTCCACAAGTTTTATAACCATGCATTCCAACTGTGTACACCCTTTCAACACTCGATTCTCTTGTGCCTTGTGTACTCACCTAACTTCCATTTGAAAGCAGCTAATTCATTGGCCTCAGAGAGTGAATTTCATATCCTAAACACTTCCTGAACAGAAACACCTCACTTTATTTCCCTATTGTATTCATGAGTAATCATTTTGTACTTGCGGACTTCCAGTTCTTGATACTCCCACATGTGGAAACATCTATACTTCCCAACACATTTATAAATCTAAAGCACCTCATCATGTCTTTTCAAAATAACCTTTGAAGGTAAAAGCGGATAATCACCTTTATCTGATAATAGTACATTTAATTTCTGGTGTGTCTGTAAGTCTGTTACACTCCTCTCCCTGATTTTATATTTTGTTGTTGCAGTGTGGAGATCCACACACAAGACTTTAAATGTAGGCTGACCTGTGTCCTGCACAAGAATGCTTTAATGCTTGTGAATTGATAACCCCAGAAATAAATGCTATGCATGCAATTTGTAGAACCATTAATGGTATTTAAAATTTTTACAACACTGATTCAAAACCCTTCTCTACATTAACCTACATTCATATGTTCTGTTAGGAAATATTTCTGTTTTCCAGCCAAAATGCAGCATCTCATATTGGTCTATGTCAAGGTTCAACAACTCTGGGCCAAATAACGCATCAAAACCTAACCGGAGTTATAAGGAAAATTGAATAGGTTAGGACTTTATTCCTTAGAACGTTGAATATTTGATTGAGTTATGAGGGGTATAGATAGGGTAAGTGCAAGCAGGCTTTTTCCACTGAGGTTGGGTGGGACTACAATCAGAGGTCATGGGTTAGGGGTGAAAAGTTTAAGGGGAACATGAGGGGAAACTTCTTCACTCAGAGGGTCATGAGATGGTAGAACGAGATGTCAATACAAGTGGTGCATTTGAGCTCGATTGCAACGCTTAAGAGAAATTTGGTTAGGTATATGGATGGTAGGATTATGGAGGACTATTAAATAGTTCAGCAAGGGTTAGATGGGCTGAAGGGACTGTTTTCGTGGGGAACTTTTCTATGACTCTATAACAGCCATCTTGTTCTGCACTCCATAAATGAAGGTGTGTTTGGAAATACCAAGTGATCATTAAATGTATTCAAGAATGAGTTAGATATACTGTAGGTCTAAAAGCTAGAAAGATCAATTGATATGGGAGAAAGCAAGACAAGGATACTAGATTTGGATGATCAGCTATGATCATATTGAATGGGAGAACTGGCTCAAAGGGCTGTATCGCCTATCCCTACTCCTCAGTTCTCTGCTAAAAGCAGAAGTACACAAACTGGGTCTAAGTATGGTCTTGTCCTTCAACACTTTGCAACACAGATCAAGTGCTGGTATTCCTCATCAAGCAATAACAGTGTCTTGTATCTTGCAGCAGCACATATTCTCAATTTCCATTGCATCATTTCCCAACCTGTCCTCCAGTATTCCAAATATTTATAGGCCACTGAATGCACCTCTCCTGTTTTTCAATTTTTTTTTTCCTTTGCTCATCACCTTTGTAAATTGAATTTGCACATGTTGCTCACTTCGTGCTTCCAATACTGAAATCTAGTTACAGAGCTGCTAAGATCAAAATCCGAAGTTTATGCTCTGCCTTCCCACTGTTTACTGGCACAGCTGGAGTTAGTAGCCCAGAGCTATCTGCAGTTACCTATATGAAAAATCACTGGATCTGAGGAGACACAAGCCTGTGAATTTTTTTTTATTTATCCATTTACAGGATAAGGGTGTTGCCAACTAAGCAGCATTTACCGCCCATTCCTAGTTGCCCTTGAGAAGGTGCCCTTGATGAGATGTCACCTTAGATGCTGAGTTCAAGGGGGATATTAGAGGAAGGTTTTTCACTGCCTGAGTCAGTGGTGGAGGCAGATACACTAGTGAAGTTTCAGAGACTACTAGACAGGTATAAGGAGGAATTTAAGGCGGGGGGTTATATGGGAGGCAGGATTTGAGGGTCGGCACAACACTGTGGGCCGAAAGGCCTGTAATGTGCTGTACTATACTATGTTCTATGTTCTTGAACTCAAGCCTATGATATTAATCGGAGAGGCCAAAAACAGTTTCGATCGGGACAGAAGTGAAAACTGTCATGACAAGGTGAAGGAAAAGTGAAGAAAGAAAGGTGAAAAAAGTCCAAAGAAAGGTCTGAAGAAAAAGAGGAGGCAGAAACAAAGGGCCTGGTTTGGTGTGTCAATCAAAACTTACACGGAAAAGGAGCAGAAGAAACTCATGTTGTATAATTACACCGAAGGTACGAGTCTGAAATTGCCTGATCTTGACTGTTCTCAGAAGCTAATCAGATTCCGGTCCAGTTACTACTTGGATAGGTGTCTGCCTGGGAATACCAAATCCAATAATACCTTAGTGAATCAGATAACTGTGAATATAATACATTTTAACCAGATGGAGTGCAATAAAAGCTGTGGAGAAGTTGTTCATTTATGGAGTTCCCCACTGGCTGCAGCTTTTTCTAACCATGGGAACTCATTAAATGCATAATCAAAACAAAAATCGTTTAAGACCAACCAAAGAATATAAAAATTATACTTAATTTACATTTTACATTATTACCCAAGTTGATTGACTTCACATTGTTAACAAACCCTAAAGCTACAATTTTTTTCCTCATGTGATTTCTTTCTCCTTAAGTTTTATTTTTCATTTTCTTCCCCCATACCCACTTCTTTTCTCATTCTGTGTTCTTCAATTTTTAAAGCTGATCAGACTTCCATAAAAATTCAATGTTCTGACTATCAAGGGTAGGAAAGAAAACTTTGAGAGGTTATATGGAGATTTAGGTATGGGGGAAAGGGAGAGTAGAAGGACAACAATCCCCACCCCTCCAGGTCCTTAGAAATTTTAGATGGTAGTCATGGCAACCCTCCTCCACTTCTTGGACAAAACTGCTATGTTTTTTTCATCTCTAACTGCCGATAAGACCTCATCTGTCAGACTTCAGCACTCCTCTTGCCTCCTCAAACCTTACCCTCTCTCTCCACACCAATCCCAACCTCACCCTCAAGCCCACAGACAAAGGGTTTGCTGTTGTAGTGTGGCAATACAGTGAGGATTAGGTCCCACCAGCCTTTCGAGCCACACTGCCCAAACAACCCCACAACACCGATTAATGCTAACCTTAAACGGGACAACTTATAATGAACAATTAATCAGTACCTCTGCAATCTCTTCCAACTCCAAGACAACAAGCTAGAGCTTGCAATATGTGCTCTTGCTTATTCTGCACTTTGTCCCATTATTCTGTATGCAAATCTGAACACCCTGAGGTTATCCTCCAAATGATCTTTGCCCTCTCACTCACAATCTTTTCAGCCTATCTCACTGGACATGTCTTCCCATTATTTCCTTCAGGTAGTACTAATTATTTCGTTTGCATTTTTCTAAATGCCTGTGGACAATTTTATGCAGTGCACAATATACGATAATATAAGCGTTTGTTGACTCTGACATTAATAGATAGCCAGGAAGAGACCTCCAGGATATTCATGATGTATAATTGATGAAAAGAAATTGGAACAGATATATTTCAGGCAAGCCAGGAAGCCAAAATTACTGTTTCTCTGAAGTCCAACTTTAAGCCGGTCAACAGGAAGCATTTCTTAACAGAACTTAATCAACAACTGAAATGTGTTTCCAGGAAGTGAGGTTGAGGCTAGGACACAGGAATTTAAGAAGCACACATGCTGTATTAAGGAGACAATAGTGCTGATGACCTTCAAGGGGCAAGCTAATTCTTCATCCAATGCAGTCGATGTAAAAGTAGTGCAAGTAACAGCCCTAAGCAGTTGTTTTTTTTTGTGTTATAAGTGAAACAAGATTTTCTCTGTCTCAAGGCAAGCAAATAAGTAGCTGCCTCAACAGATGGACCTGATTTTGCAGTTTGTATGCTTTGGAATGAATAATAGGTTATTATTGGTTACCACTGACATATAAGCTAAATATCTGAGATACCATTGAGAAATAGGCACATCCTTCACACAGTCGGCATTAAGGATTGAGTAGGAGGTGTCCACTACTGGAATCCACTAGGAGCTCCATAACTTCAGGCAAGACTTTCATCTATCAGACATGAGCACTTTTTCAACATGGAACAAGAACAAACACGAGAAAAACTGCAGATGATGGAAATCCAAGCAACATACACAAAATGCTGGAGGAACTCAGCAGGCCAGGTAGCATCAGTAGAAAAGAGTAAAACAGTGAACGTTTTGGGCCAAGACCCTTCATCAGAACAAGAACGCCATTCTGGGAGACTCTCATTGAAACATGATGCTAAACATCAATTGAGTCTATGTTTTCTCCAAGGGTTTATAATTTGATAGCTTTCAACTTAGATCAGTATCTTCATAAGAGGTCAAATGTCATACCATTAAGTTCTCTGAAGAAGTTGATAGTATTGATTTGGCTTGGCAGTGCACGTTGAGAGCATAGTTGCTTACAGTGCAGAATACAATATTTTCCTTCTTCAAGCTTTTTTTCCTGAATTTCCTCTTTATTTATGTGTTTGATGCTAACAAGTGTTTTTCTCTCTACTAATATCTCTAATTAAAAGTCTATTTCTGAAAATAGAAGTGCATCTTTTACATCATGGAATCTATACTACTTATATGGACTTCTAAGTATGAGGGGTGATTGATAAGTTCGTGGCTGAGTCAATTTTAGAAAACCTACCACATTTAATTTTCCTACATTCACACACTTAGTCCAGTGGTCGTGGAGCATACAGATCCCTCCTTTCTAGAAGTTGGCTTCTTGGACCTCCAGAGTGGTCCACAGCAGGGGTGATTGATAAGTTTGTGGCCTAAGGTAGAAGGAGATGAGTTATTAACTTCAAACTTTCTGCATTTTCACTCAGAGTTGAACTTCAGGTGCATGCAGCAAGAGCTGTATAACTCATCTCCTTCTACCTTAGGCCACGAACTTATGAATCACCCCTCGTATATAGCAGGTATGTGAAAATTTAATTTTTAAAAAATCTGCTGAATGGCCTAATTCTGCTCCTTTGCCTTATGGTCTAACTCAAGACGTTCAAAACAATCTAAAATGTTGAGGAGGTATGCTGAATACTTTGTAAAAAGTTAACATTTTATAGGATAATACTTTATTTACACCACAATTACATCATTTGGATCAATCCCAATTATTTTTTTTGTAATGACGATTTGTCTCCTGTCTGAGCGGTGACTTGGATCCATTCTCATTTGCCTTCTGAAGCAACAGGTCCACAGCAGATCTCATCACTTTAATTCTTCCCAGAACCCTGGAACATCTGGACAGCACTGATGCATACATCAGGATGATCTTTATTGATTACAACTCAACGTTTAACACAAGCATCCCCTCAAAATTAATTAGTAAACTCCAAGACATGGACCTCAATACCCCCTTGTACACTTGGATCCTGGAATTCTTCACTTGCATACCACATTGGTTCTGATTGGCAAAAATATCTCCATCAACACAGTTGTATCACAGGGATGTGTGTTTACCCTCCTGATCTACTCACTTTACACCTATGACCGTGTGGCTAAGTACAGCTCCAACACCACATACAAGCTTGCTGATGGCACCACTGTTGTGGGCTGTATCAAAATAAGTGATGAATCAGCGTACAGGAGAGAGATTGAAAATTTGGGTGAGTGGTGTAATAACAACAACCTCTCACTCAATGTCAAAAAGACCAAGGAACTAATTGTAGGCTTCAGGAGATTGAAACCAGAGGTCCATGAGCCAGTACCCATCAGAGGATCAGAGGTGGAGAGGGTCAGTAACTTTAAATTCCTGAGTGTCACTATCTCAGAAGACATGTCCTGGACATATCATATAAATATAAGTGCAAAGAAAGCACAATAGCATCTCTATTTCCCCAGCAGTCTCTGGAGATTTGGCATGTCATCAGAAACCTTGGCAAACTTCCATAGATGTGTAGTGAAAAGTGCATTCACTGGCTACACTAGGGCCTGGAATAGGAACACTGATGCCTTTGAGTGGAATTTCCTACAAAAGGATAGTGATGTTGTGGATTCGGCCCAGTACCTCATGGGTAAAACCCTCCCAACCGCTGAGCACATCTACATGAAACATTACTGTAGGAAAGCAGTATTCACCATCAGAGATCCCCACCACCCAGGCCATGTTCTTTTCTCACTGCTACCATCAGGTAGAAGGCAGAAGAGCCTCAGGACTCACACCACCAGGTTCACAAACAGTTACTAACCCCCTCAACCAGCAGGCTCTTAAACAAAAGATAATAACTACACTCATACACGAGGAAATCTGTAGATGCTGAAAATTCAAGCAACACACACAAAATGCTGGTGGAACGCAGCAGGCCAGACAGCATCCATAGGAAGAAGCACAGTCGACGTTTCGGGCCGAGACCCTTCATCAGGGCTGGCGAAGGGCCTCGGCCTGAAACGTTGACTGTGCTTCTTCCAATGGATGCTGTTTGGCCTGCTGCGTTCCAACAGCATTTTGTGTGTGTTGCTTTAACTGTACTCATTCTATTTCTAGTGTTCCCACAACGAATGGTCTCACTTTAAGTACTCTGTATCTTGTTTTCTCGTGCTTTCTTTATTTATATCTGCACTTGCACAGTTTTTGTTCATTGATCCTGTTTATAGTTACTGCTCTATGGATTTGCTAGATATACCACAGGAAAAAGAATCTCAGGGTTGTGTGTTGTGACATGTATGTACTCCAATTAAAAAAAACCTTGAACTTTGATGTTTTATTATTAAAAATCTTGGACATTATAAGTTTATTGGATTGCTCTATCATTGGGCTCCACCAACTATTTGAACTGGAGGTTTGATCAGGATAGCCATCATGGTGCCATATGAGAATAATTGGAAGCGGACTCAGCACCAGACCAGGTTCCGTTTCATAACTTAAATCTTTGCTAAGTCAGAAATAAGACTCATACTACAAACCCCAAAAGAAAAGTTCAGCCCTCTTTTGACTCAGCTACACTTCTAGATTTACAGCATCTGCAGAATAAAAATTTGGAAGGGGCTCATTTTAATCTGAAGGATGAATCACCAAGAATACATCATTCTCCCAGTATTCCCAAGAGAATCCTTTGAGGATTGTGACCATAAATTTGACCTCCTATTCCTAGTATGACTGACCTGTCCATAGTCTCCTGAATGTCATGTTGAGGCCAAACTCAAATTGGAGGAGCATCACCTCATAATCTCTAACCTGATGGTATGAACATCAATTTTTCCATCTTCTGGCAATTTCTCACCTTTCAGTCCTTCTCACTTTTTCCATTCCCCATCCTCATTATTCTCTCACCCCTAGACCTCATCTACCCATCACCTCCCTCTGGTCCCCTCCGCCTTCCCTTTCTTCCATGCTCCACTGTCGTTTCCTGTTAGATTCCTTCTTCTTCAGCCCTTTACATCATTTACCCATCTCCTTCCAGCTTCTTACTTCATCCACCCTCCTCCACCCAGCTACCTTCCCCATCACCAGATCTCACCTATTATCTGCCAGCTCGTACTCGTTCCCCTCCCCCTACCTTCCTATTCTGGCTTCTGTCCCTTTCCTTTCCAATCCAGATGAAGGTTCTTGGCCTGAAATGTTGACTATTTATTTCCCTCCATAGATGTGCTCAGTTTCTCCAGCATTTTGTGTGTGTTGCTCAAGATATCCAGCATCTGCAGAATCCCTTGTGTTTGTAATCAGATGAGTATGTCTTGATTAGTTTTATCTGAACCACTAGGTGGGGTGTATTGTGTGTATCAAGAAACATTGATGTTACTTTCTGCATGATACAAATAACAAACACAATATAAAGGGTATTTTCTGATGTGATAATGAGAAAAGGGGAAATTAAGGTGGAAAAACCCAAAATGCCTGATTGGTATTCATTTTGGGAAAGGATTTTGAAGATTCAAGATTCAAGTTCGTTTAAGGTAATTTTCAGTATACATGTGCAAAGGAGAATGAAATAATTGTTACTCCAGATCCGATGCAGCACAAGAGAAAACACAAAAAGATAAAGAACACATTAATAAAATAATGTAATAAGTATACTGTAAATACATACAATAATTTATATACATATACTGATTGTATGTCAATATAGTGGTGCTAGGCACAGGAGGGGCTGTACATAAAGTGACTCTGACAGAGAATGATAAAGTAGTGGTAGTGGAGGGAGCGGTGGGTGAGTCAGTGGGTGGAGGTGTTGATCAGCCTTACTGCTTGGAGAAAGTAATTGTTTCTGAGTCTGATGGTGTGGGAGTTGCAGTAAGGTTAGGGTTAAAAACAGCATTCAGGTGAGGGTGACTGCGACAGTGTAGAGTCAAACCTAGACAAAGGAGACTTTTGAAGTGAGACCAGTGGAGCCAACCTTGCCCATTGCAGACAGATAGGCAGAGGCGACCGCGGCCATATGTGCTCAAGTCAGACAAGTGAGCCTCTGTAGTGAGATTTTCTAAAAGGTCTTCCTAAAGCATAGCATCTGTTTGCACAATAATGGGTGCTGGAGACAGACGAGATACAAATAAAGGTAGAATGTGAAATACACCCCACAACTAAGGGACAATTGTCTTTACTAAGCTCAGAATATCATTAGTTGTCTGCTTGAAGTCTTGATGAACTTTTAACACCTCTATTTGTCTTTACTAACTTCAAAATATCATCGGTTGTCCAATTGAAGTTTTGATGGACTTTTAACACCCCTATTGTGAACAGCAATTGATCGTGCAAGTAAGGAATTCTAACATATACAATTTACCAAGTGATCAATATCCATAACTGATAAGCCAATTCTGTGTAAAAATTCCAAGTTTTCTTTTCCAGCTTCAGTACAGTGTGGGTGATAGGGGACATGCTGTTTTCCTTGTGCACAAGTAAAATAAATTATGACTGAGTTGTAAGAATGTATGTGTTCTGGGCCCAGTTATTTTAGTTATTTTATCTTATTATCAGCAATGACAGTGGTCATGGCATGGTATGGAGCCTCCTCCCTAATGGGAGTGGGACAAATGGTCCATGAGCAGGTAGGGGGAGATCCTTCATGATATTGTTGACCTTTTTCTGGCGCCTTTATGTATATATGTATCCTTGAGGGCAGGTAGGCTCATGCCAGAGATGCATTAGGCAGTTCTGACCATCATGTAGAGTCTTCCAGTCCGGGGCAGTGCAGTTTCCGTACCATGCAGTGATGTAGCATGTTAGGATGCTCTCTACAGTGCCTCCTTGTAGATTGCCTTGAGTATTGAAGGCAATCTACAGACCTGAAGGCAATGTCCCGGGCATTTAGTTGGGAGTTCACCTCTGCATTTAGCCAGGGCTTCTGACTGGCATGTATCATGATCATTCTGGAGATGCCAATGTCTTCTACACACTTACTGATGTAGCTGTTAACAGTGTGTATGATGTAAGCATATTCCTCAAGGTCTTCATCTTCTCTGTTTGTGGCAACTTCTTTGAACATCTGCCAGTTGGTTTGTTCAAAACTGTCCTGGAGCACAGAGATTGTCTCATTAGGACATACAGTGATGGTTTGTGTTTTCTCCATCTTCAGCAGCGGTCAGGATGCTGGGATTAACATTGTGAAGATGTGGTCAGAGAGACCAGGATGAGGGCATGGAAAGGCTTTGTAAGTACTGTATCTGTTTGTATAAACATTTCGAACATTCATGCAAACCACACATAATACTTTTCATGTTTTAATTAGGTTACGTACGTATATTAGAGAATAGCAGCCCATAGAAACATTCTCCAGCAGCCTCAACAAGTCAAGAAGTTGCAACTATCAGATCTTTTCAGTAAATTCTTTTCACCATAATTTTTGAGTTGTTGTGATGTTATCACTGAGAGAATATGATATCACTGTAGACTGTCACTCTATGTTTTATGCTACAAAGCATATATTTAGCAAACTGAAGTAAACTTACCCCAACATAAAAGCACTGGTTTTAGATACTAATTTTACCAGTACCAGATGATTCAAGGGTGACAAATGTTATTCCTTCTTTAAGGAAGGGAGTAGAGATAATGCTAGGAATTATAGACCAGTGAGTCTTACTTCAGCAGTGGGCAAAATATTGGAGAAGATTCTTTGAGACAGCATTTATGGACATTTGGAGAAGCATAGTCTGATTAGGGATAGACAGCATGGCTTTGTGAGGGGCAGGTCATACATCATGAGCCTAATAAATTATTTAAGGATGTGACAAAATGCATTGATGAAGATAGAGCAATGAATGTGATTTATATGGATTTTAGTAAGGCATTTGATAAGGTTTCCCATGGTAGGCTCATTCAGAAAGTCAGGAGGCATAGTATTCAGGGAAACCTGGCTGCGTAGACACAGGTTTGGCTCACCCATAGAAGGCAAAAGGTGATCATAGATGGAGCTTATACTACCAGGAGGCCAGTGACCAGTTGTGTTTCGCCCCGGTTCTTTGTGATTTTTATAAATGACTTGAATGAGGAAATGAAAGGGTGTGTTAGCAAGTTTGCAAATGATGTGTAGTTGGTGGAATTGTGGAAAGTATAGAATATTGAAGTAGGTTACAACGGGACATCAATAGGATGCAGAGTTGGGATGAGAAGTGACAGATGGAGATCAACTCCAGGAAGTGTGAATTGATTCACTTTGAAAGGTTGAATGTGAATACAGGATCCTTAGCAGTGTGGAGAAGCAGAGAGATCTTGGGGTCAATATCCATGGATCCCTCAAATTTGATAGGGGTGGTTAAGAAGGATCATGGTGTGTTCACCTTCATTAGTCAGGGGACTGAGTTCAAGAGCTGCGAGGTAACGTTGCAGTTCGATAAAGCCCTGGTTAGACCACACTTGGAATATTCTGTTCAGGTCTGTTTACTCATGAAAACCTTTGAGTTCAAGTTTAATTGTCATTCAACCATACATGAATACCCATGAATACAGCCAAACGAAGCAGTGTTCCGTCAGGGCCAAGAATCAAAACACAGTACCAACAGTCATACACAGCAGAAGGCACATATAAGATAGCAGTAAACATGCACACACACACACACACACACACACACACAGGTAACAGGCGTAGATCAAGGGGATAGCCAGGGACTTTTTCCCGGGGGGAAATGACTAACAGCAGGGGGCATAATTTTAAGATGATCAGTGGTAAGTATGATGTTTTGTTGACCTTTAATCCTACTCAAATATCAGTCTAATCATTTCCACCTATATGGCACTCAATTAGTAGGTTAATTGGCCATTGTAAATTGTCCTGTGATTAGACCAGGGTTAAATAGGTAGCCTGTTGAGTAATGTGGCTTGTAGAGTGGGAAGGGTCCCTAAATAAATAAATATACCGTTTTCATTTCATCCAAGAGCCTTTTAAATCTATTGCCTCTACCACCACCACCAACAGTGCATTCAATGCACTTACCTCTTTCTGTGCTATGTAATAAAAAACGACCTCCGCCATCTCCTCTATACTTTCCTCCAATTACATCAAAAGTATGTGCTCTCATTTTGGCTATTGGCACCCTGCAAAAAAGATACTGGTTCTGCACCCTTTCTATGCCTTTATCATTTGATACTTCTCTATCAATTTGCCTCTCAGCCTCCTTTACACAAAGAAAAAAACTCTAGTTTGCTCAACTTATCTTCATAAGGCATATTCTTTAATCTTGCAACATCCTAATAAATTTTCTTTGGGCCCCGTCTAAAGCTCCTACATCTTTCCTCTAAAGAAATGACCAGTTCTGAACATAATACTGCAAATGTGATGTAACCAGAGTTTTATGGAGCTGCAACATTACCTGATGGTTCTTGAACAAAATCATCAGACTAATGAAGGCCAACGCAACATAACTGCCTATCATCTTACGTGGAAACTTGAGGGATCTATGGACTTGGACACCACGATCCCTTTGTCCTCCACGCTGCTAAGGATCCTGCAAGTAACCTTGTACTCTGCCTTCAAATTCCATCTTCCAAACTATATCACTTTATACTTTACCGGATTGAAATCCATCTACCAAATCTCAGCATAGCTTTACAATCCTGTCAATTTCCCATTGTAACCTATGACAACCTTTTACACTATCTACAATGCCTTCTGCAAACTTACTAACTCACCCTTCCACTTCTTCATCAAATCTATTCATAAAAATCCCAAAGAGCAAGAGTCTCAGAACAGACCCCTGTGGAACATTAACAACAGGAATTCTGCAGATGCTGGAAATTCAAGCAACACACATCAAAGTTGCTGGTGAACGCAGCAGGCCAGGCAGCATCTCTAGGAAGAGGTACAGTCGACATCGACTGTACCTCTTCCTGTGGAACATTACCAGTTCTGCAGGGATCTCCAGGCAGAATCTGCACCAACTACTCCAATCCTTTGCCTTCTGTGGGCAAGCCAATTCTGAATCTATGCAGGCAAGTGTCCATGATCCCATGCCTCCTAAATCTCTGAATGAGTCAACCATTGGGAACCTTATTGAAGACCTTACTAAAATCCATATACACGACATCCACTGCTTTAACTTCGTCAAACATTTTAAGCAGTGATTCCTAATTCTACCTTATCCCACAACAGGAAACATCCTCTTCACACTCACTTTAACAAGACTGCTCAGGATCTCATGTAAACAGCAAATGTAAATTTCTTTTATCAATTGTCTTCTGCCCATCTAACTGATTAAAGACAGAACCTTAGAAAATATATCCGCTCATGTATTTTATTATTTTTTATTTAGATATACAGCATGTGCCTGTGCTGCCCGATAACACACATGTGACCAATTAACTTACTAACCCATACACCTTTAGAATGTGAGATGGCACCAGAGTATCTGCAGGAAACCCACACAATCGTGGAGAAAACATACAAATTCCTTATGGTGCTGCAAAGTGTTACTCTAACCACTAAGGTACTGTGCCTTATAAGAACATGAAACATAGGAGCAGAATTAGGCCATTCAGCCCATCAAGCACTGCCACTCCATCATGACTGATTTATTATTCTACTTGATATCATTCTTCTGCCTTCTCTCTGTAATTGATGATGCCCTGACCTATCAAGTACTGATCACCATTGCCAGGAATGTTGGCTGGGCTCATGCATTTCTTCAGATACATAAAGTGTAAAAGAGAGACGAGAGTGGATATCAGGCTGCTGAAAAATGATGCTGGAGAGGTAGTAATAAGGGACAATGAAATAGAGGAGGAACTGAATGAGTATTTTGCATCAGTCTTCACTGTAGAAGACCATTGCAGTATGGTGAAAGTTCCAGGTGTCAGGGGACATGAAGTGTTTGATGTTACTATAACCAGGGAGAAGGTTCTTTGGAACCTGAAAGTCATCTAGATCAGATGGTGTGTATCCCAGAGTTCTGAAAGAGGTGGCTGAAGAAATCGTGGAGGCATTACTAATGAGTTTTCAAGAATCACTGGAGTCTGAAATCGGAAATTAGGGATAATATCAATTCCAAAGAAGAAACATACAAATTAGCCAGAAAAAGCGGCACACCTGAGGACTGGGAGAAATTCAGAGTCCAGCAGACGAGGACAAAGGACTTAATTAGGAAAGAGAAAAAAGATTATGAGAGAAAGCTGGCAGGGAACATAAAAACTGACTGTAAAAGCTTTTATAGATATGGGAAAAGAAAAAGATTGGTTAAGACAAATGTAGGTCCCTTACAGTCAGAAACAGGTGAATTGATCATGGGGAACAAGGACATGGCAGACCAATTGAACAACTACTTTGGTTCTGTCTTCACTAAGGAGGACATAAATAATCTTCTGGAAATAGTAGGGGACTGAGGGTCTAGTGAGATGGAGGAACTGGGGGAAATACATGTTAGTAGGGAAGTGGTGTTAGGTAAATTGAAGGGATTAAAGACAGATAAATCCCCAGGGCCAGATGGTCTGCATCCTAGAGTGCTTAAGGAAGTAGCCCAGGAAATAATGGATGCATTAGTGATAATTTTTCAAAACTCTTTAGATTCTGGATTAGTTCCTGAGGATTGGAGGGTGGCTAATGTAACCCCACTTTTTAAAAAAGGAGGGAGAGAGAAACTGGGGAATTATAGACCAGTTAGCCTGACATCGGTGGTGGGGAAAATGCTAGAGTCAGTTATCAAAGATGTGATAACAGCACATTTGGAAAGCGGTGAAATCATTGGACAAAGTCAGCATGGATTTGTGAAAGGAAAATCATGACTGATGAATCTCATAGAATTTTTTGAGGATTTAACTAGTAGAGTGGATAGGGGAGAACCAGAGGATGTTGTATATTTGGATTTTCAAAAGCCTTTTGACAAGGTTCCACACAGGAGATTAGTGTGCAAACCTAAAGCACACGGTTTTGGAGGTATGGTATTGATGTGGTTAGCAGACAGGAAGCAAAGAGTGGGAATAAACGGGACCTTTTCAGAATGGCAGGCAGTGACTAGTGGGGTACCGCAAGGCTCAGTGCTGGGACCCCAGTTGTTTACAATATATATTAATGACTTGGATGAGGGAATTAAATGCAGCATCTCCAAGTTTGCGGACGACACAAAGCTGGGCGGCAGTGTTAGCTGTGAGGAGGATGCTAAGCGGATGCAGGGTGACTTGGATAGGTTAGGTGAGTGGGCAAATTCATGGCAAATGCAATTTAATGTGGATAAATGTGAGGTTATCCACTTTGGTGGCAAGAACAGGAAAACAGATTATTATCTGAATGGTGGCTGATTAGGAAAAGGGGAGGTGCAACAAGACCTGGGTGTCATTGTACACCAGTCATTGAAAGTGGGCATGCAGGTACAGCAGGTGGTGAAAAAGGCAAATGGTATGCTGGCATTCATAGCAAGAGGATTCGAGTACAGGAGCAGGGAGGTTCTATTGCAGTTGTACAAGGCCTTGGTGAGACCACACCTGGAATATTGTGTGCGGTTTTGGTCACCTAATCTGAGGAAAGACATTCTTGCCATAGAGGGTGTACAAAGAAGGTTCACCAGATTGATTCCTGGGATGGCAGGACTTTCATATGATGAAAGACTGGATCAACTAGGCTTATACTCACTGGAATTTAGAAGATTGAGGGGGAATCTTATTGAAGCGTATAAAACTCTACAGGGATTGGACAGGCTAGGTGCAGGAAGATTGTTCCCGATGTTGGGGAAGTCCAGAACGAGGGGTCACAGTTTAAGGATAAAGGGGAAGCCTTTTAGGACCGAGATGAGGAAAAACTTCTTCACACAGGGACTGGTGAGTCTGTGGAATTCTCTGCCACAGGAAACAGTTGAGGCCAGTTCATTGGCTATATTTAAGAGGGAGTTAGATATGGCCCTTGTGGCTAAAGGGATCAGCAGGTATGGAGAGAAGACAGGTACAGGGTTCTGAGTTGGATGATCAGCCATGATCATACTGAATGGCGGTGTAGGCTCAAAGGGCCGAATGGCCTACTCCTGCACCTATTTTCTATGTTTCTATGTTTCACAAAGACTGGAAAGTTGCAAATATCACTCCCTTGTACAAGGAGGGAGAGAAACAGAAGAAAGTCAGTTAGTCTGACTAAGTGGTTGTGAAGATGTTGGAGTTGATTATTAAGGGTGAGGCCTCAAGGTACTTGGAGCCACATGATAAATTAGTCTGTAGTCAACATGGTTTCCTCAAGAGAAAATCTTGCCTGCTAAATCTGTTGGAATTCTTTGAAGAAGTAACAAGCAGGATAGACAAAGGAGAATCGGTTTATGTTGTGTACTTGGATTTTCAGAAGGTCTTTGACAAGGTGTCACACATATGGCTGCTTAACAAACTATGAGCCCATGATATTACAGGAAAAATTCTAGCATAGATACAGCAGTGGCTGATTGACAGGAGGCAAAGAGTGGGAATAAAGGAAGCCTTTTCTGGTTGGCTGCCAGTGACTACTGGTGTTCCACAGGGGCCTGTGTTGGGACCGATTCTTTTCACCGTATGTGTCAATGATCTGGATTATGGAATTGATGGCTTTGTTATAAAGTTTGTAGACAATATGAAGATGGGTGGAAGAGCATGTAGTTTTGAGAAAGTAGAGAGGCTGCAGATTAGACCGATCAGGAGAATGGCAGAGAAATGGCAGATGGAATTCAGTGTTGGGAAATGTATGGTCACGCACTTTGGTTGAAGAAATGAAAGGGTTGACTATTTTTAATAGAAAGAAAATTTTAAAAAAACTAAGACACAAATGGACTTGCAAGTCCTTCTTCTGGATTCCCTAAAGGTTAATTTGCAGGTTGAATCTATGGAGAGGAAGGCACATGCAATGACAGCAGTCAGTTCAAGAGGCCTAGAAAGTAAAAGCAAGGATGCAATGTTGGAATTTTATAAAGCACTGGTGAGGCCTCACTTGAAGTATTGTGAGCAGATTTTGGCTCTTTATCTTAGAAAAGACGTGCAGAAACTGGAGAGGGTTCAAAGGAGGCTCACAGAAATGATTCCAGGATTGAATGGCTTGTCATATGAAAAGCATTTGATGACTCTGGGCCTGTATTCACTGGAATTCAGAAGAATAAAGGATGACCTCATTGAAATCTATCAAATGGTGAAAGGCCTTGATAAGGGTGGATGTGGAGAGGATGGTGGGACAGTCGAAGACCAGAGGACACAGCATCAGAATAGAGGGGCATCTTTTTTAAAACAGAGATGAGGAAGAATTTCTTTAGCCAGAGGGTGGTGAATCTGGAATTCTTTGCCACAGGCAGTTGTGGAGGCCAAGTTTTTATGTATATTTAAGGCAGAGGTTGATAGATTCTTGACTGGTCATTGCATGAATGGATACAGGAAGAAGGCAGGAGATTGGGGCTGAGTGTAATATTGATGTGACTCGGACACAGCTATAGATTGATCAACCACGTTTATTCAACAGACTTCCATTTTTTACTTCTCTACATCCTGACGTCATATGCACTGTGATGCTACGAACACTCACACAATACATTACATCCCCCTTCTCCAGATTTTTTTTTACAACACTGTGAATTACCAAAACAATGCCTTCTTACAGTGCAACAACCATGAAAAAAACTTACCTTCTTGTACTGTATTCTGTATTGTATCTTACAATACTAACAGCAGTGTATTTTCTTTTACTAACATAGACTAGTAAACCTTTTATTTCACACCTTGGAGCTTATAACATGTGTGACTTTGCCTCGAACTGTGTGAGACTGTATGTATGTCTAGTCTCTGTATCTAGCTGGAAGTTTGACTTGTCTCCCAGACCGTGTGTGATACAACTGTGACAGTGCTTGTCCTTCATCAGTGTCAGTCCCTCGAGTGACCTCTGTGTCTGTGCGGTCTGCATCACTCTTGGTGTCGTTTGTTCCCATGTCTGTGTATGTGGAAATGTCCTGTGCATCTGTACGTGGAAACTCCCTCTCGCCTGTCTTCAGCAGATGTTTCCTGTTCCTCCTGTAGACTCTTCCATCCGATGTGCGAACTATGAAGGATCTTGGTTGCTGATGTCTGTTCACAATCACAGCTGGTTGCCAAATGTCTCATCTCTGTGTTCTGACATTTTCACCTGTATGCAGATCTGGTGACTGTCTTGTATGTCTGTCATAGCAGCTCTTTTGCTTTATTTGCTTGTCATGTACTTGAGCATTACCTTCAGGAGTCAGCAGAGTTGTGGATGTTGGCAGTTTGGACTTCAGACAACGTCCCATCAACAGCTGCGCAGGAGAGAACCCCACACCCTCAATCGGTGTGTTGCGGTATTCAAACAGAGCAATGTAAAGGTAAGGGTTGCTGCTTTGTGCCTTCTTGAGCATGTTCTTGACAGTTTGTACAGTTCTCTCTGCTTATCCATTAGACTGAGCGTGCCCTGGACTGGAAGTAACATGTTGAAATTCCCAGATTTCTGAGAACCCTCTGAACTCACCACTGGCATATTGTGGACCATTGTCACTAACGGCAATATCTGGAATACCATGTCTTGCGAATGTCGACTTCATTGCGGTAATGGCACCTCGACTGGATGTGTCACTTAACTTGGTGATCTCCGGATATTTTGAATAGTAGTCCACACAAAGCAGACATTCTGCACCATTGTAGTGATAGAGATCTGTGCCAATCTTCTCCCATGGTCTTCCTGGTAGTGGGTGGGGAAGCAGAGGCTCTCTTGGATTGCTGTTTTTGTTTTCATTACAAACCGCACACTAAGACACAATGTCCTCTATCTGAGTTGACACGACTGGTCAATAGAGAAAGTCCCTTGCTCTTTCTTTATATTTCACTATCCCCAGGTGTGACTCATGAATTCTGTTGAGTATTTCCTGTCTCATTTGGTTTGGTACGATGAGTTTTGCCGTTTTGAACATTAGTCCTGATGCCTAGCTGATTTCCTCTTTAAATGTCCAGTATTGCTGTGTTTCCTTTGGAACATCTTTTCTTTCTGTTGGCCATTCATTCATTGTAATGTCTCTTAGCATTTGCATTTCAGGATCATCTGCAGTCGCTTTCCTGAACATGTTCAACTTCTCTTCAGAGATGGGTTGCTGAGGTGTAACCCAGTTGACCTCCAGCTCTCCTCCGAGCAACTCTTCCTTTTGCTCTTTGAGGTAAGCATGGCTCAAAGCATCAGCGATGTACAGTTGTTTTCCTGGCTTATAGGTGACTGTGAGAGTGTACCTCTGTAGCCTGAGAAGCATCCTTTGCAGCCTCATAGGAGCTTGGTGGAGTGGCTTTTTGAAGATGCTCTCAAGTGGTTTGTGATCACTCTCAACCCGAATTTCTTTGCCATATACATATTGGTGGAACTTCTCACACCCATAAACTGTGGCAAGTAATTCCTTCTCAATTTGAGCATGTCGGCGTTGACAGTCTGTAAGTGCTCGTGATCCATACGCCACAGGCCTCCCATCCTGCAGTATAACAGCTCCTATTCCCTCCGAACTGGCATCCACAGACATCGTCACCAGTTTATTGACATCATAGAACTTGAGTGCTGGTGCATTTTTAACCAACTGCTTCAATGTGTCAAAACTTTTCTTCTGTTCGTCTTCCCAATGCCATTCAGTGTCTCTCTCTAGTAGCTTACAGAGTGGAGCACTGACCTCTGATACATTGGGAGTGAATTTGACAAGATACTGTATCATGCCCATGAACCTCAATAGTTCTTGCTTGTCTTCGGGTGGTGGTAACTGTACCACAGCTCTGACCTTTTCATCATCTGGTTTTAGCCCATCAGCACTGAGCACATGACCTATGTATTTGATCTCTGTAGTTCTGATCTTTCATTTACTTTTGTTCAGTTTTAGGTTGTACTCACGTGCTCTCTCCAGGAGCTTCCTCAGTCTCTGATCATGTTCCTCAAATGTGTCACCCCGTATCAGCAAATCATCAATGATGTTGACCACCCCGTCCAGGCCTTCAATCATTTGTGCCACGGATCTCTGGAATACCTCTGACGCATAAGAAATCCCAAAAGGTAGATGCAGGAAACAATATCTCCCTATGGGCGTGTTGAAAGTGCATAATTTGGAACTTTCCTCATCCAGCTTGATCTGCCAGAAACCTTGATTTACATCTAATACTGAAAAGTATTTCACATTAGGCATGCGGGGGACAACCTGTTCAACCGTGAGCAGTGGATAGTGCTCCCTTTTGATGGCTTGGTTGAGATCTTGTGGATCCATGCAAATCCTTGTCTTTTTTTCTGTGACCACTGTCACCATACAATTCACCCAGTCGGTCAGTTCTATTTGTCTTGTTATGACTCCCGTCTGTTCCATTCTGTGTAGTTCCTCCACTACTTGATCCCTGAGAGCTACTGGAATCTTTCTCAGGGTATGCACGACTAGTGCAATAGTTGGATCAATCTGGATATGGTGTTTCCCTGGTAAACATCCTAATCCAGAATACAAGTCATCAAAGTCTTTAAGAATGCCATCTTCTTTTTCAAGACCATAGATTCGCTTCACCAGGCCTAGCTTTGTGCATGTTGCTTTGCCCAGTATTGCTGGAACATGTTGCTTAACTATTTCAAACTCTATCTTGTGTTTTTGTTCTTTGTACACACAGGTTTTGCTCAATAGCGCCGCCTTGTGGCCGAAATATGCAACAAGCTTGCAGGTGGATTTTCTCGGTCCTCCTCTGATATCCAGTGAGTTGAATGTTCCTGCTGACATTACATTGCACTTTGCCCCAGTGTCAAGCTTAAATTTCACATTCCTCCTGTTTATTATCAGATCTTGAGTCCAATCATCTTCATCCCCCATCTCTGCATTGTCAATATTCTTGATGCATGCCTCCTCTTCCACTTCCACTGTGCCAATGAACATGTCACTGTTGTCCTCACTCTGTTCCACAGCATGCATTTACCTTGTGTGCTCCTTCAATTTGCAAGGTGATTTCTTTTCTGGCATAACTTGCATGTCTGACCAAAGGCTGAACATTTTCTGTATCCATGTTTATAACCACATCTATTGCAGTTAACTTCCTTTTGATCATCCTGTGGAGCTGGCTTTGTCCTACTCTTGTCAGTTTTCACAGTTTTTATTTTATGCATTTCAGTCTCCTCATTGAGCACTTTAATCTGACTTGACATGATCTCGCTGGCACAGCAAACATCAATCGCCTTTTCTAATGTAAGATCCGCCTCTCTCAATAGCCTGCCTCTCACCTGATCATCTCGTATGCCGCATACAATCCTGCATACAATTTTTTGCCTTGTTCTTCAAATCTGTTACATAGACGTCTATGATTTCTATTGGTCCTTGAGCCCTCGTGAAAAACGTGTCAGATATACGGTAGGTTTTTTCTCGGTTCACAGTAATCTTGAAACTTTTTCTTCAACACTTCAATTTTATCTTGCTCATCATCTTGGAAGACAAACATGTCGCAAACCTTTATTGACTCTTCCCCCACCGCATGCAGAAACGTAGCACATTGCCCTTTCTCCATCTTTTCAGCTACGCGGCTAGCGGTGCAAAACAGCTCAAACCTCTGGATCCATATTTTTCAGTTCTCAGCAAGATCACCTTGTAGGCTTAAACTTGACACTCGCTGTAACTGTGACATCTTTTACGTGTCTTCTCTTCCTTTTTTTTTCCCCGCAATTTCTTCTGACATCATGTAATATTGATGTGACTCGGACACCGCTGCAGATTGAACAACCACGTTTATTCAACAGACTTCCATTTTTTACTTCTCTACATCCTGATGTCATATGCACTCTGACGCTACGAATACTCACACAATACATCACACTGAGAGGAAAATTGGATCAGCCATCATGAAATGGCAAAGCAGACTCAATGGGCCAATTGGCCTACTTCTGCTCCTATATCTTATGGTCTTCTGACCTTATCTTATCATATCTTATCGTAATGCCTTCACAGTCTCTTCAGCTACCTCTTTCAGAACCCTGGGGTATAATCTATCTAGCCCAGATGACTTATCAGCCTTCAGACTTTTCTTTTCTAAAGAATGTGGCAGAAAACTAGATCACATGTAGGAAACTCACACGGTCACAGGGAGAAAATAAAAACTCTGTACAGACAACAGCAGAATTGAACCCTGGTCACCAGTGCTATAATAGTGTTATGCTAACCACTACATTAGCACTCTGGTCTCTAAACACTCCGTTCCCCAGAACTCAGCAGGAATCTCTCAGCTCCTTCCTGTGTATCTGTATCATAACACCTGTTATAAAAGGGAAGCTTTTTTTTTGCAATCATAAATAACATTATGACATACTGTCATGAGCCCTGGGGCCTCTGCGGCTTGCCGTAGACTGCTGAGCTTCTAGTGTTCTTCAGCACCTGTACTTACTAATTTTAACTGGAGCCAGTAAGCCCTTGTGCTTTCGGTTTAATCTTGTTGAATTAATTGTGACTGGCACGTGTTTCCCGCTTTCTATGATTATTTAAAGAGAGCTCTCGTTTAGTGCCCTAGCAGAGTCACTCTGTTGGTGAGAATGAATTGTCTTGCAGTGAGGCTCTGTTGGCATTCCTATGTCTATCACTTCCATCTCTTGCCGTTCCTCTGCTCCTGGATCGAGTTGGGAGCCTGCAGACCGCAGCTCCTGGGTTGAGTCGGTGCCAGTGACCTCTCTGACAGAGAAAGCCTGCTGTTCCCTCGTCTTGTCCTCCGAGAGCTCCCCGTGACACATGAATGGAAGCCATTCAGCCCAGCTGGTACATCCTAGCTAAAAAATTCACTTCAAATTAATCTTGCTTTCCTGATCTCGATCCTGGATGTTTTGGCCCTTCAGGTGCTGGTGCCTCTTCCAAGCCACCATCAATGTACCTAATTCTCCTCCCTACTTTATGTTGTACCTCACTCACTTGTAATAATTTTCTTCCTATTACTGAGAGCAACATGGCTGCTCCAGATCAGCAAACTTTGAAGCAGCCTGTAGAGTTAACTGGCCTGCTGCTGTGATCAATCAATCTTTTCACAATAGCGTAAATATATTTTCAAGGAACAGACCACCAACTTGTAAATCATGGTGTCTGGCATGCATATTTTGAATCAATAACTTACCACATGTCATCTAGAGATGTTCAATTTAAACTTTTAACCCGTTTCCTGTGATGACATAATTCTGACCATCAAGGAGATTGGATCATAGTCACTTAGCTTTTAAGCCTGAGCTTCACTTCCCACCATCAACCCTATGTTGGCATTATGGGCAAATCTTTTTAGTCATGATCCTATATTTAAACCTAAATCATTGGCATACATCATAAAAGGAGCCAAATACTGAACTCTACAAACCAATTGTAAATAACTATCTCAACTGCTGAAGCTCCAGGTAATCGTTATCCTTTGCTTTCTCTCAATAACCCAATTTTCAATACAACTTGCCAGTTTTTCTTGGATCACATAGGTGTTTACTTCCCTGATAATTTTCTAGGTAGAAGGTTGCAAATGTCTTGTTAAAATGTTTGCAAACTGCATCAAAGTGGGTAGAAAATAGAATCCCATCCTCCAAGGAATAATCTCTGGACTGTTGCCTGTGCTACATGCTAGAGAGGGTAAGCACAGGATGAGAGACTGAGGAATTAGTCACAAGGGGAAAAGTTTCAGATTTCTGGATTATTGAGATCTCTACTAAGGAAGGTATGACTTGTACAAAAAGGATAGGTTACACCTGAACCCGAGGGGGACTAATATCCTTGTGGGCAGGTTTGCTTGAGCTCTTGGGGAGGTTTAAACTAATTTAGTAGGGGGATGGGAACCGGAGTGATAGGGCTGAGGATGTGGTAGCTGGTGTACAAGTAGATGCAGTATGTAGTGAGACTGTGAGGAAGGACAGGCAGATGACCGGGAAAAATGCAGTCAGTGGGATATGTTAAAATGTAACATGGGGCAAAATCAAAAAGGGTAATGAATACAGGACTGAGAGTGTTATACGTGAATGGCCACAGTATACAGAATAAGGTAGATGAACTTTTAGTGCAGTTAGATGTCGGCAGGTATGACATTATGGGCATCATTGAGTCATAGCTGAAAGAAGATCATAGTTGGGAGCTTAATATCCAAGTATACACATTGTATTGAAAGGACAGGGAGTGGTGGGGGGGGGGGCTCCATTGGTAAAACATGAAGTCAAATACTTAGAAAGAAGTGACATTGGTTTGGAAGATGTAAAATCATAATGGTTAGAGTTAGGAAACAGCAAGGGTAAAAAAAAACCTGGATGGGAGTTATATACAGGCCTAATAGAAGCCAGGATGTGGGGTACAAATTAAAAGGGGATTAGGAGAAATCGATGGTAGCAGAAAATTGCATTTACAATGGCCATAGGATTGACTTCAACAGCACAAAACTACTGTGCCCTGGGACCACTTGGTAAAGGAAGTCATTGAAATAAAACTAGAGGAAAATAACTTTAACAAAGATGAAAGTCTTGCTCTAAGTAAGAACTGGAATTGGATTGTGAACGAGGTGGAAGAGCAGAAACCTGATTGGATGAGTACTAACTAAGCAGAAGGGATTGTCAATGGGGGTATAAACACCATTGGACTGACATGCTCAGGCATCATCCCTGAAGGACAAGGTAGAGTTTGTCATTGAAATGTTGATTACAATCGATACTTGTATCCGGCTTGAAGTCTGAGAAGAGTTTATTCGTCATATTTGCCGAGAAGGGACTAGATCCTTTTTCAATGGTTTAATTGGTTCAGCACAGCATTGTGGGTGGAACCTCCTATTCCTGGGCTGTACTGTTCTATGTTCTAGGTTCTACCCACATCCATTTATTTTACATACTATTTCAAATAGTAAATGAGTTCTTCTGGGTAATCTCTTACATTAAGGGGTAAATTCAGTGATTTTTTTTTCCATTATTTTACACAGTGACTTTAGTGGAGACTTATGCAATTATGTTTAATGCAACGGAATTACTAATCATCCGTCTTAATGACAAAAAACAAGCATTCATGTCTGACTACCAGGCACAAATTTTCAATGGAATATCTTTGCAAATATTATTTATGCTGGAAATCTACAATGAAAGCAACAATTTGAGCAACTTTTGTGCAGAAAGAATCAGATTGCTATCTCAGAGCAATGGACCTTTACATCAACATTTGAAAAGGATAGAGACAGATTCCTAGCCACTAAAGGCTTATTTTATATTTCCTTACTCTTTCCTATCAAGAAAAATTCTGTTTTGTAAACTTTATTCTTCAAGGTATGATTGAACAATACTCTTAAAAAAAGATTTCCCATTGCGAAACTTATATTTTCAAATTTAAATTTTCATTTGAAATCTACTTAAATCGTAGCTTCACTTATTTTCGGTGATTTTAAGATAATTCAAGTTCAAGATTGTGTCATTTCCTGTACACAGGTTTAAGGGGAATAAAATAATTGTTACCCCGGATTCAATACAGCACAAAAAACACAAAAGGTAAAGATAATAATAATGATGAATAAAACACACAATAAATATAAATACATCAGGTAGCTCAGAATTGATTATGTATCCATAAAGAGACGCCAGGCTGTACTTAAGGAGACTGACAGGAAATAATAAAGTAGTGGTGGAATTAGTGGGTGGAGATGTTAATCAGCCTTACTGCTTGGGGAAAATAACTATTTCTGAGTTTGGCGGTCCTGACGTAAATGCTATGTAGCAGCCTTCCTGATGGAAGTGGGACAAATAGTCTGTGAGCAGAGTATGAGGGATCCTTCATGATGTTACTGGACCTCTTTCCTGCACCTTTCTGTATAGATGCCCTTAATGGTGGGTAGGTGGGTGCCAGTGATGCATTGGGCAGGTTTGACCACCCATTGTAGCGCCTTCCCGTCTGCCGCAGTGCACTTTCCATCCCCAGCAGTGATACAGCTTGTTGGGATACTCTCTACTGCAGATCTGTAGAATAACGTGAGCATAGATGCAAGCATTGATGAAATACTTCAGCAAGACCCAGTGACATAAATATTGCTCAGCCCAAGCGGTATAACTATCCTCATCAGAATGAAAATTGTGTCTTGGAATTATTTCTGTTTGTCTGGAAATCATTTGGAGTAGCAAAAAAGCTCTTGAATTAGCAGTTTATCTGAAAGTCATTATCTCCCTTGGTATGACATAAGGAAGCCACATTAGATTTTTGAGTACAGAAGTGGAATTTAGCATAAAACTGAGAAACAGCGGGTTGTCAGCTGTCCTGTCCAAGACCGGAAGAAGCTGCAGAAGATCGTGAACATGGCGCGGCACATCACACAAACCAATCTTCTGTCCTTGGACTCACTTTACACCGCACGCTGTCGGAGCAGTGCTGCCAGGATAATCAGGGACACGACCCACCCAGCCAACACACTTTTCGTCCCTCTTCCCTCCGGGAGAAGGTCCAGGAGCTTGAAGACTCATACGGCCAGATTTGGGAACAGCTTCTTTCCAACTGTGATAAGACTGCTGAATGGATCCTGACCCAGATCAGGGCCATACCCTTCAAATATCCGGACCTGCTTCTCGGTTTTTTTGCACTACCTTACTTTCCATTTTCTATTTTCTATTTAGAGATTTATAATTTAAATTTTTAATATTTACTATCGATTTATACTCCAGGGAGTGGGAAGTGCAGAATCAAATATCGCTGTGATTATTGTATGTTCTAGTATCAATTGTTTGGCGACAATAAAGTATAAAGTATAATAGCCAACTGCCAATTCCCCACAGACAAATCTCTTGTGGGTGTTCAAAAGACTCTCTGAGATAGTTTCTTCCTTCCTTTCATTGTTCTTTTCCTTTGCCCTTTTCCCTATGACCTTTAGCATATGAGATTGTAGACTTTTGAGCATGTCAGTAGGACTGGAGGGCTTGGGTTTTAAGGAGAGACTGAATAGGCTAGGGCTTCCTTTCCTGGAGTGTAAAAGGTTGAGGGGTGAGTTTATGGAATTTTATAAAATCATGAAGGTTATCAAAAGATGAACACCAAAGTTTTTTCCCCAGGTTAAGGGAGTCCAGCCAAGGGGTCGTAGATTTAGAGTGAGAGGGGAAAGATTTAAAAAAGACCTGAGGGGTGACTTTTTCACAAAGTGAGCAGTGAGTATATTGAATGAACTGCCAGAACATGTGGGAGAGGCATGTACAATTACAACATTTAAAAGGCACTTTTCACACTTACATGGATAGGAAAGGTTTATAGGGATATTAGCCATACTGATAGATGGCTCAGTTAATAACTTGTTGTCTTGGACATGTTGGACTGAAAGGCTAATATCTGTGCTGTATGGCTCTATGACTCTAATACAATAGCATTCATAATGGTTCTCCGTATGACGTACTTCTAGCTGAATCACTGGGGTTCAAAAGATCACACTTGGTGTCAGCTGGATGCAGATGAGCAAATTGCTGAACTGGTGTCCATATGCTCATCAGCATTTATGTACTTCTCCCCATTTTCTTGTTAGGTAAGTCGTACCATGCACACCTGATAAAACATTCAAAAACAAAATCAGCACCACTCACAGCTAAACAAAAGGAGTATGGGCCTGGATTCTGTGTGTCTTGTATCAAAGGGTGAAGTCAATAATCCAACATATGACTTTCCTCTGTTAGTTCTTGTTTGGTCACAGCAGGAGACTGACACCACTGAGAGAACTAATGCAGAAGGAAAAAATAAACCTTCAGAGACAATCCCACAAGGGAGACAGTGGTGGTGACATCACGTCACTGTCTGTCACAGGGGATAGCACAAAACTGAAATATGTTATTTCTCAATATGAAAGAGGAAGAAACCTACCCTCAGAGTGTGGTTTATGAATTACTATCAGTCACATTGGTGTTTCAGTCTGCTTTGCTGTATTATTTTAAATATTCATGAACACAGTTGAGTGAAGTTAAAAGAAAATCAACAGAGAGGCTGCTGATCCTTAACTCCCAGCTAGAAGAATAAACAAAATCTACTTCATTAATAAATTATCTCATAGCTAACAAGCATGAAACATTCGTATGGTTTCTGAGTCTTCTTTGACTGACTGAATTGGGAACAAGTGCTTGCCACTAAGTGTTGGTTTCTTAAGTAAATGTATTTGAATTCCAATAAGAACTATGTATGGTGCTGATAACTTCTCTGCTATAAGGTCATGGCTGATCTTTTGCTTCAATGTTACTTTACTACACAAACCCTAAATCCTTTATTTCCTTTAATATCCAAACGCTTATCAATCGCTGTTTTGCATTGCCAAACAAGACCACATAATCTCCCTGAGGAAACACCTCAAAGATTTGCTATGCTCTGGGTGAGAAAAAAAATTCTGATCTCACTTCTAAATGGCCTCTCTCTTATTTTGAGATCATTGACCTTTGGAAACCAGCATCCTTGAACTAAACCTATCAAGTTCACTGTGATCACCGCCCATCCTTTTAAACAATTACAAGTATTTGCTCAGTCTGCTTTATCTCCATTTATACGATAACCTCAATCCCAGCAAGCAATCAGGTGAACCCTCTTATTCCTCCAATGGCAATTATTCTTCCTTGCACACAGAGTCCAGACCTATACCAATTTTATCAGACCAGACCAATTTTATCAGTTGGTATTTATATACGGTAATTAAGTACAGTGTCAAAGTAAAGTTAATCTCAGCATAAAAACAGAAAACACTGAAAAGATGCAGCAGGTCAGACAGCAATTGTGAAGAAAGAGTTAACATTTCAGATTGACAACTACTTTGTCAAAAAAAGGAAAGTTAGGAGTCATGTGTGATAAGTAGAGAATACACAGACTGTCCGCATAGAGCCCATGAGTGAGTCAACGACACAACAGGCAGTGGTGCCAGCTGAGATAGGGTGGAGAAGGCTTGCTAACCGTAAGTGATTTCTCTGGAGAGGGGACAATGAATTAAGGACCAAGGGGAGAAAAGAAAACTTGTGCGTGTATGTATGTGTGTACGTCACATCTGCAGTTTCTCTGGTTAGAGGACGATTTCCCTCCACGCCTCTCTGACGTAGTGGGGAATCGTGTACGAGGCAAGTTACAGCAGTGGTTTGCCATTGCCTTCTGCCAGGTGAGTTTCCAAAAAGATTACCAGCTCGTAACCCAGCACAGATGGAAAGCGTGCAGGGGAGCCGGCTGGCTGGATTCGAACCCGGGACCTTTCATCCCGAAGTCTGACGCTGATGCCATTACACCACCTGCCTTTATAGCTGTGAAGCTTGGGTAACCTTCAGCCATCATATCAAGTCCTTGGAGCGCTTCCACATAAGCTGCCTCCAGTACATCCAGTGGGTGCCTCACACTGAAATACTTGTAAAGACCAACTGCAGGAGTATTGAGGCCATGATCACCCAGCGTCAGCTGCAGTGGCTGGGGCACGTGATAAGGATGCCCCCATGTCGGCTACCCCGCAGACTGTTATACGGCCAGCTACATCATGGTCGACACTCAGTTGGAAGGCCGAAGAAGCGCTATAAGGACCAGATGAAGAATGCAAGATCAGACCCGAGGATCTGGAGGATGTTGCTGCTGACCGTACCACTTGGCGACAGCTATGTAGGGATGGGGTTCGTATTCTGGAGATGGAAAAAGCAACCAGAATTGTTAAGTTCTGAAGAGTTGCAAAGTATTTAGTCAGAAGGCAAGTTGTTCAGTCTGATACACAAACTCTACTTCCCCCTCCACAGAAATTGTATAACTTGTTAAAAAAAATGGGTGTTCCAGGACCTTAGTGTCACTGGAAAGGTAATAAATTATTACCTCTCATTTGTTACTGAACTAAGTGGCTTGCTAGGACATTTAAGCATCAAACAGGAGGATTGCATTTGGAGTTACTCATGTGTCAAGTAAAGGGGGCAGATTTCCTCCTATGAAATTATTTGTGAACAGGGTGAGAATTTATGGTCATCTGGTACTTTTGCTGACATAGTTACTAATAATTTTTTTCTTAAGTCTTTGAATATTAACTGATTTTCAATTCCACAGATTTAATGGGTGAGATTTAATTCATTGTAACGTTGACCTCCAAATTACACACCATGATTGTACCCAGTTGTTTGCTGTTTCCAGCAATTTCTGTGTTCTTTCGGTTTTCCAACTGCTACAGGGGCTTTTCTATTTTTCAAAACAAGTTAAAATTAATAGTTTCTTATTTTGTTTTTGATGCTGAAATATATTATTGAAAATGTTAGTGCATTAAGATTTTTTAATGACACATGACATAATGTACATATTGTGATTGCCTTCAATACGTTCGCATTCCTTAAATATAGCTTATGTACCTGAAAGTTTCAAAGTACCTAACTGTGATCAGAGATTAAAATGCTCATCCGACACCCTGTAAGTTCTCTCAGGTGGATGTAAACGAGCCCTCAGTAGTATTCAATAAAGAAAAGTAGAGTTTCCAAGCATAGGCCATACCCATACCTGGCCAACAAATAGCTTCTGTTTTTACACAATATGATATGGGAGGGGGAGGGGGTGGGAACGTCGACTCAGACCATGAGAGGCCTGTGTCGGGCATTTTCATGCCTTACAAGGCGCAGATTGGAAGTCTGTGTGGGGCGCCACTCCCTGCACAGACACTAGAGCAATGTGTGGTTAAGTGCCTTGCTCAAGGATACAAACACGCTGCTACAGCTGAGGCTCGAACTAGCAACCTTCAGATCACTAGACGCACGCCTTAACCACTTGGCCACATGCCGAACAAACCCAATGCAGAATTCAATGGCACACAGCCAGCTCCAGTGTCTTCTTCAATATGATAAAATTACTCGATATACTAACCATCCCTCACAGTATTATAATGAATGCCATCAAAAGCAGATGAGTGATAGGAAAAAGCAATTACTAACCGTGAAGAGAGAGGAAACTAGCTCTGTTTCTCACATACAAGCATAAGAGTTCTGATATGAATAATGTTATGGAAGCTCATTCATATGTAGGTGCGGTCATAAGCCAGGTGTTTATAACCCAGGGAGAGCACATACTCTGATCATAAACAAACAAAAGACCTAGCCAATGTAGAATCTTGCACTGCACAAATTCAATGCCTTGCTTTCTGCTCTACAATGATTACATTTCAAAAAAGCTTTTTGTTAGAAGCATGTTACATCGTCCAAAGGATGTAAAAGGCATTGTATCAATAGAAGCAACACACATCAAAGTTGCTGGTGAACGCAGCAGGCCAGGCAGCATCTGTAGGAAGAGGTGCAGTCGATGTTTCAGGCCGAGACCCGAATGGGCCTGGCCTGCTGCGTTCACCAGCAACTTTGATGTGTGTTGCTTGAATTTCCAGCATCTGCAGAATTCCTGTTGTTTGTATCAATAGAAGTTTACCCTTCTATTAGACCTCTAAGTCTAAGTGCACAGGGACTTGGGAGTCCTAGTGCAGGATCCCCTCAATTTTAATGTTGGGTTGAGTTGGTGGTAAGTAAGGCAAATACAACGTTAATATTCATTTCAAAAGAACTCAAATACAAAAGCAAGGATGTAACTCTGAAGCTTTATTAGGCATTGGTCAGTCTGCATTCGCAGTACTAAGAACAGTTTTTGGCACCTTATCTATGAAAGAATGTACTGGCATTGGAGAGGATCCAGAGGAGGTATACAAGAAGGATCCAGGTAATGAAAAGGTTAACATATTTTGATGGCTCTGAGCCTGTACATGCTGGGGTTTAGAAAAAGAAGTCTACTAACTATTGAAGGACCGAGATAGGGTGGATGTAGAGAGGATGTTTCCAGTAGTCGGGAAGTCTAGGAACTGAGGGCACAGCCTCAGTATCGAAGAATGGCCCTTTAGGACCGAGATGATGTGGATTTTCTTTAACCAGGCAGAGGTAAATCTGTGTAATTCATTACCACAGATGGCTGTCAAGGCCAAGGTATTAGGCATATTTAAAGTGGAATTTGATAGTTTCTTGCTTAGTAAGGGCATCATGGATTATAAGGCTTTTCCAGTAAGGCAGCTGCATTCTTGGTCTTAGAGGCCTCTGGGTCCAAACAAAGGTGTGATTGTTCGTCCTTTACATAATTTTCATGATCACAAGACAAAAACACTGCTGGTTATTAAGAACATCATGTAATGCAGATCTACACCTCTAGGGAGTTGAAGGCTAATGATGGAACTGAACTTGTTACGTATTGTGTTGCAGCCTGCTTCGGCCAGCCAGGGAAGAAGGCATTTGAGGTGGTGCACGGAGCACAGTCCAACAGACAAGGATGATTGTCTTGGATGTTTTTGTTGTGATTGCAAGACCCTGTTAGACATTGGTAATGTAGAAATTTGTGAATCCAGTTCACTGGTTCACTGGTGAAACAGAATGCAGGGGTATTGCATAGCCTCAGTTGTTGCGTGGACCAGGCCTCATTCACGCCTTGGGGTCACCCGCTGTGACTGTGAAAGAAGAAGACACTGGAGCTGGCTGTGTGCCATTGGATTCTACACTGGGTTGGAAGCTGGCCCCTTCCTTAAAAAGACAGGAAGCCATAGGCCAGTTAGTGGTTGGCAAGATATTTTTAAGAATGAGTTTTTGGGGTGCTTGGACGCACATAGCAAAATAGGCTGAAGTCAGCAGTTTCCATAAGGGAATACTTGCTTGACAAATTTGTTAGAATTCTTTGAGGAAATAACAGGTAAGATAGACAAAAGAGAATCAGTGGATCAGAAACAAGAGAAAATGTGCAGATGTTGGAAATCCAAGCAACACACACAAAATGCTGGAGGAATTCAGTAGGCCAGTCAGCATCTAAGGAAAAAAAGTATACAGTACAGGTGTCCCCCTGCTTTACGAAACCTCACTGCTACGAAAGACCTACATTAGTACCCTGTTTTCGCTAACAAAGGGTGTTTTCACTGTTACGAAAAAAGCAGTGCACGATAAAAGGCAACGCGCCGTGCGACCCAAGCAGCTGCTCTCCCCCAGATTCGGAACAGCATTCTCGCCGGCATTGCTTAAACACAAGTCTGTGAGCAGCCGTTTGCAAGATGAGCTCTATGGTATCAGAAAAGCCTGAAAGAGCTCGTAAGGGTGTTACACTTAGCGTAAAACTAGACATAATTAAGCATTTCGATCATGGTGAATGAAGTAAGGACTAAGTGAGTTTGGCTTGTGGAAGCTGACGAAGATGATGTTGAAGAGGTTTTGGCATCCCATGACCAAGAACTGACAGATGAAGAGCTGATGCAATTGGAAGAGGAAAGGATAACAATCGAAACCTAATGAGTAATGAGAAAGTACGACTTTAATTTTGAAAGGGTACGTCGGTTTAGGGGATATTTGCAGGATGGTTTGAGTGCTTACAAAGAACAGTATGATCTAAAAATGTGCGAGGCTCAGCAGTCAAGCAAGCCTTCCGCATCAGCCACAGCAGACAATGAACCTCGACCTTCGACATCGAGGCGGGCAGTCATAGGAGAAGATGAGCTGCCTGCCCTAATGGAAACAGACAACGAGATGACACCCCAGTGTCCCACCACCCCAACGTCTAGGCCGCGGATAGATACCGATTCGCGGAGAATGCAGCAGTAGCTGGGAGGCACACAGCACATCTTTAAGAAAAAAGCCAAAATAAACATGCTAATTAATTAGGTGCCACCCAACATGTAATTGTCGGCTGAGATCAGAGGCGATGCAATCGGCAATCGGCACTGATCTGGGCCGACAATTACGTGCCCGGCGGCACCTTTAATTAATTAGCATGTTTATTTTGGCTTTTTTCTTAAAGATGTGCTGGATGCGTCCTGGCGACTGCTGCATGCTTCGTGGCAATGTATCAGTCAGTGGCCTGGAGGGTGGGGGCCACTGCACCACCCCAACCTGCGACGACTCAGTCTAACACACCACCATCAGTGTGCTCCGCGCTTTCCCCATTTCGGTAAGTGATACTACTCTGTACATACATTATTTCTACTTGATATCGGCTGTGTATTTTTATGTGTTATTTGGTATGATTTGGCAGCTTCATAGCTTAAAGGCTACTGGAGAGCGCTTGCGCCGTGTTTCTGCCAATGGCGCTTGCGTGAGATTTTCGCTACGGAGAACAGTTCAGGCAATGATTGTGGAAAAGTATTTTTACTTTATATAAGCTGTGTATTTATCATATCATTCCTGCTTTTACTATATGTTACTGTTATTTTAGGTTTTATGTGTTGTTTGGCATGATTTGGTAGGTTATTTTTGGGTCTGCGAACGCTCACAAGATTTTCCTATATAAATAAATGTTAATTGCTTCTTCGCTTTATGACATTCCTGCTTACGAACTGTTTCATAGGAACGCTCTACTTTCAGATGGCGGGGGAAACTTGTAGTTAACGTTTTGGGCCAAGACTATTCATCAAGACCATCCAGTGCTGCTGAAGGGTTTTGGCCTAAAGTGTCAACTGTACTCTTTTCCATAGATGCTGCCTGGCCTGCTGAGTTCCTCAAGCATTTTGTGTGTGTTGCAGAGATAAGGAGGAATTTCTTTAGCCAGAGTGTGGTGAATCTGTGTAATTCAATGGCACAGATGGACGTGCAGGCCAGGACACTGGGTATATTTTCAGCATATATGTAATTAATTATTAAGGGCATCGATGATTATAGGGAGGAGGTAGGAGAATTGGGTTAAAAGGGAAAATAAATTAACCATGTTTGAATAGCAGAGCTGACTTGATGAGTTGAATGGCCTAATTCTGGTCCCTAGGTTGAGACTCTAAATTGGAGAAAGGCTAATGTTGATGGTATCAGAAAGTATCTGGCAATTGTGGATTGGGACAGGTTGTTTTCATGCAAAGGTGCACTTAGTAAGTGGGAGGCACTCAAAAGTGAAACTTTGAGAGGACAGAATTTGTATGTGCTTGTCTGAATAAAAGGCAAGCATAACAGGTTTAGGTAACCTTGGTTTTCGAGAGATATTGATGTTAAGAAAAAAGAAGGAGGTGCATAGCAGATATAGAGAAGTAGGAACAAATAAGGTACTTGTGGGGTATAAGAAATGCAAGAAATCGCTTAAGAAGGAAATCCAGTGGGCTAAAAGAAGGCATGAGGTTGCCCAAGCAGATAAGGTGAAGGAGAATCCTAAGGGCTTCTACAGATATATTAAGAGCAAAAATGATAGTAAAGGACAAAATTGGTCCACCGGAAAATCAGTGTGTTAATCTATGCATGGAGCTGAAAGAGAAGAGGGTGATCTTAAATGGATTTTTATTATCTGCATTTACTTGGGAGTGAGACACAGTGTCCATAGAAGTGAGACAAAGCAGCAGTGAAGTCAAGAAACCTATTCAGATTACAGAGGAGGAGGTGTTTGCTGTCTTGAGGCAATTTAGAGTAGAAAAATCATCAGACTCTGTGGGAGTCTAGTGCAGAAATTGCAGGGACCCTAGCAGAGATAATTAAAACATCCTTCATCATGGGTGAGGTGCTGAAGGACTGAAGGATAGCTAATTTTGTTCCATTGTTTAATAAAGGCTCTAAGAATAAGACAGGAAATTATAGGCCACTGAGCCTGACATCAGTAGTAGGAAAGTTATTGGAAGATATACTAAGGGACTGAATATATAAGTATTTGCATAGTCAGAGACTGATTAGCGATAATTAATATGGCTTTGTGTGTAGTAGGTCATGTCAAACCAATCTTATAAAGTTTTTCAAGGAAGTTACCAGGAAAATTAATGATGACAAGGCAGTGGATGTTGCCTACGTGGACAAGGTCCCGCATGGGAGTTTGGCCAAGAAGGTTTAATCACTCAGCATTCAAGATGAGGTAGTAAATTAGATTAGACATTGGCTTTGTGGGAGAAGCCAGAGGTTGGTAGTAGATGATTGCTTCTCTGACTGGACTAGTGGTGTGCCATAGGGATTGGTGCTGAGCCTGTTATTGTTTGATATCTATCTTCATGATCTGTATGATAATGTGGTAAACTGAATCAGCAAATTTACAGATGACACCAAGACTGGGGGAATGGTGAACAGCAAGGAAAACTATCAAAACTTGCAGCGGGATGTGGAGCAGCTGAAAAAATGGGCCGTAAAATGTCAGGTGGAGTCTAATGCAGACAGATGTGAGGTGTTGCACTTTCGGAGGACCAACCAGGATAGGTCTTACAGAGTGAGTGGCAGGTCATTGAGGAGTGCAGTAGAACAGAGGAATCTGGGAATACAGATCCGTAATTCCTTGAAAGTAACATGGTACTGTTGGAGGAAATGATTTAAATTTGAAGACACATGATCTGCATATCTTGACCTTTATTTCTCTCATAGCCAGGAGGGCGTTGTTGCTTAAGTGGAAGGATGCCACTCCTCCTACCCATACTCACTGGTTACATGACGTTATGTCTTGCTTAAATTTAGAAAAGATTCGCTGTTCAATTTCTGAACCTAGACAAGATTTTTTAACATTGTGGGGACCTTTTCTGAATTATTTTCAAAATTTTTGATTTGCTATTAAGCACAGATGTTGGCTAATAATATGTTTTACTATATATTAAGGATTACTTCCTTTTCTTTTTTTTAACCTAACAGCTGTTTTTTTCTGGTAGTGGGTTTAGATTTTTTGTATAATAAAATTATCTCTTTTCAATATTATGTTTAAATTTAATTTTATATGGATATGTTGTTCGTCCATCGTTGACGTCAATGAGGACCTTGACACCATAATGATGGTGTCGAGACTAGCGTGTCATTTGGATTTAAGTAAGGGAGAGTTGCACAGCGTCAGCCTCACTCTCTCTTCCCAATTCCCATCTGGATCCAGTGGCAAGACAGAGTCGAGACGGCTGGAGATGGGACTAGGCGCAGTGGATGACCAGGACGTCTTCTGTGTCTTGTCCTGCTCCACACGTTCCACAACGCTTGCAGAGACCGCCTTCTTGACCGTTGGACCTTCCATGGGTCTCGTTCTCTCAATCCGTCGGAGTCTGTCTTCACATGCTGGGATAGACAACGCCCTATCTCACCGAGAGTTTGAGATCCGTCGGCTACCCTCACCTGGTTTAGCCGGCTTTTCGAAGCCGTTGCCCGGGGTGTGGCTGCTGTCGCATGCAACCAGCTACGGGGAGCCACAGGTGAGAGCTGCGTGCCAGGTGGGGACCAAAGGTGGACTAACCGCCCTGAAAAGGACGCAACATGTTCCCCCACCAGAGGTGCTACCCCTCCCTGACACCCCATACACCCCAATATGGATATGGGGTAATTACACTTTATCTGTGATTTCAATATATTGTAATCGATATAATTATATATATATTGGCCCCCTATGATTCAAGTGCAACCCGTCCCCTTTTTACAGGTCATGCTTGCGCCAATAGTGGTCCCAATGATCCAAAAACCCGAATCCCTGCCCCTTGCTCCAATCTCTCAGCCATGCATTTATCCTACTTCTCATTGCATTCCTACCCTCACTGTCACGTAGCACAGGCAGTAATCCCAAGATTACTACCTTTGTCGTCCTTTTATATATATGTAATTAGCAGAGAGATTTAGGACAGTTAGAAGAGTGGGCTGAAAGATGACAGATGGAGTTTAACGCTGAAAAATGTGAGGTGCTACATTTTGGTAGAACTAATCAAAATAGGACAAACATGGTAAATGGTAGGACATTGAAGAATGCTGTAGAACAGAGGGATCTAGGAATAATGGTGCATAGTTCCCTGAAGGTGGAATCTCATGTGGATAGGGTGGTGAAGAAAGCTTTTGGTTTGCTGGCCTTTATTAATCAGAGCATTGAGTATAGTAGTTGGGATGTAATGTTGAATTTGTGTAAGGCATTGGTAAGGCCAAATCTGGAGTATCGTGTACAGTTCTGGTCACTGAATTATAGGAAGGATGTCGATAAAATTGAGAGAGTACAGAGGAGGATTATTAAAATGTTACCTGGGTTTCATCTCCTAAGTTACAGAGAAAGGTTGAACAAGTTGGGTCTTTATTCTTTGGAGTGTAGAAGGTTGAGGGGTGACTTGATAGAGGTGTTTAAAATTATGAGGGGGATAGATAGAGTTGACGTGGTTAGACTTTTTCCATTGAGAGTGGGGAAGATTCAAACAAGAGGGCATGGGTTAAGAATTAGAGGACAAAAGTTTAGGGGTAACATGAGGGGGAACTTCTTTACTCAGAGAGTGGTAGCTGTGTGGTATGAGCTTCCAGCAGAAGTGGTTGAGGCAGGTTCTATGTTGTTGTTTAAAGTTAAATTGGATAGATATATGGACAGGAAAGGAATGGAGGGTTATGGGCTGAGTGCAGGTTGGTGGGAATAGGATAGGGTAAGAGTTTGGCACAGACTAGAAGGGCCAAGATGGCCTGTTTCCATGCTGTAATTGTTATATGGTTATATATGGTTATATGATATATATTATATATCCTACAGTACTCTATATTCTTTTATGTAAGAAATTAATAAAAAATATTGAAAAAGGAAGAAAGGGATGTCACAGTTATATAGGATCATCACGAAAGCTTTTGGCACAGGAGATGGGATGTTACTGAAATTGTATAAGACAGTGAGGCATAATTTAGAGTATTGTGTCCAGTTTTAGTCACCTGTCTACAAGAAAGATGTAAATAAGATTGAAAGAATGCAGAGAAAACTTCCAAAGATGTTTCCAGGACTTGAAGACATAAGTTATGGGGTAAGGTTGAATAGGTTAGGACTTTATTCCATGGTACGTAGGAGAATTAAGGGAGTTTTGATAGGTGTATACCAAATTATGAGGGATATGGTTAGTGTAAATGCAAGAAAGCTCTTTACACTGAGGTTAGGTGAGACTATAGCTAGAGATCAAGGGTTATGGATGAAAGATGAAATGTTTAGGGAGAACATGAGGGAGATCTTCTTCACTAAGTGGGTGGTGTGAGTGTAGAACAAGCTGCCAGCACAAATGGTGGATGTGGGTTCAATTTCAACACTTAAGACAATTTTGGAGAGATACATGGATCGAGGGCCTAGGTCGATGGACCTGGGTAGGTTAATGGTTCAGCACAGACTAACCTGTTTCTGTGCAGTAGTGTTTTTATGACTCTATATCTTATGGTCTCATGACTTTAAGGACAGTCAATCAACATTACTGGAGAAGCCAGTTTGGCCATTGCTTACGCTACTGAAAGGACAATGATTACACAAGCAGGGATAATGAGAGCCGGAATTATGGGAGCTATAATTATGCCATTTGTAGGAAAATGACAACGGGGCGAACATCTGGGAAATAAATTGCACAAATTCTCATATTCAGTGACAGGACCGAAATCAGAAATGGGTGGATGTACAGGAAATACAATGCACAGATGTCCAGGGTCGGTACTGGGTGGAGTGTGAACAGGAAGGAAGTACGAAGTACGTAATGAGGTGTACACAAAATGTTTAGATTTCAGAACCTGATGGTAAATATTTAGGTCATCAATATGACTGCTACATATCAGATGCATATAAAGGTCAAAAGATTGGGAAAATTTAATCATTTGATGCCTTTTAGTTACTAATAATCTGGAATTTGAACTTAATTTCTATTGTGAATCATTAATGCAAAATTCCACACGACCCAACCTGCAATGTTAAACAGTGTTATTCTTGCACAATCACAGAATGAAACAACTGCAGTGATAATGTTATTCTTAGTGTAATACTCACTTAATGTCTGCCCTGCTAGTCTGGGTCTCACTTCTGCATTTGAGAGTTGATCAGAGAAAATTTGGTCTGAATAGGGAAGAAGACCTTCAGTCAGAAGAAGTACTTTTGGATCTCAATAAACTGTAATTCATGTTTGGGAGGATTCCTGGGACTGGCATGATTGCAGAGATTCTCTTAGTACCTTTTGTTCAATATGTGTGTTTTAGTCATGATTCCTCTGGGCTCTGGCTTGGACAGAAAGCAAAAGTCAAAGTCTTGTAAGCAGTTCTCTAATTGCCAAACAAACTTCTACTGTCTGCAGCATGCCAGTTGCATAATATCAAACGAAAAAGACTCCATGTTAGTAAACAATTATCCTTCTTGCGCTATTCAATGCTATCTTGTTGTCTCCACACTTTATGAAGGTTTTGGCTCATGGCCACAACAGGGCCTGCTGCAAATCTGTTACTAGCCTCAGTTGTATACTAACTTTTCTATTTGCATGGGTAAGATTGAATTACCTTTTGTACTACTTTGTTAAGTTTGAATTTGCAATTGCCAGTGCAAATTTCTGCCATATTCCGATGTAAGAACTTCATAAAAGGTGTTTACATCTCTGATACATAAAACATACAAAGAAAACTTTTGTGGCTCAATCTGCTTAGTATTTCAAGCATTTTTCTCTTTCTGTTTTAGATCTCTAGCATCCAGTTTTCTTTTGGATTTTCACACCATTTCCTTTGTGCTTTGTAGGGTTGTTTATATAGCTTCTTCTCCAATAAACCTCCTCCTTGTTGTCTGTCATGTGAATCGGTAAGTAACTCCTTCAGTGAGCCTTGCAGATATTCGTGGTATAGTCTTGACATACAGTATTTAACCCTCCTTTGATTAGTAACTAGGGGGAAAATTAGCAAGGCTAGATTAATGAAGCAATGGAAACAAGACACTGCAAAAAGTCCCTAACTCTGTCACTCTGCTATACGGCTTGGACTTGATTTGGATGGAGGTGGCGATTTGACGTGATGACTACTGGTTGCAGTGCATGTTTACTGAGTTACAGTCCTCCAGCAAACGTTCGGAGAGCTTTCATTTTCTTTCCAAGTGTGAGGTTGTGGTTTGACATTAAAAAATGCATCATTTTTAAGTGTCATTCAGTTGATTTATTTATTGTACTTTATTTATTTAAAGATATCGCACAGAATGTGCCCTTCCAGCCCTATCAGCCAAGCCAAACCACCCAGCAGCCCCCAATTTAATCCTAGCCTGACCACAGGACAATTTACAATGACCGATTAACTTAGTAACCTAGATGTCTTTGAACTGTGGGAGGAAACCAAAGCACCCGAAGAAAACCCACGCGTTCCACGAGGAGGATGTATAAACTCCTTACAGAGGATGCCGGTATCAAACCTTGAATTCTGATGACCCAAGCTGTAGTGACATCATGCTAACTGCTCATGGTGATTTTTATTTGAAAACCGAGCACAGTTTGAACGTGTAGTGGAGTCCTCTGTGCAAATGATTTTATGAAGTGTTTGTGCTTATGCAGTGAAGCCGGTTAATTTCAAGTTCAGTTTATTGTCATTCAGCTGAACACATGTGTACTGTCAAATAAGACAATGCTCCTCCGGACCAAAGTGCACAACACAGTACATAAAGCACACTCGCATAACACATAAAGTAATATTACCAAAAATAAATTAGCAAATAATAAGGTGCATTCATGACACAAGTTAAAAAGTAAACAGTATAATGTCATTGGTGCTTCATACATGATGAGACCTGGGTGGCGGCAGGGAGTTCAGTAGTCTTACAACCTGGGGAAGAAGCCATTTCCCATGTGAACAGTCCTTGCCCTATAGTACATCATGCCTGATGGTGGGGGGGGGGGGTCAAAGAAATTGTTGGATGGATGGGAGGGATCATTGACAGTGCTAAGGATTCTGCATACATAGCGCTCCTCATAAATTTCTCTGATAGGTGGAAGAGAGACCCCAATGATTCTCTCAGCAGTCCTCACAATCATTTGTAGGGACTTCCGGTCAAATGCCTTATAATTCCTGTATCAGATGGTGGTGCAGTTGGTCAGGATAATCTCAATAGTGCTCCTGTAAAAATTGGTTAGAATGGGGGAAGGGAGGAAAGCCTCCCTCACCTCAAACTCCTCAGAAAGTAAAGATGCTACTGTGTTTTCTTGACCAAAGAGGTGGTATTGAGGAACCAGGTGAGGTTGTCTGTTATGTGCACTCCCATTGTACATCAGTGATTTCAATCAATGTACAAAATGGAGCCGACTAAATTTATGACTCTCTGCAGCTTCTTTCGGTCCTGTGCAGTAGCCCACCTCCTTCCATAGCAGACAGTGATGCAGCCTGTCAGGATGCACTCCACAGGACATGTATAGAAGTTTTTGAGTGTATTTGTTGACATGCCAAATCTCTTCAAGCTCCTAATGAAGTATAGCTGCTGTCTTGCCTTCTTTATGACTACATCGATATGTTGGGACCAGTTTAGACGCTCAGAGATCTTGACACCCAGGAACTTGAAACTGCTCACTCTCTCCACTTCTGATCCCTCTATGAGGATTGGTATGTGTTCCTTTGTCTTACCCTTCCTGAAGTCCACAATCAGCTCTTTTGTTTTACTGATGTTGAGAGCCAGGTTGTTGCTGTGGCACCACTCCACTAGTTGGTATATCTCACTCATGTACACCCTGTCATCACCACCTGGGGTTCTACCAAAAATGGGTGTATCATCAGAAAATTTATAGATGGTACTTGAGCTATGCCTAGCCACACAGTCGTGTGTATATAGCAAGTAGAGCACACATCCCTGAGGTGTACCAGTGTTGATCATCAGCGAGGAGGATATGTTATCACCAATCCACACAGATTGTGGTCTTCCGGTTAGGAAGTCAAGGATCCAATTGCAGAGGGAGGTACAGAGGTCACAGTCACGTGTATATAGAGAGTAGAGCAGTGGGCTAAGCACACATCCCTGAGGTGCCCCAGTGTTGATCGTCAGCGAGGAGGATATGTTATCACCAATCTGCACAGATTATGGTCTTCCGGTTAGCAAGTCAAGGATCCAATTGCAGAGCGAGGTACAGAGGCCCAGGTTCTGCAACTTCTCAATCGGGATTGTGGGAATGATGGTATTAAATGCTGAGCTATAGTCGAAGAACAGCATCATGACATAGGTGTCTGTTTTGTCCAAGTGGTCTAAAGCCATATGGAGAGCCATTGAGATAGCATCTGCCGTGGACCTATTGTGGCGATAGGCAAATTACAATGGGTCCAGGTCCTTGCTGTGGCAGGTGTTCAGTCTAGTCACGACCAACCTCTCAAAGCATTTCATCACTGTAGATGTGAGTGTTACCAGCTGATAGTTATTAAGGCAGCTCACATTATTCACTGGTATAATTGTTGCCTTTTTGAAACAAGTGGGTACTTCCATCCGTAGCAGTCTGCTGGCTCCAGTCTCAACATTGGTGCCAGCAGACTGCCCAGATGGGGCTTTAGATGGGCGACCTGGAAGGTGAGATTGACACGCATGGTGTGTGGCATCTAGAGCTGGTAAGTAACTTGGCTGATCCGACAGAGAACCTTGAACCGTCCAACGCCAGTTTCCAAAACTCAACCCGCAAAGGAAGGTCTTTGGTTGAGAGCCAGACCCTTTGACCAGGATGGAAGGAAGGCTCCATCTGTCTTCAACAATTGGGATGCCTACATTGTTGCAAAGAGGCCTTCAGCAAGGCTGCTCGACTTTTGCTGCAATGATGGACCAGCTGTTCAGCAGATGGGACACCCACCTCAGACTCTTGCTCAGGAAATAGAGGGAGTGGATAACCAATCTGACACTCAAAGGGAATTGTTCCTGCAGAAGAGTGGCACAGAATGTTATGAGCAAACTCTGCCCAGAGCAGGCGATCATTCCGGGTGGTTGGATTACCTGTCACAAGGCACCTCAGGATCTTCTGCAGGTCCTTGTCGGCTCTCTCCTTCTGCCAACTGGACTGGAGGTGAAATCCTGAAAAGAGGCTGACTATAGCTCCAATGAGCTGGCAGAAGACCTTCTAGAACTGTGAAGTTAACTGAGGACTCCATCACATCCTGGGGAAAGCCGTACACTCTAAACACATGGAGCAGCCAACTCCCAAGCTGAGGGAAGCTTGGGTAGGGGTTGAAAGTGGCAGGCCTTTGAACCATGGTGTTACCTTGCAATGGTGGCAGATTGGCAATGAAGTCCATGGAGATATGGGACGAGGGCTGGGAAGGAATGGGCAGCTGGTGTAGCAGTGCCTGTGGACGTGATCTGGGCTCCTTGTACTTGGTGTAGATATAACAGGTTGCCATGTATGACATAACATCCCCATCATGCCCGCCTGCCCGAATTGTCTCTTGATGAACTCCACTGTTCAAGCAGTCTCCAGATGTCCTAGGATATGTGACGTGTGCTCCTATGTATCATATCTGAATGGACATATTTAGGAATGTACAAGTGACCCAGTGGGCCATTACCTGGGTCTGCATCCTGCTATTGTGCTCTTCTCACAATGGTCTATTATAATGGGTGACTTCAATCTACGTGTAGATTGGGTGAACCAAATTGGTAAAGGTGCTGAGGAAGAGGATTTCTTGGAATGTATGCGAGATGGTTTTTTGAACCAACATGTCGAGGAACCAACTCGAGAGCAGGCTATTCTAGACTGCGTATTGAGCAATGAGGAAGGGTTAATTAGCAATCTTGTCGTGAGAGGCCCCTTGGGTAAGAGTGACCATAATATGGTGGAATTCTTCATTAAGATGGAGAGTGACAGAGTTAATTCAGAAACAAAGGTTCTGAACTTAAAGAAGGGTAACTTTGAAGGTATGAGACGTGAATTAGCTAAGATAGACTGGCAAATGACACTTAAAGGGTTGACGATGGATATGCAATGGCAAGCATTTAAAGATCGCATGGACGAACTACAACAATTGTTCATCCCAGTTTGGCAAAAGAATAAATCAGAGAAGGTAGTGCACCCGTGGCTGACAAGGGAAATTAGGGATAGTATCAATTCCAAAGAAGAAGCATACAAATTAGCCAGAGAAAGTGGCTCACCTGAGGACTGGGAGAAATTCAGAGTCCAACAGAGGAGGACAAAGGGCTTAATTAGGAAAGGGAAAAAAGATTATGAGAGAAAACTGGCAGGGAACATAAAAACTGACTGTAAAAGCTTTTATAGATATGTGAAAAGAAAAAGATTGGTTAAGACAAATGTAGGTCCCCTACAGACAGAAACAGGTGAATTGATTATGGGGAGCAAGGACATGGCAGACCAATTGAATAACTACTTTGGTTCTGTCTTCACTAAGGAGGACATAAATAATCTTCCGGAACTGGTAGGGGACAGAGGGTCCAGTGAGATGGAGGAACTGAGGGAAATACATGTTAGTAGGGAAGTGGTGTTAGGTAAATTGAAGGGATTGAAGGCAGATAAATCCCCAGGGCCAGATGGTCTGCATCCCAGGGTGCTTAAGGAAGCAGCTCAAGAAATAGTGGATGCATTAGTGATAATTTTTCAAAACTCGTTAGATTCTGGACTAGTTCCTGAGGATTGGAGGGTGGCTAATGTAACCCCACTTTTTAAAAAAGGAGGGAGAGAGAAACTGGGGAATTATAGACCGGTTAGCCTAACATCGGTGGTGGGGAAAATACTGGAGTCAGTTATCAAAGATGTGACAACAGCACATTTGGAAAGCGGTGAAATCTTCGGACAAAGTCAGCATGGATTTGTGAAAGGAAAATCATGTCTGACGAATCTCATAGAATTTTTTGAGGATGTAACTAGTAGAGTGGATAGAGGAGAACCAGTGGATGTGGTATATTTGGATTTTCAAAAGGCTTTTGACAAGGTCCCCCACAGGAGATTAGTGTGCAAACTTAAAGCACACGGTATTGGGGGTAAGGTATTGATGTGGATAGAGAATTGGTTGGCAGACAAGAAGCAAAGAGTGGGAATAAACGGGACCTTTTCAGAATGGCAGGCAGTGACTAGTGGGATACGGCAAGGCTCAGTGCTGGGACCCCAGTTGTTTACAATATATATAAATGACTTAGATGAGGGAATTAAACGCAGTATCTCCAAGTTTGCGGATGACATGAAGCTGGGTGGCAGTGTTATCTGTGGGGAGGATGCTAAGAGGATGCAGGGTGCCTTGGATAGGGTAGGTGAGTGGGCAAATTCATGGCAGATGCAATTTAATGTGGATAAATGTGAGGTTACTCACTTTGGTGGCAAAAACAGGAAAACAGATTATTATTTGAATGGTGGCCGATTAGGAAAAGGGGAGATGCAACGAGACCTGGGTGTCATTATACACCAGTCATTGAAAGTGGGCATGCAGATACAGCAGGCGGGGAAAAAGGCGAATGGTATGCTGATATTCATAGCAAGAGGATTCGAGTACAGAAGCAGGGAGGTAGTACTGCAGTTGTACAAGGCCTTGGTGAGACCACACCTGGAGTATTGTGTGCAGTTTTGGTCCCCTAATCTGAGGAAAGACATCTTTGCCATAGAGGGAGTACAAAGAAGGTTCACCAGATTGATTCCTGGGATGGCAGGACTTTCATATGATGAAAGACTAGATCGACTGGGCTTATATTCGTTGGAATTTAGAAGATTGAGGGGGGGATCTTATTGAAACATATAAAATCCTAAAGGGATTGGACAGGCTAGATGCAGGAAGATTGTTCCCGATGTTGGGGAAGTCCAGAATGAGGGGTCACAGTTTGAGGATAAAGGGGAAGCCTTTTAGGTCCGAGATTAGGGGAAACTTCTTCACACAGAGAGTGGTGAATCTGTGGAATTCTCTGCCACAGGAAACAGTTGAGGCCAGTTCATTGGCTATATTTAAGAGGGAGTTGGATATTGCCCTTGTGGCTAAAGGGATCAGGGGGCATGGAGGGAAGGCTGATACAGGGTTCTGAGTTAGGTGATCAGCCATGTTTATATTGAATGGCAGTGCAGGCTCGAAGGGCCAAATGGCCTACTCCTGTACCTATTTTCTATGTTTCTATGTCTCAACATACCATTGGATCATTGTCACCAGCCTGGACCTCAGGAGGTTGGATTCTCACATGGCGACTGGGTTTGGTTGTTCAAACTGCCTGGAGAGGGCACCTGGTTCTTCAAACCTGGATGGTAGGTAATAATAAAACCAAAACAGTTAAAAAGGAGAAATAATCGAGCCTTATGTGAATTTAACCACTTCACTTCTTGAACATAGGCCAGGTTTTTGTGGTGAATCCAGACCACAAATGGATGCATGCCCGCCTCCAGCTAATGTCTCAAGGGCTAGTGTCACCACCAACAGTTCTCTATTCCCTATGTCATAGTTCCTTCTCACCAGACAGAGCAGAAAGCACAGGGATGGAGTATCTGGTCAGCCAGAGGTCATTGTGAAAGAACAACCCCAAGCCCATGTCTGAGGCATCTACTTTAACAGTGAAGAGCAGCTCTGGGTCAGGAAGGACAAGGGCAGGAGCTGTTGTGAAGTGATGCTTCAATTCCTGGAAATCTACCTCAGCTTCTGGGTGCAGCAAAATTGGCCAAAAGTTCCCTTAGCTAGACCAATAAGGAGGTGCGAAGGAACTGAAATTACAGTTGAACCTCTGGTAAAAATTAGGGACTCTCAGAAACCACTAGAGCTGCTTGATTGTGGTGTGTTATGGCCAATACCTGACAGCCTGGGTTTGCGAGGGTCCTTTCCCCTTAGAGACAGAAAGCCCAAGGAAGGAGACTGGAAATGTGTAACCCACTGTTTCCCAGCTTGAGGAATATTTAGTTTAGAAAGACGCATCAAACATGTTGGACATGTTTGTTGTATGCCTTGGAGATGATGAGTATATCTTCCAGGTACAGTACGTGAAGACAAAGTGATTGAGCATCTCTGAGAACATCATTGATAAGGGCCAGGAAGACCACTGGGGCATTGACTAAAACTATCAGCATCATGAGATAATCATTGTGACCAGAGGGGGTTTTAAAAAGTGGTCCTTTATTCATCACCCTCCCAAAAGTGGACCAGGTTGTATTCAATTTGGTGGTCCAGTTTAGTTGCAACTCGATAGCTGTGGTCATCAGTAGCAAGGGGTGCTGGTTCTTCTCTGTGATCACAGAGAGGCCCTGATAATTTAAACATGGTCAGAGTCCACCATCCTTTTTCACCATGCAGAAGCTGCCCACACCAGCAGGGGATGTGGAGGGACAGATGAAACCAGATGCTAGGGCATCTCGAACATACTCTTCCCTTGCCACCCTTTCTGGAGCTGACAGGAAGTAGAGTTCTCCTTGGGTGGACAGATTCCAGGCAGCAATTCAATAGCGCAGTCACCGGTTCAATGAGGCATGAGTGTTATAGCCCTTGTCTTACTGGAAACCTCTAGCAGGTTTGCATATTCAAGAGGAACTTAGGGCAATCAGGAAGAGACAAGATGCAACCCAGGAGGGGCAGGAAGGCAGGAAGCCCGGCAGCGAAATGGCCAACCGTGGAGTGCACTAGTGAACCAGTCAATTAGTAGTTTGTGAAGGGCTAACCAGGAGGGTCCTATGATCAACTCGGAAGAACAAATAAAGTAAAACTGGATAGTCTTGATATGTTCTTTTATGTGTAGGCAAATGGGAGCAGTGAGGTGGCAGAGACTCCCAGGCCCAGAAGACTTCTGTCTAAAGCCTTGGCCATGACCGGTTAGAGAACCTCAAAGATGTCTTGCTAACCCGAAGTCCATGTTATTGTGTGGAACAAACTCAGTGTTCAACACAATGATACCCTCTGTTCTAATTAACAACCTCCAAACCCTGGGCCTCTGTACTTCCCTCTGCAACTGGATCCATGACTTCCTCACAAGGAGCCAACAGTCTGTGCAGTTAAGTAATAACATTACCTTGCTGATAATCAACGCTGGCACACCTCCAGCATGTGTGCTTAGCCCACTGCTCTGGCTGTTTTCCCGGCAACTCAGGACAGGCAGAACCAGAAAAGGCTCAGCTCACCACAGTAAAGGCAGTACTTTTCCTTGGGAGATCATCCAGTGGGGCCTTATGGATAGAACTTAGGGACTGTATTGTCTGCAATAGTCACCGGGAATTGGAGGAGCAGATTTACAGAGAGGCTGCAGCTGTGCAAACTTAAAAAGGGAGTATTAATGTGAGATTTTAACTTTCCTAGTATTGACTGGGCCAAGTATAGTCTAAATGGACTCATTAAAATGTTCAAGCAAGTCTCCTTCATCAATAGAGAGAGGATGGGGAATGAAGTAGGCAAATGGCTGAAATGTCTGTCAACAAGCACTTTAAGTCCAGTGAACATAATTCTACTATTTTTACAGTAGTTATGGAGAAGGATATGCCCTGTACATAGCTTCAGGTCCTTAAACTGGGACTGAGCAAATTCTTGAGTGATTAGCTGGGATCTTACAGGAGCTTGACTGAGTGCGGTTGTTTGCAGGGAAAGGGGTTTCTGCCAAGTGGGAAACCTTTAAAAGTGGGATGTCAAGAGTTCAGGGCCTGTACACTCCTGTTAGGTTGAAGCACAATCCCGGCTGGTTTCAGAAACCCTGGCAAATGAGAAATATTGAGTTTCCAGTCAAGAAAAAGAGGGAGGCATAAGCACTTGGGAACTAGTGAATCAGTTGATGGCTACAAGAACTGTAGAAATACACTTACAAAAGAAGTTAAGAGGGGGGAAAGAGGAATTGAGAAGGATCTGGCAGACAGGATGAGGCAGAATCACCTGAGATTCTATTGGCGTATGAAGAATAAAAGCGTGGCTAGAAAATGATGGAAGCCAAGGAAATGGGAGAAATGAGTGGTGTCATCTTTGGACCACATACACGTTAACAGGGAGCAAGTAATGGAAGCCTAAACGTGGATAAATCCCCAGTACCTGACATAGTGCATTCTGAGACCTTTATGGGAAACTGGAGAAGAAATTACAGAGTCCTTTACGGAGATTTTTGCTTCATCTCTAGCAAGAGATGAGATTCTAGAGCACAGAACAGTGGCTAATGTGGCACCATTGTTTAAAAAGGGTAGCAAAAACAGTCCAGGAAAATGCAGGCCAGTGAGTCTTACATTTGAGTTGGGTAAGTTGCTATTGGGGATTCTGGGGGGCAGGATCGGCTAAGGTTTGGAGAGACATGTCTGACAAATCTCTTGGAATGCCTTGAGGCAGTAACCAGGATGATGCGGCAGAAGCTGTTATCTGCATAGACTATAACAAGGCCTTTGTCAAGGTCCGTCATGACAGGCTAGTCTAGAATGTTAGATCACAAGCTACCTGGGGAGATAGTTTAATTATAATTAGTGCAGTGGTAGAAAGCAGAGGGTGGGAGATTAGGGCTGTTTTTCAGACAAGATGCTTGTGTCTGGTGGTGTGACACAGGGCTCAGTGTTGGGACCTTTGCTGTAATCTCTATAAATAATTAGGTGTGAAAATACTGTAGGGGTTGGCATGGTAGTGTAGCAGTTAGCACAACTGTATTAGACTGCCAGCAATTTCTGATTGCTGAAGTTTCCTTCCCGCTGCTGCCTGGTAACCACCCTTGTGACAGCAAGACTGAACCACAACATGGACCCAGCCAAATAAGAGCATCACTGAGCAGTGCTGGCCGGCCAGGAGGTTACGGTGACTGGACATTAGCAGATCTTGACCATCCTGCTGGTGCTTATCGAGACCATCCGGCTGAGCCAGCAAACCCCTGCTGCGACCCCATTCCGGAGTCTCCAAACCTGCCAACACCCAAGTGTTTTGATGGCAGCCCAGGGACCTGTAGAGCGTTTTTACTCAGTGTTCCTTGGCTTTTGAGCTGCAACCCACCAAGTTCCCTGCCGAGTGCTGCAAAGGTGGCTTATATCATCTCTCTCCTCTGTGGCAAAGCTCTTGCTTGCGCTTGGTGCTCTGAAAAAAGGACTCTCCAAGTTGTGCTGATGTATCATTCTTCCCCAAGGAGATGAAGAGAGTGTTTGACAACCCAGTAGAGGCCAAGAGGCAGCCGATCAACTCATCCAACTTCGTCGGGGTAGCTGTAGTGCGGCTGACTACACAATTGAGTTTTGCACCATTGAGCAAGACACTGATTGGGGCATTGAGGCCCTCACAGCCATGTTCCACCATGGGTTATCAAATCCAATTAATGATGAATTGGCAGCCAGAGACCCAGTTGAGGCTTTCGAGACTAACATTGATCATTTAATTTGGGTTGACAGTCATCCCAGGGAAAGGAGAAGAGAGCACTGCAGTGAGTCTTCCAGAGTTGCCAGTCTCTGAGTCCCTGTAGCCATCATGTCATTTGTGTGCTCATGCATAACCTTCACCCCCCAGCCACTCTCAACATTCTCCAGAGGAGTCGATGCAACTTGGAAGAACTCGACTTTCTCCAGCTGAGCAGGACCGGAGAACAAAGGAAAAATACTGCCTCTTCTGTGGTGAGCTGAGCCTTTACCATTCTGCCATTGTTATGTCCTCTTTCATCAAGAAAGTAACTCCCTTCCTCTCTTACCTGCACCTCTGTCACAGCTGTGGCATCTGTATCCCTAATCTAACAGACTTGCCCTTCCTTCAGCTGTGTTTCTGTTATGTCAATGATATCCTAATCCCCATAGTCAATCCACATCCTCAGTTCAGCTGCCTTAACTGAAAACCCTTTTGCATTGACATAAATGCAGTTTAAATTGACAGACTTTCCTCTCCCTTCTACTGTGCTCCTGTCTATGCTGACAACTCAATTTGCTGTCCTTGACTACAGTGTTATCCCCTGATTTCAAATCAGCCACTCTACTGCTCAGGGTCCCAATCTTCCCACCCCACACCACTCCATTTTAAACTCTCTGGAGTAGCACTAGCAAAGCTCCCATTGGCCTCCCTCCATTTCAGGAGCAACTCGACTCTCATGTATAGGTCTCCTCTACCCGAGAAGTTGTCCCAATGATCCAAGAACTTGAATCCCTGCCTCCTGCATATTCTCAGCCGCCTATTCTTCTGAGCTCTTTCTATTGTTACCATCATAAGCACTTAGTACTGGAAGTAATCCAGGAGTAGTGCCCTTGAGGTCCTGCCCTGAAGGTTTTCTTCTAACTTCCAATATTCACTGCATCTTCTTTCTATGTGGGTCATTGGCACCAACATAAAGACATAATTTTGCTATACCAAGCTCATAGTTCCTTTTCTATTTCTTTTTCAGTCTGAACTTTGTACATATTTGATGTTATTTTGCATAGTTCTTTCATAAATATAGACTTACAGTTGCCAAAGACTGTGACTGTTGCATTTAGTATGTTGCCAAGCCAAATGAATTGTGTATTGCTTTGACTAAATATTTTTGTTGTGCTGTAAATTTAGCTTTATATAGACAATTTTAAACAACAATTTTGGCAACAATGTTAGTGAATTATAGTTGCTGCTCTGGCTGCTTTTCAATCATCCATATTACAAATGAACAAGATTGAGTCACTCTATAAAGTTTCCTACTCAATAAGATTGATGGAAGTGACTGGAAAACATATTAATGATGACCATCTGGACAGTAGCCGTCAACAGCAATATGTACCAAAAGCAGAAAATGGAGAAAAATTAGAAAATATTGTTAAAAAAAAACAAACCCCCCCTTCTTTGATTTTTATCCTATAATTGCACTGAAAACAAGCGTAACCAAAAGTATGTGTCCTCTTGTGCCAGGAAGAGGCCATCGTCAGGGTGGAGGAGCAAAACCTTATATTATGTCTGGGCAGCCTCCAACCTGATAGCATGAATATCGATTTCTCCTTCCGGTAAAAAGACTTTTCCTCTTCTACTCCCCACTCTGGCCTTTTACCTCTTCTTTCCTGCCTATCACCTCCTGCTGGTGCCTCTGCTCCTTTCCTTTCTTCTGTGGGTCATTTTCCTCTCCTATTAGATTCCTTCAGCTCCAGCGAGTTACCTTTTCTGCCCACTTGGCTTCACCCATGAAAATCTATGGGACTTATTGATGAGGTGAACAAATTTCTGCAGACAGCTGTTACAGCACCTTAGTCACTTTTATGCCGAACAGACTTCTGTTCATCTTGTTTAGACAAGCTGGCCTTTTAAAATGAAGAGGACAGTCTCAACTACCAATAATTGGATAACAAGTAACATCTGGCAATTAAAACATCAGATGCTGAGTCATAAATTTTATTTATGACGTTCTTACTCTTTGGCAGATTCTTCAGATTTCTGCAGAAGATAAATGGGACATCCCCTACACATCAGGGACATCAAATTGTGATTAAACTATAACCATGTTAGTCTTCCTCTGAACCTCCCCGTGTTCTGGGGAATAAGAACTTTCCTATTTATCCAGAATTTTTGGAGATATCAGATGTCGCTGTTGCTACTGCACCATGAGGAACTTCCATTTCCTTGCTTTCTCTCCCTTATAAATAATATCCAAATTACAGTATGTTAAGTTGGTATTTGATGATAGTCACATCACTAGCCTCCATTGATAAACATCTAAGCTATATGTTTATTGATTTATAAGTTCAGTATTATGGTAGAGTTGTGGAAACAATCACAAATGTATAAATTAATACAAAAATATCCTCATAATCTAATCGAAATATAGTCAAAATGAGAACAATAATTGTTCAGGAAAAAAGAACGTTTATTATTAGATGTGCAAAACTTTAAAAGCAAGCGTTAAAATGTCATAACTGAATTAAAACTTAATATGTTGGAAATACCAAGAAGTTCTGTGGAGAGGGAAGTAATTAATATTTTAGGCCAATGGCCCTTTGTCAGAACTAGTGGAATTTAGAAACAGGGCAAATTTTAAAAAGAGAGAAAGGGGTAAGAGCAGAGAAAGGAAGAATCATTATTGTGAACAATTTCTCTTTCAGCTCATTCCACCTTCTCCATGGGCACTCACATGGGCCTCAGCTATGCCCACCTTTTCACTGGCTATGTAAACATGTTCCAAGACTTCCCCAGTAATACTTCCTAATTCTTCCTCTGCTAAGTTGCTGACTGCATTGGTGCTGTTCATGCACCCATACTGAGCTCATTAATTTCATGACCTTTGCCTCCAACTTCCACCCTGCCCTTAAATTCATGGTCTATTTCTGAAACCTCGCTCTCCTTTCTCAATCTCTCGGTTACTATCTCAGGAGACAATCTGTCGACCAACATCTTTTACAAACCTACAGATTCCAACAACTATCTTGAGCATACCACATCCCAACCTGTCACCTGTAAAGTACTATTACCATTACTCAGTTTCTTCATTTCCACCGCATCTGTTCCCAGATGAGGCTTTCCTTTCTAGGACATCAGAGCTTTCCTAATTCTCTAAAGAACAGAGTTTCCCTTCCTCAACCATTGATGCTGCCCTCACCTGCATCTCCTCCATCCACGCTCACCACAACTTCTTGGTGCCTTAACAGTGATAGAGTTTTTCTTCTCCTTACCTACCACCCCAAAAGCCTCCACATCTAACAGATCATTCTCCACAAATTCTGCCATCTCCGAAGGGATCCTACCACAAAACACAGCTTTGCATCCCCGCCACTTTCCACTTTCCGCAGGGATCACCCCCTCCATTCGCCCTCGCCACTAATCTCTCTCCAAACACGTAACCCTGCAATCGGCGTAAGTGCTACACCTGCCCATTCACCTCCTCTCTCACCTCCATTCAGGGCTCCAAACAGTCCTTCCAGGTGAAATTCATGGGGTTATCTATTGTATCTGATGCTCTTGATGCAACCGCGTCTGCATTGGTGAGATCCATCATAAATTAGGGGACCACTTCTTTGAGTACCTCTGCTTCATCTGCCAAAAGCAGAACTTCCCAGTGTCATAACATTTTTATACCCATTCCCATTCCCATTCCGACATGTCAGTCCATGGTCTCCTCTTGTGCAACGATGAAGCCCCCTCAGGGTGGTTGAGCAACACCTTATATTCTTTCTGGGTAGACTCCAACCTAAGGGCATGAATATCAATTTCTCCTTCTAGTAAAATAAATTCCCTCCCCTCTTCTGCTATTCCCCACTCTAGCCTCTTACGTATTTTTCCTCACTTATCACCTCCCCGGTCCCCTCCTCCTTCCCTTTCTCCTGTGGTCCACTCTCCTCTTCTATCAGATTCCTTCATTTCCACCCCTTTACCTTTACCCACCACATGGCCTCACCTATCACCTTCTCCTGCGATGCTTCAGTCATGGGCACTGGCCTAGAATCAGCACGTCCCCAGAGCCACGAAATCCTGGAACCCTGAAGGCGCCCTTGTCTTCTAGGTCCTGTCCTTGGGATATCAAAAAGAGGCCAGTCGTGAGGCACTAAGAGTGGGTCCCATTCCGGCAAAGAACTGAAGTCAGAGTGTAACTCCAGGTCAGGGTCTTCAAAAGAAACCCCACACCCTGAAAAGGGAAAAAAGAGAGATATCAAAGATAGAAATAAAGCTGTTTCCAAACTGTTTGCAAGCAAAGGAGACATCATTTAGCATCATGTTAACTTTGTCCAGTGCTGGGTGTAGAGACAGTAGAGTAGTATGCTAAGCATGCATTCCTGAGATGTGCCAGTGTTGATTATCAGTGAGAAGGAGATTACTGACCAATCAAGTGTGACAGTGGAAAAGTATATATGGAACTGAAGGAGATAGCAGAGGTACTGAATGAATACTTTGCTTCAGTATTCACTATGGAAAAGGATCTTGGCAATTGTAGGGATGACTTGAGGTGGACTGAAAAGCTTGAGCATGTTGATATTAAGAAAGAGGATATGCTGAAGCTTTTGGAAAGCATCAAGTTGGACAAGTCACCGGGACTGGACAGGATATACCCAAAGCTACTGTGGGAAGCAAGGGAGGAGATTGCTGAGCCTCTGGCGATGATCTTTGCATCATCCATGAAGATGAGAGTGGTTCCAGAGGATAGGAAGGTTGCGGATGTTGTTCACTGATTCAAGAAAGGGAGTAGAGAAAGCCCAGGAAATGATAGACCAGTGAGTCTTACTTCAGTGGTTGGTAGGTTGATGGAGAAGATCCTGAGAGGCAAGATTTATGAATATTTGGAGAGGCATAATATGATTAAGAATAGTCAGCATGGCTTTGTCAAAGACAGGTCATGCCTTACGAGCCTGAATGAATTTTTTGAGGATGTGACTAAACACATTGCTAAAGGTCGAGCTGTAAATGTAGTGTATATGGATTTCAGCAAGGCATTTGATAAGGTACTCCATCCAAGGCTTATTGAGAAAGTAAGGAGTTATGGGATCCAAGGGGACGTTGTTTTGTGGATCCAGAAATGGCTTGCCCACAGAAGGCAAAGAATGGTTGTAGGCAGGTCATATTCTACACGGAGGTCGGTGACCAGTGGTGTGCCTCAGGGATCCGTTCTGGGACCCCTACTCTTTGTGATTTTTATAAATGACCTGGATGAGGAAGTGGAGGGATGGGTTAGTAAATTTGCTGATGACACAAAGGTTGGAGGTGTAGTGAATAGTGTAGAGGACTGTCAGAGGTTACAACAGGACTTTGATAAGATGCAAGGGTGGGCTGAGAAGTGGTAGATGGAGTTCAACCCAGGTAAGTATGAGGTGGTTCATCTGGTAGGTCAAATATGATGGCAGAATATAGCATTAATGGTAAGACTCTCGGCAGTGTGGAGGATCAGAGGGATCTTGGGATCCAAGTCTATAGGACACTCAAAGCTGCTACGCAGGTTGACTCTGTGGTTAAGAAGGCATATGGTGCATTGGCCTTCATCAACCGTGGGATTGAGTTTAAGAGCCAAGAGGTATATAGGACCCTGGTCAGACCAAACTTGGAGTACTGTGCTCAATTCTGGTTGCCTCACTACAGGAAGGACGTGGAAACCATAGAAAGGGTGCAGGGGAGATTTACAATGATGTTGCTTGGATTGGGGAGCATGGCTTATGAGAATAGGTTGAGTGACAGAGGATGAGAGGTGACCTGAGCATGAGAGATGTACAAGATGATGAGAGGCATTGATCATGTGGATAGTCAGAGGCTTTTTCCCAGGGCTGAAATGGCTAGCACAATTTTTAATTTTCAATTTTTAATTTTTAATTTTTAATTTTTAAGGTGCTTGGAAGTAGGTACAGAGGAGATGTCGCAGGTAAGTTTTTTACGCAGAGAGTGGTGAGTACATGGGATGGGCTGCTGGAGGCGGATATGATAGGGTCTTTTAAGAGACTCCTGGATAGGTACATGGAGCTTAGAAAAATAGAGGGCTATGGATAAGCCTAGGTAGCTCTAAGGTAAGGACATGTTCGGCACAACTTTGTGGGCCGAAGAGCCTGTATTGTGCTGTAGGTTTTCTATGTTTCTATGTTTCTATGGGATGTTATTTTTGATCTACTCTGACTGTGGTTTCCTGATGAGGATATCAAGAATCCAGTTGCAGAGGGAAATGCAGAGGCCCAGGGTTAGGTACTTATTGATTAGAACTGAGGGTAAGGTTTTGTTGATCACTGAGCTGTAATCAATAACCAGCAGGCTGACATAGGTATTGCTGTTTCCCTGGTGATCCAAGGCCAAGCAGAGAGCCAGTTAGATTTCATCCACGGTTGACCTATTGTGGTGATAGGCAAATTGCAGCAGGTCCAGGTCCTTGCTTAGGCAGAAATGGATTCTACCCATGACCAACCTCTCAAAGCACTCCATCAAAGTAGATGTGAGTGCAACTGGGTGATTATCATTGAGGCAGCTCACCCTGCTATTCTTGGGCGCTGGTGTGATTGATGCCCTTTTGAAGCAGGTGGGAGTCTCTGTAAGCAGCAGTGAGAGATTGAAGATGTCCTTGAACACTGGTTTTCAGTCCCTCCTCCATGGCACACCATCAGTGCCTCATGCCATGCAAGCGTTCAATTGTTCACCTTCTTGAATGAAGTTCTGGCTTTGGCCTCCAAGACCAAGATTACAGGGTCAACAGATGTTGCAGGGATTCACACAGGTGTAGTTTTATTCTCCCTTTCAAAACATGCACAAAAGGTGTTGAGCTCATCTGGAAGTGAAGTATCATGACCATTCATGGTGTTAGGTTTCGCCTGGTAGGAAGCAATGTCCTGTATCTGATTCTGTCTCTAATTTCAATTGGAATTGTTTCTTTGCTCTTAAAATAGCCTTCCATGGGTTGTACCTGGACTTTTCATATGGTTCTAGGTCACTAGAATGCTACAGATCTAGCCTTCAACAGACTACAATTCTCCAGGTTTGTCCACGCCTTTTGGTTTCGGTATGTCTGGTATATTCTCAAAGGCACACACTCATGCAAGTTAGTCTTGTTGAAATTGGTGACAAATGTAGAGTATTTATTCAGATTCAAAGACGAAAGCCTGATTTTGTCCAGTCCAATGACTCAAAGCAGACCTCAACATTGGTGCTTCAGTCTTCAGTCTCTGCCTGTACACCAGGAATAGACGTACAGTCAGGCGAAGGGACTTTTTGAGATGTGGGCGTGGAATGGCACAGTAATCATTCTTGATAGTGGAGTAACAGTGGTCAAGTGTGTTGGTTCCTCTGGTTTCACAGGTGATATGTTCACGGTAGTTGTTCAGAGACTTCTTCAAGCTGGCCTGGTCGAAATCTCGCACAAAGATAGGGAAGGCATCAGGTTGTGTTGTTTCATGTCTGCTGATTATAGTGCTCAGCAACTCCAGTGCCTGCCTGACTTGGCGGCCTGAGGTGGAATGTATACCACTACCAGGATGATGGCAGGGTACTCTCTCAGCAGATGAAATGGAAAACACTTGACCACTAGATATTCCAAATCAGGTGAGCAGGAATCAGACAGAACTGCCACCTCTGTGCATCATAGTGAGTTGATCATAAAACTTACATCACTTCCTGTACCTTTAGAAGACTCAGAACATGACCTATCTTTTCAGTGGATGGTGAAACCCTTGGGCCGCAACACTGCATCCAAAATGACTAATGTGAACCATGTTTCTGTGAAGCATTTACATAGCAGTCTCTAATGTCCCTGTGGTACTGCAATCTTGCTCTGAAGTCTTCATTTTATTTTTGCCAGTAGGATTGGGGTCTAAGGACTCTGTGTTACAATTATACATGCAGCCTGCACGCTTTCCTCATTTCTTTTCCTGAAAACGGAACAGCTCTGCTGACTGGGGACTGCTGATTCTGAGGATTGAATCATCTTAAAATATTGTTGCTTATTGAAGTCCATGCACAAGTCCTGTAGAGAGGATTTACCTCTGTACACTTCATGTAACTCTACCATTCCATTTATGTGTCAATGAGGATTGATTTTGGTGGAATATCTACTTGCAAAGTGTTTTTATGATTGGTCAATTTACAAACAGCAGAAGAGCAACATGGAATTTTACCAATAATGCAGTTGCAAGCCTCAATTTTAACTTGGTTTGTTTAAACTGAAAATAAAATATTTGATGTACAGAGGAAGCCTAACGATGGTAACTGGATACGGGAATTTCTTATTAGCCTACTCTGGCTTTGGTGTTGAGTAGCAGCTGTAGGATCACAGCCCAGAATGATCTGTACACAATGTTCCCATTGGGAAAAACCCCACAGACAAAACAAGTGACAAGCGCATGATTGTACTTTTCTTCTGATTACTTTACATTTGATAGTTGATCATTTCAGTATGAATTAAGAATCTGAGGTCTTGCAAATATTTTCTCCCCATGGAATGCACTGTATGTAATACCTTACAATTTTTACTTATTGCGAAACCAGTAATACAAGTACTAATTTCTAAAACTGCTTTCAGGCTTAAAGGGTAATTGCCCATGGTGCTGCTAAGAATGTTTGAAAGATAAATCAAAATATACTAATATGTGAAAGCTTAAAATAACAACATCTAATTCATACACCTGGATTAGTACTAGACCATTATGAATTGCATGTTCCATTGCTTACATGTGTGTATGTCCCTGCCATAAAGTACACCCTGAATATAACCATTGATTTGTCAAAGGGTACAGTTAACATACAGGACATCTCCAAACACTAATCTCAAGCAGCCTCTGTGTTGTAACTGACAAAGTCTGCTATGTATTCTAATGGACTGAAGCTCATTTAGGTATATTCTCAAAGTATTCCCACTGTGCTAAGATCTGCATCATGGGTATGTCTAGTGCTTCAGAACATGATAAGCTGTAATGTATTTATTCCTCAAGGTTGGAGGTCAGGCAAGAGCACTAATTCCCACAGCTTGAGAAGACAAACAGTATGTGTAGATTAATCCTCCCATGACAGCAACCCTTGTTTGTAAATATTCTGTGGAGCTTCTAAGCCTGTAGATTCAAAATCTGAAATCTTCATTGAGCTGTTTTCTAGTGTCTTGTATCCAATAATACATGCACTGTGAATTACTTCCTAGTCCCTCTTCAAATTTGTTTACTACATCCTCTGAAAGTATGTTTCTCTGTAGTGTATATTCTTCTGTGATCTGCTGCTTGGTAAATTGAATTCCTTTAAGGATCATATCTGTGTAAGACAGATTTTCAGACTGCTATCTCAATTTATCAGATTGCAGCAGTATTTTCAGTGTATGCTATCCTCTTTTGCTTATTTTGTGCCTGTGTGTACATGCAGTTCAGTAGAACACACCTACATATGAATATATGAGTTATGAGCAGGTCTAGGCCACTTGATTATGTCTGATCTGATTGTAACTTCAGCTCTCCATTCCTGTCTACCTGCAGTAGCTTTTCACCCTTTGCTTATCAAGAATTATCTACTTCTGTAAAAATATTCACTCTGCTTTCACCACTCTTTGCCTATTCTCACTATTATCAAGTAAATCTTTACTGAACTCCTTCCTAGAAATTAACATCCTTCCTAACTATGGAGACGAATGCTGCATACAAACTTCTCCATGTGTGGTCTCATTGCTGCTCTACATAACTGAAGCATAATTGCCCTACCTTTTTATTTAATTTCCCTAGAATACATGATAATATTCTGTAGATTTGCTAATTATTTGCAGCGTAATAATTCAATACTTCCATTTAATGTCAGAGGATGAAGCCATATATAATCTGAAAATCTTCTTCTTCTCAGATGTCAATGAAACCAGAATGGTCCCCCAAAGATTAAATGACAGTAAAAACATTAGAACCCCAAAGCACTCCCTACTCCCCTCCTCCCACACACAAGCAGCAGAAAATCTTTGACCCACTCCTCCCCCTCCCCACTTACTTCAGCAAAATGCATTAGCACCCTCCACCCACTAAACAAGCAATAGCAAAGTCCCCAAGAAAGACCATGATCTGCAGTACAACAAAAACTAATTGTTCACCCAACACTTCAACATACCTCTCTCTCCCTAATAAAAGGGCGGAGAGATGTCACTCAGTGAGAGAGGACACTAACAAGACAGAAAAAAATATCTCGTTGATTACAGTGCTAAAGTTTGGTGTGTCATTTTTTTTCTGAGTTCTCTGACTCAATAATCAGAAATAAACTCTCCCCCATGATCAAGAGAACAAGAAAGACAGAGCCCTCTGACGGCTGATCTGCTGTCCCCGATATTCCGTTTTCTCCGGCAACACTTCAGTTGTTGATACTGGCATAAAATTGGCTCATCCCCAGGGCTGCAGAGCCTCAGAACCCCGAGAACGTGCGTGCCTTCTAGAGCGTCTCCGTCTCCTAGGGATATCGAAAAATGGCTGGTCGATGAGCCCCAGAAGAGGGAACAATCACAGTAAAGAACCAAAGTTTGGGTGCAGCAAGTCAGGGACTTCGACAGAACCCCATCCACCTTGAAAAGGAAAAAAAAAGAGACATTAAAGGTAGAAATTAAGTTGTTTTCCACAGATGAGCTCAAAGAAGCCACTCCCTAGCACCGTCATAGCTCTATCCTCCAAGACTGGCCTTTTGTAAATCATACACCAGAACAGGGTTTCACAACCTGGAGATCCACAGATCCCTCAATTAATGGTAGGGGTCCATGGAATAAAAAAGGTTGGGAACTCCTGCACTAGAAAATCTGAAACTTCCTGCAAAGCTCTACAATTTGTTGCCATTTAATTTCACATTTTTATACATTAGACTCCTTTTACCAGATTTTTGCCCACTTGGTTAAACTATCTACATCTTTTTGAAAACTACTTACATTCTTAATAGATAAATCAGAATAAGTTAATTAAATTCTATACAGTACATGCATATTAAATACCAGCCCATAGTATCATCCTCTAATGTTGCCCTCTTGCACTGTATTCCTTTGCAGAAATGATTTCTAATGTAACATCCTAGAAGTGAATAATGTAGCTTTACTTCCTTCTCATGCTGCCAAAATACATGATTCACAGCAAATGGATGTCATTCTGAAAATGGAGAAACTATACTGACAGATAGAAAGTGCACCCTGCTCTACATTTCAGAGATCAATGAAATCTAATGTATTGGATGTTTTAAATGATTATTTACTTAGAAACTTCAGAAATCCTGTTTTGAACATAAGTGTACAAACATAGCAAAAAAGGCAGAATCAGAATCCGGTTTATTATCACTGTTTTATACGACATGAAATCTGCTGTTTTGCAGCAGTAGTACTATGCAAATACATAAAATCACTATAAATTACAAAATAAATAAATAGTGCAAAAAAAAGAATAACTCAAAATTTGAGATTGTTTGATGTCATTTCCAGTACACGAGTGTAAAGGAGAACAAAATAATTATAATGCTGGATCTGATACTGCACAAAAAAAACAATCGGATGAAAAACACGATAAGTATAAATACATAAGATAGCTTATATACATAGGTTCATTCTATGTATGTACAAAAACTGACACTAGGTACAGGAATGTTCGTACCAAAAGAGACTGACAGGAAATGATAAAGTAGTGAGGTAGTGTTCTTGGATACATGGACCATTCAGAAATCTGGTGGCAGGGAAGAACCTGTTTCTGAATCATTGAAAGTGGGTCTTCAGAATCCTGTACCTCCTCCCTGAGGGTAGTAGTGAGAGGACAACATGTTCCGGATGATGACGATCCTTAGTGATGGACAGTGCCTTCTTGAGTCACTGCCACTTGAAGATGCTCTCAATGATGTAGAGGATTTAAAGATTAAAGATTAGCTTTATTTGTCACATGTAAGCCAGAGACCAACACAGTCCAAGGTTGTGCTCGGGGCAGCCCACAAGTGTGGCCATGCTTTCGGCACCAACATAAAATGACCATTATTTATTAATCCTAATCTGTATGCCTTTCGAATGTGGGAGGAAACTACAGCCCCCAGAGTACGTGGTGACAAGCTGAATAGACAAACTCCTTACAGACAGCAGCAGGAAATTGAACCCTGATTGCTGTGCTACCACCGTACCCATGATGTAGCCTGATGAGTCTACAACCTCTTGTGACCTTACGCATTGGAGCTTCCATATCAGGCAGTGATGTAACCAGTCAGAACGCTCTCCATTGTACATCAGAAGAAACCAGAAAGATTCTTTGGTGACATTCCAAATCTCCTGAAACTGCTAATGAAGTAGCCCTACTGACCTGCCTTCTTCATGATTGCATCAATGTGTTGGGCCCAGGATAGATCCTCTGAGGTAAGACCATAAGGTATAGGAGCAGAAGTAGGCCATTCAGCCCATCGAGTATGCTCTGCCATTCAATCATAGGCTGATCCACTTCTTCCAGTTATCCCCACTCTCCTGCCTTCTCCCCATACACTTTGATGCCCTGGCTAATCAAGAATCTATCTGTCTCTACCTTAAATACACCCAATGACTTGGCCTCCACAGCCGCTTGTGACAACAAATTCCACAGATTTACCACCCTCTGACTAAAGTAATTTCACTGCATATCTGTTCTAAATGGACATCCTTCAACTCGGAAGCTGCGCCCTCTTGTCCTAGACTCCCCTACCATGGGAAATAACTTTGCCATATCTAATCTGTTCAGGCCTTTTAACATTTGGAATGTTTCTATGGGAGCCCCCCTCATTCTCCTGAACTTCAGGGAATATAGGCCAAAAGCTACCAGACATTCCTCATATGGTAACTCTTTCATTCCTGGAATCATTCTCGTGAATCCTCTCTGAACCCTCTCCAATGTCAGTATATCCTTTCTAAATTAAGGAGGCCAAAACTGCACACAATACTCCAAGTGTGGTCTCGTGAGTGCCTTATAGAAACATAGAAACATAGAAAATAGGTGCAGGAGTAGGCTATTCAGCCCTTCGAGCCTGCACCGCCATTTATTATGATCATGGCTGATCATCCAACTCAGAACCCCGCCCCAACCTTCCCTCCATACCCCCTGATCCCCGTAGCCACAAGGGCCATATCTAACTCCGTCTTAAATATAGCCAATGAACTGGCCTCAACTGTTTCCTGTGGCAGAGAATTCCACAGATTCACCACTCTCTGTGTGAAAAAGTTTTTCCTAATCTCAGTCCTAAAAGGCATCCCCTCTATCCTCAAACTGTGACCCCTTGTTCTGGACTTCCCCAACATCGGGAACAATCTTCCTGCATCTAGCCTGTCCAATCCCTTTAGGATTTTATACGTTTCAATCAGATCCCCCCTCAATCTTCTAAATTCCAATGAGTACAAGCCCAGTTCATCCAGTCTTTCTTCATATGAAAGTCCTGCCATCCCAGGAATCAACCTGGTGAACCTTCTTTGTACTCCCTCTATGGCAAGGATGTCTTTCCTCAGATTAGGGGACCAAAACTGCACACAATACTCCAGGTGTGGTCTCACCAAGGCCTTGTACAACTGCAGTAGTACCTCCCTGCTCCTGTATTCGAATCCTCTCGCTATAAATGCCAGCATACCATTCGCCATTTTCACCGCCTGCTGTACCTGCTGCCCACTTTCAATGACTGGTGTATAATGACACCCAGGTCTCGTTGCACCTCCTCTTTTCCTAATCGGCCACCATTCAGATAATAATTTGTTTTCCTATTTTTGCCACCAAAGTGGATAACTTCACATTTATCCACATTAAATTGCATCTGCCATGAATTTGCCCACTCACCCAACCTATCCAAGTCACCCTGCATCCTCTTAGCATCCTCCTCACAGCTAACACTGCCACCCAGCTTCGTGTCATCCGCAAACTTGGAGATGCTGCATTTAATTCCCTCATCCAAGTCAATAATATATATTGTAAACAACTGGGGTCCCAGCACTGAGCCTTGCGGTACCCCACTAGTCACTGCCTGCCATTCTGAAAAGGTCCCGTTTATTCCCACTCTTTGCTTCCTGTCTGCTAAACAATTCTCCATCCACATCAATACCTTACCCCCAATACCGTGTGCTTTAAGTTTGCTCACTAATCTCCTGTGTGGGACCTTGTCAAAAGCCTTTTGAAAATCCAAATATACCACATCCACTGGTTCTCCCCTATCCACTCTACTAGTTACATCCTCAAAAAATTCTATGAGATTCGTCAGACATGATTTTCCTTTCACAAATCCGTGCTGACTTTGTCCGATGATTTCACCGCTTTCCAAATGTGCTGTTATCACATCCTTGATAACTGACTCCAGCAGTTTCCCCACCACCGACGTTAGGCTAACCGGTCTATAATTCCCCGGTTTCTCTCTCCCTCCTTTTTTAAAGAGTGGGGTTACATTAGCCACCCTCCAATCCTCAGGAACTAGTCCAGAATCTAACGAGTTTTGAAAAATTATCACTAATTATTTCTTGGGCTACTTCCTTAAGCACTCTAGGATGCAGACCATCTGGCCCTGGGGATTTATCTGCCTTTAATCCCTTCAATTTACCTAACACTACTTCCCTACTAACATGTATTTCGCTCAGTTCCTCCATCTCACTGGACCCTCTGTCCCCTATTTCTGGAAGATTATTTATGTCCTCCTTAGTGAAGACAGAACCAAAGTAATTATTCGATTGGTCTGCCATGTCCTTGCTCCCCATAATCAATTCACCTGTTTCTGTCTGTAGGGGACCTACATTTGTCTTTACCAGTCTTTTCCTTTTTACATATCTGTAAAAGCTTTTACAGTCAGTTTTTATGTTCCCTGCCAGTTTTCTCTCATAATCTTTTTTCCCCTTCCTAATTAAGCCCTTTGTCCTCCTCTGCTGAACTCTGAATTTCTCCCAGTCCTCAGGTGAGCCACTTTCTCTGGCTAATTTGTATGCTGCTTCTTTGGAATTGATACTATCCCTAATTTCTCTTGTCAGGCACGGGTGCACTACCTTCCTTGATTTATTCTTTTGCCAAACTGGGATGAACAATTGTTGTAGTTCATCCATGCAATCTTTAAATGCTTGCCATTGCATATCCACCGTCAATCCTTTAAGTGTCATTTGCCAGTCTATCTTAGCTAATTCACGTCTCATACCTTCAAAGTTACCCCTCTTTAAGTTCAGAACTTTTGTTTCTGAATTAACTATGTCACTCTCCATCTTACTGAAGAATTCCACCATATTATGGTCACTCTTACCCAAGGGGCCTCTCACGACAAGATTGCTAATTAACCCTTCCTCATTGCTCAAAACCCAGTCCAGAATAGCCTGCTCTCTAGTTGGTTCCTCGACATGTTGGTTCAAAAAACCATCCCGCATACATTCCAAGAAATCCTCTTCCTCAGCACCTTTACCAATTTGTTTCACCCAATCTACACATAGATTGAAGTCACCCATTATAACTGCTGTTCCTTTATTACACACATTTCTAATTTGCTGTTTAATACCATCTCCGACCTCACTACTACTGTTAGGTGGCCTGTACACAACTCCCACCAGCGTCTTCTGCCCCTTAGTGTTACGCAGCTCTACCCATATTGATTCCACATCTTCCCGGCTTATGTCCTTCCTTTCTATTGCATTAATCTCTTCTTTAACCAGCAACGCCACCCCACCTCCCCTTCCTTCATGTCTATCCCTCCTGAATATTGAATATCCCTGAACGTTGAGCTCCCATCCTTGGTCACCCTGGAGCCATGTCTCTGTGATCCCAACTATATCATAATCATTAATAACAATCTGCACTTTCAATTCATCCACCTTATTACGAATGCTCCTTGCATTGACACACAAAGCCTTCAGGCGCTCTTTTACAACTCTCTTAGCCCTTATACAATTATGTTGAAAAGTGGCCCTTTTTAATGCTTGGCCTGGATTTGTCGGCCTCCCACTTTTACTTTTCTCCTTAGTACTTTTTGCTTCTACCCTCACTTTACACCCCTCTGTCTCTCTGCACCGGTTCCCATCCCCCTGTTGTGAACTAACCTCCTCACGCCTAGCCTCTTTAATTTGATTCCCACCCCCCAACCATTCTAGTTTAAAGTCACCTCCGTAGCCCTCGCTAATCTCCCTGCCAGGATATTGGTCCCCCTAGGATTCAAGTGTAACCCGTCCTTTTTGTACAGGTCACGCCTGCACCAAAAGAGGTCCCAATGATCCAAAAACTTGAATCCTTGCCCCCTGCTCCAATCCCTCAGCCACGCATTTATCCTCCACCTCATCACATTCCTACTCTCACTGTCGCGTGGCACAGGCAGTAATCCCGAGATTACTACCTTTGCGGTCCTTTTTCTCAACTCCCTTCCTAGCTCCCTATATTCTCCTTTCAGGACCTCATCCCTTTTCCTACCTATGTCATTGGTACCTATATGTACCACGACCTCTGGCTCCTCACCCTCCCACTTCAGGATATCTTGGACACGTTCAGAAATATCCTGGACCCTGGCACCAGGGAGGCAAACTACCATCCGGGTCTCTGGACTGCGTCCACAGAATCGCCTATCTGACCCCCTTACTATCGAGTCCCCTATCACAACTGCCCTCCTCTTCCTTGCCCTACCCTTCTGAGCTACAGGGCCAGACTCTGTGCCGGAGGCACGGCCACTGTCGCTTCCCCCGGGTAAGCCATCCCCCCCAACAGTACTCAAACAGGAGTACCTATTGTTAAGGGGCACAGCCACCGGGGTACTCTCTATTACCTGACTCTTCCCCTTCCCCCTCCTAACCGTGACCCACTTGTCTGCCTCCCGTGGCCCTGGCGTGACCACCTGCCTGCAACTCCTCTCTATCAACTCCTCACTCTCCCTGACCAGACGAAGGTCATCGAGCTGCAGCTCCAGTTCCGTAACGCGGTCCCTTAGGAACTGCATCTCGATGCACTTGGCGCAGATGTAGACGTCCGGGAGGCTTGGAGACTCCAGGGCCTCCCACATCCGACACCGAGAACAGCAAACTGCCCTCACACTCATACTGCCCCTCTCCTCAAATAACAACAGAAAATGAATGCCAAACCTTCCTCGCCTCGCCCGTTTCCGCCTAAGCCCGTTGAGCCAAAGCCCTTAAGTCTTCACTCTGCTGCCCGCAAACTACGCTGCCCGCTCTATGAGGCTCTGTTCCTTTTAAATCTGCCGCGCTGCACTGCCCGACGTCACACGCCTGCACAGTCCCGCCTCTCAGAACGCCGTTGGAGAAAAAAAAAATAACGAAAATTTCAAAAATGTCTTTCTCGGCACTCCCACTCAGACTCTCAGACTCCTTCGAGCCTCAACATCACATCCCTGCTGTTATATACTATACCTCTAGAAATGAGTGCCAACGTTACGTTCACCTTCACCACCGGCTCAACCTGGAGATTAACCTTTAGCGTATCCTGCACAACACTCCCAAGTCCTTTTGCATCTCTGCATTTTGAATTCTCTCCCCATTTAAAAATTAGTCTCCCAGTTTATTTCTTCCACCAATGTGCAATGTGCATGACCATACACTTTCCAACATTGCATTTCATTTGCCACTTCTTTGCCCATTCCCCTAAACTATCTAAGTCTTCCTGCAGGCTCCCTGTTTCCTCAACATGACCTGCTCCTCTACCTATCTTTGTATCATCTGCAAATTTAGCCACAAATCCGTTAAGCCCATACTCCAAATCATTGACATACATTCTAAAAAGCAGTGGTCCCAAACCTGTGGAACTCCAGCCAGAATAGGATCCCTTTATTCCCACTCTCTGTTTTCTGCCGATCAGCCAATGCTCCACCCATGCCAGTAACTCCCCTGTAATTGCATGGGCTCTTATCTTGCTAAGCAGCCTCACATGTAGCACCTTGTCAAAGGCCTTCTGAAAATCCAAGTACACCACAACTACTGCATCTCCTTTGTCTACCCTGCTTGAAATTTCCTCAAAAAATTGCAGTAAGGTAGTCAGATGTCGACACCCCAGAATTTGAAGCTGTTTACCATTTCCACTGCTGCCCCCACAATGAGGACTCATGCATATTCTTGCAATTTCCTCTTCTTGAAGGCCACAATCAGTTTCTTGGTGTTGCTAATGTTGACTGCATGATCGATATTGTGAAATCACTCAACAAATCCATCTATCTCACTCTGATATGCCTCCTCGTCGCCATATGAGATTTTACCGACATCAGTGAGTAAACCACTGATGGGATTCCACCAGTACTTGATGGTCATGATTAGAAAGAGCAGAGCAATACAGCATCTACTTCTGACAGAAGGTCATCTAGCTGAAGGCCTTCTCCCTGCAACAGGAGAATAGACAGATTCTATAGAGGGGAGACTGGTTTCTGTGATCTGCTGACCTGCGTCCACAACTCTCTGCAGTTTCTTGCAGTCATGGGCAGGTCAGTTGCATTGATGCATCCATTCAGAATGCTTTCTCTGGTGCTTCGATTAAAAAATAGAGAGGATGTCAAATTTCTTTCGGTTCCTGACTAAGCTGAGGTGCTGATTGGCTTTCTCAGCCACAGTGCAGCATGGCTGGACCAGGGCGGGCTATGAATGTTCACTCCCAGGAACTTGAAACTCAGCCCTCTCAACACTGTTGATGTAAACAAGAGAGGTTAAACCACACCCCTTCCTGAAGTCAAATACCAGCTTTTTTGTTTTTCTGACACAGAGCAAACCGCTGTTGTCATGACACTATGTCACTAGGTCCTCTATCTCATTCATTTACTCCAATTATAGAGCTCACTGCAGTGGAAACATCTGCAGGATGGTGGACAGAGTTAAAGCGGAATCTGGCCACACAATCACAACCTGGTGTTTTTCCTTTTCTCTTTATCTCTCTCTCAGTCTCAAATGACTGTTTTTTTATTGTGTATGAAGACATGGTTCACCTATACTTTGTAATATGTTGCTTAAGGTATCGCTTTTCATGTTTGAATACGAGCAATCATTGTTACCTGCTGCAGATGGGCCAAATTGCCCCAGATGGCCCATACGTGTATATACATTTGCAGCAAGGCTTATTAGCTAGTGAGCAGATGTTTCCCTCCGGCAAACCCAGTGGCATTGAGGCCAATTGTTTTCCTAAGATCAGCTTGAATATTATCACCTCATATAAAATTAAATCAAGCGACATAGGAAACAGCAGGGCTTTGCTTCCAGATGAGTTAAATGCCTTCTATACTCGTTTTGACTGTCAAAACATAGTCATAGTCATACTTTATTGATCCCTGGGGAAATTGGTTTTCGTTACAGTTGCACCATAAATAATTAAATAGTAATAAAACCATAAATAGTTAAATAGTAATATGTAAATTATGACAGGAAATAAGTCCAGGACCAGCCTATTGGCTCAGGGTGTCTGACCCTCCAAGGGAGGAGTTGTAAATTTTGATGGCCACAGGCAGGAATGACTTCCTGTGACGCTCTGTGTTGCATCTCGGTGGAATGAGTCTCTGACTGAATGTACTCCTGTACCTGACCAGAACACTATGTAGTGGATGGGAGACATTGTCCAAGATGGCATGCAACTTGGACAGCATCCTCTTTTCAGACACCACCGTCAGAGAGTCCAGTTCCATCCCCACAACATCACTGGCCTTACGAATGAGTTTGCTGATTCTGTTGGTGTCTGCTACCCTCAGCCTGCTGCCCCAGCACACACAGCAAACATGATCGCACTGGCCACCACAGACGCGTAGAACATCCTCAGCATCGTCCGGCAGATGTTTAAATACCTCAGTCTCCTTAGGAAATAGAGACGGCTCTGACCCTTCTTGTAGACAGCCTCAGTGTTCTTTGACCAGTCCAGTTTATTGTCAATTCATATCCCCAGGTATTTGTAATCCTCCACCATGTCTACACTGACCCCCTGGATGGAAACAGGGGTCACCGGTGCCTTAGCTCTCCTCAGGTCTACCACCAGCTCCTTAGTCTTTTTCACATTAAGCTGCAGATAATTCTGCTCACACCATGTGACAAAGTTTCCTACCGTAGCCCTTTACTCAGCCTCATCTCCCTTACTAATGCATCCAACTATGGCAGAGTCATCAGAAAACTTCTGAAGATGACAAGACTCTGTGCAGTAGTTGAAGGAAGCATCACCAACTCCCACATCCCCTGGTGATCCTATGATTTCAGTCTCTGAAGCTGACGTGCGAACTGCCTTCAGGAGAGTGAACCCACAATAGCATCCGGCCCACATGGGATAACTGGCCTTGTACTAAAGACCTGTGCTGATCAGCTATGTGGAGTGAGTGTTCACTGAGATCTTTAACCTTTCACTTCAGCAGTGTGTGGTAACTACCCGCTTCAGGCAGGCTTCAATTATACTGGTGCCCAAGAAGATTGTGATGAACTATTCAGTGACTATCGCCCAGTAGCACTTACATTCATAGTGATTAAGTGTATTGAGAGGCTGGTGATGAAATATATCAAATCCTTCCTGAGAAGTAACTTGGATCTGCCCCAATTTGCCTACCAGAGCAACAACTCCACAGCAGATGCCATCTCACTGGCCCTTCACTCAACACTGTAATATCTGGATATTCAAAGGTGCATACATCAGGATGCTCTTTATCAAATACAGCTCAGCACGCAATACTGTCGTCCCCTCGTCCCCTCAAAGCTAAGCAATAAGCTACAAAACCTTGGCCTCAATACCTGCTTGTGCAATTGGATTCTGGATTTCCTTACTTGTAGACCACCCCCACACCCCACCCCCATCAGTTCAGAGCCCAAATCAAGGATTGTGATCAATCAGCATATAAGAGGGAGATTGAAAATCTGGCTGAGTGGTGCCATAACTACAACCTCTCATTCCATGTCAGCAAGACAAAGGATCTGATTATAGACCAGGAGAAGTAAACTAGAGGTCCATGAGGCAGTCCTTATTGGAGGATCGGAGGTGGAGAGGGTCAGCAGCTTTAAATTTCTCAGTAATATTATTTCAGAGGACCTGTCCTGGGCCCAGTATGTAAGTGCAATTATGAAGAAAGCAGACAGTGCCTCTACTTCTTTGTGAGTTTGTGAAGATGTGGCATGGCATCTAAAACTTTGGCAAATTTCTAGACATGTGTAGTGGAGGGTATATTGACTGACTGTATCACAACCTGATACGGAAACACCAATGCCCTTGAACAGAAAATCCTACAAAAAGGTGGATGCAGCTCAATCTAACATGGGTAATGGCCTCCCAACCACTGAGCACATCTACGTGAAATGTTGTCAGAGGAAAGCAGCATGTATCACCAGGGATCCCACCACCCAGGACACTGCTGCCATCAGGAAGAAGGTACAAGAGCTTTTGGACTCACACCACCAAGGCTAGGAGCAGTTGTTACCCCTCATTCATCAGGCTCTTGAACAAAAGGGATAACTTCACTCACCTTCACTTGTCCCATCATTGAAATGTTCCCACAACCAATGGACTCACTTTCAAGGACTCTTCATCTCATGTCCTTGATATTTGTTCCTTATTTATTTATATTATTCTTTCTTTTTTTTTGCACTTGCACAGTTTGTTGACTGGACTTTGTTCAAATGCCCTAGTTCAGTAGTCATTCATTGATTCTGTTGTTGTTACTATTCAAAGTTTCATTTATTATCAAAGCATGTATCTCAATACAACTCTGAAATTTGTATTTCTCCAAATAGCCATGAAACAAAAAAAAGAACATGAAAGTCATTCAGAGAGAAGCATCAAACCCATTCTCCCCCACCTCAACACAAAAAAAGAACGGCATCCCACTCTTCAAGCCCTTTCCCTCCGCACAAAATGGAACAGGAACATCGACTCCCAAAAGGCAATCCCTCCCCCACACAAAAGACTAACAGAACACTAACCAAACATTAAAGACCATCCACTTTAAACACTATCCGCTCGCACAACAAAATGGAAAAGGAACTGGCAATTTAAAAAAAAACGGAATATAAAAACCATAAGTCTGAAGAAGTCCACAGTCCATAAATGCAATAGCCCAATCCATACTCGCAGAACCATGATACCATCCTACGATATCACTGACATTCATCGAAAGAAAGGGACACCACACGAGGCGGAGAGGACTACTCGCCTGCCACAGCAAATCTCACAGCGAAAGGCTGTTCACAGACTCGTTCTCCAGCAGTGATCAAAAGGCAGGCAGTCAATACTGAAGCTCTCACTCGCCTTCTGTATTTGTCTCGATGTCTCAGTCTTCCTCGATGCTTTACTTAGCGATTACTGGACACTTTAAATGGCAAAATGAAGTCGAACATCGGGTCACACCCCATTTCGAAGTTTTGTTGAGTATAGATTTGTTGAGTATGCCCACAAGAAAATGAACCTCAGGGTTGTATATGGTCACATATATGTACTTTGATAATAAAATTTTCTTTGAACTTTGAGCTAATTCACAGAAGAGAAGAATTGTCACTGCTATTTCATTGATGGACAATTCAACATGGCTCTTTTACCCACACATAACTGTATCATTTTAATCTAGATTTCCTGACTGGATGAAGAATATTCCATGTGTGGAATCTACATATCCATCACAAATCAACATCTTCAGCTGCAATCAAAGAGAAAAACTTTTGGAATGAAGGCTTTGTTAAAAAATTCCTTGAAAGTATTTTGAAAAATACTAGGAGATCAATTTACTGAGTACTAAATTAAAATGTTTCTGTGTGAGTTCTATAAGTAATGGGAAGATGGCAAACTTTGCCTTTGCATGAAAAGTTTATTAATTTTTGATAGATGTATACTAATTTTAACTGATAAGACTGGATTCTGCTTAGTTTTTATCCAATTTCTGTACACTTTCAAACTAACATGCAGTTCAAAGAATGTTATCAGCAGCTAATTGGCTGATAATGAGCTATTTAAAGTATCAAGACTGGAAGTATAATGGAACAGATCAATCATATAATCACATATCTATAATGTACTACTTTTCCTTAAATGTAACATGCATATTGTACAAAATAGATATGAGACACAGCATTTTTGCAGGATATGACTCATGTCTCTTTATCAACTACTACATTTCCCTTACAGAACCTACGTTAATGACACAGTGCTGAATTGAGTGATGGTTTCACAACAGATTCCAGGAAATGATAACTGACAGATTTTAGAAAATAACTAAAATGCAAATATGTGAAAAGCAAAGCAGGTGAGCAACCAAAATAATAGAAGGAAAAGTTTTCAGAATTTAGTCACCATTAGTATTTATTGCCCATACCTAGCTGTCTTTGAGAAGGGGATAATGAGCCACCTTCTGCGTGACAGTTCCATGATATAGAAGGGCCAACAGTATATTTCCAGGTCATTTTGGTGTGTCACTTAGAAGGGTGACTGCAGATGGTGGTGTTGCCTAAGCCTGCTGCCCTTATCCTATTTGGGAATAGACGTCAGGGATTTAAGAGCCTCGGCAAGGAACTATGGTACATTTGTAGACCACTGATAATCTCCAGGATCTTGATGGTGCAAAAATTGGATATCATTATTGAATTGGATGTCAAGGGGAGGTGTATCAACGCTCTTTTGGTAGTGGTTCATTATTGTTGCATGTATCAAGTTACAATGAAAAACATCCTTGCAGTTCATAACCACCATCCATACTTTGAGAAAGTGCAAGGGACAAACAAAAACAAACTGTAGAATATTGTATTTCAGTTACAGAGAAAGTGCATGTTCTGTTTTGTAACTTCAAATCATTAAGCTAATTCAAAGGAAGACTTGGGAGTCTGAAATGTTAGTCTAACTTTGTGTTTACTTTTAGTGAGGCATGTACATATGTGGAAACGTGATGATGTAAGCAATTCACATATTTTTACATATAACCTGTAATGAATTATTTAAACAAGCTACATAGTTTGATTAAGCATTTTCTTAGTGAAATATTAAATACACAACACTCCTCCCTGCTTAGCTATAAACTCCAACTCAGTAGAGAATGCATCACAACTATATACACAGATAAACTCAATGCCTCCTATGCACGCTTTGAAAGGGAGAACACAACTATAACCGTGAAGATCCCTGCTACACCTGATGACCCTGTGATCTCCGTTGCAGAGGCTTTAAAGAGAGTGAACCCTCGCAAGGCGGAAAGTCCTGATGAAATACCTGGTAAGGCTCTGAAAACCGTGCCAACCAACTAGCGGGAGTATTCAAGGACATTTTCAACCTCTCATTGCCTCAGGCAGAAGTTCTCACTTGCTTCAAAAAGGATATGTTATTATCAGGGCCTAAGAAGAATAATATGGGCTGCCTTAATGACTATCGCCCGGTAGCACTCACATCGACAGTGATGAAATTCTTTGAGAGGTTGGACATGACTAGACTGAACTCCTGCCTCAGCAAGGACCTGGACCCATTGCAATTTGCCTATTGTCACAGTAGGTCAATGGCAGACGCAGTCTCCATGGCTCTTCACACGGCTTTCGACCACCTGGACAACACAAACACCTACGTCAGGATGCTGTTCATCGATGATAGCTCAGCATTTAATACCATCATTCCCAAAATCCTGATTGAGAAGTTGCAGAACTTGTGCCTCCGTACCTCCCTCTGCAATTGGATCCTTGACTTCCTAACCGGAAGACCACATTCTGTGCGGATTTGTGATAACATATCCTCCTCGCTGATGATCAACACTGGCACACCTCAGGGGTGTGTGCTTAGCCCACTGCTCTATTCTCCATATACACATGACTGTGTGGCTAGGCATGGCTCAAATATGATCTATAAATTTGCTGGCGATACAACCATTGTTGGTAGAATCTCAGGTGGTGACGAGAGGGTGTACAGGAGTGAGATATGCCAACTAGTGGAATGGTGCCGCAGCAACAACCTGGCACTCAACGTCAGTAAGTCGAAAGAGCTGATTGTGGACTTCAGGAAGGATAAGACGAAGGAACACATACCAATCCTCATAGAGGGATCAGAAGTGGAGAGAGTGAGCAGCTTCAAGTTCCTGGGTGTCAAGGTCTCTGAGGATCTAACTTGGTCCCAACAAATCAATGCAGTTATGAAGAATGCAAGACAGTGGCTATACTTCATTAGGAGTTTGACGAGATTTGGCATGTCAACAAATCCACTCAAAAACTTCTATAGTTGCACTGTGGAGAGTATTCTGATAGGCTGCATCACTGTCTGGTATGGAGGGGCTACTGCACAGGACCAAAAGAAGCTGCAGAAGGTTGTAAATCTAGTCAGCTCCACCTTGGGCACTAGCCTACAAAGTTCGCAGGACATCTTTAGGGAGCGGTGTCTCAGAAAGGCAGCGTCCATTAGTAAGGACCTCCAGCACCCAGAGCATGCCCTTTTCTCACTGTTACCATCAGGAAGGAGGTACACAAACTTGAAGGCACACACTCAGTGATTCAGAAACAGCTTCTTCCCCTCTGCCATCCAATTCCTAAATGGACATTGAACCTTTGGACACTACCTCACTTTTTTTAAATATACAGTCTTTCTGTTTTTGTATGTTTTTTAAATCTATTCAATATACATAATTGATTTACTTGTTTATTTATTATTATTATTTTTTTATTCTTCCTATTTTTTTTTCTCTGTTAGATTATGTATTGCATTGAACTGCTGCTGCTAAGTTAACAAATTTCATGTTACATGCCGGTGACCTGATTCTGATTCAGTGTATTCTATAATACAAACGCTATACAGAGATATCCACAGCAGAGTAAATTTTTAAATTGTCCCATTCAGGCCTAAAGATTTAATCACTGTGGGGGATTTCTTACTCATGTGGGAAAACATCTTTCCTGACACTCTGCTTTGCAGGTTAGACTTGTGGCTGTGAAACTATCTCAGGTTCTGGGTCCTCCTCTGTGATGACTGTAAGAGTTGACTGAAACTGCAGGAAGTGGTTCTGACAGTGATAGACACTTTCTTCTTTTTCGTTTATCTTTTTCTAGTTTGTTGATCTTGGTCTTGGGAAGGTGCAATTAGTTCACTTATTAATCTTTCTCTTGCTCCCTTTGCAATCTGATCTCTCCTCTTAGTTTCTGCATCCACAACATCATCTGACAAATCTTCTGTTTTTGTATCTCCATTGACTCCTTCTTTTTGGCCTTCCATTCATCCAGCTGAGCTTTGGTCTTTGCATCTACAGTACATTTACAAGCAGCTTTTTGTCCCTCACTCGAAGTTCATGCAATAACCTTAATGCATGTAGAATAAATTCTGGTTCCTTGTACTCACAAAATCTGACTGCTTACAACTTTCCTGAACCTGCTTGAACTCTCTTCCAGTTTAAAACCAATCTCTATTTTGCAAGTATCTATTTGATTAACATATCAGAAGCTTCCTCAGATATGTTGCTGAGAAAACTGCTGTAGTTGGAATATTGGTTTCATCACTTTCACACTTCTTCTGAGCAGCATGGTCCTTCCTTGATCCAATATGCTTTCCAACAAAAAGGCATCAACACATGTTTGTCCTCCGTGACAGTTATGGCATCATCCTGTATATTTCTTAATTCACTTTCAGTTAGCTTCATTGCACGGACTCCCATCAAGTTGTAGATGTTTTAGACACTCGTGTCCCCATAATGCTGGTTCTCCTGTCTTTATCACATGCAAGCTCAATGGGGCCTGTTGATTGTTGTATTTCACTGTTATGAATGCCATTCTCCCCACAAGAGCTATCTTTTCTTCAGTATGAATTCCAAGTTGGATATCTACAGCTTCAGTTTAGTATCTTTGAAATGCCATTCAACCTCATTTTGTGGAATGACTGAAGCAGCTGAGCCAGTATTCAATTCAGTTTTGATTAATTTGCTGGTTCAATTCAAATGTAAGCCATATTGTTAATTTTCACACATATAAATCTCAAGGCTACACAGTCCCGTGTCACTCTCATCAATGTCAAATTTTTCATCAATAGCATGCATGCAGATTAGTGCTCTTTTTGAAACCACAACTTGACTTTTTATCTTTCTCTCTTCTGTGCAGTCTATTTACATTTGTCTGTCTGCCATGCTCTTTGTTTATGTCCTACTTTGTTGCATTTTCTGCAATTTTCGCCCTTAAACCTGTATTGGTCTGGTGTATGTGAGCACCTTCTACAATGGTAACACAATTTATTTGGCCTGGCAATTTTCTGTTTAGACATTGCAGTTTTGTTTGTGTTCACTTTCATACCTGACTGCAACTCAATTGCATCTCTGTCTGCTGTTTCCATTGAAACAGAAATGTGCTTTAGTTAGGAGTTGTTTTTGAATGCTTTCCTGTAAGATTCCAAAAATTAAATAATTTTTTAGTGCATCATTAAACCCATTACCAAACTGACAATGCTCAGATAATCTCTTCAATTCAACCACATATGCTGAAAAGGACACCCCTTCCATTTGATTCCATTAATAATGGCTTTAGTTCTAAATGTTCCTGCATTAGTTTGACGATATCAGCAAAGTTCATATCTGCTGGTTTGGTTGGACCAATCAAACTTCAAAGCAAACTATAGGTCTTTAAATCCAATGAATTGAGCAAAATTAGTTCTTGTTTCTTATTGGCAATTTGATTCGACTCAAACTACTGTTCAATTTGCTCAGTATATAATATCAAGTTATTTGTTGTGTAATCAAACATGCCAATCTTTCAGATGTAGCCAGCCATTTCTGCTGTTTTTTTTATGATTAATATCACTCGGTACTCACTGTTTATGAATCCTGACTTCTTCCATTCACTGCCTTTTTTCATATCGACAGTCTCTACACATGCTGCACTGTTATTTTATTTATTCACCATTGTTTGTTGCACTTTTCTTTGAACTCAAACATCTCACTATGCTTCAACAATTTGGTAGCCATTTTGGATTCTTTTTAAAAATATTTCATCACCAATGTTATGTTTTGTAACTTCAAAACATTAATCTAATTCAAAGGAAGATTCAAGAGTCCAAAATGTTAGGTTAACTTCATGTTTACTTTTAGCGAAGCACACACATATCACATGGTAGCATGATGACATATGTAATCCACATAGTTTTACATATTACTCATAATGAACTATTTAAATGAACAAAGTTGTTTAATTAAACTATATATATATATAAAAGGTTACTCAAATATTTGTGAAATATTAAATACACAACAGTGCATTGCAGGTGGACAATAAGGTGCAAGGGTCATTGTGCGGTAGACTGTGATGTCAAAAGTACATCATTAATGTATAAGAGGTCCGTTCAAGGGTCTCAGAAGCTGTCCTTGAGCCTGGGAGGAGAGGTCTATGATTATGGTGTCTACTTTACGAGGCAGCAGGCCGCGTAAACAGTGTTTATGGAGTGTGACTGTTCCTCGTGATTGACTGAACTGTGTTAACAGTTCTCTGCACAATGTTTTTGTGGTCCAGGGCAGAGCAGTTGCCATACTGAGCTGTGATCCATTCAGATAGGATAACCTGAATCATGTATTTATAAAAATTGGTGAAGTTCTGTGCGTATATGTCAAATTTCCTTATCCTCCCGGAAATAGAAGAACTAGTGTGCTTTCTTTGTCATAACACTTGGAGCAGGTCAGGCTTTGCTGGAGATAGTCTTGCCTAGTTATTTTGTGGTATGAATGTTGCTTGCCACTAATCAGCCTTTAAGTGAATTTTGTCAAGATCTTTCTGCATGCAGATATAGACTGATTCAATGCCGAAGAGCTTTGAATCAATCTGAACATTGCATAGTCATCAGCTAAGAACCTTATGATGATAGAGTAGAAGGAAGATTGCTCTTGAAACAGCTAAAGGTGGCTGCTTCTAGGACACGGGTCATCTCTAGAGTACTTCTGAGTGAACATGGTTGCAAAGACACAAACAATAAATGTTTTAAAACAAGGATCTTTATGTATTCAAATAGAATTTTTTTTAAAAAACTATGCCTCCCAGGCCCTTGGCACAGTTGTCTGGGAGTGACACATGTTGGGTGTCTGATTTCAGAGGCAGAGTCCAGGATGGCCAGTGGCCACAGATATTATAAGGTTTTGTACCATGGTTGGTGTGGGGTAGCTTGTGCAGCATCAGAGCCTGTTGTACGTGAATTGTTGGGTTGAGGAGAGTTGGAATACTGGAAATTATGATAAAATGGTTCGGGGGCAGAGGTCATCATCCTGGCAATGATCTTTAGATGATGGAATGAAGTCCTGAGCAACGGATCAATGATAAAGAGGTGTCTGTGCATGGTGAAAGATGTAGGGAATTGCTGTATTCACCAAGCACACCCATTACGGAGCATTAGGTTTAAACCAATGACTGAGCTGGAAAGCAATTTCTAACTCAGCTCTTACATTGCTGATGAGTCACCTTTTGAGTTTTGCAAACTGAAATGTGATGATTCATTCCTTTAAATCTGCTATTCCATCCTATAATAGAAAATCAAATGGGATTGGACAGGTCACTTTTGCTCAAGCCAAACCAAACTATTGAAAAGTAGTGGTTCTCCTAGTCAAAGCTTTGATTAGTCACATCCAATGCCATGCACTTACTCAATAGTTTTGATGCATTTCCTGCATGACCACTTGCTGACATCGTGGCTTCAAATACCATAACCGGAGTCCTTTCATAAAACTCCAGGTACTGTGACACATTGATAAACAAAACAATGTGTGTTGCATTTTTATTGGTCAAGCATGAATACTAGTCCATGATGTTTAGTTTGCATCTTGGAGTGTGTTGTTATCTTCATCCCTACTCTTCATGCATGCTTCTTAAGTGAGCATTCTTTAAGCTTTAAATTTATTGCCCATCTGCCCACCTGTCTTATCTCTCAGCTTTGGCTTCATCATTTAAATCAATGGGGGAGACTTGGGCTAATGCTGATAATTTTGCAGATAGGTTTCTATTGTAACTTGTGCTGGCCCTGATATAGATTTATAGGCAAAAACTAAACACAGATAAAACCTCTCCTTCTTTCTCTTCTGTTTCCAATTCAGATAGCCTGAACTGTATCAACACTTTACAAAATACATTATCACATTCTCATTGTATCCTCATTCGTCAAGCACCAATGAGGTAATGAAATCTCATTGCTGAATATTCTCTCAGGTGGAAGAATATTTTTAACCCAAGCAAGGAGTACTATAACATACAGTATCAGTGTTCTGTAAGGTAATGATAAGCAAAATAGCAGTATAACATATCACATTAAAACCCACCCAAATTCCTTTTTATTTAAGGATGAAAATTAGGTAACATAAAGAGATGAAGATAACAATTTTAGTTAATGATTATTTTGTTCACTTGAACCACTTTAAAGGGACAAGTGCACCTGGTGTAACCCTTCCATATCCTGTCGAATCCTGAGTGACCTTTGCAATACAAATTCTCCTCTTCCCATTGGTGGTCAAGAGAGCGGATCTCTTCTTGAGGATTTGAAACCACTTAATGTCATCCTATTCAATAGTACCTGTAAAGAGAGTTTTTGATCATACACCATTTTGGTTCTGCATCTTGATTGATCTTTCATTCTGACAAGTATTTGTAACCCTTATGTCTACCCTTTTGATCGCCTTGCTAGCAGAGAGGGGAGAGCATGCCACTGTGCCCAGAGAAAGTTACCCAGGTTTTCTACATTTTGGATATGGACTTGAGAATTTTTCTTCAGTCTTATAGTATTTTTCATATTCTGTGTTTTTCGTCCACTCTTTCTCGTTAATTTTTTGTGTGGGTGGGGGGGATTTGGGAGTTGAAGTACCTGCTCTGTTTTTGACCATTTTTTAATCATGCTGCCTTTCTTTTCTTGCTTGGTTTTATGGCTTCCAGTGAAGAAGAATTTCAGAGTTGCATACTTTGATAATTAATGAAACTTTGAACATGCTAGATGGACAGTCCTGAAATATCTTCATTTTGCCTTAAAGATATTGCTTTAGTGCTATACATTCCTTCTATGATTTAACTGATTCAAGCTCTAATTAATTGATAACATCCAAGAACTTCAAGATCACCAGTCTGTTTACAGTAAAAGGTATTTTGCCAGTGAATCTGTATGTCTAGTGTGGTAGATGCACATTTTAGGATCTAATGCAGCGTCTAACTCACTCTTTGTCTCACTGCTTGACTTGCTTGGGGAAACTGATTATCTTTCTCTGCATATTATAGATGAGATAAACAGTGTAAAATTATCTTGGAAACTGAGAAGTCATAGCCACACAATTTAGAAACAAGCCCTTTAGCCCAGCTATTCCAAGCTGACCAAGATTCCCAGCTAAGCCAGTTCCGTTTGCCAAAACTCTTTCATTCCATCCCCCTGTCCCAATGTCTTAAATACTTTTATTGTACCTGCCCCAATCACTTCCATGCACACATCACAATCAACATTAAGAAGTTGCCTCCAAATCCCTTTTAAATCTATCCTCCCTCAGCTCTGGGGAAAAGACCATGTGATTTCACCCTTGGCTGAGATGAGCTGTCAAAAGATTTAAACGATTCACCATTCAAAAGAAGTGGGAGGTAAAAAGTGGGTAATTTTATGTCAACTAGCTAAATGTCTATTGTTGGAAAAAAGTTAGAATCAATATTTAAGGGAGTAGAAACACTTTGAAAAATCATAATTTAATAAAGCAGATTCTTGGCTTAACAATGGGTAAATTGCATTTGACAAAGCTAGTAAGTTTTTTGAGGAAATCTTAACCAGGCAATATAAAGAGGAACTAATGATGTGAAGGTGCCTCACTAAATACTTCGGCAGGATCCTGCAGCTGATAGAGCCCCTACTTCACAACTCCCAAGACTGGGGATCAACCCAGTCTTTTGGTGCTGACTTTGTGGAGTTTGCATACTCACCTTTCGACTATGTGAGTTCCAGTTTCCACCCACATGCCAAACAAATATGGCTAGGTTAATTGGCCACAGTAAACTGGCCCCAATGTAGGTGAGTGGTGAATCTGAGACAAATGTTAGCTGAGTAAAATGTGTTACAGTAGGATTAGTGTAAATAGGTAGTCGATATTCGGCAGGGACTCTGAGAACTTTTTTTTTGTATCCTTCTGTGTCTTTGCAAAAGTGAGCTTATATAGTTTTGAAAATAACATAATATCACAATCAGGAAATTTGCTTACTGAAAGAAGCAAGTACAGAAAAGATAGTCATAGTCATGTTGGCAACCTGTGATCAATATATTTACTGAGGGGATTTTTGCTAGGACATAATTGTTTACAATATATATCATGGACTTGGAGAAAGGAAGTGAACATACTGAAGCCATATTTGTGGAAAATGCAAGTACTGGGGAAGATACAAGAGTAATTTCACTGACCCACATACAAGTTCAGACCCATCCTTCAGATGATAATCTCCAGATGATTAATCTTGTAACAGTTTCAGCTCCTATATTCTAAACTTTCACTTCCTCATATCCATGCTATCTGTGTAGTTTCTGGATTCTCGGTTTGACTACAATCCAGACTATTGAACAAACTCATCAAAATTCAGGAGCTCCAACAAACATGTTTCATTTTATTCTAAGTCCTCTTGATAAACTCTGGAATGCTCTACAAATAATGCTGCTACATGATTACAGTCAATCACCAAATGGCCTGTTCCTGTACCAGATGTTTCATGTTCTACTGTCCTTAGTGCTATCAGACTTCAGATAATAATTGCTATGTATACTACAGTTCAAACTTTAAGAAATTATGAAGAGAAAGAAAGATATTATGAAAGAAGTTCAAAGACTATGTACTAACAACAGTTTTGTTGTCATTTTGCAATTTTAAAAAGACACTGCAATGCTGGCTGGCACAGATTGGATCAAATGAAATTGTGATGGGCTTTCACTGTCCTGGGCCAGGGGGCCTTATTTTTTGCCAAGTTCAACTTTCTACACAGCAGCTGACACTTCTATAGATCAAAGAGTTGTTTTTGAGTAAGTTAAACATCCAACCAATATTTTTTGTTCAGCTTCTTGTCATAAACGGGAGCCGGCCTTTAGTTCTTAATGCAAATTGCAAGTGATCATTTGTCTGAAGTTAAAAGGACAGCTTTGCAAATGAACATCACTGTCTATAGAAAACAGACTGCTGGCCCACAGCATGGAGCTGGTTGCAGTGTAAGACAATGGGTTATGTTAATTGTCCTGCATCAAACCAAATAACACTGGCTACATTATTTAGTTTAAGGAGGATTGCAGACCAGACTGATACTGTCACTTAACACATCAAAGTGCTGATTCAAGATTCAAGATTCAAGATTCAAAAAACTTTATTGTCATTCTAATTGTACATCAGCTCTGCAGGACAGAATAAGACAGCGTTTCTCAGGGGCAGTGCAATCATAACATAACAAAACGCAACACTAAATAATAAACATAACAATAAATAGTAAAACACAACAGCCACATGCCAGTTAAAATCAAGTTATAAGTGTCCAGTGCAAGTTAAAAGTGTCCAAAGCAGGGTTAGGTAGAGCAGCTATTTAGCAGTCTGATTGCCTGTGGGAGGAAACTGTTTAATAGCCTTGTAGTTTTAGTTTTGATGCTCCTGTAATGTTTGCCTGATGGCAGAAGAACAAACAGTTCATGGAGAGGGTGTGAGGGGTCTTTAATGAAGTAACATATCTTCTGGAGGCATCAACTCTGAAAGAGGTCTTGGACAGAAGGTAGGGAGACCCCAATAACCTTCTCTGCTCCCCTAATCACCCTCTGCAAGGCTTTTTTGTCGACAGCACTGCAGCTGGAGTACCAGGTTGTGATGCAAAAGGTCAGCATACTCTCAACCATTCTTCTGTAGAATGTAGTTAAGATGTTAGTGGGGAGTGATGCTTACTTAAGCTTCCTCAGAAAGTGCAATCTCTGCTGGGCCCGTTTCACAATCCCAGTGGTGTTCCTGGAGATTGTCTGAGATCTGCACCCCAAGGAACTTGATGTTTTCCACTCTCTCCACTGTGGAGCCGCTGATGCTGAGGGGTGTGTGCTCAGACTGAGACTATCTGAAATTGACGATCACCTCTTTGGTTTTGGAGACATTAAGCATCAAGTTGTTATCACTGCACCAGCTCTCTAGGAGTTTGACCTCCTCCCTGTACATTGTTTCATCATTTTTGCTGATGAGCCCCACTACTGTGGTATCATCAGCAAATTTAATGATTAATAGTTGGAAGATTAGTGTACTCAGGGTCAATATTCTCATCATTAATCATGGGTATCTCAGAATTCTGTTACTAGAGCTTTTAGACAATTTGTGTGTAAAAGTATCTGAAAAAACATATCACCTGTGTGAAGTCATCGAAGTGGTAACAATCAGTAAAATGTTATAGAGCAGTCAGGCTTGTTAGAAATAGTCAAGGAACATCAGGAAGAATGACAGAAAGACAGGGTGAACTAGAATCCATTCCAGTGCCTTCAGTACTGCTACAGATGACTCATTCATCTGCAAACTCATCGGTAGGTCTTATAGCTATAGGAATTGTACCTGTGTTTTGGAAATCGTTTGCGTTTTAGAAATTGTTTGTAATTTGCAAATATTTTATAAGATAGAAATCCTCTGAGTTTTAAATGTGTTTTAAAAATTTTATCTAAATTTAAATGTGTATCATTAAAAATAAATGAACTATGTTTTAACTACTTCGTTAGCTGGAAGAATCTCTGCTTTGATAGTGTTATAAGGATTTACCCTTCAGTAATGCAGTAACGATATGAGCGGCACAAAGAGAATTTGTATTAACCAACAAGTAACCTTTATAGACTCAACTAAAAAGCATGTGGGTTCACAAACTACCTACTGTACCTGTGTGAACATCCACTAGAATTCCTTGACACTCCATGAACAGTCAACGAAGAGAAAAGCTATTACTTGGGAAAGAAGTCAACTCTGGCCAGGCATTCCTCGTGGTCTGGCTCCAATCTCCACATGTCCATGGGGTCCTCCACATCTGCGATAATTGTTCTCTAGAGAGTGGTTGCTGATTTGCATTCAAAATTCCTTTATTTTTTAAAACTTCTTATAAGTTGAGCTTAGGAGAGTCAATGGTGCTTAACGGCGATTCCTTTGTTTGCATCTTCGGAAACAGCTCTATTTCTATCTTTAATATCTCTATTTTTCCCTTTCAGGGTTCCTTTGAAGACCCTGACCTGAGGTTGCACACTGACAACTGTTCTATGTAGGAATGGGGCCCGCTCTCGGGGTTTCACAACCGGCTGTTATTCGACATGCCAAGGGTGCGGCCTAAGACCTTTGCTCACCCTCGGGGGTCTGAGATCTTGTGGCTCTGAAGACAGGTAGGTCGAAGGTCGGTGTCACATCAGGAGATCAGTGTGTCGTGCAAGTCAGAAGATCCTTGGCTGTGTGTCCAGAGACCTGAGATCCTTGGGCTTAGAAAAAGCATGCAACAGACTTTTAACATCGTAAACCAATCAGTTGTTTGTTATGTCTCCTCTCTTGCTGTGAAACAGAGATACCTCTTTCTCCCTATTTAGGGAGGGAGAAAGCCTGTGGTATTTTGAATACCGGGTGAACAAGTAGACTTTGGGGTACTGCAAGTCTGTGTCTTTGCTTTTGTTTTGCTGCACACCTGAGTGCTCGGTGGTGGGAGCCGATGCTTTTAGTTGCTGGTGCGGGAGGGGGGATCATTGCTTGCTGCTGCTTACATGCAAGAGGGAGGGGAGCTGGGTTGGACCTTGGGGTTCTAACATTTAACTGTCATTCATTCTTTGGGGGCACTCCCCTGTTTTTCATGGATGGTTGCAAAGAAAAAGCATTTCGGTATGTATATTGTATATATTTCTCTACATTAAATGTACATTTGACACTTTTTAAATATTGCAATTCCATCCAGTTGGCTCAATGTCACCCAACCTACCCGGGTCACCTTCTTATTGACTCTGGTCCAGGGCTACTAGATAGATAGATAGATAGATATACTTTATTAATCCCGAGGGAATAAAATATTTGCAAATTACAAACAATTTCTAAAACACAAACAATTTCCAAAACACAGGTACAATTCCTATAGCTATAAGACCTACCGATGAGTTTGCAGATGAATGAGTCATCTGTAGCAGTACTGAAGGCACTGGAATGGATTCTAGTTCACCCTGTCTTTCTGTCATTCTTTCTGATGTTCCTTGACTATTTCTAACAAGCCTGACTGCTCTATAACATTTTACTGATTGTTGCCACTTCGATGACTTCACACAGGTGATATGTTTTTTCAGATACCTTTACACACAAATTGTCTAAGAGCTCTAGTAACAGAATTCTGAGATCTTTGATAGTGTTTGATATAAATAAATAAATAAATAAATAACTCCCGCACCAGCAACTAAAAGCATCGGCACCCACCACCGAGCACTCAGGTGTGCAGCAAAACAAAAGCAAGGACACAGACTTGCAGTACCCCAAAGTCTACTTGTTCACCCGGTATTCAACATACCACAGGCTTTCTCTCTCCCTAAATAGAAAGAAAGAGGTATCTCTGTTTCACAGCGAGAGAGGAGACATAACAAACAACTGATTGGTTTACAGCATTGTTCTATGGTCTTTGTCCTTAGCCCCATATCTTTTGTTCTTACCAACCTTGACTGGTTCAACCCAGTGCAAACAGGTGTCCCAGATGCTGAGCCTCCTCCTGCAAGCCTGCCATTTTATATAGTAAATAGCTACTTGTCTGAGAATGGTCTCAGGATTAACAGGCCATTAACTGAAACTGCTTGGGTCCATATTTAATTGTTGTTTTTAAGGCTATGTCCACACTACGCTGAATAATTTGTATTTCACAATAAAATAACATGCATTTTATGACCTATATACAAGACCATAAGACAGAGAAGCAGAATTAGGTTCATCCTTGTATTCTGAGGCTGTGCCCACTGTCCCTACACTTCCCCACTGTTGGAAACATCCTCTTCATGTCTACTCTAGGCCTTTCAATATTTGATAGGTTTCAATCAGATCTCCATTCGTTACTTCAATCTTCAGCAAGTACAGGCCCAATGCCATCAAATGCTTCTTACACATTAAAGTTTTCATTCTTGAGATTATTCTCATGAACCACCTCTGGACCCTTTCCAAAGCCAGCACATCTTTTCTCAGCTAAGGGGCACAAAATTGCTCACAAATCTCCAAGTGCAATCTGACCAATGCTTTACAAAGCCTCTTACCTTGTTTAGCAGTCTCATTTGTGGTACCTTGTCAAAGGTTTTCCAAAAACCAAGTCAACAACATCCATTGTCTACCCTGCCCATTATTTTTTCAAGGAATTGCAACAGATTTGAATGGCAGGAAACAATGCTGACTTTGATTTATTTTATCATGAGCCTCCAAGTATCCTGAATGCTCATACTTAATAATGGACTCTAACATCTTGTCCACCTAGCCCATTATTTCCTGTCTTTTGGTTCATTCTTGAAATGTGGAGTGACAATTGTAATTTTTCAGTCCTCTAGAATCTTGTAATTCTTGAAAAATCACTACTAATACCTCCACAACCTCCTCAGCTACTCTTTCAGGACTCTGGAGTGTAGTTCATCTGGTCCAGGTGACTTATCTAACTTCAAACATTTCAGCTTCTGAAGCACCTTCTCCTTAGTAATATCAACTACACTCATGTCTGCCCCTTGACAATCTCATATTTCTGGCATGCTGCAGGTGTATTCCACATTAAAGGCTGTCACAAAATACTTACTGGGTTCATCCACCATTTCTTTGTCCCCCATTACGACCTCTCTAGTGGCATTTTTGTATGGATTAGATATCCATTCTTTGCGTTTGTTTATATCTGAGTTCCGAATATTTATTTATCTGTTTCGTGAGACAGTGTGGTGTAGGCCCTTCCAGTCCTTCAAGCCATGTCGCCCCAGCAACTTACAAACCGAGTTAACGCTAACCTAATCATAGGACAATTTACATGGCCAATTAACCTACCTGGTATATCTTTGGACTGTGGGAGAAAACCCATGCATCTCACACAGAGGACGGTCAGAGATTCCTTACAGAACCGTGCCAGAATTAAACTCCAAATTCAGGAATGCCCCGAGCTATAATAATGACACATTAGCAACTATGCTACCATGGCACATAGTTTGAGTTGGTCAGTGTTCAAAGAATCAACATCTTGTTTAACCTCAAATTATGCTCTTTGATCTTACATGCAACACACACACACAGTGCTGGGGGAACTCAGCAGGCCAGGCAGCATCTATGGAAAAGAGTACAGTCGACATCTCAGGCCGATACCTTTCAGCAGGACTGAAGAATAAAAAATGAGGAGTAGAGTTAAAAGATGGAGGGAGGTGAGGGGGGAAGAAACACAAGGTGATTGGTGAAACTGAGAGGGAGGAGGGGTGAAGTAAAGAGCTAGGAAGTTGATTGGTGAAAGAAGAAATAGGGCTGGAGAAGGGGGAATCTGATTGGAGAGGACAGAAGGCCGTGGAAGAAAGGGAAGGGGGGAGGAGCACTAGAGGGAGGTGATGAGCAGGCAAGGAGATAAGGTGAGACATGGAAAAATGGATGGGGAATAGTGAAGGAGCTCCGTCCCTTAGAAAAAGCGGGATCTTCCAGTGGCCACCTATTTTATTCCACTTCCCATTCCCATTCCAATATGTCAATCCATGGCCTCCTCCACTATCGTGATAAGGCCACACTTAGGTTGGAGGAACAACACCTTATATTCCGTCTGGGTGGCCTCCAGCCTGATAGCACGAACATCGATTTCTCGAACTTCCAGTAATGGTCCCCCACCCACCCCCACTCTCCTTCACCATCCCTCATCCCCTATTTTCTCAATTAGCTGGAAAGGAATCCAATTGCAATCTTCCAGTACCCCCATGAGGAAGACTTGTGGGTTCTCCTGCCATATATCATCACGAACTTCACAATATGTATCTTCAGACATTTACTTCCCTTTCATTCTTCAGCTAAACTTGCCCATTTAAAACATGCCAACTTTTAATTACTCTTCTGAATATTTTACAAGCTAAAACAACTCTCCACAAATGTAGTTTGATACCAGACAATGGGTACTTTCTTCTACAGCCTGCATAAATTAAATTCTAGTTTCTCTTGTTCACCTTCAGACTGTGTTTCATCTTGACTTGCATTGCTTGCAGAGATAAGCATGACCCAACAGGATTATAAATTATAATTCTAAAACAAAGACTCTTTGTCGGGAATGAGGTCATCAGTACGTTTAAATTTACGAAGAAATGTAACATCAGATAAGATCAGTTACTCTTGAAAAGCGTTGCTTTTCTTAGAATAATTTAAATTGTGAGATTGAGCATGCCAAACTAAAATGATGTAAAATAATGTCAAAGTAATGTTGCTACAAAAAAGTATTTTTATCTGCTGATGGCATTACACATGACTTTGGTGTGCAAAGACACACCATGGGCAAAAGGAGCAAAAATTTGGAGGAGGAGGAGGAAGGGGAAGGTACAAGACAATCTATAAACCATATACCTAACCTTCATCAATGTACAACTTGACTTTGATACTTGTAAATGCAGTCCAATTTCTCTTTCCACCAACACCCCGATCCTTCTCAATACCAACAACACAAAAATAAAAACTTACATAAAAGAAGTGTTACCTACCAAACCTATAAAACAAAAAATGTCATTTTGTGTAGAAACATTTAATCGACCCTGTGCTTTGTCTTAATTTTTGTTGTCAAAGTACATTCACTTGTCTTCATTTTCTCCAGCTTGCCTGGAAGCTACAGCCTAGTTTGAGGACCTATGGATTCCTTGGAGGATAACCTCAATAGGTTGTATGTCCAGTAGGCTCAGCTTTGATTCCCTGCCTTTATACCCTGCAAACTGAGCCCAGTGACTGACAAGACACCTACAGACAGAGGGTCGCTATAGTAGTGTAATCAAAATCAGCAGGTTTCGATTACCCAGTGCCACTGCCAAGAGTGGTACCTCAAATCCTAGTAAATTATGTATATGAAGACAAATTGTTGTGCTGTAACATCCTTCAGGGCTCTTTAGACACTTGTATCCGTGGATTTGATGGTAGCTGTGTCTGAACTTACATGAAAGAAGCCAGACTTTCCAATGTGGTGCCTAAATACTGGGAATTTCTGCTGTATGTAATCAAAACTGAACCATCAGCCAACAGATGCTGCAAATGATCAGGCCTATGACTGTGCTAAAAGTATTGTGCTTTGACTCCATGTGTCTGACATAAAGCCCGAAGCAAGATTAATACTTGACTCTTCTTGATGTTGAATGAAAAGATAAGCATGACCCAACATGACTGGCAGTATACATGACATTCTGTACGTAGCCTTCGATTTCTGTAGGCTGATCTGGTGAATCCTTTCCAGCAGAACCATGTAGTGTTACCTGGGCCATCCTTGCTCCTCATTCTTTATGCAAATCACTCACATCTAGTGCCTCACTAAACTAAGCTCTAAATTGTGCATTACATAGATGTTCTGACATTATAAGTACAAATACTCAGTCAAATGGTAGGATATTTCCATCTTGCCCTTCCACCATTGCCTTACCAGAGTTGAAATTTTTTGATTTCTGAAAGAAGAAAGATTCAGAGTTCTTGACAACAGCCATTCTAAATACAATCAATACTGTCTCCTGCTTGTAGATGAATTTTGTAGTTGTGTCTGGCCCCTTTGGGTTCGTTGATTACCTGCCACCTTTAAGGGTGCCACAGTGGAACAGCTAGTAGCACAGGAGCAGAAACCTAGATTCAATGCTGATCTTTAATACTACTGTGTAGCACACTGCCTTGTGACCACATGTGTGTCTCCTCCAGATGCTCCAGTTTCTCAAAGACATGGGGGGGAGGGTGATGTTGTTAGGTAAATAGCCTCTAATATGTAGGTGAATGGTCATATCTGCGATGAGTTGATGAAAATGCAGGATAGTGTAAATGGGTGGTTGGTCAGCGTGGATTTAGTCTGAAGGACCTCCTTCTAAACTGTATTTTTCCATGACTTTATTGCAGAAGAAAATGGGCAGTGTGCCAGCATCATGCCATATTTTTGTGTGAAGTGCCTCACATGTTGCAAGAGCAAACAGCTTGTACAGGCTATGAGATACTAATGAAATGATTGTTAGAGGTTAGTGTGTGACCGTGATGTGAAGAAAGCTAATGGCATGTTGGCCTTCATAACAAGAGGAGTTGAGTATAGGAGCAAAGAGGTCCTTCTGCAGTTGTACAAGGCCCTGGTGAGACCACACCTGGAGTATTGTGTGCAGTTTTGGTCTCCAAACTTGAGGAAGGACATTCTTGCAATGGAGGGAGTGCCGCGTAGGTTCACTGGGTTAATTCCAGGGATGGCGGGAATGTCATATGTTGAAAGATTGGAGTGACTGGGCTTGTATACCCTGGAATTTAAAAGGATGAGAGGGGACCTGGTTGAAATATATAAGATTATTAAGGGATTGGACATGCTAGAGGCAGGAAACATCTTCCTGTTGTTGTGGGAGTCCAGAACCAAAGGTCACAGTTTAAGAATAAGGGGTAGACAATTTAGAACGAAGTTGAGGAAAAACTTTTTCACACGGAGGGTTGTGGATCTGTGGAATGCTCTGCCTCAGAAGGCAGTGGAGGCCAATTCTCTGGATTCTTTCAAAAAAGAGTTAGATAGAGCTCTTAAAGATAGCGGAATCAAGGGATATGGGGAGAAGGCAGGAACGGGGTACTGATTGTGGATGATCAGCCATGATCAGTGAATGGTGGTGCTGGCTTGAAGGGCCGAATGGCCTATTCCTGCACCTATTGTCTATTGTCTATTAATTTTAAACATAATTCCTAATTGTTGGTGAGTGAAGAGGGTGATGTACTTTGAGAAGTATCTGAGGCTTGTAGAACAGCTATTTATTTATTTTACTTATTGAGATTTAACGCAGCGTTAGCCCTTCCAGCGCTTCAAGTCATGTTGCCCAGCAATCCCCGATTTAACGCTAGCCTAATCGTGAGATATTTTATAACAATCAATTAACCTCCCAAAAGATACATTTTGGACTGTGGGAGGATACCAGGGAACCTGGAGGAAACCCATGGGTTCACGGGGAGAACGTACAAACTCCTTACAGGTAGCAGTGGGAATTGAACCTTGGTTGCTGGTATTGTAAATTGTTGTGCTAACCACTACACTACCATGCTGCCATTAATGTTAAACTTAATTCCTAATTGTTGGTGAGTGAACAGGGTGTTGTACTTTGGGAAGTATCTGGGGCTTGTAGAACAATTCATGGGATGACCACCACATGATCCCATTGCTTTTGGATGATTTGCTTGGAGACCCTTCTTGCCTTTTATTAGAATATCCTATCTCTCCTCTTCACTTTCACCAAAGCTTGCAGTGCCAAACTGGAAAAACTTGGCACCTACCTTCTCTCACATTGTTCAAATATAAAAGGAATCACAAACACGATTGACTCGTGAAAATTCTCATCACTTCTTTCAGTCACAGTGTGCATTCCCTTTGAGGTACAAGCTAACATTAAAGAGTGTAAGCTAGTATGAGTGGTGCTAGTGATTAGACTGCCTGTTCATTCATATTGGTTGCATGCTGTAATTGCAAAGATTATGAAGCAACAGTAATGGTCAATGCGATTCAAGGACTAATTTTGGGGATTTATTGAAGCAAGGCACTCAAGAATGTTCTCGTATCAGTTAACCAATTTCATGTATCTTTTAACTGCTGGGCACAATAAAGTTGATTTCTTGGTGATTGTGATTCTCCGATCAGCAAAGAAAGATTCCAGGGTCAAATAAGTACTCTTGCTCTAGCTTCCTCAATAATTTGTTAACAAGTTTGATAATCCAAAGACCCAGGTCAAATTTCATACTGGGAAATATGACTATAATTGAAGAGTTTGGGTCTATTTCCTGCATACCTCTTCCTCTATCAGCTTTCCAAGATATCTCTTAAGACTAATATGACATAATTCAATCTTCAAATTCAAACCAGCATTAGCTTATGATCACAACTTCAATAGGCTCACCTGTTTTTAGGAGCTGGGTCAGAGCAAATTTTTTTTAAAATCTGGAATATGACTCAACCGTCCTTAAAACTAATCTCTTTTTTAGCTTAGGTATGTCAAAAAGGAGAAAAAGTCTCTCATGTAAAGTAGGTTAGTTAATAAGATATGACAACAAAAGCTAGATACCATCATTTGAACGATAATTTCTCTTTAAACCAAAGGCATATGTAATTTTCCAACAGCTGAAAGCAGAGTACAGGAACTGAATCCATGATGGTTGTGAACCACGAAGAGAAGGAGAATTCAATCCAGGTTCAGAAGCTATCTACCTTTTCTTAGCACCTTCCCAAACCTTACTGCACACAAACTGAATGTCTTTCAATATTACCCACACTCCTTTGCTTATCATCAGCTTTCCCTCTGTATCCTGACCAGTGGTTCCCTCACCACCACGAGAACTTCTTCCCTAGTAAATGGAAGCTTCCCATGATGAATAACCTTGCTACTCACCATTACACTTGCACTCTCAGTTGACATAAGGTAAGATCTTTCAGTCAGAACACCACTTGAGAGGGCCAAGGGCTGGATATTAATCTAGTTCTTGGTGAGAAGCCTGTAGCAAAGAATTGAATCATCACTTGTGAAACCCATACTTCCAGTCTTCCTAATCTCAAACACCAAACTCTCTTGCCTCCAATTCATTTAACATATGGAGGTGCATCCAGATAATATCCAGGCAAATGTACTTCCTCAAAAGAAAAAATAAAACAGCCAAAGGTTTACTTGTAAAACCTTACTAAGAATAAGATCACTTGGCCTGAAGACTTTACCAGTTGTGTGCTGGAACTCTCTCTGCATCCCTTTTTCTCTAGAGTTTCCTTTTAAAAGATGCATTGTTCTTTGTCCAAATCATTCCCTGTGGCAAAGTACGTCACGCCTCAATAGTATTCTATATTATAAACATACCTCAACATCTTTAATTCAATCTTTTTCAAGACGGTGTTAAATTAATGATCTTTCATCACTGTCACCATCTGAAGAAAAAAAAATCTTCTATCAAACATCAGCAGCCATCACTGCAGAGATGGTGAAGGGATCACAGAAACTGATAACAATTGTTTCATGGGAATTGCAACCCTAGAGGCATCTTATTATGCTGGATTTGAGCATGATGGGTACAGGTGAAGATGAAAGCTAACTAACCGTTGCCTGCTAAGGGCAGTAGCTTTGTCTCAGGATTGGAGGAACAATTGAGGTGGTGGTTGAGCATGAGGTGGCTGTGAAATGTAATTCACCCTTCCTCGGTAGCAATAGACCTACAACCCTACAACCTGTGGGTGTTGCTCAGATTTCCAGCATCTGCAGATTTTCTCCTGTTTGTGACCTACAATAGTCATTGGAGTTGAATTTCAAAAGTGGATTACAATACAGTATATTATTGAGAGCTTAGCTCAGCTTAAGAACAAATATCTTAAGGTTAATATCACTGGATACCAGTAGGCTATATAAATTTATATTCATCCTGAAGAAGGGTCTCTGCCTGAAATATCGACTGTTCGTTCATTTCTGTGGATGCTGCCTGACCTGCTGAGTTCCTCCAGCATTTTGTGTTTGTTGCTCTGGATTTCCAGCATATGCAGAATTTTCTTGTGTCTATATCAATTGAGGCATTGGACTAGCCACCTGAAGGTCTTTAGTTCGAGACCCAGCCGAGGCAACATTTTGTGTCCTTGAGCAAGGCACTTAATCACACATTGCTCTGAGACGACACTGGTGCCAAGCTGTATGGGTCCTAATGCCCTTCCCGTGGACAACATTGGTGTCATGGAAAGCGGAGACTTGCAGCATGGGCAACTGCTGGTCTTCCATACAACCTTGCCCAGGCCTGCGCCCTGGAGAGTGAAGACTTTCCAGGCGCAGATCCATGGTCTCGCAAGACTAACGGATGCCTTTACTTTATTATATTAATTTATTTTGAATTTAATCTAGAATACTACTATTACCTACCAGGAGTTGGGACTACATTTCTTTATCAAAGATAGCCACTTTGCGATAATAATAATTTGCCTGAAGTCTTCCTTTGAAATTTATGTTTATTATTACATCGGAATAAATATTAGAAACTGCTGTGGTTTACATTTTTCTGTTTGTATACTGTCTGTTTGTTGCTTGTAGAGTTCAATACCAATGTCCACTGATTTTAAAGTTCAAAGTTCAAAATTCCAAATACATTTATTTTGAACATACATATATATCACCGTATACTACCCTGAGATTCATTTTCTTGCAGACATGCTAAATAGATACAAAGAAATATAATAGCATCAATGAAAATCCACACACAACAAAGACAGACAACCAATGTGTAATAGATAACAAACTATACAAATACAAAAAGGAAGAAAAATAATAAGCAATGAATATCGAGAACATGAGTTATAAAGTTCTTAAAAGTGAGCCCATAGGTTGCAGAATCAGTTCAGTGTTGGGGTGAGTGAGGGTGTCCCCTCTGGTTCAAGAGCCTGATAGTTGAGGGGTAATAACTGCTCCCAAAGCTGGTGGTGTGGGACTTGAGGCTCCTGTGCCTCCTGCCTGTTGGCAGCAGTGAGAAGAGAGCATGGCCTGGATTGTGGGGTTCCTTGATGATGGATTTATTCATAATATTGCATATGACAGACTACGGTCTAAAGTGTGAACCATGCAGCCAGCCAGCCATGAGAAATACTGATTCCATTAATCAATAGTGAACTAGAGCAAAGACTAGGTACAAAATAAACATATACTTCAATTAAAGTGAACTGTAAAAGCTTCTCAAATGTTAGAAATATTAGTAAAGTCATATAAGTCTCCTACATTCAGGAACAGAAGAACTTATAAATAAGGAAAGAGCAGATCAGTTAAACAAACACATTGATTTTACCTTTACTGAGCATGGCAGCAGTGCCTTCCCAGACTTGTTAGGGAGCGAAGAATCCAATGAAACTGGGGAGGCGTAGGAAGTTAGTATTAGGAATGAAATAATCCTGGAGAACTTCAAGGCACTGAATGGTAATAAATCTTCAGGACCTGATCATTTGAATCCCAGAATACTGAAGGATATGGCCATGAAAAATAATGGTTGCATTGATAATCAGTTTAGGACTTAAGATTCCAATTTTAGTTTGAAATACTAAACTTTTTTTATTAAAGAATTCTATCACTTTGTGGTAATTCTTCCCTCATGGACGATGGATGGCAGAATTATTAACTAATCCTTTTCAAATGAATTTAAAAGAATAAGGTATCCCATTTATGAGTCGAACTGTATGTTTACAGCAAAGTTATATTAAAATCTATTGTGTTTTAATATCTCAGTATTTGGTTCACCAATTTGGTCTGTGCAATGAACCTGTGGACAATTCTGTGTTGATCGTCTGTGGAGCACTACATCAGTGGTACAAGTGCACAAAAGGCATTTAGTCATGGAGTCATACAGCACTACAGAACTGAAACAGATTCTTTGGCTCATTTAGTCTGCGCTGAAATATTACTCTGTCTAGTCCCATCGACCTGCACCCAGGCCATAGCCTTCCATAACTATCCCATCCATATACCTATCTAAATTTCTCTTAAGTGCTGCAATCAAACCCACATCCATCACATTGACTGGTAGCCCGTTCCGTACTCTTGCCACCCTCTGAGTGAAGAAGTTTCTTCTCATGTTCTCTGTAAGTATTTCAACTTTCACCATTAACCTTTGACCTCTAGTTGCAGACTCACCCAACTTCAATGGAAAAAGTCTGCTTGAATTTACCCTGACTATACCCCTCATAATTTTGTATGCCTAATCAAATCTTCCCTCATTCTCCAAGATCCAGGGAATAAAGTCCCAATCTTTTCAACCTTTCCCTATAACTCAGATCCTCAAATCCTGGCAATGTCCTTGCAAATTTTCTCTGCACTCTTTCAATCTTATTGATAACTTTCTTGCAGGTAGGTGACTGGAACTGCACACAATGCAGTTCAAATAATTATGGGGTCTGTATTCCACTGTCTTGCCTTCATCAGAGTCCATAGGACGCTCAGAGCAGCTGCACAGGTTGACTCTGTGCTTAAGAAGGCATATGGTGTATTGGCCTTCATCAGTCGTGGAATTGAATTTAGGAACCGAGAGGTAATGTTGCAGCTATATAGGACCCTGGTCAGACCCCACTTGGAGTACTGTGCTCAGTTCTGGTCGCCTCACTACAGAAAGGATGTGGAAACCATAGAAAGGGTGGAGAGGAGATTTACAAGGGTGTTGCCTGGATTAGGGAGCATGCCTTATGAAAACAGGTTGAGTGAACTCGGCCTTTTCTCCTTGGAGCAATGGAGGCTGAGAGGTGACCTGATAGAGGTATATAAGATGATGAGAGGCATTGATCATATGAATAGTCAGTTGTTTCCCAGGACTGAAATGGCTGCCAGAAGAGGGCACAGGTTTAAGATGCTTGGGAGAAGGTACAGAGGAGATGGCAGGGTTAAATTTTTTACGCAGAGAGTGGTGAGTGCGTGGAATGGGCTGCCAGCAACGGTGGTGGAGGTGGATACGATAAGGTCTTTTAAGAGATCCCTGGGTAGGTACTGAAGCTTAGAAAATTAGAGGGCTATGGGTAGGCCTAGGAGGTTCTAAGGTAGGGACATGTTTGGCACAACTTTGTGGGCTAAAGAGCCTGTACTGTGCTGTAGGTTTTCTATGTTTTCTTTTTCTATGACATTCCTGGTAACTTCATTGAAAAACTCTATACAATTGGTTAGACATGATCTACCGCACACAAAGCCATGTTGATTATCCCTAATCAGTCCCTGTCTATTCAAGTACTCACTGTATGTATCTGGTTTCTTAGAATGCTTTCTAATAGCTTACGCACTGCTGATGTCAGGCTCAGTAGTCAATAACTTCTTATGCAAAGTATTCATAGAACCTTTCTTAAGCAACGGAACAACATTAGCTATCAGCCAGTGCTCTTCCACCTCACCATGGCTAAGGACATTTTAAATACCTCTGCTAGGTTCACTGCAATTTTTGCACTGGGCTCCCACAGTGTCCAAGGGAATATATTGTTAGGCCCTGGACGTTTATCCACCCCAATCTGCCTCAATACAGCAAGCAGTTCCTCCTCTCTGTCCACTGCCTCACTTCTATAGACTTTGTGTCCATCTCCTGAAGTAAGTAAAGATGCAAAAATTCCATTTAAGATCTCCCCCATCTCTTTTGGCTCCATGAACATCATTATTATTTACATTTTGTATCTTTACTCTATTGCCATTTACCTTTATTTTGTAATTCTGTGTCCTACTCATTAAATAGCTTCATTCAAAACTTGGGAGACAGTAAATCCTTTTGAAAGTCAATATATGACTCCACAGAAGGCAGTAATAAATCTAATGATCTGAAACTCCTACATTTGCAGAGTCCTGAGAATAATGTCAGCAAACTGCATCTAAACGGTTTCAAGTCCACAGATCTATAGAAGGCTACAAAAGAAGATAGGGCCTCATCTATCCATCTTACCTCGTGGTCTGCTCCTTCGTGCCAAAAACCCTGATGCACAGGGTGTAATTCCAGTTCCTCTGTATTGAACATTTCTTATTATTATTGATTCTCAGCATGTGGGCAAATCAAGTTGATTTATAGTATCAGAGGAATATTGTAGTAAGAGAAAAGAACATTCAGCACATTGAATCCCAACCATTGGTTCATCCCCTTTAACACTGCAAATTACTTCTCGTACAACAGTTACACAATTCTTTTGTGGAAGATACCATAGCAGCATTGTCACAGGCTACATAGGAGTAGCCTCCTAAACTTGGTTCTGTTCATGTATTGCAACTTCCAGGTTCAGAATGTAAACAGATTCTTTTAGTCTGGAAATCCAGTGGTGGCAGCTGAAACTGAGATAAGGTAGCAAGGTCATAAAACATTTGAATGGTGCCCTGGAAGTGGTTGAAGGGGCAGCCTTGCCTCTGCGATTGTACACAACCAGTGAACGGAAGGTGTGGTGAGAGTTCAGGCTCCTGCCTCCCACTCTCTTACTAAGTAGTGGTGACATAAATTACAAGCTTAAAAAGTAAATCATCCTACAATGAATAAAAGTGCATTACTGAGATAAACTTAGTTATACATGTGGTAACTCCACCTACATTTGACAATGGAAACATAGAGTCATTCCGTCATCTGCCACAAGTTTTAGTACCGAAAACAGACATTCTGTAAATTTTTCTGAATCACCTACAATGAAGAAAAAAACTACAAAGGCAAAGCAATGCAGTGATAGCTTTTGAAATTAGGAAATTGCAAACAACGCCTAGTGCAGAACTTTCCCTGACCCAGTACTAGGTCATGACATCTACTTCAGAAACCATTACCATATATTATTGAAACATCCAGAGTAATAACTGTTGTGTTACCAGCAGGTTCTATGTTAGTTCACAGTGTTTAGAAAATGTTACTGTATCCAAATCAATATCTAGGCCTAACTTATTCAAAGACCGTTTTAAGAAGCACAATGGATATGTAAAGACATGCTAATTTTACTCTTGTGACAATCATGAATCACATTCTTTCCCACAGTTTGCATCAGAATTTTGCAATCTCCAGCTGTGCTATCAGAATTATGGAACTGAAATTGTCTCTCTGTTTCAAGCACTAGTTTACAGATACTGTACATCTCCTGAGAAAAGCAGTCCTTTGAAATTGACAAATGCTGCTTTGCCAGTGATAATCACACTCACAACTGAGTGTGGAGGGAAAAGCAAGCAGCAGCTGTTGAAATATTTATAAATCCCAAAGTAATTTATAATTTATCAAATCACAAAAATATCATCATTCAGAAGTTCAGAATAAAGTAAAGATCAAAATGAGTTACCAGGCATAAGGGTTTGTTTCTGGAAGCTGCTCAGTAAGTGTATTTTTACCTCAATCAAATTTCAGTGGAGCAATCTGCACATTTATTATTCTATTCCAAAGACTGATGGTTGTAACTCCCAATCCACCATGGTACTTGCACTGCATAAAGACATGACATTGGCATTCAGCATCAATGTTGCCTGACCTGCTGAGTTCTTCCCTCCAGAGTCCTTTATTTTGAAATTCCATCACCTGGAGGTTTTTTTGAAATATTTTCATAGTACTACAAATCCATTTCCATGCCCAGTAGTTTTTGTCGTGGATCACAAAGAAGGGTCTCAAATTGTGGACCTCTGCTGCACTGACCCTCAGCAATAAAGCTAAATCATCATTGGCTGCTTTAAATCTGATATTGGTTTCTTCTTCTTTGCAATGTATCTGACATGTGGCATTTTCCCTCAAGTTAAACATGTGTTGTTACATTTTAAGACATATAACCACCTCATGAATAACCTTAGCCAATGTTTTGGAAATTCCTAGTCTGCCTCCTCTCCAGCACCAGCAGACTCACCACTCACTTTCTCTTTATGCAAACTCATGCCAACCTTCAACCCACGCCACAGATGTTCTCTCCGCTTCATCCTTCTTAGCTTTTTAAGTTTTATTGATCTAACATCAGCAAGGAGGTACTGGAGCCTGAATTCAGAAACAGCTCTTTCCCCTCCACCATCAAATTTCTGAACGATTCATGAACACTACTTCATATTTCATTATTTTCTGCAGTACTATCTTGTAATTTACAGTAATTTTGTGTCTTTTCACTGTATAGCTACCACAAAACAACACATTTCACATCATATATCCAAGTTAATAATAATAAACCAGATTTTGACCTGAAGACTTTTAGCTTTTCCTGAATAATCTTACAATAAAGATGCACCTAGTATGTTGGAGACCAGCACTGTCTTAACTTTGATCCTCAATCCACCGCACTAAAAATTATTCCAATCCTATAAACATTCAAAAGCACAAAGTATAAAATACAAAAGTAAATTTATTATCAGAGTACATATATTGTACTCTGTACATGTACAACCCCGAGATTCATCTTCCTGCAGGCATACTTGGAAAATCTACAGAATAGTAACTATTAACAGGATCAATGAAAGAGCACGTAGAGTGCAGAAGACAAACTGTGCAGATGCAAATATAAATAAATAGCAATGAATAATGAGAACATGCGATAACAAGATAAAGAGTCCTTAAAGTGAGATCATTGGCTGTGGGAACATCTCAGTGAATGGGCAAGTGAGGGCAATTATCCCCTTTTGATCAGGAGCCTGATGGTTGAGGGGTAGTAACTGTTCCTGAACCTGGTGGTGTGACTACTGAGGCTCCTGAACCTTCTACCTAATGGCAGCAATGAGCAAAAAGCGTGATCTGGGTGGTAAGGATCTCTGATGGTGGATGCTACTTTCCTACAACAGCATTTCATGTAGATGTTCTCAATGGTTGGGAGGGCTTTACTTGTGGCATATTGGGTGGAATCCACTACCTTTTGTAGGATTTTTCATTCAAAGCCATTGGTGTTTCCATACCAGTCAACACACTCTCCACTACACATCTATAGAAGATTGCCAATTTTTTGGATGTCATGCTGAAGCTCCCCAAACTCTTAAGGGAGTAGAGGTACTGCTATACATTCTTTGCAATTGTACTTACATTCTGGGTCCAGGACACATCCTCTGAAGTAGTAACACCCAAGAATTTGAAGTTGATAACCCTGTCCACTTCTGATTCCCTGATGATGACTGGCTCATGGATTCTGATTTCCCTCTCCTGAAGTCTGCAATCAGTTCCTCGATCTTGCTGACATTGAGCGAGAGGTTGTTGTTATGACACCACTCAGCCAAATTTTCAATCTCCTTCCTGAATGCTGATTCGTCACCACCTTTGATACAGCCCACAGCAGACTTGAATTGTAGCTGTGCTTAGCCACAGGTGTAAAGCCAGAAGAGCAGGAGACTAAGCACAGAGCCCTGTGGTGCATCTGTGCTGATGGAGATTGTGGAGGAGATGTTTTTGCCAATCCAAACTGACTGGGGTCTACAAGTGAGGGAATTCAGGATCCAATTGCACAAAGAGGCATTGAGGCCAATGTCTTGGAGCTTATTGATTAGTTTTGAGTGGACTATAGTAGTAAATGCTGAGCTGTTATCGGTGACGGTAACTCAGGGTTGTTATTTCATAACCATAGCGAATTTCCATGGTACTGAACCTTTCAGATCCTCTATCTATTCCTTGCCCTTCCCTATGGTATTCACAGTGGACATGGCTAAACCCAAATCAGATGTTATTAAAATTAAAGTTCAGCTATTTTCATATCACATCCCTATATCAAGATACTTCACTAGCAGATCTCTTCCTATCACCACTCGGCATGAATGCTTCAGCTTACCAGGCAGCTACATAAGTGGTGACTGCAATAAATTTCAATCTAAATGGTAGCCATTGTGGCTGCAAATAATTCCCACTCATATGTGCCACGGTATCATTGAGAGTCATAGAACACTACAGCACAGGAACAGATCCATCTAGTCCAAGCCAAACTGTTAATCCGCCTAGTTCCATTGACCTGCACCCGGATCATAATCCACCATACACCTCCCATTCATTTACTCATCCAAATTTCTCTTAGATGTTGAAATCAATCCTGCATCCTCCACTTCCACTGGCAGCTCGTCCTCACACTCTCACCACCCTCTGAGTGTAGAAGTTCCCTCTCATGTTCCCTTTAAATATTTCATCTTTCACCCGCCCATAAGACCATAAGGCATAGGAATAGAATTAAGTCATTTGGCCCATCGAATCTGCTCCACCATTTCATCATGGCTAACCCAATTTTCCTCTCAGTGCCGATCTCCTGCCTTCTCCCTGTATCCCTTCATGCCCTGACTAATCAAGAATTTATCAACTTCTGCCTTAAATATACATAAAGACTTATCCTCCACAGTTTCCTGTGGCAAAGAATTTCACAGGTCCACCTCTCTCTGGCTAAAGAAATTCCTCATCACCTCCATTCCTAAAGGATACCCCTCTATTCTAAGGCTGTATCCTCTGGTTCTAGATTTTCCCACATTAGGAAATATCCTCTTCATATCCACTCTATCAAGGCCTTTCACCATTCAATAGGTTTCAATGAGGTCACCCATCAATCTTCTGAATTCTGGTGAATACAGACCCAGAGCCATCAAAGGTTCTTCAGATGACTAGACATTCAATCCTCTAATCATTTTTGTGAACCTTCTTTGACCCCTCCCCAGTTTCAGCACATCATTTCTAAGATAAGGTGCCCAAACCTGCTCACAATGCTCCAAGTGAGGCCTCACCAATGGTTTACAAAGTCCCAACATTACATCTTTGCTTTAATATTCTAGTCTTCTCGAAATGAATGCTGACATTGCAGTTGCCTTCCTCACCCCAGACTCACCCTACAAATTAACCTTCAGGGAATCCTGCACAAGGGCTCTCAAGTCCCTTTGCACATATGTTTTTTGTATTTTCTCTCCACTTAGCAAATAGTCAACCCTTTGATTTCTTCTACCAAAGTGCACTCATGACTGATTTCCATCTGCCACTTTTTTGCCCACTCTCCTAATCTAGATCCTTCTGTGGCCTCTCTACATCCTATAAACTACCTGTCCTTCCAGCTATCCCTGTATCATCTGCAAACTTTGCAACAAAGACATCAATTCCATCATCCAATTCATTAACATATAACGTAAAAGGAATTGGTCACAACACAGACCTCTGTGGAACACCGCTAGTCACGAGCAGCCAACCAGGAAAGGCTCCTTTTATTCCCACACCTTCCTGTAATACCATGGGCTCATAGCTTATTAAGCAGCCTCATGTGCGGAACCCTGTCAAAGAGCTTTGTCAAAACCCATGACCTTTAGTTTTAGTTTCACACAACCTCAGTGGAAAAAGCCTAGTTGCATTTCAGAATCAGAATCGAGTTTTATTAACACCGGCATGTGACATGAAATTTGTTAACTTAGCAGCAGCAGTTCAATACAATACATAATCTAGCAGAGAGAGAAAATAATAATAATAATAATAATAATAAATAAAACATAATAATGAATGAACAAGTAAATCAATTATGTATATTAGATTTTTAAAAATGTGCAAAAACAGAAAAACTGTATATTTAAAAAGTGATGTAGTGTCCAAAGCTTCAATGTCTATTTAGGAATCGGATGCCAGAGGGGAAGAAGCTGTTCCTGAATTGCTGAGTGTGTGCCTTCAGGATTCTGTATCTCCTACCTGATGGTAAAAGTGAGAAAAGGGCATGCCTTGGGTGCTGGACATCCTTAATAATGGACACTGCCTTTCTGAGACACCGCTTCTTTGTAGGCTAGTACCCAAGATGGAGCTGACTAGATTTACAATGTTCTGCAGCTTCTTTCAGTCCTGTGCAGTAGCCCCTCCATACCAGACAGTGATTCAGCCTATCAGAATGCTCTCCATGGTCCAACTGTAGAAGTTTTTGAGTGTATTTGTTGACATGCCAAATCGCTTCAAATTAAGTATAGCTCTGTCTATAACCCTCATAATTTTGTATACCTCTATCAAATCTCCTCTCATTTTCCTATGCTGTAGGGAATAAAGACCTAATTTATTCAAACTTTCCCTGTACTTCAGGTCTTCAAGTGCTGGGAGCATCCTTGTAAATCTTGTCTGCACTCTTTCAATCTTACTGAGATCTTTCTGTTAGGAAGATGACCAAAACTACAAACAATATTCCAAATTAGGCCTCACTAACATGTTATACAACTTCAACATAACATCCCATCTCCTAATCTTAATACTTTGATTTATGAAGGCCAATGTGTCAAAAGCTTTCTTTATGACCCTATCAACCTGTGATGTCATTTTTGACGATCTGTATTTCCAGATTCCTCTGTTCTATTGTACGGGTTAGTGCCCTACCACTCTCTCTGTAAACCCTACTCTGGTTTGTCTTCCCAAAGTGCAGTGCCTCACATTTACCTGCATTAAATTCCATCCGTTATTTTTTAGCCCATGTATCCAGCTGGTCCAGATCCCACTGTAAGTGTTGGTAGTCTTCCTCATTCTCCACTACACCCTATGCTCAGTGCCATCCGCAAATTTGCTAATCCATTTTACCATATTATCATCCAGATTGCTGACAGAGATGGCAAACAATTACCCCAGCACTGATCCCTGTGTTAGTTGCAGGCCTCCAGTCAGTGAGGCAACCATCTATTCTCTGGCTTCTACCATGAAGCCAATGTTTAATCCACTTTACTATCTCATTTTGAATTCCAAGCAACTAAACATTCTTGGCAGACCACCGAGGTGGGGAATCGTCAAAGGCCTTGCTAAAGTCCATGTCGACAACATCCACTGCTTTGCCTTCATCATCTTTCCTGGTAACTTCCTTGAAAAACTCTAAAAGTTTGGCTAGACATGACCTACCACGCACAAAGCCATGTTGACTATCCCTATTCAGTCCCCGTCTATCCAAATTCTTATATATCTGGTCACTTAGAATATTTTCCAATACTTAGCTGCCAGCTTATAATTTCCTGACTTATTCTTAGAGCCTATCTTAAACAAAGGAACAACATTAGCTGTTCTCCAATCCTCCAGCACCTCATCTGCAGCTAAAAAAGTTTTAAATATTAATAGGGATGGGAGAGGTTCTGGAGGATTGGAGGGTTGCGGATGTTGTTCCTTTATTCAAGAAAGGGAGTAGACATAGCCCAGGAAATTATAGACCAGTGAGTCTTACTTCAGTGGTTGGTAAGTTGATGGAGGAGATCCTGAGAGGCAGAATTTATGAACATTTAGAGAGGTATAATATGATTAGGAATAGTCAGCATGGCTTTGTCAAGGGCAGGTCGTGCCTTACAAGCCTGATTGAATTTTTTGAGGATGTGACTAAACACATTGATGAAGGAAGAGCAGTAGATGTAGCGTATATGGATTTCAGCAAGGCATTTGATAAGGTACCCCGTGCAAGGCTTATTGAGAAAGTAAGGAGGCATGGGATCCAAGGGGACATTGCTTTGTGGATCTAGAATTGGCTTGCCCACAGAAGGCAAAGAGTGGCTGTAGACAGGTCATATTCTGCATGGAGGTCGGTCACCAATGGAGTGCCTCAGGGATCTATTCTGGGACCCTTACTCTTCGTGATTTTTATAAGTGACCTGAATGAGGAAGTGGAGGGATGGGTTAGTAAGTTTGCTGATGACACAAAGGTTGGAGGTGTTGTCGACAGTGTGGAGGGCTGTCAAAGGTTACAGCCGGACATTGATTGGATGCAAAACTGGGCTGAAAAGAGGCAGATGGAGATCAACCCAGGTAAGTGTGAAATGGTTCATTTTGGTAGGTCAAATATGATGGCAGAATGAAGTATTAATGGTGAGACTCTTGGCAGTGTGGAGGATCAGAGGGATCTTGGGGTCTGAGTCCATCAGACGCTCAAAGCAGCTGCTCAGGTTGACTCTGTGGTTAAGAAGGCGTACGGTGTATTGGCCTTCATTGATCATGGAATTGAATTTAGGAGCCAAGAGGTAATGTTGCAGCTATGTAGGATCCTGGTCAGACCCCACTTGGAGCGTAGTGCTCATTTCTGGTCGCCTCACTATAGGAAGGATGTGGAAGCCATAGAAAGGGTGCAGAGGAGATTGACAAGGATGTTGCCTGGACTGGGGAGCAGGCCTTATGAGAATAGGTTGAGTGAACTCAGCCTTTTCTCCTTGGAGCGACGGAGGATGAGAGGTGACCTGATAGAGGTGTATAAGATGATGAGAGGTATTGATCATGTGGATAGTCAGAGGCTTTTTCTCAGGGCTAAAATGGTTGCCACAAGAGGACACAGGTTTAAGGTGCTGGGGAGTAGGTACAGAGGAGATGTCAGGGGTAAGTTTTTTACTCAGAGAGTGATGAGTGTGTGGAATGGGCTGCCGGCAACGGTGGTGGAGGCGGATACACTAGGGTCTTTTAAGAGACTTTTGGACAGGTACATGGAGCTGAGAAAAATAGAGGGCTATAGGTAAGCCGAGTAATTTTTAAGATAGGGACATGTTTGGCACAACTTTGTGGGCCAAAGGGCCTGTATTGTGCTGTAGGTTCTTCTATGTTTCTATGTATCTATCTCTGCTAGGACCCCTGCAATTTCTGCACTAGCCTTTCACGGGGTCCAAGGAATACCTTGTCAGGTCCTGGGGCTTTATCCACCCTAAGTTACCTCAAGACCATAAGTATGATGTTTCACTCAACATCATTAAGACCAAAGAGATAATTGTGGACTTGAGAAAGGGTAAGATGAGGGAACACAAACTAATCCTCATAGAGAGTTCTGAAGTGGACAGAGTGACCGATTTCAAGTTCCTGGGAGTGATAGCTGTGAGGACCTAACCTGGCCACAACATACCGATGCAGGTATAAAGAAGGCAAGACCACAGCTATTATCTCATCAGGAGTTTGAGGAGATATGGATTGTCACCTAAAAACTCGAAAACCTCTACAGATGTAGTATGGAGAGCATTCTGACAGGCTGCGCCATTGTCCCGTGTGGGGCAAGGGGCTACCGCATAAGTTTGAAAGAAACAGCGGAAAGTTATAAAATTAGATAGCTCCATTACAAGTACTAGCCTTCATAGTATTGAAGACATCTTCAAGGAGTGGCGCCTCAGAAAGGCGCCGTCCATTAGTACAGACCCCTATCACTCAGAACGGGGTCATTAGGAAAGGGGTACAGAAGCCTGAAGACACACGCTCAGTGATTCAGGAAGAGCTTCTTCCCCTCTGACATACAATTCCTAAAAGGACATTGAACCCATGAACACTACCTCATTTTTTAATTTCTGTTTTTGCACTACTATTCTTAAATTAACCATTAAATATACATACACTTGCTTACTGTTACTCAGTTATTTTTTCTATGCTTATCATGTAATACATTGTAACTGCTGCCACTAAGTTAACAGATTTCACGACATATGACAGTGATATTAAACCTGATTCTGATTCTGATTCTCTGTAATATGTAATCCATGTAAATTCTGTCTCCATTTCCTGAGTAAATATAGACACAAAAACTCAATTTAAGGACACCTCCATCTCCTTTGTTTCCATGCATAGATGACCACTCTGGTCTTCCAGAGAATCAATTTTGCCCCTTGCTATACTTTAGCTCTTATTATATCTATAGAAGCCTTTAGTATTCTTCTTCACCTTGTCTGCTAAAGGAACTCTTTTAGCTTTCCTGATTTCCTTCCTAAGTGTCCTCTTGCATTTTTATTACTCCTCAAGTACCTCATTTGCTCCTTCCACCCTACACCTTCTATGCACATCCTGCTTTTTCTTAACCACCGACTCAATATCTCTCAAAAACCAAGGTTCCCTAAACCTGTTATGCTTGCCTTTTATTCTGGCAAGGACACACAAACTCTGTGCTCTCGATATTTCACTTTCAAAGGCCCCCCACTGACCAAGTGCATCTTCATCAGAAGCAACCTGTCCAAATCCACTCTTGCCAGATTTTTTCTGATACCAGCAAAATTATCCTTTCTCCAATTTAGAATCTCAACACAAGAACCAGACCTGTCCTTCTCCATTATTATCTTGAAACTAATGGCATTATGTTCAAAGAGCCATAGAGCTTTCAATTTAAGCCCATGCCCTCCAGTTTTGGACTTCGCTATCCTGGGGAAAAGACTTCAGCTATCCACTTTGTTCATGTCCCTAATGGTTTTATAAACCACTAGGAAATCACTTCTCAGTGTCCTACACTTCAGGGAAAAAAAATGTCCTAGCCTATCTAGCCTCACCTTGTACTGTGTAACTTCCTCATTGTGCTTTTGTCCCACTCTGTCTAGTTTAATGAAATCCCTCCTACAGCAGGGAAACGGAACAATATGGAGAACGGTATTGTGAGCTTCACAAAGTCTTGAATAACTGTAACATGACATCCCAAATTGTGTACACAGTATTGTGACCGATGAAGACAAGAGTGCTAAATGCCTTTTTCATCACCTTCTCGACCACTCTCTAGGAAACAACCAGCATCCTACAGTCTCTCTTCCACAATACTCCAGTTCCCTATCATTTACTATTTAAGTCCTGCCCTGGTTTATGTAATACAACATTTATCCTTTATCGGAATTTAAGTCAGTCTCTCATTTGCCGGCTTGCTGGCCCATTTGATCAAGATCCTGTTATAGTCTGAGATGTGGACTCAAACCTTTGCGCAAAATTTAAATTTTTGCACAAAGGAAAATATAAATAAGGCAATATGAAATGAGTAGATGTTTGCATGTGGTTTGCATGAGTAGATGTAATGTGGTTATTGGAGCCAGAAATAGTTACACTTGAATTCACTGTTATACCCTTCCTGGAATCAAAAATAGTGGTCCAGCAATTAAATTGTGCCATGCTTCAAACATGGAGCATAAAATTTGATTTGAGAGGATAATATTTACATATATATTCATCTGTATGATAAATGCATGTTTAAGTGCACACTCAGGTATTTTGCTTTATTCTGAAAATCTCCCAGATGTATCAATAAAAAAGGCCAAGGAAAAACCTGAATGAATGTAAGGTGTCAGATCGAAGTCCTCAGTATATGTTAAGCCTACTGCTGGATGGTTCTCAAGTAACTTTTCACTTCAAAGGAAGGCAAGACTGTCAAACTCACTACCACAGGGAGTGCTTGGAAGTACATCCAAGGAGAGTTTGAACAATTGTGAGTGAGAAGGGAATAAAGGGTGACACTGATAGATTTAGCCGGCTGGTAGTGTCGTGGCATCAGCACCAGACTTCAGCGCGAAGGCTCTCGAGTTCAAACCCAGCTGGCTCCCCTGACACACTTTCCATCCGTGCTGGGTTGAGCGTCGAGCTAGCAACTTGACCTTGTAAAAAAGAAATTGCCTGCTACAGAAACATCAACAGCAAAAAGTTGATGGGCCTATGCTCTCTCGTGAGTTTAAAAGGCAATTCCCTTTCCTTTTTCTGAAGATTTAGATCAGGAAAAATGTGAGGAAGCTTAGGATAAGCATGCATTTGTTATGCTGAACAGCCCATTTTTATGTTGCACTGAGAAAAGAATGCATGGCACGATTCAATCTCTAGACTTTATTTTTTATTCCAAGGATAAAACAATTAATAGTCCATTAAAATATGATTTTATAAAATAATATTTGCAATGAAAACATCCTGGGCCAAAATGTTTATTATTTAAATGGAGATTAATATTTTCATGAATTGTGGCAATATTTGAGATTTTTCCCTTTAAAAGCCACATTGACATTCTTCGTCATTCCATTTAGAAACTACTATTTAGGATTTTACTATGATAATGCATAAGAAAATTATTCTGATTGTCCATCAGTTATAAATACCAGTTTGGCACCATAACTATGAAAGATATAACTGCTCCCTCTATGCTAGAGACCAATACAATCTACATTCAGTGGTCACTTTATTAGGTACAAATGTACACCAGCACGTCAATTTATGTATCTAATCAGCTAATTACATGACAGAAGCTCAATGCATAAAAGAACAAAGGCATAGCCAAGAAGCTCAGTGTTTTTTCCGACCAAATGTCAGAATGGGCAAGAAGTGTGATCTAAGTGACTTTGACAGTGCAATGATTGTTGGTACCAGGTGGAGTAGTTTGATTATCTCAAAAATTGCTGATCTCCTGGGATTTTCACTGACAAAAATCTCTAGAGTTCACAGAGAATGGAGTGAAAAACAAAAAAAAACTAATCTAGTGAGCGGCAGTTCTATAGGCAAAAAAGCCTTTCTAATGACAGAGGCCAGAGGAGAATGGCCAGACTAGTTCAAGCTGACAGAAAGGCGACAATAACTCAAATAATCTGGCCTTACAACAGTGGTGTGCAGGAGAACATCTCTGAATGCACAACAAGTCAAACCTTGAGGTGAATGGGCTACAGCAGTAGAAGACAATGAAGAACTCAGTGGCCACTTTATTAAGTCCAAGAGGTATAGTACACACTTAGTGTACATTCAGCATCTAAAACCAATTGCGATAAGTGAAAATGAGATTCAATATTAATGTGATTCAGGAGCAAGTGCAAGACTTAAATTTGAGCATTGTTAGATCAGTATTTTATGCATAAATATGTATCCTAATTAGTGGACAATAAGGAAGGTATTCAAACTTTGAGATGTGGATGATCTGGACCAGCCAGAAAAATGGGCTGAAAAATATCAGGCAACACACATCAAAGTCGCTGGTGAACGCAGCAGGCCAGGCAGCATCTGTAGGAAGAGGTACAGTCAACGATTCAGGCCAAGACCCTTCGCCAGTCCTGACAAAGGGTCTCGGCCTGAAACGTCGACTGTACCTCTTCCTAGAGATGCTGCCTGGCCTGCTGCGTTCACCAGCAACTTTGATGTGTGTTGCTTGAATTTCCAGCATCTGCAGAATTCCTGTTGTTTGCGCCTGAAAAATATCAGGTGGAATTTAATACAGACGAATGTGAGGTGTTGCACTTTGGGAGGATAAACCAGTGTAGGACTTACAAAGTGACTGGTAGAGAACTGAGGTGTGTGAAAAAACAGAGGGATCTGGGAATACAGATTCATAATTCCTTGAAAGTGGCATCACAGGAAGACAAGGTAATCAAAAGAACTTTTGGCACATTGGTCTTCATAAGTTAGAGTATTGGGTATAGGAGCTGAGTCGTTATATTGATATTATTTAAGACATTAGTGAGGCCTAAATTGGAGTATTGTGTGCAGTTCTGGTCATCTACTTACACTAAAGATATCAATGAGATTAAAAGAGTGCAGTGAAAATTTACAAGGATGTTGCGAGGATTTGAGCACCTGAGTTAAAGAGAAAGTTGAATAGATTTGGACCTTTTACTCTGGGATACACAGAATGACTGGAGATTTGATGGAGGCATAACAAATATGAGGAGTATAGATAGGGTAAATACCAACAGGCTTTTTACAGTGAGGTTGGGTGATACTGGAGCTAGAGGTTACAGGTTAAAGGAGGTCAAAGGAGAATCAGTGCATGTTGTTTACTTGGATTTTCAGGGGGCCTTTGACAACATGCTGCACATGAGGCTGTTAAGCATGGTATTACTGGAAAGATACTAGCACGGATAGAAGATTAGCTGACTGGCAGGCGGGACTAGAATATAACGAGGATATAATACTTGGGCTTTCTAAGGCATTGGTCAGACCACACTTGGAATATTGAGAAAAGTTTTGGGCCCTTTATCCAATAAAGTATATGCTGGAATTGGAGAGGTGCCAGAGAATGTTTATGAGAGTGATATTGGGAATGAAAAGGTTAACATACAAGGAGTGTTTGATCATTCTGGGACTGTACTCACTGGAGTTTAGAAGAATAAGAGGTGTTATCTTTGAAAACTATCAAATATTAAAAGGCTTAAATAGAGCGTATATGGAGGGGATGTTTTCAACTTTGGGGGAGTCTAGGACTGGTCATTGAGTGCATTTAAAGAGGAGGTTGTTAGGTTCTTGATTAATAAGGATGCCAAAGGACATAGGGAGAACACAGGAGAATGGAGTTGAGAGGGAGAATAAATCAGTCATGTAGGAATGGCAGAGCAGGCTCAATGTATCGAATGGCCTAATTATGTAAAAAAATTGTCAAATTATATTCAATCACCAAAAATTCCGGAGTGAGTCTGCAATCCTCAAAGTTCAAGGTGCATTTATTATCAAAGTGTGTATACTATATACAACCTTAAGATTTGACTCCTTACAGGCAGTTACAAAACAAAAAAGCCCAATAGTACCCGGTAAAAAAAAAGAAACTGTCAAATCCCCAACGTGCACAAAAATCCAATCATGCAAACAATAAGAATAAACAAATAACACTCACGACTAAATCTCACGAGTTAGCTTCATTAGTTCCAGCCCAGAGACAAGTAAACCTCGCAAAGCAGTGAGCTGAACACCGACTCATTTCTCACCTCGAGCCCCGGCACCCTGACCTTTTCAATTTGGCCTGGTGCTTACATCAGGTAAACAGCGGATTGTTCCTCATACTCAGACCCACCATCTCAATTCGGCCCCCAATTGACCTTCCCAATTTGGCACAGCACTTTTATCAGTTAAACCTCAGCTTGTGCCTCACTCTCGGGCCTGGGCCCAGGCCCCGCCACCTCGACTCTGCCTTGCTTCAGTTCTGCTTCTTTGAATCGCCTCCAAGTCCACTCCAGTAGCCAAACATTGGCTCATTCCCCACCACCGCAATTCAGACCATACACAATACATCACAACCATCCTGCGTCTTCGAGGCTTCAGTTCACGTCGCAAAAATGCCAGGTCATACAGGTGGTTTGGAAATCTCAACTCCAAGAGGGAAGTTACAGGCTATTGATTGTAGTGATCGTTTTCAAGGAAAATTGTGATTAACATAGCAATTAGTAGCTGTTCTTGCTGCCAGTAAGTCATCACTGTGTTTCACCAGTGATATCTTAAAGCCTCTATCTATGGTATTTACAGTTCCAAGTAACTTTAGTTCAAGATGCAATTTTGAGGATGTTAGATTTCTCCCTGCAGTATAGAATGGATTAAGTATATGGGTATAGTGAAGTTTGACTCTTGTAGTGCTTTAAATCTTATTTTATGGCACAAATGATGCTGAATTGTGAAGATATGCTTTGAAGCAAAGACAATCTTTGTGAAATTAAGATTAAGTATAGATTGGAAGCACGCCAATGTTGTCTACTGCTACACAGCCAGTGTAAAGAACGTTGTGTTTATCCTTACAAGGTAAATTTAGCCAAATTTACAGGTCTTCAGGCAAAATATGTATTGGAAATGGACAGAAAAGGGAACAATTTTTCAGCACTTGAACAATTACGGTGTGCTTCACCACAGGTGCCCTATATTCAGAACAACTGGCGCACTCGCAGGCACAACGAAGATTGTTTCCTTGATTCAGGAAAAGTGTTTATGTCTTTTAAAATGTCACCCATAGAGTCTGCTAAATGAACTTTTTACCATCTAGGCAAACTATAGAACCATAGAAACTACAGCACAGAAACAGGCCCTTTGGCCCTTCTTGGCTGTGCCGAACCATTTTCTGCCTAGTCCCACTGACCTGCACACAGACCATATCCCTCCATACACCTCCCATCCGTGTATCTGTCCAATTTATTCTTAAATGTTAAAAAAGAACCCGCATTTACCACCTCGTCTGGCAACTCATTCCATACTCCCACCACTCTCTGTGTGAAGAAGCCCCCCCCTAATGTTCCCTTTAAACTTTTCCCCCCTCACCCTTAACCCATGTCCTCTAGTTTTTTTCTCCCCTTGCCTCAGTGGAAAAAGCCTGCTTGCATTCACTCTATCTATACCCATCATGATTTTATATACCTCTATCAAATCTCCCCTCATTCTTCTACGCTCCAAGGAATAAAGTCCTAACCTATTCAACCTTTCTCTGTAACCGAGTTTCTCAAGTCCCGGCAACATCCTTGTAAACTTTCTCTGCACTCTTTCAACCTTATTTATATCCTTCCTGTAATTTGGTGACCAAAACTGAACACAATACTCCAGATTCGGCCTCACCAGTGCCTTATACAACCTCATCATAACATTCCAGCTCTTATACTCAATACTTTGATTAATAAAGGCTAATGTACCAAAAGCTCTCTTTATGACCCTATCTACCTGTGACGCCACTTTTAGGGAATTTTGTATCTGTATTCCCAGATCCCTCTGTTCCACTGAATAATAGAAAATAATCAAAAGAAAATATGCAGTCTTATTCACTGGACATGATTTTGCCATCACTGGAGAAACATAACTGCCAAAAGCAATTTTCACACATTTTAATTCCACATCCCATTCCCATTCTGACATGTCGATCCATGGCCTCCTCTACTGTAAAGATGAAGCCACACTCAGGTTGGAGGAACAACACCTTATATTCCGTCTGGGTAGCCTCCAACCTGATGGCATGAACATCGACTTCTCTAACTTCCACTAAGGTCCCACCTCCCCCTCGTACCCCATCTGTTACTTATTTTTATGCACACATTCTTTCTCTCACTCTCCTTTTTCTCCCTCTGTCCCTCTGAATATACCCCTTGCCCATCCTCTGGGTCCCCCCGATTGTCTTTCTATCCAGACCTCCTGTCCCATGATCCTCTCGTATCCCCTTTTGCCAATCACCTGTCCAGCTCTTGGCTCCATTCCTCCCCCTCCTGTCTTCTCCTATCATTTTGGATCTCCCCCTCCCCCTCCAACTTTCAAATCCCTTACTCACTCTTCCTTCAGTTAGTCCTGACGAAGGGTCTCGGCCTGAAACGTCGACTGCACCTCTTCCTACAGATGCTGCCTGGCCTGCTGCGTTCACCAGCAACTTTGATGTGTGTTGCTTGAATTTCCAGCATCTGCAGAATTCCTGTTGTACTCGCAGAGATGTTGGTTGGTGCAGTCCTTGTCTCCCATCCCACTCAAAGACAGATAAGATGGAGAAATTGAGGTGATGCTGTTCACAGCCATTGCCCATTGCCCATTGCAGAACCATATGTCACAATCTCGTAAAACAGCATTTTAAATATCTTTGCTGATAGTACTTTGTGACAGTCTTTGGCCTCTTTCATTTAATTCTACTCATCTGCATATGCACATCTGTTTGCAAATGAATACAGGATCAAGTATTTTGAAGCCAGAAAGCTCTTATTTGTGGAACGGTCCTCAGATTCACAAAAATTTTGAAACAAGTTCTTGATATCCAAGTTTTTTTATTCAAATATCATTTAACAGATTCTCGGCAAAATATATAATGACCTCAAATTAGAGTCAATAGCAAACATTTTTCATTTTAACTGTGATTTATTTTGCATATGGTAATATGCTTCTGTGTTACATAGGAAGCAAAATAAAAAAATAAATAGTAATTGCATTTCAAGTAATAGAGAAGAATTTGGGACTGTACACAAAATACATTCCAAAGTAATACCTGAAACAATAATTATTCTTTATGGAGGTTATTTTTTCATACACATGTTCACTTCTCAGATATAAATGCTTAACTGCTAACGGGAATTGTTTGCTTTCTCAAAAATGTGTTTATAGTATATGCCTAGTTTGATTTGGAATTATGGTTATGATCAGTCCTTGTACACACCTGTGTCTAGTTATCTATCCCTTTACTGGAAGAACCATGAATTTTCCAGCTACAATATCACAGTAATAAAAACAATGCACTGCAAGATAATATTTGAACTATTTACAAACCATTTGGAAGAGATTAATCATACTCAACGTCAACTGAAACAACATTTTATATTGTGTAGAGTTCGATAATATGAGCTAACAATAAAAGAATCTTTGAGAAATTGTCCAAGTTTCATTTGTAGCTATTGGCTATTGATGTTGCAGGGCAGGTGGGGGTAGGGAATGGCGAAAAAGCAGCGATGCTAAAGCAAATCAACTCAGGTTTATCTGTATAAGCTGTGGGCTATTTTAGCACAGCATCTTCATTTATACCCAAGCTAGCCAATTGACCAAAACCAGTGAAAAGATGCTGTTTAATTTTTCCAAGGTGGCATCTGAGGTCACAGCTTAGACTTAATTGTTTTGCTAGGTTTTTTTCAGGTTCATAGGGGACGGAGAGAGAAGTTAAGGATCAGGATAGATTTTGGGGACTGGGATGTGGGGGATTTAGAAGACAGGCCAGAGTCTAAGCCTCCACTCCGCGTCATAGGTCAGCGACATGGATGTAGATGGATGTCAAGCCCGCAAACCAACACAAACAAGGGCTGGAGGCATCAGTGTGTTCCAGGATCAGAAACCCATTTGAGCAGGGGGAACACAGCTGGTGACTCCCTAGGTACGCGAAGCATGAGTCTGGGTTCAAGCCTAATATTTGGGATCCTGTCATTAGCGAGTCCAGAGCTCAAGCCTTCATTTCAGATACTCATCCAGGATCCTGATTTGTCGCCATTTGCAAGTCCTGGGCAATACTGATGTTCGAAGCCCGAAGCCAGGAAGTCCAGATTAAAGACAAAGGTTGATTGGAAATCCAGAAGTTGAGGCCTGGGTCTACGAACCTCTGCTAGTCCACTGGGGAAGTCAAAGGTCCAATATCTATAAATCCACCAGTTCGCTGGATGTTGGAAGCAGAAGACGATGAAGTATCCTGGAGTTAGAGCACTGTGTATGTGTGTGGGTGGGTTGGAGCGAGGAACAGGGGTTGCTTTGCTGTTGTTACTTTGTCACTTGCTATGTCTTGTTTTGTTGTGTTCTGTCTTGTTCTGCTGAGCACTGTGAGCATGCGATGCTGGCGCTGGAATGTGTGGCATCATATCATTGGGTGCATTGGCTGTTGACACAAACCACACTTTCACTGTACGTACAGGGTTATATGATAATTAAATCTGAAATCAGATGGCAAGTGTGCTAGCTAACTTGAGACAATAGATGATTAACAAATAATGCTCAAATACTACTCTTAACCAAATTTTAGATAAAGATCAGGGAAAAAAAGTGAATTTAAAGTTTAGTTCTCTAGTTTAACCTCAGATTTAAATTCACCAACTCATCATTCTGTATTCTCAATGTACCATAGTAGGTTTAGTTAATGCAGATAAATAAACTAATTAGCATTGTTTTCAACTTGAACTGTAAACAGATGAATCTTAATTCTGGTTTCATAAGTAGAGTACCTGAACTTGCCACCAACAGCAAGTCATGTATGCCGCACCTACTATACATTACAAAAAATGGCCTTGCCTTTCCAGATTGCATGAGTGTTGATTTAATGCTAAAACCATCCTGATCCTACATGGTGAGACTTTGTGTTGCATCAGGCTCTACAGCATTGTAAAGTCTTAAAAGTACAAACAAACTCTGCTTAAAAAACATCTGGAAAAGCTTTAACAGGGTGACTAAGTCTAGCCTATGTTTCACTGACTGTCAAATCTGCCAAAGAATATTAAACTTCTGAATATCCTACTACTTAGGCATAATAAGAAAAGAAATATGTTAAGGATATTTACATAAGAAATAAATAAATATGTTAATATGGTGTTAAAACCATTAATATTTTTAAAAATAGAATTAAAGCTTATTAAATATGTTTAATTTAAATCAGTTTTAAACAGCAAAAATATTTTAAGTTAATTCAGGAAGATTCCTTCATACCCATTCTTGTTATGGGACAAAAGAAGTTTCTGTTGCATACCTGGACTAATCTAGCAAGGATTCAGTGAGCCAATTTCTTTGCATGAATTCTGGGCTACTGTAGCCTGCTCATGCAAAGCTGCTGGATTCTACAAGGATTCCACATCAGCAATTCACAAAATACAAGTGAAGAGCTGCTGGAAAGTTCAGGACAAGAGGACTGTGGTAGTATGACTGATAACTTGGCAAGTAACAAAAATTAATGTTTGTTGATGGCAAAGAGATTAATCTGTAGTGTTATATTAAATTTAATCTCAATAAGGGTGAGCTGATGCATTATAGGAGGCCTAATAAGGTTAGTTATGGCACACCAAAGGTGGCAGCAAGTGGATAAAGCATATGGGATGCTGGCCATCACATGCAGAGGCACCAAAAATAAGAGCTTTGAGGTCAGGGTGCAACCTTATAAAACATTAGTTAGGCCACAGCTGGAGTATTTTGTGTATTTATTGCCACCACACTGTAGGAAGGCTATGATTGCACAAGAGAATGAGAGGAGGAGATTTACCAGGATGTTGCCTGCATTTTGGACTGATCTGGGTGTATATTTTTTTCCACCCAGAATGCACAGCCTGAGAAGGTGGAGACAGGCACTCTTGCAGCATTTAAGAATATCTGGCTGATAAATATAGGGCTATGGATTAAGAGCAGGTAAATGAAACTAAAGACATGTTTCTCTGCGGTACGATTTTATGACACAGACTTATGAATTTGCATGGCATTTCTAATCTTCCTTGCAGCTAAGGCTAGAAACAACACCAGTTTAGTGTGGAACAGCTGCCACAATCCAGCAATTACTGCCCCATTGTTTGCACTAAAGTCAGTACAGTGAAATTTTTTGTACAAAGCAGTGTGTTTAACCATGACATCTAAAGAAGGAAATTCAATGCATTCGTATGCATGAACCAGAGCAAGGGATTTGTCATCTGTGATGATTTTTCTTAACTCCTTACAACTTTTTATTCTTTTGAAGGATGTTGGCATTCCTGGCAATGCTGGTGCTTATTGCTCATCCATAATTACTTTTGATAAGATGGTGGCAAGTGGCCTTCTTCAAATATTTCTGGTGAAAGTATATTATTATTATTGGATTTTGACACACTGACATAGAAGGACTGATATACATTTGCAAGTTTGGATGGTGGGTAACTTGTAGGGAACTCTGGACTTGATTGTGATGCCATGCATTTGTTGCCTTTTTGCTGTGTGGCAAATATTGTTGGCTTGAGGGAAACTGTCAGAGTAGCTTGGGTGCAAACTACACGTCAGTGCACAGTATTCTCGCAATGTGCCAGTAGAAGAGGGAATGAATGCTTCATGTGCCTGTTAACATGCACTTCAGTTGGGGTGCTTTCTCCTAGTGGTGCCAAGTTTCTTGAAAATTGTTGGTGCTGCACGCATTGCAAAGTGTTGCATCACAGTCCTGACTTGATTCTTGTAGGTAGTGGTAGGACCTCTAGGCATCAGAGGCGAATCACTTATAGCAAGATAGTCCATCTCTCACTAGCTCTTGCAGCCATGGCATTTATGGAGGTGGTCTATTTGAGTTTCTGGTTGATGGTGGCCTCTAAGATATCTGGGGTCCCAGCCATAGTAATCCCAGTGAGTATCAAGTTTAGGTATTGCTGTTAGACTTTCTCTTGTTGAAGGTGATCACAGCCTGGCACTTTTGTCATATTATTCACTACTTATCAGCCCATGCTGATGTTGTCTGGGTCTCATAGGTACGGTCAGCTTCATTTGGTGAGGAATTGCACATTGTGGACATCTCCACTTCTGACCTAATGATGGTTGAAGCTCTGTGATGAAGAAGCTGAAAATTACTGGACCTAAGATGAACTCCTGCAGTGATATACTAGGGCTGAAGTGAAGCTTCTTCTATGTGAGGTACTGTATGATTTCATCTTCTTAACGGCATACTAAATAAATCCATAAGAGAACAATAACCATAATAGAATCAATGAAAGACTGCAGCTACTTGAGAGTTCAACCAGTTTGCAAAAGACAACTAATTGTGCAAATACTAAAAGAGAAAAATAAAAGCAAATAAATAAATAATCAATAAATACTGAGAACATGAGATGAAGAGTCCTTGAAAGTGAGTGCATTGGTTGGAGGAGCATTTCAGTGACAGGGTAAGTGAAGTTATCACCTTTGGTTCAAGAGCCTGATTATTGAAGGGTAATATCTATTCCTAAACCTGGTGGTGTGAGTCCTGAGGCTCCAGTACCTTCTTCCTGGTGACAGTAGTGAGAGAAAAGCATGACCTGGGTGGTGGGTGATCCTGATGATGGATGCTGTTTTCCTGTGACAATGCTCCATGAAGTATTCAGCGATGGGGAGGGCTTTACCTATGATAGGTTGGGCCGTGTCCACTACTTTTTCTGTTCAAGGGCACTGGTGTTCCAATATGATGTAGCCAGTCAATACACTCTCCACTACACATCTATAGAAACGTGTCAAAGTTTAGATGTCATGTCAAATGTTCGCAAACCTCTAAGGAAGTAGAGGCGCTGCCATACTTTCTTCGTAATTGCACCTATGTACTGGGCCTAAGACAGGTCCTACGGAATGATAACACCAGGGGATTTAAAGGTGCTGACCCTGTCCACCTCTGATGAGGACTGGCTCATGTACCTCTAGTTTCCCCCTCCTGTAGTCAATAATCAGCTCCTTGGTCTTGCTGACATTGAGTAAGAGGTTATTGTTATGGCACCACTCAGCCAGATTCTTATTCTCCCTCCCATCTGCTGAGTTGCCATCACCTTTGATTCAATGTATGACAGTGGTGTCATCAGCAAACTTGAATATTGCATCAGAGATGTGCTTAGCCACACAGCCATAAGTGTAAAGTGAGCAGAGCAGTGGGTTAAGCACACAGCCTTGTGGTGTTTTTCTGCTGATAGAGATTGTGGAGGAGATGCTATTGCCAATTCGAACTGACTGGGGTCTGCAAGTGAGGAAATCAAGGATCCAATCGCACAGGGAAGTAATAAAGCCAAGGTCTTGAACATTATTGATTAGTTCTGAAGGGATGACGGCATCGAGCTGTAGTTGATAAAGAGCATCCTGATGTATGCACTTTTGCTGTCCAGATGTTCCAGGGTTGAGTTCCAGGATTCAGGTGGCATCTGCTGTGGACCTGTTGCTCCGGTAGGCAAATTGGAGCAGATCCAAGTTGCTCCTCAGGCAGGAGTTGATATCCTTCATAACCAACGTCTCAAACTCTGGTGAGGATCATAGATGAGAACTCCCTAGGTACATAGAACAGATGGTATTTGACCGTTACATGTTCAAGGTTGGGGGAACACAAGTTTGACAAAACCATAACATTGGAGCACCAATAAGAGTTTATTATGAATCACACACCTCCACCTTTTGCTTTTCCAAATCAGCAGTACACTTCAGCCTGTGAATTGAAAAGCCTTCGGGTGTGATTGCCATATCCGGTGTTCAAGGAGTAAGCCATGTCTCAGTCAAACATAGAACACAGCAATCTCTCATTTCTCTCCAATACAGCAATTTTGCCCTCAGATTCTTAGTTTTTTTCTCCAGCAACTGGATATTTGCTAAGAAGATGCTGGTTATGTAAGGTCTGCATGTCTCCAGTTTTCTCATAAAAGAAATAAGTAGATGGAATACTTATCTGTACAGTATGCAATAAACTTGTAAATAAATTGATCCTCAATATTTTGGACACTTCAAGTATTAGAAATTATTAAATATTTTAGAATGGTTCAAAAGTATTGTTAAATGTATTGTTCTATCCATTGCTAATTTTACTTTACAGGATAAATGGCATGACATTGAAATTTTAATTTCTTTGAAAATATAAAACATTTTAATCTATAAACCATAAATGAAGGAAGCTACTTTGCCATACAATCTTACATGGATTAGACATGAGGCACTAGTAAGTGGCCTAGATGGAAATCAAAGCTTACATTATGCAGGTAGGTTATTTATCTTGTAACATTTTCTACATTCTTTGCATAGTTATTCTTTACATACCATGTAAGTTAGTCAATCTATAAGGACAAATTGAGATTTTTATCAGACACCATTTGACTTCCCTTTCAGGTAGGTCCATAAATCTAAGTTCTATTTCCTTAGGCCAGAGGGTGATAGTTAGAAGCAAATGAAGAGACAAGAGTTAAAGGACAATGCTTTATTATTCATCTTACAACTGGTGAAAGAAACTGGATAATGAAATTTGAAATGTTGACTGGAAATAACTTGAGAAATTTTGAAGTTTAAAAATATACAATAATTGTAGAAGTTTTAATATTGCATTATACACACAAGAGATTCTTCAGATGCCGGAAATTTTGGGCAACACAAACAAGGTTTGCTTAAGACTCATTCTGCCGGTTTGATGGTAATGTTGGGATTGATGTGAAGAGAGTAGAGTGGGGAATTGAGATCCTTCAGCATATCATGCATATTACATAAAACTCTAACCGGTGAACCATGTTGAAAAGGAACAGGAGATGAGGAAATGTTTTGGGGTTGAATATGATTTTAAGAACTAAGGCCTTCCTTCATATTCCATATTATTTCTATCAAAACTGTGGCTTGGGAGGAAGAAGAATAGAGTCATATGGTTTGGTCTGTGTGCGAAATAGCTATGGGTCTATTTCTTTTAGAGCAATGACCACTCCCTTAGGACTACACAGAGATCTGTTCTCTGCTGTTCTTTACACATGCATGTTGTTCTCTCTCTCTCACTGCAATTTGAGTACACCAGTTCAAGCTATCACCCATGTGCGTGCTTTTTTAAAATCGATATATAGTTGTACACAGACACGACAAATTGGTGAAGAGGATGGGATCTGAATGTCAGAAAATATCATGAGCTGCACCTACAGTTACAGCATGGTTACGCGACCAAACAGTGAGAATTAGACAGTGAGAGTTAAATAGCATGAGAAAGCCATTATGGGCATTTACAAAGGAACGCATGAGTAGTAAAAGACGTGCTGAATTTGAAGTGAAAATAACATGGTGATGGCTTCAGCTGGGAAAGTTGTTGAGTTTGATAGTGCTAGTGAAAGCTGTGAGTGTATATCAAGAGGGTTGAACTATATTGTAACACGAACAACGTAGAGGAGCAAAAGAAAGACACTATACTTCTCAGCTTAATGGGCCCAAGAACATATAGTCTCTTATGCAACTTAGTATCCCCTGCAGAGCCAGCAAGATGTCTGATGGAATTGTTACAATTTTACAAAATTACTTGAGCCCTAAACTACTGGTAATAGCTGTAAGATTTAGACTTTACTAAAGGAACCAGTCGAAAGATGAAAACCTTTCTGAATACATTGCAGAATTGAGCAAACTTTCCCAGTACTGTGACTTTAGAGATGGACTTTCTGATACATTAAGGGACAGGCTTATATGTGGCATGCATAGACAAAGCACTCAAACGAGGCTACTGGCAGAAAGAGGCCTAACCTTAGAACTTTAGAACAGGTGTTGACCATTGCAGTATTGTTAGAGACTGCAGAAAAGGATGCAGCGGAACTACAGAAAAGAAGGTTAGAATGTGAAAATGTTCCTGAATGGGGCAAAAGGCCAAAGGTATTATTGATGTGGCAAATCCTCTGGCACTCAGTCAAAGCTCTTAGCGTGGTACCAACAGGCAACTGCAGCCCAAATGGTAGACCTCCTGAAACCAGACCTTCGGAGGGAAGTACAAAATAAACAATTCAGTCAGTTGCCAAGTGAATCAGCAAGGAGCTTTGAGATTGGGATGGACGTCCTACTGCGTGATTACCGAGAATACAGGTGGACACCCATTAGGATAGCTACAAGAACTGGACCACTGATGTACACAGTGGATGTTGGAGATCAGACATGGAGATGTCATGGGGACCATATAGTGGATGCTCAACTGAAGAACACACCTGAGTTGACTGCATCCAACTGACGGACACATTACAGTCACTGGACTTGCCTCTCAGTGATGATGTCACTGACAGCAACGTGACACCGGAAACTGAGAAAGTTGTCAGAGACAAGACACTAACCAAACCCAATGCTACTCCACAAGTCCAGAGGCATGATGAGAATGTTATCGTTAACTAGATACCTGCCAAACCTGATGTCATTCCACAGATCCAGAAGTGCTATTCTGAAAGAAACAGAGCGTCACCCAAAAGACTGAACCTTTAGAAATGTGAAGTCAGCTCTGGACTGTTATTGTGAAAGTACGTTTATTTAGAATGTGGGTTTATGAAAGGAAAATTGAATGTTTTGTACATATGCAGTTTTATGTTGCATTAATCTAAAGGAGGAGAAAGTATAATATATGGATCTATCTCTTTTAGAGCAATGACCCCTCCCCTTAGCACTAGGTATTGATCTGTTGTCTGCCCATGTGCTGTTGTCTATGCGTGCACCTTGTTCTCTCTCTTGCTGCAATCTGAATACACCAGTTAAAGCCGTCACCTGCATGCATGTTTTTTTCAATTGATATGTGGTTGTGCATAGACACAATAATAGCTATGTTATGTCCCTTGCAAATATTTTATACTGCTCAATGTAACTGTTATTGGTTAGGTGGTAAGCTTTTAATTGTGCAGGGTGCGGGGTGCAAGATAATTTAAGTATGGAAGGAAATCACTCACTGATTTTCAAACTTTTGATAAATTTCCTTAAGTTCAAGAAACACTTTTTCCTGTCAGCATTTTTTTTTACATCAAAGGTTCTAAGCCTGGCTTGTATTGAAGAGAAGGAAAAGATCAAAATATTTATGAGCTGTAAAAATAGTTTGGAAGGAATTTCTAGGCATTAAAACGGGAAAGCAATGAACTCTTTGGAAATTTCACCTTATTTACTGGATCTAAATATATTATAATTGTAGGTTGCATATGTCAGAAGTTTTAACATGCACAAGAACATAGTGGTACAGAGATGAGCAAAGATCATCCAATCTGTCTCATCCAGTACTTAACAGTTTTTCTGGTAGTTGTCCTGACCACCATTCCTCCAAACTATGGTTAACTGTGACTAAATTGGTTGTCACATTTGGTTATACCACAGAAGCAAATGTACTTCAGAAAATTCTGGATGAATAATTCTGGGATAATTCCAACTCATAGAGATCTTGAAACAAATGTCAGTTTTTTAAACTAACTCACAGCCCTTAAGTACCTGTTCTTTAACTGAATGGCCCAGAATTGTACAAAAATCCATGCTTAGGAGACAGAGAGTAAATATATTGATTGGCTGAAGAGTTTGCCTGTCCTTGCTTAGTAACAGATGCTGTGTACAAGATTTTGTGTTGGATCAGATGTCAGATTAAAGCAGGTCTACATTCAAGTCCATGAAAGTTTGTGAGCAGCTGTCCATAAAGTGAATGTTAAACATATTTCTGTGGCTGTTGACAAGAAATCCATACTGTTCTCTATAAGCAAACTGAGGTGAGCAGCTGGAGGGAGCAGGTGATGGCATCATGGTTAGTTTGGTGACCTGAGTTCACATCCCTACATGCAGCTGTAGAATTAAAATTCAAATAATAGTCCAGAATTTAAAGAAAAATAGAAGAGCTATCCTTAGCAATGACTGGTCTTTTAGTTGTAAGATTCCATCTGGTTTCACTTATGTTCTTTATGGGAAGAAACAGGCTGTTAATTGTCTCATCTGGCGTATATGTGACTTCAAACCCACAACTTTATGATTGACTTTTAAATGACAGAGAAAGCCACTCAGTTGAGGCACAATTTGTGACATGTTTTACCTCTAAAATGCATTAATCCAGTTTTTCCTGCAGAGCTTTAGTTTTTGTTTTGCTTTTCCTTCAGAACATAATGAAAGGGAGGGCCAGAAGCTCACTGAAGAATTTCTCATTAAGGATTATCAGAAAGACATCACTTCAAGTGAGTGGAATTGCATTTGGAAAAGCCACCAGAAGGGGAAGTTGATAATAGGAGAAATCCAGTGGCAAAGGTGCAAGTAGACAGCTGATTGTAGAAGAACAAGTAAGAGACCAGTGAAATAATCGAAGAAGGTGTGAATGCAGAATAATTACTCTAAGTTCACCTGAGAAACGTGGAATAAGTGCCAGAACTCTGGAAATGCTAATTATTTGAAACTTCCTTGATCATATGTTGAGATTTATTGAAACAGTCTTGGAGATTGACAACAGGCTGGTCAGATAAAGGAGTGACTGGTTTAATTAAAATGACAGTGATTAGAGGCCGGGGCTGACACTTGCAGACTAAATGGCTGTTTTGCAAAGCAATCTACCAATCTGTATTTGCCTCCCATGATAGTAGAGGACAGTACAATAAATTGTAATAAGTGTGCAAATGACAGCCACATGCAGAAAGTATCCTTAAGGCCTGGAATAGTTGGAAAGGAGGAAACAAAAGATCAGGTTTTGTGATTGGAACGAGGATGGATATGACTGGAGATGTGAGACTGAATTGGAGACACAAAGAAATGCCGAAGCTGGAACATGGAGCAGCAATCAAGGTTTTGGAGGAACTCAACAGGCCGAGCAGCATCTGTGGGAGGAAAACAATTGTCGATGTTCGGGGATTATACGTTATAACAGGACTGAGGGTAGAGGCAAGGTGGCCAGTCTTGGGGGGGGGGGGGCGGGCAAGGAAAGTAGAGCAATGAAGGTCAGAAGTGACTGGTGGAGCAATGTAAGACAGCAGGCAGGTTATCTCAGTTAGGAGATGGGCCAAAGGATGGAGTTGGGAAATAAGAAGCAGGTGAATGATAGATGGAAGTGGACAAAAAGAGTGAGGAAACAAAAAGTATGGATAGGCAGATTGGGCAAGGTGGGGGCTGGGGCTGGAGTGTAAAGATTAGAGACTACTCCAGGAGGGACATAGGCAGGGACAAAAAAAGACTACTAAGGCTACAGAATAAATGAAGAGAGAATAGGAACCATTGGGGAGAAGAGAGTGGTGGTAGGAATTAGAACTAGAAAGGAGGGGGAGGTGAAGAACGTGTGTGTGTGTGTGTTCAGTGGATGGAACCAGGAGGAGATGGTGCAGGAGTCAGAGGAAAAAACGAGAAAAATGGGAGACCCAGAAGAGGATCAGAAGGAGATGGAGGGTGGGGGAAGGTAGCACTGTGTAGTGGGGAGGCAACCCAGCAGAGAGAGGGTTCCCTAAAATTGGGTAACTCGATCTTCATGTCATTGGGTAATAGACTAGCCAGGTTGAATATGAGGTGTTGTTCCTCTGGTTTAGATTGGACTTCACTCTGGCAGTAGGGAAGGCCAAACCTGGACAGGTCAATGTAGGAATGGCAAAGGGAATTAGAATGGTCAATTATGTGTCAATTATAGATGTTGTGCAAAACCTGCGCGTAGTCTGCACTTGGTATTACCGATGTAGACGAGGCCACATCAGGAACAGCAAATGCAGTGGACTTGGCTGCATATGAACCTTTGCCTCACTGGGAAGGGCTACTGAGATCCCTGGATGGTGGTGAGGGTTGAGGACAACTGTTACACCTCTTGCATTTGTAGGGGGAAGTTTCAGGGATCAGGGAGGGAAGAGTGGACCACTGTATTATGGAAGTAGTGGTTCCTGCAGAAGGCAGAAAAAGTTATGGAGGAGAAAATGTGGCTGGTGTTGGGATCATGTTATAGCTGGCAGGAATGACAAAGGATGGGATGCCAGATGTGGAAGCTCATGGGGTAAAAGGTGAGGACTAGGGGCACTCTATCTCGGTTCTGTCTTAGAGGAAGCTCAGTGACAACAGAAGTACGAGACACGGGAGATGTAAGAATGGACATCTATAACAGCAGAAGGGAAGCAACACTTCCTGAAAAAGGAGGACATTTGCAATGTTCTGGAACAGAAAGCATCATCTTCAGAGCAAATCCAGCAGAGACAGAGAAATTGGAAGAAAGGAATGGCATCATTACAAGGGGCAGGCTGGGAATAGGTGTCACTTAAATAGCGGCAGGAGTTAGTGAGCGTTTAGTAAATATCAGCAGATAGTTTAGCTCCTGAGATGGAGACAGAGAGATCTAGGAAAGGGAAAGATGTGTCAGAAATGGTCCATGTAAACTTGAGAGCAAAGTGGATGTGACAAGAGTCCTTGACAAGGATAGTTTGCACCCAGATGCTGCAGTATCCAAAGCAAGCATTGAAACATGGTATCAAACTGAATCGAGAACTGAGCACAAAACAAATGCTAGACAAAATCACTAGCAGGCTTACCATTGAGCACTGAACCTCAGTTCAGGTGTTCCTTAAGTACTCAATTCTTGACGCAAAAACATGATTACTAATTGGCGGGACTGTACTGTCCTGAATCCTTAAAGGGGCCACACCAGCTATCTGTACACCAGGTTGATAGAGTGTCTAAATCCCAGAAGTTGGCGCAGTTGGGAGCATCCCATAACAGGGCCTCCCTCTCCTATGGCCGACTCCTGATGGCCCTGGCTGCTTGGAGAGGCAGGGATAGTAATCGTGGATGAGAGCCAGATCCACAGTGTCTCTTTCGGGCATCCAGCACATCTCCTCTGATTCGAATCCTTCCCAGTTCATGAGGTTGCCAAACCCCTCGAACAGTATGCATCCAAAGTCTTCACACCATGAAGACCTGTTCCTCCTTATTACACCTGAGTGGCTGTTATGCTGATGGTGGAGGGGCTAAGGGGCTGTGCAGACAGGGTTTAATTTAGAGATGTGGAAAGTGGGATTGATCTTTAGGATCTTTAGGGTCTTGGGGAGCTTCAGGGTGTAAGCCATTGGGTTTACTTTCCTCAGGATTTCAAAGGGTCCAATGAACTTGGGGGACAGCTTTCTGGATTCCACTGGTGACAGCCAGACCTGTGGCCCAGGTTGTAAAGCAGGTCCCTGTCTTCTCTTTTGATTCACCTTGGTCCCTTCTTTGCAGGTAGAGGCCAGCAGAATCTCTCTTGCTCTAATCCATTTTTGCTGTCAGCATTGGATGAGATCTTCCGCCACAGCAATCACAACATCAGCCTTTTGTTTCAGAAAGAGAGGTGGAGGACAACCAAATTGGCACTCAGATGGTGACATTCATGTGCCGGATGCTGTAAGGTATTGTGGGTGATCTCTGCCCACGTCAAATGATCACATCTCTCATCAGGTCTTTCCAAGGCCAGGCACCTTAGGGTACATTCTAAGTCTTGTTTGGTCCACTCTGACTGGCCATTAGACTGCAGGTGAAACCCAGAAGAAAGGCCTGCTGTTGCTCCTATCAGTTCACGGAACGTTCTCCAGAAATGTGATATGGATTGTGGATCCCGATCTGAGGCAATGTCCATCGGGTATCCATGGATCTTGAAGACCTAGTCCAGGACAATCACAGCCATCTCTGCCATGTGTTCTCCAAGGCAATGAACTTGCAGGCTTTCAAAAACCAATCAATAACTACCATGATGACCAACTTCCCCTCGGATGGCGGGAGATCCATGACAAATCCATGGATGTGTGTGCCCTAAATCTTTCTGCATATAGGGAGTGGAGGAGCGCTTGAGTTCAGGTATGGGTTTCCTTGTTCTGGGCGCACACCTCACAAGCCTGCACATACTGTTGAACCTTAATCATCGTGCCTGGCCACCAATACCTCCTCTCGACAAACTCGAGGGTCCTGGCAATCCCTGGGTGTGCAGTGATTCTCGATGAATGTCCTCAATGGGGTTCCTGGGACTGGATCGAACTTGGAAAGAACAGCCAACCCAAAGGACTGTTCTTAGGAATCCTTCCCTGCGCTTGGGAAGAGTGTCAATTCCCCAGCAAGTTGGTACCACCATCTGGCTTGGAGCAAAATTGGGGTGGCTGTTCTTCTCAATCTGGTTCATCAAACTGATGGGACAGGGCATCTAGCTTGCGGTTCTTCAAACCTGGTCGATAGGGCAGGATGAATTCAAAGAACAAAACCCACCTCCCTGTCTGGAATTCAGCCTCTTGGCCTCCTGAGTGTAAGCCAGATTCTTGTGGTCAGCCCAAACAATAAAAGGGTTCTTGGCCTCCTCTAGCCAGCAACGCCATTCCTCCAAGGCTAACTTAACCACAAGAAGCTCCTGATTCCCAATGTCACAGTTCTTCTTTGCCAGGGATAGCTGCCTGGAGAAGAATGAAGATGGATTCAGTTTACCATCCAAAGGTGGTCATTGAGACAAGATGGCACCCACTCTGATGTCTGAGGTGTCCACCTCCACAATGGAGGGAAGATCCAGGAAGGTCCAGAAGGTTCAGGTCCAGGAATGTGCCGGAAGTTAGGAGAAACCAAGATGGGAGCTGTTGTGAACCACTGTTTAAGTTCTGCAAAAGCAGCCTCTGCTTCAATAGTCCAGACAAAAGGGCCCGTGGATTTCTCAGTTAGCACTGTCGGTGGAGATGCCACCAAGCTGAAGTTCCTGATGAATTTCCAGTAGAAGTTTGCAAACCCCAGCAACTGCTGAACTTGTTTGACACTGGATAGTGGAGATGATGAAACAGTCATCATGTGAAACTCAGGCTTTTCCAACTTGACATAAGGTCCATGGTCTGGCAACCTCTTTAAAATGTCCCAGACATGAGTGACATGCTCCTACATGAACTTTGAGAAGATTCAGGTATCATACAAGCAGAGAAAAGTATACTTATGGGGAGTATCATGGAGCACATCATTTATAAAGGCCTGGAAAATGGTTAGAGCATTTGCAAGGCTAAAGAGCATAACCAGATACTCGTAGTGCCCTGTTGGTGTATTGAATAAAATCTTCCAATCATCGCCTTCCCTGATACGGACCAGACAGCACGCACTCTGTAGGTCTAGTTTTGTGAATATCCTCGCTCCTCAGAGTATCTCGAAGGCTGTATTCATGAGTGAAAAGGGGTAGCAACTTTTGACCATTATGCGGTTTAGTTCCCTATAATCACAGCCACAGGCTCCCACCTTTGTTTTGTATGAAGAAGAAACCTTCACTAGTGGGTGAGGTGGGGGGCCAAATGAAGCCCATGGCAAGAGCTTCGAGCTTCCTTTATATACTCCTCCTTTGCACTTCTCCCTGGGCCTGAGAGCACATACAATCGACCCCATGGGGGCATGTACTGGGCAGAGGGTCTATAGCACCATCATAGGGTCAGTGCGGTGAAAGAGTCAGGGCCTTTCCCTTGCTGCAGACCTCCTCCAAGTCGTTGCAGACAGTAGGGATTTTGACTGGTCTGGGTGTTGCAATTTCCTCTGGACCTTCCTTTGAGGATGACTCCTGAAGCTTCTTAGGTGACAGGAATGATTCAACAGACCTCAGAGTCCTCTCCTTAAGCTCACAAAGTTCCTTTGTAGAAACCGTGGCCAAATCAGAATCCAAATCCCCATCTGTATCCTCCGGCAATGGCAGGGAGGCATTACAGAGTGTTCTTGCCTCCCCAGGAATAGGCTGCAAGGATCAACATAAAGGAGTCTTGCCCTTCCTTGAGAGTCTGGCAGCTGGATTCCTTAAGCTTAAGCAAGTTTCCCAGGCTACTCGGGCATCTCACTGGCCCACTCCTGAACTATAGATCCCCTCTCTTAGTTCCTGTGAGATCCCGACTAGACTGTGTCAGGACTCGCACAATCCTGATGGCTGGAACTGGCTTGTCTGCTCTTGAGGACTGGACTAGTTCTCCAGAAAGTCTTAGGTTCCCTCGTACTGACCTCAGTGATTGGGAAGATGTTAGAGCCAATTGTTAAGGATGAGGTGATGGTGTACTTAGCGACACAGGACAAGATAGGACAAAGTCGGCATGGCTTCCTTAAGGGAAAACCTTGCCTGACAAACCTGATGGAATTCTTTGAGGAGATTTCAAGTAGGGTAGATAAAGGGGATGCAGAGTATGTTGTATATTTGGACTTTCAGAAGGCCTTTGACAAGGTGCCACACATGAGACTGCTTACCAAGTTAAGAGCCCATGGTATTACAGGAAAGTTACTGACATAGTTAGATAATTGATTAATTGGTAGGAAGCAGCGAGTGGGAATAAAAGGATCCTTGTCTGTTTGGCTGCCAGTAACTAGTGGTGTTCTACAGGATTCAGTGTTGGGACCGCTTCTTTTTACGTTGTATATAACATAATGGAATAGATGGCTTTTTGCCAAGTTTGCAGATGATACAAAGATTGGTGGGGGGGTAGGTAGTGTTATGGAAACAAGTAGGCTAGTGAAGGACTTAGACAGATTAGGAAAATGAGCAAGTGGCAAATAAAATACAATGTTGGAAAATGCATGGTCATGCACTTTGGTAGTAGAAATAAATGTACAGACTATTTTCTAAACGACGAGAAAATCCAAAAATCTGAGATGCAAAGGGTCTTGGGAGTCCTTGTGCAGAACACCCTAAAGGTTAACTTGCAGGTAGAGTTGGTGGTGAGGAAGGCAAATGCAATGTTAGCATTCATTTCAAGAGGCCTAGAATACAGGAGCAAGGATGTGATGCTGAGGCTTTATAAGGCACTAGTGAGGCATCACCTTGAGTACTGTGAACAGTTTTGGGCTCCTGATCTAAGAAAAGATGTGCTGGCTTTGGAGAGGGTTCGAGGAAGTTCACAAGGATAAAAGGATTATCATACAAGGAACATTTGATGGTTCTGGGTCTGTACTTGCTGGAATTTAGAAGAATGAAGGGGGATCTTATTGAAACCTTTTGAATGTTGAAAGGGCTAGACAGAGTGGATGTGGAAAGGATGTTTCCCATGGTGGAAAAGTCTAGGACAAGAGGGCACAGCCTCAGAATAGAGGGACGTCCATTTAAAACAGAGATGTGGAGAAATTTCTTTAGCCAAAGGGTAGTGAATTAGTGGAATTAGTTACCACATCAAGCTGTGGAGGCCAGGTTGTTGGGTGTATTTAAGGCAGACATTGATAGGTTCTTGATCGGACACAGCATCAAATGTTACAGGGAGAAGGTTGAGGAATGGAGTTGAGGAGGGGAAAAAGGATCAGCTATGATTTGAATGGTGGAGCAGGCCCGATGTGTAAATGGCCTAATTCTGCTCTTATATCTTATAGTCTTAATAATCGACTTCAATGTCTTCCCAACCAATGAGGTCAAAATAAGTGGCCTATAGTTTCACTTCTTCTGCCTCTCTCCCCTTCTTGAAGAGCGGAGTGACAAATACTCAATCCTTGGCACCCAAAACATGATTACCAATTAGCGGGGCCATCCATAGAAACATAGAAACACAGAAAATAGGTGCAGGAGTAGGCCATTCAGCCCTTCGAGCCTCCACCGCCACTTATTATGATCATGGCTGATCATCCAACTCAGAACCCCGCCCCAGCCTTCCCTCCATACCCCCTGATCCCCGTAGCCACAAGGGCCATATCTAACTCCCTCTTAAATATAGCCAATGAACTGGCCTCAACTGTTTCCTGTGGCAGAGAATTCCACAGATTCACCACTCTCTGTGTGAAGAAGTTTTTCCTAATCTCCGTCCTAAAAGGCTTCCCCTTTATCCTCAAACTGTGACCCCTCATTCTGGACTTCCCCAACATCGGGAACAATCTTCCTGCATCTAGCCTGTCCAATCCCTTTAGGATTTTATACGTTTCAATCAGATCCCCCCTCAATCTTCTAAATTCCAATGAGTACAAGCCTAGTTCATCCAGTCTTTCCTCATATGAAAGTCTTGCCATCCCAGGAATCAATCTGGTGAACCTTCTTTGTACTCCCTCTATGGCAAAGATGTCTTTCCTCAGATTAGGGGACCAAAACTGCACACAATACTCCAGGTGTGGTCTCACCAAGGCCTTGTACAACTGCAGTAGTACTTCCCTGCTCCTGTTCTCGAATCCTCTCACTATAAATGCCAGCATACCATTCGCCTTTTTCACCGCCTGCTGTACCTGCATGCCCACTTTCAATGACTGGTGTATAATGACACCCAGGTCTCGTTGCACCTCCCCTTTTCCCAATTGACCACCATTCAGATAATAATCCATTTTCCTATTTTTGCCACCAAAGTGGATAACTTCACAATTATCCACATTAAATTGCATCTGCCATGAATTTGCCCACTCACCAAACCTATCCAAGTCACCCTGCATCCTCTTAGCATCCTCCTCACAGCTAACACTGCCACCCAGCTTCGTGTCATCCACAAACTTGGAGATGCTGCATTTAATTCCCTCATCCAAGTCATTAATATATATTGTAAACAACTGGGGTCCCAGCACTGAGCCTTGCGGTACCCCACTAGTCACTGCCTGTCATTCTGAAAAGTGAATGACATATATTCCCACTCTTTGCTTCCTGTCTGCTAACCAATTCTCTACCCACATCAATACCTTACCCCCAATACCGTGTGCTTTAAGTTTGCACACTAATCTCCTGTGTGGGACCTTGTCAAAAGCCTTTTGAAAATCCAAATATACCACATCCACTGGTTCTCCCCTATCCACTCTACTAGTTACATCCTCAAAAAGTTCTATGAGATTCGTCAGACATGATTTTCCTTTCACAAATCCATGCTGACTTTGTCCGATCATTTCACCGCTTTCCAAATGTGCTGTTATCACATCTTTGATAACTGACTCCAGCAGTTTCCCCACCACCGATGTTAGGCTAACCGGTCTATAATTCCCCGGTTTCTCTCTCCCTCCTTTTTTAAAGAGTGGGGTTACATTAGCCACCCTCCAATCCTCAGGAACTAGTCCAGAATCTAATGAGTTTTGAAAAATTATCACTAATGCATCCATTATTTCTTGGGCTACTTCCTTAAGCACTCTAGGATGCAGACCATCTGGCCCTGGGGATTTATCTGCCTTTAATCCCTTCAATTTACCTAACACCACTTCCCTACTAACATGTATTTCGCTCAGTTCCTCCATCTCACTGGACCCTCTGTCTCCTACTATTTCTGGAAGATTATTTATGTCCTCCTTAGTGAAGACAGAACCAAAGTAATTATTCAATTGGTCTGCCATGTCCTTGCTCCCCATAATTAATTCACCTGTTTCTGTCTGTAGGGGACCTACATTTGCCTTTACCAGTCTTTTCCTTTTTACATACCTATAAAAGCTTTTACAGTCAGTTTTTATGTTCCCTGCCAGTTTTCTCTCATAATCTTTTTCCCCTTCCTAATTAAGCCCTTTGTCCTCCTCTGCTGAACTCTGAATTTCTCCCAGTCCTCAGGTGAGCCACTTTTTCTGGTTAATTTGTATGCTTCTTCTTTGGAATTGATACTATCCCTAATTTCTCTTGTCAGCCACGGGTGCACTACCTTCCTTGATTTATTCTTTCCCAAACTAGGATGAACAATTGTTGTAGTTCATCCATGCAATCTTTAAATGCTTGCCATTGCATATCCACCGTCAATGCTTTAAGTGTCATTTGCCAGTCTGTCTCAGCTAATTCACATTTCATACCTTCAAAGTTACCCTTCTTTAAGTTCAGAACCTTTGTTTCTGAATTAACTATGTCACTCTCCATCTTAATGAAGAATTCCACCATATTATGATCACTCTTACCCAAGGGGCCTCTCACGACAAGATTGCTAATTAACCCTTCCTCATTGCTCAAAACCCAGTCCAGAATAGCCTGCTCTCTAGTTGGTTCCTCGACATGTTGGTTCAAAAAACCATCCCGCATACATTCCAAGAAATCCTCTTCCTCAGCACCTTTACCAATTTGGTTCACCCAATCTACATGTAGATTGAAGTCACCCATTATAACTGCTGTTCCTTTATTGCACACATTTCTAATTTCCTGTTTAATACCATCTCCAACCTCACTACTACTGTTAGGTGGCCTGTACACAACTCCCACCAGCGTTTTCTGCCCCTTAGTGTTATGCAGCTCTACCCATATCGATTCCACATCTTCCCGGCTTATGTCCTTTCTTTCTATTGCGTTAATCTCCTCTCTAACCAGCAACACCACCCCACCTCCTTTTCTTTCATGTCTATCCCTCCTGAATATTGAATATCCCTGAACGTTGAGCTCTCATCCTTGGTCACCCTGGAGCCTTGTCTCTGTGATCCAAACTATATCCTGAACGCTTAAAGGGGCCACACCAGCTATCCGTTTTCCGGGGTGCTACAGCGTCTAAATCACGGAAGCTGAAGGTGGGTGCATCTTGTAACAGTGGAAATTTGGGTGATTGTGATAAAATCGATTATTTCTGCCCAGGTACAAGAAGCAACATGAATGGAGAAAGAGTTGCAGAGTTGTGCCAGAGAAGATTTGGAATGGGTACTGTTCCACATAGCCAGTTAAAGGACAGTCATTGCTGGGGCCCATATAGGTGATTGGTTTGTAACGGTGTGAATTAAAATGTTCCAGAGGAATGCTCTTGATGAAATGTGAATATGAAAGAGAATGGAAAATATTTGCTGTGATGCTATCACATTCAAGGCATCAGAAATTTCATTTGAGGCTTCCTACTTTCCCATTTTCTCCATCGCTAAATTTTCTCTTTTCTGATGAGAATCTGGAATTATAACAGTTTCTATCTCCACAGAAACTGCCTGAATTCTTAACAATTTTCCCAAAATCATAAGGCACTCAAGCTACATAGAAACATAGAAGCATAGAAAATAGGTGCAGGAGTAGGCCATTCGGCCCTTCGAGCCTGCACCGCCATTTATTATGGTAAGTTGCAATAAATCATGATTTTCAAAATACAATGCATTTCTACTTTCTCTAGAAAATGTGGGCAATTAACACAAAATTCACCAATTTCAAATTTTTAAAACTTAATAGACTTGTGACAAGATTTGTTTCAAGAAGGTATCTTGTTGAACATTATAATAGGATTGACAACATCCAGTCTAACTTTAGTGATAGTAATATGCTTTTTCTATCTCCTGTTGCAATTTGTTCCCCACATCCTGGCTATATACAGGAAATAGGCCTGTAAATTCAGTAAATAGGCCTGTATGTAACTTTCATCAGGTCTTTTCACCCTTGCAATTTCTTAACTCTATCCACAAGGATTCTACATCTTCCAATCCTGTCACCTCTTTCTCATGATTTGATTTCAATTTTTACCAACGGACAGGAAAGGTTTAGAGTGGTTTGGGCCAAATGTGGGCATATGGGGCTGGTTTAGATGGGAATCTTTGTGACCATGTTCTAGTTAGGCTAAAGAGCCTCTTTCCATGCTCTATGACTCGAATGTCTCTCTCCCCCCTTACTGCAAACAGAAAGACACACCACCCCTTCTGCCCACATTTCTCCTTTCGATATAATGTGTATCCTTGGATGTTAAGCACCCAACTGTGAACTTACGAAGTCCACAACATCATACTTACCAATTTCTACAAGATCATCTACCTCATTTTGTATACAGAGTGCATTCAAATATGACAGCATTAGTCATTCAGCTAACACCCTTCTTTACAATTTTCTCTGAAATTAAATTCTTATCTCTTGCTGAACATTTTGCCTTATTATTTATTCTAGAGACTTTAGTGCCTTTCTTGCATTTTCCTTCCCCTTTATTTGATCCATACTTTTCCAAGCTGTTGAACTATTTAGTTTTGAGCACAGAGATAGTTATGTGATTTACCACTCCCCTGGTCCCAGCATGGTTCAGGTGGAACTTGTTGAATCAGAACAGTTCCTTCCTCTCCCAGTACTGGTGCCAATATCCCACGAGCTTAAACCCATTTCTCCCACACCAATCTTTGAGCCACCCATTTAACTCTCTAACCTTACTAACCCTGTGCCAATACACACGTGGCTCAGGTAATAATCTATTACCTTCTGCATTTTAATCTAGACCCTGGCTGCTTAAATTCCCTCAGCAGAACCTCCTTCTTTGTTCTTCCCATGTTGTTGGTACCTACATGGACCATAGCAACTGGATCTTTGCCCTCCACTCCAAATTCCTCTGTCTGTCAGATGGGATGTCCTGAACCTAGGCACCAGACAGGCAACACAGACATTGGGACTCTCGATTCTTGCGACATAGAATTGTGTCTATCCCCCTGACTACACTGTACTCAATTACAACTACAGCTCTCTTCTTGGCACTCCAGACCCACCTTGAGTGGCTCCCTGAACCATGGTTCAGATGCTCATATTTCGTACAGCCCCCACTCCCATCCTCACAGAGAGCAATGACCTCAGACCTCCTGGGCAAACTCAAAGGCTGAGGCTTCTCCAGCACTACGTCCTGAATCTCCCTCCTTCACCAACTCACAATCTCACAGACTGAAATTTAACTACTTAATTTAAATAATCGGTGTGACTGCTTCCTGTAGCAGTGTTGAGGTAACTCTGATGCATCACAGTGCTTGAAGCTCAGATTCCAGGTAATCAGTATTGAGCCTGAGTTCCACCAGCAACCAACACTTGCTACAGATATGGTCATCAAGAACCACAGTGGGGTCTACCAAGTTCCACATTGTGCAGCTAGATCACTTCCCTATTTAGTTTAATAAGTTGTATTTTGCCATCTTTTTACTTAAATACTATAAAAGTACATCCCTGTTCCTACCTGCTACTGAGAATGGTAATGGTAATTTAATTGCATGTCCTGTATCAGATGTGCATTTTTATAGCACCTAGTAGCATTGAAAGATAAATATGACTAATTTTAAGATATGGAAAGTTGGAAATAAAATTATTAGATTTAGTTCTCCATAGTAGGTGACCTATGAGGTACCACAGAAATTCATAACAAGGTCATGCATATATAACCCAATTATAAAAAAAGGTCTTTGACAATATAAGTAAATCTCCAGCAGAATGGCTTGGGTATATAATGAAATGTCCGCTTCATTCGGTACCTCCAGTACTTCATAGCGGCCACTGAGTGTATGCTTGTGACCTTCTGCTGCTGTATCCCATCCACTTCAAGGTTCAACATGATGTGCATTCAGAGATTTTCTTCTGCACACCACTGTTTTAACGCCTGACCATTTGAGTTACAGTTGCCTTCCTGTCAGTTTGAACCAGTCCAGCTATTCTCCTCTTGTCCTCATTAACAAGATGTTTTGACTCACAGGAATGCTGCTCACTGGATTTTTTTTTGTTTATTTCACCATTCCCTGTAAACTCCAGAGACTGTTATGCGTGAAAATTTCAGGCAATTGGTAGTTTCTGAGATAACCCGTTTCGCACTAACAATCATTGCACAGTCAAAGTCACTTAGATCATATGTCTTCTCCATTCTGACGTTTGGTTTGAATAATAACTGTAACGCTTGACCATGTGTACATGCTTTTATGCAATGTGTTGCTGATTAGATATTAATGAGCAGATGTACAGGTGTATCTAATAAAGTGACAAGGAATGTATATTCTCATAATAATGTTAGCTTTTTTGTGCTGTAAGTACCTTGCCATCCATCATAGGTTTGCATACAGTTTCTTATTCTATTTGTCTTCCATATTCTCTCTCCACATTGTTTTGTCTGTGTGCCCTGTATTTGTATTTCCATTGTAGCCTCAATTATTGGTTGGCATTGGTCACACCACAATTAGGGTATTGTGAGCAATTTTGGGCCCCTATGAGACCATAAGACCTAGGAGGAGAATTAGACCATTTGTCCCTTTGAGTCTGCTCCGCTATTTTCCCTCTCAACCCCAATTTCCTGCCTTCTCCTCATATCTCTCCTTGCCCTGACTAATCAAGAATCTATCAACCTCTCCCTTAAATATACACAATGGCTTGGCCTCCACAGCCATCTGTGGCAATGAATACCACAGATTCACCACTTCCTTGCTAAAAAAAAATCCTCCTCATCTCCATTCCAAATGGAGGTCCCTCTATTCTGAGCCTGTATTCTCTGGTCTTAGACTCTCCTACCATAGAAAACATTCTCTTCATATCCACGCTACTGAGGCCTTTCAACATTCAATAGGTTTCAATGATTTCCCAACCCCCTATTCTTCTGAATTCCAGTGAGTACAGGCACAAAGCCATCAAACTCTCCTCATTTGACAAGCCGTTTAAACCTGGAATCATTGTCGTGAACCTCCATTTAACTCTGCAGTTTCAGCAGGTAAGGCCCTAAACTTCTCACAGTACTCCAAGTGAGGCCTCACCAGTGCTTTATAAAGCCTCAACACTACATCCTTGCGTTTACCTAAGACAGGATGTGCTGGCATTGGAGAGGGTGCAGAAGAGGTTCATCAGAATGAGCCTGGGAGTGAAAGGGTTCAAACATCAGGAATGTTTGATGGTTCTAGATCTGTGTTTGTAGAGTTTAGAAGAATGAGAGGGGATCTCATTGAAAACTGATGAATATTGAAAGGCCTAGATAGAGTGGACCTGACGGGAATGTTTCCTATATTAGGGGTGTTAGGATCAGAATGCACAGCCTCAGAATAGAAGTACGTCCCTTTAGAACAGAGCTGAGGAAAAAATTTAACCAGAAGGTGGTGAATCTGTAGAATTTATAGCCACAGACAGCTGTGGAGGCCTAGTCATTGGGTATATTTAAAACAGAGGTTATTAGGTTTTTAATTAGTAGGAGCGTCAGTGGTTATGGGCAGGAGAATGGGGTTGAGAGGAATAATGAATCAGCCTTGATTGAATGGCAGAGTAGACTTGATGGGCTGAATGGCCTAATTCTGCTCCTATGTTTTATGGTCTAAAACAGCAATCACCCCCCACCCCTGGCCTTCTCTTTTTTCAAATAATCTTGAGGACATTATCTTTTTAAAATAAATCTGTGTGATCCTAATGTGGTCTTTTCTTTTAAATGTATTTATAAACATTCCTTTGTTTCACTCACTGATTGCAATGCAGGAGGCAATGCAGCCTATTAGGTTCAACAGTACACACTCATTCTCCATTTATTTCCCTGTAGCATGTTTGTCTCAGTCTCCCTAAGATGTCTATAGACATGCCACCCACCTAATTAATTCTTAATCACTTTATTATTTTGCCACTTACTTATACTAAGGAGTGATTTACAATAGCCAGCTAAGCTAACAATCTATTTGTGCATCTGTGGAAGGGAACTAGGGCACCTGATTCAAACCAAAGAGAATGTGCAGACTGCACAATAGGTAACACCCAAGACGAGTATTGAACTCAGATTCCTGGAGTTATGAGGGGGCACTGGGAACTGCTGCACCACTGTGGCTGGTCTAGTGCTGGGATGTTCTTCACCAGCAATGCTGGAAAAATTATTACCCTTTGGGCTTACGGAAGCTTATCATTTTCTTAGCTTTTATTTTTACTTGCTTTACTGGTATATGTATCCCAATGGTTGAGTTAAAAGTGGAGGATTATCAATGATTATAGAACAATGGAACCTAGGATTGAATATTTGGCTGAGTGGTGTCATAACAACAACCTATCACTCAGTGTCAGTAAGACCAAGGAACAGAGTGCAGACTTTAGGAGAGGAACCCACAGGTCCAGGAGCCAGTCCTCATCAGAGGATCAGAGGTGAAGTGGGTTAGCAACTTTCAATTCCTTGGAGTTAATATTTCTGGGATTTGTCCTGGATCCAGCACATAAGTGCAATTGCAAAGAATGCACAGCAGTACCTCTACTTCCTGGGAGTCTGCAGAGATTCGGCATGACATCTAAAACTTTGACAGACTTCTGTAGATGTGTAGTGGAGAGCGTATTGACTGGCTGCATCATGGCCTAGTACTGAAACACTAATGGCTTTGAATGGAAAATCCTACAAAATGTAATGCATTTGGCCCAGTACATCACAGGTAAAGCTCTCCCAACCAAAGGGCACATTTAGATGAAACACTGTCATAGGAAAGCAGCATCTATCATCAGAAATCCCCACCACCCAGGCCATTCTCTTTTCTTGCTGCTGCCATCAGGTAGAAGGTACTAGAGCCTCAGGACTTGCACCACCGGGTTTGGGGACAGTTACTACCACACAACCATCAGGCTCCTAAACAAAAGCGGGTAACTACACTCACTTCCCATCCGTTGAGATGTTCCCACAGTCAATGATCTCATTTTAAGGGCTCTTTATCTTGTTACTTCATGTTCTCATTATTTGTTGCTATTTATTTATATTTGTATTTGCACAGCTTGTTGTCTTCTGCACTCTGGTTGATCTTTCATTGATCCTGTTATAGTTGCTGTTCTATAGATTTGCTGAGTATGCCCACAGGAAAATGAATCTTAGGGTTGTATATGGTGACATATCGGTACTTTGATAATAAAACTTGCTTTGAACTTTGAAAGTACATGGCTCATTGCAGATGATATTACAGGTAGGCAGGGTCATGAAGAAGGCTTTTGTCAGTCAGAGCACTGAGTATAGTAGATAGAATGTTACACTGGAGTTGTACAAGATCTTGCTGAGGCTTCATTTGGAATACTGTACTCAGTTTAGGTTACCCTGCCATTAAGATGCCATTAAGCTGAAGGAATGCAGAGGAAATTTATGAGCATGTTTCCAGTACTTGAAAGACTGAGATTATGGAGAGATAGGTATTTTTGACGGAGAAAAATGATTCAAATATAGAATAAACTAAAAGAGGAAGTGGTTGAATCAGTGCATTAACAACATTTAAAACACACTTGGACAGGTAAGGTTTAGAGGGATTTGGGCTAAATGTGGGTTAGATGGCAATCTCTGTCAGCACGGACCAATTGGACAGAAGGACTTGTTTCCAGGGAATGTGATTCTAATATTCCGCAGAAAGATAAACGTAATGGGTTACGTTTTTTAAAAATTTAAAATTTTTAAAAAAGCTACAGATGTTAAAAATCAGGATGATTGCTGTTTCTTTTAACAATTTTCTGGAACCTAACATTTTATCTTTATTACTTGAATAGTATAGACTCATTTAAGAGAATAAGGGATAGAGGATATGCTGGCATATTTACCTGAGGAAAGACAGGAGCCACAAGTGTTGAAGTACTGAATGGAATAAGTGGCTCATTTCTATACAAATATTCTATGTAAACTGAAATCATAAAAAGCAGCCAAGGTTGAAGAGAAAGGAAGCTTAAGATTCTGTGCACCATTGTTCCCTTGGAGATGTTGGATTGCTTTGAGGGAGAACGATTTCAAAAGAAGCAAGTGGGAGCAGTTTGGGCATTCTGTGCTCCACAGCTCCCTTGGAGACATTAAATTTTACATAATTAGGCACTTGGAAAGGGCCAGCAAACAGTTCAAATTTCAAAGTATATATACTATACACAACCTTGAGATTCCTTTCCTCACAGGCAACCACAAAGCAAAGAAACCCAACAGATCTCATTGAAAAAAGACTGTCAAACATCCAATATGCAGAAAAAAAAAATCAAATTGTGCAAACAATAAAAGTAAGCAAGTAACATTCAGAACTGAAGTTCACTAAGGTGAGCCCACAGCCACAAAGTCAGTCGTCACAGCAGCTGATTCAGGAGCCCACTTATTGCAAACCACAGCCTCAATTCAGCACAGGGATGAGTAAACCTTGTGCAGCAACGAGCTGAACACCAATCCATCCTTCTCCTCTGGCCCCAACACCCTCACTTTAAATTCAGCCCGGCGCTTAAATCGGCCAAATCACGTGCCATACCCTGCTCTCTGACCCAGGCCTTGCCACTTTCATATGCTCTCACCCCACTGCCTCAATTTGGCCTGTACCAGACCTTTCCAATATGGCTGGCCACTTATATCTGCCAAACAATGGGCTGTCCCTCCCTCTCGGGTCTGGGCCCCTGCCTCGACTGTGTTCCACCTCGGTTCCCTGCTTCGAAACGCCTCAAAGTTTGCTCCAACAATGGCAAAACAATGGTTCATTCCCCACTCTCAGGCCTGGGCACCACCACCTCAACATGGCTCATACCTGCCAGGCTGTAACCATCCTACACCTTCAAGTCCTTAGTTCATACTGCAAAAATGCCAGGTTGTACAGATGGTTCAATAGCTCAACTCCGAAAGGGAAGTTACATGCAATTGATTGCAGTGATCATTTCCGGGAAGAAGTGTGATTAATAAAGTAGCTGTTAGTTTTGTTTGCTATCAGCAGGTCATCACTGTGCTTCACCAGTGCCATCTCAAACCAGAAACAAGTTAGGTTTAGGCAGAGCAGCCATTGGGTGAGTGGGCCAGTGTTAGGCAGATGAGTTCAGGCTTTAGATCAGAGACTTTGCCAAGGAGAGGAAGAGGCTGTATGTGGATTTTTTTTGTTTAGTTCTCTTGCTTTTTTAATGCGTGGTTAGAGCAATGCGAGTGGTTAGGCAGATTAGTGGAATGCACCTCTTGCGGAATGTGGGAAGGCAGGGAGACCTCCAGTGTCCCTGGTGACAATACCTGCAAGAAATGCACCCAGCTACAGCTTCTTTCAGACCGCGTTAAGGAATTGGAGCTGGAGCTGGATGAACTCCAGATTATTCAGGAGACTGAGGGATTGATCAACAGGATATACAGGAGGTAGTTACACACAAGGTGCAGGACACAGGTACCTGTTTCCACTCAAAAACAGGTACATTGCTTTGGATACTGTTGGGGACATGACATGGCAGAGGAAAGCCACAACAGTCAGGTCTCTTATCATTGATTCTTACTCTGTAGCACACAAGGCAAGGGGGGAGAAGAGGCGAGCTGTTGTGATAGGGGATTCATTGATTAGAGAATGGATAGGAGGTTTTGTGGACAAGAACATAATTCTCAAATGGTTTGTAGCCTCGCAGGTGCCAAAGTCAGGGGCATCTTAGATCACATCCACAGCTTTCTTAAGTGGGAGGGTGAGGCTGTGGACAGCGTCGGTACCAATGACATGGGTAGGAAGGGTGATGAGGTCCCACATCATGATTCAGGGAGTTAGGTGCTAAGTTAAAGAACCCAACCTCCGGGGTTGTCGGCTCAGGACTGCTACCCGTGCCAGGTGCTAGTGAGGGCAGAAATAGGAAGATCATACAGTTTAATGCATGGTTAAGGACATGGTAAAGGAGGGCTTCAGAATTTGTCTTTCTTTCTTTCTTTTCAAACCTTTTTATGGGAAAAGTAACATGAGTACATCAAAGTAACACCACTTACAATGCCTCAAAAAAAACATTATCTTAAAGATTGAAAAAAAATTTTGTGATAACAAAAAAAAAAGCTACTAAACAGAAAAGTGAGAAAAAAAAAGAACCCATTAGGTGTACAACCCCGGAGTCATGTGTCATACAAAAAGCTTCTAAAAATAAACCTCAAACCGCCATCAAGAAAAGAAAATTTAATAAAAAAATTTACAATTAGATCGTGGAAAAATTATATCAATTAGCTCAAATGATAATAATGAGCAAATGAGCCCCACCTTTTCTCAAAATCAAAAAAATATTCAAAGGTTCGACTTCTAATTTTCTCCAAACTAAGACATAGCATCACTTGAGAGAACCGTTGTGACAAAGTGGGAGCTGATGTATCCTTCCACTTCAACAAAATGGCCCTCCTGGCTATCAATGTAACAAATGCAATAACATTTTGGTCAGACACAGCAATACCATGAATATTTTGAGGAACTATCCCAAAGAGCACAGTTAATTTATTAGGTTCTAAACTATTTTTAAGTGCTTTAGAAATTGTTGGGAACACCGACTTCCAGAACTGTTCCAATATAGAACAAGAATAAAACATATGTGTCAGTGTAGCTATCTCAGTTTTACATCTATCGCAATGACTATCAACATTAGGAAAGATTTTAGAAAGTCTCTCCTTTGTCAAATGATAACGATGTACAATTTCAAATTGAATCAATGAATGGCTAGCACAAATTGAAGAAGAGTTAACCAACTTCAATATTCGCATCCAATCCTCCATCATAACAGTCAAATTAAGTTCCTTTTCCCAATCCTGTTTAATCTTAGATAAAGGACGCTTATCCCATTGCAATAATAAATTATAAGTTCTTCCAATAGAACCCTTAATCAGAGGATTCATACTCAGAATTTTGGATCATCTACCAAGAAAGGTGGGACCTTTACAGACCTGAACTGGAAGGTGACTAATGTCGTTGCGGAAAATTTGCCAGTGCTACCTAGAGGCATTTAAACTAGAATTGCAGTGGGATGGGAAGCAGAGCGTCAGAGCAGATACAGGAGTGGTTGTGGGGAAATATATCGTAAGTCTACATACAAAGTCAGGAGCGCAAGGATTGAGCATGGTGGGACTACTGTGCTGAGTTGTGTATATTTCAAAGCAAGAAGTATCATAGGAAAGGCGAATGAGCTTAGGTCATGGATCAACATGTGGAACTACAACAGTGAAACCATTAGTTAGACTTGGCTGCAGGAGGGGCTGGACTGGTGACTCAATGTTCCAGAATTCCATTGCTTTAGATGTGATAAAACGGGAAGGATTAAAAGAGGAGGGGTGGCATTACCAGGGAAAACATCACAGCAATGCTCAGGTAGGACAGACAGGGAGCATGTATGCTGAGGCTATATGGGTGGACTGGCAAATAAGACAGGGAAGACACATTAATGGGATTAGAGGAGCAAATTTATAGAGAGATCGCAGGCTTATGCAAGAAACATAAGGTTGTGATAGTAGGTGATTTTAATTTTCCACATATTGACTGGGACTCACATTTTGTAAAAAAGCTGGATGGGATGGAGTTTGTCAAATGTGTTTAGGTAGCAGTACATAGATATCCAAACTGGAGAAAGTATGATACTAGACCTCATATTAAGGAATGAGACAGGGGAGGTATCAGAGGTTTGTGTAGGGGAATACTTTGCATTTAGTGATCATAATGCCATTAGTTTCAAAATAATTATGGCGAAGGATAGATCTGGTCCCTGGGTTGAGATTCTAAATTGGAGAAAGGTCAACTTTGATGGTATCAGAAAGGATCTGGCAAGTGTGGATTGGGACAGGTGGTTTCCTGTCTAAGGTGTACTTGGTAAGTGGGAGTCCTTCAAAATTGAAATTTTGAAAGCACAGAGTTTGTATGTTTATGTCAGAATAAAAAGCAAGGATAACAGGTTTCGGGAACTTTGGTTTTCAAGAGGTATTGAGGCCCTGGTTAAGAAAAGGGAGGCACAGAGCAGGTATAGGCAAGAAAGAGTAAACGAGGCACTTAAGGAGTACAAGAAATGCAAGTAAACACTTAAGAGAAAAATCAGGAAGGATAAAAGAAGGCAAGAGGTTGCTCAGCAGGCGATGTGAAGGAGAATCCTAAGAGCTTCTGCAGATATTTACACAGTGAACCGTAGGGCACTGAGGTGTGTGGTAGAACAAAGGGATCTGGGAATACAGGTCCATAGTGATTGAAAGTGGCGGCACAGGAACATAGGGTTGTAAAGAAAACTTTTGGCACATTGGTCTTCATAAATCAAAGTATTGAGTACAAGAAATGGGATGTTGAAGTTGTATAAGATGTTGTTGAGGCCTATTTGGAGTATTGTGTGCAATTTTGGTCACCTTACAGGTAGGATGTCAATAAGATTGAAAGAATGCAGAGAAAATTTACAAGAATGTTATTACGACTGGAGGACTTGAGTTATAGGGAAATGTTGAATAGGTTAGGACTTTATTCACTAGAGCATAGATGAATGAAAGGAAATTTGACAGAGGTATACAAAATTCTGAAGGGTATAGATAGGGTAGAATCAAGCAGGCTTTTTCCACTGAGTTTGAGTGAGACTAGGACTAAATGTCTTGGGTTAAGGGTGAAAGGCGAAATTTTTAAGGGGAATATGGGGGGGGAAATTCATCATTCACCAGATGGTGAGAGTGTGGAACAAGTTGCCAGTGGAAGAGGTAGATGCGAGTACAATTACAAAATTGAAGAGAAATTTGGATAAGTACATGGATGGGACGTATATGGAGGGCTATTTTCCAGGTGTGGGTCGATGGGACTGGGCATTATAATAGTTCAGCATAGTCTAGATGGCCTGAAAGGCCTGTTTCTGTGCTGTGGTGTTCTATGACTCTGTGTGGCAGGCAAAAAGGAATGGGGTGAGGGGTGATTGATAAGTTCGTGGCCTAAGGTAGAAAGAGTCAATTTTAGAAAACCTAGCACATTTATTTTTCCTACATTTACACACTCAGTCCAGCGGTCATGGAGCATACGGATCCCTTCTTTGTAGAAGTCGGTGCCTTGGACCTCCAGAGTGGTCCACAGCATGGCGTGATTGATAAGTTCGTGGCCTAAAGGTAGAAGGAGATGAGTCATTAACTTCAAGCTTTCTGCATTTTCATTCAAAGAGTTGAACTACACGTGCATGTAACGAGAGCTGTATAACTCATCTCATTCTACCTTAGGCCACGAACTTATCAATCACCCCTGCTGTGGACCACCTGGAGGTCCAAGACGCTCTCGTTACGTGCATGTACAGTTCAACTCTTTGAATGATAATGCGGAAAGTTTGAAGTTAATAACTCATGTCCTTCTTCCTTAGGCCACAAACTTATCAATCACCCCTGCTGTGGACCACTTCTACAAAGAAGGGATCCGTATGCTCCATGACCGCTGGACTAAGTGTGTAAATGTAGGAGGGAACTATGTTGAGCAATAAATGTGCTAGGTTTTCTAAAACTGACTCCTTCTGCCTTAGGCCAAGAACTTATCAATCACCCCTCATGGAAACTAAGGTGTAGGCATAAATCGAGAGATGTTGCAATAGCTCTGTACTTCAAGCTAAAGTGGAGGTGGTTCTGCAGAATTTGCTTGCTTAATATTCTAAGAAATTTCCCTTTAGCCTTGTCACACTGCTTGAAATATTTATGTATAGGTGTCATTAATTACGTTTGTCTTGGTAAACCTCAAAACTGATCCTAGCCTGATAGTTCAGCCCGTCTGAGTTAACTGTGATGTCTTGTAACTCCAGAAACTAATCTAACGAAAAACGCGGGAGCCCAGAAGATAACTGGTCTACTTTGTTTTACTTTTCTTTTGTTTATTGAAGTGCTCACAGATGACGTGGTGGCATAGTGACCTATGCCATTCATGTAATTCTTACATATATCCAGAATTGAATTATGTAAACAAAGGATGCTTAATCAAACAATATATTTACAATGCAACACACACAAAATGCTGGAGAAACTCAGTAGGTCAGGCAACAGACTGAATAGACAGTCAACTTTTCAGACTGAGACCTTTCTTCAGGACTGGAGGGAAGGCAGAAGACACCAGAACGAAACAAAAGGTGGGAAGGTGGGGAAGGAGGCTCACTGTATGGTGATAGGTGAAGCCCTGAGGGTAGGAAAGGTCAGGGGCTGGAGAAGAAGGAATCTGATAGGAGAGAAGAGTGAACCATAGAGAAAAGAGAAGGAGAAGGGGACTTAGGTGGAAGTAACAGGCAAGTGAGAAGAGGTAAATGTCAGGGTGGGGAATAGAGGAATGGGAGACATTTGTTCGCTGGAAGGAGAAATTAATATTTATTACATCAGGTTGAAGGCTTCACAGATCATGTTGCTCCTCCACCCTGAGGGTAGCCTCATCTTGGTACAAGAGGAGGCCATGGACCAACATGAAGGAATGGAAATGGGAATCGGAATTGAAATGTTTGGCTACTGGGTAGTCCCACTTATGGCTGATGGAGCAGAGGTGTTCAACGAAGGACTGGCCCAATTTATGATGGGTCTCACCAATGTAGAGGAGACTGCATCAAGAGCACTGGATACAATAGACAACCGAAGAAGATGTGCAGATGAAGTGGTGCTTTACCTGGAAAGACTGCCTAGGGCACTGAGTGGAGTGAGGGAGGAGGTGTATGGGCAGGTGTAGCACGTAGACTGCTTGCAGGGATAAGTGCTGCGAGCGAGATTAGTGGGAATGGACGAATGGACCGGCGAATCACAGTGAGCAAACCCTGTGAAAAACGAAGGTGGGGGGTGGGGGGGGGGGGCGAAGTAAGGTTTAGTGGTAGGAGATGATGGAATTTGCTGAGGATAATGTGTTGAATGCAGGGGCTGATGTGGTGGCAGATAAGGACGAGAGGAACTCTCACTGTTAAGGTGGCGGGAAAATGGGGTGTGAGGATGTTTGGGTAATAGAGAAGTGGGAGAGGGCAACATTGACAGTGGAGGGAGGGAAACCTCATTCTTTAAAGACAGAAGACATCACAGATATCGTGGAATGGAAAGCTGTGTCCTGGGAACAGATGAGGTGGTGGCAAAGAAACTGAGAGAAGGAATAGCACTTTTATAGGAGATAGGGTGGGAAGGGGTATAGTCAGGATAACTGTGGGAATCAGTAGGTTTATAAAAGATGTTGGTTGACAGAATTTTTCTCCAGAGATGAAGACAGAGAGATCAAGAAAGGGGAGGGAGGTGTCAGAGATGGACCAAATGAATTTAAGGGCAGGGTGGAATTTGGAGACAAAGTTGATAAAATTGATGGGCTCAGTATGGGTGCATGAAGCAGCACTAATGCAGTTGTCAATGCAGCAAAGGAAGAGTTGGGGTTTATTGCTGGAGAAGGCTTTGAGCATGACTGTTCTATGTAGCCAACGAAGAAATAGGCATAGCTGAAACCCATGGTTACCCCTTAAGTTTGGAGAAAGTGGGAGGAGCCAAAGGAAGAATGGTTCAGAGTAAGGACCGGTTCTACCGGTTGGAGAAGGTGGTGGCGGATGAGAATTGGTTGTTTGATTTGTCAGGAAAGAAGCGGAGAGCTTTGAGACCTTCTTGATGGGGGATAGAAGTGTATAGGAACTGAGGATACAGGAACATGGTGAAGATAAGGAAGTCAGGGCAAGGAACTGAAAGTTATTGAGGAGATCAAAGACATGAGAAGTGTTAGGGATATAGATGGAAAGGGACTGAACCAAGGGAAATAGAATGGAATTGAGATATGAAGATACAAGTTCAGTGAGGCAGGAGCAAGCAGAAACAATAGACCTACCCAGACAGTCCAGTCTGTGGATCTTGGGTAGGAGTAAGAAGCAAGAAGCAAGCAGTGCAGGGTAAAGGAACTAAGAGTTTGGTAGCAGTGGATGGAAGATCCCCAGAGTGGATGCGGTCACTGATGATGCCTGAGACAGTTACCAGGTGTTTCGGATTGGGGTCCTCTTCAGGGAATAGATATGAGGAAGAGTTTGAGAGTTGTTGCCTAGCTTCAGCAAAGTAAAGGTCAGTGTGATATATTACAGAAATATTAAATACACTACACTCCTCCCTGCTTAGCTATTAACTTCAACCCACTATAGAATGCATCCTCACTATATAGACATCATACTGTATAATACAACAACTATATAGGCATCCATAGCATAGTAAATTTTAAATTGCCCCATTCAGGCCTAAAGAATTAATCACTGTGGAGGATTTCTTACTCTTGTGGGATTAACGATTTTCCTGATTGGGGGGTGGGGGTCACTCTGCTTAGCAGGTGAGACGTGGCTGTAAAACAATCTCAGGTTGTGTGGCCTCCTCCATGGTGGTTGTAGGAGTCAACTCTGGAACTGAGAAAGTGGTTCTGACAGCTCTGGACATCTTTCTTCTGGCCGCTTTGTAGCTGCATCCACTACTACCAAGAAATGTGTGCCCATGAATGGTCCGGCAAAATCTACATGAATCCTCTTCCAGGTCAATCCTGGCCATTTCCATGGATAAAGAGATGCTGCTGTTGGCATCTTCTGGACATCTTAGCATCCTGTAGAGTGCATGGCAATCTGCTGATCTTTCCCAGGCCACCAGACAAAGCTTTGAGTAAACACGCCTAGCCAACCGGTATGTACTGTAGCTCCTTCAACACTTCTGCTCTCAGCTTGGCCACTACAATAACTCTCAATCCCCACATAAAGTAAGTCCCATCAAGGGCAGGTTCACCTCAGTGCTAATATTTGCATTAGAGAGAAGTGTCCTCTTTTATAAATTTTTCAGGTATTTCCTTTTCCAAGAGTAAATGGGACAATCCATCAGCTTTTCCATAATTAGTTGTCCTTTTGAGTTTGATTTCGTAATTGTGTCCTTGAAGAAACAGAGCCCATCTCTGCTGCTGTTAGTGGAACACCCTTCGGTGGATTGAAAATAGACATCAGTGGTTGATCATCAATATTGAGGATAAACTCTCTCCTAGCGAGGTACTGCTTGAAGCATTTTACACCCCAAAGCAGACTCAAGCTCTCTCTGCCAATCTCTGTGCAATCTTTCTATGCATTGGTAAGGGAACAAGATGCAAAAGATATGGGGTATTCACTTCCATTGCTCATAACATGTGATATGACTGCACCTACAGTATACCATAAGGCAAGGTGTCATGGGCAAGCTTCACTACAAGATATAGATCATAATATGTATATAGTGTCTGACCATTTCCTTTACCTTTTGCAAAGCCACCTCACATTGATTTGTGCATTGCCATTTCTCCCTGATCTCTAGCAAAAAATTCAAGGTGTGGACCATAGTAGCCAGGTTAGAGAAATTGAAAAGGGCCACAACTATGCCTCATCCTTTGGCCTTGGGACCATAGAAACCATAGAAACTACAGCACAGAAACAGGCCCTTTGGCCCTTCTTGGCTGTGCCGAACCATTTTCTGCCTAGTCCCACTGACCTGCACACGGACCATATCCCTCCATACACCTCCCATCCATGTATCTGTCCAATTTGTTCCTAAATGTTACAAAAGAACCCACATTTACCACCTCGTCTGGCAGATCATTCCATACTCCCACCACTCTCTGTGTGAAGAAGCCCCCACTAATGTTCCCTTTAAACTTTTCCCCCCTCACCCTAAACCCATGTCCTCTGGTTTTCTTCTCCCCTTGCCTCAGTGGAAAAAGCCTGCTTGCATTCACTCTATCTATACCCATCATAATTTTATATACCTCTATCAAATCTCCCCTCATTCTTCTACGTTCCAGGGAATAAAGTCCTAACCTATTCAACCTTTCTCTGTAACTGAGTTTCTCAAGTCCCGGCAACATCCTTGTAAACCTTCTCTGTACTCTTTCAACCTTATTTATATCCTTCCTGTAATTTGGTGACCAAAACTGAACACAATACTCCAGATTCGGCCTCACCAATGCCTTATACAACCTCATCATAACATTCCAGCTCTTATACTCAATACTTCGATTAATAAAGGCTAATGTACCAAAAGCTCTCTTTACGACCCTATCTACCTGTGATGACACTTTTAGGGAATTTTGTATCTGTATTCCCAGATCCCTCTGTTCCACTGCACTCCTCAGTGCCTTACCATTAACCCTGTATGTTCTACGTTGGTTTGTCCTTCCAACGTGCAATACCTCACACTTGTCAGTATTAAACTCCATCTGCCATTTTTCAGCCCATTTTTCCAGCTGGTCCAAGTCCCTCTGCAGGCTCTGAAAACCTTCCTCACTGTCTACTACACCTCCAATCTTTGTATCATCAGCAAACTTGCTGATCCAATTTACCACATTATCATCCAGATCATTGATATAGATGACAAATAACAATGGACCCAGCAGTGATCCCTGTGGCACACCACTAGTCACAGGCCTCCACTCAGAGAAGCAATTCTCTACCACCACTCTCTGGCTTCTTCCATCGAGCCAATGTCTAATCCAATTTACCACCTCTCCATGTATACCTAGCGACTGAATTTTCCTAACTAGCCTCCCATGCGGGACCTTGTCAAAGGCCTTACTGAAGTCCATGTAGACAATATCCACTGTCTTCCCTTCATCCACTTTCCTGGTAACCTCCTCGAAAAACTCCAACAGATTGGTCAAACATGACCTACCGCGCACAAAGCCATGTTGACTCTCCCTAATAAGCCCCTGTCTATCCAAATGCTTGTAGATTCTGTCTCTTAGTACTCCCTCCAATAACTTACCTACAATTGACGTTAAACTCACCGGCCTATAATTTCCCGGATTACTTTTCGATCCTTTTTTAAACAACGGAACAACATGAGCCACTCTCCAATCCTCCGGCACTTCACCCGTAGACAGCGACATTTTAAATATTTCTGCCAGGGCCCCCGCAATTTCAACACTAGTCTCCTTCAAGGTCCGAGGGAACACTCTGTCAGGTCCTGGGGATTTATCCACTTTAATTTTCCTCAAGACAGCAAGCACCTCCTCCTTTTCGATCTGTACAGTTTCCATGGTCTCACTACTTGATTCCCTCAATTCCATAGATTTCATGCCAGCTTCCTTATTAAATACAGTCGCAAAAAACCTATTTAAGATCTCCCCCATTTCCTTTGGTTCTGCACAAAGCCGACCACTCTGATCTTCAAGAGGACCAATTTTATCCCTCACAATCCTTTTGCTCTTAATATACTTGTAAAAGCTCTTTGGATTATCCTTCACTTTGACTGCCAAGGCAACCTCATGTCTTCTTTTAGCCCTCCTGATTTCTTTCTTAAGTATTTTCTTGCACTTCTTATACTCCTCAAGCACCTGATTTACCCCCATTTCCTATACATTTCATACAACTCCCTCTTCTTCTTTATCAGAGTTGCAATATCCCTTGAGAACCAAGGTTCCTTATTCCTATTCAATTTGCCTTTAATCCTGACAGGAACATACAAACTCTGCACTCTCAAAATTTCCCCTTTGAAGGCTTCCCACCTACCAATCACATCTTTGCCAGAGAACAACCTGTCCCAACCCACGCTTTTTAGATCCTTTCTCATGGTGGGGCAGCCACCATTATTTGAATTTTCTCAGCACACTTGCGTAGCCTTTTGTGTCAATGGTGTGACCACTGTGAGTAATGCTTGGTTTAAAGAATTCACACTTCTTGTGGGATACTCTGTACCCATAATCTTCTAATCATTTTAACACTGTCTTGAGGTTTTGGCGGTGTTCCTTGCCATCCTCACCAGCACCAATGATGTCATCCAGGAAAAACTGAGTGCCTGGGCAGCCTTGCAGCACCTGATCCATAGTTTTCTGCCAGAGCGCAAATGCAGATGCTACTCCAAAAATAAGTCTATTATAATGATAAATCCCATTGTAAGTAATGGAACTCTTCTTCCATCTTCATCTGTAGGTAGGCCTCCGCTAAATCCATTTAGCTGAAGTGTTTCCCTCCAGAAAGATTTGCAAAGATATCCTCTATTCTGGGCAGAGGGTATAGATCTAATTCCAGTATTGGGTTAATGGTGACCTTAAAATCACCACAAATCCTGACAGGTCCATTCCTCTTGGGCATTACCCATGGGCTCCACTCAACCATGGAAAGAATTCCCTCAGCCTCCATATGATCTGGCTCACTGGCTACTTTATCACGAATGGCATAAGGAACTGGTAAGAGCACTTGGCACGGAGAGGAGAGACTGCCTTTTTTAGTCACTGATGAGGTCGCTCGGCACGGAGAGGGGAGACTGCTTTTTTTAATCTTTGGTGAGATCACTCTGAAAAAGAAAGGGAGAATGTTGCCCAGGTTTTCTATGTTTTGTATGTGGACTTTTTTTTACAGTCTTATGGTTTTTTTTGGTGTTCTGTTTGCTGCCCAATCTTTCTTGTATTTTTTGTGTGGGTGTAGGAAGATTTGGGGGGGGGGGGTCGATGTGCCTGTTCCGTTTTTGTTCCTTTTTTTGTGTGGGGGGAGGGATTTGGGGATTGGTAATGATCGTGATGCCTTTTTTTTCTTGCTTGGTTTCATAGCTATCTGGAGAAGAGTTGTATACTTTGATAATAAATGAATCTTTGAAATTTTATAATTCATTTCGGTTTGGTTGAAGCAGTTCCCCTTCTAAGCAAGTTGTATGCTTTTCCAACTATTGCACTCAATAACACTGGCACTCATTTTTCATTGGCCACATCATTTGCTTTAAAATATTGCTCAATTCTTTCAGTATACATCAGCCATTTATCTGTTGAGCATCCAACGTATTTTATCTTCCCAATGTATCCAGCCATTTCTGATTTATTTATTATTATCATCACCAGGTATTAATTGTTGATGAACCCATGAATTTTGTCTGCTCTCTGCCAGCTTTAAAAAAAAACAGGAATGTCTTTCTCTACGTAGGTAGGCATCTTGGAGTCATTTTAAACCATGCTCATTGCCACAGTTATATTTTGTAACTCCAGCAACTAATCAAAAGAAAAACACGGGAACACGGGGATCAGTGGTCTAGTTCATTTTACTCTCTTTTTCTTTAGTGAGACGTTCACATATGACGTGGTTGCGTAATGGCGTGTGCCGTTCATGTACTTCTTACATACAACTCATAATGAATTATGTAAACAAAGAATACTTAATCAAATATATTTACAATATTATCCAAATATTACTGAAATATTAAATATACTATATTAACCTAGAGCTTTCTTCGCACATTCTTCCAGAAGAGCATTCCATGGGTCAGATGAACCTTTAGCTATTTATCAGTTGCTTGTCTTTTTAGTTATCAGTGCAAAGGCTATTCAACCATGCATTTCTTCAAAATATTAAATATTTTAATTTCCATTCCCTTTAAAAAATAAGAGTATATTTTCAGATTTTTTCAACATTCCAGGCCTGATTAACATTTATACCTTAAGTTCTCCTTTGCCTTTCTTTACTCATTTGATTAAAATGACAGTCAACCAAGTTCACATTTAGTGAAATTTTATTACAATACTGAAGTTTCACAAACTTCACTGAAGACCATATTTGAAGAGAAACATGTACAGTTTGTGTGTGAACATGGCAATTTGTGACAGAAAATATACAAGAAACATGTACAGTAATACTGTTTAAACACCATTTTAACATAAAAGGATAGACAGAATCCAAACTACTTCCAAATTTTTAAGCTGCTAGTGCAGTCATCATAGTCTTGCATAAACCATTTTATTAGGCTCAGCTGCTATTGAATGTATAGGACAAAACACTAATAAGCAGCTACATATGTAGTACAACAAATAAAAATGCTTGTAAGACAGTACATAAGTCGTACTGGATATTTGGCACTTAATATGGGATGGTGGTTTGTATTTGGTTTAAAAGACTATAATATGATACAGCTGTATTTCACAAACAGTACAGTAATGATGCTATCCCTTTAATCCCTTAATACAGTGTTTGTAGACTCAGCTACTATTCATCATGTTCACAAACATCTTAAATTTTTTTTTCAGGATTTGCAATGGAAATTAATTCTGCACTTCATTTCAAACAAATGCATTTGATGCTTCTGGCTGCTATTTTTCAGATTAAGAAAGAAGGTGCTTAAATTTAATTCTCTCCAATAAAGGCTCTGACTAATGGTTGTTAGTGTTGATGGAAATGTTGTTCCCTTTATACACAATTAGGCTAATCTGGTAATAGACATTGCAGATGACACGGAAAATAGTTATTTTATCTTCTGTCCTACAAGAATCAACTGGGCCGCTCTTTGTGAAGGTAATTGTTCGAGAATTTCAAATTTCCATCATCTGCAAATGTTTAGTTTTGACCTTAATCGCCTATCACAAAACATTGGAAGTTACAAGTATTTGAACAGAGCTATCAAACATGCCAAATGCAATTGAATATGAGGAAGTAATTGTAGGGATGGATTAACGGGATTAAGGCACTAAGAAGGCTACTAGATCTTATACCACTTAACATAATTCTGAAGGAAGGAGGAAACATGGGAATCACAAGCTTCAGATTCATGTTAGGGGACTGAAAAGGTGGCTGTGGTAGTTGTAATACCTAAAGAAAGCAAGTGAATTTATAAAGTAAACATTTGCAAAGGATCAAATTACATTACTAAAGTTAAAGATTACGACCACGTGAAGAGTTTGACAGCATACTTTTCGGAAACAGATTATGCCGCATTAACATGACGAAGGGTCTAAGTTGAGACATATTGGCCGAGGATGATAGAAAGTAGATTTGACATACTTCTGGAAACCAAACTGGTAATGTCCTAGGCAATAAGTTTTGTCAATAACAATTTTTAAACAGAATTTTAAGAGACAATTAACATAATCGACATGGAACTTGCCATTGCAGTTTTGTGAGTGGAGGATTGTCTTTGCTAAAATTAAATCTGTGGAGTTGGGTCACCTGCATAATCTGTAGATTTCTGAATTAGCACTGTTGCTGCTTATCACCTGTAACAAGTTCCAGATGGCACAGTACTGTATACAAATATGGAAAGGTATTGGGAATTGATAATTAATCATGACTAAATAATCTGAAGTATGGCAGATACCCTTCAATGTGATAAGCCAGCATTATTGGTTTAGGTTTGAAAATTAATGGAATGTTTATACTACCTGGGCACCTAATACAGTTTCACAAAAAAGAAGAGGCCTAAGACAGACACAAGAGGTTCTGCAGATGCTGTTAATCTTGAGCAACACACACAAACTGCTGGAGGAATTCAACAAGTCAGTCAGCATCTATGGAGGGGAATAAACGGTCAATGCTTCGGCCTGGGACCATTCATCAGGACTGAGTTCCTCCAGCATTTTGTTTCTGATGCTTAAGACACAGAGCTGACAAATCATTAAAGTTTTAGAGGCCCTAGTCTCAGTCCTGATGAAGGGTCTCGGCCCGAAACATCGACTGTTTACTCTTTTTCATAGGTGCTGCCTGGCCTGGCCTGGCCTGCTGAGTTCCTCCAGCAGTTTGCGTGTGCTGCTATGGTTTAGAAGTGTAATAGAACTATTGAACATATTGCTTTACTGGGGATAAATAATACAACTCTAAGCAAACATGTTAAGTATTCATAGAATCATGACCTTCTGCAACAGATTCCAAAGCACATGTGTATGTAACCAGTGTAATCCTTAAGGGAGGTGGAAGAGTTGTATTTGAATGAGTTTCTATTTCAGAGCATTTTTGTTTTTCCAAATCTGATTTTCAAATTATGTGTTCCATGGAAGTCTTAGTTGTGCTTGATGGATTATAAATGCTTTTAGACTGCAATATACACATATTGGGTCCCCTGTTAAGTAACAGGCAAACTAAGTTCATGTGAGATCCATCCCAAGATATCTTTTTAAACAGTGAGAGTTGAAATGGGGGGAATAGTTTAAAAAACAGCACCATTAACTTTGCATATTACTGTCTTTTGGTTTTTGCATTTGCAACTAGCAGAATTTAAAAATGTAATAAATGCTTCTTAATAAAATTATCTTCACCAGGACAATTTTGTTCAGAAAATGTTACATAATGCACACAGTAAATTTAAATGTAAAAAAATTAGTAATTATCAAAAGAGATACATTTGCATTACTATTTTAAGTCTATAAAATCTGTCCAATAAAGTAATTGCATTTGAAAAGTATATTTTTGATAAACTGTACATGATAGCTTCTAATAACTAAAGCAAAATTGTACTGTAGTTCTTCGTAATTTCGCACTGAATCGATAAGAGCCTTTACTTTAAATGTTTTATTCCCTAAAAGAGTGCAATATACAAAGGATAGTTAGTAATAACTAAGGCTTGGTACTCATGGAAGAACATACAAACTATATCATTTAAGTACAAATAATAATGGGGAATCCCATGCAATAATCCTCAATACTGTCTTGCTACACGTTGCATGCATGCCACATGTGCCAGAGCTAACCACATGTCAAAACCTGCAAAACTACCTGATTACAAACCAGGTAGCTGCATAGATTATGTTTTCTATAAATTAAATAAACATGACTATATCATGGTTCCTGGGATCAGGTACAGACTTTCCAGTAATTGATAAGAGATCTCGCTGTGTAATACAATTCCTGGAAGGTAATTTGTTATTTGATATTTTTTTCACATGATAATTTGTGGAAATATCAGTAATTGTAATGACATGTGCTTAACGGGAAAAATATTGATACTATTATTGGAATTTATATTAGTGCCTCTTACGTAAATGGGAGTGGGAGAAAATGCTTCCATAGCTGCTCCCTGTATTCAGTGATAATCCCAAATATTAAATATTTGCTGAAATTTTGAACAATTTATCATAACTCAATCATTTTTGTGGAACTGAACTAACTTAGTTCCAAATGAAATATGCAACACAAATTGTATGCAAGTTTTTCAAAAGAAGGTTATAAAGTGATTAAAAACTCTTCACAGATACTATTTCGAATTAACCTAATTGTTGATCTGAGTCTTCCTATCAACTATTCCAGTGCTCCCTATTCTGAATTCCACTTATGCAGTTTCTGCAGGGTACCTTTCTGTCACCAACATTCACAGCTGCTTTATTAGTTTTAAGAAAAGTTACTCCAGGATTCTTCAACCTTCTGTTATAACATGTCAGTTGGTGGCTCACAAGTTTTGAAAAAGTCATCAATGGTGTCAAATGTTAGGAGTCATAGGGATGCGAACTTCTACTACACTATCACCATGTATGGGAATTACCACAAATATGTAGGATTGTATCATTACAGACAAAAAAAAACCCAAATGTCTTTTAGATTTACTGCCAACTGCTCTACATAAGTAAAAAAAAATACCCTTTCACTTCCATGCAGCAGCCTGTCCTTGTGTTACTTTTTTTTTAAAAGAAGTGCTATAATGTGTATAGTCCTGAGCAGGCAGGTGAAAAGGGAAAATGATTGTCATAATCTGATCTTACATGCACAGTCCTGGAAGGACCAAATCCATTTGGCGAAAGTACATCTGGCAAATTCATGAACACAACCTTTTTACTTTTAGCATACTGGAATAACCAGCTTCTACAGTTGTTGTAAAAGTAGGTTATTTTTAAATTATACCGCATCTCCAAGTCCAACCAACTATTTCAAATGAGCTCATTCAATGTGAAAGAACCTATTGACACTTTCAATATGAATTTTTGGAGCGTAAGTACATGCGGGAACCAGACTGGAAATCCAGCAAAAAAGGTCATCATAGTACTTGAAGACTAGAGAGCCCATAATATGATCCAGTACAGTACTGTCTCTTGCTCATTCACATTCTACATACAAATGTCGGTTCCTTCAGCAAGCAACACAAAAAATACTGCCGCACTTGTTGTCACTAGACAGAAATTTCCATGGTTGCCTATATAAAGTCACTAGATGGTTGATTTGAGTAAGATCCAGGATCTCTCAGATGATCATGTGGAGCTTGGAGAGATGTGTGTGTGTAATTTCTGTTACCAAATATACTTGGATAAACTTCATTCCTGTTTCCATCATTGCATCCTCTTTGGATCTGTTGAGGAAAAGAAAAACATGTTTTGGCATTTTACTTATATAAAGGGACCTACTGTCAACATGAAAGGATACCTATTGGCTCATGGTGAACTAGCCTAAATTTTACAGTGCAAGTCAAACTGTACTGAATTTAGGCACAGACTGTTCCTTTCAAAGTTCAAAGTAAATTTATTACCAAAGTACACATGTCACCATATTTAAAATTCATTTTCTTGCAGGCATTTACAGAAAAAATAAAATACAGTAGAATTTATTGAAAAAAATTGTACTAACAAATACTTATAAACATACAATGTGCAAAAGAGGTCAAATCAAGCAAATAATAAATAAAAAATGTAAATAAATAATACTGAATTGTAGAGTCCATAGGTTGTGGAATCAGTTCAGTGGTGAGGTGAGTGAAGTTATCCACATTGGTTCAGGAGCCTGATGATTGTATAACTGTTCCTATACCCATTGGTGTGGGATCCAAGGCTCCTGTACATTCTGCCCAATGGTAGTAATGACAGAGAGCATGGCCTGGATAACGAGAGTCTTTGATTTATGAATACTGCTTTCTTGTGGCATCGCTTCTTGTAAATCTGCTCAATGATGGGGAGGCCTTTGCCTGTGATGGACGTGGCTGTATTCACCACTTTCATTAGACTTTTCTGTTCCTGGGCAATGCCCTCCTATATGTCAATTCGTCACTATCTTTGATTTGGCCAACAGCAGTAAACATATGGTATTGGAGTTGTACTTAGCCACACAGTCATAGGTGTAAAGTGAGTAGAGCGGGGGATAAGCACACAGCCTTGTGATGAACCTGTACCGACTGGGGTCTGTCAGTGAGTAAGTCGAGGACCCAGTTACACAGGGAGGTATTAAAGCCTATAGGTCTTGGAGCTTTCTGATTAGCTTTGATCGGATGACAGTGTTGAATACTGAGCTGTACACAAAGAAGAGCCAATTAAATGGAAGCTGCTGTTGACCTGCTGTGATGATAAGCAAATTGAAGTAGATCCAAGTTATTCCTTAGGCAGGAATTGATGCGCTTCCTGAACAATCTCTCAACCACTTCATCACCAGGGTTTTCAGAAGGCAAGGAGCTGCATACGAAGTTGCTAAACAAGAGTCCATGATGTAATTAGAGGAAAGATACTTATATGGATAGAAGATTGGTTGACTGGCAGGAGGCAAAGAGCGAGAATAAAGGGGGCCTTTTCTGTTTGGATGCTAGTGACTGGTGGTGTTCTCCAGGGTTCGGTGTTGGGACCGCTTCTTTTCATGATATATGTCAATGATCTGAATGATGGAATTGATGGTTTTGTGGCCGGTGTGCGGATGATACAAAGATAGGAGGAGGGGCAGGCAGTGTTGAGGGATCAGGGAGCCTACAGAAGGATGTGGATGCATTAAGAAAATAGACAAAGTGGCAGATGGAGTACAGTGTAGGAAAGTGTATGGTCACGGACTTTGGTAGAAAGAATAGACTATTCTAAATGGGGGGTAGATTCAGAAATCAGAGGTGCCAAGGGACTTGCGAGTCCTTGTGCAGGTCACCTTAGGTTGAGATGGTAGTAAGGAAGACAAATGTAATGTTAACACTCACTGTGAGAGGGATAGGATATAAAAGCTAGGATGTAATGCTGAGACTTTATAAAGCATTAGTCAAACAGCACTTAGAATATGGTGAGCAGTTTTGGGAGCAGTGTTGTATCTACAAAAGGATGTGCTGGCATAACAGAGGGTCCAGAGGAGGTTTATGAGAATGATCCCAGGATTAAAAGTGTTAACATATGAGGAACATTTGAGCTGGAGTTTACAAAAACAGTGTGGGAGCAGCTCATTGTAAGGGTGTCAAAGGCTACGAGGAGAAGGCAGGAGAATGGAATGAGAGGGATAATAAATCAGCCATGATGGAATGGTGTTTATTATCCAAATGGCCTATTCTGCTCTTATCACTTATGGTCTTATGATCACAGAGGATGTAGGTGCTACTGAACAATAGACACTGAGGCAGGTTATCACATTTTTCTTGGCCACCAGTATGATTGTAGCCTGCTTTAACTTTGAGCTGTGACTCCTAGTGGGATTCCCATCTGAAGCAAAGGGTAATCGACCAGCCTGGGCCACAGATCCAGACCACTGGTTGAGGACCTTGATGGCTGTGACTCTCTGTGGTTGCAGAGCCTAACTGATGTGAAGATTCAGGGATTTTTCTCATCCAGATGCTACTTGCTCTCCAACATGATGAACAAAAATGACAGGTACAGTGAATAGAGTGAATTATGCAATCTTGCCCATGGCATTGGCTATGTTCAATATGCAAATTCAAGGAGAAGATTTTTTTTCTTTTGACTAACAAATATGTTCCTTGTCAAGCTCCTAAACCATGACTGCAGGCTATAACTTCCCGAACCACAAGGTGCCTTGCCATACTGACAGATCCAGATGCTAATGCCAACATTGTTTCTATCAAACAACAGAAATTCTGCAGATGCTGGAAATTCAAGCAACACACATCAAAGTTGCTGGTGAACGCAGCAGGCCAGGCAGCATCTCTAGGAAGAGGTGCAGTCGACGTTTCAGGCCGAGACCCTTCGTCAGGACTAGACTCGGCCTGAAACGTCGACTGCACCTCTTCCTAGAGATGCTGCCTGGCCTGCTGCGTTCACCAGCAACTTTTATGTGTGTTGATTGTTTCTATCAATACATTTTCCTTTCCTTCTCTTTTTTTTGGAAGTGCAGCAGAAGACTGCAACATCGAAACATGTAAATATGTGATCAAGAACCTGAAGACCACTGTAACTCACATCGCCAAAGCACAGACCAGGAACAACTCAAGGTCTGGAGCTCTGCCTGCCACAGGTAGATTCCCTCCCCCCACTGAAAATCTTGACATCTACACAATGTCCAATGGAGTGAAGCACAAAGCACTACACACAAAAGCCACAAAGAGAATTGGCCCTTCTGGTTGCAACCCCTCAATCTCTAAAAAAGTAAACTAATCTTCAAATCAAGACCTGTTTATACCTCCAACACTATGAACTCTATCTCTAATCCCTCTTTTCCTATTCACGGAGATGCTGGAATACATCCAAAGTTGCGATTTCCCAAATGAAAACGATTACCCTTCATTTCCAAACTTGGGACACAAGTTTCATAAATTTGCAGGACAGTTCAGCAGAACAAGTTCATGCCCAACAAGTAGTTATGGATGTATCTTGATTAGTAGGGACAGCCCCTTTACTCTCTGGGTGCTGGGCCTGCAACTGCTCACGATATACATCAACAATCTAGAAGAGAGGACTGAGTGCAGTGTATCTAAATTTGCTGATAATACTAACTTGAGTGGAGAAGCAAATTTTACAGAAGATATGGAGAGTCTGCAGAGAGAAATAGATTGGTTAAATGAATGGGCGAGGGTCTGGCAGATGGAGAACAATGCTGCTAAATGCAAGGTCATCCAAGGAAAAATGAAAGAACAGATTATTATTTAAATGGTAAAAAATTGCAGCATGCTGCTAGGTAGAGGGACGGGAGTGCTTATGCATAAATCACAAAAGGTTGGCTTGCAGGTGCAGCAGGCTATCAAGAAGGCAAATTGAATGTTGGCCTTCATTGCTAGAGGGATTGAACTTAAGAGCAGGGAAGTTATGCTGCAACCGTACAGGGTACTGGTGAGGTCACATCTGGAGTTCTACGTGCAGTTCTAGTCTCCTTACTTGAAGAAGGATATACTGGCTTTAGAGGAAGTGCAGAGGAGGTTCACCAGGTTAATTCCAGAGATGAGGGTGTTAGACTATGAGGAGAGATTGAGCTGCCTGGAACTGTACTTGCTGGAATTCAGAAGCAGAGGAGATCTCATAAAATTATGAAAGAAGTAGATAATTTAGAGGCAGGAAAGTTGTTTCCACTGGTAGGTGAGACTAGAACGAGGGGCGATAGCCTCAAGATTTGGAGCAGTAGATTCAGGATGATGAGGAGGAATTGCTTTTCTCAGAGTGGTGAATCTGTGGAATTCTCTGCCAATGAAACAGTGGAGGCTACCTCAGTAAATATATTTAAAACAAGGTTGGATATACTTTTGCATAGTAGGGGAATTAAGAGTTGTGGAGAAAAGGCAGGTAGGTGGAGAAGAGTCCATGCCAAATCAGCCATGACCTTATTGAATGGTGGAGCAGGCTCGATGGGCCAGATGCTTCCATTTCTTATGGTCTTATGTTCTTTCATCAAGGACATAAGGAATAAAAATGGATCACGCTATTTAGCCCCTTATACTTGCTCTTGCTATTCAATAAGATCAGCTAATCTTTTACCCCTGTGCTCTCCTCCTGCATTAGCGCATAACCCTTGCTTCCCTCCACCTCTTGAAAATACTCAGCAACAAGCTTCTGTGGCCATCTTGCACAGAGAATCCCAATGATTCACTTCCATCTAGATGGGTGTCTACTTTGCTGTCTTAAAAGGTTGACCACTTTTGATGGATCCATGAGCACTGCTTATATACACTTTCCTCTCCCTAGGATATCTGAAACTATGGCTCAGGCTCTGCATTTACCTTGGCAAGCCCTTTAAACATTTGCTTTTTACATTTCAATAAGATCACTTCTCATTTTTCTAAACTCAAGAAAATATAGGCTAAGTCTATTTATTCTTTCCTCTTCCAAATATTTTCCATTCCAGGAATCAATCCCACTGAATATTTGCTATATTTCCTCCATTGCAAGTTTATCATTTTTATACAAGTTTTCAAGTCTCCCATGGGTTCCATGTGATCATATAGTTGAAGCAAAATGTCTCTACGCTTTTACTTACATCCTTTTGTTACAAAGACCAACATTTCACTTAATTTTCTAAATGCTTGCTGAACCTGCATATTATCTTTTAGCAGCTTGTGCACAATGACACCTAGGTCCTGTGAAAAACAATCTTTCACCACGTAGAATATACTGTACTCCCACTCCTGTTTTCTCCAATGAAGTAAATGACGTCACATTATTACATAATATATTCCATTGGCTACGTCCTTCCCCACTCACATAGTCCTTTCAAATCTCCCTAAATTTTCTCTGCATCTCTTCACCTAGCTTGCTATCAGCAAATTTGGAAAAATTACCTTTATTTCCTTCATCCAAATCATTTATATAAATTGTGAACAGCTGGGGCCCCAGCATCAATGCTTATGACACTTTATTGATTACAGCCTTCCAACTGAAAATGACCCATTTGTTCCTATTTTCTATTAACAAATCTTTAATCCACAAATGCCCCACTCTTATCGATTCTGCTAATTATAAACAGAAAAAATTCAAAATCATTCAGCAAAAAATTACATTTCATAAATCCATGTTGTCTCAACCCAGTCCTAATGTTATTTTCCAAGTACAATGTTGCAACTTCTTTAATAATTCATCTCTGCATTTCTCCTACTATTGATCTTAGTTCCTGTTCTCTTTCTCTCTTAGACAGTGAAATTACATTTACAGCCATCCAATTTATGAGAACCATTTGAGAATCTATGGAATTTTGGAAGATCCAAACAGTGCATCAGGCACCATGGCAACCCTCTTCAAAACTCTTAGATGCAGGTCATCATCCTTGAGGACTTGCCACCTTTCATGCCATCAATTTCTCCAACACTTGTCTCAGCTTATGTCTTCGGTCTTAATTACTTCAGATGTATAATCCTCTATTTTGGGAGGGGTTTTCTTAACAAATAAAATACACTCTTAAAACATAGAAGATAGAACAGTACCGCATAGGAACAGACCCTTTTGCTCACAATGTCGTGCCAAATCAACTAAATTAGTAATCAAATGGCCAACCAGACTAATCCCTTCTGCCTACACTATGTTCATATTATTCCCACATTCATGTGCCTAAATATTTCTTAAAAGTCCCTAATGTCTGTGCCACTAGCAGCACCCCAGGCACCTACCACTCTGTAAAATAAAACTTGCCTATGTCTATGTTCATGCCATCAGGTTGGAGTTCTCTAACTTCCGACTTCTCTAACTTCCGCTAAGGCCCCACCTCCCCCTCGTACCCCATCTGTTACTTATTTTTATGCACACATTCTTTCTCTCACTCTCCGTTTTCTCCCTCTGTCCCTCTGAATATACCTCTTGCCCATCCTCTGGGTCCCCCCCCACCCTCCTTGCCTTTCTTCCCGGACCTCCTGTCCCATGATCCTCTCGTATCCCCTTTTGCCTATCACCTGTCCAGCTCTTGGCTCTATCTCTCCCCCTCCTGTCTTCTCCTATCATTTTGGATCTCCCCCTCCCCCTCCAACTTTCAAATCCCTTACTCACTCTTCCTTCAGTTAGTCCTGACGAAGGGTCTCGGCCTGAAACGTCGACTGTACCTCTTCCTAGGGACGCTGCCTGGCCTGCTGCGTTCACCAGCAACTTTGATGTGTGTTGCTTGAATTTCCAGCATCTGCAGAATTCCTGTTGTTTGCGATATATGATGCTGTTTGACGCTAAGACCATAATACGTATGTATTATAATACATAATACATTAAACCAATCAGAACGAACCCAGTTTGCCATTTGATCATGATTGACTTACTTTCCCTTTCAGCCCCATTCACTTGCCATCTCCCTACAACGTTTGACACCCTTACTAATCAAGAACCTAATAACCGCTACTTTCAACATACCCAAAGGCTTGGACTCCACAGCTCTCCATTGCAATGAATTCCAAAATCTTGCCACCCCGGCTTAAAGAAATCCCTCCTCATCTCTGTCCTAAGTGGTTCTGAGGTTGTGTCCTTTGTCCTAGACTCTCTAACCATTGTAAACATTCTCCCTGTGTTCACTCTACCTAGGCCTTTCAATAGTAGGTATGTTTCAATGAGATTCCCCCTCATTCTCCTGAACTCCAACAAATACGGGCCCAGAGCTATCAAATGTTCCTCATATAATAATTCACAAGAATGTTCCTTCCCAGGATTATTCTCTGGACCCTCTCTAATACCAGTGCTCCCTTCCTTAGACATAAGCCCCAAAACTGCTCACAATATTTCAGACACTGAAAAAGCCTCAGTATTACATCCTTGCTTATAGAACCATAGAACCATAGAAACTACAGCACAGGAACAGGCCCTTTGGCCCTTCTTGGCTGTGCCAAACCATTTTCTGCCTAGTTCCACTGACCTGCACACGGACTATATCCCTCCATACACCTCCCATCCATGTATCTGTCCAATTTATTCTTAAATGTTAAAAAAGAACCCGCATTTACCACCTCGTCTGGCAGCTCATTCCATACTCCCACCACTCTGTGTGAAGAAGCCCCCACTAATGTTCCCTTTAAACTTTTCCCCCCTCACCCTAAACCCATGTCCTCTGGTTTTTTTTCTCCCCTTGCCTCAGTGGAAAAAGCCTGCTTGCATTCACTCTATCTATACCCATCTTAATTTTATATACCTCTATCAAATCTCCCCTCATTCTTCTACGCTCCAGGGAATAATGTCCTAACCTATTCAACCTTTCTCTGTAACTGAGTTTCTCAAGTCCCGGCAACATCCTTGTAAACCTTCTCTGCACTCTCTCAACCTTATTTATATCCTTCCTGTAACTTGGTGACCCAAACTGAACACAATACTCCAGATTCAGCCTCACCAATGCCTTATACAACCTCATCATAATATTCCAGCTCTTATACTCAACACTTTGATTAATAAAGGCCAATGTACCAAAAGCTCTCTTTACGACCCTATCTACCTGTGACGACACTTTTAGGGAATTTTGTATCTGTATTCCCAGATCCCTCTGTTCCACTGCACTCCTCAGTGCCTTACCATTAACCCTGTATGTTCTACGTTGGTTTGTCCTTCCAACGTGCAATACCTCACACTTGTCAGTATTAAACTCCATCTGCCATTTTTCAGCCCATTTTTCCAGCTGGTCTAAGTCCCTCTGCAGGCTCTGAAAACCTTCCTCACTGTCTACTACACCTCCAATCTTTGTATCATCAGCAAACTTGCTGATCCAATTTACCACATTATCATCCAGATCATTGATATAGATGACAAATAACAATGGACCCAGCAGTGATCCCTGTGGCACACCACTAGTCACAGGCCTCCACTCAGAGAAGCAATTCTCTACCACCACTCTCTGGCTTCTTCCAATGTCTAATCCAATTTACCACCTCTCCATGTATACCTAGCGACTGAATTTTCCTAACTAACCTCCCATGCGGGACCTTGTCAAAGGCCTTACTGAAGTCCATGTAGACAATATCCACTACCTTCCCTTCATCCACTTTCCTGGTAACCTCCTCGAAAAACTCCAACAGATAGGTCAAACATGACCTACCACACACAAAGCCATGTTGACTCTCCCTAATAAGCCCCTGTCTATCCAAATACTTGTAGATTTTGTCTCTTAGTACTCCCTGCAATAACTTACCTACTACTGACGTTAAACTCACCAGCCTATAATTTCCCGGATTACTTTTCGATCCTTTTTTAAACAACGGAACAACATGAGCCACTCTCCAATCCTCCGGCACTTCACCCGTAGACAGCGACATTTTAAATATTTCTGCCAGGGCCCCCGCAATTTCAACACTAGTCTCCTTCAAGGTCCGAGGGAACACTCTGTCAGGTCCCGGGGATTTATCCACTTTAATTTTCCTCAAGACAGCAAGCACCTCCTCCTTTTCAATCTGTACATTTCCATGGTCTCACTACTTGATTCCCTCAATTCCATAGATTTCATGCCAGCTTCCTTAGTAAATACAGACACAAAAAACCTATTTAAGATCTCCCCCATTTCCTTTGGTTCCGCACAAAGCCGACCACTCTGATCTTCAAGAGGACCAATTTTATCCCTTACAATCCTTTTGCTCTTAATATACTTGTAAAAGCTCTTTGGATTATCCTTCACTTTGACTGCCAAGGCAACCTCATGTCTTCTTTTTGCCCTGATTTCTTTCTTAAGTATTTTCTTGCACTTCTTATACTCCTCAAGCACCTGATTTACCCCGTTTCCTATACATTTCATAGGACTCCCTCTTCTTTATCAGAGTTGCAATATCCCTTGAGAACCAAGGTTCCTTATTCCTATTCAATTTGCCTTTAATCCTGACAGGAACATACAAACTCTGCACTCTCAAAATTTCCCCTTTGAAGGCTTCCCACCTACCAATCACATCTTTGCCAGAGAATAACCTGTCCCAATCCACGCTTTTTAGATCCTTTCTCATTTCTTCAAACTTGGCCTTCTTCCAGTTCAGAACTTCAACCCTAGAACCAGATCTACCCTTGTCCATGATCAAATTGAAACTAATGGTGTTATGATCACTGGAACCAAAGTGCTCCCCTACACAGACTTCTGTCACTTGCCCTAATTCGTTTCCTAACAGGAGATCCAATATTGCATCCCCTCTAGTTGGTCCCTCTATATACTGATTTAGAAAACTTTCCTGAACACATTTTACAAACTCTAAACCATCTAGACCCCTAACTGTATGGGAGTCCCAATCAATGTATGGAAAATTAAAATCCCCTACCACCACAACTTTTTGTTTCCTGCAGTTGCCTGCTATCTCTCTGCAGATTTGCTCTTCCAAGTCTCGTTGACTATTGGGTGGTCTGTAATACAATCCCACTAATGTGGCCATATCTTTCTTGTTTCTCAGCTCCACCCATAAGGACTCAGTAGACAAGCCCTCTAATCTGTCCTGCCTGAGCACTGCTGTAATATTTTCCCTAACAAGCAATGTTACTCCCCCACCTTTCATTCCTCTGCCTCGATCACATCTGAAACATCAGAACCCTGGAATATTAAGCTGCCAGTCCTGCCCCTCCTGTAGCCAAGTTTCACTAATTGCTACAACATCATAATTCCACGTGTCAATCCACGCCCTCAACTCATCCGCCTTCCCCGCAAAACTCCTAGCATTGAAATATATACACCTCAGAAGATTTTTACCACCACTCACAACCTTTCTATCAGCGGATTTATTATATTCTAGTCTTCTCAAAATGAACGGTAGCATTGCATTTGCCTTCCATACTATCAACTCAAACCGCAAATTAACCTTTGGGGAATCCTGCACTAGGTCTCTGAAGTCCCTTTGCAGCTCTGACTCTTAATTCATTACCTGTTTAGAAAATAACCTATGCTTTTCTTCTTTCTACCATGCACTTCCCTACTCTATATTTCAATCTACAACTTCTTTGTCCATTTTCCTAATCTGCCCAAAACCATCTGCAGACTCCCTGCTTCCTCAACACTACCTGTCCTCCACCTATCTTTGTACCATCTGCAAACCTGGCACAAAGCCATTTGATTCTATCATTTAGATTATTAACAGATAACATGAAAAGTAGCAAAGCTAAGACCGACTACTGCAGAACACTAGTAGTCAATGGCAGCCAAACAGAAAAGGCCCCCTTTATTCCATTCTTTGCCTTCTCCCAGTCAGCCAATCTTCTATCCATGCTAATATTTTTTCTTTAATACCATGGGCTCCTATCTTGTTTACCCGCCTCTTGTGTAGCACCTTGTCAAAGGTCTTCTGAAAATCCAAGTAAACAACATCAACTGACTCTCCCTCGTTTATCCTGCTTGTTACTTCTCACAGAATTCCAAAAGATTCATCAGATAAAACTTCCACTCAAGTAAACTATGTTGACTTCTCCCTATTTTATCATTTGCCCCCAAGTACCCTGAAACTACATCCTTAACAATTGACCCCTCCATCTTCCCAAACACTGAGGTCAGGCTAACATGCCTATAATTTTCTGTCTTTTGCTTCCATCCTTTCCTAAAGAGTGGAGTGGCATTTGTGATTTTCCAGTCCTCCAGAACCATTCCAAAATCTAGCGATTCTTCAAAGATCACAACTAATGTTTCCACAATTGCTTCAGCTACCTCTTTCAGAACCTAAAGCAACACACACACAAAATGTTGGAGGGACTCAGTTGGTCAGGCAGCATCAACAGAAATGAATAAACAGTCAACGTTTTGGGACGAGACCCTTCTTCAAGACTGAAAAGGAAGGTGAAGATGCCAGGATAAAAAGATGGGAGGGGAAGGAGGATAGTTAGAAGGTTTCAGAATCTGGCCCAAGTGACTTATCTACATTCAGACCTTTCAGCTTTGGTTCTCTTTATCTAGTTCTAGGACTTACTCCAAGATCTGATCACACTTTGTCATATTTATGCAGAAAAAGAGAAAATTCTACAGGGTTCACAAACTTCCTAGCACCACTGAACATTGGATCTTTGAATTTATTGATATTAATTGATTTGGCATACAAACTTCAAGCACTTATAACCAAGGAACAGCCTGGAAACAATTAAATGGCTATGCTCAAAGAGGTTCGTTGGCTGGCAGCATAGTGGCATCTGCACTGGACTCATAGGCGAGTGGTCCTGGGTTTGAATCCGGCCAGCTCCTTACCCGTTTTATGTCCGTGCTGGATTAAGCACCGAGCTAGAAATTTGGCTTCGTAAGAAACAGACAAAAATGCTAAAGAAACAGCAAGTTTGTTGCCAGCTGATGCACAACAAGATGTGGAAAGGAGCAACAATAATAACATTCAAAGTGGGACTTGGAAACTCCACTAAAATATAAAATACAAGGCCTTTTCCATTTATCATTTTACTTGAGAGCAGAAAAGTTTCCAATAATTATTCAGAAAGTCAGAAGGCATGGGATCCAGGGAAGTTTGGCCAGCTGGATTCAGAATTGGCTTGCCTGCAGAAAGCAGAGGGTCGTGGTGGAGGGAGTACATTCAGATTGGAGGGTTGTGACTAGTGGTGTCCCACAAGGATCTGTTCTGGGACCTCTACTTTTCGTGATTTTTATTAACGACCTGGATGTGGGGGTAGAAGGGTGGGTTGGCAAGTTTGCAGATGACACGAAGGTTGATGGTGTTGTAGACAGTGTAGAGGATTGTCAAAGGTTGCAGAGAGACATTGATAGGATGCAGAAGTGGGCTGAGAAGTGGCAGATGGAGTTCAACCCGGAGAAGTGTGAGGTGGTACACTTTGGAAGGACAAACTCCAAGGCAGAGTACAAAGTAAATGGCAGGATACTTGGTAGTGTGGAGGAGCAGAGGGATCTGGGGGTACATGTCCACAGATCCCTGAAAGTTGCCACACAGGCGGATAGGGTAGTTAAGAAAGCTTATGGAGTGTTAGCTTTCATAAGTCGAGGGATAGAGTTTAAGAGTCGCAATGTAATGATGCAGCTCTATAAAACTCTGGTTAGGCCACACTTGAAGTACTGTGTCCAGTTCTGGTCGCCTCACTTTAGGAAGGATGTGGAAGGATTGGAAAGGGTATAGAGGAGATTTACCAGGATGCTGCCTGGTTTAGAAAGTATGCATTATGATCAGAGGTTAAGGGAGCTAGGGCTTTATTCTTTATAGTCATAGTCATACTTTATTGATCCCAGGGGGAAACTGGTTTTTGTTACAGTTGCACCATAAATAATAAATAGTAATAGAACCATAAATAGTTAAATAGTAATATGTAAATTATGCCAGGAAATTATGAAATAAGTCCAGGACCAACCTATCGGCATAGGGTGTCTGACCCTCCAAGGGAGGAGTTGTAAAGTTTGATGGCCACAGGCAGGAATGACTTCCTATGACGCTCTGTGCTGCATCTCGGAGGAATGAGTTTCTGGCTGAATGTACTCCTGTGCCCAACCAGTACATTATGTAGTGGAGGGGAGACATTGACCAAGATGGCATGCAACTTAGACAGCCTCTTCTTTTCAGACACCGCTGTGAGAGAGTCCAGTTCCATCTCCACAACATCACTAGCCTTTCGAATAAGTTTGTTGATTCTGTTGGTGTCTGCCACCCTCAGCCTGCTGCCCCAGCACACAACAGCAAACATGATAGCACTGGCCACCACAGACTTGTAGAACATCCTCAGCATCGTCTGGCAGATGTTAAAGGACCTCAGTCTCCTCAGGAAATAGAGATGGCTCTGACCCTTCTTGTAGACAGCCTCAGTGTTCTTTGATCAGTCCAGTTTATTGTCAAAGTTGGAGAGAAGGAGGATGAGAGGAGACATGATAGAGGTATACAAGATAATAAGAGGAATAGATAGAGTGGATAGCTAGTGCCTCTTCCCCAGGGCACCACTGCTCAATACAAGAGGACATGGCTTTAAGGTAAGGGGTGGGAAGTTCAAGGGGGATATTAGAGGAAGGTTTTTTACTCAGAGAGTGGTTGGTGCATGGAATGCACTGCCTGTGTCAGTGGTGGAGGCAGATACACTAGTGAAGTTTAAGAGACTACTAGACAGGTATATGGAGGAATTTAAGGTGGGGGCTTATAGGGAGGCAGGATTTGAGGGTTAGCACAACATTGTGGGCCGAAGGGCCTGTACTGCGCTGTACTATTCTATGTTCTATGTAATCATTATTATATTGTATTGATGTCATTTTTACATCTAGTTAAAAGATTTAATATGAAAGTGTAGTGGTGCTGTTAACGGACAAACAATCCAGACTCCTCATCAACATTCATATGAATACATGGTCAAATCTCTCATTGGCAATCCCAAAAGTTGAACTTACTTGAAAAATGTGAAAAAAACAGTATAAAGGCTGCTACTAATGAAATTAAGTATTACAATCACACAATTGTTCCCATGAAATCCTAACAGTTCACTGATATATTTCATGGAAGTAAACACAGTCTTGCAGTGAGAGCACCTCCAGACCCATGACAACATGACCCTTTATAAAGCAGCATAGTAAACCATCCAGTTCCACCAATACTTTTCACATGGCTATTAGGGATAGGCAAGGACTTTTAGCCTTATTAGCTAACCTCACATTCTAAGAATAAAGTATAAGAAAATAGTGTTTACCTTGGGTAAAAATTGCTGTTGGCCTGAATCCGTTTGATTGAATTGCATTGTATCTATACAGGACAAATCACTTTCTGTTAGACAGGGAATCATTGACATGGCACCTGTGTAACATGCCTGTGACGTAATTAAATCCATTGACAGGTTTACAGCACCACAGTCTTGTTTCCTTGAATGCTGCTCTATGCAATCCAGGTAGTCTTCCAGGCCATTTTCCGCATTACTGTCCTGTATGTGAAACCCATCAACCGGCACATCTGTTTGGCTGAAGTCAGAACGTTGGTTTAACTCAGCAGCTCTCCGATGGTACGCAATGGCTTGTGGACATGCTGAGGTGGTAACGTTAAGCTCAGGTTTGTATTGGAACCCTGATGAAGTGCTGTCTGAACCAGATAACCCAAATTGCTTTCCCTGATTATTAACAAGACTTTCACTGCCAGGGTTCCAGTTTGAGAGAAGGCCATTGACTTTCATGAGCTTCATCTTCTGGCACAGTTGCTGCTGATGCTGATAATGCTGCATTTGAGCTTGCTTTTGCTCTTGTTGGTAATGTTGTGACAAAAGTGGCTGCTGCACATATTGTTGGATTGGAGGGTGCTGCTGCAACAAATGTTGGGTCGCTTGTTGTTGTGGCTGCTTCTGTTGCAAGTGCTGAAACAAAGGTTGCTGGGGATGTTGCAAGCTTTGCCATGGAAGTGGCTGCTGTGGTTGTTGTTGCTGCAGGTGCTGCACCGGAAGTGGCTGCTGTCGTTGTTGCAGGTGCTGCACTGGAAGTGGATGCTGTTGTTGTTGTTGCAGGTGCTGCACCGGAAGTGGCTGCTGCTGTTGTTGCAGGTGCTGCACTGGAAGTGGATGCTGTTGTTCCTGCAGGTGCTGCACCGGAAGTGGCTGCTTTTGTTCCTGCAGGTGCTGCATCGGAAGTGGCTGCTTTTGTTGTTGCAGGTGCTGCATTGGAAGTGGATGCTGTTGTTCCTGCAGGTGCTGCACCGGAAGTGGCTGCTGCAGGTGTGGCACTGATGGTGGCTGCTGTTTCTGCTGCAGGTGCTGCACTGGAAGTGGCTGTTGCAGATGTTGCACTGGTAATGGCTGCTGTTGCTGCTGCACTGGAAGTGGCTGTTGCAGGTGTTCCACTGGTAGTGGCAGTTGTTGCTGCACTGGAAGTGTCCACTGTAGGTGTTGCACTGGTAGTGGCTGCTGTTGCTGCATATGTGTTGGAAATTGGGGTTGCTGCTGTTGTTGCAAGTGTTGCGACTGAGGTTGTTGCTGCATCTTGCAACCTAAGTTCGAATCAAATGGTTTCTCTGACAAACAGCTTGAAAACATGCAGTCTGATCTCTTCTTCAGTGATTCCTGAACATAACTTAGAATTTCATCATTCAGTGTAATGTTATTAATGTCTCCAGCCTCATCCCAATGAACCCTCAGGAATGTCTCATCCTGGCATATGAGATCAAAGTCTTCTAATTTTATATCAAGGTCTTTCATAGTGTTATAAAGTTCACTGCTAATGTTATTTGCCAAAATATCAATATTATTTTCAGGAGCAGGGAATGTCTTTTGCTGCTGAGTGCAGTTGATGTTCCTAATGCTGTTATCTTCACTGAACAGAAGTTCTTCCCAACCACATAGATATGCATCACTTAATTCTATATCTTTACTCTCATTAAAAAAGGCATTCTCAAGACCACATTTTTGATGTTGTGAAGGATCAGGTACATACAGTGACCTATCTTGGCCTAACATGACACCAAGAAGGGAGCTTGGATCTACTGATTCCAGCTTTCTGAATGTTTCTATCTCTGTTGTGTGAGTGACCTGACTATTTGTAGGATTTGTTAATCCAAGCATTGTACAGTTTCCTTCATATAGTAATGCTTCTCCTGTTGCAAAATTAAAAGGCAACTGCAGAGTTCGTTTTTGCAAATTCTCTTCCCCTTCCTCATCGCTGAAAAAGCAAAAAAAGTCTATAGTTATTACAAAGAATTACAATACATCCAAGAACTAATATAATAGTGCCCTAAAAGAGCACTGAATTGATTTCCAATGAAAAAATTATTCTAGCCTTTGCAGGAAATGGGGGCTAGATAGAAATTTGAGGGCTCCATCACCCTCACCTAGCCTGTCGATAAATCTCATTACCTGTATTGCCTTCCTGTCCTTACAAATCCATTGCAGATATGGAGGCCAGCTGAGCTGATCTTCCAAACCTGAGAATTATCCTCTGAAGCAGCAAGACATCTGGTTTTGAGATCCACCTCCTGCAGACAGCTGGTTATCAGAAGGCTTTGGAACTAATTTAACATACAAACCTATTGTATTATGGAATTCTTGAAGGTTGGGAAAAATGAAATTAAGGTATATTCTATACACCCAGTGGCCACTATACACAGTGACAATAAGGAAGGGCAAAGGTGTCAAGGAGCCAGTGCAGAGCACCCCTGTGATCATCCCCCTCAACAACAGGTATATTACTTTGGATACTGTGGGGGCAAGTGTTGACCTATCAGAGGAAAGACACAGTGGTTGGTCACTGGCACTGAGTCTGCCTCTGTAGAGGAAACATTTTGTATCTAGTGATCATAACGCCATTAGTTTCAAGGTAATAATGGAGAAAGATAGGTCTAGTCCTTGGGTTGAGATTCCAAACTGAAGAAAGGCCAGTTTTGATGGTATCAGAAAGAATCTGGCACATATGGATTGAGACAGGCTGCTTTCTGGCAAATGAGTACTTAGTAAGTGGGAGGCTTTCAAAAGTGAAAATTTTAAGAGTACAAAGTTTCAAGTTTCCTGTCAGAGAAAAAGGCAAGAATAACAAGTTTAGAGAACCTTGGTATTCGAGAGATATTGAGGCACTGGTTAAAAAAAAGAGAGGTGCACAGCAGTTATAGGCTGGAAGGAGCGAATGAGGTACTCGAGGAGTACAGTCGGCCCTCCTTATCCGCAGGTTCCGCATGCGCGGATTCAACCAACCGCGGATCGGGAAAACCCAGAAGTTTTCTCTCCAGCATCCACTGTTTGAGCATGTACAGACTATTTTTCTTGTCATTATTCCCTAAACAATACAGTATAACAACTATTTACATAGCAAGCACAGGAATGTATTTACATTGTATTAGGTACTATAAGTAATCTAGAGATGATTTAAAGTACAGGCAGTCTTTAAGTCGGATTTGTACGTAAATCCGAACAGGCACATCTGGTATTATTTAGCGTCAGTGAGTCAAACGTTTGTCTTAGTATATAGTATATATTTTACCTTTCTATGCATAAAAACACTTAAGAAACGTATGTATTTCAATAATTAAAACACAGTGTTGCTTAGTAATAATTGTAGCTTTCATCGGGGCAGGGTCTTTCACATGCTCCATTATTCTCACTTTATCCTTTAAAATTGCTCTCAAGACCAACCACATTTACTCGTTAATTTTCATCGTATTCTGATCTATATTTCTAGGTTCTACCACACATCTCCACATTAAGGGCCTTTTGACAGTGGCTAATTAAGCTACCAATCAGTTTAGGACATGTGAGGAAACTGTGTAATCACAGAGAGAATGTATAAACTGTCTGCTAACAGCACTGCAAGGCAATACTAAACTGGACCACTGGACCTACAAGAAAGCAGCTTTTCATGCTGTACTGATTTGACACCCCAAAACGTAACGGGCAGGTGATTATTTAACAATGAACATTAATTAAGCCAAAATTAATCTAGATACATTTTCCCTTCCCCTGAGAATTTTATTCCTGAAGGATTAGTTAGCATCTTCTCGCACTATAAAAGCTTAATATACAAGAGGAATTAAATGTGAACATCTTTTAGTACTTACGTGAGAGGTCTTTGTGTGGCTATAATATAATCTGGCTTTCCATTTTTGTATCCCAGTCGTGCACTTGCTTGCACCCAAGTCCACCTATTCTCTTTGGTCAAAAGCCTGAAAACAGTCATTCCACTTTCCCCTGTCTTCATCACTGAAATACAGAAACCAGGTAGAAGGAAGTGTTACTGAAGGACAAGACTCTCAAATAAATTATATTTGAGACACTTGAAGTATTGTCCAGCGAAGGGGCACAGCAAAGTGATGATGGTACTAAACAGCAACTCCTGCACTTGCATTTTTGAAAACAGCTCTTTTTCTATCTTTGATATCTCTTTTTTTTCCCCTTTTTCAAGGTTCTTTTGAAGACCCTGGAGTTACACTCTGACTTTGGTTCTTTGCAGGAATGAGACCCACTCTCAGGGCCTCATGACCAGCTGCTTTTTGATATCCCAAGGGCGCGGTCTGGAAGACCAGCATGCCTGCAGGGTGCTGGATTTTTGTAGCTCTGGAAATAGGCTGATTCAAGGCTGGTGCCACCGACTGAGGCGTCGCAGTTGAACATGGAATATCGAGAGCAGCGAATTAGTTGCCATGGGCTGAGTGTCTAGAGACCTGAGCTTTTCTGGGGCCCACTCTCTGGGCGCAGAGCTTGGAAAAAGCAATGCAACAGACTTCTAACATCATAAATCAGCCAGTTGTTTATGTCTCCTTAGTCGCTGTGAAATGGGGACATCCCTTTTTCTCTTATTAGGGGGAAGAGAGAACCTGTGGTATGTTGAATTATCTATTCCTAGTGGGGTGGCGGGAGGATGGGGTGAGAGCAGATGTATTACCTACCCAGGAATAGGGTTCCCCTTGTCCTCACCTAGCTAGGAATAGGGTTCCCCTCAACCTCACCTACCACACCTGCTCTCACCCCATCCTCCCGCCACCTCACTAGGAATAGGGTTCCCCTTGTCCTCACCTACCACCCTACCAGCCTCCGGGTCCAACATATAATACTCCGTAACTTCCGCCACCTCCAACGGGATCCCACCACTAAGCACATCTTTCCCTCCCCACCTCTGCTTTCCGCAGGGATCGCTCCCTACGTGACTCCCTTGTCCATTCGTCCCCCCCATCCCTCTCCACCGATCTCCCTCCCGGCACTTATCCTTGTAAGCGGAACAAGTGCTACACATGCCCTTACATTTCCTCCCTTACTACCATTCAGGGCCCTAGACAGTCCTTCCAGGTGAGGTGACACTTCACCTGTGAGTCGGCTGGCGTGATATACTGCATCCGGTGCTCCCGATGCGGCCCTCTATATATTGGTGAGACCCGACACAGACTGGGAGACCGTTTCGCTGAACACCTACTCTCGGTCCACCAGAAAAAGCAGGATCTCCCAGCAGCCACATATTTTAATTCCATGTCCCATTCCCATTCTGATATGTCTACCCACGGCCTCCTCTCCTGTAAAGATGAAGCCACACTCAGGTTGGAGGAACAACACCTTATATTCCGTCTGGGTAGCCTCCAACCTGATGGCATGAACACTGACTTCTCTAACTTCCCCTAATGCCCCACCTCCACCTCGTACCCCCTCCGTTATTTATTATATATATATTCTTTTTCTCTCTCTCCTTTTTCTCCCTCTGTCCCTCTCACTATACTCCTTGCCTATCCTCTGGGCTTCCCCCCTCCCCCTTTCTTTCTCCCTGGGCCTCCCGGCCCGTGATCCTCTCCTATCCTTTTTGCCAATCAACTGTCCAGCTCTTGGCTCCATCCCTCCACCTCCTGTCTTCTCCTATCATTTTGGATCTCCCCCTCCCACTTTCAAATCTCTTACTAGCTCTTCTTTCAGTTAGTCCTGACGAAGGGTCTCGGCCCGAAACATCGACTGTACCTCTTCCTAGAGATGCTGCCTGGCCTGCTGCGTTCACCAGCAACTTTTATGTGTGTTGCTTGAAATTCTAGCATCTGCAGATTTCCTCGTGTTTGCGAGCACAAGATTACAACTAATGAGATCAAGGCCTTGATCCTCATCAAATTTACTGGGAACAAACCCACTGAAGGCTTTCAAAAAGATTGCTCTAGAAATGACTCTGGTTGGGGTGATGATTATAAGAAAGCACCATATTCATATTAACCATAGTACAAAGATCAGGACCTTTGGCCCATGTCTGTGCGACCATTCCAATCCAAACTAATCTCATATGCTTGCATATGGTTTACTACATACCTCCATTCCCTGCCTAGTCACGTGCTTGTTTCAGTACTTCCTTCAATATTGCTACTGTATCTGCTTCCACAACCTATCCTGGTGGCATATCCCTTCATCACACACACTGTATGCAAGCAAAGCTTTGCCTTGTAAATCTACCTTAAACATTTCCTCTCTCACTTTAAAGATGTGCCCTCTAGTATTCAAAATATTCATGCTGCAAGAAAAAAATTATGTACGTCTGACATAATTTTCTAATCTTCCATCAGTTCTCCTCTCAGTCTCCAGTACTCCAGAGAAAACAATTCAAGTTTGTCCAACGTATCCTTATAGCTAAAGTCCTGGCTGAACACATCTTAGTTTGGAAAAGGGTAGAAAAACTGAAATTGCAGAAATATTAACCATAAGTTTAAAACCTACCTGGATATGCCTAGAGGTCTTTTGTTGGTGAGGCAGTGGGACATTTAAAAAGAGCTTGGGAGCTTTCAGCTTCTTTTCAGCATGGCAACAGCGTGGGACCAATAAACAGAAAAGAGCTGTAAGTGGAGCGGCCCATGTTGGAGTGGTCAGGCTTTGCTTCAATGAGCATAGGTGAGAACAGGCTTGGGCAAGCACAGGCAGAGGTTCTAAGTAAGGAAGTTTCTAGAATGTTTTTTTTTTATTAGTACGTAGCTAGTGTGGTGAGAATGGATCTACGTGTAGTGGTATGTTCCTTGGGTGAGATGTGGGAAATTTAGGAGACCTCCAGTCTCCCTGACAACTACATCTACACTAGGTGCACTGAGCTGCAGTTCCTTGGAAAGCATGTCAAGGAACTGGAAGGGCAGCTGGATGAACATAGAAAATAGGTGCACAAGTAGGCCATTTGGCCCTTCGATCCTGTACCGCCATTCAGTATGATCATGGCGGATAATCCAACTCAGAATCCTGTATCTGCCTTCTCTCCATACCCCCGATCCCTTTAGTCACAAGGGCCATATCTAACTCTCTCTTAAATATAGTCAATGAACTGGCCTCAACGGTTTCCTGTGGCAGAGAGTTCCACAGATTCACCACTCTCTGTGTGAAGTAGTTTTTCCTCATCTCGGTCCTAAAAGGCTTCCCCTTTATCCTCAAACTGTGACCCCTCGTTCTGGACTTCCCCAACATCAGGAACAATCTTCCTGCATCCAGCCTGTCCAATCCCTTTAGGATTTTATAAGTTTCAATAAGATCCCCCCCTCAATCTTCTAAATTCCAACGAGTATAAGCCTAGTCAATCCAGTCTTTCATTATATGAAAGTCCTGCCATCCCAGGAATCAATCTGGTGCACCTTCTTTGTACTCCCTCTATGGCAAGAATGTCTTTCCTCAGATTAGGAGACCAAAACTGCACACAATACTCCAGATGTGGTCTCACCAAGGCCTTGTACAACTGCAGTAGTACCTCCCTGCTCCTGTACTCGAATCCTCTTGCTATGAATGCCAGCATACCATTCGCCTTTTTCACCGCCTGCTGTACCTGCATGCCCACTTTCAATGACTGGTGTATAATGACATTCAGGTCTCGTTGCACCTCCCCTTTTCCTAATCGGCCACCATTCAGATAATAATCTGTTTCCCTGTTTTTGCCACCAAAGTGGATAACTTCACATTTATCCACATTAAATTGCATCTGCCATGAATTTGCCCACTCACCTAAACTATCCAAGTCACCCTGCATCCTCCTCACAGCTAACACTGCCGCCCAGCTTCGTGTCATCCGCAAACTTGGAGATGCTGCATTTAATTCCCTCGTCCAAGTCATTAATAGATATTGTAAACAACTGGGGTCCCAGCACTGAGCCTTGCGGTACCCCACTAGTCACTGCCTGCCATTCTGAAAAGGTCCCGTTTATTCCCACTCTTTGCTTCTTGTCTGCCAATCAATTCTCTATCCACATCAATAACTTACCCCCAATACCGTGTGCTTTAAATTTGCACACTAATCTCCTGTGTGGGACCTTGTCAAAAGCCTTTTGAAAATCCAAATATACCACATCCACTGGTTCTCCCCTATCCACTCTACTAGTTACATCCTCAAAAAATTCTATGAGATTCGTCAGACATGATTTTCCTTTCACAAATCCATGCTGACTTTGTCCGATGATTTCACCGCTTTCCAAATGTGCTGTTATCACATCTTTGATAACTGACTCTAGCATTTTCCCCACCACCAATGTTAGGCTAACCGGTCTATGATTCCCCGGTTTCTCTCTCCCTCCTTTTTTAAAAAGCGGGGTTACATTAGCCACCCTCCAATCCTCAGGAACTAGACCAAAATCTAAAGAGTTTTGAAAAATTATCACTAATGCATCCACTATTTCTTGGGCTACTTCCTTAAGCACTCTGGGATGCAGACCATCTGGCCCTGGGGATTTATCTGCCTTTAATCTCTTCAATTTACCTAACACCACTTCCCTACTAACATGTATTTCGCTCAGTTCCTCCATCTCACTGGACCCTCTGTCCCCTACTATTTCTGGAAGATTATTTATGTCCTCCTTAGTGAAGACAGAACCAAAGTAATTATTCAATTGGTCTGCCATGTCCTTGTTCCCCATAATCAATTCACCTGTTTCTATCTGTGAGGGACCTGCATTTGCCTTAACCAATCTTTTTCTTTTCACATATCTATAAAAGCTTTTACAGTCAGTGTTTATGTTCCCTGCCAGTTTTCTCTCATAATCTGTTTTTCCTTTCCTAATTAAGCCCTATGTCCTCCTCTGCTGGACTCTGAATTTCTCCCAGTCCTCAGGTGAGCCACTTTTTCCGGCTAATCTGTATGTTTCTTCTTTGGAATTGATACTATCCCTAATTTCCCTTGTCAGCCACGGGTACACTACCTTCCCTGATTTATTCTTTTGCCAAAGTGGGAAGAACAATTGTTGTAGTTCATCCATGCGATCTTTAAATGCTTGCCATTGCATATCCACCGTCAATCCTTTTAAGTATCATTTGCCAGTCTATCTTAGCTAATTTACGTCTCATACCTTCAAAGTTACCCTTCTTTAACTTCAGAACTTTTGTTTCTGAATTAACTATGTCACTCTCCATCTTAATGAAGAATTCCACCATATTATGGTCACTCTTACCCAAGGGGCCTCTCATGACAAGATTGCTAATTAACCCTTTCTCATTGCTCAATACGCAGTCTAGAATGGCCTGCTCTCTAGTTGGTTCCTCGACATGTTGGTTCAAAAAATCATCCCGCATACATTCCAAGAAATCCTCTTCCTCAGCACCCTTACCAATTTGGTTCACCCAATCTATATGTAGATTGAAGTCACCCATTATAACTGCTGTTCCTTTATTGCACACATTTCTAATTTTCTGTTTAATGCCATCCCCAACCTTACTACTACTGTTAGGTGGCCTGTCCACAACTCCCACCAGCGTTTTCTGCTCCTTAGTGTTATGCAGCTCTACCCAGATCGATTCCACATCCTCCCGGCTAACGTCCTTCCTTTCTATTGCGTTAATCTCCTCTCTAACCAGCAACGCTACCCCACCTCCTTTTCTTTCATGTCTATCCCTCCTGAATACCGAGTATTCCTGAATGTTGAGCTCCCATCCTTGGTCATCCTGGAGCCATGTCTCTGTGATCCCAACTACATCATATTCATTAATAACAATCTGCATTTTTAATTCATCCACCTTGTTACGAATGCTCCTTGCATTGACACACAAAGCCTTCAGGTTAGTAGAGAAAATGAGGAGGTAGTCACAGATAAGTTGTAGGAGCCAGGCACCCTGGTGACTGTCAGGAGAAGGAATGGGACTAGGCAGCCAGTGCAGATTACCCTGTGGCTATTCCCTTCAATAGTGAGTACGCTGCTTTGGATTCTGTTGCAGAGGAAAGCCGCAGCAACCAGGCCTCTGGCATTGAGTCTGGCTCTGTGGCTCAGAAGGGAAAGGGGGAAGAGCAGGAGTACAGTGGTATTAGGGGATTCCATAATTAGAAGAGCAGAAAGCACACTCTGTGGACATGAATTAGACAGTCAGGCATGTTGTGTCCCAGGTGCCAGGGTCATGAATGTCTCAGATTGAGTCCACAGCACTCTAAAGAGAGGGTGAACAGCCCGATGTTGTGATACATATTGGTATCAACAGCATAGGTAGGAAAAGGGAAGAGGTCCTGAAGAGAGAATATAGGCAGTTAGACAGTAGGCAATCTCTGGATTACTTTCTATGCCACATGCCCACGAGGGCAAGAATAAGATGATTTGGCAGAAGAATGTGTGGCTGAGGAATTGGTGTAGGGGGCAGGGTTTCAGATTTCTGGATTATCTGGATCACTGTCGGGACAGAGACAAATATACTTGTGGGCAGGTTTGCTAGGGAGGGTTTAAACTAACTTGGCACGGGGATGGGAACCAGAGTGATAGGGCTGAGGATGGGGCAGTTGGTATACAAGAAGAGCATTTGATAGCTTTGGGCCTGTATTCACTAGAATTCAGAAGAATGAGGGGTGACCTCATTGAAATCGATCAAATGGTGAAAGACCTTGATAGAGTGGATGTGGAGAGGATGTTTTCTATGGTGGGGGAGGCCAAGACCAGAGGGCACAGCCTCAGAATAAAGGGGCTTCCTTTTAGAACGGAGATGAGCTCAGGGCATGAAGAGATACAGGCATAAGGCAGGAGATTGGGGCCAAGAGGAAAATTGGATCAGTCATGATGAAATGGCAGAGCAGACGCGAAAAGGCCAAAGTTCTAATTCTGCTTCTATATCTTATGGTCAGATGCAATGCGTAGTGAGACTGTGAGGAAGGACAGGCAAATGATAGGGCAAAATTGCAGTCAGTGAATGAGTTGAAGTGTAATGGCTGGTAAAAACCAAAAAGGATGATGAATACAGGACTGAAAGTGTTACCTTCGAATGCAGACAGTATATAGAACAAAATAGATGATCTTGTGATGGAGTTAGAGACAGAGACAGGCAACTGTGATGTTATGGGCATCTCTGAGTTGTGGCTGAAAGAAGATTTGGTTGGGAGCTTAATATTCACTGTTTTAAAAGGACAGACAGGTAGGCAGAGTGGGTGGCGTGGCTCTGTTGGTAAAAAAAAACAAATCAGATCCTTAGGAAGAGGTGACATAGGATCGGAACATGTAGAATCCTTGTGGGTAGAGTTAAGAAACTACAAGGATAAAAAGACCTTCATGGGCAATATATATAGGTCTCCAAACAGTAGCCAGGTTGTGGACTATAAATGACAACAGGAGATAGAAACAGCATGTAAAAATGGCAATGTTGTAATAACCATTGGGGATTTGAATATACAGGTAGATTGGAAAAATACAGTCAGCACTGGATCCCAAGTGAGGGAATTGGTAGAGTGACTTCAAGGTAGCTTTTTAGCGCAGTTTGTGATTGAGCTTATTAGGAGAGTGGCAATTCTGGATTGGATGTTATGTAATGATCCAGATTTGATTAGGAAGCTTAAGCTACAGGGACCCTGAGTGATCATAATATGATAGAATTCACCCCGAAGTTTGAGAAGGAGAAACTAAAATCTGATGCATCAGTATTACAGTGGAGTCAAGGCATGAGATTAGAGCTGGCAAAATTGATTGGAAGGGGACACTAGCAAAGATGACGACAGAATAGAAATGGCTGGTGTTTCTTGGGGAAATACGGAAGGCACAGGAAAGATACATCCCAAAGATGAACAGGCCTTCTAAATGGAGGATGAGGCAACCGTGGTTGATGAAGGTAGTCAAAGACAACATAAAAGCAAGAGAGAGAGCACATAATACAACCAAAATTAATGGGAAGCTAGAGAACTATGAAGCTTTTAAAAACCAACAGAAGGCAACTAAAAAAAAAGAAATATGAAGGGAAGCTAGCCAATAACATAAAGGAGGATACAAGTTTTTAGGTATATAAAGGGGGGGAGAGGGGGGGAGAGGGAGAATGAATGTCAGATCACTGGAAAATGCCACTGGAGAGATAGCAATGGGGGACAAAGAAATGGCAGATGAACTTAATGAATTTTGCGTCAGTCTTCACTGTGGAAGACACTAGCAGAATACCAGAAATGTAAAAATGTCAGGAGGTAGAAGTGAGTGTCACCACAATTACTAAGGAGAAGGTGCGTGAGAAACTGAAAGGCCCAACGGTAGGTTTGTCATCTGCACCAGATGGACTACACCCCAAGGAACTTAAAGAGGTAGCTGAAGAGATTGTGGATGCCTTATTAATGTTCTTTCAAGAATCACTAGATTCTGGAATGGTTCCTGAGGACTGAAAAATGGCAAATGTCATTCCAGTTTTTAAGAACGGAGGGAGGCAGAAGAAAGGATGTCTTCAGTTAGTCTGACTTCAGTGGTTGGAAAGATATGGGAGTCTATTATTAAGGATGAGGTTGCCAGGTACTTTGAGATACACGATAAAATAAGCTAAAGTCTCCATGATAAATCTGTAGAAATCTGCTGGAGTCTTTGGTGGTACACCAAATGTCCTTAAACTCCTCATGAAGTATAGCTGCTGATGTGCCTTCTTCGTGACTGCATCAATATGTTAGGATCAATCCTCTGAGATGTCAATGCCCAGGAAGTTAAGCTGCTCCTCCTCTCCACTGCTGATCCCCCAATGAGGACTGATGTGTTCTCCTGACTTCCCCTTCCTGAAGCCCACAATCAGCTACTTGGTCTTACTGACTGAGAGGAAAACTGTTACTGTGACACAACTCAACCAGTCCACCTATCTCACTCCTACATTTTTATCTCCATCATTCTAGTTTATTACAAACAGTTAACTTCATCCCTGGTAACATCTCCACTAGGGTGATTGTGATTGCTGGGTATAAGCCATCCCTCTTCTAAAAATTTCTCCAACACCAATTCTAGTGCCCAAGGAACCCAAATCCTTTCTTTCCTCACTATCTCTTCAGCCACGCTTTCATATAGTTCATCTCCCATTAACAGGCTTACTGGCACTTGGCATTGCAAGTAACCTTGAGATCATGACATTTAACTCATCGCTTCACTCCTTAAAATCAGCTCGCATTACCATATCCCGTGTTGGATCTACACAGTAGTACAAATATGCACCATAACCACTGGTTGCTTATCCTCACCCTTTTCATTGTTTTTGACACCCTTCGATTGACCCTGTGTGATTGGACAACTTGACGTCTTTTTTTACCTAGACAGAAATAAGGAAGTGCACTGGAGAAAACCAGAAGACTACTTACTTCGGACGTGGTTTTCTGCGCAGTACATCATGTCAGCTGCATGAATAAACTGATAGCCAGATCCCCGCATGCATAATTCAGCATCTGTGTAACCCAGGACTATCTTCCCTCTGCAAACAAATTAGAACAGTATTTTTCTTTGTGCATACCTGCCACATTAGAATGCATACATGCTATTAGTTTTCCAAAATGAAATTATGTCAGTCAATGAAACTTTCTCCCTTCAAAATTCATTGAGATAAACTTATTACTATTTCTAATAGTCACACATTAGCCAAATATTGCTTATGGGATCTGAAATCCCATGCTATAAGTAGTAATTTTCCAGCATATAAAGCCAATGCATGTAAAGAACAACCCAAATGGAATACAAACCACCCAAATTAAAATTAAACAATTAAAGACTCAGGGTGCTAGCTGCCAGCACAGCAACTTGTACCTAATAGCTACACCAGTCCACAGAAGATGATGTAAGAAGACAAACCTAAACTAAACAGGAAATGTAAAAGAGGTTGAATAATCTGAATACTTGCACAGATCCAGTCATAGTGTGTTCCCCTGTTGAAGGAAACTTAAGTGCCTCTACAGACTAAAAAGCAATAAAACTTCACTTCTTCACTTGCTAGAAATCTGAAACATGATTGCGATACTCGGCAGGTCAGGCACCATCGGTGGAAAGAGAAACAAAGTTAACAGAGATTTCATTCCTATCAATGATAACCCTGTTTCTCTCTCTGCAGATACTGTCTGATGTCAAGAATATTTCCATCATTTAGTACTTTTATTTCATAGTCCTACATATTACATACAACAAAATATGGCTCCTTTAGTCAGGAAATACAAAGGTAAGTTAGCCAAACTTATAGCATATTGTTGAATTTTAACAAAATTCAAACTGTCCCAAAAACTGGCCAAGCTCTGCTGTAGCAGGTTTGACCTGAAATAGCATTCATGTGCCTTTGCATTTGTCATGCAAAGAAAAGTAAAAATCAGGCTACTCTTTTTTTTTAAAAATAGGCTGTACCAATGTGCAAAATTATTTAAAACTCAAGTATGATGTTTTCTATATTTAACAATTTAACTTCAATTTAATTTCATTTTCAGAAAATTCTAAAAGTTTATGAATATTAGGGACATACAAACACATTGAAATTCATGACAGATGACAAAGTTAACGAGTTTGGCCTTGCCATAATCAACGTTTTGTTTTAATAAAGATGAGTTTATCCTGCCCTGCACTCATATCTCAGTCAGTCCAATAGAAGCTCTGCTGCTTTGCTCTTAGCTGCAAGATAGTCTCACCCAGCAAGATCACCTCAGCAAGTGTAGATCAATTAAGTGCCTGACGATGAAGTTCAGTGATGAGTGCTGGCAGTGAGCCACATGCAGCAAAATATGGGTCAGCGATGAAGAAAAATAAACTGAGTCACAACTGAGGTATCAGACGACTAGAGGATAAGCGATATTGAACCTTTACTTGAGCAAGGGGAGCTTGGTTAAGCCAGGGTACTATAGGCCAGTGAGCTTACATTCGTGGTAGGAAAGTTATTTGAAGGGATTCTGAGGGACATGTTTTATGTGCATTTGGAAAGGACTGATTAGAGATAACATAACTTTGTCCATAAGAAACTTGAATTTTTGATGAGGTGACCAAGAGAATCGAGGGGGACAGGGCAGTAGATGTCACCTATGTGGACTTCCGCAAAGTTTTTGATAAAGTCCTGCGTCGTAGGTTAGTATGGAAGATTTGAATACTTGGGATTCAGGGTGAGCTAGCCTGAAAGAAGTAACACAAGCAGACAATGTGCCGAGGAAGGCTTATTGTTTGCCGGCCTTCACAGGCTGAAGCATTTAATATAAGAATTGGATGGTCTGTTACAATTGTACAAAATGTTGGTTAGGCTGCAGCTGGAACTTTGTTTGTAGTCATGGTTGTTACGCCACAGGAAAGATGTTTTTATGGCAAAGAGGGAACAGAAAAGATTAACAAGGATATTGCCTGTTTTGGAGTGTTAAGAGATACTAGAAAATATTGGTTGACAGGGTATGTCTTCTTCCCCTCTGCCTTCAGATTTCTGAACGGTTCATTATTTTTCTTACACTAACTTATTTATTTTGTAATCTATAGTAATTTTATGTCTCTGCACTGTTTATGCAAAACCTCAGAATTTCATGTCATATAAAAGTGACAAAAAAACAAATGTTTGTTTCCCTGGGAGAAAAGGAAGCTGTAAAATGACATAATAGAGTCATATTAAATTATGAGAGGTGTAGATAGGATAGATAGTCAGCATGTGTTTCCCATATTAGGCATATCTAAAAGTAGAGCTCAAAAGGCTTAAAGCGAGAGAGAGAGAGAGAGAGAGAGAATAGCTATAAAGGGAATCTGAAGGGTAAACTTTTCACACAAGGTGTGGTTGTATTTAGAAATGAACTGCCCGAGGAGGTGGTGAAGGCAGGAACAGCAGCAACATTTAAGTGGCATTGAGACAGGTACCAGAATGAGCAAGGCAAGTGGAAATAGTACAAATAGATATGATGGTCAGCATAGACACGATGAGAGAAGGGACCTGTTTCTATGGTGTACAACTCCATGAGTCTAAATAAAATTTATATTGCTACAGTAGTTCTGTTAGGGAAATACCAACATCTCTTTATTTCTATTCAGCATTATTCCCAAAATGCAATTAAAATGAAAGACCAGTTAATATGTTTTTGGTGACCTTGGCTCCGCCCCAAGAACCTATCTTCTATTAGCAATCACATTCTGATACATCTCAATATCCATTTACATCAGCAGTCTATCACATCATTTCATGGATTGATGCAAGTTAGCTGCCCATCCCAAAGATATGCCAAAAAATCATATATTGTTATTTAACTTATTATATTTTGACATGTTTCCTCTTTGTCACTATGATTATTTTGAATAACTCTTTTAAATCTATACTATTCATCCCTATAATCACTGAAAATGTCATTTCTATACACCTGTATACCTCAAAACCATGCTATTCTTAATTATTCTCTCTGAGCCTTTCTTAACAAGCTGATTAAGTATCATATGTCATTCTTGTTTCTTCTTTGTGCTTTGGCTCTTGGTAGGGCCACTCATGCCAAACAGGTCAAAGGACAGAGAGTAGACAAAGAGCGGTCCATCAGTCCTCCAAGTTCAAGGGTTTAACGATGCTGAGGATGTTCTACGAGTCTGTGGTGGCCAGTGCCATCATGTTTGCTGTTGTATGCTGGGGCAGCAGGCTGAGGGTAGCAGACACCAACAGAATCAACAAACTCATTCGTAAGGCCAGTGATGTTGTGGGGATGGAACTGGACTCTCTCATGGTGGTGTCTGAAAAGAGGATGCTGTCTAAGTTGCATGCCGTCTTGGATAACGTCTCCCATCAACTACATAATGTACTGCGTGGGCACAGGAGTACATTCAGCCAGAGACTCATTCCACCGAGATGCAACACAGAGCGTCATAGGAAGTCATTCCTGCCTGTGGCCATCAAACTTTACAACTCCTCCCTTGGAGGGTCAGACACCCTGAGCCAATAGGCTGGTCCTGGACTTATTTTATAATTTACTGGTATAACTTACATATTACTATTTAACTATTTACAGTTTTTTATTAATATTTATTATTTATGGTGCAACTGTAACGAAAACCAATTTCCCCCGGGATCAATAAAATATGACTATGACTAATTCAAGGCTGACTGGTAAAACAAACTGTTACGGAAACAGCAATGAAAAATTCTTCGACATTTGTGTGCAACGGTATTCCTGAGTCTCCACATGGAACTTACATGACTGAGAGTAGTGAAAACTGAACTACTGTATGCTGAAGGAAGCCCTGAACACTGCCAAAGACAGAGGACCTTCATTGCTGCCCAAATCGTCAGTGGCATAACAGGCAGTAGAGAGTTGAATATTCTGTGCTTTTACACCTGGCATCTACAGGCTATATAATTAGTATTCATTTGTCCTTTCTGTAATATCTGTGGCTCATACACCTCAGAATTATTAGATTGTGGATTATACAATACTAAGAAAATAACACTAAATTTGCATAACCTGGATGTTCTCCAAACTGCGCAGAGTACTTAATATATAGTTATGAATTTACTCACCATTTGACATCCTGATAGGGATGTTGTATTACTTAATATTTGAATGGAGTTACTAAGGGGTGTAACATTTTTATTGCCACATAAACTCATCTGATCAACATTTCTAATCTGCACCTCCATTGTGACTTAGCAAAATGCTATCTCACCTTTTATTTGTTTTCAAAATTTAATTGCTGCTTATTCATCACCTAAGTACTTTTCTCTGTTTAATTACATGTTAAGTTACTTGGTATTCTAAGGACCTGACATATTGAATAATTTCTGCCATTCAAAAAGTATCGACAAATTAAAGCAAACAACGCAAATGTGTAAGGTTTTAATAATTATAAATTGAAATTTTATAGTAAATATTTTCTACTTACTTAACATCACAGCCCATTGGTGTGAAGTCTAATTTGTGTTTAGTCCTGAAAATTAAATTTTTGGTTCGGATCTCCAAAATGGATGGAGGCTGCAGAGGGGTTGCTATTGCAAACAAGGCCAACTGTGGGGGGATAATTGAGCCATCTTTTCCCTTCATATTCTGTTCATAAAGGAACTTGAGTCTACCTTGAAAATTCATAGCCTAGAAGGAAAGAGTTAGAAATTAGTTGGTGCAATACTTCTAATCCAGGTTATAACAGTTAAAAGCAAATTAGTAGAAAAAAAGGACAAAGGCTTTGCCATAACTGAAGAATTTGGTAAAATTGTTTTACAAGAAAAATAAAAATGAATTTCTTTACATGATGGCATGAATTATAGTAAAGGGATCTGGGAATCCTCAATATTTGCCCATATTGCTCATACCAAAACAGATTTTTAATCCATAGTGAAGGCATTTATAGATTTAAAAGCATTCCTTAATTTTCAATTTTACAATAGCTGCAAACACCTTTTAAATAAATTCAACACTGTGCATCAGAAAGCAGAGCTACACAAGTATAAATATGCAAACACAAAGCTCCAATAAGTGCAGTTCTGGTTATCAATTTGTAATCCTCTTTGGTTAGATGTGAAGTTTAATAAAGGGGAAAAGGTATCAATGTACAGTATTTAACCACTGGCAAGTCTAACTGACACTGATGATGACAGCATGATTATTGGCATTAATTAGTTTTTAGGGAGGTACATGTTAATCACAGAAGTCAGAACTGACTTGGGAGAATGTGCAGCCAACTTCATTAGTATTTTATATAAAATAGTGTGCTGATGAGGGTAATATAAAAGCAAATTCTGCAAATGTTTGAAATCTGAAGTAAAAGCAGAAAATACTGGAACTACTCAGCTGGTCAGGCAACAACTTTAATATAGCCTGCATATATTCTAGTTAACATTGTCAAGGATCTCCAGGACAGACTGGTTGTGGAAGCCATATCTAGGCAAATGGAATTAAAACTGCATTAAAGTTGTTTAACTGGGAAATAGCAAAGGAGAAAGGTCAAAAGAAGATACTCAGATAGGTCCAAAAAGAGCAAATGGAATTCAATCTGCAGGAACAAATAAGGCAAATCCTCCCGGGAGGGGGGAGAAGATGGCGGCGCAACGGCAGCGTGCGCGGCCTCTCTGGTGAATGACATCTTGTATCTGTCAAGTAGGGGACCGTGCACAATTCTGATTTGATGGAGACAGACGTGAGAGTACGGAGGAACATCTGGAAAACTTCTGAAATGCCCGCTTTGCTGCCGCTGCTACTGTGTGGTAACCGGAATCTCCGGAGCTGAAGGCCCCAAAATCCTCGGCTTTGCGTGCTTCAGTGGCCGGGGAGAGGTCGAAGGCGCTCGGCAGAGGATGGCGCTCGGGAGGCTGTATTGGAGAGGCTGGTTGGAAGCTCGAAGGTTTTGGACGGATGGACAGAGGCAGACAAAAAAAGAGGCCTTTCTATCATAAATCGCCCACCATGTTTCACCCTTCCTCAGTCATAACAATCTCCTTAAGCTCCTACTTACCACTCCACTCCTCCAGTAAATAATGGGCATCTTTCCTGTCAGCTCTCAGTTCTGATAAGACTTTGAGCCAAAACGTCAAAAATTTATTTCCCACTACAGATGCTGCTTGAACCAATGAGTTCCTCAAGCAGCTTGTTAATTGCATGAGGTGTTGTTTTACTATAAGTTCCATGTTTGCACCACATCTTGGAGAATTATTCCTCCAAAGTAATTAGTGAAGCTCTTTTTAAAATCAGGAATAAATGGTTTAACTAAAATAACTTCTGCAAGTAGCTCCATTCTAGAAATCCACCCTTTTAACAAAGTGCAACTTTCACATGGATTTTATCTGGAATTATATGTATTAGACTATAACTTGATCCACGAACAACTTTGTAACATCAATGATGTCTGATATATCTGGTGCTCCTGATATGACTTCCTCCATATCAGTGAGACGCGACATAAATTGGGTACCTTCACTCCATCCGGAACAAGCAGGACTTCCTGGTGAGCAACCATTTTAACTGCAATTCACATTCTCATTCAAACATGTTGGTCCACAGCCTCCTCTACTGCCACAATGAGGCCACTCTCAGGTTGGAGGAGCAACACCTCGTATTCCACTCAATCTGACGGCATGAACATCAATTTCTCTAACTTCTTGTAAATTTCACCCCTCCCCCTTCTTCCATTCCCAACTCTGGCTCACCTCTTACCTCTTCTGTTCTCCTCACCTGCCTATCATCTCCCTATGGACCCTCCTCCTTCTCTTTCTCCCATAGCCCACTCTCCTATCAGTTTCCTTCTTCTTCAGCCCTTTATCTTTTCCACCTATCACCTCCCAGCTTCTCACTTCATCCTCCCCTTCCCCTACACACCTGGCTTCACCTATCACTTTCAAGTTTGTATTCCTTCCCTACCCCCCACCTTCTTATTCTGGCTTCCTCCCTCTACCTTTCCAGTCCTGATGAAGGGTCGCATCCTCAGATGGTAATTATTTATTCCTCTAAATAGATGCTGCCTGGTGGGCACAGTTCCTCCAGCATTTTGTGTGTGTTATTCTGGCTTTCCAGCATCTTCAAAATCTGGTGTTTAACATCAACTATACACTTCTACCTGGTCTTGAACCTTCAGAACAAGCATACATCAGGGCAGTGAAGGAAAAAAGGCTTCCTGTATAGGATCTCCTTAATCAATAGGGCAGAAAAATATTGAAGTTAACTGCACAACTATTGAGTAAGAACTGTGAATAGAGTTGCAAAATTCTGGCGCAGGCATACAAATGAAGAGAAGGAAGGAATTATTGACTTAATGGACAGAGAGTTGGGTGAGGAGAATGAGAGTGGAGAAGGGGTGAAGAGAAACGAGGCAAGAAAAATAACACAAAGGTTTCAATTTTAAATTTTGTTAATAATCTCCAACAGCAGCTGAAAATCCAAGGGAATGTTCATTTCAATGATTAATAATAATTAATATAATACATGGAATTTTGAGTAAAGGATCACAAACCAACTTTTTGGAGCGAATTTTGTCCTTCTCTACAGAGAAGTCTCACTGCACATGAAGTGTTAAAAGATCAAGTCAAATAACCAGAAACTGTTTTTATACTTTTTTTTTTTAAACAGGTGTTGCCCAACTCCTCCTTGCTCAAGATACTTTAACATTTGAGAAAAGATCATTTATTTTTATTGAATAATTTGTATCTTATGTGAAAATCCCTTAGGATTTTATAATTCTAACCAATACAGTTCATGAGATGATAGCATTGGTAAAACAAGGCTACTTAGTAAATAATTATTGTTAAATAACTTCACATGAAAACTGCAAGATAAAAAAGAAAATGCACAATCTCAAAAGATAACTTTACCAGAAATCCAGAGGAATTATCCAGGAGACATCTTAACCTGCATACAAAGTTTCTTTCCAAAAAAGGCGACTTTTCTGGGGGAAGCTGCTCGGGACTATAATGGCTCATGGGCATTGGAAGTCCATTTTCACCTGAATAAAAGATAGTTTCATGAGACATACACCAAGAATGTATGGAAATATAAAAGTAAGGCTTCTTTCCTAGGACTTCCTATTTTCACACTTTGTCCAAATTAAGTAATATCAAGAACAGCTATGAGCATCTGTGCTAGAAATCAGATTGGATATAGAATTGCAATCTGACCTGAGAGAACCTTTATAATCCTCACTCTCATCTATCTCTCCCTCTTATGCAGCTCACGCTTCTCTCAGTCTGCCGGGCTCTGTTAACCTCCATCGACAAGTCACAGTCAGATACACTGATTATGAAGCACAAATATCTAAGATAATCCAAAACTAACACATCATTCTAGGGCAAGGTATATGGGATCAAATCAAAGCAACATTTTTTCACGAATTAAATGCTATATTGTCATTTTGAATCTTAAGCAATTTAAAGGCAAGATTATCATTACTGACTGGCAGTATCAACAGCAAATTACCATGAATGATTCCCACATTCTCACAATACATATACTATAAAAAGTGGGTATTTGGAATGGGTGGGAAAACAGAATTTCATCTAAGGTGAAAGAAAATACTGTATATTACAAACAAATATGCATTGGTAACCATAATTCAAGTAATTTAGTTACCTCCTTCAGAGAGTACAACAAATCATTTGATTGCCCAAAGAGAAAGGACAGTGCTTTTTAAGACAGAAAAATATTGGAAAGATATTTTTGACATTATTTCCACGGTTTTGAATATAGACTTACAACCTCATCCAATTACTGCTATTTTTGGATTACCAATGATAGATTCAAATTATTTCACCTCTTCAGCACATAGGATGATTGCATTTCTTACTCTAATGGCTAGAAGATCCATTTTGCTGAATTGGAAAGAGATTAACCCTTCTACTGTATTTCATTGGTTTTCACAAACTATGGTATGTTTGAATTTGGAAAAAGTTAGAAGTGCGGTTTATGACCCTTCTATTAGATTTGAAAAAACTTGGAGGCCATTCATTCAGCATTTTCATTTGATGTAATTTGACTATTTCCAAACTTGTTTTATTTCTCTGTACTGTTGGTTGAGAGGAATGGAGTCGTCGACACTAAGGTTTTCTTCTTTCCCATTTTCAAGTTGTTAGTATTGCCCAAGTCTTTTAGTTTAGTTGACTAATTCTGTTTAGTTTTTTTTGGGATGGGGTTTGTTTTTTCTCTATTTTTTTTTTCTTTTTCATGATTTTTCTTCAGTTTTTTTTTGCTTTGTATTATTCATTGTTATTCTACACGATTGGGAGCCTCGTCAATTTATACTATATGGTTTTACACTTACTCATTTTAACTGTAACAATGTATCTCCTACTACTTGTATTTTTGCTTTATGTTTTCATTTTATGAAATTAATAAAAAGATTGAAAAAGAAAGAAAGACAGAAGGAATTTCTTTGCAAATGGGCCAATGAGCAGAAGTACATTCAGTGGCCACTTTATTAGGTACTCCTGTACGCCTGCTCATGTGGCAGCCATTCAATGCATAACAGCATGCAGATTTGGTCAAGCAGTTCAATTGTTGTTCAGGCCAAAACTTCTGAACAGAGATGCAATGTGACTATTGAATAATTGTCGGTGCCAGATGGGGTAGTTTGAATATCTCAGAAACTGCTAAACACCTGGGATTTTCATGCATAACAGGCTCTAGACTTTACAGAGAATAGTGCGAAAAACAAAAACATTCAGTGAGCAGCATTTCTGTGGACAGAAATTACTTGTTAATGAAGGAGGTCTGACTGTGGTGAAACTGGCTCAAGCTGACGAGAAAGTGACAGTAACTCAAATAGCCACGCATTATGACAGTGATGTACAGCAGAACATCTCCAAATGCGCAACACATTGAATCTAAGAGTGGATGGGCTACAGCAGTAGAAGTCCACATGAGGTTCCACTCCTGTGAGCACTTTGTTAGGTATATTTCCTGTACCTAATAAAATGGCCACTGACTGTAATGCCAGATATTGTGCTCAACACTAAATGACAATACAGACGAAACACTTTGGCAAAACTCAGATTATCGCATAGAAAGGATTTTAAAAACAGATAATTAAAATTCCAACTTGGCTGTTTTTGAAGAGAAGCATCCCATTTGAAGTTTTGCAAAATGTGTCATGTTAAAAAAGTACTTTATGGGCATTTGCACCTATCTAAGCAGGTGAATAGAGATGCTGCTCAATATCTTATTGATAGACTATCTCTGGAAAATGCAGCACTTGCTTAGTGGTGAATTGACCTAGGTTATTTGCTGAACACCTGAGCATAAACAACAAAGTCAAGTTAATAATCGGAAAACCCAAGAGTAAAACAATGTACGGACTATTAAATAAAATGAAAAATGAGAACAAATCCAGTATTAATAGTACTTGTATCTTTTCCCAATTATTGATCAGTCATATTATATGCTTCTGGAATTTTTGCATATTTTATTATCTAAAATTGCTTTACTTAGAAAGAATAATTAAATATTGGACATCAAGAATTTAAAATACATCACTTCTACACCTGCATGAAAATGTGCATCCTAAATAGAAATAGCTACTAAATATTTACACAAATAAGACCCCCCAAGACATAGGAGCAGAATTAGGCCATTCAGCCCATCGAGTCTACTCCACCATTCCATCATGGCTGATCCCAGATCCCACTCAACCCCAAACACCTACCTTCTCACCATATCCTTTGATGTACTGACCTATCAGGAAACGATCAACTTCGGCCTTAAACATACACACACAGACTTGGCCTCCACTGCAGTCTGTGGCAGAGCATTCCACAGATTTACTACTCTCTGGCTAAAAGAATTCTCCTTACCTCTGTTCTAAAGAGTCACCCCTCAGATTTGAGGCTGTGCCTTCTAGTTCTGGATACCCCCACCATAGGAAATATTCTCACCACATTCGCCCTATCTAGTCCTTTCAACATTCAGTAAGTTTCAATGATATTCCAACACATTCTTCTAAATTCCAGTGATTACAGGCCTAAGTTTGCCAAACACTCCTCATATGTTAATCCCTTTATTCCCAGAATCATCCTTGGGAACCCCCTCAGGGTTCTCTCCAACGACAACATGCCCTTTCTGAGATATGGGGCCTAAAACTGTTGACAACACACTAAGTGCGGCCTGACTGGTGTCTTATCAAAGGTCAGCATTATCTCCTTGCTTTTACATTTTATTCCCCTTGAAATAAATGCCAACATTGCATTTGCCGCCTTTACCATAGACTCAACCTGTAAATTAACCTTCTAGGAGTCTTGCACAAGGACTCCCAAGTCCCTCTGTACCTCCAATGTTTGAACCTTCTCTCCATTTAGTTAATAGTGTGCACTATTGTTCCTTTTACCAAAATGCATTATCACACATTTCCGAACACAGTATTCCATCTGCCACTTTTCTACCCATTCTTCCACTTTGTCTAAGTCCTGCTGCAATCACATTACTTCCTCAGCACTACCTACTCCTCCACCTATCTTTGTATCATCTGCAAACTTTGCCACAAAGCCAACAATTCCATTATCTAAATCACTGACAAGCAATGTGAAAAGCAGTGGTCCCTATACTGCCCCTGAGGAACACCACCAGTCCCTGGCAGCCAACCAGAAAAGGCCCTTTGACTCCCACTCGCTGCCTCCTGCCTGTCAGGCATTCCGCTATCTTTCCTGTAACACCATAGGATTTTATCTTGTTAAGCAGCCTCATATGTGGTACCTTATTAAACATCTTCTGAAAATCCAAGTAGGTGACATCCACTGCCTCTACTTTGTCCACCATGCTTGTAACTTCCTTGAAGAACTCTTAACAGGTTTGCCAGGCAAAATGTCCCTTTACAGAAACCAGGCTGACTTTGACTTATTCTATCATTAGTCTCCCAGTACCTTGAAACCTCATCCTTAATAATAGACTCCAACACTTTCCCCAAACACTGAGGTGAGGTTAACTGGGCTCCAATTTCCTTTCATCTGCCATCCTCCCTTCTTAAAGGGTGAAATGGTGTTTGAAATCTTCTAGTCCTCTGGGACCATGCCAGAATCAAGTGATTCTTAAAAGATCATGACCGATCTCTTCAGCAACCTCTCTCAGGACTCTGGGATGTAGTTCATCTGGTCCAGGTGACTTATCCAACTTAAGAGCATTGAGTTTGCCTGACACATTTTCCTTTGTAATGGCAATGGTACATTCCTGTTCCCTGGCACTCACGGACCTCTGGCACACTGCTAGTGTCTTCCACAGTGAAGATAGATGCAAAGTACCCATTAAGTTCATCTGCCCTTTCTTTGTCCCCCAATACTACCTATCCAGCATCATTTTCCTGTGGTCCAATATCAACTCTCACCCCCTTTTTACTCTTAATATAACTGAATAAACTTTTGGTATCCTATAGTCATAGTCATACTTTATTGATCCCGAGGGAAATTGGGTTTTGTGACAGTTACACCATAAATAATTAAATAGTAATAAAACCATAAATAATTAAATAGTAAATTATGCCAGGAAATAAGTCCAGGACCAGCCTATTGGCTCAAGGTGTCTGACCCTCCAAGGGAGGAGTTGTAAAGTTTGATGGCCACAGGCAGGAATGACTTCCTATGACGCTCTGTGTTGTATCTCGGTAGAATGAGCCTCTAGCTGAATGTACTCCTGTGCCCAACCAGTACATTATGTAGTGGATGGGAGACATTGTCCAAGATGGCATGCAACTTGGAAAGCATCCTCTTTTCACACACCACCGTCAGAGAGTCCAGTTCCATCCCCACAACATCACCGGCCTTACGAATGAGTTTGTTGATTCTGTTGGTGTCTGCTACCCTCAACCTGCTGCCTCAGCACACAACAGCAAACATGATAGCACTGGCCACCACAGACATCCTACTTTATATTAAAGGCTAGTCTGCCATCATATTTAATCTTTTCCCTTCTTATAGCTTTTATAGTGCCTTTCGTTGGATTTTAAAAGCTTCCCAATCATCCAACTTCCCACTTACCTTTGCTACTTTATATGCCTTTTCCTTGGCTTCTATGCAATCCTTAACTTCCTTTATCAGCCATTGAATGCTACCCCTGCCATTTGAGAACTTTGTCCTCTGTGGGGCATACCTACCCTGAGCCTTGTGAACTAATCCCAGAAACTTCAGTCATCTCTGCTCTGCCGTCATTCCCGCCAGTATCTTGCTCCAATCCACCTGGGAAAGTTCTTCTCTCACGCTTCTGTAATTCCCTTTATTCCATTGCGATATTGATACCTGTGAGATATGCTTCTATCTCTCAAACAGCAGTATAAATTCGATCATATTATTATTATTGCCTCCTAAGGGTTCCTTTACATTAAGCTCCCTAAGAAGATCTAGGTTATTACACAATACCCAATCTAAGATTGCCTTTCCCCGAGTAGGCTCAAGCACAAGCTGCTCTAAAAGCCATCTCATAGGCATTCAACAAATTCGCTCTCTTGTGATCTGACACCAACCTGATTTTCCCATCCATTACAATTGTGTCATTACCCTTATTACATGCTTTTTCTGGTCCCCTTTGCAATCCCAACCACACATCTTGGCTACTATTTGGAGGCCTAAATATGATTCCCACAATGTTTTTTTTAAAACTTTGCTGTTTCTTAACTCCACCCACAAAGATTCAACATTCTCTGTCTGACCCTATGTCACCTCTTTCTAATGATGTAATTCCATCTCTTACCAACAGAGCCACACCACCACCAAGGGGTTCCTGCCTGTCTTCTTGATACAAAGTCTACCTTTTGATGTTTAGCTCACAACTATGGCCTTCTTTCAGCCACAACTCAGTGATGCCTACAACATCATACTGACAAATCTCTATCGTATCCACCTCCACCACTGTTGCTGGCAGCCCATTCCACACACTCACCACTGTCTACGTAAAAAACTTACCTCTGACATCTTCTCTGTACCCACTTCCAAGCACCTTAAAAATGTGCCCTCTCATGTTATCCATTTCAGCCCTGGGAAATAGCCTCTGACTATCCACACGATCAATGCCTCTCATCATCTTATATAGCTCTATCAGGTCAGCTCTCATCCTCCGTCACTCCGAGGAGAAAAGGCCAAGTTCACTCAACCTACTCTCATAAGGCATGCTCCCCAATCCAGGCAACATCCTTGTAAATCTTCTCAGCACCCTTGCTACAGTTTCCACATCCTTCCAGTAGTGAGGTGACCAGAAGTGAGCACAGTACTACAAGTGGAGTCTGACCAGGGTCCTATACAGCTTTAACATTACCCCTCGGCTCTTGAACTCAATCCCACAGTTGATAAAGTCCAATACGCCGTATGCCTTCTTAACCACAGAGTCAACCTGCACAGCAGCTTTGAGAGTCCTATGGACTCGGACTCCAAGATCCCTCTGATCCTTCACACTGCCATTAATACTATGTTCTGTCATCATATTTGACCTACCAAAATGAACCACCTCACACTTATCTGGGTTGAACTCCATCTGCCACTTCTCAGCCCAGTTTTGCATTCTATCAATGTCCTGCTGTAACCTCTGACCGCCCTCCACACTATCCACAACTCCCCCAACCTTTATGTCATCAGCAAATTTCCTAACCCATCCTTCCACTTCCTCAACCAGGACATTTATAAAAATCACGAAGAGCAGGGGTCCCAGAACAGATCCCTAAAAGCACACCATTAGTCACTAACCTCCATGCAGAATATACCCATCTACAACTACCTTCTGTGTACAAGCCAGTTCTGGATCCACAAGTAAGGCCCCCTTGGATCCCATGCCTTCTTACTTTCTCAATAAGCCTTGCACGGGGTACTTCATCAAATGCCTTGCTGAAATCCATATACACTACATCTACGGCTCTACCTTCATCAATGTGTTTAGTCACATCTTCAAAAAATTCAGTCAGGCTCGTAAGGCACGACCTGCCTTTGACAAAGCCATGCTGACTCTTCCTAATCATATTATGGCTCTCCAAATGTTTATAAATCCTGCCTCTCAGGATCTTTTCCATCAACTTACCAGCCACTGAAGTAAGGCTCACTGGTCTATAATTTCCTGCGCTATCTCTACTCCCTTTCTTGATTAAGGGAACAACATCTGCAACCCTCCAATCCTCTGGAACCTCTCCCATCCCCACTGATGATGCAAAGATCATTCCCAGAGGCTCAGCAATCTCCCTCGTTTCCCACAGTAGCCTGGGGTAGAGCTTGTCTGATCCTGGTGACTTATCCAACCCGATGCTTTCCAAAAGCTCCAGCAACATCCTCGTTTTTTAATGTCTATATGCTCAAGTTTTTCAATCCACTGTAATCCTCCAATCACCAAGTTCCTCTTCCGTAGTGAATACTGAAGCAAAGTATTCATTAAGTACCTGCACTATCTCTTCCAGCTTCACACACACTTTTCCACTGTCACACTTGATTGGTCCTATTCTCTCACGTCTTATCCTCTTGCTCTTCACATACTTGTAGAAAGCTTTGGGGTTTTGCTTTCCCTAATCCTGCTTGACAAGGCCTTCTCATGGCCCCTTCAGGCTCTCCTAATTTTATTCTTAAGCTCCTTCCTGCTAGCCTTATAATCTTCTAGATCTCTATCACTACCTAGTTTTTTGAGCCTTTCGTAAGTTTTTCTTTTCTTCTTGACTAGATTTTCAACTGCCTTTGTACACCATGGTTCCTGTACCCTGCCATCCTTTCCCTGTCTCACTGGAACGTACCTGTGCAGAACGCCATGCAAATATCCCCTGAACATTTGCCACATTTCTGCCATACATTTCCCTGAGAACATCTTTTGCCAATTTATGCTTCCAAGTTCTTGCCTGATAGCTTCATATTTTCCCTTACTCCAATTAAAGGCTTTCCTAACTTGTCTGTTCCTATCCCTCTCCAATGCTATGGTAAAGGGATAGAACTGTGATCACCATCTCCAAAATACTCTCCCACTGAGAGAACTGACACCTGACCAAGTTTATTTCCTAATACCAGATCAAGAACAGCCTCTTCTCATGTAGGCTTATCTACATATTGTGTCAGGGAACTTTCCTGAACACACTTAACAAACTCAACCTCATCTAATCCCCTTGATCTACAGAGATGCCAATCAATATTGGGGAAATTAAAATCACCCGTGACGACAACACTGTTATTACTGCACTGTTCCAGAATCTGTCTCCCTATCTGCTCCTCGATGTCCATGTTACTATTGGGTGGTCTATAAAAAACACGCAGTATAGTTTTGACCTCTTCCTGTTCTTTACTTCCACCCAGAGACTCAGTAGACCATCCCTCCATGACTTCCTCCTTTTCTGTAGCCGTGACACTATCTCTGATCAGTTGTGCCAAGCCCCCACTTCTTTTGCCCCCCTCCCTGTCCTCTCTGAAACATCTAAAGCCTGGCACTCCAAGTAGCTATTCTTGCCCCTGAGCCATCCAAGTCTCTATAATGGCTACAACATTATAGCTCCAAATACAAGATTAACCCCATCATCCCTGTCATCTCGTAAACCTCTTCTGGACACTCTCCAACATAAGCATATCTTTTTTCACATATGGGGCCCCAAATTCCTCATGATATCCAAATGTCCTCTAACGAATGACGTAAACCCTCAGCATTACATCCTTACTTTTATGTTTGTCTTCCCAAAATAAATGCTAACTTTGCATCTGTCTTTCATACTACTGACTCAACCAGCAAATTAACCTTTTGGGAATCTTGCACGCGGACTACAATGCCTTTTTGCACCTCTGATTTCTGAATTCTCTCCCCATTTAGAAAGCAGTCAACATCGTTATTCCTTCTAGCAAGGTGCATGACCACACACTCCCCTAAACTATATTATATCTGCCAATCTGAATGGGCGAAATTCCATAGAACAACTGGCTATAATGCATAGGTCGTCTGTACAACTTTGTTTAAGATGTCCAGAGTTGAGGGAAAGATTAATGTTTGCATAATAGATGATGAGAATAAAATCAGAAAGTAAATCTTTAATATGCTCATATTGTGACAAGAATACACATAAAATTAAGATGTTTGCTGGCCTGGGTGGCATCAGCAGTGGTCTGCCACCTGTCCTCAGGGGAAGGAGAGATGAGGAACAATGAAGCAGCATCTGGAGATGTGTAATGAAGGGACGGGAGAGAGAGCTGTCTGGAGCGGCTCCCCCTTTGAACCCTGAACTGTTTGAAGTGATGGACAGGTGATCTGGAGATGTGTAATGAAGGGACGGGAGAGAGAGCTGTCTGGAGCGGCTCCCCCTTTGAACCTTGAACTGTTTGAAGTGATGGACAGGCGATCTGGAGATGTGTAATGAAGGGACGGGAGAGAGAGCTGTCTGGAGCGGCTCCCCCTTTGAATCCTGAACTGTTTGAAGTGATGGACAGGCAATACCCCAGCAGGGGGATCAAAAGGGACAGGTTCGCTAAGGCAGGACACACTACACCCGAGGTAACGAGACCCTGGAAGCGGTGCGCCTCTCACGAGTCGGTGGGAAGTACCGGACAACGCACAGGGTGGAAAGGTACGATCAGCGGGAACCCGGTGTGTGTCCGCCCTTGCTTGGGTGCCGGGTTCACTGCAGAGGATCGATCGCATCTGGAGGAGGGGTCACAGTCGGTGACCTCAGGTGACATCACCAAGGACCTGCCCGTAAGCTGCTTGTGAGCAATTATCGCCGGTCTGTGAGTGGAAGCCGTTTCTGAATGATCAGTCGTTCCCGTTCTCTCTCCCCCCCCCCCACGTTGTCCATCGCCATGGCAACGATTACGGCGAACTGAACTACTAAATTGGACTGAACTTTGTGTCACTTCGAAATTGGTCATTTATTCCTAGACAATGATAGAGCTTGATTGATGCTGTTATCTTAATTCTGTGCACGTGTGTTTATCATTGCTGAACTGTTGCATTTATTATCCTTTCGATTACTGTGTTGCTTGTTTCTTTAATAAAACTTTCTTAGTTCTAGTAATCCAGACTCCAACTGAGTGATCCATTTCTGCTGGTTTGGCAACCCAGTTACGGGGTACGTAACAATATGAAGAGAAAATTAAGAGTATTTGAAAGAAATGAAGTCTGCTAAGAGAATTTAAGATTAGAGCTGAATGGCCAGAAGTAATTTTTCTTTCCATTTCAGTTCTCAAGTGGCTTTATCAAAGATGTAAGTAAAACATTTAAAGCATCATTTCGAACACATTGGTAATAAAATCAAAAATCATAAAAACAGCAAGTGAATCAGAGAAAGCAGGTATAATTACTTTACAGTGATTTCTTTGAGCTACAGATGTGTTAATAAAGCTTGAAAGCGAGAGAGCAGAACAAAATACATTGTATAAACATAAAGGTGTCATGTGTCTTATGATGCACTGAGTTTTGCCATTTTTCTAATTGCATATTGTGCACACAGACAAAAGACATCAGATATTATATACTTTCACATATTTAATAACTAATAATTATACCATCTCCATTTGAAAGCAAAAGACAAAACATAACCTGCTAAGTATTTCCAAACTTTAAAAAAAATCTAAGCAGACTGTCACACTGACATTGTATATCTGGTTAAGAGTGGTATTTCTATTCCTTAAGACTTCTACAGCTATGCCGTAGATATGCTGATCTATCTTTAGTGACTAGAGGGTACCATTTCCAGGGTGTGTTTATGATTATAGTTAAAATAAAGAGTCCAGCAGGTGAGCAAATTTGCAGATTTTTTTTTAGAAACTGCGCAACTCTCAAACTACGGTCATTATGACAACACTAGAACCTGAATCTATTTGAGGCTGTGCATCATTATTGAATTGAGTATAAAGTAGTTCTGCCCAAATGAGTTACTTGCCTAAACCATTGTATCAGCTTACAGTTTCTAAAGTGGTATTGCATGATTTGGAGCTTACCGTCTGTGCTTAGTTTAGCCAGCAGCTGTTGTGAAAATGCACATTTATGAACAAACTTACTCCAAAGTTGGGGTCGTGTTTAAAAGCATTTCAAAATTAGCAAGTCTACAAATACATGAGTCCTAAAATAATATTTCTGGAACTCTTATAAGTTAAACTATTATTGATATATCATGTTTAGAAAGATAATACATTTTTTTAAGTCCATGTTCATGGAAATAATTTATCAAGTGTATTTTAAAAACTCTTTGTGCAAATTACTCATGCACTCGTTTTGCAGAGGAGTTTTCGACAATCTTGACTTACTTCCACTCCAGCTTTCTAGGGCTGAGGTATTTGATGAAATCAGTGTGGGAATCACAAATTGTTCTATGGATGAGGTTGAGGCTGACGAGTGGTTAATTTGTGATGTAGTGGCATATTTGTTGTTCCTGCTGTAGACAGACCAGAACTTAGGATCACATTGGAGGGCAGGGATCACTGTTGTCTGTTAAACCGTGGGTTGTGTGCCAAGTCAAAGGTCTTGATCTTCTGTTATCCTTTTTTCTCTTAAAAGATCAAAAGTTGTGCTGGTACATTGAAAGTGATGGTGAATTTCATCATTGGTCTGCCTTTGATGAGAGATGGCTTTTGACATTTGGGAAGTAGTCCAAGTTTTCGAGCATCTAGTTCTGCACCATATAGATGCAGTACAGAGTGAGGTAGCAGAAGCATGTTTGTGCAGGACAAACATGCAGATATTAAACGCAAAGCATCAATCTTTTATGTTTCAATGAATGAATCAACAACTGCTTGGAGCTCAGCATTCAAGCTTGTATAAACAAGTTTTCGTGTCCATCTCTCTTTTAAATTAAAATACTACAAACTGAATTTTCTTTAACTATCTAATAACCCTCTCATCCTAGTAATTAACTCATAAACCTCTTCTGCACCTCTTCTGAAGGTGTTTGAAAAGATCCTGCACAGAAGTTGGTCAACAAGGTTAGAACACATGGATTTGAGGTTAATTTACTGGCATGGACTGGGAATTAGTTATCAGACTAAAAACAAATAGTGAGATTGAAGAGATAACTGTCAGAATGGCAAGCTGTAAGTTGCGGCATACCATAAAAATTGGTTCTTCATATTTTACATTAATGATTTTGTGGGCATTGTAAATGAGGCATGACTGTGAATACAGAGAGGATTTAAAGAGGCCAAACAGGACTAGTTAAGGGACAGATCACTATATTCGGAATATCCAGCTCCTGTTCTATGTGTTTGTAGACTCGACACTTAGTGAGCTGGTCCAGTAACATTTCCGGTGAACATTCATCCCTTGGATTTTTGAAGGTGACAAATTCAGCAATAGTAACATTGTTAAATGTCATAATCTTTGCTTGTTGGAGATATTCATTGCCTATCAGTTGAATCATGCAAATATTATTTGCTACTTAATCAGTCAAGGCTCATCTGCAAATATATAGGTCATTTATTGTATAATTTTTGCCAAGAACAATCATAATATTGGATAAACCATGATATAATGGTGATGATGATTACCTGATTATTATTATTTGCTTGTAGAACAAAACATTACATAATCAGCAACAACCTGGTGATTGTGTTCCAGCTGTAACTTATCTCCCCTTCTGCCTGACGACTCTAACCAGTGAACACATTTCCAACCAATTTCCACTGACTACATTTGTGGTCCAAGCCTAAGGTGCTTTTTTTTGTAGTCACGCAAAAGTAGAAATATCAGCAGAACAAAATAAAATCATCTTGAAATTCATTTACACCAAGGAAGGTGTTTTAATGGAGCAGTGTCTGAGGCATTTTTGAGGTGCAAACATGTTGCTGCAAAGCCCAATTTAAAATGGTGGGCAGGACAGCAGACCTTGCACATTAAATTCGCTGAAAGGTCCATCCTCAAAATGCTCTAGCACTGTAGACAAAGAAAGGTAAAACAGTTTACTGTTACAAGAAATGTTGGAGAGGGATCAAGGGAAGGTAGAAGTATAATCAAAGATAGGAAGGTGGAGATATGGGGATCTTAAGGACACTGCTGTGCCATTGGATGTTAGGCAGCGAGTTTTGCAGTTGAGTTGGGGAGCTGAATTTAAAGGAGAGCAAGTTCAAGGTCACAAGAGGGAAAGCTGCTATCAGAAAGTTTTAAAAACTTAAAAGGCATTTATTTGTAACTGATTTCAAGCATCAGAATTTACCAACTGTTACTTTTTAAGTTAATTTTCATTATAATGGACCTCAAATTTGTTGTCAAAGCCTGCTTTTGCAAAGTTGCTTACATTTCTAAACAGACACCTTACATTTAAGTGAGTATAGGTGCACATTCCTTTATCCAACATTCTGAAATCCAAAAAGCTCTGAAAACTGAAGTTTTCTTTCACACACAGCTGATGTCACTCAGGTGTGACGCAGAGGCTGCCAGATGTCAGTTATGGCTCAGCGCTTGTACTGGTTACATGTGCATTTGCAGTTCGCTGATATTTTGTGTTCATTTTTATGTGTTATTGAATGTTTTTGTTGGAAATAACATTTTTTCTTGTCATTATTCCCTAAACAATACAGTATAACAACTACTGACATAGCATTTACATTGTATTAGGTATTATAAGTAATCTAGAGATGATTTTAAGTATACAGGAGGATTTGCGTAGGCTTGGTGCGCCACCAGGTCCTAAAGTCCACCATACTGAGACCGGTTAAATAAGGGACTTGAGCATACATGTGTTTTGGTATTGGTGGGATGGGGGTCTGAAACCCGAAAAGTTCTTAATTCCAAAATGCAACTGGCTCCAAGGATTTCGGATAAGGGATTGTGGACCTGTACTGGTGGAATAGGGATGATATGTGCATTGTACTGTAAATCACTGCACATACATGAATCACCCCTGCTTTAGTACGCCATACATAAATCAACATGTTGGGATGTATGCAATAAACAGGATTAAATCCTGTTCTGCAGCTCATTTAAATATTGCCTGATGCACTAAAACACCTGAGCCAATTTATATATGACTTTTTTCCCTCTTTATGACAATGACATTAATGCAAATTATGCAACTGAAAAACAAGGAAACAACGACCACCCAGTCGTTCTGATATCCACCATCATGAAGCACTTTGAGAGGCTGGGCATGGCGCGCAGTAACTCCAGCCTCCTGAACAACTTTGACCCACTGCAATTCTGGTACTCATCTCCTGAGCATCTGGACAGTAAATACATCTACATTAGATGATTGTTTATTAATTACAGCTCCATCTTCAGTACTATAATTCCAAGAAAATTTATCACCTAACTCTGTGACTTGAGAGTCAATTTTCCTCTGTTCAACTGGATCTTTGACTTCCCAACCAACAGATTGAAATCTGTAGGGACAGGCAGAACACCTCCATCATGTGTATTCGGGACACTGTTGCTCCACAAGGTTGTGTCGTCAGACCCCTACTCTACTCCCTGAGCACTCACAACCACATGGTTAGATTCTGATCTAACTCCATCTACTTGTTTGCAGGTGATACCACTGTAATGGGTTGTACCTAAAATAACGAGTCTGTGTACAGGAAGGAACTAGAGATTAGTAATGTGGAGTCATGACAACAAACTTTCCCTCAGTGTTGGCAAAAGAGCTGGTCGCTTACTTTAGGAAGGGAGTAGTGCACATACTCCTGTCTTCATCAACACTACTAAAGTTGAGAAGGTTGAGAGCTTTAAGTTTCTTGGAGTGAACATCCCAATAGCATATCCTGGTCCAACCAAATCGACACTATAGCCAAGAAAGCTCACCAACAGCTCTACTTCCTCAAGAGTCTCAAGAAATCTGGTATGTCCCTATCGACCCTTGTAAAAAGACCAAACTTGTATTTGCCTCTTGAATTACTTGTTGTATGTGGTGCTTATTTACATAGGGTTGCTGGCTAGGTTTATTAATGAAAGGAAATCTGATTTTACTGTTTGAAATATTTCACTTATATTACTGTTTTTATCATAATTTTTAAATCAGTTTTTAAAATTTGTTTAAAAAAACTAAACTATTTAGACAACTCACCCAAAATGCTGGAGGAACTCAGTCCTGAAGAAGGTTCTTGGCCCGAAACATTGAGTTTATTCATTTCTGTCTGGCCTGCTGAGTTCCTCCAGCATTTTGTGTATGTTGCTTAGATTTCCAGCATCTGCAGGTTCTCTCTTGTTTGTGATTAAACTATTTAAAAACTTTCTTGGGTGTACAGGATCAGCTAATTAGTCCTCTATATCCAGAAAAGGGAAGCAGGTGCAGGCAGTTGGGTTATATTCTGGGCAGTAGGCTAGATTTAGCAAAGTCCAGACCCCTGAGCCAATAACTATAATATTTATATCTTGTTCAATTGAATGCTGATAAAAAAACAGAAAAATTAAAAAACAGCTAAAATACCTATAACAATTGTCTAATTCTATTGTCTATGTATTACTGATACAAGTTACAATATGCTTTTCAAGGAGTGGATTTGTAGAGATCCAAGTAAATTGAATGAACCCTTACTTCTGCTCAGGATGGGAGTTTTCCTCTTTATTTGAGATTTCAAGTGAAACAGTAGGATTACCTGGATGCACTTTGCCCAATTCAGTATTTGATTCTGGGTTCAGAGCCCAATGAAGTTGTCGTCGAAATTCACCTCTATCTTCAGTATGGATCAATTCAAATACACTTTGATGGATGATATCAGACTAAGGACAGAAAACAAACACAACATTTGAATTCAACTTTATCACTCCTGTTCAACACTTTTCAGTCCTGACCAAATAATTCTAATGGAGCTAACTTAAGCATTTAAGGTGAGCGTGATAAAAGTTAGTAGAACAATTCATTACATAAAAACCGACACAAACATAATGTTTACAGATAACAATATATAATGCCACCTTAGCCTTTAAAAAGAATTAAAACTGAAAATATTTTTAATTGACAGACCTCACAAGATTTCCCTTCTATTCCCTTTGCAAGCCAGTCAATTTAAATCACTACTACCCATGGATGAAATATCAATTTTAAACATGGTGAACAATTTTAGAAAACTAAAACTCATTTGCTAGATTCCAATGTTACTGCAACATAATTCACACACAATCAAGTCAGAAGCACTTTAAAAGGCATTACTATTTACTATCAATTGCAGTTATATAGGGATTAAACAATCATTTATCATTCAGGAAGAAAAGTTTTAACTGTATTTTTCTTCATAAAATACAATCACCAAGTTGATTCTACTTTGCTTACAGCTCATAACTAGAAATTCTGAGAAAAATATACAGTTATGTGGCTGTGTTCAGTGGTTTACTTTTGGTAAACCACTGAGTCTCTTGAGCATCCGGATACTAATCTATTCAATGAAAGCTGGTTATAAACTATAAGCCATTGAACGATTTTAACATACTGTACCCATACTGTAGGTCAATGTTGCTCATCACTTCCTGTCAATGACCTTATGCACAGACACTGTTGTGCCTAGCAGCACTTTATGGATATACAATCAATCTATCTACATATAAGCTATCTTATGTATTTATATTTATTGTGTTGTTTTGTATTATTATTGTGTATTTATCTTATTGTTCCTTTTTGTGCTGTGTCAAATCCAGAGTAACAATTATTTCATTCTCCTTAACACTGGTGTACTGGAATTGACATTAGGAGTCTTGATTGCTTTAGGAGTTTAGGGAGATCTGGTATGTCACCAAAAATACTTGCAAATTTCTACAGATGTACCATGGAGAGCGTTCTAACTGGCTGCCTCACCATCTGGTATGGGAGGGCAGGGCTATTGCACGGAATCAAAATAAGCTACAGAAACTTTCAAACTTAGTCAGTTCCATCATGGGCACTAGCCTCCACTGTATCCAGGACATCTTCAAGGAGCAATGCCTCAAAAAGGCAGCATCCATCATTAAGGATCCCCATCACCCAGGATATGCCTTGTTCTCATTATTACCACCAGGAAAGAGGTCAGAAACCTGAAGGCACCAATTCAACAATTTTCGAATGGGCATTGAACCCATGAACTCTACCTCACTACTTTTTTATTTCTATTTTTGCACTACTCATTTAAGTTGACTATTTAATATAGATACTTATTGTAATTCACATTTTTTTCCATTACTATGTATTGCACACTACTGCTGCTGCAAAGACAACAAATTTCACAACGTGCCAGTGATATTAAACCTAATTCTGATTGTGACAATCTTGAACCCTCATGCATGTCAGCACCATGCAAACATAAACACCATACTTGGAAGTAGGTACAGAGAAGATGTCAGGGGTATTTTTTTTTTTTACACAGAGAGTGACGAGTGTGTGGAATGGGTTGCTGGTGACGGTGGTGGAGGCCGATACAATAAGGTCTTTTAAGAGACTCCTGGATAGGTATATGGAGATTAGAAAAATAGAGGGCTATGGGTAACCCTAGGTAATTTCTCAGGTAAGGACATGTTCGGCACAGCTTTGTGGGCCGAAGGGCTTGTATTGTGCTGTAGGTTTTCTATGTTTCTATAAACTGTATTTAAATTACAGTGAAAGCTTGGTTACACTTAACATTATTAGTTCAAAGAAAATATAACAAATAGTTCACTTAAGTTAATGATAGATGGCATTAATGAAGTAGTGTCTGGATTAGACTACTCATATGCCTGGAATTTAGAATTTACCCATTTCTAGTGTGCTAAATAGAAGCTGTATGTGGTACCAAATCAAATCTGAAATATCCAAAAAGTGCAAAATTAGAATATTATTGCACAGAGACAGTGTTATTATTTTTAAGGGCATTAAAATTGACCTAAGGGATTCAGCAGGGAATTACGGTGGAAAGCGGTAGATAGGAAGGAGAAAAAAAAGAGGGAGGTTGGAGACAGATAAGAGCATGTCACCAGGTAAATGATGGCAATGCCAACCTAGACCAATGGCCAATGATATTCTTTGATCATAGATACCATCTGGCACCAATGATTGGCGAGCAGCTATCAGAGCTACCGCAGGGCACCAAGAAAGTTGATGAGCACAGAGAATTGGGGTCCAAGTCCACGGTTACCAGAAAGTGATGAAAAAGCCAAAATTGCACATTTACCATCATAGATAAAGGGATGGAAAACTAGAAATAAGACTTTAGGTGGGAACTTTGAAGAACATTGGTTATGCCACACTTGGAATTCTGTACACAGTTCTCATCAGCACCCTTGGAATTGTATACCTATACTAGAGAGACTGCAGAGAAGATTCACCTTTAGCTTTGGGGAGAGACTGAATAGGTTATGCTTAATTTCCCTGAAGTAAAAAAAAACTGAGGGATGGCCCTGAGAGAAGCATACAAAATTATGAGGGAGTAGACAGACAAGATCTTACTTCTCCCAAGGCAGCAGCACCAATAAAAGAAGAACATAATTTAAGATCAGAAGGAGCTTTAAAGGGGATCTAAGCGTTTGATATCTGAAATGCACTGCCAGATCAAATGCAATTACTATGTTTAAGATGCATTTATACTACACTTAAATAGGCAAGGCATAGGAAGATATGGACCTAATGTGGGCAAAAAGATCAACATATATATGGTTGGGCTGAAGGGCCCATTTGTGTGCATTACAATTCTATGACTCTGAGTAAGGGACTGTGAATATAATTATAACAGTGATTATATCAAAGTAATATTATTCCTGAGGTGCCCTTTGACTCATGCTTGGTACATTCATTCTATTGCCAGTTAATTGCAAAGGTCTAATTTCTGTTGTTAAATAATTAAACCAGCTAACCACACTAATAACATCAGCACACGCAAGCACCACAAATGGTAAATTGTTCAACGTCATAGTGTAAATCAGGGCAGGAAGTGACTAGTCCAATTTCCTGATGGTAGGACTTCTGCCGGAAATGATCACAAAGAGTTCAAAACAATAAGTTTTGCTTTTTAGGCATGACTTATACAGAAGACAGAATAACTGGATTCAATTTCTAGAGCAGCATACTGTCATGTGTGAAGCCAAGCAGAGCTGCAGAATGGATGATGGTAATGAGAAAGATAACAAAAGACAATGGAGAAACATTCAAAATGCTAATAAGGCTAATAAGAGAGAAGAGAGAGATTAAGCAGAAAGAGACACAATTCAGATGTTGGCGTCTGCCACAGACCGTTTGCTTTGAACCTGAACTGTTTGAAGTTTGATGGACAGGTGATACCCCAACAGGGGGGATAAAAATAGCGGGTTTGCTAAGGCACCACACACGCCACAAGACCCTGGAAAGAGCAGTGTGCCCCACAAGTTGGTGGGAGTTTGGAGGAACGGTTCGCGGGAATCGGTCAGAGGCTCACAAGGGGTAAAGGTATGATCGGTGGGAACCTGGTGTGTGTCCACCCTTGCCTGGGTGCCAGGTTCACCATGGAAGAACGATCGCATCCGGAATGGAGGGGTCACAGTTGGTGACCACAGCTGGATCAGAAGGCGTCGAAAGGTTTGCCTGAAACCAACTGCATCTCTCACTCTCTCTCTCTCTCCAACGGTACAACGACAGCGATTACTTCGAACTGCACTAGACTGAACTGAACTCTGCTTCACCCTAAGACTGGTCTTTTTACCCCTAGACTGCGATAGAGCTTGGTTGATTCCTATTACCCTATTTCTGTGTATATGTGTATACTATCATTGCTAACCTGTTACATTTATATCCTTGCGGTTAGTGTACTGTATTATTTATTTCTTTAATAAAACTTTCTTAGTTCCTAGTAATCACAGACTCCAACGAGTGTTCCACTTCTGCTGGTTTGACAACCCAGTTACAGGGTACGTAACATAAGTGGGGATCTCATCCGGGATTTTGAATGCCAAAATTGGGACTGGGTAAATTGATTGGGTTAAATCCCCAAAAAAAAGGGCAAACAGCAGAAATGGATATTGAGGAATTTCTAAAGGCGCCAAACTTGGAGGCATTAAAGGATGCCAAGAAATCAAAATTGGCGACTGTTGCAAAATGGTTGAACCTTTTTAAGGGGAAGCAGACAATGAGAGCGGAGATGCACAGAGCTATCATTGAGCATTATGTATCTAAAGGTGTGTTTCCCCACGGGGAGCTGGAGGTGGTGTCTATGAGCAAACCTGGTGCGGAGGCGGTGCAGCTGCAGATGGAAAAATTAAAGCTCGAGCATGAGTTCTGAGTAAAGCAGCTAGAGTGAGAAGAGAGAGAAAGGCAGCTAGAACGGGAAGAGAGAGAGAAGCAGAAGGAAAGTGCGTTTGAGCTGGAGAAGTTAAGGATAGCGCTCGAGAGGGGCTAAATGCCAGACCAATGTGGAGGGTTCAGGGCAACCCAGGAGGTTAGGTTGGTTCCCCCATTTGAGGAGGCCGATGTTGATCGGTACTTTCTACATTTTGAAAAAGTTGCTGCAAGTCAGGACTGGCCGAGGGATAAGTGGGCTGTTTTACACCAGAGCGTGCTTAAGGGGAAGGCTCAGCAAGCTTACTCAGCGTTGTCAGCAGAAGATGCCCAGAGGTATGATGTGGTGAAAGAGGCTATACTCAGGATGTATGAGTTGGTCCCAGAGGCATACCGGCAAAGGTTCCGGAATGTGAAGAAGCAGTGGGCCGCATGTATTTAGAGTTTGCTCATGAGATGCAGATGTATTGTGAGCGTTGGTGCGCCTCGAAAGGGGTCACTGGAGATTATGACAAACTGCTACAGCTAATACTGACTGAGCAATTTAAAGGTTGTGTCCCTGAAAGTATGAGGCCCTATCTAGATGAGAAAGAGGCAGAAACCTTAGCCGCAACTGCTAAGTTAGCGGATCAGTACGCATTAATACACAAAGCAAAGTTTACCCCGAGTAAGAGCTACCAGAAGGGTAGTCGAGAGGGTGGAGAAAGTCCACCAGAAAAGCCAGAAAGTAAGCCAGGGACTAGTGAGAAGGATAAGGAAGTCAGGAAGTAGTTTGGTAGGAAGTCTCCTGGGGTCATATGCTATAATTGTGGGAAAGCTGGTCACATTGCGTCCACGTGTCTTGCCCCAAGGGAGACAGGGAAAGGAAAAACGACGACTCCGACTGGCTGTATTGAGCCGGTAAACAAACCGCTAGGGGAGAAGAGGACTGATAGAGTTCAGGAAGGGCGCGAGAAGTTTACTTCGGCCGAATTGGTGTCGGTGAAGGAGGGGTCAACTCCAGTTCCAGTACGGATCTGGAGAGAAACTGGGGCTTGTCAGTCACTGATCTTAAGGAGGATGTTAGAATTTAGTGCAGAGACCGAGACTGGGGAGGTCAGTGTGATAAAAGGCATTGGGAAAGGGACTGGAGCAGTACCTTTGCACCAGATATACCTGAAAAGTGACTTGGTCTCCGGACCGGTCATGATAGGGGTGAGGCCTGAATTACCGATGGAAGGCGTGGAGGTCTTACTCGGTAACGACCTTGCAGGTGGAGATGTGTACCCAGCAGTAAAGCCGACGAGCAAGCCTGCCAGGGCTGAGGACCCGCCCATGGACTTACAGGTTTATCCCGTTTGCGCAGTAACTTGATGCATGTTGGGAAAGGCTGCCGAAGCGAATGTGCATTTAGCTGAGACGTTTTTACCAGCCTTGTACCAGGAGGGGTTAGAAAGTGAGAAGAAGGAGCATAGTGGAGCAGAAGGAAGTGAGGGAGTTGAGGTAGATTTATCATTAGTGAGGAAGGAATTTATACAGGCACAGGAACGAGACGAGGAGCTGATGGTTTTGACGAAGACAGCTCTCTCTGAAGCAGAAATAAAAAGGGAACCAGTGGGCTATTATGTGAAGGAGGGAGTACTGATGAGGAAGTGGAGACCAAGTACAGTGCCCCGAGAACAAGTGTTTCAAGTGGGCGATAGGGTCTTAGTTCTGTTTCCAGCGGTAACCAACTCCCTCCAGGCCAGATTCCACGGTCTGTACAAAGTGATTAAATAAGGTAGACTCTTTGAATTATGTTATTGAAACGCCGGACAGACGTAAGCTGACACAATTAGTGCATATTAATATGTTAAAAGCTTACCACGATAAGAAAGCAGATCTAGTCGGTGTTGTCACAAAAATAAATGAGGCTGGGGTGCCAAATGATAAGGGGAAAACCCATCTTGAAAAGGTAAATATGGTGCCGACCAGATTGGAGAACTTTATTGCTTTGGACAACTTTGCTGATAAGGTCTCTCACTTAACCCCTGAACAGAGTGAGCCGCTGATAAAGCTAATTAACTGGCATGCAGGTGTATGTCCGGATGTCCCGAGGCGATGCAAGGGGACGGTATGTGATGTTATTGTTACATCAGATCAGCCTATTAAGCAACACCCCTATAGGATGAACCTGGAGAAGGGCAAGCTAGTGGAGAAAGGAATTGAACACAGGCTAGCCACAGGTATTATTAGGCCATCCAAATCGGAATGGGCCTCTCCCTGTGTGGTTGTCTCGAAACCCGATGGGAGCATACGATTCTGTACAGATTACAGAAAGGTGAACGCCATCACAGAAACTGATGCTTACCCCATCCCAAGGATAGATGATTGCATCGATAAAGTGGGGAGAGCTAAGTACATCACAAAGATCGATTTGCTGATCAGTGTGTTCCTTTAACCAACCGGGGTACAGAAATCTCAGCATTTGTCACTCCATCCGGGTTATACGAGTATAATGTTTTACTTTTTGGCATGAAAAACGCCCCAGGGACCTTCCAAAGGATGATTAATTCAGTGATAAAAAGGTTAAAGGACGCAGAAGCTTATATTGATGATTTAGTGGTCTGGAGTGACACGTAGGAGGAGCAGGTTGTGGCAGTAGAGGAACTGTTTAAACGGCTGTCTGAAGCCTACCTGACAGTGAACCTTGCGAAAAGTGAGTTCGGCCACGTTAAGGTCACATATCTGGGGTATGTGGTAGGACAGGGGCAGCTGGCACCGATGCAGGCTATCTTGGAAGTTCCCATCCCGACGGACAAGAGGGCCCTGAGAAGGTTTTTGGCGATGGTGGGGTACTATCGGAAGTTTTGCAAAAACTTTGCGGATATTACCCTCCCTCTTACTAAGCTCTGGCCGAAGAATGAGAAGTTTGTGTGGAACGACCTTTGTCAACAAGCCTTCGAGAGTCTGAAGGCGATTCTGTGTCACCACCCTGTATTGAATGTGCCTGACTTTTCAAAACCCTTCTCCTTAGCAACAGATGCCAGCGATGAAGCGGCAGGGGTGGTGCTGTTGCAGACAGACAAAGAGGGAATTGAACACCCAGTGGCTTATTTTTCTAAAGAGTTTAATGTCCATCAGAGAAATTATTCACTGTGGAGAAGGAATTACTGGCAATCATTCCGGCATCACAACATTTTGAGGTTTATATTTGTCCGGCACGGAAACCACTGATAATTTAAACTGATCACAACCCATTAGTGTTTTTGGCCACAATAAAGGATAAAAACAAATGCTTGTTAAGCTGGAGCCTGGTATTACAGGAATTTGATATAAAGATAAAACATATAAAAGGAACCGACAATGTGATTGCTGATTGTCCGTCCAGGTGTTAAAACTCAAAGTTCTCTGTATTAGCCGAATAGCTGATGACTACCTGTATATTAGTGTGTATCTTATAATGTGCATTCATGCCCAAAATTTTTACCCCAGTAAAAATCCTTTTAAGGGTGGGGGTGTAATATGTGAAGCCAAGCAGAGCTGCAGAACGGATGATGCTAATGAGAGATAACGAAAGACAATGGAGAAACATTCAAAATGCTAATAAGGCTAATAAGAGAGAAGAGAGAGATTAAGGAGAAAGAGACACAATTCAGATGTTGGCGTATGCCACAGACCGTTTGTTTTGAACCTGAACTGTTTGAAGTTTGATGGACAGGTGATACCCCATCAGGGGGGATAAAAGTAGCGGGTTTGCTAAGGCAGGACACACGCCACGAGACCCTGGAAAGAGCAGTGTGCTCCACAAGTTGGTGGGAGTTTGGAGGACCGGTTCGCGGGAATTGGTCAGAGGCTCACAGGGGGTAAAGGTACGATTGGTGGGAACCTGGTGTGTGTCCGCCCTTGCCTGGGTGCCGGGTTCACCACGGAAGAACGATCGCATCCGGAACGGAGGGGTCACAGTCGGTGACCACAGCTGGATCAGAAGGCAGCGAAAGGTTTGCCTGAAACCAACTGCATCTCTCACTCTCTCCCACGGTACAACAACAGCGATTACTTCGAACTGCACTAGACTGAACTGAACTCTGCTTCACCTTAACACTGATCATTTTACCCCTAGACTGCCATTTATATCCATGAAAATCCTGCCATTTATATCCTCGCGGTTAGTGTACTGTACTACTTATTTCTTTAATAAAACTTTCTTAGTTCCTAGTAATCACAGACTGCAACGAGTGTTCCATTTCTGCTGGTTTGGCAACCCAGTTATGGGGTACCTAACAATACAAAAACTCAGCAGGCAGGCAACATCAATGGAAAAGAGTTAACAGTCAACATTTTGGCCCAAAACATTGACCGTTTACTCCTTTCCATGGATGCTGCATGGCCTGCTGAGTTTCTTCAGCACTTTGTTTGCATTTTCATTGGATTTTCTTGTTTTGTGGTTCAATTTCTAGACACTAATTCCTTAGGGTGACATCCATTTGATTGTGATTTATCATTAATCAACACAACATATGATTAAAGCAACTGACTACTAAAAACTCCAAGAGCTGCTGCTAAAAGGGCTGAAGTGTTGAAAAATATTCACGCACTGCAGTTCTGCTTCAGTAACATTCTTCGTCTTCACAATTTTAATAAAGGGAACAAGTTGTATTTGTTTGATGACAGAATAAAGATAAAGGGAAAAACAATAAGAAGCAAGACTAAAATGACTAAAGCAACTAGAAATAGAAGTACAACAATGGAAAATTCCCTTGGAAGGTTGACCATTCATCAATCCCTCTGATGAAGGATCATCAAACTACAACAGTAGTTACTTTTTCATTCATAGTTGATATCTGAGCTGCTGAGTAACCATCAACCATCAGGCTTCTGAACCAAAGAGATAACTTCATTCATCACTGAAACGTTCCCACAACCGGTGGACTCACTTTCAAGGACTCTTTGTCTCATGCTCTCAATATTTATTATTATTATATCTTTCTTTTATTGTCAATTTGTCGTCCTTTACACACTAGTTGAACACCCAAATTGATGCAGTCTCTCATTGATTCTGTTATAGTTATTATTCTATGGATTTATTGAGAATGCCCAAAAAGAAAATTACGTTGTATATGGTGACATATATGTACTTTGATAATAAACTTACTTCAAACTTTCAGTATTGCCACCATTCGCTTTAGTTTAAAATTCAAAGATGGTTCAAAGAGAGAAGTGGGGATTGAATGCTCATTAATAGCTCCAAAGTGATGGCTTCAACATTCATTTCTTCAACTTCCAGTAATTTCTCTCTATTTCCTTCGCTCAGACAATGACATATTCAATTAGATGCCACTGGAAGGCTGGTTCACAGACAGCCATAACTCAGTTTTTGGTAGACTGGTGTCAAGAGTCCAATGGCATGGAGTGCAAGCAACTCGGTATCCTTCACTGCAACAGCCTTCCTCCACTCTCACTGCCATTGTGATGTGTCGTCATCTTCTGCAGTTCCACCGCTGAGATCTTGGTTGGATTGTACTTTATCTGAAACCTCCCTCTTGAACTTACTGCCATGGGTGAACCTACCTCAGTGGGAACTCTACAGGGAGCTAAACTCCAGCCAGCATTGCTTTTGGGATCTCAGAAACTCACAGACCTCACACTTTGTGATGTGAATATCACAAGGGCCATGATTGGCACAGATGACCGCTGAACCTGTTTGCTCTACCTTGTCCAACAGCCTCATGAAAAAGAGGAGGGTTCATAAGAAGACTAGGCCAAGAATAAAACTTGCGAGCCTGCTTGGCACTGCCACTTAATAACACCTTCAGGCATCATTTGGGGTAAAACCTCCAAACGAATATACACCACCATTCTATCATATATTATCAAGCTAACTTAACCTGATAGCAGAGTAGAAGCTTACACCAATCATCCTCAAACATGCAAGAACTTTACCGTAGGCATATTGTTTTAAAACATCAAAACGCTATGCCATTTTATGCTACTATTTTAATAATTAAATTCAAGATAACAGACTGGTCTGTTTTGCCTGAAATGGTGACAATTAGAAGTAAATGAATAACCATATTTTGGAATTTTTTCATGGTGTTGTAATTGTTGATTTTCACTCAATTTCAGGGTTTAATATTATGGCAAAGTAAACGGCAAAGATTAGAATAACTGGAGCAATGGCCATTCTTCTTTATGCATTACATACTCTTACATATCCAAAGGACAGATGGCAAATCACCTGCAGAGTATGTCAATCCCACAATACCAAAATCAACCATCTCAGGATCACACCACAGGTTGGTGTGAAAGCATGTTGTTCTCAATCCTCAGGGACTCCCGTAGAAGTCTTTGCATGATGGGGCTCACACTTCTGAAACTTTTACTCAGGCTATGTACAGCAGCCCCTTTCAGGTTACAGGACTTCTATGCAGAAGAGTGTATGCTGGTTAACATTACAGTAAAACTTCAGTCTCTGTGGGAATGGTCAATTAATTGAAAAGAGAATGTAGACTGCTTTCTTTTGATAAGCAATTCTAAATGTGTTTGCAGTTGAGATTTGTGGAGGTAGTATTTCCAAAATATGTGGCATTGTTAATGACTAGTGTTTTGAGAGATACCTGTGAAGTGCTATTTAAGGTAACTAAATTATAGGAAATGAGATGAGGCAGAAAGAGTAAAAGATAATTTAAATTTTAAAACATTTGTTTTTTGTAGCTGGCATCTTCAGGAAAGAAATAAATATTAAGAGATTCCAAAATACATTTACATTGTGAATTAATAAAATATTAGAAACAATGATCAAAATTACTGAAATTACAAATATTTAGACATTTCTATTACTTGGCAATTTTTACAAAAAAGCATTTAAGGCTGTCTTTGGAAAAACTGGGGGTAAATGGAATCATTGTGGATCCATCATCTAACTTATGAGCTCCATCACTGGCACTGCTATTGTAAGCAGGCTAACTGGCAAATTTATGTGATGAGCAAGCAGATAGTAATCAATGGACATTTTTGGGGATGATGGTTGTCCCACATTACTTTACACAGAACTGTCCCTTTGCCTTATTGGCACACACCAATCCAGCTTAATTTATAATAATACAAAAAAGGGTTAAGCACATAGCTGAAAAATTGGGATTGAATGACATTCACTGCTTCCTGCTCCAAATATTCCCCACATCTATTCATTTACTAACTATACTTTGTACTGAACAGTGAGAGATTTGCAATTGTAACTAAGAACAAATCAAGAAAATAAGAAAACTAAAAGACAAAGAAAACTTCTAGTCCTGTAACTCTGAATACATTGTAAAGTGAGCCAGTTTACACTGGCTCACCAGACAACTGCAATAACATTTAACTTAGTAACAATAGAGCCTACCATGTATGGTCTTTCTTAGATTTTGAGTGAAATAATAAATAAATAGTAATTTTGAAACTTTGCCAAGCATAAATGCTGGAAAATAAACAATTACGTTGACTGGCAACAAATTATATCTCAGCTACAGTTAATAGTAAAGGAAATACCAAAGCAATTACATTCCTGGAATCCAATTTGAATTTTACACGCAAAGGGTAACATGCAAACTTTGAACATGAACAGAGAAATTGAGAACTCTGATAACAGAACTGCTTATTTTTGAGATCCTTACACATTTTAGAAAAAGGAAAACATACCTGGTGAAATCCTAGATAGTCCTGAATGGTAGAAGATGTATAAAAAATTAAGCCTTCAGCTGTTACTACCAGCACAAATCCATTGAGAGCCTGCAAAGTTAAAGAATAAGGCCAGTCATTGTTGAGTAAGGCCAATTATAAGATCAAACATTTTCTACAATAAGGTAAATAGTACCTTATAAGATGGCTGTACTACTTTCAAACTGGAGGCAGCTCATAGATTCAAAGTAGCCTATGTACAGAAACAGTCCCTATAGTCTCACCTCTTGTCCCCTCAAGAGCTTTCCACTATTTGCAAGGCACAAGTGATGGAATATATTCCATCTGCCTGGCTGAGTGTAGTTGCAAGCAGCCCTTCCATTCTAAACATAATACAATTATTTTAAAAAAAGAACTAAAATTGATTGTGGACTTCAGGAAGTGAAAGTCAGGAGAACACACAACAGTACTTATCAAAAAGTCAGCAGTGGAAAGGATAAGCAGCTTCAACTTCATGAGCATCAACATCTCAGAGAATATATCCTGGGCCCAACACATTGATGCAATCACAAAGAAGGTACAGCGATGGCTATACTTCATTAGGGGTTTGAGGATATTTGGTATGGTCACCACTCTCACAAATTTCTACTGATGCACTGAAGAGCATTATGACTGGCTGCATCATTGCCTGGAATAGCAGCCCCAATACAGATGGTCGCAAGGGTCCACAGAGGGTGGTAGATTCAGCCAGCTCCATCACAGGCACAGTCCTCTAGACCATCAAGGACACTTTGAAAAGGTGGTGCCTCGAGAAGGCAGTATCCATGGCATCCACCATTAAAGGTCCTCACCATCTGGGATACGCCCTTTGCTAATTACTACCATCAGGGAGGAGATACAGGAGCCTAAAGACCTGCACACAATGTTTAAGAAAAGCTTTTCCCCTCCTGCATCAGATTTCTGAATGATCTATGAACCTTGCTATTCTTCTTTCACACCATTTATTGTGATTATTAGTAATTTTTGAGTCTTATACTATATTGCTTCCACAAATTTCAGGACATATCCATAATAATAAACTTTATTCTGACTCTCTCTACCATAATCTACAAAATGTATGCCAATTGCTTGTCCAGACTATTCCAAAAACACTTTCCAAATTCATAATCTCTACCACCAAGGAGAAGTAGGATACGATAAAGGGGAACACCACACTTTCTGACTCTCTCCCCATTTCTCCCTCCCAACTCTAATCTCTGATTTGGAGACAGGCCCAACAGCAACGAAGCAGTGACAAAAGAGCACCATTAGACGAGCTTCACCAGAATAACTGTAATGGTTCAAGAAGGTGACCTGTCGCCTTCTCAAAGGCTATTAGTGAGAGATAATAAATGATGGATTTGTAAGCAGAGTCCAGATCCCTGGACAAAAATAATTTTTAAAAAGTTTTATGTGATTCATTGCCATACAGATTAGAAAATTTTAGTCTCATTCTTTTATACCATATTAGTAGATTACAGTGAGGCAACAGCTGCCTGCAATGATTAAAGGAAAGGAAATCACCTACGGCAAATGCTTTTTATCCAATCCAGACATTTCCTTGGAAAATGAAAATCATTTTGGGTCTAGCTATAGTCTAGCCATATCAAAGTATCAGTCAAGACCATAGTCTAAGAGCAACATAAAAAAGTCATTTGAAATATCCAAGCTGTTCTCAGCCATAATAAGCTTTCAGCATTCCACAAACTATAGCGAAGAAATTGGGAGGTGGGGGGAGGGGGGAGAGAAAATCGTGAATAATAAGTAGTAAGTCTCTATGTCTCAATGTAATAAAATAATCTACAATTACACTTAGTCAAAGAAACAGAAAATACCAAATGCAATTAGTGGATTTACTTTAAAAAAAAACTCTGGATGAAGGAAAGCACTTAAGTAACAAAAATATAACATGAAATCTATTTTGATAAAGTCTTTATTTGGCTCATGTACATCAAAACATACAATGAAATGCTTTAACCTTGGACTAATTTTACGAAACAATTTTAAATCACAGTTCCAAGAGGAAAATCTAATTCTTAGATATTTCATTAATAAAACACTGAGTAGACGATTCTTAAAATAACATCACCACCTGTAGTTTTCCCTCTGAGTCGCACACATGACCTGACTTGGTAATACAGTGTCATTCCTACGTTGTCATTTGGTCCGGATCCTGCATCCTGCAATATCCTACCTATAACCAAGAGAACTATGCCAACATCCTCTGAACGATAATTGGGATTTGATATTGAAGTTTGTAAATAAATGCAACAACGCTATTTAAATATCAAAAGGTGTATACAGTAAATAAAATTAAAATTATTACTTTGCTGATCAGCAATATTCCAAATTTTTGTATTGTAATCCTAATGCTGAGCAACACAGCACAGCCACACGTTACAATGACAGACTTTAATGAAACAATTTTAAACTAATAGTTCTGTGCTAGTCTGTAAAATAATGTGCAAAATGTCAAACAATGTAGGCTAGACACATCGCTTGTAAACTATGTAATTCAGACATCCCACCTCTCCCGGAAGTTCCGGGAGCCTCCCGCATATGAATAGTGGTTCCCTGATGCCCGCAAATTATATACAATATCACAGAAATCAATTTTTTTGAGAGCGAGCAAGAGAAAGCAAGTGAGAGAGCGAGAGAGAAAGCGAGAGAGAGAGAAAGCAAGTGAGAGAGAGAGAAAGCGAGAGAGAGAAAGCAAGCGAGAGAGCGAAAGAGACAGAACGCACGAACGAGAGAGAGAGAGCGTGCCATGGCAGAGTGTTCCAAAAAAAAAGAAAATATAAAACGTACGTCACCCCAGACTACACTAAAGTGTACCCCTGCCTAATAGGGGTCAAAAATAATGACAGTGTTGCTCGCTGCACTGTTTGCAACAGGGACTTTTCTATTGCCCATGGTGGGTTAAAATGTAAAAGACGTGTGGAGGTGAGTTTAACAGGTGTCATTCGTTCATTAGCGTAGCTAACATTATTTAAACCAGCTGGCTAGCTGCTCAGGAGCTACTCTATTGCAGACATACCACCTCCCCGGGAAGTCTCCCGCAAATTGATGGTGCTACCTCCCTGAAATGAGTTTTTGCAGGGTGGGATGTCTGGTAATTTAGACTTCTATCTTAACTGAAGATGACCAAGTTAACTGATGAGAGCGGAAAGGACAAAGCAATTTTACAATAGAAAGCTATCAAAAAATAATTTAAAAAAGAAAATTAAAGAAACGCACAAGAAATTCTCAAAGGAAGGTGACATTGAGTGCTGAAAAATACATAGCTAGCAAAAACCGAACTTGCTGGAAATACTTACAAGAAGAGTGCAGTCTCTAATGAGAGTTAATATCTCAGGTCACCAGGAAGCTTTTTGATCCGAAATAGTAACTCCCTTTCCTCAGTGAAGTGTTTCTAGCATTTTCTATATTTATTTAAAATTTCCAGGATCAGATATTTATTTTTTAATGTTCAATATATTATAACTATAATGAGTACAATCCATTACAGTTTTGAAATATCTGACTGACAGAAATATTTTCAAAATCTTTTGACAGCAGAAAGCTTAATGACAATCATCGTGAGAAAGCAGAGCTAATGAAGGTAGTAATAGGAGTAGTGTATAACAACTATTGTTATAACAGTTACAAAAGAGTATAACATATTGGGCTGGAGTAGGTGTAAACAGAAGGAGATAAAATTTAACTGAAATTAGCAGAACAAAGACAAATGTTTGTTATCAGGGTTAAATCATTGATAATTACATCAGATTTTTTGTATTAAACCATGGACATATGAACATCCTACAGTTGCAAGCCTTTTCATGTTCCAGCATGATAAATGCTACACCATCATTACAAATGCAAAATCTGGACTGAAACTTGTACAAAGAAGTAGTCATCAAATAGAATCGGCTTCTTTAGAGATAACAGAAACATCCAAGAAGCAAGAAATTAAATAATTTTACCTCAGAAAATAATGGCCTAGATTTTAGGAAAAAATGTATTTAGATCTCTGAATAAAAGTACCACACAGTATTTAAGATCGTTGACAACACAGCTGTCATTGTCTAAATCAAAGGTGATGACAAATCAGCACATAGGAGGGAGACTGAAAATCTGTCTGAACAATGCTATAACAACAATCTCTTACTCAATGTCCCCAAAACCAAAGTGCTGATTATTGACTTCAGGAGGATAAAAGAAGAGGTCCATGAGCCAGTCTTCATCAGGTGACCAGAGAATTAACAACTTTAAATTCCTCTGTGTTATCATTTCAGTGGATCAGTCCTGGATCTAGCGCGTAAGTGCCATTACCAAGAAGGCATGGCAGCTCCTCTACTTTCTTAGAAGATTGCCAAGATTTGGCATGTCACCTAAAACTCTGACAAACATCTATAGATGCACAGTGGCATAACAGGCTGGTATAGAAACACCAATATCCTTGAACGGAAGAGCCTACAAAATGTACTGGAGACAGCTCAGTCCATCATGGATAAAGCCATTCCCACTACTGAGCAATGACTAGAGACTGTGCGCCCAGCAATTGCATAATTGATTTTTCATGCAACTGCCAGGATGTAAAAGGCAATTAAATTGTCTACAAACATTAATGTTTCATTTAATTTCATTACAGGAAACCCAATAAATTCACAACAGAGTTCCGGCACATAGTAACAAATCCATATTTTTAACAGGTGACTTATTTTATTGGAATATGGCTCATTTATTCAGGGTCGTAAAAGGCTATATGTTAAGATATTTATTTTATGAGTTGCTTAGGCCTGATATAAACAGATTTAAAGGAAATTTAAAAAATATAACCACAAAAGGATATAATTAGGATGTTGTTTGCTGAGTGATAATTGTCAATCAGTAAAATAATGAAGATTATTTGTAACGTTGCAATTTATGCCTGTCAATTTGATGCCACTCTAAACCATAAATTCAAAGGCTGAAATTGCTTATCAATATTAACAATGGGAGATTCTGAAATTGTGACATATATTTCATGTCAGCAATATGGCAATGCTAGATATTTCAATTGGGTAACTAATTGGGTCAACACTGAGCATATGTGTCAAACAGCAATATTGCAGATAAATGATACAAGAAGGAGATACAGAAGCCTGAAGGTACACACTCAGCGATTCAGGAACTACTTCTTCCTCTCTGCCACCCAATTTCTAAATGGACATTGAACCCATGAACACTTCTTCACTACTTTTTTCATTTTTTTTGCATGACTTACTTTAACTTGACTATTTAATACACATATACATAGTTACTGCAATTCTGTTTTTTTTTCCCCTCGGTATTTACCATGTATTTCATTGTACTGTTGCCGTTAAGAAATTTCATGACATTCTTTATGCCAGCGATATTAAAGCTGATTCTGAACTGATAACATTATTTAGGACATTCAATCAGATTATCATTACATAACATAAAACCATTAGACATTGTTCAGTGAGCTCATCAGCAGCTAATAAAGCTTTTAATAGACTTTTTATTAAAAATGAGAAAGGAAATGAGAAAAAAATTTGGTAGAAGGGAAGAAGAGAGTGAGCAAAAGAAAGAATTTGAATTGGTTTGCTATTGTCAAGTATACTAAGGTACAGTGAAAAACTTACTATTCATATAGGTTCTTTCAATACACAGTGCATTAAGGCAGTACAATTTAAAACAATAATAGAATATGGAATAAAGTGTAACAGCTACAGAGAAACTGCAATGCAGGTACACAGTAAAGCATAAGAACACAACGAGATAGATTATGAATCAAGAGTCCATCTTACTGTCTAAAGAACCATTCAATAGTAGCGAAATAGTGGGGTAGAAATTGTGCCTGATGGTACATGCTTTCAGGCTTTTATATCTTCAGCCCAATCTGAGAGGAGAGAAGAGAGAATGTCTGGGGTGAGTAGTGTCTTTGATTATACTGGCTGCTTTACTGAGGCAGCAGGAAGTATAGACGGAGTCCATCCAGGGGAGGCTGGATTTCATGATGTGCTGAGCTGTGTCCAAAACTTTGCAGTTTCTTGGCATTTATGTGGTTGGACCAGGACAGGTTATTGGGGATGTTGGCTCCTGGTGACAGACCCTCCAAATAAGGATTGAGGATGATCTGCCCTGAAACATGTCCAAGAGCGTGCAGCTGTGATAGCATTAAGTACAGTGAGGGACTTTTAGTCATCTTTGATGTCTCTAACATTCAAAGACAATCAAAAAGAGAAAAAAAGTGAATTAATATACAATTTATTTTAAGTGAAAGTGCTTAACTGTACATAAATCACATACACATAATGAGTATAATAATAATAGTAAGCAAAAGGTCGAGAACTGGCTGGAAAGTGATGGTGGGGTCCAGAGTGTATTGATGCAGCAGGGCCTGGGTCTTAGAGTGAGGAACAACCTAATGTTTGGACAATTTAATGCCAGGCCAGATGGATTGAAAAGGCAAGGTGTCAGGGCTGGAGGAAGAGTTGGGCAAGTTCTGCTTGCTGCTCCATGACATCTGTTCGGCTCCTTGCCTCTAATAAGTCTGAAGCTGTGGGCCTGCTCCAGGCTTCGTGTCTGTGAACTATGCCACATTTCGTTCTGCTGTGTGATGATCTGAGGCTGAGGCTGTGGACCTGGTCCAGCTGCCCCGGGTTTCATGTCGACGAGTTCCGCGATGTTTTGCTTTGCTGCACGATGAACTGAGGCTGAGGCTGTGAGCTACTCCGGATGTTTTGGGCTTCGTGTCTATGGACTTACTTTCATTCTGAATGCTGTTGCTATTGTTTGCTTTTACTGTTGGCATGATTTGCATTTTTTTTCCTTTCTCTGTGCATTAGGGGTCTGTTGGTCTTTTAATGTGTTCTTTTGGGTTTCTTGTTTTTGTGGCTGCCTGCAAGGAGACGAATCTCAAGGTTCTATTATACATACTTTGATAATGAATGTGCTTTGAACTTTGATCAATAAAGGAACTTACTTTCTCCTTCTTCGATATTTACTGCCCAAAAAATCCTACAAAGACATCGTGACTCTTGTTACAAGTCTGACGGAAAATTCCCCTGCGTAACTGGTGGAAATCCTAGCAACGTGGAGCTATCCTGTCAATTCAATAATGGTGCATTTTAGCAGATGTGGAACCACCTGTTCTTCAAAAAACTTGGTGTTTCTGGATTTGACAACATGTAACTAGATAGGTAGATACTTTACTGATCTCAAAAGGAAATTATAGTGTCACAGGCGCATTAGAAGTGCACATATATACACATATTAGAAGACAGGTAAGAAAGAATCAAAATTAAATTGCTTAAACAGTCTAACAGGAGGGGATCATCAAATCCCCCGCTATAGTTTGACTCATTATAGAGTCTAATGGCTAAGAGTAAGAATGACCTCATATATCGCTCTTTGGTGCAGCACAGTTGCCTTAGCTAGTTGGTGGTGGTTAAATTTGGAACTAGTAACTTAAGTGTAGAAAGCAGAATTAACAGTGTTAAGGCACAGGGTTGCTGTTACTCACATAACACCAACTAATGTGCTGTAGAAGCACAAAGTGTTTTAATTCATAAATAGTATTCATGGTACAAACAGCAAACAGGCAGGTAAACCTTAGATGTCTGAATGCTCTGAGTGCTACGTGTTTTTTTTTATTCTTTCACCTGAGGTGATTCTAAATAGAGTTAATTATCAATTGGGAAATATTTCAGAGCTCAGTTTTCATCAGTCACACAGCACAGAAACAGCCGCTTCATCCTAATTAGACCATACTAGCTAAATGCCCGTGCAAGCTCAGCTTATTTGTCCATATTTGTCCAATATTCTTTTAAACTTGTCACATCCTTAAGTCTGTCCAAGGTATCTACTATGACACTGCATCATTACAAGAGGTTAATAAAGAACAGATCCACTTAATGCAACATGTTGCTACTGCCCAGGTTCTGTGCCTTTACAACCAAAGGGCCAATTTTTAATGGTCTTTTCAATAATTTTAATGAATTAGTTCTAAAAATTATTCTATCAATTAATGACAAAATTTGCTTTTAAATCAAAAGCAGTTATTTTAATTTCTTACAAGGATATTTACATTACTTTCCCATAATACTTATAGTTTATTTCAGAAATAATGCTCAAAACTCAAAATCCTTCTTCAGTTATTCCATAAAGCCATAGAAAAGTATAGCAAAGCCCTTTGGCCCACCTAGTCTGTACCGAACCATTTAAACTGCCTAGTTCCTTTGACCAGCACCGGGACCATAGCCCTCCATACCCCAACCATCCATGTACCTATCCAAACTTCTCTTAAATGTTGAAATCGAGCTCACATGTGCCACTTGTGCTGGCAGCTTGTTCCACACTCTCATGACTTTCTGTGTGAAGAAGTTTCCCCTCTTGCTGCCCTTAAACTTTTCAACTTTCACTCTTAACCCATGACCTCGAGCTGAAGTCCCATCCAACCTCAGATAAAATATATGCAGAATAAAATGCAGTCAAATATAACAGGGTACATTTTGTCCATTTTCTAGTTATCAAGCAAACTCAACAAAATCATTAGTTTCACCACAGTTTATCCTACTGCTGTGTACATACATCTATTGATGCTTCTGGACACATCTTCAGTGATGTTCCTGGAATCATCGGGCGTTTCGGGTCTTTCAACATCATACAACTTCCTCCAGGTGACCCAGCCGGGGCTGATCAGACCCCAGGTTGTGTCCAGATGGCTAGCTACTTATGACTCCACGGCTCCCCTCTTTTGAGCCACAGCCATCTTGAGGCCCTCTCTGCCACATCGGTGGTACTGCAGATGGCTCTCCTCTCCCTCTCTCCCTCGATGCCCAAAATGCTGAAGGCTGTAACTAAAGAATGGGCTACGAATCTCCTACAACCAACCTCCACTGGGAGACACCTCGCTCTCCATCCAGCCTGCTGACAGTTGCTGACCAGTCCTGCGTACTTGGAGAGTTTCCTTTCAAAGGCCTCTTCCAAGCTATCTTCCCATAGGACTGTCAACTCCAGCAGCACCACTTGCTTAGTCGACTCAGACACTAGGACAATGTCTGGTCGCAGGGTGGTGGCTGCGATATGGCTGGGAACTTCAGCTGCCTTTCAAGGTCCACCAACAGCTGCCAGTCCCTTGCAGAGGTCAGAATGCCTGCAGATGTTCTTTTGGCAGGTATTGGCTGCTCCCCAGCTCTGACAAAAGCAACGGTCTGCTTGGAGGGTCGGGGCCGCTTCGCCCACTCAACTCCTGCGCTGACGGCTTCAGCGATGGTCTTCAGGACCTGATCATGCCTCCACCTGTACCGTCCCTCACCAAGTGCCCTTGCACAGCCGCTGAGGATGTGCTCGGGTTCCTCGCTTGGAGCACAGTGGGCACACAGATGACTCTGCCTTGCCCCATGTGTGCAGGTTTGATGGGCTTGGAAGCACATCGTACACTTCCTGGATGAGAAATTGGATGTGGTGTCCAATACCCTTTAAGTATAAAGGGTATTGCATGAACACAGAGGTAGCACCGCAGATTAGCAATAGCTGGAAAATGTTTGCAGCTTTCGTCTATTGAAGTAAACAATTTTATATCAAGAATTTATCAGTACTTTGCTATTGTTTAAGTTTATTTTATTATAATTATGAAATCAAATTAGTACATAACCACATGATGAGCAAAATAATTTGGTTAAAATGCAAACATACAACCTCAGTACTTTGAGAAAATTAAGTAACCATTTTAGAAGCAAAGAAAAAAATGACAAATTTGTTCTGTGCTGTCATACAGGTTAAACTTCTACAGCAACATTTTGCTTCAGAAACTGTTTAATATATATATATATATATATAACATGTACATTAAATTCAGTTCTCCTAAAAATTCATGTAAGTCAGTTTTCATGGCATTAATGTTTCAAACAATGACACAATTGAATAACTATTAGAAGCTTGTTTGAAAGACTAGAAAATGTTTTGCCTTTCAAAACAGTTGTTGAATGGTAGACTACTGTTTAAGGAAAGACTTCAAGAGGGCCAGACAGACCATTCTGAAAATACTGCGCTGGATAAAAACAATATTGCATCTTGCAAATGACTATATTAGCATAATGTTGCTTTCTTAATGTGGTTTCTTTCATTTTAATTCTTTTTTTGTATATTCTTTTTCAGATTTATTATAGCTTATGTTGTGAATTTTTTTGTTTTGTGACAGCAGCACAGTGTAAGACTTAACAAATTACAAGTTAACAATAAAAAGTCAAATAAATACATAGTACAAAGGCAGTAGTGTTCATGAGTTCATTCAGAAATTTGACGAAGAGGGGAAGAAGCTGTTACTAAAACATCTTCAGGCTTTTGTACCTCTTCCCTGATGGTAGCAAAGGAACAGGGTTATGTCTTGGGTAGTGAGGGCCCTTAATGATGGATGCTGCCTTCTGAAGATATCTTCAATGGTGGGGAGGATTGTATCTGTGATGGAGCTGGCTCTTATTATTCTGTGCGTTGGAGCCTCTATATATACCAGGTAGTGATGCAGCCAGTCAGAATGCTCTCCATGGTACATTTGTAGAAAGTTGCATGAGTCTTTGCTGATGTACCAAGTCTCCTTAAATTCCTAATGAAGCATAGCCACTGGCACACTTTCTTTGTGATTGCATCAATACAATGGGTCCAGAATAGATCCTCTCAGATGCTGACACCCAGGAGCTTGAAGCTGCTCATCTCTTCCACTGCTGACCACTTTACGAGGATTGGAGTAACACACACAAAATGTTGGAGGAAGTCAACAGGTCATACAGCATCTATGGAGAGGATAACATTTCATCAGGATTGTTGAATGGGCCCTAATGTTTACTCCTATCTGCAGATGCTACCTAACCTACTGAGTTCCCCCAACACTTTTTTGTACTCCAGACTCCCAGCATCTGCAAGATCTCTTGTGTTTATGAAGACTGGTGTGTTCTCCCAACTTCCCCCTTCTGAAGTCAACAATCAATTTCATGGTTTGGCTGATGCTGAGTACAAGGCCATTGTTTCAACATCACTCAACCAATTGCTTTGTCTCATTCCTGTATGCCTCCTCATCACCTTCTAATATCCTACCAACAAAATTTATAGATGATGGTTGAGCTGTGCCTAGCCATATATGTAGCCACTGAACTAATATCCAGCTAATGTACACAGGAATCCCTAGATGGAATATTGTTAGTTTTCAACAAATTAAAATATTTACAAAAAGGCTACTTTATAATCAGATTTGTTTTGACTTCCTTCATGATGCACAATAACAGAAGTTAAAACTACCCACATTGGTTGGCATCAAATGTAGTATCTTTACAGAAATGTGGCATAAGCTATCCTTGGGTAAAAAGCTCTATATGATTTTACTTTACTTTTCAGAAAGAACTGTCTGCTATTCACTTTAATTTTTCATTGTGGCAAGAGTCAGTGTGATTTATTCTCATACATTTTTGATTTGTCAGGGCATTAACCTTTGTGGTTATGGATGGTATTAACTGGAAAAATAAACAGCTTTAAAAAATATGTTCTCTGGAACTTTTCTGGAGTTACTTTGAGATCTCTTCAGCTGGATAGTACAGATGACAAAGACTAGAACAGCTCAGTTCACGAATCAGAGCAGTTGAGAAATGTTTTTATTTTAGGTACATCGCATCCGGAGTTTCTCTGGTTAGCGGATGATTTCCCACCACGCCTCTCTGACATAGTGAGGAATCGCATACGAGGCAAGTTACAGCAGTGGTTTGCCATTGCCTTCTGCCGGGTGAGTTTCCAAAAAGATCACCAGCTCGTAGCCCAGCACAGATGGAAAGCGTGCAGGGGAGCCGGCTGACTGGATTCGAACCCAGGACCTTTCGTCCCGACGTCCGACGCTGATGCCACTACGCCACCAGCCGGTCATAATAAAGTTTACACAATTAAAAAGCAATAGCTGTGACAATACTTATGGATTTGAAATTAAGGTATAAAATGCTGGAAGCACTTGGCAGGTCAGGCAGCATCTATGGAAAGAATTAAGGTGTTCCATGTCTGAGAACCTTCATCAACTAATCAGTTTTTCAGACTTTAAATATTAACAAAGTTCCTCTTTCACAGATACTGCCCGACTTCCTGAATGCTTAACCATTTTTTGATTTTAATTTCACATTTCCAGCATGGGCATTTTTTATTTTCTTGAGGATGTCAATCTTACACAGTTGAAGCATAATCCCCCTTCCTTTGTGATATATATTGACCCCTTTTATTGCTAACCTTGCTTTCTAAACACAGCCACCACTTGTAAGATAAAAGACAGATGTAAGTAAACCTCCAGCTAACAGTTTAATTCTTGTTGTAAAGGGAAATCAGTCTTCAATTCTTAAAACGTATACAGAAAGTAGTAATCAGCTTTGAATTAAAATATAGCTTTGCAAATAAGCTCTGTATATTGCTTCTCAAGATGCAGTACAAGACAATGGGTTGTTTAATTTGGGTTCCTGCAAACAGACAAGCAGACTCTGAAGTTGCTTAGTGCAAAGAAGCTTGTAGAACAGATGGATAGTACCATTTAGCACATAAATAACTGATGGGTTTCTAGTATGTAGGGTTCACGTACTCAAGGAAGTTAGATTTATAGTATTCATTGTGAATTGCAAACATTAAACAAAGATCGATGTCTCCCAAAACTGTTTTTAGTCTGTTAAAAGGATATCTATGGATCCTTTCAGAAGAAAAAGGGTATAAATGTAGAGAGCAGTTCAGGCTTACTAGGAATGGAGTAAGGAGCATCAAGACGAAGCCATGAAAGAAATAGAGGGTGAACAAGAATTCATTCTTGTAGCTTCAGTTTCTGCAACAGACAATTTGTTTGTCTGCAACTTGTTGACATGTATTTTAGTTTATAAGAACTGCACGTCTGCTCTTGAAACCCTTTATCACTTAAGTTAAAGAAATCATTTGTGCTTTAGAAATGATTTGTGTTTTAGAAATCTGTGAATTTGGAAATGTTTAGGATAGAAATCCTCTGAGTTTTAAATGTGTTTTAAGAATGTTGTGTGGATTTAAATTCTAACATTGAAAATAAATTAACTGTGTTTTAATCTACTTTGTTAGTTGGAAGCATCTTCTCCTTGGTAGGGACAGGGGACCAACCTCTCAAATAGTGAGGTATTGGCAGCCAAACCTGTCATGGAGAATAAACAGGCAACTAAAATAGTCTTTGAAGACTGGGTAGTTATAGTGTAATCTTCCTTTAGTGACAGCATCCATGACTATTTATATACAATTGGTTTAAAACTTTGTGGTCAGCAACCCAATACCATTACACTTTTAAACTTTGTTGTATATAAGTGGTGATAAATCCCAAACAGGGAATGGAATTAAATAGAAAATTAGGGATGTATGCATTAAGGGTAGAACTCTGATAATCAATCGTTTTCCTCTACATACAACTTAGATGAACCACATTATAGTGCAGTAATTTATGCAAAGCATGTGATAATTCACGGAGAAACTGCTTGAGGAAATGCTATTCTAGACCTGGTATTGTGCAAAGAGAAAGTAGTGTGGAATTCCGTGGGAAATAATGAGAATAAGATAATAAATTTCTTCATTAAGATGGAGAGTGTAAGGTTGATTCTGAGAGTGAGGTCCTGAATCCAAATAAAGAAAGCTCTGATGGGATGTGGTTTGTGTTGTCTGTGCTAGAATGGGGAACATTACTTAAAGGGTTGATAGTTGATAGGTATCGTATAATATTCAAAGAATGTACAGTATATGCAGATTTTAACATTTCCATGCAGTGGGCCAGAGGATTAGGAACAATTTTAAGTTCAGCACAGGAAGAAAAAAAAGATTAAAAGAATGAAGATGGTGTACAAAAACAAACTTGCAGAGCAAAACCAGCAGAACAATTGAAAAGGTGGTGACAAATCAGCATATAGTTGGGAGACTGAAAATCTGGTTGAGTTGTGCCACCACAACAACCTCTTACTCAATGTCAGCAAGACCAAAGAGCTGATTATTGACTTCAGGAGGAGGAACCAGAGGTCCATGAGCCAGTTCTCATCAGAGGATCAGAAATGGAGAAGGTCAGCACTCTTAGTGTTATCATTTTGGAGGAGCTGTCACAGGCCCAGCATGCAAGTGCAATTATGAAGAAAGCATGGCAGTGCCTAAACTTCCTTAGGATTTTGCGCAGATTCGGTGTTTTTGGCAGATTTATTGCTTATTTATTTAATATTAATATTATTTCTTTTTCTATTTCCACAGTTTGTCATCTTTTGTGCACTGGTTGAATGTCCAAGTTTGTGCAATTTTTCATTGATTCTATTATGGTTATTATTCTATTGTGGATTTGTTGAGTATAGCTGCAAGAAAATTAATCTCAGGGTTGTATATGGTGACATATGTACTTTGATAATAAATTTACTTTGAACTTTGAAACACGCACAGTGGATTCTAGTTAATTGGGACACATTGGATGAGTACATTTTGGCCCAATTAACTGACTGCCCCAATTAGCCAAAGTTTCATGGAAATAGTTAAAAAGGTATAAAAAGACAAACTACCATTTAACGAGAAACAAATTTTGTATTTAAATCAACCACAGAATAAATTAGAACACTATCACTACTACTACCACCATACTATAAACTTCTATTTTAGTTCCTAATAGTTATCGGCAGGGGAATTAATCCTGTGTATGTTGCTGTGTTCTTTTAATTGACTGTAAATGAACAAAATCAGTGCAGACACCTCCTGTAGATAATGATCTGCCTTCATACAATGCTTTTGAAGATTGCATCCTCCAAATCTTCATTTTAATTTTAACATTCAAGATGACGTTAAAATACCTGCAAATTCATCATTTCACTTTCACTCCCAGTTGTTTCTGGCCTCTCCAAGGCTGAATGCTTGAAACCACAGTGAACAAAACAGTTCTAAGTTGTCTTACTGCATACTTCTCATCAGTTACAAAAATCACTGTGTTTTGAACACAAACACTGATATCTGCAGCTACTTAAAAGCTGTTTGCTCTAAGCACGGTGTAGTATCTAATGGCCACACAATTGCATGCGTTTGACCTTAGAAACTGTTCAGCAACAGTCTCCCGTCCCAACTAAGTGGCATAGTATCCCAAATAAACAAAGGGAATTTTGGCTTTTTTTTTGATAAGTTTTGTTCTTTAGGAGTAGTCCTATATAAGTGGCTGCCACAATTAACTAATGGATCAATTAACTGGAATCCACTGTATTTGGGTTCCACCTTCACTAATAAGAAAACAAATGACTTTGTCAGATATGTTGGGGGACCTAGATTCCAGCAAGAGGGAGAAGCTGATGGAAATCAGTATTAATAAAAAATGGAGTAGGGAACTTACTGGGACCAAAGGCTTACAGATCCTTCACGTCAGAAAATCTACTTGCCAAAGTGCTAAAAAGTAGTGGTGCTTCAAAATGAATTCATGGGTGGTCATCTTCCAGAATTCTTTTAACACTGGAGCAATTACTACAGATTGGAAGATGGCAAATAGAACCCCACTAATTAAAATAGAACAGAGAGAGTAAGAAGGAATGATCGACTAGTAAACCTAACATATAGAGTGAAGAAACTGCTAGAAGCCATAATTAAAAATTTAACAACAGAACAACTGGAAAGCAAAACAAAACTGGACAAAGTCAGTATAGGCTCATCAAAGGAAAATTATGCTTAACAAATATTTTGAAGTTTTCTTTGAGGATGCAAACAATAGAGTGGATAAGGTAGAACCAGGGGATGTGATTCCTATGGGCTTTCAGAAACTTTTGATAAAGTCCTTCATAAAAGTTTGGTGTACAAAATTGAAGCACATGGGATTGCAGCAAATGTTGAGGCAGAGACTGAGAACTGACAGACAAAAAAAAAGTAAGAATAATTATTTTTTCTGGGTAGCAGGCAGCACCTACTGGATTTCAGGAGGGATCTTGGATCCCAATTTTTCACAATATATACCAAACGTAACATCAAGTTTTCAGATGACACATAGCTACAGAGCAAATGCAAGTTCTTTAAAATATTAACTAAAACTCTTGTCTTTTTCATATTTCTAATTAGCTTTATTTCAATACATCCTTGTGCAGTTGGATCCTCTAATTCCTCACTTGCAACCTCCAGTCAGTTCGGGATTGGCAATATCTCCTCCACGACCTCCATATGCACAGATGCACCATAAGGCTGTGTGCTTAACCCCCTGCTCTGTTGACTTCACAGTCATAACTGTGCGGCTAAACACAGCTCCAATGTCATATTTAAGTTTGCTGATGACACCACTGTCATTGACTGAATCAAAGATGCTGACGAGTCAGCATATAAGAGGGAGATTGCAAATCTGGGTGAGTGATGCCACAACAACCTCTCCCTCATTGTCAGCAACACCAAGAAGCTGATTTTTGATATCAGGAGGAAAAACTCAGAGGTCCATGAGCCAGTCCTCATCAGAGGTGGAGAGGGTCAGCGACTTTAAAATCTTCAGTGTTATCATTTTGGAGGGCCAATCCTGAGCCCAGCCAATGTGTACAATTACAAAGAAAGCATGGCAGTGCCTCTATTTCCTTAAGACTTTGTAAAGATTCGGCAAGATATCTAAAACTCTGACAAAATTTTATACATCTGTGTTGGAGAGTATATGGACTGGCTGCATCACAGCCTCCTATGGAAACACCAATGGCCTTGAACAGAAAATGCTAGAAAAAGTAGCTGGTAAGGCCCAGTTCATCACAGGTAAAGCCCTCCCCAGCATTGAGCACATCTACATGAAGTGTTGTTGTAGGAAAGCAGCATCCATCATCAGGGATCCCCGTTAACCCAGGTCATGATCTCTTTTCACTGTTGCCATCAGGAAGAAGGTACAGAAGCCTCAGGACACACAGCACCAGGTTCAGGAACAGTTATTACCCCTGAATCATCAGGCTCTTGAACCAGAGGGGATAACTTCACTGAACTTCACTTTCACCATCATTAAAAAATTCCTACAACTAATGGACTCACTTTCAAGGACTCTTCATCTCATGTCCTCGATATTTATTGCATATTTATTTATTATTATTTCTTTCTTTTTGTATTTGTAGATTGTTGTCTTTTGCACAGTGGTTGAACACCCAAGTTGGTGTGATCTTTCACTGATTCTATAATGATCACTATTTTGTTATGGATTTATTGAGTATGCCAATGAGAAATGAATCTCAAGGTTTCTTATGGTGACAGATAAGTACTTTGATAATAAATTTTGATCTTTGATATGCTGATTTTACCTTATTAACCTTTAAATCATTCGTCATCTTAAACATTTCCGTACAATTTTCTAACCTGCCACCCACTTTGCTGCCTCACATTTTCTTCTTTATTTGATAGCACTTTGAACTTCTTTAAATACCACTGATGATGAGTTTCCCTTTAGAATTTGTCTTTCTTTTCAGAATATATGTATTTTGTGCTTTCAGGAAGATCTATTTAATTGTTTGCAGTGTATTTTGGAAGACTAATTCCTTAACCTAATTTGCCCGATCACTTGATCTGGTTGAGCATTCAGGTCCTCATGTTTCCCCCTATTTAAATTCAAACTATTAGCCTTGGACACACTCCTTCTCAAACGGAATGTAAAATTCAATTGCACATGAGTGCTGCTATCACGCTGTGGTTATTAATTAAACCTAACTCAGTGCACAATGCACAGATCTAGTTTGGCTTCTTTATTTCATTTAGTTATGCAAAGATAGCTAGGAGTTCAGAAGATTCAATAGAATTAATTATTTTATTTGTAGGTAAAGAATTAAGTGTAATAGACTTTGAAAGTTGACTATTCAATTGTTGTTTATTACACAGAGTAGATTGATATAAATATTAACTCACAACACAAACAATTACTGTAGTTAATACAACATGCACTTTTAAAATGCTCTTTACTGGTAGGTTTATATTCACATTAAATCAGCTGCAATTTTGGATACATCCCACATTCAATTTAACTGTGGCCAAGAAGTAAATGCCATGTTCCAGAACCTGCATGAATGATCCACATCTAATCACAATCAGGTTTATTATCACTGACGTTATGTCATGAAATTTGTTTTGCAGCCGCAGTAGCAGTGCAATACGCAAAAAATAACCATGAGTTACAATAAGAACTTTGTACTTATTAAGTAAACAGTGCAAAAAGAGAGCAGAAATAGTGGACCGTTCGGATGATAAAGAGTAATCTTAAACCAATTCTTTACAACTTATAATAAAATCCTTTAATTCAAAAATTGCTTTCAATAACTAAATCACATTATTATTGTTTGATATCTAATAACTTGTCTAACATTCAAGATCTTGCAACAATATTTTCTGATCTTTAAATGTTAATATAATTTTCTGCTCAACTGCTCAATAACATTAACTGAACTGCATTTGTCAATTCCATGTCAGTGAGCAATTTGGTAACTGCTACTGGTACACTGAGAAGATAATTATTCTGACGGGAAGAGGAGTTGGAAGAGATTGAGCACAAGCATGAACACTCAGCAACGTCAATGGCTGCAATTTCCTGTCACAAAAAAAATGAATCAAAATTACTAAGAAGATGGATAAACAAAGTAATACATTCAAGTTGTTATGAAAGGACAACTATAATATTGCCATGTGTATAAACGCAGTAACTGACAGAATTCTTGAAGCAAATGTTGTAACCTGTGCCTATAAATTCTAGTGCAGCTCAGAGAATGATCTAGCTCTTTCCATCAGTGAACTTGGTTAGGGATCAGCAAAAAGGATCTGATGGGGGAGTGTGGAGTAGAATTAAAATAACAAGTCCAGTCAAACTAACAGAGGAGTGGTCTTAGGACCGGATTCAACAGAAAACACAGGGAAAATTGGGGAAATGCAACTCTAACAACCACAAGGTTGAAGTTGGCCAATGTCTCTTGCAATGTCCACCTCCTCCCCCCTCACCATTCCACAACCCCTCTCCACCTGGCCCAAGGTGTTCTCCTAAGCTTTTCCTTCACTGATTCCTCACTACAATTCACCTTGTCACCTTCTTTGCAACCATGCTTCCCCTGATAATTGGTTCCCCAGCAGCGTTCCCTTTCACGTTACTTCCAAAGCAAAAGTCTCTGTTCATCAATCAAATGCTCAGCTCCAGTGCTAATCAACCTTCCTGCCGTGCACTTGGTTGCCTCTGTGTTTCCTCCTTCTCCCTCCCCACCTATTTCCCCTCCACAATCTTGCTCCATTATTTCCACTGCACAACACCACAGGAGCTCAGGCAGGAAAGGTTTCTGTGCTTGTCTGTGTATCTCATACCTCAGGACCAACAGAATCTAGCGTGTCATCTGAAAATGTCATGAGTCTCTCACGGAGCACTGCTTTAACATACATTTACAGTAATTTTCTATTCCAAAATGCCCCTATAGTTCAGATGACACTAAGTTTCTGTTCTCAAGATGAAAATTCAGCTGCTTGTACGCAGTTAGGAAACAATTTGATGATAGCAACGGGAAAGAGGATGATTGTTTCAATATTAATCAGAAGAGCCATAACCTTACATTAACCTTTTGAGTTCACTCAACATTCAAGTTTCCTGAGGAACATCAACAAATCAGGAGCAGGTCTGATATAATGTCATCTGGTTAGAGGACAGAAACAGAGCACGGGCTGAATTACGAAGCAAAAATGATCTAAACTAGAAATACATTTTCCTCTACACACATACAAAAACCCCAGAAAACTGAATTGGGGATTCAGTAAAATGGATTTGCAGTTTACAAGTGATCACATGGATTTAAAAAATAGGCTGGTTGCCCATTGTGCTTAATCTGCCATCCAATAAGATATTAAGTGATCTTCTACATCAGTGTTACTATCCTGCACTAATCCCACATCCCTAATATTTATCTGCCTCAAATATATCCATCCATTAAACTCCACAAGAACAGAATTGCTAAAATTCACTATTCTCTAGGAAATGCAACTTCTTTTCACCCCTCTCCTAAATAGCCAACCCTTTTAACTAGTCGTGTGATTTCTAATTCTAAGCATTCCAGCCAGGAGAAACATCCATCCTGGCAAGTCCCTAACAACATGGTACCTTTTCATGAGATCACTATAGCAGAGTACAGGCTCAGTCTAATTAATCTGCCCTCATCACCCACCCCAGAAACCAACAACCCACTGAACCTTTGCCTTACTCTCTCTCTCACACACAAATAAATTATTTCTTAGGGAGATCAGAATTGTACAAAGTATTTCTGAAACTGTCTCAACAGGCCCCATATAACTGGAGTAAGGCAACTCTATGCATACACAAATCACAAAGAGGAGAACATACCATTTATAGTAACACACATAAAAAGGCTGGAGGAACTCAGAAGGTCGGGTTGCATCTACAGAAATGAATTAACATTTGTCATTGTGGGCCGAGACCCTTCATAAGGACTGGAAAAGAAGGGGTAATATACCATATTAAGAAGGTCCGGGGGGCGGGGGGGGAGGAGGACAAGCTACAAGGTGATAAGTGAAGCCAGGTGTGTGAGGGAGGAGGGATGAAGTAAGAAGCTGAGAGTTGATCATTGGAAAAGGCAAAAGGCTGAGGAAGAAGAAATCTAATAAGAATGGAGAGTGGACCATGGGACAAAGTTGCACCGGGGAAGGTGACAGGCAGGTGAGGAGAAGAGATAAGAGGCCAGAGTGGGAATAGAAGGAAGGAAGGAAGGAAGGGAGGAGAGGAGGAAAATAACCAGAAGGAGAAATCGATAGTTCATACCATCAGGTTCCAGGCTACCTAGATGGAATATGAGGTGTTACTCCTCCAACCTGAGAGTATCTCGTCGTGGCAAAAGAGGAGGCCAAGGACCACATGTCAGAACAAAAAAGGGGATAGGAATTAAAATGACTGGCCACTGGGAAATTCCACTTTTAGCGGATGGAGCAGAGGTCCTCAACAAAACTGTCCCCCGATTTACGTCAGGTCTCACCAAAATAGAGGAGGCTGCATCAGGAGCACTGTACACAACAGATGACCCAAACAGACTCGCAGATGAAGCATTGCCTCAGCTGGAAGGATGCTTGGGGCCCCTGAATGGAGATGGAGGTGTATGGACAGGTATAGCACTTAGGCTGCTTGCAGGGATAAGTGCCAAGAGGGAGATTATTGGGGAAGGACGAATGGACAAGGGGATAGGTGCCAGGTGGGAGATTTATAATGCTGTGATAAATTTAAGGCTCCGGCTTGTAAATTCCAAGGAATATTTACACTAAAAACATGCCAACCGATCAGCTTTTCCAACAAGAAAGTGTCTAACCACCTACCCTGACAGTCAATAGCAATTCCACTACCAAATTCCCTCAAGTAGTTTTCTATTAACATGACTCTCAACTGGACCAACAACACAAGACACTTATGGGTGTAAGGCTGCATATCCTTCCGCAAGTAAGGCAGAAGTCAGGAGTGTGGCAAATACTCTCCACTTGTCTGCATGAGTTCAGGCCAACAATGCTGCAGCAGCTCAACAATATGTAGGACAGAGAACGGACTTGATTTTCCTCCCATTAATCAACCTAACAATTCATTCTGTCTACTGCCTGTGGAACACGCCTGCAGTAATATAGTAATATACCAAACATACACCGATATTGCCCCCCCCACCTGCAGTCTCTACTATCAAGCTGCCCTGCGTGTATCTCTGAATGAATTTTTTTTTCAAAAAGTATGGATAAAAAAATGTGATGACTAAAAGATTTGTGGTGCCTTTCCCACTCAAAACTTCAGAAGAGTATTGTGAGAACTGAAATTGTGCTCATAATGTTCTTATAATGATTGATGAGAGATTCTGGAACAAATGGATAAAGTGCTTAAGAAAATGATACCAATTGAAATACTACAATAGGGCAACAAAAACCAACTTAATAACAGCTAAAGATACAGGTAAATCCCAAATAATTGCATTATAACTTATCAAGGTGAAAACATGCAACGGAAACAACTTGGTACATGAATCCTTCCATGTACAGTACATGTGTATACTGCATACTTAGTTGTAAACCAATTTGCCTGCCTTCCCATCTGTTACAGAGCAGGATGTAGGGGTAAACTAAAAGGAATGTTTCCATAATAACATTTCTTCATACAGGATGTTAAACAGGATTGCTCTACAATGATCTTTTTTGCAGATTTAAAACTTCTGACATGGTAGGTTATCAAAGTATTAATTTCTATGAATTGACAAATAAAGTGAGGCAGAATTTGGTGCATATGCAATGTGGTTTAATATTTATACTTAGATTCCATTAACGCCCAATCTGTCTCAAGGATTAAGTAAATAAAGCTAGAAATCTTAATGTTTTTTGAAGTCTCACGCACTTTATATGTAAAATGCTATTTAGCGTATTGTGGATTGAAAACACAAAACAAAAACAGCAGTAGTAATAGAGCTTCAAAGCCTCAACACTTATAAATAAGTCACAATCAAATAATGTTTGGACAAGATTTCCCCTGTACAGCAACTCTTACTTGATAAGTCACGCAAGGGCTATTTATCTGCACTCCCAATCAATAGAGTTCATGGTGATTGCTGTGATAGCAAACAGAACATTAAAAACTTGGCAGACAAGCAGATAGGTTTGGATTACATTCTACAGTCCCAGACTGAGAGATTTTGCCTATGCTTGATTCATAAAAAGCAATAAAAGAAGGCTGTTAACAACTTTTGCTAATAAAATTTCATTTGATAGAAGCAATCAACATTAATCACCTTAACCCATTATCCACCAGCAAGGCAAAGCATTAACCATCATCCTGGAAATTCATCCATGCTCAACAGTATTAAATTTGCCACGTAGAAACAACTATGGGACTACACCACTTCTGTACTTCGTAGTACCAAATCCGACTGACTGCTAGTAATTTTTCCTTTTACAGCCATCAACAGTTGGTGATTTTGCAGGCAATGCTTTTCCGCACAAACTCTAATGTTGCCTTTCACTGATTCAGACTTTTGCCCTATGATTAATGATTTATTATCATAATTAGCAGTATTACTTTTCTCTATCATGCTTAGCTTCTTGTCAGTCAGTTTGAAGTTATACATCATCTTTAAGATGAATATCTTAAGGTGTCTTGCAGAAGCATATGGGCACCAGGATATTGAGGGAATGGCAGCATACTTCATTGAAAAGGAGAACCTCGAGCGGGGTCTTCATGGGAAAGAGGATCATCTAAATAGCCTAAGAAGGGAGTTCCACAGAACAGGTTCTAACCATTTTCTTATGTCCTCAGCTTCACGATTTGGACATTGACAGGAAGTTCAGTCAGTAATGATTGTCCTTCCTTATTTTTTCCTTGAGAAGGTAATGGTAAGTGCCTTCTTGAATAAGTTCAGTCCTACTGTTGAAAGTATTCACCACAGTCCTATTAGGCCGGCAATTCCAGAATTTAGACCCGATGGCATTGTACTCCTAGTACTATGGTTCAGAAAAGAGATGCTGCATGACTTGGGGTGAAAAATGCCATTTAGTCTTCTATTTCATGATTGCACAGGTTGCAGATACTCCTAACACATCTCCTCCAGGATCTCCATCAGCATAGGTACACCACAAGACTATGTGCTTAATTCACCTTACACGCCATATTTGTGTTTGCTGATGACAGCACTGTCCTTGACCGAATCAAACATGGCGATGAATCAGCATATAGGAGAGTTTGAAAATCTGGCTGAGTGGTGACACAACAACAACCTTTCACTCAATATCAGCGAGATCAAAGAGATAATGATTGACTTGAGGAGGAGGAAACAGAAGTGCACCAGCCCTCATTGGAGGATTGAAGGTGGAGAGGGTCAGCAACATCAAATACCTCGGTGTTATCATTTCTAGGAATCTGTCCTGGGCTCAGCACATAAGTGCAATTACAAAAAAAGCCTGGCAGTGCCTCTGCTTCGTTAACAACTTACAAAGTTTTGGCATGACGTCTAAAGTTTTGACAAAATTCTATAGACTTGTTGCGGAGAGTATACTGACTGGCTGCATCACAACCCGCTATGGAAACACCAAAGCCCTTGGATGGAAAATCCTACAAAAAGTAGTGGATGTGGCTTAGTCTATCATGAATAAAGCCTTCCCCACCACTGAACACATCTACATGGAGAATTATCACAGGAAAGCAGCATCCATCATCATCGAGGACTTTTACCACCCAGGTCATGTTCTCTTCTCACTGCTGCCATCAGGAAGAAGATGCGAGACTCTCAGGACTCACGTCCCCAGGTTCTAGGATAGTTATTACCCCTCAACAATCAGGCTCCTGAACCAGTGGGGATAACTTTATTTAAATCACTTGCCCCATCAGTGAACTGTTCTCACAACCTATGCACTCACTTTCAAGGACTCTTCATCTCTTGTTCTCGATATTTATTGCGTGTTTACTTATTATTATCTTTCTTTTTGTATTTGCACAGTTTGTTTTCTTTTGCACACTGGCTGTCAGCCCCATTGGTGCGGTCTTTCATCAATTCTATTAGGGTTATTGCATTTATTGAGTATGCCCACAAGAAAATGTATCTCAGGGTTCTATACGGTGATGTATACGTACTTTGATAATAAAATTACTTCGAACTTTGAGATTTGGGAGATGCTGCTGCTGCAACTTAGATGAGTTACTGCAGTGCATTTTGTAGATCACATTTGCTGCAATCACTGTGCACCAGGTGTAGAAGGAAGGAATGTTTAGGTTGGTTGAAGGAGTGCCAATCAAATGAGCTGTTTTGTCCTGATTGGCACAGGGCTTCTCCATAATATTCTTTATTTGGTGGAAAGACTTAAGAGTATCAGAGGGAGAGTTATTCAACACAAGATGCCTATCCTCTGACCTGCTCTTGAATTACAGCTGGAATAATACCCAATTCCATACACTTTGTTGCTTTCAGCAGTCTTCAAGTGCTTCCTTATTTCATTCGGTAAATTAAATAAACTGGTGACTGGCTTCTGTGATCACGGAGACTGCAGGAGGAAGCAGTGATGAATTATCTATCACTGATGAACAAGAGGGATATGACCATGAAATTGCTACTTATTGCAGTACTCTTCATTTCTACTGCATAGGACTGCAGGTGGCAAACAAACTTCCTTGCTTCTGTTGACCTGATCCTATGCAACTTCATGGAACTCAGAGATGATGTTCAAGATTCCAAGCGCTACTCCTTCCATCCTGTATACTAATGCCAATCATACCTGGTTTGGTCTGTTGTGTAATGGAGGAATATGGCACATTCTTTGGAGGATACCATTCTATGAGTATGACTATATACAGCTGTTGGAGCCTTAGGACTCAAACCACCAAGTTCAGGAACAGTTACTACCCCTCAACAATCAGGCTCTTGAATCAGAGGAGATAACTTCACTCAAATACGTTTGCCCCATCATGAAGTGTTCCCACAACCTACAGACTCACTTTCAAGGACTCTTGATCTCATGTTTTTATCTTTATTGATAACTTATTTATTATTTTGGGTGGCAGGATGGAGCTGCACCTCTACCAAAGGAGGCATCTCCACTAGCCTACAGGTCACCCCTGGGCAAGGTGAGGCTCCTGATCAGGATCACATGTAACCATGTGAGCAGGTGGTGGATGGTTGTATGAGCAGAAGGTGCACATCACAAGTCCTGGTTATGCCAGCACTGATGCCAGGCAATCTTCGAAGAGTGTTGATAATGACTGGGGTCACCTGTCTTGTAAATACACTTCCCAGATGAAGACAATGGCAAACCACTTCTGTAGAAAAATTTGCCAGCAATCATGGTTATGGAAAGACCATGGGCGCCCACATCATACAACATGACATATAATGTATGGGCGATTTATTATTATTGTTATTATTTCTTTGTGTGTTTGTACAGTTTGTTCTCTTTTGCACAATAGTTGTCTGCCCTTTTGGTGTGGTCTTTAATTGATTTCATTATGGTTAATCCACATATTGAGTAAAAAAAGATGAATCGGAGGGTTATATACGAGGAGTGATTGATAAGTTCGTGGCCTAAGGTAGAGGGAGTCAGTGTTTGAAAACCTAGCACATCTATTTTTCAAAACATAGTCCCCTCCTACATTTACACACTTCTCTCTCTCTGGCTATCCATCCCATAGGAGGCGGGACTGCGCAGGCGTGTGACGTCGGGCTGTGCAGCGCGGCAGATTTAAAAGGAACAGAGCCTCATAGAGCGGGCAGCGGAGTGAGCCGGGAGCAGAGTGAAGGCTTACGGGCTTCGGCTCAACGGGCTTAGGCGGAAACAGGCGAGTCGAAGGGGGTTTGGTATTCATTTTCTGTTGTTATTTGAGGAGAGGGGCAGTATGAGTGTGAGGGCAGTTTGCTGTTCTCGGTGTCGGATGTGGGAGGCCCTGGAGTCTCCAAGCCTCCCGGACGTCTACATCTGCGCCAGGTGCATCGAGATGCAGCTCCTAAGGGACCGCGTTACGGAACTGGAGCTGCAGCTCGATGACCTTTGTCTGGTCAGGGAGAGTGAGGAGTTGATAGAGAGGAGTTGCAGGCAGGTGGTCATGCCGGGGCCACGGGAGGCAGACAAGTGGGTCACGGTTAGGAGGGGGAAGGGGAAGAGTCAGATAATAGGGAGTACCCCGATGGTTGTACCCCTTAACAATAGGTACTCCTGTTTGAGTACTGTTGGCGGGGACACTTACCCGGGGGAAGCAACAGTGGCCGTGCCTCTGGCACAGAGTCTGGCCCTGTAGCTCAGAAGGGTAGGGCAAGGAAGAGGAGGGCAGTTGTGATAGGGGACTCTATAGTAAGGGGGTCAGATAGGCGATTCTGTGGACGCAGTCCAGAGACCCAGATGGTAGCCTGTCTCCCTGGTGCCAGGGTCCGGGATATTTCTGATCGTGTCCAAGATATCCTGAAGTGGGAGGGTGAGGAGCCAGAGGTCGTGGTACATATAGGTACCAATGACATAGGTAGGAAAAGGGATGAGGTCCTGAAAGGAGAATATAGGGAGCTAGGAAGGGAGTTGAGAAAAAGGACCGCAAAGGTGGTAATCTCGGGATTACTGCCTGTGCCACACGACAGAGAGAGTAGGAATGCGATGAGGTGGAGAATAAATGCGTGGCTGAGGGATTGGAGCAGGGGGCAGGGATTCAAGTTTATGGATCATTGGGACCTCTTTTGGCGCAGGCGTGACCTGTACAAAAAGGACGGGTTACACTTGAATCCTAGGGGCCAATATCCTGGCAGGGAGATTAGCGAGGGCTACTGAGGTGACTTTAAACTAGAATGGTTGGGGGGTGGGAATCAAATTAAAGAGGCTAGGCGTGAGGAGGTTAGTTCACAACAGGGGGATGGGAACCAGTGCAGAGAGACAGGGGGGTGTAAAGTGAGGGTAGAAGCAAAAAGTACTAAGGAGAAGAGTAACAGTGGCAGGCCGACAAATCCAGGCCAAGCATTAAAAAGGGCCACTTTTCAACATAATTGTATAAGGGCTAAGAGAGTTGTAAAAGAGCGCCTGAAGGCTTTGTGTACCAATGCAAGGAGCATTCGTAATAAGGTGGATGAATTGAAAGTGCAGATTGTTATTAATGATTATGATATAGTTGGGATCACAGAGACATGGCTCCAGGGTGACCAAGGATGGGAGCTCAACGTTCAGGGATATTCAATATTCAGGAGTGATAGACATGAAGGGAGGGGAGGTGGGGTGGCGTTGCTGGTTAAAGAAGAGACTAACGCAATAGAAAGGAAGGACATAAGCCAGGAAGATGTGGAATCGATATGGGTAGAGCTGCGTAACACTGAAGGGCAGAAGACGCTGGTGGGAGTTGTGTGCAGGCCACCTAACAGTAGTAGTGAGGTCAGAGATGGTATTAAACAGGAAATTAGAAATGTGTGCAATAAAGGAACAGCAGTTATAATGGGTGACTTCAATCTACATGTAGATTGGGTGAACCAGATTGGTAAAGGTAATATGGTGGAATTCTTCATTAAGATGGAGAGTGACATAGTTAATTCAGAAACAAAGGTTCTGAACTTAAAGAGGGGTAACTTTGAAGGTATGAGACGTGAATTAGCTAAGATAGACTGGCAAATGACACTTAAAGGATTGACGGTGGATATGCAATGGCAAGCATTTAAAGATCGCATGGATGAACCACAACAATTGTTCATCCCAGTTTGGCAAAAGAATAAATCAAGGAAGGTAGTGCACCCATGGCTGACAAGAGAAATTAGGGATAGTATCAATTCCAAAGAAGCAGCATACAAATTAGCCAGAGAAAGTGGCTCACCTGAGGACTGGGAGAAATTCAGAGTTCAGCAGAGGAGGACAAAGGGCTTAATTAGGAAGGGGAAAAAAGATTATGAGAGAAAACCGGCAGGGAACATAAAAACTGACTGTAAAAGCTTTTATAGGTATGTAAAAAGGAAAAGACTGGTAAAGACAAATGTAGGTCCCCTACAGACATAAACAGGTGAATTGATTATGGGGAGCAAGGACATGGCAGACCAATTGAATAATTACTTTGGTTCTGTCTTCACTAAGGAGGACATAAATAATCTTCCAGAAATAGTAGGGGACAGAGGGTCCAGTGAGATGGAGGAACTGAGCGAAATACTTGTTAGTAGGGAAGTGGTGTTAGATAAATTGAAGGGATTGAAGGCGGATAAATCCTCAGGGCGAGATGGTCTGCATCCTAGAGTGCTTAAGGAAGTAGCCCGAGAAATAGTGGATGCATTAGTGATAATTTTTCAAAACTCGTTAGATTCTGGACTAGTTCCTGAGGATTGGAGGGTGGCTAATGTAACCCCACTTTTTAAAAAAAGGAGGGAGAGAGAAACCGGGGAATTATAGACCAGTTAGCCTAACGTCGGTGGTGGGGAAACTGCTGGAGTCAGTTATCAAAGGTGTGATAACAGCAGATTTGGAAAGCGGTGAAATCATCAGACAAAGTCAACATGGATTTGTGAAGGGAAAATCATGTCTGACGAATCTCATTGAATTTTTTGAGGATGTAACTAGTAGAGTGGATAGGGGAGAACCAGTGGATGTGGTATATTTGGATTTTCAAAAGGCTTTTGACAAGGTCCCACACAGGAGATTAGTGTGCAAACTTGAAGCACACGGTATTGGGGGTAAGGTATTGATGTGGATGGAGAATTGGTTAGCAGACAGGAAGCAAAGAGTGGGAATAAACGGGACCTTTTCAGAATGACAGGCGGTGACTAGTGGGGTACCGCAAGGCTCAGTGCTGGGACCCCAGTTGTTTACAATATATATTAATGACTTGGATGAGGGAATTAAATGCAGTATCTCCAAGTTTGCGGATGACACGAAGCTGTGTGGCAGTGTTAGCTGTGAGGAGGATGCTAAGAGGATGCAGAGTGACTTGGATAGGTTGGTTGAGTGGGCAAATTCATGGCAGATGCAATTTAATGTGGATAAATGTGAAGTTATCCACTTTGGCGGCAAAAATAGGAAAACAGATTATTATCTGAATGGTGGCCGATTAGGAAAAGGGGAGGTGCAATGAGACCTGGGTGTCATTATACACCAGTCATTGAAAGTGGACATGCAGGTACAGCAGGCGGTGAAAAAGGCAAATGGTATGCTGGCATTTATAGCGAGAGGATTTGAGTACAGGAGCAGGGAGGTACTACTGCAGTTGTACAAGGCCTTGGTGAGACCACACCTGGAGTATTGTGTGCAGTTTTGGTCCCCTAATCTGAGGAAAGACATCCTTGCCATAGAGGGAGTACAAAGAAGGTTCACCAGATTGATTCCTGGGATGGCAGGACTTTCATATGAAGAAAGACTGGATGAACTGGGCTTGTACTCGTTGGAATTTAGAAGATTGAGGGGGGGATCTGATTGAAACGTATAAAATCCTAAAGGGATTGGACAGGCTAGATGCAGGAAGATTGTTCCCGATGTTGGGGAAGTCCAGAACGAGGGGTCACAGTTTGAGGATAAAGGGGAAGCCTTTTAGGACCGAGATTAGGAAAAACTTCTTCACTCAGAGAGTGGTGAATCTGTGGAATTCTCTGCCACAGGAAGCAGTTGAGGCCAGTACATTGGCTATATTTAAGAGGGAGTTAGATATGGCCCTTGTGGCTACGGGGATCAGGGGGTATGGAGGGAAGGCTGGAGCGGGGTTCTGAGTTGGATGATCAGCCATGATCATAATAAATGGTGATGCAGGCTCAAAGGGCCGAATGGCCTACTCCTACACCTATTTTCTATGTTTCTATGTTTCTATGATGATGGCTCCTTTCAGTCAGTTAGTGGGGTTTGATATGTGCATCCTGGAGTGACTGCACAGGCGATCCTTGACGGGCACTGCTTGCCACATACTTGGCAGGTGAGGCCTGGAGCGGCAGCAGGGGCAGAAGCTCTGTTGTGGCGCTTCTTGTGCCTTTCCTCTGTTGCCTCGTTGAGCTTGTTCTCAGCAGCGCCCACAACTTTTCTGATGGCGTCCCTCCACTGTGAGCTATCTTGAGCCAGATCCTCCCATGTTGATGGGGCAAAGTCAGTTCTCTTGAGGCTCCTGTGCAGAACATCCTTGTACCGTAGTTGTTGGCCTCCTTGTTTACAGGTGCCACTGGACAGTTGGCCATACAAGATGACCTTGGGCAATCTTCCGTCAGGCACTCTGACAACATGTCCTGCCCAGCGCAGCTGGGCTGACATCACCAAAGTTGAAACTGCTGGCATTCCGGCTCAAGAAAGGACCTCGGTATTGGAGACCTTGTCTTGCCAGGTGATCTTCATCAGAGAACGTAGGTGACGCTGCTACAGTTGGTCAAGCTGGCGTAAGTGTTTCTGATATGGGCACCATGTCTCACATCCGTATAACAAGGTTGATATGACAACGGCCCTGTATACCTTGCACTTGGTGGCCAACCTGATATTCTGTGACTAAACTCAATCTTTCAGCTGATCAAAGGCAAAGCAGGCTTTTCTGGTTCTTGACTCAATCTCTACATCCAGAGAAGCTGAGGACGTTATTATGCTGCCCAGGTAGCAAAACTTGTTGACAGCATTGAGACGAGTGAATCAATGAGGACAGTTGGCTCTTCGTAACTTGAGCCAGAAGCCGGTTGGTACAAAACTTCCGTCTTTTCAGGCTGATTGTCAGTCCAAAGCTTTTGGCTGCACTGCCAAAGCGACTGGTGATCTCCGGTAAGTCTGAGAGAGTGGGCAACCAGCGCACAGTCATCAGCAAACTGTAGCTCATGCGCCACAATGTCCCTGACTTTTGTTTTTGCTCTCAATCTTGTGAGGTTGAGGAGCCCGCCATCAATCCTTGTTTGTAGGAAAACCCTGACTTCAGGTCTGATGTGGCATCCTGAGGAACAGCAGCGAAGAATAGTCCAGAGTAGGTTAATAACTCATCAGGATGATTGATAAGTTTGTGGCCTAAGGTAGAAGATGAGTTATTAACTTCAAACTTCCTGCATAATCACTCAAAGAGTTGAACTGCACGTGCATGTAACAAGAGCTGTATAACTCATCTCCTTCTACCTTAGGCCACAAACTTATCAATCACCCCTGCTTTCTGGAGGTCCAAGATCTGTATGCGCCACGACCGCTGGACTAAGTGTGTAAATGTAGGAGGGGACTATGTTGAAAAATAAATGTGTTAGGTTTTCTAAAATTGACTCCTTCTACCATAGGCCACGAACTTATCAATCACCCCTTGTATAATGACATATATGTACTTTGATAGTAAATTGACTTTGAACTTTCAATTACAATCAAGCACTTACCTAATAATTACCTAATACTTACATTGAGGAGTCTTTACTCATCGAATGTTAAAAAGTTGAGAACAGGCACAAGTTGTAGAACACCACTCATTGCAATGTAAATATATGGTTATAAGGATCAAAATTAAGTTTCTAGTGTTTCACAATTCTTTTGAATTACTTGATTTAAATGTATTCAATTGTTTTTAACTGTTTTAAGTGAAAGTGAAAGACATTCATGTGTATTCAAATTGTTACTCAAATTTAAAATCTGGATCGCCAGCTGACCTGACTTTCAATATATTTTTGGTAATATTTTTCGGCCAGAGCATTTTTCAAGAACTACTACACGGGTAGTAGAATGGCAAGCTTGATATTTAACTTTAAAAATAGAGCACTCAAGTACACGCAATAGCATTTTGCCTTCTGTGCTTTCATTTACTTCCAGAAAAAAAAGCATTTCCTCAGCGAACAGTCAGGATAAGATGGCAGTTGGTTTTGTTTAAATGAAGGGAGCTGGCATAATTACCAAACCCTGCAATATAGGGCACCACCGGGGTTGAAAACCCCATAGTCAAGTTAAGGAGTCATAATGAAGTGATGACAGGTGATCTTTTTAAAAGGTCTGCAGATGGTGAAAGGAAGTACAGACTAACAGGAACTAAGGAGTCAGAGACAAAACATGGATGTTTCATGTGAACTACAGGATATTGTGAAGGAAGAACATATTTTAATCTGTAACTGGTGCTAAAGAGACAAAGAAAAAAATATTACAGAGGAGCAAACATTTTTATGTTTTCTTTTAAATTTACACCCACATATTAAGGTTAAATAAACATTTGCAAATAGCACATTAGAAAGCTGCCTGGTCAGATCAGATGCCTCAGACAAATCTTTCTCAAGTTTCATGGAGTGCAATATTGCTGAAAAATATCAAAAATGAAAGTAGTAATAGGGTATTCAATATATCAACCTTAGTTTAGTGGTTGAACTCTTAAAAAAAACTATAAGATTCCATGAAATTATACAAACAGTGTGGCTATTAAATCTTACAGCTGAGACAACAGCAAAAAAAATGACAAACAGAACATTATCTGTAGGTTATTCTGTTGGATGTATACCACTGCTATGGTTTTGCAAATATCCAACATATTGTGGGATAGCAGGTGTCACGTGCAACTTACTGAAAACTTCCATTAACAAATGTGCTTTTTGGGCTTCCTCTCACTGGGACATTAAAATTTTACTTTAACCTTTTAACCTCATTGCTTATTTGTTGAATCTCAATAATATTGTTGTTGAAGTCTTTTAAATGTATCATTTTTAATTCTGGACTAAGTCTAGCTCTCTAATCTTCAGCATTGCTGAATACAGAAACAGTACAAAAGAACTGAAAACTATTATACCCTTGTCATCCACGCCCCAAATCATCTGACATTGTGAAAGTATTTCTCTTAATAGTGTCAATATCACTTGAAATGCATACTCAAATTCTTCAGGTACTTGTGGCTACCTGATATATTGTTCATTTCTTTACTGCTATACTACACCCATGCTATAATGCTACAAGTGAACAACAATGATGTAATTAAGATATTGTGCTCACTGCTAACACTAACCAGAATACAGTAGGTATTAATTTTATATTCTTTACAAATTTAAACTTTTGTCTTGGCAGTAAATGCGCACACAGATATTAGTTCAAGTTTTGTCATTTGTCGGCCTTCAGAGCAGGTTTAACAATTTTAATAGAACCATTTATTCCATTTATTTATTCTCCATTCTCATTTTCTTGCTACCATTGAGTATAATTTCACTGGCTATTAATTTGAATGCATAAACTTAATGGGACAGATCAGCCATGATCCTAATGGATGACAGACCAGGCTTCACAGGCCAAATGTTCCTATTTATTGCTTTTTATAAGTTCTTCAAGAAGTCTATCTTGTTAAATCATATATGTGGTGCATGACATTCACATTTCCCAGTCTTTGATTATCTTCACAATTCCTTTAGCAGAAATGAATGTAATCATCCAGTTACTGTACATCAACTGAAAACTGAATCACTCACTATGAAAGTATAGATTGAGAACAGAATTACTACTTTAATTCTCTGTTAGGCCACAATGATTAAAAATATTAACATTATTATTTTATTAATTGAAATGCTACTGTTATGTATTTAATACCTCAATCGTATTTGAGTAATCTTCTGAATTCACAAGTTTATAAAGAGTGAGAACTGGGTGACAATAATGTGAAAAAAAGCAGAAATGGCTGGCTAGATCAGAAAGTTTGACACATTTGATTACACAATGTGTAATTGGCTCATGTATGCTGAGCTAGGAGAACAGTATTTTGAAGCAAATGAAATAGCAAATGAGAAGTACCAATTTTATTGGGTTTATTGGGTTTAAAGGCATACAGTTTGCTTCGAAGTTTAACTTCTCCAACCAAATCATCAGAAATCAGCTTTGCTGATGTTGTAAAAGTAATGCGGGAATACTTTGAAACAAAGCTATTGTTGAAAGTAGAACAGTTTCGGTCTCAAACAGAATCAAAAACAAGGGAAATCCATTTCAGGTTACATGTCTGAATTGAAGAGATTGTCTGACCATTGTCAATTCAGTATTGGGCTTAATGATGCATTGAGAGATCATTTCTTAAAAATCTTAAAGCATTCAGAAATGGCTCCTAACTGAAGCACAACTTACATTCAAAAGATCATTTGAAATTGCTGCTTCAATGGAAACCACAGACAGAGATTCAATTGAGTTGCAGACAGGAATGAAAGTGAGCTTGAGAAAAATTGCAGTGTCTAAACAGAAACTGGTCTGGCCTAACAAACTGTATTACCATGTGGCAGGGGCTTACATACACCAGACAGTTGCAGGTTAAAAGGTGATATTTGCAGATAATGCAACAAAGCAGGACACATATAAAGAGCATGTTGGACATAAATAAAAGGACTGAACAGGGAAGAGAAAGAGCTAAAAAGTCAAGTTATAGTTTCAAAAAGAGCACTAATCTGCATACTGTTGATGATAAATCTGATAATAATGGCAGTGATGCAGGTCTGGGTACCCTTGAGATTTCAATAGACAATAGACAATAGGTGCAGGAGTAGGCCATTCGGCCATTCGAGCCAGCACCGCCATTCACTGTGATCATGGCTGATCATCCACAATCAGTATCCGGTTCCTGCCTTATCCCCATAACCTTTGATTCCGCTATCTTTAAGAGCTCTATCCATCTCTTTCTTGAAAGCATCCAGAGACTTGGCCTCCACAGCCTTCTGGGGCAGAGCATTCCATATATCCACCACTCTCTGGGTGAAAAAGTTTTTCCTCAACTCCGTTCTAAATGGCCTACCCCTAATTCTTAAACTGTGGCCTCTGGTTCTGGACTCACCCATTAGCGGGAACATGCTTCCTGCCTGCAGCATGTTCAATCCCTTAATAATCTTATATGTTTCAATAAGATCCCCTCTCAGCCTTCTAAATTCCAGAATATACAAGCCCAGTCGCTCCAATCTTTCGACATATGACAGTCCTGCCATCCCGGGAATTAACCTTGTGAACCTACGCTGCACTCCCTCAATAGCAAGAATGTCCTTCCTCAAATTTGGAGACCAAAACTGCACACAGTACTCCAGGTGTGGTCTCACCAGGGCCCTGTACAGCTGCAGAAGGACCTCTTTGCTCTTATACTCAATTCCCCTTGTTATGAAGGCCAGCATGCCATTAGCTTTTTTCACTGCCTGCTGTACTTGCATGCTTGCTTTCAGTGATTGATGTACAAGAACACCTAGATCTCGTTGTGCTTCCCCTTTTCCTAACTTGACTCCATTTAGATAATAATCTGCCTTCCCGTTCTTACCACCAAAGTGGATAACCTCACATTTATCCACATTAAACTGCATCTGCCATGCATCTGCCCACTCACCCAGCCTGTCCAAGTCACCCTGCATTCTGATAACATCCTCCTCACATTTCACACTGCCTCCCAGCTTTGTGTCATCGGCAAATTTGCTAATGTTACTTTTAACTCCTTCATCTAAATCAATAATATGTATTGTAAACAGCTGCGGTCCCAGCACTGAACCCTGCGGTACCCCACTGGTCACCGCCTGCCATTCCAAAAGGGACCCGTTAATCGCTACTCTTTGTTTTCTGTCAGCCAGCCAATTTTCAGTCCATGTCAGTACTCTGCCCCCAATACCATGTGCCCTAATTTTGCCCACTAATCTCCTATGTGGGACTTTATCAAAGGCTTTCTGAAAGTCCAGGTACACTACATCCACTGGCTCACCCTTGTCCATTTTCATAGTTACATCCTCAAAAAATTCCAGAAGATTAGTCAAGCACGAATTCCCCTTCGTAATCCATGCTGACTCGGACCAATCCTGTTACTACTATCTAGATGTGTCGTAATTTCATCTTTTATAATTGACTCCAGCATCTTTCCCACCACTGACGTCAGGCTAACCGGTCTATAATTTCCCGTGGGTAAACTAACAATAGACAAGAAATATAGCTTACATCAGAAGTGAATGACAAATTAATTACAATGGAATTCTATACTGGTTCAGCTGTTTCAGACATTTCACAAAATGAGCCTGAGTGGAATTTCAAAGCTAGCAAACTGAAGCCTACAGTTATTCAACTGTATAACTCCTGTGGGAATGACATTTATAACAGTGAAATACAACAAACAATAAGCCACATTGAGCTTGTATGTGGTAAACACAGAAGGACCAGCATTCTGGAATCATAATTGGCTGAGACAACTACAACTGATTGGAGATTAGTCTACAATTTGCAAGCCATACCTTCTGCAATGAAGCTGTATGAAAGCAAATTAACAAAGGTACTAGATGATGCCTCAAATGTCGCCATGCCAAACACCATGAACCACAGCCTGACAGAGGACAAACAAGTGCTGGTACCAAACTCCATGCCTCTGGTTGGAGACCATATTGGACCAGGGAAAGACTATGCTGCTCAGAGGAATTGTGAAAGTGACGAAAGCGGTGGTCCAAATACAACTGTTTCGTAGGCAACATATCCGAGAAAGCTTCTGATATCCATTCTTTAAGGTTATTGCATGAACTTGAAGCAGGAAACAAAAATGCTGATTGTAAAGTAGGTGCAAAACCAAAGCCCAGTTGGATGACTGGTAGGCCAAAAAGAAAGGAGTCAATGGAAATACAAAAACAGAGGAATCATCAGATGATGTTGAGAATGTGTAAACCAAAAGGAGAGATTAGTTGTAAAGGGAGCAATAGAAGGATTAATAGGAGAATGTGCCAGTAAACTAAATGCATCGTCCCAAGATCAATATGCACAAACTAGAAGTAGAAAAAGGAAGGAGAAGAAAGGTGTCCAAAGCAGTCAGAACCACATCCTGCAGTCTCAGAATCAACTCCTAGAATCACCATGGAGGAGGCCCTAGAACCTGAGATTGCTTTCATAGCCACAAACTTCACCTGCCAAGTAGAGTGACCCCCACCCCCCTTGTCAGGTGATATGTTATCCCACAAGAGTAAGAATTCCTCCACAGTGATTAAATCTTTTAGCCTGAATGGGACAATTTAAATTTTACAATGCTGTGGATATCTGTATATAGTAGTTGCATTACATAATATACTGTGTATATCACTGAGATGCATTCTCTATCGAGTAGCCACACAGGAAGGAGTATGCATTTTTAATATTTCAATAATATTTGAATAGTCTTGTATATATTGTTCGATTAAGCGCTCTTATTTGTTTAAATAATTACAGGTTATAAGCAAAACATGTGAATCGCAAATGTCATCACGCTACCACGTGATATATGCGCACCTCGCTTAAAGTAAACTCGAAGTTACACCCACATTTCAGAATCCTGCATCTTCCTTTGAAATAGTTAAATGTTTTGAAGTTGTAAAATATAATAAATACTACATGCAAGATTTTCAAGAGAATGGGAAAGTAACAAATTCTCTGGCTTTCATTCATTGGCAATTGGAATTGGTTCAACCTGCCTCTGAAGCAGCCACCCTATTCATTTTAGAAGTGCGGAGCAATAGCTTTTAAAGGAGAAAACATGTATTAGGGTGGTAACATAAGTAATTTAGATAACCACTTTAAAATTATTGGTTTTAAATGTTTATTCTTTTCTAATTTTAAGACATTTTAAATTCTTTAGTTGTCTGATTTTTCAGATATAGTTTTGGAATGATCATGAATTGAAGTTTAATACAGAAAAAAGTCAGCTTGGCCAGATTGTGTGGGTTAACGGGCCCTCCTAGTTTTTTCATGGTTGAGACTAGATCGGATATCCATTTTAATGGTACTTAGATGACTAACACCCTGTTGTCAAGAAAGTTGGGCCAGCATTTAGTGGGAAGATAAATGCTGGAGAATCCACAAAAGACAAGTTTGGAATTTTTCCCACAGATGGCTTGTCACTGACAGGAAATTCTGCCCAATGTTATCCTCACATTCCTCTGTGCAAATTGGCCAAGATTATATCAGGCACAAGTTCATCAAACAATTGTTAGCAGTAATCCTTTAAGCATACCAATTTTGCAAACATCACAATTGATAAAATGTTAAAGAATGGGGCATTTAAGTTATGATGCAGTTAAAAGAAGAAAATCTTGCATGGCATTAGAAGTACTTCACAACCAATCCAGTAAATTCTACAGCCAATCTATTTGCAGTCAGCATCTCTAAATTACAAATTCATAATAATCTGATAATCTACTTGATTTATGTTGGTGCAAGACAAGCATTTAATATGACGTCAACAACTCCTCTGCTTTATTTTTCCAGACTGGTGTCATAATTTGTTAGAGCGTATGAGTTTACATAGCACAGAAATGAGTCTTCAGCCACTATGTCTGCTATTAAACAACTATCGAAACTAAAGCTTGATACCACTGTTCACGCAAAATGCTGGAGTAACTCAACAGGTCTGATAGCATCTGTGGAGGGAAACAAACAGTCAACTTTTCAAGGTGAGACTTCACCAGGACTGGAAAGGAAGGGGGCAGAAGCCGGAAGGAAAAGGTGTAGGGAGCAGGAGTACCATCAACTTGGCAGGTCAAAGGTGAAATCAGGTGAGGAGGAAGGTGAGTTGGTGGGTGGGGGAGGGGTAATGATGTGAAAAGCTGGTAGGTGATAGATAAAGAACTGAAAGAGATGGAAACTTATAGGAGAGGACAATGGAAGAGGAAAGGAAGGGAAGGGAAAGAGGTGGAAAACCAAAAAGAGGTGAGGGCAGGTCAATATGGTGGGCTCGAGATCCCCAGCATTTGCAGCATCTCCTGTGTGGTCTGAAAATGTGAAAGGGCCTCTTTTTAATCTGAAAGATGAAACTGGCAGGAGTGCATCATTCCCCACGTATTCCCCAAGGAATCCACTGAGAACTGTGCATACAAATATTTGGATTAAGAGTTTGCATCTGGAGTCTTCTGCCTCAGATGTATGAGCGCTATAACTGAGCCACAGCAGACAATTAGAAATGAAACTAATTTATCACATACATACATATGTACAAACACATAGTTTAAGCTATATAAGGCTCTAACATCCTGGCCAAACATATTAGAATTTACAGCTTTGAATTACAGTTTATTACTAAACAAGATCTCAGTGTAAACAGTGCCATTGTAGGAAGGTGCGGATCAGGGAAACAGGAGTCAGCACTTGCCTGTGCATGTCTGAGAATCTCACAGCAGCATTAACAGACTACTGTATGAGTAATGCAACAGGCTGCGTAATGACTTTAGAACTGGAGTACATTCTTCTGCTATTCAAGAAGCAATTTTATTTTGTTTCAGAAGCTGTATTTGGAGCATAGCTTGCTATGTACCAAAACGTATCACCTGTTGTGTCAGTATACGCTTCTAAAGCATAAAAACAACTTTTAATGTAATTAGAATGAAATCCGTTGGATTCCACGCTACTGAGTGAAAACATCCTTGACAATGTAAAAAAAGGTGCATGCAGATTTCAGTGCTGAATTTAACAAAAAATGCACTGAATAATTAATGCCCACTGTTCCTCCTATTTTATTGTTCTTAGCCTAGCAGCATGAATCATTACAACCTATCCTCGTTATATGCGAGGGATATGTTCCTCGAAATTGATGCATAATGTGAAATCGCATAATGTGAATAATTATATAAATGGAGAAAATAGGGATGCATTCCAGAGGGCTTCCTAAATATGTTTTATCTGTAATTTATTCACATTTACATACCAATACGACACAAAAGCAGTACTACAAGACAACTTTTGTATTATATTTAATTAATTTAAGGTAATATTCAATGTAATAAATCATAGTAAGTTAACATCCACTGGTGTACAGTACTCACCAACAGTGGCAGGTGTGTTCACTCCGGGAGATGAGTGGTTGTTGTGGTGTCGGGCAGCTTTACACGGATAAGGTGGATGGTTGTGGTTGTCAGGATCATATCAAGCACCGCAAGGGGTGAAGGAAGACTCACAGAACTCTTAGAACTGCTGGCAGCAGAAGATTACAGCAATTTGAATAACATGGTGGGAGTTGTTTGCTTGGCAGCATTTTGTTTTTCCAGCATAAATTTGCTTGTAGGGAAGAAGGGTTGACGGCAGTGAACGACTGAAATGCCTACTCCATTCTAAACTTGGGTCCATGTCCATTGCCATTTGTGCCAAGTGTTCCGACTTCCGCCATTCCCTCACAGTTGGTAAGCTCCCGGGATTTTCAAAATCGTCCGTTGCTTGCAGCATCTGAGAGATAGTTCGCCGTTAAAAAAAAATGTATGCCTTGAATGTGGATTACACCTTGGTCGAGTGGTTGAATCAGTGATGTTGTGTTAGGCGGCAGGAAACACTCTGTTATGTTAGGATGAATGCTGTCCAAACGTTTAGGATGGGCTGGTGCATTGTCAAGCAACAAAAGAACTTTAAAGGCAAGATTCTGTTCCCGGCAGTAGTGTCCCAGAGCTGTGTTACCTTCAGCTGATGCCGCACTGTTTATAATTTCCAACTTTTTTTCAAGTGTTAAAGCGGTTCTCTGCCGCTCAGCTGACGGCCCAAGACATGACATCGGACGCTTAGGAGGCATAGTTAAATATTTCAAGCACAAAATCACTGCACCGTAGGTAAGACCAACAAAAGTTTAAGATCGCGCATCCACACCTTGCCAAAACCAATGCGAGAGTGACAGGAGTGAAATTGTGAGGCGTGCACACCTGACTTGTATTGGTGGGAAAGCGGTGCTTCTCGTCCCAACAGTGAGATTGTGAAGCATGCATACGTGACTTGGATTGGCGGGAAGGCAGTGCTCCTTGCATAACTGTGAATTTTGGACGCATATAATGAGACGTTGGTAGAAATATGTTCCTCTCATAACTGTGAATCCGCATAGTTTGAAGACGCATATAACGAGGATAGGGTGTATATCTTGTATTTAGATAATGAAAGCACGTTCAGTATATATAAATGACAATTTCCCCTTATACCCCATTGCAAATATTCTGTAATATCACATCTCTCAATGTTACCATGGCACTCAAATATTACAAAATAAAACAAAATGTGCCAAAAATGCTATTTGCAAACATTCTACTGAATTTGAGTAAAGCTATGTCCAAGAAATATCACAATACCAAAATGATGCCGAGGGCAAAATATCTCACAGCTAAGAGTAGCTGCTAGTGTTCAGTCAGTGTGGCCAGGCTTCTCTAGACTGTCCAACCAACAGATGACCAGAGAAATTAATTTCATCTTGCAAAGCAGAAAAGAGACTTCACGATTCCTGCTGGGTACCCATTTTTACCTGAATTTCTATACAATATTTTGGAAGTGAAAAAAACAGAACTGACATCTCTTAATCACACGAAAAATTGTTTTAAGCACTCAACAAGCACCCATTGAAACTTTTCACACCAAGGAACGCATTTCCCGCCACAAATTTCAATCAGTTCAGATGGCATTTAAAGCACTTAATTTGCTTTGAGAATCAATATTAAAAAGTGAGTTTTATTTTAAGAATCATAGTAGTAACAATTCAAATGTTGATGACACTTGAGCCAAGTTAAATTCCTGAGAAAAAGTGAAGCTAGCTCTTCACGAGCACAGCCAACTGATAGAGAAGAAATAATACATTGGCACGTACATTCATCACCACATCCTTCATGGAAAAGCCCTTAGGTACTCTAAGGCAACCAGCTGTAACTGCTCTGGTTTAAAGATAAATTCGTGCAAATACCTACAATCATATTGAAGCTACAAACTTTACAACAAAAAGACAGCATTATTTGATGGAAAATCATTGAAACAAACCAAATTTAAGCTTGAGTCTCTGTATCCAAAATATCATTCTCCATAACTTCCACAATCTCCAAGGGAATCCTACCACTAAGCACATCATCCCATTTCATAGGGACCCTCCGTATGTGACTCTTTGTCCACTCGTCCCTCCCCACTGATCTCCCTCCTGGCATTTATCCCTGCAAACAGCACAAGTGCTACAGGTGCCCATTCACTTTCCGTCATCATTCAGGGCCTCCAACCAGTCCTTCCAGGTGAGTCAACACTTCACCTGAGAGTCCTTCAGGGTTATCCATTGGGTCCTATATTCTCAGTGCGGCCACCTCTACTTTGATGAGACCCAACACAGACTGGGGGACCACTTCATTGAATACCTTTGGTCAGTCAGCTGCAAAAGACAGGATATCCAAGTGATCACCCATTTTAATTCCGCCTCCCATTCCCATTCTGACCACTGTCATGATGAGGCCAAACTCAGGATGGTGGAGCAACACCTCATATCCCTTCTGGATAGCCTCTAACCAGATGGCATGGACATTCATTTCTCTAACTTTCCAGTAATTTCTTACCCCTCCGTCCTTCTCCCTTTTTCCATTCCCCATTCTAGTTACCCTTGCACACATTCTCTTCACCTGCCCATCACCTTCTTCTAGCTCCCTTCTACCTCCTTTTTCTTCCATGGTCTATTATCCCCTCCTGCTGGACTGCTTCATCTTCAGCACTTCACCTCTTCCACCTATTACCTCCGAGTTTGTTACTTCACACCCGCACCCTACCCATCCACTTCTGCCTTCACTTGGCTTTCCCCATCACATGCCAGCTTATACAGTTGGCCCTCCTTATCCGCGAGTTCCGCATGCGCGAATTCAACCAACCGCGGATCGAGAAAACCTGGAAGTGCTCTCCCAGCACTTGTCGTACCAGCATGTACAGACTTCTTTTCTTGTCATTATTCCCTAAACAATACAGTAATACAACTATTTTACATAGCATTTACATTGTGTTAGGTATTATAAGTAATCTAGAGATGATTTAAAGTATACGGGAGGATGTGCGTAGGTTATTCTGGATTGGGATCATAAAAAAAACGGAAGTTCTCTTACTAAGTAAGTCAGAACAGGTACATCCGGTATTATTTAGTGTCAGTTAGTCAAACGTTTGTCTTAGTATATCGTATATATTTTACCTTTCTATGCATATAAAATACTTAAGAAACATATGTTTCAGCGCCGGGCTTGGGAACGGAAGTTCCCAAGTTCAATCCACTGACAGATCGTTCCCAGGTTCGATCCAGTGACAGATCGCTCCCGAGTGCGCTGTCCATCCCTGTCCGGTTGATGTGGAGGATCAAATACCCAAAACCCCAAAACCCAATAATTAAACCACTGCGTTGCTTAGTAATAATTGTTGCTTTAATCGGGCAGGGCCTTTCTCATTTTATCCTTTAAAATTGTTCCGATCGTTGACCAAATGTAGCCTAACGCTTTTCCAATGACTGATGGCGTTTCACCTCTTTCTGATCGCTTTATTATTTCCACTTTATTTTAAATCACGATCATGATTATTTTCATGAACAGAAACACTGCAGATTCAGAGCTCCTCCACCAGGTCCTAATGCCCACCGCACTGAGAAAGGTTAAATAAGGTGCGGGGTTCCGCTGGGTCCTAAGATCCACAGCATTGAGACAGGTTGCACAAGGGACTTGAGCATCCGCGTTTTTTGGTATCCGCGGGGGGTCCCGGAACCCATCCCTCGCGGATAAGGAGGGCTGACTGTACTCCTTCCCCTCCCCCCACCATCTTACTCTGGTTTCTGTTCCTTTTTTTTCAATCCAGATGAAGAGTCTCAGCCCAAAATATTAATTGTTCATTCCCCTGGAGTCCCTCCAGCATTTTGTTCCAAGATTTCCAGTATCTGCAGAATCTTCAATGTTTACAAATTTAAGCCTCTATTGTTTACCAGATGTCATCAGTTAACTCTTAAATAATGCTTTGGTAATGAAAGTTAACATTTTTCTCCCCAGACGTTACCTGACCTTATGAGTATTCATACCTTTTTGAATTCTTACTTTAGACTGCAAGTTACTTGGCTTACCAGGTCCTGTGTCACTACATCATAAAAAATTTGAAGTACATTTTTTTAAATATAGAAACAACTATAATCCACTCTTTATTACGCTAATAGGCACAAAAAATATTTCAGATTACTGTGCAACTCCTGACAAATCTACTAGCAGCAAGACAGTGTACAAATACCTCAAAGTTAAAAAAAAAAAGAGATTGTTATAATTCAGATAACTATAGCAACTTACAGATTGGTAACTTCATATTATGGCTGCTGCTCTTACACTTTTAAAAAAAAATCATTAGTTATCTTACTTGCAGCAGAAGTTCTCCTTCTTGAAGATGCTCACTTGGTTGAGGTTGTACACAATTTTCATGGATACCATTCCCATTAGATTTCAATGAAACTGGAGAAACAAAAGTGAAAGTAATTGTTGTTACTTCACAATATAAACAATGTAGGTACAGTACTATCACTCTTAAAATAAGATAAGCTTACAAAAGTACTTACTTCATTATACCCCAAAAGGATTGGCACATGGTATAATTGATTAAATATACTAAATAGGTAAAAGAACTGAAGTGCATACGGCTGGGCGATCTGGAAAACCGTGTAAGGAATCTGGAGCAGGAGCTGGATGACCTTTGACTCATAAGGGAGAATGAGGCAGTCATAGATGAGAGCTACAGGGAGGTAGTCACACCTAGGCTGTCGGAAGCAGGTCGTTGGGTGACAGTCAGAGGGGGGAAAGCGAAGGTGAGCAGACAGGTAGTGCAGAGCACCCCTGTAGCCATTCCCCTGAATAATAAGTTTACCGTCCTGGATACTGTTGGCAGGGACGACCAACCAAGTGTGAGCCATGGTGGCAGGGCCTCCGGCACTGAGTCTGACCCAGTGGTGCAGAAGGGTGGGACGGAGAAGAGGAGAGCTGTCGTCATTGGAGACTCTATAGTCAGGGGAGCAGACAGGAGATTTTGTGGACGTGAGAAGGACACCCGCATGGTTTGTTGCCTCCCGGATGCCAGGGTCCGGGATGTCTCTGACCGGGTGCACGACACCCTGGTACGAGAGGGAAAGCAACCAGAAGTCGTGATACATGTTGGGACCAATGACATAGGCAGGAAGAGGGATGAGGTCCTGAAGTGTGAGTTTCAGGAACTAGGCAGAAGGCTGAAGAACAGGACCTCAAGGGTGACGTTCTCAGGATTGCTGCCAGTGCTACGTGACAGTGATGGTAAGAATTGGAGGAGATGGCAGTTGAATGCGTGGCTGAGGAGTTGGTGCAGGGAGCAGGGTTTTAGATTTTTAGATCACTGGAATCTCTTCTGGGGAAGGTGGGACCTGTACAGATTGGATGGGTTGCACCTGAACTCGAGGGGAAGCAATATCCTTGCAGGTAGGTTTGCTAGCATGGTTCGGGAGGGGTTAAACTAATTTGCGAGGGGGATGGGACCCAGAGCGATAGAGCAGTGAAAGAAGTGCATTGAGTAAAGCCAGATCTAACATACAGAGAGGCTTTGAGGAAAGAGAAGCAGAATAAACGGTGTAAAGACAGTAAGGTAGAAGGGCTGAAATGTGTGTACCTCAATGCAAGAAGCATCAGGAACAAAGGTGATGAACTGAGAGCTTGGAGACATACATGGAATTATGATGCAATGGCCATTTGAGACTTGGCTGGCACCAGAGCAGGAATGGATTCTCAATATTCCTGGATTTCAGTGCTTTAAAAGGGATAGAGAGGGCGGAAAAAGGGGAGGAGGGGCAGCATTACTGGTCAGGGATACTATTACAGCTACAGAAAGGGTGGGTAATGTAGTAGGATCCTCTTTTGAGTCAATATGGGCGTAAGTCAGGAACAGGAAGGGAGCAGTTACTCTAATGGAGGTATTCTATAGGCCCCCTGGTAGCAGCAGAGATACAGGGGAGTAGATTGGGAGGCAGATTTTGGAAAGGTGCAAAAATAACAGGGTTATCATGGGTGATTTTAACTTCCCTAATATTGATTGGCACCTGATTAGTTCCAAGGGTTTAGATGGGACAGAGTTTGTTAAGTGCGTCCAGGATGGACTCCTGTCACAGTATGTGGACAGGCCGACCAGGGGGGAATGCCATACTAGATCTAGTACTTGGTAATGAACCGGGTCAGGTCACAGATCTCTCAGTGGGTGAGCATCTGGGGGACAGTGACCACCGCTCCCTGGCCTTTAGCATTATCATGGAAAAGGATAGAATCAGAGAGGACAAGAAAATTTTTAATTGGGGAAAGGCAAATTATGAAGCTATAAGGCTAGAACTTGCGGGTGTGAATTGGGATGATGTTTTTGCAGGGAAATGTACTATGGACATGTGGTCGATGTTTAGAGATCTCTTGCGGGATGTAAGGGATAAATTTGTCCCGGTGAGGAAGATAAAGAATGGTAGGGTGAAGGAACCATGGGTGACAAGTGAGGTGGAAAATCTAGTCAGGTGGAAGAAGGCAGTATACATGAGGTTTAGGAAGCAAGGATCAGATGGGCCTATTGAGGAATCTAGGGAAGCAAGAAAGGAGCTTAAGAAGGGACTGAGAAGAGCAAGAAGGGGGCATGAGAAGGCCTTGGCGAGTAGGGTAAAGGAAAACCCCAAGGCATTCTTCAATTATGTGAAGAAAAAAGATGACAGGAGTGAAGGTAGGACCGATTAGAGATAAAGGTGGTAAGATGTGCCTGGAGGCTGTGAAAGTGAGCGAGGTCCTCAATGAATACTTCTCTTCGGTATTCACCAATGAGAGGGAACTTGATGATGGTGAGGACAATATGAGTGAGGTTGATGTTTTGGAGCATGTTGATATTAAGGGAGAGGAGGTGTTGGAGTTGTTAAAATACATTAAGACAGATAAGTCCCCGGGACCTGACGGAATATTCCCCAGGCGGCTCCACGAGGCAAGAGAAGAGATTGCTGAGCCTCTGGCTAGGATCTTTATGTCCTCGTTGTCCACGGGAATGGTACCGGAGGATTGGAGGGAGGCGAATGTTGTCCCCTTGTTCAAAAAAGGTAGTAGGGATAGTCCGGGTAATTATAGACCAGTGAGCCTTACATCTGTGGTGGGAAAGCTGCTGGAAAAGATTCTTAGAGATAGGATCTATAGACATTTAGAGAATCATGGTCTGGTCAGGGACAGTCAGCATGGCTTTGTGAAGGGTAAATCATGTCTAACAAGCCTGATAGAGTTCTCTGAGGAGGTGACTAGGCATATAGATGAGGGTAGTGCAGTGGATGTGATCTATATGGATTTCAGTAAGGCATCTGACAAGGTTCCACATGGTAGGCTTATTCAGAAAGTTAGAAGGCATGGGATCCAGGGAAGTTTGGCCAGGTGGATTCAGAATTGGCTTGCCTGCAGAAGGCAGAGGGTGGTGGTAGTAGAGGGAGTACACTCAGATTGGAGGATTGTGACTAGTGGTGTCCCACAAGGATCTGTTCTGGGACCTCTACTTTTCATGATTTTCATTAACGACCTGGATGTGGGGGTAGAAGGGTGGGTTGGCAAGTTTGCAGACGACACAAAGGTTGGTGGTGTTGTAGATAGTGTAGAGGATTGTCAAAGATTGCAGAGAGACATCGATAGGATGCAGAAGTGGGCTGAGAAGTGGCAGATGGAGTTCAACCCAGAGAAGTGTGAGGTGGTACACTTTGGAAGGACAAACTCCAAGGCAGAGTACAAAGTAAATGGCAGGATACTTGGTAGTGTGGAGGAGCAGAGGGATCTCGGGGTACATGTTCACAGATCCCTGAAAGTTGCCTCACAGGTGGATAGGGTAGTTAAAAAAACTTATGGGGCGTTAGCTTTCATAAGTCGAGGGATAGAGTTTAAGAGTCGCGGTATAATGACGCAGCTCTATAAAACTCCGGTTAGGCCACACTTGGAGTACTGTGTCCAGTTCTGGTCACCTCACTATACGAAGGATGTGAATGCATTAGAAAGGGTGCAGAGGAGACTTACCAAGATGCTGCCTGGTTTAGAAAGTATGCATTATGATCAGAGATTAAGGGAGCTAGGGCTTTACTCTTTGGAGAGAATGAGGATGAGAGGAGACATGATAGAGGTGTACAAGATAATAAGAGGAATAGATAGAGTGGATAGCCAGCGCCTCTTCCCCAGGGCACCACTGCTCAATACAAGAGGACATAGCTTTAAGGTAAGGGGTGGGAAGTTCAAGGGGGATATTAGAGGAAGGTATTTTACTCAGAGAGTGGTTGGTGCGTGGAATGCACTGCCTGAGTCAGTGGTGGAGGCAGATACACTAGTGAGGTTTAAGAGACTACTAGACAGGTATATGGAGGAATTTAAGGTGGGGGCTTATATGGGAGGCAGGGTTTGAGGGTCGGCACAACATTGTGGGCCGAAGAGCCTGTACTGTGCTGTACTATTCTATGTTCTATGTTCTAAATAGGTGAAATAGGTAAAGAACAATGTGGTTTTGTGAAAGACAAAGGTACAAGAAACACAATTATTGATGTCAAGGATACTATCAGAAAGAGCAATTCAAGTGCAAAGAGATTTGTTTGTTTTATCGATTACACAAAAGCATTTGATTAAGTGAAGCAGAATAAGTTATTTGAAATATTACAGGAAACTCTAGATCTAGATTCGTAAGACCTCCACCTAATCAGAAATCTGTACTGGGAACAAACTGCCGCTGTAAGAATAGATAGAGAAGTGAGTCAGTTTACAAAAATCAGGAGAGGCATTAGACAAGGGTGTGTTTTCTCCCTTGGTTTAATTTGTACAGTGAAACAATATTACAAAAAATAAGAGACATCTTGGGAATCAAATTTGGCGGTGAAAACATCAATAATTTTAGATATGCGGATGACACCGTGCTAATTGCAAGTACGGAGGAAGAACTACAAAACTTAACTGATATAGTTGTTGAAGAAAGTGCAAAAAATGGGTCTATCCGTCAATTACAAAAAGACAGAATGTATGGTGATATCTAAAGAGAGTCCTATCTGCAGGCTGAGAATAAATGGGGAAGACATAAAACAAGTACAGAACTTTTGCTACTCAGGAAGCTCAGGAAGATGGCAGGTGCAATATGGACATCAAAAGAAGAATAGGGATGGCAAAAGACACCTTTACGAGAACGAAGATTATACTGACCAACACTCAACTAGGCATGACAGAGTATTGAAATATTACATTTATCCAGTTATGTTATATGGTTTAGAATGTTGGACAATATCTAGTAACATAAGGAAACGAATTGAAGCAGCAGAAATGTGGTTTTTGAGGAGGATGCAAAGAATATCATGGACGAAATGAGTATCTAACGAGAATGTCATGAACAGAGCAAGCACAAAAAGAGAAATAATGTATGAGATCATGAAAAGGCAATGTACCTTCACTGGGCATGTGATCAGGAAAGAGGAGTTGGAATGCACGATAATTATGGGAAAGATTGAAGAGAAGAAAGCAAGAGAATGGCAAAGACAAATGATGATGGAGACAGCAGCCAGAGAACTGGAAATGAACACCAATGAATTGATCCACTTGACCCGAAACAGGAGTGCGTGGGCCATGGCAGTCAAAGCTCAAACTGGGCATGGCACCTGATGATGATGATACTAAATAAGCTAGACTCTCGCACATCAAAAACCACCACATAAGTCAAAAGTCCATACAACATCATAGAAGATAAAAAGTGATGAAGTAACACACATAAAATGCTGCAGGAACTCTGTGGGTCAGGCAGCAGTCTGGTCATTCAGTCCTGAAGAAGGGCCTAGGACCGAAACGTTGACTGTTTATTTGTTTCCATCGATGTTTCCAGACCCGCTGAGTTCCTCAGCATTTTTTGTGTGTTGCTTTAGATTTCCAGTGTCTACAGACTTTCTCATGTCAGCGATGAAATAATTTGCTTAGGGTAATCGAACACTTTAAACGCGAGCCTTTAGAGCAAATACTGTTCTTACACCTGCATGACTCCATGGAGATATTCTTAAAGCATCACAGAAGGATCAGCACAGAAATGGGCCCTTTTATCTTATTTCACCCATGCTGACCATGACACCCATCTCTGCATTTGCCTACGCTAGATCCGTATCTCTGTATGTCTGCTCCACCCAAATACCTGTCCATATATCTTTTAAAGATTGTAATTGGATCTGCCTCCACTACCTCATCTGCCAGCTTGTCTCAGATATTCACTGTGTGGAAAAATGTACCCTTCAGATTTTCTTTAAACTTCTGTCCTTCATCTTAAACCTGTACCCTCTACACTCCTCTGCCTGAGGAAAAAAAAACTCTGTCTGTTCTATTTATGTCCTTCATAATTATATAAACCTTTATAAGGTCATCCCTCAGTCTCCTGCATTGCAGTGAGAAAATAACCCAGCCATTTCAAGCCCTCTTGATAACTACAGCCCTCTATTCCAGACACATCCTGGTGATTCTGTTCTACACACTGTCTATTGCTAGCACACCATTCCTGTAATTTTAATTAAATCACCTGTCTGTTAATCCGTATTTTATTTATGGAATTGAAAATTTAGATCAGCATTCTTTGTGCATAAATGACAGCTTCAAGAGCAGCTGATTTAGTTTAGTGGAATGATATATTTAAAAATTCTATCTATGACAGCAGTTTAGTGGCTGTGGAGTGAGATACAACCTCCTCCTCCCCCCCCCCCCAAATGAAGGAGATTTAATAAACTCATGAAACTGGCTAAGTAAAATTAAAAGCCTTTCAACCAGTTAAAGCTATTTAGCCAGTCAGTGGTGTAGTGCAATCAGCAATGGACTTCAAGGCAAATGCTTTGGGTTCAAATCTGGCTGCCACCTCGCACACTTTAAATCTGTGCTGGGTAGAGCATCAAGCTAGCAACTCACAAAACAGACAAATGCTAAGGAAACAGCAAAAAAAAAAATGCTGCCCGATGCAGCACAAGGCACGAAAAGGAGCAACAAATGTACACACAGCTCAAGCTATAAACTGTCAAGGACAAAATTATGTGGAATTCTTAAATTAGAAATTAACTGACTGTCAAGAGGAGAGATATTACAAATATCAATTTGAGTAAAGACAGAGGATAGACTTTAATTAATAATTAACACTGAACAGTTCCCACAACCTTTGGACTCATTTCATCTCATATTCTCAATATTTATTATTATTATTATTTATTTCTTCTTTTGCATTTGCAGAGTTTACATTGGCTGGTTGTCCATCCTGCTGGGTGCATTCTTTCACTGATCCTATTATGATTCTTGGATTTACAAGAGTATGCCCACAAGAAAACAAATCTCTGAGTTGTATGTGGTGACATTGATGTACTTTGATAATAAATTTTTTTGAACTTTAAAACAGTAAACATGAAGATGCGCTTGGAGGCACCAAAAATAATTCATGCAGAGCTTTCATGCCCTTTGGAATAAAGTTTAGCAATACCATTGCAGTTGGACATGTACAGTATCCCAATTCATTATCAATCTAGCAGTCAACCTAAAAAATGTGTCCACGCTTGTCAAAACAATATTTTTATTAAGTCAGTTAAAAGCATATCAAGTGAAAATTTATTTGTATACCACATTGAATGTACTTCAATGCAAATTAATACTCTTTTAAACTATCCATCTGTTGGCAAACAAAAAGGGAACTGAGATTATTTTCTGGCAAAGCTCAGAAGTAAACAAATAATGAAATTATTTGCAAATCATTCTGTTATTTTCAGAACTAATTGGAACCTCATTCAACCTCAGTCAAGAAATACAGTGGAATCTACATTAAGTCAAAAAAGCCAAATTTAAAATAACTATTATTGCTTCAGATTTATAAAGATGAGGAAGAAATCATTATCGTATTGAAAATAAATTCATGGTCTCATGAATGAACAAGCTTTCATGAGAGTTGATGAACAATTGAAGCCATATATTTATTGCATGCACCAATGATGGATGGGAAATGGATTTTGAAGTGACAAAATATCACACGATACAGTTGTTAAAAAGTGGTATTGCAGCAGCAAGTCATCTTAGACAGGGGTCCCCAACCTTTTTCGCACTGCGTACCGGCCGACGGGGGGGGTAGGGTTGCCAACGAACAAGAGTAGCCGTCAAATACGCTGTTTACCCAAAAGACTACAATGACCATGAAGCCTTGCGCGAGCACCAATGCGCATGCGCGTCGTGACCGGTTGATTCCTCCCCCCCCCCACCCCCCAAGCAAATCCTTTTTGGCGATTCTGTTCGTGGGGGTGGTTGTTAATCACTACCGAACTATAGGTAATACCCTCAATTCTGTTTCTGAAAGGGTTTATCTAACGAATTTAATATTAAACACACAGCGCATATTTTCCTCGCATGGATATGATGATGTCAATTATCACGGGAGCTTGAAGTGTTGAACGAACTTCCAGTAGAAGTGGCAGAAGCAGGTTCGATATGATCATTTAAAGAAAAATTGGATAAGTATATGGACAGGAAAGGAATGGAGGGTTATGGGCTGAGTGCAGGTCGGCGGGACTAGGTGAGAGTAGCGTTCGGCACGGACTAGAAGGGCCAAGATGGCCTGTTTCCGTGCTGTAATTGTTATATGGTTATATAGGTCACTTATAAGTCAATAGCATCATAACATTTTAAGTAATATTTGGATATTAAACGCACAGCACATATTTTCCCCGTATGAATATATAAAATCATTGCAACACACCAATATTGCTGAATCAGTGGGATCCCTGGGCTTGTTTCCCTGCAACAACACCGTCCTATCGAGGGGTGATGGGAGACAGCGATACTCGAAGGGGGTTCCTGATGTCCAGTCTATTTCGCAGTTTAGTTTTAGTTGCATTCATTGCAGAAAACTCCGCTTAGCAGAAAAATGTTGGAAATGAAAGCAACGTTTTCAGTGCTTTCGTGGCTATCTCAGGATACTTAGCCTTGACTTTGATCCAGAATGCCGGCAGAGATGTTATGTCAAACATACTTTCCAGCCCGTCGTCATTTGCAAGCTCGAGGAGTTGATCGCCTTCCCGCCTTGACACGGATGACGTGCAGGTCATGACCTCGCATGCGTAATGGCTGATCAGTGGCCGTGACAGGGAATGAGGAAAGGTGCAGCTGACCAAGTCGTATCGCTTTCTCGCGGCCCGGTAGCGCATGCTCTGCGGCCCGGTGGTTGGGGACCGCTGATCTTAGAGATCCATTCAGTTTCATGAAAGGAAAGGATTTTCCCATTTTAGAATGGAACACTTGTGCACTTGAACATAATACAAGGGCTGCCCCTTCAGGGCAGAACAGGTAACTCTGGCCCTTTCCAGAAAGCCTTAATATGTTCCATAGTGTCCCTAAAGGTTGGCTGAGCAGCCATGGTAAGCAGAGTCAGGGCAGCATTTGCTTAGACTAAAACACGCCAAACGCTCAGTCACATCCATCTATTGCCCCATAGCACGAATTTATCACTTGGTCATTTCACACAGAGCAGCAAGTGCTGGGACTAATTAAACCAACCCTTATGGAAGCTATTACTGGGAAATATAAAACTCGTCATTCACTCGACAGGCCTTCAGGACAGAGAGTCTAAGAGAATCTCACTCTCTTGACAGAATATTTTATACTTTTTAAACACAAGGTGTTTAGGTGGTAGGATTATGCCTTTAACAATGTGTTAATCAAGGAAATGTCCACTGGGCTATTAAAACAAAACCTTCATGTCATTTTAAAAGTTTCATCCACCAGGCAAGTAATCTGATCAACGGTTCTTGCTAGCTACCCCCCAACCCCTTGATCAGTCACTATACTGCACTGAAAACACTTTAAACCACTTTTTATAATGCTGTTTACATTGCCAGTATTTATGCATTTACACACATTTTATTCCATATCTGTATTTTAACCTCTAACATTATATGATTTTTTTATAATTGTTGAAAATTGCTGTTTTTGTTGCATGTCACAATAAAATACTACAGCAAATTCCTGATACATGTAAATATATATGGTGAATAAAGTTGATCCTTGATCCTTAATACCTTCCTTGATCTCTTTTTTGAGCTTTTAATGATTATTGTCTCCTCCTGTGTAGTTCCAGTGCGACAGAATCAAAATATCCCACACCTAATGATTGGTTTCACTATTTATAAAGTACCATTGGAAAGTAAATTTATACTGCAAAGCACACATCATAAATGCAAATAAGTATTTTTCCTTAAATCAAACCAACTGGAAACAACAAACTAAATTTGTAAAGCAATTTACAGCCAGCATGCACACAAACTCTGCGCAACTGCAGACTTGATAAATCTTACAGATTCAGAAGAGTAAATAATTAAAAATCAAAGCACCAGTTGAGTGCCAAATGCTTCTTCATTAAGAAATGTAAGCATAATCATTTGTATTGGGCTGAAATAAATAATGCTGCATATTTAATAAAATGAAAATTCCAGGACTGATATTTAGTTCTGATCAGCACATGAACTGAACCAGAGTGTACAAACTGTGAGAGCACATTCGTTTTGATAGCGGTCTGAAGAAACCCAAGTTCAATTACTTTGTGTCATTTAACAGTTCTTTATGGTTATAATTCTGCCCATTGTTCCTTTGCAGCAACTTGGCAGGAAATAAGAAACCCATTAGTTCCCCTCTATCTGCACATTAATATAACATTCTACATAAGTGAAAATTGATATGTTACATTTACAACAAAAATACATCAACATTGTTGGAGAAAAAGGTCACTGTAGACCTTTTTTGCTATTGTTTGGACTCATTAGATAACTCTGGATCTTTGTTCCTGTCTTGGGCAGAGGGGGGACATGTTGAGAAGAAACTCAAACCATTTAACTTCTAACTGCTAAGTCTTTCTGATGTTAGAAGTTCCATAAATGAAAAAATGTTTTGAGAAAACAGTAAAAGAATCAGTTACAAAAATGGCATTGCTTCTAATTGTACAGTTCAGAATATTTTAAAATTTAATATAAAGATAAAAGAAAGACTATCAGTTTTCTATTGATGCACAGTGGGTTTAATTGGTTCCTGCAAATTCAGAAAAAGAATTTCTCAAGTGACTTCAGAGAACGGAGATTCCAACAATATGCCCGAAAGGAACATACTGTAGACAATGGAAATCTAACATAATTTTTTTTATATAAGTTCTGAAATTAAAAAAAGCAGGAAAAAAATTCAAAATACTGTAGATTGCAGTGCTGGAAATTTGGAGCAACACAGTAAAGAGCTGGAGGAACTCAAGGTCAGGCAGCATCTATGGAGGGAAATGGACAGTAAATATTTTGGGCTGAAATCCTAGTTCTGATCTAGATGAAGGGTCTTGACCTGAAATGCAAACTGATTACTTCCTCCATAAATATCAGAAATACCCAGTTCTGATAAAAGATCACCAACCTGAAACACTAAATCTGGTTCCCTCTCTGCAACAGTTGACCAATCTATTGAACACTTCCAGCATTCATCACTTTTACTTCCAATGTTATATTAATTATTAATTCACACTTAATATTTAATGCATCACATGGTGCCAAATGAAAAGGAAGGGGTAAATCATAGAATTTTACATGCACAAAGATTCAATATTTCCATGTAAGATTATAGACCAGACACAAAATCTGTGATGATGCTCACTTCAGATGCAGCTTGACATAATGATTTCCAGCATCTTTTGATTTTATTCCTGATCCCAAGCCTACACATTAATTTAATTTGCTTAATTTACTCATTTCTTTTACATGTTCTATACCTTTTACAGAACATTTCTGCAAATTAATTTTTTTCCACAAATTAAGAAAATACAACATGAGGTGTTATAATATTCACTGCATTAACTTGAACACTTACAAATCTAAGTGGGATTTTAATTAGGTTGGCAAGGAGGTTTAATATTTTAGAATGTTTTGGGAGGAACAGGACATGACCGTGATGGCCAAACAACTGCATGGGTAATTACAGGCACAAGAAAGCAAATTACTAGAAATGGTCAAAATCTTATGTATGTGTGGAAAGTGCTAGAAATATTCAAACAGGTAGAATATACAAACAGAAAAAAAACAAGATTTCATGTTTAGTATTCAATACAATTCAAGTTTAATTGTCATTCAACCACACACACATGAACACTCAAGAACATAGCCAAACGAGACAGCGCTCCTACAGAATCAAGGTGCTAAAACACATCACCAACAGTCACACACAAGAACACATTCACGGAATAAAAGAGTCCCTCCCCCTCCCCTATGACTCGATGCCCAGTCATCGCACATACAAGTCAACAAACTCGTATGGAATATCAGTAAAATACAACGATGCAGAATATGCATGCAAATAGCCCTGACCCCCCAGCCCACCAAGAACATCTGACAACCCGCCCCCGATGTCCACTAGGAAACACTGGCTTTAAAGCCGATTCCTCGCATATACAAGCACATATAGAATATTACTAAAAGTACAGCAACGCAAAATATACAAGTATATAGTCCAGAACTCCCAGCTCATTGAGGTAATCTCTCAACTAACCCCAACAACCAATGCCTGCTAGGCAATACTACAGCTTAGAGGCCCAGTCCTCACATATACAGGCATATACAGACACTAGTAAAAACACGAGACAAATATATAAGTATATTGTGGGTATGTTGGCTTTTCATCAGACCTGGAGATGAAAGTCAAGAGATGTGATAGTTTTAAACTCCAGTCACGATGGTGCGAAGCTGTGGTCTCCATTGCAATTGTGGCTCATACTTTTAAGTTCATAGTGATCATTTTGGGAACAGAGAGGGGAGCTGGAGGTCAGGTTAGGGTTTAGGTGCAATGCTGCGGGGAAATTAGTAGTCAGGCCAGAGTCTAAGTATCCGTTCCATGTGATGCAGATGAGTGATGAAGGACATCTATAGACTAGGTATTCACTCCATGCTCGAAGGTAGAAATGTCAACATGGGCTTGAAGGACATCAGTGGATGTTTGGCTGTCCCAGGACGGTGGGTCCCAGAAGGCATGAGGGTTGGTGTGCTTGGCGATTCTACTTTTTCCATGATTCTTCTTTTCTTAACATTATCATAGTCTTTCCTCGTGTTCTTTGAGCCTGGAGTTCAAGGTCCTATCACAGTCCAGCCCAGGGGTCAACATCAAAGATGGTCTATTAAGGTCCACAAGCGGAAGCCTGGATACTGGAGGACTTCCCTGGAGTTGCAGGACTGCATGTTCATACTGGTGGGTGGGAGGGAGGAAAGAGGTGTGTTTCATTGTTGTTGTTTTGTTGCTTGTTGTGTTGTGTGTTGTTCTGTTAATAATTGTGAGAATGCAATGTTGGCACCAGAATTTGTGGCAACACGTGGGCTATGCCCAGCACCATCCTCAGGGGTGTTGGTTGTTTGCATAAATAACGCATTTCACTGTCCACTTAGCGGCCACTTTATTAGGTACCTCTTGTACTAAGTATGTTCATGGTCTTATGCTGCTGTAGCCCGTCCACTTCAAAGTTCGATGTGTTGTGTGTTCAGAGATGCTCTTCTGCACACCACTGTTGTAACATGTGATTATCCGAGTTGTTTCAGCTTGAATTGCTTGGCCATTCTCTTCTGACCCCTCTCATTAACAAGGCATTTTTGCCCACAGAACCGCTGCTCACTGGATGTGGGGTTTTATTTGCACCATCCTCTGTAAACTCAAGACTGTTGTATGTGAAATTCCCATGAGATCAGCAGTTTTTGAGATATTCAACCTACCATGTCTGGCACCAACAATCATTACACGGTCTAAGTCACTTAGATCTTAGATCACTTTTCTTCGGCATTCTGATGTTTGGTTTGTACAATAACTGAACCTCCAGACCACATCTGCATGCTTTTGTGCACTGAGTTGCTACCACATGATTGACCAATTAGCTATTTGCATTAACAAAGTGTAACAGGTGTAATTATTGTGTTAGTATATCTGTAACACTACAGTCTTGATGAATTTGTGACTTTTGTAAAAGGAAATGAAACAAAATGGAGCTTATAAAATCCAAAGATACTTCGCAGTTTGGATGGGAGGCTTACAAATCTATGTGCAATTTATGATAGGAAGCTGAGAGATTTTTTTTATGACAGGAGATACATTTTATGGCGGGGGGTAGATGCTTTGAAACCAGAGGTAAACAAGACTCAGCTTCTAAAGAACAAATGTCAGAACAAAATAAATAAGGCGATAAGATATAGGAGCAAAATTAGACCATTTGGCTCATCGAGTCTGCTCTGCCATTTCATCATGCTGATCCAATTTTCCTCTCAGCCTCAATCTCCTGCCTTCTCCCTGTATCCTGCCATGCCCTGACCGATCAAGAATCTATCAACTTCTGCCTTAAATATACATAAAGACTTGGCCTCCACAGAATTCCTACAGATTCACCACTCAAATTCACATAATGGAGGAACTATGGAACCTAACAAAGTAATCACTGTTCTCTGTAAAAAGTATAAGCGTGCTTTGTTTGAGACATAGGATCAAAGCTATTTTCCAGACGCTCATCTGCAGATAGAACTTCCCTTGCAAGTACAACAATAAATGAGCTATAATGTAACCCACTCTGAATTTGTTTTTGGTGGTTTCTGTATATTATAAGACCTAGCAGAATGGTACACGGCACTAATAAAGTAGCCACTAAGTGTGTGTTTCACTGCGCATGCAATAGATAAATCTAAACTTGAATTACCAAGCAAGGGAAAGAGGAGGAAAGAACATGAGAAAAGAAAAATAAACAAATTCAGGGTCTCAAGATACATTATGGTAATAATTCTGTCATAGTGATGCATTACGGCAGAATTATTACCAACAGCTGCTAAACTCAGTTGAGATCCACTGAAACAAAGAAAAAAATCCCCATAAGTTATGCAGCAAATGTGAAATGAGAAACAGTATACAATCAATGAAACGTTTAAATTTAACATTAAACATTACACATATGTTATACTCTTTATAAAATACTAAAATATAAATATTAAAATATAAAAATGCTTTATTTTTAATTAGAAAAATATTATCAAGACTCCATGATTCCTCTACTTAGTCCTATCTTCCTTTCCTATAACAATACCATCATTAAAAATGAATATATTCAGTAGAAAGATGCAAGCAACTTGCGGAGAGTTTTATTTTAACTTCCAAATATTCTGACTGAACAGCTGACATAACTTTGGCAAAGGGTCTAACTTAAAATCTAAGTAACCAACTGATGAGAAAATTACACTACAACTGTTTGTATCCAAGTGAAAGCATCAGCATTCAGACAAAATCGAGCAATGACTTGGAACTTCAAGTGCTATTGATGATCAGCTCTTCCCATGAAAATATGCTCTAGACATACATGGACCTCTTATCCTGGCAAAAATCAGCAATAGATGCTGTTACTCTGCTCAGTCACTGATGTCACTGAGGAGTCCAAACATGGAACTGCCTTGCTATAGGATCGCCCAATGTGATTCTGGGATCAGACTTTCTGAGTTTGTACCAGTAAAAATGTGGAATGTATATTTAACTTCAGAAATAAGTTATTGTGGTTCAGTTTTGTTATGGCTTTGTAGATGTTTTAACATTTTTCTAATTAATATTTTTACTATTTTTAAATGTCGCTGGATGTCAGAGATTATTAAATACAGAAAAATAAAAGAATACATCACTGGCTTTGAAGCTAATAGAAGCTCCACTTCTACTAATGCTTTCTATTAAAGACACTGAAGGCATTTCAAGGGCAGAGCCACCCAAGTCCTGGATATCACAAAAGTGCTACTTTGCCTGGCTAGATTGCCTTCAGAGTGCAGAAAGTCAGCTTCCTTAGTCTTTTGCATACAGCCCAGGTAAGAATTAGTTAGCAGGAGTGCTGTCAGTGAGCCTACTCCAACACAATTCCGACCATTAACATTATGAACTTATCAAATACATTCAACATTCAAATACACACACAATAACATAGTTTTGGAAAATAATAGAAATGAACAAAATCTTGGTCAGAGGTTAAATAAACTATTCAACCATTTGATTTCCAAGTGGTAGAGTCTAACATGCAACTAAGATTAGCAAAACATGGCTTTCCCAATTATAATGTATACCTCCTGTTGGCACTGCTGATTGTAAGAAATGTTTCAGTGAGACAAATATCACATTAACCACTTTCTGCATTGTTAGCATGGATAAATTTTGAACCAAATCAAACAGAAAACACAATAACTGCTCCAGCAAGTCTTCATGGTAGAATACTATCCCTGTAACACTGATATCCATTGTTCCCACATCTGGTTGTCTAGCAACTGTAGTCATATTCAAAATAAACATCACCAAAAGTAAACAAAGCTTAAGAATTAGTTGATCCTACATGCAAAGATACCATGCTCACCATCAAAGTATAACAACAAATCATTTGAATTATTCCCTGTTTGCTCATGATTAATTACCTCAAAGAAGCAGCTGTAGGTCTCTAATAGAAATAATGTACCTATACCCATTTTTATGGCAGAGCAGGAAGAAGAAGCAAAGTTCGAGATTGGAGGGATGACGTAGAGGTAGAGAGGCCGACTGACATTTAAAAACATGCACAGGGTAGTCTAGTATAATAATGTTGGTAGCAAGTAAATAGATTGAGGACAATAGATCCTATAGCATTTAAGCAATCAATGTCTAATTCACACAAGTTTTGCACCTAATATTTGTCAAGGTACGTTCCTTTGGAAATAATACATAAATGCAGAAATACAACTTTACTTTCAAAGGATTAATATGAATTTGTTTCATCAATTGAAAATATTTATGATGCATTAATGAAACAAGATTTATCAAAGAACAGTCATGGCCAGAATTCAGGCTGGCAGATCAATAAATAGAATGCACTATTCTTTAGCTATACCCTTGTCCATTTTCGATGAGGAAGGCAATTTAGTGATGGTGGGGAGTATAATGGTGTACTACAAGCTATACAGCATTGAATCCCTGTGTGAATAGCGCAAGCAACTGAAATCTTTGGTATTCAATCAGATTGAAGTATTGATTATAAAGACTCTATTTTTGAATAAAGTATTTTTGAATTACCAAATTCAATATGAAATGAGGTAGAAACAGCACCATTGAAACAATGTTAGAAAGACTACTGTAATTCGTCCAGTTTCACATCAGAAAGTAGTTTTTATTTACATCCAAGTTTCTGAAGGAATAAGGATCCATATCTTTACAGGTCAATTTTCAGTACATATCACACGATAAATATTTTTGAAATAGGAGTCAGGAGATAAGGCATTCTGTTCTATTTTTGGACCTTGTTCCAGATGTTCTCATTTAATTACCCATCTGAGTACAATAATGTTTAGCTTGCTACCTTTTATTCTACAGTAAATTCTGGGACATAATGTTCATTGAGAGATAAGCATCAATTCTTTTGCTAGCCAATCAGTCTAATATGCTGTACATTCCACTCAGCCATGATGTATTGTTCAAATTCTACCCACATCATGTTATTGATATTCCAGAAAATGCCACAGAATCGTTGAGAACATCGGCTGATGCTTCTCACAAAAAGGCAGGAAGTACATCCTTTATTCAATCTTACAGTCAATCAATAATTTCTGTAATATAGTATCTTTGATTACTTTATTTATTCTAGCATCTTAGGGATACAAGTTGTTTTTGTAAAATCTGCTCTTTATTAATGTGTATATGTAGTTAGCTTCTATCTTACCTTTTCTGAGGAATCCATAAAGCAGATGATGAAGTCAGAGAATGTGTTTTAAAGGACATAACTAACCTTTGGAAATGTCTCCGGGTTGAGTGAATGGGAGGCAGTGGAACTCAACACATTTGTGGCAAAGATCCAGCAAGTTAAAAATAGAAACAGAAAGCTAGGTGTTATTATGGATTATGGCACTGAATGACTTAGGACCAAAATGCTCGAGAAAGGAAAGCTCCAAAATAAAAAAAAGCAATGGTTTGACAGGAATACTGGATTAGACAAAATTATGGATCATTACTACTCGACTGACTCAAAAAATGTCATTCCAAGATGAAAAGCTAGAATCCTTTTACTTTCCATGTCTAGTCTACTTGCAACTCTTGATCCGTACCAATCTAAATCTTAAGCTTTGAGGTAGCCTAGAAAAATAATTAGCTGAATCAACCTGCAAAAAGAGATGTAAAAATGGACAAGTTGCTTGTTGTGTTTATCTAATCACTTTATAAACACTTTCTCATGTGTATAATTGCTTGCTGTGATCTAATCTGAGATATGACAAAGGGCGCCATAGTGGCGTAGCAGTTTGTGTGATGCTATTACTGCTTGACGCAGGTGTTCAGAGTTCAGTTCCAGCGCTGTCTGTAAGGAGTCTCTCCAAATCCTCCCAGTGGGATGTATAGGTTTTCCCTGGGTCCTCTGGGTTCTTCCTACTGTCCAAAGATGTACCTGGTACACCTGGGTAGAGCTTAGGAGGAATGACGGCGCCTAACAGCGACTCCTTTGCTTGCATCTTTGGAAACAGCTCTATTTCTACCTTTAATATCTTTATTTTTTCCTTTCAGGGATCCTGATCTGGAGTTACACGCAAGCTTCAGTTCTTTGCGGGAATGGGACCCATTCTCGGGGTTCAACGACTGGCCGCTATTCGACATGCCAAGGGTTTAGCCTGAGAGTCTTGATCGTGTTCAGAAGCCTAAGATCTCGGGGCTCTACAGACGGGCAGATCGAGGGTCAGTGTCACGGCCAGAGACTCGTGTGTCGTCGGGAAGGATGGAAAATCTTTTACTGTGGGCCCAAAGATCCGGGTTTTTGCGATCTTTGGACACAGAGCTCGAAAAAAGCATCGAAACGGACTTTTAAGATCATAAACCAGCAGGTTGTTGTTACGTCTCCCGCCCGCTGTGCAAATGGAGGGATACCTTGCTCTCCTTTGCCAGAGAGGGGGGGAGAGGGAGAGGGGGGGAAAGAGGGGGGGAAAGAGGGGGGGAAAGAGGGGGGGAAAGAGGGGGGGAAAGAGGGGGGGAAAGAGGGGGGGAAAGAGGGGGGGAAAGAGGGGGGGAAAGAGGGGGGGAAAGAGGGGGGGAAAGAGGGGGGGAAAGAGGGGGGGAAAGAGGGGGGGAAAGAGGGGGGGAAAGAGGGGGGGAAAGAGAGGGGGAAAGAGAGGGGGAAAGAGAGGGGGAAAGAGAGGGGGAAAGAGAGGGGGAAAGAGAGGGGGAAAGAGAGAAAGAAAGAAAGAAAGAAAGAAAGAAAACAAACCTGTGGGTTGTCAAACTCAGATAGCTTATGGGATAACTGCAAGGTCTGTGCCTTTGCTATTGCTTAGCACACGCTTGGGCTCCGTGATGGTACCGATGCTTGTTTTTTTTTGCTGGTGGGGGGAGGGGGAATCGTTGCTCGCTGCAGCTTACACACGGGAGTGGGGAGCTGGGGAGGACTTTGGGGTTCTCAAGTTTAACTGTCGTTCATTCTTTGGGGCACTTCTCTGTTATCGTGCATGTTTTGCGAAGAAAAAACATTTCAGGATGTATATTGTATACATTTCTCTGACATTAAACTTGACCTTTGAACCTTGAACCTTTGGTAGGTTAATTGGTCGTTGTAAATTGTCCCATGATTAGGCTAGGGTTAATCAGGGTTGTCAAGGATTGCTGGGGCGGCATGGCTTGAAGAGCCAGAATGGCTTACTCCATATTGTATCTCTAAATAAAATAGACATTCAGTTCAGCTAAAGCTGAAAAATCCCACCCCACCACCCCTAATGGTGTATGGTCTACTGTTAATGCTGATACTGATTCTGAGACTGTCGTAAGTCACCTGAGTGATGCTGATGCTCTTTATCAGTCTTTGGAAGTATTCTTTTCAACCGAAAGACAAGGGAAGATGAGGGAAAGATACTAAGTCATGAAAGAGCAGGCTAGAAAGTGTGTTCCCAAATATTCCAGCATGGCTGATGCTTATAGCTTTCGATTATTCATAAACAAAGGATCCTGATCATTAATCAACATGCTGATAACAAACCACTTCTCAGGCTTCCAGCCAGGTACAAGTTTCAATTACAACCAAAGTTTCAATGAGAAACTCTGCCACTGTCATCAGGTATGTTGCCCGGGCATGTCTAGTCTGGCGGTATTTATACCCCCTCCCCATCGTCCACCCCTCCTCATTAGATAAGGACTATCCAATCAGGTTTCTACTCTCCCACCTTGTTTACAATCAAATTCCAGTTCCCACTTAGAGTGAAACCCTCGATTTTCTTAAAATTCATTTCCTCTAGTTTTACTTCAATAGCTTCCTTCACCAGGTGGTCTCAAAAGCCATTGGAGCAGCACAGTAGTTTTGTGCCATCGAAGTTGATCCTCTGGCTATTGCGAATGTACTGTTCTATTATAAAACTATTGTGCCACCTGGTGAAGAAGACATTGAAATAAAACTAGAGGAAAAGAATTTTAAGAAAAATGAGGGTTTCACTCTAAGTAGGAACTGGAATTTGAGGAAAAGAATTTGAAGAAACTAATGGAAAAGAATTTTAACAAAGACAAAGGTAAGAACTAGAATCTGATTGTAAACAAGGTGGGAGAGTGGAAACCTGATTGGATGAGGACTAACCAATCAGGAGAAACGGACTACAGGGGTCTAAATACCACCAGACTGGACATGCCCAGGCATCATTCCCAATGAAGATGGTGGAGTCTGACAACAAAACATCAGTTATAATTGATACTCATACCTGGCTGAAAGCCCTCAGAGAGTTTATTTGGCACATACACCGGGAAAGCACTAGATCCTTTTTCAACATGCTAACGTTTCATAAAATTACATAGAACAGAAATATTAAATTAATAATTACACAGCAGAGAAACTATCCATTCAGTCCAACTAGTCTATCCTGGTGGTAGTCTGACTTTACCTCTTGTAGCATCTTCCAACATGTTTCTCCATTCCTTTGTTTGTAAAGCTTCCTTCTGAAAGTACCCACCTTTTCTGCCTTATCCTTTTTCTACAGTAGTAAGTCCCATATCAAAGCCACACTTCATGTATCAAAATTCCTCTTCACTTCCCTACTCGGTGAATTATTAATTATACTTTATTTAAGTCATATGATCATATGATATCGAAAGCAATCAGACCATTTATCCTATTGAGTCTGCTCCACCATTCAATCATGGCTGATTTATTTGGTCTCTCAACCCTATTCTCCCACCTTCTCTTCATTACCTTTGACACCGTTACTCATTAAGTACATAGCAACTTCTGCTTTAAATATACCTAATGACTTGGCCTCCACGGCTGTCTGTGACAGCAAATTCCAAAGATTCACCATACTTTGGTTAAATAAATTCCTTTTCATTTTTGTTCAAAAGGCTATCATTCTATACTGAGGCTATGCCCTCTTGTCGTAGACTCTCCCACTAAATGTTAACCAAACCTTGGATTTGGATTTCCCTCAAGTGGAAGCACATTCATCCCTTTAAAATAATAGATTGCTAAAGACTCCCATCAGAATATCTCTAAGCCTCAAATGTAACACATCCCAAGATTTTCTCATGACATTTTCTCTCAGCTACAGTTTCTTCCAAGGGACCATATTTTCACTCCCTTTTTAATGCAAATCAGAACCGCACAAAGTATTTGATATGCAGCTTGATTAGGGTCTTATTGTAATTGAACCAAACTTCAATAGGCCTTGACAAGATGTCCTTCCACCTCATGTTATTTGACAGTGCTTTACTGCACAGACGACTGACATCCCTCAACGGGTCCTGGCTGGTGTGTAAACTGGCCTCATTTTCATCTTTCCAGCCTAAAAATGGGGAAGACCAAAAAGCTGGCAGGAAGTGGGAATTAGAAAAAAATATCAAAGGATGTTTCAAAATAACATTAGGTAATTTCTATCTTCATTTAATATCTCCACATTACTGGTTAATATTTTGAGCATCAAATTAATTGGGAATTTAATCGTTACAATATTCATTTCACCACTCTCCCCAACAATCCACCATCAATACGTAGTCCTAAAATGAGTCACAGACCCCAAGTGTTGCTAACATCACACTCACCTAGAAGCCCACTGATACTCAGCAGTCCAGTTACATTAGAAAACCTCAGTCAAGATTTTTTTTTACTTTTCACACTTATTGGACAAAATTCTGCAGGAGTTGCTATTTGTGTCATGTATATTTCCTGAGATTTTTGCTATAAAGTTATTATTTTGTTAATTGAGTCAAGCCAAATGTTCAATGTTCAAAGATATTAGGAAGGACATGTCAGACAACTGCAGGTAAGTTAGTGTGGCTTCAATTCAAACAATCATGGAAAAAAAATCAATAGTCACTTAGAGAAGTTTGAGTCAGTAAAGGAGAGCTTGAATAGATTTGTTACAGACCTAACTTGATAGATTCTACAATGGAAAAGGTTAATGTCAAGAATACAGTAAAATGTTGTCTAAGTTGAATTTTAGATGACATTTGATAAAGACCTCCACAAAAGGATGATTAACAAAATTTATGCCAATGGAGTTAACATCAGTAGTAGCATATCTGGAAGATTCACTTAAACATATAAAGTATATACTCATGGTAAATAGTTCTTTTTCAGACTGCAAGAATGGTAGACTGTCTTTGTCCTCCAGGAATTAGAATTGGACCCTTTTTGTTATATGCAAATGACCTGGATATAGATGTGAAAAATTTCCAAATTCACAGGTATAACCAGATTTATGAGGCAATTAATTTCAGCAATTTTCCAAGATCCAACTTGAATACAATTAGTTTTTCTCCCTGCTTTCATAAACAAGATATAATATTGCACAAATTTTACAGTGCATTTTTCCTTTGGGTTGACTTTCTCACAAGCGTGTGAAGGGTTACCTCATTCAGGACATAATGTGAAAACAACATGTCCTTTAGATTTTTATAAATGCATATGAAGTGACTGACTTCCATCAACACAATCCTCTATGCTAGCTTTGACTCTATGAAATAGTTTCTTTCTCCCACCACCTCAAATTCCCTGCCCACAAAATCCCCAATTGTGATTGACCACTTTTGCTTAAGAAGAAAAGCTGAAAGCCTTGACAGAAGTTTAAAAAGAAACATTAAGAAGATAAAGAGAAACCACGGAATCAAAAGAAAGATTTTAAAAAGTTGTATATGTTTTGGCAAATTAAAGTCGGAAAGGACACAAAATGATGATTGCGATAGTTACAACTGATGACAGAAGCTGGTGGAAGTTTTTAACTGTTTCCTTGGTGACCAGTGGTGCGCCTCAGGGATCTGTTCTGGGACCCCTACTCTTTGTGATTTTTATAAATGACCTGGATGAGGAAGTGGAGGGATGGGTTAGTAAGTTTGCTAATGATACAAAGGTTGGAGGTATTGTGGATAGTGTGGAGGGCTGTCAGCAGTTACAGCACACATTGATAGGATGCAAAACTGGGCTGAGAAATGGCAGATGGAGCTCAAACTCAGATAAGTGTGAAGTGGTTCATTTTGGTATGTCCAATATGATGGCAGAATATAGTATTAATGGTAAGACTCTTTTGGCAGTGTGGAGGATCAGAGGGATCTTGGGGTCTGAATCCACAGGACTCTCAAAGCAGCTGCACAGGTTGACTCTGTGGTTAAGAAGAAGGCATACGATGTATTGGCCTTCATCAATCGTGGAACTGAATTTAGGAGCCAAGAGGTAATGTTACAGCTATATGGGACCCTGGTCAGACCCCACTTGGAGTACTGTGCTCAGTTCTGGTCGCCTCACCACAGGAAGGATGTGGAAGCCATAAGAAGGGTGCAGAGGAGATTTACAAGGATGTGGCATGGATTGAGAGCATGCCTTATGAAAACAGGTTGACTGAACTTGGCCTTTTTTCCTTGGAGTGACGGAGGGTGAAAGGTGACCTCATAGAGGTGTATAAGATGATGGGAGGCATTGATCATGTGGATAGTCAGAGGCTTTTTCCCAGGGCTGAAATGGTTGCCACAAGAGGACACAGCTTTAAGATGCTGGGGAGTAGGTACAGAGGAGATGTCAGGGTTAAGTTCTTTTACTCAGAGAATGGTGAGTGTATGGAATGGGCTGCCGGCAACGGTGGTGGAGCTGGATACGATAGGGTCTTTTAAGAGACTTTTGGATAGGTACATGGAGCTTAGAAAAATAGAGGGCTATGGGGAAATCTAGTAATTTCTAAGGTAGGGACATGTTCGACACAACTTTGAGGGCCAAAGGGCCTGTATTGTGCTGTCGGTTTTCTATGTTTCCATGTTTCTAAATCTAGAAGCTAACACAATTGACACTGGGGGGTGTTGGAGAAAATTGAGAACAGTTTAACTTGTGTATTTAAAGTTTCAGTCCTCATGAAGGGTCTCTGCCCAAAATGTCAACTCTTTACTCTTTTCCATAGATGCTGCCTGGCCTGCTGTGTCCTTCCAGCATTTTGTGTGTCTTGCTAATAATTTTTCTTGCTAATTTCTTTTAAATTAGTTTTATGTTTTGGAGTAACATAATAGTGATGACGAAGAAGTTTTAAACAAACTCGAGACAACTACCTACTTGTTGAAGCAAAGCAAGATGCTCGAGTTTAAAAAAGCGCAGCACATGCTTCTTTTGAAGGAATAGATATAGTCGAGTTTTTAAAAAAGGCACAAAACAGACAAATTCATGGGTTCATAAACAGAGTACAGGGTGATAATAATCATAAATAACAAAAAAGAACAGAAATGGCTGGCTACCTCGGAAAGATTGACATGTTCGATTGCATAAGAGATAACTAGATTTCGAATGGATTCAGCAGTACATTAAAGCAAATGAAATAGTCAATGAGAAACAAGTCCCAATTTTACTGAGTGCATTAGATTTAAAGGTATATGGTTTGCTTAGAAGTTTGACTGCTCCAACCTAACCAGCTGAAATGAGCTTTGCTGATTTTGTGAAAGTCATACAAGAACATTTAGAACCAAAACCATTGCTGCTTGCAGAACACTTTAGGTTTCATAAGCAGATTCAAAAGGAAGGGAAGTTCATTTCAGCAAACATGGCTGAATTGAAGATGATGTCTGAGCATTGTCAGTTCAGTAATGGGTTTAATGATGCACTGAAATATTGGTTAGTTTCACGAACTAAGCAATGAATTTAAAAACAGCCCTTAACTGAAACACAAGCAGTTAAAACTGACATACGTAACAGTGAAATACAACAACCAATAAGCCACATTGGGCTTGTATGTGGTAAAAATAGGAGGGCCAGCATTGTGGGTACTTGAGTGGTTGAGACAACTACAACATAACTGGAGATCAATTTGCATACCACATCCCCTATGACAGTCAAATTAAATTTAATTATGAAAGGCAATGGATGCTGCCACAACTATCTCCATGCTGTACACCAGGAACTGTTGCCCCACATAGGGCAAACAGGTGTTGGTGCCAACTTCTGTGCCTCTGATTGGAAAGCAGATTGGACCCCTGAAGGACCATGCTGCTCAGAGGAATTGTGAAAGTGTTGAATGCAGTGGTCCAATTACAACAACTTTTGTGTACAACATTTGTAAGTTTCTGATATGTTAATCACACAGTTACTTGCAAACTGTGACTTTGTTTTAAGCTGGAAAAGAGTGCAAGGATCTTCAAGAAAGCTGCAAACATCCAGCATTTGTGAGTATAAGGAACAGTATTTATTCTGCGTGCATTAAAGTTATTGCATGAACTTCAAGTGGAAGACAAACAGCTGCTTGTAAAAGTAGATGCAAAGACCAAAGCCCATCTGGATGAATGGAAGGCCAAAGAGAAAGGAGTCAATGGAGATATGAAATCAGAGGATTCATCAGATGATGTCGTGGATGAGGAAACCAAGGGATGAGATCAGATCGTAAAGAGAGCAATAGCAGGACTATAAAGTGAATAATTTAGTGAACTAAATGCAGCTTTTGAGGACCAAGATACACATCTGAGAGAGAAGAAAAAGAGAATGCAAGAAAGACAGGAAGTTGGAAAACAGAAGAGATAGAGAGAATGATCATGAGTGAAAAAGAGAAAGACGCGAAAAAGAGAAGGAACATGAGAAAGAAAATGTGCGGAATGAGAAGAGTGGGATCAGGACCATGAGTGGTATCTTGAGAAAGAACCAAGGATAAGGAAAGGGAGCACAGCTGAGAAAGGGATCGAGAACAGGATAAAGAGAGAGGAAGAAGCCAGGATGGGGATAGAAGCAAGGATCAAAGTCAATCCAGAGAGAACAGCTGAGAAAAGGAGAAGGGGTTCAGAGCAGTCAGAACCACTTCCTGCAATCTCAGAGTCAACTCCTACAACCACCATGGAGATGGTACCAGAACCTGAGAATACTTCACACCTACAAAGCAGAGTGATTACCTTTGTCAGGAAAAACGTTATCTCACAAGAGTAAAGAAGCCCACACATACATACATATAAATATTAAAACCAGATTTTCTCCAAAATCCCATTATTCAACTTTAGTCAGGTTTATAAAGTCGGTCTTATCCATTGTTATAACTAGAATTATTTTATTGTTTCAATGACAAATTCCTCAGTTCAGTTTAAATCAGTAAAACTGCTCTGGGGGAAAAAAAAATAAAACCCAAGCATAATGCAGCATGTGCCAAAATTATGTTATCTGAAAAGATTCAACTCTTAGAAGGATCATGTTTAAACAACTTAGTCACATTATTAGAATCATTTTAGAACATGAAGAAGATCAAGTCAGTCTAAGAAATTACGTTTACAATCTTAGAAACTAGATACCTAGACCCAAGGTTAATATATGGTTTATGCTCCACATCAGCATTCTATCTATTCTGATGTATCCATATGATGTCCAGTTGGCACGATGTTAGATGAGGGTCAACCATTGATTAACTGTATACAAGTTACTAACTTTCTTTGCAAATCAACAAAAATCCATGCCTACCTTTTCATGTGACATATGGAATAGTTTTTAGAGTCACAGTTGTACAACACAGAAACATTTCCTTCAGCCCATCTCATCTATGCTGACTTTTTTTGTCCACCTGCACTAATCATTATCCTCCTTATCCTGCATATTCAAGTGTCCGTCTAATTGTTTCTTAAATGTAGCAATTGTATCTGATTCCACCACCTCCAGTGGGCAGAATATTTGAGATTAAACCCATTATAGCTTGTTTGTGACACATTCACCAATGAAAAAAATACCTTAAACTATCTATCCCATCTATGGCTCTCAGGTCAATATATCCATATCAAAGTCAACTCTCAGCCTTCCTCACTCCAGGGAAAATAAACCTTGCCTATCCAATCTCTCCTTATAATTAAAGTGCTCCAATTCAGGCAATGCTCTGCAGAATCTCCATTGCATCCCTCTGCTCCTCTCCACCTTCTGCATTTCGGTTCAACTCCCTTAATTATTGTATTATATTGACAGGAATATTACTGTTGCTTTCTGCGTTCATACAAAACTAAAATTTCATTACTTTTTCTGTCAATTTCTACTCTGATTTTAAAGTCACATGGCCCATCTCTGATGGATCTTTTCTTGTATCTTTATCTCTCTGTCTCTGATAAAGCCTAACCACAAATATCCATTACAGACCTATAAGTATCCATAGCTATGTTGACAATACTTCATCTCATTCTGCATCTTAATGACTCCATTGCTTTCTTCTAATTCTTCATTTCCCATCATATTTGCACAAACGATGATATATTCTGCATTGGTATCCCTGAAATGTTTTTTCTTCTTACTGAAGCATGACTTCCATTCTATTATAGTGGACAAAGCACTAGACCACAGCTCATCTATTTCCTGCAGCTCTGCTCTCACACCATCCCCTCCTGGACACACCAAAAACAGATTTCTCCTCATCCTCATCTTTGGCATTCAATGGATCATCTTTCTCAATTTCTGCCAGCTACAAAAATACACTGCTACCAGTTATTTCTTTCCTTGCTCAAGGAGGATCCTGATTTAGATGATACTTAAAAAATCACAAACAAAAATATATCAATTCAGAACAGATACAGCAGGGAGCAGAAAAACAAATTTAATTAAATTTAAAAGTAAGCCTGTAGGTATGATGGAAGTCAGGGCACTGGCTTTATTTAAGAAACTCAAAAATATTTTGAGTTTACCTGACTTCTCCCACCAAAGACACAAATTGCTTTTAGATCATAAGACCATAAAACACAGGAGCAGAATTTGGCCAATCAGCCCATTAAGTCTGCTCTACCATTCAATTGTACCCGATTTATTTTTCCCCCTCAGCCCCATTCTCCTGCCTTCTCCCATTATCTCTGGTTCTCAAGTTCCAATGCACTTCCCTTTTCTGAATTCTCTCCCCGTTTAGCAAATAGTCTGCGTCTTTGCACGGTATTCCATCTGCCATTTCTTTGCCCATTCTCCTAATCTGTCCAAGTCCTCTGCAGTCTCCCTCCTATCTCAATACTGCCTGTTCCTCCAACTACCTTTATATCATCCACAAACACGACCACAAAGCCATCAGTTCTGTCATCCAGATTGACATACTTCTGTGAAAAGTACTGGACGCAACACCAACCCTTGTTATGAGTTACAAAACATAACAATCCCAATCTGATTTCCCCAGTCTATCTGCATACTGAAGTCTCGTATGACCAGCACAATGTTGTCTATTCCACGTCATTTTTTATATCCTTGTTGCTATTTGTACCCCACGTCCTGGCAACAATTTGTAGGATTGTGTACAACTTCCATCAAGGTCTGCTTACCTTTGCACCTTCTTAACTCTACCTACAAGGATTCTACATTTTCTGATCCCATGTCACTTTTTTCTAAGGATTTAACATACTTTTTTTAAACCAACAAAGCCAGCCACACCCTCTGCTCAACAGCCTGTCTTCTCAAAACAACGAATGTTCTTGGATGTTAAGCTCCAGCTGTAATCATATTTCAGCCACAACTCTGTAATGCCCACGTCATACCAGCCAATTTCTAACTGCGCTGCAAGATCACACTGTATACGTCATTCCATATACGGTGTACATTCAAATAGAACAGCTTCAGCTTCTGTTCCCCAATTTTTCTGCTCGTTGTCTGAAGTAAAATTCTTATCCATTTCGAAACAATGCTTTAATTTTTATTCTGGGGACTTCAGTAATCTTTTTTGCACTCCCTTTCCCTTTTACTTTCCCAGTCTGTTGAACCCATACTCTGTTTAAAACCCTGGTCATGGATTTGCCTGTTCGCAGCGTGGTTCAAGTGGTTCCCGCTCCACAGGAACAGTTCCCTCTTCTCTCAGTACTGCTGCCGATGTTCCACACGTTCAAACCCACTTCCTGACATCAATCTTTGAGCTACAGAATTAACTCTAAAGTTATTGACTTTGTGCCAAATTGCACATGGCTCAGGTAGCAAACCCAAAATTATTACCTTTTCAGTTCTGCTTTTTAATTTAGTTCCTAGCTGCTCAGATTCCCTCAGCGGAATCTCTTCCCTTGTTCTACCTATGCTGTGGTACCCACATGGACCACAACTACTGGATCTGTCCTGTCCCATCCCTAACTACACATCAGGTGAGATGTCCTGACCCAGACAATACAGCCTGTTGGACACTTGATCCTTGCAATGGAGAGTTGCCTTCTTTACTAAGCCAATGACAACTACATTTCTGTTCCTTCCTCCCCTCCTTCAATGGCTTCCTGAACCACACTGTCACAGTTAGGTTTCTCATCCTTCCTACAGTCCCCCTTTCATCCTCACAGGGAGCAGCTATCTGACCTGTTGGGCAAACTCAAGTGCTGCGGCTCCTCAAACATTATCTCCCCCCACCAACCCCACCACCACCTGTTTCACTTGCAGTTACACTTGCTTGTCCCTAGCCATAGACCAAATTTGAAGTAGTTAATCTAATGGGTGTGACTAACTCCTGAAACACAGTGCCCTCTCTCTGATGCATCACCACGTTTGAAGTTCAATTTCCAAGTAATCAGCTTTAAGCCTGGGTTCTCCAAGCAACCAACACCTGCTACAGATGTGATCACCAGACATGAAAATAGGGTCATGCAGTTAAACACATCACCTCATCCTACAACCCTACTTTATTCAATAATTGTAATTTATTTTAAATTACTATTGTCAGTAACCTCATTTACACTGGTATACAAGGCATTCTGTGGCATGTGGCCACGTGGTTAGGGCGTTGGGCTCAGGATCTGAAGGTCGTGTGTTTGAGTCTCGGCCAAGGCAGCGTGTTGTGTCTTTGAGCAAGGCACTTAACCACCCACTGCTCCAGTCCACCCAGCTGAAAATGAGTACCAGCAAACGCTGGGGGTTAACCTCGCAATAGACTGGCGTCCCGGGGGGGGGGGGGGGGGGGAGGGGGTTGTCTTGTACTCTCAATTGCTTCACACCAGCCTGATGGGCCACAAGGCTCGGGACAGACTTTAACTTTAACAAGGCATTCCATGTTGTTTAAAGAGGAAAGTTTAAGGGTCTTACCTGGTCCTCTTCAAAGCATTCTCCTGAAGTGAAAGCCTCAAGTCCCACACTTACACTGGACCACTGCGATAATGGCTGCTCCACTTGAGCTTACCTTCATTTGTTGGTAACTGCTACCCAATTAGCCAATCAGCCAATCAATTGAGACTTATTTTAAACCTTTCCTGCTTTCAATCCTGTAAAACAAAACTCACCAGCCAAGCAACTTACTCTCAATCTTGTGAAGTGAAACTCACCAGCTCTCACCCCTTGGTCACCACTAGTCAGAAGCATCTTGACATTCAACAAGAGGAGTGTGGAAAACTCTCAGTAGCGCCATTATTATGGGAAGGGGAGGCCATGTGCCGATGTAAGGGCTGGTAGCTTTGCTCCCAAAAATGTGGCGTTGGTTGTACTTTGTCCAAGAGTTACAATTTGCTAAGTTAGAAATTCAGCAATCACTGAAGGTTTCCTCTGATCTCCATCTTTCTAACCCAAGCAGTTCCAGCTACTATTGACTACAGCAGTAATGGATCAGGTGAGTATAATAAAATAAAAAGTTACATCCACACTGAAAAATTTAAACTTTTTTTTTCTTCATATAGTGTGTGCCTTTCATATGAACTGAACAAAATCTTTGCCTTTTCAGTTGCCTAGGTCAGAATTTCATGGGCTGTTAAAGCTATACATTTAAAAAAGACAGTCTGCAAATCCATGTCTGCCCTTATTTCCATTCTGTTTTCCCCAGCATTCATATTTGACATGATGATGCTATTTTCCATGTCAATGTTTGTAATAGGTCTTCAACTTATCAGTCAAGCATTCCACTCCCCCGCAGAATGGTCTCCAATCAAATCAGCTGTCAATCAACACTTCAGCTCTCACTTTCCCTTCCACTCCCAGTATCCTAACTGTTTCTTTGTCCTCACTTTCACAACCACCAGCCTGCACATAACATCATTCAGCCTCTGTTATATTTCACACCTCCAACATGACCATCTTCCCTCACTTCAGCTTTCAGAATTCCAAAGGAACTATTGCCCAGCTGCTTCACGCCCTTCTTTCCCACTGTTTGAATATGGTCACTGTTAGATACGTGAGTTCTGACCAAAGAAAAATTGGCTGGAGTCACTTAGCACTTTACTGCAAGGTTACTTATTACAATTCTCAAAAATCAAAACTTGCAAAATTAGTGAAAAAAATGCCAATATTTACAAAATGATAACTACAAGAAAACATTAATAGCTCTGTACTTACCCTTGCCCAGTGTGAATTCCTGTCAGACCCTCTCTCTCAAACTGAGGGCGATAAGCTCCTTTTATTAGGCACAGGACAGAGCATAGTTAATTAACAACTAAGTTAAATTAAGACTACACATGAATTAGAGTATGATGCACCCCACAATGTAGTCACAATCATATTACAAAATAAACAGACTTATCTATGTTAAATACAGTATACGAACATATACAATTTTACACATCCCTATTACTAAATAAATGGAATACTCTGCTGTGTATGACAAGAAAGGCAGCATAAAGCCAATCTGAATGCATCAGTTCTGTTAAGAATTATACTGTTTAGAATTTGGTGTCTGACTTTGAATCTATGCAGTAATGCAGAGGGAAAACAGTGGGATAATTATAATATACTAGAGAAGACACTGAAGTGCGAACAATCACAACAACAGAAGAATGACAAGGCAATGACATTGGTCAAGCAGAATGCTGCAAGTCTAATTCACTGTTTATTGACAAACATAGGGGCAGATGTGGAGAGCTGTGTGGGCTCAGTCATAGCAAGGACTAGGCCTCAAACTGCAGTGCCACTTCATTGCAGCCGTCCAGGAGAGAGGAAAGAGTGCTAGAGGCATGTGGTGCTGCATCTGTGCTGGAGTTGGTGCTGCTTCCAGTATTCGTTTGGCAGAAGACAAGATGTGTTGTGTTCAAATGCAGTCTGCTGCAACATTCATGGTCTCAGGGATTTGGACTATTGTTTTTGTGTGGCTATATTTTACTGAGGTCTTGAATGTGCTATGTGTGCCTTGCGCTGTGAATAACTGTTTTGCACCTTGGCCCCAAAGTAACACTGTTTGGCTTGGCTGCATTCATGGGTATTCATTTATTGTTGGATGACAATTAAACGCGAACTGGATTTACTCTGCTTCTCTCAGCATATTTGTTGCCTAGCATGTTGGGTTGCAGTCACCCTTTTCTCATTGTATTTTTGCTTCAGCAGTTCTTTTTCTAAATTGTTTTCCCTTAGTTCTCACAATTGTCCTTCACTTCTGTTGTTACCCTGTAGTACACAAACCAGTATTTTCAATGGCTCAGGCAACACACATAAAAATTGCTGGTGAACGCAGCGGGCCAGGCAGCATCTAGAGGAAGAGGTATAGTCGACGTTTCAGGCCGAGACCCTTCGCTAGTCCCGACAAAGGGTCTCAGCCTGAAATGTCGACTGTACCTCTTCCTCTAGATGCTGCCTGGCCTGCTTCGTTCACTAGCAATTTTTATGTGTGTTGGTTGAAATTCCAGCATCTGCAGATTTCCTCGTGCTTGCGTTTTCAATGGCTCGTCTGTTGCAGTTTTACTTCACATACCATTTCCCAATTTGAGGCTTAAATTATTTTTGATCATTCCTCTTCCATCTGTAAGCCTAACCTGGGCTGAACCTGCATGATGTCACACTGATTAACAGCTATCACTTTCTCACTCACTATCTGAATTCCAGCTTTGTTTTCAGATAGAAAATCAGTATTTAAAAAAAAACAATTCTATCTTTCTGCCAGCTATCTTCACCAAGTTCCATTTTCCAAAAGGTCACAGAACAGAAGCAGAATTAGGCCATATGGACAACCATGCCTCCTCCACTATTCCATCATGGCTGATTTATGATCCTTCTCAACCCCACTCTCCTGCCTTTTTCCCGTAATTTTAGATGCCCTGACGAATCAAGAACTTATCAAAGTTACTTTAAATATACCCAATAACTTGGCCTCCACAGTCGTCTATGGCAATGAATTCCACAGATTCACCACCCTCTGGCTAAAGAAATTCCTTCTCATCTCTGTTCTAAATGAATATCCCTCTATTTTGAACCTGTGCCCTCTGGTCCTAGGCTCCCCCACTACAGGAAATATCCTCTCCACACCCACTGTCTTAGTCATTCAATATTCGATAGATTTCAATGAGATACCACCCCCCACTCCCTGCCTCACCATTCTTCTAAACTCCAGCGATTACAGGCCCAGAGCCATCAAAAGTTCCACACATATATTAACCCTTTCATTCCTGGAATCATTCTCGTTAACCTCATCTGGACCCTAACCAATGCTAGCACATCTTTTCTTAAGATAAAGGGCCCAAAACTGTTCACAATACTCCAAGTGCAGTCTGACCAATGCCTTATAAATCCTCAGCATTACATCCTTCCTTTTATGTTCTAGTCCTCTCAAAATAAATGCTAGCATTGCATTTGCCTCCCTTACCACCGACTCAACCTGCATGTTAACTTTTAGGGAATTCTGCACAAGGAGTCTAAAGTCACTTTGCTCCTCGGATTTTTGAATTTTTTCCCCATTTAGAAAAGAGTCTAAGCCTTTATTCCTTCTACCAAGTGCAGGACCATACACTTACCTACACTATATTCCATCTGCCACTTCTTTCCCCATTCTCCTAATCCGTCCAAGTAATTCTACTTACGCAACAGTACCTATCTCTCCAACTATCTTTGTTTGGTCCACAAACCTGGCCACAAAACCATCAATTCTGTCATGCAAATCATTGACATATAAACAGGAAAAGAAAGTAGTCCCAACACCAACCACTGCAAACACCACAAGTCACAGGTAGCCAACCAGTAAAGGCTCCCTTTACTCCCATTCTTTGTATCCTGCCAGTCAGCCAATCTTCTATCCTGCTAGTATATTTCCAGGAATACCATGGGCTCTTACCATATTCAACAGCGTCATGTGCGACACCTTGTCAAACACCCTCTGAATATCCAAGTAAACAAAATCTGACTCTCCTTTGTCTATCCTGCCTGTTACTTCATCAAAGAATTCCAATAAATTTGTCAAGCAAGACTTCCCCTTATGCTGAGTTCGGCCTATTTTATCATGTGCCTCCAAGTACCCTGAAATCTCATCCTTAATAATGGACTCCAACATCTTCCCAAAAACTGAAGTCAGGTTAACTGGTGTATAATCTCCTTTTTTTCTACCTCTATCCCTTCAAAATGTGGTTTGACGTTTGTAATTTTCCAGTTCTCTGGAACCATTCCAGAATCCAATGAATTTTGGAAGATCACTACTAACATCTCCACAATCAATTCAGCTACCTCTTTCAGAGCCTTGAGGTGTAATCCATCTGGTCCTGGTGAGTTACCTACCTTCAGACCTTTCAGCTTTCTAAACACCATCTCATTAGTAACAGGAACTACTCTCACTTCTCAATGCTTCCCTCCTTTGCTTGTGGACAGAATCACTGACTTTCTTATACCCATTTCTTTGTTGTTACCCCTTGGATAACCATTTCTTTTGGCTACCACTTCTCTCTCAATTTTGTCCAATACTTTCCCCCTCTTCACCCCCGTTCTCTCCTCATATTGGTCATTCCATAAAAGAGCAAAAGGGGTAAGCATGGGCAGCAGCAATTTAATATTCTTCATGACACTGATTGGTTTTGAACAGCACATACTTCAGTGAGACTTTGTCCTGCAGTTGATCAAACATTAAAATCCTGGCAAATGTGAGAGGTGGAATATATATATGGAGGTACAGCCAGGAAAAGGCCGCTATTGGTTGACTGCCACGTCAGATAAAGCTTGACCTTCCTTAGGAAGGAATGCCATAATTTTCCCCTCACTCAATGAGGCAAACTAGACAAAGCAGACAGAAATTTGTAAAATTATGAATGGAATGGAAAGATTGGAAAGCCAGCATCTGTTTCCCAAGGTCAAATGTTTAATATGAGAAGGTATGATTTAGGTGAGAGGGGTAAGTTTAAGGGAGATGAGCAGGACCAGCTTTTTGAAAACAGAGAATGGTGGGTGCCGGGAATGAATTGCTAGGGGTGGTGGAGGAGGCAGATACAACAGAAGTTTTTCAAGGGGCTCTTAGATACATGAATATGCAGAGAATGGGAGCTGGGGATCTTGATCATAAAGGGATATGGTTATATTAGCTTAATTAGTCCGGCACAGTGCTTGGGCCTAAGTGTTCTTGTACTCAAAATTCACTTGACTACACAACCAGAACCTCATCTGTGAAAGCCAAAAGGGATCTTTACAAAAAATATACTTACAACCATATCTGAGTTATAGTTATAACTGAGTGTCATGATGAGGCCACACTCAGGTTGGAAGAGCAACACCTCATAATCCATCTGGGCAGCCTCCAGCTTGATGGCATGAATATTTATTTCTCAAACTTCCACTAATGCCTCCCCACCTCTCCTTTACAATTACCTATTCCTTTTTCCCTCTCTTACCTTCTCACCTCCCTCTGGTGCTCCTCCCCCCCTTCTTTCTTCCATGGCCTTCCATCCTCTCCTATCATATTCCCCCTTCTCCAGCCCTGTACCTTCTCGTATTTGTGACTGGACTACTTATAACCATGTTTCATTATAAAAAAAAGAGTAAAATCATATCAAATATCTTTCTTTCCCTATAGATCCTAACTATCTATAGAATATATAAAAGGAAGCCTTACACATGCAGCTTCATTTCATTGGCACAGATTATTAGAAAGATTGGCAGCACTAAAACATTAGGACTGATTTGTCTGAATGTTGGACCTGCAAATGTATAAATCCTTGGTCAAATCACACATGGAAGCTATTTTGTGCATGTTAGATCATGCTAGCAATAACTTTCAGTTTGAGTTATGGCCACAACAGAATAGGTTCAGGCACTTCCTTGGCATGGGTAATATTTGCCTGGCATTAGTAGAACAGATAATTACATCATTTCTCAAGGTAAATGCTTTCTCCATTGCCAGCTGAAACTGAAGTCTGATTCTTAACTCACATGGAAAAAGATTAAGAGCCTACCACACATGATTTGGGAGTAAAATGGCAATTACAGGGTCTACATTGTCACATCAACATCCTGCACACACCTGTCTCAAAGGCTCATATTTATATCATTGATTTCCCCAGAGGCCACCTTACTGATCACAGCCATTTTTAAATAAAAAGCTGCACTCTGCAATCACTGAATCAGCTCGCGCACCACACCCCCCGCCCCCCACCAGTAAACTTGATGTGATGTGGAGCCACTCATGTTGCAGGCGTCCAGTTAGACTCTTCATGGTGTTGACTGGGCGCCAGACACATGGGAGAATGGCACGTCCCTTCTCCCTATATTTTCCATGACAGCCTTTTCTGCGGCTCTATTACAGCTCCCATAGGGAGAGCTCTGTTAAACGCTGTTTCATTTCTCTGTCACCAGAATGGCAATAATGTGGCAGCTAGAAGCAGCTCACATACAAAAGCATGTAGTTCTCATTTTAGCCCAGGAATCTCTGCAAAATGCCACAGCATGATGTTAATGTATTTTTATCTAATGTTTCTTCTAGGGATCTGAGTGGGAGTAGGTGCCAAACGCATCATATTTACCAATCAACACAAGTTGATTGCCGATTTCTAAACACGTTTTTTCGATTAAAGAGGAGTAGATGCACCCCAGGTCTTGGTAAAGCTGTGTACTTCTGCATAACATCCAATCTGTTAAACTGTTGAGTACAAAGTACATAGTAAATTTATTATCAAAGTACATATATGTCACCATATACAATCCTGAGATTCATTTTCTTGTGGGCATTCTCAATAAATCTATAGAATAATAGCCACAACAGAATCAATGAAAGACTGCCTAATATGGGTGTTCAACCAGAGTACATTAGACAACAAATAGTACAAATACAAAAAGAAAGAAATAATAATAATAAATAACTATTGAGAGCATGAGATGAAGAGTCCTTGAAAGTGGATATATTGGTTGTGGCAACATTTCAATGGTGGGGCAAGTGCAGCTGAGTGAAGTTATTCCCTTTGGTTCAGGAGCCTGATGGTTGAGGGGTAATAACTGTTCCTGAACCTGGTGGTGTGAGTCCTGAGTCACGTGTACTTTCTTCTTGATGGCAGCAGCGAGAAGACAGCATGGACTGGGTAGTGGGGGTCCCTGATGATGGATGCTGCTTTCCCGTAACAGCATTTCATGTAGATGTGGTCAGCGGTGGGGAGAGTATTGCCCATGACGAACTGGGCTATATTCACTACCTTTTGTAGGATTTTCTGTTCAAGGCCATTGGTGTTTCCATACCAGGTTATGATGCAGCCAGTCAATATATTCTCCACTACACACCTGTAGAAGTTTGTCAAAGTTTTAGAAGTCTGTCAAAGTTTTAGAAGTCATGCAGAATCTCTGCAAACTCCTAAGGAAGTAAAGGTACTGCCGTGTTCCTTCATAATTGCAAATATGTGCTGGGCAGAGGAGAGGTCTTCCGAAATAATAACACGTCAGCAATAATTCTCATCAACAAACAATTAATATCTGAGTATGCAAGTTGCTGAAAATGCAACCTGAAAACAACAGGAAATAGGACACCCAGGAGTAAGCCAGCGATTTGGCTGTTGGAAGCTAATTTGGGCAAATACCTTTACCAAAATCCAGGAGGGGGAAATGGAAATACAGTGTTAAAGAGACAAAAGTAAATCTTGGACAGAGGAACAGACTTTCCTCAATCCTCTCTTGATATCTTATTTATAAATAATTATAAAAGTGCAATCTTAAGGCACAATGGGGAGCTTGGCTAAGTGAGAAATTAAGGAATTTATTTGATTGCATTTGGTTTCAAGCCATACATGTGCTGGTTTGTCTGATAAGTACAAATCAGAATCTTCAGTTCTGTAATTACCCACGGAGACATCACAGAACTGAGACAGTTTGCAAATACTTAATTTGTTAGTGTGAGCTATTTCTGTCATATATTTTATTTTGTAATTTATTTTTTATGCAATCAGTCCCCTATTAATCATTTAGAAAAAATAAAACAGCAAGAGAAAATCTGCAGATGCTGGAGATCCGAGTAATATGCACAAAATGCTGGAGGGACTCAGCAGGCCTGGCAGCATCTATGGAAAAGAGTACAGTCGACGTTTCGGGCTGGACAGTCGACGTTTCGGGCTGAGACCCATTAGGTTGGTGGAGCCAAGGGGCACAAGCAATACTTCACAAGATCGGAGGTCTATACAGAAGAAAGTGCTGGGAAGAGAGTAATGACTATAACGTCAAGAAAGCAGAAACTATTGAACAGAAACTGTACAACAGAATTTTTGTGAGTTGTCACAATATTCCTCACAAGGATAGCAGATTGGTGAAAAAAAACAAGCTGCTGGAGAAACTCAGCAGGTCAGTTAGCATCAGTGGAGGCAAAAAGGATGGCTGACATTTTGTGGTGAGATCCTATGTCAAGACTGCTGTCTGGTAACTGGGAGGATTTAAACCAAGTGAAATCAGGACATCCTACACATCTTAGAAGACACACTACTGCAAAGATAACAGAGCAAAAATGGACAGAAACAGAGTCCCAGAGTCCCATTTCATGTGCAAAGTGGCAATTCCAGACTAAATGTGAACCAAAAGAGGGGTGCTCGACAACTGTGGCAGGGCTTGAAATCTGCAGAAAGCATCTGGCCCAGACAGCATACCTGTCTTGAGTACTGAAGATCTGTGCTAATCAACTGGCTGGATTATTTACAGACATTTCCAATCTTCCACTTCTGACAGTCTGAGGTATCCACCTGCATCAATTGTACCAGTGCCAAAGAACATGGTAACCTGCCTCAGTGACTGTCATACTACAGCACTTAAATCCCCCATGATGAAGTTCTTCAAAAAGATTGGTCATAAAACTCTCTGTCTGAGGAGTAACCTGGATCTGCTCCACTTTGCCTACCATCACAAAAGATCAACAGCAATTGCCATTTCATTGGTTCTTCACTTAGCTCTGGAACAGTAAACAAAGAAGATGCACTTCATTGACTACAGCTCATCATTCATCACTATCATCCCATTGAAAATCATCAATCACTAAAGCTCCAAGACCTGGGCCTTGGTAACTCCCTGTGATCCCTGATTTCCTCATTGGCAAACCCCAGTTAATGTGGATTGGCAACAACATCTCTCCACATTCATCAGCAGCACAGGGGCACCACATATCTGTATGCAGAGCCCCCTGCTATACTTACATTATATTTATATGATTGTGTGGCTAAGTACAGATCTAGTGCTGTATTTAAGTTTGCTGATGACACCACTGTTATTGGCCAAATCAAAGGTGGCGATAAATCAGCATATAGGAGGGAGACTGAAAATCTGGTTGAATGGTGCCACAAGAACAACCTCTCATTCAACATCAGCAAAAACGAAGAGTGATTATCGACTACAGGAGGAAGCAGCTAGAAGTCCATGAGTCAGTCCTTATTCTGGTAATGGAGGTGAAGACCATCAGTAACTTTAAATTCCTTGGCATTATCCTATCAGATAATCAGTTCTGGGATCAGCACACAGATGTCAACACAACGAAGGCGTGACAGAACCTCTACTTCTTTAGAAGTTTGCGTAAATTTGCCTTGTCACCAAAACCTTTAACCAACTTCTATAGACACACAGTGGAGAGTATCCCAAATGGTTGCATCATAGTATGGCACAGAAACATCAATGCCCAGGACCAGAAAAGGATACAGAAAATGGTGAATACACACCAGTCCATCACAAGTAAAGCCCTTTCCACCAATGAATACATTTATATGGAGCACTGCTCCATAGGAGTATCCATCATGAAGAATCCCACCATTCAAGCCATGCCTTCTTCTCACTACTAGTATCAGGCAGGAGGTACAGGACATTTAGGTCCCACATCACCAGGCTCCTGAACTGGAGTGGATAACTTAGTCCACCACAACTCTGAAATGATTCTATGATTTCCACACCGGACCACCTGGACAACAGCAATACTTACGTCAAGCTGCTGTTTGTTGATAACAGTTCAATGTTCAACACCATCATACTCTCAGCACTAATCAACAAGCTTTAAAATCTGGCTCGGTACCTACCACCGCAACTGGATCCCTGGGAGACTATGGACGGTTCAGATCAAAAATAATACTGTACCTGCTGCTCGCTGACAATCAATACAGGAGCACCTCAAAGATACATCCCATGATGGAATGGCTAGGCACAGCTCAAACACCATCTATGAATTTGCCGATAATATGAGTACTGTGGCAGAATCTCAGATGGTGATGAGGATGCAAACGGAAGTGAGATACTGTGGATTGTCTAATTGAGTGGTGCTGCAGGAACAACCTTGCACTCACTGTCAGTAAGACCAAAGAAGTGATTGTAGACTTCAGGAAGTGGAACACACACCAGTTCTCATCAAGAGGTCAGCAGTTTAAAGGGTGAGCAAGTTTCAAGATCCTGGGTGTCTGAAGATCTATCCTGCACCCAACATATTGATGCAGGTACAAAGAAGGCATGACAGTGATTATATTTCTTTAGGAGTTTGAGGAGACTTCGTATGTTGCCAAAGACTCTTGCAAATTTCTTCAGATGCACAGTGGAGAGCATTCTGGCTGGTATAGAGGCACCAATGCACAGGATCAGAAAAGAACTGCAGAGGTTTGTAAACTTAGCTAGCTCCATCATGGCACTAGCCTCCCTACATCGAGGGTATGTTCAACAGGTGATGCCTCCAGAAGATGGCTTCCATTATTACATGACATCTCATTACTACTGTCAAGGAGGAGGGACAGGAGCTGGAATAATAGTTGACTTTGCTCTTGTTTTGTTACTTTTATTATAAACTTAATTATAAACTGGTAAACTTAATGGATAATTAATTTGCAAAGAAAGCAACATTGTGCAAAGTACAATGATAAAGGCAAGCCAAGTTTTCCACGTAGTAATGGCAATTTACTTGAGGTTCCCTAAAATTTTGGACATTTGTCTCTTAAGAATTACACTATTTCTTTTAATGAAATACAAACCAATGATTAAACTTGACATTAGAATACTATTCAAATTAAATATAACTACTCATCAGGGACCAGTAAATATCTTGTCAACAGATGTTGCCAAAAATCCATAATAAATCAACCAACTCAAAGAAAATAACAAACTATCTTCAACATTATATACAAATAGGAACTTTGATAAACAAAGGGAGACTAAATCAGGACAAGAGGCATGGGAAGCATTGCTGGACTTGTTTCCAGAAAATAAGATAGGTACATCTGGGAATCAGGTGATCATAATACACGTTCAAAATAAATAGCAGGTTGCGAGCCACAGCACGATACAAATTGTCAATTGGACAAGACATGATTTCAATAGGAAGAGAGCATAATTGGAATAAAAAGTGAAATTAAGCAATGTGAGGCCTTTAAAGTTATGCATCAGTGTCTGTACATTCCACCATAAGGGAGAATGCTGGAGAATTTCAAGTCAGAGCTGCTTGATCAAGTAAAGCAACATACAGAGAAAAACAGGAGCAGGAATTTTTTTAAAAAAAACATATGGCGGACACCATGTTGATTACTGAAAGTTTAAAACGGGAAGTTAAAAAGGAAATAAGAAATGAGAGAGAAGAAGAAAGACTGGCAACAAGCATTAAGATGAACCATAAATATTCTCTAGGCAAATGCACTGGAAAAGGATTGTAAGAGCAGAGATGGGGTCAATCAGAGATCAAAAAGAACACTGTTTCATGCAGAGGACATAACTGGAGTATTAAATGAATACTAATGAAAATGTTGCTATTGGTGTTCCAAGGGAAGATGCATTTGGAATTCTGGATCTTCTAACAGGTGATAAAGACAGGATATTGAAAAGTCCCAACAAGTTATCCGCTTTCATAGTCATACTTTATTGATCCCGGGGGAAATTGGTTTTTGTTACAGTTGCACCATAAATAATAAATAGTAATAAAACCATAAATAGTTAAATGGTAATATGTAATTTATGCAAGGAAATAAGTCCAGGACCAGCCTATTGGCTCAGGGCATCTGACCCTCCAAGGGAGGAGTTGTAAAGTTTGATGGCCACAGGCAGGGATGACCTCCTATGACGCTCTGTGCTGCATCTCCGTGGAATAAGTCTCTGGTGGATGTACTCCTGTGCCCAACCAGTACATTATGTAGTGGATGGGAGACATTGTCCAAGATGGCATGCAACTTAGACAGCATCCTCTTTTTAGACACCACCATCAGAGAGTCCAGTTCCATCCCCACAACACCACTGGCCTTACGAATGAGTTTGTTAATTCTGTTGGTGCCTGCTACCCTCAGCCTACTGCCCCAGCACACAACAGCAAACATGATCGCACTGGCCACCACAGGCTCGTAGAACATCCTCAGCATCATCCGGCAGATGTTAAAGGACCTCAGTCTCCTCAGGAAATAGAGACGGCTCTGACCCTTCTTGTAGACAGCCTCAGTGTTCTTTGACCAGTCCAGTTTATTGTCAATTCGTATCCCCAGGTATTTGTAATCCTCCACCATGTCCACACTGACCCCCGGATGGAAACAGGGGTCACTGGTACCTTAGCTCTCCTCAAGTCTACCACCAGCTCCTTAGTCTTTTTCCACATTAAGCTGCAGATAATTCTGCTCACACCATGTGACAAAGTTTCGTACCGTAGCCCTGTACTCAGCCTCATCTCCCTTGCTGATGCATCCAACTATGGCAGAGTCATCAGAAAACTTCTGAAGATGACAAGACTCTGTGCAGTAGTTGAAGTCCGAAGTGTAAATGGTGAAGAGAAAGGGAGACAAGACAGTCCCCTGTGGAGCCCCAGTGCTGCTGATCACTCTGTCAGACACACAGTATTGCAAGCACACATACTGTGGTCTGCCAGTCAGGTAATCAAGAATCCATGACACCAGGAAAGCATCCACCTGCATTGCTGTCAGCTTCTCCCCCAGCAGAGCAGGGGAGATGGTGTTGAACGCACTGGAGAAGTCAAAAAACATAACCCTCACAGTGCTCACTGGCTTGACCAGGTGGGCATAGACACTGTTCAGCAGGTAGACGATGGCATCCTTAACTCCTAGTCGGGGCTGGTAGGCGAACTGGAGGGGATCTAAGTGTGGCCTGACCATAGGCCGGAGCAGCCCCAGAACAAGTCTCTCCAGGGTCTTCATGATGTGGGAGGTCAATGCCACCAGTCTGTAGTCATTGAGGCCGCTGGGGTGTGGCGTCTTCAGCACAGGGACGAGGAAGGACATCTTCCACAGCACAGGAACCCTCCGGAGCCTCAGGCTCAGGTTGAATACATGGCAAAGTACTCCACATAGCTGAGGGGCACAGCTGGGATTTCAATGGGATGCATCCTGGATGCAAGATGAAGTAGTGAAGTTCCGGCCACAAATCCATGAATAATCCCTGTGGACTGGAAAATTGCAAATGGTGCACCTTTGTACAGGGAAGGAAGCAGGAATAAACTGAGTAACGACAGACCTGTCAGTTTACCTCAATGGCAGGGAACATTCTGGAAACAAAAATCAGGGACGGAATGTTGGAAGCTGAAGCCACTGTGCAGACAGTGGGGTTGCTGTGTGGCTCGAACACCAATAAGAAACACTACAGTCAGATAGGTTCTTAGCCAGAACCTGATGTATAGTAGGTGTCAGCAGTGCAACTAGATGTATGGATGGGTAGGAAACACCAGGGCTTTAGGAATGGGTATAGGATTAATAGCCAGACAGCAAGTATGGATTGAATATTTATTTCAGTTTGTTTTGACAATTACCCTCCTCAGGTGAAAACAAAAATGCATTAGTAGTTAAAGGACACACCACTTTATTTTGATTTTGACTCTCTGGTGCATAAACACATCCATGCATGATAAAAGTTCTTTGTTAAAACAGAACATATGTACGTTGAAATGTACCTGGAAAACAACTGCTGGGGAGAGTCCTTGGGACAGCACCAAAGAAAATGAATAAGGAAATGGATATTTGGCAGTACAAAAACAGAGGATAGACATTATATAGATAGAAAGTGGTCTAGAAAATATATATAAACGAACAGTATGCCAATACTAAAGACAAGCTAAAGGTCATACATACACACCAAGTGACAGTGTGATTAACATGAAAGTGAGCAAGAGCTCAAGAAAAAGCAGTTGTGATAAATGAAAATTCTGGAGAAAACCACGAAAAGGATTATACAGAAGCTTGGCTACAATATGGAGATGCACAAGAAAGGGAGAGCACAGAGTGAGAGAGACATATTTGATGATGGATCAAACACATGACAAATCCGTTCATCATCATTAATGCCTTTGACTTCTCTTGAAAACAGCATCAAAAAACTGAAAAAAATTGTGTAATATATTGTTCCATCTGAGATAAATTAAGGCTGAATTTACAATCTGACAGGGGAAGAAATATCTCAAAAGCAAATGAATCTTTTATTATGGAAACTTTCATGGTAAAATGCCAACTTGATTGGCACAGGTTTCACAAACCAAACGCTCAGTTCTTGTGTTATACCCTTCCATGTTTTATATAAGTGCATTCATTCGGGTGGTGGAGCAGACATAAGGTCTCTGCCAGAGGTGTAAGGAGTTCCTTCCTTCTGCTAGCTTGCAGGTCACCCTTGGGCAAGGTTGGCCCCCTGATCAGGGTCATGTGAAGCCATGGATGGGAGCAAGTGCTGGATGGCTGTATGAGCAGCTGGTGCACATCTCAAGTCCTGGTTATATGACCACTGATGCCTGGCAGACGATCTCTGAAGAGTGTTGCTGATGGCTGGGGTCACCCATCTTGTAAAGACACTGATAGCAAACCACTTCTGTAGAAAAATGTGCCAAGAACAATCATGGTCAAGACCACTATCGCTCACATCATAAGACATGGCACAGAACGGATGAATGAATGAAACACAGTCATACAAGGTATGATCTCTTTTCAAACCAGTGGCTAGATTCCAGATTGAGGCTTCCAACCTTTTGTCTTTGAAAATTTCATTAGTACACCAGGATTCACATGCAGCTAATTTTGTTTTCGGTTACTGAAAAGGGAAGTGGCCCAATTCTATGCCAAAATCAGTGCAATTAACATTGTAACCCCTCTTTCAGGTTAATATCCTGTCTAGTAGTTTGCAAAACTGAAAGCAAGAAAAATTACAAAAATCTGTTTTGCCATGCAAATGTTTCTCTCCCAGTCTTATATAAATGCTTTATACAACCTTAAGACTGTTCTAGTAGAGCATTAAGATGCTATCTCTGCTAGGCTGAACCACAGTTTGCATGCAAACCTAAAACATGGCTCTAGTGCTGGCCTATTTCACCTTTGGGAATTAGTATCCAAAGTTTAGCCAAACAGGTCAAAGTCTGCAGTTTAAGCCAATAACTATCAAATTTTTTCATAGCCCTTTTGTAGTCAAGAGTTCCTATGTCTGAGATTATTCACACAACAAAGCTTTCCCTTTTTCCTGTAACTTTCATAATTAGTGCTAACCTCTAATACAAATTACTATTTGTAACCACTTGATGGATTTCAATCTCTAGAAGAATTTTAAATTCTAGTATTAGAAAATAATGGCAAATAGCATGCAGATTAATTTTTCTAAGTCATCATTAGCAATTGTAGCTACTGTTAAAGAAACTGCTTAAGATATAAAAATCAATTTGGTTTTAGTGTTGAGTCTTAATCTCCCAAATAAACCAAGGGTTCCCATACTTAAAACATCAATTGAATTTGTCAGTCCAAATCAAAAAAAAGAAATCACAATCCAAATGTTTCCTAGAGCTATGGTAAAACAGACAATAAACTATCTTTCTGTTCCTTTTATGGTACTTTCATAGCTTTCAAAGATGCAACATCTTGATAATGACAAACATCACAAATATCCATTAAGCTAACCTGATTTATATATTATCTATTGCTATAAACTATCGAACATTTTCTCTGCTTATAGGACTCATTTTCTTTTACTTTCGTAAGAGATATTTCTTCAGGAGTTTTTTTTAATTAATAAAAAGGTAGGGAAGTGGAGTCATGGTCTAGAGGCACTGGCAGACATACTTCAAACATCAGTTCAAAATTGCTTTGAAGACAAGATCTATTTTTCAAAATGCAGAGCTGCTAGACCTCATGTAGATTATTTTTAGTAACTGATACACATCAATCAGACTCTATTCACGATAACCTTTATTTATGTAAAACAATTAAAAAGTGTGTCATTCACAATACATTTTACAGAGGAGGAATTAAGAATTTACAGGCAACTGTAATTTTGACTTTTCTTTTGGTACTGCTTCAAATGAAGTAGATTAGCATTAGCCTTATAAATGCAAGACAGGTAGCAGATTTGTTTGGACTCCAGTGAAAGCAACGATAGAAGTGTTTGTCGAAAAAGTGCACAGCAGTGTTCTATCTGTAGAGACTAAAGAAGAAACGCATAACCAAAAAAAAATCAGCTAAGGATTCCCCAAACCATTTGCAAAGTCATCACAGAGTTATAAGCTTCTTAACATGCAAAAAGGCTATCAACTCAGAATGTCATGTCTTTAAAATTAAATCAACATCCTTTCTGGTTGGCTGCCAGTGACTAGTGGTGTTCTGCAGGGGTTGGTTTTGTGACCGCGTCTTGTCACATTATATGTCAGTGATGTGGATGAAGGAATTGATGGTTTTGTGGCTAAGTTTGCGGATGATACAAAGATATATGGAGACACAGGTAGTGTTGAGGACGCAGAGAGTCTGCAGAAGAATTTAGACAGATTAGGAGAATGGACAAAGAACTGGCTGACGGAATACAATGCAGGGAAGTCTATTATCATGCACTTTGATAGAAGGAATAAACTATTTTCTCAATGGGGAGAAAATTTAATTAAAGTTAACTTGTAAGTTGAGTCAGTGGTAAGGAAGGCAAATGCAATGCTAGTATTCATTTCGAAAGAATTAGAATATAAAAGCAAAGATGTCAAGCTGAGGGTTTAAAAGGCATTGGCCAGATCACACTTAGAGCATTCTGAGCAGTTTTGGGCTGCTTAACTAAGAAAGGATTTGCTAGCATTGGAGAGGGTCCAAAAGAGGTGCACAAGAACGATTCTGAGAATGAAAGGATTAACATATGAGGAGCATTTAATGGCTCAAGCCTATACTCGCTAGAGTTTAAAAGAGCCCGGGGAGAGGGGGGCAGGAGAGAAATCCCATTAAAACCTATCATACATTGAAAAACTTAGATAGAGTGGATATGGAGCAGATGTTTCCTATAGTGGGGGAGTCTAGCACTAGAGGGCACAGTCTCAGGACATGATGGCGTCCCTTTAGGAGGAATTTCTTTATCCAGAGCGTGGTGAATCTGTAGAATTCAATGCCACAGATAGCAATGGAGGTCATTGGGTATACTTAAAATGGAGGTTGATTGGTTCCTGATTTGTAAGAGCATCAAAGATTACGGAGGGAAGGCAAGAGAATGAGGTTGGGAGGGACAATAAATCAACCACAATGGACTGGTGGATGAGACCAACAGACTGAATAGGCTAATTCTGCTCCTATGTCCTATAGTTCTCAAAAAAAAAACACAAAGCACTCTGGCCTCTGATACAATAGATGTGCTATTAGAGCTTGTATATTCTGCAAAAAAAAAACAAGTGCACTGAAACTCCAATCTTAGTAAAAGTCCTGATTTTTATGTGGTACACTTCTGAGCAAATGGAACACAGTCAAAGGTATATTTACATATTTTTGAACCTGACACATTACAAAATAAATGTTTGTTGCAGGATTTTCAATCAAAACTGAGTTCACATAATTTTAAAAGTAATATGAATAAATATATTTTAGTGTTTAATTTTTATCAAAAAATACCCGCATGACCAGTTACAAAGTTCAAAGTACATTTATTATGTATACAACCTTGAGATTCATCTCCTTACAGACAGCCACAAAACAAAGAAGCACAAACAAACCCATTAAAAGAGGACCATCAAACACCCAGTGTGCAGAGAAGGAAAACAAATTGTGTGAACAATTAAAGTACGTGAATAGCATTCAGTACTTAAGTTTTACAAAAGTGAGGCCACAGTCACGAAGGCAGGCATCACTGAAGCAGGAGAAGGCCACAGCCTCAGTTCAGTGCACAGCTGAGTAATCATCAGGGAACAGAACTGAACTGAACACAAGAACACATTCTATTTAATTCATCATTCATAATAGAATCCCAATATTTCCAAATCTCCAAGAGTATAATAAAATTTATCAATAATAGTTATTAAACCATATTTTGAAATCAAATATACTTTAGTAATAACTTGTCAAGTGTTTATTCACTGCTAAATTATCACTGATTTATGAATGAAAATCATGGGATTTATTCTTTCTTCCCCAATGTAAAGATGATGCAGTACAATCTCCTGAAAATACATTGCAAAACAGGCACTCATGCACTATAACTAAGCTAATCATTGAACTGATTGTTTAAAATCTTTGGCAAAAGATAGTAAAGATTGCAGATCAAAATGGAATTTGTTGTATATGCTCAAAAACATATTATGCTACACAAAAAATATTTAGAGATAGATCCTAATGAAACAAACCCTCCTATGAACTGCCAGATAGGAAACACTCATCATAGATTCGTTTTAATTCAGATTATTTCTTCCAGCAATCCTTACTAAAGAACAAATGTGATTTACCTGTACTCCCAACTCAGACTGCGTACCTCTGGCAACATTGCAACAGTTTAGCAAATTTCATGCCGCAGTGTTTCTCATGAGTAATGAAGATAAAGAAAGGGAAACACTGGTTGATACACTGCAACAACGTACAAATAGGCTCTTAGGTCATGCACTGAAGAAAACTCTGGTTGCAATTACTGACGACCAAAAATTAAGTGAACTATTTTTGTCAGAGAGAAATCTGCAGTGTGCCCTTCCAAATCAATATCCACAAGGGACAAAAGCAAATGAACACTGGCCTCCAAGTCCTCTGCTGAGAGAAGCTTCAAAAGTGCATTGATATTAATCACAATGTAGAGAAAGGAAATTGGCAATGGAAGCATGTTTGCAGACTCCATTTAAATTGCACTCTGCTGCTCTCGGAGACAGTCCAGTATTTATCAGCATTTTATGGTTATGTGCAAAGCACACAGCTGTACCAACTTGGAAGTATTAAGCATTCACTCTTCCCTCATGAACTCTAAAAAGGCAAGTTAGTAAGTAACACTGAATAGGCAATAGAAAAAAAAATCATACCATAAACATTACGAAATAATGAATCATTAAAAAAGTTGTAATTCCTGTACAAGCCTTCACTGAACAACATCCATACTATCAAAACACTATTAAACTTGTTAGCTTTCCAATGGTTCAACATTTTTGAGCATCTTACAGCATTAAATGTTTTAATCTGTGAGCCAAGTTGATCATAGCAATGACTGAAAATAGCCTTAGCATCCATGAATGTGGAGTACATCACAAAGAATGAGAAATATTGCAGCTAAATTTTTGGGGGGGAATTTTATTTCCTTGAATAAATATTGGGAATAGACTTAGCTATACTTTCTCTTCCAGCAATGTTAGGGCCTGCTACAATCTATAAATAAAGAAAACATACTTGTCCTAGACCAGGACCAATGGCGGTCAACTAAAATAAATGAACAAAAAGGACAGGCAAAGCGGTATGAAAGGAAAGGTAGAATGAATCACAGATGATCATTCTGCACAGTGTTACTACATCATTACAATGACAGTATATAACATACACCAGCATAATTGTAACTGTCAAATTAAATACTCATTACAAACAATGTACTTCAGAAACAAGATCAAGTATTTATAAAAAATCTTTCTTCTGCACATTTGTAGAACAAAAAGAAAAAAACAGACAAGGCTAACAATATTTTAAGCAATACATTTAAATACTTATGATAATATAATATGTCCCTGTAACTTCTGACATTGTAAGTAGTAGGAATACTTGTTTAACCAGCAATCCATTTTAAAATAGTTTGTATATTTTCTGGATATCTTTTCAGATATATGCTTCTAATCTTTCCCACTATCAAAAAGTTATCCAGTTACTAAGTAGAACAATATAATTTTTTTAAAGTTTAAAAAATGCACAGCTTGAACTGAAAATAAGATAATTTAAAGTTGTAATCTCTGCTTCACACAGCTTGCTAATCACTTAAAATGGTCTCCCTATGGGTTGAGGTCAAATAAAAAATATGATAAAACTGCTAATATTGACAACCTTCCCAATTAATCATTATTGGTTTTAGTCTTTTATCTCCTGTGACAATGTTATTGTATACGGCCCTGGTGAGTAAAATAAATCTCAATAGGAAGGCAGAACTATTAGGGAGACTAACACCACATGGTAACTTTTCTCACCACCAAACAGCGAGTGGTGATAGGTACGCTGATGCTTTGGGGTTGTTTTTGTTTCATTCTCCCTCCCTCTATTCCCTACCCCCTCCACCACCAGATCTGAGTCACAGAGAAAAGTGCATAAATAAGCATACACCTCACCCTTGATGGACCTTTTTTGATACAGTAACAAATAAGACTGTGCTGGTTAGGTACACTATTTTGAAATATTTTATTTTTATGGGAAAATGCACAGCTCTGCAATTGTGCTTAGTAGTGTCCTGTTAAAAGGAGGAAGATGTAACTATATAAAAAGTTACCTTTGTCCAATATAAAACTAGATGATGAAATACTTGCCCCATTTGATTTTTTCTCTTCTCCCCAAAGAAAATTATTTGGAAATAGCAGAAAAGCTCAGATTTGCTACAATGTTCCTATGGTTCAGGTGAAAAACACCAAAAATACTATAAACTTGGAGAAATGAACCAAACTTATAACATTTTTGGGCCCTTATGTGCCAGTTCCAAAATGGCTAGCTGCAAATCATCCATGAAAGCTGAGTATATAGTGAAAGATATTTCTCCCCTACATTTTAAAAAGAATAACCCACTGACTCTCAACATGTGTTGGTGCAGAACCATGCTACTTTAAAAACAAATCACAGCACATCCACTTCACCTCTTTGCAGAAAGTTCTGCAACAAATCATTTGAAGTAACGCATTTAGAAAAGCAACATGCTCTTTGCATAACTACTTGATAAACAACTAATTTTATGGCTAAAATCAGAAATCTGAATTTTTAATTCTGTTCATCTTACCCTTTTCAAGAAGCGTTAACAGCATGTTCTCTACTGTAAATGATTAAACAATAGAAAGCCTTAGCAGTAGAATAAATTTCAAATGAAAGCACATCAACAAGGCCCAATTCAAGCCTGAGGAACAACATGAGCATGTATCAGTCTTCCAGAATCAAGAGCAAATATTCCAAATTTGATAACCAGTTCTTACCACCTGTATTCCAACTGGCCATTTATGCCAATTGCCCATCTGAGATTTTTGCTCAGTTTTTCTCTTTGCATTAGCACAGCTAGGGCTTGAATATCCCTTTGAGTAATTGGATCCTGGATTTCTTCACTTGTAGATGCCAGTCAGCTCAGATCAGCAAAAACATCTCCTCCCGAATCTCCATCAGCACAGGGGCAGCATGGGGATGTGTACTTTGCTCCCTGCTCTACTCGCTTTACACCTATGACTGACTGATGTGGGCTGTATCAAAGCGGGTGATGAATCAGCATGAAAATTTGGCAGAGTGGTGTAATAACAACAACCTCTCGCTCAATTTCAATAAGACGGAGGAACTGATTGTAGGAGGGGGAAACCAGAGGTCCACGAGCCAGTAATCATCATAAGATCAGAGGTGGAGAGGGGCAGTAACTTTAAATTACTCGGTGTCACCATCTCAAAGGACCTGTCCTGGACCCATTATATAAATATTATTGCAAAGAATAACATTTTCCTCAGGAGTCTGTGGATATTTGGCATGTCATCTAAAACCCTGGCAAACTTCTATAGGTGTGTGGTGGAAAGTGTGCTGACTGGCTGCATCATGGCCTAGTGTTGGAACACTAATGCCTTTGAGTGTAAAATTCTACAAAAGGTAATGGATTCAGCCCAGTACATCACAGGTAAAACCCTCCCAACCACTGAGCACATCTACATAAAACGTTGCCGTCCAAAAGTGGCATCCATCATCAAAGATCTTCATCACCCATGCTCTTTTCTCGCTGTTGCCATCAGATAGAAGGTACAAGAACCTCAGGACTTGCACCACTACATTGAAGAATAGTTACTAGCCCTCAACCATCAGGCTCTGGAACTGAAGAGGATAGCTACATTCATTCAGGACTCTGTTATATTGTTATTTCGTGCTCATTATTTATTGCTATTTATTTATATCTCTACTTGCACAGTTTGTTTACAGTTAACAGTTTCTGAAGTTAATGGTTTACAGTTACTGTTCTATAGATATGCAAGTATGCCACAGGAAAAAGAATCTCAGGGTTGGATGTGGTGACATCTATGTACGCTGATAATAAATTTTACTTTGAACTTTCAATGCCCGACCTGCAGCCATACTACCAGCAACACACAACACAGACAAATATGCATAATCCATCTGCGACCAAGATAAAGTGCTTTGAGAGGTTGGTCATGAAGCATATTAACTCCTGTCTTGGAGCCACTTCAATTTGCCTACCATCACAGCAGGTCAACAGCAGATGCTATTTCATTGGTTCTCAACTCAGCTATGGGACATCTGGACAGTGAAGATGCATATATCAAGATGTTCTTCATTGACCACAGCTCAGCATTCAACACTACAATTTCCTTGAAACTAATCAATAAGCTTCAAGACCTAGGCCTCCATACCTCCTTGTGCAATCCTCAAATTCCTCACTTGTAGACCCCAGTCATTATACATTGGCAACAAGATCTTCTCCACAATCATCATCAGCACAAGCCTGTGTGCTCGACTCCTTCCTCTACTCGCTTTGTACTTATGACTGTGAGGCAAAGTACAGCTCCAATGCCATATTTAAGTTTGCTGACGACACCATTGTACTTGGTCGAATAAAAGGTGGTGATGAATCAGCATATAGGAGAAAGATTGAAAATCTGGTTGAATGGCGCCACAACAACAACCTCTCTCTCAATGTCGGTAAAACCAAGGAGCTTATTATTGACTACAAGGGGGGAAATCAGGGGTCCATGAGCCAGTCTTCATTAGGCGATTGGAGGTTGAGAGGTTAAATTGCTTGGCGCCATCATATGGGTCCTGGGACCAGCACGCAGTTGCCATTACAAAGAAGGCACGGCAGCACTTCAACTTTCTTAAAAGTTTGCGCAGATTTGGCATGTCATCTGAAACTTTGACAAATTTCTACAGATGGGGAGTGGATAGTATCCTGACTGGTTGCATCACAGCATAGTATGGAAACACCAACAACAAGAACAGAAAAGCCTGCAAAAATTTATGGATGCAGTACAGTCCATCAGAGGAAAAGTCCTCCCCACCATTAAGCAGATTAACGAGGCGCTCTGCCACAAGAAAGTAGTGTCCATCACCAAGGACCCCCACCACCCAGGCTCACTTCTCCCTGCTGCGTTCGGGAAGGATATACAGGAGACCTAGGTCCACAAGTTCCAGGTCTCCTAAACCAGCGTGGACAACCTTACTCACCTTAATGCTGAACAGATCACTAAACACAAGCTAGGATTCACAGAACTCTAGATCTCGTGTAATTATTTATTTATTTTCATATTTGCACAGTTTGCCTTCTTTTACACATTGGTTGTTTGTCAGACTTTGTGTGTAGTTTTCATTAATTCTATTGTTTTTCTTTGTTCTACTGTGTATGCCTGCAAGAAAGTGAATCCCAGGTGACATATAATGAATTTACTTTGAGCTTGAACATTATCTCATTTAATCTCACCCTACCAAAGGTATTCCCTTTGTCCTCTCCATTTCTCAACCACTTCTCTGTAACTTAAAGCTAACTTGTTTTTGCTCTTTCCCCATATAACTGAAGAAATGGCTTGGTCTAAGATGTTAACTCGATTTCCCCTTTCACAAATGCACATATGTTGGGTATTTCTAACTTTCTCAATTTTTAATCAATTGCTCCAAGCAACTTAAGACCTTGATTTCATCAAAAAATACTGTAAACTTCAGTGGATGGGAGGCATCAAGGACCAAAACTGCAATATACAGTAATATAGCAGAAATAGTGCATAAAAGGAAAAAGAACTGAGTATTCAGTAGATCAGCCAGCAACCATACAGTGAAAGCCATCGAAGCCATCACTAGGCACAGTCCCTCCTTCTTCTGACTTGCATCAGATCCCCATTCAACTACATACACCAGAGAAACCCATCCTTTTTAACCTCCTCCATTATCCAGGGAACCTAAAACTACATCCGGTCAAATCAATGATTTGTTTTGAAGATATTACATTCACATTTCATGCTGTGAACTCCATAACATTGGGGAATAAGATAAAAATAGGACGGTCACTTTGCAGATATTGATTAGCTTTGTCACATGTACATTGAAACATACAGTAACACTCATTGAGCGTCAAATCAAATCAGCCCATTAGTCTCACCATGCCTCCTGTGCCAACATAGCATGCCCACACACAACTCACTAACCCCATAGTCATGGGGAGAACATACTACAAAAATTCCTTAGACAGGGGCGGGAATCAAACCTCATGAGCGCTGGTTCTGAAATAGCGTTACATAGCGCTATGCCTTTACCCAACTCTCAGCAGATTCATTCAGACCTACATTCGATTTGTTATAGGTTACCAGAGCTTTGAGTTGCATGCCATTTTAATTCTTCATCTGATTCCCACTCTTGACATCTGTTTTTGATATCACACCATTACAATGAAGCCCAACACAGACTGGAGAAAAGAATCTAAACTTCCACCTTTGCACGTCACAATCTTCAGCACCTGATACTCACTCAATTTTAAAAAATCAGCCAATTAGGTCTTGTGTACCCAGACCTTCCAAGACTGTTGACTTGCTACTGCTGCACCTGCAGAATTCAAATATTGCAAATTAACCAGCAACACTTTTTCAACTCGACTCCATATTGTAGCACTGCTGAACCCAAAACTATAAAGTATTACCCTACAAGCACAACATCAAAGGGTAAATCTTAAACCATTCAACTTGTTCTTTTCAGTCAACAGACTTCTAGGTGCTAAAACTCTATACGGGTCCAGAATCAAAAAAGTACAATCTAGAGAATTTATCATAGGCATGCCTCCAATAAATTGACACAACAGACAAATCTACAGCATTGTTATTCAACTGGAAAACACCAGCACCCCCATTTAATTGAGGAAAATAGTTCACTCCTGTGCATTAATATTTTTTAAAACTTGTGTCAAAATGATCATATTTCAAAAGTGCCTCAGTTAATATCTTGAAAATGCAGCAGTAAATTAAAATACTTTATTCTACGTTTGGCCTTCATACAGATCTAAGACTAACACTGAGCTTTTTTTTCACTTTATAAAAGGTACATTTGAATTTTTGGACAAAACGTAAGGCATTCATGTTTTTAAAATAATTCTTGTAAAAGCTACATGGATAAAGGACATTGACCAACTTTTTAAAAACTCATCATTCATGATGTTTTGAACAGGCTCACCAAACAAGTGAAATAAATATTTTTGAAAATTTCTGCGAAACACTTTGAAATAGCTGTTTCAGTATCTGGCACTGCTTACCGATATCACCTTTTGTTAGTAGATGGCATTACATGGGATTTGCAAAAAATACCACCCTGACTGGACAGTTTGAGTCATAAGAGCAGGCTAGATTGGCTCAGAATTTTCCCTTGGAAAGTAGGAGGCTAAGGAGTGATTTTTGATAATGAGGGACATTAATAAGGTAAATAGTCAAAATAATTTCCCCATGGTAGAAGAGTCCAAACTACAGAGCATACATTTAAGGTAGAAAAGAGTTACGAGGGACACATTTTTCCACACAGAAGGTGCAGCATATATGGACCAAGTTACCAGAGAAAGTGATAGAAGTGAATAACATTACATCATTTAAAACTTATTTGAACAGCTGTATGGATAGGAAAGGTTTACAGAGATAACACAGGCAAATAGAAGCAGCTCAGACAACTTTGTTAGCATGATGAGTTGACTTGTTTCCATGTTCAGTCTACTCTTGACAACCCTTCCCTCACATCTCTGTACTGGGCTTAATATGTGGACACAGTTAAAGCACTTTATTAAGTTTTAGATCCAAGGTGTTCATCTTCAAACTATATCTGGATTTCTAGTATGCTATGATCACTACTCCCGAGGAAATTTGTAAATACAGGATCTCATACTAACTCCATTGAAGTCAATTCAGTTGAGTCAAGAGGCATACAATAATGATCTGAGTTGGATATACTTCTCATCTGACCCTTTGATGAAAAGCAACAGCTTTTCATCAACCACAGCTGTTGCATCTAAAGCAAAAGTCCTCATTCAAAATGATGGCAAACAGTTTGTTTTCAATAACTTTAGTTAAGGTTAATAGGAGATCAATGGTGCTAGAGAATGGTGACTTGTTCTATTATGATCGATCTTCTCCTTAAAATATAAACTCTATGACTCTAAGGAGGCCTTGCACTTCATTGTCTGCCGGTGCTTCACTTTGTCTGTAATACCTTTACTCTGAAATCTTATTACTTTCATACTCAATGCACTGCTGCAATGAAATAATCGGAATGGATGGCGTCCATACTTTGGTACACGTGGCAATAATAAACCAACTTCTAATCTGCACTTTCTGTCCCTTCCTGTCATGCTTTGATTTACATTCAGCACCTGTGCTACTGCTCTCTCATTTCCTTTTGATTTGTCAAGCTTCCTGTCACTTGAGCTCCTGCCCATTTCTGATTGATTTCAAGTCTCATCTTTAATCACAGGTATGCGATTTGACCATCCTGACAGAGTGGCTCTCTCTTCACCCAGTATAGTTGCTAATGTTCCATAAACCCATTTCTTCCGCACTATTCTCTGAGTGACACTTAAACTTCTCCAACCTCATTTACTCTCTGCTAATTTGCACATGGCTCTTTTTCATTTACAAACATACTCTGATAACTTGCTACTTTAGAATTCTTATACAAGTGCAAATTGTTGTTCAATAATAGCGTAATAGTTGCTTTAGGTCTAACGCCTTCTACAAACAAGCAGCTTCTTTTCCCCAAATCAAATCTATACCTGTAATGGCAGTTGTGGTTAATACTAACGCAATTCTAAATACAGAGCCAGAACAATTTCAGTTCTGACTATTTGCCAGTTCCCATATTAGAAAATTAAAAGCTGCATTCCCCCACGGCAACAAAAGAAAATAAGAACAATAAAACACATCAAGAGAATTTGTCTCGCAGTCTGTCAGTCACCATGTAAACACAATGTGTTTTTTTTAAATACAGAACATTAGAGTTACATGAGCAAGACTGTACATCAATTTCCTCTCTGTAATGGGTAGTCATAGAAAACTTCAGCACAGAAACAGGCCTTTTGGCCCATCTGGTCCATGCTGAGCCACTTAAACTGCCTACTTCCATCACCCTGCACCAGATCCATAGCCCACCCTATCCCTACCATCTATGTACCTATCCAAATTTCTCTTAAACATCGAAGTCGAGCTCCCATGCACCACTTGCACTGGAAACATATTCTACACTCTCTTGACCGTCTGAGTGATGTTTCCCTTCATGTTCCCCTTAAACTCTTCACCCTTAACCCATGACCTCTGCCTGTAGTTCCACCCAACCTCAGTGGGGAAAAAAGTCTGCTTGCGTTTATCCTATCTACACCCTTCAATTTTGTATAACTCTTATCAATTCTCCTCTCATTCTTCTACATTCCAAGGAATAAAGTCCTAACCTATTCAATCTTTCCATATAACTCAGGCCCTCCACAATCGGCAACATTCTTGTAAATTTTCTCCGTACTCTTTCAACCTTATTTACAGCTTTCCTGTAAAGTCACTTGGGAAAGGCTGGTAGTCGGTCATTGACATCAGGCAGGGGTGTCGCACATGTTCATATTTACATCAATGGTGCTGCGGTCAATAGGGTTGAGAGTTTAAAACTCCTAGGGGTGAACACTACCAATAACCTTTCCTGGTCTAACCACTTTGATGCCATGACCAGGAAAGTTTACCGGTGCCTCCACTTCCTCAGGAAGCTAAAGAAATTTTGCATATCCCCTTTGGCCTTCACCAAATTTTAAACTGAGGAACCATAGTAAGAATCCTTTTCGGAAGCATCATGTCTTGGTATGACAATTGCTCTATCACAACTAAAAGAAGCTGCAGAGTGCTATGGACACAGCTCAGCACATCACGGAATCTATCCTCCCTCCCATGGGCTTTGTCTTTCTCCTCACGGCCTCTGTAGAGCAGCCAACATTATTAAAAGCACCACCTACTGCGGATGTTCCCCCTTCTCATCTCTCCAAATGGGCAAAGATACAAAAGCCTGAAAGCACATACCAGCAGCATGAAGGACAGCTTCTACACTGCTGTTATAAAACTATTGCATGGTTCTCCAGTATGATAAGATGTTCCCTTGACCTCAAGGTCTACCTTGTTATAACCTTGCACGTTACTGTCTACCTGTACTGCACTTACGCTCTACTGTAACCCTCTATTCTGCACTCAGTTATGACTTTTACCTCGTACTACCTCAATGCACTGTTGTAATGAATTGATCTGATGGACAGTATGCAAAGCTAGTCTTTCACTGTACACGTGACAAGAATAAACTATTTTACCATCCTTCCTGTTAAACATGAACCTTTGTCACAATCTCATTTCAGCAATCAGCAAGATGACTAATATAAAATAAATATGCAAATTAGAGCAGTCACTTAATCAAACACTCACAATTTAACATGATCACTAATTAATATGCCCACATTTAAAGTACTTCTAATGTGGTGAAAATAAATTAAATTAGATTTTGGGAGATAAAGAAGTCTGAAGCTACCATCTGGAAGTCCGTATGGGCCACGGCACATTGCTCCAACTACCACAATCAAGACTGTTGCTTGGGAACATATCTACCACCCATCCTCACTCGGCCCAACCAACATCCAGCACTCATCCCCACCGCTGGGCTCTACCCTGCCAATTCCTATCAAAAGGGTCTTTAACTAGACTGTCTCTGCTCTAATCCTGCATGATTTGCCACTGCTCAACACCCAATTCCACTCCAAATGGAGTAAGCCCACACCTCAGCTCCCACTGATGGATCCCTGCCTTTTGATTCCTTATTGTGAATTACAGCACATCCCTATCCCCACACCCTCTGCCAGACACACATAATGCTAATATCTACTGAGTTGCCCAACTGGTTTAGAGTGCTAATGTTGCAGACACGGCTTAAATTAAGTGTACTTTTGAGATGATCAACCAGTAAAATCAAATGTCAATATTACATTAGCATCAATGCAAGGATTACTCGCGCCTTGTAAGGCATGAAAATGCCCGACGCAGGCCTCTCATGGTCTGAGTCGACGTTACCTCCCAAGGATTACAAACATTTCCATGTCAACCAGCTAAATAGGACCCTGGTCAGACCCCACTTGGAGTACTGTGCTCAATTCTAGTCACCTCACTACAGGAAAGACGGGGAAACCATAGAAAGGGTGCAGAGGAGATTTACAAGGATGTTGCCTGGATTGGGGAACATGCCTTATGAGAATAGATTGAGTGAACTCGGCCTTTTCTCCTTGGAGCGACAGAGGATGAGAGGTGACCTGATAAGAGGTGTACAAGATAATGAGAGGCACTGATCGTGTGGATAGTCAGAGGCTTTTCCCCAGGGCTGAAATGGTTAGCACGAGAGGGCATAGTTTTAAGGTGCTTGGAAGGAGGTACAGAGGAGATGTCAGGGGTAAGTTTTTTTTTAAAACGCAGAGAGTGGTGAGTGCGTGGAATGGGCTGCCAGCGGCAGTAGTGGAGGCGGAAACGATAGGATCTTTTAAGGGACTTCTGGCTGGCTACATGGAGCTTAGAAAAATAGAGGGCTTTGGGTAAAACCTAGGTAGTTATAAGGTAGGGACATGTTTGGCACAGCTTTGTGGGCTGAAGAGCCTGATTTGTGCTGTAGGTTTTCTATGTTTCTAACCAATAAAATGAAAAAGGATACCATTAAAAGCAAACTATATAAAAATGGATATGTTGTCCCATTGTAATAGATCACTTACTATGAATCAGATCTACTTCAATTAGAAAAAGTTGTTTTAATATCACTTGAATCTAATCATTTATTTTTTCCAAAATGCTATCTATTCCTGATAACAATATTCCAAGACAGAGTAGAGATAATTGTGTAATACTGTCAGTTATGCCTGATTGCCTTGCTGCACATTAACAATAGCAAAAGGCACTGTCGTTAACATGCAACAAGACAATCAAAGTCAAAATTTATCACCAAAATACGTTTATGTTAGCATATACTACCTTAAGATTCATTTGTCTTGCAGGCACTTACATGAAAATAGTACAACCTCCAGTGCTTGAATTTCTATTCTGCTTAGAATGAGAAGTTGCTGCAATATTTTAATTAAACTTTGTTTTCTCTTCTCCTTAATCAAACAGATTTCACAATATATTTACATTATTAGCTGTGCAAACCATTGTTTGCTGCATACATACAATTTACTTCATTACATCAAATTCACTGGCTAGAGTTCTCAGTACAGTTTGTCTAAAGTTTAAAATTGTTTTCCCTCGCAGTTCATTAAAATTTGCCTGTAATTCCACACAGCTTCCACTTCATTTCTTCATCAAGTACGATCCTCATCTCCTCGGAAACATACCAACTGGCAAAACTGTTAAACTGACAAGAAAAAAGGAGCTGGGGCAACATTGATGTTTCATGCTACTCTAGCCAGCGAATATTGTCTGTAAGTTATTACTACTTAGACAAGTCCAAAAACTGAACGACAGACATGGAACCATGTGCAAAATTTACAAGAAAGAAAAAGTACAAGAAACATGCAAACAGTAAATGCTCCATGACTATGCATAGACTATGCCAAATATAACGTAGCATTCAACAGATGTCATACTTTCAAATGACATGAACAAATTAAATTCTTTTATATCAACTGGATATATTAAGCCATTATCCAGCAGATAATCTTCGGTTTCACGAGATGATATTTTGTATAATTTACTGGCATGTTTTAGCTCTTTCAAATCGTTAAGTGAAAAAAATCTTCAATTCTAATAAAGAACTGTGGAAAATTAAAGCCAGGCCAGTTTTTTTTAAATGCTCATGCTAAGTGCTCATGACTGTTTTGCCACCCACAGCTCCAATCTCCTAATTAAATTTTCTGTTGATACTATATTGATTGGTCTTATCTCAAATAATACCGAGGCAACCTACAGAGAAGAAGTCATCACCTTGACACAGTGAGGGAGAGGTTATTTTCTTTACACCAAAGTTGGAAAAACAAAGGATTTGGTTGTGGACTACAGAAGAAATGGAGACAAGCTTACCCCAATTGACATCAATAGATCTGGGTTTGAGAGGGTGAACAGCTTTAAGTTTCTCAGCATAAACATCACCGAGGATCTCACGTGGTCTGTACATACTGGCGGTGTGGTGAAAAAGGCACAATAGTGCCTCTTTCACCTCAGACGGTTGAAGAAGTTTGGCATGAGTCCCCAAATCCGAGGACTTTCTACAGGGACAAAATTAAGAGCATCCTGACTGGCTGCATCACTGCCTGGTTTGGGAACTGTACTTCCCTCAATCGCAGGACTCTGGAGAGAGTGGTGCAGACAGCCCAGCACATCTGTAGATATGAACTTCCCACTATTCAGGACATTTACAGCAATAGGTGGGTAAGCAGGGCCTGGAGGATCATTGGGGACCAGAGTCACCCCAACTACAGACTGTTCTAACTGCTACCATCCCGGAAATGGTACCGCAGTATAAAAGCCAGGACCAACAGGCACTGGGACAACTTCTTTCAACAGGCTCTTGGACTGATTAATTCATGCTGATACAGTTGTATTTCTATGACTGTCCTGTTGGACGTACTATTTATTACAAATTATAAACTGCACATTCAGACGGAGACACACTGTAAAGATTTTTACTCCTCATGTATGTGAAGGATGTAAGAAATAAAGTCAATTCAATTCAGAAAGCTAGAAACATAAAAGTTTTGGAATGAAGATAGAAGATAGATTAGAAGAAGAGGCAAAGAAGTGGTAGACTGAATACTGTTTCAGGAAATGTATGGGCATGCACTTTTGTAGAAGGAACAAAAGCATTGTTGAGTTGGTGGTCGGTGGTGAGGAAGGCAAATGCAGTGTTAGCATTCATTTCAACAGGGCTGAAGTATAATAACAAGCATATAATGTTGAAGCTTTATAAGTCAATGGGGAGGCCTCACTTAAGAGTAATGTAAGCAGCTTTGGGCCCCTTATCTAGGAAAGGGAGTGCTGACATTGGAAAGGGTTCAAAGGAGGTTCACAACAATGATTCCAGGAATGAAAGGCTTATCATATGAGGAGCGTTTGATGGTTCCAAGCATGTACTCCTTGGAATTTAGAAGAATGAGGGAGGATCTCAATGAAACTTATTACATGAAACCTATGGGAATCAGGATAATAGAGCGTAAGATGAACCAGCAGGTTTACAAGTAGATGATGGTTGTAACGTGAATGTAAGGAAGGACAAGCCAATGACTGGGTACAAATGCAGGCAGAAAAAAAATATTAAATTGTACCACAGAGGCAAAATTCAAAAGGGTGAAAAATGCAGGACTGAAGGTGCTCTATTTAAATATGCATCGCATTCAGAATAAGGTGGACAAACTCACAGCACAATTAGAGATTGGTCAGTATGACATTGTGGGCATCAGTGAGTCATGGCTGAAAGGCAGCCAGTGTTGGGAGCTGAACATCAAAGGATATACTTGTATTGAAAGGACATGCAGGAAGCCAGAGGCGGTGGTGTGGCTCTGTTGGTAAGAGATGGAATTACATCTTTAGAAAGAGGTGACAGAGGGTCAGATAATGTTGAATCTTTGTGGGTGGAGTTAAGAAATTGCAAGGTAAAAAAAAAACATTATGGAAAGCATATATAGGCTTCCAAGTAGTAGCCTAGATGTAGTGTTAAGATTACAAAGGGAGCTAGAAAAGACATGCAATAAGGGTAATTACACAATTGCAGTGGGGAACTTCAATATGCAAGGGGATTGGGAAAATCAGGTTGGTGTTAGATCACAAGAGAAGGAATTTGTTGAAGGCATATGAAATGGCTTTTTAGAGCAGCTTGTGCTCGAGCCTACTCAGGGAAAGGCTATCTTAGATTGGGTGTTGTATAATAACTCAGATCTTATTAGGGAGTTTAATGTAAAGGAACCCTGAGGAGGCAGTGATCATAATATGATTGATTTCATACTGCAGTTTGAGAGGGAGAAGCATAACTCACATGTATCTGTATCACAATGGAATAAAGGGAATTACAGAGGCATGAGAGAGGAGCTTGCCCAGGTGGATTGGAGGAGGATACTGGTGGGAAACATGGCACAGCAGAGATGGCTGAAGATTCTAGGAGAAGTTCACAAGGTGCAGTATAGATATGTCCCACAGAGGAAGAAGTTCTCAAATGGCAGGGAGAGGTAACTGTGACTGGCAAAGTAAGTTAAGGACTACATAGAAGCCAAGGAAAGGGCATACAAGGTAGCAAAAGTGAGCGCGAAGTTGGGTGATTGGGAAGCTTTTAAAATCCAACAAAAGGCAATGAAAAAAGATATAAGGAAAAGATTAAATAAGAGGGCAGACTAGCCAATAATATAAAGCAGGATACCAAAAGTTTTTTTTTACAGTTACATAAGGAGTAAAAGGGAGATGAGAGTTGATATTGGACCACTGGAAATTGATGCTGGTAGTAATGGGGACAAAGAAATAGCAGATGAACTTAATGGGTACTTTGCATCTACCTTCACTGTGAAAGACATTAGCAATGTGCCAGAGGTCTGTGAGTGCCAGGGAGCAGGAGTGAGCGCCATTGCTAATACAAAGGAAAAAATGCCAGGCAAACTCAGAGGTCTTAAGGTGGATAAGTCACCTGGGCCAGATGAACTACATTCCAGAGTCCTGAGAGAGGTTGCTGAAGAAATAACAGATGCATCAGTCGTAACCTTTCAAGAATCACTTGATCCTGGCATGGTCCCGGAGAACTGGAAGATTGGAAATATCACTCCACTCTTTAAGAAGGAAGGTAGAGAAAAGAAAGGAAATTAGAGGCTAGTTAGCCTCACATCAGTGGTTGGGGAAGTATTGGAGCCTATTATTAAGGATGAGGTTTTGAGGTACTTGGAGACTAATGATAAAATAAGCCAAAGTCAGCATAGTTTCTGTAAAGGGAAATCTCGCTTGACCATCTGTTAGAATTCTATGAGGAAGTAGCAAACAGGGTGGACAAAGGAAAGGAAGTGAATGTCATTTACTTGGATTTTCAGAAGGCGTTTGATAAGGTGCCACACATGAGGCTGCTTACAAGATAAAATCCTATGGCATTTCAGGAAAGATACTGGTACGGATAGCGGAATGGCTGACAGGCAGGAGGCAGCAAGTGGGAATAAAAGGAGCCTTTTCCGGTTGGCTGCCAGTGACCAGTGGTGTTCCTCAGGGCTCAGTCCTCGGACTGCTGCTTTTCACATTGTTTGACAACGATTTAGATAAATGAATTGATGACTTTGTGGCACAGTTTGCCGATGATATGAAGCCAGGTGGGGGGGTAGGTAGTGCTGAGGAAGCAATACGATTGCAGCAGGACTTCAGACAAATTGGAAGAACCGGCAAAAAAGTGGTAGATGAAATACAGTTGGGAAATTTATGATGCTGCATTTTGGTCGGGATATCCAGAACTAGAGGGCACAACCTCAAAATTGAGGGGGCGACCCTTTAGAACAGAGGTAAGGAGGAATTTTTTTTAACCAGTAAATCTGTGAAATGCTCTGCAGTAGACTGTGGTGGAGGCCAAGGCTGTGCACATGTTCAAGGAGGAAGTTGATTATTTCCTGATCAGCCAGGCATTAAAGGATATGAAGAGAAGGTAGGTACATAGGGTTGAGTGAGATCCAGGATCAGCCATGATGAAATGGCGGAGCAGACTCTATGGGCTGAATGGCCTAGTTCTGCTCCTATGTTTTATGGTCTCCTTGGAATGTTGAAAGGCCTATAAATGGTTGACTTGGAGAAGATGTTTCCTATAGTGGGCAACTCTAGGACCAGAGGGCACAACCTCAGAATAGAGGGGCATCCTTTTAGAATGGAGATGGGTGGAATTTCTTTAGCCAGAGACTGGTGACTCTGTGCATTGATGGCTGTGGAAGCCAGCTCAATAGGTGTATTTAAGGAGGATGTTGATAGATTCTTGATAAGTCAATGTATGAAAGATTATAGGAAGAAGGCAGGAGAATGGGGTTGGAAGGGAAACATATCAGCCATGATCAAATAGTGGAGCAAATACGAAGGGCCGAACGGCCCATTTCTCCTTCCATGCCTTCTGGTCTGATGATGCCTGTTGATATCACAAAGATCATTTGTCACTGATGTTACACTTTATGTCATCAGTTGATGGAATTTCTATTATAATTAGTCAAAAATTCAGTAATTACCAAAGATGAATAATAATAAGTACTTTATTGATCCCGAGCAGGAAATTATTTCACTACAGCAGCAATATTTACAAACTTACTTAGCAATAATAATAAGTACAGAATATACACAATAATTTACAAATATGCAATATTGCTGTGCAATAATGTAAGAAATAATAAAACAGACTATTGTACTATGATGCGTGTTCTCCTGTTGCACAGGGATGAACTGTTGTATATGCCTATTGCATTTAGTAGGAAAGGTTTTCTGCAGTGATCCTCGAGACAGCAAGGCTGAATGAGCTACTCCAAAGGGTGCTCCATTGCTTATTCAGTAGGTCATGGAGAGGATGAATCTGATTGTCCATAATGGATAAAAGTTTGTTTAGTGACCTCTTCTTTATCACAATTTTCAGGAAAAAATACACATACACACGCACACACAACACACACATACATACATATGTATTACAATGCCTTCAGCCATCTAGTAGAAGCAACAATTAAGAGATTGAGAAAAGGGTCAGAATGTGGAAGAAGATTGCTGGCAGAGAAAAATGCATCTTAAACTTCGTTAAAACAAAATTTGGGCTTCTAACAACGGTTCACAAGCATGACTGATAACGGCAATACATTTTGCAAGCTGTAATCATAGAAAGATAGTTAAGGTCTCGAGAAGATACAAATTGCCCAAGGTATATGCGACTGATAATTGGGTGCCAATGTGGATGGCTTAGTCAGTTGGCATGGCAATATCTAGCATTTTGTGGGAATCCTATAGAGAGATTTCGGCACCCAAAGCTTTTCTTTCCGATTTAAATATGCATCTTATGCAACAAGTCTTCTACAAGAACACATACAAAAAAAACAATCAAAAGCCATGTGCAGGATTGCAATAGAAGTAAAATATCTTCTGCATTTCATTCACCTTTGTACTTCTATAATAAAACAACTTAGGCGACATTGGTACCATTGAGTCAAGTTTAGAAGTAGCTTCAGCTGAAGTCACGCAGAAGTGTTACAATAGTCAGAGATAGAAATTTTTTGGACGAGATATTAAAAATAAATTTACAATTCCTCTACAGATTAGCATAAAAGACCATGTGGCATCATTTTTAAGATGATTGAAGTGTTTTCCCAAATGTCTTAATCATCTATCTCTCAACAAGCATCACCAAAACAAATAATCATTCATTTTTTACCAAGTTGTACTGTGGAATTTTTCTTGCATGAGAAGACTTCAGCCAGCAAATAGTCTGGAATGACAATACATTCAGCGTTCCAACAAATTTCATAAGATTCAAAAATCCTCAAGATTTAGAAATATCTGGCAAGTTTGACCACATTAAATCACTGTCACTTTTTCCATTTCATGCAAACTGTTGCTAAATGGCTGACAATGGTTCAAAGCACAGTTAAAATAAAATTTGGAGCTAGTTTTTGGATGCACATACGTTTGTACATATGTGCAGTCAGAGTGTTGCTAGTATTTTTCCAACCAACATCATTCCGGTTTAAATGTAGCAATTTTAAAGAAATTGACCCTGAAGTTGACTATTCACCAGCAATAATAAAAACAGAAATTGGGCAAATTGCATTATATTAAATATGTGACATAGTGGTTTTGGAAAATTATATTCTTCATTACAAAAACCTGAAGGAAGATGGTATTAAACCGACCGAAATACAAAAATGCTTTTAACAATAACATAGGCATTCATAACTTACTGTATCCACTTTGGGAATTTATTTCCTGGTTATTTCAGTACTCTTGCACCTTTTTAATTTCAACTTACACTCATTTTTAGTTGGCTAAACCAAAGCAATTTCAAGTATTGTCCTTAACTGCAAGACTGAGGATTATCAGAGCAACCACATCTCTATTATTATGCTTTGTTTTTGCAGTGAGCTTTTCATTTGATGGATAGGGATGGGCAACTTAAAAACTGTTAAATGCAAGTCCATTTTGCTGGCTTTCCCAGGCAAGTCCAAAACAACTAGTTTGCTCTGTTTAATACAGCAAAAAATCTATGGTAATCTGCTTCACTAAGAATCCTTTACTATTGAAAGTTACAAGCTGCAATTTTGTTTTGCTTTGCCTCCTCCATTGACACCTTCCTTTGTTCTAATGCCATCTCTTGTCCACATGTCACGGCTTGATAAAAACCACAAAGTTCCACTATATCAACTACCCCTGGTTTAAGATTACCTAAACCAAGACAACATTACTTGTGTAATAATTGCTCCAGGAAAGCATCATTCTGCAGGTATGAAATATAAAAGTAGAATTTTCATTACCATATTATTTCACACAACATTGAAGATATGTGAACTAAATTCAAATTTTATATATGTTTAGAACCTTTGAAGGAGTTTAAAATAACGTTTTGCTAAATTCGGTCTTAACTCAAAGTGTGATATGGTGTACTTCGGAGTGTTTGTAAAAAAATGTTGCTGTAAACTGCACCACCTCACATTGCAATTTGGATTATGCCTCATCAGAATAGCAATAATAGTTTCTGAATTCATGAAATACAAGATTCCTACCACATTCTTTTATATTCTCCTTCCTACATTCACCCACCCTCCATCAAACAAGAATAAACTCACTTCCAGCACATGGTTGTACTCAGATCAAGAAACAGAAAAATAACAAAAATTAAAAAAAAACAATCATCCATTGCCATTTGCTGTTTGCTTTTTGAGAAAGTACAAATGAACAGATCTTTTCTGTGTATTTTGACTTCCAACTGGGATGAAACTATGCACAGAAGATCTAAGAGGCTCTAAAAGGAATATCAAGCAACACACATCAAAGTTGCTGGTGAACGCAGCAGGCCAAGCAGCATCTGTAGGAAAAGGTGCAGTCGACGTTTCAGGCCGAGACCCTTCGTCAGGACTAACTGAAGGAAGAGTGAGTAAGGGATTTGAAAGTTGGAGGGGGAGGGGGAGGGGGAGATCCAAAATGATAGGAGAAGACAGGAGGGGGAGGGATGGAGCCAAGAGCCGGACAGGTGATAGGCAAAAGGGGTACGAGAGGATCATGGGACAGGAGGTCCGGGAAGAAAGACCGGGGGGGGGGGGGGGACCCAGAGGATGAGCAAGAGGTATATTCAGAGGGACAGAGGGAGAAAAAGGAGAGTGAGAGAAAGAATGTGTGCATAAAAATAAGTAACAGATGGGGTATGAGGAGGAGGTGGGGCCTAGCGGAAGTTAGAGAAGTCGATGTTCATGCCATCAGGTTGGAGGCTACCCAGACGGAATATAAGGTGTTGTTCCTCCAACCTGAGTGTGGCTTCATCTTTACAGTAGAGGAGGCCGTGGATAGACATGTCAGAATGGGAATGGGATGTGGAATTAAAATATGTGGCCACTGGGAGATCCTGCTTTCTCTGGCGGACAGAGCGTAGATGTTCAGCAAAGCGGTCTCCCAGTCTGCGTCGGGTCTCGCCAATATATAAAAGGCCACATCGGGAGCACTGGACGCAGTATATCACCCCAGTCGACTCACAGGTGAAGTGTTGCCTCACCTGGAAGGACTGTTTGGGGCCCTGAATGGTGGTAAGGGAGGAAATGTAAGGGCATGTGTAGCACTTGTTCCGCTTACACGGATAAGTGCCAGGAGGGAGATCAGTGGGGAGGGATGAGGGGGATGAATGGACAAGGGAGTTGTGTAGGGAGCGATCCCTGCGGAATGCAGGGGGGGGGGAGGGAAAGATGTGCTTAGTGGTGGGATCCCGTTGGAGGTGGCAGAAGTTACGGAGAATAATATGTTGGACCCGGAGGCTGGTGGGGTGGTAGGTGAGGACCAGGGGAACCCTATTCCTAGTGGGGTGGCGGGAGGATGGAGTGAGAGCAGATGTACGGGAAATGGGGGAGATGCGTTTAAGAGCAGAGTTGATAGTGGAGGAAGGGAAGCCCCTTTCTTTAAAAAAGGAAGACATCTCCCTCGTCCTAGAATGAAAAGCCTCATCCTGAGAGCAGATGCGGCGGAGACGGAGGAATTGCGAGAAGGGGATGGCGTTTTTGCAAGAGACAGGGTGAGAAGAGGAATAGTCCAGATAGCTGTGAGAGTCAGTAGGCTTATAGTAGACATCAGTGGATAAGCTGTCTCCAGAGACAGAGACAGAAAGATCTAGAAAGGGGAGGGAGGTGTCGGAAATGGACCAGGTAAACTTGAGGGCAGGGTGAAAATTGGAGGCAAAGTTAATAAAGTCAACGAGTTCTGCATGCGTGCAGGAAGCAGCGCCAATGCAGTCGTCGATGTAGCGAAGGAAAAGTGGGGGACAGATACCAGAATAGGCACGGAACATAGATTGTTCCACAAACCCAACAAAAAGGCAGACATAGCTAGGACCCATACGGGTGCCCATAGCTACACCTTTAGTTCGGAGGAAGTGGGAGGAGCCAAAGGAGAAATTATTAAGAGTGAGGACTAATTCCGCTAGACGGAGCAGGGTGGTGGTAGAGGGGAACTGATTAGGTCTGGAATCCAAAAAGAAGCGTAGAGCTTTGAGACCTTCCTGATGGGGGATGGAAGTATATAAGGACTGGACATCCATGGTGAAAATAAAGCAGTGGGGGCCAGGGAACTTAAAATCATCGAAAAGTTTAAGAGCGTGAGAAGTGTAACGAACATAGGTCGGAAGGGATTGAACAAGGGGTGATAAAACAGTGTCGAGGTATGCTCCTGCCCCACCGAACTCATTTCCGACCTATGTTCGTGACCCTTCTCATGCTCTTAAACTTTTCGATGATTTTAAGTTCCCTGGCCCCCACCGCTTTATTTTCACCATGGATGTCCAGTCCTTGTATACTTCCATCCCAATCAGGAAGGTCTCAAAGCTCTACGCTTCTTTTTGGATTCCAGACCTAATCAGTTCCCCTCTACCACCACTCCGTCTAGCGGAATTAGTCCTCACTTTTAATAATTTCTCCTTTGGCTCCTCCCATTTCCTCCAAACTAAAGGTGTAGCTATGGGCACCCGTATGGGTCCTAGCTATGCCTGCCTTTTTGTTGGGTTTGTGGAACAATCTATGTTCCGTGCCTATTCTGGTATCTGTCCCCCACTTTTCCTTCGCTACATCGACGACTGCATTGGCGCTGCTTCCTGCACGCATGCAGAACTCGTTGACTTTGTTAACTTTGCCTCCAGCTTTCACCCTGCCCTCAAGTTTACCTGGTCCATTTCCGACACCTCCCTCCCCTTTCTAGATCTTTCTGTCTCTGTCTCTGGAGACAGCTTATCCACTGATGTCTACTATAAGCCTACTGACTCTCACAGCTATCTGGACTATTCCTCTTCTCACCCTGTCTCTTGCAAAAACGCCATCCCCTTCTCGCAATTCCTCCGTCTCCGCCGCATCTGCTCTCAGGATGAGGCTTTTCATTCTAGGACGAGGGAGATGTCTTCCTTTTTTAAAGAAAGGGGCTTCCCTTCCTCCACTATCAACTCTGCTCTTAAACGCATCTCCCCCATTTCACTTACATCTGCTCTCACTCCATCCTCCCGCCACCCCACTAGGAATAGGGTTTCCCTGGTCCTCACCTACCACCCCACCAGCCTCCGGGTCCAACATATTATTCTCCGTAACTTCCACCACCTCCAACGAGATCCCACCACTAAGCACATCTTTCCCTCCCCCCCTCTCTCTGCATTCCGCAGGGATCGCTCCCTACACAACTCCCTTGTCCATTCGTCCCTCCCCATCCCTCCCCACTGATCTCCCTCCTGGCACTTATCCGTGTAAGCGGAACAAGTGCTACACATGCCCTTACACTTCCTCCCTTACCACCATTCAGGGCCCCAAACAGTCCTTCCAGGTGAGGCAACACTTCACCTGTGAGTCAACTGGGGTGATATACTGCGTCCGGTGCTCCCGATGTGGCCTTTTATATATTAGCGAGACCCAACGCAGACTGGGAGACCGCTTTGCTGAACATCTACGCTCTGTCTGCCAGAGAAAGCAGGATCTCCCAGTGGCCACACATTTTAATTCCACATCCCATTCCCATTCTGACATGTCTATCCACGGCCTCCTCTACTGTAAAGATGAAGCCACACTCGGGTTGGAGGAACAACACCTTATATTCCGTCTGGGTAGCCTCCAACCTGATGGCATGAACATCAACTTCTCTAACTTCCGCTAGGCCCCACCTCCCCCTCATACCCCATCTGTTACTTATTTTTATGCACACATTCTTTCTCTCACTCTCCTTTTTCTCCCTCTGTCCCTCTGAATATACCTCTTGCTCATCCTCTGGGTCCCCGTCCCCCCCCAATCTTTCTTCCCAGATCTCCTGTCCCATGATCCTCTCGTATCCCCTTTTGCCAATCACCTGTCCAGCTCTTGGCTCTATCCCTCCCCCTCCTGTCTTCTCCTATCATTTTGGATCTCCCCCTCCCCCTCCAACTTTCAAATCCCTTACTCACTCTTCCTTCAGTTAGTCCTGACGAAGGGTCTCGGCCTGAAACGTCGACTGCACCTCTTCCTACAGATGCTGCTTGGCCTGCTGCGTTCACCAGCAACTTTGATGTGTGTTGCTTGAATTTCCAGCATCTGCAGAATTCCTGTTGTTTGCCTAAAAGGAATATAGATGGATTACATGGGTGGTCATTCATATATGTAATATCATTCAAGAAAAGTGTACATTTTTTAAAAAGTTATTTGCCCAATGGCAGAAAACTCCAGAAAACAAAAAAAAGACAGAACTTTAGGATGTCTTGCATTTAACTACTATTTTGTCTTAGCTGAAATATCGTTCTCAGGTTAGGTGACAAAAGCATTAGAATTGACTCTAAATGTTATTAGATTTATTGCTACTATACAGTCACTTAGATAGGAGATTAAGCTGCAAGAGTTGGAAGTTTAAAAAAGCATAATGACTTTTAAAATAATGATGATACTAAACTTAATTTACATAAATGAGCTACTTGAGCTGCATCAATTAGGAAGGAATAATATGTTACACATGGACAGCATTAACTATACATTCAGTGACCACATTTTAGGTACACCTCCCTATTAATGCAAATATCTAATCAGCCAATCACATGGCAGCAACTCATTGCATAAAAACATGCTGACATGGTCTAAAGGTTTCAGCTGTTGTTCAGACCAAACATGAAATTGGGGAATTAATGTAATCCAAGTAATTTTGACCATGGAACAATTGTTGGTGCCAGATGGAGTGGTTTGAGTATCTTAGAAACTGCTGACCCCCTGGGATTTTCATGCATAGTCTCTAGAGTTTACAGAGAATGGTGCAAAAAAAACAAAAAAAATATAAAGTGTCAGCTCTGTGGGCAAAAATATCTTGTTAATGATAGACGCAAACATGAGGAAATCTGCAGATACTGGAAATCCAAGCAACACACACAAAATGCTGGTGGAACACAGCAGGCCAGGCAGAATCTATTGGAAGAGGTACAGTCGACGTTCCGGGCCGAGACCCTTCGTCAGGACTAACTGAAGGAAGAGCTAGTAAGAGATTTTAAAGAGGGAGGGGGAAGAGGAGATTCAAAATGATAGAAGTCTTCTCCTATCCTGACGAAGGGTCTTGGCCTGAAACGTCAACTGTACCTCTTCCAATAGATGCTGCCTGGCTTGCTGAGTTCCACTAGCAATTTGTGTGTGTTGCTTTAATTAATGAAAGAGGTCAGAGGAGAATGGCCAGATTGGTTCAAGCTGACAGGAAGATGACAGTAACTCAAATAATCACGCAATACAACAGTGGTGTCCAGAAGAGCATCTCTGAACACACAGCAGGAGATACCTAATAAAGTGGTCACTGAGTGTATGTTAGAAAGCATTGCTTTTTGCAAAGGTTTACTGACCTTACTGAGTTTTGTAATATGATTATTTTACTAGACAAGCAGAAATTTCTGACGCATTAATCCTGACACACAAGTTTCCATCATGGAAATATCTTTTTTTAAATCAAGTACTGAAATTAATCTGGATTTTCTGTATCACCAAAAATAATCATAAAGCCATGGGATTTCTGAGAAATTCATCTGATACACTAAATTTCTTCAGATTATGTCAAAGAGGTAGATTTTAATGGGTGCCATAAAAAGGAGTTAAAGCAACAGAAGTGCAGAGTTTAGAAAGGGAATTGTAGGGCATAGTGATTTGGCAGCCAGTCGTAAAAGGCAGTGGTTACAGCAATTTGAAAAAAAAACTAGTCATTCAACTCATGAGGGACATCACCAAGACTTTTTAAACTGAAGGTGATTTCAAAAACACCTCCATTTGGGAGGGATCAAGGAGAGAAGCAAATCCTTACCTAATTTGGCTTCTGTACTAGGGATGGGCTATGAATGCCAGTAATGTGTGTGTGCAGTGAACAAGCAAGTTCCAATACTGGAAGATAATTGCAAATTTGCTACAAGTATTAAGAAGCCAGACAGGGACACCAAAGCTGAAATTCCAAGAGAATTACTCCTAAATTGGATTGTTTTTTTCCTGATTTTATGTCATCTTTCTTAGGAGACTGCATGGATGATACTGGGAGGCAGCTGGGGGTCAGAGAGTGCATTAACAGTATCATTACAGTATAACCGTCTCAAATTGCCAAGCTAGTGAAGTTCAAGTCTTTAAAGTGCAAAACAATGTCTTCTTCTCAGCTACGTGAAAATGAAAAAAGGGGGAAAAAAAACTCCAAGCCAGAAAAAAGGGCAGGGGAATAACAGCCATCACTCAAAACAGCCACAGATATCTGCTTATTTTCCATTTTATTAAATTCCTCCTTGGACAATTACGAAAAATATTATGTGTCTGACCAAAGTAAATCTCATTCCTTTATTTTAGATTATACCAGTCAGGTCTTGGTGATACATGTGGGAAACGGAAGACCTGAATCGCCTTAAGTGCTGGATTGAATTTTTTTTTGTGGGAAGAGCACAAAGCATTGCCAGCACATGTTAGAGAGATGAGATGAGAGCCAACCAACCAACATGTTTCTTTTTGAAAGAGAGCAGCAGCAAATACAAAACAATATTACATAGAACTCCATGTCGCAAAGGTTAAGACGACGACAGAGCATCTCTAAAAGCCTAAGATCATGCTCATTTAACTGAGGGTGGAAGATGAGGGTTATTGCAAGGTATTGAGGGAGTAGAGTAGAATAGTTACCAATGGATTATTTGAAATTACCACCCTCTAACATTAATCCTAAAGCCCAGTTCAATTATTCAGTGGGTTGAATTGTGATCCTCCATGCCTACACTAAAGACTTTGAGAAACATTAGCCAAAGAACTGACTGCTGTTTTTATGATGAGTGCTTTAATGATTCATTTCTGAATGGATTTTTAAAGTACAAATAGTATTTCTCTGAATCAAACATTTTCAACTGCTCAAATAGAATTAAGATACCCCAAGCGATACAATGACTGAGTTCCAGCTTCCAGTGCTGTCCATGATGAGTTTGCAGGATCTCTCTTGAATCATGCAGATTTCCTTGGGGTGATCTGATTTCCATCAACATCAAAAGGAGATGTGGACTGATAAGTTTATTGCCCACTGTAAATTATTCTTAGATGTGTTGGCTGGTGGAATTAAGGTGGATAGAATGTACTGTGAGTGCGTGGCCTCCGTCAGTCATGGTCGACCATGGGTACTGTACCTCTGGTAGTCACTGGTTTGTCAAGCAGCGTCGACTGTGGCTATTGAGGCCAATCCTGGAACGGCAGGATCTGCCACAGTTGCTACATGTGTAGGGCATCATGGAATTGTTGTCCATTGTCCACTGTGCTCTCCGTTTAGCTCTCCGCTCCTCAAACTGACTCAGGATCACTCTTTCACCTTGCTCTAGGTGTTGCTGAAGAGTACCTCGCCATTTGTTACGGTCATTTACTGTATCCCCTTCCAGCACTCTGTGTTGATTTTTTAAGGCATTCATGTCATGCTTGCAGAGGTCCTTGAAGCGAAGCTGGGGTCTACCAACGTTCCTCTTGCCTGTTGCTAGTTCTCTGTAGAGGATGTCCTTTGGCAGTCTACCATCCTTCATACGACGGACGTGGCCCAGCCAGCGAAGTCTGCGTTGTCTTAAAAGCGTGAAAATTGTGGGAAGTCCAGCGTGGGAGAGGACCTCAGAGTTTGGAACTTTGTCTCTCCAGGTGATGCCTAGGATGCAGCAAAGGCTGCGCAGGTGAAAACTATTGAGTTTCCTCTCCTGCTTAGAGTAAATGGTCCAAGTTTCGCTACCATACAGGAGGGTGTGTACTACAGGGAAACTTAGTGGGGAGAAAGTGTTTGCTTTATGAGCGTGCACACATTTGATGGGCCGAGTGGTTTCTTTCTACATTGTAAGAAAATAAGGAAAAATATTCAGCTTCCACTTTCCTTCCCATAACCAGATTTGAGTTCAGTGCCCTTTCCCAAAAACTGTATGAGATAAACAGCAACACAAGAGTCACAGGTCAATGGCTCACTAGCTCCTGTCACATTAAAGCAGTTTCCTGTCTCATGTAAATGCTGCTCAACTTACAACTCGGCTGATAATAAAACTCCCTACTTCCGGAAACAACCACCCTGTGAGATGCTACAAGTAGTCTTAGCTCACAAACAAAAGTTTGCAAGTTAATTGGACACAAATTTTAAATATTTACTCACATTAATTGTACTATTCCAGAATTCAAGGAGGAAGCATTTTCATATTAAAGCTGTTCAAATATTATACTTCCTCTTCTTTAAAAAAACAGAATAGACGATTTTTTTTAACCTAAAGTTAGTTAATCTGCCTCACTTCCACACAGATTTTTTTAAAACCCCAAGCTATGCAATGGTTTTAATTGATCTAGTAATATCCCAATTAAAAATGTAACATGCTCATATTAGAAACAAGAAAAGTTGAGAAGGCATTAAAGACTCAAGACGGTAATTTTAAAGGCTATCTTTTTAAAAAAGGGTCAGCAGCTTAATGAAGTTAAAGATGGAGAGTACTAACGGGCTTATTTTCTCAAAAAATACAGATCCTTCTTTGAAAACCTCGAGGCATTTCCTCCGTTTAAATATCAGTGCTATTTTTAGTAAGCTACATACAAAAGGTACTCACTGAGCCAGATGCACCAATACATTTTATACAGCTTTCAATTTAATCAATTGTTGCCCTTTGATTCAAAACCATCCCCTCCACTCCAACCATAAGCCCAACCAAACTATCCTTGAACCTTTCCAAAAACAGCCAAATTATTTATGATCCCACAAGTAATGACATATATATTACTTGCTTAGCCATGGATAAGAAAGAACCTAACCCAACAGCAGGTGGACATTAATCACGGCCACAAAAAACAAAAGGCTTTGGCTGGAGTTTCCTCATGACGTTTCTCTGCAGCACTCCAACGCCGCTCATCTCAGATCAACAAAGTTCTATAGACTGGAGATCAAATCTGAATCACCTACAGTTTGCTGAATGAATTCTGCTTAGAGCAAGAGTTCCCAACCTGGAGTCCACAGATTCCCATTGGTTAATAGTAAGGCTCCATAGCCTTAAAAAAAAATCAGTAACCACTGGTTTAGAGAAACACATGCAAAGTGCTCCTGGAATTCAGCAGGTCAGGCAGTATCTATGGAAATTTAAATAAAGAGTCAACATTTCAGGCAAAGACACTTCTCCAGTTCTGGTTAGAACCATCTTTTTAAGTAACACCCAAAAAGAAACCATTAAAAATCTGTACTGACTAACATAGGGACAAAGTGGTGAATGAGTTCTACTAAATGCACAACATTCAACAGAAAATCTATTAACTGAATTACTCCACAAAAGAAAGATGAAGCAATTTGAGGATAAGCTTCTTCGTTGCATCTCCAATAACTGTTTACAGTAGTTACATGAACAATGAGAAAGTCTGAAAATAATTATGGCAGATCTTCGAGAGGTTTAATCATCACTGATCATACTTACTTATTATGACCACTAAGGAGGCCAACGGTCCATTGTGGCCTACCTGATTTCAACTCCCAGCTGTCCCCCAAACCTCCTCATGTATTTCTGCATAACCCTGCAAATTATGCTTTCAAGTTGATACCCCTAGCTCTCTTTATTCTTTGGCCATTTATTGTCGTGAAGGGATTCTTTACAATGGTCAATTAACTCACCACAAAAACATTGGGATGCAAATAGAAATCGGAGCAAATGACAAAAGCCCATGGATCACCCGCAACGTCCACACAGACAGCGTAATGATCAGAATTGAACCTGGGTGACTGATGTCAATTTTGTTGGATCACCTCCAGATGCAAAATGAGTCAGCATTTTCAACTAGTATTTAAATATTGCCAATTAATAACAGGAGATTGAGTAGCTTGCAATTCAGATTTGTTTCCTGCTTCATGTCAAGTTAAGCTAGCTTTGATTTGAGGGTGAAGTAGGTGAAAGAAAGATTGCAGTATGTAGACTAGGGGTGCAGAAGGCACATTGAATATGACAGCTGAAATACAAGGACAGGGAAATCCAACATGTCCCATAGAAACATTTTCCGTGCATTTTTAATTCTGTCCCACAATCCTAAAATTTCAAAATCACATATTGTCAGCAAACTTAAATAGAAAGAGTATAGGGGAGAGGTGGAAGGGTAATTATTTTAGGTTTGGATTTCTCTGGTCTCACTGGGACTAACTGTAGTCTTCCTCTTTTTAATAGCAGAAAATCACAACCCATAACTAGCTCCTCTGCAAGAATAATCTAACATTCATACTGTTTGAAGTGAATTTATTTTATAAAGTAACTGACCTTCACACAAAATAAAAATCATACAATCAAGTCTTGAAGGGCACCAGCAGAAAAAGCTTTCAGGAAGTAGTGTCTGAGAAGAAAAGACACCTAGTCTGGCACTCTGCCCTCAGAATCAGACAATTAGCCACAACATTACTAATAGATTAATATCTCAAATCTCACTTTTGAAACCACAGTATAAAGATTGAATTGAAGGCAATTTACACATCATAGCTGAGGCCTGCTATCGTCAGAGGGTCACCAAGAATAGTTTTCCTGTACGCTCTACCCAAAAAAAAAATTGAGCTCTTAACAAGTTTGCCTCCCATTTCAGGAAGCCTCATTGGTAGGCCAGGAAGTTTTCAGCAGGATGTCAGAAGATTGTATGTTACAAGAGAAGGTAGGGGACATCAAGGAGGGGGTAGGAGAGGGACCAGAAGTCAAGGTAGAGTAAGACAGAGTGAGATGGGAATGGAGGTTGGGGAAAGGAGATATTGAGTCAGAAGCCAGTTCAAGACAGAGAGGAATCAGGATAAAGAGTGGGTTGGGAGATACATTGTAACCCAAAATTTCCCCATAATCTTCTACTGAATAATTTTTTGCTCTGGGCTTTTAACCACTTGGCTATCACATTACATGTAACCCCTGTATAATCTTTCTTACTTTATAATGTTAAAAGAAGATTCTCCTTAGTTCTGTTCCAAAGAAAACACACTCGTTAATTCAATCATTTCTCACAGCTTTAAGTTTCCGGTCCCAGCAATATCCCAGCAATCACAGCTTTCCTGTTGGGTCACCAGAACTATATGCAACGCTTAGGCAATTGCCTGGCCTGTCAGATGCAGTCCAGGAATAATCTCACTGCTCTTACATTGTGTCTTGCTGTTCTAAGGTCAGATTTCATCGACCCCCTTTTATTACTTACTCAAAAAATTCTATCAAGTTGGGGTGGCACGGCTAGTTACGCTTCTGCCTCACAGCTCCAGCAACCCAGATTCAATGCTGATCTTCGGTGCTCTGTGTGAAGTTTGCACAATCTCACAAGGAATTAATGGGTTTTCCTCAAGCGTTCTAGTTTCTGGTGACATCCCAAAGCATACTGGTTTGCAGACTTAATTTCAGAATTACGTGATGCAAATATGGGAAGAAATGGCTATAGGGAAAATTAATTGGGAATGGAACTGCTTTGGAATTTGCTATAGACTCAAGAAGCTCAAAAACCTTGTTTTTATCTTAAGAAAATATGGAAATCACTTAGTTACACATGACCTTCCATTAACAAATCTAATATGCCTGGCACAGACGAAATTGAGCCTTTGTAAATGAAGGTACATACTATCCTGTACAATAGTTTCTATATTTTGCCCACTTCAAAATTAAACTAAATGGCCTATGGTTACCTATATTATCTCTTAATTTCTATTTAAACAATAAACAATGGCATAGCATTAATAATTCTTTGGCACACTCCTGCTGTCAAAGCCTCTACGATTTCCTCCCCTGCTTCTTTTAACAGCCTGGGATGTACTTAAGTCTGGCTTAATAATTTATTTAAAGCTGATAAACTCCTAATCCTTCCTCTTTTACTCTGCTTATCTCATCCACGATTTAACATAATAAGAAAATGAAAAAATAGGTATAGAACTAGGACTCTCAACTCTTCAGGGCAGGTTTGCCATTCAATATGATCATGGCTAATATTCCCAGGCCTCATATCTTCTCCTGTGCCACTCTCCGACAGTCCTCAATTCTAAGATCTTTTAAAACTTATCTACTTCCTTTCCCCAATCATCTACCCTCCACAACCTTCCAGGGTTCAGAATTACAGACATTTCACTGATAGTTCCTTGATTGGTTGATTAGTTGAAAGTGTATCCTTGGTCATGACTAACAAGGTATCCAGACAATCCCTAGTTTCTCAACACCATTTTTCCTAAACCCTTTTCAGTCTCCAAATTTGCACACTACTTATTCTTACCAAACTTATACTAGATATAGAATGTCCAATGACATTTTGAAACCTCTGATTCCTGTTAAAATGCTATTTCCCAGAAAAGTCTTTCATAAACCGAAACAGGCAGATCTTATTGTTGTATGTAACATTAAATTGGGCATTTGTTCACATATCCACACCATCAATCTCTGTAAGATTTCATTACTCCGGCTATGGCTTTACTCAAGACCTGCTGAAACTCTCAAGTTCTTATTAACTCCTATTAACTCTAGATGACTGTTCCTGTGCATTCCTTTCACACTCATCAAGAGACCATAAGACATAGAAGCAGAATTAGGCCATTTGGCCCATCGAGTCTTCTCCGCCATTCAATCATGGCTGATCCCCTTTTCCCCACTCCTCAGCCCGACACCCAGCCTTCTCCCCATAACCTTTGAATCTGTGTCCGATCAAGAACCTATCAAGCTCTGCCTTAAGTTTACCCAAGTACCTGGCCTCTACAGCTGCCTGTAGTAATAAATTCCACAAATTCACCACCCTCTGGCTAAAGAAATTTTTCCGCATCTGTTTTAAATGGATGCTCCTCTATCCTGAGGCTGTGCCCTCTTGTCTTGCACTCCCCCACCATGGGCAACACCCTTTCTACATCAACTCTATCTAGGCCTTTCAACATTTGAAAGGTTTCAATGAGATCCACCCCTCCCCCACCCATCCTTCTAAATTCCAGTGAGTACGAACCCAGAGCTATCAAATGTGCCTCATATGATAACCCTTTCATTCCCAGAAACATCCTTGTGAACCTCCTTTGAACCCTCTCCAAAGAGATTATACGAAAAGTGGTTGCCCACTTCCTAACTCCAAGTCCTACTCATTCATAAATGTTGCCCTAAAATAGCTCCAAGCAGCATCTCAACATCAACTTCTTCACACCTGTTTTCAAATCCTTTCTCAGTGTTGTTTCTCTCTGCCTTTGCAACCTATAATGGGGCTATTTCAACATATTGCAATTGTTGTAACAGGACATTTGAAGATCTTCACAATTTTCTATCATACACCACAATTCACCAGGTTTTTCAATGTTTTGATGTACTTGTGACAAATAAAGCAATTACCAATATTTGCATCAACTACTATTTACTAAACACAAAATAATCTGCAGATGCTGGGGTCAAAGCAACACTCACAACACGCTGGAGGAACTCAGCAGGTCGGGCAGCATCCATGGAAAAGATCGGTAAGCGTTTCGGGCCGGAACCCTTCGTCAGGACTGCAGAGGGAAGGCACCCTCTCTAGACTGAGACCGCTCTTACTGCCGCTGGGTCCTACTGCCCGTCTTATTCTCCCACTACCCTTTTTCCTCCCCGTGACTCCCAACCTTCCCTCTACCCCTCATTGCCCCTCCATTCCTCTGATCCCTCATCCTCCCCTAATCCCACTCTCCCTGAATATCCCAACCCCCCCTCCCTCCTGAGACCTCCCACCCTTCACCCTCCTTCGACCCCAGCCCCAACCCCTGCCGTGTCTTCACCATCGCCTCTGACCTTCCCCTTTCTGAGGCAGAACGTTCTGTTCTTAGCAAGGGCCTCACTTTTGTCCCCCTCCGTCCACACCTCAGTGAGTTCCGTGCCGGCCATGATGCTGAACTCTTCTTCCGTCGCCTACGTCTCCGAGCCTACTTCTTTGGCAAGGATTCCCCTCCCCCTACTGAGGATCCCCTTCTCCTGTCTAAAACCCTCCTCCTCCTCCTGGACACCCCGCCCGGCCTTCTACCTGCACTTGATTTTTTTTTATCTCCAACTGTCGCCAAGACATCAACCGTCTCAACTTCACCACTCCTCTCTCCTGTTCCAACCTCACTCCCTCTGAACGCACTGCCCTCCACTCTCTCTGCACTAATCCCAACCTCACCATCAAACCTGCTGACAAAGGTGGTGCTGTAGTAGTCTGGCAGACGGACCTCTACCTCACTGAGGCCAAACGGCAGCTCTCTGACACCATCTCTTACTTACCCCTGGAACAGGACCTCACCAAAAAACATAGGGCCTCTGCCCCTTCCCTCTACGGTCCTGACGAAGGGTTCCGGCCCGAAACGTCACCAATCTTTTCCACGGATGCTGCCCGACCTGCTGAGTTCCTCCAGTGTGTTGTGAGTGCTACTATTTACTAAGGTGCCCACACAGAACTCTGGGGAACTCAAATTCATTGTGCCAAACCTCTCTCAGGCACAACCTCCTCCTCATGAAGCTCCAGTATAGGACAGGAGGCAAAGGCCATTTTTGCACAAGACAACAAATCCATTTTATTTTCTTAAATAGAAAGGAAACAGCTGAATTTGATCACAAATTTTAATATCAAAGTATACTCTCTGACTGGGTGAGGTCTCCCCTTACCAAAGAATTGCAAACAAGCCTTGCAATTAATACAAGTGCATTTACTTTATTCTATACATCAGTAGCAATTCAATAAGCTACCGGAATTCCTGCATACTGTGATACTGTCTACATCAGGGGTCCCCAACCTTTTTTGCACCACAGACCGGTTTAGTATTAACAATATTCTTGCAGACCGGCTGTCCGGCGGGGCGGGGGGGGGGGGGGGGGGTTCAAGTAGGGTTAAACTCACCTCAACATGTCTTTTACAGTTAGGGTTGCCAACTTTCTCACTCTCAAATAAGGGACAAAAGTAGCAGTCAAATCTCGGGACACTTTACCCCAGGAAAGACTACCATGACCATGAAGCCTTGCGCAGGCACCTGTGTGTGCATGCGTGACATGCACGTGATATGCGCATGCGCGTACGTGCCGATTTTTCTCCCCCCCACAATCGGTTTTGCCTTCATCTTCCCGACTACACTGTACGTACATTATTTCTACTTTATATAGGCTGTGTATTTATCATATAATTCCTGCTTTTACTACATGTTAGTGTTATTTATTTTTGGTTTTGTGTGTTATAGTCATAGTCATAGTAGTCACAGTCATACTCTATTGATCCCGAGGGAAATTGATTTTCGTTACAGTTGCCCCAACCAAGGATAGAGTATAAATATAGTAATATAAAACCATGAATAATAGTAACATGTAAATTATGCCAGGAAATAAGTCCAGGACCAGTCTATTGGCTCAGGGTGTCTGACCGTCCAAGGGAGGAGTTGTAAAGTTTGATGGCCACAGGCAGGAATGACTTCCTATGATGCTCTGTGTTGCATCTCGGTAGAATGAGTCTCTGGCTGAATGTACTCCTGTGCCCAACCAGTACATTATGTAGTGGATGGGAGACATTGTCCAAGATGGCATGCAACTTGGACAGCTTCCTCTTTTCAGACACCACCGTCAGGGGGAGGGGGAGGGGGAGAAAATTTGGTATGATCTGGTAGGTTATTTTTTGGGTCTGGGGACGTTCAAAATTTTTTCCCATATAAATTAATGGTAATTGCTTCTTCACTTTACGCCATTTCAGCACGAAAGGTTTCATAGGAACGCTCTACCTTAGCGGGGAAAATATGGGACAAGGGCAGTCCCGTATGGGACAAACGAATTTAGTTCAATATACGGGATATCCCGGCAAATGCAGGACAGTTGACAACCCTATGTTCAAGTTTAACAGTACATGACAGGGAATGAGGAAAGGTGCAGCTGACTCATATCATTTCGTCGTGGCCCGGTAGCACATGCTTTGCGGCCTGGTGATTGGGGACCGCTGGTCTAGATTACCTACCAGCAAAGCTGACATCATAATAAATGCGCAGTACTGAAACAATAATGAATCATTTTCTATAATTAGGAAACACAATGAACATCATTTCTGAGAAATCGCCTCATGTATACCCTTTTGAGAAAGCAACAAGAAATAATTTATAAAAATTATATTATTGATGTGAAATAGATTTTAGCTGAAGCTAAGCCAAATAACTGTCAATTCATTTTGAATACACAAATACAAATTATCTGGACCCAAAATGCTTGATATGCACCTACAAAACTACTACACAGACACACACATTACTCAAATACCTGTATTACTTAACTATTAAACTAGTAAACTATTAAAACTATTTAACTATTAAACTATTAAATACCCAGCTTACATCACTGCTTAGCTGTAAACTTCAACTCAATAGAGAATGCATTTCAACTATATACACACAGCACTACACGTGGCCAAGTGGTTAAGACGTTCGTCTAGTGATTTGAAGGTCGCTAGTTTGAGTCTCATCTGTGGCAGCGTGTTTGTGTCCTTGAGCAAGGCACTTAACCACACATTGCTCTAGTGTCTGTGCGAGGAGTGGTGCCCCACACAGACTTCCAATCTGCGCCTTGTAAGTAAATGGAATCTGCGCCAGGGTCTGAGTCAATGTTCTCCTCCCCACTAGATAATACAAATACTACATACAGACATCCATAGCAGAGTAAATTTTAAATTGTCCCAATCAGGCCTAGAGATTTAATTGCTGTGGAGACAATCCTACCCTTGTAGGATAATGTCCTTCCTGGCTAGGGAGGTCACTCCACTATAAGGTGAGACTCATGCCTGTGAAAACAATCTCAGACTCTGGAGCATCCTCTGTGGTACTTGCATGAGTTGACTCTGAGACTGTAGGAATTGGCTCAGACAGCTCTGGACACCTTTCTTCTTCCTTTTTCTTCTTCTAATCTGTGCATCTTGATCTTGGGAATGTACAACAGTTCAGTGGTGTATTCTCTTACTAATCATTCTATTGCTCCCTTTACAACTGATCTCTCCTATTGGTTTCCTCATCCATAACATCATCTGATGAATCCTCAGTTTTCATATCTCCATTGACTCCTTTCTTTTTGGTGTTCCATTCATCCAGCTGAGCTTTGGCCTTTTTATCTACTATTACAAGTAGCTGTTTGTCTCCCACTTGAAGTTTAAGCAATAACCTTAATGCATGCAGAGTAGATTTGGGTTCTTTATATTCACAAACCTTAGCGTTTGCAACTTTCCTGAAACTCCCTGAACTCTCTTCCATCTTAAAACCAAGCCTCACTTTGCAAATAACTGCCTGATTAACCTATCAGAAGCTTTCCCAGATACATTGCCTACAAAAACTGTTGTAGTCGGACCACTACTTCTGCCATTTTCATGATTCCTCCAAGCAGTATGGTCCTTCCTCGGTCCAATATGCTTTCCAACCAGAGGCATAGAGGTTGGCATCAACACCTGTTTGCTCTCTGTTGAGGAAAAACTCATGGTGTACAACACAAAGACAGTTGCGGCATCATCCAGTACCTTGCTTAATTTGCTTTCAGATGGCTTTATTGCAGGAGATATAGCATGCAAATTCTGGCTGGATCTCCAAGCAAGTTGTAGCTCTCTCAGCTAATGACATCCCCACAACGTTGCCCTCCTGTTTTTACCATATACAAGCTTAATGTGGCTTGTTGGTTGTAGTATTTCACTGTTATGAATGTCATTCCTACAGGAGTTATCTTTTCTCCCATACAAGCTCTTAGTTGCATGGATCTGCAGGATTTAAACTAAATTTGAAATGTCATTCAAACTCATTTTGTAGAATGACTGAAACAGCCGAACCAGAGTCAAATTCCATTTTAATTAATTCACCACTTTTCATCACTTTTGGTGTAAGCCACATTGTTTGCCCATTGTCAGCTTTCAAATTGTAAATTGCAAGTCTAGCCAGTCCCACGTCATTCTCTGCGTTATCAGATTTTCCATCAACATCATTAGACTGGTGTCCCTTTTGAAACTGTAACTTGATATTTTAGCTTTTTCTCTTCCTTGAGCAGTTCATGTATTTTTTGTCTGCTAACATGGTTTTGTATGTGACCTACTTTATTGCATTTTCCACAAGTTTTGCCTTTAAATGTGCATTTGTTTGATGTATGTGAGCCCCTGTCACAACAATAGCACAATTTGTTCAAGCTAGCTGGTTTCTGTTCAGATGTTGCAATTTTGTTCACACTCACTTTCATTCCTGACTGCAACTCAATTGTATCCATGTCTGTGGTTTCCACCGAAACAACTATTTCAACTGCTCTTTTGAATGCAAGCTGTGCTTCAGTTAGGAGCCATTTTGAATGCTTTCTTATAAGATTTCACAAACTAAACAATCTCTCAGTATATCATTAAACCCATTACTGAACTCACAATGCTCAATCTCTTCAATTCAGCCACGTATGCTGAAAGGACTCTCCTTTTTGGTTTCACTTATGAAACCTAAAATGTTCTGCAATCAATAACGGTTTCAGTTGTACGTGTTCCTGCATTACTTTTGCATTATCAACAAAGCTAATATCTATTCGTTTGGTTGAATCAGACAAACCTTGAAGCAAACTGTATGCCTTTAAACCCAATGCATTTAGCAAAATTGGTACTTATTTTTCATTGATTACTTCATTTGCTTCAAAATACTGTTGAATTTGCTCAGTATGTAAAATCCAGTTATGTGTTGTGTAAACAAACTTGTCAATCTTTCCAATGTAGCCAGCCTTTTCTACTTAAATTGATTGTTATCACCCAGTACTCATTCTTTATGAACCCATGAACTCTTCTGCTTTCTGATTTTTTTTTTAAATCAATCGTGCCTTCTCTTCAAAAGAACACGTGCTACGCCGCTTTTTGTTTAAAATTCGACCATTCTTTACTGTGTTTTTTTGTAGTTCGAACGTCTCACTGCACTTTAACATATCGGCAGCCATCTCAGGTTCATTTTTAAAAAATACGTATCAAATCAGCTACTACGTTTACTGATGATATGAATACATAAAATCAGCATATAAAGCAAACATCTTTGCCAAATTGGTAATTATACAATCAAGGGTTTTGTTTCTATTAAAGACAATCAGAATTCCAATAGGAGAAATATAAAGAGCATTCACTGAACTGTTTTCAAAGTAGAAACAGCAGGATGGAAAAGGAACTGGCCAGCCCTCAATAGTTTCAGTTACTTCAAAACCAACGTTATGCATACTGATATAATAGATTTATTGTTCACATTATAATGCACCTTTCAATCAAGTCTGCTAATGTGGATAGTTAACTCGGATTTACAAATATATGCACAGAAATTCCAGTCATCCAAATTAATCATCTAAAATTTTGTCTTCAATGTTGACAAAAGGCATATATGGATTACAGCACACACATTTTTTTAAAAATCAGAATCAAGGAATACACATGGAATTTAACCACACAATTGAAAAATCAAGACTATTTTGGCATTAGACACAATATTAAGATTTCACCAATCTCAAGGCTGATAAAACCTCATAAAAATTGAACATTTCAGGTTCAAATGAAAATAAAGATAACTGCAGATGCTGGAAATCTAAAATAAAAAACTCAAAATACTGGAAACATCTCAGATCCTTCAGCCTGTTAACCTAACTGCATTACTTTTCATTGTAATTCTAATATCCTCTGTATCTTATTACAACCTCAATGTGAACTGATATGTTAGAAATACCTTAATTATTAATACAAAGCTGATATTTTCAAGGAAAACAATTTATGCAAAATGAAAAAATCTGATATTTTTTAGAAATAGTAATCCGGCACACTGTATTTAAAACGCAAGAGATTCTGCAGCTGTTGGAAATCCGGAGTGAAAATGCTAGAGGAACTCAGGTCAGGCAGCATCTATGGAAATGAATAAACAGTCACCGTTTTGGGCTGAGACCCTTCATCAGGACTGGATGGAAAGGGGAAATCAGCCAATTACCTTTTATACCTATCACCCCCCAGCTTCTTACTTTATCCCCCCCTTCCCCACCCACCTGGCTTCACCTATCACCTTCTAGTTTGTACCCCTCCTGTTATGCTTTGTAACTTCAGAAAATAATTGAAAGGAAAACACAGGAGACGGGATATTTGTGTACTTAGTTTTTCTTTTAGTGAGGCGTTCACATATGACACAGTGGATTAATGACAAATGCTATTCACGAACTGTACTTCTTATATATAATCCATAGTGAATTACATAAACAAAGGATGCTTAATCAAACATTTATACAATATTATTCAAATATTGCTGAAATATTAAATGCACTATAGCTTCCCCTCCCACCCCCACCATCTTATTCCGGCTTCTTCCCCTTCCTTCTCAATCCTGATGAAGGGTCTCGGCCCAAAATGACAACTATTTATTCATTTCAAAAAATGCTGCCTGACCTGCTGAGTTCCTCCAGCATTTTCTGGGTGTTGCTTCATTAAATATCCATTGTTTTTTTCAGTTAATACATCTTCCTAAAGACAAACTATTGCATAAAAAGACATCCCTGAGATCTGCAGAGAAGCAACTAATTTTTTTTAAATATAGAAAAAAGGCACAAACTGTAAAATGCATCCAAATTTATTAAAAACCATACCATCTCTAATCCACAGAATTTATGCCCTATAATGCAGAGCAATTCTAAAGAAATATCCGTAATTACATATGGAAAAACACATGATCTTAATTAAAATATCTACTTTTCCAAATAAATAGTTTTCTATTTTAAACAGTTTTTGCATTTCACACACCAAACTTCCTTTGTTCAAACATTTTCTACCCCAAGTGCAATGATGCATAGTTCCAGCAGTCAGAAGTCTCTTGCCTTCTCCTCTCCAGTTTCTCCTTTACCCATCTTCCACAGTAGATATAATAATCATATTAATAAGTACTTGATATAATAATCATATTAATAAGTACTTTATTGATCCCAAGTGAGTTGATAATATTGTACTTTTTAACAATTTCCCATGAGTCAGAAAACTTGGTCACTTGATTACAAAAAATAGAACCTCACTGGAGCTTGAGATTTAAAAGGCAAGTAATAGTCTTATGCCTAGCTTCTGGTATTCCCCATCCTCTCCCATCCTTGCACCTTACTACCATACAATAAAAACAAGCACTTCAGTTTAGAGAAAAATCAAGAAAATGAAATTAAGATTCAGAAATCCATAGATTTAACTCACTGTTTTGAAACAGGACTCACTATTTTGAAATTATAATTGTTGCTTCCTGTCATGTAGTTGTTAACTTCATACTCTTACATTTCAGGAATACACCAGACTGCAATCTAATAATAGAAGTAGTTCTGAAATTCTTCAGTGACAAATTTAAGTTAGCTGCTTTTAATTGAGCCATATGAAATTATATCCTCTGCAATCCACTGGCTCTGAAAAGTGTAATAATATCGTATTTACATTGGAAAAATTGAGCTTAAAAGAGCATTCATCATTTGTTACACAAGAAAACCAGTCAGGATGTTGAGAGTTTTCATAGTATTTTACGTAACAATAGGAGTTAAAACAGCCTAGAAAAGCAATTATATACTGTTCACACTGTAAAACATTCTCTAAAATCTTGCTAGCTTTGTTGGAGTAAACTTGGATTTAACCATCTGTATTCATAAAAGGAAATCTATTTTCACAGCAAAAGAAAGCTTCCCTTTCAGTATACCAGAGTTCAAGATCATGTGATAACATTTAAATTTTGCTTTCCGCAGGAATTCCACACCCCCTTTTTGTATCCTGTTATTCACAAGAGTATTTTCCTTTTGGTTAACAGCAAGAATATGAAATGTATGTCACCAGGTGGTCTTACCATTAAAGAAACTTTTAGCTCGGAGATAACTGACACTGAGCCGGAGAACAGAGAGCTTGTCCAATTTCGATACAACATCCTGTGGGAAAGGCAGGAGGTTGGCTAGACGTTCTAGCTCTGCATTCAGTCGGTCGCGATGCCTTTTGGATGGATTTGACTTTGCTCCTTCAGGTGCCAAGGATTTTACGCTTAAAGTAAAAAGAAAATACTGTTGTATTACTATGATTTTTTACTCTCCATTCATGAATTTCAAAGCATCACAATGTTATTTCCAACTGTGTCAAATTTGAAATTTAATAGTATATTAAGTACCTCCATGGGCAAAGTGGACAAAACCCAGTCACAATTAACTCATGAGAATACAGTTAAAAATAATCATACATAGACTTTACTCCTTAACGTGCATTAAATGCTACAAATGAAGTGCAATATTTTACAATAATTCAAGTGTGCAACACAAATTTCATCAACTTAGGAATCCAATTCTTAACCCCTCACCAATTGTAATATATTGGATACCGGTTATTTAAAAAGTCTATAAATGGAATTTGAAGAGGAGGAATATGAGTGAAGCTTTTCAAAATTACATTGTGGTTGTTTAGGGTTAATGTCCCCACCACTCTCATCCAATTAAGACAGCAAAATGTTATTTTTAAGGAACCAAAAGTGATTTAGCTCAATCTAAAGCAAGGTCTTGAATCCAACAAAGCAAAGTACGCAAGTGTGACGCATGAGCACTTAGAACCAATTTGCAAACATGGTACAAAAAGGCAAACAATACATGTGACATGTTTAACCTTTCTGAAAGCTTATAATAAGATGCCACACAAAAGATTATTAAACAAAATTAGGGTGCAAAGTGGAAGCAGTATACCAACATTGAACAATGATTAACAGAAAGACAACAAGTAAAGAATAAACGGATCATTTTCAAGTTGGAAAGCTGTGCTTTGTCAGTTGTTACAGAGACTGGTCCCGAATCTTCTACTGTCAGAACTACATCAATGAATATATAATGATATTATATATTTTATACAATAATATATTATAAACTATATCTATGAAAGAGAACACAAAATTATAGTTTCCTGAAGATACAAAGCTGGATGGTCATGTGGGTATGAGAATGAAACAGAGGGACATGTGGACAGGTTCAGTAAACATGGAATGTGAAGTAATGGAAGAAAAATAGGAAGTTGTTCACTTTGGTAAAAAAAACGAAAACATAACTTTTCTTTAAATGGTCAGAAACTGAAAAGTATCAGTGTTCAGAGGGAACAGGTGCTCCTCTATACAAATCATTAACTAAGTTATTCAGGTTAGGAAAGCAAATAGCAATTTAGCCTTCAATTAAAATAGAGTGAAAGTATCCAACTGAAATCATATGGGGTTCTGGCGAGATAGTAACTGGAATATAGTGTGTAGATCTGGACTAAGGAACAACATAAAGTAACTTGAACAAAGGCTCAAGGGGAGGAGGAGTGGGGAAGTTTCCTACCAGGAGAGATTAAGCATTATGAAACTAGGTTCTCTAGAGCTTCAAAACAAAAAATAAGAATTAATTTCAGTAATATTTGCATCTTTAAATAAGGCTTAACAAGGTAGACACAGGGATGATGCTTCCCTTGTGTGTGTCCAGAACCAAGATTCGAATAATATTTTGACCACTTAGAGCTGAGATGAAAAGAATTCTGTTGCCTAGACAGTAGTGAATCTTTACACGCCCACACCCGAGGGCTGTGGAGGCTCACTCACTCGGTATATTCAAGTCAGAAATCAACAGAATCTTGGATATCAAAGGAACAGAGGGATACAGGGTTTTGCAGCAAAGTGGTGCTGATGTGAAAGACAGCCATAATCGCAATGAATGACAGAGTAGCCCTGAAGAGTCAAATGTCCAAACACAGAAAAAAATTTTTGCAGTATGTACACTTCCCTGATGTGTTGACACACTTGCATCTTGGTTAATAAGTAATATAATTACTGTCTAACATTGCAAAATATAATTGTGCCATGGAGCATAAACAAATAGAATTAAAATTATATGCATGTAATTTAATTATCCACAGCAACCTTCACCCAAGCAATGAGCTTGCCTCTTCAATCGCAAAATGCTTAAGGTGAGGACCTAATGCATTTTATCATGACCCTGCTAGCTCTCTACCAGAGTAACTCATTAGTTCTACCCCAGGACACTTTTTGAGGCCTTGCAAAACCTTCTCTCATCATAAATTCATTCAAGTGTCTTAAAGGCCATAGCAGAACCTGCTTCCACTCAATAGTAGGCATGCATTCTGGATTCCAAACACATGATGTGTAAGCAATTTTATTTTTCTTACTTATACACATCATCCATTCCTTGACTCCTCACCTTTGAAAACTACCTCTCACTATCCACTCTATCCTAACCCCTTATCATAATTCAATCAGATCTCCCCTCTGCCTTCTCTTAAAAAAAAATTTGCCCAGATTCTCTTTTCTAACTGCAGATTCTCATCCTAGGAACCATCCTCACATTTTTTTCTATACCTTTTCTAAAATCTTAACATTCTTCCTACAATGGATGAGATCAGAATCAAATATGTCAAAGTCAAAGTAAAGTATGTATATGACATTATATACTACCTCAAAATTTATTTGCTTGCAGGCATTTACCAGAAAATAATGAAACACAATAGCATTAATAAAGACTGTCAAAGACCAACAACTAATGTGCAAAAGAAGATAAAAGTGTGTAAATAAAAATATATATACTGAGAACATAAGTTGCAGAGTCCTTGAAAGTGAGTCTGTAGGTAGTGGAATCAGTTCAGAGTTGAGGGAAGTGAAGTTATCCATGCCAGTTCAGGAGTCTGATGGCTATAGGGTAATAACTGTTCCTCAACCTGGTCACGTGGGACCCAAGGTTCCTGTATCCCCTACCCAACGACAGAGCAAGTAGACAGTAGGCCTGAATGGTGGGGGCTTTGATGATGGATACCACTTGCCTGTGGCAGCACTTCTTGTAAATGCAGTCAGTGGTGGGGAGGGTTTCGCAAGTGATGGACTGAGACATATCCACCTCTTTCTGTAGAATTGACTGAGACATATCCACCTCTTTCAGTAGACATATTTCATAAAAGTTACTGAAACATGTCACTTTGATCTCAAATATAGTAATCTCTGGAGTAGTCCTAGTGCCACGTGTTAGTCAAGGCAGGAATAGAACAGATGAATGTGTGGCTGAGGAGCTAATGCAGCCGGCTGGCTTTCAGGCTCCTAGATCATGAGTATATCTTCTGGGACAAGAGAGATGGGTTGCACCTTAAATAGAGAGAACTACTATACCGACCAGGAGGTTTGCTAGTTCTGCTTTGGAGGGGGCTCACACTAGTTTGGTAGGGGAATGGGAACAGAGCACAGGTCAGAAAATGAAGAGATAGAGAAGAGGGTAGATACCATCACCAGTAAGTCTATAGTGAAGGGCAGGCAGAAGCAAGGTAGTAGACACAATGTTCTGGATGTGTAGAAGTGTGTTTATTTGTATGCTCAGAGTACTAGGTGGGGCAAAAGAGAAAATTTTGAGCATGGATCAGTATATAGCACTACTAGATGATGTTGAAGACATGATTGAGGGAGAGGCAGGACTGGATGCTTAATATTCTGGGGTTTCAATGTTTTAGAAAAGACTGAAATGGAAGCCAGCAAGGAGGGTAGAGGGAAACTGCACTATTAACCAGGGAAAATATCAGATCTGCACTCAAAAATAAGAAAAGTGCAATCACTCTGAAAAAATGTGCAGACAGATTAGGGAAAGGTGTAAAAACTTAAGTTTTAAAATGGCTAAAAATTAGGATAACTCCAGACCTTGTGGGAGATTATTAAATTGGAGCAGAACAAATTACAAGAGTATTAGGTAGGAACTAGATTGGAATTAGATGTTTATGGACAAGTGGGATAAAGCTTCAGTTATTCCTATCATAATGCCATATGATAGCCAGTTACCATGTCAGCATGAGTTTTGCGGGTAAATGCTGAAAAATTCTGATATTTACCTCTTAATTGCCAGCAAAAATTGGGTAGAAGACCTTAACTTACCCTGTAGTGGTAGGTAGCATATCAGTAAATACACCCTACTGCTGGATTCTCTGTGATAGCTAATGGCAAGTCTGACCCATGCTAAGCTTCCTCAGTATTTACTTTCAGGAAATTTGCCTCCTGAACCCTAGCAGACCTGGTCGGAATTCTCTCCAACACTGGAGATTCCATGGTTACAGAAAGGAAAGCACAAGGGACAACGTATTTTCTTTAAAAAAATTAAACAATTCCAAAATAATTACTTAGGTAAGCTTTAAGAGATTTTAGTTAATTGTACCTTTTTTAGCTTAAAAAGATATTTTAATTAGTATCTAAACGTTTCTGTACTTTGAGGGTATTGAAACATTTAAAAGCTTTTTCAGTTTTGACAGCTAACAAAACTGGGCTGGCTTTCATAGTTTCACAGCAAGGATTCTTCAGCAAGACAGCCATGCTACCAGTCAGGCCAGCAAGTGAGCTCTCGGTACTCAGACCAGGTTAAGTTCAGGAATGAAAGGAACGGTGGCAGTGGACAGCAACAAGAGGTATAGCCCTCTGTCACTAAGAACTGGCCTTGATATTGCTGAAATTGCTTGATTTAAGATTTTTAGCTGAAATATTTCTCGTACACCTCTTTCTTTTGGCTAGCCTGTCTTTTCAAAGCTCTGGTTGCCATTCTGCAGACATCTTTTTTTGAGGGCTAAAGCTGCTAATCAGGTCATATTTTAATGCTAACTTGCTTTAAGGCTCTTGGTCTTGGTAGCTCATAATTAATGCCCGTCCACTATGTTTGAATAATTCCTATCCACCTATATCCTGGTTCACTTTCAAAATCTGCTACTCACTTCTTTGCCAGTACTAGAAGTTTAGCTGGAAATGTGTCTTCTCCTTGCACTTTCTAAACAGACTACAATGGTAAAGAAAAACATTTGCTGTGTCCTGGGAACCCATGCTTATATTGATAGGCACAAGAGGGACTAGTATGACACAAAGAAGTAGGAAGAAAGCAGAGGATAGGAACTGTAAGTTCTAGTTGGGACAGGAGAGCATATGTTGAACAGCAAGGACGAGACACAAAAAGAAGGGAGAATTGGAAGTGAAGGGACAGCAAAGAGGGGAAAACAAACAATGTTGAAAAGACTACAGAAGAGTGATTATTCACAATGCCAGCACTGCATCACACCCACCAGTGGAAAGTGCAATCTGAATGCTCACTATTACTTCATCTTCCAATGCCCACCAGGAAATAATAGAAACAGGGGGCAAGGCAGTGAAGCAATGCATATATTAGAGGGGCAAACAGAGGAACAAGATACACATACAAATAAAAACACAGAAGAGGTAATAATTACAAATGTATAAAATTTAAGTAGGTGGACATTTAATATATTTAAATAAACTACCTCATTACATAGGTTTCTTTAAAAAAAATGATCAGAAAGCATTTATAAGAAAGAAATTATTTGCAAAGTACAGCTATGACATGCTTTATATGGAACCAAAATTCAGTGTTTAATGGTTTGTCAAAGCACACGCATTTCTAACCACAACTAACCAAAATGGTATTTGCATTTTGAATGTGGGAAGAGCTTTCCTAGCATAACTTTACAGCAAAGACAACATCACTGTTTGAACAGTTTCCCTTCACTTCACCATTGGCATGTAGGCAAAGGAGTCCAAACCAAAACTGGACTACCTCCCCAGCAGATCTTCCATAGTTTTTTGCCTGAAAGGTTGCATGATACACAGAACATTCCCTTGCAAGGAATCATTAGAACCTGAAATGAGCCATGTAACATCCTATTGTCAAGATGCCAATATGGCGCATTTTCTTATAAAAAGCTTGGGTAAGAGCTCATTATTTAGCAAAGGGCTGCTCTTCGGAAACTGCTTTCACATCCAGACCTGCAACAGTAAGTGGCCATTTTTATCCTGACACTTAATACAGTTGATACATAGTGATATCTGGAATGTAACATACCTGTACAAATTTTTAAAAAATACACAGTTTAATAAATAGTGTCACAGAATTATTGTGACACTATTTGGGGGGGGGATGTAAAGCAGGAAGGCCCTGAAAGTTAGGAATAACTGTTCTGTACATCTCAGTAATGGCCAAAGTTTCAGGATTACTCACACTTAAATATTTGCCACATACATGATTAAAGATTAAGCATTAACAACCTGGCCATATCTTATGGCCCATGAAAACATTCCCCTGACCTGACCTGGGAAGATTCCAAATGTCTTCGGGATGGAACGCAACATGTTAACAAGCAAACTTGAGTAGTTTCAAAGGTAATTTATGGAAGTACAGATCCACAGCAGTCACTTTTAAATCTACTAAAAATAAAGCTGGCTAACAAAACAGGAATGCTTTCATTTTGAAAGATTTACTATTTAAGACCGTCTTAAAGCACAAATCTGAGGCAATGCAAGGGCAATTTTAATCTGTGCCCAGTCCATGTTAAATCAAGTTTACCATATAGCATATCAGTGCAAAGGATCTCAGTAATAATGCCTGGGAACCTTTCTCTATGATGAAGGCATAAACTGAAAACAGAACTGTCCCATAAAGTTCTCCAGGATGAAATTACTCAGATAAGAATTCAGACACAAACACATGATTATTGTTTAAGTCCATTGAGGTTTCAAAGCCATTAACTTTCCAAAGGTTCCTTATAGGTTATTCCAGTGGGTAATTAGCAGATATGAAAACCTCTGCAACAAATGACTTTGTAATAGTGGTGGAAGTTGGAAAATGGTCATCTGATCAACTTAAAGATGCTAAACTTTAAAGTTGTGTTTGAAGTCACCAATTACAAAAAACATTAAATAGATCCATCACCAAGGAAACACAGTACAGCAAAAGACCAGGACATTCATCCTTCGTGCTTCTGCCAGTTTTCCTCAATCTGAGCTGATCTATGCCTCCACTTTTATTTACCATTTTTCACCAGTATCCTGAGGTTCTTACCAAACAAAAATCATTCTGTCTCAGCTAAGCTCTGACCTTGTGCCTTATTCCGTGTTCACTCAATAAAAGAAGTGACAACATGGCTGGAGCTAGAAACAACTTTCAATAACTTTAGATGCCTTGTTGAGATTATCCTTCAATTTGCCAAAGCACAAAAATATACCCAACTTATCTCTCAATGATTCATTTAAGCAATGGTACCATTTTGGTGGAACTGGTAACCCATCTCCAAAGTCAACATACTTTCCTGAGCCAATATACCCAAAATTCAATTGAGCACTCAAGTTAAGAACTGATCAGTGATCTATATAATTAAAAGTAAAAGTTCATCATTTTTATTCAAACCCCAACACTTTCAATGAATCTCACTTTAAAAATAACAAAAAATTCTATTACAAAGTCAAAAAATCAAATCTGCCTCTCGTGATATGGCTAGGTTAAATTTTAATCATCCATTTTCTAATAGGCTGGAAAATTATCTTTTGTGACCAAGTGAATAATTATGAACTGAATGAAAGCTTGTTGCAGAACAGATAAGAGTATATTAGCGGTATAGTCACAATTTATCAAATAGGGTGATATGATAAAACATAGATATAAAGCACAAAGTAAAAATGAATAAACATGATTAAGCAGCTCTTTATCCAAATATCATTACAACATTATCTAAATACTCAAGACCAAAAGGTGCACTAAATATCATGGAGTCTTCAGTGTTTCAACAAGGGCAATCACTTAATGAAGATTAATGGAAATTAACACTGGAAGTAGCTGAAGTTACTGAAAACAAGCTTCATAATTACACAAATAGAGATTGTGTGTGTATTTATTTATTTATTTATTGAGATACAGCGCAGAATAGGCCCTCTGGCCATTTGAGCTGCACCTCCCAGCAACCCCTGATTTAACCTTAACCTAATCAGGGCAATTATAAATATATCTTTGCATTCTCACAATCCATAATTGGCAAAAGAGCAAATACTGTTTAGGAATGTCTGTTTGGTTCTATAGCAGTTCCACTGAGGAAAGGAAGATTAAGATAATCACAGTCTTAATCTTGCTTGCCATATTCATCTGTTTGCAATTGATTCCTGCAGTATCGCTTAAACGACCTACTTTTTTGACCACTCAGCTCCTTCCCTCCCTTCTCTATCGAGCAATAGTCTTAGCCTTCCACACCACCCTCCTCTGCAGTCAAGATGAGAAAGTCTCTTACAACAAACTGAAAAATCTATCAAGAACCTCACTTTGTACTGCTGAGATCAGATTGATTGTTTTCCTACTGCACTCCAATCCACTATTAACTCTCACTCTCAGTTAACCTTTCCATTCTCTGTCCCACACCACCCACTGCCAGCAAGTAAATCACTGGCCTTCTTCACATTCCACAATTCATAACATCAGTGTTTGAATTTATATTCTGATGCACTATCAATTACTCCAAAAGACTGGAAGTAAATACTGAAAGGCTTTTATTAAAAGTAAAATGGATCCACGTCCATGCTGTATGTCTGTCCTGGACTGTGGGAGGAGCAGTGACACAATCGTCTTATTCAGGGCTCTGTGGGAGGAGCCAAAGGAGCAGTCAGCAGAGGGGCGTGTCTAGCCATGTCCAGACAGATAACCCAGTTACAACCTACATACGTGGTTTACCACACATTCCTGCCCATATTCTACTTCAGATCAAGGCCCCTCACTCATCTGCATTGACATAAATTAGATCTAATCTAACAATCTTAAATTATTCCATATTCCCACCTTCGGCTTAGCCAATTCCTCCAGCCGAATAACCCTCTGGGATTGGTGAATCATTATTTTTAGCTTTTATATCCTACACTCCAAAATAACCCCCCTGGTCTTCTCCACTGTGCCTATCATTTGTTAGCCCTTTAAGATTCTATATACATAGATTAACTAGCGCAGAATGCACTTGTTTAGCCCAAAACATCCATTGGGAAGCTACAGCCTACTCCAATCAAACTTCTTCATCAATATTTATTATGTAAATTTCTAATCCCTTCTCATTCAGGTCTTGTTCATCATCCTCTTAAAAAGCATCTACACTGTTTCTCCAAGTCCACCTTCTCACCAATATCAGGCAAAGGAATTTCCCTCAGATTCCTATCGGATTTATTGATTTCTGTTTTATGCTGACAATCATAAATTATGCTCTTCTTTCTTGTTTACAAGTGGAAGAATTCTGATTGCATATCCATTCTATGGAAACCTCTCAAAATCTGAAGATCTTTAATAGGTCACTCCTATTTTCTTTTCTCAAGACTAAAATGCCAGTCTGATCATCCTTTCCTGATGTCACATTTCCAACATCATCCTTTAGCTCCTTTCTCCATCTTCTCCAGTACTTCCATATTCAAGAAATCTTTATATTAAAATATCCTTATATAATAATATTAAGATAACCTTATAATATTAATCGGGGAACTGAATGCAGGAGTAAATTTATCTCACCATAATTACGCATAGACTTGGGAAACTACACCTAAAGTTTTCTCTATGGTTTTGGTCCTCTTGCCTAAAGAAGGATGTATTTGTCATAGAAGTACACCAAGGGATTACTAGCCTGGTTCCAGCAATGGCAGATTTGCCATACGAGGTGAGAATGAATAGATTAGACCCAAATTCTCTGTTCAGCGGACTGAACAGTTGCTTTTACGGTCTTCTTATTTTCTTCTCATCATTATTATTTTTGAAACATAGTCACTTCAGGGAAACCAAGACACCAACATTTGTTGAAAACAAAAAATGTGATGACGAATCAACAATTTTTCTTGGTCTGACTGAAGTGGAAATATTAATATAGATGGCATACTGTATGTCTGCCCAAGAGAAAATATGTTATACTATTTTGTTTTACTTCTGCTCTAAAACTTGGCCAACTGCATCAGCTGTAACTATTAACATTTTGATCTCTTCAGCCTTACAATGTGTTTGACCACCACCACCCTTTTACTTCTCAATTCTCTGAACTGCAGGATTTCAACTGATAGTTCCAACATCACCCATGACAAGAAACCATGGCACTTTCCACCCATTTTCATTTCCTCCCTCCAGCCAATCACACCACTTCAGAACCACAGAAATAGGCAGTGGTTCATTTTCACTCTTATCTACAGATCTCTGCTATGGCATCATAACACCAAAATCCACCTGTCCATTACTACCCTCACCCACAACCACGGACAGTCAGATGCACTGTCTTTATTAAGAGAGTCGCAAATACCTTAACAAACATCAGAAAGATCAGAGCCAAGTCACTATCTTTTAGGACTTCATTATTATTCCAAACCACAAACTCAGGCTAAATTAGACAATTAAGAGTGACTCAAACTACAGATGACTTTTGAATCCCATGTCTAAACCTACAATTAAATCATTTATTGACTCTGCACTTGCTGAAAATCCATCCACACCTTTGTCACTTTAATTTTACCATTCTCCACAAATTCACCTCAAAAGATTTCACTCCAGTGTAACAAATTATGCACAGAGTCCCAAATACAATCCTGTGACTCTTGCCCATATTGAACATGGATCTTCATGTTTCTGTCATATCTTTGCATTTTGCACTTATATCTCCCTTGCCCTTCCAAACCAACACAATCCACTTTTATCCAACGTTAATGTCAGAGCCTTCAGCTGCTCCAGACCAATTTTCAGAAATTCTTCCTTACCAATTTTAAAACTTTTCCTACAAATCCATTCTCTTGTCCAGCCTCTTGCACCACGAATGGCGTCAATTCTTTTGGTTTCCATCTTGTGACGTTTACCCACATTTAGAGGAACACAATACCAGATATTAAATATTTAACTATGTGATCCCCTTAAAGCAGTTTTTGAGGACTCAGAAACAGGCTCTTCAACCCAGTGAGTGTGCTCTGACTGAACACACACCTTTCCACTCCAGCAATTCTCCCCACATTTTCAGCAATTCTTCTCAACCTCTACCCTCATCGATATTTTAAAGCTAATTTACAGCAGCCTCCCAACTTGCACACCTTTTGGTTAGAGGAGGAAACCAGAGTACCCAGATTTCCAGTCTGTGTGCAATTTGCTCTCTGTGAGCACGTGTGAAACCCATGTGGTCACAGAGAGAACACTTCCACACAGACAGAGGTCAGGACTGAACCTGTTGCTTTTTACTCAACAGTTCTATCTTCCTACAATTACCTTCATCTGACCATCCCTAACCAAATTCAGATATATTCTAGTCTTCTCCGTGGATTGTCACCTTGTCGTGGTGGAGAAACTTGTGTGGTCCTGTGATCCCGAGAGCAATGCCGTCTGGAGCTATGCTCCTGGTAGGATCACACATGGTGGTAAGGTCGAGGGTGAGGTCCCTGACAAAGAACAATCCAACCAAGACCTCAAGGGTGGAACAGGCAAACGAAGTTACTTTGAACTCAACAGCTGTGAAGGCAGATGAAGGCTGCAACAAATCCATCAGCTCCGATCGTCATGTCCATGCCATTGGAATCAGTTGGTTGATTTGTGAAGTATTGTGTGCTTCTTGGAGTGCAACATCAAGTACACGTTAAACAAATATATGCACAGGCGTCTTTGCTCTGTGGGCTACTTCTTCAGAATGAAGACCATCATTCTCGACCTCGAGGGATAGCCATGAAGACAACAACATTCTAGTGCCAAGCAGAATTCATGGAATTCTCAAATTTCTGAGACAGCAACTTCTACAAAATCTTTAAGCTCAAAATTAAAAGTGGTTCAATGTGGAAAAACTGAAACTTCTTCAGCCTACAAAATGCAATCAGTATCATCGTTGTATCTGTACAATCTTTTTTTCTTGTGGACGGTAAAACTACTCTCTCAGTAAGTCACATTCAATTTCAAGTTAAAGTCCAAGTCCAAGTCCAAGTGTAATGTCATCTGACTGTACATATATACAATCAAACAAAACAATGTTCCTCTGGACCACAGTGCACACACAAAACCTATATCACACGCAGCACATAAAACAAAAGATTATCACAAACAACAGGAATTCTGCAGATGCTGTAAATTCAAGCAACACACATCAAAGTTGCTGGTGAACGCTAAAAAAAAGTAGATGTAGGATCTTGCGATCTTTGCCTAACATGACAAAGTCAAAAAAACAGTGATTGCAGGCATGAATCCGACAGAGGATGAAATAACGGGTAAAAACGCGTTCACCAGCAACTTTGATGTGTGTTGCTCAAAAGATTATCACAAATATGTTAATAAAATATAATTCAATGTGCATGTAGTGTGCAGTGCAGTAAACAGCTCACTGTCCTAGTGACGAGACCTCGGTAATGGCAGGGTATTCATTAGTCTCACAGCTGAGGGAAGAAGCTGTTACCCAGTCTGGCAGTCCTAGTCCTGATGTTCTGTACCTCCTCCCTGATGGTAATGGGTCAAAGAGATTGTGGGATGGATGGTGGGAATCCTCTACAAAGCTTTGGACATTTCATCTCCAAAGCTCCCAGCATATGTCACAAACAGGGGTGAGGGAGACCCCAGTGATACGCTCAGTGCTTTTTTTTAAAATTATCCTCTGTAGGGTCTTGCATACCGATGCCTTGCAGCTTCCGTACCACACAATGATGCAGTCAAGCAGGATACTCTCAATGGTGCAGCTGTAGAAAGTTGTTAAAATGGGTAGAATAGGGGTGGGGGTGGGCAGGAAGCCATGCACGCCTCATTCTCCTCAGAAAGTGCCCTCCTGACAAATGAGGTGGTGCTGGAGATCCAGGTTGGATCATTATATGCACACCAAAAAACTTGGTGCTCTTCAATCTCTCCATGGCAGAGCCATTGATGTGCAATGGAGAGTGGTCGACCTGCACCTTCCTCAAGTCCACAATCATCTCTTTTGTCAGGTCCACAATGATACACTGGCTGTTGTTCTAACACCATTAGACAATCTCTCCACCTCCTGTCCGTATGCTGACTTATCATTTGTTGTTGATGAGGCCAACCACTGTTATATCATCAGTGAACTTGATGACGTGGTTTGAGCTGGATCCGGCAGCAGAATCGAGTCAGCAGCAGACTGAGCACATAGCCCTGGGGGAGCACCGGTGCTCAACGTGATGAAGCTTGGGATGTTGCTGTCAACTTGGATCACTTACCCAGAGAGGGGTATTGAGTCCCAATTGAGGATAGTTTACCCACCAGCCTCCAAGGGATGATTGTGCTAAATGTCAAGCTGAGTTGACGAACAACAGCCAGGCATTGTTTTCAAGGCAGGGCAGGATCAAGTGGGGGGAGAAAGTTACTGGAAAGAGCCCAATGTAGCTGGAAGGTGGGATTTTATATGATCCATTACCAGCCGCTCAAGGCACTTCACGACTGTTGAGGTCAGTGGCACTGGGCGGTATTTGTTTAGGCCAGTCACTGATTACTCAAAACAATTCAATAACTTTGATAGAAAAAAAAATGACAAAATGATATCCACATTAACCTGTCTTATCTAACTACAGAGTAATTTCATTACAGCAGACTGCTTAGCTATGCTCATTTCTCTCTTCACATTACACAAATATTTATCCCCTCCACTTCCGCCACAGAACTGCTATCCTCTTACAGACTACATTGAAATATAAGCAAAAATAGTGCAATTGCTAATGACAAATGTATCATGTTCAGCTGCCAATCACAGGTAAGAACAAAATAAAATGAAGTCCAGTGGATACCTTCAGGTAAAATATCATATTCTTCAACTAATAATCACAACATATTGCATCAAATGTAATCCGTATTTTGCAGAATTATATATGTGAAGGTCCCTAAAATTATATTTAAAGTTTTTCCATATTTATTAGAGTATCTGCCAAGGAAAAAAATCCTAAATATCAGAAGGCACCCATTTCTCAAGTTATCTATACATTTTCTAAAGTTGTTACAAAACTAGATGCAACTTCATGCAACTGTGTAATGTAAACAATTTTTTTTGCAAGAGTCATTACAGTAGGATCCAAAATGTTTTGAATTTTGCAGAACTAGAAAAATGTTCAATACTTTGAAAGAACTAATACCCTCCTCTATCCAGCCAACCTAATGGAACACCACATGGAAGATGCATCTATGGCTTGATTTTATGTAGATTCATACCAAACAGATGAAAAATGCATGCATATGTGGTCAGTTTTTATTTAAAAGTACTTTTAAGAAAGAAATGTGTATTGATGTACACTGGATTGCTTCCAACTCATTATTAGCAACAGTAGATTCATATGTTAAGTTGGGTGCCTTATAATGGCTTCTCAGTGCAGCTGCCAAATTCTGCCCTTTACCATAGGTGGCATTATTCCAATAAATCAAACTGTACTGACTTAGCAGATATAAAGCACATGGGCTGTTTTCTCTGTACCCATAAAATTCTGATTGAGCGCCCGACACTGAACTACATAAAATTTAAAATTTGCATCTTGCATTTATGTAGTGTCTTTGACAGAGGAGTACGTAAACCAAATAAATGGATTTTAAAACACTATGTCACTTCACATTCAACAGAAAAACAAACACGCATGGAGTCTTGTACAACCAATTACCACTGTACCTTTAAAACCTGCATTTACGTCAGACTTTACAAGTAAAGACTTCCTTGACGAGGAGGTACAGAGACATCAGAATAAATTTCCTTCCTTTCTCTTTTCTGTTAAGTAGAACTTGGGAGCTCGGTTGCCAAATGACAATAACTTCAACAACAATACATCGAAGGCAAAATTTAGATTTTGAGTTAAAGGCCCAAAAACTGACTAATGTTATGTGACTGAGCAGTTTAACAATACATTCTTGCAAAATTGCTGTGTACATACATCTACTGATGTTTCTCAACACATCTTCAGTGATGTTCCTGGAATCATCAGGTGTCTCAGGTCTTTCAACATCATACAACCTCCTCCAGGTGACCTAGCCAGGGCTGATCAGACCCCAGCTTGTGTCCAGATGGCTAGCTACTTATGACTTATGCAAAATTAATTGATACTGGAAGTTCCAAAACTCTGCTGTCACAAATAATTTGGGACATTATTCTAGTTTAACTCCACATGAACAAATCTTTCACTTATGGTCAGGTTTACCAACATAGAGAGCCTTCAGAGTGACAAAAATAAACTTGTGTTTAATTTCCAGACAAAATCACATAGTTGAGGAGGCATATTATGAAAATTGAACAATTCCCCCATTTCACTGTTATTTAAGAAATTGTTCCACTCACAAGCATAAAGGAAGTATGACTGACAAAAATACTTCTAAAAACAAGTATGGCAGTAATTGTTTTTACACATATTTTGTGTACAAAAAGATGTGGTAAAGGATATATGTCACATTAATCATTATATAAATGTAATTTATTTAAGCACTTAAAGTGTCGCAAATCATGAATATGGTAGTTCCAATCCTGTCACCACGAAACTTCCCCATCTCCACATGGAAGGGAGGGGAGGCAAAGATATCACATGTAATATTTTTGAAGGGGAAATTAAATGATAATGATCACCTCATAAGTATTTACTTCTTCTTTACCATTATCTATCCTACCAAAGGGCAAAATCACTGTTAGTTTTGTAGATGTTCATAACAAAAAAATCATCGTTTATTCTGTTATATTAGTTTACATGGGGAAAGCGAATACAAACGGCATTCACTCAGAGAAGCAGTATTGCATAAATCTGATATCTTAATATCTTTGCTGAGCGTGTTACAAATTACTGAACGAACATACTTCACCACTAATAAATCCTATTGTCTAATATTATTCTCTTCCAAATTTTAACAGCTGGAAAATTCATTATGTTAAGACAAACATGTTTTGTGCGTTTTTATTCACCAAAGCTTTACGCCAGACTGTATCGCTGGAACTACCGTTTTTGTTTTTTTTTTGGTGGTGGTGGTGGTGGTGGTGGGGGGGGCTGCTGGTGTGGGTTTAGATTTCAAGAGTACAATGTTTACTTTCTGCTCCATACCTGTATTTCAATAAAACTCACGTCTGGAGATGCCCGTAGGTTTTGTTTATTGAACAGTCGATTTTTTGGGGGGTGGGGTGGTTTCCTACAGATTTTACCGGAATGTTTTCAATAGTTTTGTCTACTGCAACATGATCAAGAACAGCAAAAATCCCGAGGCAACTCATTCGGTCTAAATGTAAAAACAATTACAGCGCACAGAATCACCAATAACTATTAATAAATAACTGCTGATCAACAAACTACAAGAAATTATGACCTGGCGAGATCAGAATGTGCTTTTGTAAACACTGAAGGAATAGATGGCAAAATAAGAAAACAAACAAGAATGTCAACAAGAATGAGGCACTTCGGGGACAGGAACGGGCTGCATAGTTGGCAGCAGCGGCGCTGTAATTTCGTCGGCGACTCTGGGGCACAATGTTTCCAGGAAGAGCAAAGTGACACTCCTTACCTCTTCTGAACTGGCTTTCGCCGCTTGCGGCTAGCGTAAATACTGGTTGAGTTCATCTGGGGAAAAAAAGGGCGCAGGAACCTTTCTCTCTCCCTCGATTCGGAATGTTTGCTTCTTTTGCCCGCAAGATCTTTGTTTTTAACAGTAATTCAACGGGGCGCCGAGAGCGTGGCAGTCAGTGGGCCAGAGCACAGGTCAATCGAAGAAAGACGACTGAAAAGCGCAATCTCCACTTCTACTTCTAGTGCTACTACTACACACACAGACGCAAGCTTCTTCCTTATTAGACAGAGACGGGGGAGTGGGCGGGGTTGCTGAAGTAGCTGTGGCCGCTCGATGGAGCAGCAGAGTCGGGGAAGGAGGTTGGGTTATGGGCGACAATGAGCACGAATCAGCTCCGCGAAGGACGGGCCGAGGCACAGCTGTGCCGACCGCCCTCGCTGCTCTTTTCTTTAAAAATTAAATTGCTGGGGGAAAAAAAGGGGGAGGCTGGCCTGTCGTCACATCGCCTTGGCGCACCAGCACAGGGCCCCTGCTTTTGTTTTTGCTGCGTCGGCGAACTTGGCTTCACCTGAACCGAGCTGAGGTGCGGCCCAGATCGGAGTCAACCTGACCCCCAGCCGGGGACGACTCGTTCCTCCGCCCTATCCAGACACAGTCTGAGAGGATTCACAGTGTTAGCTCGGGCGTTTGCTCGTAGTATACGGGCACGGCGCTCGGGGAAGCCATCCTCTCAAGGCGGAGCGCTCGGTTAATGTGCCCTTTGCTCCTTTCTCTGATCGCTAAGAGCCCGCCCAGGAGCCTGTGACAAGGTCAGGTTTGTAAGCCATCGTTAAAATCTGATTGCAAAACAAACAACTTCAAAATGTTGGTACTTTCAGAAGCTGAAAAAAGAATCATAGATGTGAAAGAAATGATGTAACAGTGTTTCAACATATTAGGGATAAAACCATGTAAAAAATAGCTCGGATAAATTGATAGAGCTTCTTTTCCCTCTCCAACCTCCCAATTTTCCCAAATCCCTGAATGCACTTTTGACTCCCCAATCCGCTCGCGTTTTGTTTGAATTTCTCCGATCCGGTACGAATTAGTCTCTTATCAAAAGTACAGATAACTTCCTGGGTGATTGGAACATTAGAAACAGTAATGGAAATAGGCCAGTTGGTCCCTTAAACCGTATTCGTAAAATCGTCTAATCCAGGCCTGTCCTCCACCATGATCAGTGACGCCACCTTCACAATTCTGGGAGGTAGAACATTTCTCAGAATCATCAGCCTTTGAGAGGAGAAATTCCCCCTCATCCTAATTCTGAAACTATGCCCCTTGTTCTCAATAGCAACGCTGAATTAAATATCCTTTCATTGTCCAATCTGCCAATCTTTCTGGCTGTCCATCCCATAGGATGATGATCGTTCCTTTCAGTCAGTTAGTGGGGTGGTACCCCACTCCTCAGAAAGGAACAGTGAGTGGATTTTAGGTGAGTAGGGGGTTGCACAGGTCCAAACCCAACCTCTCAACACCTCCTCCCAGATCCAGCGGCATGGTGAGGTCCAAGACAGCTGGGAGAAGTTCTGTTGCAGTGAATGGTCAGACCAAGCTTCAATGCAAGGGATGCCCTTTCCGTGCTTCACGGCACGTTTGCTAGATGGCCGTTGACCTTACGAGGGGGTTCATCCGCCCTTTGACAGGTCTTGTTTTTTTGTCCTGCAGGGTGTCTAGCCACCCTCCTCACCAGGCAAGCCTGATGGAGAAGCCAGTTTAGATGCCGACCATGTGACCATTGCAACAGGTAGTACTGGGTTACGTGGTACCAGTAGCACTCAGTCTGCCAATGTATATACCATCAAAAACATCTCATTCTTGTAAGCTCGAGTACAGTCCCAAATAGCCTGACATAGATTAACCTTCCTCTGAGGAATTGCAATCAGTGACGTAAATGCATCTAATGTCGTGTCATAAAAGTATCATATGCTAAATGTCAAACTTCTAAATAAAATATATCTTTTAATTTGTGGTAATACTACTTTGTGTTGTGTGTGAGTTAAGTGTACTGTGTTGTGCACTTTGGTCCAGAGGAATGTTGTTTCGTTTGGCAGTATACATGAATACAGTGGAATGACAATAAACTTGAACTAATGAATCTTCTCTGCACAGTCTCTAATGCAAGTATATAATTCTTTAAGTATGTAGACCGAAATTGTACTCAGTACTCCAGATGAAGCTTCACTATGCCTCGTTAAGTTGCATCAAAACTTCCCCATTTTACAGACCATATCTCTTGCTATGGATGTGAAGCTGCTTGCTGCAACTGCATACCAACTTTTTGTACTTCATATAATCGGACCTCCAGATCCATTTGTATCTTAGCATTTTGTAGTCTCATTCTATTAAATAACAACAATGGTAAACCAACCTTCCTGTCCTTTTCAACTTGTCTTATGTCTGGGTTTTTTGTCATAGTTGACCACTCAATCCTCGTCATACTCAATTCTGCCATTGCACAACTGGGAATAACAACTACACTTGCTTAGTTTCATTATTAACTATCCAGTTGAGGATTTTACCCTAAATGGCGTCTTAAACCCAGACAATTATGTCTGGTATCACTAAAAGTATTTCCTTGGCCCTTGTTTCTCATTTACATGCTTCCCCTCAATATCAGCATGTTAAAAAGTTTCCACATACGTGTGAGAAATACCCATATTATCATCACTAGCATACGTCTCAACTCATATCTGCATTTCTAAATTGTCATACAGATTGATTGATTAATATTAAATAACAGATAATTTCTTACAACTAAACTTTGGGGAGACTTTTGCCATTGTAGTGTGAGGCTGAAATGATGAAATTATTCAGCACTTGCTGTTAAACTGAAGATGGAAGAACATTAGCCTACTTGTCTACTTCAGGAAATCAAGGAAGTTTGAACAAGCTCCACTACTTATAAACGGTAAAGCAGTGGAAAGGATCTCCAGCTACAATTTCTTGAGAGTGATCGTCACAAAGGAGCTGTCTTGGACCACCAACACCTCCTTGATAGCAGGGAGGGCTCAGCAGCACCTATACTATCTTAGGAGTTTAAAGAGGGCAAACCTGCACCAAAAGCCACTGGTAAACATTTACCGATGTGTAACTGAGAACATACTGAAGGTGGGAGCCATTTATTTCTTCTGTCAGTCTGCATTGTACTTTGCGTTGCGGTTATTTATTATGGGTTATGGTAAATTGTCATGTGGGTTGGGGTATTGTAGAAGCAAATGAGTACAGTCACATATTCACGGTTTGTCCTCAGTAGTTTAGTTGGGGGGGGGGTGAGCCAGGGTGAATATTTTTTGTTGACTGCTAATTACTCCCATTTCACTTATTTCATTATTTTGCAAATTCTATTAACTTGTTTACGCTAACTTCACTTATTTTGGTTATTTCACTATCACATTAGTTTCTTTATTGCTATACAAGATTGTTCTTTGCCAGTTTTGTAATAAAGGATCAAATGTATTTCTTTTTACTTGGAACTCAGTTATTTGGAAGAGCATCATACAGTCCCTCACTCAGTCTCTCAGCAATTTTGGTTTGTTTTCCAAATAACTGCTACACTGACCTGCTGCATGACAGTATGGTACACTAGCTGCAACAAGATCGAACAGAAAGCACTTCAACAAGTGATCTGGATTGCAGAGAACACCACTGGGATACAAATATCATCTACCATCTATGGAAACCATCTACAACTCATGCAGTCTACAGTGGGCTTGCAACATTGTGATGGACTCATTCTGCCCCTGTTCAATCTTATGTTATCCAGCAGGAGATACAAAAATATTTCTGCATGGACACATCCAGACTGAAAACATTTTTCTCCTTAGGGCTGCTGTGCAATTGAACAATTAACCTACTCCCTGCCACACTTACCCATACTCCATAGGCATCATGGATAATCTCTAATTGTAGTACACGGGCACGTGCAATAATTGCGTTTAAATTTAGCAGCTACCTTCGTTTGATTTCAGAGCTCTTTGCTGTTTTAAATTTCAATTTTAATTCTTGATCTTATTGTATTTTATAACATGGGCATGTGCAATACTTGAAAGGGCAGTCATTGTTTCTTATAATTTTAGAGTTGTTTGTATTTGATTCAATTTTAAGTTAGATGTCATTCTAAATAACTTAGCCGTTATTCTAAATTCAGTCATTGTGTTTTTAGTAATTGAATTGCCAATACGCTGTTTTGCACTGAATGGAGTAGCACTGCAATTTCGTCCTCAGCAATGAAAATAGAGCTCTAATAATAAATGATGAAGCAAATAGGACAGCATGGTAGCATAGTGCTTAGCACATAGCTTTACCTCGCCAATGATTACTGAGCGGGGTTCAGCTCAGGTGGCTTTCTGAAGGAGTTTGCATGTTCTCCTAGTGACCGTGTATGTTTCCTCCAGGTGCTCAGTTTCCTCCCTCCTTCCAAAGACGTACTGTACAGTCAGGGTTAGTGAATTGTGGGCATGCTATGTTGGTGCCGGAAGTGTGGCCACTGAGTAAAATTCTCACTGATTTGATGTGGCATGAATGTTGCATTTCACTGTATGTTTTGATGTTTTGATGTACCTCTGACAAATAAAGCTTCTTTAATCTTTAATATTTCACTGCCCGAGTTCATCTCCTGAAACAACCCAGCACTTCAGAACAAAAATTATGTCTATAAGTCTTACCTGTAACCATACTGACCATATAGTCCACACCAACACTCCACATCACATTCAGCAAAACGTCATTGCATAATCTTGTGTTACCATACCGTCAGACACTGGATTTCTCTCCTTAGCTTTCTCAGCTGCACTGCTCACTCCTCCTCATCTGTTTGCATTGGATCAATATACTGTACGTCTGCATTTACAACTATACTTTATCTCTCTTTGAAGGCATTAGGATCTTCCTCTGATTACAAACCCAAGTATAATTTATGCTTTATGTTACTTGTGAACTCTGTCCATGTGCAAGCCTAATTCCTAATCTCCTTTAGGTATTAATTTGCAGGAAAAAGCAGTGAATAAAGCTAATGTATTAAGCTCAGCCATCACACTTACTGTCACTTGCTCTCTCCCAATCAAATACCAGGCAAGGCTAATGGAGCAGTAAGCTTGGCTTTATTTGTCTCAGCTTCAGAATATTGCAAAGGAGTTTGCAGCCAATTTAGTCTTTGTGGTTATGTCAGGAAACATAGCAACTGATTTGCACAGGTAATCTCCACAATGAAATTACCAGAAAATTTCTTCAATGACATCAGTTGATTAAATACATGTTGGACATTTATCTATTACATTTCCCATGAGTTTCTTCAATAGTGCCATAGAATCCTTTTACAATCGCATGAATTCAGCCATAACTATTGTCACGGGCATACATACGCAGGTTTTAAGTGCCTTTCTGCAGCACCATAAGCACAATACATTAAAAGGCATGGATGAATATGTTAAAGTGAATGTAAATTAACATAACTTATACATAACTTATATGTAGGGAAAATAAGTATCAAAATAAACATAAACACACTAGTACAGGATTGAGCAAATATGTAGTCTGAGGTAGGGTTAAGGTTTGTCAGGTTGGTTCAAGAACATGCTTGTAGTCAGGAAGAAGCTGTGCTGAACCTTGAGCAGTGGGTTTTCAGGCTCTTGTATCTTTTGCCTGATAGCAGCAAAGAGTAGAAGGCATGGCCTGAATCGCAGGGGTCTTAGAGGATGGTTGATGTCATCCTGAGACATTGTTCCTTATAGATGTTCTCAATGGTGGAGAGAGCTGGACCCATGATAGAACTGGCTGCGTCCACTACTTTCTGTAGCCTTTTGTGTTCCTGAGCACTAGCCCATGATGCATTCCACTGTACATCTATAGAAATTTGTCGGTCTTCCGTGACATGCCACATCTGCTTAAACATCGAAACATAGAAAACCTACAGCACAAATCAGGCCCCTCGGCCCACAAAGCTGTGCTGAACATGTACTTACCTTAGAACTACTTAGGCTTACCCATAGCCCTCTATTTTTATAGGCTTCATGTATCCATCCAGGAGGCTCTTAAAAGACCCTATCGTTTCCACCTCCACCACCGCCGGCAGCCCATTTCATGCATTCACCACACTGCATAAAAAAATTTACCCCTGATGTCTCCTCTGTATCTACTTCCAAGCACCATTTCAGCCCTAGGAAAAAGCCTCTGACTATCCACACGATCAATGCCTCTCATTATCTTGTACACCTCTTTCAGGTCACCTCTCATTCTCTGTCACTCCAAGGAGAAAAGGCCAAGTTCACTCAAACTATTTTCATAAGGCATGTTCCCCAATCCAGGCAACATCCTTGTAAATCTCCTCTGCACCCTTTCTATGGTTTCCTCGTCCTTCCTGTAGTGAGGCGATCAGAATTGAGCACAGTACTCCAAGTGGGGTCTAATCATGGTCCTATATAGCTGTAACATTACCTCTCAGCTCTTAAACTCAATCCCACAATTGATGAAGGCCAATGCTCCATATGCCTTCTTAACCACAGAGTCAACCTGCGTAGCAGCTTTGAGTGTCTTATGGACTCAGACCCCAAGTTCCCTCTGATCCTCCACACTGCCTAGAGTCTTGCCACTAATGCTATATTCTGCCATCATAGTTGTCCTACCAAAATGAACCACCTCACACTTACCTGGGTTGAACTCCATCTGCCAGTTCTCAGCCCAGTTTTGCATCTTATCAATGTCCCGTTGTAAACTCTGACAGCCCTCCACACTGTCCACAACACCTCCAACCTTTGTATCATCAGCAAATTTACTAACCCATCCCTCCACTTCCTCATCCAGGTCATTTTTAAAAATCACGAAGAGTAAGGGTCCCAGAGCAGATCCCTGAGGCACACCACTGGTGACCGACCTCCATGCAGAATATGACCCGTCTACAACCACTCTTTGCCTTCTGTGGGCAAGCCGGTCTGGGTCCACAAAGCAATGTCCCCTTGGATCCCATGCCTCCTTACTTTCTCAATAAGCTTGGCATGAGGTACTTTATCAAATGCCTTGCTGAAATCCATATACACTACATCTACAGCTCTACCTTCATCGATGTGTTTAGTCACATCCTCAAAAAATTCAATCAGGCTCGGAAGGCACGACCTGCCTTTGACAAAGCCTTGCTGACTATTCCTAATCATATTATGCCTCTCCAAATGTTCATTAATCCTGCCTCTCAGGATCTTCTCCATCAACTTGCCAACCACTGATGTAAGACTCACTGGTCTATAATTTCCTGGGCTATCCCTACTCCCTTTCTTGAAAAGGGAACAACATCTGCAACCCTCCAATCCTCCAGGACCTCTCCCGTCCTCATTGATGATGCAAATATCATCGCCAGAGGCTCAGCAATCTCCTCCCTCGCTTCTCACAGTAGCCTGGGGTACATCCCATCTGGTCCTGGTGACTTATCCAACGTGATACTTTCCAAAAGCTCCGGCACATCCTCTTCCTTAATATCTACATGCTCAAGCTTTTCCGTCTGCTGCAAGTCATCCCTACAATCACCAAGATCCTTTTCCGTAGTGAATACTGAAGCAAAGTATTCATTAAGTACCTCTGCCATCTCCTTCGGTTCCATACACACTTTTCCACTGTCACACTTGATTGGTCCTAATCTCTCATATCTTATCCTCTCGCTCTTCACACACTTGTAGAACGCCTTAGGGTTTTCCTTAATCCTGTTCCCCAAGGCCTTCTCATGCCCCCTTCTGGCTCTCCTAATTTCATGCTTAAATTCCTTCCTGCTAGCCTTATAATCTTCTAGATCTCTGTCATTACCTAAGAAAGTGGAGACACTGGCATGCCTTCTTTGTGGTTGCATCAATGTGTTGGAGCCACAAAAGGTCCTCCAAGATGTCAATATCCAGCTGCTCACCCATAGATCTTTCATCAATTTTAAGGGCACCAAGCACTTTTATCATCAATTGTGACAAACTGAAATGGGCCCTTTGGGAAAAAAAATACATTATTGATTTGCACACATTTTTGTGTGCATATCTGATTAAGAATAAATTATAATTTTAAAACTTGGGCAACGTTGTTAACATGACAGAAAAAGACAGGTTTAACTATAGAGGGTAATTACTGAATTGTTTTATTATAACAGATAATTGCAATATTTTTCTATTGGGTGCTGAGGTATTTTTAAGGGAATGATGGAATAGAAGACCATCTTAAATAGATGGAAATGTGATTTAACCAGTTGATCCAGTTGCACATAAAGAACCTCCAAGCATATAAAAGAGAAGCAAGTATGGGCTAATTAATCCCTTGGGATACTTCACCATTCTTCAAGTTCATAATTCATCTTTTACCTCCATACAGTTTTACAACAGCAAACCGATCCTGCATAAAACCTTTATTATCAAACCCACTATCAATCTCAGTCTTAAATATACTCCGTAACTAAGCCTGCATAGCCTTCTTGAAAACAGGTTTCCAAATATTCACTATCCCCTGGTGAAGAAATTTCGTAAGCGACAGACTGAGAACACTGGCTTCAGACTTCCCAGACACGGGAAATATCAACTTTGTATCTACCATGTCAAGCCCAAAAGGACTTTTTATGTTCCAAGGAGATCAGTGAGAATTCTAGCTCATACAGAATATATGCTCATTCTTCTAAACCTGCCTTCAAATGATCAATCTAAGAATCAACCTGGTGAACTTCAGTGCTCTTTATCTATCGCAAGTTTGTCTTTCCTTAGGTTGGGAGACTGGATCTGTACAAAGTATTCCAGATACACTCTCATCAAAGCTCTATATATCTGAAGTAAGATGTCTCTACTCTAGTACTCAAGTCCTATTATAGCATATTGTTCACCTAATTAATTACCTACTATACCCACATATTATCTTTAAGTGGTGCACATGCTAGATCATCCACATTCCTCTGAATGCTAACACCATTCACTGCCATCATTTAAAAAGATCATGTTTGTTTTATTTATCCATCAAAATGGATGATGTCATCTTTTTTCCACATTACATACCTTCTGCCTTGCCCTTTATCTATTTCCTTCTGATGCCTTTCTTTATCTTCATCATAGTCCATACTGCCACCTAGCCATGTATCATAAATGCATAAAAATAAGCTAAAATTGCACCCCTCATTTAAATCATTGATATAAATTGTAAGCAGCTGGAGCCCCAACAATAATCCCTGTAATATCAGAGCCTTCCAACCCAATAGTGACTTGTTTGTTCCTTTTCTCTGTTGTCTGCCTGTAGACATCAATGCATATACATCTCTGACCCAAATTCCATACACTCTTCTTTAATAGTTGCATTTTATCAAAGGCATTCAGAAAGTCCAACAACAACACTACAACTGGTTTGACATTATCTATTTTGTAAGTTACAATTTCACAAATAACTAACGGATACATATAAGGATAATCTCGTCGGCGGCATCCATATGTCTCAAGAGGTGATGGCGTGACAGTTTTTCTGATTGTTCTTGAGATTGTAGACTTGGAGCAATTTGCACTTTCTAGAGTGGCTGTACAGCCCCCACTCTCGAGTGGCAGTCCCTTTCGCAGCGGCTGCAGGTGAAGGAGGAACGTGCTTTGGGTGATGTAGCTCTGGCTTTTCTTCTGGTCTTCTTGTTGATGAGCACGTTAGTCATTGCTATCTCAGCACATTGTACACCACTTTTGACTGAGGCCCTCCATGATGTCTGGTCTTCAACTATTTCCTTCCGTGTATTGAGGTTGATGCCTGCCAGCTTCATGTCATGCTTGCAGTGGAGGCATGAACTTCCCCGTGGGGGGTAACCCTCACTCAGCTCCCCATTCAGCAGGTCCATGGGAATGCATCTCTGGTCCATCCGTTTGACATGGCCCAACCATCTGAGGTGTATGTGGCTGAGTAGTGCGTGGATTTTGGAGGTGTCAGCCTGTTGCAGAACCTCTGTGTGGGTGATGCTGTCCTGCCAACAGATGTGCAAGATGCACCCAAGACAGCGTAGGTGGAACGCTGTAGCCTCTTCTCTTGACTGATGTATGGCGTCCAAACCTCGCTGGCATAGAGGAGTGTGCTGAGCACACACACCTGGTACACATGCAGCTTGGTCTTCTTTGTCCACTGTCTGTTCTTCTACACTCTCTTGTTCACTCTGGCTATGACAGCTACAGCTTTGGCAATCCTGCTGTTCGCCTCTGCTTCGATGGACAGGGAGCTGGTGATAGTTGAACAAAGACAGGTGAAGCAGTCGACTGCATCAAGAGAGCAACCATCAATGGTGATGTTTGGGGGATATTCAGCAGCCTGGGCCATGACGTTTGTCTTCTTCAGACTGATGATTAACGAAGCTCCTTGCAGGCATGGGTAAAACAGTTAATCAGTTGTTGGGGGGAGTCCACCTTCCATGTGTGACGTTAATGCTGCATCGTCTGCAAACAGCATTTTGAGGGCTGTCCTAACTTTCGTCTTGGAGCACAAGCAAGCAATGTTAAACAACTGGCCATCAGCTCTTGTGCGAAGGTAGAAGCCTTCAGTGCAGTCTGAGAAAGACAGTAAGGAGCATGGAGAAAATTTCAGAGAGGGTTGGTACCAGGACACAACCTTGTTTCACTCCACTGCTCACTGGGAAGGCATCAGAAGTTGCTCCATTGAAGCAGACAGTGCCGTGCATGTTCTTATGGAAGGAGGATATGATACTGCACACTTGGGAGGCAGCCAATCTTTAGCAGGATTTTGAAGAGTTAGTTTCTGCTCACGAGGTCAAATGCCGTGGTCAGATCAGTGAAGGCTGTGTACAGTGGCTTCTGCTGCTCTGAACACTTACCCTTCGGCTGGCACAGTGAGATCATGTCCACTGTGGACCTACCTGCTCTGAACCCATACAGGGACTCTGGGTAGATTCTGGATGCAAAGGTCTGAAGTCATGCCAAGACAACGCAGGTGAACACTTTCCCCACAATTCTAAGGAGAGAGATGCCACAGTAGTTGTTATAAATAACTATGGTCGCCCTATGGTTTTTGTACAGTGTGGCAGTATTAACATCTCGCATATCTTGGGGGACATGGCCTTTCTCCCTGCAAAGGCACAGAAGCTCATGTAGATGATGCAGCAAGGCAGGCTTCCCATTCTTCAAGACTTCAGGGAGAATTCCGTCTTTCACTGGGACTTTCCCACTGGCGAGACAGTCGATGGCTTTGCTGAGCTTTTCGGTAGAGGTAGTAAAACAAAAATGGCTTTATACTCTGAGGCAATAAGTATAAGAGTTGCAACATCATATTGCAGTTGTACAATATACTTGTTAGAACTCACTTAGAGTACATTGTAGACAGCTGGTTGCCATACTACAGGAAAAACACAGTGCCAAAAGAGAGAGTACAGAAGAGATTCATCAAGACATACATGACAATCAGAAGATGACTAAAGTGATCAAGGATAAAAGAGGAAACATATTCATGGAGTCAGAAGTCATAGGGGAAGTTCTTAATGAAGACTTTGCTTCAGTATTCACCTTTGGAAATAGCTCATAACACAGGAACAAAGATCTCAATAAATGGCCAGTGAACATATGTGCACAAAACAACCTCTGCACTGCCCACACTGTTTGGATACCCTTGAAGTAAAACTCCAATGATATGTTCACGTTTGAAACCATCTGCATTACACTATAAAATTTTATCGTACTGCAGGACTATTAATACAGGAACTGATGGAGTTACTGCAGAGATATAAATAAAGAATAATAAGCTTCAACTTGCAAAAATTTTTAATATTTTCCACTCCTGCTACTTGTTCTATACTCCACAAATTACATGACCATGCCTTGATAGGAAATCAAACATCACACCTTTCCCTCCCTCTGCATCCTGCCTCCAATCCAATCACTAATCTCCACCTTCAAGCCTGCCATCACTTCCTCTGTTTGGGCATCTGAGAATGTTATTGACTAGAGAAAAAACAGAAGTTCAGAAGATGAAGATTATGAGTTCAAGTGTACGGGAAATTAGCTACTTCCAGGCAGAAATTCCACTTTTCCAGTTTTCTTCCCTTTTCTGTTCTCTGGTGACTTGCACATTCAAAAACATGAATAATTATCACCTTATGTGCAAGATTTGAGTGCACCAAGCAGCAGCTACTTCAGTGTGTGCAAACATACAACACTTGGATTTCTGATGCTACCTGCCAAACTTAATGCTTCCCAGGATTAACACATTGTAAATGCCTTGAATTAACTTGAGTATTACTGCATATTTGGAAACTTAATTGGTAGGAAAAGAGCAAATAGAAAAGTACAGTGCATGCTTTCTCTCTGATAATACTCCAGAGAGAGGACAGATTCACTGAAATGGAACATAAAATAAAGTAAAATGTTATCATACATAGCTTGGTAATTTGGTGTAGCCAAAGCTTTTTTTTCCTTTTATTTTCTTCAAGCTTTAGATCACTGCTTCAATGTATATGATCTTCAACCTTTATTACTTTATGACTCTTTCCTCCTTCCAGTCGAGATCGTGCCTGTGTACAACAGTTGACATCTTCTGGATAAACTATGAAACCATTTATTTTCCTTCTTTTATGTCTTCTTATGTTTTATGTCTCGAACATGATTCTGCAACTGTTGGGACTTGTGATTTGCAGTTTGGAGAGCGTTTGAGTGTTGCAGCACCCCGCAGTCTCTGAGAGGATTCTGGCAGGCAGAGGCAGCGAACGCAAACCTCATGGCGAGGAATCTGCAGTAGGGAGGAGCAAGCCGATTAAAACCCACAGTGTTCGCCGATTAAAGCGATGAGGGAGATTGAAACATGAAGTGAATACGGAGGGATCACTCTGCTGCCAGAGAGGGGAGAGGCTGCCTCTGTGCCCAGATAATGTTACTCAGGTTTTCAGCATTTTGGATACGGATATGGATATGGACTTGAACTATCGACAATGGAATTTTTTTCAGTCTTATAGTTTTTTATATTTTGCGTTTTTCGCTGATCTTTCTCATTTTTTTATGTGTGGGGGAGGATGGATTGTGCACTTGTTCCATTTTTGTTTGTTTTTTTTGCAGGAGAGAAAGGATTTGGGAGTTGAAGATCATGCTGCCATTCTATTCTTTCTCGGTTTCATGGCTATCTGGAGAAGAAGAATTTCAGAGTTGTATACTTTGTAATAAATGAATCTCTGACCTTTGACAATGATTGTCTTAGTGTTGGTTCTCTAAAGCAGTATCACAGAATGGACCAATAGCTGAAAATTTTACACCTACAGTTGCAAGCAAGACAGCAGCATCCCTTTAAGAGCTGTTGGGACACCTAGCTGACTATACATGATACATCAAAGTTCTCCAATTAATATGTTATTTTGCATACCTGCATTATCCAAAAAGCTCAATATTTGTAATACTGTTTCAGATGAAAGAAATTATTGGTCCAGTTATCTCTGGGCTGATTAAGAAAAAAGATTGTTTCAAACTCTCCATTTAATATTTATTGCAAAATAATATAGACCATTGTTACATTTATTAAAAAGAAATGGATGTTATGCAGCATATTAAATTCATGATTTTATATTAGTTACAGTTTATGATGCATGACCTGTGATTATCTAATTCTCATAGTTGTGAAATTAAAGGAAAACAGTTGTATTTGATTAGAGTAAATATTTGAGGATCAGACTCTGTAAATATTGCAGTCTAAAGTAGGTTGCATAAGTGGTTTACATAGCTTGGATTGAGAGGGAAATTCTGGAGGTAAGTTAACGTTGCAGAACAGCAGCTTGTTAACCTTGCAAGCAGAAAATGCTGACATTGCTTTGCAGGTCAGGCAGCAACTGTGGATTGAGAAACAGAGTTGTTGTTTTAGGCTGACTAACAAACCTTATCAATCAGCAGCCAAGCTTTTCAGATGTTACTTAAGCAGCGTTTTAGAGCTTCCAATGGCCAAATTCAAGTGAGTGTTGAGAACAAGGCACTGTGATCAAATCATCTTGAGTCTCAGAATACCAACAATCTGCTCCTCAAAGACCTGCAGTGAGACAAAGTGGAGAAACAGAGTGGAACGTTGCACAAGGCACCACCCAACACATGAAATGTGTAGAAGACTGAGCAGCAACATCTCCAAAGATATGGCGTCCCATATCTATGTGACAGATATTTGCAGCCTACTGGAGTCATACCTGTTGCTGCTAGCTATGCATTGCTAGTGACAATAACTTTTGGTATTACCCTTAACTTTTTCATCATAGCTTTGCAGACGCTCATAATTTACTGTATTATTAGGCCTGAATGAAAAGGTTGTTGGGTTTGATTTCCCACAAGTGCAGGGAATCACTGACTATAGCCCTGTGGCAGTAAGGGCACCATTAAACCATGCAAGATAGTTAATGTCCGGCTGGTGTGCAAGAACACGACACTCATACAGTTCAGTGCAAGATTACCTGGCAGCTGCTGCAATGCTTTTGTCCAGCCACAGGCTGCACTTACTGAGCTACAACACAATTGCAGGCTGGCCGTTAGCCAAGGGACTGCTCAACTGAAGGTGTCAGACCTGCTCTATCACTGAGTAGGTTATAGGACAACCATTCTTAGAAATGCTGCAGTGTGCAGAAGAGGCAAAGTCTGACCACCCACAGCCGTGCCTCCCAGCAATCCCCTGACAATTTAAAATGACCAAGTAACCTACAAGCTGGTATGTCTTTGGACTGTGGGAGGAAACCGGAGCACCTCAGAATCAGAATCAGGTTTATTATCACTGACATGTGAAATTTGTGAACTTAGCAGCAGCAGTTCAATGCAATGCATTAGAAGGAAGCAAAAAAAAATAATGATAAATAAATAAATCAATTGCAGTATACATATATTGAATAGATTAAAATCGTGCAAAAAATCAGGAATACTACATATTAAAAAATGTGAGGTAGTGTCCAAGGGTTCAATGTCCATTTAGGAATCGGATGGCAGAGGGGAAGAAGCTGTTCCTGAATCACTGAGTGTGTGCCTTTAGGCTTCTGTACCTCCTACCTGATGGTAACAGTGAGAAAAGAGCAAGCTGTGGGTGCTGGAGGTCCTTAATAATGGATGCTGCCTTTCTGAGGCACTGCTCCTTGAAGATATCCTGGGTACTTTGTAGGCTAGTACCCAAGATGGAACTGACTAGATTTACAACCTTCTGCAGCTTCTTTCAGTCCTATGCGATAGAACCCCCATACTAGACAGGGATGCAGCCTGTCAGAACGCTCTCCATGGTACAACTATAGAAGTTTTTGAGTGTATTTGTTGACGTACCAAATCTCTTCAAACTCCTAATGAAGTATAGCCACTGTTTTGCCTTCTTTATAACTACATCGATATGTTGGGACCAGATTAGATCCTCAGAGATGTTGACATCCAGGAGTTTGAAACTGCTCACTCTCTTCACTTTTGATCCCTGTATGAGGATTGGTATGTATTCCCTCATCTTACCCTTCCTGAAGTCCACAATCAACTCTTTCATCTTACTGATATTGAGCGCCAGGTTGTTGCCGTGGCACCATTCCACTAGTTGGCATATCTCACTCCTGTACACCCTCTCGTCACCACCTGAGATTCTACCAACAATGGTTGTATCATCAGCAAATTTATAAATGGTATTTGAGCTATGCCTAGTTACACAGTCATGTGTATAGCAAGTAGAGCAGTGGGCTAAGCACACACCGCTGGAGGAAACCATGGGGGAGAATGTACAAGCTCCTTACAGGCAGATGCTGGAATTGAACCTGGGTCACCTCTACTGTAAAGCATTGTGCTCACTACTATACTACCATGCTGCCCTCCACATCACCTCTCAGCCTTGTTTGCTTCAGAGAAAGAAAATTTAACCTATTCAGTCTCTCCTTATAACTCAAAACCTCCAATCCAGGGAACATCCTTGTGAAACCATTCTGCATTCTCTCCAGTTTAGTCACATGCGATGACCAGAAATGCACACTACGTACTCCAAGCACTACCTAACCAGTGTTTTGCAGAGCTGTAACATGATGTTGAATCTCTTGTTCTTAAAGTCTCTGCCTCTTATTGACAACAAGCCACTGAGCATTTTCTGTCAATCTGTGGAGCTTGGTTGTCCTGTGTCCCACTCAATGCAACATTCATACTGAGGGCAATTCTTTTTTAGTGGGCTTATTAATTCATATTGTTAATTATAATGGTTGGTATATCTATACCTCTGTATTATGTTGCTCCTCTACTACATTTTGGCTCTTATTTTCCAAATGAACTCTACAATTTATCCACCAAAATATATCACTTGACATCAACATTGAAATAATTATGGTTATTTTAAAATTTACAAACAACAATTTGAGGATGCACTTTATACACTTCCAACTCATAATTTCAAGTCATAAGCTCTGAACTATAATTGTTTCAGCATTGATCATTTCTGAACTGTTACTGGTCTGGAGAGTTATTATCAATGGTCAGTCTTTGCTTTCTGATGTTATTACTGGTAAGGTTTGTCTCCTAGCTCTATCACACTCTGATCTCTTATGTTATCAAAAGGCAAGTGTGCTATATCCATTGCATTACTCTGTAAACAATTCAAAATCACTGTTCAAGCATTCACATGTGTGCAGACTACTTTCTTTTATATTTTGCTTTCTGGTTACTAAACTGAAATAAATAATCAAGTATCCTATGTATAGTCTTTACACTATTTAATCAAATTTTCATAATGTTGACACGTTATAACATTTTAGACATATAATCTGATATTGTTTATTTACTTAACATCCAAATATTGTAGAAATGCCAAAGATCTCTTATTAGTACAGAAAAAAACCGTATTAGCAAAGATCTCTGTAAGGTACTAGCACCATTATATTGCAAATATTATTGTGTACGTAAAGTCATTATTCACTTCTTAGCAAGAAAAAAATCACTTATATGAGAGGTGGCCTTTGATGACTAACACAGAGAAATATCTGATTATAACCCAAAAAAACAAACACTAGCCTTGTAGGGAAACACACTTAAGATACCCTGGAAATTTTCTATTACATACAGAAGAAAGTTCTTGCCAATTTAATGGTATAATAGTTCTTCCGAAAATAAAGCAGTAAAACAGATGCCTGCTAGATTCTCGTATGGTGCAATATTTAAGGTCGGAGAGAAATGATGCACTGAACATCTTGTTGAAATCCAAGTGCATAACATTTTTGGTGTTATCAAAAAGAAACAGTATGATTAAACAGATGTTTCCAATTAACTCTTTCTAAAGTAATGTGAAAGGTTGTTGGTATAATGACTGAACAAGGTCTTGTTTTAAAGAGCTATGCTGAGTGGATTCCATGAGGAGAATCAAGGGTAAAAGTGGACTTGCCAAATTATAAATTTATGCAGTTCAAACTCAATAAAATGTATAATGAGTCATGACATTTACAAAGGTAATCGGGCAAAAGAAGAAAAATATCTAAATATGGACATTTCAGCAGCATTGAGTCGTCTTTGACAACTTTTATATTTAATTACAGCTATCAGCACCTCACCTTTCATTAAAAGCAAATCAATGCAACTTTCAATTCATAGCATCCTTGTTTTTTTTTAAACACATTACAATTGGAAATTAATTTCTAGGTTAGTTAGTTGTCTGGCATGCTAATAGTCATAATGAGTTTGAACTTCTGAATATCATCACACATATCGTTACATTTTTGAGATTTACACCATATATTGTGACTTCCTGAATGTAACAAATGGACATGGAATCATCAAATCATGCAATGATATACCGTGGAGGTGGCTATTAAGGCTATCTGGTCTGTTTTTTTTTTGGTGTCCATATTTAATTAATTCCATTCCCTCACCCACTACCCACCCCACCATAATTTCCTTCAATTCCCTACTTACCCCTCAATAATCACCCAATTCCCTTGCAATATTATAAGCGACACAGGTGATAACAAGGCTTTGCTCCCAGATGAGCTCATTGCCTTTTATGCTCACTTTGACCATCAAAACATGAAGCCACCTTCATGAACTCCCACAGGCACCAATGACCCTGTGATTTCAGTCTTTGAGGGCAACATGAGAGCATCCTTCATAGGAAGATATCTTTAACCTCTCGCTTTTGCATGCTCTGATACCCACCTGCTTCAAGCAGGCTTCTATTATACTGGTGATTATTGACTTCAGGAGGAGGAAGCGGGAGGTCTATGACCCAGTCCTCATCAGAGAACTAGGGGTGGAAAGAGTCAGCAACTTTAAATTCCTTGGTGTTATCATTTCAGTGGATCTATCCTGGGTCCAGCATGTAAGTACCATTATGAAGAAAGGACTGCAGTGCCTCTACTTTCTTAGAAGTTTGCCAAGATTCAGCATGACACCTAAAACTTTGACAAACTTTTGTAGATGTATGGTGCAGAGTATATTGACCAGTTGCAGCATGGCCTGGTCTGGAAACACCAATGCACTTGAACAGAAAGTCCTACAAAAAGTCATGGCTATGACCCAGTGCATCATGGGTAAATCCCTCCCCACCGTTGAGCACATCTACACGAAGTACTGTCACCGGAAATCAGCATCCATCATCAAGGAGCCCCACCACCCAGGCCACACTTTCTCCTCACTACTGCTATCAGGAAGAGGGTACAGGAGCCTCAGGACTCACTCCACCAGGTTCATGAACTGATCTTACCCCTCAATCATCAGGCTCTTGAACCAAAGCAGATAACTGCACTCAACTTCATTTGCCCCATTACTGAAATGTTCCCACTGAACTGGCCTCTCTTTCAAGGCATCTTCATCTCATGTTCTCAAAATTTATTGCTAGTTATTTATTATCATTATTTTTCCTGTCTCGTTGTATTTACCCAGGAGTTGTTGTCCACCCTGTTGTGGGTGGTCTTTCTTCGATTCTATTATGTTTCTTGTATTTACTGTTATTGCTTGCAGGAAAATTAAATTCAGGGTTGTCTATGGTGACATATATGTACTTCAATAATAAACGTACTTCGAACTTTGGCAATTGAATCTGCCACCACAGATGTTTTGGCAGCATATTCCAGATCACAACAACCTATGGCAAAAAGAATTACTCTGCTATGATTGGGTCATTTAGGAATCATCTTATATAGGGTCATAGAGTCAAAGAGCACTACAGCACAGATACAGGCCCTTTGACCTATCTAGTCCATAGCAAAGTATTAGTCTACCTTTTCCCATCGACCCACCCATGGACCATCGTCATCCATACCCATCCCATGCATTTACTCCTCCAAACTTCTCTTAAATATTCAAATCAAACTCAAATCTACCACTTCTGTTGGCGGCACACTCCACACTTTCACCACTCTCTGAGTGAAGTTGCCCCTCATGTTCCCCTTAAATATTTTACTTTTCACCCTTAACCTATGAGCTCTAGTTCTAGTCTCACCCAACCTTAGTGGGGAAAAAGCTTGTTTGCACTTACCTGATCTATACTACTCAAACTTTTGTATATCTCTACTAAATTAGCCCTCATTCTTCTATTCTCCAGGGAATAAAGTCCGAACCTCTTCAAGTCCTAGCAACATCTTTGTAAATTTTCTCTATACTCTTTCAATCTTATTGATATCTTTCATGTAGATAGGAGACCAAAACTGCACACAATACTCAAAATTAGGCCCCAGCAATGTGTCATACAACTTTGACATAATGTTCCAAATCTTGTACAAAGTATTTTGCTTTATGAAGACCAATGTGGCAAAAGCTCTTTTTACAACCCTATTACCTGTGACACCACTTTCAAGGAATTATGGATCTGTACTTCCAGATCCCTCTGTTCTTCCGTACTACTCAATACCTGACCGCTCACTGTGTAAGTCCTACTCAGGTTTGTCCTCCCGAAGTACAACACATCACATTTCTCTGCATTAAATTCCATCTGCCATTTTTCAGCACATTTTTCCAGCTGGTGCAGATCCTGCTGCAAGCTTTGATAGTCTTCCTCGCTGTCCACCGCGCTCCCTATCTTGGTGTCATCCACAAATTTGCTGATTCAGTTTACCACATTATCATCCACATCATTGATAAAGATGACCCAGCACTGAAGCCTGTAGCACGCTACTTGTCACACGCCTCCAGTAGGAGGGTAACCATCTACTACCATCCTCTAGCTTCTCCCACAAAGGCAAAGTCTAATCCAATTTACTTTCTCATCTTAAATGCCAAGCTATTCAATCTTCTTGACCAGCGTCCCACGAGGGATCTTGTCAAAGGCCTTGCTAAAGGCCATGTAGACAATATCCATTGCTGTTCCCTCATCATCTTTTCTGAAAAGCTCCTCAAAAAACTCTGTAAGCTCAGTTAGGCAAGACCTAGCACACACAAAGCAATGCTGACTATCATTAATCAGTCAATGTCTATCCAAATACTTATATATCTGATCCTTTAGAATAGCATCGAATAACTTAACCACTACTGACATCAAACTCACCGAACAGTAATTTTCTGGTTTATTCTTAAAGCATTTCTTAAACAACAGAACAACATTAACTATCATCCAATTGTCCAGCACCTCACCTGTGGCTAAGAATGTTTAAAATTTCTCTGCTAGGCCACCGGCAATTTCTGCACTAGACTCCCACAACATCTGAGAGAACACCTTGTCAGGTCCTTGTTTATTCATCCGCATTTCTGTCACGACAGCAAGCACATTATGCTCTGTATGTCACAGTGGGGGGCACTGGGAACGGACCCAAATGCAAGACACAGACACTGAAGTACAAGGAACAGGACTTGACTAGAGTAGGGATGTGACAGGATACAGACAATGAGCAGGGACAAGAATGCAAACTTGGGCTAGGACATGGATAAGACAGGGAATCTGGACAAGGAACTATGCACTAGGAGCCTGGGCTTGGGCTCCGAGCCAGAGACTTGATAAGGACCCAGAACCTGGGTCTTGCCTCGGGCTCAGGCCCCAGAACCAGGCAAGGACATGACATGACTATAGGACAGGACATGGCTGGGGTCTCGGGTCTCGGGTCTTGGGTTTCTGGTCTCGAGGCTTGAGGCTTGAGGCTCGGGTCTTGAGGCTTACGGCTGGGGTCTCGGGTCTTGAGCTTGGAGACAGGCTGGGGTCTTGGGTCTTGATGCTGCAGGCTGGGAGCTGAAGTCTTGGAATGCGGAGGCTGATAACTTGGAGGCTGAAGCTCGGAGACAGACTGGGATCTGTACATCAACATAGAGCCAGGACTTATCCTTCTAAAAGCCAGGACTCCTCTTTAACACGATACTAACATGAGACTGGACAGTACATAGATATAGAGCCAGGACTTATCCTGAGACAAGCCGGGACTCAACTTTATCTCCACACTGAGGTGGGACAGGTCCATCCGTCGGGTAACGGCAGAACGGCCAGACTTACCCAACAGAGGCAAAGACAAGACAAGACAGGACCCCCCGCAGGGCACGGCAGAATGGCCTGACTTACCCCACGGAGGCGAGGACAAGACAAGACAGATCCCCCCACAGGGCAACGGCAGAACAATCTGACTTACCCCACGGAGGCAAGGACAAGAAGAGACAAACACCGAAGAATGACAGACAGTTCCATCTCTGCATCGGGGTTGCTCCGAGTCGCAGTTCAGCCAGTAACCTCAGCTGACTACAGAAACAGCCAGATCCTTACCTAGCTCGGAGTGGCTGGCAGCCACTCAGCTGGCTCGGGAAACAGCCGAATCCATACCACAAAGTCCGCTTCGACTACTGACAGCAAGGGTCCAGGAGGGGATGGTTCCCCAAAACGGCCTAAAGATGGCAATTGGCCGCTCTAATCTTCCGCTGGCAGGTTGCTCCCAGGAAATCCTGACAAGACAAACCAGCCGCCCACAGCTGTCCTCAAGGCTACTTATATTCCAAGCCCCAAGATGGGAATCAGGTGTCTATGATTAACTCAACCAAAACAAGGGACAGCTGGAAGACCCGGAGTCCTGAGTACACAGACTGGACCGTGAACCGGAAGACGGACATTACGGACCCTACCATGACGCTGTAATTAGTATATGATCCATGACCTCTCTGCTGCCTAGCAACCATGTCTTCTATCACTGATCATGATTGTGGATGCTTCTATCAATATCTCTTGTCCCTCATTTTCTACAAGAAAAATGACCCCAACTGCACTATTATTGCATTCTGGGTAGTGTTCATCTCCTCTGAGGCCTCTCTAAAGGGTGATTTCTGAATTGAACATTAACATCCAGTTTAGCACGAGTTTAATTTTGCTTTACATTCCATTCTTAATAAACCTTAAGATCACATATCTTCTTTGATAGCCTTTTCAGATCAATCTGCCACCTTCAATAATGTGTACATGTACACTCCTGTTTAAAATTGCATCTTGTGGTTAATAATTGTTTTCTTCATTCTTCCCACAAAAATACATTCACTGGCCACTTTATTAGTTACAGGGAAGGAACCCGGTGTGGTCCTCTGCTGCTGTAGACTATCCACTTCAAGGTTCAATGAGTTGTGCTTTCAGAGATGTGTTTTTGTTTTTCACACCATTCCCTGTAAACTCTAGATACTATTGTGCATGAAAATCCCAGGAGATCAGCAGTTTCTGAGATAATCAAACCACCCCATCTGGCACCAACAATCATTCCATGGTGGAAATCACTTAGATCACATTTCTTGCCTAGTCTGATGTTTGACCTGAACAACAGCTGACCCACTTGACCACGTCTGAATGCTTTTATGGATTGAGTTGCTGCCACACGATTGGCTGATTAGATATTTGCATTAACGAGCAGGTGAACAGGTGCACCTATTATGTGGCCACTGAGTGTATCAGTTCACACTTCTCTGTGTTAAGTTTCATTTAATTGGTTCAATAAGTTCAATAAGAACATTTAATGTCAGGGAAATGTATATAGTATACATCCTGAAATTCATTTTACTGTATATTTTCCCATTTTACCTGCCTCTTTACACCTTCCTGAGGATTGTTACTATCTTGTTCACTGTTGGGGATTTGTATTAACAGATGACTCCAAAATTATGTGCTGCACACCTGCCAGATCATAAATATATATAAAACAAAGACCGATAGCCCTTGTGTTGCACTCTAAGAGATAAAACCATATACTTATTTGAAGGTCGTAACGCAATAGTTCATTATCTTTACTTCTGCTGATAAATTTTCTTGCACTTTGTCAAACTCTTTTTATAAATTTACACTCGGTGGCCACTTGTTAATCATGAATTGCTCATCATTTGTTTGTAAGTACCTTGGCAATATTCTCTTTACTGAGGTCATGTACAAAGTACTTATTCAATACTTCAAGATTGTGTACCTTTTCTGCTAATAGGAAAACACTACCAAAACTGAAGGAGGGACACAAACAGTTTTTAACCTTTTCCTTCTGCTATAGTCATTTGACCCTCTATCTTTCGATAGAAAGAGCAAGTATAAATTTTATCTGCACAGGACCTAGGATTTGAACCGTACGGCTTTTCATAAAAAAAATGGGTGTATAAAGCATTTACAACTTAAAGCAGTTAATTTCTATTCACTTTGAAATTTAGAATGATGAATGAACCACTAATCCTGATTATGTGCTATCTAAAACAGAAGCCCACTACTGAGAGAGTGAAGCTTGCTACAGCTTGAAACCAGAATACTATCCTTCTGGGCCAGCACAACACTGGAATATCGACGTGCTGGTTGGAGAGCTGAAAGCTGTCAACAAGAGTACATGGAAACCAATATAATATTCTTGAAGACCCTAAGCTCTTGTCATTTGCACAAGTTCTGTAACTTCATGGACCACTCACACAAAGTTGATTATCAGTATAACTAATCTAATAAAATTGCAATGATATATTAATTTCTGTAATGGACTATGAGTTTCTGCATAATAAAAGTGAGATGATTTATAGAATCACACACTATAAATGTAATACAGGTAGTCTTCTCATGGAGAAGAACTGATCAGTACAAATTTGGGGAAGAAATTTATCAATAGGTTTAAGTATTTGTTGCAGTCCACCAAATACTCAATCCCATTATTTCTCTTACATTTATTTGAATATTCAAAGATAAATAGCAACTGTAGGTTTGAATCCAACCATCTAATGGAAAATGAAAATGTTTCAACCTTGTGGTGATGAAACTGTATCCACACATTTTCCAGGTGGGTTCCTAAAAAATGAAGGTTTTGTACTGGAAATGATTGGCACACTCTCTACATGTGAAAAGTCAATTTCCTTAGGAAGGGCAAAAAGTATTCACATTCAGGGTAAAGAACATATGAAGGCATTGCAGTAGGCAGTAAACCACTATAGTAAATTGCAAATTTTGCTTATGGTAATATGATTATGAAGGCATATGAAATTATCTAGCATTGATCAAGTGTTTATTTGCATGTTGAATTTCAAATGGTTTCTGCAGCAGACTTGGAAGTTCCTATGAAAACACATGTTCTTGAGGTTAATGCCCAGCAACACTTGCTCCAATAGGAATCACATGAATCTTTGTGGTAATGTTAAAGCTCTGAACTCTTGTTTTAGGTATTTTCAACATTCCTGCTGACATCTTAAAGAATATAAAAGGTTGAAATAAGTACTATTTGAGAGTTGCAAAGTTGAGGCAAATTACTGGTTCCCTATAGTGGTTAGATCTTGGTTGAAGTCAAGGCATTCTTATTTTAGTATATCTTGTTTTGATTCAAAGCCAAATAATACAATGAGGCTTATACTCTCTGGAATTTAGATGATTGAGGGGGGATCTTATTGAAACGTATAAAATTCTAAAGGGATTGGACAGGCTAGATGTAGGAAGATTGTTCCTGATGTTGGGGGAAGTCCAGAATGAGGGGTCACAGTTTGAGGATAAAGGGGAAGCCTTTTAGGACCGAGATGAGGAAAAACTTCTTCACACAGAGAGTGGTGAATCTGTGGAATTCTCTGCCACAGGAAACAGTTGAGGCCAGTTCATTGGCTATATTTAAGAGGGAGTTAGATATGGCCCTTGTGGCTAAAGGGATCAGGGGGTATAGAGAGAAGGCAGGTACAGGGTTCTGAGTTGGATGATCAGCCACGATCATACTGAATGGTGGTGCAGGCTCGAAGGGCCAAATGGCCTACTCCTGCACCTATTTTTTTCTATGAGGTCTTTCAAAACCAGGAAATCATTGATTATCTGCATTATTGTATCACCCCCATTTAAATGGCATAGCTTATGTCATTTAATCAGTCATGAGGTATGAGATCCATGGAAACTTGGTTCCATGAAGTTAGAATTGTCTAACCATATAGCAGCAGGTGGTTGTAGGTGGATCATATTGTGCATGTGGATCTGTGGCTAGTGGTGTTCCACAGGGATCTGTTCTGGGACTCATGCAAAATGTGATTTTTATAAATGACTTTGATGAGGAAGGGGAAAGATAAGTTTGCAGATAACACAAAATCATGGTAATGTTGTGTGGATAGTGTAGAAGATTTTGTAGGTTACAACAGAATATTAATAGGATGCAGAGTTGGACTGAGAAGTAGCAGATGGAGTTCAGTCTGGGAAAGTGTGAATTGATACACTTTGGAAGGTTGAACCTGAAGGCAGAATACAGGGTTCATGTTGGGATTCTTAGCAGTGTGGAGGAATAGAAGGATCTTGGTGTCCAAGTCCATGGATGCTTCTAATTTGCTATGCAAGTTGATAGGGTGGTTAAGAAGACATATGGTGGTTTGGTCTTCATTAGTCATGGGATTGAGTTCAAGAGCCGTGAGCAAATATTGCAGCTCAATGAAATTCTGGTTAGACCACAACTGCAATCTTGTGCTCAGTTCTTGGTCACCTCATTATAGGAAGGAACTGGAGTCTAAAAAGGATGCAGAGGTGATTTACCAGGATTCTGCCTAGACTGGAGAGTAGTTCGTATGTGAAAAGGTTGACTGAGTGAAGTAGGGTTTTTTTTTCTTGGAATGAAGGAGGTTGAGAGGCAACTTGATAGAAGTGTATAAGATTATAAGAGCCATGGATCAAGTGGACAAACAGCGTCTTTTTCCTAGGGTGGCAATGGCTAATAGCAGAGGACATCCTTTTAAAGTGAGGGACGGAAACTTTAGGGGAGATGCCATATGTACATTTTTTTTTTCCACAGAGTGTAAGTGCCTGGAACGCACTGCCATTGGTAGTTGTTGAGGCTAATACATTAGGGCTGGGTTGGCAAACCTTTTTCGAGAATGTGCCCAAATTGGTGATAATCTCCTAAAATATTCTCTCTCATACCATGATAATTTTGAGCAGAGAGTATTGTTGATGAATGAATGATTAACAATAATTATGGACATTATTAAGGATAAAGGAAGAGTCCTAGAAAACTGCCTTTGACTATCCACATGATCAAAGCCGCTCATCATCTTATACACCTCTATCAAGCCACCTCTCATCCTCCGTCACTCCAAGGAGAAAAGGCCGAGTTCACTCAACCTACTCTCATAAGGCATGCTCCCCAATCCAGAAAACATCCTTGTAGATCTCCTCTGCACCCTTTCTATAGTTTCCACATCCTTTCTGTAGTGAGGTGACCAGAACTGAGCACTGTACTCCAAGTCGGGTGTGATCAGGGTCCTATATAGCTGTAACATTACCTCTTGGCTCTTAAACTCAGTGCCATGGTTGATGAAGGCCAATGCACCATATGCTTTCTTAACCACAGAGTCAACCTGCACAGCAGCTTTGAGTGTCCTATGGACTCGGACCCCAAGATCCCTCTGATCCTCCACACTGCCAAGAGTCTTAGCAATAATACTATATTCTACCATTATATTTGACCTACCAAAATGAACCACCTCACACTTATCTGGGTTGAACTCCATCTGCCATCTCTCAGCCCAGTTTTGCATCCTATCAATGTCCTGCTGTAACCTCTGACAGCCCTCCTCACTATCCACAACACCTCCAACTTTTTCAGCAAATTTAGTAATCCGACCAGCTCCCCAGGAGGCACTTATGGTGTGAGGTGCACTTTGGCTTCGCTCCATTCCTTTTACTTTTTTTTAACTGGTAACCACCCTTATCTATTCTGTTTATACCTACACTGAAGGGTCAATACCACAGATATATCTTTGAACTTTGATTTTAACTCATTGGAAATGCTGACCAGAGGGCGAGAAGGCAAAAACGGTAAAGATTCTGACAGTAACAGAAATTTACTAACCCATCCCTCCACTTCCTCATCCAGGTAATTTATAAAAATCTCAAAGAGAAGGGGTCCCAGGACAGGTCACTGAGGCACACCACTGGTCACCAACCTCCGTGCAGAATATGACCCATCTACAACCACTCTTTGCCTTCTGTGGGCAAGCCAATTCTGGATCCACAAAGCAATATCCCCGTGGACCCCATACCTCCTTACTTTCTCAATAAGCCTTGCATGTGGTACTTTATCAAATGCCTTGCTGAAATCCATGTACACTACATCTACTACTCTATCTTGGCTCGCTGGTGGCATAGTGGCATTGGCACTGGACTTCGGAGCGACGGCTCATGAGTTCGAATCCATCCGGTTCCCTTGCATGCTTCCCATCTGTGCTGGGTTGAACATCAGGCTAGTAACTCGGCCTCATAAAAATAAGAAAGCCTGCTAAAAAAACGGCGTCAACGATGGCGTTCCGATGACTCCACTCGGAGTTAAGGGCTTTTTTCTTCTTCTTCACTGCTCTACCTTCATCAATGTGTTTAGTCACATTCTGAAAAAATTCCATCAGGCTTGTAAGGCATGACCTGCCTTTGACAAAGGCATGCTGACTATTCCTAATCATATCATTCCTAATCATAAATCTTGCCTCTCAGGATCTTTTCTATCAACTTACCAACCACTGAAGTAAGACTCACTGGTCTATAATTTCCTGGGCTATCTCTAATCCCTTTCTTGAATAAGGGAACAACATCCGCAACCCATCAATCCTCCGGAACCTCTCCTGTCCCCATTGATGATGCAAAGACCATTGCCAGAGGCTCAGCAATCTCCTCAATCACCTCCCACAGTGGCCTGGGGTGCATCTCGTCTGGTCCCAGTGACTTACCCAACTTGATGTTTTCCAAAAGCTCCAGCACATCCTCTTTCTTAATGTCCACATACTCAAGTTTTTCAGTCTACTGTAAGTCATCCCTACAATCGCCAAGATCCTTTTCCATAGTGAATACTGAAGCACAGTATTCATTAAGTACCTCTGCTATCTCCTCCGGTTCCATACAGACTTTTCCACTGTCATACTTGATTAATCCTATTCTCTCATGTCTTATCCTCTTGCTTTTCATATACTTGTAGAATATCTTGGAGTTTTCCTCAATCCTGCTTGCCAAAGCCTTCTTGTGACCCCTTCTGGCTCTCTTAATTTCATTCTTAAGCTCCTTCCTGCTAGCCTTATAATTTTCTAGATCTCTATCATTACCTAGTTTTTTGAACCTTTTGTAAGCTTTTCATTTCTTCTTGACTAGATCTTCAACAGACGTTGTACATCACAGTTCCTGTACGCTACCATCCTTTCCTTGTCTCATTGAAACGTACCTATGCAGAACACCACGCAAATATCCACTGAACATTTGCCACATTTCTGCCATAGGTTTCCCTGAGAATATCTGTTCCCAATTTATGCTTCCAAGTTCCTGCCTGATAGCCTCATATTTCCCCTTACTGCAATTAAAGTGCTTTCCAAACATCTGTTCCTATCCCTCTCTAATGCTATGGTAAAGGAGATAGAATTGTGATCACTATCTCCAAAATGTTCTCCAGCTGAGAGACCTGACACCTGACCAGATTCATTTCCCAATACCAGATCAAGTACAGCCTCTCCTCTTGTAGGCTTACCACTTCATATTGTGTCAGGAAACCTTCCTGAACACACCTAACAAACTCCACCCCATCTAAACCCCTTGCTCTAGGAAGATGCCAATCAATATTTGGGAAATTAAAATCTCCCACCATGCTAACCCTGTTATTATTACACCTTTCCAGAATCTGTCTCCCTATCTGCTCCTCGATGTCCCTGTTACTGTTGGGTTGGCTATAAAAAACACCCAGTAGAGTTATTGACCACTTCCTGTTCCTGACTTCCACCCACAGAGACTCAGTGGGCAATTCCTCCATGACTTCCTCCTTTTCTGCAGCTGTGACACTACTTCTGATCAGCAGTGCCACGCCCCCACCTCTTTTGCCTCCTTTCTGAAACATCTAAAGCCTGGCGCTCAAAGTAACCATTCCTGCTCCTGTGTCTCTGTAATGGCCACAACATCATAGCTCCAAGTACTGGTCCACGCTCTAAGCTCATCCACTTTGTTCATGATACACCTTGCATTAAAATGGACACATCTCAAAGCATCGGTCTGAGTGCATCCCTTCTCTATCACCTACCTATCCTCCCTCTCACACTGTCTACAAGCTTTCTCTATTTGTGATCCAACTGCCCCTTCCTCCGTCTCTTCAGATCGGTTCCCACCCCTCAGCAATTCTACTTTAAACTCTCCCCTATGGCCTTAGCGAACCTCCCTGCTAGGATATTGATCCCCCTCAGATTCAAGTGCAACCCATTCTTTCTGTGCAGGTAACGCCTGTCCCAAAAGAGGTTCCAATGATCAGAAATCTGAATCCCTGCCCCCTGCTCCAATCCCTCAGCCATGCATAAATCCTCCACCTCTCTCTATTCCTATACTCACCGTCTGAGCCAGAGGGCCAGACTCTGTGTCAGAGGCACGGCCACTGTTGTTTCCTCCAGGTAGGTTCCCCCACCCTCCCCAACAATACTCAAACAGGAGTACTTATTGTTAAAGGGACAGCCACAGAGGTACTCTCTAATATCCGACTCTTGCCTTTCCCTCTCTTGACTGTTATTCACTTATCTGTCTCCCGAGGCCCCAGTGTGACTACTTGCCTATAACTCCTCTCTATCATCTCCTCACTCCTGGGGAGGGGGAGGCATGTACTCCTAAAAGTTACCTTTGCTGTACAAAAACTTTGAGATTATCACGATTATGAGCCATTAGTTCTTGCATTCTTTCACCCTACCACCTGTTCTTTTGCTTATGAGTTTCCTGTTGAATTCCAGTGTCCAAGAAGAGCAGGATGAGCTGCCTTAACGTCTATCATGCAGTAGCACTCACATCTACAGTGATGAAATGCTTTGAGAGGTTGGTTATGGCTGTAGCAATGAGAGATTGAAATGTCTTTGAACACACCCGCCAGTTGGTTGGCACAGGTTTTCGGAGCCTTACTAGGTACTCCAAAGGAGCCTGTCACCTTGTGAGGGATCCCCCTCTTGAAAGACAGCCTGATGTCAGCCTCCAAGGCAGCGATCATAGAACAGGGGGCATCATCAAGCTACCAACTATCTCTTTCAGAATGATAGAGCACATTTCAAGAAGATGACATTCTGATTTGCACTTCCAAAAGGAGGTGTGCCCTTTCCTTTTGAGCACACCGTTGTGTTGCAGTGAGGGCCGTAATGCCTTAATTAGAGTGTCAGTGCTTCTAAATGTTGATAGTAACAGTGCAGTCAGGCCTGTCACAACTCCGACACATCCATGAGGGCCCCTATGTTTCAGGTCCCTACTTCACATTGAGGAGTCTCATTTATTTTAATGTGGCTTGGATGACAATAGAATAAGGTCTTGATCCAGTGGCAATGGGGTCCATGATGACCTAGAGAGCAAGCTCTACTGCATGGACATTAACATCCACAAATAAGTTGTCATGTGTGTTGGTACCTATGCACTCAAATACGGATACAGTTACCCCTTGTAGTGGGGAATGTGCAGGAATTCCAACTCCCCTGCCCACCACCTAATTTCTTTTGATTCCTTTCACCCTTAATCATTGCCATCCCTACACCTTTCTTCCTCAATCACTGTCACCATCCCTCTAACCTAAAGATTCATCCCTGTCTGTTTCATGTCCTCTGCTAAAACACAGAGCTGACTTGGGCTTTTCTAGCTGGCTTCAAGGGGCAGTAATTGTTTCAAAATGGGTTCAATAGCCTCACTGATCTGTCAAAACTGGTAATGATATCAACATTATGTTGTAAGGGATCCTCTCTCTAAACTAATGTTCCAATGATTAGCACCTTTTAATGTGTACATCAGGTTTCTTTGACATGAATAGAATCTTGCCAGTGATGTTCCTATAAATTTTCCTATTTATTGTAGGAACTATTTGGAACATGTGCCATGCTTTCATCAATGGGTTATATAAGGTGTGAAAAGGAAAGTGTTGTCTGTCCGTTTAGTAACTCTGGCTTGATTTGCAGAAACAGAGTTTAAGTTCAAGTCTATTATCATTCAACTGTACACATGTGTACATCTAATCGAAACAATGTTCCTCAGGAGCAAGATGCAAAGCACATATATAGTAGAATATTAACACAATAATATTAACAGATAAAAAACTATTCTGTGGATGTACATATTGGCATAAAGTGCATATACAGCATATAGTTAAATATACAACAGAATACTGCTGCTAGCGCTGTCATAAGTAAGATGTACTGAGTGGTAGCAGAGTGTTCAGAAGTCTCCCAGCCTGGGGAAAGAAGCTGTTACCCAACTTGACAGTCCTTGTTCTTATACTGCAGGTACCTTCTGCCTGATGATAGGAAGTCAAAGAGATTGTGGGGCAGATGGGAGTTGATCCTTGAAAATGCTGTGGTCTTTGCAAATGCAGCACTTCTGGTATATGTACTGGATGGGGAGGGGTGGGGTGGGGAAGAGATCCCAATGAGTTTCTCAGCAATCTTCACAATCTATTGCAGGGTATTGCAGTCATATGCCCAGCAATTCCCATATCAGATGGTGATATGGCTGGTCAAGACACTCTCAATGGTGCTCTGGTAGAAAGTGAATGGGATTGGGGAGCCTCACTCTCCTCAATCTCCTCAGGAACTGGAGGTGCGGAAGTGCTTTCTTGACTAAAGAGGTGGTGTTGAGGGACCATATGAGATCATATGTAATGCGAGTCAAAGAAACTTGGTGCTCTGAACTCTCTCCACAGTCAAATGGCTAACCACTTCCTACTGCACATTGATTAGCAGTAGGGAGTGGTCACCTATTTAAAATGCAATATTACAGTACTGTATATGAGCAAAGACAGTGATAATAGAAGGAAGGATTCAGAATAATGTTACAGGATAGAAAGAAAAGGAAAGAAGAACATTCATTATCTGCCAATGTCCCAGAACACTTCACATTAAATGAAATTGTTGTCAATTTTGCACAATATAAAATAAGCTCAGCAAGCTCTGTGGGCCGTAAAGGTGCAGTAACCAACTGTATCCTATATTTTGAGGCCCAAGGTTAATCCTGATCTTGTATGGTGCTTATGTGTATTTTCTCTGTTTTCCATGTGGTCATTAGGAGCTCCAAAATCCCACCATATTCACAGACTGTACATACTGGTGGGTTAATTGGTATCTGTAAATTGTAAAGGAGGTGTAAGGCACTCCTTTCCTCCACTAGCCTGCAGGTCACCCATGAGCAAGGTGAAGCATCTGCTTAGCTCCCTGCCACCCCAACTCCACCGATCAGGGTCACATGAAGCCATGGTTGCAGGCGGTGGATGGTCGTATGAGCAACTGGAGCATATCACAAGTCCTGGTTATACGACATCTGACACCAGGCTGACAATCTCTGACAAGTGTTGATAATGACTGCGGTCACCCTTCTTGCAAAGATACAGCCCAGAAGAAGGCAATGGAAAACCATTTCTGTAGAAAAATTTGCCAATGAACAATCACAGTCATGGACAAGACCATGATCACTCACGTCATTCGAAAGAGCACAAAATGAAAGAACAAAATTGCCCATAGGCAATGTGCAAAATAATGATAATGGGTGAATGAGCCCACTTCCAAGCACTCCAGCAGTGGCAAACCAGGGCCTTGCCGATGGGAGCTCCACTGTTGACTCCTCCTCATGGATGATAACCAGAGGACAAATTCACTGAGGTACAGAGGAGGGAGCAGAAGGCTCACTAGAAGTGGGAGACAAATGGTGGGATACAGTCCTACACAGTGTCCTAAGGGAAGCCATGGGGGCAAAATACATGTTGGAGACCCAGGTCTACTGTCTCAGCAGCTGATGGAAGTTTGGGGAGGGCAATGAAGTGGCTGCCTTGGAGAACCAGTGCACCACTATCATGATCACTGTGGGCCCAGTTGGAAGATGGCAAACCCACGATGAAATCCATGGTGATACAGGACCATGGGCATTGAAGGAGCAGGAGCCCAGAGAGCCGTTAGTTGGAGGAATTGGACTGGGCTCATTGAGGGCAGGCAGCAACTAACATAATGTACATCTGTGATCAAGCTGGGCCACCAGAACCAGCTTTGCAGAAAGTCAGGAGACAGTCGTGCACTTGGATGGCTGGAGAGGGGTGACGAGTGGGCCCACTGGGATGCCTCAGAGCTCATGGATGCCAACACATACACACAGGTGTGTTGGTAGAGCAGGCTCGTGCCGTAGACCCTGATGGATCAAGGTCCCAGATGATCAGGGTGAGGATCTGAGAAGATAGGATGATGGGCTGAATGTAAATCTCTGCTGGGTCGAACAGTGGGGCAGGCCATCCACCTTAGTGTTGTTGTAACCGGATCAGTGGGATATGGTGAAGTTGAATTTTTCCAAAAGAGAGCCCCGTGAGTCTAACATAGGTTGAGTTGCTGAGTTTGCTGTATGACCGTGAGGTTCCAGTGGTCAATCCAGATCAGGAAGGGCTCAGTACTTTCCATCAGCTAATGTCACCATTCCTCCAAGGCCCATTTAAGGGCGAGCAGCTCCCTTTCTCTTACTATGAAGAGTTGAACTTGCACAAGAAGAAGGCACAAAGGTATGTCTCCCCATCCGGTCCTCACTTGGAAAGGATGGCCCCAGCACCCATGGAAGATGCATCCATCTCTATCACAAAAGGTTTGGAGGGGCTCAGAGGTGGAGAATGGGAATGGTGATGAAGCATCTTTTGAGCTCCTCAAAAGTGTGGCCCGCAGCAGTAAACCATGTTATCCGCGAGGTAACTGATTTGATGAGGGAGGTGAGAGGATTGGCAATTTGGCTGCATTTCCTAATGATATGGCGGTAGAAGTTGGAGAAGCCAAAGAAGTGCTGTAGCTGTTTGAGGGAGTGCGGTCAAGTCAAGTCAAGTCCAGATTGCCATTCATGTATGCTGCCAAATGAAACAATGTTCTTTCAGATGCATATCTGTGTACCGTTGAACGACAATGAACTGAATTTGACTTGACCACACTCCCTCAAACAGAACACCATTCAATGATGGTGCACATTTTTTCTGGGTCCACGGTTATGCTTTGGAGGAGAAAGGGCATAACCCAGGAAGGAAATGATTGAGGTATGCCATTTTTTCTTACTTGCTATACATTTGGTTTCCAAGGAGATGCTGAAGGAGTGAGCGGACATGACAGATGTGGTCATGGGGGTCCTTGGAGAAGATGAGGATGTCATCGAGGAAGACAAACACATACCTATGTGGCTCTCGTTAATGAAGGTTTGGAAAACAGCTGGATTGTCAGGAAATTCAAAAGGCATCACCAAGTACTCGTAGTGACCAGTGGGTGTTATGACACCATCTTCCACTTATCACATACTCATTTTACTGTCTCTTTTTACAGCACTTTTCTCCTTGAATTCTGTTTTAAGTTATTAGCCTTTTTTTTAATTTGTCAGTATCCTGAAATTGATATCGCATCAACACTAATGTACTCAAGTCACATTTTCAAGAGTTTTGCTTTGTGATTGCAATCTCTGAATTAATGTTGAATGTAAATTTTGGTGCTGATATCATCTATTTTTCTGCAGTTTTACCATATCAAATCAGAGTAAACCAATATTCTCACTACCATGGCAACATATCCAAAAAAAAGTTATTTTTCTCCACTGATACTATTAGAAATCTGATAATTTATTATTCTGATGCTTCATGATCTTGCTGTATATAAGCTGATTATCACTTTAACTATGTCACAGTAACAAATTTATTGGTACTTTGTTGGCTGATCAGTGCTTAGAAGTTGTGTCTTTAAGTACCAAAATAAAATGCCTTACTTATTTTCCTTTTACACTTCATTGTAGTGAAAATAGAAGATCACACCATGATGTCTACTAAGTAACTTTCTTCTGACTGCTCTAGTACACAAACAAGACCTGTTTTGTGTATCTGACTTCAAAAAGCTAAGTCAACAATTACTTGAACACAGCTGTCATGATTACCTCTGGCTACATAAATATCAGGATCAAGCACGAATCAATATGTAAATATTCAGAAACAACTTGTTAATAATCAGCATCTGCTGAAGTCACATACACATAAAATGCCTTCTTACTAGGTGTCTCTAGCAACAGGACGGGTTAACCCCTCACTAACAAGTCAGTAGACTCAGTGGTGAGAAAACACCTTTCTTGAACTCCGTATGTCTAGGGTCGATATGAATTTGGTCCCACCAGACCGGGAGGGCCAGGATGTTTCAGCTACACCCACCCCAATCTGAGCGAGTACTGTATAAATGCTGCCCACTTGCAATTACCCATTGATAAGAAATTACAGATGGTACATCACATACAATTATAAGAAAGGTGTATTTATGAATGTCACTTAATCAAACAGTTATTAAAGAAGAAATACAAAAAATAAAATGGCCCAATATAATTAAGATAGTCAAATGTTCACAAAGTTGGAGCTTAGATCTTCCAACAGCTGGAAGATCACAGTGCCATCTCCTTGTCACCGATCACCAATAGAGCTTTCCATTTTGGACTCCATCGAATCGCACACTGCAGTTGGATCGAATCCTACTGCTGATTTTCTCTTCATCTCCCTCCAAAAGAACCTTGACCCCTTGAGTGTCCATCACAAAACCTCTCTGCCCAGTTTTCTCTAGAACCTTCTCCCAGTTCCACCATCCTAACTGACTGACTCGACATTCCTAAACTGAACATCACAACCTTATCTTTAACAGTAACCCAGACACTACCAACAGAACAAACTGTTCCTACAGAAACTATTAAATGAACTACTCCACGGCATTAGCAGTAAAAACTTAACCAGGATGTTACACTCTCACCCCACTAAAAATAAACAGGTCCTCATGACTTTGGAATTTACCATCTGATCAGTTTTCAAAGGAATTTAACCATGTCAGGATCTCCAATCCATTTGTAAATGATAGTGAAATATCTCACTAGGGTGATAAGCCTGTTCCCCTGGTGCGTCATAGACCAGCCTATCTGTGGATTTCTTGACTCTCTGAGACTTCCTTATCCCATCCTCAGCTTCTTCAGCCTTAAGTTCTCCTGTGGATCTTTCCTGTCTACTTGGGGTGCCTCCCCTGTCCATCACTCAGGCCTTCTGGAAACTCAGATTCCTCTGTCATTTGACTGTGCTCAGCTGCATCCTCAATTACATTACCTAGCATCAAGTCTGCCTGTCCACAGCCCCCACCCCTACTACCTTTGAGTCAGCATGGGGAAGTTCAAGAATTTCTTCATCAATTATTGGGGATTTTGCATATGGTAATGTATACCACACCCCCATTTCCTCACCATCTGAGTCTATACTGCATTCAGTAGCTTGGACCCTTTCAGGTCTCTCCACTGATTGCCTCTCTGTTCTCCACTTCGGCAACACATCCTCCGACCAGGTGTAGGGGCCATGTCAGGCTCTGGGTCAACACGTACCTCCTGCCTTAGAGGTAAAAGATGATTTTGGCAGGCCCATTCCCCTTCCCATCTTTTGGCTCCATCAGGAAAACTGGCACATTTGGCATCTGACTCTCCACTTCATAGGGCATAGCCACCCAGCAGTCAGCCTACTTATGCTTCCCTGGTAGCCCAAAATTCCTTCTTAAAACTCTAGGCATCATTTGGGAGAACCTAATCTTTTGATCATATTTCCTCTTTTTTCCTTAATTCTGTTTGTAGCAGAGATGTCTACTTGTACAGAAGCTTTTTGCAATTCCCTCCTCATGTCAGACACATATTTAAAGTAGGTCTTCTGTGGCAGGTCTTTCCCACCAATCCCAAAACAGAGGTCTATAGGTAAACAACAGGAATTCTGCAGATGCTGGAAATTCAAGCAACACACATCAAAGTTGCTGGTGAACGCAGCAGGCCAGGCAGCATCTCTAGGAAGAGGTACAGTCGACGTTTTGGGCTGAGACCCTTCGTCAGGACTAACTGAAGGAAGAGTTAGTAAGAGATTTGAAAGTGGGAGGGGGAGGGGGAGATCCAAAATGATAGGAGAAGACAGGAGGGGGAGGGATGGAGCCAAGAGCTGGACAGGTGATTGGCAAAAGGGATATGAGAGGATCATGGGACAGGAGGCCCAGGGAGAAAGACAAAGGTGGGGGGGAAACCCAGAGGATGGGCAAGGGGTATAGTCAGAGGGACAGAGGGAGAAAAAGGAGAGTGAGAGAAAGAATGTGTGTATAAAAATAAATAACAGATGGGGTACGAGGGGGAGGTGGGGCATTAGTGGAAGTTAGAGAAGTCGATGTTCATGCCATCAGGTTGGAGGCTACCCAGACGGAATATAAGGTGTTGTACCTCCAACCTGAGCGTGGCTTCATTTTACAGTAGAGGAGGCCGTGGATAGACATGTCAGAATGGGAGTGGGATGTGGAATTAAAATGTGTGGCCACTGGGAGATCCTGCTTTCTCTGGCGGACAGAGCGTCGGTGTTCAGCAAAGCAGTCTCCCAGTCTGCGTCGGGTCTCGCCATTATATAGAAGGCCAAATCGGGAGCACCGGACGCAGTATATCACCCCAGTCGACTCACAGGTGAAGTGTCGCCTCACCTGGAAGGACTGTTTGGGGCCCTGAATGGTGGTGAGGGAGGAAGTGTAAGGGCATGTGTAGCACTTGTTCTGCTTACAAGAATAAGTGCCAGGAGGGAGATCAGTGGGGAGGGATGGGGGGGATGAATGGACAAGGGAGTCACGTAGGGAGCGATCCCTGCGGAAAGCAGAGAGGGGGGAAAGGGAAAGATGTGCTTAGTGGTGGGATCCCGTTGGAGGTGGCGGAAGTTACGGAGAATAATATGTTGGACCTGGAGGCTGGTGGGGTGGTAGGTGAGGACCAGGGGAACCCTATTCCTAGTGGGGTGGTGGGAGGATGGAGTGAGATCAGATGTGCGTGAAATGGGGGAGATGCGTCGGCAATCTCATTTCATGCCTGAATATCAAATCGTATGGTGAGTATCCAGTAGCTTCATTCTGCGCAGCAGTGGACAAATGCTGACTCCATTTGTTCTTCTTGCTGATATCCAGGGATCTGAGCATGTCATACAATATCTGGTTGAACTTCAATAACTCTATGGGGGCAATAACTCTACTGGGTGCTTTTTATAACAATAGTAACAGAGACATCGGGGAGCAGATATGGAGGCAGATTCTGGAATGGTGCAATAATAATAGGGTTATTGTGATGGGTGATTTTAACTTTCCTAACATTAGAAACATAGAAACATAGAAAATAGGTGCAGGAGTAGGCCATTCGGCCCTTCGAGCCTGCACCGCCATTTATTATGATCATGGCTGATCATCCAACTCAGAACACCGCCCCAGCCTTCCCTCCATACCCCCTGACCCCCGTAGCCACAAGGGCCATATCTAACTCCCTCTTAAATATAGCCAATGAACTGGCCTCAACTGTTTCCTGTGGCAGAGAATTCCATAGATTCACCACTCTCTGTGTGAAGAAGTTTTTCCTAATCTCGGTCCTAAAAGGCTTCCCCTCTATCCTCAAACTGTGACCCCTCGTTCTGGACTTCCCCAACATCGGGAACAATCTTCCTGCATCTAGCCTGTCCAATCCCTTTAGGATTTTATACGTTTCAGTCAGATCCCCCCTCAATCTTCTAAATTCCAACGAGTACAAGCCCAGTTCATCCAATCTTTCTTCATATGAAAGTCCTGCCATCCCAGGAATCAATCTGGTGAACCTTCTCTGTACTCCCTCTATGGCAAGGATGTCTTTCCTCAGATTAGGGGACCAAAACTGCACACAATACTCCAGGTGTGGTCTCACCAAGGCCTTGTACAACTGCAGTAGTACCTCCCTGCTCCTGTACTCAAATCCTCTCGCTATAAATGCCAGCATACCATTCGCCTTTTTCACCGCCTGCTGTACCTGCATGCCCACTTTCAATGACTGGTGTATAATGACACCCAGGTCTCGTTGCACCTCCCCTTTTCCTAATCGGCCACCATTCAGATAATAATCTGTTTTCCTATTTTTGCCACCAAAGTGGATAACTTCACATTTATCCACATTAAATTGCATCTGCCATGAATTTGCCCACTCACCCAACCTATCCAAGTCACCCTGCATCCTCTTAGCATCCTCCTCACAGCTAACACTGCCACCCAGCTTCGTGTCATCCGCAAACTTGGAGATGCTGCATTTAATTCCCTCATCCAAGTCATTAATATATATTGTAAACAACTGGGGTCCCAGCACTGAGCCTTGCGGTACCCCACTAGTCACCGCCTGCCATTCTGAAAAGGTCCCGTTTATTCCCACTCTTGGCTTCCTGTTTGCTAACCAACTCTCCACCCACACCAATACCTTACCCCCAATACCGTGTGCTTTAAGCTTGCACACTAATCTCCTGTGTGGGACCTTGTCAAAAGCCTTCTGAAAATCCAAATATACCACATCCACTGGTTCTCCCCTATCCACTCTACTAGTTACATCCTCAAAAAATTCAATGAGATTCGTCAGACATGATTTTCCCTTCACAAATCCATGCTGACTTTGTCCGATCATTTCACCGCTTTCCAAATGTGCTGTTATCACATCCTTGATAACTGACTCCAGCAGTTTCCCCACCACCGACATTAGGCTAACCGGTCTATAATTCCCCGGTTTCTCTCTCCCTCCTTTTTTAAAAAGTGGAGTTACATTAGCCACCCTCCAATCCTCAGGAACTCATCCAGAATCTAACGAGTTTTGAAAAATTATCACTAATGCATCCACTATTTCTTGGGCTACTTCCTTAAGCACCCTGGGATGCAGACCATCTGGCCCTGGGGATTTATCTGCCTTTAATCCCTTCAATTTACCTAACACCACTTCCCTACTAACATGTATTTCGCTCAGTTCCTCCATCTCACTGGACCCTCTGTCCCCTACTATTTCTGGAAGATTATTTATGTCCTCCTTAGTGAAGACAGAACCAAAGTAATTATTCAATTGGTCTGCCATGTCCTTGCTTCCCACAGTAGACTGGGATATATCTCGTCTACTCCCAGAGATTTATCTAACTTAATACCTTTCAAAAGCTCCAGCTCATCCTCTTTCTTAATGCCTATACACTCAAGCATTTCAGTCTGCTGTAAGTCATCCCAACAATTGCCAAGGTTCTTTTCCCTGGTGAATACTGAATCAAAGTTGACTGGCATCTTCTTAGAGCAAGAGGTTTAGATGGGGTGGAGTTTGTTAGGCGTGCTCAGGATCGTTTTCCGACACAATATGTAGATAAGCCAACTAGAGGAGAGGCTGTACTTGATCTGGTTTTGGGAAATGAACCTGGTCAGGTGTCAGATCCCTCGGCGGGATAGCATTTTGGAGGTAGTGATCACAATTCTATTTCCTTTAGCGTAGCACTGGGGAGGGATGGGAGCTGGCAATTTGGGAAAACATTTAATTGGGGTAGAGGGATATGATGTTATTAGGTAGGAACATGGAACACAAATTAGGAGCAGATGTTTACAGGGAAATGCATGGCAGAAATTCAGGGAACATTTGCATGGTGTTCCGCATAGGTATGTTCCATTGAGGCAGGGAAAGGATGGTAGGGTAAAAGAACCATGGTGTACAAAGGAAGTAGAAAATCTAGTTAAGAAGAAAAGAAAAGCTTACGAAAGGTTCGATAAACTAGGTACTGTTAGAGCTCTTGAAAATTACAAGGGTCCCAGGAAGGAGCTCATAATGCAATTAGGATAGCAAGAAGGGGCTATGAGAAGGCTTTGGCGAGCAGGATTAAGGAAAACCTCAGGCAGTCTCCGAGCATGTGAAGAGCTGTGTGAGAATAGGACCAATTAAGTGTGAGAGTGGAAACATGTGCGTGGAGCCGGAGGAGGTAGTGGAGGTACTTAATAAATACTTTGTTTCAGTATTCACCAGGGAAAAGAACCTTGGCAATTGTTGGGATGACTTACAGCAGACTGAAATGCTTGAGTGTATAGGCATTAAGAAAGAGGATGAGCTGGAGCTTTTGAAAGGTATTAAGTTAGATAAATCTCTGGGAGTAGACGAGATATATCCCAGTCTACTGTGGGAAGCGAGGGAGGAGATTGCAGAGCCTCTGGCAATGATCTTTGCATCATCAATAGGCACGGGAGAAGTACCAGAGGATTGCAAGTTTGCAAAGGTTGTTCCCTTGTTCAAGGAAGGGAGTAGAGAGAACCCAGGAAATTATAGTCTAGCGAGTCTTACTTCAGTGGTGGGCAAGTTGTTAGAGAAGATCCTGAAAAACAGATTTATGAGCTTTTTGGCAATTGCCTCTGATCTGGGCCGACATTTACGTGCCAGGCGGCACCTAATTAATTAGCTTGTTTATTTCGGCTTTTTTCTCAAAGATGTGCTGTGTACGTTCTGGCTACCGCTATACTGCTGCATTCCTCGCGGCAATGTATCGGTCCGTGGCCTGGAGGCTGGGGACCACTGTACTAAATCAAGTGGCCCCGCACTCTGTAAATGGGATAAGAAAACAATTCTCACAGGCAGTGTCTTCCTCCAAATATATCGAATGCACGACTTACAGTACACTTCAACCTCAGGCTTCATTCGGAGCTAGCAGAACCGATCTTGGACCTATACGTAGATCTTGTCAAACCCCAAATGACCTGAATCATCATAAAGAGACTTCAACATAATCCTCCAACGCTTTTTAGGCAACTGGGAGTACCGAGGCCTGTTTGGAGGCGATCTGACCCTGTGTAGAACCCGGGTCCTCAACTCCAGTTTGTCCTATTCCCTCATCAGTAGGGATATGGTAGGGTGTTCTGTCTTTTCAACTTGGGCCATATCCCCTTCTGGAACAGCTGACCAGATGGTACCTATACAAGGGTCATCTTGCTGAGCTGCTGCCATTTCCCTAGGACTCAAGGCAGGCGACTGCTTCGTATTCAGAGCAGCCAAGTTGAACTAAACTTGTGGGCTGGCACAACCAGAAGCTCACAAATGCTCCACTGCTCTATCCTGCCCTTGCCTTGCCTCTGACAGGTACGTTACTTTAGCTCCAGGTGCAGGGACACTTTCCCACTCGCTATCCATTTCCAGCCCTTTATGCGCTCATGGGCACAACGCATCCTCATCAATGTTCCGGCTGCCCGGCTGGTACTTCAGGCTGAAATCATATGGAGACAACGCCACCAGCAAACGATGGCCTGTAGCATCCAATTTTACCTGTCAGGATGTAAGTCAATGGATTGTTGACAGTCCTCACCTTGAACTTGGCACCATATAGATAGTCACTTAACCTATCCACCACAGCTCATTTCAATGCCAGAAACTCCAATTTGTGCGTGGGGTAGTTTTGCTCGAAGGGTGACAGACTCCAGCTGAGCACCAGTGTTGGCCTTTGCAAACCCCCACTTGCCATATGTGTTGCAGACAGATGCCCGCTGAGAGGGTTCGGGGGTGTGCTACATCAAGATCAGGGCATAGGGTTTCAAGCAGGCTTCAATTGTACTGGTGCCCAAGAAGAACGTGGTAACCTGTCTAAATGATTATCACCCAGTGATGAAGTATTTTGTGAGGCTGGTGTTAAAGCAGATCAGCTCCTGTCTGAGTGATGACATGGATCTGCTCCAATTCACCCACCAAAGAAACAGGCCTAGAGTAGATGCTATCTCGTTGGCTCTTCACACAACCCTGGAACATCTGGACAGCAAAATGCATACACCAGGATATACTTTATCAATTACAGCTTGGTATTTAACACCATCATCCCTCAAAGCAATTCAGTAAACTCAGAGACCTGGGCCTCAATAACCCCTTGTGCAATTGGATCCTGGATTTTCTCACCTGTAAGCCCCAGTCAGTTCAGATTGGCAAACACATCTCCTCCACAATCTCCATCAGCACAGGAGCACTGCAGGGATGTGTGCTTAGCCCCCTGCTCTGCTCGCTTTACACCTATGACTGTGTGGCTAAGTACAGCTCCAACGCCATATGTAAGTTTGCTGAGCGCACCACAGTTGTGGACTGTTTCAAAGGTGGTGATGAATCAGCACGAAGGAGGGAGATTGAAAATTTGGCTTAGTGGTGTCATAACAACAACCTCTCACTCAATGTCAACAAGACCAAGGTACTGATTGTAGACTTCAGGAGAGGGAAACCAGAGGTCCATGAGCCAGTAATCATCAGAGGATCAGAGGTGGAGAGGGTCAGTAACTTTAAATTCCTGGTTGTCACTATCTCAGAGGACCTGTCCTGGACCCATCATATAAATATTATCGCAAATAAAGCACAACAGCGCCTCTACTTCTTCAGTCTGCAGAAGTCTGGCATGTCATCAGGAACCCTGGCAAACTTCTGTAGATGTCTGTTGGAAAGTGCGGTGATTGACTGCATTATGGCCTTTGAGCAGAAAATCCTACAAACTGTACCCAGGTACATCACGGATAAAACCCTCCCAACGTCTGAGCAGATCTACATGAAATGCTATCATAAAAAAGTAGCATCCATCATCAAAGATCCTCACCATCCTGGTCATGCTCTTTTCTCACTGCTGCCATCAGGTAGAGGGTACAAGAGCCTCAGGACTCACACCACCAGTTTCAAGAACAGTTGCTACCCCTCAACCATCAGGCTCTTGAACAAAAGGTGATAACTACACTCATTTAAGGACTCTCATCTTGATATTTCATATGTGTTATTTATTGCTATTTATTTATTTTATCTGCATTGGCACAGTTCGCTTACAGTTTACAATTTCTGATGTTTATAGTTTGCAGATCCTGTTTACAGTTACTGTTCTATAGACTTGCCAAGTATGCCCACAGAAAAAGAATCTCAGGGTTGTATGTGGCAACATGTATGTACCCTGAAAATAAATTTTACTTTGAACTTCATTAAAATATGTTGCAGTACAATACTAAGTTGCCGTAACCTTTCATAGCATATATCACATGGTATCACTAAAATTATCTAATTAAGAAAACAGTGGCAATTTCATGCTTTTCAAACTGCAGGTGCATGGTTAAGTGTTTGCTCACTGGCTTAATTACAACAGCAGGAAACTCTTTGAAATGAACAATTGAATGTACTAGGAGGCAACTCACATGTACCAAATAAAGAGACACTTCATGAGACAAGATCGCACAACTTTTAAAGTCAGATGATGAATTTAAAAAAGCTGAGGAGCAGATTTTAAAGGTGGGGGAAGGGGAGAGAGAAACACAAGGTGATAGGTGAAACCTGAGGAGGGGAGGGATGAAGTAAAAAGCTTGGAAGTTGATAGATGAAAGAGATAAAAGGCTATGGAAGAAAGAAAAGGGGAGAGGAGCACCAGAGGAAGGTGATTGGTGTGCAAGAAGATAAGGGCAGAGGGGGAAAAGGGGATGGGAAATGGTGAAGGGGTGGGGGGCAATACTGGAAGCTCTAGAAATTGGTCCCCCTCAGTGTGGCCTCATCGGTGGACATAACAGAATGGGAACGGGAAGTGGAATTGAAATGGGTGACCACTGGGAGCTCCCACTTCTTCTGGCAGATGGATCGTAGGTGCTGGGCGAAGCGGTCTCCCAAAGGGGTATAGTCTAGCTAGCTGTGAGAGTCCATGGTTTATAATACACATCAGTGGATAAGCTGCCTCCAGAGATAGACAGTGAAATCAAGAAAGTGGGGAGGGGCGGTGTTAGAAATGGACCAGGTAAATTTGAGGGCAGGGTGGAAGTTGGAGGAAAAGTGGATGAAGTTGATGAGTTCAGCATGGGTGCAGGAATCTGCACCAATTCAGTCATTGCGGTAGCGTAGGAAAAGTGTGGGTTGGTCGCCAATGTAGGCTTGGAACATAGACTGCTCCACATGGCCGACAAACAGGCAGGCATAGCTGGGACCTATGCGAGTGCCCATGGCTACACCTTCTGTTTGAAGGAAGTGGGGGGAGCCAAAGGGGAAATTACTTAGAGTGAGGAGAAGTTCTGCTAGGCAGAGGAGAGTGGTCGTGGAGGGTAAGTTGTTAGGTCTAGTGTCCAGAAAGAAATGGAGAGTTTTGCGGTCTTCCTGGTGGGAGATGGAGGTGTATAGGGACTGGACATCCATAGTAAAAATAAGATGATGGGGGCCAGGGAAAACGATATCATTGAAAAGACCCAGAGTATGTGAAGTGTCATGGGTGTAGGTAGGAAGGGACTGAACTAAGGGGTATAAAACAGAGTCGAGGTATGCAGATATGAGTTCAGTTGGGCAGGAACAAGCTGAAACAATGGGTCTACCTGGACAAGCGGTTTGTGGATCTTGGGTAGTAGGTAGAAACAGGATGTGCAGGATGCGGGAACTATGAGGACGGTGGCGGTGGATGGGAGATCCCTAGAGTCAGTAAGGTTGGTGATGGTGTACCCATTCCTATGAAAGAATAAGCCTGTGGTTTTATAGGTTCAAGCCATGGAAATGTTTCTTTTTCTCAATGCAGGCCACCACCACTTTCAGTTTTGACCAAGAGTATCCCATATTTTGAATGCATTTGTTTTAAAACCATATTATTTGTTAATGCATTTCAAATACAAACAAATCCAGTATTTTTAGATGTCAATATAATAAAATCAATTCCACAAAGTGCTTTACTTTCATTGTTGAATGATGTAATTTGGATATTTCAATGCATAAACAGACAGCAAATTAGGGTCTCGGCACGAAACGTTGACTGTACTTCTTCCTATAGATGCTACCTGGCCTGTTGCGTTCCACCAGCATTTTGTGTGTGTTGCTTGAATTTCCAGCATCTGCAGATTTCCTCGTGTTTGTGAGCAAATTATATTTACATTTTCCCATTCCCATGGAAGACTGCATTTGCTAGATTATGTTGCTGCTGTTCTGCACTTGTAAGAATAATTTAAATCTAAATACCCCAGTAGAATTGAGTAAAGCATGCTGACAGGACATCTGACAATCCAGTTTGTTTCCATTCTCTCTCTTCACCCAAGGGAGAGGTATAGGCAAGTAACTGCACTGTATGTCAAAGCTATCTGTCTTGAACAGGGAAACAACTGTTGTGTCATCATCTTGCAGCACAACAGCTGGCTTATTGCCTGAAGAAAGTGAATTTTCTGCTGTCTTTAGTCTTAATCATGCCCATACTTAGAAAGTAAGTGGGCCAGTAAAGATGTTCCAGTCCACTCTTGTTACATATCAAAGCTCTTACCTCTCAATCACAGACTTTATTTTATAACTGCCCCCAACTCTCCCTATATCTTTCCAAGCTAGCTGTTTCCACACTCTTAAACACGAGTAATTCTGCGGATGCTGGAAATTCAAGCAACACACATCAAAGTTGCTGGTGAATGCAGCAGGCCAGGCAGCATCTCTAGGAAGAGGAAGTCCTGACGAAGGGTCTCAGCCCGAAACGTCGACTGTACCTCTTCCTAGAGATGCTGCCTGGTCTGCTGCGTTCACCAGCAACTTTGATGTGTGTTGCTTGTTTCCACACTCTCTCTGGTTAGTTGTCCCACACAAATATGCTTGTCCCTTGATATGGAATTTTACACTTCATCGGTTAGAAATTGAACAAGTGTTAATGATTCTAATAAACATTAATAGTCAATGTGATAACTTAAGTATAAGTACACATTTATGCCTTCTGAAAGGATCATAGCAGCTACATTCGAAAAATATTATGTTGCGTAGTTGGTGTAGTTAATCTTAAGTGTGCTTTTCTGGCTGATTTCTGTTTGCTCCACCATGGAATGGAAAACTCTGTGGGAATAAATAAATGATGCAACATCCCAATCATTAGAGAATTGGTAACATAGCAAGATCCTGGCATTTTCTGCATGTTTACTCTTGGGGTATACTATATGGAAACAAGACAAATAAACACAAAAGGAATAGATTAAGTTGAACGACGGAGGCCTGAGCTACGAAATGGTCTGTCGCCTTCCCCTCACTGAGACTATACTCATAGATGACACTATATGATGATGGTGCAATTTTGTAACAGAAGACATAATGCAACGATGATATCAAACACAGAGGACACCAGCACTTTACACACAGGCAGAAACACAGTAGTAACATAAAAGAATGACACTACTTTCCAGTCTTTAAATTAGTGTCTTTTAAAATTTCATAAAATACAAAAAAAAAGTAAATTTTCAGCAGCTTCAATTTTTACAATTGTTTTCTTACACTAAACTGCAAACATGGAATAGATTTTATATAGAAATCAGTGGCTACTTTATTAGGCACACTATGCAAATATTTAATTAGCCAATCATGTGGCAGCAACTCAACACGTAAAAGCATGCAAGCATAGTCAAGATGTTCAGCTACTGTTCAGATCAAACATCCAAATGTGGAAGAAATGTGATCTAACTGACTCTGACCATGAATGATTTTTAGTGCCAGACGGGGTAGTTTGAGTATTTCAGAAACTGCGAGTTTCCTGGGATTTTCTTACATAACAGTCTTTAGAGTCCACAATGAATGGTGTAAAAAAAACAAAAAAATTCTAGTGAGCGGTAGTTCTGTGGGTGAAAACATCTTGCTAATGAAAGAGATCAGAGGAGAATAGCCATGCTGGCTAATTTATTACTTTTCTCAACCCCATTCTCCTGCCTACTTCCTGTAAACTGTCACACTCTAACTAATCAAGAAAATATCAACCTCCTTCTTAAGTGCACCCAATGACCTGGTCTCCACAGCTATACGTGGCAACAAATTCCATGGATTCACCACCCTCTGGCTAAAGAAATTCCTCCTCGTAGTCATTCTAAATGGATATCCCTTTTTTCTGAGGCTGTGCCCTCTGGTTCTAGACTCCCTGACTATAGGAGACATTCCCTCCACATGACCTCGATCAAGGCCTTTAAATATTTGATAGGTTTCAACCAGATTCCCCGCTCATTCTCCTGAACTTCAGCACGTACAGGCCTAGAGCCATCAAATACTCCTCATACGATAGCCATTCATTCCCTGAATCATTCTTGTAAAGCTCCTCTGAACCCTCTCCAATGCCAGTCTGTCATTTCCTAGATAGGGGGCCAAAAACTGCTCTCAATACTCCAAGTGAAGCATCACCAGTGCTTTATGAGCCTCAGCATTAAATCCTTGTTTTTATATTCTAGTCCTCTCAAAATGAATGCTAACATTGTATTTGTCTTCCCCAACACTGACTCAACCTACAAGTTAATCTTTAGTGAATACTGCATGAGGACTCTCAGTTTATTGGCACCTCAGATTTTTAAATTTTTTTCTCCATTTAGAAAATAGTCTGTGTTTTCTTTCCTTCTACCGAAGGAAGTCCATAGCCATATACTTCCCAATACTGTATTTCATATGCCTCTTCTTTGCCCATTGTCCTAATCTGTCTAAGACTTTCTGCAGCCATTTTGCTTCCTCAACACTATCTGACCCTCCACCTATCTTTGTATTATCTGCAAACTTGGTCACAAAGCCATTAATTCCAGCATCCAAATTATTCACATAAAATGTAAAAAGAAGCTATCTCAACACTGACCATTGTGGAACACCACCAGTCACCAGCAGCCAAACAGAAAAAGTTCCCTTTATCCTCACTATTTGCTTCTTGCCAATCAGCCAAGCTTCTAGCCATCCTTCATATCCTTCCTGTAAAACCATGAGCTCTAATCTTGTTAAGTAGCCTCATGTGCAGTATCTTGTCAAAGGCCTTCATAAAATCCAAATACACAACATCTAGTGAATCTCCTTGTCTATGCAATTTGTTATTTCTTCAACGAATTCCAACAGATTTGTCAGGCAAGATTTTCCCTTATGGAGACCATACTGACTTTGGCCAATTTTGTTACGTGCCTCCAAGTACCCCAAAACCACATCCTTAACAATCACCTCTGACATCTTCCCAACCACTGAGGTCAGACTAACTGTTCTATAATTTCCTTTCTTCTGCCTCCCTCCTTTTTTGAAGAGTGGAGTGACATTTGCAATTTTCCAGTCCTCCGGAACCATGCCAGAATCTAATGATTCTTGAGAGCTCATTACTAATGCCTCCACAATCTCTTCAGCTACTTCTTTCAGAACACTGGGATGTGGTCCATCAGGTCCAGGTAACATAGCTACCTTCAGACCTTTCAGCTTCCCCAGCACCTTCTCTCTAGTAGTAGCAACAGCACTCACTTCTGCCCCCTGACACTTTTAAAACTCTGGCATACTGGAAATGTAATCCATGATTAAGACTGATTCAAAATACTGATTCAGTTTTTCCACAATTTCCTTGTCCCCCGTTACACACACATTTTCCAGTGGTCCAATATCTACTCTCGCACCATTTTATTCTTTGTATAGCTGAAAAGACTTTTAGTATCCTCTTTAATATTATTGGCTAGCTAACCTTCATATTTCATGTTTTCTCTACCAAGGGCTAATTTAGTTGCCTCTGTTGATTTTTAAAAGCTTCCCAGTCCTCTAACTTCCCACTAATTTTTGCTCTTTTATGTTGTCTTTGATTCCCCTTGTCAGCCACAGTTGTGTTATCCTGCCTTTAGAATACTTTTTCTTCTGTGGGATGTAATTATCCTGCATCTTCTGAATTGCTCTCAGAAACTCTGTCCATTACTGTTCTGCCACCATCCCTGCTAGTGTCTCCTTTCAGTCAACTTTGGCCAGCTCCTCTCTCATACCTCTGTAATTCCTTTTATTCTACTGTAGTACTGATATAAACAAGAGAAAATTTGTAGATGCTGGAAATCTGAGCAACACACACAAGATGCTGGAGGAACTCAGCAGGCCAGACAGCATCAAGTATAGTCGACTTTTTGGGCCGAAACTCTTCAGCAGGACTGTGATACTGATATATTTAATTTCAGCTTCTCCCTCTCAAAAAATACTATAATTTTTTGTTTACTGCCTCCTAAGGTTTCCATTACCTTACAGCCCCTAATCAAATCTGGTTCATTACACAACGCGCAATCCAGAATTGCTTTTCCTCTAGTGGGCACAACCACAACCTCCTCTAAAAAACAACCTTGTAGGCATTCTACAAATCTTCTCTCTGGGATCCAGCACTAACCTAATTTTCCCAATCAACCCGCATATTTGACCTCCCACATCATGAAGACCCTGGAGAGACTTGTTCTGGAGCTGCTCCGGCCAATGTTTTGGCCACACTTAGATCCCCTCCAGTTCACCTACCAGGCCCAACTAGGAGTTGAGGATGCCATCGTCTACCTGCTGAACCCTGTCTATGCCCACCTGGACAAGCCAGAGAGCACTGTGAGGGTCATGTTTTTTGACTTCTCCAGTGCGTTCAACACCATCTGCCCTGCTCTGCTGGGGGAGAAGCTGACAGCAATGCAGGTGGATGCTTTCCTGGTGTCATGGATTATTGATTACCTGACTGGCAGACCACAGTACGTGTGCTTGCAACACTGTGTGTCCGACAGAGTGATCAGCAGCACTGGGGCTCCACGGGGGACTGTCTTGTCTCCCTTTCTCTTCACCATTTACACCTTGGACTTCAACTACTGTACAGAGTCTTGTCATCTTCAGAAGTTTTCTGATGACTCTGCCATAGTTGGATGATTCAGCAAGGGAGATGAGGCTGAGTACAGGGCTACAGTAGGATACTTTGTCACATGGTGTGAGCAGAATTATCTGCAGTTTAATGTGAAAAAGACTAAGAAGCTGGTGGTAGACCTGAGGAGAACTAAGGCACCGGCGACCCCTGTTTCCATCCGGGGGTCAGTGTGGACATGGTGGAGGATTACAAATACCTGGGGATGCAAATTGACAATAAACTGGACTGGTCAAAGAACACTGAGGCTGTCTACAAGAAGGGTCAGAGCTGTCTCTATTTCCTGAGGAGACTGAGGTCCTTTAATATCTGTCGGACGATGCTGAGGATATTCTACGCGTCTGTGGTGGCCAGTGCTATCATGTTTGCTGTTGTGTGCTGGGGCAGCAGGCTAAGGGTAGCAAACACCAGCAGAATCAACAAACTCATTCGTAAGGCCAGTGATGTTGTGGGGATGGAACTGGACTCTCTGACGGTTGTGTCTGGAAAGAGAATGCTGTCCAAGTTGCATGCCATCTTGGACAATGTCTCCCATCCACTACACAATGTACTGGTTGGACACAGGAGTACATTCAGCCAGAGACTCATTCCACCGAGATGCAGCACAGAGCGTCATAGGAAGTCAGTCCTGCCTGTGGCCATCAAACTTTACAACTCCTCCCTTGGAGGGTCAAACACCCTGAGCCAATAGGCTGGTCCTGGACTTACTTCCTGGCATAATTTACATATTATTATTTAATTATTTATGGTTTTATATTGCTATATTTATACTCTATTCTTGGTTGGGGCAACTAAAGCGAAAATCAATTTCCCTCGAGATCAATAAAGTATGACTATGACTATGACAATGACTATGACTATACTGAAGTCCTCTATGACTTTCGTAACTTTGTCCTTTTAACATGCCTTATCTATCTCTTGTCTTAATCTGTAGCCCACTTCCTGGCTACTGTCAGAGACCTGTATATAACTTCCATCAGGGTCTTTTACTCTTGCAGTTTTTAACTTCTACCTACATGGATTCTACATCTTCCGATCCTATGTCATCCCTTTCTAAGGATTTGATTTCATTTTTTACCAACAGAGCCAAGCCAACCCTCTGCCTACCTGCTATCCTTTTAATGCCATGTGAATCCTTGGATGTTATGCCCCCAACTATGATCTTCTTTCATCCATAACTCAGTGATGCCCACAATAGCATACCTGTCAGTCTCCAACTGTGCTACAAGATCATCTACCTTTTTCTGTACATAGCGTGCATTCAAATATATCACCTTCTGTCCTGAATTCATCACCCTTTTTGAGTTTATCCCTATGTTAGACTGCAACACATCCCACTCGCTACAATTTTGTCCTATCAACGGCCTGTCCTTCCTCACAGTCTCACTACACACTGCATCTACCTGTGTATCAACTGCCCTCTCCTCAGCCCTATCACTCTGGTTCCCACTCCCCTGCCAAATTAGTTTAAACCCTCCCCTACAGCTCCTGCAAACCTGCCCACAAGGATATTGCCCCCACACCAGATTCCGGTGCAACCTGTTCCTTTTGTACTTGTCATACTTTCCCCTGAAGAGATCCCAATGACCCAGATATCTGGAGCCCTGTCTCCTGCCACATATTCATCCTCAGCCACATGTTCATTTGCCAAGTCATCGTCTTCTTCCCCTCAGTGGAACGTGGCACAGTCAGCAATCCGGAGATTATTACTGTGGAGGTTCTGCTTTTCAGCTTTCTAGCTAACTACTTAAATTCCCTGTTCAGGACCTTCTCTCTTTTCCTACCTATGTAATTGATGCCAATATACACCAAGACTTCTGGCTGCTCACCCCCTTCTTGAGAATGCCGTGGACCTGATCTCAGTTGTCCCTGACCCTGGCACCTGGGAGGCAACACTGCATTTCGGTGACTCTTTCACGTCCACAGAGACTCGTGTCTATTCCTCAAACTATGGAATTCTCTGTCATTACTTCAGTCCTCTTTTCTCCCCTTCCCATCTGAGCCACAGCACCAGACTCAATGCCAGAGACCCAGTCACTGCAGCTCCCACCTGGTAGTTCATCCCACTCAACAGTATCCAAATGGTATACTTATTATTGAGGGGAATGGCCACAGGGGTACTCTGCACTGGCTGTCCATTTCCTTTCCCTCTCCTGACAGTCACCCAGGTCGTTGCAATAGGAGTTTTATTGAATGGTGGGTTGCATTAGGAGTTCAGGAGATGCAAAGCCACTAAAGAACATCACTGGTAGGACAACTTGCAAGGAGATAAACTGCTGGGATGACATTTTCTGATGGTTTTCCTGAAGAAACTATCAGTATCGTGCAGCTGAGAGAAGTGCATCAATTCTCCCACATAGAATGCAAATAAACAGTGTAAAGTTAGTCCCGGGTCCACTCTCTATTATTGTGAACTGGCAGTGCAAACTCTTAAAATGCACTCTAACTCTGATCTGCATTTTAATGAAGCATGCTGCCTTTTTATGCTTTGTCGGGTAGGATAAAATATTCAAGGACGTCATCTAAATAGATCTAACCCTCTCTACTTTAGATTAAAACCGGACATATTATATTTGAGCATTTTATCGACAGCTTTAGCCTCCCAGCTGAAATTATTAATTCTAAGCAAGCTACTTATTTTTGAACTTTGGAAAGTAAAGAGTTAGCAGTTTCTGAAGATGACAGATCAAAATAAATCATGGCTTTGCTAATCACAAGTCCAATTCTCATAGTTAAAAGGATTTAACTACCATATGCTCCTTGACTATGCCACCACTGCAGTGCCATTCTCATCCTGTATATGCATAATTTCAGTCATTGAAAATAAGGTATAATGCTACTTCATTTTTCTGTCAGATTAAGAATTTATTTGAAAGGAATTAAACATATCCTTCAGAGAGCTGACTGATCAGATATGTTTATCTTCTGTCAAGCTATATTTAAGTCATTTAGTTTGTTCAATTTACTTTTAACTTTGAACTTAGTTAACTTTATTTACTTATTTCAATGCTGTTTTCTAAAATGATAACATTAGCGAGAAAGTCATAGGAGTGACCTTTAAGTGCACTCTTAAAGAATGGTTAGGGAATTCTAAATTGCCTGGGAATTATCTATTTAGAGATTTAAGTATTTGGTAACAAGAAAATAGGCACTTTAATTTTTTAAGATGAATAGAACTTAGGCGTAATCTTTTCTGAAGTTAACCTTGAATTGAAGTAAAAAGATTGCCAGCAGGGTGTTGAAGTTTGTCATGGATGAAAGTTTAAGCAGAAAGTGGACTAAGGAAGGCTTGAAAGTGATCTTTTAGAGGGAACATGTTCATTTTGATTTATAAAAACACTTGTTCGATTTTAGAGTTGTAGTTGAAGGATACAGAAAGGCCATGAAGGATATTTGCAGTGCAAAGTAGTCTTCCTCATATTTTGCCATGTAACTCTTTAAAGTAGTAAAACTCACTAAAGTCAAGTTGCTATAACAATGGTTTTTTAAGTGCTGAATATCAAATACATAACATACAGTATTTTTGGTTACTGCACAGGAAACAAGCAAATGCATTTCAAAAACTAGGCCATAAAATATCTTTCTTTCTATGCTCATGGCTAAAATCTGAACTGAATATGAGGAAATATAATTGTGCTGATAATAACTAAATAATTCCAATGATTATTATAGCTCTAAAGGCATACTATGTGCACAAATTTAAACATTCTAAATTGAGAAGTAAAATATAAAGATGAATTGAAAAGATAGATTGTGTTAGATTTATATGTGGTTTTTAATCATTACAATAGGAAGTATAACACTAAAACATCTTTAGCACAGTGAAATATTTCAATGTAGTTTATATGAATGCCAAAGAAGAACAAGTTAGGACAGGTCACAAGTTGCTTTGCCAGAGACAACTGTGATGCTCTTGAAGGAGGGGAGAAAGGTGGAGACTCAGGACAGTTTAGCACAGGAATACCAAACTTGAAAGTGAAAGGTATAACTGCAAATGATGCAACAATGTGAGTCAAGGTGTGAGTTTGTGAATTCCATGTGGGTTGCAGGACAGTGATTAGAGAGAAGGAGGGGTGAAACTTTGAAGGAAGTAAATCACAAATTTAAACTGAAGGCAATGCCAAATAAATCCAGTGAATGGGTAAATGAGGCTGGATGCAGACACAGGTTGAGGCAAGAGTTTATGCGCATTGAAAGACAAGGCTGCTGGCCAGTTAAACAGTCCACAGCTATGAGGAAGCATACTAGCAGTAGATAGATGGATGAAGAGATAGAAGTTGGTATGTTAGATGCAAGGTATGTTATTAGATTGGGAAGTCAGCTCAAGCGTTGAAACAGTCAAGCTAATCCTCAAATTGTGATAGTGTCAATATCACAATCCAGAACATGAGAAATGGAAGCAAGAACAGTTTGTTTTCCCCATCTACCATGCCCACTAGTACTTAGTAAGATCATAGTTGATCTTACGGAACAGCGATACTTTCCTACGTAGAATCATAGAGTTAGAAAACACTACAGCACAGAAACAGGCCCTTTGGCCCATCTAATCTGTGCCAAACCATTAATCTGCTTAGTGCTATTGACCTGCACTTGAACCACTGCCCTCCATACCCCATTCATGTACCTATCCAAATTTCTCTTAAATGTTGAAATTGACCCTGCATCCACCACATGTTCCATACTCTCACCACCCTCTGAGTGAAGAAGTTTCCCCTCATGTTCCTCTTTAACCTTTTACCTTTCAACCTTAATCCATGACCCCATGACCTCCAGTTCTAGTCGCACAAAACCTGCTTGCACTTATCCTATCATAATTTTAAATCTCCCCTCGATCTTCTAAGCTCTAGGGAATAAAGTCCTAACCTGTGCGGCCTTCCCTATAACTCAGGTCCTCAAGTCCCGCAATATCCTTGTAAATTTTCTCTTACTCGGTCAATGTTACTTACATCTTTCCTGTAGGTTGGTGACCAAAACTGGACATAAAACTTAAAATTAGGCCCTACCAATGCCTTATACAATTTCAACATAACATCCTACTCCTGTCCTAAATACATTGATATGGTACATTAATGTGCCAAGAGCTTTCTTTACAGTCCTATCTAACTGTAACACCACTTTCAAGGAATTATGGATCTGCATTCCCAGATCCCTCTGTTTTACAGCATTCCTCAGTGCCCTACTGCTCACTGTATGACCTACCCTGGTGGACCTCCCAAATTGCAACACCTCACAATTGTCTGCATTAAATTCCGTCTGCCATTCTTCAGCCAATTTCACCAGCTGGACCATTTCTCACTGCAAACTTTGATAGTCTTCCTCACTGTCCACTACACCCCCAATCTTGATGTTATCTGCAAGTTTGCTGATCCAGTTTACCACATTATCATTCAGATCATCAATAAAGATGACAAATAAGAATGGATGCAACATTGATCACTGTGACACTCCACTAGTCACAGAGCTTCAGTCAGAGACGCAACCATCCACTACCATTCTCTGGCTTCTTTCATGAACCAATTTCTGTTCCAACTTATTACCTCATCTTGAACACCAAGTGACTGAACCTTCTTATCTCCCAAGCAGGGCCTTGCCAAAGTCCTTGCTAAAGTCCAGGTAGACAACTTCCACTGCCTTGCTTTTACCAACATGCCTGGTAACTTCCTTGAAAAACTCTGTAAGTTTGGTTAGACGTGACTTACCACGCACAAAGCCATGTTGGCTATCCCTAATCATTCCTTGTCTATCCAAATATTCATATATCTGGTCCCTTAGAATGGTTTCCAATACCTTTACTACTACTGATGTCAGACTCACTGGCCAATACATTTCCTGCCTTATTCTTAGGGCGTTTCTTAAACAATGGAACAACTTTAACTGTCCTCCAATCATCCAGCACCTCACCCATAGTTAAGCATGTTTTAAATATTTCTGCTAAGGCCCCTGCAGTTTTGGCACTAACTTCCCACAGGGTCTGAGGAAACACATATTGTCAGGCTCTGGTGATTTATCTACCCTAATTTGCCTCAAGACAGCAAGCACCTCCTCCTCTAAAATCAGTTTTGGGTCCATCATCTCACAGTTGCATTGTCTCACATCCATGGACTCTGTGTCCGCTTCATGAGTAAATACAAATGCAAAATATCCATTTAAGACATCACCCCTCTCCTTCGACTCCACACACAGATTACTACTGTGATCTTCCAGGAGACCATTTTTTTTCTTTGCGATCCTTTTGCTCTTACTATATCTGTAGAAGCACTTAGGATTCTCCTTCATGGTGTCTACTAGAGCAATGTCATGTCTTGTTTTTCCTGATTTCCTGATTAAGTGTTCTCTTGCATTTCTTATACCCTAAAGTACCTCGTATCTTCCTGCCTCGCCACACTATGCACATCCTACTTCTTCTTAACCATAGCTTCAATATCTCTGAAAAACCAGGTTTCCCTAAACTTGTTATGTTAGCCTTTTATTCTGACCTGAACATGACAGGAACTTTGTACTCTCAAAATTTCACTCTTGAAGGCCTCCCACTTACCAGGTACACTTCTGCCAGAAAACAACCTGTCCTAATCCACACTTGCCAGACCGTTTTTGATATAATCTGAATTGGCTTTTCTCCAATTTAGAATCTCAACCCAAGGACCAGACTTCTCCTTTTCCTTAATTATCTTGAAACTGATGGCATTATGATCACTAGATATAAAGTGTACCTGGCTGTCTCGTATATGCCATGGGTAGAGTAACAGCAGATGCTTCTGGCTCGTCTAGTGGTGTGTTGACACGCTCATGATCATGTCGTGACACCAGGGTCTTGGTAGTGGATTCCTCCAAGTTTTGGTATTTAAGACAATCTACCAAAATATGTTCAGGTTTACCCCTTTTATCAAAGATAAACGTCTTTTCTTCCTGTTCCAAAACACAGAACAAGCCACTGTAAAGGGGCCTAAGGAGATGGTGATGTGCATCATGGTGGATGCAAACAAATGAGGCAGAATGTAGGTCAACAGAAACCCAAGAGTGCTGGTACGCCATGATGGGAGGTAGGAATAGGTGCAAAGGAATTGAATTTACTGAGGAGGGTGGAACACTGTTGAGAGGCCGATAAGGCAGTCATGGCATCAGGAATGAAATCACATGGCACTCGTAACAGCTGCCATATACCAACTCAGCTGTGGGTGACTGCAGGCCCTCTTTTGGAGCAGTTGTGAGCCCCAGCAGGACCCACAGGAGATGATCGTACCAACATTCATCGGTCAAGGAAGCCCTCAGGGCAGCCTTTAAGTGGCGGTGAAACCACTCATATAGACCATTGGACTGCAGGTTATATGCCGTGGTCTGATGTAGACTAACACCAAGATTCTAAGCCATCACAGCCCAGAGACCTGATATGAATTGGGCACCGCAGTCAGCAGAAATATCAGATGGAGTGCCAATCCGAGCAACCCAGCTGCTGATCAATGCTCAGGCAGTGTCTGCGACTGTTGTTGATGCAAGGGAGATGACCTCTGGATAGCTGGTGGCACAGTCCACCACGGTCAGGAGGTGCCTAAATCCGCGGGGTGGGGGGAGGGGTAAAGGGACAACAAGGTCCACATTGACATGGTCAAACTGTTGCTGAGGGACCGCAAAAGATGCCAATGACACCTGGACATGATGGTTAACCTTCGTCCACTGGCACTCCCCACAGGCTGCACTTCAATCACGTACACACTTTCTAAGGCCATGCTACACAAATTTTAATGCAACCATTTTCCGTGAGGCAACCTGGCCCGGATGCGAGAGGCCTTGTCGGGGTCAAAGCAGTCCGCCTCCAGTTTGCGGGCACCATGGGGTGAGAGCGACTGGTTGAGACGTTGCACAGGAGAGAAACCTAACTTCCCCAAACTTAATGCCAGCCGACTACAAGGCTGTGACTGCTCTTCGGTATGCCTGGACCTTTGGGTCAGTAGCTTGGTCGACTGCCATACCAGCATGGTCAACTCTTATATGGCTGGCCATGAGAAGCAATTCACCACGGCATTATTTTTCCCCTTGATATGCTATACAGTATATCAGTTGTGAACTCAGATATGTAGGCCAGTTGGCATCGCTGCTGTGCTGACTAAGGGTCCAATATTTTGGCCATCATGTGCACGAGGAATTTGTGGTCAATGAACGCTGTGAAATGGTGACTCTATAGAAGAAAACAAAAATGGTGAACAGCCAGATAGAGACCGAGAATCTCACGGCCAAAAGTGCCATAGTTCTTTTCGGGGGGACAAAGCTGCCGAATGAAGAAGGCAAGAGGCTGCCACACACCTCCAACCAACTGTTCGTGCACAGCAGCCACAGCATCATCTGAAATGTCAGTAATAATAGCTAAGCGTGTGCTTCAGTAGGGTCACATTGGGAAGAGATAGTTTGGTATCATCAAATGCCCTGAAGTCAAGCACTTGATTAGGCATATTGCCTTTAAGTGCTGTATACAAGGGGAACATAAGTTTGGCAGCTCACAGAATAAAGTGGTGATAGAAATTCACCATGCCGAAAAACTCCTGTAGTTTTTTAGTAGTGCAGGGAGGAGGGTGATCTATAATAGCTGCTACTTTTGATGAGAGGAGTTTCACACCTTCTGTGGAGATGCGATGGCTGAGAAAGTCAATGGTTGACAACCCATACAGGCACTTAGCATGATTAATAATCAAACCATGTTGGCTTATGCGTTGGAAAAATGTGCAGAGATGGGATACGTGTCCGGATTTGGATGCATTGGTGACAAGTACGTCATCTAGGTAAAGAAAAAAATAATCTAAGTCTTTTAATACAGAATTCATCGGCCATTGGAAAGTTTGTGTTCCATTTTTCAGCCAAGTGGCATGCACAGAAGCTCAAAGAGGCCAAATGGGGTTATCACAGCTGTTTTGGGAATGTCCCTGAGCACACGGGCACCTGACAGTAGCCCCTAACAAGACTGACTCTGGAAAAAAATTAACTTTCTGACTAAATGTGCTGAAAAGTCTTGGATGTATGGGACGAGGTAATGATCAGTGGTGGTGACCTTGTTAAGGTGTTGGTAATTGCCACATTGGCAGCAACCACCATCAGACTAAGGGACCATATGGAGGGGTGAATCCCAGGGGCTATTTGATCAGTGTACAGTGCCAAGTCTTTCCATGTTGGCCAACTCAGCCTTTGCGTTTGCCAGCTTTACAGGGTCTAGTCTATGAGTATGGGCATGGACTGGTGGACCAAGTATAGATATGTGGTGTTCCACCCCATATTTTGTGACTGTAATGGAGAATGTAGGCTTAGTGAGGTTCGAGAATTTGCACAGCAGTCGAGTAAACTCGCATGCAGCAGAGCATGCACTTGTCAAAGTCGTTAGGGGGAACTTACTGGGAAGCAGGGTAATGACCCAAAGTCCTTGACGTCTGTAATGTATGGATCTCTTTATTTTACGGTCTTTATTAATGACCCCCGCCCCATTAGAACTATGTTTGGATCTGTTATCTGTGTGTGTGCTATTGTCTACACACACATTGTTCTCTCTCTCTCTCTCTCCCCTCTCTCTCTCTCTCTCTCTCTCTCTCTCTCTCTCTCTCTCTCTCTCTCACTGCAATGTGAATACATCAGGTAAAGCCATCTCCTACATGCATGCTTTTATTTAATTGATATGTAGTTGTGCACAGACACAACAAATTGGCAACAAGTATGAACCTGAATGTCACAAAATACCACAAACTGCTCTGGGAGTTACGGGATGAAACAACAAGTGTTAAACAGTACAAAAAAGCTGAAGGATGTGTGAGTAGTAGTGAAAGATGCACTGAATTTCAAGTAAAAATAAAGTGGGCATGACTTCATTGGGGAAAGTTGATGAATTTGATAGCGATAAAGCCTGGGAGTCATAGAGTGAGAGTGTTGAACTGTATTGTAATGTGAACAATGTGGAGGAGCAAAAGAATGCCTTACACTTCTTAGCTTAATGGGTTCAACAATGTACAGTTTCTTACACAACCAAGAAATACCTGTAAAGACAGCAAGCAAGGCATCCAATGAAATTATTACAATTTTACAAAATCACTTGACCCCTAAACTGGTGGTTATAACTGAGAGATTTAGATTTTACAAAAGAAACCAGTCAAAAGATGAAAGACTTTCTGAATACATTGTAAACTTTCCTGGAACTCTGACTTTAGAGATGAACATGAAGGGATAGGCTTGTATGTGGCATGCACAGTTAAAGCACTCAAACAAGGCTACTGGCAGAAAGAGACCCAATCTTAAAACAGGCATTGACCATTGCAATATCATTAGAGACTGCAGGAAAGGATGCAGCAGAACTAAAGAAAAGGAGGTTAGAATGTGAAATGCACAAAGCATCCCTGAATGGTTCAAAAAGCCAAAGATGTTATTGATATGGCAAATCCGCTGATTATGCAAATGACTATTGGTTCAAAGAAGAAGTTTGCAGAAAGCGTCACAGACAAGGTCACGTAGAGAGAGTGTGCATGTCAGACAAAAAGCATAACCAAGTGAAAAGTCTTAAGCACAAAGCAGCAAATGCATAAAGTTACCTAATGTAAAACAGAATCAAACAACATAGAGTCTGATAAAGGTGAACTGTCATGCTTGGAACTTCATTATATAAATGAAGCAGATCACAAAATCATTTGGTTCACAATAGATGTGCCTGGTGTAAAACTTCCAGAGGATGACTGTAACAGACTATTTTCTAAGATACCATTAGAGAAGATCTCAGTGATGCTGACTTACATAGGTGAAGAAGTGTTTCCCAAAGGCAAACTGAAAGTAACTGTGATGTATGGAGGCCAAACACATCAGTTAAAGCTTAAGGTTTTGAAAGTGGAGGCCCAGCACTTTTCAGACATGAATGGTTGAGAAAAATCCAACTGGACTGGCACTTAATCAAAGCTCTCATTGTGACATCAACATGCAACAGCAACCCAAATGGTAGCACTAACCAGAGACTGGCACAGCTGCTTAATGCTAATGAGAAAGTGTTTGAGAAGGGGATTGGTAAACTCAAAGGCAAGAAGACCAGAGTTGAACTGGATGAAGCAACAACATCAAGATTCCATAAAGCACGTCCAGTGCTTTACACAATATGTCCTAAAGTGGATGCTGAACTCCGGAGTTTGGAGGCATCTGGAATTCTCTTCAAGGTTAAGTGGAGCAATTGAGCCATACCCTTTGTTCCCATGATCAAGAAAGGGATGGCTGGAGCTGTTCACATATGTGGGGATTTCAAGGTGAGCATCAACATATCGTGCAGTATCCCCTGCCACAAAGAGAAGACATTTTTGCATCTTTGGCAGGCAGGAAGAGATTTCAGAGATGGATTTGTCACAAACCTATCTGCAAATAGAGATTGAGGAATCAAGCAGGAAGTTCCTCACTATCAACACTCACAAGGGACTGTTCCAGTATAATCATTTTGCCTTTGGCATCACATCAGCTCCAGCAATTTGGTAAAGAGCAATGGATCATTTGCTCCAAGGTATCCCAGGAAAACAATGTTACTTAATACCATCATTGTGACTGGCAAAAATAATGAAGAATACCTCTAGAACCTTGGTAAAGTACTTACCAGCAGTGCTGTAGCCACACAAACCCCGGAAAAAGAGTCACAACTCAGGTCATACTTGGGCCTTGTAAATTATTACCACCGGTTTCTCAAACATTGCTACAGTGCAGCATCCATTAAATGCACTGTTACAAACAGGAGTAAATTGGGAATGGTCAGAAAGATGCGACAACATTCAAGGAAACAAAGAGACTAATAGCATTCGATGAACTGCTCACCCATTAGGACCCATCCCTGCCCATCAGACTGGCATGCGATGCATCCCATTCTGGCATTGGAGCTGTTTTGACACACATTATTGAAGATTAGATTAGATTAGATTAGATTAGATTAGATTATGAGGACACGCAGTCCTCTTTTATTGTCATTTAGTAATGCATGCATTAAGAAATGATACAATGATGGATCTGAAAGTCAGATTGCATTTGCTTCAAGACCACTGATGTGCACAGAATGCAATTATGACTGATCGACTGAGAGCCCATTAGTCTAGTATGGGGAATAAAGAAGTTCTACCACTACCTCTATGGACAAAGATTTTTGCTAGTGACAGCTCACCAGCCCCTGATGTCCATTTTCAATCCCAGGATGGGAATTCCAGTGATAAATGCTACCCAGCTCCAACGCTGGGCACTATTCCTAGGAGCACACTCTTATGACATAGAGTTCAAGGGTACCAAACAACACAGCAATGCAGATAGCTTGTCACGTCTTCCAGTATTGGCAATGGAAGAAGAACGTCTTCATGCCATGACCCAACAGAAGTGTTCAACACCACAGTGGTGGACTAGTTGCCAGTCTCAAATTCCAAAATACAAAGGGAAACAAGTAATGACATAACATTATCAATTGTCTTTGAAATCACGTTGCAAGTATGGCCAGCTCATGGTAACCCTATGTTTCTAGAGTTCTCAGCGAGACAAGACCAAATGTCAGTATATCAAATAATACTGATGTGTGGATTTTGCAAATAAAAGCCGCAGAGGCATTTTATGTTTAAGAAAAAACATAGCAACCCATTTATTGTACTCCAAACACTGAAAACAAAGTGCGAAAATAACTTTTCCTAATTACGTCATCACTTCAGACCTGCTTCTTAAAGTGAAACCTGCACTCTGTGTCGGTGGTCGTGGACTATGTACGTTTCCAACAATTACGTTACTCTACACAGATATCCTTCCTTTGTTAGGGAATTCTGCCTGGTGCTAGACAGGATATGCAGGATATAAGAGTTTATATGGAGTGTGTTCAGAGAAATGAAATCAGAGGTGAAAAATTTAACAGAAGATTGGAACATTGTAAATGGGCAATTAAATCAATGAGAAATTCTCAGTAAAAAATCTAGCATGCAAGTGGGAAGGTGGTAGAAAAGAATGGTTTCAAGAAAAGAGAAAATATGAAAGTAAAATGAGATGAGATGCTCTAAGGGGGAGAAAATCCCAGAGGAGAAAAAAGGACAAGCAAAGGAACGGTTTTCAACAAGGTCTACACATCAAGTTGTTTGAGCAAGCTAAATTCAGAATTGTTGAGTGCCATTTCCAGTACACAATTGGAAAACAAGCGAAGAAAGCCAGGCAAGAAGGTTTCATCAATGGGAAAAATGTGATCATCCATTGCTACTTCATATAATTTGGCTTGATTGATCTAAAAGGAAATGGAATGAGCAGAATTAAGGAAAGCTGTCATTTCATCCAAAAGGTCAAACCTTGGAAGGAAGCTTGCAAAGGGAGCAGTCTGCATTGGGTTGAAATTTTGAGAAGGCGTTAAATCTTCTCAAATAAAAGAAATGAAAGTTAGCATTAAATTTTCCAAGAACGCAAAGAAACATTGTGAAAAGTCCAACAGAATTACTTACATATGCATAATTAAATAAATATTTCCCACACCAAAACATTGGATTGCATGCTATATTGTAATAAACTTACTGGAAAAATAATTGTAAGTTTTCTTTTTCTCAGTTCCTTAGAAGTTATGTAAGTGAATGTGTAAATAGAGCAATCTGAGTGACCTCTACATTACTTGAAATACTACTCACGCAAGACAAGACTACAATGAGTTATTCCGTGCAAAATTATAGTAAAGGAAGTTGAAGAACAATTAAGTGGGAGGGTGCAACTAAAATCTTGGGAGAGTGTAAGTACTCTCAAAATAACTGCTGAAAGGTGGAGAATGATTACATTTTTCAAAGCCATTGCATTTCTTAAAGGTATTGTTACAGGTTGGAGCCAAGTAGCTCTCCAGAGAAAATTACAGAAATATATAACTGAAGGGAAATAAGTTCCACGGGGGATAAATGTACTCTTTTCATATCTGGCTGCACATTTTTTCACACTAATGTTAAATTGTATAATATGTCTATGCATGAATGAAAAATAAAGCAAAGTCCTTATGTTTCGTGTGCTGGTAAAATCTCTACCTTATTTCTCCTGGATTGTAAATTCTAACATTGTACTGAATTCTGGGCTATAGCCAAATTCCTACCATGGACTGAAAGTTGTAGATCATATTTATTTGAATGGAAAAAAGTGTTTAAATAGTATTGAGATTATCCCTCTTTAGGTAATCATTGCATTGGATCTCTTCCTTATCTGGAGCCATTTTTTAAAACAATTTAAAACTCAATCTGAATTGGCATATACATACATTCTGAAAAAACAATATATAGGGATTATGGCAAGAGTACATCACTGAGACTCCATTTCTGAAATCTACCTTCAGAGTCATCGAGTCATAGAAGTATAGAACACTACAACATAGAAACAGGCCCTTCAGCCAATCTAGTCTGTGCCAAACAATTACTCTGCCTAGTCCAATCAACTTGCACCAGAACCATTTCCCTCCATACCCCTCCCATTCATGTACCTATCCAAATTTTTCTTAAATACTGAAATTGGACCTCCATCCATCACTCCCACTGGCAGCTCTTTTCAAGCTCTCACTACCTTCTATGTGAAAAGGTCCCTCTCCGGGCCCCTTTAAATATTTCACCTTTCACACCTAACCCATGACCTCTAGTTCTAATGTCACCCAACCTCAGTAGAAAAAGTCTGCCTGCACTTACCCTATCTCTAGCTCTCTTAATTCTTTACACCTCTATCAAATCTCCCCTCATTATTCCATGTTCCAGGATATAAAGTCCTAACCTATTCAACCTTCCCCTATATCTCAGGTCCTCAAGTCCCAGCAACATCCTTGTAAACTTTCTCTGCACTCTTTCAATCTTAATTCAATCTCTTTCAATCTTTATGCATACTGCCACTGCACCCATGACAGTAAAAGTAATAGCCATCTTTAATACTTCGCCATGACCATCATCTCATTTCTGAAGGAAGATTATCCAGCTATCACTGAACAACATGTGCTTTTCTACTGACAAGGTGCATGAGACATGCATAATACTTTCTCAAGGAAAACAATTGCTGGCAGCAGATAGCTCCTCATAATCCAGTTTACATCAATTCAGTTTGACAGATGCAGACTAATTAAAATTTTCAGTATGCTTTATTTTGCTATACATGGAACTGACATGCTAATGTTTATGAGAATGTTCCTTGGATGAACTGTGTCCATTTAATCAAATACAAGTTGCATACAGCCTATGTACTTCTTCTTCATCGTCATGATGTCAGTTACCAGCCAATGACAACTACGTCTTTTTGGCTTTAGTACATCATTAGTTGATGCTAATTTATGAATAGTTAGTTACAGTTCAAAGAAACTAATCCTATTTCAGGCCAGCTTGCAACTTTTTAAAGCAGCAAATCTTGAGGCTACGACTTCTAATAAATTTCCGGTGAGAATAAAAGGGAGCAGACCAATACAAGGCAAGTGATAACACTGTACATACCACTCCAATGCTTGCCTCCTGTTGTAACTGAGGACTGAAATCCTATAGGAGGACTCATGAATCATTCTTTTCACTTGTCTTTCTGACAATGGATGTTTTGTTTTCTCTGCAATGTATGAGAGCAGTTTAAAATTTGCTCCTGTAACAAAAATGACAGCAATGCTTTATTCAAGGGATAATACAAACTGTCCACAAATTGTTTGCAAGGAATTTGAAAGTGGATACCTGATATCTTAATTGTGCCACTCATTGAGTTTTTGAGGAAAAGTTCATCTGCATATGTTTGGTTAATATTTTGGGACCTACATGCAGTGTGAAATCATGCTTTGTTACTCAGCAGTCTGCAGCTATTCAATTACACTGGAAATGTTCTGCTTTTATTTAATGCCCACAACAGCTGCAAGTTCCCTATGAGAAACTCAGAAAGTGTAGAAAGAATGTCTTCTACTCTACAATTTATTCAGTAGAAAGCCAGCCTCTTGGCCACATAATGGTATGTTATAGTGTAACCTCGTACGTTATAGGCTCTCTAACTGGTTTATTTGTCCTCTTCCAATTCCTATCCCACATGTTCCACCTCACTTATTAATTGTTAAGTACTTCAGTGAGCTGAAGCAAAAGTTGGTACAATGAGCTGCAACTGAAGTCTCTGGGTCAGTACTCGCTGGAATTTAGAGGAATGAGGGGGGAATCTCATTGAACCCTATCCAATGTTGAAAAGCCTAGATAGAGTGGATGTGAAGCGGATGTTTCCTTTGACGGGAGAGTCTAGGACTAGAGGTCACAGCCCCAAAGTAGAGGGACGTCATTTTAGAACAAAGATGAGGAGGGATTTCTTTAGCCAGAAGGTGGTGAACCTGTGGAATTTATTGCCACAGGTGGCTGTGGAGGCCAGGTTGCTGGGTGCATTTAAGGTGGAGATTGTTAGGTTCTTGATTAGTCAGGACATGAAAGGCTATGAGGAGAAGTCGGGAGAATGTGGTTGAGAATGAAATGATGAAATAACAGAGCGGACTCGATGGGCTGAATGGCCTAAATCTGCTCCTATATCTTATGGTCTAAATTGAAAAGTTCCTCCAAAATTTACGTGCTCTATCGTTAGCATCTCAAAATCAATATCTGTTTGGCTTATCTATTAAGTGTATTTATCAGTATATATATATATATATAGGCATCCGTGGTCTCGTGAGACCATGGATTTGCGCCTTGGAAGGTTTCCAAGGCTCAGGCCTGGGCAAGGTTGTATGGAAGACTGGCAGTTGCCCATGCTGCAAGTCTCCCCTCTCCACGCCACTGATGTCCAAGGGATGGGCACTAGGGCTGATACAGATTGGCACCGGTGTTGTCGCAGAACAATGTGTGGTTAAGTGCCTTGCTCACAGACACAACACGCTGCCTCAGCTGAGGCTCGAACTAGCAACCTTCAGATCACTAGACCTATGCCTTAACCACTTGGCCATGCACCAAAATATAGATATGATATAAATTCAATACAATTTTTAAAGTCTAATAATTTCAAGTCTTAATTATCCTTTACCAACATTTCAGCCATCGGCAAGTAACTAATGTTGAATCATATCCCTGTTAAGCTTAATTGTTGGTGACTTAAAATTCTGTTTTCAGTTCATCACTGTCCTCTATTAATTTTCTTTATCTTTCTTTACTTTGTTTTCTGAAATCGAATTTGCATCTTTTCATTTCAACATCTTACACTGAAGGCACGAGAGACCGTAGGTGCTTGAATCAGGAGTGAGAAACAAACTGCTGGAGGAACTCAATAGGTCAGGCAGCATCAGTAGAGGCAGAGTGGTAGTAACATTTTGGGACAGGGTCTCAACCCAAAACTTTGACTATATTTGACCTCTACAGATGCTGCTTGACTCACTGTGTTCTGCCAGCTGTCAGTTTTTACCTACAATATTACCATTTTCATTTGACAAACTTATAATCTAATTAGTTAGTGAAAAACTCTATTGCCTTCCTCCTAACTAAGTGGCCTCTAAAACTAGGGATCCCTAACTGGGATCCATGAATTCTTTGGCTAATGGTAGGGATCCATTTCATAAAAAAGGTTGGGAACACCTGCTCTAAAGGGAACTGTATCATAAACACCTAGGTATTTAAAAATGTCTTGGAAATTAAAGGACAAGGGAAGTTTAACTGGCAGTTCTTTGATAATCTTTGTAACACTGGCTTTATAATGTCGGACTTTAGCTGTCATTGTAACTTCCTGGTCTAAGTATTTTTGGTTGGCATTGTTGCAGTCCTAAGGTGAGGAGAATAGATGGCTAAGATTGAGGCAGGGACTTGGATAGATCGGTCTCTTTGTGTTGCAACCATAATTTATTTGCAGGGTTCTCCAATAGTGCAGAAGTAAATATATTACAACAAGTTTTATTCATAGTTATAAGGTTATGGAATTGCCATGACATTAACAGAATAACAGACTTTAATACTTAGTCTGAAAAATATTGTTGTTGCATTCTTGTTACTAAAAGCCTCTCAACAAAATATTAATGATAAATATGAAACCTTCTTTCTAGGTATTTTAAACAATTAATCCAAACATGGTCACAATTTCCAATGGTCTCATATTCGCCTGTTTAAGGATAAATAACAAGTACAGAACTTGTTTCGGAAACAAATGTGCAAATTAGCACAAACCTCATGCAGTGAAGTTGATTACGATAGTTTACATGTTCTGTAAGTCAAACTCCCTATTTATGACATCCATATTCAAAATACCTTCCTTGTATGCTTCAGGCAAATGACACATCTGCTTCTATGGGAGAAAACAATAGTTCAGAACTATTTCAATAACTAAACTTGAAGCACTACTTTTGACAATACAACACATTCATTCAACTTGCACTTTGCCCAGGGTAATAATGGAAAGAGCTCTGTCATATCTGTAGATAAAATGAAAGGAATTTGTTTAGGTTATTAGCTTGTAAGAAGATGGTCAATGCTGCACTACATGCTGAGGAGCATACATATATGCTACTATGTTTAAAATTTAAGGCATCATAAAATAAGCCTAACAATTCTTTCATATTTTCTTTCTCTGTATTGATCAAATTTCATCCAAGAGCAAATAATGAAAAGTTTCTATTAATTTTAGTGATGAAGTGCTGCTGACTACTTATTAATGCATTTTATGTAGCTTCTGTATTTTTGGAATTTATTATCAATTACCTGAATATTTTCAATACCTCTAAGTATAGTGCTGCTTTTTGGTAACAATTGAAGCAAGTGGAAAACAATGAACACTATTTGCTTACTAGGTGAATGCTGTGCCGCTGCTCTTAATGCATCCTGAATGATGATGAGTTATGCATGAAAGTCGCTTATTAAGTTTTAATTTCTCCTGAAGCAAAAGTAGAGTTGTAGAGTATTTGTAATAGCATGTCATAGTGGTTCAGATGAAAGGGAATCATTTTGCCTCAGACCTTGCAAATTATTTAACAGTAAAGAGGGCCATTGGTGCTTTAGTTAGCTATCGGTGAATCCCCTTAGAAATAAGAAAACGTTGAATTGATTGTAATTTGGTATGTTTAATAAAGGCTTAAAATAACCTGTTATACATTAAAAGGATTTCATTGGTCTTGGGGAACACAAGAAAGATATTCTTTCTATGACTTCTGGCAGCCTTGAGGAATAATGCTGCATATTTTCAACTAGACAAAAAAAAAGATACAAAAAAGAAACTGATTTCTGTGAAACAGTGAAGCTCAGATTCCTCTTACAGGATGCTGTATAAAGCGTTAATTGACAATTTAACGGCACAGTTTGAAATAATATGTTCAGGAACAAGCCTCCCTACAAATTCTTTGGGAGAAATGTGTCACTGAAGGTGCCTGACAAAACATTATTGCACTTTTCACACCAACATGGTAGAAAAACTTCTTAAGCACTTGCTGTCAATGGATTCAGTGCAACACATATTTCTTACATTGACATTGCCTGAGAAAGAACTCAGCCACCATATTATTGTAATCTGTCGATTGATTACGTGAATATTTTCTGTTCACCTCTAAGTAAAATGCTGCTTTTTTGTAACGATTGAAGCAAATGGAAAACATTGCAAGTCGCTTGTGTAAAAGGTGAGTAATGTGCCACTGCTTTTAATGTGTCCTGAATGATGATACGCAATGCACCACCCCATCCCAAAATTTACATTTTTATATTTAACAGCTTAAGGCTAAAGTCGTTGGTAATTTATCAAGGACCTGAATATTGTCTAAATAATTGTAAAAGAGGAAGGCTACAACAGCAAAAGCAATAGCATTTATTCCATTGCCTGTTGACTGTTTATTCTTCAAATGGATTTACCCAGTCAAAGAGTAAAGAGATCTGGCCTAGGAATTCACCCACCAGGAATGCCTAATCAATTTCAGCATTCACTTCTCACCACTTCAAATTGACTGAATGGGACTTAATATTAAAAGTTCTTGTATGCAGTTCTGTCAGATGAGCATTTGCAAACAGGAGCCTAATTCACAAAGAAAGTGAAAATCACAAAACCTGTAGAAGCTGGAAATTTGAAACAGAAAATCCAGGAAACACTCAGCAGATCAGACAGCATCTATGGATAGAAGACAGGAATGTTTCAGGTCATCACAGCTGAATATTTCCTGAATTCTCTGCTATTAATCATTTAAAGTCTAGCTTTAATCTTTATGGAATTCTTAATCTTCCATTTTTGGGAACTTCTGTGCAACTAATCTTGATTATTTTTAATATAATTTTTCATTCTTCATTGGTACATCAAATAGTGAATTTAAGAAGACCGTCTCTTAAAGTTCAAAAGACAAAATAATGTTGCAAGACTTTCTAGCAATATACCAACATTGTAATGGTAAAACTATAATCATGGAATTCAAGAAACTTTGCTACTTTGTGATGAAAGCTGTTTATCTTTCAAATGCTCTCATTTCCTAGCAGAATCAGAATCAGAATAAGATTTATTATCACTGACATATATCTTGAAAGTTGTTGTTTTGTGCAACAGTAGAGGTAACACATAAAATATACTATAAATTACAATTAGGCCTATATATTAATGATAAGTAGTGTAAAAAGATGCAAAAATAATAAGTCAGAAATCTAATGGCAGAGGGGAAGAAGCTGCTCCTAAAATATGAGTGTGTTTCTTCAGGCTCCTGTACCTCCTCTCTGATGGTAGCAATGAGAAGAAGGCATGTCCTCAGAGGTGGAGGTCCTTAATGATGGATGCCTCCCTTTTGAGGCATCACATTTCGAAGATGTCCTTGGTGGTCGAGAGGCTAGTGCCCTTGTTGGAGCCGGCTGGGTTTACAACCTTCTGTTGCTTTTTCCAGTCTTGTATAGTGGTCCCTCCATACCAGATGGTGATGCAACCAGGTAGAATGCTCTCCATGGTACATCTGTAGATATTTGACTGTCATTGGCGGCGTACCAAGCCTCCTCAAATTCCTAATGAAATATAGCCACTCTCATGCCTTCTATGTAATTGCATCAATATGTTGGGCCTGGGATAGATCTTCTGAGATGTTGGCAGGCAGGGAATTGAAACTGCTCACACTTTACACTCCTGACTCTTCAATAAGGACTGGTTATGTTCCCTCATCTTCTCCTTTACTGAAGCCTACAATCAATTCCTTAGTCTTACTGACACTGAGTGCAAGCTTGTTGTTCTGACACCACTCAAATGGCAGATCTCTCTCACTCTCAGTCCTGTACGACACCTCGTCACCATCTGAGATTCTGCTGACAACAGTTGTGTCATCGTCGGTAAATTTATAGATGGCAGTTGAGCTGTGCCTAACCCCAAGGTCATGTGTGCAGACAGAGTAGAGTAGCAGGCTAAGCACACATCCTCGAGGTGTGCTGGCTTTGATTGTCAGCAAGGAGGAGATGTTATTTCACTTCAGCATGCCTCAGAAAATCCTGAAAGTTGGTTATGTATAACCTACTCTTATTCACAAAGACAGGAATTACGAGGGGTAATTGATAAGTTTGTGGCCTAAGGTAGAAGGAGTCAATTTTAGAAAACCTAGCACATTTATTTTTCCTACATTTACACACTTAGTCCAGTGGTTGTGGAGCATAAGGATCCCTTCTTTGTAGAAGTCGGCATCTTGGACCTCCAGAAGTGGTCCACAGCAGGGGTGATTTATAAGTTTGTGTCCTAAGGTAGAAGGAGATGAGTTATTAACTTCAAACTATCTGCATAATCACTCAAAGTGTTGAACTGCATGTGCATGTAATGAGAGCTGTATAACTCATCTCCTTCTACCTTAGGCCCGAACGTATCAATCACCCCTGCTGTGGACCACTTTCTGGTGGTTTAAGATGCCGACTTCTACAAAGAAGGGATCCGTATGCTTCACGACCGCTGGACTAAGTGTGTAAATGTAGGAGGAGACTATGTTGAAAAATAAATGTGCTAGTTTTTCTAAAATTGACTCCTTCTACCTTAGGCCATGAACTTATCAATCACCCCTTGTACAACATTCTAGTCATAGTCATAGTCATACTTTATTGATCCTGGGGGAAGTTGGTTTTCGTTACAGTTGCACCGTAAATAATAAATAGTAATAAAATCATAAATAGTTAAATAGTAATATGTAAATTATACCAGGAAATAAGTCCAGGACCAGCCTATTGGCTCAAGGTGTCTGACCCTCCAAGGGAGGAGTTGTAAAGTTTGATGGCCACAGGCAGGAATGACTTCCTATGATGCTCTGTGTTGCATCTCGGTGGAATGAGTCTCTGGCTGAATGTACTCCTGTGCCCAACCAGTACATTATGTAGTGGATGGGAGACATTGTCCAAGATGGCATGCAACTTGGACAGCATCCTCTTTTCTTTCATCCTCCAAGATCCTGTTCTGGTTCTGCCACCACTTGCAGAAATGCACTGATTGACACAAATGTTTCAGGAAGTTAGCTCTAGACCCAGAAAGGTATGTTACTCTGTTGTCCTGTTTCATAGAAATGTCAGTTGTTAACAAATAAAAGGAGTTACGTGCAATGGTTTTATTCAATGCTTTGTGAACCGATCAATTATGATCTAATGCTGCAAATTTTGTTACTAATTATTTGAAAGACAAACAAAGCAATAATTAGATTCAGATACACATAGTTCAGATGAGCAGAATTTGGATTCACACATTGGATATTCAAATGTATGCTCTTGAAACCGGTGCTGCTTCCTGCATGCATGCTGAGCTCGTTGACTTCATTAACTTTGCCTCCAACTTTCACCCTGCCCTCAGGTTTACCTGGTCCATTTCCGACACCTCCCTCCCCTTTCTAGATCTTTCTGTCTCTGTCTCTGGAGACAGCTTATCCACTGATGTCTACTATAAGCCTACTGACTCTCACAGCTATCTGGACTATTCCTCTTCCCACCCTGTCTCTTGCAAAAATACCATCCCCTTCTCGCAATTCCTCTGTCTCCGCTGCATCTGCTCTCAGGGTGAGGCGTCTCATTCCAGGACGAAGGAGATGTCCTCCTTTTTTAAAGAAAGGGGCTGTCCTTCCTCCACCATCAACTCTGCTCTGAAACGCATCTCTCCCATTTCACGCACATCTGCTCTCACCCCATCATCCCGCCACCCCACTAGGAATAGGGTTCCCCTTAACCTCACCTACCACCCCACCAGCCTCCAGGTCCAACACATTATTCTCCGTAACTTCCGCCACCTCCAACGGGATCCCACCACTAAGCACATCTTCCCCCCCCACCCCCGGCTTTCCGCAGGGATCGCTCCCTACTCGACTCCCTTGTCCATTCGTTCCCCCCCCCCCATCCCTCCCCACTGATTTCCTTCCTGGCACTTATCCTTGTAAGCGGAACAAGTGCTACACATGCCCTTACACTTCCTCCCTTACCACCATTCAGGGCCCCAGACAGTCCTTCCAGGTGAGGCGACACTTCAGCTGTGAGTAGGCTGGGGTGATATACTGCGTCCGGTGCTCCCTATGTGGCCTTCTATATATTGGCAAGACCCGACACAGACTGGGAGATCATTTTGCTAAACACCTACGCTCTGTCTGACAGAGAAAGCAGGATCTCCCAGTGGCCACACATTTTAATTCCACGTCCCATTCCCATTCTGATATGTCTATCCACGGCCTCCTCTACTGTCAAGATGAAGCCACACTCAGGTCGGAGGAACAACACCTTATATTCTGTCTGGGTAGCCTTCAACCTGATGGCATGAACGTTGACTTCTCTAACTTCCGTTAATGCCCCAACTCCCCTTCGTACTCCATCCGTTATTTATTTATTTATTGTATATATTTTAAAAAAATTTTTTCTCTCTCCTTTTTCTCCCTCTGTCCCTCTCACTATACTCCTTGCCCATCCTCTGGGCTTCCCCTCCCTCTTTCTTTCTCCCGAGGCCTCCCGTCCCATGATCCTCTCCCTTCTCCAGCCTCATATCCCTTTTGCCAATCAACTTTCCAGCTCTTGGCTCCATCCCTCGCCTCCTGTCTTCTCCTATCATTTTAGATCTCCCCCTCCCTCTCTCACTTTCAAATCCCTTACTATCTCTTCCTTCAGTTAGTCCTGACGGAGGGTTTCGGCCCAAAACGTCGACTGTACCTCTTCCTATAGATGCTGTCTGGCCTGCTTTGTTCACCAGCATTTTTTATGTGTGTCTCTTGAAATTGGTCAGTTTTTAAAACATTATCATTTATTAAAAACATTGAGTACTAGTGCCATTTATGAATGCAAACATTTTCATAGATTACACTCAAAATAAATGATCTACAGGTGTCGCCCACTTTTCGAACGTTCGCTTTACGAAACCTCACTGTTACGAAAGACCTACATTAGTACCCTGTTTTCGCTTTCAGAAGGTGTTTTCACTGTTACGAAGAAAGGCAGCGTGTGATAAAAAATCAGCGCGCAATAAAAGGCAGCGCGTGCCCTGAGCAGCCGCTCTGCCCCGGATTCGGAATGGCATTGCTTTAACACATTGCATTGAGCAGCCGTTAGCAAGATGAGTTCTAAGGTGTCGGAAAAGCCTGAAAGAGTAAGGGTGTTACACTTAGCATAAATCTAGACATAATTAAGCGTTTCGATTGTGGTGAACGAAGCAAGGACAAAGTGAGTTTGGCTTGTGGAAGCTGACGAAGATGACAGACATCCCACCCTGCAAAAACTCATTTCAGGGAGGTAGCACCATCAATTTGCGGGAGACTTCCGGGAGAGGTGGGATGTCTGCAATAGAGTAGCTCCTTAGCAGCTGGCCAGCTAGTTTAAATAACGTTAGCTACGCTAATGAACGAATGACACCTGTTAAACTCACCTCAACATGTTTTTTACAGTCTTAACCCACCATGGGCAATAGAAAAGTCACTGTTGCAAACAGTGCAGTGAGCAACACTGTCATTATTTTGACCCCTATTAGGCAGGGGTACACCTTAGTGTAGTCTGGGGTGACGTACATTTTTTTTGGAACACTCTGCAATGGCGCGCTCTTGCTCGCCGCTCTCTCTCTCTCGCGTGGTCGCTCGTGCGCTCTCAAGCGCTCTCGCTTTCTTTCTCTCTTGCTCGCTCTCTCTCTCTCTCTCGCTTGCTTTCGTTCTCTCTTGCTCTCTCGCCCGCGCGCTCTCGCTTGCTTTTCTCTCGCTCGCTCTCAAAAAAATTGATTTCCGTGGTATTGTATATAATTTGTAGGCATCAGGGAGCCACTATTAATATGCGGGAGACTTCCAGAAGTTCCGGGAGAGGTGGGATGTCTGGGATGATGTTGAAGAGGTTTTGGCATCCTATGACCAAGAACTGATAGATGAAGAGCTGATGCAATTGGAAGAGGAAAGGATAACAATCGAAACCGAATGCAGAAAGTGAAGCAACTGCAGGAGATTTTTGCTGCAATGATGAAGTACGACTTTAATTTTGAAAGGGTACGTAGGTTTAGGGGATATTTGCAGGATGGTTTGAGAGCTTACAAACAACTGTATGATAGAAAAATGCGCGAGGCTCAGCAGTCAAGCAAGCCTTCCACATCAGCCACAGAAGACGACAAACCTCGACCTTCGACATTGAAGCGGGCAGTCATAGGAGAAGATGAACTGCCTACGCTGATCGATGATGAGATGACACCCCCGTGTCCCACCACCCCAACCCCCGGGCCCCGGACAGATACTGTACCAATTCGCGGAGAATGCAGCGGGAGCCGGGAGGCACACAGCACATCTTTAAGAAGAAAAGCCAAAATAAACATGCTAATTAATTAGGTGCCGCCTAGCACATAATTGTCGGCCCAGATCAAAGGCGAAGCAATCGGCAATCGCCTCTGATCTGCGCTGACATTTACGTGCCGGGCAGCACCTAATTAACTAGCATGTTTATTTCAGCTTTTTTCTTAAAGATGTGCTGGATGCGTCCCGGCTACTGCTGCATTCTTCGCGGCAATGTATCGGGTCAGCGGCCTGGAGGGTGGGGGTCACTGCTCCGCCCAGCCTGCGACGACTCAGTCTAACACACCATCATCAGTGTGCTCTGTGCTTTCCCAATTCCGGTAAGTGATACTACACTGTACATACATTATTTCTACTTGATATCGGCTGTGTATTTTTACATGTCATTTGGTAGATTTGGCAACTTCATAGTTTAAAGGTTACTGGAGAGCGCGTTTATGCCAACAGCGCTTGCGTGAGATTTTCTGCCGAGAGCGCTTGCGTGAGATTTTTGCTACGGAGATCTGTGCAGGCAATCGTTGTAGAGAAGTATTTCTACTTTATATAGGCTATGTATTTATCATATCATTCCTGCTTTTACTATATGTTACTGTCATTTTAGGTTTTATGTGTTATTTGGCATGATTTGGTAGGTTATTTTTGGGTCTGTGAACGCTCACAAAATTTCCCCATATAATTAAATGGTAATTCCTTCTTCGCTTTACGACATTTCAGCTTACGAACCATGTCATAGGAACGCTCTACCTTCGGATGGCGGGGGAAACCTGTATAGATATTAGAAATGAATGAATGTTCACTGGTGGTTTTTGCTCATATCGCTAGTGTAGGAATGGGACAGCTATTGAACATGCTTTGCAGGTCAAAATAAAAGATGGAAAAAAATCTTAGCCAAAGTCATGATGACTAGTAGAAATGACCAGTTCTGATCAAAACAGAAAGAAAGAATGAGTTATATAAAGTTGGCTAATTCCTGCACGTTACAACATACCCAGTGGAAAAGTTGTTCTTTAAGCTTATAATAGGCCTTTTTGTAACAGCACAAGGGGCGACAGATATCAAGGTCAGAGTGGAACGTAGAATTTAAGTATCAGGCCACTGGGATCTAAGATTACCCTTGCAAGACAGCAATCACCCAATATGCATTGGGTAGGGGAAGACACATTGCGGACACTGAGTCCAGCACACTAAATTGGAACAAGTGCAAATGCATCATAGCTTCACCTAAAAAGACTGTTTGGGTCCCTGGATGTTGGGAAAACATTAAAGGGCAAGTTGTATACCCTTTCATAGTTGTATGGTAAAGTGCTATGAGACAGGGAGAGGTTGGCAAGGACGGTAGAGCAGACTAGAGAATTGCTGAAGAAATGACCCATTGAAATGCTGAAAGGAGATGGGAGAGGAGGGAAATCTATGTTTCATAGTGGAATCTGGACAAATAAGCTTAATTTTATTTTAACTGATCCTTAACTGTTACATTAAGTCATATGGTCTTACTCTGAGATGTCTTCCGTCCATTCACCTCCTCCACCATCTCTGCCAAATCTCATGAAGGGTCCTGCAGCTGAAACATTAACTGTTTCTCCTTCCACAGATGCTACCTGACCTGACAAGTGTTTCTGTTTAATATCATATTCCAGCAACTGCAGTCTTTTTGATTTTTAACATGAAGGAAAGCTGTTTTTTCAAACTGGCACACAAATGGTGTTGACTATGGTCAGCCAATTGAGATCATTCATAAACATTACAAAATTGTGATGCAAGTTAATGATGTACTAAACTGTTTTTACTGATATACAAATGTTGATAAAGATAAATAACATAAGTATAACATCATTTCTAAACTAAATTGCACTGTCCAGTATTTAATATTTCCTCCAGTGAAATTAACTAAGTTTATGAACAAAGCACCAATTTCAGTATTAGAAAACAGGGAAGAGTAGAGCTGCCTCCTCAAAACTCAAGCAACCCAGTGACAACCCTATGCACCAGTGCTGTATATGTTTGGAGTTATTTGTATGTCCTCCTTGTGGGTTCCCTCCCAGAAACTAAAATATTCAGGTAGATAGGTTATAAGGCCACTATAAATTAATCGGTCTGTGTAGGTGTGTGGTGGAATCTTAAGAGGAGAGATTGATAGGAATGTTGAAAGAATAAAATAGGTTAGGGCAAGAATAGTGTAAAAACGGATTCTTAATTATTGTCATGAATTCAGGGTACTAAAGGATCTTTCTCTATGCAGTGCCTCAAAGTGATTCCATGACAGGAGAAAATTGATACAATTGAATAATGGTATTATCAGTGTGAATAACCACAAACATTTGTAAACAAGAGAAAAAGTTGGACAAAGTTCAAATATGAAGGTGGCTGGAGGAGAGCACTTCATGGTACTCACGTCAGATCCTCCAGCATCTCTCAGCGAGAACTACCTCAGAGCCAAAAGTTTTCTGTAATTGCAAAATGATAATGGCATGGTGGAAGTTGAAGAGTTTTGAGGCCTTAGTGAATAATAGCAACAACAGCCTTCCTCCCTTGTTAATGTAGAATAAGCAATAAACTGAATTTAAAGAGGAAAAAGGGACAGAAAGGTAACAAATGATATTCATTATAGCATCTCCAAGATATTTACCCCATCCAAATTATAGTTTGAAGAGTTTAAGTTGCTTGCCTTTCTAGGCCCCGTAAGTTTTAATTATTGTTTAGAAACCATTAAAACAATTAACTGTAACTGTAATAGTCTGGGTTATTTTAATTGTTCAATTAATGCATTGATTCATTAACTTCTTCAAAGCAAAAGGGATGAAATGTCAAGATGAATGAATAGGGGAATGATGTAAATTGATAAGCAAACACCGAAATTGGTAGCTCTTAAAACTCTAAAGTTACTGATTGATTTGTACATTAGTAATGGCATGCAATAATAACCCAACAATTTTTCCCCAAAAACCTGTCCATTAATTTGGCTACTCTCCTACCATGGTACTGGTCAAATGGTACATTTTTTGGACTTGCTCTGGACCTCCAGAGTCTGTGTATTTTTGGTTATTATTTAGCTTTGCATTCTTTTTGGCTACAGTTCATATATTCTAAAAAGTAATAAATTTTGTTGATAATATCAATGATAACCTCCAGGAGTCTCAAATAGAGTTAGAGAATCATAGAAAACTATGGCACAGAAACATGTCATTCAGCCCATCTAGTCCTATTGATCCATTTAAACTGCCTGCTTCCATTGACCTGCTCCTAGTCCATAGTCCTCCATACCCCTCCCATCTATGTACCTATCCAAACTTCCCTTCAACATTGAAATCAAAATTACATCCACCACTTGCGCTGGCAGCTCATTCCACACTCTCACCACCCTCAAAGTGAGGAAGCTTCTGCTCATGTTCCCCATAAACATTTCACCTTTCGCCCTTAACCCATGATCTATAGTTGTAGTCTCACTCAATCTCAGTGGAAAAAGCCTGCTTGTGTTTACCCTATCTATGCCCCTCATAATTTTGTATACGTTTTTCTTTTAGATGTCCTAGGCTGTACCAAAACTTGAAAGATTCAGAAGTTCTTTCAGTGAAAGGTATTCTGCTTTGCCACTTTAGAAAATGTGAAAAATATGTTGAATATTTAAGTAAGAGTTCATGGAAATTTTCTCACGCATTTTTCTGATGAAAATGAAGATAGAATAAAGGACTGAAGATGGCACCAGTAACTGGCAACTCTGCGCATGCTCTTCCGAGCAAACTGCCCTCTACACTACTGTGTCGCTTCTCTTCCTGACGAACTTAATGTATTCTACGCAAGATTCGAACAGAAGAGGAGCATCCCGCTCCCTCCAGATGAACCAGACCTGGTGGCATTGAGATTCATCGTCACCGAGGAGGACGTTAGAAGGGCCTTCCTGAAGATAAATCCAAGGAAGGTGATGGGCCCAGATGGTGTCCCGGGACGAGTTCTCCGGGCCTGTGCAAGCCAGCTAGCTGGAGTGTTTGCTGACATCTTCAACTTCTCCTTGCTTCAGTCGAAGATCCCCTCATGTTTTAAGAAGGCAACGATAATCCCAGTGCCGAAGAAGAGCAAGGTGACATGCCTGAATGACTATCGACCTGTGGCTCTGACATCAATTGCTATGAAGTGCTTTGAGCGATTGGTTATGGCACACATCAACCACAGTCTACCGGTCAACCTCGACACTTTGTAATTCACCTACCGGAGCAACAGGTCAATGGCAGATGCCATCTCTCTGGCCCTACATTCCTCCTTAGAACACCTGGAGAATAAAGCGCATACGTAAGGCTCCTTTTCATTGACTACAGCTCTGCCTTTAATACCATCATTCCAAATAAACTGATTCCTAAGCTCTGGAACCTGGGCCTTAGCACTCAGATCTGCAGCTGGATCTTCAACTTCCTCACAGACAGGACCCAGGCTGTAAAAATAGGGGACAAGCTCTCCTCTACAATCACTCTGAGCACCGGTACCCCACAAGGCTGTGTACTCAGCCCCCTGCTGTACTCACAGTACACCCATGATTGTGGAGCCAAGTTTACATCAAACTCAATATACAAGTTTGCTGATGACATAACAATTGCAGGCCGTATCTCGGATAATGATGAGTTTGAGTACAGAGAGGAAATTAAGAACCTGGTGGCATGGTGCGAAGACAATAACCTATCCCTCAATGTCAGCAAGACAAAGGAATTGGTTGTTGACTTCAGAAGGAGTAGCGGACCGTACGGCCCCATTTACATCGGTGGTGTGCAAGTGGAACAGGTCGAAAGCTTTAAGTTCCTCGGGGTCAATATCACAAATGACCTGACTTGGTTCAACCAAGCAGAGTCCACTGCCCAGAAGGCCCACCAGCACCTTTACTTCCTGAGGAAACTAAAGAAATTTGGCCTGTCCCCTAAAACCCTCACTAATTTTTATAGATGCACCGGGCAAAAGCATTCTTCTAGGGTGCATCACAACCTGGTATGGAAGTTGTCCTGTCCAAGACCGGAATAAGCTGCAGAAGATTGTGAATGCAGCCCAGCACATCACACAAACCAATCTTCCGTCCTTGGACTCACTTTACACCGCACGCTGTCGGAGCAGTGCTGCCAGGATAATCAAGGACACGACCCACCCAGCCAACACACTTTTCGTCCCTCTTCCCTCGGGGAGAAGGCTCAGGAACTTGAAGACTCGTACCGCCAGATTTGGGAACAGCTTCTTTCCAACTGTGATAAGACTGCTGAACGGATCCTGATCCGGATCTGGGCCGTACCCTCCAAATATCCGGACCTGTCTCTCGTTTTTTTTGCACTACCTTACTTTCCCTTTTCTATTTTCTATTTATGGTTTATAATTTAAATTTTTAATATTTACTATCGATTTGTAATCCAGGAAGCGCGAAGCGCAGAATCAAATATCGCTGTGATGATTGTACGCTCTAGTATCAATTGTTTGGCGACAATAAAGTAAAGTAAAGTGATGGTTTACTCACAGTCAGAACAGCTTCCTGGAAGTCTGAAATAAGAACATAAGAATGCAAGGTAATTGAATCAAGAGTAGTCCACTCAGCCCCTCATATCCCCTTCCATTCAATAAGATCATGGCTGATCTGCCCTGGGAAGCTTCTGTTCTGTAACTCAATTCCCTGATCTTTCAAAGAAAATTATCGGCTTCTTTAACTACCACCAGTGATTTACCCTTCTCAAAAATTAAGGTTAAATTGCAGAATTTCACCAATCTTTCTGAGAAGTTGCAATATGTCTCATGTTTAAATGACCACCCGTAATCTTGTAACCATGTCCCTCACTCAATATTCTCGAACTGGAATTACCTCAGCTTCTATCTTTTGATGCCTCCTTGGTCTCTTCAATGTTTCCTTAAGATCACTTCTCACAAAGAATATAGATTTAATGCCTTTAGCTCTTCCTGACAGGACAACCTTCTCATCCCAGGAATTAAACAAGTGAACATCTTTTGGACTGCCTCCAGCACAAACATATCTTTCCTAAATAAGTGGACCAAAACTATGAGTAGTAGATGCCAGTACCAGGTACAATTGAAACAATATTTCCTTTATCTCTTGTGGGAATGATGTGAGAAGCTGGAGTTTAGAAATAGGGAAGTATTACCAATGCTGTTTCTATGTTAGTATCTTTCCTGTAATACCCTGGGCTCTTTCTCGTTTAGCATCCTCATGTGTGGCACCTTGTCAAAGTACACAAAAAATCCAAGTACACAACATTTGTCTATCCCGCTTGTTATTCCTTCAAAGAATTCCAACAGATTCGTCAGGCAAGAATTTCGGTTAAGTAAACCATGCTGACATGGGCCTATTTTGTCATGTGTCTCCAAGTACCCCTAAATCACACCCTTAACAATTGACTTCAACATCTTCCCAATCACTGAAGTCAGACTAACTGGCCTATAATTTTCTTTCTTCTGCCTCCCTCCCTTCATAAAGAGTGGAGTGACATTTGCAATTTTGCAGTCCTCTGGAACCATACCAGAATCTATTGATTTTTTGAAAGATCATTAAAAATGCTTCCACAGTCTTCAGCCACCTCATTCAGAACCTTGTGTTGTAGTTCATCAGATCCTGGTGACTTATCTATCTTCAGGCCTTAATGGGAAAGTGCAATGAGATATCTGTCTCACGTAAAAGAGTCTTCATTAAAAAATGAATGGTTTTTCAAATGAGAAGGATTGTGGTGGTTATTTAACAAACCAACCAAATTGCTGAGAGGCTAAGTGAGGGAATTAACACTGTATGACGCTCTTCCAAATAACTGAGTTTAAAGTGAAAAAAGTACGTTTGAACCTTTTTTTTTACCAAAACCAGCAAAGATGACTAATAGACGATCAACATTAGTGATAAAAACAAATGAATCTAGCATGATGATATTGGTGATATTAAAGAAATTAGCAAAATTATTGATATTAACAATGTTTGTGGAATTAGCAAAATTAGCGATCAAGGATAAATATCCATCCCCTGCTCAATCTACTGCTAACAAATCTAACGGCATAGTAGTTATACAATGTACTGTGTATATATCTGAGATGCCTTCTCTTTTGAATTGAAGTTTATAGCTAAGCAGGGAGGAGTGTTGTGTATTTAATATTTCAATAATATTTGAATGATATTGCAAGTTTCCATCAAACTCAATATATAAGTTTGCTGATGACACAACAATTGTAGGCCATATCTTGGGTAATGGTGAGTTTGAGTACAGAAAAGAAATTAAGAACCTGGTGGCATGGTGCGAAGACAATAACCTATCCCTCAACGTCAGCAAGACAAAGGAATTGGTTGTTTACTTCAGAAAGAGTAGCGGACCGCACGATCCAACTTATATTGGTGGTGCGCAAGTGGAACAGGTCAAAAGCTTTAAGTTCCTCGGGGTCAATATCACAAATGAACTGACTTGGTCCAACCAAGCAGAGTTCACTGCCAAGAAGGCCCACCAGTGCCTTTACTTCCTGAGAAAACTAAAGAAATTTGGCCTGGCCCCTAAAACCCTCACTAATTTTTATAGATGCACCGTAGAAAGGATTCTTCCAGGGTGCATCACAACCTGGTATGGAAGTTGTCCTGTCCAAGACCGGAAGAAGCTGTAGAAGATCGTGAACACAGCGCAGCACATCACACAAACCAATCTTCCGTCCTTGGACTCACTTTACACCGCACGCTGTCAGAACAGTGCTGGCAGGATAATCAAAGACACAACCCATCCAGCCAACAGACTTTTTGTCCCTCTTCCCTCCGGGAGAAGGTTCAGGAGCTTGAAGACTCGTACGGCCAGATTTGGGAACAGCTTCTTTCCAACTGTGATGAGACTGCTGAAGGGATCCTGACCCGGATCTGGGCCGTACCCCCCAAATATCCGGACCTGCCTCTTGGTTTTTTTGCACTACCTTATTTCCCATTTTTCTATTTTCTATTTATGATTTATAATTTAAATTTTTAATAGTTACTAATTATAATTATTTTTAATATTTTTAATATTTTATATTTGTAATCCAGGGAGTGTGTAGCGCAGAATCAAATATCGCTGTGATGATTGTACATTCTAGTACCAATGGTTTGGTGACAATAAAGTATATTGTTTGAATAAGCATTCTCTTCATTTAAATAATTCATTATGGGTTGTATGTATAAATATATAATTTCATATGTCATCACACTACCATGTGATACATGCATGCCTCACTTAAAGTTTCAAAACATAACATTGGCAATGAGGCATTTTTAAAATGAACCCGAGATGGCTACAAAACTGTTTAAACTCGACGAAATGTTCGCAATAACATAAAATGCAGTGGAAGCATCGGTGAGTGAGAAAAAGCAGGCTAACACATGAAGAGACAGTTCTTGGAAGAGAAGGCACATTTGAGTCGTTTTTAAAAATAAGGCCGTAAACAGAAGAATTCATAATTCATAAACTGTGAGTACCGGGTGATAAAAATCACTAAAAACTAATCAGAAATGGCTGGTTATATCGGAAGGACTGATGAGTTTGATTACACAACGGGTAATTGGCTCATGTATACTGAGCTATTAGAACAGTATTTTGAAGTAACGGAAGTAACCTATCGGGAGGAGAGAGAGCAGCGCGCCGTGTGTGCGCAGCCCTCCGGTGAAAAATGATATCGTATCTGTTAAATAGGGGCCATGGACAATTCTGATTTGATGGAGAATGGATGTGAAAGCACAGAGGAACATCTGGAGAAATTTATGAAACAGCTGTTCACTGCCGTCGTTGCTGTGTGGTTGGGAATCTTTTGGAGGGTAGGCCTCAAAATCCCCAGCCTTTCCTGCTTTTGGCGACCGAGAAGGAGGTTGAATCATTCGGACAGAGATGGTGCTCAGTACTCGGTGTTGGAGAGCTGATTAGAGCTCGAAGTTTTCGGATGACTCAGAGTCGGATTGTTGTCGCCATGGCAGGGAGAGTTTTTCTTCCTTCTCCCATCTCCGTGAGATGTGGGACATTTAAGAAACTTTGAACTTTACTGTGCTCATGGACTTCTTCATCAAGTTATGGTATTGTTGCACTATTTGTAACTATATGTTATAATTATGTGGTTTTGTCAGTTTTTTCAGTCTTGGTTTGTCCTGTGTTTTGTGACATTACACCGGGGGAAATAATGTATCATTTCTTAATCTATGCATTACTAAATGACAATAAAAGAGGACTAAGTGTCTTCATAATCTAACCAACAAAAAGCGAGTGCTAATTTTACTCAGTGCATTCGGGTTAAAGGCATACAGTTCACTTCTAAGTTTGTCTGTCCCGACTAAACTTGCAGAAATGAGCTTTGCTACTACTGTAAAAATGATGCAGGAACACTTAGAACCAAAATCATTGTTAATTGCAGAAAGCTTTAGCATAAATGGAATACAAAATTCAGTGTAAGTGGCTGAATTAAAGAGATGTTCTGAGCATTCCCAGTTCAGTAATGGGTTTAATGATACACTGAGAGATTGTTTAGTTTGTGGAATCTTAAATGAAAGCATTCAAAAAAGGCTCCTAACTGAAGCACAGCTTACTTTCACGTGAGTAGTGGAAATTGCTGTTTCAATGGAAACTGCAGACAGAAATGCAACTGAGTTGCAGCAAGAATGAAAGTGAGTGTGAACTAACTTGCAACATCTAAACAGGAATCAGTCTGGCTGAACAAATCATGTTACCGTTGTGGCAGAGGCTCATGTACACCAAATAAATACAGATTTAAAGACAAAACTTGCAGAAAATGGAACAAAGTAGGGCACATACAAAGAGCTTGTCAGGCAGACAAAAATAAATGGACTGCTTGGGGAAGAGAAAAAGGTAAAATGTCAAGTTCCACTTCCAAAAAGAGCATGAATCTGCATGTTGTTGCTGAAAAATCCGAAAATGATGAGAGGTTCACAGGATTGTGCAGCCTCGAGATTTACAGTGTGAAAATTAGCAATTGACAAGCAGTATGGCTCAAGCCAGAAGTGATCAGCTAAATAATTAAAATGGAATTAGACATTAGTTCAGCTGTTTCAGTCATTCCACAAGATGAGTTTGAACTGCATTTCAAAGATACTAAACTGAAGCCTGCGGATATCTAGCTAAGAATTTATACTGGAGAAAGGCTATCTTCTGTGGGAATGACATTTGTAACAGTGCAATACAACAAGCAACAAGCCACATTGAGCTTGTATGTGGTAAAAACATAAGGACCAGCAAAGTAAGGATGTGATTGGCTGAGACAACTACAATTTGATTGCAGGTCCATTCACAATTTTCATGTCACGTCCCCTGTGGTGGAGTCTACTGACGACAAATTGAGAGAGGTGTTGGATGATGTCACAATTGTCTCCATGTTGCACACCATGAATTGTTGCCCAACAGAAGACAAACAGGTGCTACAGGCAACCTCTGTGCTCCTGGCAGGAAAGCATATTGAACCAATTAAGGACAATGCTACTTAGAGGAATTGTAGAAGTGACAAAAGCAGTGGTCTACCTGCAACAGCTATTGCAGGCAACATATCTGAGAAAGCTTCTGGTATGTTAATCATGTAGTTACTTGCGAAATCTGGCTATGCTTCAAATTGGACAACAGTTCAAGAACCTTCAGGAAAGTTGCAAGCACCCGGCTTTTGTGAGTATAAGGAACCAGAATCTACTCTGCGTGGATTAAATTTATTCCATGAACTTCAGGTATGAGACAAAAAGCTGCTTGTAAAAGTAGAGGCCAAAATCAAAGCCCGGCTAGAGGAATGGAAGGTCAAAAAGAAACGAGTTAATGGAGATACGAAAACAAAGGATTCATCAGATGATGTTGTGGATGAGGAAACCAAGAGGAGAGATCAGATCATAAAGGGAGCACTAGATGGATTAATAAGAGAATACTCCAGTGGACTAAACACAGCTTCCCAAGATCAAGATGCACAAACTAGAAGAAAAAGGGAAGACATGGAGAGAAAGAATGTGAACGAGAAAGAGAAAAAGTATGAAAGAGAGAAGGAATGTGAGAAAGAGAAAAGAAAGGGATCAAAGTAGATACAGAGAGAGAGAAGTAGAAAGGAAGGTGTCCGGAGCTATCAGAACTATTTACTGCAGTCTCAGCGTCAACTCCTACAACCTCCACTGAGAAGCCCCAGAAACTGAGATTGTCTTCACAGCCATAAGTCTCACCTGCCAAGCAGAGGGATTCCCCTAATCAGGAAAGACATTATCCCAGAGGAGAAAGAAAGCCTCCACAGGAGTGAAATCTTGCAGCCTGAATGGGACAATTTAAGAATTTACTATGCTGTGGATGTTTGCATATAGTAGTCGTGTTATATGATATACCGTAAATATCGTTGAGATGCATTCTATATTGAGTTGGAGTTTATAGCTAAGCAGGGATGAGCGTTGCATATTTAATGTTTCAGTAATATTTCAGTAATCGTGTATATATATTATTTTAAGCATCTTGTTTGTTTAAATAATTTATTATGGGTTATATACATTACCAGGTGATACATATGCACCTTGCTTGAAGTAAAAGACAAAGTATTCACCCATATTGTGGACTCCTGTCTTCATTTGAATTAGTTTAATGTTTTGAAGTTACAAAATGGAACAGGCACAAAGGGTGAATACGTGACTATACTCATTTACTTCTGCCATGCTTAAACCCACGTGACAAGTTACAATACATTAATAATGGCTTCTACTTTACAGAGAACTACATGGAAACCCTCTTTGTCAAGATTCTGTACCTTCATGGTGGAATTAAGGACCTTTCGCACAGCCCTGATCAATCTCTCCCATGTTCCTCCATGATGTGAGCCAGTCGAAGGGTTAAAAATCCACTTAATTCCTTTCTGAAGAAGGGCATCACTGATCTGTGAATGATTACACTTCTTAATGGCTTCTGTTAACTCACGCTCAGCTCCAATAAAGTTTGTGGCATTATCAGAATGCAGTTCGCAAACCTGTCCTCACCTTGCCATAAAGTGTCAAAGGACATCAACAAAGAAATTTGTGTCTAAAGAACATGCCACTTCTATGTGAACAGCTTGTGTAGCTAGACAGATAAATATGACCCAATACCTCATCACTGTACACCTTCTACTCTTCACCTCAAAAAGTCTAAAATAGTCCATGCCTACACGTGTAGACTGAGGTTCATCTGGAGAGACTCTGTCCAGAGGTAGATCTGCCATGTGCTAGTACCCTGGATCTGTGTGTAATCGTTGACAAACAACACACTTAGACAGGATCCTTCTATTGCAGTTCCAGTGTCAGGAATCCAGTATTTTTGGTAGAGCCTCCACAACATATGGTTATGGACACCATGTCCCACCTCTTGATCACAATCAGAATCAGAAACAGGTTTATCTAAGAAGATGTCTTAGATACTGTGGAGATGCTACCCACGATGGAACTGACTAATTTTACAACTCTGTGCAACTTACTTCGACCTTGTGCGGTATCCCACCCCCATACCAGACAGTGATGCAGCCAGTCAGAATGCTCTCCGTGGTACATCTGTAGAAGTTTTCGAGTGTTTTAGGTGACAAACCAAATCTCCTCAAACTCCTAATGAAATTTAGCTGCTGTTTTGCCTTCTTTATGGCTGCATCAATATGTTGTGACCAGGTCAGTTCCTGAGAGATATTGACACCCGGGAACTTGAAATTGCTCATGATCCCCACTTCTGATCCCTCCATGAGGGTTCGTTTGTGTTCCCTTGTTCTACTCTTTCTGAAATTCAGAAGCCTAGGATCTTGGGGCTCCAGAGACGGGCGGATCGAGGATCGGTGTCACAACAGGAGACCCATATGTCGGCAGGGGAGTCGGGATGTCCGCTGTGTGGCTGGAGACCCGGGATCTTTGCGATCTTCAGGCACAGAGCTCAAAAAAAGCGACGTAATAGGCTTTTAACGTCGTAAACCAGCAAGTTGTTTGTTATGTCTCCCCGGAAGCTGGGAAAATGGAGATATCTCTTTCTCCCTTATTAGGGGGAGAGAGAGAGAGAGAGAGAGAGAATCCGTGGTATGTTGTATACTGGGTGAAACGCTGAATCTTTGGGGTAACTGCAAGTCTGTGTCCTTGCTATTGCTTTGCTCACACTTGAGTGCTTGGTGGCAGTGCCGATGCTTTTTTTTTGCCAGTGGGGGGAGTGGAGATTGTTGCTCACTATCACTTACGTGTGGGAGGGGGAGCTGGGGAGGACTTTGGGGTTCTAACATTTAACTGCCATTCATTCTTTGGGGCACTCCTCTGCTTACGTGGATGGTTGCAAAGAAAAAGCATTTCAGGATGTATATTGTTTACATTTCTCAGACATTAAATTGTACCTTTGAACCTTTGAATCCACAAAATTTCTCTGGTCTTACTGACATTGAATTCAAGGTTGTTGCTATGACACCACTCAACTAGCTGGTATATCTTACCCCTGTATGCCCTATCACCACCATCAGTAGAGAATTGGGCTAAGCACACATCCCTGTGGTGCATCAGTGTTGATTGTCAGTGAGGTGGAGACATTATCTCCAGTCTGCACAGATTGTGGTCTTCCTGTTAGGAAGTTGGGGATCCTGTTGGAGGGGGAGGTACAGAGGCCCAGGTTCTGCTGATTATCAATCAGGACTGTAGGAATGTTGGTGTTGAACCCGAGCTATAGTCAATGAACAGCATCCTGACAAAGGAATTTATATTGTCCAGGTGATGCAGGGCCATGTGGAGAGCCATTGAGTTCACGTTTGCTGTAGACCGATTGTGGTGATAGGCAAATTGCAGAATGTCCAGGTTCTTACTGATTCTAGCCATGACCAACATCTCAAAGCATTTCATCACAGTAGACATGAGTGCTATTGGATGATAGTCAGTAAGACAGCTTACACTGCTCCTCTTGAGCACTCGTACAATTGTTGCCCTTTTGAAGCAACTTCCATCCGTAACAATAAGAGATTGAAAATATCTTTGAATACCCCCACCAGTTGGTTGGCACAGGTTTTCAGAACCTTACCACATACTCTATTGGGGCCTGCCATCTTTGAAAAGACAGCCTCAGAAGGATGTCTGAGGTATGGAGATCCTTTGTCTGTATAACGGGATGTTTAGACTCTTCAGGCATAGCTGCCCTATTAAGCCATCTACAACTCTCAAGGTACCATCTTCAAGTACTGGATTGAGCTTGAAAATATGGATGTACCTTTTCACAATTTCTCCCCTTTGCAAACTTGAGAATTAATCTGGAAATCTCTTTCTTTGGCAAAACCCAATGATCTCCATTTCAAACTTCCTGAGCTCCTCCACCAAGATATAACCTTGGCCAATTTGACACTTGGCCTTCTCAATCCCTCTCTCCAAAGAATACCCTTATTGTTTGTCATTCAAGTTGGACTGAGCAAGAGCAATGCTGAATTGCTTCTTCTTCTGACTAAGAAACAAGAGCAGGTGCATAAATCTAAGAATCCCAGCCACTGTCTTCCTCAAACCAGAAGTGATATATTATACATGCTACTGTATCCACCTCCTCTTCAGTCTGTGCAGCATTCATTGTAACACTTCTCTTGACTTCCGGATCATCTCATAGAAATTCTCCAGAACAATCAGGATTCACAGGCCATTCCCTTTCAGGCTGATGAAGGTACTGAGGCCCTGATGCCCATGTCTCATTCTTCAGGAATGTTTTTCCCTTCAACCCTCTGGAGGCCACGTCAGCCAGATTGCTTGAAGTGTTTACATACCTCCATTGAGATGCCTGTGAGACATGTAGAATTTTCAAAAGTCTGTTTGTAACAAAGGGTTGGAACTTGGGAGTTTTATTGTTGATTACATCAGTACAGACATACTGTCAGTCCAAAAAACTGAGTCTGAAAGCTGCATGTGCAACTCCTTCCTCCACAAGTTGTCCGTATGGCTTGTCATCGTACCAGCGGTGAGCTCCATATGAGGGATGGAAACTGACTTCAATGGAGCTATGCTAGATTTTCCCATGATGAAAGCACTGTGCAACTAAGAGTGTGTGCTGTGCAACAACAGGTAGATCACTGCTCCATAGCCATCTCCTCTTGGGTGTGAAGTGCCGCAGAAACTCCTCCAAATTCCAGAGGTTTCAAACATCTGACAACCCTGAAGTCTTCCAACTGGCAGAGTTCTTCCAGCCAGCTTTTCTGCTCATGAGCAACTGCTGTAGGTACAATATCATCCCAGCCAAGCTCTTTCCTACATAGATCTTGTAAGATCTTTTTCACCGGTTGCATTACCGAACTCAAGATTACCTAAAGGATCATAGTTGGAACTAACCGTGGAGAAGATTCTTCCATCTGTTGAGTGGCCTATCTTAGATCATGATCTTAAACTTGTAAGTATCAGACTGAATGCAGCATTGCACACCCAGTACTCTCTGCACTGAAGGTATATCTTGATCTAGATCCAAATTCTTCATGTCTTTCGCTCTTTGCTCTTCTGGTATCACAGCTAGCACACTATGTCTATCGCTTATCCACTTTGTGAGTCAAAAGCCGTCTTTAGCACAAATGGATACAAAGTCATGATGGAGAGTCACTACTTCTTCCTCAAAGGGCTCTGCACAAGGCAGTCATCAACATATAAGCAATGCAAACCCTTATCCACCATCTGGCAGCTGAAATGTTCTGCATCGTCCCAAGGGCAAAGTTGTCACAGCTTGGGGGTGAAGTTGCTTTAAAATGTCCTACCATTCTAAAGTCCACCATATCTTGACTGAGGTCACCATCACCGCCTCCAGAGAAACCTCAGCAGATCTTCATCAGCTGGTACTTTAACCTGATGAAACATTGATTCAATATCTGCCATGATCGCCACTGGTTTTTTTCTAAACCTGATTATGACTCCAATCTGAGAGCTAGTAATATCTGGTCCATGTAAGAGCTGAGCGGATGATATTGAGTGGTGTTCCCTGAAAAGTCACTCCACAATTAAACACAAAACAAAGTTTCCCTTTTCTGGGGTGGTAAACACGATGATGTGGAACATACCAGACTTCTCCATCACTGCATCCAGATCCTCTGCTGGGACTCTTTCAGCATAACCTTTGGACATGATATCCTTCATGAAAGCTGTGTAGTCAATGTGACATGACAAATCCTTCTTAAACGTCCTCCTTAGATTTAGAGCACGCTTTCAGCAATCTTCCTATTATTTTCAAAAGTAAAGTAATCTGGTAGTAGCCATCCACTAGTATTGCAGAATTTGCAACCAGCTCCATGAGCTTGTGGTTCTCTAGACAAAACAGATTAAAGAGTAGCACTACCCAGTGTTTCAACAATTTAAACATTGTTCTAGATTGACTGGAAAGACTGACAGTAAGGATTGGATGTGAGGGTCAGGCTGAATTTGCTTCCTCTCCTGCGATGTTCATTCCTCTCCCTGTGGCTCCGAGACTGTGAGCTGCTGTGGCAGCAGTCATCTCTGAGAGTTTCATGGTGGTTTTGCCCTACTAATATAATGAACTGAGATCAAGGCTTGGGCCTTGAACATCTGCTCTGGGGAGTGGATCTTAGAACTCAATCTGGTTCGAAATGCCGTCGTTTGCTCCTATTGTTTGCATGATGAGTGTGCATGTTCTTTTTTTCCTCTCAGTGCAATGGTTACGATCTTTGTTTTTTAATTGTATTCTTTGGGTTTCTTGCTTTGCAGCTGCCTGTAAGCAAACAAATCTCAAGGTGAATAATTTATGCATTCTTTGATAATAAATGTACTTTTAATCTCTGAGTCTTAGTTCATCCTGACTGCATTCAGGGAAGTCTGCCTTAAACTGTTCCTGCCAAAGCTTATCCAAGTTCAAAACTGAGACCCGGTTAACTGTCAGCTCTGGCTGTGATCAGTCACTCCAACCACCATTGTCTCCTCTCAGTGGTCCGTTCACTGTCCAACCCAACATTATTCAAACTGCATTGGGTCCGTCATGAACACTGTGAACCAATTGCAATGGCTCCAATGCTTTAGGTGCATTCATCCCTATCAGCAGATCAATTTCCAAATCAATCTCTTGCAAGTGGACACATTTCAGATTCAGATGAGCAACACACACAAAATACTGGAGGAACTCAGCAGGTCGCATGTCTACGTTCAGGCAATTTCCATCACCTGACTGTACATCTACTCGCAGCACGTAGGCAGAACCTGAAGACCACAGTGCCAGAGGAGAGGACCATGAAGGTATGGTCAACGGAGGTGGAAGCATGCTTACAAGACTGCTTTGAATTGAAGAACTGGACCATATTTATGGATTCATCTTCAGATCTGAATGAACATGCCATAGTCATCACCAACTTCATCAAGACACGCGGTGGATGAGTGTGTGCCTTCAAGTCCATATTGAATGTACCCAAATCAGAAGCCATGGATCATTCAGGAGATTTGCTGTCTGCTGAGGGCTAGATCAATGACGTTTTAAGGCCTACAAAAATCTCTGTGGTATCTGGTGACGCAGTGATCTCTGTCTCGGAAGTAAACACCTGAACATCTTTCAAGAGGGTGAACACTCACAAGACATCAGGTCCCAATGGTTTCCCTTGCAATCATCATGCATCATACACACATCATGCCAACAATAGGAGCAAACGACGGCACTCCAAACCAGATTGAGTTCTAAGATCCGCTCCCCAGAGCAGACGTTCAAGGCCCAAGCCTATTAGTAGGGCAATTAGTACAGGTTACTGAAAACCTGTGCCAACCAGCAGGCTGGGTCTTCAAAAACATCCTCAACCTCTCACTGCTGCAGTCGGAGGTTCCCACCTGCTTTAAATGGGTAGCAATCATACTGGTGACCAAGAAGACTATCACTGGGTCTACCACTTCTATTATGATAAAGTACTTTGAGAGGTTAGTGATAGCTGTTGCTTATTGATTATAGCTCAGTGTCTGACCATCATGCCCTCAGTAATAATTAACAAGCTTTAAAACTCTGTACCTTCCTCTGCAACTGGATTCTTGACTTTCTCATCAGGAGGCGATAGTCAGTATGGTTTGCTAATAAAATCTTCTCCTCTAGGACAATCAACAGAGTTGCACCTCAAGGTTGCATGCTTAGCCCATTGCTCTACTCTCTTTACATTCATTACTGTGTGGCTAGGCACAGCTCAGGTGGCATCTATAAATTCAGTGATGACACCACTGTTGTTGGCAGACTCTCAGCTGCTGATGAGGAAGTATACAGGAGTGAAATAGATTGGCTGGTTGAGTGATGTCGCAGCAACAACTTTGCGCTCACAGTCAGTAAAACTAAGGAATTGATTGTAGACCTGAGGAAGGGAAAGTGAGGAGAACACTCACCAGTCCTCAGTGAGGGGTCAGAGGTGGAAATGGTGAGCAGTTTCAAGTTCCAAGGCATCAGTATCTCAGGGAATCTATCTTGACCCCACTCTATTGATTCAATCATGATGAAGGCATGCTAGTGACTGTACTTCATTTGGAGTTGAGGAGATTTGGTATGTAACTAAAGACTAGCAAATTTCTACAGATATACAGTAGAGAGGATTCTGACTGGTTGCATCACCTCTGGTATGGAGGCACAATGTACAGGATCGCAAGAGGCTTCAAAGGGTTGCAGACTCTACCAGCTCCATCACAGATGCAAGCCTCTCCATCACCAAAGACGTCCTCCAAGGATGATGCTTCAGGAAGGCAGCATACATTGTTAAGTCCCCTCACCATCTGAGACGTGTCTTCTTCAGGGAAAAGGTAAGGGAGGCTGAAGAAGGCACATCTCAGATGGAGAGGGGCCTTAATGATAGATGCCGCCTTCTTCCTCCCCTCTGCCATCAGGTTTCTGAACATGACCTCGCTCTTCCTCCTTTGCAATACTTATTTATTTTAACTGTAACTTGTAGTAATTAATGTCCACACTGTACTGCTGCCACAAAACAACAAATTTCATGACCTATGACAGAGACAACAAACTTGACTCTGATTCTGTTTCTGATTTTAGTTATTGATAATACCTGCTAAGTATTGAGTCACATTAATAATAAAAACTATGTTCTAATAATCTAGTTCAGTTATTAATCGAGCTTTCCTCTGTCACCTGACAAGAAAAATACAGAAACTTTCATAGGTTGATTTTAAATTTTCAATGTCCAGAAGAAGTAAGAGTGCTCCTTTTGGCCAGACATGGAATTATGAGCCTTGAATGTTCTAGATGGTTCTCCTTCCCTTTTGTCAGACTCCTCTGAAGCTTCCTTGAAATCTGCCTCTGCATCTTAACTCCAATCATGGAAGTTGACTGATTTAGGCTTTAGTCTCATAATGGCAAGAAATGTTGATGTTCTCCTCCTTCCTATGAGCTATTCCCAGACAAAATCGTTCCTTTCTATTTAAGTGATATTTGGTTAAGGAATAAATGTCAGGTGGGATACAGGGAGATCTAACACCTTATTCTTTGAATAATCCTATAGGCTCTTTTCTGTGAATGCATTTTAAATGCAATCCTCAGCATGAATTACATTTTCCTTGTTATTTCTAAAAAATAGTGAAAGCAATACTCTCTACTTTATACATATACTTTACACTTTATTGTCGCCAAACAATTGATACTAGAACGTACAATCATCACAGCCATATTTGATTCTGCGCTTCCTGCTCCCTGGATTACAAATATTAAATATTAAAAAATATTTAAAAATAGTAAAAATTAGTAAATATTAAAAATTTAAATTATAAATCATAAATAGAAAATAGAAAAATGGAAAGTAAGGTAGTGCAAAAAAACCGAGAGGCAGGTCCGGATATTTGAAGGGTACGGCCCAGATCCGGGTCAGGATCCGTTCAGCAGTCTTATCACAGTTGGAAAGAAGCTGTTCTCAAATCTGGCCGTACGAGTCTTCAAGCTCCTGAGCCTTCTCCAGGAGGGAAGAGGGATGAAAAGTGTTTTGACTGAGTGGGTCGTGTCCTTGATTATCCTGGCAGCATTGTTCCGACAGCGTGCGGTGTAAAGTGAGTCCAAGGACAGAAGATTGGTTTGTGTGATGCGCTACATCGTGGTCACGATCTTCTTCAGCTTGTTTCGGTCTTGGACAGGACAACTTCCATACCAGGTTGTGATGCACCCTAGAAGAATGCTTTCTACGGTGCATCTATAAAAATTAGTGAGGGTTTTAGGGGACAGGCCAAATTTCTTTAGTTTTCTCAGGAAGTAAAGGCGCTGGTGGGCCTTCTTGGCAGTGAACTCTGCTTGGTTGGACCAAGTCAGGTCATTTGTGATATTGACCCCGAGGAACTTAAAGCTTTTGACCTGTTCCACTTGCGCACCACCGATGTAAATTGGATCGTGCGGTCTGCTACTCCTTCTGAAGTCAACAACCAATTCCTCTGTCTTGCTGACATTGAGGGATAGGTTATTGTCTTCGCACCATGCCACCAGGTTCTTAATTTCCTCTCTGTACTCAAACTCATCATTACCTGAGATACGGCCTACAATTGTTATGTCATCAGCAAACTTATATATTGAGTTCGATGGAAACTTGGCTACACAATCATGGGTGTACAGTGAGTACAGCAGGGGGCTGAGAACATAGCCTTGTGGGGCACCGGTGCTCAGCGTGATTGTAGAGGAGAGCTTGTCCCCTATTTTTTCCTCTAAATAAGCAACAAGCAGTGGCAATTCACCTTGAGGATTTCACTTACAAATTAAGCATGAAAAAAGTGTGGAACACCGTTGTAGATCACCTAATCCAATTTATGAGCAGGTTAATCAGCTCTCATTTGCAAATATACTTCAACAGAAGAATTAACATTAAAACAGAATCTGCACAAAATCTCCTGTTATTTTGGAAACAAGAAAACTAATAAGAATCTATAAAATACTATAAGCTAACTAGAAATAATCTGCTAGACATAATTCAATTGATACTTAGGTATAATCTTTATTGATATTTCAATAGCTAAAATGATTAAATAAGGTTAGTAATATTTTAGTTATGATCACCCTTTAGAAACATGCACCAAGTTGCTCTGCTATGAGCTACATGAAAACTAAGATAGCATTTCAGGCATCATGATCCATGATTTCACAGCCATGTGAAATTCAGTTGTCTTCAGCTTAATTTACTGATTTATAAAATGGATATTGTTCTGCTGATTAAGCATTGTAACCTGGGGATATTCATCATTGATATTGCTAACTTTCAATTTTATTTTTCCTTATTTTAGTGTATTTTAAAACATATAATTTCATATTTTTCTGGTGCCTTTGTAACAATCTTGATTAGTTTAGGTTGCTACAGGGCATGCAGGATAAACTTACTTGAGATTTCATCTGTATTTATCTTTGTTTATCTAAATATATGAGTTTCTTTGTAAGAGATAGCAATATAGATTTATTGTAGAGTCATTAGATTAGTCCTGATTCTATTCTATTTATCTCAAATAAGTTTCTGTGGAGATTAAGAGATCTTAAGAACCCAAGGCTAATTGGTTTTACTTACATTTTTCCTTATATGCCTATGTTCTGCCACTATGAAGATTTCCATGTTTTAGACAATTTAAGAATGGTTGCTTTCCAGGAGTTTTATATATACTCCATAGCCATCTCTGTTTGCATCTCTAAAGCGATGTAACTGTGCAGCAGTAACTTCTCCAAAATCCAGTGCTTTCAAACATCTAAAAACCTAGAAGTCTTCTATTGGCAGAGTTATTCCAGCCAGCTTGTCCACTCGTGAGCTGCTGATGTTGTGATAGTGTCCTCCCAGCAAAGCCATTTCTTACATTGATCTTGCAGGATCTTCTTAACAGATAGCACCAGCAGGCTCAAGATTCCTAAAGGATCATAAATGGAACTAACTGTGGACAGGATCCCCCCCCTCATCTTACCCTATCCTAGCCTACCCTTAACCTACCTTGGATCATAATATTACACTTGAAAGGATCAGACTGAATGCACCATTGCATACCCAGTACTCTCTCCACCGAAGGTATATTTTGATCTAGATCCAAATTCTTCATGTCTTTTGCTCCTTGCTCTTCTGGTATTACAACTAGCACACTATGTCTATTGCTTATCCACTTTGCAAGTCGAAAGCCAGCTTTAGCACAAATGGATACAAAGTCATGATAGAGAGACACCGCTCCGTCCTCAGAGGACACTGACACAAGGTAGTCATTAACATTGAAGCAATGCAAAACCTTGTTCACCGTCTCATGGCCGAACTATTCTTCATTGTCTGCTATGCATTTCCTAAGAGTTAAATTGGCACAGCTCGGTGATGGATTGCTCCAAAGAGATGTACCACCATTCTAAAGCCCACCACATCTTGACTGAGGTCACCAAAAGGGCCACCAGAGAAACCTCAGCTGTTCTGCATCTTCCACTGGTGCTTTAACGTAATGAAACATTGATTCAATGTCTACCATGATCATCACTGGTTCATTTCCGAATTTGTTATGACTCCGGTCAGTGCGCTAGTACAATCTGTACCCTGTAAATGCTGAGCATTAAATGATATTCACTGAAAAGTCATTCCACAGTCAAACTGGTGGGAGGAGAGACAGCAGCGCCCCTGCGCGTACGCAGCCTGCTGGTGAAAAATGATATTGTATCTGTTAAATAGGGGTCGTGGACAATTCTGATTTGATGGAGAATGGACGTGAAAGCACAGAGGAAAATCTGGAGAAATTTCTGAAACACTCGTTTGCTGCTGTCGTTACTGCGTGGTCGAGAATCTTTCGGAAGGTAGGCCTCAAAATCCCTGGCTTTGCCTGCTGCTGGCGACTGAGGTTGAGGTCGAATCGTTCAGACAGAGATGGCGCTCAGTACTCAGTGTCAAAGAGCCAATCGGAGCTCAAAGTTTTCGGATGACTCAGAGTCGGACTGTGGTCGGCATGGCAGGGAGAGTTTTTCTTCCTTCCGTCTGCGTGAGATGTGGGACATTTGAGAGACTTCGAACTTTTACTGTGCTCATGGACTTCTTCATCAAGTTACGGTATTGTTGCACTGTTGTAACTATATGTTATAATTATGTGGTTTTGTCAGTTTTTTCAGTCTTGGTCTGTCCTGTGTTTTGTAATATCACACCGGAGGAAATATTGTATTGTTTCTTAATGCATGCATTCCTAAATGACAATAAAAGAGTACTACATGTCTTCATAATCTAAAAAAAAAGTTTCCCTTTTCTGGGGTGATAAACACCATGATGTGGAATATACCAGATTTCCTCAAAACAGCATTCCAGATCCCCTGCTGACATTCATTTGGTATAACCTTTGGAGAAGCCATCCTTCATGAAAGCTGTGCACTTAGAGTGAAATGACAAATATTTCTTAATCACCTTCTTAGATTTAGAGCATGCTGTTCTGCAAATTTCTTATTATTTGGCATGTCAACTTCCTTCTTTCTCAAAAGTAAGCCAATCTGGTAGTGGCCATCCACCAGTTTTGCAGAATTTGTAACTAGCACCATGAACTTGTGATCTTCTCTTGACAAACCAGGTTGTTCATCCTGACTGTATTCAGGGAAGTCTGCCTTGATCTGCCACTGCCAAAGCTCATCCAAGTTCAAAACCGAGATCCTGTTAACTGTCAGCTCCAGCTGTGTACCATCATGGAACGTTCCCTTTGTGAACAGATATACTTTCCTGCATATAGATGTTAGGTTGTTCAGGTTAGCTTTCACTATTTAAGCCAGCCACTTCCAATCCTGAAATGATGTAGCTACTCACAACTTCCTCTTGACCCACATTGTGTAAGAGAATGCATGTCCTTTTTCCTGCGAGATTGAGCTTGTTCATGACGACCACTGTGCAGAACCTCCTTGTTCGAGGGAAGCATAAGTTACCTTTGTCTTGTTATCCTTCTTAGACTCACTTCTACTGGATTATAGAAAGTTTACAATTATGATCACCAGCCCCTGTGAAGTCATTAGATACCAAGCCAATACTCGCTGTTGTGTCTGATTCTTTCATGGCTTGTTTTGATTCTGCACCCTTTTCATTAGAATGAATATGGATTATACTGGGATGCTTGCCACTGCATACCTTGAATGAAAGACTCTTCCTAAAACCCTTGCTGATGTGTCCTATATACAAACAGCCAAAGCTGACACCAATTTCCTTTAAGGCGGCAATTTCCTTTGAGGGCATGAATCTAATGTATGTTCACTCTTGCAGAACAGAAAACTCTTTTGGCTGATGAGATTATTTCTCTTCCATTAGTCACAGACATGAGAAAATCTGCAGATGCAGGAAATCCAAACAACGCACACAAAATGCTGGAGGAACTCAGCAGGCTAGGCAGAATCTATGGAAAAGAGTAAACAGTCGATGTTTTGGGCTGAGACACTTCATCAGGACTGGAAAAAAATGGAAACTCAGTGTAAAAATGAGAAGTCAGGTCAGAGGGTCAACACCTTGTATTCCATCTCAGGTTGGAGGAGCAACATCATGTCAGTCCATGGCCTCCTCTGCTGTTGCGATAGGCCACACTCACATTGTAGGAGCAACACCTTATATCCCATTTGGGTAGTTTTCAACCTGATGATACGAACATCAATTTCTCGAACTTCTGCTATTCCACCCCCTCTTCACCATTTCCCTATTCCCGTTTCCCTCCCTCACCTATATCCATACTTGCCTGTTATGGCCTTCTGGTGCTCCCTCCCTTCCCTTTCTCCAATGATCTTCTACCCTCTCCATCAGATTCCCCCCTTCTCCAGCCCTTTATTTCATTTACCAATCAAATTTCCAGCTTTTTATTTCAACACCCCTCCTTCCTTGGTTTCACCTATCACCTACTACCTTGTACTTCTTTCTTTCCATCCCCCTACCTTCTTATTCTAACATAATTTTTCTCCATTCCTGATGAAGGTTCTCGCTCCGAAAAGTCATCTGTACACTTTTCCATTGATGCTGCTGTGGCCTGCTGAATTCCTCCAGCATTTCTTTGTGTGTTAATTAGATTTCCAGCATCTGCAGATTTTCTCATGTTTCAGATGAAACCATCCCTGGAGATCCTTCCAAAGTGGAATGTTGGCTTTGTGAACAGGCACACTTCACTGTGTTGTAATGCTAATTAGTTCAAACTAGTTTTCACCATCTAAGCCACTCACTTCCAATCCTGAGAAAATGTAGCAACTCACGACTTTTTCTTGAGTCGTGGCATGTAAGAGAATGTGTGTCCTTTTTCCTGGAAGGTTGAGCTTGTTTATGAGGCGCACTGTGCAGAAAACTGTATACTCCCTTGAACTAGTAAAGCACAAGTAACCACTGTCTTGTTACCCTTCTGAGGCTTCACTTGTACAGGAATTATGGGGAGTTTATGATCGTAATTGCCAGCCTCTGTAAGGCCATTGGATACCAGGACGCTACCCACTGCTGTGTCTATTCTTTCATGGCTTGTTTTGATTCAGCACCCTCTTCATTAGAGTGAATATGAAGTATGTTGGAATGCTTAAAACTGCATACCTTACATGAAAGATGTTTCCTGTAATCCTTGCTGATTTTTCCTGTCCACAAACAGCCAAAGCAGACACCTTTCTTTAGAAAGGCAATCTTATCGCTATGAGCTATTTTCTCCAGCTGAGGTCACAAATTCAATGTGTGATCACCTCACAGAACAGACGAGACTAGACCTTTTGGTTGATGAGACTATTTTCCTTCCATTATTTCAAGGTTGAGTTTTAGTAGTGACAAAGCCACTTCCTTTAACCTCAGAACAAAGTCGTGACTTAGTTTTGTTCACACCTTTGCTTATTGCCAGTGATGGAGCATGCTGTATATACCCAAACACCGAATATGTTGTAATCTTTCCTTGCCTTTCAATAAAATTAACTATGTCAGCAAAGGTAGTCTTTCTTGCAGTTGCAGTTGTGTGCCTTTCTTGCAGTTTACAGACCACCATTCTGCTTTTATTCCTAAGCTTACAGAGCAGTTTCTTTGCAACAATCAATATATTGGCAGGCATTTTCAGCTCACTTACTCCTGTGGAATTGCAACAACTTCTAAGAAAGAGAGCCTTCACATCTTCAGATTTGATAGGTACCCATGAAAGAGCCTTTTGCATATAGCAGATGCAATTTTCTGCTTAATTTCAAAATGTTCCAGTAGTAAAGCCTTAGGCTTGATGTTTCCTTTCTTGGGAGTCAACATGATGGCAACTTCTAACAAGTTCCCTAGGACGACCCCTAGCTTTCGGTTCAAGGAAATAGAGGCAGTCACTACGGCTGTCAGCCTTGCTTTTGACACTATTTTCAAAGGCCTTCACGAATGCATGATACTGCAATGGATCACGGTCAAAGATTTAAATCTCTTTCTTTGGCAAAGATGAAAAGTATTGTTGTTGTGCCAATAAGGTTATTATTTCATTTTGCTTCTTCATAATATCAGTAATACTGTTTTGACCTCTATCATATTAAACAAGAGTGTTTCCATGCTGTTCCCATGAGCACTTTGAGCTGTCGCATATGACATAGGTTCAACATGCTTCATTAATGCTGGCTGAAAGTAAACATCCTGAACTACTTCTTGGGGGTCTTGTCCATCTTTCCTAGGCTCTTGCCGAATGAATAAGTAAGCACTGGCATTGGGTGTTTTAGTTTTTCTTTGTGTTTTCAATATAGGAATTTATGCCATTGGACTGTCCTACTGGAGCATTTTTAGTACCCAACACACTTGAAGCAGCACACTATCTTTAACCATATATACCGCAATTTTTTCCTCCAATTTGTTCCTCCCTTTGCCAAACTTCATAGCTACTTGTTCCTCTGCTCTTAGAGTGCATGTTTGTCATTCAATAATCGTTGATGTTCCATTCATACAGCTAAATCAGTCTCTGTTTTAATGCATGCAGAGGAGGTAGTTGATGCAGAAGATTTTCTTTCTGCAGCAGAGCTTTGAGTGTTGACATTTGTCACACTGTCGTTCAGTTTCTCATCATCTTGTGGGTCGTCTGCTGTATGTGTAGTCAAAACATGCCTTGGAATTTGAGAAACATTGTCTGTAAGAAGGTGAAATTATTCACTTATTGCAGCAACATGACCTTCAATGTAACGTAGATGGGTCAATCATTATTTCACATTCTCTTTGAATGCACTGCTATAGCTATCAATGCTTGAGAGTCATTTATTCTATTTTTCCTATTCGCCCTTGGGAGGCAAAGAAATCAGTATTTAATGTTGTTCAGCAAAAGTATCATAGAGATTAGTCAAGTTCTCAAGATGAGTTTGCACTTACAAGGCATTTTCCTTATTTTCCTAAAATCCTTAATTGATGGTATTTAACCTTTAGTTTTGTTTTATATTCCTTTTGAAAACTTTTAATTCTATTCACCAAAGCTTTGGCACTAAGTTTAATTTCTCTTTTGCCAACCCCGACTTCAGCATCACTGACGTCAGTTCCGTGCTTTGATTCACTCATGTTACTTTCTCCTTATTGTGCAACTCGTAATTAACTCCCATAGCACATTCGCAAAATGCACCGGCAAAATTCCATTCAATAAATGTAGGCAACAAGCAAACAGTCTGCACACAGCGCTTAAACCAGATCAAACAGACAGCATTTAATTCAAATGTCAGCACCTGGAAGAATATATCAACACTTCAATAACACAAAGTGATGAACCATCAGGCAAACAGCACTCAATTGAGCAACAGTTCCCAGTGAACAGGCAGCACTTTGACTATTCAAAACTTTGTTCAATTGCACAGCATGAATCAACAAAAGTTTGCAGATAATCCTCCTGTAAGCGGCTCCTGTTGCCGATGTGCTGAATTCTCTGTGTTGTGATTGCAATTTTGCCAACAGGTCTGAGGCAATCCTTTGCCAGGTGTTTGTCTGGTATGACTATCTTTTGTTGAGAAAATTTGTAGCAGCTACTACCTGACAAACAGACCTAAACTGCTGAGAGACTGTGAGGGCATTAACACTGTGTGATGCTCTTCCAAATAACTGAGTTCCAGGTTGAAATAAGATCCTTTATTATGAAACCAGCAAAATGAGCAACAAAGACGAATGATCAAAATTAGTGATAAAAACTAATGAAACTAGTGTAGTTAGACATGAGCAAAATTAGCGATATATGTGGAATTATTGAAATTAGCAAAATTAATGAGGGGATCGTCGACTCAGACCATGAGAGGCCTGTGTCGGGCATTCTCATGCCTTACAAGGCGCAGATTGGAAGTCTGTGTGGGGCGCCACTCCCCGCACAGACTAGAGCAATATGTGATTAAGTGTCTTGCTCAAGGGCACAAACACAGCTGAGGCTCGAACTAGCAACCTTGAGATAACTAGACGAATGCCTTAACCACTTGGCCATGTGCCCAACAATTAATAAAGTTTGCGGAATTAGCAAAAGTAGTGGTGAACAAAAAAAAATCCATCCCTGCTCAGTCTTTCTCTAACTAAACTAACTGCACGAGGGCTGAATAGATGACTATATTCATTCACTTCTACCCTGTCCAAACCCACGTGACAAATTACAATACAGAAAGACAGCAAATAGATACATCGCTCCTAGAGGGACTATTTAATGACATTACAGTGACTATACTTTTCTTCAAGTGTAGAGAGATTCATGTGAAGAGATTCCTTTTTTAGTGTACCTTCAATATCTGGGTTGGAGCTTTTCAATTCTGCTAGGGAGTCATTACTTGTTTCCACAAGTGATTCTTTGCCTTCCCATGTATAGTTGTTCATTTTGTTTGCAATGTGGTCAGATTGAATGTTTAAATGGACTGAAACAATCACTTTGCCAGTGGCAAAGTTTAATGGTTCCAGTGTATCAGCTCACATATGCCCAAGGGGTAAGGGCCACTTGGTGAAATTTAAATTAGAATCATCATTGCTTACAGATATTCTTAATCCAATATTCTCTGAGTCATTAAGCTTAAGGGGTGTCCAAGCCAGATGAGACAATTCCTGTCATAAATGTGGTTTTGTTTGCTATAAAGCCAAATGGTAAGTAAGTCAGCACTGAACAATATTATTATAAACACAAATATTAAAAGTAAAGTATAATAAGAGCAATATCTTTTTTCCTGGAGTTTGAATCTTTCTTACTCTGAAAACAACAATACAATTTGTGTGTATTATCCCTGGGCAATGTACCTATGAGACCTTTCTCAAGTGAACAGGAATTTTTGCATTTCTTTTTAGATTTAAACATGCGTTTTATTATTTCAAAACATTTCACCCCCTTCCCTTCAGGGTGTAGGAGTTCCGTGTGGACCCATGTACAGGTCTAATATAAGGGTTCTACTCATCCTGCTGAGGATAAACCCTTGTGGAGCACTTTTGATATTACCTATGGAAACGGTTTTACTTAAAGTCTTGTTTTCCCTCCTGGTCTCGATTAACACAGTTCTGTCAATCACAACCTGCGTAACAAGACAAGGGAATTTCGATCTCGGATGGAAACTAGGGTCAGAATTATTTTTACAGATTTTTTTCCTTGGACCCAGTCCCTTCATGTGGTCAGGTTCTCTTGAATCCCCATAAACTCAGTCGGTTCCTTGAGGAGAATTGTATCAGTTGCAGGAAATGGTTGGCCTGAGTTAAAAAGTGCAGCCTACTTTTGATCTCTGGAGTACACCAGCTTTGCCAGGCCTCCTAAATCTTTCGATTCCTTCACTCTCATTGTGAGTGGAATGGAGTATGTACTCCACTTGTATGCCTGTTTGCTCACACATGGCTGAAAGCCTTTTTCTATGAAGGAAGGACTATGGTTAGCATGTATGCAGGTACTGGTGTCAGCATATGGGAATATGGAGTTCTGGAGTGCTGTGATAGTTGCAACTGCACTACAAGAAGTCGTAAAGACTAACCACATATATACCGTGCGAAGATCTACTATCGCGAGAATATTCCTAATAGGTTTCCGATAAGGTGGGTTGCCTTGGGATGCCAGAAATAAGCCCATATAATCATTTTGCCACACCTGCATTGGAATAGTTTTATGAAGGATGTTGTGCTGTATTGGGTCATGGAGAAGATGGTTCTGCATCTTCCATGACAGGTAATGATTGTAAGTCATAACTCTCAGGAACATAATTCCACTTTAAGGTGTTGTCTTATAGAAGTGTTTACTATTTCCCTTATCTAGCTATTGTAGCTCTGCATTCATTTGCTGGTAATTTGCTAACATTTTTCGAAACCACAAACTCCGTTTGTGTAATCAGTTTGTCCCCTTGCTGTGGTCTTACTGCAATAAATGTATGGAATATCATAGTAAGTCATTGTTCCAAGGCAGTACATTTTCTGTTTAGTTGAGGTGAAATGATGTGAGGCACAGGGTATAGGTGCTTGTGTTTTCCCTCCTTCATTATAGTAGATGGCTACAGCAGTTTTTGGAGAACACAAATTCGTAGAACAAAAGATTTTGTTAGGTCTCTTGTCCAGAGGTTTATTGTCTGCTGAAGAGTATTCATCTATTTCTCCACTACCTCATAACTTCGGGAATGAAAGCAAAAGGTTCTTCATTTTTTGGTGTACACCTGTCGCAAAATGGTTTTGACTATTGAGCATAGTCATGTATGAACACTCAATTGGCCTAGGGTCTTTGGATATCCTACTCGAGTGACTTTCTGTTTAAATTCAGGGCTTAACCCACATCCTTGACTGGCAATTGTAGTGCCTTGGAAATTTACTTCTGTATGACAGAGTAGAGATTTTTTCATGTTAATTATGAATGTAGCCTCTGCCTGTCGCCCTTTTAATGACAATCTGATTCTGTGTTAAGTTCTGATTTGTGTATTGGCTGTGAAGTATATATCAGCAATACGTGCACAAGTGTCTGGTAATCCACGTAGACTCTGAGTGACTCCTGCAAAAAATATCTGTGGGCTATTTCAAAAACCTTGTGGGAGTCTGGTCCACCGATATTGTGAGCCATCGGGTGCCGTAAAGGTTGTGTAATGTCTATCACTTTGAAGAATCGGGTGTGACCAGAAGCCATTGGCCTCTATGCAAGATTTATATTTTGTGAGTCAATCACTTCAGCATCTGTTGTAATGATCAAATTATGTTTTTCGCGTTCATTCTGGATGATGTCGTCGATGACCAATCACCATCGTCCATTGGGCTTTGCTATGCCAAACATGGCAATTTAAATTGAGAAGGTTTATTTATCAAAACACCTTATTTCTAGAGGAAGGCTACAGCTTCCTGTAGGGATTGCTTTCCTCTGTGTTCAGGAATATACCACTGTTTATGGCGTGGGAAAGGCTGGCATCCTAATTTAGCCAGTTCAGTATCAGCCATCTCACAGTGGTTAGGATGCCGTTGGAGGTGGTCATAATATTTGTACAAAATATGTTTCAATTTCACTCGGGTCGTTTTATCCTGATGAGAGTCGAGCTGTTTCTAAATACAGTATGTATGTCTCATTCATCTGGTGTGGTTGCATCTGTTGTTGGTTTACTTGGAGTATGAATCCAACAGGAAGCATTCAGTGTTCCTATTAGAAGGGCTAGTTTATTATGACCTGGGGCAAGATGGTATAAAAAAAACTTATGGCTACTTCTATTATTTGTGTTGGATTCTGGTCTTTAAATCTAAGGCTCTTTTAAAAGTCAGAAATGACGTTTAAAACTTGTTGCTTCATGATCATTTTATTAAGAGTTGATAGAACAAAGAGAACGCAACAGAGCAGTGACAGGGCATCTTACTACTTGGAGAAGAGAAGATCTAAGGAGGGCACCTAGCATAAAACAGCTTCTTTTATACCCAAAAGATAAGAAAATACTACAGATAAAAATAATCCAATTAGAAAATACTTATTTAATACTGTGGTAAAATTGACCAATAAGAAAATACTAGCCACTTAAAGAAAGAAGAAAGAAGCTTTAGAATTATACTTCGTGTAGCCACCAGAGGCATATTAAACTGAAATATATATAAGGGCTACTTAAAATACAGTTAGATAATTGGATTGTTAAATTGCAAAAAAATGACAATTAAAATTAGACAGTAGGACCCACATTTGTTTAGTCCCATATACAGTATCCATAGTCTCGAAAATTCAAAGTACATTTATTATCAGTGTACAAGTCTCAGATTCGTCTTCCCACAGACAAAGAAGAAAAACTATGGCACCTATTCAAAGAAAAACATCAAAGTTTCAATGCGCAGAAAAAAAGAGAATGAGTGAAGAACACAGAATATAAAACACCAAACCACAAATCATTGAACCAGTCCAGGCAGATTCTGTTTGAACTCAGTTCAGTTCAATCTAGCTCAGTGTCATTCGTTAACACCAGGCCACAGAGTCAGTCTGCCCTGATCAAAATTGCATAATATAGCAACAAAAAAGGGGCAACCAGAAACCAGAAACACATCAGAATGTGAATTACAGAGTCCAATCCACAAACTGCGTCAATTAAATCTTGCACAAGACTGCCAGGCCATACTTAACTGTCTATTTCTAATTACCTCACGGCTTATTACCATTGTGCATTCCTTGGTTAGGCATCTCTTTGCCCTGGCAATCTCTGCGACTGGTCAGCTTTTCAAGTCACCCTTTAAAGTCGACTTGAACCCCATCCTGCCACCTTCCTTGCAGGTCTGCATGTGCTCCAAAATGTCGTCTCTCTTTCAGGTCATCCTGAGCTGCACCCTGTCACTGCACCCCATTCAGGTCCACTGAGAACCAGCACAATACCACCCCAACACCATGCTACTGCAAAAGTAGCATCTAACTCTAGGGCTAGCTAAATTTTGAACAAAACAATTTTGAGCAAGTCCACATCTGATATGTGAAGCATGCTGAAAGATAACTGCATAGAATGAAGGGCAGGTATGTTCTTGCAACACTGTGTATCCGACAGAGTGATCAGCAGCACTGGGGCTCCACAGGGGACTGTCTTGTCTCCCTTTCTCTTCACCATTTACACCTCGGACTTCAACTACTGCACAGAGTCTTGTCATCTTCAGAAGTTTTCAGATGACTCTGCCATAGTTGGATGCATCAGCAAGGAAGATGAGGCTGAGTACAGGGCTACGGTAGGAAACTTTGTCACATGGTGTGAGCAGAATTATCTGCAGCTTAATGTGAAAAAGACTAAGGAGCTGGTGGTAGACCTGTGGAGAGCTAAGGTACCAGTGACCCCTGTTTCCATCCAGGGGGTCAGTGCGGTCATGGTGGAGGATTACAAATACCTGGGGATACGAATTGACAATAAACTGGACTGGTCAAAGAACACTGAGGCTGTCTATAAGAAGGGTCAGAGCCATCTCTATTTCCTGAGGAGACTGAGGTCCTTTAACATCTGTCGGACGATGCTGAGGATGTTCTACGAGTCTGTGGTGGCCAGTGCGATCATGTTTGCTGTTGTGTGCTGGGGCAGCAGGCTGAGGGTAGCAGACACCAACAGAATCAACAAACTCATTCGTAAGGCCAGTGATGTTATGGGGATGGAACTGGACTCTCTCACGGTGGTGTCTAAAAAAAGGATGCTGTCCAAGTTGCATGCCATCTTGGACAATGTCTCCGATCCACTACATAATGTACTGGGTGGGCACAGGAGTACATTCAGCCAGAGACTCATTCCACCGAGATGCAACACAGAGCGTCATAGGAAGTCATTCCTGCCTGTGGCCATCAAACTTTACAACTCCTCCCTTGGAGGGTCAGACACCCTGAGCCAATAGGCTGGTCCTGGACTTATTTCCTGGCATAATTTACATATTACTATTCAACTATTTATGGTTTTATTACCATTTATTATTTATGGTGCAACTGTAACAAAAACCAATTTCCCCCGGGATCAATAAAGTATGACTATGACTATTCTGGTGAAAAGGAAGGAAAAGGAAGAGAAGGTAAAAGGAACGTTAGATGTTGAGCGAGATGGTGAATTTAGTCAAGACGCAAAAGAAAGTGTAAGGTTTTGGAAGCTAAAATCAAGCACAGTCCCTTGCAGATTATAAAGAATCCAGGAAAGAACTTAAGAAGAGAATTAGTAAGACAAGGAGGGGCCATGAAAAGTCCTTGGCAAGCCTGTTCTTGCCTAAGTCACTTGAGCCAAAGCTGAACCAATCTAACACTGTCCACTCACACAATAGCCACTCCCACAATAGCAGCAAAATTTCTTGCCTTCTAGAAAAATTTTGTTCTTTCCTTTATTCCCTTCTTGTTTTCCCTATTTTCTACTCAATTAATGCCCATTACACGTTTAATTTCATCATTCTTTTTGCAAAGACTTCTACCTGTCTTATTACTGCTTCCAACATGTTCTGCTTACATTTCAGATTCCCAGCTTCTTCAACATTTTGCATTTTCTGTTTTGTCAATCCATTGAATTTCTGGTCAGTTAGAAGTGGTTTGGGTGCAGAAGCCACAGCAGAGTTGTCCTTTTTTCTTTGAAGATCAAATAGATTCCTGAGGGGCAGTATTCTGGGATCAGTTTCAAGTCATTTGGGCATTACAAACAACAAAACAGTCTGCTTTTTAAAGGATGTTCTGATATTATTCTGATACCCATGTTCTGAAGACAATTGTGCCATACCAATTTTTCTTCTGGTGTTGATTTAGCATAAAATCCAGACACAAATTTAGATGCCCATTTGAAATAAAATTTCCTACTACTGTTAATGTATTTAATTTGTTTTACTTCTACGCAATAATAAAGTGAACATGAGCATGGAATGCAGAATACCTGAATGAAAAGGGGAATAAGTGACACCAATGAAGTGTTAATAAATATACCTATATAACAAAATTATTAAAGTACCAGACTTCCAATTCACAAGCGCACTAACATTTAAATAGATTACATGTTTTCAGTCGTGCACTACTAATCTGTATCTCACCTATTTCATCCCGTAAAATAGGCATAAATCTAGAGCCAAGCATTTGTTATACAAAGTCTCCCATGACTGTTTGCATTCCATCTGTAAGATTAGAATATTTTAGTCATTGATCACACACCATCTGTTTATCTTCTCACCTGTTTTCCTGCATATGTGTTAAACAGACTTAAAATTAAACATCAGTTCATGGAATTGACTTGCTGCCATCAACAGCAGCCATCTGAAGATAATCAAAAACATTTGCATCATCCAAAAAATAATACAACCATTCAGGTATCATTTTTTTGGTATATTTAAACTGATGAATACTTCATTCTTGGGAATCAGTTATAAATTGTGCACAAGTCACAAGAATGGAATGCCTTCCATGCAACATGGTAGGAAGTCAAGGCCCACCATGGCAACGGAGGGTAAAAAAGCTTTAAGGAGCACAGAGGCTTCAGGAACTGTGGTCATGTATGGAAGAGGCAAATTTACAATGCCCTGAAATTAAATACTTCTCAAGGACTGACTGGGTGTGAACCAAGGCTAGAAATGCTGGGAGTCTACGGGAAGATAGCTGTCACCTTCTTGCCAGCCAAAGAAGTGTCTGGCTGTGGGTGCAGTTGGAGGGCCTCCAGATACGAAAAAATACCAAGAGATAAAGGTAAGTCAAATTTTTAAGTTCTTTTTTCCCCACATTGTCTGACTCAGCTCCATTGAAGGGTCTGGTGCTGAACATTGGTTCTCTTGGCACTTGCATCTTAACATTTTTGCTGCGAACTTGAAATATGAGACAGAGAGGCAAGTCAGGGTTCATCTGATGTAAAGGGCCATTTTTACATGCCAAAAGCTCTTCCGAGAAGACTCAACAACAGACTGGAAATCAGTTTATAAATGTTCCTTCTGGGTGAATTATTTAACTGACTCTTTAGGGCCTTCAGTTCCACGCAAGAAGAAAGCATATAATAAAGAAGGCAAGAACTTTCTTCAAGAAAATTAGGATGATCTCATGAAATCTTGTTGATTCTGTATCCAGCAAGAAGTAATTTTATGCATATCATATGACTTTTCTCTGCAAGATTTTAATATTGCACCTTTGGACACGCTGCAAGCAGGAAGCACGTTCCTGCTGATGGGTGAGTCCAGAATCAGAGGCCACAGTTTAGAATTAGGGGTAGGCCATTTAGAATGGAGTTGAGGAAAAACTTTTTCACCCAGAGAGTGGTGGATATATGGAATGCTCTGCCGCAGAAGGCTGTGGAGGCCAAGTCTCTGGATGCTTTCAAAAAAGAGGTGGATAGAGCTCTTAGAGATAGTGGAATCAAAGGTTATGGGGATAAGGCAGGAACTGGATACTGATAGTGGATGATCAGCCATGATCACAGTGAATGGCAGTGTTGGTTTGAAGGGCCGAATGGCCTACTCCTGCACCTATTGTCTATTGTCTATACTTAGTGTTCTCAATTTCTAAGAAACATCTCTCTCAAAATCAACTTGTTGAAAATAAATTGCCTCATACTTCTGAGTATAATCAGATTCAGCCAACTTGTAATATTGATGGGCTCATTCTTTCTGCATCAGAAAGAAGGAAAGGGTAAGAGCCTGACTGAATATGTAGAAAAGCTCAACAACAATCAGAAATGGTTACATCTTGCTAATCCAAATGGATTTTCGGAGGTTACTAATATGGTGGCTAGGAGGTCATGCATGAAAATTGTTAAGATGGACTTCCAAAAATTGATTGATAAGCTTCCATTAATGGTGCTATCAGTGAAAATATACAATTTGACTGAATTAGTTAAGTAGTGGAAGTAGAGGCAGGGAGAAAGGAAGAAAAGAGCAGCGATCGACAGTATATGGCACTTGCTTTTCCCCTGAGATGTACAGTGTAATTTGACCATTGTATTTCAGGTTAAAGGAATAGAAAACTTTGCATCAAAGTTTGTGAAGGGCATGAATCTTGAAGCAAATTGGTCTGTAAATGGGATGCAAAAAGAGCAAAGGAACAAAACAGATTGAAAATGAAGCTGGCTTAAGCAAACTACACAATCTCATATTTATTTCTCTATGACAGAAAATGGTAAAATCTCAGAGCGTTCTCAGAGCGTTCCTGTGTTTCCAGTTCCTCTGCTTATTTTCCTGTAGACTATTCTTCCTCACAAGCCAATCAGCTCCCCCTCAATTTCCTGAGTCCACCCACAATGAGGGGTCATTTAGAGTGTCCATTAACATACTGGCAGGGCAAATGGATGTGGAGAAATTCCATGTGTCACAAGGAGAGCACGCAGACTCCACATGGGCAGCACCTAAGACTAGCTTGCCGGAGTTGCGTGGCAGCAGTACTTATGGTGCACAAGAGTGTTTCATGTGTCGGAATACGTAGCACCAGATTTTCTTTTGGCTCTCCCTCTTCAGAAGTTTATGAAAAATTGGCAGGACCCCAAAGACTCTTCCCAATACTTACAGTTACACCACGGAAAGCATCCGATCCAGATGTATCAAAGTTTAATATGGAAACTGTTCAAGAACACAAGAAATTGCAGGAAGTTTTCAATGCAGCCCAGTCTATCAGATAAACAAGCGTCACCTCTACTGACTCTGTCTACACTTCCCACTGCCTTGGAAAAGCAGCCGACATAATCAATGACTCTTATCGTCCTGATCATTCTCTCTCTTTCCCTCTCACCCTCCTGGCAGAAGATACAAAAGATTGAGAGCACGTACCACCAGGCTCAAGGACAGCTTTCATTATGCTGTTATCAGACTGTTGAAGTTGAACCCTTAATCTCCCAGTCTACCTCATCGTGACCCTTGCACTTTATTTGTCCGCCTGCACTGCAGTTTCTCTCTGATTGTAATACTGCCGAAGTGTGTAAAAGTCTTAGACACGCATACATAGGTAGGGTTCTGAAGGCTTATGCACAGCACTGTATTTGGCAACGTGTAGTGGAGAGTGAGTGTGTAAATCTGGCAGGAGCAAAGGATGTTGAGAACGGCGAGGGTGGATCGCCACCGGAGGGGTGTGAGACACGTGGCATAGAAGGAGTGCCAGGGGTGGGGGTGGTACTGGTACGGGCACACCCAGTCCTGAGACACCAGGCAAGGTCATTTGATTCCAAACAGTTGGTTTATTGATCGTTACAGAGTGTCTCTCTGGTGCTTCCAGCTCTCTCCCAACTGTAATCCACCTGGTTGGCACACAAGCAGAGCTTCTTACTGAGTCGTGGTAGATAGGAAATAACAATAATACATCAATACCAATACCAACATGGGGACTCTTGTTTTGTTATTGCCCGGCTACATCGGTGCCCAAAAAATAATTCGTTTCCATTTGATGAGTACCCAATATTGATGCAGATGAAAATTAGCCTGAAATACGAGGTCAGCCTGTTTGAATCTAAGAATGAATAAACCAGCATTGAAATTCTTTCCTCCTTCAAAATACTTTGCCGTGAGGCAACTTGTGCATGAGGATCAGGGCTCTGGCTATGACAGATGTCTGTTACATAAACAAGTACATTCAAAAGTCTTTTCTGCAGCATCTCCACCACTGGAGAGCCAGGGAAGGAAACCAGGTACAGGGCAGATCATGGGGTTCATCGCCGGTGGCATTGCAGTTGAGGAAGGCCATTGGTAATGAGGGAGAGCCAGATCAGCAGACAGATCTTGGTTGAGAATCAAAGACAAGGTCACCAATTAGGGTTCAGACTGGGTCAAGGCACTGAGAGCCAGACCACTATTTCAACGATCAGATCTAAACATAGTTGATCAGCATGACGCATCAATGTTTAGAACATGGTTTCAGGGATTGTGATGGGATTCAAGAATTGGGGACATAATTAGGCAAGAATCTTGGTCATAGGAGATGGAGAATAATCAAGAAAGTGTTCTGACTAAGGTCTAGTGGTGGGAACAAACTTGGAGAACATTTTGTAAAATAGTTTTACCTGAGAGAAGATTTAGACATGTTGGCCAACAACTATGAGCAAGCTAGACTGAACTCTGTCTTCTATGGGCAAGCTAGTTCTGAATTCAATCCTGCAGTTCACCTGAATCCCAATCATCTTTATTTTATGAATCAACCTATCATAAGGACCTTATTGATGAGAGGCCTAGAGGAGAATGGTAAGGACCCAAGTGCTGGAGTACTCAAGACTAGAATCGAGGCAGGATTTCAAGACTGAGATGAGAACAGAGTTCTTGACTAGATGCTAGACGAGAACTTGACAGGACTAGACATGAATCCAAACGAGACAGAAATCCTAAATGCAACCGCTGACTGAACCAAAGTTGAGCTGACCACTGAGCACCAAACCTCAGTTCAGGTGCTCTTTAAATATCCAAATCTTGATGCCAAAACATGGCCGCCATTTAGTGGAGTGGGCCAAAATCTTTAAAGGGACTGTACCAGTTGTCCATACTCAGGAGAATCAGAGCGTCTAAACACTGGAGGCTGGCACAGTTGGGTGCATACTGTAACATTATCAAATGCCTTAGGTAAAGTCCATGTACTCTAGATAATAAGACAACAAAACAATAGGACATATGAACAGAATTAGTCCATTCAGTGGATCAATTCTGCTTTGCCATTCCATCATTCCTGAAATGTTATCTCTCTCAAACCCATTCTTCTGCCTTCTCCACATAATTTGTGACTCCCTGACTAATCAAGAATTGATCAATCTCCAATTTGCATACACCCAATGACTTGATCTCCATACCCATCTCTGGCAATGAATTCCACAGATTTACCATCCACTGGCAGAGGAAGTTCCTCCTCATCTCTGTTCTATTCTGAGACTAACAATGTCCACTGCCTTGTCCTCATTAAACTCCATTGTCTGCTCCTCAAAAAACTTACCAGAACATGCTGATCTTGAACTCTGATTAACAGGTCTTTGAACACTCCAATATGACAGATGTGAACTTGTCCGACTCCAGCAGCTCCTAGTCACCTCCCCTTAGCTGCTCTCTTAACCAGTTGTAATGCTCTCCACAAGTTTTATACCTTGCCGCAAAAAGCAATTTTGTTCTCACTATTTTAAAACATCATGACTTGTGGTCACTATTCCCAAAATGTTCACCCGCTATAATGTCTGTAATCTGTCCTGGCTCATTTTACAAAGCCAGCTCCAGTATGTTTTCTCCTCCAGTTGGACTCTGTTTTAAGAATTCATCTTGAATCTGCTTATGAAATCTCAATCCATCAAAGCCCCTTGTATTTAGGCAGTTTCAAATTAAATTCCCCACTATAACAACCCTGTTGTTTCTGTTCCTTACCGTAATCTGTCTACATATCAGTTCCTCCATCTCTTGGTAGCTATTGGTGGGGCTATAGTATAACCAGATCAACATAAATGCACCTTTCTTATTCCTGAACTCCACCCAAAATGCCTCTGTGGATGAATCCTCAAGTGTGCCCTCTCTCAGTACCACTGTGATATTCTTCCATATCAGTGGTGCAACCCTTTCACTTATTTTTTGTTTTTCTCTCCCACATCAAAAATAATGAGTTAAGATGGCACTGTTGTAGCACAGTGACGATTTGTTGGTGGCAAACAAATATATAAACCACTTTATTAATCACACTTTTACTCTGAAGCAATCACTGCAATCAATAGCCTGTAACTTCTAATTCAGAGTTGACCTTTTGATCTGTCTGTATGACCTGGTATTCTTGTGGTGCGAACTGAAGTCTCGGAAGTGCAGGTTGGCTGCAGTGTGGCGGTTACTGGCCAAATCAAGGAAGCAGGGCCGGGGCCCGGGAGCGTGGAATGAGCCCATGTTTGGTCATTGTTGGAGCGGACTTGGAGGCAATTCGAAGTGGCTGAACTGAGGCGAAGCAGAGTCGAGGCAGCAGGGACCGACCTGAGAGCGTGGAACAACCTGTTGTTCGGCTGATTTCAACACCGGGCCGGATTGGGAAGTTCAGGTATGGGCCGAATTGAGCCGGCAGGGCCCAAGGTCAGGAGCTTATTGAAATGGCAGTGCCCGGGTCTGACAACGGGGAATGACCCGCTGTTTGGCAGATTCAAACCAGTTGTAGGTGTCGGTGCCGGATGAGAGCGATGGGCCAGAATTCAGCTGACTGCTCAGCAAGGTTTACTCATCTCTGCACTGAACTGAGGCTGGGCCTGCAATGTAATGGGCACATGGATTGGCTGCAGTGATGACTTGCTTCATGGCTGTGAACTCACTTTCATGAACTTGAGTTCTGAATGTTATTTGCTTACTTTTATTGTTTGCACAATTTGTTTTTTTTCCCTTGCACATTGGGTGTTTGACTTTTGTCTTTTCTTAATGGGTTTTATTGGGTTTCATTGTTTTGTGGCTGCCTGTAAGGAGAAAAATCTCAAGTTGTATATAGTAAACATACTTTGAACTTCGAATTCTGAATGAACCACAAAACGCTGAGCTGTCAGTTCTATCTCTCATGCAACCAATGTGGTGTCAAGGCAACAACATTATGATTTCAAGTACTGTTCCGGACTCTAAGATAACCCACCTTACTCAAAATGTTCCTAGTGTTGAAATAAACATATTTCAATCCATCAGACCTACCATGTTTATAAACCTGCCCTTTGCTGTCCTTCCCACCACCTTATTTGTCACACCAATCTTCTTGTCCTCAATCTGACCACTTGCTACCTTTCTACTGTGGTTCCCACCCCATGCGACTGTAACTTAAGCCTTCCTGAGGAGCACTAGCAGACCTTGCACCCAGAGAAATTGTTCCTCTGGAGATGTGGCCAGCTCTGTATCATGCTGATCTGCTGCAGGGCTGGCCAATTCTATGCCATGCATTTGGTATCAGCATCAGAGTGGTAGCTGTGAAGCACGGCACACTCTTCATTCTTGGCTCTGCTGGCAGATCTCCATGGTTGCTGCATGGTTTGCTGAGTATTTCCAGCATTTTTGTTGTTTTATTTCAGATCTCCAGCATCCACCGTGTTCTGCTTTTACATTCTCAAGCAAAATGTTTTCTCTGTAGAAGTTTCTCATTGAAAAGCCTCCACAAGAAGTAGAAAAGGCTGAAGAACTCAAAATGAGACTCTCACAAAATTTCAGTAGTACTCGACATGTAGTTAAATCACCAGGACGGAGATGCTACCGACCAAGTGCTGGTATATGGGTACCTGATGGTTAGAATGATTATATTGGGCTGAATCATCAGTTTCTGTTCTATATGGCTTCAGATCCTTGGATCATTGGGATCTCTTCTGGGGGAAGTATGACCTGTTCAAAAAGGACGGGTTACACCTGAACCCAAAAGGGACAAATATCCTGGCAGAAAGATTTAATAGATCTGTTAGGGAGGATTTAAACTAATTTGGCAGAGGGATGGAAACCGGAATGATAGAGCGGAGGAGGGAGAAAACAGAAATAAATCTAAGATAGTGAGCAGTAAAGATGTCAGGAAGGACAGACGGATGATGGGGCAAATTTGCAGCCATTGGGATGAGTTGCAGTGCAATAAAGTTGCAGTGCAATCAAAGCAAAAAGTACCAAATACTGGACTTTAGGTGTTATACTTAAATGCACGCAGCATAAGTAATAAAGTGGATGATCTTGTTGTACAGCTATTGATCGGCAGGTGTCATATTGTGGCCATCACTGAGACGTGGCTAAAGGATGCATGTCTCTGGGAGCTGAACGTCCAAGGATACACGGTGTATCGGAAGGATAGGAAGGTAGGCAGAGGGGGTGGCGAGGCTTTATTGGTAAGAAATGATATTAAATCATTAGAAAGAGGTGACATAGGATTGGAAGGTGCAGAGTCTTTATGGATTGAGCTAAGAAATCGCAGGAGTAAAAGGACCCTGATGGCAGTTATTTATAGGCCTCCAAACAGCTGCAGGGATGTGGACTACAAATTACAACAGGAAATAGAAGAGGCTTGTCAGAAGGGCAGTGTTATGAAAATTGTGGGGGATTTTAACATGCGAGTGGATTGGGAAAATTAGGTCGGCACTGGATCTCAAGAGAGAGAATTTGTAGAATGTCTACGAGATGGCTTTTTAGAACAGCTTGTTGTTGAGCCCACTAGGGGATCGGCTGTACTGGATTGGGTATTGTGTAATGAACCGGAGGTGATTAGACAGATTGAGGTGAAGGAACCCTTAGGAGGCAGTGATCATAACACGATTGAGTTCACTGTGGCATTTGAGAAAGAGAAGCCGAAATCCGATGTGTCGGTATTTCAGTGGAGTAAAGGAAATTACAGTGGCATGAGAGAGGAACTGGCCAAAGTTGACTGGAAAGGGAGATTGGCGGGAAGGACAGCAGAGCAGCAGTGGCTGGAGTTTATGCGAGAGGTGAGAAAGGTGCAAGACAGGTATATTCCAAAAAAGAAGAAATTTTCGAATGGAAAAAGGATGCAACCGTGGCTGACAAGAGAAGTCAAAGCCAAAGTTAAAGCAAAGGAGAGGGCATACAAGGAAGCAAAAATTAGTGGAAAGACAGAGGATTGGGAAGTTTTAAAAGCTTACAAAAGGAAACTAAGATGATCATTAAGAGGGGAAATAGGGATAGGGGAAGAGAGGGGGAGGGAATTACTGGAAGTTGGAGAAATCTATGTTCATACCAAGGGGCTGGAGACTACCTAGATGGTATATGAGGTGTTGCTCCTCCATCCTGAGTTTAGCCTCATCATGGCAGTAGAGGAGGCCATATATGGACATATTTTGTGTTTACTATTCAAAGTTCTGAGATGCAATGGGACTTAGGAGTCCTCATGCAGGATACCCTTAAGGTTAACCTCCAGGTTGAGTCGGTGGTGAAGAAGGCGAATGCAATGTTGGCATTCATTTCTAGAGGAATAGAGTATAGGAGCAGGGATGTGATTTTGAGGCTCTATAAGGCACCAGTAAGACCTCACTTGGAGTACTGTGTGCAGTTTTGGGCTCCTTATTTAAGAAAGGATGTGCTGTCGTTGGAGAGGGTTCAGAGAAGATTCACTAGAATAGTTCCGGGAATGAGAGGGTGAACATATGAGAACCGTTTGACCACTCTTGGACTGTATTCCTTAGAGTTTAGAAAAATGAGGGGGGACCTCATAGAAACATTTCAAATGTTGAAAGGCATGGACAGAGTGGATGTGGCAAAGTTGTTTCCCATGGTGAGGGAGTCTAGTACAAGAGGACATGACTTAAGGATTGAAGGGCGCCCATTCAGAACAGAGATGCGAAGAAATTTTTTTAGCCAGAGGGTGGTGAATCTGTGGAGTTTGTTGCCACAGGTGGCAGTGGAGTTCAAGTCATTATCTGAGTAGCCAGGGCATCAAAGGTTATGGTGAGAAGGCAGGGGAGTGGGACTAAATGGGAGAATGGATCAGCTCATGTTAAAATGGTGGAGCAGACTCGATGGGCCAATTGGGTGACTTCTGCTCCTTTGTCTTATGGTCTTATGGTCTTATGACCCCTTGCTGAATGGTATTGGTCCAGGGCATAAAAAGGGTTGGAAACCCCAGCTCTGTGATATTATACTGAGAATGAGGTCCTCTACAAGACAAATGACAATTCTGAGAAAATAGTTTAAAATTGCTGAGCATGGTACATCAATGCCAACTTGAACGAGAGGATGACAGTAATATGTAAACCTTCTGAATGTATATGCCAACAGCTCTAACCTTTCTGAATGTATTTCGGATTGTGATGGCACAATGTCAGAGGCTTATTTACATGTTCCTTTACTTTGTGTAATATGCAAGACATGGCCTAGAAAAAGAAAAAAAATAAGACCATAAGACCATAAGATATAGGAGCAGAATTAGGCCATTTGACTCATCGAGTCTAATCTACCATTTCATTGTGGCTGTTTCATTTTCCCTCTCAGCCTCAATCTCTTACCTTCTCTACATGTCCCTTCATGCCCCAACTAATCAAGAATCTATCAAACTCTGCCTTAAGTACACCCAATGACTTTGCCCCCACAGCAGCCTGTGGCAAATGAATTGCACAAATTTACCACTCTCTGGCTGAAGAAATTCCTCCACAACTCTGTTATAGAAGGACACCCCTCTATACTGAGGTTGTGTCCTCTGGTCTTAGGTTCCCGCACCTTAGGAAACATCATCTCCACATCCACTTCCTTTATTCCCACTCATTACCTCCTGTAAAGCAACCTATGCTCTATCCAAGCTCATAAATTTCCTGTAATACCAAGGGTTCTTATCTTGTTTAGCAGCCTCATGTGTGGCACCTTGTCAAAGGTCTTTTGAAAATCCAAGTACACAACATCCGCTGATTCTCCTTTGTCTATCCTGCTTGTTATTTCATCAAGGAATTCCTACAGATTTGCCCGGCAAGTTTTCCCCTTAGGAAAACCATGCTGACTACAGCCTATTTTATCATGAGCGATAGACTGGAAGCTCAAGTGTTGGGTACAGATGCGAGGATTGAGCTGATTTCACTCGCCTGCGTGTGTTCATTCCTCTCTCCATGGCACCGAGGCTATAAATTGAGCTGTTGCTCTGTGTTTCTATCCTGCTGGAGCGAAAACTGAGGAAGGCTTGCTTGGGCCTACCCTGACTGCACCAGGAATAGATCAGACTCAGTCTGGTGTGGGACGCTTTTGGCTTGCTTCTATTGTTTATATGATGTGTTGTTTTTTTTCTTCCTCCCTTTCTCTGTGCAGTGGTTTTTGTTTTTTTTTGTGGGTTTTTTGAGTTTCTTGCTTTGTGGCTACCTATAAGCAGACACATTTCAATGTGTGTAATTTATACATTCTTTGATAATAAACATACTTTGAATCTTTGAATGTGCCTCTAAGTACCCTGAAACCACATTCTTAACAATAGACTTCAACATCTTCCTAACCACTGAAATCAGACTAACTGGCCTATAATTTCCTTTCTTCTGCCTTTCTGCCTTCTTGGAAAGTGGAGTGACATTTGCAATTTTCCATTCTTCTGGAACCACGCCAGAATCAATTGATTCTTGAAAGATCATTGCTCCACAATCTCTTAGCCACATCTTTCAGAACTCTGGGGTGTACACCATCTTGTCCAGGTGACATATCTACATTCAGACCTTTCAGTTTCCCAAGAATCTTCTCCTCAGTAATGGTAACTTCACACACTTTTGCCCCCTGACATTTACGAACTTTTGGTATACTGCTAGTTTCTTTCTTGGTGAAGACTGATGCAAAATACTTTGTAACGTGCTGTAAGGTTTCACTGCTAATGTAATGATTTTTTTTTGTAATGTTCTCTGCTGAAGTAACGGTTTCTCTGTAGCAGTAATGTTTGTGTTATGGCTGGAGATAACAGGACTGTGGATGCATGTTAGCCAATCAGGATTTTGTTGCCCTGTCTTGTGATTCTGGAAGCAGTTGACTTCGCGGGCTTTTGCCAGAGGGAGAGAGAGAGAGATGAAGAGAGAAGACCCGAATGGAGAGATTTGGTAGACCGCCGGATGGAGTGGACTCGGACCGAGGGTCCAAAGGGCAGCGATGATCAGAGGAGGTCAATGGAGACTGATTGGCCTATGAGTGAGCTCCAACTTTGTGCACAGACTGTTTAATAAGATTTGGGCCCTTTTTCTTTTATATTTCATTTCTCTACTAACCATACAGTCAAAGTAAGAGTTACAAATCTTCCTTCAGTTAGTCCTGACGAAGGGTCTCGACCTGAAATGTCGACTGTACCTCTTCCTAGAGATGCTGCCTGGCCTGCTGCGTTCACCAGCAACTTTGATGTGTGTTACAAATCTTAATGGTTTAATCGCATATTGTGTACTGTTCGTTATTTCGGGGTACTGATTTGTAACAGGGGACACATCGCGCAGCATCCACTCAAACGAGATTTCTTAAGTTTGGCCGAACGGGGGATTATCACTCCCTATATTAAGCTGCTAGGCGAAGTGAGTGTTACAAATTATTCAGTTCATTTGCCATTTCCTTGTCCCCCATTACGACCTCTCCAGCATAATTTTCCCACAGTCTCACCCCCCTTTTACACGTTATATATCTGAAGAAACTTTTGCTATCCTCTTTCATACTATTGACTAGCTTACCTTCATATTTCATCTTTTCCTTCTTTATGACTTTCTTAGTTGCCGTCTATTGGTTTTTAAAAGCTTCTCAATCCTCTAGCTTCCCACTATCTTTGCTCTGTTATATGCCCTCTCTGTATTTATATGCAACCTTTCATATATTTTCCAGATGTCCCAAATCATTCTGCAGATAGAGTATTTTGATCAGAAGTCACTGTTGAATAACATAATAAATGTGGCTATTAAACTCTCACATAAAGGACAATACATTCATCCGGATAACCTGATTAGACACTCAGTGGCTATTTTATTAGGTACCTCCTGTATCCAATAAAGAAGTTGCTGAGTGTATGTACGTGGTCTTCTGCTGCTGTAGCCCAACCACTTCATGTTTTGACATGTGCATTCAGCAATGCTTTCCTGCACACCACTGTTGTAACTCGTGGTTATTTAAGTTACTCTCACCTTCCTGACAGCTTGAACCAGTCTGGCCATTCTCCTCTAACCTCTTTCATTAACAAGGCATTTTTGTCCACAGAACTGCTACTCACTGGATGTGTTTTTTTTTTTGTTTTTTGCGCCATTCTCTCTAAATGCTGTTGTGCGTGAAAATCCCACGAGATCAGCAGTTTCTGTGATACTTAAACTTCCCTGTATGGCACCAACAATCATTCCACAATCACAGTAATGTAGATCATATTTCTTTCCCATTCTGATGCTTGGTCTGAACAACAGCAGATCCTCTTGACCCTGTCTACATGCTTTTATGTACTGAGTTGCTGCCACATGATCGGCTAATTAGATATTTGCATTAATGAGCAGGTGAACAGGTATACCTAATAAAGTGGCCACCAAGTGTATCTGTTCACACTTCTCTGTTAAATGAAGAATGAATATCAGCCAAGATGTTGTCATATTATTGTCATTAATATTAATGGCAGTAATAGTAATGATAATAATAAAAAATAATTTCCTTTCTCTTCTTTTAAGTAGCTCAATGGGACCTTTCACATTCACTTGAGGGAACAGGTTTAATCAGTAATGAGCATACACAGAAAATGGAACTTCTAATTCCAGAACTGATGTAAATTAATTAGCTTTGAGATTCTCAGAGATCTCTCCTTTCAAATTAGTCCCTATCATTTTGTGCTGACATTTAGCTTCATTTCCTTGTATCAACTGTGGCAGTTGCATAAGCTTCAATAATACCAATCTCACAATGGATTCACCACAATATTAAACATAACATGGAGTGATAGCCTAACTTAACAGTGCCTGTTATCAATTTTCACTACATCTTATTACTTTGCCAATAAAATTCACGAGATTACTACAACTAAACAATAAAAGTATGTGAAATAGTGGTCCATTATTTAATTATAGTTCAGCAATATATGGCTATTCATGGTACAGGATTTGATAGTTTTCAGGGTTATTCAAACAGTGGATAGAAAGCATTTTTATCAGACCCACTTTTGAATGCTGGTTTGGCTGCTGAATTCATGCCAGACAAAAGTACAATGGAGTCTTGTACCACTCTGCCTGCATATTTTTCCGTATAAGAACATTGTGATGATTCCAGCCACACCAGAAGGAAATATGATTCTGGAGATTACAGTTCTTCAGCACTGATTGGACATGGCTGTCAGTTCAACATGTATTTGTGTTTTCATCCTGGTGGTCTCATATCGCAGAAATGTATGTAGGTTGATTAACTTCTCAGTTGGCACAGAATGCATGTTATAGTACTATACATTGCAAACTGTAAGTATGTTCAGATAGCCATAAAGCTCAGTGTTTTGACTGGCTGTCTCTGCCCATCTGTTCTAAAACTTACTTTCAAATTTCTGTTTTTTTAATAACACTTATGTGAGATCATAAAGATATAATAAAACTAAAAAGAACAGGTAACAACATTGCAATAACAAAACGATATGCTGAAAGATTTTCCACTGATTGTCATGCAGAAGCATAAGATAAAACACAATTTTTAAATGAGTGGTCATTAAAACTGACATATAATACCCATACAGTCTGCCTATTACAAACCAAAAGCCAATAAAATTGTAAAAAACAAAATCATCATGCAGCAAAAAAGTTTGTGGTTTAAAAAGTACAAATCATACTACTACCCATTTGCGGAAGAAAAATAAACCCTAATCCCACTTCATTTTAAATCACTTGATTTCCTTACAAGAGACTGTTATTCTCTGATGTGTGCTACGTCATCAAAATTTGAAAGCCAAGAGAAAATATACACTTCTATTCTGGCCTAAATGCTATCTATGTATGTTAGCACCAATAATTAAAATTATGGAGAGAATTCTCCCCTATGACCCCTCCTGAAATGGAGAGGACTTATGGCACAGAATGAAAGAAATCTCTTAACTACACACACAAAATGCTGAAGGAACTCAGCAGGCCAGGCAGCATCTATGGGAAAAGTTAACAGTCGATATTTCAAGCCAAGACCCTTCATCTGGACTGGAAAGGAAGGGGAGAAGTCAGAGCAAGAAGGTGGGGGGAGAGAAAGAAGAAGTACAAGGTGGTAGGTGACAGGTGAAACCAAAGACGGGAGTGTGAAGTAAAAAGTGGGAAGTTGATTGGTGGAAGATGCTGAAGAATTTTCCAAGCCTATACTGGTATCACCCCGCCCCCCCAATTTTTCCTATGGTACATCGACGACTGCATTGGTACTGCTCCCTGCACCCATGCACAGCTCGTTGCATTAATCAACTTTGGCTCCAACTTTCACCCTGCCATCAAAATTACCTGGTCCATTTCCAGCACTTTCCTCGCCTTTCTCAATCTCTCTCTCTAACTCTGGTGAAGGAATATTTACTGATATCTTTTATAAACCCACTCATTCTCACAGCTATCTGGACTATACCTTTTTCCATCCATCACCTCCCTCTGGTGCTGCTACCTCTTCCCTTTCTTCCATGGTCTTTACCCTCTCTCATCAGATTTCCCCTTCTCCTTCCCTCTACCTCTTTCAAAACTTAACTTCCCAGCTCTTTACTTCACCCTCCACCCGCCTTGTTTCACCTATCACCTGCCACCTTCTACTTCTTTCTCCCCTCCTCCCATCTTCTTATTCTGACTTCTCATGTTTGTTTCCAGTCCTGATGAAGGGTCTTGGCCTGAACATCAACTGTTTACTCTTTTCCATAGATGCTGCCTGACCTGCTGAGTTCCTACAGCATTTTGTGTGTGTTGCTTGGATTTCCAGTATCTACAGATTTTCTCGTGTTTGTTAATCACTCCAAGCAAGACAATTGCTAGTGCCTGTAGCCCAATAGGTTTCATTTTAGCCTGCCATCCAGCCTCCCAGGGCTACTAAGGAAGGTAGATGTAGACATATAAAATGCCAATGGAAGCAATGAGCTTCCCATTGAATACAGAGGCCCATAAGTGGCCCATCTCCCTTCAAGTGGGGCTTAGTCTCCCACTCATCCTCTGGCACCTCCACAGTATAAGGCTCCTTGCTTTCTCTTCTGGTGCTGTGTATTAAAGAATGAATCCACCCTTAAATATTTCAGCATTCTAGCAACAAAAAAGATGCCCTGTTAAAATATGTAAAGTCTAATTTAAACATATAATGAATAGTTAATCTAAAAACACAATGATAGTTGTTCTATGGCAAAAAAAAAGACTAACTGCTGCTCTGTGAGGTTCCCAAACTATACCTCCTCTCTTCTTTCTAAACAGCCTCTGGAGAACCAAGAGCAGCAACTATTAAACATAAATCGAGAGCTAATCTTTATCTTCACTAAAAGAAAAGCACAAGAGAGGGCAGCCAGATATTGGAAGGATAGCTCTTTTAATCCCTATTTGGGCATTATATTTGAATCTGATTCCAGATGTCATTTGTTTTATACAGTGCATTTCAGAGGATAGCAACTTGCTGTATAAAAAGTTCTCATTTTATCTCAAGAGTCTTTGCCAGACTTTTTCTTTGTACTTTTGCTTTACAATTCTTTGGTCACTGAAAATATTTTTCCATATTTATCTTGCCAGCAACTTTTATGCTTTTGAGTACTTTATTAAATTTTGCCTTTTTTCCAGACTTTCCACATAACTTAAGCCCTTGTCCTTGACCGTAACCCTAACCCTATTACATTCTAGTAAATCTACTCTCAAGTGTCAGTGATGGATTTGTTAGTGTTGATGCTTGACTTTGATGTTTTATCAAATAATATTGTTGCTTTGTACTCAACGAATTTCATGATAAAAATCCATTATGTATTTTTCCACTGTTCATCTGATATAACTATGGGCAAAAATTGCACACTTCTAGGATTGGGAAAAGGAACTTAATTTGACTTTTATGACGGAGGATTGGATGCAGATACTGAAGTTGGTTAACTCTTCTTCAATTTGTGCTAGCCATTCATTGATTCAATTTAAAATTGTACATCGTTATTATTTGACAAAGGAGAGACTTTCTAAAATCTTTCCTAATGTTGATTGTCATTGTGATAGATGTAAAACTGAGATAGCTACACTGACACATATGTTTTGGTCTTGTTCTATATTGGAACAGTTCTGGAAGTCGGTTTTCTCAACAATTTCTAAAGCACTTAAAATTAATTTACAACCTAATAAATTAACTGTGCTTTTCGGAATAATTCCTCTAAATATTCATGGTATTTCTGTGTCTGACCAACATGTTATTGCATTTGTTACATTGATAGCTAGGAGGGCCATTTTGTTGAAGTGGAAGGATACATCAGCTCCCACTTTGTCACAATGGTTCTCTCAAGTGATGCTATGTCTTAGTTTGGAGAAAATTAGAAGTCGAACCTTTGAACCTTTATTTGACTTTGAGAAAAGATGGGGCTCATTTGCTCGTTATTATCATTTGAGTTAATTGATATAATTTTTCCACGATCTAACTGTAAATTCCTTTAGTATACTTTCTTTTCTTGCTGGCAGTTTGATGTTTATTTTTAGAAGCTTTATGTATGACGCATGACTCCAGGGTTGTACACCTAATGGGTTCTCTTTTTTTTCTCTCACTTTTCTGCTCAGTAGGTTTTTTTTGTTATCACAAAATTTTGTTTTCAATCTTTAAGATGATGGGTTTTTTTTGAGGCATTGTAAGTGTTGTTACTTCGATGTACTCATGTTATTTTTCCTATATATATATATACAATAAAAAGATTTGAAAAGAAAGAAATTGCACACTTCTATAATTTTAGATTTGAGTTACTCATGCTTTTTTAAAAAAATTTGATATATGTGCATTGTTGGTAATGTCAGCATTTCTTGCTCATCCCTGTTGATTATGGGGAGCTTGGTGATAGTATTACCATTTAATGGAGAGGATAGCTAGGCTCTTTTTTTGAAGCTTTTATTTAAGTGTCAATGCTCCAGTTAAATGGTGTTTCCAAGGGTCAGTGAGATTCTGAAATAAACACCTAAAATATTACATGTAATGCACTCATTAAATTTAAGAACTACTGACTGTGATATGATACAGCTAATTAAAAATAGCAAGGATTCATCACCATTAAAAAGTTCACATGGAACTGCAATAGCAATGTACTGAAGGTAAGCGCTTAAACTGGATCTGGAAAAGAAAGCACCGCAGCGCCTCTATTTCCTCAGGAGTCTGCAGAGATTCAGCACGTCATCAAAAACCTTGGCAAACTCTATAGGCGTGTGGGAAAAGCGTGTTGACTGGCTGCATTATGGCCTGGTATGGGAACACCAATGCCTTTGAGTGGAAAATCCAACTGGTTTTGGGCCATTACATCACGGGTAAAACCCTCCCAACCATTGAAACATTGCCATAGAAAAGCAGCATCCATCATCAAAGATTCTCACCATCCAGACCAGTTCTTTTCTCACTGGTGCCATCAGGTAGAAGGTACAGGTGCCTCAGGACTCACACCACCAGGTTCAAGAACAGTTACTATCCCTCAACCATCAGGCCCTTGAACAAAAGGGGATAGCTACACTCATTTAATGACTCTCTTATCTTGTTATTTCATGCTTATTCTTTATTGCTATTTATTTATCTGCACAGTTTGTTTACAGTTCCTGATGTTTACCATTTACAGATCCTGCTTACAGTTACTGTTCTACAGATTTGCTAAGTACGCCCACAGAGAAAGAATCTGAGGGTTGTATGTGGTGTCATATATGTACTCTGATAATACATTCTATTCTGAACTTTTGAACTTTGTATTTATGTATCTCAAAAATCTGAGGAAGTTGATAAATCTATTAAAATATTGATAACACTCCTTTTTAGTAAAATGTTGAAGGGTCTTGGCCCAAGCATCAACTCTTTATTCCTCTCCATAGACGCAGCCTGACGTGCTGAGTTCCTCCAGCATTTTGTGTGTTGCTTTGGGTTTTCAGCATCTGCAGAACTTCATGCGTTATTGATACCACTCCTTTCCGCTGTTTTGCCATTTAAGCATTTGAATATCATTTATCAAGTCGGTAGCATTCTGATTGCTAAATGATAGCTTCTTCAGCTTAACCACTGTGCAGGCACAAGTGAGAGAATTACCAGAACATTTGAACACTTGTCTTAGCATGTCTCTGTCAGCAGTACCATCCGACATCCTTAATGCAAACTCCAACTGTATTCGTTTTATGCTCACGATGAATTACTGAGTGTCGGTGTCAGTGCAATCTACTTCTCCCCAACAGTTCATGCTTCAGATTTTCTTTGTATCAAAGAAATCAATTATTGATTAATTGAAAGGCTGCACTGTGATTTGACATATATTAATTCTTTGAATGAGTCCATGTAACACAACATGATCAGAAATCTTTACAAATATTACTGACATAGGTGTTTATAGATGGATCTCTCTTTAAGCTACATGCTACAGTAATAGTACAAGGAAGGAACATCACAATGAAGGCGAGCCTAACATCTATATATAGTTTTGAAATATAGTACTGTACATGGCACAAAACTCTGCAGTCAGATCTGATAAGGATCTTTTTCTTTCTTGTTTCTTATGACATTTGACATTTATCACAGTGGTTGCTATGTGAGTAATCATGCCCCTTCCCTTGTATTAACTGCTTATAAGACAGACATATACTCCAGAAGTCACTTTGTATCTATAGTTGTAGTACTCATTTCTGAAACTCAGCTGTCGAAAGAACATTTTTTTCTGCTGCCAGTGATTTCTGATACTTTCCAAGAATCTTTCTTTGTTATTAGAAACATAAGCCTGATGATTAAACAGCAAAATAAAAGAAAAATAAAGAGAAATATAGCATGTTATTAATATATAATATTTCTGTCACCATCTATAAAATCAAAAGACAGCCAGGCTATATTAAGTGCATTTTTTCACCAACTTTCATGGCAACATGTCACTGACATAAGGTGGAAGCATAGGACACTTCCTTTTCCTTAACAGTGACTTCTTCTTTACCATAGTTCACAGGGCTGTCAGTTGTGTTTCAACCATTTGCCACATTTCTTAGCCCCACTCATCCCAGCCAGAACATGGATAATGCTCCCCTTATCCTCATCCTCCACAATCAACAGATTATCCTTACTTCTTTCACATTCTATGGGTTTCTGTGACCAGATATATCATCTTCTTCGCTCCCCTTTCAGTATTCCAAAGGGACCTTTCACTCTGCAACTCCCTGATTCGCTCTTCCATCTGTGCCAGCTCACACCCATCTTACGGCACTCTCTCAAGCTTCTGAAGAAGACACAATACACGACCTTTAACCCTTACCACCCACCACTCAGAGACCCAACAAACCTTTTGAGTGAAGCAGCCATTCAAGCTTTTATTTTCCCCATTTTAATGTAATGCATTCGATGCTCACAAAATGGTTTTGTCTACCAGAGAATCCAAATGCAGATTGAGTGACCACTTTGAACAGCTCCGGTTAAATGTACAAAGTCTGACATATTTTTATTTTCCTTTACACACTAACTCTCATCTCTCTTTGGTCCTCTACATTGCTTCAGTGATGCTAATGCCTGCAAAAGGAATAACAGTCCATCTTGTCTCTGGACATGTTGCAGCTTTTCAGTCACAAATAGTACTCATTTCTGTTCTTCTCCTTTCACAGGTGTTAATTTATCCCTTTCCTGTTCTGTTCTATATTCTGCTGAAACTGAATTTTTATCTCAACATTCCTTGCCTAACATAGGCATTCCTTCCATTCTCACCATCCACCCACTTTCCTGGAGCTCAAAATCCACTTGTTTTCCCACTTTTCTTGCTGACAAGGGAAGTCAAAGACAACATAAAAGCCAAAGATAGGGCATATAATAGAGCAAAAATTAATGGGAAGTTTGTGGATTGGGAAGCTTGAAAAAACCAACAAAAAGACAACTAAAAATGTCATTAAGAAGGAAAAGATGGAATATGAATGTAAGCTAGCCAATAATATTAAAAAGGATGTTAGAAAAGTTTCTTCAGATACATAAAGTGTAAAAGAGAGGTGAAAGTGAATATCAGACCATTGGGAAATGATAAACGAGAGGTAGTAATAGGCAACAGACTGAACAAGTATTTTGCATCAGCCTTTACTGTGGAAACTTCTGAAAGTATGCCAGAAGTTCAAGAGTGGCAGGGGACAGGAGTGTGTGAAGTTGACGATACTAGGGAGAAGGTTGTTGGGAAATTGAAAGGTCCGAAGGTAGATAAATCCATAGACTGGACGGCATACACCGCAGGGGTCTGAAAGCGGTGGCTGAAGAGATTGTGGAGACATTAGTAATGATCTTTAAAGAATCATTATATTCTGGCATGGTTCCAGAGGGCTGGAAAATTGCAGATGTTACTCCACTCCTCACAAAGGGAGAGAAGCAGAAGAAAGGAAATTATAGGCCAGTTAGTCTGACTTCAGCGTTTGGGAAAATGTTGGAGTCAACTGTTAAGGATGTGGCTTCAGGGTACTTGGAAGCACATGATAAAATAGGCCATAGTCAGCATTGTTTCCTTAAGGAAAAATCTTGCCTGACAAATCTGTTGGAATTCTTTGAAGAAATAACAAGCATGGTAGTCAACGGAGAATTGAATGTTGTGTAGTTGGATTTTCAGAAGGCCTTTGACAAGGTTCCACACATGAAGCTGCTAAACATGTTAAGAGCCTATGATATTGCAGGAAAGATACCAGCATGGATAAAGCACTGGCTGATTGGCAAGAAGTAAAGAGTGGGAAGAAAGGGAGCCTTTGCCGGTGACAAGTGGTGTTCCACAGGGGTCTGTGTTCAGATTGATTCTTTCTACATTATATATCAATGACTTACATGATGGAATTAATAGCCTTGTGGCAAAGTTTGCAGATGATACAAAGTTAGGTGGAAGGGTAGGCAGGCTTGAGGAAGTAGAGAGGCTACAAAAGGACTTCGGCAAATTAGAAAAATGGACTAAGAAGGGCAGATGGAATATCATGTTGGGAAGTGTATGGCCATGCATTTTTGTAGAAAAAATAAAAGGATAGACTATTTTCTAAAAGGAGAGAAAATACAAAAATCTGAGGTGCAAAGGGACTTGGGAGTATTCGTACAGGATTCCCTGAAGGATAATTTGCAGGTTGAGTCTGTGGTGAGGAAGGCAAATGTGATGTTAGCATTCATTTCAAGAGGACTAGAATATAAAACCAAGGATGTAATGTTGAGACTTTATAAAGCACTGGTAAGGCCTCACTTGAGTATTGCGAGCAGGTTTTGGCCCCTTATCTAAGGAAGGAAGTGCTGACATTGGGGAGGGCTCAAAGGAGGTTCACAAAAATTAATCCCGGATTGAAACTTTTGCTATATGGAGAGTGTCTGATGGCTCAGGGTCTGTACTCACTGGAATTCAGAAGAATGAGGGTTGACCACATTGAAACCTATTGAATGTTGAAAGACCTCAACAGAGTAGATGTGGAGAGGATATTTCCTAAGGTGAGGGACTCTAAGACCAGAGGACACAGCCTCAGAATAGAGAGGGGTCCTTTAGAATGGAGTTGAGGAGGAATTCCTTTAGGTAGAGAATGGAGAATCTGTGGAATTTGTTGCCACAGACAGCTGTGGAGGCCAAGTCATTGGGTATATTTAAGATAGATTCTTGATTAGTCAAGGCACGTAGAGATATGGGGAGAAGGCTGGAGACTGGGGCTGAGAGGGAAAATAGATCAGGCATGATGAAATGGCGGAGCATACTTGATGAGCCAAATGACCTAATTCTACTCCTACATCTGATGATCTTATGGTCTTTTTCAGTTCCAGCAAAGTTCTTGATCTGAAACAGTGGCTCCCTTTGTCCCTCTGTGGATGCTGCCTGACCTACTGATTTCTTTTGGCACTTTCTGTTTCTGTTTTTAAAAATGATTCACTATAGCATTTCCCCTCAACTGGCAATGAAGTTTTACAGAGATACAATTAAGACAAGTAATTTAATGAGATAATTTTTGAAGAGAATTGCTCACCTTGGGTGAATTTCCATAAAATTAACTGACGTCAAAGGTTCAAAAGTTCAAAGGTTCATTTATTATCAAAGTATACAACTCTGAGATTCTTCTCTAGATAGCCATGGTACCAAGAACAAAAAGAACAGCAACACGATAATCAACCCTAACCGCCCCCCCACCCCACCACGCACGAAATGCAAAAAAAAATCAGCCTCCAAATACCCCACTGCCTACACAAAAATACTAACAAAAATGCAACAAGAACATCGACCCCCCCCAGACCCCCCTCCAACTGCACAAAATATCACAACATTGACCCCCAAATTCCCCTTCCCCCATGCAAAAAAATGAGGAAAATTGTACAAAAAAAAACAAAAACTGTAAGACTGAAAAAAAGCTCACAGTTCATAATCTAATTCCATATCCACAAACACAGAAAAATCTCGGTGACATCCTCCAAGCTCGACAGCAGGCCACACAAGCCCCCCTCTCTGGCAGCAGTGTGATCCCACCAGCAATCAAAAGGCAGATAGCCGACACTCACCTTCTGCATTCGTCTCGATGTTTCAATCCTTATCGATTTAGTCGGTGAACAATGGAAATTTTGATCGGCAAAATAGAGTTGAACATCAGCTCACACCCCCCGCAGTCTCCTCACCTCGAGGGTCATTGCCTCCAGGAATCCTCTCGAGACAGCAAAGTGCTGGATCACCCACGTGATCTCCAACAGTTCCAAGAATGCACTCAAGATGAGAAAAAGATGTAAAAGACATAAAAGTGCAATAAATATTTTTGTGATCTATCTGGAGGATGTCGACCGTGGGAGCATTGTATTCAGGCTCCATCTTGAGCAGAAGATTTTGGGCCTACTTCAGCTCAAAACCTTCACATACTCCTTTGTTTCCTCCAAACTTGATGAGCCCCAAGCACTCCTTGGAGTCTTTCCTTATTCTATCCTCTATGAAGTAATTAATCTACCAGAGGGAGGTGAACTTATGGTAAGCATGCCAAGGGTGGCAAATGCAATATTTCTATTGGCATGAGACATGCATTGCCAACTCTGCATTCTTTAAACTCCACCAATAATTTAAAAAAACATAATGATTATCTTTTTAAAGTCAAAGAGCTCTACTGCAGGCACTTTGGCCCATCTAGTCCATGCCAAACTATTACTCTGCCTTGTGCCATCAACCTACACCTCCACCACAGCCCTCCATAACCTTTTCCTCCATGTACTTAACCAAATACCTCTTAAATGTTGCAGTCTTACCATTGATTGCACTGTCAGGCCATTCCACATTTCAAAGGTTCAAAGGTTAAATTTAATGTCCGAGAAATGTATACAATATACATCCTGAAATGCCTTTTCTTCACAGACATCTACAAAAACAGAGAAGTACCCCAAAGAATGAACGACAGATAAACATAAGAAACCCAAAGTCCCCTCCCTCCCGTGCAGAAGCGGCAGCCTCCACTGGCAAAAAAAAAGCAAGCATCAGTACCTCCGCCGAGCATTCAGCATGAGCAAAGCAATAGCAAAGAAACAGACTTGCAGTTATCCCAAAGACTTTGCGTTATACCCAGCATTCGACATTCCCCAGATTCTCTCTCTCCTTAATAAGGGAGAAGGAGGGGACTCCGTTTTTCCCCAGCGAGCAGGGAGACTTAATAAACAACTCTCTGGTTTACCATATTAAAAGTCCATTACGTTGCTCAAGCTCTGTGCCTGAAGATCGCAAAGATCCCAGGTCTTCGGGCCCATAGCAGATATCCGGACTCCCCTTTGACACACTGGTCTCCTGCTATGATACTGACCCTCAATCCATCTGTCTCCAAAGCCCCAAGATCTTAGCCTTCCGAATTTGAGCCGGACTCTCAGGCCGAACCCTTGGTGTGCCGTACAATGGCCAGCCCTGGAACCCCAAGAACGGATCCCATTCCCTCAAAGAACCAAAGTCAGCGTGTAACTCCAGGTCAGGGTTTTCAAAAGAACCCTGAAAGGGAAAAATAAAGATATTAAAGATGGAAATAGAGCTGTTTCCGAAGATGCAAGCAAAGGAGTCGCTGTTTAGCGCCACCTTCTGACTGAAAAAGTTCCCCTTCATATTCCCCTTAAAGATTTCACCTTTCTCACTTAACCTATGACCTCTAGGTCTAGTGTCACTCAACTTTAGTGGAAAAAAAGTCTACTTACTTGTATACACCCCGTCTGTGCCTCACATAATTTTATATACCTCTGTTAAATCTTCTCTTCTTCTCTTATGCGCCAGAGAATAAAGATCTATCCTGTTCAATCTTTCCCTTAGCTCAAGCCCTTATGTCCTGTTCACTGTGTACCCTCTACCGTGGTTGTCCTTCCAAAGTGCAGAACTTCACATCTGTCTGCATTAAGTCTTATCTGCCATTTTCAGCCCATTTTTCCAGCTGGTCCAGATACCCCACAAGGTTTGATAGCCTTCCTCACGGTCCACTACGCACTGATCTTGTTGTCATCCGCAAATTTGCTGGTCCTGTTTAACATATTATCATCCTGACCATAAATATAGATGATTAACACCAATCCCTGTATTACACCACCAATCACAGGCCTCCACTCAGAGAGGCAATCATCCACTACCACTCACTGGCTTCACCTGAGAAGCAAATGTCTAATCCAATTTAGTACTTCATCCTGAATGCCAAGCGATTGAGCCTTCTTGACAAACTTCTCATGTGGAACCTTGTCAAAGGCCTTGTTAAAGTCCATATAGCCCTATCTTCATCAATTTTCCTGGTAACCTCCCTGAAAAACTCTATAAAATTGGCTAGACATGACTTCCCACACACAAAGCCATGTTGGCTATCACTAATCATGCTTTGCCTATCCAACTACTTACTGTATATATCCCCTTTCCAATAATTTACCCACTACTGACATTAGGCTCACCGGCCTATTATTTCCTGAATTATTCTGAGTCTCTCTGGAACAATGGACAAAATTATCTATCCTCCAGTAGTCAGGCATCTCATCCATGGTTAAGGATATTTGAAATAACTCTGCTAGGACCACTGCAGTTTCTGCACTAGACTACCACAAGGTCCAAGGAGACACATTGGCAGGCCGTGGGGACATTTCCACCAAAACTTACCTCAAGACTGCAAGCGCCTCCTCTTCTGTAATCTGTATACAGTCCATGACCTCACATAAAAACTCTGTACTCTCAATATTTCACTTATGAGCCCCTGCCACCTTACCAACCATCCCTTTGCTAGAAATCAACATGTCCCAATCCATGCCTGCCAGATATTTCTAATGTAATCAAAACTGGCCTTTCTCCAATTTATAATCTCAAATTAATTATCTTGAAACTAACTCACAGGATCCCAAGTGTTCCCCTATAGACACTTCTGTGACCTGGCCTGTCTTGTTCCTAATAGGAGGTCCAGTATCGCAGACTCTAATTGGGACCTCTATATATTGATTAAGGAAACTTTCCAAAACATAATTGGCAAATTCTTTCCCATCTAGCCCATTTACAATATGGGAGTCCAAGTCAATATTTGGAAAGTTAAAATCATCAATTGTCACAACCTTTTCTTGTTAATGTCTACATATTTCCACTTTTAAATCCCACTGACTATTGGGAGGATGATGATATAATCCCATTAATGTAGTTATCCCTTTCTTATTCCTCAGTTCTGTCCATTTAACCGCAGTTGACGAGCTGTCTAGTCAGCCCTGTCTGAGGACTGCCATTATATTTTACCTGACCAGTAATGCCACCACACCCTCTTTAATAAATCCCCCCTCTATTATGTCTAAAACAACAAAACTCCGGAACAGTGAGCTGCCAGTCCTGCCCCTACTGGTCGGTGGGACTAGGTGAGAGTAAGAGTTCGGCACAGACTAGAAGGGCTGAGATGGCCTGTTTCCATGCTGTAATTGTTATATGGTTATGCAACCAAGTTTCACAACACACTAAAATATCATAATTTCGTGTGCTGATCCATGCTCTAAGCTCATCTACCTTACCTACAATACTCTTGCATTGAAGGAGACTCAACTTAGAACGTTAGTCCCACCACCTCATTCTTTTGATTGCTGTCTTTGTATGTAGGCATAATATCTACTTTCCCTACAACCATTCCTCTAGCTGCCCTAGCACTCTAGTTCTCCTTTAATGTTTCCCACAAGGATATTAGTCCTCCTACAATTTAAGTGCAAACCATACTGTTTGTACAGGGTCACACCTTACTTGGAAGAGAGCCCAATGATCCAAAAACCTTAAGCCACCTCCCCTGCACCTTCTCCTAAACCATAGGTTAAATTGTGTTATCTTCCTATTTCTAGCCCCAGCAGATTTTGACACATTCCTGAGATCAACACCCTGGAGGTCCTGTCCTTTAAGTTAACACCTTACTATCTGAAGTCACTTTGCAGAACCTCATCACCCTTCCTGCCTCTGTCATTGGTATCAATGTGGACCACAGCCTCTCTCTCAAGAGTGCTATGGATGTGATCCGAGATCTCCCTGACCCTAGCATTCAGGGGGCATCATACCATATGGGAATCTCATTCTCATCCACAGAATCTCCTGTCTGTCTGCTCCCAATGAAACCCCTATCACTACTGCTTGCTACTTCTCCCACTGAGTTACAGAACCAAATTCTGTGCCAGCAACCTGACAACTGTGGCTTTCCTCTTTCAGGTCATTCTCACCCCTCCCCCACTCAATAGTACCCAAAACATTATACCTGTTATTGAAGGGAATGGCCACAGAGGTACCCTGCAGTGGCTGCCTATCCCCTTTCCCTCTCCTGAAAGTCACCCAGTTACCTGTATCCTGCACCTTAGGCATAACTACTTCCCTATATCTCCTGTCAATCAACCCCTCAGTCTTCTGAGTGATCCAAAGTTCAGTCACCTCCAGCTCCAGGGTCAGCAAGAAGCTGCAGCTCGATGTACTTCTTGCAGTTGTCATCGTCCAGGACACTGCAGCTCTCTCTGTCTTCCCAAAACACTTCACTGTCCTGAATTTCAGTCTCACTGATCTAACTGTGAAAACAAAACTTACCAGAAGCTTACCTTAGCTACTGCTTCTTCTCACCAAAAACTTTGAGCCAAAAACCTAAGCTCCCTGCTCTAACGCTGGCCCACTCACACGATGGCTGCTCCCACAATGGCCACCCTGCTTAAACCTAACTCCTTTTTATTGGCCCTTGTCAAGTGCCTAATAACCCAATCGATCTTATGCACCACCAAAAGTCCTGACAGGCCCGCTCAATTTTTAGGTGTCACACTTACTCACCATGCAACCTAAAGCTCAACTTACTGCCAAATGAAGTAACAAATTATTTTTCAACTTAAGAGCAATGATGAGATATTTTCATAGGATATATCTCATGCTTGCTACATACCAGCTGGATGCTGGTGACGACACATGACATTGGATGATAAGTCTTGCAGACCTGGTGTACACAGCAGTATTTGGATTGACATGAGAAACTCTACAGATGCTTGAAATCATTTCTTTCTTTTTAAATCTTTTTATTCATTTTTCCAAAGTTATCTACAAAATAACAATGTTGATACAAAGAGATTGGAATAATCTTATTGTTAATAAACATAAACAGAAAAGATTTCAGATAACACAGGTATAATAAACTTCCAAACTCATGATGTAATTAATCATAGAGAAAAAAGAAATACAAAGAAAAGAAAATACAAAGAACCCTGCCCCCAAAAAAACAAAAAAAAGAACTAAATACTAAAACCAAAAAAGCAAACAGAACAAAGCAAGGCTAGACCAATATCTTAAATTGAACACGTTCAGTAACGTCGTCAACTCCGCTCCTCTATTCATATATTTTAAGTTAATAAGAAGGATTCGGAAAGGTCAATTTACATCATATGAAAATGTTGAATAAATGGTTTTCAAGTCTCTTCAAATTTAACCGAAGGATCAAAAATATCACTTCTAATTTTTCTAAATGTAAACATAATATAGTTTGGGAAAACCACTGGAATGTAGCAGGAGGATTGGTCTCCTTCCAGTTCAATAAAATAGACCTTCTGGCCATTAAAGTAACAAATGCAATCATCCAACAGGCTGAAGAAGATAAAGATCTATGTTCTACCATTGGCAATCCAAAAATTGCCATAATAGGATGGGATTGTAAATCAAAACATAGGACAGTTGAGATAATATCAAAAATATCTTTCCAATATTTTTCCAAAAGAGGACAGGACCAAAACATATGAGTTAAAGAAGCCACCTCAGAGTGACATCTGTCACAAATAGGGTTTATATGGGAATAAAAACGGGCTAATTTATCTTTAGACATATGGGCTCTGTGTACTACTTTAAATTGTATTAATGTATGTTTAGCACATATAGAGGAAGTACTGACTAATTGAAAAATTTTATCCCATTTCTCTATTGGTAGGCAGAGTTGAAGTTCCCTTTCCCATTCGTTTTTAATTTTATCAGATATACCTGGCTGTAATTCCATAATTATATCATAGATAAATGCTATTAATCCCTTCTGAAGAGGATTTAAACCTAAAATTTTATCGATGATATCAGTAGGGTATGAGGTTTGAAAGGTAGGCAACATAGTATTTAAAAAATTTCTTATTTGTAAATATCTAAAAAAATGGGATCTAGGCAAATCAAATTTCTTAGATATCTATTCAAAAGACATGAAACAGTTATCCAGAAATAAGTCACGAAAACATATTATACCTTTCGTTTTCCGTATCAAAAAGGCTTGGTCCATAACTGAGGGTTGAAAAAGAAATTAGATATAATAGGGTTTGATAATATAAATTTGTTCAAACCAAAAAATTTATGAAACCATATTCATAATGTATGTTTAATTATTAGATTAACCATTTGTTTATTCTGTTTAGATAGTACAAAAGGAAGTGAGGTTCCTAAAATGGAAGCTAAAGAGAACCCTTGTACAGAGAAGCCTTCAAGGTTTACCCAATATGGGCTTGGAATTATATTCCAATCTTGTGTCCAAAATATTAAATATCAAATATTAATTACCCAATAATAAAATCTTAGGTTAGGCAGTGATAAACTACCATCTTTTTTGGACTTCTGTAAATATTTTTTACTTAATCTAGGACTTTTGTTCTGCCATATGTAGGAGGAAATTTTAGAATCAATAGTATCAAAAAAGGATTTAGGAATAAAAATTGGTATCATCTGAAATAAAAATAAAAATTATTTTAATAGCATTAATTCAGCCAATCAGTGATAGAGACAATGGGGACCACTTAGTAATCAGTTGTTTAACCTGATTAATTAACGGTAAAAGGTTAAACTTGAATAGATCCTTATGTCTCTTAGTAAATTTAACTCCCAAATAAGTAAAATAGTCAGTAGTCACTCTGAATGGGGAACATCTATAAATGGGAACCTGCATATTTAATGGAAAATGTTCGCTCGTAGCTAGGTTCAATTTATAACCAGAAAAACTACTAAACTAAGCAAGCAAAGTTAATACTGCTGGAATAGATTTCCCCGGGTTAGAAATATATATAATAGTAAATCATCTGCATATAGTAATAATTTATGAGTCTCATTTCCACGGGTGATGCCAAATATATTAGGGGAGTCACGAATAGCAATAGCTAGTGGTTCCAAGGCAATATCGAATAGTAGTGGACTAAGAGGGCAGCCCTGCCTGGTACCATGGAATAGATGAAAAAGAGGTGATCTTTGATTATTAGTAAACACCAAAGCGAAAGGAATAAGATATATCAGTTTAATCCAAGATATAAATATTGGACTAAGATTAAATTTCTCAAGGGTATTAAATAAATATGTCCATTCAACTCTGTCAAAGGCTTTCTCAGCGTCCAATGAAATAACACGTTCTGGAATTCTGGGTGAAGGAGTATAAACAATATTCATTAATCTCCTAATATTAAAAAAAGAGTAACGATTTTTAATAAATCCAGTCTGATCAGCAGAAATAATTTGAGGTAATACATTCTCCAATCTCATTGCCAATATTTTAGAAAAAATCTTAGAATCCACATTCAACAAAGATATAGGCCTTGAAATTCTTGCAGACCTGGTGTACACAGCAGTATTTGGATTGACATGAGAAACTCTACAGATGCTCGAAATCCAAAGCAACACACAGAAAATTCTGGAGGAATTCAGTAGACCAGGCAGCATCTGTAGAAAAGAGTAAATAGTCGATATTTTGGGCTGAGACCCTTCATCAGGACTGGAAAGAAAGATGAGAAGTCAGAGTAAGAAGGTGGGGGAGGGGAAGAAGAAGTACAGGGTGGCAGGTGATAGGTGGAACTGGGAGGGGGGAGGGGGTGACATAAAGAGCTGGGAAGTTGATAGGTGAATGAGATGAAATCCTGGAGAAGGGGGCATCGGATAGGAGGGGATAGAAAACCCCCTCAGTTTTGTCGGTCTATTATGAAATGCACCAAAGCTTCTAATTTCATGATCACATATTTTGTGTTATATATGAGATCCAATAGTAATACTATTTAAAGCCTTAGTAGTTACTATCATAACTTTGAATTTAATTTTGTTTGACGACTGTTTATGAACCACTGTGGCATGTCCCTCCATTAAAGGCACAAAATTTTGTTGGTGGTGAGGGTGTGACTGTACTGGTTCACATCACAGAACAGAATCTGTCACAAAATAAACTTTTGTTAGCAGAATTGTGCAAGCCAGTAACAGCATTTTTTATCACAAAAAACACTAAAGTCATTATTTGAACTCGTGCTTTGTGTCTCTGTTCTACTATTGTGATTGAATAAGAGCATTTGAGCTAATTCTCAGGGCATTTGGTAGCAATTTAATCACTCTGTGCACAGGCTTATCTATTGTTGCTGTCGTGGACTTGTGTGCCCATATTCTGTGAGTGTGAAGTTGTGTCTTAAATATTATACTGTATTTATCTTGCTGAATAGTAGTATTCATAGCAAAGCCAGTTAAACCCTCAAGACTGTTCTAATTATAATATGCTCCATCTTCTCCAAAACACTCAAGCACTTGCAGACAAGTTCATTAAATACATATGATCACAGCAAAATTATTATATCAAGGGTCAGATTTTTCATGCATTGGCCCATTGGAAGTGGAGTGGATAGGTTACTTGGTAATCAGTCAGGCAATCTGTTATATTTCTCCTTCAGTTTCCTTTTACTGCAACCTCCTTAATATTTGGTTTATTATTTTTCCATGCAGTTAGTAGCTGTGGGAATAATTCAACCTGTATGATATAATCTCAGTAAGTACCCTCCAATAAAGTGAAGCGAGAATGCATTGTAAACAAATATAGTTAGTTGAATCCTGTACTCTTTGCATGTGCAATTGGTGATATGAGCATAATAAGGTTATCTAGTAACAAAAGGAAACCAATTAGGGATATTTAGAACAGGAGAAAATCTGCAGGTGCTGGAAATCCAAGCAACACACACAAAATGCTAAAGGATATCAGAAGGTCAGGCAGCATCTATGGAAAAGGGGTACAGTTGATATTTTGGGCTGAAATCTTTGGCAGAAATGCAATTTAGAAGGCTCATTTAAGATGATACAAGAGGGCAGACACAAGATCATGAAGCCACCATGAATTTAATGCAGGTTGGTGTTAATTATCTAAACAGAACAAGTGAAAGCAGTAGAGCGCTCATCACATCATCTTTTCACTTTGCTCACACCGCAAGATCACTCCTCGCCATGTCTGCCTGTCTACACATCTCCTCTCATCCGTATCTATCCTTCTACTTCTTACACTTAAACAAAAAACAATGTTATTCATTTGCCATATGGTTGGCTTCACCAAATACTGTCAAATTATCAATTATGATGGATGTTGATATTGCCTATCAAAATGATGACAAAAAAACAGGAGATGAGCCAGCAGGTGTCTCAAGACTTATGAGGACACCATGTTGGAAATGTTAATGTGCCTGGATTTAAGGATCTCGGGAAAACAATATCAACACTTCCTAATGAGAGCTTTAAATGCTAAAATGTCCCATAGATACAACCTTCAGCCATTTTGTTGTGATATAGACTTGTATTTTTTACAGATATAAGGCAAGAATTAATGCAGGGCATTTGGCCTCACAAACCAAGCCTGTTCTCCTATCTAATATGATCATAGCTGATCTGATCATAGCCTCAATTTTGTGTTCCTGTCTACCAATACTTACCTTTCACCTTTGACTTAAAGAGATTCAAAGAGTCAACTTCTAATTTCCTTTGAAAGGGAAGTTCTGAAGACTCATTAGAGAAAGAATTTTGATATATTTCCCAGGATAAGACTTTCCTTTCAAGGACATTGATTTCTCCTTCTGTTAAAAATTTCCCTCCCCCTTTCACCTTCTTCTATCCCCCACTCTGTCCTCCTATTTCTCCTCACCTGCCTATCACCTCCCTCTGGTGCCCCTCCTTCTTCCCTTTCTCACCTGGCCCTCTGTCCTCTCCTATCAGATTCCTTCTTCTCCAGCCCTTTCCTTTTCCCACACACCTGTCATCTTCTAGCTAGCGCTCCTTCCCCTCTCCCATCTTTTTATTCTTCTCCCTTTCTTTCCACCTCTGAAGAAGGGTCTCCACCAGAAACATCCACTGTATATTAATTTCCATAGATGCTGCCTGACCTGCCGAGTTCCTCCAGCACTTTGTATTTGTTTTCTGTATTTCCAGCAAAGTCACTTGTGTTTATATATCTACCTTGAATGGGATAATTCTTCACTTTTAAACAGTGAAATCTTGTTCCAATTTCTCCCTTCAGAGGAAACATCCTCTCCATTTTTTTCTAGTCAAGCCACCATCAAGATCTTTTATGCCTCAATCAAATCCCTTCTTACTCTTCAAAATTTCAGAAGAGATGTGCTTAGCCTGGCCAATCTTTCCATGTAAGACATTATGGCCATTCCAGTACTAGTATGATAAACTTACTCTGAAATGCTCCTGTAATGTCCTGTTCACACCTTTATTATCATGCTGTAGGTATTTCATTTAGCAGCTCTGTAAGAGCTGCTGTTCTGCTTTCAGCCTGTTTGGGTTATTGTTGAAGATGAGGGATGATGTAGAATGTGTGCCATCCAATTAGCAGGAGGTTTTCTTGGTGAAGTACAATAAGGTTGGGCTTGGGGCTTTTGTTCGAGAGGAAGTGAAGAGAGAAGACGCTGGAGAGAACTGGTTGCAGCATACGATTCAGTGGGAGACCCATTTGTTCGAGACGGATTGTGAGCGATGTTTGGAAGGTGGTGTGGGTTTTCATGTTGACCGAGGGCCCAGCATTTAAGATGAGCTCGAACTTGACTGTTTAATTGGAATGGGACCTTTTCTTTTTGTTATTCTTTACTAACCCTTCTGTTAAGATTCATAAATATAATTCCTTTAATCGTATGCAGTGTTCTGTCTGTTATTTTGTGGCATTAATTTGTAACAGGGTAGCAAATGACAGAGCATCCTCACAAACCGAGGCTTGAGGATGCCTCAGTCTCAGGAGTTTGGCAGGGCCAGTGGTTGTCTTTCCTAGACTTACGCAGGCGAGGAAACCAAGGTGGTTTCATTTCAAATCATTCACATCCTTTGCAAAATAAGGAGAAAAATGCTGTACTCATTACTCGAGATGATATCTCACTAATCCCCTATGTAACTCAAGGATAAACTCTTTCTTAATTTGTTCTCCATCACAATAAACAAGATCTTTCTATTGGTTTTCCTAATTAATTGTTTAATCAGCATATTAAGCTTTTACAGATCATAATCTAGGATACACAGACCCCACCGAATGTGAACACTTGGCAAACTTCCATCATTTTAAATGTATATTGCCTTTTGTTTTTTGCTTTTCCTGTTAAAATTGGCAATGCAACACCTTTGCAACAATGCAACATTCTATTTGCTAGCCCTTTGCTCATTCACCTAGTTCATCCACATCAATTTGTAGCTGCATTATGGCCTCTTGGCGATGCGCTTACCTACTCATCATTGCATCGAAAGCAAGTTCAGCAAACAATATTTACAAGTGGCTTTATTCAAGACATTTATATAAATTATAAACCATGAAATCTCACACTACTCATTACATCTTACCCATCAAAAAGATCTATTTATGCCTGCTCTGTATTCACTTGACTATTTAATTTTCCAGGCAAGTTTATTTATTAATTTATTTAGTGACACAATGTAGAGTAGACCCTTCCAGCCCTTCAAGCCATGCCAGGCCAGCAACCCCCGACAAATTCTGATTAACCCTAAACTAATCACAGCACAATTTACAATGACCAATGAACCTGCCCGGTAAACCTTTGGACTGTGGGTGGAAATCAGAGGACCTGGGAGGAAGTTCAGAGACTCCTTACAGAATGGCACTGGATCTGAACTCTGAACTCTGGAACACCCCAAGCTGTCATAGCCCCGACACTACCATGGTACATCTCCTGATCCTCCTTTTTCTACTGCATGTATTATATCCTTAAAGATAAGAATGGAAGAAATCATGTATATAATGACTTACTTCAATATTACTCATTCCTGTGGTTTATCTTCAGGCGGAGGTTGGACAAGAAGACTGTTGATCAGAGATGCTTAGTCTCTTCATAAAACTTATGACACAGTTTATCACGTCAGATATCCTCATGGGTACATGAGTATTAATTTGCCATCCGATGATTAGTGTTTCACGTAAGCAGAAGGGATAGTAGAATAAGGTACGGCATTGGAAAGTAGTTTTCAGACTTGCTTTGTATTAGTACCTTCATGAGAAAAGGGGGTGATGAAAATGTGAAATCAGTGCACTAACTGGATCTCACAGAAATGTGCGTATCATTGAAAATCCAAATAACAATGTGTATAGCTGATGTGGTACAAGTATCTCCACTAAGACCATAAGACATAGGAGCAGAATTAGGCCATTTGGCCCATCAATCTGCTCCACCATTCTATCATGGTTGATTTATTACTCTTCTCAACTCCGTTCTCCTACCTTCTCCCTGTAAATTTTGTCACCCTTACTAATCAGGAACCTATCAACCTCCACTTTAAAGATACCCAATGACTTGACCTCTACAGCCACCTCTGGCTATGAATTTCACAGATTCACCTCCGTCTGGCTAAAGAAATTCCTCCTCATCTCTATTCTAAAGGGAAACCCTTCTATTCTAAGGTTGTATTCTCCGATCTTAGATTCTCCCCCACTATTGGAAACATCCTCTCCACATCCACTCTATCTAGGCATTTCAATATTTGGTGGGTTTCAAGAAGATCCCCCCTCATTCTTCTAAACTCCAGTAAGTACAGGCCCAGAACCATCAAATGGTCCTCATACGTTAACACTTTAGTTACTGGTACCATGCTTGTAGATGTTCTCTGGACCCTCTCCAATACCAGCACATTTTTCCTTCGATAATAGGCCTAAAACTGCTCATTATACTCCAAATGTGGTCTGACCAATGCTTTATAAAGTCTCAGCATTACATCCTTGCTTTTATATTCTAGTTTTCTCAAAATGAATGCTAACATTATATGTGCCTTCCATGCTACTGACTCAACCTGCAAATTAACCTTCAGGGGATCTTGCATTAGGACACCCAAGTCCCTTTACACCTCTGATTTCTGAATTTGTTCCCTATTTATAAGATAGTCTACACCTTTATTTCTTCTACCAAGATGCTTGGGCGTACATTTCATTACACAACACCCATTCCAGAATTGTCTTTTCCCTAGTGGACTTGACCACAAGCTGCTCTAGAAATCCATCTTGTGGGCATTCCACAAGTTCCCTCTCTTGGGATCCAGCACCAACTTGGTTTTCCCAATCTACCTACATATTCAAATCACACATGACTATCATAAATTTGTTCATTTTACAGGCCTTTTCTATTTCCCGTTGTAATTCGTATCCCATGTCCTTACTACTGGCTGGAGGCCTGTATATACCTCCCATCAGGGTCTTTTTCCGTAGCAATTTCTCAACTCTGTCCACAAGGATATTATTCTTATAGAACATAGAACATAGAATAGTACAGCACAGTACAGGCCCTTTGGCCCACAATGTTGTCCCAACCCTCAAACCCTGCCTCCCATATAACCCCCCACCTTAAATTCCTCCATATACCTGTCTAGTAGTCCCTTAAACTTCACTAGTGTATCTGCCTCCACCACTGACTCAGGCAGTGCATTCCACGCACCAACCACTCTCTGAGTAAAATACCTTCCTCTAATATCCCCCTTGAACTTCCCACCCCTTACCTTAAAACCATGTCCTCTTATGTTCCTATGAATTTTATTTCATTTTTTTTTACTGAAAAGCTACCCTAATCCCTCTGCCCACCTGTCTGTCTTTTCAATAGAGTGTGTCCTTGGATGTTAAGCTACCAGCTGTGAACTTCTTTCAATCACGACTCTGTTTATCCACAGTGACATACCTGACAATTTCTAACTGCACTACAACATCATCTACCTTATTCTATATACTGTGTGTACTTGCATTGTACACTGCATACTATGCAAGTGATCTGAACTTATTTACATTTACAATAAGAACTGAAAATAGGTTCTTGCTCTAATTAGTATATATTATATTCACATAACTCCAGGTTACTCCATAACAACGGGGCATCTGCCTAAGCGTTCTTCAAACCAGTTCGGTAGGAGGTGGTGAAGATGAACTGTTTAAAGAGTGTCCAGCGAGCCTGATGTGAGTTGAGTCGGTGGGTCTGCTGTAAGGATATGAGGTTCCAGTGTTCAGTCCAAGTCAGAGAAGGCTCAGCATTTCCCATCAGCCAAAGTCAGCATTTCTCAAAAGTCCATTCAATGGCGAGTAGCTCCCTGTCTGCTACTCCATAATGGTGCTGTGGAGTTGAACTTGTGCGAGAAGAAGGCACAAGAGTGTGTCTTCCCGACTGGTCCTAACTGGGTGAGGATGGCCCCAGTCCCCATGCCAGATGCATCCACCTCTACCACAAAAGTTCCGGAAGGGTTTGGATGGGGGAGAATGGGAGCAGTGGTGAAGTGTCCCTTCAGCTCCTCGAAAGCATGGTCTATGGTAGCAGACCATGTTATCTGTAAGTCATAATCATAGAAAAGTACAGCTCACAAACAGGGCTTTCAGCCCATCTACACTGTGCCAAACTGTTTAAACTGCCTATTCCCATTGACTTGTACCAAACCCAAGCCTTCCATGTGGTAAGTGATGAGATGAGGGAGGTAAGAGGAGCAGCGATTTGCCTGTAGTTTCTGATGATGTGGAGGTAGAAGTTGAAGAAGCTCGAGAAATGCTGTAGCTATTTGAGGGAACCACGACAGTTTCTCTAGCTCCATGTCTATGCCTTGGGGGTAAAAGATTTAACCCAGGAAGGAAATGGCCAGGGTGTGGAGCTGGCATTTCTCTAACTTGCAGTACAGTTGATTTTTGAGGAGATGCTGAAGGATTGAATGAATGTCACAGACATGGTCTTGAGGGTCCTTGGAGAAGATAAGGGTGTCGTCGAGGTAGATGAATACACACCTGTGTAGCATGTCAGCGAATCTCATTAATTAAGGCTTGGAAAATAGCTGCACTGTTCATAAGTCTAAAAGGCATCACCAAGTACTTGTAGTGGACTGTGGTGTTATGAATGCCATCTTCCAGTCATTTATGTATGTGCTCCATAAGACCAGTTGGTGGTGAAGTTCTAGGTTCCACAGAGTGGTCTGTATCTGCTATCCATTAAGGGGAGAGCATATTGATTCTTAATGAGTTTGTATTTTGAATGGTTTTGTTAAATCCATGGTATTTGATGCAGGAACAAAGACCCCATCTTTCTTTTTCACAAGAAGAATCCTACACCAGTTGGGGACTGGGATGGTCAAATGAAGCCACGCATTAGCATTTTGGTGATGTAGCCATTCATGGCTTGCATTTCAGGAGGGGGGAGGGAGAAGAGATGACCTCGGGGAGGGCTGTTGCTTTGGATGTGCTTGATCACACAGTCATGTGGTCTGTGAGGAGGCAGGGTGCTGGCTTCCATCTTACTGAAAGCGATGGCTAAGTTGTAGTATTGCTGTGAGAGGCTGGTGAGGCCAAGGGTCTCCTCTGCTTCCATGGATATACAGGGTGAAGTCAATAGAGGCTGCAGGCTGGTGGTCCAGTAAGTGGGTCCCCATGGGAAGTCAGTCAATAGCAGTGATGCAGAAGGGGTGAGAGATGGGCTCACGAGGGAGTCCAAGCTACATACACACACAGAGTCTGATCCATAAAGTTTCCTGCTGTGCTGGAATTCACCAGAGCTTCCTGTGAGCACAGAGCCGCCAGGGTGTGGAGAAGGACAAAGTGTGAGTCAGTCTATGGAGATGGAATGAGGGACCATGGTGTGCTGACCAGAATGAAAGCCTCAGGTCTCTGTTGGTGCTATTTCTCTGGATGCAGTGGGCATTTGGTGTGTGGGTGATCGGCGCCTCTGCAGAAGCACACAGGCCGTTTCTCCACTGATGCTCACGCTCTGGGGCGGGGGAGGGATGGTGTTAAGAAACCTCTCCTTAACTGCATGGGCTCTGGAGGTTTTGTTGATGAGAGTCCTGCAGCCTGAAGTGGTTCTAGGAGCAAAACTTCGGTTCTGGCAAATGATCTGGAGGGTCGTTCTATTAGACCCTTGTCAGTTCGGAGGACCAGAGTGATGAGACTTTCGAGGTTGGTGGGTATCTCCTGGGTACACTGCTCATTTTCAAGTGCTCCGAGAGGCTGTGACAGTAATGGTCTAGCAGAACCTCCACATTCCAGCTGCTCTCCGCTGCAGGGTCCAGAATTCTATGGCGTAACTGAGCATTGAGCGTGAGCCTTGACACAGATGAAGCATTAGGATGTGCTGCTCCCTTAGCTTTCTGGATAGTTGAAAGCCTGACACAACTTAATGGTGAATTACTCATATTTATTGTAAATATGGTTTTACTACTCCAGTTAGTGGAGGCCCAGGTCAAAGCTCACCCAGTCAAGAAAGAGATGAGAAAGGCAATTTTGGCTATGGCCATAGAATATAGAGATGGCTGGAGCTTAAATTCCAAGACACATTAGGATAGGAAGAGTATCATTGCATTGGAGATCCATCGAAGCATGCTGGCACTGGAATCTCGGGCTTAGAGAGAGGACTTTAACTGCCATGGGGTTGTTGTATCGAGACAGAGAGTTGGTTGAGAGTGGTGAGCAGATGGTCAATGGTTTTCTGCTGCTTCTAGATCGTGTAGGCCATTCGGCCCTTCGAGCCTGCACCGCCATTCAGTACGATCATGGCTGATCATCCAACTCAGAACCCTGCACCAGCCTTCCCTCCATACCCCCTGATCCCTTTAGCCACAAGGGCCATATCTAACTCCCTCTTAAATATAGCCAATGAACTGGCCTCAACTGTTTCCTGTGGCAGAGAATTCCACAGATTCACCACTCTCTGTGTGAAGAAGTTTTTCCTAATCTCGGTCCTAAAAGGCTTCCCCTTTATCCTCAAACTGTGACCCCTCGTTCTGGAAACAAACTCCTGTAGGCAAGCAACCTCTGCTGCGTCAATCAATAGGTTCACTCATGCTGTCAGGAAATGTAAAGGCTTGCCCCAAAACAGAGCAATGGAGATGATTTAGTGGTGAGTGATAACTTTAGTAATCAACTGAAGAATAACAAGCCATGAGGGGACCACAAAACAAGAGAGAACAGATACTAAACTCACAAGGTAGCATGGTTTCTGAAGGCTAGGCTGGTTTGATGAGTGAACAACAATTGTCTGTCTGTCTGTCTGTATCTTGTTTTACGGCGGTTGGCATCCAGCTTAATGGTGCATTACCGCCACCCTCTGCTCCAGAATGTGCACTAGACATACATTCTAAATCCCTTCACCCAGTCGAGCACGCGCACACACACACACATATATATACAAACCCACACTTCACCCTCCCATCTTTGACCATCCTAGTATCCTATTCCTGTTTATTCGTCATATTCTATAAAAAAACCCCTGCACCCCTTAAAAACGCTAAAAATACCCGGACTTGTGCTCTCTCACCCATGCCCAGCAACCCTTTTAATGTGAATTCCTGCATCCCCAACTCCCTTAATTTATTTCTCATCATCTCTCTCTGTATCCCATACTTCCTGCAACTCAGAACTACATGTTCTACTGACTCCTCTTCCTGACATTCCTCACACAATCCTGTCTGGTGTTTCCCTATCATTTTCAATGTTTTGTTTAATGCACAATGCCCCAGCCTTAACCTAGTCCACACAATTTCCTCTCTTCTGTTTCCATTACCTACCCTAGTAACTGCAACACTCTTTTGTATTTGATATAAATGCCTCCCTTTCCCCTCCCTGTCCCGAACAACGATTGTGGATCAGAGCTGAGTTTAAATAGGCTGCAGGTGATCAGTTGGAAATGATAGCAGGTGATTCCTGTCAGCTGGTTGAAGGATGGGATGAGACTGCATGTGCAGATACTGAGAGCTGCCATAAGTGTAATAGGGTGAATAGCCCCTTTCTATGTTTTTAGAAGTTTGAACATGGAAATCGACAGCATATTACAGGTCCTTCGGACCACAATGTTGTGCCGACAATGTAACCTACTCTAGAGACTGCTTAGAATTTCCGTGGTACATAGCCCTCTATTTTGATCATAATAAATGGCGGTGCAGGCTCAAAGGGCCGAATGGCCTACTCCTGCACCTATTTTCTATGTTTCTATTTTTCTAAACTACATGTTCCTATCTAAGAGTCTCTTAAAAGACCCTATTTATCCACTTCCACCACCGCTGCCGGCAGTGCATTCCTCACACCCACCAGTCTCTCTGTGAAAAACTTACCCCTGACTTACCTCTTAGGTGTATAAGATGATGAGAGGCATTGATCATGTGGATAGTCAGAGGTTTTTCCCCATGGCTGAAATAGCTAACACGAGAGGGCACAGTTTTAAGGTGCTTGGAAGTAGGTACAGAGGAGATGGCAGGGGTAAGTTTTTTATGGGTATGGGTAACCTAGGTAATTTCCAAAGTAAGTACATGTTCGGCACAGAAATTCGGGCCGAAGGTCCTGTATTGTGCTGTAGAACATTTCTATGTCCTATGTTCTATGACATCCTCTCGGTACCTATTTTCAAGCACCTTAAAATTATGCTCCCTCCTGTTACCCATTTCAGCCCTGGGAAAAAGCCTCTGGCTATCCACACAATCAATGATCAATGCCCCTCATCATCTTATACACCTCTGTGAGGTCACCTCTCATCCTCCATCACTCAACCTATTCTCATAAGGTACGCACTCCAATCCAGGCAATATCCTTGTAAAGCTTCTCTATATTCCCTCTATAGTATCCACATCCTTCCTGTAGTGAGGTGACCAGAACTGAACACAGTACTCCAAGTGGGGTCTGACCAAGGTCTTATATAGCTGTAACATTACCTCTTGGCTCCTGAACTCAATCCCACGGTTGATGAATGCCAATACACTATATGCCTTCTTAACAACACTGTCAACCTGCACTGCAGCTTGGAGTGCCCTATCGACGTGGACCCCAAGATCTCTCAGATCCTCCACACTGCCAAGAATCTTACCATTTATATTATATTATGTCTTCAAATTGGACCTACTAAAATGAACCACTTCTCAATTATCTGGGTTGAAGTCCACCAGCCACTTCTCAGCCCAGTTCTGCATCCTATCAATGTCCTGTTGTAATCTCTGACAACATTCCAGACTATCCATAACACCCCCAACCTTTGTGTCATCAGTAAATTTACTAACCCACCCTTCTACTTCTTCATCCAGCTCATTTATAAAAATCACAAAGAGGAAGGATCCCAGAACAGATCCCTACGGAACACCACTGGTTGCCAACCTCCATGCAGAATTCGAGCCAACTACAACCACCCTTTGCCTTCCACAAAGCAAGGTCTCCTTGGATCCCATGCCTCCTTACTTTCTGAAGGAGCCTGGCATAGGGAACCTTATCAAATGCCTTACTGAAATCCATATACACTACATGCACTGCTCTACCTTCATCAATGTGTTCTGTTACATCTTCAAAGAATTCAATCAGGCTCGTAAGGCACAACCTACCCTTGACAAAGCCATGCTGACTATTCCCAATCAGACTATGTTTCTCCAAATGCTCATAAATCCTGCCTCTCAGGATCTTCTCCAACAACTTGTCCATCACTGAAGTCAGACTCACCATTCCATAATTTCCTGGGTTATCTCTACTCCCTTTCTTGAACAAGGGAACAACACTTACAAACCTCCAATCCTCCAGTACTTGTCATATCCCCATTGATGACAGAAGAATCATTGCAAGACGCTCAACAATCTCCTCCCTCACTTCCCACAGGAGCCTGGGGTATATCTCATCCAGTCCTGGTGACTTATCTGACTTAATGCTTTTCAAAAGCTCCAGCACATCCTCTTTCTTAATGTCTATATGCTCAAGTGTTTCAGTCCGCTGTAAGTCATCCCCACAATTGCCAAGGTCTTTTTCCCTGGTGAATACTGAAGCAAAGTACTCATTAAGTACCTCTTCTACCTCCTCCGACTTCATGCACACATTTCCACTAGCGCACCTGATTGGTCCTATTCTCACATGTTATCAGGAAATATGACGCATACAGCCAAAAACCTGTTTCTTAAAGGCCAAACTCTGCTGATCATTATTAATTGTCACCACAGTTTCTCTTTGTTCTCCACTCCTGTTGAAGTAATCTTAGGCTACATCTACACTATGCTGGATAATTTTGAAAACGAAGCTTTTTCTCTTCGTTTTGACCTTCTGTCCACACTGAAATGGCATTTTCAGCCCCCGAAAATGGAGATTTTCAGAAACGGTCCCCAGAGTGAATAAATCTGAAAACGCCTAATATCCGTTGCAGTGTGTATGGGGTAACCAGAGCTTTTTAAAACCGCTGTCATGATGTGTCGCAACAGATGGTGGCAGCACGGCATTTCATTGTTTTATTATTATTATTATTATTATTATTATTACTTTATTGTCACCAAACAATTGATACTAGAGTGTACAATCATCACAGCGATATTTGATTCTGCGCTTCACAGAACCCAACAATTTTAGAATAGACGGCAATGAGACTGAAACCAGAAGAGTTAGAAATGTACTCACCAAATACTTTGACCCATAGCTTACTGAATAAATAAGTATACTCACTTTGCCCTGTTTTCTGTCCTTGCTTGTATGAAGGTAAGGACAGAAAACACCCTCCGCCACCTCCAGTTTAAATTCCATGTGGAATATTTTGGAGGATCAAGAACCAAGGTGGTTTACCTATTTATGCAAGTACTTCTCTGACAATAGATATGTAACAGCCTAATATAATATTGTATGGAAATACAAGGTAACACTGATGCAGACATGTTTTTATACATTTAACAAGGTGCTTTATTAATGCAACAGAGTTAGTCAGTTTTTCAATGCTCGTCGTCAACCGGGTCATACTGTCCATGAACTCCCTGTCGGTTGCCTCCATACGCTCCAGTACTTCTTTTTTTTTAGTTTTAAGTCCTCTTGCGCGAAAGCCAAGAGCAATTCCTTTTAACTTTTTCTACTCTGTAACTGGACAAACGCGCACCAAGTACACCGTTTCCTCTTCGCTTGTTTTCTGTGTCCTGTGCATGCCCAGTAGGAGGAGATTTGCCCAAATATCCATCTAATGTGGACAGAGATATTTTGAAAAACGCTTAGTGTGGACGCCAGTCGTTTTTACTCGAAACCGGCGTTTTCAAAATTATCCAGCGTAGTGTGGACGTAGCCTTATTCACAGGTTTCAGATGTAATTAAATATGTATGTCAAAGCACAGCATGTTTGTTTTCAGGTGCAATTCAAATCCAAATCCAAATGAATAGTACTTGTTTGATTTCTTCTTAGTTAAGTATATTAACTGACATACCATATACTTTAATTCTTAAGTTTTGGGCAAGGAGGAGAAAATGTCACTGTTTTCCACAAAGACCAGAAAAATGAGAGTTATCGATTTGTCATTTCAAAATGTTCTTTCTTTTAAAACAATATTTTTATTGAATTTTACATATATTTCACGTATTCAAATAAACAATAATAATAATTAAACCAGATAGTGAAACATGTCCTCATGTTTTTCACAATCATAAAAAGAAAAGAAATATAACATTTCACATACTTCACATATTTAGCAAAGAAATAAAATAAAAACACATCAGAATAAAAAAACATAGAAGCACTCAACAACACACAGCTATTTCAAAATGGCTGTACAACTTGATGTCCAAGAAACTCCAGTAAAGGTTTCCACACATTTTCAAATTCTCCTGCCCTTCCTCTGGTTATGTAAGTCAGTCTCTCCAATACAATACAAGATGCCATCTCCTTCACCAATACATGTATCAAAGGTATATCCATTTTTCTCCAAGATAAAGCTATCATCCTCCTGGCCTGCAGGAGTCCAAAGTCAAGTAAAATTGACTGTTTTGAACTAACAGTAAAGTTCTTTGCATATATACCTAGTATATATCCAAGTATCTTTGCTTGGTGAGGTACCTTTACTACAACAATCGCTGATATAGTCTGAACAACTGTTTTCCAGTATTTTTTAAATTTTGGGCAGTCCTAGACACTGTAAAACAGAGTAACCTTTTCTTCTATACATTTAACACAAGTGTCCGGGATGTCAGAGGACCAACGGTTCAGTTTGACCGGGGTAATATAAGTTCTCATTAACCATTTGTATTGTAATAGCTTCATTCTCGTGTTAATTGATTGTTTTGGGCTTTTAAGTATGTCATTTCCCACTCAGTTTCTTGTTTGTCCTCTTGAACATCCAGTCTCCATGCCTCTAGCCTGTCAATGGTGGACTCCTTATCATATGACATCAAAGCTGTATAGAATAAAGAAATCTGACTAGGTTTAGAAGTATGAGATTTTCAGGATGTGATAGTGGTGGTTCAGATATTAAATGCTTATATTTTAATAGTATGAAATTTTTCAGTTGCAAATATTTTAAAAAGTGTTTTTTAGGAATATGGTATGTCTGACACAAATGATCAAATATAATAAGATTACCATTCATATAAAGATCCTCTATTTTCTGCACACTTTTGTCTCCCAGATCCTGAAACCACCATCTGCTCTTCCTGCCCTGAAGTATGTATTGGGGAGAAGCAAGAAATGGGAGGAGTATCTTTAATATGCTGATGTGCTTTATACCAGATGTCAATAGTATTTTTGAGGAAAGGGTTCTTGGTTGTTCTTTTCAGATTTCTTGGTTCTGCAGAGTATAGATAGAGCTTTAATGGAAGGTTTGGTACTGATGTCTGTTCAATTTTCACCCAGGCTGGAAGGGCCTCCATCGAGAACGTAACTCAGAAGACCAATAACACCATTTCAGGTTCAGGAGCCGTAGCCCTCCCCTTTCATAAGGCAGGTATAGCAGCCCAAGTCTCTGTCTAGACTTTTTTATTATTCCAAATGAATTTACTGAAAATACTATTAAGCTTATCAAAAATGATTTTGGTAGTGGGAGAGGAAGTGATTGAAAAAGGTATAGAAATTTTGGTAATATATTCACTTTGATCATGTTTATATGGCCATCATTGATATGAGCATTGTTATCCAGCGATCAAACATCTCCTTCGCTTCGTCCACTAGCAGATCATAGTTTGTTCAGACTATCATTTTAGTTTCAGGGGTACAGTGGCATGCAAAACTTTGGGCACCCCGATCAAAATTTCTGTTACTGTGAATAGTTAAGTGAGTAGAAGATGAACTGATCTCCAAAGTCATAAAGTTAAAGATGAAACATTCTTTTCAACATTTTAAGCAAGATTAGTGTATTGGTTTTGTACAATTTTAGAGTGAAAAAAAGGAAAGGAGCACCATGCAAAAGTTTGGGCACCCCAAGAGATTTGAGCTCTCAGATAACTTTTACCAATGTCTCAGACCTTAACTAGCTTGTTAGGGCTATGGCTTGTTCACAGTCATCGTTAGGAAAGGCTCGGGGGCCGGCTGGTGGCGCAACAACATCGACGCCGGACCCGGGAGCGGAGGTTCCCGGGTTCGAAACTAGTCGGGTCCACCCCGGAGTACGCTTTCCATCCGTGCTGGGTTGAGTGTCGAGATCGCAACTCGACCTTGTAAAACGAAGGGAAAATACTGCCAAAAATGTCTGTGTGAGGAGTGGCGTGCCACACAGTCTCTCTCACTCACTCCGCACCTTGTAAAAAAAGCCATGAAAAATCCATCATCATGGACGCACGCACGGACACACAGACGCACATGCACAAACGTGCACGCATGTACACACAGATGCACACGCACAGACTCGCATGCATGCAGGCACACGCCAAAAAAAAAAGGAAAGGCCAGATGATGCAAATTTCAAAGCTTTATAAATACCCTGACTCCTCAAACCTTGTCCCAACAATCAGCAGCCATGGGCTCCTCTATGCAGCTGCCTAGCACACTGAAAATTAAAATAAATGATGCCCACAAAGCAGGAGAAGGCTATATGAAGATAACAAAGCATTTCCAGGTAGCCGTTTCCTCAGTTCGAAATGAAATTAAGAAATGCCAGTTAACAGGAACGGTGGAGGTCAAGTTGAGGTCTGGAAGACCAAGAAAACTTTCCGAGAGAACTGTTTGTAGAATTGCTAGAAAGGCAAATCAAAACCCCCGTTTGACTACAAAAGATCTTCAGGAAGATTTAGCAGACTCTGGAGTGGTGGTGCACTGTTCTACTGTGCAGCGACGCCTGCACAAATATGACCTTCATGAAAGAGTCATCAGAAGAAAACCTTTCCTGTGTCCTCACCACAAAATTCAGCATCAGAAGTTTGCAAAGGAACATCTAAACAAGCCTGATGCATTTTGGAAACAAGTCCTGTGGACTGATGAAGTTAAAATAGAACTTCTTGGTCGCAATGAGCAAAGGTATGTTTGGAGAAAAAAGGGTGCAGAATTTCATGTAAAGAACACCTCTCCAACTGTTAAGCATTGGGGTGGATTGATCACGCTTTGGGCTTGTTTTGAGGAACATTTCACTGATAGATGGAAGAATGAATTCAATTAAATACCAGCAAATTCTGGAAGCAAACATCACACCATTGGTATAAAGCTGAAGATGAAAAGAGGATGGCTTCTACAACAGGATAATGATCCTAAACACACCTCAAAATCCACAATGGACTACCTCAAGAGGTGCAAGCTGAAGGTTTTGCCATGGCTCTCACAGTCCCCCAACCTAAACGTCATCGAAAATCTGTGGATAGGCCTCAAAAGAGCAATGCATGCAAGACGGCCCAAGAATCTCACAGAACCAGAAGCCTTTTGCAAGGAAGAATGGGCGAAAATCCACCAAACAAGAATTGAAAGACTCTTAGTTGGCTACAGAAAGCGTTTACAATCTGTGATGCTTGCCAAAGGGGGTATTACTAAGTACTGACTATGCAGGGTGCCCAAACTTTTGCTTTAGGGCCCTTTCCTTTTTTGTTATTTTGAAACTGTAAAAGATAGAAATAGAAAAGTGATCATTCTTAAAATATTAAAGAATTGCGTCATCTTTAACTTTATGCCTTTTGGAAATCAGGTCATATTTTACTCACTTAGCTATTCACAGTAAAAGAAATTTTGACCAGGGGTGCCCAAACTTTTGAATACCACTGTAATTTTGACACCGAGGTAATGTTCTTGTTGACATACAAATTATCCTCGTCTGATGAAAATTGATCTGATACGAAGAAGTGCTTGCTTAGCAATAACAGGTACATGAACATGAACTTTATTAAACACAACCTGTCTCAAACCTGTTTTGCAGCCAGGTTTATCACGTAGCAGTGATGAGACTAGAATGTTCTCTGCAATAGTTTTCTTTCACATCAAAGAATGCATGCATGTTTAGACAAGTCAAAGCTTCTCATAAATTGCTAAGAGAAACAATTTTTGATGAGATTAAACTTTACAAAAAAAGGTGCATTAGGTTGTTTATTTAAAATCTGGTAGAATGGTAGTTGCTTCAGGCACCAGATATTTCTTGAAGAAAGTTTTATTTGTGCAACATTCCCTTTCATTACGAAAGAACATTGGATTAATTAGCATATATGATAATTCGTAAATTATGTCTTCTTTTCTCAAAATGAGCAAACCAAACCAGCTAAAAAGCAAATCAAAAACACACAAACACCAATTCCTCCTACCTACACAACATCCATATCCCTCCATCTTCCTTTCATCCATGGGTTTTTCCAAACATCTCTGAAAAGCTTCTGACGCATTTCCCTCTACCACCAATCCAGGCATCCACACTTTGAGTAAAAAACTTAGCCCTCATATTCCCCTTGAACCTACCCTCTCTCACCTTCAATGTATGCCTTCTGGTATTAGATATTTCAATTCTGGGAAACAAATACTCACTGCCTCCTCTATCTATGCCTCTCATAATCTTATAAGCTCTATTTGATCCCTCAACCTCTGCCACTCCAGAGAAAACAGCCCAAGTTTGTCCAGCCTCTCATGATAGCACATGGCATCTAAGCCAGGGAGAATCATAGTAAACCTCTTCTGCACACTCCCCAAACCCTCTACATCCTTCCTATAGTGGGGCAGCCAGGACCGTATGCAATACTCCAGATGTGGCCTAACCAGAGCTCTATAAAGTTGCAACATAACCTCTTGACTTTTGATCTCAATGCCTCGACTAATAAAAAAAGCATTCCATAGGTCTTCTTAACCATCCTATTGAACTGTGTAGCCACTTTGAAGGAAATATGAAAAGGATCTCTCTGTTCAGCAACACTGTTAAGGGTCTTGCCTCTAACAGTGTACTGTCTCCTATCTGGGTTAAACTCCATCTGCCATTTCTCAGCCCAGCCCATATCTGCAACTGATCTATATCGCGCTGTATTCTTTGCCAGTCTTCTACACTGTCCACAAATCCACCAGTCTTGGTATCATCCACAAACTTACTAACCCACTGATCTACATTTTCATCCAGGTCATTCATGTACATCACAAACAATAGAGGTCCCAACATAGATCCCTGTGGAACTCCACTAACTACAGACCTCCAGCTCGAATAAGTGCCTTCAGCTACTACCCTCTGTCTCCTACGTAGAAGCCAATTCTGAATCCAAGCAGTCAATTTGCCACAGACCCCAAGCATCTTAATCTTCTGGTCCAGCCCCCCATGAGGGACTTTCTCATGCATCTTACAAATCCATGTAGACAACATCCACTGCCCTACCTTTATCAATCTCTCTTGTCACCTTGTCAAAAAACTGAATCAACTTGGTAAGGCAAGATCTGCCATGCACAAAGCCATGTTGGCTCTCCTTAATTAGGCCATGGGCTTCCAAATGTTCATATTTCCTATACCTAAGAATTTCCTCCAGCAATTTTCTTACAACTGACGTGAAACTTACTGGTTTATAACTCCCAGGATTTTCCCTTGTTCCCTTCTTAAATAGAAGTACAACATTAGCCCAGGCGCCAGTCCTCTGCAACCTCACCTGTGGCTGGAGAGGACAAGAAGATATTGGTCAAGGACCCAGCAATCTCATCTCTTGTCTCCTTCAGTAAACTGGGGTAATTCCCATCAGGCTCTGGGGACTTAGCCACCTTAGTACTCATTAGGAGTCCGAATGATTTCTTCTCCTTGATCTCTAAATGCCCTAGCGTATTTTTGCACTCAGCACTGATCTTCTGGTCTTCCATATCCTTTTTCTTAGTAAATACTGAAGCAATGTACTCATTAAGGACCTCACTCACATTCTCTGCACCCAAGCGAATGTTCTCCTCTTTATCCTGATTGGACCCACCCTCTCCCTAGTTATTCTCTTGCTGTAAGACCATAAGACATAGGAGCAGAAATAGACCATTTGGCCGATCGATTCTGCTTCGCCATTCAATCATGGGCTGATCCAATTCTTCCAGTCATCCTCACTCCTCCGCTTTCACCCCATAACCCATTGATGCTTTGGCTAACCAAGAACCTATCTATCTCTGCCTTAAATACACCCAATGATTTGGCCTCCACAGCCGCTCGTGGCAACAAATTCCACAGATTTACCACCCTCTGACTGAAGTAATTTCTCCACAGCTCAGTTCTAAAAGGACATCCTTCAATCCTGAAGTTGTACCCTCTTGTCCTAGAATCTCCTACCATAGGAAATAACTTTGCCATATATAATCTGTTCAGGCCTTTTAACATTTGGAATGTTTCTATGAGAACCCCCTTCATTCTCCTGAACACCAGGGAATACAGCCCAAGAGCTGCCAGACATTCCTCATATGGTAACCCTTTCATTCCTGGAATTATTCTCATGAATATTCTCTGAACCCTCTCCAATGTCAGTATATCCTTTCTAAAATAAGGAGCCCAAAACTGCACACAATACTCCAAGTGTGGTCTCATGAGTGCCTTACAGAGCCTCAACGTCACATCCCTGCTCTTATGTTCTATACCTCTAGAAATGAATGCCAACATTTCAGTCACCTTCTTCATAACTGACTCAACCTGGAGGTTAACCTTTAGGGTATCTTGCACAAGGACTCCCAAATCCCTTTGCATTTCTGCATTTTGAATTTTCTCCCCATCTAAATAATAGTCTGCCCGTTTATTTCTTCCACCAAAGTGCATGACCATACACTTTCCAACATTGTATTTCATTTGCCACTTCTTTGCCCATTCCCTTAAACTATCTATGTCTCTCTGCAGGCTCTCTGTTTCCTCAACACTACCTGCTCCTCCACCTATGTTTGTATCATTGGCAAATTTGGCCACAAATCCATTAACCCCATAGTCCAAATCATTGACATACATTGTAGATGGCAGTGGTCCCAACACCAACTCCTGTGGAACTCCACTGGTAACCGGCAGCCAGCGAGAATAGGATCCCTTTATTCCCACTCTCTGTACTCTGCCAACCAGCCAAAGCTCCACCCATGCTAGTAACTTCCCTGTAATTCCATGGGCTCTTATCTTGCTAAGCAGCCTCACGTGCGGCACTTTGTCAAAGACCTTCTGAAAATCCAAGTACACCATGTCTACTGCACCTCCTATGTCTACCCTGCTTGTAATTTCCTCAAAGAATTGCAATAGGTTTGTTAGGCAGGATTTTCCTTTCAGGAAACCATGCTGGCTTTACTCTTGATGTATGTATAGAATGCCTTGGGTTTCACCTTCATCCAACTTTCCAAGGATTTTTCTGGCTCCTGGCTTTCCTAATTCCTTTAGTTCTTTTCTGACTTCTTTATACTCCTTATGTTCTTCGTTTGATCCTAATTTCTGAAGCTTTACATACTTTCTCTTTTCCTTCTTGACTAAATTCATTACGTCTCTGGACATCCGAGGTTCTCTTATCTTACCATCCCTGTCCTTCCTTCTAACAGGAACATACCTTTACTGTACTCTGTGCAATTGATCTATAAACACCCTCCACATTTCTGATGTGAACTTGCTGGAGAAAAGATGTTACCAATTAACTCTTAGTTTCTGCCTAATGGCCTTATAATTTGCCCTACTCCAATTTAAAACTCTCTCACAAGTACCATACCTATCCTGATCTATAGCTATTCTGAAAGTTAAGGAGTTGTGGTCACTATTCCCTAACTGCTCACCTACTGAAATGTCAGTCACCTGTTTCAACAATTGTATCATGAATTTCAGGAATGTATTCAAACTCCTCTTTACCATGCTCCTGTGTATCATATACTGAGATAAAGTAGTCCATGTGCATGTTTCTAAATCTCCTACCTAACCTTACAAGATAACTTATGTCCCCACAACCTCTCTGCATTTCTGTTTCTCAATTTGAATCTGCTGGGAAGTATGAGCACAAAAGTTTTATCAAGTCATCTGAATCTCTTACCTTTAAAGCAGGGGTTCCCAACTTGGGTCCACGGACTCTGCCATTAACGGTAAGGGCCCATGGCATAAGCAAGGCTGCGAGCCTCTGCTTTAAGGTATGCAGTGTGATATTTGTATTTTTCTTTTCAATTGCCTTTCTTTTATCTTCCCTTCCAAATTTGAGCCAATTTCAGATGTGAGATGAATCTTCTGTTTGTCACAATTTCTGCAGGAGAGAATCTAATCATGGAGTGTGTCATCAATCTGTAGATGAGAGACAATACATCCTAGTACGATATGATTTGGCTAGATGAAACTCATTTTCTTCATCTGATGCTGAATGACAAGGAGAAACAAAGCAATGCATAATCAATTTCTTTTCAGAAGCTGTTCAAATTGATAACCATCAGCCAGTAGGATCCCCTCAGGAAGACCTGTACGTTGTGAAGATGAATCTGAGTACTATAGTGTATCTGGTAGTGCTTGTCTTACCTTCATCCATTTTGAATGGCTGTTTGCCAACACCAGGAAGATGGACACGCTGGAATATATGGATATGCTGGAATATGTGGACATGCTGGAATATGTGGACATGCTGGAATATATGGACATGCGGGAATAGATGAACACGCTAGAATATGTGGACACACTGGAATATATAGACACGCTGGAATATATGGACATGCTGAAATATATGGACATGCTGGAATATATGGACACGCTAGAATATGTGGACACGCTAGAATATGTGGCAATGCTGGAATATATGGACACGTGGGAATATATGGACATGCTGGATTATATGGACATGCTGGAATATATGGACACGCTGGAATATATGGACATGCTGGAATGAAGCTCCTGGACTCTGTGCTGTTCAGTTTTGTCAGCCTGCTATTTTGTTGTTTAGATCATCCATATCTGTGTCTGCAGCAAGTCATTAAAAAAGGTAACAAACTTTTACTTTTCTGTTATTATGACCCAAATATTCTAAAGGGGTTTCCTCAATTATTCTGCATCATTGAGTATTGTACATTGTTGACCCATTTGATGCAATTTTGATTTTTAGACAACTTATCATACCTGTAGTGTAAAGTTGATTTCATTCAAACTTGTTCTTCTGTCAGTCTATTCAATGAAAATACATTCACTTCCAACTATCAGGCACATTTTTCCCTCCCCCCCCACTTTCTGCTTTCTGCAGGGAGCGGTCCCTACACAACTCCCTTGTCCATTCATCCCTCCCAACTGATACTTCCTGGTACTTACCTTTGCAAGCGGAACAAATGCTAAGCCTGCCCCTACACCTCTTCCCTCACTACCATTGAGGGCCCCAAACAGTTCTTCCACATGAGGCAACACTTCACCTGTAGTCTGTTGGGGTCATATACTATGTCCGGTGCTCCCGGGGTGACCTCCTGTATATCGGTGAGACCCAACATAGATTGGGAGACCACTTCGCCAAGCGTTTATGCTTTGTCTGCCAGAAAAAGCAGGATCTTCCAGTGGCCACCCATTTTAACTTCACTTCCCATTCCCATTCCGATATGTCAATCCATGGCCTCCTCCACTATCATGATGAGGCCACACTTCAGGTTGAAGGAACAACACCTTATATTCTGTTTGGGTTGCCTCCGAACTGATGGCATGAACATTGATTACTTGAACTTCCAGTAATGCCCCCAGTCACCATTCCCCATCCTCTTTTCCCTCTCTCACCTTATCTCCTTGCTTGCCCATCACCTACCCCCTTTTCTTTCTTCCATGGCTTTCTGTCTGCTTCTTTCAGACTTCCGCTTCTCCAACCTTGTATCTCTTTCAATAATCAACTTCCAAGCTTTTTACTTCATCCCTCCCCCTTCAGGTTTCACCTATCACCTTGTGTTCCTCTCTCCCCTCCCCCACCTTTTAAACCTACAGCTATTTTTCTCCAGTCCTGCCGAATGGGTTTGGCCCAAAACCTCGACTGTACTCTTTTCCATAGATGCTGCCTGGCCTGCTGAGTTCCTCCAGCAGTTTGTGTTTGTTGCTTGGGTTTCCAGCATCTGCAGATTTTCTCTTGTTTATATTCATTTATGTCCTGTAACACCGGATCTCCTCATCAACTTTATTATCCTTCCTACTGTTTTACTAGAGAGTGTGCAGAGAATATTTATCAGGATGTTTCCTGGTGTGAAATATTACAATCATGAGGAGAGGCTGAATAAACTAGGATTGTTTTCCTTGGAGCAGAGAACACCTAGAGGTGACCTGATAGAGGAATTCAAATATAAATGTGCTACTTTGCTCGATTACAACAGTGACTATGTGTCTGATGTTGAAGTTGGCATTGGTCTGAAGGGAGCAGAAGTTCTGTACATTCAGGAGGGGTGAAATTGGAGTGGATGAGGTGTGTGAAGTAGCCAAAGCTGTCAATGTCTCACGTCTTGTTGGCAATTGGAAATAAAAAGATCAGGAGATGGTAAAAGGGGAGAAGTTGGAGTCCAAGTAGCAGGGAAGTGTTGGAGGTGAAAGACAGGATCATGAGTTGTGGGAGATGTAAATGGGGTGGATAATGAAAGACATTTCCTGTAATGGAGATCTCACCTCAAAGTCTTATTTGGTTTAAGTATCTCAACAATGGATTACCCAATAATGTTGCATGCTATTGTCCAACGCATCATGTCATTCATGTCTATGCAACATCTACTTATCTAAACTAGTTGGGTGAGGGAATTGTAAAGCACTCAAATGTAGGAGAGAAGGAGAGGTCTTCTGCATGTAAGTGGGGAGGGACTGAATAAGGGGAGGCAGGACTGAGTTCAGGTATGAAGAAAGTTCAGTGGAGCACGAGGAGAAGAAAAAATCTACCAGAACAGTCTGGTTATGAATTTTAGATGGGAGATAGAAGTAGGCAGTGTGGGTTGGGCACTATGAGGTTGGAGGTTCTGAAGGGGAGATTTTCTGATGTTTGTGTGCAGGGTCATGGCCCAGAGGGAGGTATGAAAAGGTGTCAAAAATCCAACGTTTGGTCCCTGTAAAGAAGAGCTTAGTGAGCCAGATTACAGCAGTGACTTCATGTTTCACAATGAGGTCATTATTGGTCTGAAGAGAGCAGAAGTTCAGTACATTCAGGAGGGGTGAAGTTGGAGTGGGTGAGGAGTGTGAAGAAATCAAAGCAGACAATGTCTCATGTCTCATTGGTAATTGTAAGTCAAAAGATCAAGAGACTGTAGAAGGCCAGAAAGTGGGTTTCAAGTGGGAGGGGAGTGTTGGAGATGAGAAACTCGATCATGAGTTGTAGGAGGCTGCATATGGCTGCAGAAGAAAAGCCTGACATTGTGTTGGGGCTGTAACTCACCAAAGTTCCGGTGTAGGAGCCCAAAGGTGAAGTCTCAATTGAGGAGAGCTCAGCATTGTAGAGGAAGTAGGTCAAGGAAGGATGGGCAAAGATGTGGCAGGAGCAGGAGCTGGAGTGAGGTGTGAGATTAGAGGAGGGAGAGTGAAGAAAGGGCTCAAGATGAGGGGATTTAAGTAAGTGGAAGAGCTTTGGGTGGGAGAACCCAGAGTAACTTGGCAGGCACTGGGGGCTAGAGGCCAGACAGGAGAGTGTGGGGACTCCTGTCAAATGTTGAGAGTGCAGGGCTGGGATCTGTAGAAAGTAAGGGGAATGAGAAGTTCATGTTATGGGTAAGTGGATGTCAAATGGATGAGAGAGTTAGTGAAATGGAGTTAATTTGGGTCTTTGTTCAAGTAAGAAATGGAATACCCTAAGATATTCCTGAAGGAGGATGGGGAAATATAGAGAGTAAATATCATATCCGTACTGTAAACTGTTGCTTAACTTCCACAGTAGCCTGGAGGGAGCTAAATGCAAAATGTTATGACTTTCCGCCACCTTATTTGTGACACTGGTCGATTTTTGTTTTGAGTTGAGGATATGCTGAAAATTGTAGAATCCCAGCACTATAGCAAACGTATCAGGAGCAATGTTTTGGTTGGAGCTGAACACTGAACTTGTTGCTGGAAAATTATTGACAGAAATAGTCAGTAGCTGAGAACCCCAGCTCCTGCTTCAGCAACACCAGTGCTTTAGTGAGGAGATGATCTATTATAAAACTTAATTTGACAAACACACAAAAATATGAGTTCTGGTAGAAAATCTGGTGGAGAAACAGCAGATGGAGTTTAATTGTTCCATATGTGAAGTGTTACATTTTGGTAGGTCAAATGTAAAAAGACAGTACACTGTTAAGAGCATCACTCTTAAAAGTGTGGATCCTGGGGTCCAAGGTCATAGCTCCCTGAAAGGGACTACCCAGGTAGATAGCATGGTTAAGAAGGCATGGGGTATGTTTGCCTTTATCAGTCGAGGCACTGAGTTCAAAAGTCAGGAAGATATGTTGCAACTTTATAAAACTCTTTTTAGGCCACATATGGGGCATCACATATATTGTAGTTCTGGTTGCCCCATTACAGGAAGGATTTTGAGGCTTTGGTGAGAGTGCAGATGAGGTTTACCAGACTGCAGCCAGGATTAGAGGGCATGAGAGGTTAATGACAGGTTGGAAAAACTTTGGTTGTTTTCTCTGGAGTGGTGGAGGCTGAGAGAAGATCTGATAAAGGTTTATAAGACCATGAGAGGCATAGATTGAATAGCCAGGCAGTATCTTATTACAATGGTTGAAATGTCTAATACCTGAGGGCATGCTTTTAGGGTGGCAGAGAATAAATTCAACTAAGATATGAGGGGTACGTTTTTTGCACAGAGTGGTGGGTGCCTGGAATGCACTGCCTGGTTTTGGGGGGTGGGTGTCAGAGGTAGATACATCTATGAGACGTTTGGATAGACACATAAATGTGAAGGAAATGGAAGGATATGGGTATTGTGTAGACAGAGGGGATTAATTTAGTTGGCTATTTGTTTACTAATTTAATTGGTTCAGCACAGCGAAGTGGGCCGAAGGGCCTGTTCTGGTGCTGCATTGTTCTACGTTCTATGTTGTATATCTCTTGAGTAGCATGGCTGAGGAATCAACGATATTGACTTCAAACTCTCTAAACTCCCTATTTTGTAATGGGGTCCAGTTGTCACACACCAGTTTTTCGGGAATCCATTATTCTGCAAATAGGTTTCAAAATATTGTGCTAGTTCTTGTACCTTCATCATCTCTCTCCATTATAAGATGCTGTGTATGTCATCCAATATACAGCTGATCCAGTATTTCTCTACACGCCTGTTATGTTATGCACAATTCTCTGTGTTGATTTGGACATGATGATACTGGACACAATCTTCCAGTGATTAACCAATAATATCCTTTTGCTGGCTGTGCTTGGTTCAGTTTTTCAGGCCATGACTGAACCACTTGAGGAGTTGCTAAGCAGAGAATAAGATGGAATGGCAGACCATGGCAGCTTTGAAATAGAGTGAAAGAAATAGAATAAAGTGGGACTGGACTGGGTGTGTTCCGCAGTCTTACTATAAACAATATATTACGCAGAAAAAGGAGCTTACTCTTACTTTAAATACTACTACTGCTCACCTGGTCTCACGCTATCCAAGACATCCCCTTTGTTATACCTATCCCTCTGCCCACTATCAGCGCTACTGAAAACTAACTTGTTTTTATCACTTTCCCTTTTCTGACAAAGCATGCTGGAATGGAAGCATTATCTGTTTCTCATTCCACAGATGTTGCCTGGCCTTGCTGAATGTTTCCAGCCTTTTCTGTTTATTTTTTTTTCCTGTGGAGATGGGTTTGGTATTTCTCCTATCTATTTACAGCTACTCCTATATCTCTTCCTTTATTGGCACAACTTATTTCTGAAAATGAAAGTGCTTTAGTTACAAATGCTGTCTGGTTTGCTATGTTGCACTGGCCTGGTCTAAGGTTGTCAAAAGAGGTATCTGTTTGTAAAATTACAATTTTGTTCTGGTGTGACATGATAGACTCATCTTGGGATGCAGCACCTCCTCCAGGCTATTAGAACATATTTCAAGAAATTGTGCACTGTTACTTGACGTGCTCCTCCGTGAGTTCACTCAGATTTGCAGTATGTTCTGACTTGTGAGGGATAAAATTATGTATTTATTATCAGCTCTAGAAAGCTGCACAATTATTATGCTCTGGTGCTTACATTTGAGGGATAGTTCTGACTTCTTCTAGGCTTCACTTAAATCCATCTGGTGTGTATAGCATTCCAAAAGCTTGGCAGTCTTTCTCCTGTTTGATGGGGTGGTAACAGGTCCAGCCCTTCTCATTCTCTTCGTTGCCTTCTGGAAATGGCTGTTAAGTGCTTTTTCATGCACTCTATGGAGCAGGGTGTCATCAGTTGTGCCTCATCTACCTCCTGCTGCTGCATGGACTGGCTTAGGCAAAGGCTAAATGCAAGTGTTAGAAATGATAGGATTCAAACAGTTAACCAGAGCAACAATTCATTTCCGACAACTCTTAAAGAACAAAACTAAATTGAGAAAATAGCCGGGATTCCTTTTATTTATTTGGGACACTATGCCACTTTAGTGGGATAAGAGACCGTTGCTGAACAGTTTCTAACTAGCGTCAGTCACGTGAATTTATGTGGCCATTAGACAGGGAGAAAAAATTGAAACAATTTCACTGCTTTAACAAATTAGGAAGTATGAAGGTATCAGCTATCATCTTGAATGTTACAATGATAATGAAGATTTGGAGGATGCAATCCTCTAAAGCATTGCATGAAGGCAGTCTATTTTCTGCACCAGATGTCTGCACTGATTTTGTTTATTTATAGTCCAGCAAAAGACCACGGCAGATAACTTCCTCCATCAATAACTACTGGGAACTAATAAACTGCTTTATAGTACTGTAGAGATATTGGTAGTGTTCTAATTTGTTCTGTATTTCATTTAAACTCACAAATTGTTACTCATTTAAATGGTAATTTGTCTTTTTTACATCATTTAACTATTTCAAAGGTTCAAACGTTCAGTTTATTGTCAAAGTGTGCATATACAATACAATTCTGATATTTGTCTTCTCCGGGTAGCCATAAAATACAGAAAGGTCATACATTAACTCTCTCCAAACAAAAAAGAAAAAGAAACAAAACTCACAAACCCCAAAATCCCTCACCCCCTCCCCCACAGCAAAAAACCCTAGCAACAATAGCATCAAATCCCCCAGAGGAAAAAAACAGTGACAATCGCAATAAATCTCCACCTCCTCCCCACAGAAAAAAACAGCACCAATAACAATCTCCAACCCCGTCAGTCACAAAAAAGAACAGTGATAGAGCATCCCCAACACCAACCCCCACCACACACAAAGAACTAAATGATCACCCACCTGCCAACAGGCCACAGGAAAGAAAACACTGAAAATCTGAAGGAGACCAATATAAAGTACCGTCCAATCACATAAATCTCAGAACATCGAACAGTCCTTCCATCGCTCTGAACTCAAGCCTGGTCCAAATGCTCAGATGGCCTCCATTGGGAGCAGTCACTGTCTCTCTCTGTCTTCTCCTCAGTGGCCTCCTGCTGACCGGGTCCGAATGCCACCGACCCGGTGGACTCTGTTGGGAGTGATCGCTGACCCCCTACCCCTGCCCCGCATTCACCTCAATGCTTCAATTCTCCTCGCTGCTTTGGGATGGAGTCATTCATGACCTCATGTCCTGTCTCTGGTCTTTTCCACGAGTCAGCTCACGTTCTCAGTCCTTTTTGAGTCCTCGTCTCTGACTTCCACGAGGCAGCTCTCCAGGCACAGCAGAGTGCTAGGTCATCCGCTCGAGTTCCAAACTACACGGCACAGGCCCTAATACATTCTGTACCACAAACAAGACAAAAGAACAAGCAGAAGGAGAAGAAAAACTAAAATAATTTAAGAGCTTTGCTACCTGGAAGATGTCCCCTGTGGAATTGTTGTTTGCTTGCGCTATCTTTCCATGAAACTTCAGCTAAGCAGGGCAGCCACTTAATTGGGCCAAAATATACTACTCCCAATGTGTCTCAATTAAGCAAAATCCACTGTATACTTTAAATCTCAAATCTATGGCTTACATTATGTTTATTTTCAGATTACACACCACGTGCAGCCAATGTGTGCTTTCTGTTCCTAGCACATTATTGAGGGGTGCATCACTGTTAGTACAGAGAGTATACTTGCACCAAAACAATGAAAATCTCCATTCATTCTTTTATTAACATTACACATACTTGGTGGCAACTTGTCTTGGAACAAGCTTTTAAATGAATTGAAAGGTATTTTAACACTAATCCACCAACTTCCTGTAGATAATTTCAAATTTAAGCAAGAATTAGAGAGCTTAAAAGAACATAGAACATTACAACAGCAGGCAGAGGAAAAAAGCAATTCAGCAAGTAGCTTGAATTTAGCATAATCCTTTTAAGTCGTGCTGGAGGGATCAATTCTCTATACTGTTTAACATCATATTTTGTAGATTTTAAAATAATACAAATCATGTATAAGGTAAAAAATGGACAGCTACCACAAAGTATCCAAAGGTTGTTTAAAACAAGAGAAAGTCAACACAATTTGAGAGGAACACGTATATTTCAAAAACAAAGGATAAGAACAAATGTAAAATATCATTGTATTTCAGTCAGAGGAGTGAATCTATGGAACAGCTGTAGTGAGAATTTAAAAACATGCACCACACTTAAGTTTAAAAAATTATTTAAAAATAACTTAATGAACAAATATAAAATACATAATTTAAAATGAATGGGAGTAATGTAAATAAATGATACTTGGAACTGGATTTTGTGTTAAGAGATTATGAATTTTTTTGTTTTGATGTGATGATTGACGTCAAATATGTTGTTGTATAAGTAAGAGGAGTAGGCGTAATAAGCTGTAGCTTCAGCCTACACCCTTTTGGTCTGTTTTAAAGAATATCTATGTTTTTTTTGTTGTAATTTTATCCTATGAAATCATCGTTGAAAATGATGCTTTTTATTATGTTTGTACTGAACGAAATAAATTTCATTCATTCATTCATTCATATTAAACTGTTCAAGATTAAAATAGGATGTATGCTGGAGCACAGTATTTGAAAGTAAGAGCACTGAGACCAAATGAAGTGATTGATTTAATAATCTGCCTGTCTATATGTCGCTTTTAATTGGGATCATGTGCAGATCCTGGCACCCGTATCACCAGATAAGAATAATAAGAATAAGAATAAGAATAAAAATATCTTTATCGTCATTGTTGTGGAGCAATGAAACACAGTTTAGCAGCTCAACGTTTTGCAGCATGATAAAGAATATATACATAAAATAAACTCTAAAACCTCAGGAGTGCAGTCCAAAATTAATAATATATGGATGGGGGGGGGTAGGACTATTGCACACCTGCCACTCCTGGAAGTGTGATGCATTTAGCTACTGCCGTCTTAGGAGGGGGGCAGGAGAAGGGAAGGGGGTGTTATACATTTCACTGCTTGTGGGTAGAAGCTGTTAAGGAGTCTCTTTGTTTTCATCCTTAATGCTCTGTATCTCTTCCCAGAAGGTAGAGGGGAAAACAGGTGATGTCCAGGATGAGTGGGATCCTTTGAAATACAAGTAGCCTTCTTTTGAAGTCTGCCAGTATAAATGTCTCTGAGGAAGGGTAATGTTGTGCCAATAACCCGCTCTGCTACCCTCACCACCCACTGCAAGTCCTTCCTGTTCTGTTCTGTGCAGCTGGCAAACCACACTGCACAGCAATACGTCAGGAGGCTCTCTATAGTTGTCCGATAGAAGTTGATCAGCAGGTGATGAGGGAGGAGAGCGTGCTTTAGCTTCCTTAGGAAGTAGAGCCTCTGTTGGGCCTTCCCCACCTGATAAGAGATATGGGTAGTCCGGGTGAGGTCAGCCAAGATGTGGACGCCGAGGAACTTGAAACTCTCTACTCTCTCCACCTCTTTCCCGTATATGTGCAGAGCAGAGTGTGTTTAGCTTGATTACCACTGTCAGGAGACTATGCTTCACCTATAAAACTGGAGGAGAGCCCATTTATCTCATGTGTGTAGGATTGCAATCATACCTTTGTATATTTATGAATGACAGTATATCAATCATATGTTGACACAAGTAAAATCTTGCTGCTACTTCAATAAAGAGAACAGCAGCATATTTTTGTGCTTCCTGTTTCTAGATGCATTGCTCAGGATCTTTACATAAAGTGGCACTTGTGGTTCTGTTGCTGCCCTAGCAAAGCAGAAGCCTGATTTGGTGATCCACTAACATGGATTTCACGTCCCACAGTTGCAACTGGAAATACAAACTCAGTTAATTTAGTAAATTCTGTGCAAAAATTAGTAGCAGCACTAGTTACAATAAAAATCCTAGAAAGTCATAAATTTGTGTCCAGATACTGACAATGAAGTGTTAATTGTTAACTACACTCTATTGCAGCTCAGCAAAACTTTCTGAATCACGTATACCAATCTGGCATAAAGTGATTTAATAAACAGAGTCTTAAATTCAGCCAGTGACTGAAGATTGTTTCACCTAAACAATTAACACTAAACTCTCTATGGTTAATCATTTAATGTCAGAATCAGAATCAGGTTTATTATCACCAGCATTTGTCATGAAATCTGTTAATTTAGCAGCAGCGGTTCAGTGCAGTACATAATCTAGTAGAGAGAGAGAGAGAGAGAGAAAAAAAAATAATAATAGTAAATAAAATAAAACATGATAATAAATAAACAAGTAAATCAATTATGTATATTGAATAGATTTTAAAAATGTGCAAAAACAGAGATACTGTATATTAAAAAAAGTGAAGTAATGTCCAAAGCTTCAATGTCAATTTAGGAATCGGATGGCCGAGGGGAAGAAGCTGTTCCTGAATCACTGAGTGTGTGCCTTCAGGCTTCTGTATCTCCTACCTGATGGCAACAGTGAGTAAAGAGCATGCCCTGGGTGCTGGAAGTCCTTAATAATGGACGCTGCCTTTCTGAGACACCACTCCCTAAAGTTGTCCTGAGTACTTTGTAGGCTAGTGCCCAAGATGGATCTGACTAGTTTTACAACCTTATGTAGCTTCTTTCGGTCCTGTCCAGTAGCCCCTCCAAACCAGACAGTGATGCAGCCTGTCAGAATGCTCTCCACGGTACAACTGTAGAGGTTTTGAGTGTATTTGTTGACATGCCAAATCTCTTCAAACTTCTAATAAAGTATAGCCGCTGTCTTGCCTTCTTTAAGACTACATCGATATGTTGGGACCAGGTTAGATCCTCAGAGATCTTAACACCGAGGGACTTGAAGTTGTTCACTCTCTCCACTTATGATCCCTCTGTGAGGATTGGTATGTGCTCCTTCATCTTACCCTTCCTGAAGTCCACAATCAGCTCTTTCGTTTTGCTGACATTGAGTGCCAGGTTGTTGCTGTGGCACCACTCCACTAGTTGGTATATCTCACTCATGTATGCCCTCTCATCACCACCTGAGATTCTATCAACAATGGTTGCATCGTCAGCAAACTTATAGATGGTATTTGAGCTATTCCTAGCCACACAGTCATGTGTTTACAGAGAGTAGAGCAGTAGGCTAAGCACACACCCCTGAGGTGCGCCAGTGTTGATTGTCAGCGAGGAGGATATGTTATCACCAATCCGCACAGACTGTGGTCTTCCAGTTAGGAAGCTGAGGAACTAATTGCAGAGGGAGGTACAGAGACCCAGGTTCTGCAACTTCTCAATCACGATTGTAGGAATGATGGTATTAAATGCTGAGCTATAGTTGATGAACAGAATTCTGATGTAGGTGTTTTTTTGTTTAGTTGGTCTAAAGCCGTGTGGAGAGTCAATGAGTTTGCATCTGCCATTGACCAATTGTGGCGATAAGCAAATTGCAATGGGTCCAGGTCTTTGCTGAGGCAGGAGTTCAGTCTAGTCATATCCAACCTCTCAAAGCATGTTTTAAAAACCCTAAATAGGCCTTTTTTTATTCATGGACAGGGAGGTTTATGTTCTTGTTCGCATTTGCATGATTTTTTATGCATGGGGGGGGTCAATGATCTCATTACTGTTTGCATGATTCTTTTTTTTTGCTCATGGGGGGAGGTTGATGTTCTTATTGCTATTTGCATGATTTGTTTTTTTTTGCACGTGGGAGGGTGTTGATGTTTTTCTTTGAGTGACACCCATGGTTTTCTTTGTTTTGTGACTATCTAGAGAAAATGAATCTTAGAGCTGTGTGCTGCATACATACTTCGATAATAAATTTACCTTGAAGGGCCTTTCCTTTTCACATTTGCAAAGAATTCTATTGGCTCCATTCTATTTCTTCCGATTTGTACAAATAACAATAAAATGTTTAAAAGTAGTTGTACCTTCAATACTTGATAATAGATCATAATTTATCTGATGATTCCTTTCTGAATTATAGGTAACATGTTCTTTGCACTGATGAAGAAAATCTAATTATATATTAATGATAGCATGAGCATTTTGGTTCATTATGCCATCAGGATGGTTAGTGAAAATGGTAGACATAAAAACCAGATTGAATAGGACAGCACAATGGATCAGAAAGATTAATACTGTATTACTTCAGTGTGATGCACATAGTATGTGTGATGCACATACTGAAGAAAAATCTGATCTAACAATGGTAATTAACCTTTTAATACTTTCTTTTATTGTTATTGATTTATGAGATGTTGCATTTCTTCCAATTCACATTGTGTATCACGTCTTTTTGATAGTGTCAATCCCTTTAACCTGTGCTGGCAATTTCTATATCATACCTCTACTTTTCCATTGTGGAATGTTTAATTAATCTTTTATGAAAAGCAAACATCGACTTGATTGAATAGAGCAGAAAGGAGAGGAAATTAATGGTAGAGAATGCAAGCAACAGGAATTCTGCAGATGCTGGAAATTCAAGCAACTTTGATGTGTGATGGTAGAGAATGGTTGGTTTGATTCCCTGAAATTTTCTCTTCAGAACTTTCCACAACATATACAGTACCATTAATATGCCAGTATATTTACATTGTCATTGAATAGCCTAGACCAAATGATTATGTAGCACCCTGGGAAAGGTTTCACTGCTAGTGTAATGGTCTTTCTGTGAATTGAGCTCCAACTGATGTACATTTAACTGTTTAATTATAATGGGCCCCTTTTTGTTTTTTCTTTACTGACCATTTAGTTATGATTCATAAATATAATTCCTTTAATCATATGCAGCGTGCTGTCTGTTGTTTCTTGTCACTGCATTGTAACAGGGTTGTAAATTACACAGTATCCACACTAATCAGAGTTGGTGGTGGGAGAGCCATCTCAACTCACGAGTTTGGCAGGACCAGAGAGTGTCTTCCCTAGACTTACGCAGCCAAGGAAACCAGGGGTATTTCAACTAAATGGACCGCTTGTCATTTGTTAGAGTAAAAAGATCTGTCCATTAGCTTAATTTTTTATTATTCATTTAAAAGATATGGAATTTGAAAGTTGGGCCAGCACTTAATTGCCCATTCCTAATTACCCTTGAGAAAGTGGTGATGAGCTACCTTCTTGAACCACTGCAGACCTTGTGGAGTGATTATGCCCACAGTGGTTAGAAAGAGTTCCAGAATTTTGACCTAGTGATGGTGAACAAATATTGACACATACCCAAGATAGGGTGGTTTGTAGCTCTGAGAACAATTTCCTGGAAAATGATGTTCCATTACTTTTGCTGCCCTTGTTCTTTGAGCTTCTAGAAATGATGCATTTGGAAAGTGTTGTGTAGGAGTCTTATTGAGCTGCTGCCAGGTATCCTGTAGATGGTATCAACTGCTGCTGCTGTGCATTGGTGGTGGAGTGGGAGAATGGCTTTGGATGGTTTGCTATATATTGTAAGCTGCTGAGCTTCTAGAATGTTGTTGAAGCTGCACTTATCCCAGCAAGTGGAGAATAAATTCCATCACACCTCTAACTTAAGCTCTGTTAATGGTTGACAGGCTTAAGAGGTAAGATACTCACCACAGAATCCCTAGAACAATATATCTCTTTGACCATCCAAGTAGTGGGTGAAAGGAAATTCATGCAAGTTATGGCCATACATCGAAAGTTTTACATTCTTCATGATAGAATGGGGAGACTAGCCAGGAGTTTACAGGATTATTGTACGGCAGAAGCCGTTTGAAAACGGCAAGTCTCATTGGTAGTGAGTCATTGTTTGACGTGGCAACTGAGAGATCAGCATCTTTCAAGGCAGGAGCCAATTGAAAACAGCAAGGCACATTGGGAGTGAGTTATTGTTTGAAGTGGCATGTGAGAAAGCAACATCTTGCAGGGCCAGAGACATTTGAAAACAGTAAGTCTCATTAGGACTGAGTCTTATCTGAGCCAATAAAAAGAAGGGTGGTATAAGCAGATTGGCCATTGTGGGATGTTCAGTCTTTGACTCAACGATCTTTGGTGAGAACAGATGTAGGCTAAAGGTGCTGAGTCTTTTGGAGTCACTTAGTTTATTGTAAAACTTAAGAAGTTACAGCCAAAGGTATAACAAGTGTAGACAGGGTGGTATTAAGGCAGCGGAATGTTCCTCTTAAAAATGTGGGATTACAGGGTATCTAACAATCTCCCTGATGAGTACATCTATAGGAAGTGCACCCAACTTCAGCCCCTGCCTGACAGGGTGACGGAACTGGAGCTGAAGCTGGGTGTTCTCAGGGGCATGCAGGATGCTGATAACCTCATAGGTGAGACTTTTACTGAGGTGGTCACGCCCAGAGTGCAGGCTTCATTCAGATAGTAGATGAGTGACCACCAGGAGGAGTAAGGGGAGTAAGCAGTCAGTGCAGGATTCCCCCGTGAGCATTGCCCTCAGCAACAAGAACACTGCTTTGGATAATGCTGGGGTGTGACCCACCAGGCACAACAGCAGCAGCCAGGCCAGTGGCTCTGTGTCCAGATCTGAGGCTCACCAGGGCAGGTTGAAGTCAGGTAGTGTGATAGTGATAGGAGACTCGATAGGTTGGGGGATGGACAAGAGATTCTCTGGCTGTGAAAAAGACATTAGGGTGATGTGTTCACTCTCAGGTGCTAGGCTGAAGAATGTCTCAAAGCAGCTGCAGAATATTCTCCAGAGTGAGGTGTGAGCAGCCAAAGATTATGGTGCACACTTGCACCAATGACACAGGTGAAAAAGGAGGTAAATTCCTGCACAGTGAGTATAGAGTGTTAGGGAAAAGGCTGAAGAGTAGGACATACTTGGTAGTAATCTCTGGATTACTCCTAGTGCTGCGTGATAAGGCAGGAAAAAGATGGCAGCACAGATGTATGAGTGGCTGAGGATCTGGTGTAAGGGGGAGAGTTTCACATTTCTAGATCATTGGGATTTCTTCTGGGAATGACCTGTACCAAAAGGACAAGTTACACCTGAAGTGAGCCAATATCCTCGTGAGCAGGTTTGATAGAACTCTTGGGGAGGATTTAAACTAATTTAACAGAGGGTTGGGAACTGGAATGATAAGACTGAAGATGGGCCGTTGGTGTACAAGCAGATGCAGTGAGTAGTGAGGAAGGACAGACAGACGATAGACAAAATTACAGTCAGTGATGAATACAGGACTGAAGGTGTTATACTTGAATGCACACAGTATACGGAATAAGGTAGTGCACTTAGGGATTGGAAGGTATGACCAAGTGGGCATTACTGAGTTGCGGCTGAAAGAAGATCATAGTTAGAAGCTTAACATCCAAGGATACACATTGTATTGAATGGACAGGCAAAGGGGGTGGGGTGGCTTTGTTAATAAAAATGAAAACAAATCCTTAGAAAGAGCTGATAGGATCAGAAGATGTAGAATCTTTGTGGGTAGAGTTAAGAGACTGCAAAAGTAAAAAGACCCTGATGGGAGCTCTATACAGGCCTCTGTACAATAGCCTGGATGTGGGTTACAGATTAAAATAGGAGAAAGAAAAGCATATAAAAAGGGCAATGTTACAATAGTCATGGAGGATTTCAATATGCAGGCATATTGGAAAAATTAGGTTGGTGCTGGATCCTAAGCGAGAGGAATTGTAAAATGCCATTGAGATGTTTTTTTAAAACAGCTTGTGGTTGAGCCCACTAGGGGAAGAGCAATTCTAGACTGAGTGTTGTGTAATAAACCAGATTTGATTAGGGAGCTTAAGGTAACGGAACTCTTAGGAGATAGTGATAGACTTCTCTCTGCAGAGGGAATAAATGAATTCAGATTGATAAGTATTACAGTGGAGTAAAGGGAATTACGGAGGTATACCATCAACCTTATTCTTTCATGTATTTCTCTGCAACCTATTCTCTGTCACATGCTCAACAACATCTTTTTAACTCTCTTACCACACACTTACTCTCGGGCCAATAATATCGTAGTTAATCAACCAGCATGACTTTAATAGAACAGAATAGAACTTTATTGTCATTGTTCAAGACATTGAGATCGCGGTGCTTCTCCAGCCCATGCAAAGTATATATTTACAATGCATGTGGCATGGCTTAATTTCAAAAAAAAAGTTTGCGTGGTAGTTGCGATATACTGAAATCATATGAGAAATATGAGAGAGAATTATAAAATGTATTACTCAAGAAAGAAAAATATTGTAGATTGTACTACTGCAGTATATCTTAACATTCCCACAAGGATATTGGCCCACATTGGGTTCAGGTGTTATCCATCTTTATTTGGGGTTGGGGTGGGAGAGTTGCACAGCTGGCTGAGCTGGTGTTGTCCATGTGGAGCTTACATAGTCTCCCTAATGCTGTGTATACTTCCTTAGCATTCTGGCGTTTGCTCTGCAACCCAAAAACACATGAGACATAGCCCACTATGAATTACTCCTGGTGTGTGTGTGTGTGTGTGTGTGTGTGTGTGTGTGTGTGTGTGTGTGTGTGTCTGGGAATAATTGAAGGAAATGTGGGGACAATAAAGTGCAATCGTTGTATTGTATGACTAAGAATTTAACTTAGAATTATAGGCCACAAAGCTTGTATGACTGTATCTCAAATACAGTTCTATTGATGAATTAATAATAAATCAGACAACAAACCCTTGGTTTAATAAACACACACGAAAAGTGCTGGTGAACGCAGCAGGCCAGGCAGCATCTATAGGAAGAGGTACAGTCGGCGTTTCAGGCCAGGACCCTTTGTCAGGACTAACTGAAAGAAGAGATAGTAAGAGATTTGAAAGTGGGAGGGGGAGGGGGAGATCCAAAATGATGGGAGAAGACAGGAGGGGAGGGTTGAATCTAAGAGCTGGAAAGTTGATTTTCAAAAGGGATACCAGGTTGGTGGAGGGAGAAGATCATGGGACAGGAAGCCTGGGGAGAAAGAGAAGGGGGGAGGGCAACCCAGAGGGTGGAGATCAGGCAAGGAGTTATAGTGAGAGGGACAGAGGGAGAAAAAAGAGAGAGAGAAAAAAAGGGGGAAAAAATAAACTCATCCCCCCCATCCCTTCCCACCAATCTCCCTCCTGGCACTTATCCTTGTAAGCGGAACAAGTGCTACACATGCCCTTACACTTCCTCCCTCACCACTATTCAGGGCCCCAGACAGTCCTTCCAGGTGAGGTGACACTTCACCTGTGAGTCGGCTTGGGTGATATACTGCGTCCGGTGCTCCCAGTGCGGCCTTCTAAATATTGGCGAGACCCGACGAGGCTGGGAGACTGTTTCGCTGAACACCTACGCTCTGTCCACCAGAGAAAGCAGGATCTCCCAGTGGCCCCACATTTTAATTTCACGTTCCACTCTCATTCTGATATGTCTATCCACAGCTTCCTCTACTATCAAGATGAAGCCACACTCAGGTTGGAGGAACAACACCTTATATCCCGTCTGGGTAGACTCCAACCTGATGGTATGAATATTGACTTCTCTAACTTCCGTTAATGCCCCTCCACCCCTTCACACCCCATCCCTTACTTATTTATTTAATATATTTTTTTATATATTCCCCCCCTTATTTTTCTCTCTCTATTTTTTCTCCCTCTGTCCCTCTCACTATAACCCCTTGCCTGCTCTCCACCCTCTGGGCTCCCCTCCCCCCTTCTCTTTCTCTCCAGGCTTCCCGTACCATAATCCTCTTCCTTCTCCAGCCTGGCATCCCTTTTGCCAATCAACTTCCCAGCTCTTAGATCTACCCCTCCACTCCTGTCTTCTCCTGTCATTTCAGATCTCACCCTCCCCCTCCCACTTTCAAATCTCTTACTATCTCTTCTTTCAGTTAGTCCTGACAAAGGGTCCCGGCCCGAAACGTCGACTGTACCGCTTCCTATACATGCTGCCTGGCCTGCTGTGTTCACCAGCATTTTTTGTGTGTGTTGCTTGAATTTCCAGCATCTGCAGATTTCCTCGTGCCTTGGTTTAATATATGCTCATGATTAATGTGAAGTGAGACAACAAAATAATGTGTTTTATACATATTGCAGAATGAAGATATCCATCACTGTAGTTGTCTGGTTTTCTAATGAATATTTGGAAATGAGCAATTGGATCAGAGATTTGCTTTGTAACAAATCATTCCATGATAGCTTCCACGTATTTAAATTTCATAAATCGTCAATCTATACACATTCATTTCTTGACAGCGTTAACAAATTAAAAGACTGCGTTATCATACAAAAGAAGAATCTCAGCATTAAACCAGCACCCAACGATAAGCTACCAATGTTCATGCTTAAAAACGTTTATTAACCCAGTAATCAAATTTAATGGGTTAAAAAACATATTTTTAAACAAGACCATTAATCACAGAAAAGGATGTGCTCCAAATCCTTTAGGATTCCCATGTTTTAAACAAAGCTAATAATATCTGGGGCAAGCTAATATGATTTGCCAATAATTCACTCAGATTATGAATTATGATCATTATTTTACACATGGAGGTACATAACTGTGAGTTAAAAGCTGGAATCTAATTGGAAGGTGACATTTGTTTAGATGTAGAATTCTGGATGTGCGGTACCTGTATGAATAGATTATGACTTCTAGAAGGAGGGATGAGGGAGGATTCAGAAGGATAAATACTAATTAGGTCAGAGAGAATTAAGTTCAGGGCTTTTTCACATAACAGATATACCTCAAATCTTTTACTTTCAGTCAAGGCTAGTCACTTTAATTCAATATTTCATCTTGAGTATAAACATTAGCCCGTCATGGTTATCCTAACCAAAAATTAGCCTATTTTATTTATCCCCACCTCCCAATTTTCCATTGTAGGGCCTTCAAATCCTTTTTAAATGTGATTAGATCCCCACCAATTCAGACCAGACAATCTTTGGTTGACAACACATTTCCTCAGATCCAGCTTATCCTTTTCAAATGTAAATATCCATCGCTCCTCTCTGTTGCTGTCACATCCTTCCAGCAATGCACAAAGCGTAATTATACATAACCTTTTTGGCGGTGATCCAAGGAGTATTTTGTTCATTTCCAGAGGATCTGTAAAAGACAGTCCCTCAATGAAGCACTTTAACGTCAAACTGGATTCTTGTGCTTGAGGCACTGGAGTGGACTACTGAACCTGCAACCTTTTCTAAACCAGACAAAAGGCTTCCACCAAATGTGCCACAATTGACACTGCATGGATGCAAAAAGAAAAGCGTGCGAACAGGTAGATTTTATCAGCTTTCTGATTGTATTGGTATGAAGCAAATGAAGATATTTAAGCGAACATGACTATTGTCATTATTACCATCAAATTCATATTCTTAAAGGTTTAAAAGGACGCTCAGATGATTTACATTCTCTCATGCGTACCATTAATTTATTGCATGATTACTAATCTAAAATATTTTGAGGTTTTTGCTGAAAGGGCAAGGACATTAAAAGATGTAAAAATTAATCATCTTAGATCTAGTTAGAAATTTGAATGAGATGACCCATCTTTGAAATATGAGCTGAAAATGTCAACAAGCTGTGTTTCGTAGTTTGCGCACACTATCATCTGATTAGCAATCACTTGGAGAAAATGTAATTCTTCTGTATATCAAAGCATTTCAGCTCATTTATGCATCTCATTCGATGTTTCTGTGCTGTAGTAGCATGACCATATTTCTCCATGTACTTTCTAAGATCTTTTCGATAACTACTGTCCAGCCAGCATTTTAGTCCCAACAAATACGATTACTATTCCTCCTCAGTTCAGATTTGGCAGCTGTACAGATGCAAAGATTCCGGCATCAAATATAATATATAAATGTAACCAACCAAAATACATAAGGCTGCTCTCCAGCTGTTTAATGTGATAAAGGGCAAATAAATACAAATTAAAATACATGGCTCTAGAATTGATCATTAGATGTACTTGTGCCCCTGTTACAGTATATTATTAGAAGTAAAATTAGAGAAAGGATTAATTCTGTGGTGTAACAAAAAAGGAATGCCTAAATGTCATATAAATTTTATTTTCCTGTCAAAGGCATGGTTGGAGGCCAGGAGAATGTTTTTAACCATGGCCTTTGTAGGCATGAGATAGTTATAATCTCAGTGCACAAGTACGTCTGTAGATGTTACAAATTTTGCCTTTAAAAATGCTTATTTTAATATTTATAGTTATTGATCATTAATTTTTCATGGGAAATGCTGTACTTTGGAAATAAATTTTTACATGTATCAAAAGAAAGGGAAAAATATTCTTATGGAATCTATGCCTAGAAATTCTAATGCACTCTATCCATCCTTAGCCGTATGGGGTCTTCAGACACATCAGGTTGTGCCAGAAGTTTCTGCCTGAACCACCTGTTCAGTCCATAAACATTTGCATGTCAGTCATGTTTTTTTCTTGCATGACTTTTTTTTTTGTCACAGGCTTCAGTAGAGCCCAAGTCCACTATCCCTAGTGTCACTGAAGACCTGACTGACTTTCTGGCTTGGCCATTGATGTAGCAATGAATTATACAACACTGTGCAAAAAATCTTGATCACATGCATATAGCTAGGGTGCCAGAGACTTCTACACAGTACTGTAGTAGTTATATTTATAGCACCGTTCTGCTGCTGTAAAAAAAATCACGACATACATGATTGATGATAAAACCGGTTCTGATATGGATTTCTGTCGAGGTCCTAGAGTGGGAAGGGGGCAGGGAAAGGGGAATCGTGTTTGGAATAAAGGGGAGGGGATGGGAATTACTGGTTTCAAATGACCTTGCTTGGTGTCTCAGGGCAGGGTATCTGCACCCACACCGCTCCACCCCCCCCCCAGACACTCCATCTCTGCCACATGTCGCACACCCCTCCCATGGTGCTCCACCCTCTCCATCCTTTGCTCCTGCCAGAATCACAAACTCGCTCTCTACTCCACGTTGACAAATACAGTACTGTGCAAAGTCCTACACACCTGAGCTATGGCAACTCTTTAGTACAGTACTGTACATTCCCTTAAAGGATGCCTTCTGTGTGCCTTTACTTGTCCTGTACTCCAGTGTAAAAATTCCCCCGAGATTGCCAGTGGGAGGTCGACGCTCAGTATGAAGATCAGTAGATGCCCTCGGAGGTAGCACTTGTGCAGTTCTTGGCCCAGGCAGCTGAGGCTGTACAGCCTCATTTTAACAGAGAAGTCAGCAGACTGAGCTAACCAGTTAACAAGCAACTCCAAGTACGTTGGCAGAATGATAATACTGAGATCACAAAGATTGCCACAAAAAAAATGAACTGTCATTGTTGCTCGCATATGACACTGCTTTAATCCTTCTAATAATCCACTGGATGGCAGAGGGAAGGAAGATGGTGGAAATCTGCAGCTTCTAATTCAGAATGGAAGCCGGAAGTGAAATGTGAGAAGAGATATATCTGAGAAGATTACCATCTTCCATTCAGAATGGCCAGATACGTCTTCAATGTGAGGGTGCAATGGGTGGGGTGTTGCAGTCATGTCTGCCCTCCAAATTTTCACTATCGCTGGATCTGTGCTGTGCCACAAATGGACCTGCAAGGAGGGAAATGCACCAGTGAGTGTGGCACAGTGAGTGTTCTGGATAAAGTGGTTGTCATGGCTGAATGGCTTGGTAATATGTGCCGGCTGCAGGGTACAGATGTGTGTCATGTATCAATGCTCGGTATGAGTGTGAGGTGAAACTATAAACAGTCGCTGTCAGGTCTGATGGATATAACTTGTTACTGATAACTGATGTAGGGTGGTGAACTGAACAGGATCTGCTGGCCAGTATTACGTATTGGTGTTCAGTGGGATTTTGGCATTTGAAATTGCAAACCCTGATATTGATTGTGAAACCACATCTTGCTGCATTGTATCCCAGTCTCCTCACTCCCTTCCCCAAGACCTTGCATACAGTCCTGGAAAATCATTGGGCATCCCCTCTTATAACTTCTGTCCTCCAGTCTTCTGTCTGCAAACTGTTATAGCACTGTGGCTGACGTATCTTATCCCAGCTTTTTTCTTTTATTTGCAAGGAATCTGAGCACTTTAGTGTAATGTGTGGCACAAATTTAACAAGGCACCGATTTCTAGAAAGCTGTTTAGTTGTTTCTGTTCGTGCATTCTCGTCGCCACATGCTGCTCCAAGACTTGCCCATGATTTGGTGCCATCTAACCATCTGCATCATCTTTTATTTTCAGTTTTGTTTTTTGAGAAAAAAATACATTGCAGTCCTAGATTTACAATTATTTTGTATAAATGTCAAAATATAAGTCTTTTAAATAGGTGATGTTGATAAGTAAGTTTTTCTTAACTAAGGCTCTTAGATTAATGTACAGTAATTTTAAAACATCTGTACTTTGAAATATACACTAATCATTAACATTTAAGTGACTTTATTTTCCTTTTTCAGAAACAATTGTACTGGGAATGTGGGGAACATAGTCTTAATATTGTAGGGCTTTCAATGTTTGCGCACAGTATCCTGGTCTACGTAAACAGGAAAAGCCACATATGACTTAATGTCAGATAGACTATGTTTATCTTACAGACTCGCGCAGATCCATTTCCTGTTGTACTATCATGATCTCTGCTTCCTACAGTGCTTTTGTGAATGACCAAGTTGAAGGTAAAAGAATTGCAGACTGGTGCCGGAGAGACTAGCTCCATGCCTCAATAGAAAGAGAAATTCCTATGCAGCTCGGTTTTACATGACTGCCTCTTAGCCTTGTAACTAAAAAGAAAGGCATCCAATCTGCTGTTCTGAGAGCCTGATATGAACCCTTGCCCTCCCCACTAATGCACACTAATAGTCCCATTCTAAAGCATCACACATGGCATACAGACGCTGTTAAGGCCGAGGTGAGTAGCGCAGCTACAGAGACTGACTGGCAGAGTGGATGTTGCAGGGGCTGCTCATGAATTGATAGACTGACAGGATCTGTGGTCTCTATCTCATCATCTCCTGTTGAATGTGATCAGAGCTGGTCTCCTCCCTTTATTTTGGGTGTGCATTTCTCCAGAACTTGAAGTTTGCTCTATTGCAGGGGGTTCCCGACCCTTTTTATGCCATGGACCCCTACCATTAACCGAATGGTCCATGGACTCCCGGTTGGAACCCCTGCTCTAGAGTAACAAGCTCAAACGTAGAAACTGGTCAGACCAAGGTAAATGTTTTCCAGTTGACTATGAGGAAACATGAAGATGTCAAAAGACAATTGAGAAAAGATAGTGGACCAAGACCGCATGTCCTCACCTGTGTCAAAAATATGGATCTCTAATTGATATCAGTCAAGGTCTGCTTGTGGGTTTATTTGTATATCTTAAGCTAGAAATAAATTCATGGTTATCAATGCTGCACATCATGCTACTCATAAATAATTCCTGGAAACTTTATTTTATTTTTTTCAGGTGATGGTAGTTAGTCAGCATTCATTATTGTAAAGGCAAATTTAGTACCTCGTCAATCCTTCGCAACCGTCCTGATAACTCTGTTCCATGAATCAGGTAGGAATATTGTTTTTCTTGTCATTCCAGCTCAGTAATGGAATGTGGGATTACACGTTTCATAATAGGGGCTTAGATTTTTCCCAAAAGTTTTGCCAACCAATACTTTATTGCTGAGATGATTCAAACTAGAGAAGTAGCCAAAGGTAGAAGCTGAATTATTTGGCAAATTAACCTTTAATATTATTTTCTGTGCATACCAGAAATCACTACATTGATTGTCAGCTTGTTGCTAAATCTTCGGTACTTATGAGAGTGGAGAAAGATTATCAGGGATTTTCAAAAAGATACCTGGGCTTAAATGTTTAAATTATTTGGGGATATGGTAAGATCTAGGAGTGTTTTCTAAGGATCTTAAAAGATTATTTAATTCAACTTTTCAAGAATTTATGGGTCCCATGTATGGATGCTGAGAGCCCTGAAATTTAACCTTGAATAACGATATATGCTAAACTGGTGTGGGAAAGTACACTCATGTTGACTGATGTTGGAATATAAGAAATCAGAGCAGAATTCAATCATAGGAAATGTTTTTCCTAGTTGCCACTTGATAACAAAAAGGCTGATATTTCTGATCAACTGATTTCCCTACTGGATTCATAATAAGAATTGTTAACCCTGTAGGTCAAAATCTATCTATTTCAGTATTGAATATTAATGACACAGAATCCATAGTCCTCTGCAGTAAAGTATTTCCAAAACTTATGGCCAGCCTGTGATAGAGTCTACTAATAAAGAGTGATTCCGGGTTTGCTATTGTATAATGAGGCAAACTTGATCAGCGAGCTTATGCTGAAGGAGAACTGAGGAAGCAGCGATCATAATATAATATAATATGATAGAATAGAATTCACCCTGTAGTTTAAGAGAGAGAAGCATTATGTAATAGTGTTAGAGCAGAGTAAAGATAGCTACACAGCCATGTGAGAGGAGCTGGTCAGGGATGACAGGAAGGAGACGCTAACAGGGAAGATTGTGGAGCAGCAATGGCAAAGTTTCTGGGAGTAATTCAGCAGATACAGTAGAATTTTATCCCAAAGAGGAAGTAAACACACTAAAGGGAGGATCAGGCAACCTTGGCTGACAAGGGATATTAAGGACAGCATAAAGGGAAAAGGGAAGATATACAATAGGGCAATAATTAGTGGGAAGCCAAAGGACTAGGAAGCTGTTAAAAGCTAACAGAAGACAATTAGAAAAGGTATAAGAGGGAAGATGAAATACAAGGATAAACTAATTAGTAATATAAAAGAAGTTTCCAAAGGATATTTTTAAATGCATAAAGGGTAAGTGAGAGGCAAGTTTGGACATCAAAACACTTGAAAATGATGCTGGAGAAGTATTAAAAGGGAAGAGGGAAATGGCGGAGGAGCTGAATAAGTACTTTGCATTAATCTTCACAGTTGAAGAGATCAATAACATGCCAGAAATTTAAGAGAATCGGGGCAAAGGTGAGCATAGTTACTATTGCCTTTATTAAGGAGAAGGTATTGGGGAAGCCTGAACATGGATAAATCACCTCAATCAGATTGATTGCACCCCAGAGTTCTGAAAGAGGTAGCTGAAAGGACTGCCACGACAACAGTAGTGATCTTTCAAGAATTACTGGAGTCAGAAAGAATCCCAGAGGACTGGAACATATGATACTGCTATTTAAGAAGGCAGAGGAGCAAAATATGAACTGTTTAGCTTGACCTCAGTTTTAGAGTTTTAGGGTTTAGGGTGAAATTTCAGAGTAGTTAGAAGAATATGATAAAATAGTATGGTTTCATTAAGAGGAGGTCTTGCCTGACAAATCTGTTAGAACCCTTTGAGGAGAAAGCAAGTAGAGTAGACAAAGAAGAATTGGTGTATGTATCTAATTGGATTTTCACACGGCCTTTGACAAGGTGCCACACAAAGAGATGCCAAACAGGATACTGTAGATGGCCATGGTGTAAGAGGCAAGGTACTAGCATGGATAGAATATTGACTGGAAGAAGTTAGACAGTGGGGATAAAAGTGTCTTTTTAAGGTCTGGATTCGGCAATGAGTAGAGTTCCACAAGGGTCAGTGTTGGGACTGCAACAATGTTCCCTCTAATTTGTAATGACCAGTGTGCACAAAAATCTTGCGCTGTGCAATTTTTTGCCCAATGACAACAACTTGTGTGCACTAAATAACTTCTTCAATAAAAAGAGTATAAATAAGTCAGTTCTAAAACCTGCAGACAAATCATCAAAAACTCCATGTTGTCAACATCGTCCTTATCAGAAACCAGAAAAGGAAATGTGATTATGTATGGTTGTGAAATATACATAACATACTGATGAGGTAGAGGGTGATAACATTTTGTGCACAGTTTAAATTCCTTTGTGCGCTAGTAGCAAAAGATGTGTGCGTGCAAATATGCGTACGCCTTAGAGGGAAAATTGGACGGCAATTTTCACCTCATATATTAATGATTAGATGAAGGAACTTAATGTGTTGTGGTCAAGTTTGTAGATGATACCAAGACAGGTAGCAGAACAGGTAACCTCACAGAGACAGGGAGTCTGCTGAAGAGATTGGTTAGGTGAATGGGCAAAGAAGTGACAGATGCAATGCAGCATAGGGAAGTATTATGCAATCTGGTAGAAAGAGAAAAGGTGTAGACTATATTCTAATGGAGATAAACCTCAGAAATCCAGAGGTGCAAAGGGAACTTGAGAGTCCAAGTTCAGGATTTCTTCAAGGTTAACTTGCAAGTTGAAGTGTTGGTAAAGAAGACAAATGCAATATTAACATTCATTTTGAGGTGACTAGAATATAAAAGCAAGGACATACTGTTGAGGCTTAGTAAGGCTTTTTAAAAGTGCATTTGGGATAATGAGAGCAAATTTGGACCTTGTATCAAAGGAAAGATGTGATGGCCCTGAAGAGGAACCAGAGGAGGTTCACGAGAATAATCCCAGGACTGAAAAGCTTAAGATGTGAGCAGTGTTTTTTTTTATCTCAGAGTCTGTACTCAATGGCGTTCAAAAGGATAAGAAGGGATTTCATTGAAAACTACTGGATACTGAAAGGTCTGTTTAAACTGGACACTAAGAGGATGTTTCTAGTAGTAGGACAGTCTGGAGTCTAAGGGCACAGACTCAGAATAAAGGGGCAACCCTTTAGAAGTGAGTTGAGGAGGGATTTCTTCAGCCAGAGTGTGGTGAAACTGTGGAATTCATATCCACAGAGAGCTATGGAAGCCAAGATACTGGGTTTATTTAAGGCACCGATTGATAGGTTCTTGATTGGTAAGGGGATTACAGTGGGAGAATGAGAGTATTCAAATATTAGCCATAATTGACTTAGCAGAATAGCCTAATTCTGCACTTATACATTATGGCCTTTGGCAACAGTGTCCTTTAATTAAAACTGTATCTGTATAACCTCACTTTCAACCTTTGTTCTACAGCTTTTTGCACAGCATAATGTTGTGCACCAAAGTAGAATGGCTCAGTGACTACACACATTAACTTTTCATGGCCTCAGTGACCCGGGCAACCTTGGTTAGCTGGAAATACTGTTGGAAGTACTAAGGCAAATTGAGATTGACAGTAGAATAAACGGCAGCATTTTGTGCCCTTCTTCTCAAATATTCCATTGAAATTATATACAAAGCTGAGGATCAGAAAAATTGTGTCTACCCATAAGAAGTCTCATATGAATTATGTTCTGAAATCTAGGGTCATGTTCCATTCACACTAAATTTATCCATCCCCTCTAGAAAGGAGAGCTCAGCAATGATGCAGGTAAGATGTCAGTCTTTACATCGTGCTTGTACAGGTTTGTTTCTTTTGGTCAGTTTGTGGCCTATATGGTTTCTAATATCATAAACAGTGTGCAATGATGCAGAAGTAATACATAATCTGTATTGTACTGACATTAGAGCATATGACTATTGAAGCCATTGCAGTGAACTAGTGTCCTTAATTCTATATTAAGTGCGCAGAAACATGCAAACGAAAATTACAAGTTGCACTAGGATTATATTCAAATATCAATTTTACATATCATGTGACTTCCATGGATTGTGATAAATATGTGCTATCCAAACTAATTTCTGACCCAATTAATAGTGGTTGAAGTTAATAGGACAGGAGGTCAAAGACCAAAATTTGGAGACATGACGTTTGGAAACACTTTTACATGGTACTGGGATTCTTCTGGAAATGATGCAATGCTTCACCAAGCCATCAACTAGGATGGTGCAAAACTGCAATATCTGTCTGGCTTGTGACACAGACTTTTTAAGTTTGTAGGGATGAATTCGGCAGCAGCATGGAGGTTTGGGGGTCTGGTTAGGGTTTGGGGACAGGGATGGGGGAGAGTGAGAGGTCAGGGGCCATGAATAAATAGTTGATAAATAGATAGATATAAGCATAATCAATCATGCACAATTTCAGACAAAAAGCCTATATTACCATTATTGAGTTAAAGGATTACCGGCATCATAAAAAATCATTTGTTGATTTGTTCTGTTTCAGATCTGTTGTGTGTTGTTCTTCAGGTAATGGTGTTGTCCAACTGTCTTTGTGATATATTTTGGCATTTCACGTCATACTGTCATAGTTTTAACAGTAAACAAAAACAGGACTGAAACATTGTATCATAAAATTGTATTTAGTCACATCTGAAAGAGTAGCTGGAAAATGACTTTGAAGGGAGCTCACTCTCCTCAATTACACTTTCTCATGAAAACATGAAAACAAAGGTGAAATTGTCAAACTTGTTTTTGTTAATCAGATCATATGGATTTCCAACAAAGGAGCAGTGTACCTTTATCATATGAGTCATGTCAGATTGAATAACTCACATTTTTCAGGAAGATTGGACAACATTAGAATGACATTCTCAAGCTACATACTTTAGAAATCCAATAAATTCAGTGTGTGTGGCAAGTGAACCTGTGAAACATAATCATGGAGATTGTGATTATATATTGGTACTGGTATTGGGTTATGATTGTCACCTGTACCAAAATACAGTAAAAAACTTGTCTTACATACTGTTCATACAGACCATATCATTACACTGATATAAAACAAAAACAATGCAGAATAACATATAAAAGCTACTGATAAAGATCGAAGTGCTCGGCAGAGGATGGTGCTCGGAGAGGCTGTGTCAGAGGGCTGGTCGGAAGCTCAAAGTTTTCGGACGGACTCAGAGTCCGCTGCGGTCGGGTGCTTCTGATGGTGCTGCATCAGCAAGTTTGCGGTGCTTGGAGGTACATGACAGGGAAAGTTTCTCCCTTCTACCATCTGCGTGAGATGATGAAGCTATCGGGACTTTGAGATTTTTTTTACCGTGCTCATGGTCTGCTCTTTATCAAATTACAGTATTGCTTTGCACTGTTGTAACTATATGTTATAATTACGTGGTTTTGTCAGTTTTAGTCTTGGTTTGTCCTGTGTTTCTTGTGATATCATTCTGGTGGAACATTGCATCATTTTTTAGTGCATTTCTAAATGACAATAAACGAGGACCGAGTGTCCTCATGATCTAAAAAAAATGCATTGCAGTAAGCAGTAAAGTACAAGATCATAACGAGGTAGACTCTGAGGTTAAGAGTCCACTTTATTATACAAGAGGTCTGTTCAAGTCGGATAACAATGGCATAGAAGTTGCCCGTGACCCCGGTGGGATGTGCTTTCAGACTTTTATATCTTCTACCCAATGGGGGAAGGGAGAAGAGAATATCTGGGGTGGGTAGGGTTTTTGATTTTGCTGGTTGCTTTGCAGAGGCAGCAAGTAGACAGAGTCTGTAGTAGGGAGGCTGGTGAATGTAATATGCTGAGCTGTATCCAAAACCCTCTGTAGTTTCATGTGGTCAGAGGAAGAGCAGTTGTTGCGATACACCCAGATATGGTGCATCCAGTTATATCTATGTTGCATCTGTCGACAGAGACAGATGTTGGTAAGACCGCAGACAAAGTCAAGGATCAAAAGGTTGAGCATGGTGGGACTAGTGTCCTGATCTGCTTATATTTCAATGCAAGAAGGAAAGGCAGATGAGCTCAGGGCATGGATCAACAACTTTAATTATGGTATTGTAGTCATTGGTGCCACTATTGCCATATATTAGCCACTGCCTTGTGGGAAGCCTCAGGAGACACAAAAGGCTATGGGACCAAGACAGCAAATCCAGAGTGGAGCCCCTAAGGCGAATGGACATCATTGAACATCATTTCAGCAGCTCCTGCAGTCAAGCTAGTGCAAATATATTGCTATATAAGCCTTCCTTTTGACTACAGGGCTGAGGCCAAGAGACAGGGCAGGTGATAGAAGTTTATGTAGGGAACACTTTGCATCTCATGACCACAATGCCATTAGTTCCAAAGAAAAACTGCAAAACTAATGGGTCTGGTCCACGGGCTAAGTTTCTAAATTGGAGAAAGGCCAATTTTGATAGTATCAGAAAGGACCTGGCAAGTGTGGTTTGGGACAGGCTGTTGGTAAGTGGGAGGCCTTCAAAAATGAAATTTTGAGAGTACAAAGCTTATATGTGCCTGTCAGAATAAAAGGTAGAGATAAGAAGTGTAGGGAACCTTTGTTTTCAAGAGATATTTAAGCCCTGTTTAAGAGAAAAAAGGAGCTGCATAGAAGATATAGGCAGGTAGGAACAAATGAGGTGCTTATGGAGTATAAGAAATACAAGAGAAATGTTAAGAAAGAAATCAGGAGGGCAAAAAGAAGGCCTGAAATTGCTCTAGCGGACAAGGTGAAGGAGACTCCTGAGGGATTCCACAGACATGTTGAGAGCAAAATGAATGCAAGGGACAAAATTGGTCCTCTGGAAGATCAGAATGGTAATCCATGTGTGGCGTCAAAACAGATGGGGGAGATCTTAAACAATTTTTTTGCATCTGTATTTACTCAGGAGACAGTTTCAGAGTCCATAGAGTGAGGCAAAGTGGCACCAATTCCATGGACTCTATACAGATTACAGAGGAGGAGGTGTTTGCTGTCCTGAGACAAATCAGGGTGGATAAATCCCCAGGGCCTGACAAGGTGTTCCCTCGGACCCTGTGGGAGGCAAGTACAGAAATTGCCAGGGCCCTAGCAGAGATATTTAAATCATCCTTAGTGACAGGAGAAGCACCAGAGGATTGGAGGATAGCTAGTGTTGTTCTGATGTTTAAACATAAACCAAAAATTATAGGTCAGTGAGCCTGACATCAGTTGTGGAAAAGTTGTTGGAAGGTATTCTAAGGGACTGGATATATAAGTACTTGGATAGAGGGGGACTGATTAAGGAAAGTTACCATGGATTTGTGCATGGTAGATCATGTCTAACCAATCTTATAGAGTTTTTTTTGTGAAAGTTACCAGGAAAGTGGATGAACGGAAGGTAGTGGATGTTGTCTACATGGGACTTTAGCAAGGCATTTGACAAGGTCCCACATGGGAGGCTGGTCAAGAAGGCTCAGTCGCTCAACATTCAAGATGAGGTAGTAAACTGGATTCAACACTGGTGTTGTGGAAGAAGGGGAGAAGACAGAGAGTGGTATTAGATGGTTGTCTCTCTGACTAATAGAGTGCTGCAGGGATTGGTGCTGGTTCTGTTGTTGTTTGTCATCTATATCAATGATCTGAATGAAAATGTGGCTAAATGGATCTGCAAATTTGTAGATGGCATCAAGAGTGGGAGTACAGTGAACAGTGAGTATGGTTATCATGGCTTGCAGTGCGATCTGAACCAGCTAGAAAAATGGGCTGACAAATGACAGATGGAATTTAATGCAGACAAGTGTAAGGTGTTGTACTCTGTGGGACCAACCAGAGTAGATCTTACGCAATCAATGTTAGGGCACTGAGGAGTGTGGTAGAACAAAGGGTCTGGGAATACAGGTCCCTAATTTGTCGAAAGTAGCGTCACAAGTTGAAAGGGTCATAAAGAAAGGTTTTGGCACATTTACCTTCATAAATCAAAGTATTGAGTACAGGAGATGGAACGTTATGTTGAAGTTTTATAAGACGTTGGTGAGGCCTAATTTGGAGTATTGTGTGAAGTTTTGGTCACATACCTACAGGAAAGATATAAACAAATTTGAAGTGTACAGAGAAAGTTTACAAAGATGTTGCCGGGCAGGGAGGATCTGAGTTAGAATGAAAGATTGAATAGGTTAGAACTTTACTTCCCGGAATTGAGACAATTGAGGGGAGATTTGATAGAGGTATACAAAATTCTGAGGTGTGTAGATAGGATAAATGTGAGCAGGCTTTTTCCACTGAGGGTAGATAGGATTGCAATCAGACGTCATGGATTAAAGGTGAAAGATACAAGTTTAAGGGGAACATGGGGGGAAACTTCTTGACTCAGAGGGTCATGAGAGTGTGGAACTACCTGCCAGCACGTGGTGCATGCGAGCTCGATTTCAACATTGAAGAGAAGTTTAGATAGGTACATGAGTGGCCAGGGTATGGATGGCTATGGTCCTGATACACGACGATGGGATTAGGCAGTTTAAGTGTTTTTGGCATGGACTAGATAGGCCAAATGGCCAGTTTCTGTGCTGTACTTTTCTATGACTCTCTAATTGGGGCAATACCCAGAAAAAGCCACACATGATTATTGAGTCTAGATAAAGACACAAGGTTTATAGTGTTATTTGTATCCAGTGCAACTATGGAGAATGTATGATACTTTCACCAAGAGGTTAACTTTAACGTTCCCCAAATCCTGCGTCTCGATATGCAAATAAAAGGTCAGCAAAAGATATAGTAAGAAGAACTATCAAAAATATATAATACATCTCTAACCTGTTATGTAGAAGCTGCCTGGAAGATCAATGTTATAATATTTAAATTTGGCAGTCAAATGCCAGATTTAAATGCAATGGTGCTTGCTGCATTTACCAGGTTATCAGGAAGAAGAGAGGACATGAGTGCTTCTTGCACACCACCTATTAGACTGAAAGAACAGAATGGCTTTGCCATCCTGTACCAGCCCAAACTCCTTCAATCATAGAAGTGTTATTTTCAAGCCTTAGATTTTCCAGATGAAGAATGTTGATCTTGGCTGTTATTGGTTAGCCTGTTGATCTGGCAGAAGATATTTTATTTCTAATAGATGATTTTGTAAGAAATACAATGATTACTACATCTCCAGACATTGAAGAGATCCAGTTACATTACCAAACTCTTCTTTAATTAACAACATTACATTGGCATGATTTTTCACTACTGTAATTTTCATGATTTAAGTGCTGAAGCCAGGCCAACTTCTATATAAAGGTGTGCTTCTAGGAGTAATCAGTAGCCATAGCAACTGACATACTTGCAAAACAGATGTTTTAATTTAATCAGAGTCAATATATACTGTATGTTATCCATTTTATTCCTTTTTTTTAGTTTGAGATAATTTCTCAATGTAAATGTTAAGGATTATCTGAAACTAGGAGCAGTGTTATTGAAAATGTAGCAACACATGCTGCAGTCAGGACCACACTGGAAATAACACATTTATACCAGGTATTGATGACTGGCAATCTTAGTTCACCAGGACATCTCCCCCACTGCCTCTGATGACTGTCAGACATCCCAAAGATTCTCACAGCAACTCAAATATTATTGAAGTTTTGCAGTTACATGGACTGTAGTGACCGCACAGCAAACTCACACAAACAATATGATGGCCATTTTTTAAGAGTTCAGAAGAATCAGTCGTGATCATCCTGAAACAGAATCACTCCTAGGGGGCATATCATGAGAGATGATGAGATGTGTGCATTAGTGGGAGAATCTCAAACAAGGGGCCTTGTTACAAAATTAGGGGGCAGTAAAGCCTGAGGTGCAAAGGAAGTTTTTCTCGCAGAGGTTATTGAATCTCTGAAAGGTTGTTGAAGATGGATAACGGGTGGGTGGGGTGTGTGGGGGCTGTGGAGTGGAGCTAGTTACATAGAAAGGTTATATATTTTTGAGAGATCGGGAAATTGATCGGGTGATAATCCAGGTCTCGCCATTACAGACTGGAAGAATGCCAAGCGTGCATACTACTTGTGCAATCCTAATTTGACATCAATGCTACCAGTCCTGAGTTTAGCAATCTAGTAAAGATTATCCATTAAAATCAGGAAAAGAACACTGCATTTAACAGTAGAAAGAAATCCTCTCCAATCCCTTCCATTCCTTATTACTTGTTGGTGCTTGGTAGAAGAGAAGATTCTGGAGATTGGCTGACATTTATTATTCGGATATTGCTAAGGTTTGAGGGTTTTCAGCTGAAGATGCAGCTGAACTTTAGGCCGATCCTGTTACTGACAGAATTGAAAGATTCATCAGCCATACCTTTGGGTTTGCAATATGATCAAGAGGCCTACAAAAATCAATGATGTTCCAGAAAATAGGGAAAGAAGATGCAAAGGACCATCAGAGGAAGGCCCAATCTACAAAAAGAACTTTGGCAGCTGCTCTCCTACTGTACGTTTCTCTTGGCCTAGACTATTTAAGGTTGTTAGTAGGTGAGTGGAGCTGGGTGTGAAGTGAGTAATATCAGTGATGGCCAATCTTGTTTCATGAAATATTCATGGACATAATCGCTGATGAGAGGCTATTAATTCAAGCACTAATGAAATACTCACCAAGTTCACTTAAATCGGCTTTAAAACCTTACGTTGACCTCAGCTGCTGCTGACTCCCACTGTTGTATGACTCAGTACATTCAACTCTAAGACTCCCGAAGCCATTTGATGAAACTAGATGCCTATCATCACCACCCCCCCCCCCCCAACTGTTGTACTATATGTACTTAGTACCATTGTGGACAAATAGCACTTTCCCTTTAAGGGTGCAAACATACCTTTAATCTTCACTGTCTAGCTATTCATAAGGTTGGGCCAGCACCAAAATAACAAAAGCATGTTCAATGTAATGTACTCACATATATTTTGACCCTTATGGGTTGCCGTCTAACTTCCCTGTGTATTGCGTACTGAATACAATATGGAAGGCATTGTGACTAGTTGACTTACAAGCAAATTAAACAGCAGCATGTTTGTTCCACGCTCCCCTGTCTCTCCACTGAGTTATTCATGGCCATCTCTCTCCCCAGTACCACAAACATAACAACTGATGATGAAGTGATAAGTCCTCACCTGATATTTATTGTTTTGTTCCCCTCACAGGAAAAGTCTGTATGCAACACAGGCGGTGTACCGTGGCATAGTGTGGGTGAGCGAAAAGAAAACAGCCGTATGAAGCGTGGAGAGTGAAGAACCCAGGGGGAGAGAACGAGAACAGACAGATAAATGAAACAAATAAGAGAGGAACAGAGTCGGATAAATCTACTTAGTTTTTCTAGAACGTGTTTTTCTTTGAAAATGGCTACAAAGTTTGGGTGTACGAAGCAATATGACGAAACAACAGAACAATAAACTTCACATACTGAACAATTTGAACATATTTCACTGACAAATCAAATTTCAGATGATATTTGTGTTCCAAATTTTCTGACTGTGATGGATGCAAAAATGTTTAATTTATTACACAGTCTAGTGAAGTTTGCTAAGCTTGGCAATAAGTCTTATGAGGAGACGGTTAAAGTCTTCAAGGAACATTATTCACTAAGACTTTGAGTATTGCTGAGTGGTTTAGGTTTAATGAAAGGAATCAAGAGGAAGGTGAGTCTACTTCACAGTTTGTGGCGGTGCTGAAGCAACTGTCTGAATATTGATTTTGGGCAGTCACTGAAAGGCATGTGATGTGATAAACTCATATGTGGTGTGCATAGTGAAGCAATTCAGAAACATTTGCTTACAGAAGACAGATTAACATTACAGAAGGCAATTGAGATTAGTACATTTATGGAAGAAGCTATCTATGTTTTATCTGTTTCAGGATACAATGACAGCATTGGGTGACTCCCATAGTTGGATGGGCCACAGTGAGGATGCAGGTTTCAATAGGTACATTTAATGCCAGAGAAATGTTTCAATAGGTTAAAATAGGTACACTTAATGTCAGAGAAATATATACAATATACATTCTGAAATTCTTTTTCTTAAATTGGGAGAATTGGCAAAAAAGTGGCCGATAGAATACAGTGGTGGGAAGTGTATGATAATGCATTTTGTTAAAAGAAACAATAGAACCGACGATCATCTAAGTGGGGAGAAAGTTCAAACATCAGAGGTGTAGAGGGGCTGAGGAATCCTTGTGCAAGACTCCCACAGGTTGAGTCTGTGGTAAAGACTGCAAATGCAATATTGGCATTTATTTCAAGGGCGAATAATATATAAAAGAAAGGAGATAATGCTGAGCCTTTATAAGACACTAATCAGGCCGCACTTGGAGTATTGTCAACAGTTTTGGGCTCCATATCCCAGAAAGGATGTGTTGCCATTGGAGAGAGTCCAGAAGAGGTTCATGAGGATGATTCCAGAAATGAAGGGGCATTTTGAAGCTTTGGGCCTGTACGCACTGGAATTTAGAAGTATGCCCGGGAATCTCATTGAAACCAAACGAATGTTGAAAGGACTAGATAGGGTGGATATGGAGAAGATGTTTCCTATGGTGGGGGGGTATCCAGAACTAGAGGGCACAGCCTTACAATCAAGGGGGTGACCCTTTATAGCAGAGGAAAGGGGGAATATTTTTTAGCCAGAGAGTAGTAAATCTGTGGAATGCTCTGATATAAGTTGATAGTTTCCTGATCGGTCAGGGCATCAAAGGTTATGGTGAGAAGGCAAGTGTATTGGGTTGAGTGGGATCTGGGATCAGCTATGATGAAATATCAGAACAGACTCGATGGGCTGAATGGCCTAATTCTGCTCATGTGTCTTATGGACATAGGTGCTGCAATATCACTGGTGTTAGAGACAATTTACAAGGAGAGATCGCAGCATCTCACCCCAGAAGTGGGAAGATGGACTTTAAAGGCTTACTCTGGTGAGGTTGTTCCAGTGAAAGGAGTAGAACATGTGGCAATGAAAATTAATGAACAGAGAAACAAAATTACTCTGTACATTAGGCAAATGGAACAAGTGTCATACATGCCCCTACACTTCCTCCCTCACTACCATTCAGGGCTCCAAACAGTCCTTCCAGGTGAGGCCAGGCTTCGCCTGTGAATCTGCTGGGGTCATATACTCTATCCAGTGCTCCTGGTGTGGCCTCCTGTATATCAATGAGATGCAACCTAGATTGGGAGACCACTTCACTGAGCACCTACACTCCATCTGCCAGAAAAAGCAGGATCTCCCAGTGGCCACTCACTTCAATTCTACTTTCTATTCCCATTCTGACACGTCAGTTCATGGCCTCCCCTAATGCCGTGATGAAGCCACACTCATGTTGGAGGTGCAATACCTTATATTTCATCAGGGTAGCCTCCAAACTGATGGCATGAACATCAATTTCTTGAACTTCCGGTAATTGCACCCCCACTTCACCATTTCCATTTTGTTTCCCTCTTTCACCTCATCTCCTTACCTGCCCATCACCTCCCTCTTGTGCTCCTCCCTCTTCCCTTTCTTTCATGGTCTTCAACCCTCTCCTATCAGATTCCTCCTTCTCCAGCCCTTTATATCTTCACCTATCAGCTTCCCAGCCCTTTATTTCACCCCTACCCCTCTCCTGATTTCACCCATCACCTACCACTACGTACTTCTTCCTCTTCTCTCCCCACCTTCTTGCTCTAAATTCTCACCATCTGTTCCAGTCCTGTTGAAGGGTCTCACCCCAAAACGTCGACTGTTTACTCTTTTCCATAGATGCTGCCTAGCCTGCTGAGTTTCTCCAGCATTTTGTGTACTTTGCTTGGATTTCCAGCATTTGCAGGTTTTCTCACTTTTGAGCTGCTCATGTTTGGAGCAGTTCAAAATTGACTGGCACAAAGTGTCCTTGATTGGTTGTTGCACTGGTCTACAAGAGGTATTGAAGAATCATGCAGAAGTATTCTAGGCAGTTTGAAAGGAATCATGTTAAGCTGTCTGTTAAGCCTGACCAGACACCAAAATGGCAGAAGGCAAGGCCTGTTCTATACCCCCTCAAAGAGACTGAATTGGAAATGCTGGCCCAGAGTAAGCTATTGGATCAATGGGTGTAGGTAAATAGGCAGCTCCAGTGGTTCCAGTCCTAAAAAGGGCTAGGCCTTTGTGGAGTCTTCAAGGTAACCATTAGCCCCTGAACAACGTCCTGTTCCCCTCATTGATGACCTTTTGGCAGGATAGGCCAGAGGGCAGACATCTAGCAAAACTGACTTGTGTCAAAAGTACTTGCAGATGCATGTGGAGCCAGAGTCACAGGAACTGTTGATTATAGTCACTCACAAAGGAATGTTTGGGTTCCGAAGGCTTCTGATTGGCACCACCTCAGCTCACACACATTTTCAACAAGTGATAGATGAGATCCAGAGTGGATTGACAGGGATGCTATGTTATTTGGGTGACTTACTCACTACTGCGAAAAGTGAGCATGAGCACCTACAAAACTTGGATACTACACTACAAAGACTCAATGAATATGGCCAAGGGTCCGGAAGGACAACTGTGAGTTCTTTTGGCCTTCGATTGAATATTTGCGCCATATGATCGATAACTCAGGGCTTCCCAAGGAAATCATGGTGGCTCCATCGTCATGGAGTGTACGTCAATTAAGATCATTCTTTTGACTGCTAACATACTGTGGAAAGATTGTTCATATCCTAGCTAGCATACTGAAACTATTTCATGAGCTTTTAAACAAATCAACATACTGGCAGTGGACAGATAGCTGTGAAGAGGTTGTTTTAAAGGTCATAACAGCTTTGGCACAATCTGAAGAACTCCCACACTTCAACCCGTCGTTGTCCATTCAGTTGGACTGTGATTCATCACCCCGTGGTGTAGGGGGGGCAGTTATCTCACACATCATGTTGTTGGATGAAGAGCGTGCGATCACTTTTGCATCAAGGACATTAACAAAGGTAGAAAGCCATTATGCCCAGATTGAGTGGGAAGCTCTCGCAGTCGTCCTTGGAGTTGAGAAATCGCATCAATTTCTTTTTGGTTGACAACTTATACTGCTGCCAGATCAACTTGACATTAATTTCTGGTTGACATGTGGGCATTCCCTCCCTGACTGTAAGTCGAATGTAACGTTGGGCTCTGTTACTATCTACACATCAGTAGGATATAAAGCACAGGAGGTCTGAGCACCATTCGAATGCTGATGGAATATCCAGACTTCCCTTAGTTGTTACAGCTCCAGAGCCATCTCCAGAAGAGATCTTTTACTTTAAGGAAGTACCTATAGCTCCAATAACTGCAGTGCAAGTCCGGAAGCACACACATACTGATCCTGTTCTATCTAAAGTGGTGGACATGGTAACTCATGAATGTAAAGGAGAGCCAACCATAGAATTGAAACCTTACCAGGAAAAAGCTCAAAGCCCAAGAAGGATGTTTACTATGGGTCTACCGTGTTGTCCTCCCTCCACCAATGAAAAAGCAAGTGCTTGACGAGCTACATGCAGGACACTGTAGCGTAGCGTGCATGGAAGAAATTGCACGCAACAGTTTCTGTTGGCCAGGACTGGAAGGAACCATCGAAGAGAAGGCCAAAGCACACCTACATTGTCAGTAATTGAGACATTTTCATCAACTTGCTGCTTTACATCCATGGGAATGGCCTGAAGGACTATGGCAGAGGATCCACATAGAATTTGTAGAACCCGTAGAAGGCCACATGTGTTGGTCACAGTGGATAGACACAGCAAATGGTTGCCAACATGAAGAGCACTACATCTGAAAATGCTTTGAGGAGCTATATTCCATCTTTAGGTGTATTGGGCTTCCTCGACAGCTTGTAAGTGACAGTGAGTGACAACTCCTGACTGAAGAGTTCAAGACATTTATGGTAGCAAATGGTAGTCAGCATATAAAGTCAGCACTGCATTATCCAGCCACTAACAGCCCCACTGAGCAATTTGTACAAACAATGAAACAAGCCCTCAGAACATCAACGGAAAGTGAATCCTTCAACCAGCACCTTGGCATTTTCTTGCTGATTTACTGCAACACACCTCATGCCGCCACTAAAATGGCTTCAGCCACTGCACTGATGAAAAGGCAGCTTTGCCCTTGGCTTGACCTGCGTAGACATGCAAACACAAGTAGCACCAATATCTGGAGAAGGCATGTTGATCAGCTGTTACGCGCTTCTGAAGCTTTTAAAAACCAACACAGACTGACCAATCCAGATCCAGTTGCAGAAAAGGGATAGAATTCTGAGTCAACGATTGCAAAAATTCCATTAAGATCAAATGACACAGCCAGTGCACCCCATCACCTGTGCTTTCTGGGGTGACCCCTACTGACAATGCAGTATCCAAGTCAAGAGCTATACATGCACCACCAAGAGAAGAAATGACTTTGGCATCATTCCCAGGTCATCGGTACCCTCCCAGGAACAGGCGACCCCCAGAGAGACTGAATCTCTAGTTTAGTGACGAACCATCAGCACATGGGGCAGAAGAATACCCAGGGTTTGGGGCAGTGTACCCTTTTACCTTTGTTTAAAAAATGGCAATTACTCCATTGAATGTAAACAGTTCAGCAGTAGGTTTGTGTATTGGAAGAGAAATAAGTTATGTATTCACATATATTTTGACCCTTACAGGTTGCTGTCAAACTTCCCTGTGTATTACATACTGAATGTAGTGTGAGAGAGCATTCTGGGTAGATGACTAACAAGTAAAATAAACAGCAGCACATTTGATCCTCCCCTCTCTGTCTCTCGTGTGTGTTATTCCTGGCCACCCGGCTTCCCAGTACTTCAAACATAACACTTAACTCTGCCCAGCTTACAATATAGCATCAAAGTGATTGGAGTGTAACATATTGAAACATACTTCATCAAGTCAAATATATTGCAGTTATGGAAGACATTTCAAGCTCAATAGCCATTTACAGTTCAATCCAAGCCAATCACCAATCTCTTTTAGTGCTTTTTGTTGAAAGTTAAATATAACATCAGAATTCCACCCCACCCCGCACCGCTCTTCATAGTCGCATGAAAAAGTGGGTAGTCTGCTGAAGTCTCTGGAATCCAGAACCTATGATAAATCCAAAACTGACTTCTGCAGCTCAGGCTGAGCAAAGAAAAACAGACTATAGGCTGCTACTCACACTTCAAATTGAAAATCTTTGATTTCTTTTTAAGAGCTTTTCAGGCTGTTAATAAATCTGAATAGCTTATTCATACAAGCAATTAAAAGTGAGTTCTGGCCAAGCATATCACAGGAAATTGATGTATTTGGCACAAGTGTGTCACTTCCTACATTTTCCCTATCACTTCCTGCACTTACCTATTCATTGCACAGCATTTCCGGCAGAAAATTGTACAGGATATTTTGGCTTCTATTAAATGTTCTCAGCAAACTAAGTTTTGGACAAAGAATACAAAAAGAGTCATAGAAAAGTATGGCACAGATGCAAGCCTTCAGCCATCTAGTGCTTGCCAAAACTATTTAAACTGCTTACTCCCATTGTGCTGCACTGGGACGATAGCCCTCCATACCCCTACCATCCATGTACCTATCCAAACTTCACTTAAACTTTAAAATCGAGCTTGCATGCATCACTTGTGCTGGCAGCTCACTCCGCACTCTCACGAACTTTTGAGAGAAGTTTCCCCTTATGTTCCTCTTAAACTTTTTACCTTTCACCCTTAACCTACGGCCTCTGACCGTAGTCCTACCAAACCTCAGTGGTAAAAGGCCTGCTTGGATTTACCCCAACTATACCCCTCAAAATTTTGTATACCTCCATCAAATCTCCTCTCCATCTTCTATGTTCTAAGAAATAAAGACCTAACCTATTCCTTCTTTCCTCATAACTAAGGTCCTCCAGACCCAACCACACCCTTGTAAATTTTCTCTATATACTTTTAAACTTACTTACACCTTTCCTGCAGGTAGATGACCAAAACTGCACACAATACTCCAAATTAGGCCTCACCAACGTTTTATATAACTTCAATGTAATATCCCATCTTCAGTACTCAATACTCTGATTTATGAAGGCCAAAGTGCCAAATGCTTTCTTTCGACCCTATCTACCTGTGACGATAATTTCAACAAATTACGGACTTGTATTCCCAGATCCCTTTGTTCTATCACACTCTTCAGTGCCCTAGCATTCACTGTGTAAGATCTACCCTGGTTGGTCCTACTGAAGTGCAAAACCTCGTACCTGTCTGCATTAAATTCCATCTGTTATTTTTCAGCTCATTTTCCAGCAGATTCCGATCCCTCTGCAAGCCATGATAGCCTTCCTTGCTGTCCACTACACTGCCAATCTTCGTGTTATCTGCACATTTGCTGATCCAGTTAACCACATTGTCATCCAGATTCTTGATACAGATGACAAACAACAACGGACCTAGCACCAGTCCCTGCGGCACTTCACTAGTCCCAGTCCTCTAGTCAGAGGCAATCCTCTACTACCATTCTCTGGCTTTTCCCACAAAGCCAATGTCTAAACCAATTTACAACCTCATCTTGAATGCCGAGCAACTGAACCTTCTTGACCAAACTCTTATGAAGGCCCTGTAGACAACATTCACTGCCTTGCCTTCATCCACTTTCCTGGTAACTTCCTCAAAAAAACTCTAAAGATTGTTTAGACATGACCTACCAAGCACCAAGCCATATGAATTGAACATGAGTCTTACTTAAATAAGTAAGTTTCAATTCATATGGTTTAAATTTATGAATCTAGAGTCAGAACTAAAAGAACATGCATCTATATAGCACACATTAATATTCTCCAGAATAGGGTTTCCTTGGCTAATGGTAAGGCTCCATGGCATAAAGTGGGTTGGGAACCCCTCTTCTGGATGAATTTTTTTGTATAAAATAATCTGCTCTTTGGCTGTATTATGTGGAAGAGGAATATTAGCAAGGGCACTGTGAAGTTCCCTCCCACTAACTCTAAGGTTACCATAGGAATTTTTTTTTACATTCATCTTATTAAGTAATTTTGCGTAAGACTGACACCTCCAGTTACTGATCTTAAACTGGATGTTGTATTAGTTAATACAACTAATACAACATCATCTAATATCATCTAATTAATCGAGTAATAGCATTCAGTAAGAAGGTGAAACAGAAGTCACTCAGTGGAAGCTTGAGGATACACCTGAGGCAGATATTTCAGTATGGTGCAAAAGCTAATATGTATTAGAGAAGCCACTATATTGAGGTTAGTAATATCCCAAAGTATTGTTTGGAAAAGAGCAATCAATATAGTAATATAGTAGTCATAGTCATAGTCATACTTTATTGATCCCAGGGGAAATTGGTTTTTGTTACAGTTGCACCATAAATAATAAATAGTAATAGAACCATAAATAGTTAAATAGTAATATATAAATTATGCCAGGAAATTATGAAATAAGTCCAAAACCCGCCTATCTGCACAGGGTGTCTGACCCTCCAAGGGAGGAGTTGTAAAGTTTGATGGCCACAGGCAGGAATGACTTCCTATGACGCTCTGTGCTGCATCTCGGAGGAATGAGTCTCTGGCTGAATGTACTCCTGTGCCCAACCAGTACATTATGTAATGGATGGGAGACGTTGTCCAAGATGGCATGCAACTTAGACAGCATTCTCTTTTCAGACATCACCGTGAGAGAGTCCAGTTCCATCCTCACAACATCACTGGCCTTACGAATGAGTTTGTTGATTCTGTTGGTGTCTGCTACCCTCAGCCTGCTGCCCCAGCACACAAAAGCAAACATGATAGCACTGGCCACCACAGACTCGTAGAACATCCTCAGCATCATCCGACAGATGTTAAAGGACCTCAGACTCCTCAGGAAATAGAGACGGCTCTGACCCTTCTTGTAGACAGCCTCAGTGTTCTCTGACCAGTCCAGTTTATTGTCAATTTGTATCCCCAGGTATTTGTAATCCTCCACCATCTCCACACTGACCCCCTGGATGGAAACAGGGGTCACCAATATTTAATCAACAGACTAAATTTGTTAAAAGATATTGCCATAGAATTGCTTGGCAGTATCCACTTGCTCTGAAGTTACCTAGAATGATCTTCTAGCAGCAGCTTCTTGAACAATGGCTTCAACATGGCTGATACAGGCCTTTGAATCATAAATTTAAAAAAAAAACTCCAGAAGATTTAAGTACCTTTGGAAAGGCAGGCTGTTCAGGGATATTCCATATTGTGCAGGGTAAATTCTGTCTCACTAATTTACTTGAGTTTCACTGAGATAGTAATGAAGAAGAATGATGATGTCAAGGCAGTAGATATTGCCCATATGGGCTTTAGGAAGATATTTGACAAGGTCAATATGGTGCAAGGTCATTGTTGCTGATACAGGTTTCCCCCGCCATCCAAAGGTAGAGTGTTCCTATGAAACGGTTCGTGAGCCAGAATGTCATAAAGTGAAGAAGCAATTACCATTTATTTATATGGGAAAAATTTGTGAGCGTTCACAGACCCAAAAAATAACTTACCAAATCATGCCAAATAACACATAAAACCTAAAATAACAGTAACATATAGTAAAAGCAGGAATGGTATGATAAATATACAGCTTATATAAAGTAGAAATACTTTTCCATAATCATTGCCGCACTGTTCTCCGTAGTGAAAATCTCACGCAAGCGCTCTCGGCAGAAACACTCTGTCCAGTAACCTTTAAACTATGAAGCTGCCAAATCATACCAAATAACACATAAAAATACACAGCCTATATAAAGTAGAAATAATGTATGTACAGTTTAGTATCACTTGCTGGAATCGGGAAGACAACGAGCACACTGATGATGGTGTGTTAGGCTGAGTTGTCGTAGGTTTGGGTGGTGAGACACTGGGATGTCATCTCATCGTCGTCTGCTTCCATCAGGGCAGGAAGGTCATCTTCTTCAATGACTGCCTGCCTCGATGTTGAAGGTCAAGGTTTGTCGTCTGCTGTAGCTGATGCGGAAGGCTTGAAAAATGACAGTATGCTTGACTGCTAGCCTCGCGCATTTTTCTATCATACAGTTCTTTGTAAGCATTCAAACCATCCTGCATATATGCCCTAAACCTACATACCCTTTCAAAATTAAAGTTGTACTTTTCTGCAATCATTGCAGCGTTGTCAATTGCAGCGAAAATCTCATGCATGCAGTTGCTTCACGTTCAGTTCCTGGATGACTTCACTTTCGGTCCATTTGCTACTACATTCAGTTTTGATTGTTATCCTTTCCTCTTCCAATTGCATCAGCTCTTCATTTATCAGTTTTTTGTCATGAGATGCCAAAACCTCTTCAACATTATCTTTGTCAACTTCCACAAGCCAAACTCACTTTGTCCTTACTTCGTTCACCACGATCAAAACGCTTAATTATGTCTAGTTTTACGCTAAGTGTAACACCCTTACAAGCTCTTTTAGGCTTTTCTGATACCTTAGAACTCATTTTGTTAATGGATGCTCAAAATAAATCGACATTAAGCACAGATGCTCACAGGCACATGTTTAAGCAATGCCGGCTAGAATGCAGTTCTGGGGGAGGAGCTTGGCTGCTCGGGGCACGCGCTGCCTTTTTTCACGTGTTGCCTTTTTTTGCAACAGTGAAAACAGCTTCTGTTAGCGAAAACAGGTAACTAATGTAGGTCTTTCGTAACAGCGAGGTGCCGTAAAGCGAAAGTTTGAAAAACGGGGGACACCTGTATACATTAGTGACTCGGATTTGAATCAGAGAATTATGATAGTAAGTTTGCAAATAATACAAAATTGATGGATATCAAGGATATTGATAGACCAGATTAAAGTTAGGCAGAGCACTGGCAATTGAAATTTAATTGCGATAAGAGTGAGATTATGCATTTTCAAAAGGAAGAATCATTTTTTGTATTATCTGCAAACTTATTGTCATAGCTCCCTGATTCTGATCTAAGTTATTGTTATGTATCTACATTTTATGGTAGGGTGTTAAGGAAAGTTAATGAACATTGGGTTTCAAGCCCATAGTTCCCTGAAAGTGGCAACACAGATAATACTGTGCTAAAGGAAGCATATGACATATTTGCCTTCATGAGTCAGGACATATTGTTGCAACTTTACAAAACATTGGCTAGACTGCACTTGGAGTACTGTATGCAGTTCTGGCCACCAAACTATAGAAAGCTTGCTGTCGTGATGGAGAGAACGCAAATGAGATTCAACAGAATGGCTAAGTGGTGACAAATCTGAATATAGCATAGAGATTGAAAATCTGTCTTGAGTGGTGGCATAACAACAACCTCACACTCAATGTCAGCAAAACCAAAGAGCTGATTACTGACTTCAGGAGAAGGAAACAGGAGGTCCATGAGCCAATCCTCATCAAGAGATCAGAGGAGGAGAGGGTCAACAAATTTAGATTCTTCAGTGTTATCATTTCAAAGGATCTGCCCTGGGCCCAGCACGTAAGTGGAATTAATAAGAAAGCATGATATTGCCTCTACTTCCCGAGAAGTTTGTGAAGATTCGGAATGACATCTACAACTTTGACAAGTTGTTGGTTGAGAGTATAGTGACTGGTTGCATCATGGCCTCGTATGAGCGCGCCAATGCCCTTGAAAGGAAAATCCTCGAAAGTGTAATGGATATAGTCCAGTCCATCAGTGGTAAATCTCTTCACACCACTGAACACATCTACAAGGAATGCTGTTACAGCAATGCAACATCCATCATCAAGTACCCTGACTACCTGGGCCATGCTCTCTTCTCACTGCTACCATCAGGAAGGTGGACCAGAAGCCTCAGGACTCACACTACCAGGTTCAGAAACAATTATTACCCTCCAGCCATCAGGCTCTTGAACCAGTAGGGATAATTTCATTCTACTTCTCTCACCCCATCACTGAGCAGTTCCCACAACTCATAGACTCACTTTTAAGGACTCTTCATCTCAATATTTATTGGGTTTTTTGGTACTTGCACAATTTGTTGTCATTTGCACATTGGTTGTTTATCTGTCCCATTAGGTGTTGTCTTTCATTGTTTCTATTGTGCCTCCTGGATTTACTAAGTACACCCGCAAGGAAATGAATCTTAGTGTTGAATATGGTGACATATATGTGCATTGATGATAAATCTACTTTGAACATTGAATTTTGGATTGAAGGTCTTGAGTTATGGAGAGAGACTAGATAGGATTGGTTTGGTTTCCTTGAAGTGTTGGCGGTTGAAATGTGACCTAATACAGTGATCAAAATCATTCTTCTCATGGTAAAGGTATAAGAAATAAGATGTCATTAGCTTAAAGTGAGAGGAAGAAGTTTTAATGAGTATTTGAGGTGAAAGGTTTCTTATATTCACTGCCAGCAAAGGTGGGGGGGGGGGGTTCACATACAACGGCAATGCTTATGAAACATTTCAACAGGTATTGAGTAGATATGGCATAGAAGGATAAGGCGTTGTGCAAGCAAGTAAGATTAATGTAGATGGAAAAACAGGTCTGCATTATCGGGATAGGCTGAAAGGCCGCTTTCTGTGCAACAGACACAAAAAGCTTGAGATTCTCAACAGTCAAAGTTTTGGACTGAGACCCACCATCAGGACTAGAATGGTTGGAGGCAGAAGCCAGAGTACAAAGGTGGGTGGAGGGACAGGAGTACAGCTGGCAGTTGATCGGTGAAAGGGAAGGTATGTAGATGAAATAAGAAGCTGGAAGAAGTAAAGGACTGTGGAGGAAGGAATCTAATAGGAGAGTACAGTGAACCATGAAAGAAGGGGAAGGGGCTGGGGGTGATGGGCAGGTGCGGAGAAGAGAAAGAGTGAGAGGGGAGAAATTATCTGAAGTTAGAGAAATCGATGATGATGCTATCAAGTTGCAGGCTACCCAAACAGACTATGAGGTGTTGCTCCTACAATCTGAGATTGGCCTCATTGTGACAGTAGAGGAGGCCCTGGACTGAAGTGTCAGAATGGGAATGGAAAGTCAAATTGAAATGGGAAACTACTGAGAGATCTTGCTTTTTGTGGCAGACAGATCGAAGATGCTGAACGAAGTCGTCCTCCAATGTAGAGGCTAGATGAAATATATGTCCCCGACAGACTTACAGGTGATTGTCTGAGGCCCTGAATTGGAGGAACTGAAGGAGCAGGTGAAGCTCTTGATGTGCCTGCGGGTTAAGAGCCAAGAATGAGATCATTGGGGCGGAATAAGTGGACAGGGGAATCATATAGAGAGCAATCCTTAAGGAAAGTGAAGGAGATGAAGGAGAATTGTAAGATGTGCTTAGTGGTAGATCCTGTTAGGGATGACAAAAGTTACAGAGAACCATGCATTGGTGGGTAAGAACAAGGAGAACCCTCTCCTTGTTATGAGCGTGGAAGGATGGGGTGAGGGCAGATGTGGGGAAATGGGGGAGATGTGGATAAGGGCAGATGATGGTAGGAGGGAAATCCTGTTCTTTGAAAGAAAAGGACACGTCAGATGTTCTAGAATGGAAAGCCTTAGCCTGAGAACAGATGCAGTGGAGGTGGAGGAACTGAGAGACGAGAATAGCATTTTTACAAGTGACAGGGTAGGAAGAAGTATAGTCAAAGTAACTGTGAGAGTCAGTAGATGTGGAGCAGATGTCAGTAGGTAGTTTGACTCCAGCGTTGAAGGTAAAGAAATCGAGAAAGTGGAGAAAGGTGTCAAAGAGGGACCAAGTAAATCTGAGAGTAGGGTGGAAGTTGGAGGCAAAGTTGTTGAAATTGATGAGCTCAGCTCTGTGCTGTACAAACCTATGCCTATCCGCAAAAATGTTCAGATGTTTGTCTTGCACAAACATTCAAAAAATGAATAAAATATAAAATATTAAAATTAGTTGTTTGACTAAAATTTAAAAATCAAATCAAAACCAGGGAAATGTTAAAGAACGGCAATGTTGCTGCCCAATGCTCCACAAGGCATGGAGAGGAACAACAACAATTTATATTTGCATTTGCACAGTTTGTTGCCTTCTGCACTCTGGTTGATCTTTCATTGATCCTGTTATAGCTACTATTCTATACATTTGCTGAGTATGCCCACAAGAAAATAAATGTCAGGGTTTTATATGGTGACATATATGTACTTTGATAATAAAATTACTTTGAATGTTATGAACTTACAATCTATATATATATATATATAAGCTACACTATGTATTTATATTTATAGTGCTTTTTTATTATTGTATTCTTACTATTTTTTTGGTGCTGCATTAGATGCAGGTAACAATTATTTAGTTCTCCATTACACTTGTGCACCTGTGCAATGTAAATGACATTAAACAATCTTGAATCTTGAAGAGATTGTAGAGGCATTTGTAGTGATCTTTCAAGAATCACTAGATTCTGGAATGATTCCAAAAGACTGGAAAATCAGAACAGGAACTCCTCTCTTTAAGAAGCGAGGGAGGCAAAAGATAGGAAAATCTAAGGCAGTTACTTGGACTTCAGTGGCTGGCAAAATGTTAGAGTCCAGTATTAAGGATGAGGTTTTGGAGTACTTGGAAGTACATGATAAAATAAGTTGAAGTCAGCATGTTTTCCTTAAGAGGAAATCTTGTCTGTCAATCTGTTGGAACTATTTGAGGAAATAACAGGCAGGATAAACAAAGGACTTGGATTTGCCTTTGACAAAGTGCCACACAGGAAGAAGATAAGTGCTCATGATGGTGGTGAGGGGAGTGGTGGGTAGGTTAGCGGGTGGAGATATTGATAAGCCTTACTGCTCGGGAAAAGCAACTGGTGATCCTGGCATCCTCACTCTTCAGCTATCTCTTTCAGAATCCTGCGGTGTAGTCCACCTGTCCAGGTGATTTATCTATCTTCAGGTTTTTAGCTTCCCAGGCACCCTCTCCTTAGTGATAGTGACTACACCCACTTCTGCTGCCCCCCGGCACTCTTGAATTTTGAATTTCTGGTATCCTGCTGGTGTTTTCCACAATGCAAACTAACTTTTAAGTTCATCTGCCACTTCTTTGTTCACCATAATCCGCCCCCCACCCCTGCGTGATTTTCTCATGGTCTGGTGTCCACTCCTGCCCCTCTTTTTATTCTTCACGTATCTGAAAAAAAAACTTTTGGTATTCTCTTTTATATTATTGACCAGCTTCATATTTAATCTTTTATCTTATTGTCTTTTTAGTTGCTTTCTGTTTTTTAAAGTTTCTCAATTCTCTAGCTACCCACTGTTTTTTTGCTGAATTGTATGCTCTCTATTTTTCTTTTATGCTGTCTTTGACTTCCCTTGTAAGCCACAGTTGCTTCATTCTCCCTTTAGAATGTTTCATTTTCTTCAGAGTGAACCAATCCTGCATCTTCCAAATCACTCCCAGAAACTCCAGTCACTGATGCCCTACTGCCATCCCTTCTAGTGTCCCCTTCCATCAATTTTGGCCAGCTCCTCTCTCATGCTTCTGTAGTTACCATTATTCGTTTGTAATTTCGATGCATCTGGTTTTAGTTTCTCCTTCTCAATCTACAGAATGATCTCTAGCATATTATGATCACTGTTTCCTAAGCCATCTGTAGGCATTCTATGCATATTTTTTCTTGGAATTCAGCACCAATGTAATTTTCCCAATCTATCTGCATTTTGAAATCCCCCCATGACCATCATAGCACTGCCCTTTTTTCACGCTTTTTCTATTTCCATACTGCCCGACGTTAAATTCGAATACATTCTAAACTTTTTGTCTTATTCTGTATTCTCAGACTTCAGTAAATTCTCCTGCACCCTCCCCGTTTACTGCATCAATTGTTTCCCAAGCTATATAGTTTAACTTTCTATCCACAGCCCTTGTTATACAATGCACTAGGACCCTGGTCCCAGCATGTTTTAGGTGAAGCTTGTCCCATCAGACAGTGCCCTCTTTCCCCAACACTGGTGACAATGGCCCACAAATTAAAACCCACTTCTCCCACACCAATCTTGAGCGACACCTTTAACTCTCTGATTATATTAACCCTGTTTTCATATGACACAAGTAAAAACCTAGAGATGATTATCTTTTTGGTTCTGCATTTATTTAAGCTCCTCGTTGCTCAAATTCCCTCAGCAAAACCACTTTCCTCAGTTTTCCTATATTGTTAGTAGCTACATGGACCACGTCAACTGAATCTTCTCCTTCCAACTTCAAATTCTTCTGCAGGTCAGATGAGGTATTTCAAACTCAATTCTTGTGGCAGAGAATTGTTGCATCAAGAACTCCATAGCCTCTACTGGGACTTCCATTACTTCAGAAGCTGATGTAACATAGAACCTAACCTCACAGTATAGACCCTTTGGCCCACAACGTTGTGCTGACACTTTTATAGGCATCTGTTAGTCTCATGAGACCATGGATTCGCGCCTTGGAAGGTTTCCAGGGCACAGGCCTGGGCAAGGTTATATGGAAGACCAGCAGTTGCCCATGCTGCAAGTCTCCCCTCTCCATGCCACCGATGTTCTCCAAGGGAAGGGTACTAGGACCAATACAGCTTGGCACCGGTGTCGTCGCAGAGCAATGTGTGGTTAAGTGCCTTGCTCAAGGACACAACACGTTGCCTCAGCTGAGGCTCGAACTAACAACCTTCGGATCACTAGACCGACGCCTTAACCACTTGGCCACGTGCTGACACTTTAACCTACTCTATATTCAAAACCTTTCCCTGCTACATAGCCCTCCGTGTTTCTATCATTCATGTGCCTATGTAACAGTTTCTTAATTTGGCGGGAGGAGAGAGAGCAGCGCGCTGTGCGTGCGCAGCCTTCCGGTGAAAAATGATATCGTATCCGTTAAATAAGGGCCATGGACAATTCTGATTTGATGGAGACAGACGTGAAAGCACAGAGGAACATCTGGAGAAATTTCTGAAACACCAGTTCGCTGCTGTTGTTACTGCACGGTTAGGAATCTTCTGGACGGAAGGCCTCAAAATCCCTTGCTTTGCCTGCTGTTGGCAACCGAGATTGAGGTCGAATCATTTGGACAGAGATGGCGCTCAGTACTCAGTGTTGGAGAGCTGATCGGAGGCTCAAAGTTTTCGGATGACTCAGAGTCGGACTCTGTGGGGGCATGGCAGGGAGAGTTTTTCTTCTTTCTCCCGTCTGCGTGGGATGTGGGACATTTGAGAGACTTTGAACTTTTTACTGTGCTCATGGACTTCTTCATCAAGTTATGGTATTGTTGCACTGTTGTAACTATATGTTATAATTATGTGGTTTTGTTAGTTTTTTCAGTCTTGGTCTGTCCTGTGTTTTGTGATATCACACCGGAGGAAATATTGTATCATTTCGATATGCATGCATTACTAAATGACAATAAAAGAGGACTGCGTGTCTTCATAATCTAAATGTCCGTAATGCATCTACCTCTCCCACCACTTCTGATAGCACATTCCATGCACCCACCTCTCGCTGTGTAAAAATATTACCTCTGACATCCCACTCCCCATACTTCCAATCACATTAAAATGATGCCCCATGGTATTAGTCATTCCTGCCCTGGGAAAACGTCCCTGACTATGCTGTCCCCAGGTGCAACCACATATCTCTTCCCCCTTGAATAGCTCCCTGATCCTTGGTGCCACGGTTCAGATGTTCATCATTCCCACAGCACCCTCTTCTCATCTTCACAGGGAACAGCAATCTCAGAGCTATTGGGCAAGCTTAAGGATTGAGGCTTCTCCAGCACTATCTCCTGGATCCCTCCCTCCTGCTTCACTCACTGTCAGATCCTCTTGGCAGTCAGACCACAGACTAAATTTGAAGTAGTTAATCTAATGGGTGCGACTGCCTTATGAAGCACAGTTTCTTGGTTACTTTCCCACTCCCTGATGCATCACAGTTTTCAAGCTCCGATTCCAGGTTGTCAACTTTGAGCTTGAGTTCTTCGATCAACCAATGCTTGCTGCAGATGTGGTCAACAGCAGCCACAATGGGCTCAACCAGTTCCCACATTATGTGATCTGGCACTCCTACTTCATTTAATTAGAATTAATTTGATATGTTTTAATTAATTATGATTAAAATCCTTACATTCTTATCTGCTACTCACCTGTACCTTCTTGCTGAAACCTCTCAAGCCAAAGCCTCAGACCTCAGACACCTACCTTGGCTCACTCAGACAACAGTCACTCCAAAATGGCCTCTGCCTGTGCTTGCCGAAATCTCTTGAACAAATTCAGTTACCCACTGTAACTATTTTCACTCCCACACTGGCTGCTTTGCTTAAACTTAACTTTTTTTTATTGGCCCTTGCTAATTGTTAAAGAACCCAATTAATCACAAACTCAGAAGGAGGTCCTGACAGGCCCACTTAGCTTTTTAAATCTGCCACTACTCATGACAAGTAACAATTCCCTCAGTCTCAATTTACCTTTTTCATTGGACAATGTTAAAAAGATTAATTAAAAGTGTGCTGATATAATAATATATATGATAACCAACTGCTGGAGGAACCCAGCAGACCAGACAGCATCTATGGAAAAGAGTGCAGTCAACTTTTCAGCTGAGACTCTTCAGCAAGACTGGAGATTTTTTTCTTGTTTATGATAACCAGTTGTCTGGAAAATACAGTAATATGATAGCATTAAAGTCCTGGATACTCTAGATTATTGAAGTTTTATTGTATGTGTTTTTTACACCATCAATTTATGAATGATCTGAAAAGCTAATCTACTAATTTTTACCATCTTTACAAAGGAAAGACTTGCCAAAGTTTCTCATGAAGATGAAGATTCCTTCTCTCTGTGTAATGACAGTCTCTGTTGTTCCAGATCATCCAGCATTCTCGTGTCACTGATCAGGGCATTAAGTTGTTAGTCCAGTTTTGAACATAGTCTTATCTTAAGACTTGAAGACAGCACGATTCCTGAGTGCAGCCATTGCAAATGCATTAATATCACCAGTGAAGTATCTTCCTTTGGAATTACTTGAAATTCCTCAAAGAAAAAAATATCAAAGGCAAGCAACTAAATTAGTTTGGTTTAGTACATTTTTCTGCTTTACTTCATTTGTCTAGGGTTTGGTTGCTGCTCTGTGGGACGTGATGACAAGTGGTGTAGTAATGAACAATAGACATGATAAAGCTGTAAGGGAAACATTGAATCATTTGACTGTCATGTTATCGTTCTCCATGTGTTTGTATATTTACTGAGCAAGCTTTCTAAGCATTCAGCAATATATCTAATTGGCTATTTTTTGTCATTTAGTGACTAACTTATCTCTGAGTTCAGCATATGAGCTAGACAATACTGAATTTTTGAAATGGATTTATTTATTTTTATGCCTTACTGTATCAAGAGCTCCATAGCCTCTAGTGGGACTTTCGTTGCTTCAGAAACTGATGTATCATAGAACATAAACCCACAGTACAGACCCCTTGGCCCACAATGCTGTGCTGACATTTTAACGTACTCTAAGACTGCAAGACTCCCAGAAGGTTAATTTACAAGTTGAGTCTGTGGTAAAGAAGGCAAATGCAATGTTGGCATTTAGTTCAAGGGGAATAGAATATAAAAGTAAGGAGATAATGCTGAGGCTTTATAAGACACAAGTCAGGCCGCACTTAGAGTATTGTCAACAATTTTGGGCCCCATATCTCAGAAAGGATATTTTGTCATTGGAGAGACTCCAAAGGAAGTACACGAGGATGACTCCAGGAATGAAGCAGTAAACATATGAGGAGGGTTTGGCAACTTTGAGCCTGTACTCAATGGAATTTAGAAGAATGCATTGGGATCTCCTTGAAACCTACTGAATGTTGAAAGGCCTAGATAAGGTGGATGTGAAGAGGATGTTTCCTATGGTGGGGGTATCCAGAACTAGAGGGCACAGCATCAAAATTGAGGGGAAATCTTTTAGAACAGAAGTAAGGAGGATTTTTTTAGCCAGAGAGTGGTGAATCTGTGGAATGCTCTGCCACAGACTGCGGTAGAGGCAAAGTCTGTGGGTATATTTAAAGCTGAAGTTGATAGATTCCTGATTGGTCAGGACATCAAAGGATATGGTGAGACGGCACGTGTAAGGGGTTGAATAGGACCTGGGATCAGCCATGATGGAATGGCGAAGCTTACTTGATGGGCTGAATGGCCTAATTCTGCTCCTATGCCTTATGGTCTTATGATCTAAAATCTCTTTCCTTCAGGGGTTGGAAGCAAAGCAAAAGACCATGCTCAAAGAGGCAGATGAGGGCTGTAAGTAAGCCAAGAAGCACCAGAATACATTGATTTAGGTTTGCCTGAGCACTGACTCTCGGTGTGCCCTATTCCACTAACTTTTCTATCAATGTTCTAATCCAAGTAATATGTTTTCCAACAATTAACTGGAATTTCCTAGTCCAGAAATTTCATTCTACTGTGGGCCAATAGCAGAATGAGATATATGGTCTGGGAAAAGTGAGAGGTGGGCGACTGAGAAAGAAATAGGAGGGTTACAGTCAAATCAAATACAAAATGTAATGCTTAAGTTCGGAGGATGAGAGAAAAGGAAGCAGAAAAAATAAATGGGAATTTAAAAAATTCCACATTAAACATCTGTAAGAGCAAATAAATGGCAATGATGCAAAAAGGTAGCATCCATCATTAAGGACCCTCATCACCCAGGATTTGCCCACCTCTCATTGCTACCATGAGGAAGGAGGTACAGGAGCCTAAATTGCGGGAACATCAGATTTCTGAATGGACACTGAACTCATGAATACTATATCAGTATATGTTTTTAATTTTCCACTTGCATTACTTATTTAATTTTATTTTTATATCTACTTCTTATTGTAATTTATAGATTTGTTATTTATGTATTGCATTGTATTGCTGCCGCAGGACAACAAAGTTTATGATGTTAGCCAGTGATATTAAAACTGGTTCTGAATCATATAAGTAAAATATGATTAAAGAGGAAGCTGATATTTCCATAAGACTAATTAGAGAAAGACAGAAATTGCCAACACCTTGCACCAATTTTCATGATGGATTCTTCCCTTATTAAACAGTTATTGGAGTATTAAAATCTGGACCTGTATAAATTAATTTGAAGACAGAAACAAGGGCTCATCTGATGAAAAAGAGAGAAACAATAACCTAATTTCCATCTGGCAATAAGAGACACCAGTCCCAGCAGAATTCACACAAAAGGCCTTTATTCCCTTTCATTCAATACCAGCATCCTCAGCACTTGTGGAATGGTTTCAAATACTGAAGATTTCTATCTAATATTTACACCAGATCTTATCACTTAGGAATGCAGATGTATGGTGGACAATTATTGCTGAAATAAACGCAACGAATGAGGAAGTTCCTCTCAGAAATTCCAAATGACTGAAATATGTGCACTGGCGTTGTTTATTTCTGAACGACATTGTTCATTTTGCACATGTGTAAGTCATGTATAATTTATGTTAATTAAGTTTCTGTTAATTAGTCCTTGTCTTGTAATAAATTATGCCACTGCTTCAAAAAGCTAACTTTCATGCCACTTATCACCTGTGTGTATGCTTACGACAACATAAACTTAAACTTGCACTTGCAAATGCAATTTTCATTACTATACTTTATAGACAATACACTTTCCAATATGAAGTTTAATACAAAAATGATAAAACCCTTGCAGTTTTATGCCAACTCTCACTGCCTCCACCATTGATTTCACAGGAGATTGCAAAAGCCCCAGTGAAATTCAAGGATATGATTTAGCTGGAGCTATATATTTAAGTTCTAATACATTTCAACACATTATGTGGGGAAGAAACAGGATATGACACATGCAAACGCAAGGAAATCTGCAGATGCTGGAAATTCAAGCAACACACACAAAATGCTGGTGGAACGCAGCAGGCCAGACAACATCCATACAAAGAAGCACAGTCGACGTTTCAGGCTGAGACCCTTCGTCAGGACTAACTGAAAGAAGAGATAGTAACAGATTTGAAAGTGGGAGGGGGAGGGGAAGATCCAAAATGATAGGAGAAGACAGGAGGGGGACGGATGGAGCTAAGAGCTGTAAAGTTGATTGGCAAAAGGAATACAAGGCTGAAGAAGGGAGAGGATCATGGGACGGGAGGCCGAGGGAGAAAGAAAGGGGGAGGGGAGCCCAGAGGAAGATGCAGATCAGGCAAGGAGTTAGAGTGAGAGGGACAGAGGGAGAGAAGAGAGAGAGAGAGTAAAAAGGAAAAAAATTTTTATAAAAGTAAATAAATAAATAAGGGATGGTGTAAGAAGGGGAGGATGGGCATTAACAAAAGTTAGAGGAGTCAATGTTCACGCCATCAGGGTGGAGGCTACGCAGGCGGAATATAAGGTGTTGTTCCTCCAACCTGAGTGTGGCTTCATCTTTACAGTAGAGAAGGCCGTGGTTAGACATATCAGAATGGGAATGGGACATGGAATTAAAATGTGTGGCCACTGGGAGATCCTGATTTCTCTGGCTGACAGAGCATAGGTGTTCAGCAAAATGGTCCCCCAGTCTGCATACGACACATGCAGTTCTTTGACACAATATTATTGCAGAATCAGAAACTGACATCTGTTCCACACATGTAGGCAAAATCTTGTTGAATGCTAATTTGGTGAAAGCATTGGTACTCATACAGCGAACGCTCGCTGAAAGAACTTAGAAAATGCTGATCATATTATTCATATTTCATGCCAATGTAGTTATTCTGGTGATAAAAACTGCAGGTTTTGCTCCCCCACTGTTACATGGCTGAACGTACATTCAACAGAAAGAAGGATCCCCTCATCCCCTTATTGTGCTGTTTCACAAATTCTTCCTTACATTAGTTATTGGTTAATTTGTTCTGGACGTTGCAGCAGTTCTTTGAGTACAGTATTTAGTTATTGCTATCCTTGCTTACAATGTCTGCTGTGCCAGTTGCCAAAGAACTTCTGCAGAAAGAGCTGCAATTCAGAGCCAGCATTCCCCTTGGGAAACAGCACGGCAGGGAGATTACCCATTCCGTAATGTCACCTGACGTAACCTTTTTTAAAACTCTTTTTCTTCCAGATGACCATTTCTGATGTATTTGATGGAGGTGAAGTGTGGCGAGGAGGAAGAAGTTTAGACAGACCTGTGTGGAGGCTAATGTGTTTACTATCTAAATCAGATTCTTACTTGGAAGCTCAGATCAACCTGAACTAAATCATGAATCATTGCAACTAATTCGTGTGGAATCACAAGCTACATTATTGAATCTCAGTCGGGAGCATGAGCGACAGGATCCATCCATCCATCCTGTGCATTCGTTGCATTTCTTTTTCTTTAGGTCTGTTGTTGCTTTCCTTTCACACAACTTTAGAAAATCTGACAGATATGCAACAAATATTTTCAGATTTAAACTTTAACTCACTTTGTCCATATTTATATTTGTTATTTTCTGAGCTGCTTGCTTCTACGGGATATTCTGCTCATCCTTATCATATATCAGGAAAGGCATTTAAGTGATTCAGAATTCTTACAAGTTTACACAAGGTCAGCTCTCTGCCATGCAAACAATGTCTTGTGCAATCAGCTTGATAATCTAATGCTCAGTTCTTCAGGAAAAATACTAGTCTGCCTTTCAAGTCTTCAGGGAGCAGTTCTATTGACGTTCCATCAGGATATAGTTCTATAAGCGCCAACACAAATAGGCACTCTGTTTAGTCTTGGACATGCATACAAAAGCAGCTAAGCATGAAAAGTTGAGTATCTATCAAGTAGGAGCATAGACATGATACATAGGGGTTGTCGAACTCAAATACAAGGCTGCTTTTTGAAGCCAGAAGAATTTATTTTCTTGTTGGCTCAGTGATCACATTGAGATCTTTCAATAAGGTGTCAATATTAAATATAAACTAGACAGAGCAACATTTTATTGATTATACATAACACAAGCTTAAAACACAAAATAGTCAGAGAATGAAAATTAGAGAAAAAAGTAACACCTGCAGCTGCAGGAAATGTGAAATAAAAACAGAAATGTTGAAAATCTCAACAGATCAGACAGTATTTCTGGCAAGACAAACAGAAGTAACTTTGAAACAAATTGCTGACCATCCAATATCAAAACATGGACAAGTAATTATAAGCCCTGCTTCTTCTTTCACAGATGCTGTTTTATGCTTTGCAACATACACAATGTGCTGGAGAAACTCGGCAAGTCAAGCAGCATCTATGGAGGGGAATAGATAGTTGACAGTTCAGGCTGAGATCCTTCATCAGGACTACATTGGAAGGGGACGGAAGCCAAAATAAGAAGGTGAAGATGGGGAAGAAATACATGGTGGTAGAGATGATAGCTGAGACTAGGTGAGGAGAAAGTGGATTAGTGGGGAAGGGAGTATGAAGTAAGAAGTTGGGAGGAGATAGATGGAAGAGGTAAAAAGGCTAAAGAATGAATCTGATAGAAGAGGATAGTAAACCATGGAAGAAAAGGAACAAGGAAAGGAGCTAGAGAGAGGTGATGGACAGGTGAGGAGAAAAGAAGGGGTGAGAGGGGAACCAGAAAAAAAATGAGGATCTGAGGGCGAGTTTTCTGTGTTGGAGGGAAATGAGAGACTGCTGTGTTCTATGTTTGAACAAGATGTGGCTTGCTTCCAGCACGTCAAATATAGTGATCAGACCTAAGTGCTTCTTGATTCACAGAATAGACCAGACTTCTAATATGGAAAAGGTAAAAGGTGGAGGTGTGTGTTTTATGATAAACTTCCGATGGTGCTCCGATGTGATGGTTTTATCGAGTTCATGTATCCCTGACTGTGAACACCTAATGATCAAATGCCATCTGTTCTAGTTATTTAGGGAGTTCTCCTCTATAATCCTGACCTCTGTTTATATATCACCAGCACATGACCATAATCAAGTGCTTGAGATACTGCTTGATGCCGTCCTCAAACAAGGAACAGTCCATCCTGACACATTTCATATCACAGTTGGGGACTTCATCCAGGCTTGTTTGAAGGAATCCCTGCCCAATTAACATCAGCATATAACCTGTAGCCTCAGACGTCCCAACACACTAGACCACTGCTGTACTAAAATAAGGAAAGCCAACCGTTCCATGCCCAGACTGCATTTCGGTAAATCTGATCTCTTGGCTGTCCTTCCCCTACCTGCATATAGGTAGCAGCTAAAGAGCAAAGCTCCAGAGATTAGCACAATAAAGCGGTGGTCGTAGGAAACAGAGGAGTGGCTATGGGATTGCTTCAAGTTGGTGGACTGGGCCCTGTTCAAGGACTCATTTGTGGATCTGAATAAATACACACCATGGTTGTCAAGGAGTTTATTAAAGCAGTTGTAGACAAGTGAGTGCCCTCAAAATCATTCAGAGGTTTCCCGGACCAGAAGCCCTAGATAAACTATGAGACCTGCAATCTGCTAAGGGCCAGATCAGAGGCATTCAAATCTGGTGTCTAGGTGTGATCTCTAGAAAGCTATCTCATGGGCAAAGTGGCAATTCCAGACTAAACTGGAATCAATGAAGGATGCTTGAAAGTTGTGGCAGGGCTTGAATGCTATCACCTCTTATGAACTTAAATCAAGTGACATAGGTGATAGCAGGGCTTTGCTTCCAGATGAGCTCAATGCCTTCCATGCTTGCTTTGACCATTAAAATGTGGAGGAACCATCATGAACCATGAACCTCCACAGCTCCTGATGAGCCAGTGACTTCAGTCTTTCAGGCCAATGAGTGAGCAGTCTTCAGGAGGGTGAACCCAATAAAAGCATCTGGGCCCAGATGGCATATGTGGCCAAATACTATAAAAACCTGTGCTGATCAACCAGCTGGATATTCACTGAGACCTTTAACTTCTTACTTCAGCAGCCTGAGGTACCCACCTGCTTCAAGCAGGCTTCAGTTATACCAGTGCCTAAGAAGAGTGTGCTAACTTGCCCCAATGACTATCGTCCCGTACCATTTACATCAACAGTGACGAAGTGTTTGGTGAAGAAGCATATCAATTCCTCTCTGAAAAGCGACCTGAATCCATTCTAATTTACCTACCAGAGCAACAGGTCCACAGCAGATGACATCCCATTGGCTCTTCACTCAACCCAGGAACATCTGGACAGCATAGGTACATACATCGTGATACATTTTATCAACCTCAGTTCAAAACCATCAGTGTTAAATACCATCATCCTCTCAAAACTAATCATTAAACTTCAAGACCCAGGCCTCAATACCTGCTTGTGCAACTGGATCCTTGATTTCCTCACTTTCAGACCTCAGTCAGTTTGGACTGGCAGCAGCATCTTCTCCGCGATCTCCAACAGCACTGGTGAACCACAAGGCTGTGTGTTTAGCCCACTGCTCTACTCACTTTATAATTATGGCTGTGAGGCTAAGCACAGCTCCAATGCCATATTTAAGCTTACTAATGACACTACTGTCACTGGCTGAATCAAAGGTGGTGACAAATTAACAAATAGGAGGAAGATTGAAAATCGGGCTGAGTGGTGCCAATACAACCTCTTAGTCAATGCTAGCAAGACCAAGAAGCTGATTACTGACTTCAGGAGGAGGAAACCAAAGGTCCATGAGCAAGTCCTCATTGGGGGATCAGAGGTAGAGAGAGTCAGCAACTTCAAATTCTTCGGCGTTATTATTTCTGAGAAAGTGTTATGATCTCAGCATGTAAATACAATTACAAAGAAAGCACAGCAGTGCTTTTACTTACTTAGGAGATCGCGAAGGTTTGGCATGACATCTAAACTTTGACTAACTTCTATAGATGTGTGGTGGCGAGTAACACAACCTGGCCTGGAAACACTAAAGCCCTTGAATGGAAAATCCAACAAAATTTAGTGGATATGGCTCAATCCATCATGGGTAAAGCCCTCCTTAACACTGAGCACATCTATATGAAGCGTTGTTGTGGGAAAACAGCATCCAACATCAGAGACCCCCACCACTCAGGACATGCCCTCCTCTTGCTGCTGCTGCCATCCGGTAGAGGGTACAGGAGCCTCAGGACTCACACCACCAGGTTTAGGAACAGTTATTATCCCTCTACCATCAGGCTCTTGAACCAAAGGGGATAACTTCACTCAACTTCACCTGCCTCATCATTGAAATGTTCCCACAACCTATGGACACTCTTTCAAAATTTATTGCTTATTTACTTATTATTATTTTTTCTTTCTTTTTACATTTGCACAGCTTGTTGTCTTTTGCACTATGGTTGAGTGGTCATAATGGTTGTTATTCTTTTATGGATTTATTGATTATGCCTTCTAGAAAATGAATCTCAGGGTTGTATATGGTGACATATATGTACTTAGATAATAAATTTACTTTGAACTTTGAGAAAAGGGATGAGGTCCTGCGGGGTAAGTATAGGGAGCAAGGCAGAAAGTTAAAAGAAGATTAAAAGCAGGAGCTTAAGTAGATCTCTGGATTACTTCCTGAGTCATGTGCTGGGGAGTAGGGATAGGAGGACAGGGCAAATGATTGTGTGGCTGAGGAGCTGGTGCAGGAGGAGAGAGGTCTCATTCTGAGACATGTACAACAGAAGTGGGTTGCAGTTGAACTGGAGGGGGATGAATATCCTGATGGGGACATACGCCAATAGTATTCAGAAGGTTTTAAATTAATCTAGCAGTGTGGTGGGATCCAAAGCAATATGGCAGATGGGGAAGTTAAGTCAAATAGAAATTTTAAAGTGAACAAATTCAGTAGGTCAGTTAGACAGGGGCAAGGCAGGGAATAAGGAAGGTCTAACAGACAAAAGTAGATCAATTGCAGTGTAAGAAGCTTGACAAGAAAGGTTCAGGAGCATTAATTACTTCAATTATCCCTCAACCATCAGGCACTCTTGAACTAGAGAAGATAATTTCACTCATCTCAGCAATGAACTGATTCCACAACCTACAGACAACTTATAGGGTCACTTTTAAGGACTCTATAGCTCATTATTATTATTATATTGTATTTTTTCTCTCTTTGTATTTGCACATTTTGTTGTCTTTTGCACACTGGCTGTTTGTCGATCTCTGTTGTGTGCGGTTTAATATTGATTAATGCTGGAGTTTAGATGGAGTTTAATGCTGAAAAATGTGAGGTGCTACATTTTGGTAGGACTAATCAAAATAGGACATACATGGTAAATGGTAGGGCACTGAGGAATGCTGTAGAACAGAGGGATCTAGGAATAATGATGCATAGTTCCCTGAAGGTGGAATCACATGTGGATAGGGCGGTGAAGAAAGCTTTTGGTTTGCTGGCCTTTATTAATCAGAGCATTGAGTATAGGAGTCGGGATGTAATGTTGAAATTGTATAAGGCATTGGTAAGGCAAAATCTGGAGTATTGTGTACAGTTCTGGTCACCAAATTATAGGAAAGATGTCAATAAAATTGAGAGAATACAGAGGAGATTTACTAAAAGGTTGCCTGGTTTTCATCTCCTAAGTTACAGAGAAAGGTTGAACAAGTTAGGTCTTTATTCTTTGGAGCATAGAAGGTTGAGGGGGGACTTGATAGAGGTGATTAAAGTTATGAGGGGGATTGATAGAGTTGACATGGATAGGCTTTTTCCATTAAGAATGGGGGAGATTCAAACAAAAGGACATGAGTTGAGGGTTGGGGGCAAAAGTTTAGGGGTAACATGAGGGGGAACTTCTTTACTCAGAGAGTGGTAGCTGTGTGGAATGAGCTTCCAGCAGAAGTGGTTGAGGCAGGTTCGATGTTGTCGTTTAAAGTTAAATTGGATAGATATATGGACAGGAAAAGAATGGAGAGTTATGGGCCGAGTGCAGGTCAGTGAGACTAGGTAAGAGTAAGAGCTGGACACGGACTAGAAGGGCCGAGATGGCCTGTTTCCGTGCTGTAATTGTTATATGGTTATATGTTTCTGTTGGGTTGCCTGCAAGAAAACAAGTCTCAGAGTTTGATATAGTGACATACATGTACTTCCATAATAAATTTATTTTAAACTTTGAGAATTGGCAATGGAAAATGATAGAAGGGGGAGGGGGTAGAAATGACCAGAACTTAGAGAAAGCTATCAGGTTGGTGGCTTCCCGGATGGAGTATGAGGTGTTATGCCTCCAACCTGAGAGTGGCCTGATCATGGTACTCGAATTGAAATGAGTGGCTACCAGGAAATCCCATCTTTTGTGTCGAACAAACCAAAGGTGCTCAACATGGCAATCTACTTCAGGTCTCCTCGGTGTAGGAGAGGCCACATCGGGAGCACCAAATACAGTAGGTGATCTCAACAGGTTCACAGGAGAAGTGTCATCTCATCTTGAAGGACTGCTTAGGGTCCTAATGGTGGTGAAGGATGAGGTGTAAGGCAAGTGTAGCACTTGTTACAGGGATAAATACCAGGAAGGAGATCAGAGGAAATGGATGAGTATATGAGGAAGGTGCATAGAGAACAATCCCTATAGGGAGTGGGGAGGGGGTTGAGGGATGGTGATATTGCCAGTACACTTCTACCGTCATTGACTATGTTGACCCCAGAATGACACTTAAATATCGACAAGGTGTCACGTAAACACCTTAAATGATATCTTCATACAGTAGAAGTCGCAAAGGGTGGTGAAGATATCAAATTCTAACAGATTTTAGTAGATATTAATATTTTATGCTACAGTTCTGTTTTATTTAGATAAATAAATATTGGTAATTAGATTACAGGCCGGCTGGTGGCGTAGTGGCATCAGCACCGGACTTCAGAGCAAAGGCTCCGGAGTTCGAATCCAGCTGGCTCCCTTGCACGCTTTCCATCTGTGCTGGGTTGAACATCGAGCTAGCAACTCGGCCTCATAAAAATAAGAAAGCCTGCTAAAAAAAAACGCCGTCATGACGACGTCCCAATGACTCCACTCGGAGTTAAGAGCTTTCTTCTAATTAGATTATAAGTATTTTTTTCTCATGGAGTTTTTTGCAGATTAATTCTCAATTGCAAAATTAAATGAATGGAAATATTTAGAGTACTTCTACAGCAATGAATGACTAAACATCAGAGTTTATCAGTACAGTCCATGCCTTCTTCATGCAGTAATGAAGAAGGCACACCCACGGTTCTACTTCATTAGGAGTTTGAGGAAATTTGGTATATCACCAAAGGCTCGTCAAAATTTCTAAAAATGTACAGTGGAGAACATTCTAACTGGTTGCTTCACAGCCTGGCATGGTGTCTCCAATGCACAGGATTATATGAGGCTCTAGGAGGTACAACCCTCCTCACCAGCAAGGACATCTTCAATAGGCTGTGCCACAAAAAGGTGGCATCCATCACTGCAGACTCTCACTATCTGGGTCATGCCCTCTTTTAGTTACTAAAATAAGGGTAGGGGTACAGGAGCCTGACAACCTACACTAAATAATTCAGTAACAGCTTCGTCCCATTCACTATCAGATTTTTGAATGGTCCATGAACCCATAAAATCTACCTTGTCTAATGCACTTTGTAATTTATATTTTTTTTATGTCTGTACTGTATTGCTTCCACAAAACAACAAATTACACATCCTACAAGTCAGTAAAAATAAATCTCATTCTTATTCTGATTCTGAACAGGACTGCTTGCACACTTGCTTGTACGTAGGGTAACGAGGCAAGGTTAGTACAAAGCATTAGATTGTCTAATCTGCCTTTCAATTAAGTCTTCAATCCAATGCAAAGTAAGTTAATTCTTTACATTTGAGGCCATCCATGGGTCAGGGGTCAGCTATGGATGTTGCATCCCAGCTCTCTACATGATACGCAAGCCAGGGCAGTACGACCTGGAGAGCAAGCTGCTGCCTATGTAGCAGGCTCCCCTTCCACACAGCTGATGAATCCAAAGAAACAGTACACTTTGGCACCAGCACGAGTTTCCAGTCAGGATTGAAATCAATGTTGCACTGCATTAGGGACCTCAGCTCTGGAATTTTCCTCAGGGTATACTCACAAGGCCTTCCCCATGAGTCAGTGTAGCCACAAGGCAACAGAGGTTTGAGATCAGAACTTTCCTTCTTCTAGATGAGCTGCCAACCCCATCTGCCTGAAGTGACTGGTTTTAAGGCACCAGTAACCTGCCTTTGCCCTTTCTCCTGTCAGTAGGAATGGTTCCACCAGGCTTACATTTAAACCAACATTTATAGGTAAGTTCTGCATATGGGGAAATCATGTATTTGTAGGTTAGCTGCACTTCAAAAGACAGGTTTCTGCAACTTTATTACCAGGTCAAAATAATGAAATGCATATTTTTCTTTAATTTTCTTTTACCATTCTGACAGTAAAATTATTTGTGAATTGTGAATTGACATGTCAGCAAATTTTATAAACTTGCCATTAAAAAGTCATCTGATAGTTTGTTGAAGAAAAACATTTTTAATTCAGTCTTGGGATATTAGCATTATTGACAAGGCTGTTATTTAATTTCAATCCCTTAATTCTCAGTTAGAAGGTTTATCCATATTCTGTTTCCCAACGGCTGCACATAAGAAGTCAAATTAAGAAATAGAAATAGAAGCAGTGCATCATTTAGACCCCCCTGCCTGCTCAACTTCAAGCAGATCAGTGTTGCTCACAGCTATATTCAAGACAATGGTTGAAAGACATTTAGATATGAAGGGAATCAATAAACTATTATCTTGTAAATACAGAGCCTCAAAAGTCATCTTGGGTAGAGGATCCTAAATACTGCTTTCTAGATGAAGAAATTTCCCTTGACTTAATTCTATACAGCCAAACCTTTGTAATAATTCTTTACAGCAGTTTTCAATAAGATATCTTCTCACTTTTTATAACTCAGGTAAAAATCGTCGCAGTATGCTTGATTTCTCCTAATAAAGCACATATCTTCATTTTAGGAATCAATTCAGGTAAATCCATCCTTTGATAGAGAGAATAGACCTAAAAACAGTATTTCTGATGCTTTCTTACAAGGGCCCAATGTTCACTAGAATAGACAACCTTACATTTTTCTACATTTATTTCCATCTTTCTTGATGTCACCCATTCACTAAACCTACTCTAAAGAGAAACAAACAATGGAGGACAAACTTGCAAATCTGATATAATCAGGTATGAGTTACTGACCAGCCAAGATGAAGTGAATGAAGGCAGTGCCACATTCCTTATAAATTATAATATACTGATAAGTCTTCCTTATAAAACTGGCAAGGAAATGGCTAAAATCAATCAATTGAGATCAGTTGTAAATGTTCATGATATGTTTATCTCTCTTTATTCTGTCAGAGCTTCACAGATCATTATATCTGACTCAACTAATGAGAGGGGCTTGTTCATTGTAGTGTCCTTCCACTGTTCTATTCCTTCTACAAAGATATTTGACCTCACGACATTATATGTTTTACTTAGTCTGCCATAACTTCACTGATCATCTGAGCCTGCAGTTCTGTATCATCAGTAAACCTGGATATTTTACATTTCATCCCCTATCCCAATCTTTGATATGGAGTGTGAAGAGCCAGAGCCCCAACCTGGATCCCGATGACATCTATAATTCACACCATCCAAAATGAAAAGCGAGCCATTTCCTCCTATACTTTTTCCCCATTGTCTGTTTTTCCTATCTCAATCTATATTACTTGAACTCTGATATTCTAATTTTGCTCTAAGGCTTTTAAAGCATAATGAAGGAACCATGGTGGGCTACATATTCATCTTAAAGCCACACAATTAGCATTGTGAATATGATAACATCATCTGTTTTACTGATCTTGATTAAAGGATATATGACATTTACCAGGGCATCAATCACATCAATGTCAGTGGAGAAAAAAGGGCAGGCATAATTATGATATGAAGAATATTCTAGCCAAGAGATGCAATAGATATAAACTGTATAAATTCTCATGCTATACAATTTCAAATCCATTATGACAAACTATAAAAACAGAGGAATAAACTCTTCTTGGGCTTCCAGCTGGGTACAGGTATCGATCATAACCGACGTTTCGATGACAAACTCTCCCACATCTATCAGGAAAAGCTTGAAAGTATTTTCCTGAGGAAATAAGATAATTACATATAATATTCCTATAGAATGGTTACAAGGTAAAATAAATCAATCGGACCCTTAAAAGGGCCGAAGGAAAAGCCGGGAAACCTAACAACAAGGAGAAACCCGTCGCTACCACCATAGGTCTCGGTCTGAGAAAGAACTGGAACTCGATTGTAAACAAAGCAGGAGAGTGGAAACCTGATTGGATGAGAACTAACCAATCAGGATGAACTGAATACAGGGGTATAAATACCACCAAACTAAATGTGCCCAGACGTCATCCCTGAAGAAGATGGCAGAATTTGTTATCGAAACATTGGTTATAGTCGATGCCTGTACCCAGCTGGAAGCATGAGAAGAGTTTATTTGTTAAATACACCAGGAAAGCACTTGATCTTATTTTTAATATAAAAACAGACGGTATTAAAAAAAAATCACACAGTCAAGCAGCTGTTTTCACTAAAGAAATAATTGGCCACCAGAGCATAAGGATTGTTTCCTGTTCAGCTTGCTTTAGGAATAGTTTCAGTGGCTTAGCAGCTTCATGATTTAAAAAAAACTTAATTCAACTACCTTCAGTTTTTGGAGCAACACACATAAAAGTTGCTGGTGAACGCAGCAGGCCAGGCAGCATCTCTAGGAAGAGGTGCAGTCGACGTTTCAGGCCGAGACCCTTCATCAGGACTAACTGAAGGAAGAGTGAGTAAGGGATTTGAAAGTTGGAGGGGGAGGGAGAGGTCCAAAATGATAGGAGAAGACAGGAGGGGGAGGGATGGAGCCAAGAGCTGGACAGGTGATAGGCAAAAGGGGATACGAGAGGATCATGGGACAGGAGGTCCGGGAAGAAAGACAAGGGGGGGGGAGGGAACCAGAGGATGGGCAAGGGGTATATTCAGAGGGACAGGGGGAGAAAAAGGAGAGTGAGAGAAAGAATGTGTGTAAAAAAATAAGTAACAGATGGGGTACGAGGGGGAGGTGGGGCATTAGCGGAAGTTAGAGAAGTCGATGTTCATGCCATCAGGTTGGAGGCTACCCAGACGGAATATAAGGTGTTGTTCCTCCAACCTGAGTGTGGCTTCATCTTTACAGTAGAGGAGGCCGTGGATAGACATGTCAGAATGGGAATGGGATGTGGAATTAAAATGTGTTGCCACTGGGAGATCCTGCCTTCTCTGGCGGACAGAGCGTAGGTGTTCAGCAAAGCGGTCTCCCAGTCTGCGTCGGGTCTCGCCAATATATAGAAGGCCACATCGGGAGCACCGGACGCAGTATATCACCCCAGCCGACTCATAGGTGAAGTGTTGCCTCACCTGGAAAGACTGTTTGGGGCCCTGAATGGTGGTAAGGGAGGAAGTGTAAGGGCATGTGTAGCACTTGTTCCGCTTACACGGATAAGTGCCAGGAGGGAGATCAGTGGGGAGGGATGGGGGGGGACGAATAGATAAGGGAGTCGCGTAGGGAGCGATCCCTGCGGAATGCAGAGAGAGAGGGGGGGAGGGAAAGATGTGCTTAGTGGTGGGATCTCGTTGGAGGTGGCGGAAGTTACGGAGAATAATATGTTGGACCCGGAGGCCGGTGGGGTGGTAGGTGAGGACCAGGGGAACCCTATTCCTAGTGGGGTGGCGGGAGGATGGAGTGAAAGCAGATGTATGTGAAATGGGGGAGATGCGGTTAAGAGCAGAGTTGACAGTGGAGGAAGGGAAGCCCCTTTCTTTAAAAAAGGAAGACATCTCCCTTGTCCTAGAATGAAAAGCCTCATCCTGAGAGCAGATGCGGCGGAGACTGAGGAATTGCAAGGGGATGGTATTTTTGCAAGAGACAGGGTAAGAAGAGGAATAGTCCAGATAGCTGTGAGAGTCAGTAGGCTTATAGTAGACATCAGTGGATAAGCTGTCTCCAGAGACAGAGACAGAAAGATCTAGAAAGGGGAGGGAGGTGTCGGAAATGGACCAGGTAAACTTGAGGGCAGGGTGAAAATTGGAGGCAAAGTTAATAAAGTCAACGAGCTCTGCATGCGTGCAGGAAGCAGCGCCAATGCAGTCGTCGATGTAGCGAAGGAAAAGTGGGGGACAGATACCAGAATAGGCACAGAACATAGATTGTTCCACAAAGCCAACAAAAAGGTAGGCATAGCTAGGACCCATACGGGTGCCCATAGCTACACCTTTAGTTTGGAGGAAGTGGGAGGAGCCAAAGGAGAAATTATTAAGAGTAAGGACTAATTCCACTAGAAGGAGCAGAGTGGTGGTAGAGGGGAACTGATTAGGTCTGGAATCCAAAAAGAAGCGTAGAGCTTTGAGACCTTCCTGATGGGGGATGGAAGTATATAGGGACTGGACATTCATGGTGAAAATAAAGCAGTGGGGGCCAGTGAACTTAAAATCATCAAAGAGTTTAAGAGTGTGAGAAGTGTCACGAACATAGGTAGGAAGGGATTGAACAAGTGGGGATAAAACCGTGTCGAGGTATGCAGAAACGAGTTCGGTGGGGCAGGAACAAGCTGAGACAATAGGTCGGCCAGGACAGGCAGGTTTGTGGATCTTGGGTAGGAGGTAGAAACGGGAAGTGCGAGGTGTGGGAACTATAAGGTTGGTAGCAGTGGATGGGAGATCCCCTGAGCGGATAAAGTCAGTGATAGTGTGGGAGACAATGGCCTGGTGCTCCTTAGTGGGGTCACGATCGAGGGGTAAATAAGAGGAGGTATCCGCGAGTTGTCGCTGTGCCTCGGCAAGGTAGAAGTGAGTATGCCAGACTACAACAGCACCCCCCTTATCGGCGGGTTTAATAATAAGGTTAGAATTAGTGCGGAGGGAATGGAGAGCAGAGCGTTCCGAAGGAGTGAGGTTGGAATGGGGACAAGGTGTGGTGAAGTCAAGACGGTTGATGTCCTGTCGGCAATTAGCGATAAAGAGATCCAGAGCAGGCAGAAGACCAGAGCAGGGTGTCCATGAAGAAGAGGAGGGTTGAAGACGGGCGAAGGGGTCATCGGTGGGGGTGGAAGAGTCCTTGCCGAAGAAGTAGGCTCGGAGACGGAGACGGCGGAAGAAAAGTTCCGCATCATGGCGAACACGGAACTCGCTGAGGTGTGGGCGAAGGGGGACAAAGGTGAGGCCCTTACTGAGGACCGAGCGTTCTGCCTCCGACAGTTGAAGGTCGGAGGGGATGGTAAAGACCCGGCACGGATGAGAGCTGGGATCAGAGGTGGGGTGGGGAGGCTGGGGGTGTCAGTGGAGAGGGGAGGGTTGGGGTGGGAGGAAGATGGAGCCTCTGAGGACCCAGGAGCTGACGGTGGGATCTGAGGGAGATGGGGTTGCAGAGTGGTGGTGGGAGAAGGGGAGACGGGAGTCACAATAGCAGCACATAAAGACCCTGCCTGGAGTTCAAGGCTGGAGTCGCAGTTGGTGGTTGCGCAATCGCTGTGAAGGTGTCCATGGTCGTTGCTGGAGTCCGGGTTTTGAATATGCCCTGAGGTGTTGGAGCCGGTGAGATCAATGGCAGAGGCAATCTGAAGTTCATGCCTGCTAGTTTCGTGGCCAGCAGGCTCTGGAGTCCGTAGATGTAGGATTTTATGATCTTTGCCTAACATGACAAAGTCAAAAAAACGGCGATTGCAGGCGTGAATCCGACTGAGGATGAAATAACGGGTAGGACCATTACAGACGGCGAAGAAAGTGCCCCGAAGAAAGGGTCTGGGATAGGGACACCAAGTACCTCCTCATGGTGGAGAAAGTCGCCTTCAGAGCTTGACGGGAGAAGCGGCGAGAGGCAGAGTCAATAAAATGTGAGTACCTAGGATCCTCAGAAGGTCCAAATTGAGAGGCTCGGAAGTGAATCCTAAAGCCAACTGGAGTAAGTTGGCGATGGAGGCACGTTCCAAGAAAGGATATATGGCTGTGATAGCGAGTCTGAGTCAAAGTGTAGTCGAAAAGTTGAAGAGCCGAAGAAATTACAGATGGGGAGCAGTGAGAGATGAGAGATGAAAACGCCATCCCCTTCTCGCAATTCCTCCGTCTCCACCGCATCTGCTCTCAGGATAAGGCTATTCATTCTAGGACGAGGGAGATGTCTTTCTTTTTTAAAGAAAGGGGCTTCCCTTCCTCCACTATCAACTCTGCTCTTAAACGCATCTCCCCCATTTCACGTACATCTGCTCTCACTCCATCCTCCCGCCACCCCACTAGGAATAGGGTTCCCCTGGTCCTCACCTACCACCCCACCAGCCTCCGGGTCCAACATATTATTCTCCGTAACTTCCACCATCTCCAACGGGATCCCACCACTAAGCACATCTTTCCCTCCCCCCCTCTCTCTGCATTCCGCAGGGTTCGCTCCCTACGCGACTCCCTTGTCCATTCGTCCCCCCCATCCCTCCCCACTGATCTCCCTCCTGACACTTGTTCTGATCCTGCCTTCTCTGGCGGACAGAGCGTAGGTGTTCAGCAAAGCGGTCTCCAAGTCTGCGTCGGGTCTCGCCAATATATAAAAGGTCTTTCTTCCCAGACCTCCTGTCCTATGATCCTCTCGTATCCCTTTTGCCAATCACCTGTCCAGCTCTTGACACTTACTTATCCGTGTAAGCAGAACAAGTGCTACACATGCCCTTACACTTCCTCCCTTACCACCATTCAGGGCCCCAAACAGTCCTTCCAGGTGAGGCAACACTTCACCTGTGAGTCGACTGGGGTGATATACTGCGTCCGCTGCTCCCGATGTGGCCTTTTATATATTGGCGAGACCCGACGCAGACTGGGAGACCGCTTTGCTGAACACCTACGCTCTGTCCGCCAGAGAAGGCAGGATCTCCCAGTGGCAACACATTTTAATTCCACATCCCATTCCCATTCTGACATGTCTATCCACAGCCTCCTCTACCGTAAAGATGAAGTCACACTCAGGTTGGAGGAACAACACCTTATATTCCGTCTGGGTAGCCTCCAACCTGATGGCATGAACATCGACTTCTCTAACTTCCGCTAATGCCCCACCTCCCCCTCGTACCCCATCTGTTACTTATTTTTTTACACACATTCTTTCTCTCACTCTCCTTTTTCTCCCCCTGTTCCTCTGAATATACCCCTTGCCCATCCTCTGGTTCCCTCCCCCCGCCTTGTCTTTCTTCCCAGACCTCCTGTCCTATGATCCTCTCGTATCCCTTTTGCCTATCACCTGTCCAGCTCTTGGCTCTATCCCTCCCCCTCCTACCTTCTCCTATCATTTTGGACCTCCCCCTCCCCCTCCAACTTTCAAATCCCTTACTCACTCTTCCTTCAGTTAGTTCTGACGAAGGGTCTCGGCCTGAAACGTCGACTGCACCTCTTCCTACAGATGATGCTGCCTGGCCTGCTGCGTTCACCAGCAACTTTGATGTGTGTGTTGCTTGAATTTCCAGCATCTGCAGGATTCCTGTTGCTTCAGTTTTTGGAGGCTTGCATTTGTTATCACTGTGCATTTTAATTGACTGTACATTTGAGCCACATACTGCCTTATACAGTACTGGTCATTTGTATTAAAATTTTGATAAGTTATCAGTGTAGGGGCTTTATTTTTTTTTTTTGCTTTTAGTTTTTTTTTAAATTACCAGTCAATGTTTTGTTGTCTGAAGACAAAAGAAACTGCAGACACTCAAATCTAGAACAAAAACTCAACTTTGAAAAAACCCAGCAGGTCAGGCAGCATCCATGGAGGCAACCTTTCATGCTGAGACCCTGCTCCAGATTTGAGAAAGAAGATGAAAGATTGTTGGTATGTAACAGTACTTGGTGGTGGTGTAGTACAGGCTGGTAGGTGAGAGATGGAACCAAATGGGGAGGGTATTATGCGGCAGAGTCATTGTGTTGTACTTGCAACAGCCATCTCAACCTTTCCATTGTCTGTCACTTTAATTCTCCTTCTCATTCCCACACCGGCCTTTCGCCCTTAGCCTTCTCCTGTGTTGTGGCTAGGCTAAACACAAATTGGGAGAAAATCTCATGTTCCACTTGTACAATTCTCAACCCAATTGTATAGGCAACTCATATTCCAATTTCAGATAATTTTATACCCCTAGTGCTTTCCTCCCACACACACTCACATGTTTGTCAACTTTTCAGTTTGCATGCCGTCAGGTCAGATCATTGGCATATATAATTGTACATAATGTTCCTAAAAATGAAAAAGAGAAGGCAAAATAAATAGGGTCATTGCTACTGAGAAAATACAGTGCAAGTAGTCGAATAAAGTGCAAGGCCATGAAGAGGTTAATTGGAAGATCAAGAATTTACTTTTAGCAGATGAGGCCCATTCAAGAGTCTGATAACAGTGAACCAAGTCTGGTCATATATATTTTCAGGCGTTTTATTTTCTGCTTAATGGGAGAGGGAATAAGAGAGAACAGCTGTGGAGGGGGTGTCCTTGATTTTCCCAAAGCAGTAGGAAGTATAAACTGAGTTAATGGAAGGGATGATAATTTGTGTGATAGGCTAGGCTGTGTTCACAATTTTCTGCATTCTCTTGCTATCTCGGGCACTGACTTCATAAGTGCTACTTATACAGCTAAAGAACTCTGATAATTTAGAATCCCCAAATATGAGATGATGAAAGCAACTAATTAAGCCAAATCTTACTTTGTGATTTCTATGCATGGATACACTGTGAGTCCTTGCCTGTATTGGAGCTACAGTCAGATACATCGCCTTGTATATCTATTTGCCAGCATATACGATAGCATGTTAATTCATGATTTAATCGGAATTATAGGAAACCAGATTAATTAGAGATGAAAATAATATTTTATGTGAATTGTCCGGAAGCATTAGATGTGAGGAGGCCAATAATGGTAGCCAGATAGCCAGTTAGCCAGTACTGGTAATATTACCAGTTACAATCATATCTTGGAGGTGAATGAATGCCTGAACTGCTTTATATATGGAAGAGAAACACAAAAAGAAAAATTAGAATAAAGGTCGTCCATCCTTTGAAAAATAAAAGCTGCAGAAATTAGAAGTACAAAACAAAAGCAGAAAATATGAAAATATTCAGCAAGTCGGGCCATACCTGTAGAGAATGACAATGATTCTTCATCAGAGAGAAACTTTCACTCTGTTTCTCCCTCCACAGATACTCTCTGACCTGGTACAATTCTCCAGTATTTTCTGCTTTTATGTAATCGATCATTCATACATCAAATGGCCATGCAAATGATAAAAATCAATGTGTCTTGGTGGAGCTGCTTCCAAATTACAAATTCTGTATTTTGTGAACTATCGTCACAATCATATCAGCTCTGAAAGATTTTGTTTCCATCCTGTGGAATGGAATTTTACATCCAGGTGAACAGTGCATACAACCTAAAAATGATTCTGATGCTTGAACATAAAGTGGTTTACAATGATGATTTCTGTAAACAGATTGAGAGATTTAGATTTAGAGAGATTCAGCTACATCAGGGTGCAAGCAGTGGACTCAGAGGATTCTACAATGCTTAACTTGTTTACAGTGTTTAATGATGTGCTAAGGACTTGATGAAACTCAATTAAAAGGATAATTTAATCTAAATATACCTCAGAATGAATTCCTCATGTTCAATGGTCTTTATGTTTGTATTTAAAACAGTCACCATAGAATTTTCTTAAAGAACACCTATTAAGGTTATGACCTACAATTTCTGGAAGAGCTATTTCCCAACTTTCAATTAACATGCTGATCTATACATGATAAATACTTGCAAACTATATTATCTCCATTTTTTTGCCTCAGATTTCCTCTAGTACAAATTAGAAGCAGGAAAAGGCCATTCAGTCTCTTAAACATGCTCTGCCATTCAATAAGATCATGACTGAACTTAATGTAATTTCAACTGAATATTCTCTTCTACCCACCATAACCTTTCACTCCTCCATTTATCAAGAATCAATGTCTGCTTTACAAATGTTCCACCACCCCTTAAGGAAAAGAAATCCTAAACTTGCAACCTTCTGAGAAAAAAAAAGTTACCTTACTTCTGCAGACAATCCCTTATTCTTAAACCAGGACCCCTAGATCTACATTGTCCTGGATGAAGGAACGTCCTCTCCACATCTAAGGCTCCTCAAGTTAGTAAGTTTCATCAAGTCACCTCTTAATCTTTTTAACTCCAGCATATACAGCACTTAATTCCTGTCTATAAATGGTGCAGTACATTGCCTGAAATTAATATATTCTATGCCTTTGAAAGTAACTTGAAAGTAGGCAGAGGTTTTAGCTCTCTGCAAATAACTTTATTTTCATACCATGTCTCTGTAGCTCTCTAAGCTGCGCTATTTTTAGTATAGACTTATACTTTTACACAGCACAGAAACAGGCCCTTTGGCCAAACTCATCCACACCTACCCGGGTGACTTCCTGAACTATGGCCCTTTAAAACATATATCACTACAGCATAATACAGGATATGTGGCCCACATACCAACCTTTTAACATACTCCAAGATCAATCTAATTTTTCACTCCAACATAGCTCTCCATTTTTCTTTCATCCACGATTTTTCTTTCTTAAGTGTCCCTAAAGCGTCTACCACTAACCCTCACAGTGCATTCCATGTGCATATCCCTCTGTGTACAAACCCTACTTCTGACATGCCCCTTATACTTTACTCCAATCACCTTCAAATGATGTCAGCTCACATTAGCCATTTCCACCTTACTAAAAACAGACTAGCTGTCCACACTATCTATACCTCCTATTGTATGATATACCTCTGTCTAATCATCTCTCATCCTCCTTCGCTTAACCTTCAAGAAAGCCTTAACTCACTCTTCCCTCATAAAACATGATCTCTAATTCAGGCCGTGTCCTGGTAAATCTCCTCTGCATCCTCTCTAAGGATTCCACATCCTTCCTAATGAGGCAACCATAACTGAACAAAATACTCCAAGTGTGGTCTAACCAGAGTTCTACAGAGTGCAGCACTACATCACAGGTCTTGATCTCAATTCCTCCCCACCCCCAGATTAATGAAGGCCACCTTACAATACGCCTTCTTAATAACACTATGAACTTGCTCTGCAATTTGAGGAATTTACTGATGTTCAAAGCTCAAAAGATCTATAGTAAATTATTATCCTAGTACATATAAGTCACCATATACATTCTCAGATTCATTTTCTTGCAGGCATACTCAGTAAATCCAAGAAACGTAATAGAATCAAAGAAGGATTGTACCCAACGGAATGGACAAATAACGAATGTGCAAAAGACAACACTGTGCAAATTCATAAATAAATAAATAAATAAATAAATAAATAGATAGATAAATAAATAAGCAAGCAAGCAAGCAATAAATATCAAGGACATGAGAGGAAGAGTCCTTGAAAGTGAGTCTACAGTTTTTGGGAACAGTTCTGTAATGAGACAAGTGAAGTTGGGTGAAGTCATCCCCACTGGTTCAAGAGCTTGATAGTTGAGGACTAATTGCTGATCCTGAAACTGGTGGTGTTCGTCCTGAGGCTCCAGCACCTTCAAACTGATGGCTTCCTGATGTGGACCTCAAGACTCCTCTGCTCCGCCACATTGCCAAGAATCACGCCATTAACCCTTTACTCTGCCTTACCTTTAACCTTTCAAAGTTTATCACTGTACACTGCTACTTTTCAACCCAGCAAATTCCCATTGAAACCTACAACAACCTTATACTCTATCCACAACACCACCAACCTTTGTGTTATCTGCAAACTTACTAAACCACCCTTCAATTTCGTCACCAAAATTATTTATAAAAGTCAGAAAGAGGATGGGTCCCAGAACAGATACTGTACATGTGGAACACCACTGGTCACTGAACTCTAGGCAGAATATGTTCCATCTACCCCTTGCCTTCCATGAGCAAGTCAGTTCTGAATGCAACCAAGTTTTCCTAGATCCTATGCCTCTCGACTTTCTGAAGGTGCCTACCATCCAGAATTTTGTCAAACTTCTTACTAAAATCTATATACACCACTTCCTCTGCTCTGTCTTCATCAATTTGTTTCGTCACTTGCTCAAAGAATTCAGTCAGGTTCATGAGGCATAACATGCCCCTCATAAAACCATGTTATCTCTAATAAGACTATGCCTCCACAAAAACTTAGAAATCCTGTCTCTGTTAATCCCCTCCAATAGTTTGCCTACTAGTTTGCTCACTAGTCTATAATTCCTAGAATTATTCCTATTACCTTTCTTAAACAAAGGAATAATATCTGCCAACCTTCATGCTTCTGGTACTACTCCTGTGGCCAGTGGAGATGCAAAGATCATTGTCAAAGGCACTGTAATCTCTTCCTTCATTTCCCATAATAACCTGGGGTATATCCCTTCAGGTCCCAGTGACTTATTTATCCAAATGTTTCAGCAATCCACTTTCTTAAGATTGACATGGGCTTGCATATTAACCTATTCTATTCTGTCCCCACATTCATCAAAATCCCTCTCACTGGTGAATACGAAAGCAAAGCATTCATTAGGGACAATCCCTAGCTCATCTCTCCAGGCAAATGTTTCCTCTTTTATCCCTGATTGGTCCTACCCTCACTCTAGTCACCCTCCTGTTCTTCAGGTACATGTAAAATGCCTTGGGGTTTTCCTTAATCTGACTCTCCAAGATCTTATCATGTCCCCTTCTAGCTCTCCTAAGTCCCTTTTTAAGCTCCTTTTGGCTAGCTTACAACTCTCTACAGCCCTGACTGAACCTTTGGTATGCTTCATTTCTTCTATTACTGTATGTAGATGTTCCACGTCTTTTGTCTCTTGAGGTGAGTTATACAGCTCTCGTTACATGCACGTGCAGTTCAACTCTTTGAGTAAAAATGCAAAAAGTTTGAAGTTAATAACTCATCTCCTTCTACCTTAGGCTACAAACTTATCAATCACCCCTGCTGTGGACCACTTCTACAAAGAAGGGATCCATATGCTCCACGACCGCTGGACTAAGTGTGTACATGTAGGAGGGGACTATGATGAAAAATAAATGTGCTAGGTTTTCTAAAATTAACTCCTTCTACCTTAGGCCATGAACTTATCAATCACCTCTCGTATAGTCATATGGTGAAAGGAATCCTTCCTGGACGCACCAAATAAATTCTGTTTTGTCTAATCCCTTTACACTAAGGAGTGCCAATCAATATAAGGGAAGCCAAAATTACCCATAACAGCAAACTTATTTTTGCATCTTTCCGAAATCTGCCTCCTGATCAACTCCTGCTATAGAATACTCCCAATAGACCGTTTGTTCCTTTCCTGCTTCTGACTTCCATTCACAGTGACTTAGTATTTGATCATTCCATGATGTCCTCCCTTTCTACAGCTGTGGTAATATCCCTGGTTAACAAAGCCTGTCCCTCACCTCTTTTACCTCTCTCCTTCCTTCTGAAATATTTAAATCCATTAACCAGGTTGATTGAGTTCAAAAGCCACTAAGCATTGTTGCAGATCTATGAAACTCTAGATGAAGGGTTCCCAAACTGGGATCCACAGACCCCTCAGTTAATGATAGGGCACCATGGCATAAAAAGGTTGGGAACCCCTGCTCTAGTTAGATCACACTTGGAATATTGGGTTCAGTTCTGGTTGCCTCATTATAGGAAAGGTGTGGAAGCTTTAGAGAGAGTGCAGAGTAATCTTACCAGGGATTAGAGAGCATGCCTTATGAGGAAAGTTTGAGTGAGTTGGGGCTCACCATGTCCCTCCAAACCTTTTCTATCCATATGTCTGAAATATTAAATAGACAACACTCCCCCCCACTTGGGTGAACTCCGACTCAATATAGGTGCATCTCAACTTATATATGTAACATATTGCTCTTTTATACACAGTATACTATATAATATATCTACTGTTTAGCCAGCTACAGCATAGTAAATTTTGAATTGAACTATTCAGGCCTACAGTTTTAATTGCTGTGGAGAATCTCTTACTCTTGTGGGAAAACATCTATCCTGACATTGAGGATCACAATGCTTGGCAGGAGAGATGCGGATGTGAAACAATCTCAGATTCTCAGCCTCCTCCGTGGTGGTTGTAGGAGTTGACTCTGGGACTGCAGGAAATGGTTCTGACAGCTCTGGACAACTTTCTTCTCTTACAATTGACTCTGCTGTCCTCAATTGTTCAATGTGCCATCTCCAGATGACATCAAATACAGTCTCCACTGTGTAGAAGAGTGGTCCAATTCTGTCCTTAAGCTTTCCGAGCACCCACTTTTGATCACCTCTGTAGTTCCTCACAAGAAATACTTGCCCAGGAGTGACACATCGAATCTCCTTCTTTGACGAGCACTCAGTTTGTCTCAGCTGTTTGTCCTGCACACTGTTTCTGAGATTGGGTTTGAGGAGATCTGAGCATGAGCAAAGGGATAACCCAGGAAGAGAATAGCTAGTGAGTTGTTGGCTGTGGAGTGTGCTGCATTATGATATGTAAGAAGGAAATTGGCAAGCTTCTGATTCAGTGTCGGTATAGTGTTTTCTGCTGAAATTGCTCGCAGTGTGTCTTTAGACTCTTGACAAACCTTTTCACTGAGCCATTTGTAGCTGGGTGGTATGGTGCAGATGTAATATGTCTTAGTCCATTCATTTTCAGGAAAGACTGAAACTGTTCCACAAAAAACAGTGGTCCATTGTCACTGACAATGTCTTCTGGAACACCAGTCCTTTAGCAGAGGTTTTTCAACGTCTCAACAGTAAGGCTGTAAGGAGGCTAGTAGGAACACTGTTGACCACTTTATAACTGCATCCACTATAACCAAGATACTTGTGCCCTCGAATGTACAAGTCCATATGAATCCTCTGCCAGGGCAATGCAAATCATTCCCATGGATGTAGAGTAGCTGCCTTTGGCATCTTCTGGACATATTGGCATCCTGAACTGTGCATGTTGAACTGTTGATTTATGTAACGCCACCAGACAAAGCTTTGAGCCAATGTTTTCATTTTGACCATGCATGACTGGCACGTAGCTTCTCCAACACTTCAGTTCTCAGCTTGGATGGTGCAACAGCTCTCAATATCCACCGAAGGTGACCCCTATCAAGGGAAATTCATCCTGTAAAAATGGAGGAACTGGAATTTCTGCTGCATATTCCAGCCACTTCGGGTTGCCATGTGGACCTGCGATAGTCTTTTCTGGTTTCCCTTTGGATCATTTCTGTGGTAATAGGGAGACTTCTGATTTGCATTTGGGAGAATATGTCAAGAAGAGTGCCCTCTTTTTAAAAAATTTCAGGTATTTCCTTTTCCAAGACTAAGCGGGACAATGCATTAGCATTTCTATGATTACATTGAAATCGATCTTGTAATTGTGTCCTCCAAAAAACAGAGCCCTCCTCTGCACTCATGCTGCTACTGTTCATGGAACGCCCTTCTGTGGATTTAAAATGGCGCCAGTAGTTTACGATCTGTAATGAAGGTAAACTCTCTCCCATACTGGAACTGATTGAAATGTCTTAAACCCCAAACTAGACTTAAGGGCTCCCTGTCAATCTGTGCATAATTTTTCTGTGCAGCAATAAGGGATCGCAGTGCAAAGGTTATGAGGCATTAACTTCCATCATTCATTACAGGTAACATGACTGCACCTGTACTATAATGCAAGGAGTCACAGCAAGCTTCACCATCTCCTTTACTTTTTGGAAAGCCTCTTCACACTGCTTTGTCCATTACCATTTCTTCTTGATCTGTAGGAATGAGTTCAAGGGGTGCAGCACAGTAGCCAGGTTTGGCAGGAACCTGTTATATTAATTGACAAATCCTAAAGAGGATCGTGCCTGTGACATGTCCTTTGGCCTTGGGGCATTCACACTGCTTGAATTTTTGCAGAACACTCATATAAATCTTTGAGGTTCAAAATTATGACTACAGGAAATGATGTTTGATTTAAAGAATTCACTCCTGTTACTTTGTGCTCTGAGCCCATAATCTTCTAATGTTTTTAGCACTGTCTTGAGATTTTGTCATCCTTTCCAGTAACAAAGATATAATTCAGTCAACACTATGTGACGGGCAGCCTTGCAGCATCTGGTCCATAGTCTTCTGCCAGAGTACAGTTGCAGATGCTACACCAAAAATAAGCCAACTGAAAAATAGTGATAAAGCTTTTTGTGAGTGTTTATGGTGAGAGACACTTTGGACTTTTCTTCCATCTCATCTGTAGGTAGGCCTCAACTAAGTCCACTTTACTGAAGTGGTTCTGTCTAAAAAGATTTGCAAAGATCTCCTCTATCCTGGTCAGAGTGTATTGATCTACTTTCAGTACTAGTTTGATGGTGATCTTAAAATCAGTACTAATCCTGACAGACCTATCCTTCTGGGTTACTGGGACCAGTTGCCCATGGGCTCCACACAATCTAGGAAAGAATTCTTTCTGCCTCCATGCGATCTAGCTCACTGGCTACTTTTTTGCAGATGCTATAAGGGTTCGGATGGATTTTGTAAAATTTGAGTGAGGCAATTTCTTTTAGCACTATTTTACCCTTCATATATTTGTGTTTTCCCATGCCATCCTTGAATACTACTGTGGCATCATCCAGTAATTTTCTTATTCATATTCCATTGTCTCTATTTCAGGGGATGTGGCATGCAAATGGTGGATAGATCTCCGATCAAGTTGTAGTTGTCTCAGCCAATCTCAGCCCTCCTGCGTTTTTCTACAGAAAAGTTCATACAACAAACATTGCGGCTTGTTGGTTGTTGTATCTCGCTGTTACAAATGCCATTCCCAAAGGAGTTATCTTTTATCCAGCAAAATCCCTTAGCTGGATATCTGCAGGCTTCAGTTTAGTATCTTTGAAATGCTGTTCAAACTCATTTTGTATGTAATACCATAGTTTGAGGTCATGCATTATTTTATTATTACAGTTATGCTGTTGATTTCTACAAATGTTATCAAAATATTCCTTTAATTACATTATACAATTGGGTATTTTTTTTTGTTGTTTAAAATAATAATTCAGTTGATCAAGTTAGGCTTGCTGTATTAGCCAATATGATTTTGGTTTAATGTTTTCTTTTTCAAGAGAAAGCATGAGAAGATCGATGAAAGCCATATTCTAGAGAGTGCGGATCAAAGAAGGAGAATGGAAATGGACAACAAACATGAGAGAAGACCATAATGAAGCCCACACAGAACCCATTTGGAAGCACAGATACTGCTGTGAGAGAATCGTCATTCCTCATGCAGACAATGGTCTCACAGAGAATGCGCAGATAACTTTTAGTTAGCTTGTTAGAACATGACATTGAAGAAATTTGAGGTTTTCTTCCTTTGATGGTGCATGAATATTTGTTTCCTAGGACAGGTTCCTCAGTGCAAAGCCAATTCAGGATCGTAAATAAATGAAGTAAAATAACAAAGATCTCCAACAATTATGTACACAATACAGACATATATATATATATAGATACACACACACACAGGCATATATATGGCCTTTTCTTTATTTTGTATTATATAGTATTATGGGGTTTATTATAGTTTCAAAAATTTTGTCAATACAGATTTGATCTAAGTTTATACTGGTGTAAGTTAAATTATTGTTTCCTAGCAAATGGTATATTTGCATGGGTGTGTCAGTGTTAATACGGTAATTGCCTTCATTCTCCCTTGGAAGTGACATTCAAAACTTTTATGTTTGTGTTTACCTGAATTGCATTTTCCCCAGACATGCTTATTTACAGGAAATGACCTCTTTTATCTTTATTCCCATGTGTTGGTGAGTTAGCTTGAATTTACAGCAATACTTAACTCATTATGAGCCTGCAGTGAAAGGGTTACATGTGTAATGACTGAAACAGTTTCCAATTCCATTTTAATTAATTTGCCATTCACTTCTGATTTAAGCCATGTTGCTTGTTCCTAATTAATTTTCACATTTAAATCTCAAAGCTACCCAATCCTGTGTCATCCTCATCATTATCAGATTTTTCATCAACAGCATGAAGATTAGATTTTTTTAAATTAGAACTTGGCTTTTTATCATTTTCTCTTCTCTTAATTTTATCTGTCTGACATATAGAAACATAGAAACATAGAAAATAGGTGCAGGAGTAGGCCACTTGGCCCTTCGAGCCTGCACCGCCATTTATTATGATCATGGCTGATCATCCAACTCAGAACCCTGCCCCAGCCTTCCCTCCATACACCCTGATCCCCGTAGCCACAAGGGCCATATCTAACTCCCTCTTAAATATAGCCAATGAACTGGCCTCAACTGTTTCCTGTGGCAGAGAATTCCACAGATTCACCACTCTCTGTGTGAAGAAGTTTTTCCTAATCTCGGTCCTAAAAGGTTTCCCCTTTATCCTCAAACTGTGACCCCTCGTTCTGGACTTCCCCAACATCGGGAACAATCTTCCTGCATCTAGTCTGTCCAATCCCTTTAGGATTTTATATGTTTCAATCAGATCCCCCCTCAATCTTCTAAATTCCAACGAGTACAAGCCCAGTTCATCCAGTCTTTCTTCATATGAAAGTCTTGCCATCCCAGGAATCAATCTGTTGAACCTTCTTTGTACTCCCTCTATGGCAAGGATGTCTTTCCTCAGGTTAGGGGACCAAAACTGCACACAATACTCCAGGTGTGGTCTCACCAAGGCCTTGTACAACTGCAGTAGTACCTCCCTGCTCCTGTACTCGAATCCTCTCGCTATAAATGCCAGCATACCATTCGCCTTTTTCACCGCCTGCTGTACCTGCATGCCCACTTTCAATGACTGGTGTATAATGACACCCAGGTCTCGTTGCGCCTCCCCTTTTCCTAATCGGCCACTATTCAGATAATAATCTGTTTTCCTATTTTTGCCACCAAAGTGGATAACTTCATATTTATCCACATTAAATTGCATCTGCCATGAATTTGCCCACTCACCCAACCTATCCAAGTCACCCTGCATCCTCTTAGCATCCTCCTCACAGCTAACACTGCCACCTAGCTTCGTGTCATCCGCAAACTTGGAGATGCTGTATTTAATTCCCTCATCCAAGTCATTAGTATATATTGTAAACAACTGGGGTCCCAGCATTCAGCCTTGCGGTACCCCACTAGTCACCGCCTGCCATTCTGAAAAGGTCCCGTTTATTCCCACTCTTTGCTTCCTGTCGCTAACCAATTCTCTATCCACATCAATACCTTACCCCCAATACCGTGTGCTTTAATTTTCCACACTAATCTCCTGTGTGGGACCTTGTCAAAAGCCTTTTGAAAATCCAAATATACCACATCCACTGGCTCTCCCCTATCCACTCTACTAGTTACATCCTCAAAAAATTCTATGAGATTCGTCAGACATGATTTTCCTTTCACAAATCCATGCTGACTTTGTCCGATGATTTCACCGCTTTCCAAATGTGCTGTTATCACATCTTTGATAACTGACTCCAGCAGTTTCCCCACCACCGACATTAGGCTAACCGGTCTATAATTCCCCGGTTTCTCTCTCCCTCCTTTTTTAAAAAGTGGGGTTACATTAGCCACCCTCCAATCCTCAGGAACTAGTCCAGAATCTAACGAGTTTTGAAAAATTATCACTAATGCATCCACTACTTCTTGGATTTGTGTGTTTGCTGCTTTGTTGAATTTTCTGCAAGTTTTGCCTTTAAACCTGCATTGGTCTAGTGTATGTGAGCCCCTGCCACAAAGTTAACACAAATTGTTTGGCCAGGCATCTTTCTGTTTAGACATTGCAATTTTGTTCATGCTCACTTTTGTTCCTGACTGCAATTCATTGGCTGATGTTTCCATTGATAAGTGATTCAGTTAGGAACCATTTTTGAATGCTTTCTTGTAAGAATCCACTAACCAAACAATCTTTCAGTGCATTATTAAATCCAACACAGGACTAACAATGCTCAGACAATTTCTTCAATTCAACTACTTAAGCTAAAATGGACTCCACTTCCTTTTGATTCCTCTTATGAAAACTAAAGCATTCTGCCATCAACAATGGTTTTGGTTTTAAATGTTCCTGTATTATGTTCATGATATCAGCAACACTCATTTCGGCTGGTTTGGTTGAAGCAGTCAAACTTCTAAATAAACTGTCTGCTTTTCCAATTATTACACTCAGCAACACTGCCACTTATTTCTTATCAGCAACTCAATTTGCTTCAAAGTATTGCTCAAGTTGTTCAGTGTACATTACTCAGTTGTTTGTTGTGCAATCAATGCGTCTATCTTTCCTATATAGCCTGCCATTTCTGCCTTTTATTATTATTACTGTTTATAAACCTGTGGCCATTCACATTACTCTTTAATTTTGTTGGTTTTCAGCCTTGATTTAAACTCAAACATCTCTCTCCCCTTCTGAAGAAAAATGTGCTGCACTTTTTTAAACTCAACTATCTCTCTCCCCTTCCAAAGAAAAAGGTGCTGTGCTTTCAGTTAACACGAATGTCTCTCTGCCCTTCTGAAGAAAACCATGCTGCACTTCAACAAGTAGGTGGTCATCCCAAGTTCATTTTAAAACTTCCTTGTTGCCTCTGATATGATTTATAACTCGGGAAGCGAATCGAAAGAAAAACATGGGAGCTAGGTATACTTGCCGACAGAGAGATGCGCTTACGTATGACATGCCATTCTAACGTATACCATTCACATACTTTTTACATTTAATAGGCCCATAAGACCATAAGACCTAGGAGCAGAATTAGGCCATTTGACCCATCAAGTCTGCTCCACCATTCAATCATGGCTGATCCTTTTTTTCTTCCGCAACCCCACTCCCCAGCCTTCTCCCCATAACCTTTGATGCCGTGGCCAGTCAAGATCCTATCAATCTCCGCCTTAAATACACCCAACAATTGGGCTTCCATAGCTGCCTGTGGTAACAAATGCCACAAATTCACCACCCTTTGGAAAAGAAATTTCTCTACATCTCTGTTTTAAAAGGACTTCCTTCTATCCTGAGGCTGCACCCTATTGTAGGCTCCCTCACCATGGGAAATGTCCTTTCCACATCTATTCTGTCTAGACCTTTCAACATTCAAAAGGTTTCAATGAGATCCTTCCTCATTCTTCTAAATTCCAGCAAGTACATGCCCGGAGCCATCAAACGTTCCTCATATGATAACCCTTTCATTACCAGAATCATTCTTGTGAACCTCCTCTGAACACTCTCCAATGCCAGCACATCTTTTCTTAGATAAGGAGACCAAAACTTACCACAATACTCAAGATGAGGCCTCACCAGTGTCTTATAAAACCTTAGCATCACATCCCTGCTCTTATATTGCAGATGTTTTGAAATGAATGCTAACATGGCAAATACCTTCCTCAACACTGACTCAACCTGCAAGTTAGCCGTTACAGTGTTCTGCACAAAGACTCCCAAGTCCCTTTGCATCTCAGATTTTTGGATTTTCTTCCTGTTTAGAAAATAGTCTGTACATTTATTTCCTCTACCAAAGGGCATGAACGTATTTTCCAAAATTGTATTTCATTTGCCACTTTTTTGCCCATTCTCCTAATCTGTCTATGTCCTTCTGCAGCCTACTTGCTTCCTCAACACTACCTGCCCTTCCACCAATCTTCGTATTACCTGCAGACTTGGTAACAATGCCATCATTTCCATCATCTGAGTCATTTATATACAACATAAAAAGAAAAGGTCCCAATACTGACCCCTGTGCAACACCACTAATCACTGGAAGCTAATTAGAAAAGGATCATTTTATTCCCGCTCACTGCCTCCTACCAATCAGCCAATGCTCTAGCCATACCAGTAACTTTCTTGTAATACCATGGGCTCTTAACATGGTAAGTAGCACCTTGTAAAAGGCCTTATGAAAATCCAAGTATACAATATCCACTGCATCCCCTTTATTTATCCTACACGTAATCTCCTCAAAGGATTCCAACAGGATCGTCAGGCAAGATTTTCCCTCAAGGAAACCATGCTGACTTTGTCCTATTTTGTCCTGTGTCACCACATACTCCATACTTCATCTTTAACAACTGACTCCAATATGTTCTCAACCACTGAAGTCCCGCTAACTTGTCTATAATTGCCCTTCTGCTGCCTCCCCTCTTTCTTAAAGTGTGGAGTGACATTTGCAATTTTCCAGTCCTCCAGAGCCATGCCAAAGTCCAATGATTCTTGAAAGATCATTACTAATGCCTCCACAATCTCTACCACTACCTCTTTCAGGACCCTAGGGCGCAGTTAATCTGCCGAGAGACTTATGCACCTTTAGGTCTTTCAGCTTTTTGAGCACCTTCTCCTTTGTAATAGTAATTGCACTCACTTCTCTTCCCTCATTCCATTCAACAGCTGGCTCACTGCTATTGTTTCCACAGTGAAGACTGATGAAAAATACTCATTTAGTTAATCTGCTTTCTCCTTGTCCCCAGTATTATTCCTCCAGTCTCATTTTCTAGTGGTCCTCTATCCATTCTCATCTCTCTTTTATTTTTTATATACGTGGAAAAGTTTTTTCTATCCATCTTGATATTGTTTGTTAGCTTGCTTTTGTATTTCATCTTTTCCCCCTGAATGATTCTTTTAGTTGTTTTCTGTAGGTTTTTAAAAGCTTCCCAGTCTTCTACCTTCCTGCTAATTTTTGCTTTGTTGTATGCCCTCTCTTTTACATTATCTTGACTTCTCTTGTCAGCCATTGTTGTACTATTTTACCATTTGAATATTTCTTTGTTTTTAAATACATCTATCCTCCACCTTCCTCATTTCCCCAGAACTCAAGCTATTGTTGCTCTGCTGTCATCCCTGCCAGCATCTCCATCCAATTTACTCTGGCCAACTCCTCCTTCATATCACTGAAATTTCCTTTACTCCAATGAAATGCTGCTATCTCAGACTTTACTTTCTTCCTACCAAATTTCAAGTTGAACTTAATCATATTGTGATCATGGCCTCCTAATGGTTGCTTTACCTTAAGCTTCCTAATTGCCCAGTTCATTACACAACACCCAATCCAGTATAGCTGATCCCCCAGCAGGCTCAATGACAAGCTGCTCTGAAAAGCCATCTCACAGGCATTGAACAAATTCACTCTCTTGAGATCCATGACTAATCTGACTTTCACAATCTACCTGAATGTTGAACTCTCCCATGACTATTATAACATTGCCCTTTGGACATGCCTTTTCTATTTCCCATTGTATTCTGTAAACTACATCACAGCTACTGTTTGAACGTCTGTATATAACTGCTATCAGGGTCCTTTTACCCTTGTAGTTTCTAAACTCAACCCACAAGGATTCAACATCTTTTGATCCTTTCTAATCATTTGATGCCATTCTTTACCAGAAAAGCCACGCCACCCCCCCCAGCTTACCTTCCTAACCCTCTGACACAATTTGTAACCTTGGACATTCAGCTCCCAACTACAACCATCCTTCAGCCATGATTCAGCGATGGCCACAACATCAAACCCGACGATCTATAAAAGTTCAACAAGATCGTCCACCTTATTTCTTATACACCGTGCATTGAGATATAATACTTTGAGTATTGTATTTGCTACCCTTTTTGATTCTGCATCCATAATGCACTGATACTCACCCTGCTGGCTGCAAGGTGAATTGACTGAATTATTCATTAGATAATGCTTAATCGAACAAATATATTTACAATACTACTCAACTATTACTGAAATATTAAATACACTACAGTACCCTCCAGGGAAAACAGACCCATCCTGTCACCCTATCCCAAGCCTTCTAGTCTCAGCAGTATCAGATTAAGAGCAGTTGATTCTCTGACTCCTAAACTATTCTGTATATGACGTGTTAATGTTTGTTCTGCTCCTTAAGGGAGGCAAGTCTTTATTTTAGTGAGTTTCACCTTCACCCAACCGATTGGCCTACACTGCCTCACAGGTAAAGATCCAAAAGGCACACAACTGTTCCAAGTTATGTTCCTGGATTGATTCTTTTACAGATCTGCATTCAGGGCTGCACAGAATAGGTATCAGTTTTTTTTTCTACTGATCCTCACAGAACATTGAATGGAATGGACAAACTGGGCCTTCAGAGGACTCTGTCTTTACTTCTCGTGATCTCAGTAAAGTAGCCAGCAGAAAAAGGACTCACCCACCCTGGATATCTTCTCTTTTCCCCTCTCCCATTGGGCAGAAGATAGAAAAGTTTGAAAAAACGACCACCAGACTCAAGGAGAGCATCTGCTTCACTATAAAAAGGCTATTATAAGGCTCCTAATATGCTAAGATGAACTCCTGATTGCACATTCTAATTTACTCCAACCTTGCACTTTATTATTTACCTGCACCGTACTTTCTCTGTAGCTGTTACACTTTATTTTGCATTGTCAATATTCTTACCTTCTTCTACTTCAATACACTGTGTAATGGTTGATTCTGTATGAACAGATGGGAGCACCGTGGTAGTGTAGCGGTTAACACACCTCTATTACAGCTAAGGGCATTGGAGTTTGGAGTCAATATTTTAAATGTACTCTCCATGACTGTGTGTGTTTCCTCCTACAGATCAAAGATGTACTGGTTAGTAGGTTAACTAGTCATTTTAAATTGTCGTATGATTAGGCTAATGCTAAATAGGTGGGTTGCTGGATGGCAAAGTCCATTGGGCCAGAAGGGCCTGTTCCATCTTGTAACTCTAAATGAAATAAATAAATTAAGCACTATGCAAGACAAGTTTTTCAGTGTATCTCGGTACATGAGACAATAATAAAATCAATACCAATACCAAACGACTGGTGCTGTTCCGAAAACTGTGCATGATAGCTAAATGATTAGAAAATCATGGAGTGAGTGGTAAAACACGGGTAAAGTGGCAAGTGGGCAGAAAAATGTTTGAGCATTTTCACAGTATACAGTATACTACCAGAAAATAGCATTGACCTTCTAAAAATTATGAAAGTGGGATTCACCTCTTTAGGAGTCACCATGCGTCAAACATGGCTGTCTGAATGCAAATGACTGGAACAGTCCCTTAATAAACAGAAGGTAAAGCAGACTACAGAAACTAGCTCTTTATTCTTTACTTCCATCTTGGGGTCTCCTTTTCTTTTTTCATATTAACAAGTTCTGTGGAATACTTGCTCTGAGCTGTTTGCTTCACTTGAGGTTGTTGGACTGAGATGAGTGACAAGCTAACCTGGATGGAAGATTGATTGGCCAGAGTAGACATAAATAGGCCCTTTTCTTGTTGGCAAAGTGTAATGAGTGATGTGCATTGGCATTATTGTTGGATCTCAACTCTTTACAATTTATATGCACTCAGTGGCTACTTTATTAGATACACCTGTACACCTGCTCATTAATGCAAATATCTAGTCAGCCAATCAAGTGGTAGCAACTCAATGCAGACATGGTCAAGAGGTTCAGTTGTTGCTCAGACATCAGAATTGTGAAGAAATGGGATCTAAGTGACTTTGACTGATTGTAGGTGCTGGCCAAAGGCAACAGTACCCCAAATAACTATGTGTTCCAACAGTGGTGTGCAGAAGAGCATCCTTGAAGGGGATGGAGTATTGCAGTAGAAGACAACAAACATACAATCACCGAATGTATATGACCTCGATAACAGACTGAGTGATTAAATGCAAAATACATTTAGGTCTATCCACAAATGGACTCACATCAGCTAACTTTGACATTCATGAACTTCAATTTACAGATATTTATTCACATGTGCTTCCACCATTTTTGAAAAAGCATCGATAGTGCATTTTTTGTCATGCTTTCTACATATATCCAATGATTCCAGAACATTTCTCATAGATTAGAAGGTCACAAATGCAACTCATTACTTAAGAAAAAAAGAGAGAAAGCAAAGAAGTATAGACCAGTTAGCCTAAGATCAGTGGAAGAGAAATTCCAACAAATTAGAATAAGGTTATGTAATGCTCTGTTTCACATCTTTACTGTTATGCTGTAAGTATTTCATTTAGCAGCTCTGTAAGAGCTGCTGTTCTGCTTTCAACCTTTTTGGGTTATCGTTGAAGATAAGGGATGATGTGGAATGTGTGCCATCCAATTAGTGGGAGGTTTTCTTGGTGAGGGACAATAAAGTTGGGCTTGGGGTTCTTTTTTTGTTCGAGAGAAGATGGAGAGAGAAAATGCTGGGGAGAACCAGCGGGAGACCTGTTTGTTCAGATGGATTGTGAGCAACATTCGGAAGCTGGTGCGTGCTTTCATGTTGACCGAGGGCCCAGCACGTGAGTGACAGAGAAGTTCAAGATGAGCTCCAACGTGTGCACTTTTGACTGTTTAATTAGAATGGGCATTTTTCTTTTTGTTGTTCTTTACTAACCCTTCAGTTAGGATTCATAAATATAATTCCTTTAATCGTATACAGTGTACTGTTTGTTATTTAGTAGCATTAATTTATAACAGGGTAGCAAATGACACAGCATCCTCACAAATCTAGGTTTGGGGTGGGATCAAGCCGGCTTCAATCTCACAAGTTTGGTGGGGTTGGAGGTTGTCTTTCCTAGACTTACCAGGGTATTTCAGTTATACAGCACTTAGAAAATGACAATCTTCTGCAGTGCATTGCTGAAAATATTCTGAATGGCTGCATCATGGTCTGCTATGGCAATCAATGCACAGGAATGTAAGAATCTGCAGAGAGTAGTGGCCTCATCCCAATGCATCACAGGCACATCTCTCCGCACCTTTGGTAGTACTTGTAGGTGCTGTTGCCTCTAGAAGACATTTGTCGTTAAAGTTCCACACCATCTCGGCCATTCCAACTTTCTGCAGCTACCACCAGACAGCAAATGCAGAAGACTGGAGTCCCACACCATTAAATTCAAGAACAACTGCTTTCCTTTAACCATTTAGTTCCTGAAACAACCAGCAAAACACTAATCACTGCAGTTTAGGAATACTATGATCACTTTTACTATAATAAACAATTGTGTCTTCCTGTGAAAATAGTGTATAAATCAAATTTAATTCATTTTTCTTGCTTGCTTGTATGCTGCTGCAAGTACATGTCCTCCAAGAGGACCATGACCTTGTCATGGTTTTGAGGCTTGCCTGCTTTGGTGACCCAGAGAGCTATGTTGGCTAGATTCACGGCTTTATGTTTTGGCTCTTGGTAGGGTCACCCATGCCAAATAGGTCAAAGGGTAGAAGAGAGGCCCGCCAGTCCTCCACATTCAGGGGTTCAGCTCAGGGTTAACAACCCTGACTGGTAAAAGAAAATTGTTATGGAAACCGCAATGAAGATTCCTTCTACATCTGATTGCGAAAGTATTCCTCAGTCTCCACCCGGGACTTGCATGACCACAATAATGAAAACCAAGAGGAAGCTACTGACAAAAGGAAGGAAGCCCTGAACACCATGAGAAATGGAGGGTTTTCAATTTCTAAGTGCCACAGGCTATAATTAAGTACCTGCAAATACATGTGCTACAGCATAGGACAATAAACTTGACTTTGACTATCCCATTCCTGAAGTCTAAACTATTTGTTATTCCTGCACATCTTTATTCCAAAGATGAATTGCCTGTCTATATTTCACCAAGGTTTCTCAGTTTGAATTTTCAATTACCTGTATGTTAATTCTCATTTGTAAATTTATGGCAGCTCAGTGATCTTTTCTGTATGTAAATATGTCCTTGAATGTGTTAGAATATTTTGCTGAACTGTGTCTCCACAAGCACATCTGATAATCGGTTATCTGCTTTCATGAAAATATCTCAGTCGGCATACTGTCTGTGCAAAATTTTCAACACATCACTTACAATTGCAAACATAATCATTTGAATCTTCACACAAATAATACCCTTCATATATGGTTTGTTGGCATGCACATTTAAAATGGAAGACTCCTCCATGGAGAGATTGCCTTTCCAGCTATTAATTTTGTTTCTAGTCCAGTATCTTTCATCAACTTGTTCTTTATTTCCTTGTCATATGTTATCTATATAAATTAGCTCCAAGGCATTCATGTATTGAGAAATATGTTATGAAGTGCTGAATTCTGTGACTAGAAGGTCATCTGTCTTCACTGCTTGCAAAAAGGACAAATGGAAGAATAACACATTGATCCAGTACACTTACTATGGCAGGGGTCCCCAACCTTTGCTGTACGCGGACAGCTTTAATATTGACAATATTCTTGCAGACCGGCCAATGGGGGGTGGGAGGGTGTTCAATTAGGGTTGCTAACTTTCTCACCCCCAAATAAGAGACAAAAATAGCAGTCAAATATGGGACACTTGTGTTTACCCTGAGAAAGACTACCATGACCATGAAGCCTTGCGTAAGCACCTGTGTGTGGATGCGTGACGTACGCATACATGACGTGCGCATGCCTGTACATGCCGATTTTTTTTCTACAAATTGGTTTTGGCTTAATCTTCCCGATTCTATTAAGTGAAGCTACACTGTACGTACATTATTTCTAGTTTATATATGCTGTGTATTTATCATATCATTCCTGCTTTTACTATATGTTAGTGTTATTTTAGGTTTTATGTGTTATTTGGTATGATTTGATAGGTTATTTCAAGTTCAACAGTGCGTGACAGGGAATGAGGAAAAGTGCAGCTGACTCATATTGTTTCATATCGCCAAATCATATCGTTTCCTCATGGCCCGGTAGCACATGCTTTGTGGCCCGTTGGTTGGGGACCACTGCACTATGGTGTTCAATGTGAATATGTGAATACTTGGCATTAGTTTCAAAAAATCTAGAAGAATATATAGTCAGATTGTACAAGCAATCTGAAAATATCACATTTAAATAAATGCAATTCTCTTTTGTTGTGCTTTAATACTCAGGTTTTGTTTAGTTAGACATTGTTGCATATTAAATTTTATGTTCTGATTTTGGTAGAAAAGGAATGATTAAGCTTCAGAAAGTAAGCTAAAACAAAATCAGCACATTAAACCTGTCATAGTAAGCTTTCCAAACTATAATGACTTGATTTTCCAACACTAATGTTGCAATACTTATTGTTTTTACTTTAAGCAGGTTAAGACAACATTCAGTTTATCACATTAACACTTTCAATGAATTATTTTTGTAACTGCATAAAGGAATAATTGTTGTAAAAGCACAATGCCTAAAGAATCGAACAAATATTAACCTTGGATCAAATATTAAATCAAAAACTTCGATTCTTCTGCATAACATTACTCCTTAATTCCTACCTTAAAAGAGCAGCTCATTTGGATTGCAAAATATACTTCACCTAACAACTGTTCTGAAGTGAGATTACAATTTTTTTTCCTGGAGATGTATTTCACTGGATTGGGCAAGAGTTCAGATGTAAACTTGCAAACATTTATAAATGGGACAAAATACCTGTTGGTTAATGGATGCCAATTGACTTCAGTGAAATTGACAAGCTAGGTTTTGGTGGGGGGAATAGGTGAAATGAGTAGTTGACCTGCTAATTTCTGACATTTAGTTTTGAAGCACAGCTATCTCACCCTTCAATTTTTGAAGATTAGTGTAGAATGTGCAAAAGCTTCATTCAATGATATGGTAACCTTTTAAATTGTGCCAAGCAAAATCCGTTTCTCCTAATTCTCATAAATCCCAAAAAATCCTTTTGCTTGCTTCAGGTCCTAACTCACAAACGCCTGATTCAGGCTTTTGTAATTGACAGCCTAGTGAAACGGGCAATCAGATGAAATTTTCCTTTAAACATTCTTGGTCAAACAATTCACCGCAGTTTAACTCTACCACATCTTCCTTCACTAACATCGGCTTTCCACTTGAGCTGACAATTTCTTTAGGAAAGCTACAGCCAATGTTGTCTTTGTGTCTTGGTAGACAACATTCCTGAATGTATTTCATGGAATTTGTGGAGTCCGAAAGTAGCCTTTGTCAACAACAGAAAACAAAATATGTACTGTATATGCAATAAATAAGTTCAAAATTCAAAGTAAATTTTATTATCAAAGAGCATATATGTCACCATATACAACCCTGAGATTCATTTTCCTATGGAAATACTCAATAAATCTATCGAATAATAACCATGACAGAATCAATGAAAGACCACCCAGCTAGGGTATTCAACCACAGTGTAGAAGACAACAAACTGTGCAAGTACAAAAAGAAAGAAATAATACTAATAAATAAATAAGCCATAAATATTGAGAATAATAGATGACGAGTCCTTGAAAGTGAGCCCATTGGTTGTGGGAACATTTCAATGATGGGGCAGGTAAAGTTGAGTGAAGTTTTCCCCTTTCGTTCAAGAACCAGAAGTCTGAATTGTAGTAGTTGTTCCTGAACCTGGTGGTGTGTCAGTCAGTTAGTTGCTTTTAGAATATTAATTCCAACCTACCCACCATCAGGGGCATATATACGAAGCGTGCCGGGAAAGGTCCAGCAACATCATGAAGGGCCGGTCACCCACCCTTCATGACATTTGTCCCACGCCTATCAGGGAGGAGGCTATGTAGCATGAATATCAGGACCACCAAACTTTGAAATAGTTACTTTCCCCAACCAGAAAGTCTGATCAACACCTTCACCCACTAACCCCCCAGCACACTCCCAAATACCACTACTTTATTATTTCCTGTCAGAGTCACCTTATATACAGAAGCTTCTGTACCTAGTGTCGCTTTATAGATATACGATCAATCTAAGTATATAAACTATCTTATATATTTATTATTGTGTTCTATAACTTATTGTTTTCTTCGTGCTGTATCAGATCGGGACTAACAATTATTTCATTCTCCTTTACACGTGTATTTGAAATGTCATTAAATAATATTGAAACTTATTTCATGGATTCCGATATATAATTGATGCCAATATCAGTTATTTTAATTAGGACATATAAGAAGATTCAATGACTCCCCACCACTGGTAGTATCTGCAGAAGGCACTGTCTCAAGGAGACAATATCTTTCATCAAAGATCCCCATGTGTCTTTTCACAGCTACCACCACACAGGAGGTACAGAAACCTGAAATCCCACACAACCAGGTTCAACTCCTTCCCTTCAACCATTCAGTTCTTGAATCAACTGGCAACAACCCTAATTACTGCAGTTTAGCAACTTTGATAAACATGCATTAAAATAAACCTTGCATTTTTTATTCTAATCATGTTTTTTCTTATCAAACTATATAATTTGTATAATTTATCTTTTTCTTGTGAATGCTATTCATAAAATGATTTGTGCCTGTGATGCTGCAGCAAGTAAGTTTTTCATTGTATCTGTACATACAAGCGCATATGACAATAACCTTGACTTTGACCTGTGGAGTACTTTCACAGTACATTCCAAATTCTTCAAGCTACAACTCCAGGAAAATGCATTTAATATTTTAGCAAATACTTTATTAAACTTCCACATTAGTCATTTACAATCGTCTCAATTTTCTGATTAATTGGTAACTCAGTTGTTCAAAACAATACTTGGTGTTTCTATTAGATGACAAGCATCTGAAAAAAACTACCTATGTATTTTTTCTAAGTGAAAAAGAAACAGTTGATTAAATATCACTGCCTTAGAATTATAGAGTCAGACAGCACAAAATGGGCTCTTTGGCCTCGAACCATCAAGCATCTGTCCATACGATTCCCACACCATTCCCATTATATTCTTTACATATTCCAAGTCTCCTTGGATTCTACCATTCACCTGTACAACAGCGGCAATTTTCAGTGGCCAACTTAACCTGCCAACCAGTAATATTGTTTTTAATCATATAATGATGGCAGTGAACAACGTGACCAAGAATGACATCCTTCTAATGGTTCATGAAACTACTTCTTTCACGTCTTTCATGGCTTCTTTCTCTTTCATTTGTAGTTCTACGACTGTTGGAGCCTGTGATCTAAATTTTCATGGTTTTTTTTCGGGCTGATGGAGCAATCTGGCGCCTTAATGTCCCCAAGAGGGTTCCATGAGTCTTTGAGCGAAGTGGGTAGCCTCAAGGCCATGATTGATTCCATTTCTCACTGATATCACCAATTAAAATGCCAAGAAAGATTGAAATCATTGAAGCAGGTGCATAAGGCGCCATCTAGCAGCCTCCCGCTCTTCTAACAGAGGAAGTTGTCTCTCCCCCTCTCACTTGCTGCTCTCAAAGGAAGGTCCCTGTGTTGGAATGGTCTCTCTCCCTCGATGCTGTTGAGGGACGGTGCTGGATTTCTGGGACTTTGGCAAGATTTAATTGACATGGTTTGTACATTGGTCTCTATGATTCACGTAATGATGTGTTTCTGGTTTCTGGTCACTCCTTTTACTTCTTGCGATTTTGGACTATCTTGATCAGGACGGCCTGCAAGTAATGAATTGAGCTGATCTGAAGATTTTATTTCCATGATTTCTTTTGTGTGGGTGGAGGGTTTGATGTTTTTCTTTGATTGGGTTCTACGGTCTTCTTTGGTTTTCTTTGTTTTGTGGCTGTCTATGTAGAAGATGAATCTCACGATTGTGTACTCCATACATACTTTGATAATAAATATACTTCGAATCTTTGAATTTTTGAATAATTAGAATAATCACAACCTAATTATATAGTTGAGTTTTAAATAGGTCTGCCTCCAGAGTTCATCATTTCGTCACGCAAGATACGTGACTGCAAAGTCAGCTCTTACTTTTAATGCGTCATATACCTAAAGAATTATATTTTGTTTATTATTCATGCCATGTATTGACTGTATAGTTTGATGACGTACATTCCAGGAAATACCAGTTATTGATGGATTACAAAACTTTTTGTAACAAAACTTAAATATTTTGAAATTCCAATTTTGTTTTATTCAGGGAAAGTTTCAGTGAACTGATGATATTAATTATGAATCTAAAATGTTTCTAGAGAACATGTCTATGGGATAGAAATGCAATATTACAAAATACTTAAAGAATAAGGGAGGTTGATCTAATAAGCAACCATTCACACAATTGGCAATGAACTGAACCAGACTCAAGATCATACTTTTCCCTTGGCATTTACACAGATAATAATCATTTCCTGCCAATTATTCTTTTCTGTTTACCCAGATAAAAGGGCCAATTTTCATCTATGTTTTTTGGGTAGGAACAGAGGGATAGCACAGTGAAAACAGCAATGTGTTACTTATTTCTCATGCCCATGGCGGTTGCCAGTCTGACTTCTTCCTAGAAGTGAATGAACAGAGTATACTCATGATCCATGTTTGCTCCTTTATAAAGATTCTGTGAAATACATTGCAGTTAATATGATTTACAATGCGTAATAATGGACAGAATATATCCCCACCCATTGGTTCATAGCATAGAACAGACTAACCATTGATTCTCAAAGGGACTATTGTATGGAGCTCAAAAACTGGTAAGTACAAGTTTTCAAAATGATTTTTTTTTCCTGCTCAAGAAAATACCTCTCTACCCACTACTCCAGCACCACCTTAAACTGATTCACTGCCCCATCTAAAGTTCATTTCTTACTCTACTTTGTTGATGCCACCTCAATATACAAGTTGCCCCTCAGTGGAGATTCACTTGCAATCTGTCATCATTCTTTAAGTAAGACTGAGCAGCACAGATTCCCTCGGGAGCACATGAACTAACTCAATAGTTTTATCTTTCAGTCCACTGTTTGAAATGTAAAACACTTTCCAAAATTTAGCTTCATAAACTCAAAGAATTTCAAAGAAATTAAAACACACAACTTACTTCATTATGGGAAAAAATTCTGTAAAGCTTCTAAATGCAAAAATAATCTTAGGAATTTTATGATAATCTGTATTGAGGGCAGAAGTTTGAAACAGCTAAAAGTAGAATCAAATTCTTTGTTATTCAAAAAATGTTAAACCTATATTTATTGCCAGGGGCTCAAAAGTTGAAGTCAAGATTAGCTTTTCCCTCTCAGAAACAAATTAAATTGCTATTTACTTAAATCACTGTGTAATTATAATGATTATAATTAAACAACAGGACTGAGAGAACGTAAGACCATAAGACCATAATATCAAGAGTAAATGATTGCAGATCCCCTTCTGAATATATTTACCAGCTCCTTACTCAAGGATTGGAAACTTGGGATTTTCTCGTTCCATAGGAAATTGCAGCCTTGTTGTTAGAAAAGGATTAACGTTCAAAATCATGTTCTGACTTTAAAACATTTTAATTTGAACTACAGCACCTTCCATATGAAAGCTTCTTCTCTATCTATAAAGATATTCCGTCTTTTCCCATGTCTCATGTATCCATTAACCTCAATCCTAATCATTCAGACCCATTTCAAAATCATTAGTAAGTTGCCAGGATTTGCTTTAATGGGTCTCTGCAACCCCTGGTCTCTGGCAGCCCTGGACTTATATCATCTTGCGGTGACGTTCTTCAAGTCATCTTCCAGTAAAAATGAACTTTATAACATATAAGTGTACTTAATACATATAAAACTGAATTAGTAATGAAAAATTAATTCAAATTTTAATTCAAATATGTCTGATTATCTTGTTTTCAATGTTCCCTTTGCAAATTATAGATTTTTAAAGAAAATAGAAACAGGATTCTCCAAGAAAAATAGACTTTGTAGTGTGCAGTGCTGTTTGGGTGCCTTTTAGTAATAGGGAGGAGATGTGTGTGGCTTCATTATACAGGTAAATGGCAGCAATTCTGTGTAGAATTAAAAATATAACTTCATGGACATTTTGTTATTTTGAATTTCTGAATTTTCAATAAATTTGACAATTCAATGAAATATCTAATTTCCTAATGAAGTTAATACTTGAATAGATGAAAGGCTTGGCTGACAATGTAGAAGATTATAACCTTGAACATATTCTTCATAATTTGAGAAAGTAATGCAATTAAATAGAATTATAATTCATATTCAACTCACAAAGGAAACCTGTAAATATGAGATGTTTAAATATAATTCTATAACTATGGAAAAAGAATTAAATCCATGTAAAGATAAAAATGGTCACTGGTTCTTTTTGGTAAAACTGATTCTTTCCTTGGCACTTGCAATTTGCCTTTAACTTGCTGTATATTTTGAGGTTGGTTTTCCACCAAGATGTACTATAAATTCTCCACTGGGAGAATTGGGGTTCCCAGTTTACGTTATTCAGCCACAAAACAGATGATGGAGGAACCAATTTTCCATTAATGCTGTCAAAACTACCATCACACGTGATGTTTAACTCCAGTGCTCTTGGTCCTTAATCAGCTACTGTTGCATTGGTTCAATAACTTCCCATGTTCATTACTCACCTAAACTTATAAAAAGATCCAAAAGCCTGTGTGAAGAGGAAAAATCTGCTGTCTTAACTACTAACTAATGATTCCTCTATGCCATTGACCTCAGGAAATAAAAAAAAAATCAATTTTTTAAAAAAGCAGATTATATAGAGTAATCATCCCGCATAAAGGGTCTGCTCTGATTAGAAATGAAAATTGTCATGAAGATTCTTTAGTTGTTTAGAACTAATCAGTAAAATGAAATTGCAAACATCAAGAAGCTGAACAAAACTTTGCGAAGATCATTAGAAACTGTAGCCAGGTTTGCCAGATTTCAAAAGCAAAAAGAAGAATACTCTGAGTACTAGAAATTTTAAAATAAAAAAACTAGACATATTCAACTGATGATGCAATATATATGGAGAGAAAAACAAAATTAACTTTTGAAATCCTTGACCTTTTTTCAAGATGGAGGAAAGTAACAGATTAAGCAAGAGCAGAGGCAGGGAAATGGGAATGATGCAAGGAAGAACCAATGGGTGGGTCAATTATAGAATGGAAGGCAGAAGAAATTAAAGAATATAAGGATAGTATTGAGCGGGTGGGTTGCGGGGGGGGGGGAGTCATAATACTTTAGTGCTGGCAAACCTAATGAAGGAAAGAGCAGGTCAATGAAGATATTTTGTTAGCAGACACTAAGGGCATTCCAACAGGAAAAGTAAAAGGAAAATTATGTGTATCAGAATTTGGTTTAATATCACTGGTGTGTGTAGCCGGCTGGTGGCGCAATGGCATCAGCACCAGAATCCAGGGCAAAGGTTTCCCGAATTCGAATCCAAGTCGGGCCTCCCCCCGAGCATGATTTCCATCTATGCCAGGTTGAGCATCGAGCTAGCCACTCGGCCCTGTTATTTAAAAAAAGGGTCGATTCAGGAACGTTTATATCATGCCCCAGTTAATCCAAAAGGAGACCAAGCCTGACTCCACGCACCAGAAAAGAATGGCTGACTGTCTGGTGCAACACGCTACAAAAAAAAACTGGCATGTGTAGTGAAATTTGTTGTCTTTGATACAGCAGTACAAAGCAGTACATAATAATAGAAAAAATTTGAATTAAAGTAAAAAATAGTTAAATTAAATAAGTAGTGCAAAAATAGAAATAATAAAAAGTAGTGAGGTAGCGTTTGTGGGTTCAATGACCATTCAGAACCTGATGACAGAAAGGAAGAAGCTATTCTTGTAATGTTGAGTGTGTGCCTTCATATTTCTCAATGATAACAATGAGAACAAGGCATGACCTGGGTGCTGGGGTTTCTTAATGATGCATGCCCCCTTTTTGAGGCATTGATCCTTGAAGGAGCCTAAGACACTAAGGAGCCTAGTACCCATGATGGAGATGACTAAGTTCACAACTCCCTGCAACTTATTTCTATCCTGTGCAGGCAAGTAAAAGGAAAATTATGCATTTAAAAGGGGTGAAAATGGAAAATTTAGTATCATTACCAACAAATATACTTCATTACAAGTTTTAGGAGATTTGGTATATCACCAAGGACTCCAGTTAAATTCGATGGATATACAGTGGAGACATTCTCTCAGGTTGTATCACTGCCTGGTATGGGGGCTTAATAGACTGAGTCAAAAGAGGTCGCAGAGGGTTGTAGACTCAACCAGATCCATCACAGGCAGAAGCCTCCCCACCATTAAGGACATCTTCAAAAGGTGGTGCCTTAACTGTGTACATACATCTATTGATGCTTCTGGACACATCTTCAGTGATGTTCCTGGAATCATTGGGTGTTTCTGGTCTTTCAACATCATACAACCTCCTCCAGGTGACCCAGCCGGGGCTGATCAGACCCCAGCTTGTACGAAACCTTGTTATATGGGACCTGCCCTCTTCTCATTACTACCACTAGGGATGAGGTGCAGGAGCCTGGAGACAATACTCAACACTTTAGGAATGGGCTTCTTACCCTCTGTCCTCAGATTCCTGAATAGTTCCTGAACCCATCAATACTACCTAGTTGTTCCTCTTTTGTACTAAATGGTAACTAATGTTTGAAATATAATTTCTATCAAATGTAATAAGGTACTTTATTTCATCTTCTGCAGAGAAAATTTTGGATTAAGTCAGGAAAATTTGTCTGTGAACCTATAATTAAAATATTAATTATGAGGGGTGATTGATAAGTTTGTGGCCTAAGGTAGAAGGAGTCAATTTTATTAAACTTAACACATTTATTTTTCAACCTAGTCCCCTCCTACATTTACACATTTAGTCCAGCAGTCATGGAGCATATGGGTCCCTTCTTTGAAGAAGTCAGTGTCTTGGACCTCCAGAATAGGTCCACTGCAGGGGTGATTGATAAGTTCATGGCCTAAGGTGGAAGGAGATGAGTTATACAGCTCTCATTACATGCACGTGCAGTTCAACTCTTTGAGTGATTATGCAGAAAGCTTGAAGTTAATAACTCATCTCCTTCTACCTTAGGCCATGAACTTATCACTTTCTGGAGGTCCAAGATGCCGACTTCTACAAATAAGGGATCAGTATGTCCACAACGCTGGACTAAGTGTGCATATGTAGGAGGGGACGTGTTAAAAAATAAATGTGCTAAGTTTTCTAAAATTGACTCCTTCTACCCTAGGCCACAAACTTATCAATCACCCCTCGTACATCATGGTAAAAGGCCCTGTAGCCCAACTTGTCCGTACCAACCAAGTTGTCTACCTGATCTAGTCTTGATTGCTGGTGTTTGGCCCATATCTCTCTAAATCTTTCATATCCATTGTACTTACATCTGTAATGTCCTTTCTCAGTTCATTCCACATACCTACCATCCTCTGTGTGAAAATGTTGCAGCTCGGGTCCCTTTTAAATCTTTCCTCTTTCACTTTAAACCTATTCCTTCCACTTTCTCCCTGCCCTGGCAAAAAGACTGTGACATTTTACCCTGACTGTGCACCTCAAATTAGCACCAGGGTGCCCACAGTTTCCTTGTCTCACAGCATGGAATGAATTCACGCAACTTAACAGTTACTAAGGCAAGTACACCCTTTCAACTGTCTCTACAGATCTACAGGAAACAGATCACGCAATGATACAGCACTGGCCAGAACCAAACAGTGAAATAGAGTGAATCAGTGAACTTGCCAACCCAAGGATTCCTCTTGAAGTGTTCAAAGAGATTCTCTATTGTAAAAAGTTAAAAACAAATATCAATGGAGAAGCAATCTATATCACAAGCTCAACAATGTATATTGAGGATAAAAGTATTCCGATTATCAATATGATTTGTGTAACAGATGGAGTACCTTATATGACAGGTTGCCATGCTGGTTTGGTGGCATTTATGTAAAAAGAAATTCCAAGTCTGTTTGCAATCCATTGTGTAATTCATTATCAACATCTCGCAGCCAAAAACCTCAGCCAGTGACATTTTTTCAAGCACGGCTCTTGTAATATCTGCTGTCAACAAAATTAAAGTTCACTTATTAAATAACAGAATATTTCGCCAGTAACGCCAACATGACAATGAGGAGTTTGAATGCTTGCTTCTTCACGCTGAAGTGCATTGGCTGTCAAAATGCTGCTGCTTAAAATGTTTCTTTGATCTTTTTGACACTGTGGTTGAAGGTTTGTTCAAAGTTGACAAGATTGGGAAACAAGATTGAACTTATACGTGGAAATGTGGCATACCTAGCTGATCTGTATGACAAAATGAACATTCTAACTATGAAACTGTGGGGTGAGAATTTCATATTAATCCAAGCAAAAAGTGCAGTGTCCACTTTTATCAGAAAATTGGAAATATATAAACAAAACATTGGGAGAAGAATGTTCTCACTGTTTCCCGGCACTCTCTTTCACAGATGGTGATCTGCAAGAGTACTGCTTACAGCTACAGTCACTGAAGAAGGTTTGTCATGATCGATGCAAGGATTTGGACAATCTGGAAATTCTGGACTAGGTAATTAACCCATTTCTTTGCAAGGTGGAAAAACAGAAGAGAGCTTGCAAGAAGAAATTATCAAAATTCAGAATGATGAAGAAGTATAGCAGCTGGAGCAGTCTCTTTTTTTTTGGCGTGTGCGTGTGTGTGTGCGTCCATGCGTGCGTGTGTCTGTGCATGTGCGATGTTGGCGAGATGATGTCTTTTTCATGCCTTTACAAGGCACGGAGCAAGAGAGAGAGACTGTGTGTGGTACACCACGCCTCACACAGACATTTCACAGTATTTTTCCCTTTATTTTATGAGGTCGAGTTGCAATCTTGACACTCAACCCGGCACAGGTGGAAAGCGTACTCGGGAGCAGATCTGACTGGGTTCAAACCTGGGAACCTCTATTCCAGAGTCCGGCGCTGATGTCATTGTGCCACCAGCTGACCCAACAGCTGGAGCAATCTCAAAGCCTCAGCACCATGGAGAGAGGAGTGAACATCACGGGAGAGCAACCAAAATCGGCCCAACCATCACCTCTGGTCCCAACACCCTGCCTTTTCAGAGTATCTGGGCCAGTGTTTAAATTTTCTAAACAGCGGATCATGCTGCGCATTGGGACCCGGGCCATGGCACAGCAATACGCTCTGAGCCTACACCTCACCACCCAGCCTGATGCCATTCTTGAACTCTCCAAATCTGCTCAGCGCTTTGAGCGATGGGCATCGAAGCTCCTCTGCTTTGACTCCTCCTCCTCGAATGGCTCACTCCAGCTCCATCTGTATCCTGTCCGAAACAGGTTATGTTTCAACTTTGCATTGCAGCAACATGGCTCTTTCTTTATCAATCTTTTTATTAATTTTAAAGAAGTACATATATGCAAACAAGAGGAGAATTATCTCAAGTATCTATATCAATAACAATACATATAAAAGGTAAAATAAACATTATCAAGATCATACATAGTATTACTCTAATAGAATATAATAAAAATAAGATAATCAATTCTTCTCTTATCATTTCATAAAAAGAAAAAAGATAAACAAACTTTTATAATTTTATCTATATAAAAAACCACTATTCTCTATAAACAAAAACAAAAAATAAAAAAAGAGTGGCAGCCCATACTGAGAGTAAAAGCTAGAAAAAAGAGAAACTTTCTGATCAAATCCAAAATTTCGAGAAAGTAACTGGAAGAGCAATAAATCAAACCATATGAAGATATTGAATAAAAGGTCGCCAGGTTTCTTCAAATTTAAAGGATGTATCAAATGTCCGACTTCTTATTTTCTCTAAACTTAGACAGGACATAATAGAGGAAAGCCAATAAAAAACAGTAGGTGGATTAGAATCCTTCCACTTCAGTAAAATGGCTCTCCTAGCCAATAAAGTTGTAAAAGCTATCATCCATTGAGCAGAAACAGGAATATATCCTGCTTCCAGTGGAATGATCCCAAAAATTGCTGTAAGTAAATTCGGTTGTAGGTCCAAATTCAATACTTTTGATAAAGCTTCAAAGACATCTTTCCAAAAATTATCTATCTTGATACAAGACCAAAACATATGAGTTAAAGTAGCCACTCACTATTATATAGGCATCCGTTAGACTCGTGAGACCATGGATTTGCGCCTTGGAAGGTTTCCAGGGTGCAGGCCTGGGCAAGGTTGCATGGAAGACCGGCAGTTGTCCATGCTGCAAGTCTCCCCTCTCCACGCTACTGATGTTGTCCAAGGGATGGGCATTAGGACCCATACAGCTTGGTATCGGTGTCGTCGCAGAGCAATGTGTGATTAAGTGTCTTGCTCAAGGACACAACACACTGCCTCAGCCAAAGCTCGAACTAGCGACCTTCAGATCAATAAACGAACGCCTTAACCACTTGGCCTCGAACCAACACACCTCACCTCACTATTACATCTGTTGCAAATAGGATTAATATTGGGAAAAATACGGGCTAATTTATCTTTTGACATATGTGCCCAATGTACTACCTTGAACTGTATCAAGGAATGACGGGCACAAATAGATGATGTATTTACCAAATGAAAAATTTTATCCCATTGATTATCTGAAAGTGGCTCTCGAAATTCCGATTCCCACGCACCTTTAATTTTATCGTTAGATACCTTTCGCAAATTCAATAATTATTTATAAATTATAGCTATCAGTCCTTTTTGAAAGGGTTTAACCTGAAAAAGAGTATCTATCATATTGAATGGATAAACAGAGGGAAAATTTGGAAGTAAACTGCATTAAAAATTCCTAATTTGTAAATATCAAAAAAAATGTGCATTAGATAAGTCATATTTGTCCACTAACTGAGTGAAAGATATTAAACAATCTCCCATAAACAAATCTAAAGAAGTTATTATTCCTTTGGTTTTCCAACTTAAAAAAGTCTGATTGGAAAATGATGGTTTAAAAAAAATTAAGATGGATTTTACTAGAAAGAACAAAGTTATTAAACTCAAAATATCTACGAAACTGAAACCAAATTCTTAATATATGTATAATAATGGGATTGAGGTCTCGACTACCAATCTTAGAAAGCAAAAAAGGAAGAGGAGCTCCCAGTAAAGAGGCCAAAGAATACCCCTTCACCGAGTTTTTCTCCAAATCCACCCATAAATGACTGTCTGAAATGTATGTCTGAATAATGCATCCAAAAACGAGATATATTGAATATTAATTGCCTAAAATTTGGCAAAGCCATACCACCAAGCTATTTTAATTTCTGCAATAGAGGTTTACTCAATCCAGGATTTTTATTATTCCAAATATAAGATAAAATTTTAGAGTCTATTCTATCAAAAAACAGTTTAGGAACAAAGGAAGGGATTGCTTGAAATACATGTAAGAACTTTGGTAGCACTATCATTTTAATAGCATTAATTCGACCAATTAATGATAATGTCATAGGAGACCACTTAGAAAGTATGTGTTGCATGTATTCAATTAATGGAAGAAAGTTATATTTATACAGGTCCTTAAAATTTTTGGTAATTTTAATACCAAGGTAAGTAAATTTATTTTTAGCAATGCTAAAAGGAATTTGATCATATTGATCCAAGTAGTTACTAATAGGAAATAACTCACTTTTGCGCCAATTTAATTTATATCCAGAAAAACTACTAAATTCAGAAAATATAGATAGCATAGAAAGAATAGATTTTTTAGGATCTGAAAAATAAACTAACAAGTCATCTGCATACAACGAAACCTTATGCACTTTATCTCCTCTCTTAATACCTTGAACATTGTTGGAGTCCCGAAGAGCAACAGCAAGAGGTTCTAAAGCCAGGTTGAATAACAGCTAAGAGGACTAAGAGGCCAACCCTGCCAGGTACCTCTGTACAGCCTAAAATAAGATTTTTGATTGTTAGTCATAACTGCCGCCATAGGAGCTTGATAGATCAGCTTAATCCAGGAAATAAAACCTGGACCAAAATTAAGTCTTTCTAAAATCTCAAATAAATAGACCACTCTACCATATCAAAAGCTTTCTCTGCATCAAGGGAAATAACACATTCGGATTCTTTAGATGGAGAGGAATGAATCATGTTCAATAATCTCCAAATATTAAAAAAATGAATATCTATTCTTAATAAATCCAGTTTGATCCTCAGAAATAACCTTAGGTAAAATATTCTCGAGCCTGTAGCCAAAATCTTAGAAAGAATTTTAGAATCCACATTTAATAAGGAAATTGGTCCATAAGAGGCACATTCAGATAAATCTTTTTCTTTTTTGGGAGTTAATGACATTGATGCGTCATAGAAAGTTTTCGGAAGGATCCCAAAGGATATAGAATCAGTGAAAATTTGGCATAAATGAGGTGTAAGTATTTCAGTAAAAATCTTAAAAAATTCTACTGTAAATCCATCCAGTCCTGGAGCTTTACCTGACTGAAAAGTGGATATAGCCCTTGATATTTCCTCTCATTTAATAGGTGCATCTAATGTATTCATATCTTGAATAGAAATTTTGGGTATATTCAATCTTTGCAAGAATCTATTCATAAAAGTAGTATTGTCTGGAAAATCAGATTTATAAAGGTTAGAGTAAAAATCCAGAAATATCTTATTAATTTCCTGACAATCCGACGTTTCAGTTCTATCAGTTCTTTATATTTTCAAAATCTGCCTTCTAGCCATAGTTGCTTTAATTTGACCAGCCAGCAATTTAGCTGACTTATCCTTATGTATGTAAAATTGACTTACAGATTTCAAAAGTTGCTGCTGAATGGGAAAAGTCAAAAGCAGATCATGCTGTGTTTGAAGTTCCACCCTTTCCTTATATAGATCTTCACTAGGTGTTACTGAATAAACTTTATCTATTTCTTTAATCCTGTTCATAATCTCTAAAAGTTCCACTTTAGTTTTCCTTCTTAAAGCTACTGAATATGAGATTATCTGTCCGCTAAGAAAAGATTTCATCGCATCCCAAATAACTAAATTTGGCATACCTTCAATTGTACTTAATTCAAAAAATAGAGAAATTTGTTCTTTAATAAAACTTACAAATGCTGAATCATGCAGCAGTGCAGCATTAAATATCCACTGAGATGCATTCTGTATATTATCAGGGAACTTCAGTATTAGCTTCATGGGCGCATGATTTGACAACACAATAGCGCCATATGCACAGTCAGCAACAAAAAATAACCAATTCTTGAATATTTATGATGTACATGTGAAAAAAAGAAAAATCCTTATCTTTAGGATGGAGAAATCTCCAAAAATCGACCAAACTGTATTTTAGTAAAAAATAATTAATACAGGTTGCAGCCTTATTAGGAAGCCACGGATTGGTTGATGACTTATCAATTGAAGAATTAAGACAACAATTAAAGTCACCGTCCATGATCAACTTATATTCATTTAAATTCGGCAATGCAGAAAATAACCTCTTAAAAAATTCAGAGCTATCTATTTTAGGTGCATACGCACACACCAAAGCCATCTTTTGACCACATAACAAACCAGTAAAAATTAAGGATCTTCCAATTGAATCAATGACAGTATTAAAATGTACAAAAGTAATTTTAAAATTAATAAATAATAATAATAAAATAATTTAAAAACAATAATAATAAAAATAGATACCCCTTTAATTCTAGTGCAACTGAGAGCCCCTCCAAATTTAAAAAATATTGTTTTCATCCTCCCTAAGGATATGGGTCTTTTGTGCAAAAATAATATCAGCTTGGCGTGTTCTTAATTTCTTAAAGATCTTCTACGCATAATAGGTTGGTTCCAGCCATTCAGGTTCCAAGAGATTATATTAATTTTATTAACATCCATAATAAGGGTTTAATTTAAGATTTTATACAATAAGTTAGTGTAGTGGCACAGACCAAACCCACAGGGAAGAATAGATTATGGATTTGATCAGAGAAAAAAAACAACATGAATGACAGGAAAACCTCTCAGGACTGCCCAGTCGAAAAAGCCTAAACTAATAGCTCCACCCCCTCCCCCCAAATCCCAACAACCATCCAATAGGCGGACAGCATGCTAAACTATAATCTCTTAACCCCTGTCTCCAATAGGCAGACTCTTCTTAAAAAGTTATACCCTAACACCACTGACTAAAGACACAACAACACATACAGGGAGCAGCAGCATGGATCATCACTCCAATGAGCTTTGCCTTCGCTCACTTCTTCATTGTTTGAGGTGACAGTTTACCACAATTTACTGCAGAAAAGGTGTTATTAAAATGTTCTTAGTTGAATACCTTGCCTTCTGAACAACCAGTAAGCTGACACTCTCCTTCAGTAACACCATCTTAAATCAGATATAGTGGCGGACAGAATGATAAGAAGCATAGAACAAGTGGATAACCAGAGACACTTTCCCAGGATGAAAATGGCCAATACAAAGGGGCATACTTTAAATGTGATTGGATAAAAGCACAAGGGCGATGTCAGAAATAGGGGTTTAATCCAGAAATCGGTGGGTGCATGGAATGCCCTGCCAGTGTTGGTGATAGGGTCAGATATATTGGGGACAGTAAGGAAACTCTTAAATAGGCACATGAATGATAGAAAAATGGAGGGTTATATAGGGGGAAAAGGTTAGGTTGATCTTAAAGTAGGTTAAAGGGTTAGGCACAACATCATTGGCTGAAAGGCCTGTTCTGTGCTGTAGTTTTCTATGTTCATGTTCTATACACATTACATATCACTAACAAATATAAATTATAAATGCAAATACAGGCATGAAAGTCAGTAATTGCATTTTAAATTCCTACAATGTTCCATATGAAAAATAGTACAGTTTAAACTTTCAGAATACTGAGGTAATAGGTGGGGACGTACTTAGACAACCTGCTCTTAGGTTATGGATTTTACTTTTGTTTAGCTGGACATAGCTTTCAGATCCAACAGGTCTATCTAAAGGCACAATCTACTGCAGTTTTAAAATGTGTCTAGTATCTGCTGAGACATAATGGAGCAATCATTGGCAAGGTATCACAATATGATGGTTTGTGGGGTTCTGGCTGTTAGTTTCTATATTTTCACTGTGCTCAAATGCAATGGGATATTTTTCCTTGTCCCTATACTCCTAGATCACATGTTTTCAGAAATGGTTCCAAGCTACTAATTGGGCAAATCTTTAATGAGACCACAAAAATCAGAACAATACAATGGAAGCTTTATTTCAAAGTCTGTTATGATGAGCATTTTAAGTCACTGTGAATCTGGTTAACCTTTGGGCAAAAACATTCTTTGCTGTGAAATTCAACTGAAAACTGAGTTTGAACAGGTAACCTAAAACCACTGCGAGGTAGTCATCCAGTGCATTGAATTCACATGGTTGTAATGTGTTAATAATTGCTACAAGATGTTGTTCAATAGTTTCGCAGGCAGTTGCTTGGACTACAAAGGAACATCTTATCTGAATTTTTAATCTGTTTAATGTTTTTGAAAAACAAATTATCCACTCAGCTCTTTGATGGCATTAAAGCTGAACTCATGTTTGCATGTTAATGACTGGCGGTCTGCATGTGTTCTATTATTTTCTTGGCCAAAAAATGTAAAATAAATAGCTTGGATGAAATTAGAAGGAGGGTATGTGTTCATTTAGCAGGACATTGGGGGTTGAACACATATCCTTACTTACTGTCAACAGCAAATTTTAAGTCAGAGTTAAATTATTTCTGGATATAATTGGCATAAATAAACAAGACCATTGACGTGGAATACAAGACCCAAGGCAAACCTGCAAAACAGTCCAATGATATTGAATTTTAGATGAAGAAATAGTATCATAATTCTTGTAGAAATATAACAGGTGGAAGATATCTGAAAGTACAATATGGAATAGGTGATATAACATCTTATTTGTTAGCTATCACAAACAAGTTAATTTTAACTTAGATTCAGTGTAGTATAGCAAATATTTTTTGGGTCAGGGTCCGTCTATAGTTATTTCTCCCCATTTAGAGAAAAAAGTAAAGTCAGAAATATCTTCAGTTTATATTAGAGGGTGCTGGCATGAAAATTTATTGCACATGAAAATCAAAATGATTTGTAATGCTATGGTGCTCTATTGTTCTTTAATCTTGTTCTGTTTTCTTTGTCTTTGATGATTCATGAAGATCATTTCTTCCAATTATTTTGTACATTAAGTATAGTAAGATTAAAGATTCCCGTTGACATTAAGCCATGTTTAGAATTTGGCATACAATCTACCTGATACACAACTTCAATTAATCTAGAATTTGAATTTAATCTGCAGTAAGTCATCCTATCCTCCCAATTACTAAGCTCATAGAAGAATAAAAAATCAATGCTTGAAACAGAAAGTGTTCAGAATCAATTATCTTTCTGTGATAAACAACAACGTTTTACCCACAGCAAGTATTTTCTTTAATATTCTGTATATTTCCTGTGTTTGGCAAATCACCATTTAGTACATAGAGATTAAATATCCAATATCATAAATTAAATTTTAATATATATTATGTTGAATAGTGGCTCATGTCATCACATTTTAAGATGTGCCATTCAGTTTCAATTATTTCACTGGAGACCTATATGATTTTCTTAACTTCAAAACAATATAACTTACTAGTGCCTGTAATTAAAAATACTAACTATCTGTTCCAGTATCTGCTCAGATGGTTGACTGATGTCATCATTGCATTGAAGAAACAATTCTTCAGGACTTTTTTTGGGCTGGTCTGTCTGTCCAATAAGTATCATCCTTGAGCTGTAGTCCATCTCTCCTAATACATATTCAGTTCCATGCAGTCTCCAAATATGTATTTCTGGTCTTTTAATGGAAGGCTTTATCTATTGAACTAGCATTTATTCTCCTCAAGATGCTAGAACTGAGTCCAGTGGCAGTTGCTTCCAGTTTCTACACCTGACCATTCATGAACTTCTATTGCCATAGTCATACACTTACACTAATCCCATTTTTGTTTCTCACAATATTCCTATCAATTCCCCTGAATCTTCACTCACTTACAGACTAAAGTAAGTTACCATGGTTACGCTGCATGTTTTTGAGAAATGGGAGGAAACCTGTGGATTTCTATGGTCATAAGGAGGAAGGACAAACAGCACCAGAAATCAGGACTAACCCTAGATCACTGAAGCTAAAGGATCAAACAGATTCTGTTCCCAATGTTGATTTTTCCAAAACAAATATTCTTCTATACAAAGCACAATGCAATCTACAAACGTAATATGCCAGGATACAAAACAAAAGACAATCTGATCTCAAATTTGTAAGTTTTAATTGATTCAGCTTCATGCCCTATCAGAGGTAGTATTATCAACAAGACACAATTAATAATGGTCTTGCATCAATGTTGTAATTTTGTCCCATTTCTATTGCAATTCTCAAGAGCTCCACCAGCCGAGGGAAATGGTGTGGCTCTCACAGATAAGCCTCCTTGTACCAGAGGAGAAAAGAAGTATCAGCAATTTTAAAACATTCAAAAGTTCAGAATTCAATCACTGCTTTTATCCCATTTCATTTTCAAATGTGTGTTTTATTAATTTAGTAATTATCCCTTTTTGTTTTAAAACTGAACAAGGTCAATACTTTTTTAGAAAGCAAAACTGATCTCTTGAAATGTTCATGTAAGGTGATCCAAAATATAACTTTCATAAATGCTAGAAATAAAAGCTTGATTTCTAAGTAGCTCAAGTAGCACTGAGTCATAGCCAGTAATGAAATGGGAAAACATGAGATTCAATTAATAACGTTTGATCTGACTAGTAAGTACAATTTAACAGAGCAGCACTTTACCACATTACAGTTGAGCAGAAGATTTTACTGACCATAGAGGTTTATATTTCTCATTTCTATCATTATTATCATATTGTAGTGTCTCACATGCATTCGCACAGATTATCAAACTTCAATTCACTTTGATGCAAACCAAACCCTGTGTGACATATCCTTTAATTTACCTAAATTACTTTGTGTTGTGAAAGTAAATTCATTAGTAACCAGCTGCCAAGTTTACACATTTTCTAATTTTGACCTCAGCTTCACAAGAGATCTGTGGTGCATATCGGTAAGCAGTGTCGATTCAACTTAGCAACCAAGATCATTACTTGTGCTCTCTTTTACTGGCATCCTAGGATTCCCAGATAAGGCAGTGTCATTTAAATGGGACAGAGGGGTGAATGCATAATCCTCCATTTCATTTCTGTATGATGGACATCCAAGGAAAGGGCATTGCGAAAAGCGAAAGCGTGTTTAAGAGAGAAGCCCTCAGCCTATCAGTAATAGTTTGTTTGACCTTTGCGTCTTTCCCCAACCCTATCTGCAACTTAAAATGTGGATTTTTTTTTCTGCTTCACTTATTCTGAGGAAAATTCTTAACCTGAGAAATTAACATTAACTCATTTCTTTCTCCACAGATGCCAACTGACTTTGTGACTGCTTCCAGCATTTTCTATCTTACTTCATATTTTAAATATTGGTCATTTACTAAACAAAGAAGGACATAATGAAGGGCTGGGGAGAAGAGCATTCAAACACTGATCTTTACAACATTGTGCTCCATAAATACAAGAATTTCTCAGATGTTCGAATCTTGAGCAACACACACAAAATGCTGAAGGACCTCAGCAAGTCAGGCAGCATCTACAGGGCAGAGTAAATTTTTGATGTTTTGGGTGAAGATCCTTCATCAAGTCCTGATGGAGGGTCTCAGCCCAAACTGTCAACTGTTTTTTCCCCCTCCATAGATGCTGCATAACTTGCTGATTTCCTCCAATATTTTGTGTGCGTTAAATTGTGCTCCATTACAGTAAGAGAATTCCAGGTAAATTAGGAAAGCACCAAGTGCATCCCCAAGCCCACTTTTACATAAAACAATATTCTATGGGATAACTCCAAAGAGGGGGAAGCTCGGAATGCATCAGCACCTTGACTTGAACACATGAAGACAAAGTCCAAACAGCATAAGGAGTTACACTTGTTACACAAAGCTCCAACTACCCCTCTAGTGGCAGTGTGCCTGATTTGCCTCTATAGCAAATTTAGCACTATAAAGCCAGGATGAATTTACAGACAATCCTGTTAACCAGAATTTCTCTGAAAGTCTGTCTTTTTAAAGGTTTAGGAGCGTCAGCTCCAACATGACCATATCTTTATATATTAAAACAGAACTCACATAATCTCATTGAATGTCAGAACAAGCAAGAGAGTGGGAATTGGACTTCGATACTTTGTCCTTTGAAGGTCTTCCCTAACATTTGAGTTTTGTTGTTTAAATTTAGCTCAATGCATAAAATCCACTAAGTGCATTGATATTAATATTATGTATTATTGCTGCTAGCTGCTTCAGTGTCTGGATTCAATTAAACCTGTCCATTTCAATTAGCATCCATTCCAAACAATGATTATTATTTCTTTCATTGGTTCATATCATATAATAATCAAGGCTCTTCTACAAAAAATATACTCTCTAGAGAATTTATTTAATCTTCCTGAACGTACTGTATTACATTACAAATATTTCATCGATATCCAACTCATGAACAACTGACTGGCAGTTTGCCGATATATTGCTCTTTCTCAAAATTCTAAACTATATTTGAAATATCTTAAGAACTTTCCCAAACATACATTTCACTGCCTGGTTCGGGAATTGCACCATCTCAGAACGCAAGACCCTGCAGCGGATATTGAGGTCAGCTGAGAAGATCATCGGGCTCTCTCTTCCCACTATTACAGACATTTACATCACACGCTGCACCCGCAAAGCTAACAGTATTGTGAAGGATCACATGCACCCTTCACATAAACTCTTCTCCCTCCTGCCATCTGGCAAAAAGTACCAAAGCATTCCGGCTCTCACGACCAGACTATGCAACAGTTTCTTCCCCCAAGCCATCAGACTCCTCAATACTCAGAGTCTAGACTGACATCTACATCATTTATTATTATATTGTAATTTGTCCTCTACTGTGCCTATTGTCCTGTTTATTAATTATTGTACTGCCCTGCACTGTTTTGTGCACTTTATGTAGTCCTGTGCAGGTCTGTAGTCTAGTGCAGTTTTTATGTTGTTCTACGTAGTTTAGTGTAGCCTTGTGCTGTCTCACATAGTCTAGTGTAGTTTTGTGTTGCTTCATGTAGCACCAGGGTCCTGGAGGAACGTTGTTTCATTTTTACTGTGTACTGTACCAGCAGCTTATGATCGAAATGACAATAAACTTGACTTGACTTGATGTGAGGGTTGTATTAAGGACTGACATACATTTACAGTATAGAAAGAAGTTAGTCAGCCCCTCTTCCTTAAAAGAGCCATTTAAATTTACCTTGCTCTTTAGTTTCCTGCTTTGTGGCTACAACTCTTCATATGCTGATCCAGGTGTCTTCATTTAATGTGCTGAGAGTTTCTGCTTTCTCTATCCTATCAGTCAACCAGTTTCAGACTGCACTAATCTCCTGTCCCATCCCTTTAGCAACCAGTCTAAATCCAATACCCCAGCCACGCAGTATCCCGCCAAGAAAAATAGAATAATCTTATCCACCCCTTCCAGGACTCTCAATTACCCACATTGTAAAAGATGGTGTTGGAATCACTTTCTTCTTTGGTTAAAATAGTCTGTGATTGAAGTAGTGAAAAAGAAACGATAAAATTACCTAAAATTGCATTCTATGTAATCCATGCTAAACTATTTTATGTTAGCTAAATTGATGGAACATGCAGTAAGTAACCAAATTGCAGAAGGTTTGAATTAATCCCACAACAGCAGCCTATTTCTTTTTGACTATCTTCTTTTTAATGTCCTCTTTCTGTCCCACTGAATGATCATTCTGCAGTATGAAAAATAATAGACAGATGTAGGAATGAAACCAATGGAAATATAGGTCAGAGAGGCAGTTTTCAGTCATAGAACATAGAACATAACACAGTACAGGCCCTACAACCTACAAAGTTGTACTGACACTCAGACCTCTCCAAGATCATTCTAGCCCTTCCCTTCTACATAGTCCTCCATTTGCCTTTAATCCATATGCATATCTAAGATTCTCTTAAACATCCACAATGTATCTGCCTCTATCATCAGAACTGGCATTGTATTCAGCACATTTAACACTTCCTGTGTAAAAACTCTACCTCTGACCTCCCTCTGAGACCTTCCTCCCAACACCTTAAAATTATGCCCCCTTGTAATAGCCATTTCCAATCTAGGAAGAAATCTCTGACAATCCACTTGAGCTGTACCTCTTATCATCTTGTCCACCTCTATGAAGTCGCCCCTCATCCTCCTCTCCAAAGAGGAAAGCCCTAGCTTGCCCATAAGACATGCTCTCTAATGCAGGCAGCATTCTGGTAACTCACCTCTGTTCCTTCTCTAAAGTTTCCACATTCTTCCTATAATGAGACAAACAGAACTGAACACAATAATCCAAGTGTGGTCTAACCAGAGATTTACAGAGCTGGAACGTTACATCACAGCCTTTCAGCTCAATCTCATGATTTATGAAGGCCAGTACACTACACACATTCTTAACCACCCTACCAAATTGCACTACAACTTTGACCGATCTATGGATGTTAACCCCAAGATCCCTCTGCCCCTCCACACTGCTAGGAAACCTGCCATTAACCCTGAATTCTGCCTACAAATTCAAACATCCAAAGTGAATCACTTCACCCTTTCCAGATTGAAGTTCATCTGCTACTTCTCAGCCCAACTCTGCGTCCTTACAATGTCCTGTTTTAACCTATTACAATCTTCTACACTATCCACAATACCACAAACTTTTGTGTCATTTGAAAACCTACCAATCAGCCCATCCACTTCCTCATCCCAATCATTTATAAAAATCACAAAGAGCAGGGGTCCCAGAAAAGATCCATGTGGACCTCTGAATAGAATATGTTCCACCTACGACCATCCACTGCCTCCTGTGGACAAGACAATTCTGAATCCACTGGCCAAATTTCCCTAGACCCCATGCCTCCTGAGTTTCTGAATGAGTCTACCATAGGGAACCTTACCAAATACCTTACTAAAACCCATATACACAACATCTGCTGCTCTGCCTTCATCAATAAATTTTGACACTTCTTCAAAGAATTGTATCAGGCTCATGAGTTCTGACCTGGCTCTCACAAAACTATATCGACTATACCTGAAAATCCCTCAAAAATGTTCAGCAAAATTGGGCTGCTTTATATCTTTTTCACACTCCTGCAATATTACTATTGCCAAAGTAAAGTCAATCAACTTGAGTACAGAAATTTTCAACTAACCCAGTCGCACCGTCTTTTCAGAAGGTAGAGAAGACCATCTTTTTTTGAAGTACTATTGCTGTTGTCTTTGAACAACCCAGTGCAAACTATACCAGTGATGGAAATCCCTTAGTAATATTCATCACATCAATAGGCTTCACCCTTTAATATTCAGGGTAATGTAAACCAATCATTGCAGCCTGACTCAGAGCACTTTCAGTCCCAGTATTATTTTCGTCTACCTCTTCTGCATCCAGTAACCAAAATAAAATGAGGGCCAAAATGCAATTTTCCAGCCAGAGCTTTTTTCGTTCTCCTACTTTGGTAAAGCAGCCTCCTTGAGATGAAGACTAATATTCCTTTATCCTTTTAAATTAAGTACTGTAAGCTCGTTTTAAGCAATACAAGTCTGTAATGATGTTAATGTCCCTCACGTACACTTGTGATTAATGTCATCATTTGTACAATGCCAAATAGAAACGGTGGACTCAACTCAGCTGTGAGCTTCTTGCTATTCTTGTGGTTTCAGCTCATGCTCCTACATCTCCAGGCAAATGCAGAATTGCTAGTGAATTCGGCTTCAGTTTAAATAAACTACCATCAGCTGCTTGGTATGAAAAAGGACTCATGAAAAATTGAATCTCTCACAGAAAGTTTTGCTTACTTTAAAAGTAACATGTACAAATTGCAATAGATGTGCAAAAAATGCAGTAAAGATAGTGGAAAGAGCCATTCAAATACTTCTTGAGTTTTCCAGTGGTTCATTTGATAAACGAATTGAACCATGTGGTACTGATCTACTCAGAGAAAAATATTTCTTTTCGGTCACTAGTTCATACCTTTATTAGTATGAATGATGAATAAGAAGGGAGACAACAGTTGTATCTAGAATGGGTGGTGAGGGAGTTCTCATTTTGTCATTTCTTTGCATTATCTGCTAGAACATATGTCTGATTGTGTCCCAGCTGAATAACTGTCCAGAGATCATTTTTCCAGTTTCATGCATGCTGAATGACTGCTCCGATGCGCGTTGAAGAAGAGTTAGCACATTATTGCAGAAGTACAAGGCAGCAGAGGGAGAATTAATTCCTGCTGCATCTGTTGCTCAGACACAATGAAGTTAAAAAGCACAAATTGATAGTTACATCCTCTACTTCAAGGATACATGAAATATTCCAATACCACTAGGTCAGGCAGCATTTAACTACCTCTAAAATGCATGTTGGTCCTTCCACCTGGTTTAAATTCTCTCCTGTAAGTTCACAAAGACATATTCACCTCATATTTTTGAGAAAGCTTAACTAGCATTCATAAGACATATTCTAGAGACAGCCATGAAGAAGAATAAGCATGAAAATTGATCTTACCAACAAAAGCGGGCTAAAAACTCATTAATGACCGTTTCAGTCACAGGTATGCTACTGCAAAATTTAATCGTAGCTCAGTACAGATTGAGTCCATAAGAGTTGTTCAGTCATAGGAGGAGTAATTACCAGGTTCATTTTGGTTCTATAGATGTGAACTACAGTCCTGAGACTTGAGTTGTGGGATGGTGGTGGTGTAACGTTGATAGAGTGAGGAATAGAGAGGGGGAAGAAAGTAAAGAAAATGCAATTAAGTTACCAGAGGTTAAAGGCAACCTACCCAGATCAGATTCTTAACTCTAGACCTTTCAAGGAAGCCACCTGCAGTGGCAGCAATGTCTTGAAAGTCTGATTGTCACAAGGGCCGGTCAGGGGAAATAACATCATTCTCAAGCCAGTGATATGGAAAATACAAGGCTAAATCAAGAATGGAAGAGTCCAGTCTTAATTTCCGGAAATTTTCACTATCATTTTCCACTCCAGAAATTTGCAGGCACTTAGCACTAGCAAAAAAATGTTATGTTGTTAAATTTATAGCCTATTGATATTTGTCGTCCTGGGTATGACTCTAAACTGCAACTGGTGATGAGGCTGTGATTGGGGACTTTCAGAGCTTTGGGGAAAGTGGAGTTACCCTTTAGTCATTCATTGCTCCCAAGACCGCTCTGACCCGGAACTGTAGCCCCTGCAAGGGTTCCTGCTCAGGATACGAGCGAAGGCCAACAGCAGATCTGGCAGGTTCAGTAACTGAACTTATGACGGAGAAGACAAAGGAGCTAGGACCTGAAATGTCAACGGCTACAGTACAGGTGGATGAACATTTGGGAACATTTGGGAAGAGAAATGACGATTTCTTTGGTTTACCCAATGGAAGGCAATAGCAAACTAAGTTTCCTAGAATCTATTTGCTAAGAAAACCATGGTCAAACTCACAAAATGTATCACACAACAGCAGCGTCAAGTGGATCTTCAAGACAGTTCTGAAGATGCTTCGCCTGGTAGGGTTGATCCTGGGCAGCAGGGGATCCCCAACTGTCATCAAGCCACTGCTCATAAAATTCAAGTAGCACAAAACAAATTTATTGCCACTTGGAATGTAAGAACCCTATATCAAGCAGGATGATTGGACAATGTGATAAATGAAATGGAACGACTAAAGATTAACATCATGGGAATTAGAGAAGTTTGTTGGATAGGTGCTGGAACATATCAGAATAGAAATAAAACACTAATTTATTCTTGTGGAACATCCCATACTAATGCAGTAGGAATTCTTATGGATGAAAACATGGCAAAAAGTGTTTTAAGACATTGGGCTATATCAGGAAGAGTGCTCCTGGTTAGATTCAGAGGACAACCATTTGATATAGTAATTATACAGGTATACGCACCAACAACAGATGGAACAAATGAGGATATAGATAAATTTATGAAGAACTTGAACAAGCAAAGAATGGATGCTGTTACATACCTCATAGATATCTTATGATTGTCTTGTGAGGATGATGTAACGGTCTTTTGAAAGTCACTTGATGTAACTTTCCTGCCGATGTGAGGTCACGTGATGACCTGTTCTCACCAGGTATAAAAGGAGACCCCTGGGATGACGCAGTGGGTTTTCCAGTTAGAACGTTAGCCAGATACCCCGCTCCGCTGCATATTTGTCTTATGACGCAGTTTTAATTTAAAACGGAGTTTTACGTTCTATTGTATGGTACAAAAGTGTTGGGCCAGCAGTTTTACCAATAGCTGCCAAATTTGTTTAGGTACCTTTTCAGTAATATTGGAAAGTGAAGGCAGGAACCTGAAGGAGTCATTTGACGGTTTTGGAGAGAATTGACCATTATTGAATTCGTTCAAGAAGGAGTGATCTGCATGAGATAGCCTCTGCTAAAGGAGGCAGAAAAGGCTGTGCAGTATCTAGTATCCAGAGGGAAAGGTCAGTGCCTTTAAACCATTTTATTTCCATTGTTGTGAATCCTGCGGACAAGGCGGGATCCGGCTGGGATTGGCGTGATGTCGTCTCTCCTAATTGACTGTATAAATCTTTTGGACTTTCAAATTTACCATTCTAAGAACTGTGTTTGAATTTACCACTTTAAGAACTGTTTTGGCATTTATCGCTTTAAGTACTACTACTGAGCGGCAGTTTGTTAAATGGCCGCATAACAGTTTACTTCCAGTTAAGATTTTTGCTTGTTTATTTTTTTATATTGAGCAGAGTTCTAATAAATGTTTGATTGTTTTTATAAAACCTGCCTCAATTCGATTGATATATTGATTGTTGCTGATCACGTGACAATGTAAATCTCAAGATATTGTTATTGTCATGGGAGATCTAAATGCTAAAGTAGGACAAGGTGCTGATGTAAATACATTAGGGAAATTTGGACTAGGGGAAAGAAATGAAAGAGGTGCGAAATGGGTAGAATGGTGCAAGATGAATGATCAGGTCATTATGAATACCTGCTTTAAAAACCATCCAAGATGCTTGTGGACCTGGAAGAGTCCAGGTGATAACATGAGAAATCAAATTGACTTTACCACTATAAACCAAAGATTTAGAAACTCAGTGACTCAATGCAAAACATGTCCAGATACAGACTGTAATAGTGACCATAACCCAGTAGTATGTTATGTAAAAGTAAAACTTAAAAAACTAAAGAAGCAAAAACCTGAATAATCCCTTGACTACTTACAATTAATTAAAGAAGAAAACTTAAGACAAAAATTTACAATGAAGTAAGTCTAGAAATAGAACCTGTTGAAGATGATAGCAACCACGTAGAAATGAAGTTTAACTCTCTAAAGGATGCCTTGGTAGAATCAGCAAAGTCACTGATTCCTAAAAAAGAATAAAGCACAAGGAATAAATGGATGACAGATGAAATCAAAAATCTAACGGAAGAAAGGAAACGGAAGAAAGCAAATCCTATAGAATATAAGTCCTTAGATAAAAAAAGTTAAAAACTTATGTCAAAAAGCAAAAGAAGAATGGTTAAACCAGGAATGTGAGCAAATAGAAAGAATCCCTATTACTGATCCAAAAGGTTACATCAACAAATCAAGAATATCACTGGTAAAAAGCTCTTCTGATCTTCAGGTGGATGTTTGAAAGCAAAGGACGGTACCATTATCATGGAAAAAGATGAGATTATGAACAGATGGACTGAGTATATTCAGGAATTGTTTGAAGATGATCGAGGCAAAAAAACAGAAATTAAGAAAAACATTGAAGGTCCAAGTATTTTAAAATCTGTAGTTCGTAATGCAATAAATAAGATGAAGAAAGAAAAGGCAGCAGGTCCTGATGAATTAGTAATAGAACAAATTATTGCCCTTGAAGATTATGGAATTGAAAAACTTATTGATTTAATCAATGACATTTATGAGACTGGAATAATACCAGAAGAGATGAAAAAAATCAGTATTTGTCACTCTTCCTAAGAGGACATAGGACCATAAGTTTAATGAGATATCACCAAGATATTTCTAAGAATTTTGATGACAAAAGCTAAAAGTAAGATACAAGCTGAAACAGGTAAAGAACAATGTGGTTTTGTGAAAGACAAAGGTACAAGAAATGCAATATTGATGTTAAGGATACTATCAGAACGAGCTATTCAAGTGCAAAAAGGTTTGTTTGTTTGTTTTATCAACTACACAAAAGCATTTGATAAAGTGAAGCACAATAAGTTATTTGAAATGTTACAGGAAACTCTAGATCTAGATTCGAAAGACCTCCGTCTAATCAGAAATCTGTACTGGGAACAAACTGCTGCTGTAAGAATAGATGGAGAAGTGAGTCAGTTTATGAAAATCAAGAGAAGCATTAGACAAGGGTCTGTTTTCTCCCCTGATTTATCTGATGTGTACAGTGAAACGATATTACAAAAAATAAGAGACATCTTGGGAATCAAAGTTGGCAATGAAGACATCAATAATTTCAGATATGTGGATGACACTGTGTTAATTGCAAGTACGGAGGAAGAACTACAAAATTTAATTGATATAGTTGTTGAAGAAAGTGCAAAAATGGATCTATCTATCAATTGCAAAAAGACAGAATGTATGGTGATATCCAAAAAGAAGGGGAATCCTATCTTCAGGCTGAGAATAGACGGGGAAGACATAAAACAATTACAGAACTTTTGCTACTTAGGAAGCTGGGTGACATCAAATGGCAGGTGCGACATGGACATCAAAAGAAGAATAGGGATGGATAAAGATACCTTTACGAGAATGAAGAGTATACTGACCAATACTAAACTAGGCATGACAATCCGCCTCAGAGTACTAAATGTTAACGTTTATCTAGTTATGTTATATGGCTCAGAATGTTGGACAATATCTAGTAACATGAAGAAACGAATTGAAGCAGCAGAGATGTGGCTTTTGAGGAGGATGCAAAGAATATCATGGATGAAACGTATACTGCATTGGACATATGATTAAGAAAGAGGATTTAGAATGCACGGTAATTATGGGAAAGATTGAAGGGAAGAAAGCAAGAGGAAGACAAAGACAAACGATGATAGAGCCAGCAGCCAGAGAACTGGAAATGAATAACTATGACTTGATCCATTTGACCCGAACAGGAGTGTGTGGGCCATGACAGTCAAAGTTCAAACTTTACACGGCACCTGATGATGATGATGATGATGATTGATATTTGAACTGATCTTAATCTGAATCTGAAGGGAACAGAAGTCCTACTTGAGAGCTTAATGAAGAACAATGATGCATGTGGTAATTCAGATTAGCCCTTTTCAAATTATTGATATCCACAGTTCACTGGGATATGCTGAAGTAACCATCTGCCCAATATTGGTTTAGCCTCAGGCATCTGTTTTCTTCGTGTGCCCTTCTAGTACATTTATAATTCTCAATTCAAAACAGGCAGAAACATATTCCTAGCCCAGTTTTTTAAGAGTAAAGAACAAAATTGGCAGAGTTTTAGGAAAGTAGAATTATGGAAAACTTAATGTTGAAAATCAGGAAAATTAAAATAGGCAGCCAAAACTTCAGAGTAATGCAGTTAATGTTATTTAATTCATAGTTATATTATATAGCTATATTAGCCAAACTCTTAGGAATTCTGGAATTTTGCCAAAGAGCCAATGTTGAGGGAAATGTTCAGAAGTTCAAGTTCAAGATAACGTTAGTTTAATTGCCCTTTAACCATACCCATTAATACAGCTAAACAAATCAGTGTTCCTCTGGAGCCAAGATCCAAAACATAGTACATATAGTCACAGACAGCACATACAGTTATGAAGGCACATACAGTCAAAAATAAAAATAACACAAGCCCTGAGTGGTATGGCCTGCAGACTGAAGGGGCATCAATTGTATTGTTGTCCTGGAGCCACACTTCTGCAAGAATAAGTACCCAACAGTTCCTCATCTTGCTGTGGTTCAGCAGATGAAGGCAAATCAGCTTGTCTTGCACTGGGTCAGCCACAGGCAATCCAGCTTGTCTTCCTAGGAAGAAACACTGGAGAGCAGCACTGATGGACGGGACTAGGCCCCAACCCAGCATGGCTTCCAATGTGCTCACTGCGGCTCTGTTCTCTCCCACATTGGCTCCAGCGCTTCCAGATCTTCACATAAGTCCTAAAACTAGATAAAGGTAACCCAATTAAATAAATAACACAAAACATTATATTTGTTCATTTATTTATTGAGAAAAATTATCCAATATTACATGTATTTGTTAGAAAAAGTACGTGAACCTTTCCTTTCAGTAACTGATGTGACTCCCTTGTACGGCAATAACTTTAGCCAAACATTTCCAGTAACTGTTGATCAGTCCTGCGCATTGGCTTGGAGGAATTTTAGGCCATTCCTTCTTATAAAACTGCTTCAACTATGGTATGTTGGTGGGCTTTCTTGCATGAACTGCTTACTTCAGGTCCTTCTACAGCATTTCTATAGGGTTGTGACTTTGACTCGGCCATTCCAAAACACAAATTTTCTTCTTTTTAAACCATTCTCTTGTGGGTTTACTCTTGTCTTTCGGATCGTGGTCTTGTTGCATTATCCAACTTCTATTAAGCTTTAGCTGACAGACTGCTACCTTGACATTCTCCTATAAAGTGTCTTGATACAATTTTGAATTCATTGTTCCCTCAAAGATTGCAAACTGTCCAAGCTTTGATGCAGCAAGGCAGCCCCAAACCATGATGCTCCTTCCACCTTGCTTCACAGTTGAGATGAGGTTTTAGTATTGGTGTGCAGTGCCTTTTTTCCTCCAAACATAGCAATGTGTATTTGTACCAAAAAGTTCAACTTTAGTCTCATCTGTCCACAGAACATTGTCCCAGAAATGTTGTAGAATATCCAAGCTATCTTTTGCAAACTTGAGACATGCAGCAATGCTTTTTTTGAAGAGCAGTGGATTCCTCCATAGTGTCCTTCCATGAACACCATTCTTGTTCAGTGTTTATCTTATAGTGGACACATGATCAGAGACTTTAACAAGTTCTAGAGATTTCTGCAGGTCCTTTGTTGTTACCCTTGGGTTCTTTTTCATTTCCTTCAGCATTGCATGTTGTGCTCTTGGTGTGATCTTTGCAGGGCAGCCACTCCAGGGGAGAGTAGCAACAGTACTGGGTTTCCTTCATTTGTAGACATTTTCTCTTACTGTGGACTGAGGAATTCTCAGGTCCTTAGAAATGCTTTTGTAGCCTTTTCCAGCTTCATGCGCTTCTACAATTCTTCTTCTAAGGTTCTCTGAAAGCTGTTTTGATCAAGACATGGTGTACGTAAACAGATCTTTCTTGAGAAGAGCAGGCTCTGTCAGTAACCTGACTTCGTGTGTCTTTTTTATCGGGCAGGGCACCTCTACAATCCACACCTCCAATCTCATCTCATTGATCAGAACACCTGGCTCCAAGTAGCTTTTCTAGAAAGCATTATTCCAGAGGTGCACAAATGTTTCTTTATGTTATTTATTTAATTAGGTTCTCTTTATCTAGTTTTTGACATATGTGAAGATCTGATCACATTTTAAGTCATGTTTATGCAGAAATAAAGTAAATTCTATAGGGTTCACAAACTTTCTAGCACCACAGTATGATTGCTTGGGCTTGTACTCACTGGAGATTAGAAAAATGATGGGGGCGGTGAGATCATTGAAACCTATGGAATATTGAAAGGCCTAGGTAGAGTGGATGTGGAGAGATTGTTTCCTATAGTGGGGGAATCTCAGAACAGAGGGCACAGCCTCAGAATAGAAGGACATCCCTTAAGAACAGAGATGAGAAGGATTTCTTAAGCTGGGGGTGATGAATCTGTGGAATTCGTTGCCACTGGTGGTTATGGAGGCCAGATTACTGGGCATATTTGAAAGAAATTTTAATGTTAAGGGTATCAAAGGTTATGGGAGATGGCCAGAGAATGCGGTTGAGAGTGATAATAGATCAGCCATGATGGAATGGCACAGCAGATTTAGCAGGCTGGATGTCCTAATTCTTCTCCTATGTCTTCTGGTCTTATGATATCTCTAGCTTTGTTATCTGCCAGTGGGTTCATAGGGAGATAGACAGAAAGTCCGCTGGCATTCGTTGTCTAGAAAATAGAGGCTGTAGATATTAAAGGCATCATACATAGTAACAGTTTCAATTTCATTGTCAGTCTTAGATTTGAAAGGGAAAGTGCTCTAAATGCACAAGGTTAGAGCAAATGAATGGAGTAGAGAAATTGACATTGTGAATATCATGGAGGCAAATGAATAGTTCAAGAGGTACCTGGAAGGAGAGGTTCAGACATGGTAAGAATTCAGTAGCTGGGAGAAATAATCCATGGTGCAAGGGAACCACCCTACCTGGTAGAGGAAGTGCATACAAAGGCTAAAGAAAATTTCAGTGACACATTGAGTTTGAACATTTTGAAGTAAAGGCACAAGGGGATGAAGTGTTGCTATCTCTGAGAGTTGGTTAGAATTTCAGGGTCAGAAATCAGAGTGTCAAAATCCACAATAAATTACAATAAAGGGTGAAGCTGAAAAGAACAGACGTCAGAAGAAGTGGAAGGGCAAGTTACACACGGGAGCATTGCTCTCTAAGCTGAGGAAGCTCTTGAGTTCTTGATCAAACAAAAGAAAACAAAACTGTTCTTTAGTAAAGTGCCAAAGGAGACAAAGGATGAAAAGGAGCTACAGACCAGGACCTGAAAGGAAATAAGTCATTGTTTTTCTGGAGCAAAGTCAAAAAGTGCAGTATGGATTGTTGCAAGCATAGCCGTTAAGTATTAAATGATGCTGTGTGATAACGTGAGAGTTATTTTAACCTGTAGATAATAAAGTAAAACAGATCACATAATCAAGTGGAGCGCTAGTTCTCTGTTAAAGTGAAACTCATTTTCTCACAGGTAGGAAAGGTAGTGAAACTAAATAAAAGTCAAAACATGGCATTTAATGGAAACCAAAGGAAAAGCAGAAAATGTTGAAATATTCAGCAGGTCAGGAAGCATCTGCTAAGAGAGAAACAGAAAATGTTTCAGATCAAAACCTCAGGGGGAGAGGAATTAAGGTACAGGGAAATGGGGAATAAAGGAACTATCATTGAAAGGCTGAGACCTAAAAGCTGTGAAATGAGAGATGTACGACCTGTCCTTTCACCTCTTCCCTATCGATAATGTAGGGATCCTACAGTCAAAGTAGTGACTCAGCTCTTCCAGTCCAGTACATTGCATTCAATGTTATCAATGTGGTCTCCTCAATATACCAAAGGCTAATTGGGTGATCACTTTGCAGATCACCCCTGGGTTTGGTGCACAGGGTCAGTCCTGAGCTGCCTGTTATCCTTCATTTTAATCCATCCCACTCCAGCTCTGAAATCTGCTGTACTGTTACAACGAGGCCAGTAAAAGCTTGAGGAACAGCACTTCATCTTCCATTATAGCATCTGGATAATTGGGAGGCAGGGCTGGCAGCACAATATTCCTGGTTTTCATTATTATAGACATGGTACAAAGTTTGGGGGGATTGTACTACTGATAAGGATAAATGCCAAGCTCAGCAGTACTCAAAGAGGACACACTGGAGGACCCATTTACAAGGCAATTTGCACGAAGCTCAGAAATCAGTGTCATGGTCTGGTCTGTGAAGTCCGCATTCCGGTTCATGGTCCGGTCCATTGATCCTTGTTCCGGGTTTTCCTGTTTTCTCCCTTGGTCTGTCAGGTGCCTTAATTGAGGCACCTGATTCTCATTTCGGTCTGGCATATAAATACCTCTGCAAACCAGGGATTGTTGGCTGGACTGTACCCTTCCCCTTCCTCCTGAAGCCTTGCCTGCATCCCCGTCAAGTTCAACCGCCGGAGCGAGACTGGAGACTTGCCATGCCAAGATAAGGAACTATCTATCGTTGAGTTTGGAACTATCTCGTGTCCCCGTATTTAGTGTCCATGTCAAAGAAGAGGTCCCGGCCCTAGGTCTTGTTCCCAAGGAGGGGTCCTGACTCTGTGTAAAGCCCCGGACCTAAGTCCTGTTCCCAAGGAGGGGTCCTGGCTGTGTGTTCTGTGTTCCTGTGTTCCAAGTTCCAGGTGCTGTGTTCCGGTCCTGTCCAAGTCAAGGCTTCATGTCTTCTTCCAATCCATGTGCCTCTTCCAGTCTATGTGCCTTGCCCAGCCCAGGAGTACCTCGCCCAGCCCAGTGCTGGAGATTCCTTGTCCTGTGCTGGATTATCCCCATCCAAATCCTCGGGAGTCATCCCGGCCCTGCATCCTAGAAAGGGTCCCGGCCCTGCGTCCAAGAAAGGGTCCCGGCCCTCCGTCCAAGAAAGGGTCCCGGCCCTGCGTCCAAGAAAGGGTCCTGGCACTGCGTCCAAGAAAGGGTCCCAGCACTGTGCTCCAAGGAGGAGTCCCGGCTCTGTACCTAAGAGCCTAACTAAGCCAAGTCCAAAAGCTGAGCCAAACCTAGTCCAAGAGCTATATCCTGCCCTGGAGTACCTTGTCCAGTCCACGTCCAAGGCTCTGAGCGTCCAGTCCATGTCTAAGGCTCTGTGTTCCTGTGTTTCAAGACCAAGTCCAGGCGCCGTGTTCCAGCCCTGTCCAAATCTGAGCTTCGTGTCCTCATCTAGATCCGTTTCCTCGCCCAGCCCAGTGCTGGAGATTCCTCATCCTGTGCTGCGGTACCTCATCCTGTCCTGTAGCCACATTCTGCCTTTGCCAAGATCCTAGTCCCGAATCCTAGCCTAGACCTGGGTTCCAGTTCCGAGTCAAGACCCAGGTTCCGGGTCCTTGTCCAGACTCTGGTTCCAGAGTTCCAAGTTCCTCGTCCAGGCTCCTTGTTCCTAGTTCCACAACCGGGTCCCATGCTTCCAGCCCAAGTCCTAGCCCAGGCCCTGAATCCTAGTCTCGTCCAGGGCCTGTGTCAATGTCCAGCGTCATTTCTTCCCTTGCTTTCTCGACAAACCTAGTCCTGTCCCTAGTGCTACAGTGTCTGTGTCTTGCATTTGGGTCTGCCATCAACACCCTCCTTATGACAATAAGAAGGGTCAGAAACATTGATGAGATTATACACAGGACCCTAATCACCACCAAGAAGCAGAGAAGCAGATATGTAGATAGATTACTGAGATGTGCAGAAATAGCAGGGTGGTCACAGTGAAGTCTTTAATTTCTTTATTACAAGAAGCTTAAGTGGAGTGGAATTCATCCAAGAGGGATGCTTGAAACAGTATGTGGAGAGTACAACTGCAAGAGAAAGCAAACTGGAGCTGGTTTTGGGAAATGACTTAGGTCTGGTGACAGATCTGATAGTGGGTGAACGTTTGTGGAATAGTGACCACAGCTCATGATGCTTTAGGATAGTAATGAATGAGATTTAAACTGGATTTTATGGAAAGGTATTAATTAGGAGAGGGCAAATTATGACGTGATGAGGCAGGAGCTAAGGGGTGTTGATTGAGAGCAGCTGCTGACAGACAAGTTCACATCTGATATGTGGGAGTTGTTTGAAAGAACATTTAATAACAGTTCAGAATCGGCATATTCCTGTAAGGAGCAAGGTCAAGGATGATAAGCAAAGGGAACATTGGATGACGTGAGAGATCCTAAATTTAGGCAGAATGGAAAAAAAAATCATACGTAAAGCTTAGAAAGCTAAAATCAAACTGGACCTGGGTCTTTGTTGAATATAAAGATATCAGGAAAGTATTCAAGTAGGCAATTAGGGAGGCCAAAAGGGGCCATGAAATGCACTTGGCAAGTAAGGTCAAGGATAATCCCAAGGCACTTCATATTATATTAAGAAAAATAGGATAACTAAGAAGTGAATAGGTTATTTCAAGGATAAAGGAGGGAATTTGTACTAGAAGTCAGAACAAATGGCTGAGGTGCCAAATGAATACTTCGCAAATACTGTTGGTATTAACTGAGGAGAAGGATTTGAAGGATAGTGAAAGCAGAGTGGGGCAGGTTAATTTGCAGGGACATATTAAGATTAAGGTGGAGGTATTGCTGGGTCTCCTGAAAAGCATTAAGGTGGATAAGTCTCTAGGGCCTGATGACATCTATCCCAGAATATTGAAATAAGCAAGTGAGAAGATTGTTGGGGCTTGGACAAAAAGCTTTGTGTCCTTATTAGCAACAGGCAAGGTCTCAGAGATCAGGAGTGAAATGAATGCTGTGTCTTGGGTGGAAAAAGGAAATAGGGTAATTCAGGTCATTATAGACCTGTGAGCCTTACATTAGTGGTAGGGAAGCTATTGGAGAGGATACTGAGTGATAGGTTGTTTTGCACATTTAGAAAGGAATGCCCTTAAGGGCTAGTCAGCATGGCTTTGTGCAGAGCAGATCATGTCTTACGAACTTGACTGAATTTTTCAAGGCAGCAATAATGGAGCTTGCTGAGGTTAAGGCAGTGAATGTTGTCCACGTGGACTTAAGAAAAGTATTTGATGAGGTTCCTTATGGTAGAACGATTCAGAAGATAAAGATGTGTCAGTTCCAGTGTAAATTTCAAGGTTGGGTTCAGAACTTGTTTGCCCATGGAGGGCAGGGAGTAAGGGGTGGATGGCTGTTATTCAAGATCTAAGTACATGGTCAGGAGTGCTCTGCAAAGATTGGTGCTGAGAGATCTGTTTTCATTAATACGTGAAACCCTGCTGGTTTTCTTGACTGCATAAGTCAAGGGAACACACACTTCAGTCCCACCAAACCTTTGAGATTGAGATGACTCTCCCAACTCGAACCTCAGTTGTGTAGATGCTGTGTAATTTGCTACCCTGTTATAACTCAGTGCCAAGAAATAACAGACAGCACACTGCAAAAGATTAAAGGAATTATATTTATGAATTTTAACTTGACTAAAGGTTTAGTAAAGAAAGGAAAGAAAAAAACAAAAAGGGTGCATTATAATTATACAGTCAAATGTGCACAAGTTGGAGCTCAACTCTTCCCATAATTTATATTCACCGATTCTCAGTTGATCTCAACACCTTGCTCCCTTGAATCATGGTCTCCCACCAGGTCGAATCCTCTGACCAGCTCTCTCCAGCATCTTCTCTATTCATCTCCCGCCAAACAAAGGACGCAGCTCACATTTCAAAGCACCCATTATCTCTAACCATAACCCAAACATGGCTTCTACAGAAAGACCATTATGTTAGCAGTGAATCCATTCCCAGGGTATTACATATGTATCAATTTTTAGATGAAAATGTAGATGGGTGGATTAGCGAGTTTGCAGATGACACCAAGATTGGAGGACTACAAAGAGTGTAAAGGAATAACAAAGACTACAGCTGGATATGGATCATTAGCAGACATGGGCAGAGAAATGGCAGATGGAGTTTAATCTGGGCATGTGTGAGAAGTTACACTTTGAGAAGTCAAATGGAAGAAGAAAATGGTCAGTTAATGGTAGACCATTCCATTACAGTTGAAATTCAGATGGATCTTGGGGTCCAAATCCATAGCGCACTGAAAGCGACGGTGTAAGTGGAAAAGGTGGTAAAGAAGATGTACACTCAGTAGCCACTTTATTAGGTATACCTATACAAACAGACATTGGTACACCTGTACACCTGTACAAACAGACATTGGTATACCTGTACACCTGCTCGATAATGCAAATATCTTATCAGTCAATCATATTGCAGTAACTCCATGCAGAATGTCATGCAGACATGGTCAAGAGGCGCAGCTATTGCTCAGGCCAAACATCAGAATAGGAAGGAAGTATATTCGAAGTGACTTTGACTGTAGAATGATTGTTGGTGCTAGATGGGGTGGTTTGAGTGTCTGGTTCAAGCTGACAGGAAGGTGACAGTAACTCAAATAATCAGGCAATATAACAGTGGTGTGCAGAAGAGTATCTCTGAATGCACAACACATCAAACCTTGAAGTGGATGGGCTACAGCTGCAGGAGAATGTTGGGGATTATTGAGGAGTTATGGAATTACGTGTATATCAGGTATTAGTTCAAAAGTGAATCTGTTTTCTGGTCCTAATGTAAAGTTCAAGCAATCATCAGTTAGAAGTAACAAGGACAGTTTTGCAAATAAACAGTGTCATCTAACAGAGCACAGGCTACTGACCCACAGCAGGGGTCTGACTGCTTAGAAATGATCTGCAAAGTGGTCACCTTGATTGTTCACATATGCATCAGTCAAGCATTGAGACAATGGGGTTATATAAACTGCCTTACATTAATCCAGGCTAAATTACTTGCACCATAATAAACATATTCAAGGAAGTTTTCAGACAAGACTGAGTACATCAAATTGCTAATCTATCAATAATTGTGAGATTCAGCCCTCAAAACACTAATCATGGGCGCCTTGCTCTCTGTCCCCAGAGGTTTTTAGGCTAACTGTGTGAATTAGTATTTCCTAGAGAAGGTATTTTAACAGTCAGAGCTGTATTCCACTGTAAGTATGCAATTCAAAGGAAGCATTCTGAACCCACAGTATTAATGTAAGCAATGTCATTGTAACTATTGAAATTGTATTGAATCACCTACTGATTCCTTTGATCTTAAGGGTATAAAAACGTGATGTATTTTTATCTTTGTGAGACCCTACCAAGAGAGTCTCCAAGAGAATGTCTGTTTGCTGGGATGAATAAAAACTTTCATATTTACAACATCTCCAGTTCCTCCTGTGACTTAATCACATTTATAACGAATACACACAGTGGTTGCTTCAATCGATACAAGAGATATCTAATAAAGTAGCCACTGAGGGTATAGCATGCTTGTCTTCAATGTTGAATATAAGAGAAAGGAGGTCATGCTGCAGCTGTATAAGTCTTTAATCAGATCACACTTGGAGTATTACGTGTAGTTCTGGTTGTCCCATGATAGAATGTGGAGACTGGACAGGATGCAGAGGAGTTTTACCAGGAGGTTGCCTGGATGACAGGGCATGAACGATAACAGAAGTTTGGATAAAGTTGTGTTGTTCTCTCCAGAGCATCAGACAGGAGGGGAAATCTGAGAGAGTTTGCTTTTTGTTATTAGAGGCATAGGTAAATTAGATGTTCCAGATCTCTTCCCCAGGTAGAAATGTTACACACCAGAGGACATGTGTTTAAGGTTAAAGGAAAGAATCTTAATGCAGCAAGTCTTTTACGTAGCGTGGTGGGTGCCTGGAATATGTTCCCAGAGGTAGTTGTAGGTAGAGTTTAAGAGGCTTTTAGATAGTCACATGAATATAAATGGAATAGATGATACACAGAAGGAGGACATTTAGAATAAATTGGCATCGAGATCAGCACAATACCATGGGCTGAATGGCCTGCCTGGTGTTGTACTGTTCTATGCTTTATGCTTCATCTGGTTACGCTGCTCAACTTTGGACTCAGGGTTGAATTCTACAATTTCAAGTAACTCACTTTCTCTGTCTGAATCAGAAAGGCCAGATCATCCATATGTGATATTGGCTCAGTTTTTCTCTCACCGTCGAACAGCTGAATCTGCTGCGTACATCCTTCAAAGCTGTGTTTCATAACTCTTACATTCGCTTTTCTGTGTTCTCACTCTCTAATTGCCCTCATTTTGCAGATTTTGTAAACAAACTACCACATTCTCTCTCTACTTGTTTCCATTAACCCATTGATTAGATTATCTCATTTACAACTTTTCCCCAGAACAACCCTGGTTCACCCTTATTAGAGATATCCCCTTTGTCCTAACCATTCCACCACCACCCTCCCTGCAAATTCAAACTAACTTACTTCCACTCATTCCCAATTCTTGATCAAGTATTTTTGACCCAAAATATTATCTCTGTTTCACTTTGCACAAATGCTACCTAATCAGTGGTAAAACTTACAGCAAGTTATCTTTTGCTGGAATGTAAATTATAAATGTAATTGAATATTAAGGTTACTTTTATTATACTCAATAAAATATTTTTTTCATTTTACTAATCATTCTGGCATGCACTTCATTAAGGTAACAATGAAGAACATATTGAAATGCGTAAATAATTCTGTTTCAAAACCCAGATGTATTACAAACATATTGGGAGATAAGTAGAGATAACTTCTGACTGACCATCAGCCAAAAGAAAATAGAGTTTGTAGAAAATAGGGTTCCAAAGTAAATATACGCATTGTCCAGTTTCTTGGCGAGCTGGTGTGAGGGTTGGGGATTGATGTTCTTGTTGTTTTTCCATTTGGGTGATCTGTTAGTTTTAGGAGTTGGGGAGTTTTGAGATTTGCAAGTTTTTGTTTCTTTTTCTTTTCAGGCAGGGGTTATTGATGTCTTTGTTTCAACTACTTCTATGGCTTTCTATATTTTATGGCTATCTGGAGAAGACAAATCTCAGAGTTATATTCTGTATACATACTTGGATAATAGAATGAACCTTTGGACCTTTGAGTCATTGAACCTTTTATTTTACTAAGTAAAGATGTTCTAAGTGTAATTAAGATTGATTTTAACCATATTGTTGCAAATATTGGTCAAAGTAAATAGAATATGCTTAGTGATCTGCTTGTAACATACACAGTATTAACACTGAAAACAGACATATAAAGTATGGTCATTTCTCAGTAAAGTTATTTAGCCTTAAGGAAAATCTTCATAGAAGATTTCCACTTGCTCTTATGAAGGATTTCTGAGAGGATATATTGGAGCCTGGAGACCCATACTCAAACATTTTAGGAACAGTTTTTTCCCCTACACTATCAGATTTCTGAACGGACTATGAACCCATGAATGCTAACTCATTATTCTTCTGCATGATTTAATTTTGTAACTTATAATAATTTTTATGTCTTACACTGTACTGCTCCTGAAAAACGAAAAAAAGCATGATAAATATCAGTGATAATGAATCTGTTTCTGTTTCTGATTCTGACTCTGGAGAACTATTTACAGAAGATTTAATTCCCTCCCTATCAGAAAACAGACGTAAATGAAACTTTTTCTAAAAATGCAGATGGTGAAAATATGAAATACTAGCAAGTATTGCTGTTGATATACAGCAAGTCAAGCAGCAACTGTGCATAGGGAAGGAGATTTGATGTTTCAAATCAAGGAACATTTATCAGAACTGGGAAAGAAACAAAAGAAGCTTATTAAGCCGTGAGGAGTGTAGGAGAGCATGGATGCCTCTGATAGGGTAAAACTGGTAGTTTTTACCAGAAGTTAGACAGGTTACCATTAAATGAGGAAGAATTATTAATTATCTTAAGACAGAGACATTGCCATAGATAAGTATATTGATTAGTTTCCATTTTTGAAAGCCCCATAAATTATGCTTATCGGCAAACCACCTAGGGAGAACACGAAGAAATTATACTTCCACATATACCAGAATTTATACAGAAATTAGCAAAACATGTTACAAGAAATTTCAAGGAAATAAATAATATTAAATTTGTTAGATATCATGATGGACACTGCTCCTGCCTCTCTGCCATTCACCACGAACCACGGTTGAAAACATTGACATCTACAATCTTTCTAATCTCTTCCTAATAACTTCCCTATTGTAATTGCATGATCCTGACATGATACCAACACTTAGTGCTCTCACTCTGAAGCTGTTTGGAGCCAAATACTCAGGACACAGCTTGTTGAGATCCCGTTCAACATATATCATGCATTTCAGAGTTCTCTCATCTGACAGTGAAGAAAGCAACTAAGACTCAGAGTTAGACCCAGCTATGTGCATTTTGAGTATAAAAGTAATTTTGCTCAGTGTGGATTAATCTAGTAATTACTTCCAGGTGAAATTGCACCCATCGTAATCAGTCCAGACACTTCCACGATCCTAACTCTTCAGGCATTGATATTTCCCTGTGCAAATCATCCATATAGTAATGCCTTAGGCAATGCATTGCATGTTTCATCAATAGCTACCACAAATTTGAGCTTTTGGGTGACATCCTTGATCTTCATTGGGCACTCACATGAAAACTCTGGAAGGACTGGTAACACGGCAGTAATTAAGAACTCTGAGCCATAACACCAATATCTTCCACACATCTGCCAGCCTCAGTGATCAAGCCTATGGAAATTTCATCACCAAATTTTCTTCATTATATGCAATCTTTTAACACATTTCACATCAGGGTCTGTCTGTTCAGCCTCTGACTCACTGGTCAGCCCCATACATCAAGAGTGATACAGGTCATGCATGGCATGAAACTCAGTCAGAACAGAGCTCATCATGGAGGGTTCACACACACACAAGATTGCTGCATCAGCCAGGCTCTGTGTTTTCCTTCGCTCCCTTGTAAGCCTTTTTTGATGTTGCTCTGTGGCTTGGGGTGCAGGAAACACCAAGCTTTGATGCATTTCTTGCTAAACAACTGAGTACTGAAGGGACAGTTGTGAGAACACATGAATCACATTGTAACACATGATTCTGTATTCAAAATGCCTATCAGTGCTTTTCTTGCAGGTCCGTCTATTTGAACAAATACTTATTAGAGATCAAACTGAATGTTTTCATTTTACACAGCACATGTTTAGCCGTCATAAACAGTGAAATCCAGTTTCTAAACAGCATTAATTTGCATTCAGTGCATTAATAAGACTGTACAGTTACTCACAGAAAGAAGGGCTAAACTGCCACAATTATCCATTGTTGAAACAACTCTTTTAGCTGTTGGTGTTGTCCATGCTTTCAACTTGGAAAAAAAAATTGCAGGGAATAATGTGGCAGAAAGCTGGACTTTTGCTGACCTAAAGGTTTCTATCAAACTAGTTTCTCCCATTAACAAATAAGGATTCCAGTTAGGATACAGTGTAATTGAGAAAATGTACAGTGAGTATGCAAAACAACAGCAGCTGCTAGGAAAAGGGGATGTGGAATGCACCGTGTGGGACTGTTGTCTGGAAACTATTTCACTGAGAGTGTTCAAGGAGCTTACCTCCTTGCTGAAGTCTGAGCTTCAGTAGAAGTGCCCTCATTGAGATCTGCCACTTGACGCAGCACAAGAGTACAGCAAGGACATGCAGAGAGATCATGGCAGAGAGATCAGTGTTCGTATTATAGGCCGCCTCCCATCTAGAGCTTGCAACACATACAACTTCCTGGCATTGCAGTGTGGGCGGATGATGGATGGAACAATCCTCTCCATTATCAGATTTGGTTGCATTGGCTGAGGGCTAAAATTAACCAAAACACATGGGGATCTTTCCTTGTTCTTTAATTAATAGCACATAACAGATTAGCCTTAAAACAGGATTGGAAAGTAAAACTCTAGATCTGGCTTGAATGCAAAATGCTCTGACTCAGGCAAGAAGCCATGAGGGTATAACGAAAATTATTTTAAAATTCGTTCTGCGTTCTTTTCTGATTCAGCTCAGGGCACTCGCATATGCATTCGCAAACAAAGGGAGGCATTGCACACATGTTAAACCACAAGAAAACTCTTTATTAGAACTAGCACAAATGCAATACAGATAGAAAAAACAAATGTCTACAGTAGTAGCAGTGCAGAAATCACAAAAATACTTACCAACCATTAAACAAGCTGATCAGCAGAATGCCGACATACTTACATACAGCCTCTTCTCTCTCTCTCTCTCTCTAACTCTCTCTAACTCTGACTTGACATACTGCATCTCTCTCCACATACTTGACCTTATGTTCTCCAGCTCTTAGCACTAACACCAGTTGTGACCTAGCCCAACATAAAACTCTCTCCTCTCTGTCTCTATCTGTCTCTCTTTCTCTCACACAATTCCCTTAAAGGAATTTTCCCTTTTATCCCCTTCAGACCCCTTACACTGGTACTTGGTGGCACCCCTTTATCTCTTACAATCTCCAGCCCAGACTAACATGCATTTCACCATTTGCCATTTTCATGGCTACAAACATACTCCCTTGACTTTCTGAAAACAATCTGACTCCAAGCTAACACCATTTTGTCGCCATGCCAAATCTAATGGTAAAGCATATACCAACGAGGAATCACATTCAACACTTCCCTAACAGAGGGGTGTATTTTGGTACAATGTGACCTGAGCAACTGCTTACAAAGTGGCAGGGGTTTGCATGTGATTACATGTATCAGGTATTTGGACATGGATTTCATTGGCCTCTGGAGAACTCTCTTTTTGTTAAACAAGCATCTGCCAGGAATGAAAATTCAAGCAATTCATGCCACTGCTCCCAAGTTGCTTTGGTGGGCATGTTCAAAATTAATTAATTAATCTGGATTTCTGATATGAAGTACTTCATTTGAAAGCATGCGAGCAATCTAAATCTGCCATAAAACATAATAATTCAGTTGTTTGTGATTATTTCTGAATGTCTGGCTGAAGACCTGATATTTCTATAAGAGAGTGTTTAAAGGAAAGGGAAAGATATTTGTTAATGATAGGTGATTTGAGAATAAGAAAGTGTTTGCAATCTTTATTATATTGGTGGTGGTGGGACAAGAGCTGGTGAAGAAAATGTTTGCTGCCAGAAGATTCTAGTTCCTCTCAAACCAACTAACTTTCACCAATGCTAAAACACGGGCTTCACTGTTCTCACATGAGGCTATTTCAAACAAAGAGAACTGATAAAAATAAGCACACCAGACAAGGCATTATAATCTAATTTACTAGGGAATTACCAATGGGGTGATTCAGACCTCCCTCATACACAAACACAGACAGGTTCATACCCTGCCGGATGTAATGGTAAAATCTTTCCTATTTTAAAGAAATCAGAGCCCTGCTCTAAATGTCACATTGCAGCTGTGTTAGCCAAACAATTGGGAATCAGTTCTGAATCACTTAATTATGTCCTTTTAACCAGTGGCTCATTTCATCTAGTAAATGGACTGAGTTGAAAAGGATTATTCCTACCCCTTCTTAAATTCTATTGAAAATCCAATTTAAAGTTTCGATTAGATATACAATATTAAGCAAAAGTCTTAGGCACACATATATACAACTGGGGTGCCTAATACTTTTGCACTGTACTGTATTTGTCAATATGGAGCACAGAGCGAGTTTGCAAATCTGGCGGGAACAAAGGATGTTAGGAATAGCGAGGGTGGAGCACCGCAAAAGGGGTGTGGGACAGGTAGCAGAGAAGGAGTGCCAGGGGTGGGGAGGGATGGGGGTTGGGGGGGTAGGTGGTGTGGGTGCAGACACTCCCAGCCCTGAGACACCACACAAGGTCATTTGATTCCTTAACTCCGAACAATTGGTTTATTGATCATTACAGAATATCTCTCTGGTGCTTCCCACTCCTTCCTCTCTCCCTTCCCCTTTTCCTATCCATGATCCCCCTCTCCCTGCCCCCTTCCCACTCTCAGTCCACGATAGAGACCCATATCAGAATCAGATTTATCATCGCTTACATATCTCAGGAAATCTGTTTTTTTCTGCGGCAGCAGTACAGTGTATTACATAAAATTACTACAGTACCGTGAAAAGTCTTGGGCACCTAGCTATATATATATATATTCATATGTGCCTAAGACTTTAGCTCAGTACGGTACTTCTGAGCTGCATTATATTTTGGCCATCACCTGGGAAAAATACAGTATGATTTTTTTCTTACTAAAGCGTGTAAATGAGAAGCTTAACATTATGCACAGGATGAAACTCATTGTTATAAATTGACAGCATAGGGTGTATGATTCAGCATCAGGAAATAGCCATTGAAGCTGCAGCCACAGTTTTTTAAATTTTAATTTTGTTGATTTAGAGGTGCAGCATGGAAAGGAACCGACGATCTATTCCATCCAGCAACCCACATATTTAAAAACGCAAACACGAGGAATTCTGCAAATGCTGGAAATTCAAGCAACACACATCAAAGTTGCTGGTGAACGTAGCAGGCCAGGCAGCATCTCTAGGAAGAGGTACAATCGACGTTTTGGGCTGAGACCCTTCAGTCCTGACAAAGGGTCTCGGCCCGAAACGTTGACTGTACCTCTTCCTAGAGATGCTGCTTGGCCTGCTGTATTCACCAGCAACTTTGATGTGTGTTACCCACTTATTTAATCCATTTCATCACAGGACAATTCACAATGACCATTGAACTTAGTATCTGGTATGTTTTTGGACAGTCGGAGGAAACCCACGAGGTCACAGAGAGAAGATACAAACTCCTTACAGACGGCTCTCAGAATTGAACTCCAAATTTCAATAACCCAAGCTGTAGTAACGTAGTGCTAACTGTTATACTATCACGGCACCTTCACCATCAACATAAACTCGTAACATGTGACATTTGCCTGCTTTCCTCATTATAGAAGGGCTAAACAAGCAACCATATGAAGATGCCTCTGTGTTTGATGGTAACAGTAGGAACTATTGAGCATGGGGTGTGAAATTTAAACCTTTGGCTTAGATTTGATGAACAAGCCCATCTCCATTTCTCCCATCACAGGGCTGGCATGTAGTGTAAACAATGGGAGGTGCTCCAACAAAACTTACTCTCCTGAATAAATTTGAAAGAACAGTCCTTAAAACAGTACTAGAACTGGACAGAGACAACTGACATTGATCTGGAGAAGGAGACCTGCTTCCCTCTTCTTCAGATCCTGATCCAATCTGTTATCCAAATTTTGTTTTTAAATCCCCTTCTCCTTTTTATGCTGGCCTTCTCGCCCTCCACTCTTAGTCCTCAAGTACAGCCTCTATCGAAAAAGTCAACAATTCCTTTCAACTTACAGATGATGCTCAGCTCACTGAGCTCTTCCAGCAGATTGCTTGTTACTCCAGATTCCAGCATCTGCAGTATCTTGTGCTTTTAAAAACTTAGGATGCTGGAAACACTCAACAGGTAAAGTAGTGTCTTTGGGAAAAAAAGCAGCGTTAATGTTTATCCTGTAAATTATTGTCAGTGTTAAACTCACACTTGAAATATTGAACAAATTAGAATTCTCATTTAGTCAATGCCAGTAAATTAATGCTGCCATATTGCTGCCAGGCATACAATATGTCACTGAAGAATTTTATGGTGTTAGGGGTAATTAGAAGTTTCTTATACTTATTTCATCATAAATTCTTAGTAGATGAATAGAAATAAAGACAATATTCAAACAATGGTAACATTTGTAAAATTAGATTAACAACAATCGTGTGCGTTCTGTCACAGCAAATAACTATTTTTCAGAGAAAACTGATTTAATTAGCCCAAGCAAATCATCAGTGCTACACATGACTCAGTCTGGGCCCTCTTTATGTGGGAATGGTGAGTGGGTTTGGGAGTTTGTGAAGCCATAGGAAAATCTACTGATATCCACATTGGAGCTGTAGGTAGATATTCCCATTCCTGAGCAAAGTTTATAGTGTAGCCTTCCACTCACAGAGCAGTGGCTGTCGGAATTCTGTACTGTTTTGCTTATTACTCAAGGCAGGCAAGAGATTCACAGGAACTGTAGTGATTAACCAGGGATGAATGTAGGATTAATATAGATGGGACTTTGATGGTCAGTGCTGACTTGTGGGTTGAAGGGCATGTTACCATGCTGTATAACTCCATGGCTCTGTGACTTTGAGTTCAGGTCCTCACCAATTTCTTCAAACGTTCTACCACCACACTAGCTGGAACCGCTATAGAATTTCAGGACCATATTCTCCATCCACAATAGAAATCTCAAACTTGACAAATGAGGGCAGTGACAATAGAAAGTTAATTCATCATTTCACTTTCACCCTGATACTTCTGCCTTTAGATTTTTTTTAGATTATGAGGACACACAGTCCTCTTTTATTGTCATTCAGTAATGCATGCATTAAGAAATGATACAATATTCCTCCGGTGTGATATCGCAGAAACACAGGACAGACCAAGACTGAAAAACTAACAAAAACCACATAATTATAACATATAGTTACAACAGTGCAACAATACCATAACTTGATGAAGAACAGGCCATGGTCACAGTAAAAAAGTTCAAAGTCTCTCGAAAGTCCCACATCTCACACAGACGGGAGAAGGAAGAAAACTCTCCCTGCCATGCCCGACCACAGTTCGATTCTGAGTGGTCCGAAAACTTCGAGCCTCCGATCAGCCCTCCAACACCGAGTACCAAGCACCATCTCTGCCGAACGCTTCAACCCCAGCCTCGGTCGCCAGCAACAGGCAAAGTCGGGGATTTTGGGGCCTTCCCTCCGGAGATTCTCGATCGCACAGTAGCAGCGGCAGTGAACCGGGCATTTCAGAAGTTTTCTCCAGATGTTCCTCTGTGCTTCTCACATCTGTCTCCATCAAATCAGAATTGTGCACGGCATCCTACTTACCAATACAATATCATTTCACCAGAGAGCTGCGCGTGCTGTGTCGCGCCGCCATCTTCTCTTCCCACCATCTCTGGGCAATCTCTACAAAAGCCTGAGGAACAATGTTATTCTCATTTGGTACCACCGCAATTGAAATATCACTAGTGATACAGTCACACAATTAAGTTCAACAAAGTATGATAGAGAATGTAAAAAATTGTGCCTTGGTTAAGTTTATAAATATTGTCAATATTCACCTTGTGCTTTTATAAAAGTGTTGGCGTGAACCATCATTACTTTAAGATAGAATCCCCTGTTGCATTGTGTCATGTGACTGGGATGCAACAATATTTACAGAAAGTTCAAGAGAGAATGCCATCAAATACACCACATATGTTACATTTCAGCTCCTTGCATTTCAGGTGTTTCAGATCTTATTAGAGATTAAAAATTAAGCACCTACACTAAGTTAAATGACCTGTCAGTACCTCCAGTTGAACTTTGTCTTTTTGTGTGTTTTCCCCCTAGCCGTCAGTCTGTAGTTTTGTATTGCCATGTGTTCATGCCCCATGTTCTCCTGTCCCTGTTCCTGCTCTACTCCAGCCCCTGTATTACTGAGTACTCCGCCTCTCACCTGTTTCTCATTATTACCTGTTTTGCTGCCACTTGTGCCTCATTGTGCTCCACCTATCCACCTATAATCTGCCTCTCTGTTTATTGCTCAGTGTATTTTAGCAGACATCCCACCCTGCAAAAACTCATTTCAGGGAGGTAGCACCTTCAGCTTGCGGGAGACTCCTGGAGAGAGGTGGGATGCCTGCAGTAAAGTAGCCCCTTAGCAGCTAGCCGGCTAGTTTAAATAACATTAGCTATGCTAATGAACGAATGACACCTGTTAAACTCACCTCAACATGTCTTTTACAGTCTTAACCCACCATTGGCAATGGAAAAGTCACTGTTGCAAACAGTGCAGCAAGCAACACTGTCATTATTTTTGACCCCTCTTAGGCAGGGGTACACTTTAGTGTAGTCTGGGGTGACGTACATTTTATATTTTCTTTTTTTGAAACACTCTGTCATAGCGCATGCGCTCTCTCTCTTGTGCTCTCTCTCTCTCTCTCACTCACTCTCAAAAAAATCGATTTCTGGGATATTGTATATAACTTGCGGGCATCAGGGAGCCGCTATCAATATGCGGGAGACTCCCAGAACTTCCGGGAGAGGTGGGATCTCTGACTTTAGCCCTGTGTTTTCACCTGTTTGTTGCCAGATTGTGCCAGTGAGTTTTCCTGAGCTTTTCCAACATTCATATCTGAACTCTGTCCATCCGAATACTGACTCTGCCTGTTTCCTGATTCTGGTTTTTGAATTCCTCTGGAACTTTTGATCTCCGCCTGAACTTTGATGCCAACTTCGTTGCCCCTCTGGATTTGCTACTCAGTAAATATCACAGTGCACACAGTACTTGGTCTGCGATTGGGTCCCTGCTTCAGCGCCCTGACATGACCATAGATTTTATATACCATTTCAATTTGGTTGAACAGCAGGTGGCAGTAAAATTTTACTGCAACCATTTACACGTCGGCACCCAGTTTTGCTTTGTTCAACATCCTTCAGTCATTTATTTAATCCTACCCTATGCGCCATAAGGGACCTTCCCTTTGATCTTTCTTGTAGTCCCCCAAACTCTCCAATTCCACTCTTCAGTTGCACAAAGAGAGGGCCTATATAACTTTCCCAGCCTAATTACATTAGTTTTCTCTGAAAAATAGTTAGCTGCTGTGACAAACATATACAATAATTCTTAACTTAATTTCACTAATTTGCTGCGCCTGGTGATTGAACATTTCTGAAGTGCGGTCTCAATGAAGGAGGTGCCAGGATTTCAGCTTCACAAAATTTATCTGATTTACTGAGATATCAAATAATAAAGCTAGTAGATACAACTTAAACATGAGAAAGTCTGCAGATGCTGGAAATCCAAAGCAGCACAGACAAAATGCTGGAGGAATTCAGCATTTTGTAGATATTCTTATTAATTTGCTGCTTCCAAATGTATGCATAGCTATCAGTTAGTTTCCCTCACAACTATTTCCCTGCAGTGTATTTCTGTTGTTTGCAGAGTTCCAACCATAGATCCCTTGGATTTGAAGCTTCAAGAGAACTCCTTCCTCTACTGCCAGCCAGGTGCCACAAAGATGGCATGGATATGTCCTTGGCATATTCTCAGTTTCATATCTTTGTCAATTAAAAGACAACCCAGAGAAGAGAAGGACTGTGTATGTGGCATGTATTGATTACTTCATCCTACTTCCAATTTACTGTAAAAAGGATCGCCATGTGCAAATTGTGGAACAACATGTGTAACAACAGCCGTGTTGCATCTCAATAAATAAATAGTTAAACCTATCGCTTCAACATCCATTAGTTATGTTTTTAAAAGGATAAAAACCTGAAGCAAAAACCCAATTAGTATTCTGTTTCTAGTTTTCTGTCCTTGTGGACACTGGTATTCATAGCATTCTTAGCTGAAGGATGGTTTAGTTTAGTCATAGTTCAACCAGGATTGTTGGCTGAAATTTTGGTCGCATGCCCTGAGATATCTGCACATGGTTCAGCTTGCTTGATAATATCCCCATGAAACAATTTGGAATACTATACTATATTAAATTTGCTATGGCTTTCACCATAACTAGAAGCATCGCAGCTTAGCTGTCAACGCCAGCTTTGTTTACTTGCTTTAAGTGTGATTTCTTCTTCAGATCTCAAAATTATGTGCACGATAACCCCAACAGAATTAAAAAGCAAGGATGTACTGGCATAGTCTTTAGTTATATGGGTTTGAATTTAGACTATTAAAAGGTGTAGAGAGAGTAGAGCAGTGTGTTAGCACACATCCTTGAGGTTTGCCGGTGTTGATGGTCAGTGAGGAGAAGATGTTATTTCCAATCCACACAGACCGTGGTCTCCAGGTGAGGAAGTCAAGGATCCAGTTGTAGATGGAGATACAGAAGCCCGTGTTCTGGAGCTTGTTGATTAGATATGATTGTGTTGAACACTGAGCTGTAATCAATAAACATTAGCCTGACATAGGTTTTGCTATTGAACACAATAATAAAAATAAACACTTAAGATAACTCAGTATACATTGATTGATTGTCTGTACATAAGGTGACTCTGACAGGAAGTATGAATTATTGGTGGTGTGTGGTGGGTAGTGGGTAGTGGGATCTGGTGGGTTAGTGGGTTGCACTGTACTACTTGGAGAAAGTAAATGTTTCTGAATCTGGTGGTCCTAGTGTGGATGCTACGTAGCCTCCTCTCTGATGGGAGTTAGAAAAACAGTCCATGAGCAGCGTGAGTGGGATCCTTCATCATATTAATGGCCTTTTTTCCAGAATCTTTCTGTATATATATCCTTGATTTTTTTACTTCCGGTTGTAGAGCCCTCCTATCTGCCACAGAGCTTTTTCCATACCTTGAAGAATGCAGCATGTTAGATGTTCTCAACTGTATGGTGAAGGTCATGAGTATCGGTGTGCATAGGCCAGTTCTCTTTAGCCTTCTCAGAAAGTAGAGGCATTGGTGAGCTTTCTTGTCTGTGGAGGATATGTTCTGGAACCATGAGAGGTTATGTGACGTGTGCACTCCAAGGAGTTTGAACTGCTCACATTTTCAGCTGCTGCGGCATTCATATGAAGAGGAGTGTGAGTGGTGCAGGTTTTCCATAAATCAACAATCATCTCCTGTATCTTGTTGACATTAAGGAAGAGGTTATTTGCTTAGCATCAGGCCTTGAGCTCTTCCACCTCCACTCTGTAGCCCAGCTCATCGTTTCTGGCGATGAGCCCCACCACTGTTGTATCATTGGTGAACTTGACAATGCGATTACTCAAGCGCTTGGCCATGCAGTCATGTCTGAGCAAAGTGCAGAGCAGTGTGCTCAGCACACAGCTCCGAGGGGCACCATGTTGGGGATAACAAGGAGGGAAGAGTGCTGTGCATCCTGCTTCTCTGAGTTCTGTTAGTTAGGAAGTTCAATAGACATTTTTTAAATTTTCAGCAACCATATGTAACTGGTTTGCACAAAGATTTCATCAAACTTTTAATCTGTTCACCTTATGAGATATTTTTACAGCATTGCACATGGACGATAGAAAAGTGGATGAAGGTAAGGGTTAGATAGACCTTCGAGTAGGGTAAAAGATCAGGATAGCATAGCTAGCCAAGGGGCCTGTACTATGCTGTAATAGTCTATGTTCTATGTTCTTATGGTTGTTATTTGCTTTTTTTAGGGCCGGGGGTCTTTTACTTTTCCCAAGCTCAGCATTCTAACCACAGCAACTGTGAGCTTCTAATCATCAAAAGCTTGCTTTTGAATAAGTTAAACTTTCAACTAATATTTTTTGTTTAGCTTCCAGTCATAAATGGGAGCTAGTCTTCAGTTCTCAATGTATCTGGCTAGCAGTAATCAGTTTGAAGATAAAAACCCAACTTTGCAAACAGTGCAGTTTATAGCACCGACTTTGATGCCCCACAACACTTTGCGTAACTGCTGAAGGAGTACTGTATAAGACTATGGGTTATTTAATTTGCCTTGTTTCAAAATTGACAGCGCTGGCAAAGTTATTTAGTTCAAGGGAGCTTGCAGACAATATTTGTAATATCACTTAGCATATCAATAAATGATGTGTTAATAAATTAGAAGATTTATGTACTCAAAGAGTCAGATTCATAGCATTAATTGAGGGTACCTGGGAACTCTATCTCCATAGGCTTTTCAACCATTTGTGTTAAAAGGCATCTGGAAGAGTATAACAGGTGTGTGAAGTCAATTAAGTGGCAGAAAAAAAAGTATAAATTTAAGACAACAGTTCTTAGCTTATTAGGAATAATCCAAGAACATCAAAAAGCATGACAGAAACACAGGGTGAACTAGAATGCATTCCTCTGCCTTTGATTTCTGCAATCGATGATTGGTTTACCTGCAGGTTGTGGGTACGTCTTTTTAGCTTATAGAAACTGATATCAGGGACTGTTGTGAAATCTGCTTTACGGAAACGTGGCTCACACCATCAATTTCGGACACTGCACTCCAACCCAATAGCTTTACTATTCTCTGCAAAGACAGGACAGCTCAGCCTTTTAAGGTAAGAAGATGCTTCATGATTAAGTCATCATGGTGCACAAAAATAGTAATTCTGTCTCAGTCATGTTCACCTGATCCAGAACATCTAGCAGTCAAATGTCATCTATTTTATCTGTCGAGGGAGTTTTCTGCCACCATCCTGTTAACTGTATACATTCCACCTCAGGGCAATGTCAGGCAGGCACTGGAGAAGCTGAGCAATTAATCAGCAGGCATGAGACTGCACACCCTGCTGCCTTGCCTATCTTTGCGGGGGGATTTCAAGTCAGCTTGAAGAAGTCTCTAAACAACTATTGCAGGGTTTTGGGAGAAAAATGTTGTTTGGTTTGTACAAGCCAAGGCCCAATTCGTGCTGCAGGAAATCTCTGCTGATGACACCAAATTTTATTATGTGATAGCATCGCTCAGGAACTCCACAGTTGCGGCAGTAATAAAACACCCACCTGAAAATGATAAATACCAATCACTTAAAACTCAACTTTTATAGTCTTTGGACTGTTGGAGTCTGAGTGCACCAAACAGTTGCTCTCCCTGCCTGGCCTCAGTGATGCTAAGCCTGCAGAGCTAATGGACCACATGCTGCCTCTCCTGGGATATCTCCAACCCTGATTTATTTTTAAAGAATTCTTCATGAAGCAAATGCCTGATCAAATTTGCATAGACCTTGCTAATCCACCCATGAAGGACTATAGGGAGCTTGCACTAAGGTTGATGATACTCAGCCTGGCAGAGGTACATCATCCCTCCTGCCTCAATAACCCTGGTCAACAAGGCCTCCAACAAAAGGACAACCCCATGGTTGTGAAACAGGTGATGCCAGGCTTGCGTTCTTACTATGCTTGCATTGATATGATTGCTAAGAAGTGCCGACCGCCTTGCAGCTTCAACAGTGCCAGCGCATCGGGAGGTCAGAGATCTGTGAACACCAGTGGTTCCATCTACCAGCATCGTCTACTAGTCATTACAGCCACCCTTTCAGGGCAAAGCTTCCTGTGTGACACAGGGGCTCAAGAGAGTGTGCTGCCAGCATCCCCTCTTGATGAGAAGCCAAAGAGCAAACAAAACCTTGCTGGAGGCCACCAACTGCAGCAAGATCCAGACTTACGGGACACAACAGGTGACACTATGCTTCTGTGGGCAATGTTACACATGGGACTTTGTTGTGACTAAAGTGGCTAGGCCTCTGCTCAGTGCAGATTTCCTGTGTGCCCTGTTGGTCAATCTTAAGAACAGCTTGTGGATGTCAAGGACTTTGGATCATTATCTTGTTGCTGTGTAAGTTCCCCACAATGACACTGTCAAGCACATACACCACCACATGTGAGTTTATTCGACTGCTGGGTGAATTCCCAAATCTCACTAAGCCCACATTCTCCAGTACAGTCACAAAACATGGAGTCAAGCAGCACATTTCCACAACTGGCCCACCCGTCCATGGCCGCGCATATAGCCCGGACTCAGAAAAGCTGGCAACCGTGAAGGCTGAGTTTACCAGCATGGAAAGACATGGTATTATATGCCAGTCAAATAGCCCGTGGGCTTCGCTCCTCCACATGGTCCCTAAGTCCGTTTAGTCAGTTTAGTATTTGACTTGATGATTCACCAAGAAATCTTAAAAGAAAGGATTCAAAAATGGCTACGAACTGAAGCACAACTTACATTCAAACGAGCAGCGGAAATCACTATTTCAATGGAAACAGCAGACCAAGATGCAGTTAAGTTGCAGTCAGGAATGAAAATGAGACATGAACAAAACTGCAGTGTCCAAACAGAAACCTGCCTGGCCAAACAAATAGTGTTGCCATTGTGGCAAGCACTCAAATACACCAAACAAATTCAGAGTTAAAGATGAAACTTGCAGAAAATGCAACAAAGTAGATCAAATACAAGAGCTTGTCAGGCAGACAAAAGTAAATGGACTGCTCAGGGAAGAGAAAATGCTAAAATGTCAAGTTGCAGTTTGAAAAAGAGCACTAATCTGCATGCTGTTAATGAAAAGTCTGATAATGATGGGAGTGACACAGGATTATATGGCTTTGAGTCTTACAGAGTGAAATTTAAGAACATACAAAACAATATGAATTACGCCAGAAATTATCTAAAATGGAATTTGACACTGGTTCAGCTGTTTCAGTCATTCCACAAAATGAGTTCGAACGGCATTTCAAAAATACTAAACTGAAGCCTGCAGATATCCAAATGAGAATTTATACCGGAGAAAAGATGACTCCTGTGGGAATGATATTCATAAAAGTGAAATTCAAGATCCAACAAGACATATTGAGCTTGTATGTGGCAAAAGCAGAACGACCAGCATTGTGGGGGCATGATTTGCTGAGACAACTACAACATAACCGGAAATTCATCCACAATTTGCATGCCACATCCCCTGCAATAGAGTCAACTGAAATTAAATTAAGAAATGTACTGGATGATGCCACAACTGTCTCCATGTCGAACACCATGAACCATTGCCCAGCAGACAACAAACATGTGTTGGTGCCAATCTCTGTGCCCCTGGTTGGAAAGCATATTGGACAGAGGAAGGACCAAGCTGTTCAGAGGTAAATGAAAGCGATGAAAGCAGTGGTCTGACTACAACAGATTTTATTGGCAACATATCTGAGAAAGGTTCTGATATATTAATTAGCCAATTACTTGCAAATGTGGCTTGGTTTTAAGCTGTAAGAGAACCCAAGGAGCTTCAGGAAAGTTGCAAGCATTCGACTTTTGTGAATATGAAGAACAAGAATCTACTCTGCGTGCATTATGGTTATTACATGAACTTCAAGTGGGAGACAAAAAACTGTTTGTAAAAGTAGATGCAAAGTCCAGAGTCCAGCTGGATGAAAGGAAGCCCAAAAAGACAGGAGTCAATGGAGAAATGAAAACAGAGTATTCGTCAGATGACGTTGAGGTTGAGAAAACCAAGAGAAGAGATCAGGTCGTAAAGGGACCAATAGAATGATTAATTAGAGAATACTCCATTGAACTAAATGCATCTTTCCAAGATCAAGATGCACAAGTCAGAAGAAGAAAAAGGAGGGAAGTGCTGGAGAGAAAGAATGTGAATGAGAAAGAGAATGGGGTGAAAGAAAGAAGGAATGCGAGAAAGAAAAAGAAAGGGATAGAAGTAGATCCAGGGAGAGAAAAAGAGAAGAAAAGTATCCACAGCTATCAGAAACACTTCCAGCAGTCTCAGAGTCAACTCCAATAACCACTAAGGAGAAGGCCTCAGAACCTGAGATGGTTTTCAAAGCCACAAGTCTCAGCTGCCATGCAAATTAAACTCCCTTTTCGGGAAAGATGATATCCCATGAGAGTAAGAATTCTTCCACAGTGATTTAATCTTTAAGCCTTAATAGAATAATTTCAAATCTATCATGCTGTGGATGTCTGTAAATACTGTAGTAGTTGTATTATATAACTTACTATGTATATAGTTAAGATGCCTTCTCTTTTGAGTTGAAGTTTATAGATAAACAGGGAGGAGTGCTGGGTATTTAATATTCCAATAATATTTGAGTATTTGGACCATGACAACTGGATCTTTCCTCTGCCACTGCAAATTCCTCTGCAGGTCAGATAAGATGTGCTGAACCTGCACACCAGGCAGGCAACACAGCCTTCAGGATGCTCTATCCTCACGAAAGAGAACTCTATCTATTCCCCTGACTATACTATTCCCAATTACCACAACATTTTTCTTCTTTACACCCTCTTGCTTGGCTCCCTGAACTACAGTGCCACATTGAGGTTGCTCATATTTCCTACAGTCCCTATTCTCATCTACACAGAGGGCAAGAATCTTAGACATGTTGGACAAGCTCAAGGGCTGAGGCTCCTGCAGCACCATCTCTCGGATCCCACTAACCACCTCACTCGCAGTCACACCCTCTTGTCCCTGACTACAGACTGAATTTGAGGCAGCTAATCTAATGGGTGTGACTACCTCCTGAAACAGAGAATCCAGGTAACTCTCCCCTCTACCTTTGGACTCCTGTGAGTTTCTTTGAATTAGTTTAATGCTTTGAAGTTACAAACCATAACAGCATGTGTCTATGCATTCAGGATTTCCATCACTGGCTTCGTTAAATACTGTGTTCTGGAACAGGATACACTTTGTGCTTGGACTCAGCTTTGCAACATCCAAAGTCAACAAATCAAGGATGACACAGTTCATTTGAATGTTGTCATTAATCTTTTAAAAACTAAGTGAAGTCATTCATTAATGTTATTTTAATTAATGTTCATATTAATGTTAAGAAAGATGGTGGCGCGATCCAGCACACAGCGGCCACTCCAGAATGAATATCTGTTATTTGTTAAGTAGGATGCCGTGAACAATCGTGATTTGATGGAGACGGACGTGAGAAGCACGGAGGAACATCTGGTGAAACTTCTGAAATGCCTGTTTTGCTGCTGCTGCTACTGTGCGATCCAGAATCTCCAGAGGAGAAGGCCTCGAATCCTCGGCTTTGCCTGTTGCCTTGCAGCCAGGGCCGGGGTCGAAGCGCTCGGCAGAGATGGTGCTCAGTGCTCAGTGTCGGAGGGCTGGTCAGAGGACCAAAATTTTCAGATGGACTCAGAGTTGGCTGTGATCAGGAGCTTCCAGGGTGCTGCATCGGCAAGTTTGCAGCACTGGGGGTTCATGGCAGGGAGAGTTTTTCTTCCTTCTACCGTCTGCATGAGATGATGGGGCTATCGGGACTTCGAGACTTTTTTTTACCATGCCCATGGTCTGCTCTTTATCAAATTACGGTATTGCTTTGCACTGTTGTAACTATATGTTATAATTATGTAACACACATAAAAGTTGCTGGTGAACGCAGCAGGCCAGGCAGCATCTGTAGGAAGAGGTACAGTCCACGTTTCAGGCCGAGACCCTTCGTCAGGACTAACTGAAGGAAGTGTGAGTAAGGGATTTGAAAGTTGGAGGGGGAGGGGGAGATCCAAAATGCTAGGAGAAGACAGGAGGGGGAGGGATGGAGCCAAGAGCTGGACAGGTGATTGGCAAAAGGGATACGAGAGGATCATGGGACAGGAGGTCCGGGAAGAAAGACGGGGGGGGGGGGTACCCAGAGGATGGGCAAGGGGTATATTCAGAGGGACAGAGGGAGAAAAAGGAGAGTGAGAGAAAGAATGTGTGCATAAAAATAAGTAACAGATGGGGTATGAGGGGGAGGTGGGGCATTAGTGGAAGTTAGAGAAGTCGATGCTCATGCCATCAGGTTGGAGGCTACCCAGACGGAATATAAGGTGTTGTTCCTCCAACCTGAGTGTGGCTTCATCTTTACAGTAGAGGAGGCCGTGGATAGACATGTCAGAATGGAATGGGATATGGAATTAAAATGTGTGGCCACTGGGAGATCCTGCTTTCTCTGGCGGACAGAGCGTAGGTGTTCAGCAAAGCGGTCTCCCAGTCTGCGTCGGGTCTCGCCAATATATAAAAGGCCACATCGGGAGCACCGGACGCAGTATATCACCCCAGCCGACTCATAGGTGAAGTGTTGTCTCACCTGGAAGGACTGTTTGGGGCCCTGAATGGTGGTAAGGGAGGAAGTGTAAGGACACGTGTAGCACTTGTTCCGCTTACACGGATAAGTGCCAGGAGGGAGATCAGTGGGGAGGGATAGGGGGGACGAATGGACAAGGGAGTCGCGTAGGGAGCGATCCCTGCGGAATGCAGAGAGAGGGAGGGAGGGAAAGATGTGCTTAGTGGTGGGATCCCGGTGGAGGTGGCGGAAGTTACGGAGAATAATATGTTGGACCCGGACCTCCAATGGGATCCCACCACTAAGCACATCTTTCCCTTCCCTCCCTCTCTGCATTCCGCAGGGATCGCTCCCTACACGACTCCCTTGTCCATTCGTCCCCCCCATCCCTCCCCACTGATCTCCCTCCTGGCACTTATCCGTGTAAGCGGAACAAGTGCTACACATGCCCTTACACTTCCTCCCTTACCACCATTCAGGGCCCCAAACAGTCCTTCCAGATGAGGCAACACTTCACCTGTGAGTTGACTGGGGTGATATACTGCGTCCGGTGTTCCCGGAGTGGCCTTTTATATATTGCTGAGACCCGATGAAGGCTGGGAGACCGCTTTGCTGAACACCTACGCTCTGTCCGCCAGAGAAAGCAAGATCTCCCAGTGGCCACACATTTTAATTCCACATCCCATTCCCATTCTGACATGTCTATCCACGGCCTCCTCTACTGTAAAGATGAAGCCACACTCAGGTTGGAGGAACAACACCTTATATTCCGTCTGGGTAGCCTCCAACCTGATGGCATGAACATCGACTTCTCTAACTTCCGCTAATGCCCCACCTCCCCCTCGTACCCCATCTGTTACTTATTTTTATACACACATTCTTTCTCTCACTCTCCTTTTTCTCCCTCTGTCCCTCTGAATATACCCCTTGCCCATCCTCTGGGTCCCCCCCCCCGCCCTCCTTGTCTTTCTTCCCGGACCTCCTGTCCCATGATCCTCTCGTATCCCTTTTGCCTAGCTCTTGGCTCCATCCCTCCCCCTCCTGTCTTCTCCTATCATTTTGGATCTCCCCCTCCCCCTCCAACTTTCAAATCCCTTACTCACTCTTCCTTCAGTTAGTCCTGATGAAGGGTCTCGGTCTGAAATGTTGACTGCATCTGTGTTGCTTGAATTTCGAGCATCTGCAGAATTCCTGTTGTTTGTGTTATAATTATGTGTTTTTTGTCAGTTTAGTCTTGGTCTGTCTTGTGTTTCTGTGATATCATACTGGAGGAACATTGTATCATTTCTTAATACATGCATTACTAAATGACAATAAACAAGGATTGAATGTCCTCATAATCTAATCTAATATTTTAATTATTATGCACAGAGCAAATGTGGTGTTGAGCATTATTTTTATTTTATACATTTAAATTGCATTAAGTATTTAAATGTTTGTTTCAACTGTTTCTAACCATGATGATCAAGAATTACTAGATTCGTGAATGCTTCCAGAGGATTGGAAAATTGTAAATGTCACTCCACACTTTAAGAAGGGAGGGAGGAAAAAGATAGGAAATTATAGGCCATTTAGCCTGACTTCAGTGCTAGGAAAATGTTGGAGCCATTATTAAGGATGGAGTATCACAGTACTCAGTGCTGCATGATAAAATAGTAGCATGGTAGTTAGAACCACTATGTTACAGCTTGGGGTGTCAAGGTTCAGAATTCAATTATAGAGCCCTCTGTAAACAAGTTTAGACGTTCATTCCCAAATTCATGTGAGTTTCCTCCGAGTTCTCCAGTTTCCCCCCACTGTACAAAGATGTAGCAGTAAGTGGGTTAACTGGTCATTGTAAATTGTCCCATGATTAGACTAGGATTATATCAGTGGTTTGCCGGGCGGCATGGCTTGAAGAGCCAGAAGGGCCTGCCCTGTGCCACATCTCTAAAAATAGACCACAATACACTTTAAGACCATAAAATATAGGAAAAGAATAAGGCTATTCAGCCCATCAGGACTGCACAGCCATTCCTTCATATCTTAGCCTCCACAATCATCTAAGATGTACAACTGTAAAATTCTAAAGGTCACTTGTATATAAACACGCCATAAGCAAGCCTCTCATTCTCTACTTGAACAGAACTAATTTATACTGTCACTTGGAGTGTAAAGTGATCTGATTCAGACCAAGCAGTGCAGAGAGTTCAAATTAACTCACTTCCTGCATATTCTGCCGAATTACTTGTCTCCTTCATAGGCAATCCCTTGGCACTGAGGATAACTTAACTCCACTCTGATTTTGTAGGCTCTGGGGATGTTGATAAAGGGAACATTGTAACCATAGTGTTTTTCCACAGATGGAGCAGAAGGTACTAGAAGTGTATTTAATATTTCAGTAATATTTGAGTGATATTGTCAATATATTATTTGATTAAAAATTCTATTTTGTTCACAAAATTCATGCTGGGTTATACGTAAGAAGTACGTGACTAGCATACGTCATAAGTGAGTGCCTCACTAAAGAAAGGTAAAACACATCCGGTTCCTGTGTTTTTCTTTTGATTAGTTTCTGGAATTACAAAGCATAACAGTGGTAATGAGAAAGTTTTAAACAAACTCGAGATGACTACCTAACTGTTGAAACACAGCACATATTTTCTTTGACAAGGAAGCTAGAGTTCAGAGTTTTTTAAAAAAGTGTAGCACGTGTTTATTTGGAAGGAGAGAGAGAGATGGTTGAGTTAGAAAAACGCAGAATATTGATAAAATTCATGGGTTCATAAACACTGAGTACCAGGTGATGATGATGATGATAATAAATAAATAAGCAAGCAGGTAAGCAAGCAAGCAGAAATGGCTGGCTACATCAGAAAGTTACAAACGCATGATTCCACAACAGATAACTTGATGATGGAACAAAGGTGATGAACTGAGAGCTTGGATACATACATGGAATTATGATGTAGTGGCCATTACAGAGACTTGGCTGGCACCAGGGCAGGAATGGACTCTCAATATTCCTGGATTTCAGTGCTTTAAAAGGGATAGAGAGGGTGGATAAAGGGGAGGAGGGGTGGCATTACTGGTCAGGGATACTATTACAGCTACAGAAAGGGTGGGTAATGTAGCAGGATCCTCTTTTGAGTCAATATGGGTGGAAGTCAGGAATAGGAAGGGAGCAGTTACTCTACTGGGGGTATTCTATAGGCCCCCTGGTAGCAGCAGAGATACAGAGGAGCAGATTGGGAGGCAGATTTTGGAAAGGTACAAAAATAACAGGGTTGTTATCATGGGTGACTTTAACATCCCTAATATTGATTGGCACCTGATTAATTCCAAGGGTTTAGATGGGGCAGAATTTGTTAAGTGTGTCCAGGATGGATTCCTGTCACAGTATGTGGACAGGCCGACCAGGGGGAATGCCATACTAAATCTAGTACTAGGTAATGAACCGGGTCAGGTCACAGAACTCTCAGTGGGTGAGCATCTGGGGGACAGTGACCACTGCTCCCTGGCCTTTATAATTATCATGGAAAAGGATAGAATCAAAGAGGACAGGAAAATTTTTAATTGGGGAAAGGCAAATTATGAGGCTATAAGGCTAGAACTTGCGGGTGTGAATTGGGATGATGTTTTTACAGGGAAATGTACTATTGACACGTGGTCGATGTTTAGAGATCTCTTGCAGGATGTTAGGGATAAATTTGTCCCGGTGAGGAAGATAAAGAATGGTAGGGTGAAGGAACCATAGGTGACAAGTGAAGTGGAGAATCTAGTCAGTTGGAAGAAGGCAGCATACATGAGGTTTAGGAAGCAAGGATCAGATGGGTCTATTGAGGAATATAGGGAAGCAAGAAAGGAGCTTAAGAAGGGGCTGAGAAGAGCAAGAAGGGGGCATGAGAAGGCTTTGGTGAGTAGGGTAAAGGAAAACCCCAAGGCATGCTTCAATTATGCTTCAAAAGGATGACAGGAGTGAAGGTAGGACCGATTAGAGATAAAGGTGGGAAGATGTGTCTGGTGGCTGTGGAAGTGAGCGAGGTCCTCAATGAATACTTCTCTTCGGTATTCACCAATGAGAGGGAACTTGATGATGGTGAGGACAATATGAGTGAGGTTGATTTTCTGGAGCATGCTGGTATTAAGGGAGAGGAGGTGTTGGAGTTGTTAAAATACATTAGGACAGATAAGTCCCTGGGGCCTGACGGAATATTCCCCAGGCTGCTCCACGAGGCGAGAGAAGAGATTGCTGAGCCTCTGGCCAGGATCTTTATGTCCTCGTTGTCCACGGGAATGGTACCGGAGGATTGGAGGGAGGCGAATGTTGTTCCCTTGTTCAAAGAAGGTAGTAGGGATAGTCCGGGTAATTATAGACCAGTGAGCCTTATGTCTGTGGTGGGAAAGCTGTTGGAAAAGATTCTTAGAGATAGGATCTATAGGCATTTAGAGAATCATGGTCTGATCAGGGACAGTCAGCATGGCTTTGTGAAGGGCGGATCATGTCTAACAAGCCTGATAGAGTTCTTTGAGGAGGTGACCAGGCATATAGATGAGGGTAGTGCAGTGGATGTGATCTATATGGATTTTAGTAAGGCATTTGACAAGGTTCCATATGGTAGGCTTATTCAGAAAGTTAGAAGGCATGGGATCCAGGGAAGTTTGGCCAGCTGGATTCAGAATTGGCTTGCCTGCAGAAGGCAGAGGGTGGTGGTGGAAGGAGTACATTCAGATTGGAGGATTGTGACTAGTGCTGTTCCACAAGTATCTGTTCTGGGACCTCTATTTTTCGTGATTTTTATTAACAACCTGGATGTGGGGGTAGAAGGGTGGGCTGGCAAGTTTGCAGACGACACGAAGGTTGGTGGTGTTGTAGATAGTGTAGAGGATTGTCAAAGATTGCAGAGAGACATTGATAGGATGCAGAAGTGGGCTGAGAAGTGGCAGATGGAGTTCAACCCGGAGAAGTGTGAGGTGGTACACTTTGGAAGGACAAACTCCAAGGCAGAGTTAAAAGTAAATGGCAGGATACTTGGTAGTGTGGAGGAGCAGAGGGATCTCAGGGTACATGTCCACAGATCCCTGAAAGTTGCCTCACAGGTGGATATGGTAGTTAAGAAAGCTTATGGGGTGTTAGCTTTCATAAGTCAAGGGATAGAGTTTAAGAGTCGCGATGTAATGATGCAGCTCTATAAAACTCTGGTTAGGCCACACTTGGAGTACTGTGTCCAGTTCTGGTCACCTCGCTATAGGAAGGATGTGGAAGGATTGGAAAGGGTACAGAGGAGATTTACCAGGATGCTGCCTGGTTTAGAAAGTATGCATTATGATCAGAGATTAAGAGAGCTAGGGCTTTACCCTTTGGAGAGAAGGAGGATGAGAGGAGACATGATAGAGGTGTACAAGATAATAAGAAGAATAGATAGAGTGGATAGCCAGCGCCTCTTCCCCAGGGCACCACTGCTCAATACAAGAGGACATGGCTTTAAGGTAAGGGGTGGGAGGTTCAAGGGGGATATTAGAGGAAGGTTTTTTACTCAGAGAGTGGTTGGTGCGTGGAATGCACTGCCTGAGTCAGTGGTGGAGGCAGATACACTAGTGAAGTTTAAGAGACTACTAGACAGGTATATGGAGGAATCTAAGGTGGGGGCTTATATGGGAGGCAGGGTTTGAAGGTTGGCACAACATTGTGGGCCGAAGGGCCTGTACTGTGCTGTACTATTCTATGTTCTATGTATACTGAACGAATTGAACGGTATTTTGGAGCAAATGAAATAATCAAAGAAAAGCCAGGGTTTCTGAGTATAATATAGAAACATAGAAAGTAGGTGCAGGAGTAAGCCATTCGGCCCCTCGAGCCTGCACCGCCATTTATTGTGATCATGGCTGATCATCCAACTCAGAACCCCGCCCCAGCCTTCCCCCCATACCCCCTGACCCCTGTAGCCACAAGGGCCATATCTAACTCCCTCTTAAATATAGCCAATGAACTGGCCTCAACTGTTTCTGAGTTAGATATGGCCCTTGTGGCTACGGGGGTCAGGGGGTATGGAGGGAAGGCTGGGGCGGGGTTCTGAGTTGGATGATCAGCCATGATCATAATGAATGGCGGTGCAGGCTCAAGGGGCTGAATGGCCTACTCCTGCACCTATTTTCTATGTTTCTATGTTTCTATGTTTCCTGTGGCAGAGGATTCCACAGATTCACCACTCTCTGTGTGAAGAAGTTTTTCCTAATCTCGGTCCTAAAAGGCTTCCCCTCTATCCTCAAACTGTGGCCCTTCGTTCTGGACTTCCCCAACATCGGGAACAATCTTCCTGCATCTAGCCTGTCCAATCCCTTTAGGATCTTATACGTTTCAATCAGATCCCCCCTCAATCTTCTAAATTCCAATGAGTACAAGCCCAGTTCATCCAGTCTTTCTTCATATGAAAGTCCTGCCATCCCAAGAATCAATAATAGGTGGAAAAGCATACAGTTTGCTTAGAAGTTTGACTTCTTCAACCAAGCCAGCCAACGTGAGCTTTGCTGATATCATGAATATAATGTAGGAACATTCACAATGAAAACCATTATTGATTGCAGAGCTATTTAGGTGTCATTAGCGGAATCAAAAGGAAGGGAGTCCATTTCCACTTAAGTGGCTAAATTGAAGAAATTGTCTGACCATTGTCAGGTCAGCGATGGGCTTAATGATGCACTGTGAGATAGTTTAATTTGTGGAATCTTTCAAAAAAGCATTCAAAAATCACTCCTAACTGAAGTATAGCTCACATTTAAGAGAGCAATTGAAATCACTGTACAAAAGGAAACAGCAGACAGAGATGCAATTATGTTGTAGTCAGGAATGAAAGTGAGTGTGAACAAACTTGCAACATCTAAACAGGAATCAGTCTGGCTGAACAAGTTGTGTTACCCTTGTGGCAGGGGCACACATACACCAAATTAATGCAGGTTTAAAGGCAAGATTTGCAGAAAATGAAACAAAGTAGGACACATATAAAGAGCATGTCAGGCAGACAAAAATAAATGGACTTCACAGGGAAGAGGAAAAGATAAAATGTCAAGTTGTAGTTTCAAAAAGAGCATGAATCTGCATACTGTTGATGAAAAATCTGACATTGATAAGAGTGACACAGGACTCGGTAGCCTTGAGATTTAAAATGCGAGAGTTTACCCACATTACTGATCATCAACCACCAGTGCCTGTTTCAATCCACTGAAGGGTATTCCACTAACAGCAGCAGCATGAGTGCAGAGATGGGCTCCGTTCCTCGGAGAACACAATTACAATGTTGAATTCAAGAGGATAACTAATTGTGCAAATAATGATGGATTGTCCCATTTACCATTGGAAAAGCAAATACCTGAAAAATTTACAAAAGAGGACACAATGCTTGACGTATTTCCCAATGTAAATTGAATGTTTCCCTATACAGCAGAGATGATCCAAAGGAAAAACAGAAAAGACCTCACATAGACATAGACATAGACATAAACATACTTTATTGATCTCAACGGAAACTGAGTTTCGTTACAGCTGCACCAACCAAGAATAGAGCATAAATATAGAAATACAAAAACCACAAACAATCAAACAACAACATGCAAACTATGCCAGATGGAAATAAGTCCAGGACCAGCCTATTGGCTCAAGGTTTCTGACCCTCCACGGGAGTAGCTGCAAAGTTCGATGGCCAAAGGCAGGAACAACCTCCCATGACGCCCAGTGTTGTATCTCGGTGGAATATGGCCAGAGTCCAGCAGCAAAAAGTTCAATATCCAGGCTACAAACACGGTCTCAGGTCTACAATGTAACCTAAAATGGCTGAAATGTGCAGCAGAGATTCCATTTCCCCCATTTTAACCAGCAACAGGATGAACTTGCCCTTGACAGGGATAGCCTTATGTGGGGATTGAGAGTTGGTGTATGATCGAAGTTGAGAGCTGAAATGCTGCAGGAACTATGTGCTAGTCATCTAGATGGTCAAAATGAAAATGTTGGCTGAAAGCTTTGCCTTTTGGCTTGGGATAGATCAGCAGATCAAGCAGCTTGCCATGCACTGTTCGTGATTCCCTTACATCCAGAAGATGCCAAGAGCAGCACCTCTCCATCCCTGGGATTAGCCTGCATTGTCCTGACAGAAGTTTTATGTGGATTTTCCTGGACCATTCATGGGCACAAATTTCTTGGTAGTAGTGGATGCAGCTACAAAGTGGCCAGAAGTGTTCACAATGGCCTCCACAACAGCCTCACACACTGCTGATGTGTTGAAAAGCCTCTTCTCCAGAACACTTAATCAGTGATAATAGACCACAGTCTGTTGTTGAACAGTTTCAGTCATTCCTGAAAATTAATGGAATAAGATATACGTATTATATTTGTATTGTACCACTCAACGACAAATGGCTTGGCAGAAAGATTTGTCCAGAGTCTAAAGATTGCTCTGCATGCAATGTCAGCAGAACACACTACACTGACACTGAATCAGAAGCTCCCCAGTTCCTCCTTGCATATATCACAATGCAGTACATGCCACAATCAAAAACTCACCAGCTTGGATCTCCTCAAGCGCATTCTCAGAAGTGGAATGTAGGACAAAGAGCTGAGATGAATTGATGGCTTCTCAAACAAGGCGGTTTGATGTTTCACTCCTAGACAAGCAGTCCTGGTGAGGGACTAAGGAGGTGATCAAAAGTGGATGCTTGGCGAGATTAAGGACAGAACTGGACCACTCTCCTACACAGTGGGGATTTCATCTGATATCATCCAGAGACAACACATCGATCACTTGAGGAGAGCAGAGTCAAATGTTAGTGAAGAAAGATGTCCTGAGCTGTCAGAACCAATTTCTGCAGTCCCAAAGTCAACTCCTACAACCACCACAGAGTGTCTGGAGTTACAAAGCATAACAGTGCCAGGGAGGTGGGAGTGGAGTAAGTGAGTAGTTTGTGAGCTAGTCACCCCAGAATCCATAAAACCAGAGTGAAGCAGATAATCTTCAGTCTTGAGGAGGGAAGAAGAGAAAGAGGACATTTGGAATCCAGAAACTTGTGAGTCCCATGACAATTAGAATGTTTTGAGAATAAGGCAGATTTGTTACCAGCAGCTGAAACAATAATTTTGTTTCCCTTTCTTTGTCTTGTGAGGTGACTTGCTAAGTGATTGCAGTGTTCTCTTTAAATCTCACAAAATATTTACTAGCCTCTTTCCCAGCGTTCCACAACTCACTGATCATGCCACAACAGCATAGTGGTTTGCGTGCACTACTACAGCTTGGAGTTTAGAGTTCTTTTCCAGCACCATCTTCAAGGAGTTTGACCATTCTCCCCGTGACTGCGGGGGTTTCCTCCGGGTGCTCCGGTTTCCTCCCACAATCCAAAAACACACAGGTTAGTGGGTTAGTTGATGATTGTAAATTGTCCGGTGATTAGGCTAGGAGGACTGCTGGCTGGCACAGCTACTTGGGCCGGAAGAGCCTGTTCCACGCTATATCTCGAAATATAATACAATGATGGGAATTTGCTCTGAATATTGCATGGATTACCAGTGGTTCATATCAATGTTGGTTGCTGGGAAGGAGGAAAATCTGAAAAGTAGGTTGTAAGGAAAATAAAAAGTGAACTGTCTTAAAAAAATGGGTACTGATATTGAGAACGTATTACACAAACCTAAATGGCTTCACACGTGTTGCCAGCAGCATATTCGTTCCCAGCAACATGCGGAAATACCAACCCTCATAATTTCTGTGCAGCAAGGCACATGGCCGGAGCAGAGTGGTATGATTTTACTACCTGTCTGCAAACCACTGAGTCTTCAGGTATAATTGATCTGCCTCAGGTATCATTTTGATTAAGTATCTTGACCAGTTTTTTAGTGTGGTACAGTGCAAATCAATTGGTTTCGATCAGAAAGACACAACCATTTAAAGTCCAACCTTTCCAACAAGTTTGAAACTGACTTTCAGTTTTAGTGGCATTTTAATGCAGCTGTCTTGTTTGTATTTCTCAGGAAACAAGAAAGATTCAGCTTTGACTCAAATTAACCATCTAACATGAAGTTACTTTAAAAAAAAGGCCTCAGTAATCAAATTTGAATTCAATAAGCCAAAATCCAAATAAGCTACTTTTGACACCTGAAAAATTAAAAACTAAACTAAGTGAAAATTCTTTTTTAAAGTCAAATTAAATCTAAAATACTTGTGTGTTTTCTAATTTCAACAGCTTGCTGAATCACTCTCTGGCGATCTGTTTATAAATGAATCCCAGCACAAGAAAAATCGAGAGTTACTGCATTAAACTGGCAAATCTCAAAATGCACCCCAAGGCTCTTCTGCTAAGAACTTGTATCATCTTCCTGCAAAGGGTGTGAAAAATTAGTAATGACAGTTTGTTATTTTAAGCATATGATTTATCATTAACTCTTCCAACCCCAATGTCTTTCGATATCATAGAACATAGAACATAGAATAATACAGCACAGTACAGGCCCTTTGGCCCACAATGTTGTGCCAACCCTCAAACCCTGCCCCCCTTATAACCCCTACCTAAAATTCCTCCATATACCTGTCTAGTAGTTTCTTAAATTTCACTAGTGTATCTGCCTCCACCACTGACTCAGGCAGTGTATTCCACACACCAACCACTCTCTGAGTAAAAAAACCTTCCTCTAATATCCCCCTTGAATTTCCCACCCCTTACATTAAAGCCATGTCCTCTTGTATTGAGCAGTGGTGCCCTGGGGAAGAGGCACTGACTATCCACTCTATCTATTCCTCTTAATATCTTGTACACCTCTATCATGTCTCCTCTCATCCTCCTTCTCTCCAAAGAGTAAAGCCCGAGCTCCCTTAATGTCTGATCATAATGCATACTCTCTAAACCAGGCAGCATTCTGGTAAATCTCCTCTGTACCCTTTCCAATGCTTCCACATCCTTCCTATAGTGAGGCAACCAGAACTGGACACAGTTCTCCAAGTGTGGCCTAACCAGCATTTTATAGAGCCGCATCATTACCTTGCGACTCTTAAACTCTATCCCTCAATTTATGAAAGCTAACACCCCATAAGCTTTCTTAACTACCCTATCTACCTGTGAGGCAACTTTCAGGGATCTGTGGACATGTACCCTGAGATCCCTCTGCTCCTCCACACTACCAAGTATCCTGCCTTTTACTTTTAACTCTGCCTTGGAGTTTGTCCTTCCAAAGTGTACCACCTCACACTTCTCCGGGTTGAACTCCATCTGCCATTTCTCAGCCCACTTCTGCACCCTATCAATGTCTCTCTGCAATCTTCAACAATCCTCTGCACTATCTACAACACCACCAACCTTTGTGTCATCTGCAAACTTGCCAACCCACCCTTCTACCCCCACATCCAGCTCGTTAATACAAATCACGAAAAGTAGAGGTCCCAGACCCGATCCTTGTGGGACACCACTATTCACAACCCTCCAATCCGAATGTACTCCCTCCACCACGACACTTTGTCTTCTGCAGGCAAGCCAATTCTGAATCCACCTGGCCAAACTTCCCTGAATCCCATGCCTTCTGACTTTCTGAATATGTCTATTGTGTGGAACCTTGTCAAATGCCTTACTAAAATCCATATAGATCACATTCACTGCACTACCCTCATCTATATCCCTGGTCACCTCCTCAAAGAACTCCATCAGGCTTGTTAGACATGATCTGCCCTTCACAAAGCCATGCTGACTGTCCCTGATCAGACCATGATTCTCTAAATGCCTATAGATCCTATCTCTAAGAACCTTTTCCAATAGCTTTCCCACCACAGACGTAAGGCTCACTGGTCTATAATTACTCGGACTATCCCTACTACTTTTTTTGAACAAGGGGACAACATTTGCCTCCCTCCAATCCTCCGGTACCATTCCCGTGGACAACGAGGACATAAAAATCCTAGCCAGAGGCTCAGCAATCTCTTCCCTCACCTCATGGAGCAGCCTGGGGAATATTCCGTCAGGCCCCAGGGACTTACCTGTCCTAATGTATTTTAACAACTCCAACACCTCCTCTCCCTTAATATCAACATGCTCCAGAACATCAACCTCACTCATACTGTCCTCAACTTCATCAAGTTCCCTCTCATTGGTGAATATCAAAGAGAAGTATTCATTAAGGACCTCACTCACTTACACAGCCTCCAAGCACATCTTCTTACCTTTATCTATAATCAGTCCTACCTTCACTCCTGTCATCCTTTTGTTCTTCACATAATTGAAGAATGCCTTGGGGCTTTCCTTTACCCTACTCGCCAAGGCCTTCTCATGCCCCCTTCTTGCTCTTCTCAGCCTCTTCTTAAGCTCCTTTCTTGCTACCCTATATTCCTCAATAGACCCTTGTGATTCTTGCTTCCTAAACCTCATGTATGCTGCCTTCTTCCACCTGACTAGATTTTCCACCTCACTTGTCACCCATGGTTCCTTCACCCTACAATTCTTTATCTTCCTCACTGGGACAAATTTATCCCTTACATCCTGCAAGAGATCCCTGGACATCGACCACATGTCTATAATACATTTCCCTGCAAAAACATCATCCCAATTCACACCCGCAAGTTCTAGCCTTATAGCCTCATAATTTGCCTTTCCCCAATTAAAAATTTTCCTGTCCTCTCTGACTTATCTTTTTCCATGATAATGCTAAGGGCCAGAGAGCAGTGGTCACTGTGCCCCAGAAGCTCACCCACTGACAGATCTATGATGTGACCCGGTTGGTTACCTAATACTAGATCTAGTATGGCATTCCCCCCAGTCGGCCTGTCAACATACTGTGACAGGAATCCATCCTGGACACACTTAACAAACTCTGCCCCATATAAACCCTTGGAACTAATCAGGTGCCAATCAATATTAGGAAAGTTAAAGTCACCCATGAAAATAACCCTGTTATTTTTGCACCTTTCCAAAACCTGCCTCCCAGTCTGCTCCTCAGTATCTCTGTTGCTACCAGGGGGCCTATAGAATGCTCCCAATAGAGTAACTGCTCCCTTCCTGTTCCTGACTTCCACCCATACTGACTCAAAAGAGGATCCTGCTACATTACCCACCCTTCTGTAGCTGTAATAGTATCCCTGACCAGTAATGCCACCCCTCCTCCTCTTTCTCCCCTCCTCTATCCCTTTTAAAGCACCGAAATCCAGGAATATTGAGAATCCATTCCTGCCCTGGTGCCAGCCAAGTCTCTGTAATGGCCACTATATCATAATTCCATGTACATACCCAAGCTCTCAGCTGATCACCTTTCTTCCTGATGCTTCTTGTATTGAAGTACACGCACTTTAGCTCTTCTACCTTACTACCTTCACACCCTTTATTATGCTTCTCTTTCCTCAAACCCTCTCTATATGTTAGATCTGGCTTTACTGCATGCAGTTCTTTCACTGCTCTATCGCTCCGAGTCCCATACCCCTTGCAAATTAGTTTAAACCCTCCCGAACCATGCTCGCAAACCTACCTGCAAGGATATTTCTCCCCCTTGAGCTCAGGTGCAACCGATCCGATCTGTACAGGTCCCACCTTCCCCAGAAGAGATCCCAACGTCCAAAATTCTAAATCCCTGCCCCCTGCACCAACTCCTCAAATTATGTTACATTTGCCTGGAATGCATTCAGAAATACAGGGAATAGTAACATAGCAGAAAGTTTCAGTTCTTATTTTAAGTTTTTCACTTTAAAGATCAATTTCTGCAAACATTTACGTTCTCTGGCCAACAGTAAACGCATCAAGCAGATGTGACTCAGTGACTGATGGGAAGACAAGCTCAAGTTCCCTGCTTGTCTGAGTGCCGCCAGCGTCTTGGTATGAGAACAGTACAAAAGATCCATTGTACACACACAGATGATAGAAGCCTTTGATGTTTGGCTCCTTGATTGGCAGTTTCTAAAGTAATTATATTCAGAGGATTAAGGGATGATGGAGCGTAAATTGGTCTGCTGTGGTGTGCTTTGCAAGCAAGAAGGGAACTGGCCAGGATCCTGCTGTGTAAACAGTCCCATGCACTATTTGAATGGTCTCTTTACAGTTCTTTCAAAACACCACATTATTGAATGGGAGGGGCCGCTGTGATTGATTATATGGTAGGAAATGACTCACAGTTGTCCACACACACTTCGCAACCTGCATAATTAACATGATGCGGCTTTTCATTTCATAAAATTTAACTCTTGAGGACCAAGAAGGCTCTGGCGCTTGCAAATTATGCAAGTGTATTTTAATATTTATTACATATTAACTTTTCATTTCTTAGTTTTGCTTAAGTAAATGACAAACTCACATTTATATAGGACATTTCACAACCTTTGGACATTCTAATGTGTTGTCACGGCTGTAGGAAATGCAACAGCTGATCTGCACAAAACAAGTTCCTACAAACAGAACTGTAAGCATATCCCAGAATCTGATTTTTAAAGTGATGTCAATTGAGGGATAAATATTGTCCTAGTCATCAGAGATAATTTGCCTGATCTAAAAAGTTCTGTCATGGGATCATTTACGTCCTCCTGAAATGGCAGACACGTCCTTGATCTAAGGTTTCCTCTCAATGGTATCACATCCAGAGATGCCTTGTTACTCACACTACTCTGTCAGCATCGGTCTTTGTTCTCAACTCAACCTGGACTGGTACAAGCTCAAGATGTTCTCATTTTTAACAGAAGTTTACTAGCACTGACTTTATTTTTAATAAATGATAAAAAGAAGAAAATATGCATTTCCTTTCCAAATAATCTTTAATATTATTTTTCTACTTGATCGCAACTATTCAAGATGTGATATGAGATACTCAGCCTTTGTGGCAGTGTTGGGATATGCAGAGGTGCAAAATTTGTTTTAAACAGCAAAGGAATATTGGCAGCCCAGTTTACACAAAAATTTAATTTATTTTTCCATTCCCTGTTCTTTTTCATTGACTTTATACTATTGTACTGTGGTTAATTAAGTGATGATTAAACAATCAGTGGAGAAGAATATGCCTTTGGTTGCTAGCAAGGAATACATTCAACAATGTTGTTCACTATTTATATTTATCACTACACAACTGGTCATGTTGAGAGTATCAGGTCTGCTCGCATGCATTTTCCATTCCTTTATTCAGCTCTAACAGTAGCATCATGGATACTAAATAATCTCATTAGATTTAGTTGAAACAATGGTGACCGCTCGTTCAAAAACTGCAAACGGAGTTCAAAGTAAGTTTATTATCAACGCACATACAGGAATACTGTGTCACAATATGCACCCCGAGAATCATTTTCTTGCAAGCACACTCAATAAATCCAATAGCTATAATAGAATCAATGAACAGGGTGGATAACCAGCGTGCAGAAGACAACAAACTGTGAAAATACAAAAAGAAAGAAAAATATAAGAACAATAATAATAATAAATAAATAAACAATAAATATTGACAACATGAGATGAAGAGCCAATGAAAGAGAGTCCATAGGTTGTGGGAACATTTCTATGATGGGGCAAGTGAAGTTGAGTGAAGTTATCCCTTTTGGTTAAAGACCCTGTTGGTTGATGGGTAATAGCTATTCTTGAACCTGGTGGTGTGAGTCCTGAGGCTCTTGTACCTTCTTCCTGGTGGTAGTCGCAAGAAGGCAGCAGGTCCTGTGTGGTGTGGGTCTCTGATAATGGATGTTGCTTTTCTACGACAATGCTCCGTGGAGATGAGCTCAGTGGTGGGGAGGAGCGGGGGGCTTTACCTGTGATGGATTGGGCCTTAGCCACCACTTTTTGTAGGATCTTCCATTCAAGGGCATTGATGTTTCCCTACCAGGCTGTGATGCAGCCTTTTAATATAGTCTCCCCGATTTTAATATAGTCTCTAATACAGTTTTAGATGTCATGCGAATCTTTGCAAATTCCTAAGGAAGTAGAGACACTGTCCTGCTTTTTTCGTAATTGCACTTATGTGCAGGACCCAGGACAGGTCCCCTGAAATGGTAAAACAGAAACAAAACAATGACTCCTAAACAAAAGAAATTTTCAAAGCTTCACACACAGCCAAAGCGCACGGTAATTGCAGAATTATCTGAATTACAGTGAGTCTGGAATAAGAAATTGATAGAAGGTAATAAAGTCAGAGATATGAATATACAATAAGTGCAATTCTAATCTAAAGTGTGCCTCATTAACATTGATTGATATAAACTGAGGTCCACAGTACTGCACCTAAACCAGTGATGCATTCGTTTGGTTGATATATCACATTCGTGGAATATGAAATGAAACATCTGAGATGAGAATTTTCCATGCAGTATGTAAAGTAATTAAAGTACAGGGTACAAAAAACAAGATTGTAGGATGCTTCCATTGTTAACAGCAGCAAAAAAAAATAAATATTTAATAATTTTATGCAAATTTTAGAAAACTTTTAATTATAAAAAAAACTTTCGCAAGGGGGTTACCCAAAGCACAGAGGGATCTTGGAGTTCAAGTTCCTGAAAGAGGCAACACAAGTAAACAGGCTGATAAGGAAGGCTGAAAGCATGCTTGCTTTCATTGGGGTGGGGGGTGGGGCATTGCATATAAAAGTCCAGGAGTTATGTTGCCTCTGTATAAAACTGTAGTTAGGTCACTTTTGGACTATCGTGTGCAGTCCTGGTTACTGCATTACAGGAAGGATGTGGTAGAATTTGAAGAGGATGGAGAAAAAGTTCACCAGTATGCTGCCTTGATTAGAAAATATTAGCTATAAGGACAGATTGAATAAATTTGTATTGTGTCCTCTGGTGCATCAAAGGCTGAGCGGAGATTGATAGAAGTTTATAAAATTATTAGCCATTGATGAGGTAGACAATCAGAATATTTCACCCAGGTTGGAAATGAAATATATGAGAAGGCACATCTTCAAGGTGTCGGGGGGGAGATCTGAAGGACATTGCTTGGGAAGCTTTTTATTTACACAGAGAATGGTAGGTGCATGAACAAACTGCCTAGGGTGTGAGGGAGGTGGAGGGGTGCTGAGAAAGCAGGAAAACCTGTAGCATTTAAAAAGGATTTTAATAAACACATGATCAGACTAGGAATGGAGGGGTATGGTTCATTTTCTAGCAAATAGGATTGGTTTAATTTGACATCATGGTAGTCACTGAGGTCATGGGCCAAAGGGCCTGTTCTTTGCAGCCAATGGAGTACTTTTGGATTATGGAAATTACATATCTGATGTGCTCAGTGACATAAACCCATTATCCTGCATTTGACAAGGACAGACAAGAAGTCCCCTGATCAGTGCACTTTGAAAGCCTGACCGCTTATCTGAGTGTCAGCTGCTGTAGGCTAGCAGACTGTGCCTTTAAAATTCAAATTCAAATTGCTTGCAATTTACATTAAGAAGCAATCTGTTTCTTGATTACAACAGAAAGCTAAGCAAATAACATTTGGTAAAAAGTTTAACTTTATCACTAACAACTCTGACCCTTTGGAAAGCTGCTAGAAAGCTGAGGTTGGCAATAAGCCTCTTGCGTCCTGGAAAATGAATATCCATCACAGCGATCTTCCCAAATCTTCCCAAATTCTTCTGAAACTGCTTTGTCTGCAACACTCAATGCAGGAAGATTTGATTTTTCTCAAAGGTTCTGCTGATCTTCTGAAATTCTTCCAGTCAACCATTAGAATTTCTGGAGATTGGTAGAAAAATGGTGTCACCAGGTATGCACTGTTTCTGCAAGTTTCTAATTGAAGAGGGTTGAATATCTGCCCATCTCTTGCAAGGCAAATGATGGAAAGGAGTAAATTATGAAAATTAGTAAATTTTATTTTATTCGTGTTTTATTTATTTAGAGATATAGCATGGTGACAGACACTTCGGAATCACACCGCTCAATTACACCCAGTGACATAGTGACCCATACCTTTTTTGGAACGTAGAAGCAAACCCAGAGGAAACCCATACAATCACAGAGAGATCATACAAACTCCTTACAGACAGAGGTGGAGCTGATGTCAAGTTGCTGGCACCGTAATAGTGTTACGTTAATTATGCTACAATAACACCTAGGCAGTAAAACTCCTGATAAACTATTATCTAATTATTTGTAAATCCTGATATTTGGCATTACAACCCTGAGCACACTTCCTATCCCTCATTGAAATCATTTATAAATAAGGTAGTTAATTGCATATGAAACAAAGATCTTTACAAGCCCCTCATGAGTTAAGCCTAGCCATTTATCTCGACTCTCTATTCCTTGATTCTCAAACATTTTCCTTATTAACATGAAGACTTGGGATTTTGTTGCCCAATATGTTATTCTCAAGCATTCCCAAGGGATATAGTAGAAAATGGGAACTGTCCTGTGTTAAGTACCCCGTAACTGGGTTGCCAAACCAGCAGAAATGGATCACTCAGTTGGAGTCTGGATTACTAGAACTAAGAAAGTTTTATTAAAGAAACAAGCAACACAGTAATCGAAAGGATAATAAATGCAACAGTTCAGCAATAATAAACACACATGTGCACAGAATTAAGATAACAGCATCAATCAAGCTCTATCGTTGTCTAAGGGTAAATGACCAAATTTCAAAGTGACACAAAAGTTCAGTCCAATTTAGTTCAGTTCACAGTAATCGTTGCCATGGCGATGGACAACGTGGGGGGAGGGAGAGAGAGAACGGGAACGACTGATCATTCAGACACGGCTTCCACTCACAGACCTGCGATATTGCTCACAAGCAGCTTTCGGGCAGGTCCTTGGTGATGTCACCTGAGGTCACCGACTGTGACCCCTCCTCCAGATGCGGTCGATCCTCTGCAGTGAACCCGGCACCCAAGCGAGGGTGGACACACACCGGGTTCCCGCTGATCGTACCTTTCCACCCTGTGCGTTTAAGGTCCAGTACTTCCCACCGACTCGTGAGAGGCGCACCGCTTCCAGGGTCTCGTTACCTCGGGTGTCGTGTGTCCTGCCTTAGCAAACCTGTCCCTTTTTATCCCCCTGCTGGGGTATCGCCTGTCCATCACTTCAAACAGTTCAGGGTTCAAAGGGGGAGCCGCTCCAGACAGCTCTCTCTCCCGTCCCTTCATTACACATCTCCAGACGCTGCTCCATTGTTCCTCATCTCTCCTTCCCCTGAGGACAGGTGGCAGACCAACTGCTGATGCCACTGATGCTAACCCAGGCCAGCAAACACCTTAATTTTATGTGTATTCTCGTCACACTTCCCCCCTTTAAGGATTTTTACTGGGAGGTAAAAATTACAAACATGAATACATTATTTGATACACACACAAATATACATCTTTATCAGCTATTTGGCTAACACAGCGAGTTTGAAGTTGTCAACACCTTGACAGACAGTCATCGCATTTTCTGTTCCTTTTACATGTGTTATTAATAATCCATTAGACCAGGCTCCAACTCAGCAAACTTCATAGTGGCCAAAAACACTGATGAATTTCGATCAATGTAACCTCTCATTTGGTTTTGTCCCGGACCACAATAACAAGGGTCGTCCCATTCCGACTTAGTTTTCTCTCGCAAGGGCTTAGTAGGAGGGGGAGGGGTAGTGACTGCAGAGTTATTGCAAAACTTCCTACAGTACCCCACCATCTCCAAGAGCCTTCTGAGGGCCCTCTTGTCTGTCGGGGTTGGGAGGTCAGCGATAGCCTGCACTGTAGCTTGCATCGCTGCCAGCTGCCCCTGTGTCACCACAATTCCCAGGTAAGTGTCCCTCGTGTGGCCGAATTCATTTTCTTCAAGGTTCACTATCAAGCTGGCTTCAGACAGCCGTATTAAGTTGCCAATACACACCTCTGTGTTCGTCAGTCCTTTAGTCACTGAATTGCTCATTATGTATGGATGTTGTTTACTAGGCTGGCCAATTGTAACAGACATCACCCAACATCCCAGTTCTTTGCATCGCCTCGGGACAATCAACCACACAGGTGCAAGTCGTTTAATTACTCCTAAAGAGTCGCTTTGTTCGGAGATTAAGGGAGAGACCTTATCAGTAGACCTGGCCAAAACAATAGCCTTCTCCCATCTGATCGATCCCATACTAATCTTTTCAAAATGGTTCTTTCTTTCTCTTATCAGGGGGCCCCTAGCTTCATTGATTTCCACGCTAACACCGACTAGGTTTGTTAGCATATCAAAAGCCGGTGACCGTCTCAGTTCGCGTCGGTCATGATCAATAACACTCTTCCCCCGGGCAGCCGGTAAACCTCTTTCATGATTCCACCAACTGTTTCCTCCAGCACCGCAAAATGTCCACCGGGGGGTACCTCGTGGGCCATGTTAAAAACCTCATCCCCATAACACTTTTGCACCCCCCCCCACTCCTCATCTGTGGGTACTGTACTTAGTCTCCCTTTCTTCCTTAGCACTTCCTCCTCTGCACAATAGCCTACTAGTTCCCTTGTCAAGTCTGTGTCAGACAGAGCTGTCTCTGCTGAAACCATCAGCCCCTCGTCTCGCTCCCGCGTCTGCACAAATTCTTTCCTGGCTACTGCTACGTCTGTCCCAGCTCCCTCACTACCTCTTGTCTCACTACGCTCCTTCTTTTCATTTTCTACCCCCGTCTCGTACAAGGTTGGCAGAAACGTTTCAGCTAAATTTACCACCGCAGCTAAATTCACTACCACAGCCCCATGATGAACCTGTGAGTCCATGGGTGGAGCCTCAATGCTGGCAGGCTGACCTGTCAATCTCACGACTGGGAACACGATTCCCCCGGCGATGTCATTACCGAGCAAGACTTCCACGCCTTTCATCGGTAATTTGGACCTCACCCCGATCGTGACTAGTCCAGAGACCAGGTTGCTTTGTAAGTGTATCTGGTGCAAAGGGACTCACTCTGTCCCTTCCCCAACATCTTTGACCTTTACCTCCCCAGTCTGGGTCTCTGAGCTAAACTCTAATACACTCTTCAGTATTAGTGACTGACACGCTCCCGTGTCTCTCCAGATCCGCACTGGAACTGGTTTTAACCCCTCCTTCACCGACACCAATCCGGCTGAGATAAACCTCTCGTGCCCTTCCTGAACTTTGGCAGACCTGACCGTCCCTAGCGGTTCGCTTAACAGCTCGATACAGCCATTCAAAATTTCTGCTTTTCCTTTCCCCGTCTCCTTCCTTGGGGCAAAGCACCTGGACGCAAAGTGTCCGGCTTTCCCACAATTATAACAGACGACCCCAGGGGACTTCCTACCAGACTGCTCCCGGTCTACCTTATCCTTTCCACTAGTCCCCGGCTTACTTTCTGACTTTTCCGGCGGACTCTCCCCGCTGTCCTGACTACCCTTCTGGTAGCCTTTACTCGGGGCAAACTTCATTTTATGCGTCAACGCATACTCATCCGCTAACTTAGCAGTTGCGGCTAACGTGGCTGCCTCTTTCTCATCGAGGTAGGGTCTCACACCCTCAGGGACACGACCTTTAAACTGCTCAATCAGGATCAGCTGCAGCAGTCTGTCATAATCCCCCTCTACCCCCTTTGAGGCGCACCAACGCTCACAATATGTCTGCATCTCACGGGCAAACTCCAAATACGTGCGGTCCCACTGCTTCCTCGCATTCTGGAACCTCTGCCGGTATGCCTCCGGGACCAGCTCATAAATCCTGAGGATGGCCTCTTTCACCACCTCATACCTCTGGGCATCTTCCGCGGGCAAAACGGAGTAATCTTCTTGGGCTTTCCCTTTCAGTACACTCTGAAGTAACACAGCCCACTTATCCCTCGGCCAGTCCTGACTTATAGCCACTTTTTCGAAATGGAGGAAGTACCGATCCACGTCGGTATCGTCAAATGGGAGAACCAGCCTAACCTCCTGGGTCGCCCGGAACCCTCCACCTTGGTTCGGCACGAGCCCCTGTTCTGCCCTTAACCTTAACTTCTCCAATTCGAATTCCCTTTCCCTCTGTTTCTCCTCTCTCTCCAACTGCCTGTCCCTCTTTTTCTCTTCTCTCTCCAACTGTCTCTCTCTCTCTCTTTCTCTTCTCTCTCCAACTGTCTCTCTCTCTCTTGTCTTTCTACCTCTCTCTCCTTCTCTTCTCGTTCCAACTGTCGTACCCGGAACTCGTGCTCGAGTCTCAGTTTTTCAAGCTGCACCTGTACCGCGTCTCCAGCAGGTTTTTCAATAGACACCACCCCCAGCTCACCTTGGGGAAACACACCTTTAGATACATAGTGCTCTACAATAGCCCTGTGTATCTCCTCTCTCCTCATTGTCGACTTCACCTTAGCAAGATTCAATCGTTTGGCCACAGCTACCAATTCCGATTTCCTGGCATCCTCTAGTGCCTCCAAGGTCGGCGCCTTTATAAATTCCTCAGCCTCCATTTCTGCTGTTTATCTTTTCTTTCTTTCGGGAATTTTAACCCAACCAATTTACTCCGTCCCAAATTTAGCGTTCAAAATCCCGGACGAGCCCCCACTTATGTTACGTACCCCGTAACTGGGTTGCCAAACCAGCAGAAATGGATCACTCAGTTGGAGTCTGGATTACTAGAACTAAGAAAGTTTTATTAAAGAAACAAGCAACACAGTAATCGAAAGGATAATAAATGCAACAGTTCAGCAATGATAAACACACATGTGCAGAGAATTAAGATAATAGCATCAAATCAAGCTCTATCGTTGTCTAGGGGTAATGACCAAATTTCAAAGTGACACAAAAGTTCAGTCCAATTTAGTTCAGTTCACAGTAATCGTTGCCATGGCGATGGACAACGTGGGGGGAGGGAGAGAGAGAACGGGAACGACTGATCATTCAGACACGGCTTCCACTCACAGACCGGCGATATTGCTCACAAGCAGCTTTCGGGCAGGTCCTTGGTGATGTCACCTGAGGTCACCGACTGTGACCCCTCCTCCAGATGCGGTCGATCCTCTGCAGTGAACCCGGCACCCAAGCGAGGGTGGACACACACCGAGTTCCCGCTGATCGTACCTTTCCACCCTGTGCGTTGTCCGGTACTTCCCACCGACTCGTGAGAGGCGCACCGCTTCCAGGGTCTCGTTACCTCGGGTGTCGTGTGTGTCCTGCCTTAGCGAAACTGTCTCTTTTTATCCCCCTGCTGGGGTATCGCCTGTCCATCACTTCAAACAGTTCAGGGTTCAAAGGGGGAGCCGCTCTAGACAGCTCTCTCTCCCGTCCCTTCATTACACATCTCCAGGTGCTGCTTCATTGTTCCTCATCTCTCCTTCCCCTGAGGACAGGTGGCAGAACAACTGCTGATGCCACCCAGGCCAGCAAACATCTTAATTTTATGTGTATTCTCATCACACCTGTACTTAAAATGTTGCCCATCTATGTACCTATACACTGTGTATCGTGATTTGCAAGATATTAAAAATCCTCTTAATAAAAATGAAACTTAAATTTTCCAGTCCCTTGGAATGAGCAGTACTGGTAAAGACATGCTTTGCCTTATTTGTTGTCCGTTGAATGATTAGCAATTTATGGGCTAGGTCAAATGCTTCTACAGCCATATGTTAATTTTCCAGTTTACCACATACACAAGTGCTGCAGGATAGTGATTTGCTTTACATTAACATTCTTATTCAAGATATTTGAACTCACTTTTCCATAGTTCTGGAATATTTCAGCTCATATTTAGTCATTCCTTTATATTCTTACTCAAACATTCATTGAGCACAATGTGAGATATTGCAAGCTGAATCCAATCTTGGTGGCCTTGGCATGTTTGTCATTATATAGAATCCTTGCTGTTCATCATTGCACATGACTGTCATCCTGAACTTCCTTAATTTAATTTAGTGTGAAATGTATTGCCATAATGTTATAGTTTTTACATATTAAGTAGGCCAACACTGTGTTGAACTATTATGTAATTCCAGAGCAATCATTATGGATCAAGACTCTGGATGCAATAAAATGGAACATACTCTTTGAATATGAATGGCTATGAATCAGTTTTCCCCATCATCTGGTGTCAGGAGTGTGTGTCAGCCCACTGCTCCACTTTCTGTGTACACATGACTGTGTAACTAGGCATAGCTCAAATACCATCTACAAACTTGCTGATGATACAACCATTGTTGGTAGAATCTCAGGTAGTGATGAGAGGACGTACTAGAGTGAGATATACCAACTAGTGGAATGGTGCCGCAGCAACAATCTGGCATGCAATGTCAGTAAGACAAAAGAGCTGATTGTGGACTTCAGGAAGGGTAAGATGAAGGAGCACATACCAATCCTCATAGAAATATCAGAAGTGGAGAGAGTGAGCAACTTCAAGTTCCTCGGTGTCAAGATCTCTGAGGATCGAACCTGGTCCCAACATATGGACATAGTCATAAAGAAGGCAAGACAGCAGCTATGCTTTATTAGGAGTTTGAAGAGATTTGGTATGTCAACAAATAGACTCAAAAACTTCTATAGTTGTACCATGGAGAACAGTCTGACAGACTGCATCACTATCCGGTATGGAGGGGCTACTGCACAGGACTGAAAGAAACTACAGAAGGTTGTAAATCTAGTCAGATCCATCTTGGGCACTAGCCTACAAAGTGGCTAGGACATCTTTAGGGAGTGGTGTCTCAGAAAGGCAGCATCCATTATTAAGAACCTCCAGCACCCAGGGCATGTCCTTTTCTCACTGTTACCATCAGATAGGAGGTACAGAAGCCTGAAGGCACACATTCAGCGATTCAGGAACAACTTCTTTCCCTCCGCCATCCAATTCTGAAATGGACATTGAAGCTTTGGACACTACCTCAATTTTTTTAATATACAGTATTTCTGTTTTTGTACAGTTTTAAACTCTATTCAATATACATAATTGATATACTTGTTTATTTATTATTATGTTTTATTTTATTTATTATTCTCATTATTTTTTCTCTCTCTGCTAGATTATGTATTGCATTGAACTGGTGCTGTTAAGTTATACAAATCTCACATCACATGCCAGTGATCATCAACCTGATTCTGATTCTGCTCTAAGAACAGATGTTTTTCCATATTCCCAATCAGAATCATTTTTGAAACCTTGCCCCGTCAGCCACATTCAATATTGGTTTTAAAGGTGTTTCATTGTTTCAAAAGTATTATGGAGGAGCACTTGGAGTTAGTGGGTTGGCCAAGGGTCCAAGAGCATAACTTACAAAAAAACACAAGTCTAGGATAGACAGTGTTTAAGTAATTAGATAACCTCTGCATCTATACAGAAAAGCAATCATACAGTGTTCTTGCAATCCACGGTCCTTATACTTTTTAAAACAGAATAGATGAATTAACTGTAAGACTAAGGTTGCAGTTTAATCCTAACTTGTACTTTTTAAAAAAACTCATGTATTTTTCACAGTATGTGGCCAAGTGGTTAAAGCATTGGTCTAGTGATCTGAAGGTGGCTAGTTCGAGCCCCAGCTGTGGCAGCATGTTTGTGTCCTTGAGCAAGGCACTTAACTACACATTGTTCTAGTGTCTGTGCGAGGAGTGGCGCCCCACACAGACTTCCAATCTGCACCTTGTAAGGCATGAAAATGCCCGATGCAGGCCTCTCATGGTCTGAGTTGACAGGTGATTGGCAAAACGGATACGAGAGGATCATGGGACAGGAGGTCCGGGAAGAAAGACGGGGGGGGGGGTGTGGAACCCAGAGGATGGGCAAGGGGTATATTCAGAGGGACAGAGGGAGAAAAAGGAGAGTGAGAGAAAGAATGTGTGTATAAAGATAAATAACAGATGGGATGTGAGGGGGATGTGGGGCATTAGCGGAAGTTAGAGAAGTTGATGTTCATGCCATTAGGTTGGAGGCTACCCAGACGGAATATAAGGTGTTGTTCCTCCAACCTGAGTGTGGCTTCATCTTTACAGTAGAGGAGGCCGTGGATAGACATGTCAGAATGGGAATGGGATGTGGAATTAAAATGTGTGGCCACTGGGAGATCCTGCTTTCTCTGTCCTTTTTCTCCCTCTGTCCCTCTGAATATACCCCTTGCCCATCCTCTGGGCTCCCCCCCCCCGCTTGTCTTTCTTCCTGGACCTCCTGTCCCATGATCCTCTCGTATCCCTTTTGCCAACCACCTGTCCAGCTCTTGGCTCCATCCCTCCCCCCTCCTGTCTTCTCCTATCATTTTGGATCTCCCCCTCCCCCTCCAACTTTCAAATCTCTTACTAACTCTTTCTTCAGTTAGTCCTGACGAAGGGTCTCGGCCTGAAATGTTGACTGCACCTCTTCCTAGAGATGCTGCCTGGCCTGCTGCGTTCACCAGTAACTTTGATGTGTTTTGCTTGAATTTCCAGCATCTGCAGAATTCCTGTTGTTAACATTTATCGTTAGGTGTTAGGGAGCCAAAAATAGGAGTCTTGGCCGACGGCAAGTGGCATAGTGGAGTTTAGTGGTGGATGGAATAGTATATCAGAAAATATTTAGCTTGGTCAAGGAGTCATCAGGGAAAAATACACTTTTGAGAGATGAGTGCAGATGTCCTGCTGAAAGAAATGGTAGTGCCATATGATTCAGAATAAAGTCACACAACACTGAAGATGGTAGAATCTGATGCAACAAACTAAATGCTGGGAGGACTCAATGGGTCAGGCAGGATTTGGGAAGGAAGATCAACAGTCAATGCTTCAGGTTGAGATGAATCAGCTTGGTGAGTTAATTAGTTAAAACAGGCTCCAAAGAGACTAGCTGTTATCATTCCCAATCCCATAGCTCAAACCAACCAACTCCCCAGGATATCCGCAAGCAAGTATATGAAACCGTGTTGCATTATGTCAAAACTCAGCAGTTATCTACTGCTCCTAGCTTTAGTCACAAATCGCCCATACTCAGATGTCCACAGAAACAAATCTCAACACCATTTAGGCATGGAAATAGTTATCAAAGTAATGATTTTAATTCCTATTCTGGTGTTGACACTTTTTCTGTGTACCATTGACAAATATATATTTTAATCTTGTTAATAAATTGTAACTAACACATCATGTTGCATAATTTTCTGTATTTTTCTAAGTTATCATTCAGTCTCATTGTTGAAGCTACTAATTTTCACCATAACGTTCTGAGAAAAGTATGGTGTTTACTGAAGAGTAGATGTCTATAAAGGCAGTAAGAGTTTAGAAACTTTATGCTACAGTCTTTTAATGTTATTCATTTGAATAGAATAAGCTCTTGCACAATATTGCATCACAAACAGGGAATTATTCCAGCCTACTTCTTTTCTTTAAAAAAAAGCCCAGCTTGTAGAACTCAGAAAGTACCTGATCTTCAATGGATGAAATACATGTGATACTGGGAAACTGTTAGATTAACTACAGATGAATCTAACTATGTGCCTCTATTACAAGCAGATTGGTCATAACTGTACTGCCTGATCAGCCCAAATAGGAAACTCTGCAATTATCATACTGGGCATCACTATAGATGATTTTCAGAAGATGTTTCAATATGTGCATATTATTTTTCCACAAGACTCTGAAACATCAGGTGATAGGCTATGACTCTCCAAAGACAGGTAGACTTGTAAGGGCATTTTTTTGTAAATTATGCTCCAAGTCATAGTAAACCATGGAAAGGAAAGCAAGTTTACAATAGGTGGAGAGACCAGGAAGAGGACAATTTATCATGAAAGCTGAAGTTGTAACGACACAAATGACATCGAAATAGGAACATTCAATTCTGAAAGTGAGAATTCTCGAACGTAGAAAGACCAATGAAGCTGGATTATTCTTTTTAGAACAGAGAAAACATAGAAGAATATTACTGTTAAAAGATGTGTACAAACTAAAGAATTTAGTTAAAGTAGATAAGGAAAAATGCTGCAACTTACTGTGGGCTAGTTTTTGCCATCTGAGGAAAAGTGTTTGAAGGTCAAGACTCAAATGTAACACAAATGCATGTTCTACCAGGCAGCAGTAATACCTGCCCTTCTGTACACTTCTGATTCGTGGTATATTTACAACAAGTAGAGGAGGAGAAGATGGCGGTGCGACAGCACCGCACTCAGCCTCTCCCGTGAATGATATCAGTAACCTGTCAAGTAGGGGACCTTGCACAATTCTAATTTGATGGAGATGGACGTGAGAGTACGGAGGAACATCTGGAAAACTTCTGAAATGCCCGCTTCGCTGCCACTGCTACTGTGTCTTAACTGGAATCTCCAGAGCTGAAGACCCTGAATCCTCGGCTTTGCTTGCTTCAGCAGCCAAGGCTAGGTCAAAGGCGCTCGGCAGGCTGTATCAGAGGGGCTGGTTGGAGGCTCGAAGTTTTCGGACGGACGGACTCAGTGTCAGATGTGGTTGGCTGCTTCCAAGGCATCGGCAAGTCGACGGTGCCTGGAGGTTTATGGCAGGGAGTTTCTCCCTTTTGCCGCCTGCTATCGGGGACTCGGGAGTCAATCGACACAGGGACTTTGAGACTATTTTTACTGTGCCCATGGTTTGTTCTTCATCAAATTATGGTATTGCTTTGCACTGCTGTAACTATATGCTATAATTATGTGGTTCTGTCAGTGTTAGTCCTTGGTTTGTCCTGTTTTCTGTGATATCTCTCTGGAGAAACATTGTATCAGTTCTTAATGTATGTATGCATTTCTAAATGACAATAAACGAGGACCGAGTGTTCTCATAATCTAAAAAGAGCCTCAAAGCACTGAAGGAATGCAACTAACATCACCTCTGTAAAGTCCTCTGATTAACTGACCAGTATCATGGTCTTCACCCAGGTAAACAGCCACAGCACCAAGGCCCTAATTACATTCTTTTGGGCTCCAATGTTGTTCATATACCTAATAGAATTTACTAGGTGACAAACAAAATGATTCAAGGATTTTTTTGTAATTTATTTTTTATTGAATTTCATCATCAAACAAACATTTCCATAAGATGTATTTCAGATACTGTACATATATGTCATATAGTCATATTTGTCACAAATCTCTACATAATGTTTATAGAAACATAGAAACATAGAAAATAGGTGCAGGAGTAGGCCATTCGGCCCTTCGAGCCTGCACCGCCATTTATTATGATCATGGCTGATCATCCAACTCAGAACCCCGCCCCAGCCTTCCCCCTGACCCCCATAGCCACAAGGGCCATATCTAACTCCCTCTTAAATATAGCCAATGAACTGGCCTCAACTGTTTCCTGTGGCAGAGAATTCCACAGATTCACCACTCTCTGTGTGAAGAAGTTTTTCCTAATCTCGGTCCTAAAAGGCTTCCCCTCTATCCCCAAACTGTGGCCCCTCGTTCTGGACTTCCCCAACATCGGGAACAATCTTCCTGCATCTAGCCTGTCCAATCCCTTTAGGATCTTATACGTTTCAATCAGATCCCCCCTCAATCTTCTAAATTCCAACGAGTACAAGCCCAGTTCATCCAGTCTTTCTTCATATGAAAGTCCTGCCATCCCAGGAATCAATCTGGTGAACCTTCTTTGTACTCCCTCTATGGCAAGGATGTCCTTCCTCAGATTAGGGGACCAAAACTGCACACAATACTCCAGGTGTGGTCTCACCAAGGCCTTGTACAAATGCAGTAGTACCTCCCTGCTCCTGTACTCGAATCCTCTCGCTATAAATGCCAGCATACCTTTCGCCTTTTTCACCGCCTGCTGTACCTGCATGCCCACTTTCAATGACTGGTGTATAATGACACCCAGGTCTCGTTGCACCTCCCCTTTTCCTAATCGGCCACCATTCAGATAATAATCTGTTTTCCTGTTTTTGTCACCAAAGTGGATAACCTCACATTTATCCACATTAAATTGCATCTGCCATGAACTTGCCCATTCACCTAACCTATCCAAGTCACCCTGCATTCTCTTAGCATCCTCCTCACAGCTAACACTGCCACCCAGCTTCGTGTCATCCGCAAACTTGGAGATGCTGCATTTAATTCCCTCATCCAAGTCATTAATATATATTGCAAACAACTGGGGTCCCAGCACTGAGCCTTGCGGTACCCCACTAGTCACCGCCTGCCATTCTGAAAAGGTCCCGTTTATTCCCACTCTTTGCTTCCTGTCTGCTAACCAATTCTCCACCCACACCAATACCTTACCCCCAATACCGTGTGCTTTAAGTTTGCACACTAATCTCCTGTGTGGGACCTTGTCAAAAGCCTTTTGAAAATCCAAATATACCACATCCACTGGTTCTCCCCTATCCACTCTACTAGTTACATCCTCAAAAAATTCTATGAGATTCGTCAGACATGATTTTCCTTTCACAAATCCATGCTGACTTTGTCCGATCATTTCACCGCTTTCCAAATGTGCTGTTATCACATCCTTGATAACTGACTCCAGCAGTTTCCCCACCACCGACGTTAGGCTAACCGGTCTATAATTCCCCAGTTTCTCTCTCCCTCCTTTTTTAAAAAGTGGAGTTACATTAGCCACCCTCCAATCTCAGGAACTAGTCCAGAATCTAACGAGTTTTGAAAAATTATCACTAATGCATCCACTATTTCTTGGGCTACTTCCTTAAGCACTCTAGGATGCAGACCATCTGGCCCTGGGGATTTATCTGCCTTCAATCCCTTCAATTTACCTAACACCACTTCCCTACTAACATGTATTTTGCTCAGTTCCTCCATCTCACTGGACCCTCTGTCCCCTACTATTTCTGGAAGATTATTTATGTCCTCCTTAGTGAAGACAGAACCAAAGTAATTATTCAATTGGTCTGCCATGTCCTTGCTCCCCATAATCAATTCACCTGTTTCTGTCTGCAGGGGACCTACATTTGTCTTTACCAGTCTTTTCCTTTTTACATATCTATAAAAACTTTTACAGTCCGTTTTTATGTTCCCTGCCAGTTTTCTCTCATAATCTTTTTTCCCCTTCCTAATTAAGCCTTTTGTCCTCCTCTGCTGAACTCTGAATTTCTCCCAGTCCTCAGGTGAGCCACTTTCTCTGGCTGATTTGTATGCTTCTTCTTTGGAATTGATACTATCCCTAATTTCTCTTGTCAGCCACGGGTGCACTACCTTCCTTGATTTATTCTTTTGCCAAACTGGGATGAACAATTGTTGTAGTTCATCCATGCAACCTTTAAATGCTTGCCATTGCATATCCACCGTCAATCCTTTAAGTGTCATTTGCCAGTCTATCTTAGCTAATTCACGTCTCATACCTTCAAAGTTACCCCTCTTTTAGTTCAGAACCTTTGTTTCTGAATTAACTATGTCACTCTCCATCTTAATGAAGAATTCCACCATATTATGGTCACTCTTACCCAAGGGGCCTCTCACGACAAGATTGCTAATTAACCCTTCCTCATTGCTCAAAACCCAGTCCAGAATAGCCTGCTCTCTAGTTGGTTCCTCGACATGTTGGTTCAAAAAACCATCCCACATACATTCCAAGAAATCCTCTTCCTCAGCACCTTTACCAATTTGGTTCACCCAATCTACATGTAGATTGAAGTCACCCATTATAACTGCTGTTCCTTTATTGCACACATTTCTAATTTCCTGTTTAATACCATCTCCTACCTCACTACTACTTTTAGGTGGCCTGCACACAACTCCCACCAGCATCTTCTGCCCCTTAGTGTTACGCAGCTCTACCCATATTGATTCCACATCTTCCCGGCTTATGTCCTTCCTTTCTATTGCGTTAATCTCTTCTTTAACCAGCAACACCACCCCACCTCCCCTTCCTTCATGTCTATCCCTCCTGAATATTGAATATCCCTGAACGTTGAGTTCCCATCCCTGGTTACCCTGGAGCCATGTCTCTGTGATCCCAACTATATCATAATCATTAATAACAATCTGCACTTTCAATTCATCCACCTTATTACGAATGCTCCTTGCATTGACACACAAAGCCTTCAGGCGCTCTTTTACAACTCTCTTAGCCCTTATACAATTATGCTGAAAAGTGGCCCTTTTTAATGCTTGCCCTGGATTTGTCGGCCTGCCACTTTTACTTTTCTCCTTAGTACATTTTGCTTCTACCCTCACTTTACACCCCTCTGTCTCTCTGCACTGGTTCCCATCTCCCTGTTGTGAACTAACCTCCTCACGCCTAGCCTCTTTAATTTGATTCCCACCCCCCAACCATTCTAGTTAAAGTCACCTCAGTAGCCCCCGCTAATCTCCCTGCCAGGATATTGGTCCCCCTAGGATTCAAGTGTAACCCGTCCTTTTTGTACAGGTCACGCCTGCGCCAAAAGAGGTCCCAATGATCCAAAAACTTGAATCCCTGCCCCCTGCTCCAATCCCTCAGCCACGCATTTATCCTCCACCTCATCGCATTCCTACTCTCACTGTCACGTGGCACAGGCAGTAATCCCGAGATTACTACCTTTGCGGTCCTTTTTCTCAACTCCCTTCCTAGCTCCCTATATTCTCCTTTCAGGACCTCATCCCTTTTCCTACCTATGTCATTGGTACCTATATGTACCATGACCTCTGTCTCCTCACCCTCCCACTTCAGGATATCTTGGACACGATCAGAAATATCCCGGACCCTGGCACCAGGGAGGCAAACTACCATCCGGGTCTCTGGACTGCATCCACAGAATCGCCTATCTGACCCCCTTACTATCGAGTCCCCTATCACAACTGCCCTCCTCTTCCTTGCCCTACCCTTCTGAGCTACAGGGCCAGACTCTGTGCCGGAGGCATGGCCACTGTCGCTTCCCCCGGGTAAGCTGTCCCCCCCCAACAGTACTCAAACAGGAGTACCTGTTGTTAAGGGGCACAGCCACCGGGGTACTCCCTATTACCTGACTTTTCCCCTTCCCCCTCCTAACCGTGACCCACTTGTCTGCCTCCCGTGGCCCCGGCGTGACCACCTGCCTGCAACTCCTCTCTATCACCTCCTCACTCTCCCTGACCAGACGAAGGTCATCGAGCTGCAGCTCCAGTTCCGTAACACGGTCCTTTAGGAGCTGCAGCTCGATGCACTTGGCACAGATGTAGACGTCCGGGAGGCTTGGAGACTCCAGGGCCTCCCACATCCGACACCGAGAACAGCAAACTGCCCTCACACTCATACTGCCCCTCTCCTCAAATAACAACAGAAAATGAATGCCAAACCTTCCTCGCCTGTTTCCGCCTAAGCCCGTTGAGCCGGAGCCCTTAAGTCTTCACTCTGCTCCCGGCTCACTCCGCAACCCGCAAACTATGCTGCCCGCTCTATGAGGCTCTGTTTTAAATCTGCCGCACTGCACAGCCCGACGTCACACGCCTGCGCAGTCCCGCCTCTCAGAACGCCGTTGGAGAAAAAAAATAACGAAAATTTCAAAAATTATCTGAGATATACACTTATAGAAAGGAGAGGAAAGAAAGAACAATCTAAAGAAGAAACTATGTACAGAGTAGGGGGTGATCTTTTTTTTACAACATATTCATTGTCTTGTGAGAATAAAATCAGGCCTATGAGGTGTTATACAGTTAAACCATTTTTTCCAGTATGAATAAAATTATTCCAACTTATAATTAACAGATGCTGTTATCTTCTCCATTTTGTAAATGTCCGTTGTAATTTCCATCCATACATTTAAAGTTGGGCTCTCCTGTGATAACCATTTCCTGGGAGGGGTGTTTTTACCAGCCACCAGCAGTACATTCATTAAATAGTTATCTCTTTTTGACCATTTTTGAGGTATATACCCAAAATATATGGTCTTACTCTCTAAGGGTATTTCACATTTAAAGATGTCTTGTAGGGAATTATGTATCCCACTCTAATATTCTTTGATAACAGGGCATTCCAAGAAAATATGATAATGGTTTGCATTTTAATCTCCACAATTTCTCCAGCAAACGGAGGGGTTACTATCATAATGGGATTTCTGAGAGGGTGTAATAAAATATCTTATCAAGTTTTTCCACCCGAATTCCCTCCATTTCTGTGAACTGGTACACTTCCATTGATACCTCCATATTATTGTCCAGTCTTCCTCAGATATTATTATCCCTCCTTCCTTCTCCCATTTTGTTTTAATGTATGAAGTCAAATGTGTTTTAAGATTTGACAAACCCTCATACACGCTTGAAATGATTCTACTACTGTTGTCTGAACTATATGCTTTTCTAAATAGCTCTATCAGACATGTACTTGCATTGGTTACATTTTTAACTGTCCTATTAACATCCTGTCACATCTGTAAATACCGGTAAAAGTCTTGTTTTTCTAATAAGTGTTTCTCTTTGTGTATTTCAAAACTGAACAGTGTTCCTTCTTTCATTATATTGCAGATAGCTGTTATTCCTTTAGCTGTCTAGTCCTTAAATCAAGCATCCAGTTCATTCAGCATAAAATCTGAGTCATATGCACACCATTTAAGAATTGCAATGTCTCTCTGTAGTTTATATTCTTTTATAATAGCTTTCCATATTTTAAGAGTCCATTTCACCCTCAGGTTGTCAATATTATTTATGTAACTTTGTAGATTGTTATCAACCAAAATTGCCTGTATGGGGATGGAAAGTATCCTCTCCTCAATGTTTTTCCACTGAGCGTCATATGATGGGTTGCACCAGCATATCACGGCTCTCAACTGTGGTGCAAAATAGTAATCTCTAAGAGAAGGTAGGCCCCATTCCCCCTTTTCCTTGGCTAATTGCAAAGTTTTGCAACAAACCCTAGGCCTTTTACCTTGCCATATATATCTTGATAGCATCTTGTTCCATTCATTGAATTGACTTTGATTAATCTCTGTTGGTAGGGTCTGAAAGAGATATAGTAGTCTGGGCAGTATATTTATTTTAATAGATTCAATCCTTGAACTGAGACCAAGAAAAGGAATTAGGTTCCATCTTGTTATATCTTCCTTAATTTTTTTATATATAGGCTGATAATTGCATTCTGATAATTTTGCCAAATCTTTTGGCATAATGATGCCCAAATATTTGACAGACTCTGTTTGCCATGCCCGAGGATATCTACTTTCAATTTCTCTTGGTGGGCTATAGTTATATGAAAGTAGTTGGATTTTATCTATGTTGATCTTGTATCCTGATAAATGGCCATATTGTTCAAAGGATCGCATCAATTTAGGTAAAGAGTATGTTGGTTGCCCTAGTTAGATCAAAATGTCATCCACGTAACAGGCCAATTTATGCTCTGTCCCTTTAATAGTAATTCCCCTGATATCTTTATTTTGTCTGATGTATTGAGCTAATGGTTCCAGATATAATGCGTGGAGTAGCAGTGACCATGCACAACACAGTCTCGTGCACCTTTCTAAGGTAAAACTATTAGATAAATATCCATTGATATTGATATCCAGTCGGATTGCGTATAGTGCCTGTATAGCTTTAATAATTGTGTCATGTAGACCAAATCTATGTAAACCTCTGTAAAGAAAATTCCAATTAACAGAATCAAATGCCTTTTCAGCATCCACGCTTATCACTATTGCTTCAATTTCATTTTCTGTATATGATCAATAATGTGAAGTGTCCTTCATATATTGTCTTGTGTTTGGCGTTGTTGCATAAAACATGTCTGATCATTATGTATCAGTGTGGGTCGAAACTCTTCTAATCGTTTGGCCATGATGGAGGTAAATATTCTATAATCTACATTAAGAACAGATATTGGTCTAAATGACCCACATTCCATTTTATCCTTGCCTTCTTTTGGTATAGCTGAGATTATCGCCTCCTTCCAGCTGGGTGACATATGTGCCTTTTTTAGGGCCCAGTTCAGTGTGAGGAGTAAAACAGGAATTAATTCACTTCTAAACTCTTTATACCACTCTGCCGTATATCCATCTGATCCTGGTGACTTGCTTAATTTAAGCCACTAATTGTAGTTTTTAGTTCAGGTTCAGCTATGTCAGCAGTCGTCACTCTATTTTGTTCTTTGCTTAAGTGGGTAACACTAAAGAATTCAAGAAGGTGTCAATTTGGATTATGCTTCCCCCTGGAACTTTGGAATATAGAGTTTTGTAAAACATTTCAAAAGCTTCTTGAATTTCACAGCTTATTTTTTTATCATTTTTGTTCTTGGATCCCTAATTCTATGAATTGTATTTTCTGCTATCATTTTTTTCAGTTTCCACGCCAGTATTTTCATAGATTTAGATCCACTTTCATAGTGTCTCTGTTTCAGAAACATTAAGTTTTTTCTAATTTCTTGTGTAGCCAAACTATTAATTTCATTCTTAATTTTTTAAATTTCCTCTAGTGTATCCTGTGCCAAACTCAATTTGTGCTTTTTTTTCTAGTTCCTTCAGCTTATTTTGTAATTCCCTCTAATGTTTTATTCCTTATTTTTTCTTATATGAAGATATCGCTATAATTTTCCCTCTTAAAACAGCCTTCAGAGTATCTTGTAGAATAGGAGGTGAAACCTCTCCGTTATCATTATCTAAGTAAAGACCAATTTCTTTTTTAATTTGTTCCTTAAAATAGGGATCATTGAGTAGACTAGAAATTAGTTTCCAAATAGTATTCTTTGGTTGTAGGTCAAAATCAACAGATAAATATATAGGTGCATGGTCACTTACATCTATTGTCCTGAAACCACAGGTGATTTTCTTTTCTCTATCTTTTCCAAATGTCATGAAATAGTCTATTCTTGTATATACGAAATTGGGGGGGGGTGCAAAATAATGAGTGTAATCCCTTCTGTCGGGGAAAAGGTCCCTCCATATATCAATTAGACCAACATCCTCAAAAAGATTGTTAACTTTCTTATGTAAGGACCTTATTTCATAAGTTTTTCTATTGGAAGAGTCTAACTTTGGTTGTAATTGTAAATTTAAGTCTCCCCCACATATCAAGAGACCTTCTGTTTCCGTTACCATAATATTTGTAATTTTCTGGAAGAAACTAATATCACTTCCTGGGGGTGCGTATATATTCAGTAAAGTAACTGGATTGCCATCTATATTCCCCCTTACCAGAATATATCTGCCCTCCTTATCTCCCATTTCGAATACTTTTGCAAAATTTAGCTTGCTTGAGATGAGAATAGCAACTCCTCTTCTATGTCCTGATTTATATGAGGAGAAAAACAAATTAGTGAAGCCCATTCTCTTTAATTTTCCATGCTCATTACCACTTAAGTGAGTTTCCTGTAAATGTACTACATGGGCTTGTTCTTTTTTCATTTTTGATAGAATTTTACTGCGCATGACTGGATTCAACAGCCCATTGACATTAACAGAAATGAATTTTATTTTGTCCTTAGCCATGTGTATGTATCTGTTAGTATATCATTGAAATTTGCAGAATATAACTTAATCGATCTACTCCCTGAACAAATAAGAGCCAAGAAACACGAATAATTAAAAAAGGGCAACGAAGGTGTGATTCCAAGGCTGGGGTCTCTACATGACCCTGAGTTGAGCTAGAAGAAATGTCTAGCTGTGGGGGATAGCCCCTCCTACCTGTGAGTTAAGGGCCCCCGCTACAGTACCTATAAAAGTAAGTAAAAATACCTATGTCCATTACGCAGAAATGATTTCCCTGTGTATTCCTCCCATGTATATATTCTCATTTAGGTGGGGAAAAATGAATTTTAAAAAGTTGAGTAATATAAAATCCACATCATAATATGTATTTCTCGAGATAGGTATATCACCGTCTACTTTTGCTTCCATTTAGTTTATCGGCACTTTTAAAGATAGCCAAACCTTATGGCTCTTCTGGAGGAGGTGAGGGCTGTCCTCGGAGAACTGACAGTCTCTTCCTAATATCCTTCTCTCGTCCTGCTCCTGTCCCGTGCTTTCTCAGTTCTCTTACTATTTCCCAAGCAAATCGGGATAACTGCTCAGCCAGACTTTCCCTTGGTTTGCCCACTCTAATGGGCGGTCCTCTGTTCTTCATGTCTGTAGTCGCCTCTTCCACCGTCTGATACCCTTCTTGATAAAATACCCTCAGTTTAGCAGGGTACAGGGTTTGGAGTTTAATCTTTTCTTGCTTTAATATTCATTTTGCTTTGGAATATTCTTTCCGTTTCTGTAGGACCGCTGGGGAGTAATCATGATCGAAGTTTATTAACTTCCTATTCCAAAACACCCTCTTCTTACCCCAGGTCCTTCGTAGAACCTTGGCCTCGCTCTGGAATCAAAGGAATCTGAGTACTACTGAGCATGGCTTACTTTCTCTGTCTCCAGGAGGCTGCGGGACGGGTGAACGATGCGCCCTCTCAGTTTCAATCTCTATAGTCTGGGGAATCTCCAACACTTCCCACAGCAGCTCTTCTACAAAGTCTATCATTGACAATCCCTCTGCTCCTTCGGGAACATTATAAATCCTGATATTTTTCTGTCACGATCTTTCCTCCTGGTCAAGCAATTTACTTTCCTGTTGACTTAATATTTCTTATCATCTTATTTAGTATCTGTTCCATGTTTTGCACGCGATCTTCCACCTTCTCAATTCGAGTCTCTGCCATCGCTATTTTCTGATTGATGTTGGCGAGCTCTGACTTGATATCATTTCGTTGCTGTTCTATATCTTTTTGGACTTCCAGAATCTTTATCATATTTGCTGCTTCGCCTGAATGAGGCCCATTGTCAGCTTCACCACCACCCGCACGTGTAGGAGAGCCACCCGTTGCACCCCTCTCGTCCATAGGCTCCGCAGTGATGTTTTTATTATCTCCATTCTTTTTCCCCATTCTTGACCCCCTTATCAATTCAGATATTTTCAAAAGATTTTATATTTGGTGGATTAATGGGGCAAAATATGCGTTTTTCCAGAGGAGCTATTGATTTAAGCTGCCTTTCTGAACGATGACATCGCTGGAACCCGATTCAAGGATATTTTCAGAGGCTCCTTTGGAAATAGTAACATACCCACTGATTTCTGGATCCCTGGTTCATAACCATTCTAAATAGTGACGGAGCATACAGATAGCTTTGAGAACCTCAGTCCATTCACTGGGACTGCGACAGAGTGCCACAGAAATGCCAGAGGAAAGCCCCACATCACAACCCACCCACTGTCCTCCTTTTCAAGCACCATCTGCCCAACTTTTGAAAGAGTCCAGAGATTTGAGAATGGCCTCTTCTCTTACACCTTAGGGACCACAGAGTAGAAGCAAGTAATCCTCAAACTCAATGGCACAGACACAAGAGATCATGCAGATGCTGCAAGTCTTGAGCAACGCATACACATTTTTGGAGGAACTTATCAAGTCAGGCAGCATCAATACAGGGGAATAAAGTGTTGGAGTTTTGGGCCAGGACGCTTCATCAGAACTGGAGAAAGGGTGGTTGACTTTTCAGAGAAAGTGGGTTGGGAGGAAGATGGGGCTTAGGGAATTGAAGAGGGTATGAGGAGCCTGAGAGGGGAAGTTGTAGAAGAAAAGGAGCAGTAGGGCCCAGTGGCAGTAAGAACAGTCTCAAACTGGAAGTGGTTGGAACCGAGGTCAGAGCCAGAACCAGGGCTGGAGGAAGATGTGGCCGTGGATGGAGTCAGAGCCAGAGGCAGTAGGGACTGTGCCTGGAGGCAGGTGAGCTGATGGCAGAAGAAGTGTCGAAGAGGTCCATGGTAAGCGGAGGAAAGTGAGGCCCGGAGCTTTGGAAGAGAAAGAGACAGAGCCCACAGGTATCTCTGCATGGCAGTGAGGGTGACTTGTAAAATGGGAAGGAGGAGGCAAACAAATGCAGGTACAGGGGATTCTCACTGGACCCAAACTGGAAGGCCTAGAAGTTTGGAGTCCTGATGAAGGGTTTCCCCTCCATAAATGCTGCGTACCTTGCTGACTTCCTCCAGCATTTTGTGTGTTACTCACACTCAAGGGATTGCCTAAGAAGATATAAAAATTCTTCAGTATACATATCAGATTAACAAATCAACATGCACATGCAATGAGAAACGCCCAAAGCACTGGAGGAATTTGACAGGTCAGGCAGCATCTATGGAGGGAAAGTCTATGTGTTTTCTTCATCCACTTGCATTATCCTGATGATAACAGAAAAGTAACTGTCAGAAAATAAACCGTACCCAACAAAAAATACCTACCGTTTCTTGTTTTAGCTGTCTCCACACAGCACTCCATAAGTTCACATAACAAACTGACATTTAGATAAACAAGCGGCATTGCTCTTACCTCAGTAAGGAGAATTAACAGCTGCTGGGTTTGCCGCAGACTTTTGCATTTGTTAATTAATAGTTTGGAGTTCAAAATGAAGGGAGAATATATACATTTATTGAAACCTATAGCATTTTTAATAGAGAAAATTCATTATGTGTGCAGAAATATGATTTCAAAGAGCCGTTTGAATCTTCTCCATCTTGTGATCAAGTTCCTGGATCTATCATTGCGAGGAAATTAGGTCACAGGCTCATCACCATAAATCAAACGTAAACACAAGCATGTAAATGAAATACCTATCTCACAGAAGATCTTCAGAAATAAAACAAGCCAGATTTTTAATAATTTTACTTTTCATTACCTTGAACGTATTATAAGAGATAAAGTGTGCTGATATTTAGCATCCAGCAAAAAAGTTAGTGCTTGCTGCACTTCATAGATGTTCTCATGATATTACTAATTCTAAATTGTATTTTATTTTATGGTTATAAAAATGTATAAACAAAACATTTGATAAATATTATTTACCAATAAAGGAGGCACAAATGTTATCCTAGAGGTTTATGTGTATGATTTAGAAAACACACTGACAAAGCTATTGCTCTGTGGGGGCTCCTATTGCCAGTGGCAGAAATTTCCAATGATAAATGGTAAAAAGCAACATGCCCCAGTGTATGTTAATTAAAATAAAATAGAAAATATTTTATTTTGTTTCACAGGAATGCAAGCAGGTGATGATCAGCAGATGACTGCTCCCCTGCCCTATCATTTCATAGTAAAGTTGTCTGAATTAATCATAAAGAATGGAATCGTTATATAAATAACACAGGAGGATATTTTACCCAACATACCTTTTTGCTCCTTTGAAAGAGCTGTCATCTTCACCCACCTTAGTTTCATATTTCTGGTCTTTCCCTTTCAATCCTTTAGTTCTTTAAGGATGCATCAACTTCTCTTTGAATAGTTACAATTGAACCTTCTCTTCCTGCCTTTACATGCAAAGCATTCTAAGTCACGACAGAAATTTCTATTATCTGGATTTTGTTTCAGTTATCTTTAGTCAATGACCCGCATGGTACAGGATCCAAAATCAAAATCAAAGTCAAAGTCGAGCTTATTGTCAAATGCACAAGTACAGGTATGTACAGGAGTAGTGGAAAATCTACTTCCTATTTACAGTAGCATCACAGGCACATGGCAACAGAGTCGCATCATTTGCAAGCCAAACATGAATTAAGCATAAATTATACAAAATTATACAAGAAAGAACAGTTAGAACATGAAAAGCCCGTGGTAGTGCGAAGTGCTCATAGTGTTTCTATACCGATGAGAGTTATGCAGTTGGTTTGAGCCCAGGGGCTAAAGGGAAGTAGTTGTTTTTGAAACTAGTGGTGTGGGACCTCGGGTACTTGTACCTGTTACTCACTTATAGCTGTGAAAAGATGGTATAGCCTGAGTGTTGGAGATTTCTGATGATAGCTTTTGCCTTCTGCTCCCTTGTTCTTCTATTCTCCACTCTACCCTCTTACCGCTTCTCACCTGCCTATCCCCTCTGCCTGGTGCCCCTCCTCCTTCTCTTTCTCCCATGGCCCACCCTCTTCTCCTATTGGATTCCTTCCTCTCCAGCCCTTTGCCTTTCCTACCCACCTGGCTACACCTATCACCTTCCAGTTAACCTCCTTCCCCTCTCCTCACCTTTTTATTCTGTCGTCTTCCTCCTTCCTTTCCAGTCCTGAAGAAGTAGCTCAGCCCAAAATGTTGACTATTTGCTCATTTACAAGGATACTGCCTGACCTGCTGAGTTCCTCCAGCACTTTGTGTGTGTTCATTTGGATTTCCAGCATCTCCAGAATTCCTTGTGTTTTTGAAATTGAACGTGAAGAATCACATGGAAGGCATGCCAGCATTTTTACTTTTTCAGAAGGTTAAGGAGGTGCAGCATTTTGTGTGTGTGTGTTGCTTCAATTTCAAGTTCAAGTTCATTGTCAATCAACTGTACATATTCATACAGCTAAACAAAACCACATTCCTCAGGGACCAAGCTGTAAACCACAGTACATATATCACTTACAGTACAGTCAGATTAACAGTTAATAAAGAAGATCCTCTAGATGTAAAATTTGACATAAAGTGCATATACATCATATAGTGAAATATATATATAAACAGTATTTAGAGGATTCGGAAGCTTTTAAAAACCAACAGAAGGCAACTAAAAAGCCATAATGACGGAAAAGATGAAATATGAAGGTAAGCTAGCCAGTAATATCAAAAAGGATACCAAAAGTATTTCAACTATATAAAGAGTAAAAGAGAAGTAAGACCCCTGGAAGATGACACTGGAGGGATAGTCTTGAGGGACAAAGAAATGGTGAACAAACTAAATCAGTATTTTGTAACCATCTTCACTGTGGAAGACACCAGCAGTATGCTGGAAGTTCGAATGTGTCAGGAGGCAGAAGTGAACACACTTTTTATTACTTGGGAGAAGGTGCTTGGAAAGCTAAAAGGTCTGAAGATCAGTAAGTCCCCAGGACCAGATAGACTACACCCCAGGGTTCTGAAAGAAGTAACTGAAGTGATTGTGGAGGAATTAGTAATGACCTTTCAAGAATCTCTAGATTCTAGCATGGTTCAGGAGGACTGGAAAATTGCAACTGTCGTGTTCACTCATAAAGAAGGAAATGAGTCAGAAGAGAGTAAATTATAGGCTATTTAGCCTGACCTCAGTGGTTGGAAAGATGTTGGAGCTGATTGTTAAGGATGAGGTCTTGGGATTTTGGAGGCACATAATAAAACACAACTAAGTCAGAGTGGTTTCCTTAAGGGAAAATCTTGCCTGAAATTCTGATGGAGTTCTTTGAGGAAATAATAAGCAGGATAGAAAAAGGAGAAGCGGTGGTTGTTGTGTACTTGGCTTTTGACAAAGTGCCGCACATGAGGCTGCTTAACAAGTTAAGAGCCCGTGGTATTACAGGAAAGATACTAGCATGGGTAGAGGATTGGCTGATTGGCAGGAGGCAAAGAGTAGGAATAAAGGGAGCCTTTTCTGGTTGGCTGCTGGTGACTAGTGGTGTTCCACGGGGGTCAATGCTGGGACCACTTTTTTTTACATTATATGCTTATTATTTGGATGACGGAATTGATGGTTTTGTGGCCAAGTTTGCTGATGATATAAAGATGGGTGGAGGAGCAGGCAGTATTGAGAAAGTACAAAAGCTACAGAAGGACTTCAACAGATTAGGCGAATGGGCAAAGAAGTGGCAGATGGAATCCAGTCTCAGGAAAAATATGGTCATACATTTGATAGAAGTAACAAAAGCGTAGACTATTTTCTAAAATGACAAAAAAATTCAAAAATATGAGGCGCGAAGGGACATGGAAGTCCTCCTGCAGGATTCCGTAAAGATTAACTTGCAGGTTGAGTCAATGGTGAGAAAGGCAAATGCATTGTTAACATTCATTTCAAGAGGATTAGAATATGAGAGCAAGGATATAGTGCTGAGGCTTTATTCCGCACTGGTGAGGCCTCACTTGGAGCAATTTTGGGCCCAGCACCTCTGGGGTATTTTCTTGATGGAGGAAGAGAGTCCCTGATGATTTTCTCAGCAATGCTCACAATCCATTACAGGATCTTGTGGTCAATGTCTTGCAGTTTCCATACCAGATGGGAATGCAGCTATTCAGGGCACTCTCGATGGTGCTCCACTGGAATGTTGTTAGAATGGGATTGGGAAGCCTCACTCGTCAGGATGTGAAGGCGCTGCTGTGCTCTCTTGATTAAAGAGATGCTGATGAGGGGCCAGGTGAGATCACCTACGATGTGCACTCCAAGAAACTTTATGCTCCTGACTCTCTGCACAGGGGAGCCATTAATGTGTATTGGGGAGTGGGCAGCATGCATCTTCCTAAAGTCCACAGTCACTTATTTCGTCTTGCCCATGTTGTGTTCACACCATTCAACAGGATGGCTGGACCCAAGCTGCTGTTCACAGTGGTCATTCAATAGTAGTTTCAAAATCTAAATGCCTCCATCTAGAGCCTCTGACAGTAATCAGCCTGAACAAATCCAATGTTTTTTGGAATGTTTATGGAGAAAACAGAAAGGTGGAAAAAGGCCTTAAAGTATCAAATAGTGTATTGGAGGGATCATTCCTGTTACTTAGATTATTCTGTCAGGTAGGGGAAAACAAGAAACAGCTTGACTTGACAGACAATTTAACAACTCTTCTCATGTTCCACAGTCGTTTACAAAATGGTTTAGTTCTTCCCAAAGCAGTGATGCAAGTTGTAGCAAGAGATTTAATGATACAGTGTGAATTATTGGAATTCTGTTAATTATAGTGCAGAAAAATGAGCCTTGGTTTTATCCTGCTAATGTTATAATTCATCATAATCAGTGTAATTTACAATTTTATATGAATTTGTGCACCAAATTATATCAACTTTGAATAATGATGATTTATTTAATAACTAAAAATAAACAAAACCTGCCCTGAACTTTTGGAATTTGTGTACATTGTGCTAACAGCTATTAATATGGAAATGAAATGTCATAATAGTGCAGCAAATTTTGGTCATACACGATAACTTCAAAAACACACGTAATTATTTTTAACTAATAAGTTTATTTCCTCATTTGGTGAGAATTTTTTTTTGTTGAAACATGTGAGGGTACCTTTTTGTCTTTGAAATAAATAATCATCATCAAAATCATGAGACAGGATTCAAATTTTTTAAAACAGCAATCTTAAAGAGACATAATCTGATTATGGATAGTCAGCATGACTTTGTCAAGAACAGGCCATGCCTAATGGACCTGATTGAGTTTTTTGCAGATGTAACATAGTCATAGTCATAGTCATACTTTATTGATCCCAGGGGAAATTGGTTTTCATTACAGTTGCACCATAAATAATAAATAGTAATAGAACCATAAATAGTTAAATAGTAATATGTAAATTATGCCAGTGGATTATGAAATAAGTCCAGGACCAGCCTATCGGCTCAGGGTGTCTGACCCTCCAAGGGAGGAGCTGTAAAGTTTGATGGCCACAGGCAGGAATGACTTCCTATGACGCTCTGTGTTGCATCTCGGTGGAATGAGTCTCTGGCTGAATGTACTCCTGTGCCCAACCAGTACATTATGTAGTTGATGGGAGACGTTGTCCAAGATGGCATGCAACTTAGACAGCATCCTCTTTTCAGACACCACCGTGAGAGAGTCCAATTCCATCCCCACAACATCACTGGCCTTACGAATGAGTTTGTTGATTCTGTTGGTGTCTGCTACCCTCAGCCTGCTGCCCCAGCACACAACAGCAAACATGATAGCACTGGCCACCACAGACTCGTAGAACATCCTCAGCATCATCCGGCAGATGTTAAAGGACCTCAGACTCCTCAGGAAATAGAGATGGCTCTGACGCTTCTTGTAGACAGCCTCAGTGTTCTTAGACCAGTCCAGTTTATTGTCAATTCGTATCCCCAGGTATTTGTAATCCTCCACCATGTCCACACTGACCCCCTGGATGGAAACAGGGGTCACCGGTACCTTAGCTCTCCTCAGGTCTACCACCAGCTTCTTCATCTTTTTCACATTAAGCTGCAGATAATTCTGCTCACACCATGTGACAAAGTTTCCTACCGTAGCCCTGTTCTCAGCCTCATCTCCCTTGCTGATGCATCCAACTATGGCAGAGACATCCGAAAACTTCTGAAGATGACAACACTCTGTGCAGTAGTTGAAGGTATGAATGAAGGTAGAGCAGTGGATGTAGTGTATATGAATTCCAGTAAGGCATTTGATAAGGTTCCCCATGCGAGGCTCATTCAAAAAGTGATGAGGCATGGGATCCAAGGAGACCTTGCTTTGTGGATCCAGAAATGGCTTGCCCACAGAGGTTGTAGATGGTTTGTATTCTACATGGAGGACGGTGACCAGTGGCGATCCATAGGGATTTGTTCTGGGACCCCTCCTCTTTGTGATTTTTGTAAATGACCTGGATGAAGAAGTAGAAGGATAGGTTAGTAAATTTGTTGATGACACAAAAGTTGGGGTCTTGTGGATAATACAGAGGTTACAGCAGGACATCAATAGGATCCCAAACTGGGCTGAGAAGTGGCAGATGGAGTTCAACCCAGATAAGTGCGAATTGGTTCATTTCAGTAAGCCAAATTTGAAGACAGAACATAACATTAATGGACAGACTCTTGGCAGTGTAAAGGATCAGCAAGATCTTTTGGTCTGTGTCCATAGGACACTCAAAGCTGCTGCATAAGTTGACAGTGTTGTTAAGAAGGCGTATGGTGTGTTGGCCTTCATCATCTGTCAGATTGAGTTCAAGTGCCGTGAGCTAATGTTACAGCTCTATAAGGCCTTATTTAGACCCCACTTGGAGTACTGTGTTAGTTCTGGTCACCTCAATACAGGAAGGATGTGGATACTATAGAGAAACTGCTGAGGAGATTTACAATGATGTTGCCTCGATTGAAGTGTGTGCCTTATGAGAATAGGTTCAATGAACTTGCCTTTTTCTGCTTGGAGTGACAGAGGATAAGAAGTGTCCTGATAGAGGTGTAAAGATGATGAGAGGCTTTGATCATGTGGATAGCCAGAGGATGAAATGGCTAACATGAGGGGGCATAGTTTTAAGGTGCTTGGAAGTAGGTACAAGGCAAATATCAGAGGTATGTTTTTCACACAGAGAGTGGCAGGTGCATGGAATGCACTGCCAGTGAAAGTGATAGAGGTGGATACAATAGTGTCACAATGGCGGGGCATTGGGAGAAAGGGTGGACCCAAATGCAAGAGACATCTTGTGAGGTTACTTAGATTTAGCTTATTGTTCGATACCAGGAGAGCTAGGCAGGAGCAGGAGTAGCGAACTGGACAAGGACTCAGGACTACGACTAGGCTGGGACTATGGGTCTGGTCTAGGACTCGGAATTGGATCCCAGATCTAGAGGAGACATGAAGAGGCTAGGATATGGACTCCGAGCCAGAGACTGGGCAAGGACCCAGTACCTGGGTCTTGCCTCAGGCTCGGACCCCAGAACCAGGCAAGGACATGACATGGGCTAGGGAGAGGAGGAACATGGGAACACAGAACCTCGGTCTCGGGGAGCAGGTACATGGAACCATGGACACGTACACAGAACACAGAGTCGAGACCCCTCCTTGGGTACAGGACATAGGGCCGGGACTCGCACACAGAACAGAGAGCCGGGACCCTTCCTTGGGTACAGGACATAGTGCCGGGACTCATGACCCTCCACGGGACAACGGCAAGACGGCCTGACCTACCCCCACAGAGGCGAGGACAAGACAAGACCAACACGAATGAACACCAGACAGTACCTATCTAGCTCTGGTGATGGAACTAGACCGAAGTGCAGGCAGGGGCTGCAGACGAGGGCTAGAGGCGACAGGAGCAAAGAAAGGATTCAGACAAGGGGGTAAGACAGGAATCACAGATCGCCAGGGACAGGACTTGACTTTGTGCTTGAATGCCGCCAGGGCCAGGACTTGACTTGGTGTTTGAATGCCGCTGGAGCCAGGACTTGACTTGGAGCCTCCGGGTAGTGGCGAGCATCTCAACTCGACCTGGGAACAGTAGACAGCGGCTCTTGATTCCCTCCGGCAGGTTAACTGATGGACCCACCTTGATGAGGAAACTTTGCAGGCTCGCTTTGGCGAGGTAACTGGACAGGGTTGCTCTGCTGAGGAAAGGCGAACTACCAGCACTAGTTTCGGCAGAGACTAGGCTTGCTCCGGCCAGATGACATCGGCACACCGTACCTTAGTTGACTTTGCAGATGCTCCCGCCCCGAACAGCTGAAAGCCGGAGACTATAAACTACCGGTTCGGCCGAGTGCTAATTGCCTCTATTCACGAAAGTCGAGGGACATGGGAAAGCAGGGAATCAACAGTCCGGATCATAACATAAACAAGCTAAATTTAAAGGACCCCGATCCGGACCATGACAAATAGAGTCTTTTAAGAGACTCTTAAATAAGTACACAGAGCTTAGCAAAATAGAGGGCTATGCAGTAGGGAAATTCTGAGTAGTTTCTAGAGTAGCTTACATGATTGGCACAACATTGTGGGCCAAAGGGCCTGTAATGTGCTGCAGATTTTTATGAAGCTACCGATTTCACATGAGAGGTAAAAACAGGTACTTTTACAGATTTTGTTGAAAAAGTAGTTTCACAGCCATAAACAAAACAGCTTGCTCCTAAACAGCTTTGCTTCAGTATACAAAATACATATGTTGCAACACACTATACAAAAAAGAGTATAGTAACATGGATCAACAGCATACAATTGGATTTTACCATCTCTAAGTCACCTTGTAGAACTTATATTTAGATGGATATGGTAAAAGGCATCATTATAACTTATGGATTGCTGTTACCCAGAGCAGTAAAACTGGCAGACAGGAATGGTGGATGAAACTCTATATTTTCATGAGAATCAGTTACATCTCACAAAGTTTACCTTTTTTGTAGTATACAATGAGCTATATTTTGCTGTCAATAAATAAAGTCCAGCATCCTGTTATAAAACATGTACTTCTAAAGTTTTGGAGTGGGATGTCCTGTGGTTAGATAAAGACCAAGGCACAAGCCAGTAATGTGGTCCTGGCCCTCTTTCAACCATCAGATGGTAGGTTTCAGTGATGTACAAGATATGTGTCTTACATATTGTGCTCAACCCAATATGCTGCCTGCAATGTGCCCTTTGTGCTGAACTTTTACTATTCTTGAAATAGTGATCATAACATCCTAAAACATTCAGGCCATTTAGTCTGTACTAACCATCAACCACAATATTTACACTAATCCCATTTTACTCATCCTACTATCATATTAGGACCCAAAATCCTCCCAACATCTGCTTGATTCTACCACTGAACTGAACACAACTTACTATGTCCATTTAACCTGCCAGCCTACATGTCCTTGGGATTTGTGAAGAAGTTAGTGCACCTGAATTAACCCACACAATTACAGTGAGAAACACAAACTCCACAGAAGCAGTGCTGGAGATCAGAGCTGAACCTAATTCCCCTGAGCTGTAAAACATCAGATCTACTAACTGCAGCACCTACTGAAACTATTTTACATAAACATAGACATAGACAATGTTGCGCCAAACCAGCTAAGAAGTAAATAAATAAATAACCAAAATGAATCCCTCTTGCCTACACAATGTCAAAATCCTTCCATCTTTCTCATATTCATGTGCCTATCTAAATGTCTCTTAAAAGACTTCTTGAAAGTGTGTTGTAGAATCAGTTTAGAGTTGTGGTGAGTGAAGCTATCCACACAGGTACAGGAGCATGATGGTTGTAGGGTACTAACTCTTCCTGAACCTGGTGGTATGGGAACTTCCTTTGATATTGCTCCTTGTAAATGGTAGGGTTTTGCCTGTGACTGAGTAGGCTGCATCTACCACTTTCTTCAGATTTTTCCATTCCTGGGCATTGGAGTTTCCATTCCAGGCAATGATAAAACTAGTGAGGATACTCTCCACTGTGCATCTATAGAAGTTCGTTAAAGTTTTAGAACACATGCTGAATCTACAAAAACTTCCAAGAATGTAGAGGTGCTATAATGCCTTATTTGTGAAAGCACTTATATGCTGGTCCCAGAACAGATGACAACACCAAGGAATTTAAAGTTACTGACTCTCTACACCTCCAATCCCCTAATGAGGACTGGCTCATGGACTTCAGGCTTCTTCCTTCAGTAGTCAATAATGAGCTCTTTGTTTTTAGTTTGAGTCTCGGCAAATGTGTGCTAAACAGCAAAAACAACGTTCAATAGGCAGAGTAAGAAATCTCATAATAAATGGACCAAGTCAAATTTCAGCAGAACTAGCACATTTAGTTCTGAATGCTGATGAATAATTACAAAGCTGCAGGAGAAGAAGGCTTCAATGACATTCCTTTCCTCAACAGTGGCAGGCCTATCCTGTGAGTGATAGAGACAAGGCTGAAATCATCATGTCCTTGTTCAGCCAGCAGTGCCAAATAGATGATCATTCTTGACATCATCCTGAGATCAAATCATCACAGAAGACAGTATTTTGTTTCCTCCAAACGATAGCAAGAAAGAGTTGAGAACAAAGGATCTGGGACTTGACAACATCCCAGCTGTTGAATACTGGAGAATTGTACTTCCACACCATCTAGAGAATGCCTCTGACCAAGCTGTATTAGTACAGTTAAAACATAGACATCCACTCAACAATGTGGAAAATTGACCAGGTATATCTGTTCACAAAAAGCGGATCAATCCTGCCTGGCTAATTACCACCCAAACAGTTCATTCTCACTCGTGAGCAGAGTGGTGAAAACTGTCCTCGATATTGCTTTCAAGCATTATCCACTCACCAATAACCTGCTCACATATGGCAGCTTTGATTTCACCAGAATGATTCATCACTGTCCTTGTCCAAACATTGGCCAAAGAACTGAATTCCACTGGTAAAACGAGAATGATAGCCCTTGAAATCAGGGTACGATTTGATCAAGTATGATATTAAAACAGTATGCACAAACAATTCATTGGTTGAACTTAAACATTACACAAAGAAAACTGATTGTAGTTGTTGAACTTTGGTGAGGTTAACCACAGAATATCACTGCTGTTCAACCAGCTTTGGGAACTTTGTCAATGACTTTTCTTCCATCTTAAACTCAGAAGTGGTAATGTTCTCTACTGATTATGCAATGTTCAGTTCAAATCAGAACTCTTCAGAAAATTGAAGAAGTCCAAACCTTCATGTCGCCATATCTAGACAACATCAAGCATGGCTGATAATTGGCAAGTACCAATGATTCTACAGAAGTAGCATGCAATGAGTATCTGTAACAAGAGAGAGTCTAACCATCTGCACAGTATTCATTAGCATGACAAATTCGGAGTTCATTACCATCAATATCCGAAGGAAACCAGAAACTCAGCTGATTATGCCACATTGATACTAAGGCTACAAGAAGAGTTCAGATGTTGGGTATCTCGTAGTGAAGAATTCATCTTCTGACACCATCTCCAAAGCACAAGGTAAAAGCATGGTTGAACTCTCTCCACTTATCGGGATTAATATAGCTCCAAAACCTCTCACAAAACTTGATACCATCCAGGTGACAAAGCAGTCTTACTTGGTGGGCATTGTACTAACCGCTCTAAACAATTGTTCCTCCACCTCTGGTACACAAAAGCTGTAGTGTTACCATCTTCAAAATGTACTGTCGCTACTTACCCAGATAACGCTAAGAGTGCACTCCAAGTCTGCAACCTCCACAACCAAGAAGGTCAAAGTTATTCAGTGCACAAGAAGCACACTGCCTGCTGTTTGCTCTCCACATCACACAATCACCTGACTTAGAAATACATTGCTAGTCTTTCATTTTCTCTGAATCTAAATCCTGGAAATTTCACTCCAAATGTATTATGGGATTATTTTCTCCAAAAGGACTTCAGCAATTCAGAAGCTGGCATTGAGTGATAAATGCAAGATAATAAATGCTTCTCCTGCCATAACATTCAGATTCAAAAAAATAAACTCCTATAAAATGACAACTACAGTTGTGTCAAATACACTATTCCTTCCGTGTCACTTCGATGTAACTCATCCATATTCTGCAAACTGTGTTACTGAGGGAATATCAATATAATACTTGACACCAGGCATCTCATAAATATTGCCCCCTTCTCCTCACTCATAGAATCCTGGAACACTGGCTTGTTTCTGTACAGTATTCAGCCCATCTAGTCAATGCTGAACCATTAATCTTCCTAGTCCCATTGATCTGCGCCCATACTATAGCCCTCCATATCAGTCCTATTGATATATCTATCCAAATTTCTCTTAAGTTTTGAAATTGAACCACATTCACCACTCCTGCTGGCAGTCCGTTCTACACTCTCACCACACTTTGAGTGAAGAAGATTCCCCTCCTGTTCCACTTAAACATTTCACCTTTCACCCTTAATCTAATTCCCCTAGTTCCAGTCACGTACAACCACAATGGAAAAAGCCCGCTTGCATTTACATTTTCTAAGCACTTCATAATTATATATACCTCTATCAAATTCCCCCCTGATCTTCCTATGCTCTTGAGAATAAAGTCCTTTCCCTATAACTCTGATCCTCAAGTCCCAGCAACATTATTGTACATTTTCTGAGCACTCTTTCAATCTTATTAACATTTTTCATAGAGGAAAGTCAAAAACTGCGCACATTACTCCAAATTAGGGCTCAACAACATCTTACGCAACTTCAACATAACATCCAGGCTCCTGTACTCATTACTTTGATTTACAAATGCCAAATGTGCCAAAAGATTTCTTTACAGTCTCATCAACCTGTGATACAGCTTTCAAGGAATTATGGATCTGTATTCCCAGATCCCTCTGCATTACTGGACTCCTCAGTTACCCTATTGCTCACTGTGCAAGTCCTACCCTGATTTGTCCTCCCAAAGTACAACACAATACTTGACTGCATTAAATTCCATTTGTTAGTTTTCAGCCCATTTTTGCAGCAGGTCCAAATCCTGCTGCAAGCTTTGACTGTCCTCCTCAGCATGCACTACACCACCGATCTTGTTGTCACCTGCAAATTTGTTGATACAGATTACCTCATTATTTGAGAAATTGATTAGAGAACTTAAGGTAACAGAATCCTTAGAGGCAAGCAATAATAGTATGATCAAATTCAACCTGAAATCTTAGAAGGAGAAGCTAAAGTTAGATGTATCAGCATTACAGTGAAGTAAAGAGAACTACAGAGGCACGAGAGAGGAATTGGCCAGAATTGATTAATAAATAACACAGGCAGGGATGACAGCAGAACACCAATGGCTGGAATTTGGGGAAACAACTCAGAAGGCACAGGATATATACATCCCACAGAGGAAGAAATATTCTAAAGTCAAGATGACGCAACTATGGCAAACAAGAGAAGTCAATGCTAACATAAGCCAAAGTAAGGAGGACTAAGAAGCTTTTAAAAACCAACAGAAGGCCACTAAACAGTCATTAAGAAGGAAAAGTTGGAATACAAAAGGAAGCTATACAATAATATTGAAGAGGATATCAAAAGTTGTTTCAGATACATAAAGTGTAAAAGAGAGACAAAAAAAATATCAGACCATTGGAAAACAATGTGTAGTATTGGGAGACAAGGAAATGGTGGCTGAACTGAATAAGTATTTTGCATCACTCTTCACTGTGGAAGGCAGTAGCTGTATGGTGGAGGTTCGAAAGTATCAGGGGCCAGTAATGTGTGAAGTTGCCATTACTAGGGAGAAGATGATTAGGAAACTGAAAGGTCTGAAGGTACAGTGTTTATAAAAAGTGATCACTGACTTCAGAGTCTCCCACGTGCCCTCTGGTAAACTCTAGTGAGATTTCATGTGAGCTGTTTTTTTCAATAGTGGCTCTCAGTCACTAAACTTTTTTTTCAAATCTTTTTAAGGGCAACATAACAATATCACTTTCTAAGATACTGAAAAATAGCTGCAAGTTAAACTAATTGAGTATTTATTACACAAAAGCTAAGACACATTTTAATGCATACTAATACTGGACAGTGTTATATGTTTTGTAACTAAAACATAAAACTAATTTAAAAAAAACACAGAGCTGGGATTGCATACTTTAGTTTTGTTTTTACTCTAAGTAAAGTGTATGCATATGACATGATGGCATAATGATGTATGCCATTCACATACTTCTACATATAACCTGTAATGAGTTAGTTAAAAAATAAAGAATACTTAATAAAACAATATACCTACAATATCACTCAGATATTGCTGAACAGGCGGTAAACTGATTCAAACTTTCTTGATGCCTACAGTAACATATTAGAGAGAGAGAGTTGATCGTGTGGTATAAATCTTACATAATCTGCAGATGTTGCACTTGCCCATTTATGCTACTCATCATTTTATTTGCCTCTCTATGATCACTTCTTAGTCTTCTATGGTTTAAGGAATAAATTCCTAGACTGTCCAACCTCTCCCTGCAAATTAGTGTCCCAAGTCCTGGTAGCATCATCCTTAGGGGAGAATTCAAGAAGATGGAAAGAGTATAGAGAAAATTTACAAGGATGTTGCTGGGACTTGAGTTATAGGGAAAGGTTGCATAGGTTAGAATTTTATTCCTTGGAGCATAGCAGAATGAGAGAGATTTGATAGAGATATTGTATGCAAAATTATAAGGGGTAAATGCAAACAGGCTTCCTCCACTAAGGCATGAGACTAGAACTATAGATTAAGGGTAAAATGTGAAAGGGAATTTAAGGGAGAACTTCTTCACTCGCAGGGTAGTGCAAATGTGGAACGAGCTGCCAGTGGATGTGGTGGATGCAGGTTATATATTTAAGAGCTATTTGGATAAGTACATGGATGGGAGGAATAGGGAGGGTTATGATCCAAGGGCAGGTCTATGGTACCAGGCGGAATAAGTTTGGCACAGACCAGATGGTTAAAGGGCCTATTTCTGTGCTGTATTGCTCCATGACTCTAAACTCCCACCAACCTCAAAATCTATTTATCACCTCCCCATCTCAACGTTCCCACAGTTCACCCCCTCTCTTCCAATGGTACAATATGCTGAATGCGCTACTTGCTGCGCATGCTGGTGGTAGAATTGGTTGAAACAGGGCTGCGACGTGAACGCTTCTACCTTGGAAGTGCCTTAACAGACTTAGGACTGGTGTAGGTCATTCAAAGGTGTCACTAAGCAAATGGGGATATACAACCAGCCCGACAACTTGTGAATGTGAAACAGAGCCACAAACTATGCAACATCTCCTACAATGTCCATCGCTAGAGGAACCCTGTACAGTTGCAAATCTTGCTGAATTCAACAACAAGGTGCAAAATTGTGTCCAGTTCTGGCTGGACCATGTATAGACTGTCCATGGACATGATAAGAGGAAGACCCCTCTCTAACTTTGGTCTCATGTACAGTAAAATAGCAAAGCCCAATATCGTTGGTCAAACTGCTTTTTTGGTATCTGTTATTATACAGCATCATAGAGTCAGAACTTGACAATAACTGGCAACCATTCCATGGCAAGCAATTGGCATTCACCTTGATAAAATTCAAGATATCGGAGTGCTCTGGATGAGCATCTCCTGAAAGATTCCTGGTGATGAATTTGTTACTGTGTTATGCTGCTGGATTCCATTTGGAGAGCGATGGAGAAACATAAGCTTTATGGAGTACCCCATAAAGGATTCCCCTTTATGGAAAATCATCGCCCAGGTTAGACCTAACACCATAGACAAAACACGAGAAACTGCAGATACTCAAAATCTGAAATAATATTAGGTTAGAAAGCAAGCCAGGCAATATCGGTGAGGCAGAAAAACAGTGTTAACGTTCAGATCAATGACCTTTCATCACAAATACTGCCTGATATATAGACCTTCTCTACCAACTTGTTTTAGATCAGCAAACCCATTCTTTTCAATTCAGAGTTTTGGCATTACACAGAAGAAAAGAATACTGCGCTTTTAAATTATTTGTGTTTACACTGGTGTTTTTAATTATCTAAAAGTGATTTAGATAATTTCCCTTTAATGATTTAGTTCTTAATAATTTTACATTTTTAAAATTTGTTCTTTTAATATTTATAGTCATTGAATGCTTCTGATTGTCAAAGAATGTCAGGCTTACACAGGCAGGAAATTGACAGCAAACAATGGCCAGCGAGATCAAGACCTCCAATTTGACAAGGGGACTTAAAACAGAGAAATATTTCCAACAATTCAGCAGTCCTTTCATGCAGCTCCAAAGCATCAGTCTAACTGTAATGCTTCATTCTAAAAATTCCTGAATTGGAACATTTCCAACTAAGGCACACTAAAAGCTTCTTTGAAAAGCAATGACTCGTGCACCACTTTCTCAGAATCATGTACCACAATATACTAATAAACTCAGTCTAAAGCCATTGGTTTCTTACAATTCTCATGAATTGTACAAAATTATTTTTTTTTGTCTAGACATCCCATGGTATAGATTGCATTAAATGTGAATCCCAATTTTCTCAAGGAATATGAATTGAAAAAGGATAAGTTAATTATCTAAATTTTTTTTAGATTATGAGGACTCTCAGTCCTCGTTTATTGTCATTTAGAAATGCATGCATTAAAAATGATACAATGTTCCTCCAGAGTGATATCACAGAAACACGGGACAAACCAAGACTAAAACTGACAAAACCACATAATTATAACATATAGTTACAACAGTGCAAAGCAATACTGTAATTTGATAAAGAGCAGACCATGGGCACGGTAAAAAAAAGTCTCAAGTCCTGATAGCCCCATCATCTCACGCAGACGGTAGAAGGGAGAAACTCTCCCTGCCATGAACCTCCAAATGTTGATCTATTTATAGAAATTTTTTCATCAGATATGGATGCTTGTGTTGTGAACTTTTTTTATTACTCATTTTACATATTATGAGCATTATTTAATTCACTGCAATATTAGAACATATTTGAGTTGCCAAGTATAGAAAAGGACTATCAGATAACATTGTAAATCTGACTTATTTTACAAAGGAAATTGTCAAATAAGCATATGGGATTCCTTGCCAAATTAGATTACATGTCTTATATTTCCTTCATGGAACTCTATTTTAAATATTTTTGCAATTCATAATATATAATTAAATAATATCAAATAACAGTAAATTACCCCGAAGACATGTTAGAATGTAAGGACAGAAGAACCGGAGTTTTTATAAATACACCACACAGCACAAATAAAAAAAGGGCATGTGGAACTGAAAGCAAGAAGTCAATTGCAGATGCATTCAGAAAATGTAAACTGTGGTGAGGATCAGCAGCAAATTATGTATGAAGAAGGTTAATTGATTCCATTCAAATAAAACAAACTGCGACAGTTATATTACTCATACAGATACTTTGGTAGCTGGAAAATGACTCACGCAAATTAATTATCTAGGCTATATACAGCATAAGTATGGGACAAATCACCCTGTTTTATGCACTTTCTTACTGCCCACTGCTAGTGTTTAGTGCAGCAGTGTAGATCCTCCACATCGATCTGTCCATACAGTCACACCCAGATGTAGAAGGATTCTTCATTGCTATTTCTGTAACATTTTTTTTCAAGTCAGGATTACTAGCCCTGAGCTGAAGCCCCCGAACCTGGAGGATTGGTGAACCACTCCTGTCTGGTCTTTGACCTGTTTGGCATAGGTGACCCTACCAAGAACCAAAGCACATGGCCCCGACTCTAGCCAACATACCTCTCCTGGTCATTGAGGCATGGAGGTCCTCTTGGAGGTGTTCCATGCATGTAGATGTGTAAATCAGTGTGGAAGAGAAAAGCAAAAGTAGGAAGCTCTTCCTTTTCATACACCCCTCATCTCACTGACATCCTCCTGGCCTGAGCACCCATTCTTCCACCTAGCCTTACTCCTCAATAAATTCCCACCATCAATTGCAGCCACTTTTTTTTTTAAAGAAAATACACTTCTATCTTCTGGAATTCTTTCCCCAATATTCTGGAAACATCTTTTCAATCACCCACTCATAGTTTATTGTAACTGTATCATTCTTTCGATGTCATAAGCTCTACCCTTTCCCCATGATCAATACCAACTTACCTCCAATTCCTTTATGTTGTAAAATGATCTGAAAGACATTCTGGCTAAAAAAGAGTACTTGACTATGTCAGACATGGGGCTGCCTTGTAATTCAAACAGTTATTCATTGATGAGGACTTCTTCAAAATATTTTAAAATGTTACAGGTCAGAAAATCATATCATTACTTAATTCCAAAACAGCTGCCTTCTTTCACTCACTAGTGACCTTTTCTTCAAATATATTCAAGGGTAGTTCTGAAATAAAGAAAGGTGAATATCAACAAGCTTCTCAGAACGCACGCAGTAGAGGATGACCATAAGATTTAAGCACAGAAGTAGGCCATTCAGCCCATCGAGTCTGCTCCACCATTCAGTCATGGGCTGATCCACTTCATCTGGTCATCCCCACTCCCCTGCTTTCACCCCATACCCTTTGATTCCCTGGCTAATCAAGAACCTATCTATCTCTGTCTTAAATACACCCAATGACTTGGCTTCCACAGCTGCTCGTGGCAACAAATTTCACAGATTTACCACCCATTGACTAAAGTAATTCATCCTCATCTCAGTTCTAAAAGGACATCCTTCAATCCTGAAGTTGTGCCCTCTTTAGGATGGTGGAGTAAAATTAAATAAGGAGGGCAAAGCCTGAAAGAACAAGTAATGATTTGAAATAAAGACGTTTAGTTAGATGTGGGTTAATTTTGAGCTCTTATCCCATGTAAATTAGAATGAAAAAGGCTGATGCAACAATAGCTGAGCAATGAGGAGCCTTTAAATAGGAGGCAATCCAAGTACGCGGTAAGGATGATTTCACTGAAGGATAAGAAGGACATATAAAGTTAGAGATCCCTGGATATCTGAAGTGATTTAGATGAAACAGAAGATCTATGATAAATGTCACATTCATAATCCAGTGCAGAATCAGATTTAATGCAGGAAATACAGAGTAAATCTAACAAAAGGGTAAAAAGGCCAAAAGGAGATAAACAAATCTGTAATTAACATAAAAGGAAGTATGCTATTTGGATATAAATAGTGAAAATATAGACAAAGGAAGGGAATCAAAGTTCAAAGTGAATTTATTTTCAAAGCACACATTCCTTACCATATATTTCTTTAGGATTCATTTTCTAGAAGGCATTTACAAGAAAAAATATAATAGAATTTATGAAAAACTATACATAAACAGCTAAGGGTTGCCAAACAATCAATGTGCAAAAGAAGACAAACTGCAAAGGGTGGTAAGGTCCTTGAAAGTGAGTCTCTAGGTCGTGGAAGCAGTTCAGAGTACTGGCTGAAGTAGTGACTGGATTGCAGTTGTCTTGCCTGAATGTAGCAGTGAGAAGAGGACATGGCCTGGATGGGAGTATCTTTGTTGATCATTGACAATTTCTTGTGGCAGTGCTTCAAGTAAATGTACTTGATGGTGGGGAGGGTTGTGCCACGAAGGGGTGGGCTGTATCCATTGATTTCTGTATCCTTTTCTGTTCCTGGATGCTGGTGTTTCCATACCAGGCTGTGATTCAACCAGTTAAAATACTCTCCATCTCATAGGTTTAGGATGAAAGGAAGAAATGTTAAAGGTCGTTTGAGAGCTATGCTTTTTAGAGAGGTTAATATCTGGAATGTGCTACTAGAGGAAGCAGTGCTATCACAGGCATTTAGACTGACAAGGCCAAGAACATCTTAGTGCAGTCGACTGGAAATAGTGTAAATGGGCAAAACGTGTAGCATGAACATGGTGAGTCAATGCCTATTTCTGTGCTGTACAACTATATCAGTCTGTCTCTGACAGGCTGCAAGTTAGGACAGGAGTGAGGTTTTGGACAGCCAGCAGATTATACATGGCTGGAAGGTGAGAAGTTGATGAGGAAAGCATTGCAGCAGCTGAGCCAAAAGTAATAAAAACCTGGGTAAGTTTTAAGTGACATTTGCGTTGAAGCAAGGACAGAGATACCTTATCAGAACAGCTAGTGATATATGAAATAGATGAGAGTAGAATTACATACTGCTGATTGTAGTCTTTTGGAAGACAAATTAAACAAAACATGCAAATGAAGATAGATTGTAATAATAAAGCAAACATTTCACGATATACATCAATGATCTGGAACAGGGGACCTAGTGTAGTGAATCTAAGTTTGCTGATGACATTAAATTGAGTGGAAAAGCAAATTGTGCAGATGATACGGAGAGCCTTCAGAGAGTTATAGATAGGTTAAGAGAGTGGGCAAGGGTCTGGCAGGTAGAGTACAATATTGGTAAATGCGGGGTACACTTTGGAAGGGAAAATGGAAGATCAGACTGTTATTCAAATGGCAAAAAAAAATTTGCAGCATACTGCTGTGCAGAGGGACTTGGGAGTGTTTATGCATGAATCACAGAAGGGTGGTTTGCAGGTGCAGCAGGCTATCAAGAAGGCAAATGGAATGTTGGCCTTCATTGTTAGAGTGATTGAATTTAAGAGCAGGGAGGTTATGCTGCAACTGTACAGGGTACTGGTGAGGCCATACTTGGAGTACTACATGGAATTCTGGTCTCCTTACTTGAGGAAGGATATACTGGCTTTGGAGATGGCGCAGAGGAAGTTCATCAGGTTAATTCCAGAGATGAGAGCGTTAGATGACGAGGAGAGATTGAGTTGCCTGGAACTGTACTCGCTGGAATTCAGAAGAATGATAAGAAATCTTATAGAAACATACAAAATTATGAAATATGAAGGTAAGGTAACCAATAATATATAAGAGAATACCTGAATATAGTTTTCTTCAGTTATATAGAGGGTAAAAGAGAGGCAAGAGAGGACATGAGGCCACTGGTAAATTACACTTAAGAGATAATAATGGGGAACAAAGAAATGACAGATGAACATAAAAGCAAAAGAGAGGGCATACAAGGAAGCCAAAGCTAGTGGGAAGATAGAGGATTGGGAAGATTTTAAAAACTTGCAGAAGGAAACTAAGAAGGTCATTAGGAAGGAAAAGGTGAATTATGAAAGGAATATGGTGACTAATATTAAAGAAGATATTAAAAGATTTTTTTAAGTATATAAAGGGTAAAAGAGAGTGGAAGGTAGATATAGGACCAATACAAAATGATGCTGGAGATATTGTAATGAAAGATGTAGAGATGGCAGCGGAACTGAATGCATATTTTGAAATTGAAATATCTTTATTGTCATTGCACAGTACAATTTGTCATGCACCAATACAGCGAAAATGAGTTTGCAACTCTCATACTCAATGCTATAAAACAACAAATAAAATAAATAAACAATAAATAAGATCAAATAACCAACCAGTACAAGCAATTTTGCATTGGTCTTCACAATGGAATTCATGTGCAGTATACCGGATGTTCAAGAGTGTCAGGGAAGTGAAGTTTGTGCAGTGAAAATTATGAGTGAGAAGGTGTTCCGGAAGCTTAGTGGTCTAAGGGTGGATAAATCTCCTGGACCTGATGGAATGTACCCTTGGGTTCTGAAAGAAGTAGCTGGAGAGATTGCGGAGGCATTAACAATGATCTTTCAAGAATCAATAGATTCTGGCATTGTACCAGAGGACTGGAAAATTGCAATCCGCTATCTAAGAAGGGTGGGAGGCAGCAGAACGGAAACTATACACCTGTTAGCCTGACATCAGTGCTTGGGAAGTTGTTGGAATCAATTGTTAGGGATGAGATTACTGAATACCTGGAGGCACATGACAAGATAGGCCAAAGCCTGACTAACCTCCTGCAATTTATTGAAGAAGTTACAAGCAGGGTAGACAAAGGAAACGCAGTAGACGTGGTGTACTTGGATTTTCGGAAGGCCTTTGACAAGGTGCTGCACATGAGGCTGCTTAGCAAGACCCCATGGAATTACAGGGGAGTTACTGGTATGGGTGGAGCATTGGCTGATTGGCAGAAAACAGAGACTGGGAATAAAGGGGTCCTATTCTGGCTGGCTGCCGGTTACCAGTGGAGTTCCACAGGGGTTGGTGTTGGGACTGCTGCATTTTAAGATGTACGTCAATGATTTGGACTATGGGATTAATGGATTTGTGGCTAAGTTTGCCAATGATATAAAGATAGGTGGAGAAGCAGGTAGTGTTGAGGAAACAGAGAGCCTGCAGAGGGACTTAGATAGTTTAGGAGAATAGGCAAAAAAGTGGCAAATGAAATACAATGTTGGAAATTGTATGGTCATGCACTTTTGTGGAAGAAATAAACAGGCAGACTATTATTTAGAAAAGGAGAGAATTCAAAATGCAGAGATGCAAAGGGTCTTGGGAGTCCTTGTGCAAGATGCCCTAAAGATTAAACACCAGGCTGAGTCAGTGGTGAAGAAGGCGAATGCAATGTTGGCATTCATTTCTAGAGGTATCGAATATAAGAGCAGGGATGTGATGTTGAGGCTCTGTAAGGCATTCATGAGACCACACTTGGAATATTGTGTGTAGTTTTGGGCTCCTTATTTTAGAAAAGATGTACTGACTTTGGAGAGGATTCAGAGAAGATTCACGAGAATGATTCCAGAAACGAAAGTGTTACCATATGAGAAACGACTGGCAGCTCTTGGGCTGTATTCCCTGGAGTTCAGAAGAATGAGGGAAGATCTCATAGAAACATTCCAAATGTTAAAAGGCCTGAACAGATTAGATATGGCAAAGTTATTTCCCAAAGTAGGGGAGTCCAGCACAAAAGGGCACGATTTCAGGATTGAAGAATGTCCATTTGGAACAGAGATGCGGCAAAATTACTTTAGTTAGGGGGTGGTAAATCTGTGGAATTTATTATCACGAGCAGCTGTGGAGGCCACGTCATTGGGTGCGTTTAAGGCAAAGATAGATAGGTTCTTGATTAGCCTGGGTATCAAGGGGTATGGGGAGAAGGTGGGGATTGGGGATGACTGGAAGAACTGGATCAGCCCATGATAGAATGGCAGAGCAGACTCGATAGGCCAAATGGCCTACTTCTGCTGCTATATCTTATGGTCTTATAGTTATGCGACTATAGCAGATATTCATTCAATCAAGAATCAATCTTCAGTTCTTAATGCAACTTGTAAATTGCAAGCAATAAATTGAAGTTGGAAGTACAGGCTGGTCCACAAGCTGAGATATATGGTTTGCTAAATGGTGAGCATGAGACCTTTGCATATGCTTCAGCCAAATGTTAAGACAGGGTTGTTTTGTTAATTGGCTTGAATAAATCCAGGCATCTATGAGTTTATGTAATTTGCACCATTGTAAATAAACTTAAGGAAACTTGTAGAACAGTCTGATACTATCACATAAGCTGATCTATCAATGCTGGGGGGAATTCATGTGCTTAAGGACTCAATATGAAAGACACTCTAGGTCATCTGGTTAGAATATCTGTGTCAATTTGTTTGTCCCAGGGGTGTTTGTACATTCAGAGGTGTCTCCCACTGTAAATATGTTATTCAAAGGAAGCATTATCAACCTAAAATATTGAATTAAATGATATAAATGTAACTATTGATATATTGAATCACATACTGAATATTTGATCTAACTGTATAAAAATGTGATGAACTTTGAGTTTGTGAAACTCTACTGAGAGAGTCTCCAGAAGAATGCCTATTCGTTTGAAAAGGTGCCAAGCATGAGGGTTCTAATCATAAGAACGTGTGGTACTACAGGAGAGATATAACCATGGATCAAAGACTGTTTGACTGAAAGAAGACAAAGAGTGGGAATAAATGTTTTCTATTAGCCATTTGTGACTAATGGTGTTTTATAGGAGTCAATGTTAGGTCCACCACTTCTCACGTTATACATTAATTATGTGGATGATATAATTGATTATTTTGTGGCCAAGTATGTGAATGATACGAAGATGGAAGGGCAGGTAGTGTTGAGGAAGCAAGCTGCCTGCAGAAGGATTTGGACAGATTAGAAGAATGGGAAGGAAGTGGTAGATGGAATACAGCATAAGAAAGTGTATAGTCATGCATTTTAATGGAAAGAATAAAGGCAGAGACTATTTTCGAAATAGAGAACAAATTCAGAAATCTGAGGTGCAAGTCGACCTAGTGCAGGATTCCCTGAAGTTTAACTTGTACGTTGAGTCAGTAGTAAGGCAGGCAAATGCAATATTTTCTTGCATTACAAGAGGACCAGAATATAAAAGTAAGAATGTAATTCTGAGGTTTTGGAAGACATTGTCCAAACCACATTGTGAGCAGTTTTGGGGCCCTTATCTAAGAAAGGTTGTGCTACCACTGGAAATGGTCTAGAGGAGATTTACAAAAATGATCCTGGGGATAAAAGGGTTAACGTATGAGGAGCATTTATTGGCTCAGAGCCTGTACTCAATGGAGTTGAGAAGAACGAGTGGGGAATGTTATTGAAATCCACTTAATACTGAATGGCGTAAACAGAGTGGACATGAAGAGGATTTTTCAATAGTGGGTGAGTCTGGGACCAGAGGGTACAGCCTCAGAATCGAAGGACACTCCTATACAGCAGAGATGAGAAGGAATGTCATTAGCCAGGTGGTGGTGAGTCTGTGGAGAGACGGATGTGGAGACCAAGTCACTGAGCATATTTAATGCAGAAGCTGATAGGTCCTTTAGTAAAGGTGTTAAAGGTTACGGAGAAGAGAGGAGAATTGGGTTGAGAGGGACAACAAATCAGCATGAGCGTATGGCTTTGATGGGTTGAATGGCCTACTGTTTCACCTGTGTCTTATGTCTTATCATCTTATATTGGATGCAAAAATTAAAAATAGTAACTTCAACTCAAATGTAACCATGATGCTCTTATAAAACAAATGGCCACATGAGCTAGGTAGACTTCTCAAATGGTGCACTCAATCATACCATCAATTCTCCACATTTATAGGAATCTTGACATAATACATCGGGCCCCAGCACTGACTGAAACTATTATTTTAATAAGGGTTTAAACCACTTTGCACTAGATTTAATAATGTTGTGCAGTTATTCCCTGCATTAACCAACAAAATCTGAGAACAAATTACTTATAAGTAAGAGCACAAAAAAGCTAATAAAATGTAAAATTTACGTCTTCCAGCACTGTGTGATTAATCAAATATTTCACAACTTATTCTGTCTACCGCTTATTTCTCAATTGACAAGTATTTATGTGAAATCTGAGGGACATTAGTTGTTTTTCATGGAGTTTTACTTCGAAATAAATCCCTATTAAATCCATCAAGACCTAATTATTACCTTATTTTACCAAATTTTAATTCTATAGATAAATAGCTTTTTACTTAGCAATAGAGCTCCATCAGAGCTGCTCTTATTCTAGACCAGACTTGCAGCAAATCAGAAATAGGTTGTGATAAATGCAATTATTAGTCTTTATGCCATCTCCTCTCTCCCTGCACGTGCCTTCCTTACCACAGAAATGACACAAATCATTTAATGTTTTACCTAGTGATCCCCCTTTAAAAATGCATATGTATCTATTAAATAAATAAAATATCAAGCTTATGTGTTGATGTATTATGCTTTCAAAAGGAAGTGCAGGGAAATAAGCAGAAAGATGGGACTAATCGTGTTATTTTCCCTGGGAGTAGCATGCATCAATTAAGCTGAATGGTTTCTTTCTATGACATTGTAAGCATAAGGTTTAGCTACATTCAATGTCCAGACACATGATGAGTAGTGGAAATGTGAATGAAGTTCCGAAGAATAACATAAATGTTTTTAATGGTAAAATGATGTTTTATTTAAAAGCTGCTTTGATTACACTGGACAACAAAGATTTTGCTTCCTATATACTTTGGGTGTATCTTGTAGAACTTGGGCTACTGATCATGAAAATCACAATTAAATTTCCCTATCGTGTTCCATTTTTAAAAAAATTCCCTATATTTGCTATTTCAATTCTTAATTCAAGTCAGAACAGCTGATGACAAGATTAAGAAAGGCACTTTTGTTAGTCCACAAATCAAGCAGGCCATCAACGACAGGCAATTCAAAGAACTTCCAGTGGAACCTTTGCATGGAAGGCATTCAAGGATGTTGTTGAAAATTTTCTTTGCAACTCCAACCTACGTGCAGCTGGTTGACAACATGCTTCAATCATACAAACCATGAAGAGAAACATGTCACTAAAGATTCATTTTCTGCATTCCTATTTAGACTTCATCCCTGCAAATCTTGGTGCTGTCAGTGACGAGCCTGGTCAGAGATTTCACCAGGACATTGCTGTCATGGAGAAACGGTATCAGAGCAACTGGAATCCATCAAGGCAGGCTGATTATTATTGGTCACTTAAGCAAGAAGCCACGTACACTGAGTACAAATGAAAATAAACAACAAAACATACAAGTAGTCTGAAATTACATTTGTGTTCAGCTTCAAACAGTCTATCATAAACAAAAAAAATTCTGAGGAAGCAACACTTTTCAAAAAAACTTGTCCTGTGTTATCAAATGCATAAACTTGAAATGCAACTTAAAGTTAAATGCTTCATTTATATTCCTGTTTAATGCACAATATTTAGCAGTGGTTAAAATGTAGCAGTGGCTGAGCATTTATCCGGCTAACAACAGAAATCAGAAATGAATTTTGCAGCAATTCCAACCTAAAAGTAATGCAATGCCTTGATCCACTAACAAAACAAAAAAATCTTAGGAAAGTTAAAGCAGAGAAGAAGATTGTTCAACCTGACCGCTCTATATAATTGTAATCCAGTAAGTCACAGACCTTGGCCATTCCCACTTTGCTCTGTGCATTCTTTCCCTTCAAATATCAGTTTAGTTCTCTTTTCAATAATCTGTAATAAAATCAACTTCACATATAGTTGATATTAAAATTCCAGTGAGTATATAAAGGTTACAGAATTATATGAAATTCTCACCTATGAGGAAATATAAATGAGGATAATATGAAATTATATGTTGATTTCCTCACTTGCAGACCCCAGACAGTTCGGAGTGACAGGAACATCTCCTCCACAATCTCCATCAGCACAGATGCGCCACAAGGCTGTGTGCTTAGCCCCCTGCTCTACTCGCTTTACACTTATGACTGTGTGGCTACGCACGGCTCCAATATCATATTTAAAATTTAATGATACCACTGTCATAATCTAAATCAAAGGTGGTGATGAATGAACATTAGGAGGTAGATTGAGTATCTGGCTGAGTGGTTCTACCATAACAACCCCTTACACAATGTCAGTAAGATCAGGAGCTGATTATTGACTTTAGGAGGAGGAAATCAGAGGTCCATGAGCCAGTCTTCATGGGAGGATCAGAGGAGGAGATGGTCTGCAACTTTAAATTCCTCGGTGTTATCATTATGAGGGCTTGTCCTGGGCCCAACATGCAAGTGCAATTACAAAGAAAGCAAGGCAATACTTCAAATTCCTCAGGAGTTTGTGAAGATTTGGCATGACACATAAAACTTTGGCAAACTTCTATAGACGTGTGGTGAAGTATATATTGACTGGCTACATCACAGCCGGTATGCAAGCACCAATGTCCTTGAATGGAAAATCCTTCTGAAAGCAATGGATATGGCCCAGTCCATCATGGGTAAAGCCCTCCCCACCATTGAGCACATCTACACAGAGCATTGTATGAAAGCAACATCCATCATCAGAGACCCCCATTGCCCAGGATATGCACTCCTCTTGCTACTGCCACCAGGAAGGTATGGGAGCCTCAGGACTCACACCACCAGGTTCAAGAAGAGATCATGTTCACCTCTCAGTTGGCTGAGCACGCAGCCCTGAAGGACACCCATATTGAGGATGAAGAGGAGGGAGGAGCATTGTGCATCCTGACTACTTGAGGTCTGTTCATTAGGAAGCACCCAGATGCACAGTAATGTACTTTGACCAAGGACCAGGAGTTTGTCCACCAAGGTCTGTGCGACAATAGTTGAATGCCAAGCTGAAATCTAGGAACAGCATTTTGACGCAAGTGTCCTTGTTTTTCTAGGTATGTCAAGGTCAGGTGAATTACTCATGCTATGGAACCCGTCATAGAGTCATAGAGCAGTTTGGATGGTAAGCATATTCCTAAGTGTCCAATGTGGCAGGATTTGAGTTCTTGATATCTGCCATTATCAGCTGTTCAAAGCACTTCATGATGTTTGGCACCAAGCCCACTGGTCATTTAGTTGTGAAGTGTAGAGTTCTTTGGAAAAAGGGATGATGGTGGCTGATTTGAAATGTGGGGACAGCAGCCTGGATGAGCTGGAGTGCACACTTCCTGAGTATTCGACCAGGGATGTTGTCTGGCCTGGCTGCCTTACGGGGATCGACTCTGCAGAGTCCTTCTCACATCCACTGCTTTTACAGACAGTGGCTTCTCACCTGGGAGGGGTGTAGTTTTTGTGGCTGGCATTATGTTGCATGCCTCAAACCATGTATAAAAGAGACTGGTCATGTTACTAACATTGGGAAGGAGGTACAGGAACCTGAAGAAGCACAAACACGAGGAATTATGCAGATGCTGGAAATTCAAGCAACACACATCAAAGTTGCTGGTGAACGCAGCAGGCCAGGCAGCATCTCTAGGAAGAGGTACAGTCGACGTTTCAGGCTGAGACCCTTCGTCAGGACTAACTGAAGGAAAAGCTAGTAAGGGATTTGCAAGTGGGAGTGGAAGGGAGAGATCCAAAACGATAGGAGAAGACAGGAGGGGGAGGGATGGAGCCAAGAGCTGGACAGGTGATTGGCAAAGGGGATATGAGAGGATCATGGGACAGGAGGCCCAGGGAGAAGGAAAAGGAGGAGGGGGGGGGAAAAGCCCAGAGGACGGGCAAGGGATAGAGTCAGAGGGACAGAGGAAGAAAAAGGAGAGAGAGAGAGAGAGAGAGAGAGAGAAAGAATGTGTATATATAAATAACAGATGGGGTATGAGGGGGAGGTGAGGCATTAGTGGAAGTTAGAGAAGTCAATGTTCATTTCCCCCCATTTCACGCACATCTGCTCTCACTCCATCCTTCCACCATCTCACCAGGAATAGGGTTCCCCTGGTCCTCACCTACCACCCCACCAGCCTCCAGGTCCAACATATTATTCTCCGTAACTTCCGCCACCTCCAACGGGATCCCACCACTAAGCACATCTTTCCCTCCTCCCCTTTCTCTGCTTTCCGCAAGGATCACTCCCTCCTCGACTCCCTTGTCCATGCCTCCCCCCCATCCCTCCCCACTGATCTCCCTCCTGGCACTTATCCTTGTAAGCGGAACAAGTCATACACATGCCCTTACACTTCCTCCCTTACCACCATTCAGGGCCCCAGACAGTCCTTCCAGTGAGGCGACACTTCACCTGTGAGTCGGCTGGGGTGATATACTGCGTCCGGTGCTCCCGATGTGGCCTTCTATATATTGGCGAGACCCGACGCAGACTGGGAGATCATTTTGCTGAACACCTACGCTCTGTCTGCCAGAGAAAGTAGATCTCCCAGTGGCCACACATTTTAATTCCACATTCCATTCCCATTCTGACATCTCTATCCACGGCCTCCTCTACTGTAAAGATGAAGCCACACTCAGGTTGGAGGAACAACACCTTATATTCTGTCTGGATAGCCTCCAACCAGATGGAATGAACATTGATTTCTCTAACTTCTGCTAATGCCCCACCCCCCTTGTACCCCATCCGTTATTTATATACACACATTCTTTCTCTCTCTCTCTCTCTTTTTTCTCCCTCTGTCCCTCTGACTATACCCCTTGCCCGTCCTCTGGGCTTTTTCCCCCCCTTCCCCTTTTCCTTCCCCCTGGGCCTCCTGTCCCATGATCCTCTCATACTCCTTTTGCCAATCATCTGTCCAGCTCTTGGCTCCATCCCTCCCCCTCCTGTCTTCTCCTATCATTTTGGATCTCCCCCTCCCCCTCCCACTTTTAAATCTCTTACTAGCTCTTCTTTCAGTTAGTCCTGACGAAGGGTCTCGGCCTGAAACGTCGACTGTACCTCTTCCTAGAGGTGCTGCCTGGCCTGCTGTGTTCACCTGAAGAAGCATGGTGTTTTTGGAACATCACGTAGTGAGAGTCCTTGATGAGGATGAATTGGACCCAAATGCTGGGACGTCTGAATCAAGGTTTGAGACACGATGTTACACTGAAACTGAGCTCAAAACAAGCACTTGACAATATCACGAGTATTTTTACGATTGAGCATCAAACCAGGTGTTCCTTAAATACTCAATTTTTGGTGCTCGAAGCATGATTACCAATTAGTTAAACTGTCCTGAACCCTTAAAGGGGCCGTGTCAGTTGTTCGTACAGGGAGTTTGAGCATCTCAATCACAGAAGCTGGCACAGCTGGGGGCATCTCATAATAGGACCCGTCCCCTGCAGCCAACTCCTGACCATCCTAGCTGCTGGGAGAGGTGATGATGGTAATCATGGGTGAGAGCCAAATCCAAGATATCTCTGTCAGGCACCCAGCACCTCTCCTATGGTCCGAATCCTTACCAGCCCATGAGGTATCACCAAACCCCTGGAACAGTTTGCGAGTCCAAAAGTCCTTTCACCTTGTAGACCTGCTCCCCCTCCATAAGTCTGGGTGGCAGTGGGGACAAAGGTGCTGGCGCAGACAGGTTTTAATTTAGAGATGTGGAAGGTGTGATTGATCATTAGGGAGCTTCAAGGTATAGACCACCATGTTTACTTTCCTCAGGATTTCAAAGGGTCCAAAGAACTTGGGCACCAACTATCTAGATTCCACTTGGAGGCATATCATGTGTGGACAGCCAGACCTGTTGCCCAGGCTGTAAAGCAGGTCCCTGACTTCTCTTTTGGTCTGCCTTGGTCTCCGTTTTCCGGGTAGAGTCCGGCAAAATCTCTTTTGCCCTAATCCAGTCTTGGATGAGATCTTCAACCGCAGGGACCCCAACCTCAGCCTTTTGTTCTGGAAAGGGAGGCAGAGGATTACCAAACTGGCACTCAGATGGTTACAGCCCATGCACCAGATGCTGAAGATCTGTCCACATCAAATGGTTACAGTCTTTCTGAGGTCAGGCATCTTAGGGTACATTCAAAATCCTGGTTGTTCCGCACCGTCTGGCCATTGGACTGTGGGTGAAACCCAGAGTAAAGGCTTACTGTTTCCCCTATCAGTTTGCAGAATGCCCTCCAGAAATATGATGAGAATTGTGGACCATGATCCAAGATAATGTCCACCGGGAATTATTGGACCCTGAAGAGCTGGTTCAGTACAATCTCGGCCATCCCCACTGCAGAAAGTAGCTTCTCTAAGGCAATGTACTTGCAGGCATAAAAAACCGATCAACAACTACCTTGATGACCAGCTTCCCCTTGGATGATGGGAAACCCATGACAATATCTATGGAGATGTGTGCCCAAGGTCTTTCTGGAACAGGTAGAGGGTGGAGGAGCCCTTGAGGTTGGGTAGAGGGTTCCTTGTTCCAGGCACACACCTCACATGCCTGCACGTATTGGTGAAACTCTTTCATCTTTCCAGGACACCAGTACTTCCTCTTGATAAACTCAAGAGAGCTGGCAATCCCTGGGTATGTCATCATTCTCAACAAATGCCCCCAATGGAGTACCCGGGACCGGGTGAAACTTAAGATGAATAGTCTACCTGGAGGACCATTCCTAAGAATCTCGTTGTGCTTGGGCCTTGCAAAGAAACTGATGGCAAAGTACACCTGGCTTCTGGTTTTTCGACCCCAGACAGTAAGTCAGGATAACTTCAAAGCGGCTAAAGAACAAAACCCACTTGGTGTGACTGAATTCAGCCTCTTGGCCTCCTGAATATAAGCCAGGATCTTGTGGTCAGTCCAAGCAATAAAAGAGCTCTGGCCTCCTCTAGCCAGTAACACCATTCCTGCAAGGCTAATGTAACCGCAAGAAGCTCCTGATTCCCAATGTCATTGTTCTTCTCTGCTGGGTATAGCTGCCTGGAGAAGAAAGCACGTGGGTGCAGGTTACCATCCAAAGGTGCTGAGACAAGGTGGCATCCACTCCGATGACTGAGGCATCTACTTTCATGATGAAGGGAAGGTCCGGGTTAGGAGAAACCAAGATGGGAGCTGTTGTGAATCACTGTTTAAACTCTGCAAAGGCAGCCTCTGCTTCAGTTGTTCAGACAAAAGGACCCGTGGATTTCTTAATTAGTACATCAGCAGAGCTGCCACTGAGCTGAAGTTCCTAATGAACTTCCAGTAGAAGTTAGTAGACGCTAGGAATCGCTGGATATGTTTGATACTGGATAGTGGTGGCCAGTCCCTGACTGCTTGGGTCTTGGTTGGATCCATCTTGAGATTGCCATTGGAGATGATGAAACCCAAAAATAAGACTGTCATCAAGAAAAATTCGGACTTCTCCAACTTGACATTAAGTCCATGGTCTAGAAGCCTCATAAAAATGTCCCTGACGAGAGTTATGTGCTCCTCTATGGACTTTGAGAAGATTAGCATATCATCCAGGTGGACAAAAACATACTTATGGAGAGCATCCCAGAGCACATCATTTATAAGGGCTTGGAAAATGGCTAGAGCATTCACAGGGCCGAAGGACATAACCAGGTATTCACTTCCATTCATCGCTTTCCCTGATATGGACCAGATTGTAGGCACTCCGTAGGTCTAGTTTTGTGAATACCCTCGCTCCTTGGAACACCTGGAAAGCTGTATTCATGAGTGGAAGAAGACAGCGATTCTTGGCCGTTATGCAGTTCAATTGCCTATAATCAACACGTGGCCATAGGCTCCCCTCTTTCTTTCTTTCTTTCTTTTTTAAACACACAAAGAAGCAGCCTGCACCAGTTGGTGAGCTGGAGGACCAAATGAAGCCTGTGGCAAGAGCATCCTTTACATACTCCCCTATTGCTCTTCTAATTAAATTTGCTGATGATACTACATTGATTGGCCTTATCTCAAATAATAGTGAGGCAGCCTACAGAGAAGAAGTCATTACCCTGTCACAGTGGTGTCAAGCAAACAACCTCTCCCTCAATGTCGCAAAATCAAAGGAGCTGGTTGTGGAATGGAGACAGGATAATCCCTACTGACATCAATGGATCTGGGGTTGAGAGGGTGAACAGCTTTAAGTTCCTTGGCATACACACCACCGAGGATCTCGTGTAGTCTGTACATACAGCTGTGTAGTGAAAAAACCACAACAGCAACTCTTTCATTTCAGGCGGGTGAAGAAGTCTGTCATGAGTTCCCAAATCTTAAGAACTTTCTATAGGAGCACAATTGAGAGCATCAGACTGGCTGCATCACTACCTGGTATGGTAACTGTACTTCCCTCAATCGCAGGACTCTGCAGAGAGTGATGTGTACAGCCCAGCGCATCTGTAGGTGTGAACTTCCCACTATTCTGGACATTTACAGAGACAGATGAGTAAAAAGGGCCAGTAAGATCATTGGAGACTCGAGTCACCCAACCACAAACTGTTCCAGCTACTACCATCCGGGAAATAGTACCACGGCATTAAAGCCAGGGACAACTGACTCCAAGACAGCTTCTTCCACCGGACCATCAGACTGATTAATTCATACTGATACAATTGTACTTCTATGCTATATTGACTGCCCTTTTGTACATACTATTTATTACAAATTACTATAAATTGCACATTCAGTCGGAGAAGTAACGTAAAGATTTTTACTCCTTGTGTATGTGAAGGATGTAAGAAATAAAGTCAATTCAGTTCAATTCTCTCTGGGCCTGGAAGTGCATACAATCAACCCTGCAGGGAACAGGTACTGAGCAATAGGTCTATAGCACAGTCAAAGGGTCAATGTGGTGGAAATATTGAGGCCTTTCCCTCGCAGAAGACCTCTTTGGAAGTGATTACAACCAGTTTAGTGTTGGCATCTCTTCTGGATCTTCCTTCCAGGATGACTCCTGAAGCTTCTTAGGTGACAGGGGTGATTCAACAGACCTGTGTGTCCTATTCCTAACCTCACAAAGTTCATTTGTAGAAACAGTGACCAAATCAAAGTCCAAATCCCCATCTGTATCCTCTGGCAATGGCAGCGAAGCATTACAGAGGGTTCTTGTCCCTCCGGGAATAGGAAAGACAGGAGTCTTTCCCTTCCTTGGGACCTGGCAGCTGGAAGCCTTAAGCTTAGCAGAAGATTTCCCAGACATCTCACTGGACCTCTCTTACTTCCTGTGAGATCCCAACTAGACTGTGTCGGGACTCACACAGTCCTGTTGGCCGGAACCAGTCTTGTCCACTCTTCAGGACCAGACTAGGTCTCCAGAAGGTCTCAGGTTCCCTCACATTGAGTGCTGCCCGCTTATTGGGCGTTGGTCACAGGAGGGTCTGGGAGTCAGAATACCATGCCACAAAGAAACCCTCTTATAATGACCAGACCAAACAATGATTCTCCCCTACATCCCGTCCGTGGATGGGTTATGCTGGGACAGTCAAGGGTCTCCGAGGATCAGGGGTATGAGTGGTGAGTCAATGATGTAGAAACTAATGTCTCTCACACGATCCTCAATCCACATCTGCAGCCCCATTCTGCTGCTGGATCTGTCCGGACCCTAGTGGGTGGCTGTCCAGGAGTTGACTTTGGGACCAGTGGTCAGTGTGTGCTTCTGATTTAAGATGGTATTGGGGAAGCTCAGTGACTTCTTACTGGCAGCAAACAAAACAAAGAATACAACTAAGTACCTTATTAATATCACCCTTTTCCCATAAAATTTATGGTAAACGATCACTGCAAAGAACAGAGAGGCATGCGAAAGTGAGGCTAAGACTAGGATTGAAGCGAACAGTGTGAGGCGAAGTCAAGGTGAGATCAAAGGATATTTGAGGCAAAGTCGGGCAAGTGGAGCAGAGCAAAGTTAGGATGGAGGAGAAGCAAATTTGAGGCCAGTCCATCTAAACCAAGTATGAGGTTTGATCGATCTAACTGCCTGACTGATTTGGAAAGGTCAGGAATGGGCCAAAATGTGGCAGTAGGCCCAGGCCCAGAACGTATTCCTAGTCCTAGTACAAGGAACAACCTGACGGTTGGATGACCTAAACACTGGGCCAGATGGATTGAAAAGGCAGAGTGTTTGTACAAGGGGCAAGAGACAGGCCAGTTCTGCTCACTGGCTCTGCGACATTTACTTGGCTCTGCACTGAACTGAGGCTGAGGCCGTGGCCTGCTCCAGCTGCTGTGGGCTTCATGTCTATGGATTCACTTTGCTTCTAAATGCAATATGCTTACTCTTATTGTTCGCATGTTTTGTTATTTCTTTCTCTCTGGTGGGTTTCTTCCTTTTGTGACTACCTATAAGGAAGCAAATCTCAATGTATAACGTATGCATACTTTAACAGCATAAGTACTTCAAACTTCAGACTTTGAATCAGATACCACTTGCTGTCACCTCCAATGGTCAAAGAATGATTTTTTCATGTAGTTTCCATGTACTGGCTTCCACTGAAGGTGCAGAGTGCTCGAGCTGACAGGTATCTGTACATTTTAGGATGGCACAGGTAATGAGCACAGAGGAAGTATAAGAAATCTGGTTAAGGAGATCCAAAAGAGACGAGGTGTCCTGTACATGAAGAACAGAGGTAAGGGTCAGAGAAGCAATGCTTTTCTTCTATTCATCCCAAGGTATCCAACAACCAGTGCTGCTTTGCTTGGCTTTGTGCTTTTGCTCCTGACTGGGGAGAAATTCCATAAAATGTCAGCTCCTGTAAGGTATCCAATAACATGGAGCAACATGCCATTCTCTCAGGAAAAAATGAACTTCCAGAACTAATGCCAATAGAACTATTGTTGAAACTCTGACAATCTGTTCCAGGAAATCCTCTTCACACAGAGAAAGCTGAGCAATCCATACAACCATGCTCAAAATCCTTTTTCCTGTTCAGCTGAACAGTATTAGGAGAACCTGAATTGAAGCACCAGTCACAAAAAAATGCCCCGCGGTCTCTAACTTAACTTAACTGTCAATTTACCAAGTGATTTCTGATGTACCTCTGTCCCAGAATAATTCTTATAACAAATGTGGGCACAATCACCAATGCTGCCAGGATTCCATCTTGGAGATTTATTAACATAAGTATTTGAGGGAAAATTGCAATTTCACCTCTGTTAATGAAGTGATTGACATTTCTAGAACTCAGTGGCTTACCTTAACCTCCAAGACCGGAACTTCCTGCAGATTGTTTGTTGACAGAAGGAAGCTGCCCAGTTGACATTTCAAAGGGTCATCAACCTCAGAATCAATGTCGTAACAAGCAACTTTCTTCTGATCACTAGGATCTACACTATAGTTCAAGTAAGATAAGAATTTAATTACTTCTTCTGGTACTTTTGGAAACCATTGTTATTTTCTAATAATACTTTTTATAAGGTTTGTACTTTTTACTAAAGCTGTAGTTTAATCATTTGTACTTTTTTACAAACTCGTATTTTTCTCTGTGTGTGGTGGTTCATCCCCACTTACTGGTAGAAAGTGGTAAAGCAATAAACATAACGGTTTATCACCTTTCTTATTTTTTATTGGCCAAGTGCTAGCATATTACCCACATGATATATGTAATTGTGCAACCAGTGATTGGTTTATAAGACCACAAGATATAGGAGCAAATTTAGGCTATTTGGCCCATTTCATTGTTGCTGATCTATTTTCCCTCTCAGCCCCAATCTTCTACCTTCTCCCCACATCCCTCATGCCCTGACTAATCAAGAAGTTAGCAACCTCTGCTATAATATACCCAGTGTCTTTGCCACCACCGTTGCCTGTGGCAATGAATTCCACAGATTCACCACTCTCTACCTAAAGGAATTCCTCCTCATCTCCATTCTAAAAGGATGTCCCTCTATTCTGAGGTTGTATCCTCTGGTCATAGATTTCCCTACTATAGGAAACATCCTCTCCACATCCATTCTATCGAGACCTTTCAATACTCAATAGGTTTCAAAGAGATCCCCACCCCACCCCCATTCTTGTGAATTCCAGTGTACAAGCCCAAAGCCATCAAAATGCTCCCCATATGATAAGCCTTTCAAACCTTGAAAGTACTTCCGTGAAATCGTTTGAACCCACTCCAATTTCAGCACATCCTTTCTTGGATACAGAACTCAAAACTGCTCACAATACTCCAAATAAAGCCTCACCAGTGCTTTATAAAGCCTTTACATTACATCCTTGCTTTTATATTCTAGTCCTCTTGAAATGAATGCTAACTACACATTTGCTTTCCTCACTACTGACTCAATCTGGACATTAGCCTTTAACCCTGCACAAAGATTACCAAATCCTTTTTGCACCTCAGATTTTGAATTTTCTCTCCATTTAGAGAACAGTCAACCGTTTCATTTTTTCTAACAAAATGCAAGACCATACACTTCCCAACACTGTATTCCATCTGCCATTTCTTTGCCCATTCTCTTAATCTGTCTAAATCCTTCTCTAGCCTCTCAACTTCCTCAAAACTACCTGCCCCTCCACCTATCTTCAGGTCCATCAATTCCTTCATCCAAATGATTGACATACAATGTAAAAGGAGTTAGTCCCAATACAGACTCCTGTGGAACACCACTAGTCACCGGCAGCCAACCAGAAAAGGCTCCCTTTATTCCCACTTTTTGCCTCCTGCCACTCAGCCACTGTTTTATCCATGCGACAATCTTTCCTTGAATACCATGGGTTCATAGCTTGTTAAGCAATCTCATGTGATCAACCTTGTTGAAGGCCTTCTGAAAATCCAAGTACACAATATCAACTGATTCTCCTTTGTTTTTCATGCATGTTATTTCTTCAAAGAACTCCAGCAGATTTGTCACGCAAGATTTTCCCTTGAGGAAACAATGCTGACTATGGCCTATTTTATCACGTACCTCCAAGTACCCTGAGACCTCCTACTTCAAAATCGATTTCAACGTCTTCCCAACCCCTGAGGTCAGAGGAACTGGCCTATGGTATCCTTTCTTCTGCCTCTGTCCCTTCTTGAAGAATGGAGAAACATTTCCAATTTTCCAGTCCTCCAGAACCATGCCAGAATCCATTGAAAAATCATTACTGATGCCTCCACAATCTCTTCAGCTACATCTTTCAGAACCCTGGGGCGTACACTATCTGACCACATGACTTATCTGCCCTCACTCCTTTCAGTTTCCCCAAGAACCTTCTCCCTAGTAATGGCAACTTCACATTCTTCTGCCCCCTGACATTCTCAAACTTCTGGCATACTATTGTCTTCCATGATAAAGACTGATGCAAAATAGGGGCTGTGGACAATTCTGATTTGATGGAGAATGGACGTAAAATCACAGAGGAATATCTCGAGAAATTTCTGAAACGCTCGTCCACTGCTGTCGTTACTGTGTGGCCGGGAATCTTTCGGAGGGTAGGCCTCAAAATCCCCAGCCTTGCTTGCTTTTGGCGACCGAGAAGGAGGTTGAATCGTTCGGACAGAGATGGTGCTCAGTACTTGGTGTTCGGAGATCTGATCGGAGCTCGAAGTTTTTGAATGACTCAGAGTTGGATTGTGGTCGGCATGGCAGGCAGAGTTTTTCTTCCTTCCTTCTCCCACCTGCATGAGACGTGGGACATTTGAGAAACTTTGAACTTTACTGTGCTCACGGACTTTCTTCATCAAGTTATGGTATTGTTACACTGTTTGTAACTATATGTATAATTATGTGGTTTTGTCAGTTTCTTCAGTCTTGGTTTGTCCTGTGTTTTGTGATATCACACCGGAGGAAATAATGTATCATTTCTTAATACATGCATTACTAAATGACAATAAAAGGGGACTACGTGTCTTCATAATCTAAAATAACTTATTCAGTTCATCAGCCATTTCCTTGTCTCCCATTACTACCTCTCCAGCATCATTTTCCAGCAGTCTAATATCCATTCTTGGCTCTCTTTTACACTTTATGTATCTCAAGAAACCTTTGGTATCCTCTTTAATATTATTGGCTAGTTTACCTTCATATTCCATCTTGTATATTATTTAGTTTATCTAAAGAATTTTTCTTATGTCGATTATAAAAGTGATGGATTTTTTAGAGGTTCCATATTTTCTCTTCTTCGCCTTCTTCATCTCTGCTTTGCTTCTCATCTCTTTACTTAGATTCAAGTGTTTGTATATTTGTTTAAACTTTAAAATAATTGATCACTAAGACTGCTCACCATTCTCAACTCCTGGATGAACCCCAAGGATCAAAAAATAAACAGAGATCCAACAATTTAGTGCCTGAACAGAGATGATGTGAGGAAAATCTGGACAAAGAAAGGATGTTTTGAGCGTGCAACTGGATGTAAGACTTTCCTCCATTCTTTAATTGTACAAGAATAAATATCTTCAGTACATGGTTTATAGGGAGCTTAAGAGTGAGCGGAGTCTGTATTTTATTTGTGGTGTATGCGAATAAAATTTCAGTAGTTGCACGACCTGTATGGTGCCAAATAAATTATTGGAGAAACCCAGAATCAGATGTACATTGTTAAACAGTATTCTGATGTAAGCTGGTGGACAAAAGGTCAATAAAAGTTTTTAACTATCAGATGAATATTTGTTTCATGGTTATAACCTGATATTTTTGACATCTAAGACTCCTTAGATTTAATCTAATATGATGCAGAAAGTTACTGACGAATCCCTCAAATTCCCAACTAGGAAGGAACAGTTAACTGAAATCTTGAGCACTTCCTTAAGTGATGCATATAAACTTGATGCCATCGGTAAAGAAATAACATGCTAGCAATGCTACATCTAGTGAGTAGTGGCTTAGAAGCTACGTTGAAATTATATATCATAAGATCAGCAAGATATGGTCAGGAATGAAGAAAAGAGCTTGGATGCTAATGACCTTAACTAAGCTGCAGAAGTGCGAGCATCATGATATGCAAGCTTGAACAGATGCTATAAAATGCAAATGGATTGATTTAGAAAATCAAAATAGTGAACTGCATCAATAAGTAAATGACTTAGAGAGTCAAACCCATAAGACTGATCATCAAGTAAATTATTTAGAAGATCAAACATGTGGGCTGTGTCAGCAAGTATATGATTTAACTAACCAATTGGGGAAAAAGGGAAAGGAAGCATATAACATGCAAAAAAAGAGACAATAAAAGATCTGAAAAGCAGATCCATGCGTTAATGGGATGGGTGAAAGAACTAAATATGTCCGTAGTCAGGAGCTCTATTTAGAATTTCAAAGTGAAAAGAGGCATCTCCATGCTATTCAGGAGAGATGTTCAATGGATGTTTCAGCCAAACCAGTGGAAGTGTTAACGATGACATCAATCATGTTGAAAGGCAGTCTACACTAACCAGACCCCAGAAACAGTGACACCTTGGCAACTACAAGGAACTACAAAGTTTTGCTGACTCAACAGAGACTCCCATGGCTCAAGTGATACTGACAGTAACCAAGTTAATGGTCTGGCAGCCATGGCAAGGCTTGCGCCAGTTAAAACTAAGTGTGTGAAAACACATTAGACTGATGATGGACATTATGTAAAGAGTCAGAAGGTTTATCAATTACCAGAACTAACGAAAACTGACAAATTGGACCGTTTGTCCAGGAAAGTTCCATATCCTAAAAAGGAAGCTTAAAGACTTGGACTGAACTTCAACAAATTAAGGATATATACAAATTGCATCCATATGAAGGTGATCAGATTTTAGCTACTGTGCTAACAACTCTGCAATCTACACTAGTTGACACAACCAGTTGAAAATAGCACAGAAGAGGATCAATTCATGTAATTAAGAAATGGTTGGAATGACAATCCCCAAAACAAACTGATTGGGAAGAAGTGATTGATTGCAAGAAAATTGCTTCAGATGATGTTTTAGAGACCACTACAAGGCAGTTTGGATTTCCTACTCTGGAGTTCAAAGAATAACTGAAGATACAATAGGGTCTTTTTAAGAGTCTCTTAGGTAGGTACATGGACCTTAGAAAAATAGAGGGCTATGTGGCAGGGAAATTCTAGGCAGCTTCTAGAGTAGGTTACATGGTCGGCACAACATTGTGGGCTGAAGGGCCTGTAATATGCTGTAGATTTTCTATGTTCTATAATATGGAAGAATCCATATATGGCTCTCTCGTCAACTTTCGTGGTTGGTTTTGAACCAGATGTTGCCAAAATGGCGAAGCCAATGTTAGCCCTGAGCTGAACTCCCAAACTTGGAGGACAGGTGGACCACTCTTAGACTGGACTTGACCCTTTGACTGGCTTGGCAGGGGTGACCCTACCAACAGCCAAAGCATAAAGCCTGACTCCAGGCAACAGAGCTGTCCAGTTAAACGGGGCACACAAGCCTCCAAACTAAATAAGGTTCTGGTTCTCTTGGATAATTAAAATTTAAAGGTAACTATAAAATTACCACAATGAAAAGCATTTGTAGGCAAAACTGCAAAAAGGAATAAGAAAATTGAAGAAATGAAAGAAAATCTGTTAACTGAAACCAAGGAAGCCAAGTTAAACATTGTGTCACAGAAAAACAGGCAAGATTTTCCAGAAATGCAAGATTAGTGTTCAAATGAAGAAAAGTGATACCCGATGGAAAATAGTGGGTTATTAAATGCTAATAGAGTATGGAGATATGGCACTAGACACTGTCTGATAGCCCCAGTTCAGCTGCTTCCTTACCTGGCACAGCAGATACACTCCTTAGGACACATTGGAGTGCAAAAGATGGTCGATTCTCCCAATTGTGGTAAAATCCAAAGTTCAGGATGCAAGATCGACAAACAGTTGAGAAGTGTATGATATGCCAGAAAAGAAACGCTGGATAAACAGAGAAACGACCTCAACTAAGTACTCCTGCCCCACCTTGTCTATTTTTACACCTACATGTGGACTACATTACTTTACCAAAGTGCCAAGGATATTCAGATGTGTTAATAGTGGTGAACATATTTTCAAGATGGGTGGAGGTCATTCCAACAAGAAAAGCTACTGCCATACATGTAGCCAAATCTCTGATTAAGGTCTATATTCCTATAGATACTAAATATACCTAAATCTAAATCAACCAGGAGGTTCATAGTCTGCTGAGGGCTAGATCCGTGGCATTCAAGTCTGGCAACCCAGGTCTATACGAGAAAATTAGGTATGACTTGCAGAGGGCTACTTCTAGAGCTAAGGAGCAATTCCAAGCAAGTTTGCAATTGACATCAGATACAAGTCATTTCTGCAGGGTTTTCAGGCCATTACTTCCAACAAAGTGCAACCTAACATCATGAATGGCAATGATGCTTCACTCCCAGATGAGCTCAACACCTTTTATGCTCACCTTGAAAGGGAGAATAATACCACAGCTATGACGATCCCTGCAGCAGCCGGTGACCTGTGATCTCTGTAGCGGAGGCCGACGTCAGGCTGTCTTTCAAGAGAGCGAACCCTCACAAAGTGACAGGTCTTCATGGAGTACCTGGTAAGGCTGTGAAAACCTGTGGCAACCAACTGGCAGGGATGTTCAAAGACATTTTCAATCTCTCATTGCTACAGTCAGAAGTTCCCACTTGCTTCAAAAAGGCAACAATTCTACCAGTGCCCAAGAAGAGCAGAGCGAGCTGCTTTAACAACTATTGTGCAGCAGCACTTACATCTACGGTGATGAAATGCTTTGAGAGGTTGGCTATGGCTAGAATCAAATACTGCCTCAGCAAGGACTCGGACTCACCTGGACTTTTTGGCCAATTTGTCAATCGCCACAATTAGTATACGGCTGATGCGATTTCCACATGGCCTTGGAACACCTGGGCGATACAAATACCAATATCAGGAGGCTATTTATGGATTTGTGTGCTCAGCATTTAGCACCATCTGATCAAAAAGCTCCAGAACCTGGCCCTCTGTACCTCCCTCTGCAACTGGATCCACAACTTCCTAACCAGAGGACCACAATCTGTGCAGATTGGGAAGAACATCTGCACCTCACTGATAATCAACACTGCTGCACCTTGGGGAGATGCGCTACTCGCCACACACCTATGGGTGTGTGGCTAGGCCCAGCTCAAATGCCATCTATAAACTTGCTGGTGATACAACCAGTGTTGGCAGAACCTCAGATGATGATGAGAGAGCGTACAGGAGTGAGATATACCAGTTATTTGAGTGGTGTCTAAGTTTGAATCAGGTTCGTGGGTCTGGCAAGTGAGAGAGAATACACTGACTGTGAAAAAGTATATTAATCATTTATCTAGAAAGAACAAAAAATTTCTGATCTGTTGTCCCGAAGGGGCCCAGTGTACCACCCCCCACACATTCTTGATTTCCCTCCTCCTCCCCTTCCTGAGAGGAAGAAGGCAGTGACCAAAAAGTTGCCCAAATTTCTACCCCATCAACTCAAATATTTTATGACCAGTATGAAAAGTGAGTCATCTCTAAAACCAATTGCACAGGGAAAGCAAGTAACAGATTACAAGACAATAAATACGTAACAGATTAAGAAAACAAGAAACAAAGTAACTGACTAAACAAAGACAAGAAACAAAGTAGAACACAAAACACGAAGCCCAGGCTGTACTTCTCTTCTTCTAAAACTGTACGAAACTGCAAAAACTTAAAACAGACAGCTAGTTTCTCAGAGAAATAGCACACTTATCAGAGAACAACTTAGAAGGAAGAAGTAACTGGGCAGGGCTCAGTACATTCACAGAGTCTCTTAGAGTAAAGCCTTTACACACACACACACACACACACACACACACACACACACACAGCATACAAACAAATTGACACGTACGGCCACACCTCTCATTTCTCTGCATTCAAATCATTCACGTTCTATTTACAGGGAAGAGAGATGCAGGTCAAAGACACCACCCCTACAACAATGAGGTGCTAACCACCCCACAATTCCCACTGCTGGCGAACATTAGCCAGTCTTTTATAGGGAATCCAGAATGGAATGTGAGGAATCTTGTAGAGGATAAAAGGAATCCTTATTGGGACAGGACTAGAAGAATTACCATCCCCTTCAACAGTCACCCTTTCTTGCTTACCCAGACAGTACTTCCTCCATGTTGCATAGAGGGTAGGGGTGGGAACCCCATTTACCTGCCCCTCTGGGACCCCAGCATTAAGCAATGCTAAAAACTTTTCTTTATGGGATATGCAGGATCCCCATTCCCCATCTACTTATCCAACTTCCATACCTGGTGACAGGCACCCTCTTCTGCATACTCCAAAGCTTGTAATAATTAAATCGCTTTACTTGTAGGATGACCAATACCTGGTGCTGTTAAAGACAAGGCTATCCCTTTTATTGGAAAAACTGTCACCATAATCACATGTCCTATCACTCCAGATGTTAATCCAACATTCTCTGGCAGACTACCACTTTCATGGTATAATTCTGTAATAAGAGCCCACTGATATAGAACTTTAGTTCTACTGTACTCCATTCTGCTTGGAGTTTTAAATTCCATTCAATAAGAGTAGGATACTGAAGTTTAACTGTAGCCGTTACTCAGATTTGTTACACATTATTCTCAAGGGAAGCAAGCAGTGTGCTCAGGGCATTATTGATGTGTGTGTTCAGATAATAGTCTCCCTTAACCACGCATCCCCGTATTAGATAGGCTCAATCCAGTAACCCCCTCATCCCATATTCCCAATAACCACATGGCTAAAGACTCCTCAGTCTTTTGTCTTTACCTATTCCCTAAACTTTCTAAGTCCTTGGTGGGGAATTTTCTGGTCTCTATTGTCTCGAAGAGACCCAGTGTACTATCCCCCACACATTTCTGATCTTCCTCCTCCTTCCCCTCCTGAGAGGAAGAAGCTGTGGATCAATGCCCCCTACGGATGGTATGGGCATGTGTGGTCACTGGCCTGCCCTATACTGTTTTGGACACGCAAAGGAGAGGGTGATCATCTTGAGGATTAAACCATGGGGTACACGCTACCCTCTCTCCTTCATTTTTGTTATCCAGCCTGACATCCCCACCTCCCAGTCCCAGTGTAGGATCATCACTCCACCTCAGTAAAGCTCAAAACTTAACAGTGTCAGGCTGCCGATCACCTTAGTGCACAACGTCTAAGTGCTGTAGTTTCATTAGCTGACAAGCTATCTCTACATTATTATCCTCAAACTTTGTAGCCCTATTCTGAACCTTCAATCATGATTCTCTCAGGATACGGCACTGACTGATATTTTCCAATTTACTCCTAAGACTCGCTATCATTTTAAGCTGATTCCTTACAACCCCTGAAAACAGCCAGAAAGCATCTCACTAGCTATCTTTTCTCCTGGGAAAACACAGCAATTTAAGTATGGAAACAATATGATGTCCCATTTCAACTTCGACAAAATTTAACTGGTCTGACCAATCTACTGGCATTCCATAACCATCAGTAGGATTAGTGAGATTTCCAAAGCCTGCACTATTATCTCTCCAACCTGGGACTCCGCATCTCTCATACTGGGTGTCCTCTCTTTTAAAGAAATGCATTTCTGCTCAAAAAGCCATTTCCTGCACAACATTGAATCATGTCCGCGAGTCTGGTAAATGAGACAGAAAGCACTGGCTGCGAATAAGTATATTAATCATTTATCTACAGAATGTAAAAATTCAACCAAAATTCTCCAACATGATGGATTGGTGGACAGAAACTACAAAGCTGAACATTCAATAAACGTACTTAGCTAAAAGCACGCGTAGAACATACCTTCCCAATGGCCATGCACACTGCTTGCCTTAAACAAAAGTGGAGAGAAAGAACCTCCCACACGTGCTTTCTATATACCCAGGATATTTGAAACTGGACACCAGGCAGCTAATCAATGGGAAAAGTAGCTGTGGTTTCTAAACTAACCAATCACAATGGAAGCAACTTTCAACAATCAGAATGAGTCACCCCCCCAAAGGACAATGTCACAGTGGCAACCTTGAACTCAACTTCAGTAAGGCCAAAGAACTGATTGTGGACTTCAGTTTGAGGGATCAGAATTGGAGAGGGGAGCAATTTCAAGCTCTTGGGTTTTAATGTCTCTGAGGACCTAACCTGGAACATTCTACGTTTCTATGGACCCAGCATATCGATACAACTATAATGAAGACAAGACAGTGGCTATAATTCATTAGGAGTTTGAGGAGATTTGGTTTGTCACCAAAAACACACTCACACATTTCTAGGTATACCATGGAGAGCATTCTAACTAGCTACACCACTGTCTGGTATGGGGTGGGGAGGGGGGGCTATTGAACAGGACTGAGGTAATCTGCAGAGAACCGTACAGTTAGTCAGCTCTACCATGGACAATATACTTGTGGTATCCAAGCAGCATCAAGGAGTGGTGCCTCAGAAAGGCAGTGTGAATCATTGAGGACCCCCACCACACAGGACATGCCCTCTTCTCATTGCCACCATCAGGGAGAAGGTACAGAAGCATGAAAGCAGATACTCAACAATTCAGGAATAGCTTCTTCCCTTCTGTCATGGATTCTGAATCCATGAACATGATCTCACTTCCTTTTATTTCCTATTTTTTGCACTATTTGTTTAATTCAACTGCTTAGATACAAACTTACCATAATTCAGTCTTTTTATCTCTACAAATATGTATTGCATTGTACTGCTGCCGCAAAGTTAACAAATTTCATGATATATGCCAGTGACATTAAACCTGATTCTCATTAGATGGAGATTGCCATGCAATACTGACTCTCCAAAGAACATATGCAAGAATTATGCTGACTACTGAACATTGCCCACGTCATTCAGAATCATCAGGACAAGTTGAAAGAATGAATGGCATCATCAAACAATGGCTGACCAAGTATTATGAGGAAGCTTTTCCTTTGGTTTTATGCAGCACCAGAGCAACCCCAAACAAGGAAACAAGATCGAGTCCATTTGAAGTGGTAGCGGGGCTACCTTATGTCACTACCGGAGGCTCCTGATGTTGGAGAGACTGATATGCATGCTATGTCAGACAGTTTAATTGATTATTGTATGAAACCAAATCAAGTTGTTCAGTCTGCTTCTCCACCAGTTTCTGCTGCTTGGTGTGGTCCATCGGAAGGAAGACTCAGCTTTATTCCTGGCAAGTGGGTCCTGGCCAAGAAACCATATAAGGAACCCCTAGGAGCTCAGTGGGAAGGTCTTTACCAAGTATCATTAATTACCAATGCAGTAGTTAGGGTAGAAGCAGGCTGAAATAACTCCAGGTTAAGACAAGTACTGTGGGAAGATGTCAAACACAGATATGATTATTGCACATAATTATTGGAAGTTATGGACTTTATTTTGAAGCTTGTCATTAACATAGAACATAGAACAGTACAGCACAGGAAGAGGTCCTTCAGTGCATAATGTTGTACCTGAACCAGCTAAAAATCAAATCAAAAACACCCGAACACTTCTCCTTCCTTCCTACACAATATACATATTCCTCTATATACCTCACATTCATGTGCCTATTTAAATGTCTCTTAATTCTTTCTTATCTCAGTTATAAAATTGATGGATTTTTCAGAGGCAGCATCTCCTCTCTTCAATTTCTCCATCTCTTCTTTGCTTCTTAGCTCTCTAGTTACTTTCAAATAGGTTTGTTTAAATGTTAAAATAAACAATCATTAAGAATTAAGACTGCTCACCATTCTTAATTCCTGGAAGAAAGCCAAGGATCAGAAAATCAGAAAATAAACAGATATCCAACATTACATACAGTTTCTGCATTATCTTAATCAGTCACTCCTACAGCACAGCAATCATTATGTTACCCTGCTCACTTCCGACACAGTCACTACTTTGTACCAGCAGAGATTTCATCGCAGTATTCAGTCATTAATGAGTGTGCATTCCCCAGCACAATCACCAACTGTACACTATGTCACACTCATCTAAGTATTCAAGTATTCCACTAAACCACAGCTTTGAAAGTCAGAACAGCAATGGTTCTTCCCTAATCATGTGACTGATAATGATGGGGTCCAGATGCTGTAGGAGACCAGCCAGTTATGTTGGAATTTCAATGAATTTTATCCACATGCAGTTAAATATCTAAAAGCAAGATTCACTGTTAACGGAGGAGATGGTGATAGAGAAACATCAACTACATGAGGATCACATAGCTTATCTCAGGGTTTTTAATCAACTCCGTTACTGAGGCATTGTGATAATACTATGCTAGCTTTATGTGAGCAAGGAATTTCATTGCAGCTGGGTGTAAGTGACAAAAAACTAAGCTGAATTATTACTGAGCCAGGATTCCTGTTGGAACTGAATTGGTCTCCTATATTAATTTCTGTCTAACAAGTATATTTCAGAATAGGCCACTGAATTATTTTATATTAACCAACTGTCCCATTAAATCTAATACAGCACAAGACTCCTACAAAGGAGCACAATGCTACCATGGGGGCGGCAACAGTATTACAGCACCTGTGACCCAGGTCAATTCTTCCGCTGCATGTACATTCCCCCGTGACCACGTGCAGTCTGCAATGAGTGTTCTCATTTTAATAATGCAACAGGACTTGGAAAAAATTCCAACCCACCAACTATACATCCAAGCAAGATTAGAGAAAAGTCTAATAGGACAAAGTTGCTGTGGTTCTGAAGCAACAGAATATGCCAAATCTCACAACTTCGTTGAAGCCATTTACTCTATTTACTTCTTCTAGTTCTTTACTGAATTAGTTCTGCTCCCCTGCTCTTTCACGACAAGCCTGCAAGTACTTCCCTCACGTAGCACTGAAACCAGAAGGTGTAACATTTTTTTGGGGGGACAGTACATTTGCAACTACAATGGAAACATGTGCACTACAGATTTTTGTGTCTTCACAGCAGGTGTTCATTTCTCACATTCTGTTGGGCCATCTTATTAACTCTCCCAATGACATTTGAAACGGATTGTGTGAGTAATCATAGCTGTACCTCATAGTAAAATATGACTCCGATAATCCAGCACCCAACTGTTTGGAAGTCCTGAAAGTTGGGCATCTAGTTCCCTTATTTGGAGGCTAAGTCCTCATTATCCACTGATCATCTACCTGCGTATTTGCATAGCTGCCAGCTTCACTGGGGCTTGGGCAGGATGGGCATGAACTGAGGTCAATCTGTGGCCAGAGCCAGAGTCAGAGTCAGGTGTGCGAACAGTGTCTGTGACTAGAACCAGCCTGTGGTCAGACATCTTGGATGTTTCACATCTTTAATAATCTGAAATGTACAAGCTGAAACTCAACACAGGGGATATATGTCATTCCTTTTAGACACACTGACTCTACTGGGAAAATATTATAACACTGCAACATGTTACAAACAAGTGAAAATAAATTATGTTGGGGAAACATAAGGAACATCCTATGTAAATCTGCTAGTCTAGCACAACCGAAGTCCCAATAGTGCCTTTAATGGAGATTTACCGTACACTGTAGAAACAGGAACTCCAACTTTGTTGAAGAAGAGCAAGTTTTATCTGCTTGAAGCAGAGGTTGCAGTTGATATATTCCTTTTCATGGTTATCCTGAAGCCAGTTCTTCTTAATGCAGAGCACAGGGCCTGCGTGATGTTGGCCCAGGTCTGACTGTGGACCCCCAACCAACAAGCCAACCTGACATCGAGCTTATCCTGAGGGGACTGAAGTGGGACACAGTTACCTTCGGTCACGGATCACTAATTAAGTTCAGTTTCAAATATGTAATTCTGTAAGTGGTACTTCTGTCCATTGCAGCAGAAAATTCCTGCCACCTTGAAAAGTCAGTCATCTCAGGTACAAGGTAATAAGACAAAATGGATGCCCCACACAACAACAGCTGGGACTTGTGATCTACAAGTTGGAACACAATCCAAAGCTGTTTTGGAATTTTGCTGTCATATTCAGAGGCATTCTCAGGTTTCTTCATTTTTTCTGTGTCCAGGTAACCCAATTAAATTCCTTATCCTTCAAATTAAAGTGACTGAATACTTTGTCTTTATTTCCCAACTGTGTATCAATTCTAGTGCAATATCTGCTTTTGTACAGTTAAGGGAGCGAACCCATTATCTAATGTGCTTAAAAACTAGCCCTTTACATATTTGGGAATTGCATTATTTTCTCAGTGAATATCAGAATCAGGTTTAATATCAGCTGCATTTGTTGTCTTTGCAGCAGCCATACAATTCAATACACAATAACAGAGAGAGAAAAGGCTGTGAATTGCAGTAAGTATATATAAAAAATAGTTAAATTAAATAGGTAGTGCAAAAAATAGGTATCAATGAAGTGGTGTTCATCGGTTCAATGTCCATTTAGGTATTGGATGACGGTGGGGAAGAGACTGTTCCTGAATCGTTGAGTGTGTGCCTCCAGACTTCTGTATCTCCTTGCTGATGGTGGAATGTTAGATGCAATGAACTTATTGTCTCCACTAGTGCTTTGGTTAATTTAGGTACAGTACTATAATGATGACATGAGAGCTCATGACTATAAAACCCAGCATAATAAGAATCTGATTTCAGATATGTTTAAAACTGATACACTGGCACAATGTTGGACTGACCTCACTGGGAAATATGTTAGCTTTACCAGGACTGGTCTCCAGTGAACTTCAGACCACCATACTGCAGTTGCTTAACCAGCCCCTTGAAATGTCATAAAACTACTCAATTCCCATTGCAAACTGTAACCATGTACAGAGGCATTTTCTCAGGGAAGATACTGAGTGGTAAAGCTCACCTTCTGAGAAAGAATGTTACAGAAACTAGTGGCATTATCACAAGCTGCTTGAAGCCTCGTTATTCCCGATTCATTATTGAACAGTTCCAGTCCTACTAGGTGATCCAACATCCATAGCAGGGTGCACTTCACATTCACTTCTCCTGGTCTCTTCACCTGAAAACCATTTGTCTCCTGCGTGGTGGACATTCTGTGCCTCTATGATCCACAAGGTTGCATGTCACAAAATGTACGTACTAAAGATTGTGTTACAAAATCACCTCCTCCCCTCCATTGCCTTCCCTTTCAGATCTTCTGTTCCTAGCTCCATAAGCGTGGTCAAGATACCATTTCTTCAATCACACCAGTTTACCTATAGCCAATTTAAGTGGTGGCGACGCTGTAGCACAGTGGGGCAACATGGTAGCATAGTAGTCAGCACAAAGCTTTACAGTACAGTCGACCCAGGTTCAATTCCCAATGCTGTCTGTAAGGAGTTTGTACGCTCTCCCCATGATCTCGTGGGTTTGCTCCAGGTACTCCAGTTTCCTCTCAAATTCTGAAGACCTACTGGTTGGTAGGTTAATGGGTGATTGTAAATTGTCCTGTGATGAGGCTAGCATTAAATTGGTAGGTTGCTGGATGGCATGGCTTGAACGGCCAGAAAAGCCTACTCTATGCTGTTCCTCAATAAATAATTAAATAATTAAATAAACTGCTCCAAGGCTGGGGAGGAGCTAACTCAATGTAACAAACTCAGTCAAAATACAACAAATTCATTTTAACTATCCTGTAATATGCACAACAGGCACTGTCTTATGGTCCCATTAAAACAAATGAAGTGTCCAGATAACAGGAAATAGGGATTAGTTATGAGCTCAGAAAGCAGTGATTGCAAAGAATGAACATGTTAGTCAAGGCATTGGAATTTGAAGAGGGTAATGGAAACAACTGTCTTTAATTCTTTTTTTTTGTAATTTATTTTTTATTGAGTTTCATCATCAAACATTTCCACAAGATGTACTTTAGATACTGTACATATATATCATATACTGTAATCATATTTGTCACAGATCTCCACATAATATTTATCTGAGGTATACACATAGAAAGGAGAGGAAAGAAAGAGCAATCAAAAGAAGAAAACTATCTATAGAGTAGGGAGTGATTTTTTTTTACAACATATTCATTGATTGTGAGAAAAAAATCAGGCCTATGAGGTGTTATGTAGTTAAACCATTTTTTCCAGTATGAATAAAATTGTTCCAATTTATGATTAACAGATGCTGTTATCTTCTCCATTTTGTAGATGTCCACTGTAATTTCCATACATACATTTAAAGTTGGGCTCTCCTGAGATAACCATTTCCTGGTAAGGGTCTTTTTACCAGCCACCAGCAGTACATTCATTAAATATTTATCTCTTTTCAACCATTCTTGAGGTATATACCCAAAATATATGGTCTTACTCTCTAAGTGCATTTATCTGTTAGTGCGCCATTGAAATTTGCAAAATATAGCTTAATCAATCTGCTCCCTGAACAAATATGAACCAAGAAAAGTGAATAATAAAAAAGGTAATGAAGGTACTTTTCCAAGGCTGGGGTCTCTAGATGACCCTGGGTTGGGCTAGAAGAAAAGTCTACCTGTGGGTTGAGGGCCCCCGCTGCAGTACCTATAAAAGTAAGTAAAAAAAAAATTATGTGCATTACACAGAAATGATTTCCCTGTGTATTCCTCCCATGTATATATTCTCACTTAGGTGGGGAAAAAGGAATGAGTAAATGAATTTTTAAAAAATTGAGTAATATAAAATCCACATTATAACATGTATTTCTCAAGATAGGTATATCACCATCTATTTTTGCTTCCGTTTAGTTTATCGGCACTTATGAAGTTAGCCAAACCTTATGGCTCTTTTGGAGGAGGTGAGGGCTGCCCTCAGCGAACTGACAATCTCTTCCTAAAATCCTTCTCTTGTCTTGTTCCTGTCCCCTGCTTTCTAGGTTCTCTTACTATTTCCCAAGCAGCTTGGGACAACTGCTCAGCCAGACTTTCCCTTGGTTTGACCATGCTAATGGACAGTCCTCTGTTATTCATGTCTGTAATCACTTCCTCCACCATCTGGTACAGTTGCATCCCTTCTTGGTAAAATACCCTCAGTTTAGCAGGGTACGGGGTTTGGAATTTAATCTTTTCTTGTTTTAATATTCGGTTCGCTTCAGAATATTCCTTCCATTTCTGTAGGACAACTGGGTGGGGGGGCGGGGGGATGTAATCATGACCGAAGTATACTAAATTCCCATTCCAAAACACCCTCTTCTTACCCCGGGCCCTTTGTAGAATCTCCGCCTTGCTCTTGAGTCAAAGGAATTTAAGTATTATGGAGCGCAGTTTACCTTCTCTGCCTCCGGGAGGCCTCTGGACAAGCAAACGATGCGCCCTTTTAATTTCAATCTCCGTAGTCTGAGGAGTGTCCAGTGCTTCCCGCAGCAGCTTGTTGACATTGAATTGCTGTTTTATATCTTTTTGGACTTCCCTTATCTCTTCCAAAATCCTTATCATATTTGCCGCTTCACCTGCACTAGACCCCACGTCAGCTTCGCTGCCACGTGCACGTGTAGGAGAGCCGCGCACTGTACCTTTGTCTTCCATAGGCTCCACAGTGGTGCTTTTTTAAATCTCGATTCTTTATCCCCATTCTTGCCCCCCTTATCAATTCAGATATTTTCGAAAGATCTTATAATTGATGGATTAACAGGGCAAAATATGCATTTTTCCAGAGGAGCTGTTGATTTAAGCTCCCATTCTGAACGATGACATCACCGGAACCCCCCTACTGTCTTTAATTCTTTTTAAAAGATGATTTAATGTAAGACTAAAGCTGTAGTTTAATCATTTGCCTCTTTAACAAGCTCATGTATCTTTCACAAGTGTGTGGTGGTTCACCCCCACTTACTGGCAGAAAACAGTACAGCAGTTAAATTAACAGGATATAACCTTTCTCATTTTCCATTGGCTATGTATTGGCACATTACCCATGTCATGTAATTGTGTAACCAGTGATTGGTTTAGCTTATCTAAGGAATTTCTCTTATCTTGATTATAAAAGTGATGGATATTTCAGAGGTGCCCACTTATTCTTATTCTCTTTGCTCATCTTTTATCTTCGCCATCTTAGCTTTTTATTCACTGTAGTTTTGTTTCTCAGCTCTTTCTTTAGCTTGCTTAGTACTTGCATGTTTCTTTGTATGTAAATTAAATGACCATTGAGAATTAAGACTGCTCACCATTCTTGACTCCTAGAAGAACACTTAAGGATCAGAAAATAGACAGATCCAACTACTTGACACACAGACAGGAACAATTGACTTGAAGTAAAATCGGACAAAGAAAGGATGTTTTAAGCGTGCAGCTGGGAGGGAAAACATTTCCTGTGCCTTAATTGTCTAATATCTTCAGTACATTGTTTAAAGGGAGTTTAAGAGTGAGCAAATTCTGTATCTTATTTGTAGCAGAGCAAATTAAAATGTTCATGGTTGTACAATCTGTGCAGCTGATATAAATTATCAGAGAAACCCAGAATTTGATCTAAGTTGTCAGACAGGAGGCCAATAAAAGCTTTAAAATATCAGACAAATGTTAGTTATATGGTTATAACTTGATATTACAGTCACACCAGGGTTGTGAGATTTTTTGATGTATAAAAGTGAAAAGTACTCCTTAAAATCAAATCTAATACAATGGATAAAATATTGAGTCCTTCAAATTCCCAGCTGAGAGGGAACAGTTAACTGAAATCTTAAGCACTTACTTAACTGATGCATGATACTGTTGGTAATGAAATACAGTAGAAACGTGCTATCAATGCCAGGTCTATTGAGGATTGGCTTATAAGTGATGATATATAGCAAGTTCAGAAAGATGTGGTGGGGAACTAAGAAAACAGCTTGCATGATAGCAACCTTAACAAAGTTGCAACTCCAGATAGATGCTTTAAAATGCTATCACATTGATTTAGAGAATCAAACCAGTGGATTGTGTCAGCAAGTAGATGATTTAACTAATCATTAATCAGTGAGCTGTGAGGTAATATTACCACTAGAGAAGACCTTAGTTAGGTCCTACTTGGAGAACTGTGTTCAGTTCTGGTCACCTCACAACAGGAACAATGTGGATACTATAGAGAGAGTGCAGAGGAGATTTACATGAATGTTGCCTATATTGGAGAGCATGCCTGATGAGAATAGGTTGAGTGAACATGTCCTTTTTTCCTTGGAGTGACAGAAGATGAGAGGTGACCTGACAAGAGGTGTACAGATAATGAGAGGCATAGTTTTGGTGAACCTTAGGGGGCATAGTTTTAAGGTACTTGGAAGTAGGTACAAGGGGGATGTCAGCGGTAAGATTTTCCACACAGACTGATGAGGGCATGGAATACATTGCCAACGATGGTGGTAGAGGTGGATACAATAGGGTCTTTTAAGAGACCCTTAGATAGGTACATGGAGCTTAGAAAAATAGAGGACTATATGGTAGGGAAATTCTAGGCAGTTTCTAGAGTAGGTTACACGGTCAGCACAAAATTGTGGGCTGAAGGACCAGTAGTGTGCTGTAGATTTCTATGTTCTAATCAGTTGGGTAAAAAGAGCAGTATGAAAAAAGCAATAAATAATCTGTAAAACAGATTTGTATTAACAGCAACACACAAAAGTTGCTGGTGAACGCAGCAGGCCAGGCAGTATCTCTAGGAAGAGGTACAGTCGACGTTTCGGGCTGAGACCCTTCGTCAGAACTAACTGAAAGAAGAGCTAGTAAGAGATTTGAAAGTCATCTCTTACTAGCTGAGTTGAAAAGTGAAGTAATGTATCTTTGCACAAGAAGCCAACCCAGTGGATGGTGTTAACGGTGATGTCAATCATGTTGAAAGGCCGCCAATACTGATTAGTCCACAGAAACAGTGACCCATCCAAAGAACTGTAAAGTGACACTGACTCAGGAGAGACTCCTCAGTCTTGAGGAAGGGTCTTGGCCCAAAATGTTGACTGTACTCCTTTCCCTAAATGCTGCCTGGCCTGCTGAGTTCCTCCAGCACTTTTGTGTGTGTTACTTGGATCTCCAGCACCCGCAGGTTTTCTCTCAATTGCAACAGAGACTTCTAGGGGTTTATGTGATGGTGACAATAATGAGGTAATTGGTCTGGCAGCCTTGCACCAATAAAATCTCAGAGTGAAAACGCAAGACTGATGAGGGAGGTTATGAAAGGATACAGGAAGTTCATTATCAACCACTAGATCCAGAAAAAAATTGACAAATGATCCAGGGAATTTCTACATTCTAAAAAAGGAAGCTTAAAGACTTGGGATGAACTTCAATGAATTAAGAATATATAAAAATTGCATTCATATGATGGCATTCAAACTTTATCTACCATGCTAACAACTCAGCAAATAACCAGATGACACAGTGAGTTGAAGATGGTACAAGAGAGGATAAACAGAATTTACAAGCGGATTTGGATGAAATTAAGAAATGGTTGGAATGACAATCCCCAACACAGACTGATCGGAAGGAAGTGATTGACTGCAAACAAAAGGCTTCAGATGATTTTTTTGAATATGAAGAGCACGACAAGACAGTTTGGATCAGCCACTCAGGAGTTCAAGGAATAACTGAAGATAATATGGAAGAATTCACATATGCCTCTCTCAAGTTGACTTTCATGAATGGTTTGAAACCAGATATTGCCAAAATGGTGAAGCTAACGAAACCAAACTGGAGTGAAACTGCTGTTTCCTACAATGATCTGGTGCAAATTGCCAAACAAGAGGAGTGAGTGGTCAAAGACTGAGTAAGATTAGTACAGATGAACCAGCTGTCGACACCCGCTAACCAACAGAGCAAGTGGAACTGGAATCCACAGTAATATATTAATTTACTGGTAGGAAATGAACGCGAAGCACTCTGTTTGCTTGATTACCTAACCCTCAGACACAACACAAACGTGAACAAGGCACATCTGCAACAAGAGGAACAGACAAATTCCCAAAGCAGAAGGAAAATCACTCTAGATGGTGCAAAGACTGTTAAATCAGCAAAGCTACCGACAACAGTTAAGCAACTTTGATCATTTCTGGGTTTGTGCAACTGCAACAGCACACGGCTCAATTCAAATGCTGAAATTGCTCAGTCTCTCATTCATCTGCTGAAGGGCAGCAAGTACTCTGACACTGTGACTCTTAATGAACAACAGATGGGAGCTTTTCAAACGTTAAAGGCCATACCAGGAAATACACCTACATTAGGAATCCCTGACAGGGGGAGAAACATGGCTCAAAAAATAGAGATTAGCAGAGTTCTGCTGAGTCAATATGATTTTGTGAAACTAACGCAAGCTGTTCGGTCTGCTTATCAAGCAACACACATCAAAGTTGCTGGTGAACGCAGCAGGCCAGGCAGCATCCCTAGGAAGAGGTACAGTTGACATTTCGGACCGAGACCCTTCGTCAGGATTAACTGAAAGAAGAGCTAGTAAAAGATTTGAAAGTGAGAGGGGGAGGGGGAGATCCAAAATGATAGGAGAAGACAGGAAGGGGAGGGATGGAGCCAAGAGCTGGACAGGTGATTGGCAAAAGAGATATGAGAGGATCATGGGACAAGAGGCCCAGGGAGAAAGAACAGGGGGAGGGGGGGAAAACCCAGAGGATGGGCAAGGGGTATAGTGAGGGGGACAGAGGGAGAAAAAGGAGAGAGAGAAAAAGCAACACACATCAAAGTTGCTGGTGAACGCAGCAGGCCAGGCAACATCTCTAGGAAGAGGTGCAGTCGACGTTTCAGGCCGAGACCCTTCGTCAGGACTAACTGAAGGAAGAGTTAGTAAGAGATTTGAAAGTGGGAGGGGGAGGGGAGATCCAAAATGATAGGAGAAGACAGGAGGGGGAGGGATGGAGCCAAGAGCTGGACAGGTGATTGGCAAAAGGGATACGAGAGGATCATGGGACAGGAGGTCCGGGAAGAAAGACAAGGAGGGCGGGGGGGGGGGACCCAGAGGATGGGCGAGAGGTATATTCAGAGGGACAGAGGGAGAAAAAGGAGAGTGAGAGAAAGAATGTGTGTGTAAAAATAAGTAACAGATGGGGTACGAGGGGGAGGTGGGGCCTTAGCGGAAGTTAGAGAAGTCGATGTTCATGCCATCAGGTTGGAGGCTACCCAGACGGAACATAAGGTGGACTATTCCTCTTCTCACCCTGTCTCTTGCAAAAATGCCATCCCCTTCTCGCAATTCCTCCGTCTCCACTGCATCTGCTCTCAGGATGAGGCTTTTCATTCCAGGACGAGGGAGATGTCCTCCTTTTTTAAAGACAGGGGCCTTCCTTCCTCCACCATCAACTCTGCTCTCAAATGCATCTCCCCCATTTCACGCACATCTGCTCTCACTCCATCCTCCTGTTACCCCACTAGGAATAGGGTTCCCCTGGTCCTCACCTACCACCCCACCAGCCTCCAGGTCCAACATATTATTCTCCGTAACTTCCGCCACCTCCAAAGAGATCCCACCACTAAGCACATCTTTCCCTCCTCCCCTCTCTCTGCTTTCTGCAAGGATCACTCCCTACACGACTCCCTTGTCCCCCCCATCTCTCCTCACTGATCTCCCTCCTGGCACTTATCCTTGTAAGTGGAACAAGTCATACACATGCCTTTACACTTCCTCCCTTACCAACATTCAGGGCCCCAGACAGTCCTTCCAGGTGAGGCGACACTTCACCTGTGAGTCGGCTGGGGTGATATACTGCATCCGGTGCTCCTGATGTGGCCTTCTATATATTGGTGAGACCCGACGCAGACTGGGAGACCGTTTAGGCGAACACCTATGCTCTGTCTGCCAGAGAAATCAGGATCTCCCATGGCTACACATTTTAATTCCACGTCCCATTCCCATTCTGATATGTCTATCCACAGCCTCCTCTACTGTAAAGATGAAGTCACACTCAGGTTGGAGGAACAACACCTTATATTCCATTTGGGTAGCCTCCAATCTGATGGCATGAACACTGACTTCTCTAACTTCCGCTAATGCCCCACCTCCCCCTCGTACCCCATCCGTTATTTATTTATATACACACATTCTTTTTCTCTCTCTCTCATTTTTCTCCCTCTGTCCCTCTGACTATACCCCTTGCCCATCCTCTGGGTTTTTCCCTCCTCCCCCTTTTCTTTCTCCCTGGACCTCCTGTCCCATGATCCTCCAATATCCCTTTTGCCAATCAACTGTCCAGCTCTTGGCTCCATCCCTCCTCCTCTTGTCTTCTCCTATCATTTCAGATCTCCACCTCCTCCTCCCACTTTCAAATCTCTTACTAGCTCTTCTTTCAGTTAGACCTGACGAAGGGTCTCGGCCCGAAACGTCGACTGTACCTCTTCCTAGAGATGCTGCCTGGCCTGCTGCGTTCACCAGCAACCTTGATGTGTGTTGCTTGAATTTCCAGCATCTGCAGATTTCCTTGTGTTTGCAGTCTGCTTATCGACAGGTTTCTGATTCTTGGAATGGTCTGTCAGAAGGAGGACACACTTTGATTACTTGTGAGTGGGTCCTGGTCAAGAAACTGCATAAGAAACCCCTGGGAGCTCAGTGGGAATGTCCTTACCAAGTAGTCTTAATTACCAATCAGCAATTGAGATCAAAGGTAAAAGTAAGTGGATGAACACCAGACACTGTAAGCAAGTCAAAGTGCCTCCAGATTTAGACAGGTGCTGTAAAAAGACTTCAAGCACAAATATAATTATTGGACATTATGGACTTTATTTTGACGCTTGTTTTTTTTGTTTTGCCTGTTTCCCTTACTCATGATATACCAGTTGAAATAACTCACAATGAATATGCAGCACTATAAATAATTTTAAGCGATAGTTTTTGATTACCCTGTAACAAAGATACCTTATGTTTCTTCTGCCTCTGATTTTTCAGATGTGATTCTGCCAGAGTCCCTTATAGTATCAAAGGGGTGACTGCTGGAAACACTGTTTGTTTAATACTTTTCAAAATGTATTATTGTAAGACTAAAGTTGCATTTTAATCATTTGTACTTTCTAACAAACTCATTTGTTTTTCACAAGTATGTGGTGGCTCATTGGTAAAGCAGTTAAACTAATGATTTAGTACTTTTTCATTTATCGTTGACTAAGTACTAGCACATTACCCACATGATGTAATTGTGCAACCAGTGATTGGGTTTGTTTATCTGAAGAATTCCTCTTATCTTGATTATAGAAGTGACGGATTTTTCAGAAGTGCCATCTTGTTCTCTTTATTCAACTTTTATCTTTGCTGTCCTAGCTTTTCAATCAATTTAGGTTTCCTTCTCAGATCTTTATTTAGTTTGCTTAGTTTTTGTATGTTTGCTTGTACTTCAAAATAAATGACCACTAAGAAATAAGACTGCTCACCATTCTTGACTTCAGGAAGAACCCCGAGAATCAGAAAATAAAGAGAATCAACAAGGGGTTTGCAAAAAGCTAAGAAACAAAATTTGACATATAGCTGACACATAATTGACATGGAGTTGATTCCATCTGTTCAGAAAGAAACAAATGGCTGATCTCTTGACTCTGATGAAAGGTCCTAGACACTTTAACATACAGATTTCTACAGATGCTACCTGACCCATTGAATATTTCCAGCATTTCTATTTTGCATTTGCCATTGTTCTGATCTCCATTTACTCTTAAGACTGTTCACCATCATGTCTGATTCACATACCTCCATCTCTACTCCCCTGAATTCCATATTAAAGATGACAAACGGAAAGGCTTCTCAGGGTTGCAAAGGAGAGGATTTAATTAGCTGAAATCAAAGCTGTCAAATATGGGGTTAACAGGAGGACATTTCACAGGGTGGGAGAGCTTTGGAAGAGCTCTGGTGGGCAAGACCAGGGGTGGGTTTATACATAACTACCAGATCTTTGAACTGAAGACACAGGAGGACCAGTCTTTAGTGCAGAGTCTACTGCAGTGGAACAACTGAATGAAGTACATTTAATGATCACAGATTGGAATAGTATTATGTACCATCCAATGATTATTTGTGTGTAGACAAGGTAGAATTCACCCCCAAAAAGACATTGCAAAAGAAAAAAAAAATCACCTGAGGAGTCTATTAATGGTTTCAGAGCAGCTGGCATTTGACAGTCTCCTTATTCCTACTCTATAATTTATATTGGAAATTTTTCCTATACAGGATATCCAACAGTCTAAAATCCAAAGCATCCTGTTAATGAACCGGTGTTAGTCATATACGAAACCATAGTACAGCAATTATAATCTTGGCTACAGTTGGGACTTAAGACAGCTCCACATTCTATTTGTTAAGATATGTTTTGCAGAGCCTGCGGCCCCCAGTACTTCTGTGCAACAATAATTTGAGAAGTGTTGATCTTTTGATGGGGGCAAAAGAAAGCAAGATAGTTGCAGAACCTTGCAGCAGTTCCCAAAGCCCATAGTGATTGAGAGCCTGCATTGTAAGACAGCAGCAGAAGCCTTCAAGCACTTTTGTACAATAATCAGAGTAACATCACCTGAGCAAAACTCTACGGCGTAAGTCACCAAACAGGACATTCCGAAATATGTCATGTTAAGCGGGCATATAAAAATATACATGCAGCAGATGTCTGAACAATAGACAGGCAGTTCCTGGTGAACTAAAAAGTAAATCTTGCATACAAATGGTTTATCTGGCAGTCTGGTGTATCATATTGCATATTTTGCTGTTGATTGCTATGATGATTATTTACTCAAGGGGCAAGTTCAAGTTTAAAGTTACCTCATCATAAATTGTTTACTAATGTTTGACAGCACACATTTTCCATTTGATAGGATTGGAGCATTGTGTGAATGAAGAGTCCAAAAGTGACCTCCTAATTTAATCTATTCTTCATCTTACTTCCACCAAATGATTGCCTGAACTGTAAAGGTTTTCACTCAATTCGATAACAAAACTCATGAAAAAGGATGAAAACTTCTTCACTTTCCCAGGCTGGAAAATAAAAATGTAATTGCAGAATCACTGAAAGGCAGTCCCCCTCATAAATAAGCCCGCTACTCAGGAGGTGATGAAACGTGCTACTAAGCGTCAACAGGCCATCCTTGCTAAACCAGCACTAAGTGGATTCAGGCACTTTGCTTGATCTTGCACCTTGCAGGCACTGCACCAGATATCCAGGATGTAAGTAACTGCTAGTAGGTGACCATATAGCTTTGCAGTATTGACGTGTTACAAATCCATATAGAGGCTAGCGTTATACCTCTGTTCTGCACGATGTTATACATATCAATCCAAAACCTTTATTTCAATTAGTCCTTTACCTTCATGTAACAATATGGAAATTGGAAAAATACAGAATATGTAGATTATAATTGTATTAAAATAACTCAAATAGATGTTAAAGTAAGATCACCCCTTAATTTCCAGTGCTTCAATGGAAGGTTCCCAACCTGCTCAGCTTCTCTCCATAACTCAGTCCCTCAAGTCCTGGCAAAATCCTCAAAAATCTCCTTTGCACTCTTTCCATCTTAGTGGCTACTTTTCTCTATGATTAGGAATACTCATATACATGAATCACAGAAAGCTGGTTTATAGTTGCAGCAGTTTAACAAGGCGGCAAATGGAATGTTGACCTTCATTGCTAGAGGGATTGAGTTCAGGAGCAGGGAAGATATAGTTGCTTAGGAGGTGGTACGGGGGGGGGGGGGGGGGAGTTCATAAGAATGATTCCGAAGATAAGGGGTTAGACAACTGTGCTGCTCCAAAGGGTGCTATATGAGGTCATTCTTACCCTCAGCCATTAGGCTCAATAATGAGTCAACCTATAGCTGGAGAAGTGATGACACCCTCCCTGTTGGACTGTTTGAGGTAACTTACTTTTTCTTCTTTCTTACCTCTCTTCTAGTATTTGTATATTTATATATCTGTGCACTTGTTATGCTACTGTGACCCTGCAATTTCCTCTGGGAACAATCAAGTACCTATCTATCTATGAGGAGAGATTACGTCGCCTGGGACTATTCTTGCTGAAATTCAGAAGAATGAGAAGGGATCTTTTAGAAACACATAATATCATGAAAAGGATAGATAAGCTAGAGGCAAGAAAGTTGTTTCCAATGATAAGTGAGACTAGAACTAGGGACATAGTCTTAATATTAGGCTTAATAGACTTAGAATAGAGATGAGGAGAAACCAGTTTTCCCAGATAATATGGATTCTGTGGAATTCACTGCTGCCCAGGGAAGCAGTAGGTGCTATATCTTTAAATATATTTACAACACAGTTAAATAAATTTTTGCATTGCAGGAGAATTAAGGGTTATGGGACAAAGCAGGCAGCTAGAGCTGAGTCCATAACCAGATCTGCCATGAATGTGTTGAATGGCTGAGCAGTCTCGACAGGCTGAATGGCCTACCCCTGTTCCTATTTCTTATGTTATTATGTTCTTAATGGAAATTTGATTGCAAATTGTGGTTTCTGTTGCCGTATCACCCAGGCACAAATTAATATTTTCCACTTACTGGTCATTTTGCAACACACCACTAATTGAGCAGATATTCCTCGGCATCAGGGACCTACAGGATGGTGTCATTCCCTGGGTTGCAGTTCATTTGGAGCACTGCAGGGCAGCTTTGATCGAGTTGTCTTGAGGACACCTGTGGTTGGACATGCCTGGAAGAACATGGCCATCGCTGCACAGCCCCAGATAAGGATGCCTGTGTTGGACCTCTGTTATTTTCTGATCCTTTGGGTTCTCCCAAGAGTCAAGAGTGGCGAGCAGTTTTAAGTTCCTCACAATCATTTGTGTTAAAGTACAAAGAAACATAGAGATACTAAGCAAGCTAAATAAAGAACTGATAAACAAAGCTAAGGTGAAGATGAGCAAAGAAAATAAGATTAAGATGGCACCTCTGAAATAATCTTTCAAAATTGAGATAAAAGAAATTCTTAGATAAAATAAAACAACCACTGACTGCACAATTATATCACAGTTAATATGTTAATACCTAGTAAATGAAAAATGAGAAAGGTGATAAACCATTAGATTAACTGCTTTCTGCCCATAAGTGGAAACAAACTACCACTAACTGTGAAAAGTACACGTTTGTTAAAAAGTACAAGTGATTAAACTACAACTTCAGTCTTACATTAATACATCTGATAAAAAGTATTAAAAAAAAACACAGATTTCCAAAGGTCACCCATTTGATACCATTAGGAACCCTGACCAAATAAAATCTGAGAATTCAGAGGCAGAAAAATCTTACCCAATCTTCTGATATAAGTTGAGCTTGTATGAATAAAGTATTTACCATAAGACCATAAGATAAAGAAGCAGAATTAAGCCATTTGGCCTATCAAGTCTCCTCCTCAATTTCATTACGGCTGATCCATTGTTCCTCTTAGACCCAATCTCCTGCCTTCTCCCCATATCCCTTCATGCCCTGAACAATCAAGAATCTATCAACCTCTGCCTCATCCTTAATAATCAACTCCAACATCTTCCTAACCACTGAGGTCAGACTAACTGGTCTATAGTTTCCTTTCTTCTGCCTTTCTCCCTTCGTGAAGAGTGGAGTGACATTTGCGATGTTACAATCTTCCGGAACCATTCCAGAATCTAGTGATTCTTGAAAGATTACTATTAATGCCTCCACAATCTCTTCAGCCACCTCTTTCAGAACTGTGGGGTGTACACCATCTGGTCCAAGTGACTTATCTATCTTCAGTCTTTTCACTTTCCCAAGAACCTTCTCTCTAGTTACGGTAACCCCACATACCTCAGGACCCCTGACACCTGGAACTTCCACCATACTGAAGTGAAGACTGATGCAAAATACTTATTTAATTCATCTGCTATTTTGTTATTTCCCATTGCTACCTCTTCAGCATCATTTTCTTGTGGTCCAATATCAATTCTCAACTCTCCTTTACACTTTATGTATCTGAAGAAACTTTTGGTATTCTCTTTAACATTATTAGCTAGCTTATTTTTGTATTCAATCTTTACCTTCTTAATGATTTTTTCATTCAACTGACACAGAGATCTGTTTTACAAATTTTGTATCTCCTTTTTCATTCTGTTTTTTTGGTATGCTACGTGTTTTTTCTCCCATTAGTTTCTTAAATAATTTACTTGGTAACACAGTCCACAGGTTTGATGGCCCAAATCGTTTACTTGCTGATGCAATCCGCAGGTTTGATCCTCTAAATGAGTGCATTTGTATTTTAAATCATCTATTTGTTCTTGCTTCTCACAATGCTTGCATTTTTGCTGCTCTGTTAAGTTTGCTAGTGTCCGAGCTGTTTCCTTAGCTCCTTACTACATCTTTCTGATCTTACAGCGTATCATTTCAACATCACTTATAAGCCAGTCCTCACTATACTTGGCATCAATAGCATATCTCTTCCATATTTCTTTACCCACAGTATTAAGTTTATGTGCATCACTTAAGTGCTCAATGTTTCAGTTAACTCTTCCCTCTCAGCAGGGAATTCAGCGGACTCTCCCATCTGCTTCCACCCACTTGCCCCTTCTGTAACAAGCATTGCCGACCTATTAAAACCCTTGTCGCTGTGGCTTGCTCCAGCTGCCAGAGTAAGGACAATTATCATCGATCTCTTCACACTATCTCTGTCCCTGATAAGCTGAGCCCCTACACCTCTCCCTTTTGCAACCACTCCAATGACACCATCCTCCCTTCACCAAAGCCCCATTCACCTTCAGCCTCCTCCCCCTTCTGCAGTCCCCTCTATCTTACTCTATACTTTCTGTGAAGCAAGAAGTTGTTTGCAGATGGTATGTAAGATGATATGCAGGCCTTGATGGTGTCTCACCTGGTACTCTAAGGCACCGTGCGGATCAGCTGGCACCTGCTTTCACTGAGATATTTAACACCTCCTGCAACTATGCAGGGTTATGGACTGCTTTAAAGTGGCCATTATTGTTCCAGTTCCTGAGAAAGACAAGATCACCAGACCTAATGGTTATCGGCCAGTTCTGACTTCAGTAGTTATGAAAACGTTTGAACATCTGATGTTGGCCTACCTTAATTCCATTACTGATCCTCTTCTTGAACCACTCATTATAAATCAAATGACTCAGCTGAGGATGCAGTTAACTTGTACCTTCATTGCACACTTCAGCATTTGGGTTCCCCCAACACCTGTGTGAGGATTTTAGCTCCACCTTCAACAGCAAGCTAACACAGCTAGATGTAGCCTACAATCTCTATCAGTGAATTATGAACTTCTTGATGGGAAGGAAGCGGTGTGCAAGGCCCGCCCACTACTTGTCCCATTCAATGCCCACAAGCACAAGCTCCTGCCCGAGATGGTCCTCCTACCCCACTTTTGAAGATTTTGCTAACGATCAGAAATTGTAAGGTCAAAACGGATAATAATAACAACTGAGAGAAAGTTAGCTAAACATAGAACAGTACGTCACATAATGTTGTGCCAAACCAATTCAGGTAACGTCGCCTAAATCCTTCTGCCAGCACGTGGTCAAAATCCATCCATTCTCATGTGCCTATCTAAGCTATAGCTGTTTTTTTTTTGTAAAAGGAAAATTTTAACTGAATTCTACAAAATTATAAGGAACCTAGTTTGTAAGAAAACAACAAATTTTCCTCAGTTACAGGATCAACAAAAAGAAGACACAAATTTAAAGTGATTGGCTGAAATGGGGGCAGGGGTGCTACCTCCCTGAAATGAATTTTTGCAGGGTGGGATGACTGGAGATATGATAGAGATGTACAAGATATTAAGAAGAATAGATAGAGTGGACAGCCAGCGCCTCTTCCCCAGGGCACCATAGCTCAGTACAAGAGGACATGGCTTTAAGGTAAGGGGTGGGAAGTTCAAGGGGGATATTAGAGGAAGGTTTTTTAGTCAGTGGTTGGTGCGTGGAATGCACTGCCTGAGTCAGTGGTGGAGGCAGATACACTAGTGAAATTTAAGCGATTACTAGACAGGTATATGGAGGAATTTAATGGGGGAGGTTATATGGAAGACAAGGTTTAGGGGTCGGCGCAACATTGTGGGCTAAAGGGTCTGTACTGTGCTGTACTATTCTATGTTCTATTCTCCAAGAGGACCACAACCTTGTCGTGGTTTGGAAGCTTGTATGCCTCACTGACCCAGAGAGCTACTGAATGACTCAAAGAGCTATGTTGGCTGAAGCCTGAGGTTTATGATTTGGCTGTTGCTAGGGGTCACCCATGCCAAAGGGTCAAAGGGTGGAGGCCAGACTAAGGGTGATCCACTGGTCCTCCAAGTTTGGGGGTTCAGCTCAGGGCCAACAACCCTGACCGGTCAAACAAAACTGGTATGGAAAAACCAATGACAAGTCCCTCTACATCCACGTGCGATGGTATTCCTGAGTCTCCACCTAGGACTCCTCCTTCTCCCTCCACAGGATTCATTGGATTCACCCTGAGGGCTGGATTCATGGGGTATCCTCCACCTACTTTTGTTGCCATTTTTTAAATTATATGTACATAAAATAAAAGACAATCAAGCTTAGATCTGTAACTGCCTCTGGTCCAACTGTCATTTCATTCCACCAGTATCCACAAGCCTCTGGATCTCAGAATTTATTTTGCTCCACGTTTATCCTGTTGCAACACACACAAAATGCTGAAGGAACTCAGCAGGCCAGACAGCATCTATGGAAAAGTGTTGACGTTTCAGGTCGAGACCCTGCTTCAGGACTAGAAAGGAATAGAAGAAGTCAGAGTAAAAAGGTGAAGGGAGGGGAGGAAGAAGTACAAGGTGGCAGGTGATAGGTGAAACTGGGAGAGGGAGAGGGGGTGAAGTAAAGAGCTGAAAAGATGATTGGTGAAAAAGATAAAGGATTGGAGAAGGGGGAAATCAGATAGGAGAAGGTAGAAGATCATGGAAGAAAGGGAAGGGGGGAGGAGCATCAGACGGAGATGATGACCAGGTAAGGAGATAAGGTGAGAGAAGGAAACAGGAATAGGAAATGGTGAAGAGAGTGCAATAACCAAAAGTATGAGGAATCGATGATCATGTCATCAGATTGGAGGCTACCCAGATGGAATATAAAGTGTTGCTCCTCCAACCAGAGTGTGGCCTCATTGCAACAGTAGAGAAGGCCATGGATAGACATATCGGAATGAGAATGGGAAGTAGAATTCAAATGAGTGGATACAGGGAAATCCCATTTTTTCTAGTGGACGGAGCCTAGATGCTTGGCAAAGCAGTCTCTTTATCAACATCGGGTCTCGCCAATATCCAGGAGGCCACACTGGGAGTACCAGACACATTACATGACTCCAACAGACTCACAGGTGACATGTCAACTCACCTGGAAGGACTGTCTGGGGCTCTGAATGATAGTGAGGGAGGAGGTGTAGGGGCAGGTTTGGCACTTGTTCCACTTGCTAGGATAAGTGCCAGGAGGGAGATGAACAAGGAAGAGCAAATGGACAAGGGAGTCGCGTAGGGGGAAATCCCTGTGGGAAGCAGAAAGGGGGAGAGAGAGAAAGATGTGCTTGGTGGTGGGATACCATTGGAGATGGCTCCAATGATGAGCACCATGAGCGAGATCGGAGGGGAGGGATGAATGGACAAGGGAGTCGCATAGGGAGGGATCCCTGTTTTCCATATTACCCTTTGGTGAAGGGGTAAATACATCAACATTCAGCAACAGACACAAAGGTGACAATGTTTGTTGTCATCGTTACCCATGAATCAGCTGGAGAGCAATAAGCCCCCATTCTGCTGGCACTGACAGGTTTTCTCGACACAACAGCGTCTAAAGGTAATGATAAGATTTTTTTGCCAGACCTTCGTTTGTGAAGTTCTCCAGCTCCCAGCCCACTCTTGCAGCTGGGAGGGGATTACGCAAACAGCTTAACAGGCAGCTCTCAGCCTGTATGCCCTCTGTCTCCAACGAGCAGGAGTACTCGGCCAGCAGATGTCAATGCTGTGCTGATCCCCCCACCCCAGCCCCACCTTTGCATCAGGTTAAAATCACTATGCAGCTGGCAGACCGAATGCTCTGCCTTGGAAGCTACCAAGTTTAACAATACATACAATGCAACGTCTTTTGCATTTAAGAAGATGCAGGGACCTTATAGAGAGATCAGAAGTGGAAAGAGTGAGCAATTGCAAGTTCCTAATCTGGAACCAACATATTGATGCAGCTACAAGGAAGGCACAACAGCTTCCGAAAGGTGGCGTCCTTCATTAAGGACACTCACCACCCAGGACGTGCCTTGTTCTTATTGTTACCATCAGCAAGGAGGTACAAATCCTTAAGGCGCACACTCAACAATTCAAGAACAGCTTCTTCCCTTCTGTTATCAGATTTATGAATAGACATGTAAGTGAAAGGGCACTAAATTTCTTGGTGTGCACATAATGGATGATCTAATTTGAATCCAAAACACCACCTCTTCAGTCAAGAAGGCATAGCAATGTCTACACTGTCTGAGGAGATTAAAATGTGCAAGGATACCCGCTCCTCTCCAGCAACTTTCTACAGCAGAACCATAGGGAGTGTCCTGTCTGTCTGCATCATTGTGTGGTATGGAAGCTGCAAGATATCAGTCTGCAAGTCCCTACAGAAAATACTAAAAGTTGCCAAGAGAATCACCAGTATCTCCATCTCCCCTATTTGTGACATTTATCAGGAGCGATGTAGACAAAGGACTTAAAGCATTGTTGAGGATCCCTACCTCCCACCCCACAATCTCTTTGATCCACTGCCATCAGAAAGAAGATATAGAGGCATCAGGACTAGGACTGCCAGATTGAGTACAGCTTCTTCCCTCAGGCTGTGAGACTAATGAATGCCCTGCCATTACCGAGGTCTCATCACTAGGGCAGTGAGCTATTTACTGTTTATTGTACTGTTAACTGTCCACTTGTGGTGCACACTGTTGCGCACTTTGAATTATATTTTCTTAACTTATTTATGGTACTATGTCTTTTGGTTTATGTTCTGTGTATAATATATATTTTGTGGCCACACCACCATGTTTCTGAGGAACGTTGTTTCGTTTGGTATAACACACAGTCAGGTGACAATAAATTTGAACTTGACATGAGGCAGAGAGTAGTGGTGGATGGGTATTTTCCTGACTGGAAATGTCAGTGTTGAGACCTTTGTTATTTGTAATGTATATAAATAACTAGCATGAGATTGAGGTAGTCATATTAGTAAAGTTACTTACTATTTAGTGATAGATAATGAACAATGTTGTCTAAGGTACTGCAGGAAGGTTGGGTGGAGCAGTGGCAGATGGAAACTAATCCAAGGCAAGTGTGAAGTAATCCACTTCAGGAAGACAAATTCTATAAGGACATATAAAGTAAGTGACAGAATCTCGGGATGTTGATGTACAGATAGACTGTAGAGGTTAGACGCACAGACCAGAAATGTGAGGTCGATAACCCCCTGAAATTGAAACACAGGTCAATAGAGAATGAGGAAGCCACTTGGTACATTTGGCTTTCATAAGCCAAGGCATCGAGTATGAAGAACTTGGCTGTCATTTTGCAGCTTTAGAAAACATTGGTTAGATTACACTAGACAATTGTGTAATGTGCCAGCTTTCATGTGACAGAAAGGATGGTGTATTATTAGAAAGAGCACAGAAGGGATTCACCAGGATGTTGCCTAGAATAAAAGGCTGTAGTTATAAGGAGAGAATGTGTTTATTCATTGTATCTTCATAAGCCAGGAGGCTCATTGAATGTTGATGGGCATAGATGGAATAGATGGAGATGTTTTCTGGTGGGGTGGGGGGGGGGGGGAGTCCACTACTAAATGGCTCAGGTTTAATTAGAGAACGGAGAAATTTAAAGATCTGAGAGGTCAACTGTGAGAGCGGTGAGTATCTGGAACAAGCTGCCAGAGGAGATAATGGAGACAAATATATTTCCAATCACTAAAAGGCACTTGGACAGATAATTGGATAGGAAAGTCTCAGGAATGATGTTTAGGTAAAGGGAATGAGCCATTCCTAGCCCCAGCTACTGTTTAGGCAATGTTTTTAGAAATACAGACACCTAAAGTTCTCAGCCACAGTATCATGGGCTGTTGATTGGAGTGTTATTAACAATATCCCAATAATAGATTGACCCAATGCATGGTGGAAAATTGATTGTCTAGGAAGCATCAGAGATTCTCAACTGTCTTTCCAGAGCATCTCAGCACCGGTTGTGAAAATGGGGATATTATACATATATATTCTGTCTGCAAACAGATTCAACAGGAAGTCAGACAGAATAGCCACAGAAGGCATATAGGAGAAAACCTGAAGATGCAGGATAAATAGCAATTGTCTCTTTATTTCTCTCTTTGATGGTATGTCTACATTATTCAGTTCACTGAAGGGTTCTACTCTGTTCCAACAGTATGAGTAACCCTACATTCTATTCTCAAGTGATGATTACCTTCATAGGATGTGAAAATTTAATAAAGATTATTTCAAAAGATAGTAAGTTCCACTAACTTCTTTGCTGGTTTTAGGATTCAGCAAGGAATGTCAAATTTTAAAATTGGTCTAAAGAAAACCATAATCAGTAAACAACACCATAATCTATAAGTGTCTAATTTATGTTTTTCTTATGAATGCTGTCCATCTGGTACCATGTGCCTATGATGCTGCTACAAGTAAATTTATCATCACATCTGTGCATACTCCACTTTGATTTTGACAATATTAAAGCAGCAGAAAGTCCATGTGATTCAATAAATGAATGAACTGCTCATTGTGTCAAATCATGTGATATATCACAGCATATTGATATGGAATTTAACCATTTGTGCTAATGCAAGTCAGAACTTGTAGCCTTGGATATGTAAATTATAAGGATGAGGATTTTGAAAACTCCCAGCTAGATTCTCCAAAATGGCAGATTTAGATGAGTTATTTAACTGATATTATTGAGTTAATGTACTTGACAGGGAATAGCATCATATTAGGTCTGTATAACACATGCTGCAAGATAGGCTCACTGCATATCTCTGGGAGGACAGAATGCAAATTTCCACACATTATCCTGACTGACATTATTGAACATTTCAATTACATTTTCAATGGAGAGAAGGAAAAGACTGCATGAACTTAAACTGATGAATATGAATTTAATCTCATTATTTACTTCAATATCATAACTATTATCCATCTCTAAGAACTCTCAAAACATCAGCTTTGCTTCCAAATTAGGTGAACATTAATGACAATACCATTTCCCTGTCCCAGAGTGAAGGAATCCTTGCCTCTGGTACAAAGGAATTAATGAAATGGCCAAGGATTAATGGAATAAATGAAATTATTCAACCATCTTTTTAGCATTTCAGGCAAGACTATCCCCAGATTAATTTTGCTTGACCTATTCTGCAATTCATTAAAAATTTGTTTCCAAACAAGAGCTACTCATTTTGCGTTCTATGTATCTTCATTTAATGCCTCTGATGTATTTGTGTATGCTGTTCGTGAAAGGATTTTAATTAATTGTTTACTTTGACTGACTGATACAGCGAAAACATAGTTTATTTTGCAACATCCATCACATAGTATCACGTTTTGAGATTGAGCACAATCCTCCCCTTATTTCAGGTGAGGATTTATCATTGGAAAATAATCATAAACTTTTCTTTGGTATTTGTTCTTTGTGAAAATTTTACATATTCAAAATCATAAAAGGAAGAAATTCTGAAGATGCTGGAAATCCAAAGCAACATGCACAATGTGCTAGAGGAAATTATCTGGTTAGACGGCATCCATAGAAAGGAACAGTCAACATTTTGGACTGCAACCCTTCTTCATGACTGGAAAGGAATGGGGAAGACACCAGAATAAAATGATGGGGGAGTGAGGGAGGAAAAGTAGGATAGCTGGAAGATGATAGGTGAAGTCCAGTTGGTGGAAAATGTAAAGGGCTGGAGATTAAGGAATTTGATAAGAGAGGAGAGTGGACCACAGGAGAAAGGGAAGGAGGAATGGCACGAGGGGAGAAAATAGGCAGTTGAGATGAAGTAAGAGGCCAGAGAAATCAATATTCATGCCATCGGGTTGGAGGCCAATCAGATGGAATATAAGATATTGCTCCTCAGTCCTGAGGGTGACCTCATCATGACACAAGAGGAGGCTGTCGACTAACATGTTGGAATGGGAATAGGAATCGGAACTAGAATTAAAATACTGGAACGTTCCGCATTTGGTGGATGGAGTGGAGGTGCTCGATGAAGTGGTCTCCATTTTACGATGAGTTTCAACAATGTAGAGGGGTCCACATCAGGAACACCGGATACAATAGCTGACTCCAGCAGGTTTGCAGGTGAAGTTTTCTTCATCTGGAAGGACTGGGGCACTGAATGGAGATGAGGGAGAAGGTGAATGGGCAAGTGAATGATCTAAATCGATAGATAAATGATACTAGCACTATGAATGAATGTTCTTTTTCTGGTTGATTCTTTAGAGTTGTTCATAAAGAATGTGATTGTGTTTATTCAAACATATTTGAAAGAAAAGTAAACCTTTGAGAAGGGATAGGGATTTGGGCTTGTATTACTTCTAATTTCAACATATTATCGCACATACACACACTAGGGTTACGTTGAAATAGGGTTTTCATTGTGGCCAGAAGCAGTCATACAGATACAAACTGCAGCTAAAGTTACATCAGCTTTGCAAAATGCACACATCCAGCATTTGAAAATTAAAATTATTTTTAAAATGTTTTAATAAATAGCCTTTGACAAAAGCCGGGAGGTTAGCATGGCTTGACTAATCTCTTTAAACAGATTGGACATAAAAGATAAATTTTAACTTGAGTGACCCACTCAATTGCCTGTGAGTTATCCAATTGTAAGTGCTTTGGAAATGACTCTCAAAAAGATATTCGGGAATATTTTCTTGGATCTTTGTGTCATCGCCAAGTATTTAAACAGTGCCAAATAAACCATTTTAACTAATGGAACCTCCTTCAAGGCCCATAAAGTAATGCAATTCGTGGAAATTCACAAGAAATGTAATGAATAGAAGAGATTGCAGAAATTTAATTTGCACCTAATAGACCATTTAGCTTAAAATTCTATGGTCTTTTGTGGAGTTCAGAAAGTAACTGAGGAATAGTATTACCAAGATTTTGACCCTGAAGAGTTGCATTTATCGAAGTCTTCCATGTTTTCATTCTCTCAGTTTCTACTGGAGCAAGTCTTGCCATGACTGCCAGACCAATTACCTCATTACTGTCATCATCACATACGCCACTAGAGGCCTCTATTGAGTCAGAATTGTAATATTGATGTGACTCGGACACCACCATAGATTGAACAGCCACGCTTATTCACCAGACTTCCATTTTAACTTCTCCACATCCTGGCGTCATACACACTCTGACGCTACGAACACTCACACAATACATTACATCCCCCTTCTCAAGATTTTTTTACAACACTGTGAATTACCAAAACAATGCCTCTAGGTATATCCTTCTTACAGCGCAACAATCATGACATAAACTAAAAAAACTTACCTTCTTGTACTGTATTCTGCATTGTATCTTACAATATTAACAGCAGTGTATTTTCTTTTACTAACATAGACTAGTAAACCTTTTATTTCACACCTTGGAGCTTACAACATGTGTGACTTTGCCTCAAACTGTGTGAGACTGTATGTATGTCTAGTCTCTGTATCTAGCTGGAAGTTTGACTTGTCTCCCAGACCGTGTGTGATACAACTGTGACAGTGCTTGTCCTTCATCAGTGTCAGTCTCTCGAGTGACCTCTGTGTCTGTGCGGTCTGCATCACTCTTGGTGTCATTTGTTTCCACGTCTGTATATGTGGAAATGTCCTGTGCATCTGTACGTGGAAACTCCCTCTCGCCTGTCTTCAGCAGATGCTTCCTGTTCCTCCTGTAGACTCTTCCATCCAGCGTGCGAACTATGAAGGATCTTGGTTGCTGATGTCTGTTCACAACCACAGCTGGTTGCCAGGTGTCTCCTCTCTGTGTTCTGACATTTTCACCTGTATGCAGATCTGGCAACTGTCTTGTACGTCTGTCATAGTAGCTCTTTTGCTTTATTTGCTTGTCATGTACTTGAGCATTACCTTCAGGAGTCAGTAGAGTTGTGGATGTTGGCAGTTTGGACTTCAGACGACATCCCATCAACAGCTGCGCAGGAGAGAACCCCACACCCTCAATCGGTGTGTTGCGGTATTCAAGCAGAGCAATGTAAGGGTCACCGTTGCTGCTATGTGCCTTCTTGAGCATGTTCTTGACAATTTGTACAGTTCTCTCCGCTTGTCCATTAGACTGAGCGTGCCCTGGACTGGAAGTAACATGTTGAAATTCCCAGCTTTCTGAGAACCCTCTGAACTCACCACTGGCATATTGTGGACCATTGTCACTAACGGCAATATCTGGAATACCATGTCTTGCGAATGTCGACTTCATTGCGGTAATGGCACCTCGACTGGATGTGTCACTTAACTTGGTGATCTCCAGATATTTTGAATAGTAGTCCACACAAAGAAGATATTCTGCACCATTGTAGTGATAGAGATCTGTGCCAATCTTCTCCCATGGTCTTCCTGGTAGTGGGTGGGAAAGCAGAGGCTCTCTTGGATTGCTGTTTTTGTTTTCATTACAAACCGCACACTGAGACACAATGTCCTCTATCTGAGTTGACATGCCTGGCCAATAGAGAATGTCTCTTGCGCTTTCTTTACATTTCACTATCCCCAGGTGTGACTCATGAATTCTATTGAGCATTTCCTGTCTCATTTGGTTTAGTACGATGAGTTTTGCTGTTTTGAACATTAATCCTGATGCATAGCTGATTTCCTCTTTAAATGTCCAGTAGTTCTGCATTTCCAGGAGGGGAGGAGAAGATGGCGGCGCGATGCAGTGCGCGCATCGCTCCGAAATGATATCGGTATTTGTAAGTCGGTACCGTGCACAATCCTGATTTGATGGAGACAGACGTGAGAAGCACGGAGGAACATCTGGATAAACTTCTGAAATGCCTGCTTCACTGCCGCTGCTATGGTGCGATCAAGAATCTCCGGAGTGGAAGGCGCCAAATCCTCGGCTTTGTCTATTGCCTGTTGCCGGGGCCAGGATCGAAGCGCTTGGCAGAGATGGTGCTCGGTGCTCAGTGTCGGAGGGTTGGTCAGAGGCTCAAAGTTTTCGGACAGACTCAAGAGTTGGCTGTGGTCGGGTGCTTCCAGTGGTGCTGCATCAGCAAGCTTGCGGTGCTGGAGGTTCATGGCAGGGAGAGTTTCTCCCTTTTACCGTCTGCATGAGATGATGGCACTTTCGAGAGACTTTGAGACTTTTTTTTTACCGTGCCCATGGACTGTTCTTTATCAAATTACGGTATTGCTTTGCACTGTTGTAACTATATGTTATAATTATGTGGTTTTTGTCAGATTTTTTAGTCTTGGTTTGTCTTGTGTTTCTGTGATATCATATTGGAGGAACATTGTATCATTTCTTAATGCATGCATTACTAAATGACAATAAAAGAGGACTGCGTTTCCTCATAATCTAAATCTAAATCCTTTGGAACATCTTTTCTTTCTGTTGGCCATCCATTCATTGTAACGTCTCTTAGCATTTGCACTTCAGGATCATCTGCAGTCGCTTTCCTGAACGTGTTCAACTTCTCCTCAGAGATGGGTAGCTGAGGTGTAACCCAGTTGACCTCCAGCTCTCTTCCTAGCAACTCTTCCTTTTGCTCTTTGAGGTAAGCATGGCTCAAAGCATCAGCGATGTACAGTTCTTTTCCTGGCTTATAGGTGACTGTGAGAGTGTACCTCTGTAGCCTGAGAAGCATCCTTTGCAGCCTCATAGGAGCTTGGTGGAGTGGTTTTTTGAAGATGCTCTCAAGTGGTTTGTGATCACTCTCAACCTGAATTTCTTTGCCATATACATATTGGTGGAACTTCTCACACCCATAAACTATGGCAAGTAATTCTTTCTCAATTTGAGCATATCGGCGTTGACAGTCCATAAGTGCTCATAATCCATACGCCACAGGCCTCCCATCCTGCAGTATAACAGCTCCGAATTGGCATCCACAGACATCGTCACCGGTTTATTGACATCACAAAACTTGAGTGCTGGTGCATTGGTAACCAACTGCTTCAATGTGTCAAAACTTTTCTTTTGTTCATCTTCCCACTGCCATTCAGTGTTGCTCTCTAGTAGCTTTCGGAGTGGAATGCTGACCTCTGATAAATTGGGAATGAATTTGGCAAGATACTGTATCATGCCCACCAACCTCAATAGTTCTTGCTTGTCTTCAGGTGGTGGTAGCTGTACCACAGCTCTGACCTTTTCATCATCTGGTTTTAGTCCATCAGCGCTGAGTACATGACCTATGTATTTGATCTCTGTAGTTCTGATCTTACATTTACTTTTGTTCAGTTTTAGGTTGTACTCACGTGCTCTCTCCAGGAGCTTCCTCAGTCTCTGATCATGTTCCTCAAATGTGTCACCCCATATCAGCAAATCATCAGTGACGTTGTCCACCCCGTCCAGGCCTTCAATCATTTGTGCCACGGATCTCTGGAATACCTCTGATGCAGAAGAAATCCCAAAAAGTTGACACAGGGAACGATATCTCCCTATGGGCGTGTTGAAAATGCATAATTTGGAACTTTCCTCATCCAGCTTGATCTGCCAGAAACCTTGATTTACATCTAATACTGAAAAGTATTTTGCATTAGGCATGCAGGGGACAACCTCTTCAACCATGAGCTCTCTTTTGATGGCTTGGTTGCGATCTTGTGATCCATGCAAATCCTTGTCTTTTTTTCTGTGACCACTGTCACCATGCTATTCACCCAGTCCGACAGTTCTATTTGTCTTGTTATGACTCCCACCTGTTCCCTCCCACTTTCAAATCTCTTACTATCTCTTCTTTCAGTTAGTCCTGACAAAGGGTCTCAGCCCGAACTGTCAACTGTACCTCTTCCTATAGATGCTGCCTGGCCTGCTGCGTTCACCCGCATTTTTTGTGTGTGTCACTTAAGATTTCAGTTAAACGTTCCTCTCAGCTGGGAATCCATGGGCCTTGCTGGCTGGTTTCAAAGCTTTGGCCATTGTATTAGCTTTCATCTTAAGGAGTATTTTTCACTTTTAGACATCAAAAATCTCACAAAATTCTGCTGTGACTATAATATCAGGTTATAACCAAACAAACATCCATCCGATGTTTTAAAACTATTGTGAGCCTCTTGTCCGACAGCTCTCACAACTCCGTTGTAACTGTCGTGTCAGAGTCTGTGTTGTAGAGATGATGCAGTCTGCTGTGCTTCGAGTTTCTTTATTGATGCCTTTCCTGTTTCTCCTTCAACTACATTTGTTTTACTTAACAGTGAGCAAGATTACATCTAAACATTTCCGTGGAAAGGAAGGCCAGAGACTGCTTTGGCATGGAGGACAATCGGAAACAAATGGTCCCTCCTGAGATGATGGGCCTAGACTGGATGCTTGAAATTATTCAGTTCTCCCTATAATATATGGAATAATCTTATACCAGATAATCTGTCATTTGTATAATATGCAGTACTGACATTCTGATGCTTCAAACTAAAGGGAAGTATGGATATTTTATTCAGTTGTCCATATTCTACCAAAGATTCTTCAGTGATAGCTGTCCTGCTGATGTAATTGTTCTAGCAGTATGTACTGAATTATGCATGCTGAGCCAATTGATTTTGAAATTGAAACAGTCATTTATAAGTTTCGTTAAAGTGTAATAGAAAATTCTTAGATGTTGCATTAAGCCAGGTAGCTTGTGTTAGACCATTGAATCTATTTATCCCACTTCAAACCCAAATCAGGTTGCAGCAGCTACAGTTTGACCATTTTTTTAATAAAATGTTGTTGACAGTTTAGCTGACTGAAGCAGCACCAATAGGGGGCACTAGAGTGCTCAACAACTGTCTCAGTAGCTTTATGGATGAAGAGTTAGCCTGAGTTACAGGTTATTATTTCATTCCATACCTGTGATTTGTCTCTGTTCTCAAACACTTTAAGGTATTCTTCACTTACGACGACCCTGACCTGGAGTTACACGTTGACTTTGGTGCTTTGCGGGATTGGGACCCGCTCTGGGGTCTCACAACTGGCCGTTATTTGATATACCAAGCACGCAGCCTAGAAGACTAGTGCGCCTTCAGGGTTCCGGGATTTTGTCGCTCAGGAGACGGGTAGACTCGGGGTTGGGGCCACTGCAGGAATCCGGTGTGTTGTGGGAGATGGAAGATCGAAAGCAGCAAGCTGGCTGCTAGCTGTGTGCTCAGAGACCCGAGTTCTTTGGGCACAGAGCTCAGAAAAAGTGACGCAACAGACTATTAACACCATAAATCAGCAAGTTGTTTTTTTTATGTCTCTCTTCTCCCTGTGAAATGGGAACATCTCTTTTTCCCTTATTAGGGAGACAGAGAGAGAGCCTGTGGTGTGTTGAGTTACCAAGTGAAGGAGTAGTCTTTGATGTACTGCAAGTCTGTGTCTTTATTGATGCTTTGCTGCATGCTTGAGTGCCTCGTGGGGGGTGCCAATGCTTTTCTTTGCTGGTGGGGGAGGGGATGGTTGTCACTTTGCTGCTGCTTATGCATGGGGGGAGGGGAGCTGGGGGTGGGCTTTGGGGTTCTAACATTTAACTGTTGTTCATTCTTTGGGATACTCCTCTGTTTTCGTGGATGGTTGCAAAGAAAAAGAATTTCAGGTTGTATATTGTATATATTTCTTTGACATTAAATATACCTTTGAACCCTTTGAACCCTTTGAACTTTTTTATTGCAATATCCAGTGTTACCTGGAGAGGAGTGAATTTTAATCCCCTAGAATGAGTAATGGATCAGGTTTGTGGAGTTATAGGAGACAATGCATAGAGGCAGGCTTGCTGGCCACATACACCATCAAGCACCCATTTTTAAACTAAGTCTACCTTAACACACTTCATTCCCTCAACCGCCCCAGCAGTTCCTCCCTCAGGTTTACCTCACACCTGCTCACTGGGTAATTAACTTGTCGACTTGCATGCCTTCGGGATATGGGAGGACACGGAACCAGCCAGACACAGCTACAGGGTGAACATGTGAACTCTACACACAGACAGCACTGGAGGTCACCAGTGAGCCTGAGCTATCGGTGGGCATCTCGTCTAACTGTGCTTCTGTGTCACCTACAGATTGCTTGCGAACATTTTAGAAGTCCGAAAGAGAAAGGAGCTGCCGGACCCTATTCAGTAAGACTGTTTGGAGATGTGAAGGACCATTGCAACCAGGTTAGCAGAGTGAAATAACAGCAACATACTGCTGATGAGAGAAAGCCTGAGAGAGGGAAGGTAGTTCTCCCACGGCCGGCTGACCAAGTCATGGTAAGGGAGCTGCCTGGAAAGGTAGGGGTCGTTCCTAGATGGATGGGACAACGGATGGTGCTCCCGATAAATGAAACCTGTGTCAGTGGAAATGCTGCACTCAGCTTAAACGGAATGACTCACTTCCCTATCGCTCTCACAGACAGAACAAGGGATCAAGTCCACCCAGTAACAGTGCCATTAAAGAGAATCTGTGATAAATGTTGCATATTTAATATTTTAGTAATTCAGTAATCTTGAAAATGTGTTATTGATTATGACTTTGTTTGCTTAAATAATTCATTATAGGTTATGTGTAAAAATAAGTGAAATGTATACGTCATGATGCTGTCAGTTTTCATACAGTAAGTAAAATGGCAGAAGCCTTTTAGGTTTCTGGGAAACAGTAAAAACTCACTCATTGTCCTCCAAACACAGAACAAAAAGTGTGGTAAGAAGCTTCACGTAAATACTTCATCACGTCAGATCAGTCTCTTAAAGTGAACCCAAACTCAATGCTGGTAGTTGTGAATTATGTCTATGTTTCCACCCATTATATTACCCAACACAAGTGCCCACCAACCCAAAAAAGATCACTAGAACTCTTATTGTTAGCCAGTCCGGAGCTCAGACTTCCCAGCCGGCTTGGGTCCTATATTCCATTGGTGGAACAGCAGGTGCCACTGTCTCCTCCGGAGGTATGTTGACACGTTCATGGTCATGTTGTGATGCCAGGGGCACGGTAGCAGAATCCTCCAAATCTTGGTGGGCTAGATTAAGGTGATCTACTGAAATACTCTCATTTTCACCTCTCCTATCTATGATAGGAGTTTTTTCTCTCTATTCTAAAAATCAGAATGGGGCATCATAAGGAGCCCAAGGGGATAATGGCGTGCATCATGGACAAAAACAAATGAGGCAGAATGTTGGACAACAGGAGCCCAAGAGTGCTGTATGCTATCTTCAGTTTACTGAAGAGTGCAGAACACAGTTGAGAGGTCAACCAGGCGGTTGTGGAGTCAGGAATCAAGTTACCTGGCATTTGTAATGGCTGCTCGTGTATCAACTCAGCCGCGGACAACTACAGGTCCTCTTTTGGAGCTTTTCTGAGCCCCAGCAAGTCCCACGGGAGACAATCACGCCAACGCTCATTGGTCAAAGAAGCCCTCAAGAGCAGCCTTTAAGGAGCGCATAGGTCATAGAACAGTGGGTGATACACCATGGTGTGATATAGCCTAACGCCGAGGTTCTGGGCCGTCGTAGCCCATAGGTCTGTTGTGAATTATTGAGGACTGCAGTCAGAGGAAATATCAGTATAAAGTATAAAGATGGGGTGCCAAACTGAGCAACCAGGGTGCTGAGGAACACCTAAGCATGTCTGCAGCTGTTGTTGATGCTGGAGGGATGGCTTCTGGCCACTTGGCGATATGGTCCACCATGGTAGGGAGGTGTGTGAAATTGTGGCCAGGGAACTGGGCCAACCAGCTCCACATTGATACGGTCAAACCATCACTCAGGGACCTCAAAATGTGCCAATGACGCCTGGACGTAACAGTTAACTTTTGCCCATTGGCACTCCCCACAGTCTGCCGTCCAATTATGCATATCCTTTCTAAGGCCGTGCCACACAAACATTCATGAAACCAGTTTCTGTGAGGCCTTCTGGATGCACAAGGCCATGTACAGAGTTAGAAACAGCTCAGCTCCAGTTTGCGGGCACTACGGGGTGAGGTGGACCAGTTGAGACATCGCACAGAAGAGAAACCCCAGCTTCCCCAAACTTAATGTCAACCAACCACAGGCCCGTGGCAGTTGTTCGGTAAGCCTGGACCTCTAGGGCAGTAGCTTGGTCAGCTGGCATCGTCAAACCCTATGTGTAAGACTGTGACAGTGTGCCATAAGAGGTGATCAGCCATGGCATTATTTTTCCCCTTGATATGTTCTATTCCAATTGTGAACTCGGATATGTCAGCCAGATGGCATTGCTGCCGTGCAGACCAAGGGTCTGATATTTTGGCCATGTGCATGAGTGGTTTGTGGTCAGTGAACACTGTGAAATGGCATCCCTCTAGAGGAAAACAAAAATGGTGGACAGCGAGACAGAGATCAAGAAACTTGCAGTCAAACGTGCTGTACTTCCTTTCAGGGAAATGGAGCTTCCGGCTGAAGAGGCAAGTGTCTACCATACAGTTCCGACCAATTGCTTATACACAGCACCTACAGTATAGCATGAAGCATTAGTAGTAATGGCTATAGGTGTTTTGGGGAATGGGTGCACCAGTAGGATTGCATCGGAAAGAGCTTGTTTTGTGTCGTCAAATACTTTGGTCATGTCCGCTCTCATTCAAGCACTTGATTAGGGCCCCTTAAGGGCACTATATGGGGGAGCATAAGTTCAGCAGCTCACAAAATGAAGTGGTGATAGAAATTCAGCATACCAAAAACTCTTGTTGTTGTCTAGTAGTGTGGGGTGGTGGGAAGTCCATAATAGCGGCTAATTTTGATGGGAGTGGTTTTGTATCTTCCGCAGAGGTGCGGTGGCTGAGAAAGTCACTGGTTGACAGCCCAAACTGGCATTTAGCAGGGTTAATAAGCAATGCATGATGGCTTAAGCACTCATAAAGTGCACAGAAATGAGATACGTGTTCGGATTTGGATACACTGATGATAAGTATGTCATCCAGCTAAACACAAAGAAAATCTAAGTCTTTTAATACAGAGTCCATCAGCCATTGGAAAGTCTGTGCTGCATTTTTCAGCTCCAACAGCATGCACAAAAACTCAAACAGGCCAAATGAGTTTATCACAGCCATTCTGTGTCCTCCAAGCACACAAGCACCTGATGGTAGCCCCTGACTAAGTCAATTTTAAAAACAATTAACTTTCTCGCTAAACATGCCAAGAACTCTTGGATGTGTGGGACTGGGTAACAGTCAAGAGTGGTAACCTTGCTAAGGGGTCGGTAATTGTCACATGGGCGCAAATGCCATTAGACTTAGGGACCATATGAAGGAGTAAAGCCAGGGTATATTTGACCTGCATGCAATGCCAGACCTTTCCATGTTGGCAAACTCAGCCTTCACTGTTGCCAACTTTTCTGGGTCCAGTCTATGCACCAGTGCATGGACTGGCGGGACCGCTGTGGAAATATGGTGCTCGACCACATGCTTTGTGACTTATAGAGAATATGGGCTTGGCGATGTCTGGGAATTTGCCTAGCAGTCGAGTAAACTCATATACAGTGGTGCATATGCTTGACAGTGTTGTTCTGGGGAACTTACTGGGGGAGAAAGGTACACCAATCCAAAGTCATTAGCATCCACAAGCCAGCAGTTCTTAAGATCAGTGAACAGTCCTTGAGCACACAGGACATCTGCACTGAGTAGAAGTCTAGCTACTTTAGCCAGGACAACATCCCATGTATAACACCCCCCACTGAAGCAGAGCGTTGCACGCCATGTCCCGTCGGTCTGGATCCTGCTGCCAGTGAAGTTTGTCACTCTTTGCCTTCTGGTCAATAGGTGATGCTGGCAGCACACTCACCTGAGCACCTATGTCACACAGGAAGCATCGCCCTGTTAGGGTGTCCATAATGAACAGTAGATGACCCTGGCAGCTGAAACCCACGGTATTTACAGACCTCTGATGTCCTGATGTGTTGGCACAGTCAAAGCCACAAGGCGGTTGGCACTTCCTATCTTTTGTACCAAAGCAACTGTGGTAAAAGCACAGACCCAGCATTTTGTGTTTTGTAGCCATGAGCATGCATCTCTTGGAAGCCCTACTGACCAGGCTTATTGAGTCAGAGAAAGGAGGGGGAATTATGTACCCCTGCCTGGGTGAGTGTAGACTATCAGCCATTTTAACAAGCTCCCTTTAGCCCTTCACCAGTGCATGTAATGTGGGTGTGCAGCTTATTTGCCAGTCAAAAGCCACTTCTGTTGTGTAAGTTGTTGACTGGTTAGTTTAAAAACTGCAACCACTCTTCCCTTCGGCTGGCTCGCATGCCACGACACCTGTGTCCGGGTTCAAACAGCCTGAGTAGAAGAGTAACATGTGCGAAAGGTTTGCTCCCTTGTCTCTCGGGCTTGCTACACAGAACTATGGGGAAGATATACTCCGCACATACTTTTAACTATGTCTGTGTTGAATATTTAGTTCTGTAGTTTGTATAACTTGGTGAATCTTAAATGTTTGGTCTATTTTTTGTTAGTTTGTAAATAAATGATATGCTTATTTGCAATCAGTGTTTTCTGCCTCATTCACCAAACCTGTGAACCTGCTTCCACATTACAATTGGCTCTGCTTTGGTGGATTTATTCAAGCAGAAAATGCATTTCTTTAGCAGGTTATTTAAAAGAGTGGATAACCCCCCACCCCACGAACAATGCTGAATCCCGGGGTAGACCATTAACAGTGAGGGCCTTGACAGTCTCGCTAACCTACTGACGGGTTGTGGGATGCTGGTGGATTAACCCAGTTAGATTTTGCCGGGGTTGAAATTGGACACCACATCGTGTCCATACTTAAAATGTTGCGATTTCCCAGGAGAAAGGATAGCAAAGGAGATACCTTCTGGCTATTCACAGCCAGTGTAAAGCACCAGCACATGACGATTGTGATGGAAGAATGTGATAAGAATGAGGTGGAAGAAATAGATCAGTACTAAGGGTACACATAGCCAGGTACGGAAGTTGTAAACGGCGAGTTTTCAGGGATTGATATTTATCACGTTGAGGTGTTCAAGCAGATTCACCACTCTTGCTGCCGTGGAACTACTCTGCGACTCTACTACGTAGTAATATCTGGAGACATCTGCAGAGCTTTTTCACAGCGCAGTCTGGGCCTTGTCTTGTACAAACCAAGCAATGGCATTTTTCTCGCAAAACTCTGGCAGTTTCAAAGCAAGTGCTTTGGCCGGCACATTGAATAACTCTGGAATCATCCTAGAGCTTTGGGGTCACCAGTGTAGGTTTTCATAAATAAAACGGCAGAGACATACTAAGTGTATGGCTAATTGTAACAACTTCTTTATTGTCTTCTAAACACAGAACATTAAGAGCAGTAAAATTTAAAAAAAAATCCTGTCATTACATTATCACATCAGACCAGCCTCTTAGTGGTATCAGTGGTTGCGAATTACGCATTTGTTTCCACCCATTACATTACCCTACAATGGTACCACATGGCATGTGTGTGCCTTGCTTGAAATAAATACAAACTAACACTAGAGATCTCTTAGCTCTCTTGTTTTCCTTTGAATTGGTTTAATGTTTTGAAGTTACAGAACATAACAGTGGTAACAAGGTATTTTAATATGAACCTGATATGACTACCTATCTATTGAATGCAGTGAGGAGCAATTGAGTTTAAAAAAACACAGTGCAGGTCATATTCTTCAGATAGGAAGACATGATGGATTTTTAAAAACATTTATAAAATGGAAGAATTCATGGGATAATAAACGATAAGTATGGGGTGATAATAATTAGAAATGAATGACTATATTGGAAACATAGATGTGTTTGATTGTTCTATGGGTAACTGGTTCATGTATACTGAGGTAATTGAACAATATTTTGGATCCAATGAAATAGCCAATGAGAAATGAGTACCAATTTTGCTCAGTGCATTAGGTTTAAAGACATTCTGTAGTTTATCTGCTCCAACCAAACCTGCCAAAATGAGCTTTGCTAATATTGTGAAAGTACATCAATATACACTGCCCAAGAGAGAGGATATCTTTGCAAGCATTTCTGGAGAGAAGCGCTTCAACAAGGTGGACTAGCTGATGCCTACCTACAGATAAAAATGGAAGAAAAGTCCAAAGTGTTTCTCACCATAAACACTCGCAAAGAGCTTTATCATTATAATAGGCTTATTTTTAGAGTAGCATCTGCACCTGCACTCTGGCAGAAAACTATGAACCAGGTGCTGCAAGACCGCCCAGACACTCAGTGTTACCGGGATGACATCATTGTTACTAGTGAGGATGGTGAGGAACATCTCCGAAATCTTAAGACAGTGTTAAAAAGATTAGAAAATTATTGGTTCAGAGCATCACACAACAAGCGTGGATTCTTTAAACCAAGCATCACCTACTGTGGTCACTGTTAGGGCATATTCTGGAGTTACGGTATACAGAAAATGTTAATTTCAAAAACAACCAGTCTTCAAACCTGAACATGGATTACAGATCGAGTTTAAAATGCGGACCAGAACAATAACGTTCCTGGAGCTGCAGGCTGGGGTCATTTGCAAACTCCATTTGACCTGAGATGTCTACATATGCGTGAATGCAGACCACTGTCACTGGGGATTAACATTCATTTTGGGTATCTGAAGTGTTGGTGTGAAGATGGACATGTTTGGAAATAATATGTAATTTAAAATAAGTATTGTGGATGCATTGTGACTATAGAATTGTACTGCTGTTACCTTTGATCTAAAACATATAAAAATATCATGTGATATTGGATCAAGGAGCCTCGTCTAAAAGTGTCTCCAGTATGATGCCTGCTTGTGTGCTGAATAAAGACTTCTGTATCACCAACTTCAGTGCCACCTATTGACTTTGTACACAGTCAGAACCATCACACTATTGACGCACAAGGATTATACAAATGTGCTGAAAAAAATTCAAGCAGTGGTGGATTTCTCAATGTCAAAGGATGTGCCACAGTTGTAGTCCTTTCTAAGATTTGTCAACTACTATAACAGGTTCTTGCTAGACCTGGCTACTGTGCTCCGCCCCTTGAAGTCATTTCTACAGATTGGGAAGAAATGGCTGTGTGACATGGGAAATGGTGATGTCTTGCACTTTACTCATACATTATGGTCCATATTTTTCAGTCACAATTGCCTGTGGTGCTTTGCCTTATGGTATAGAAACATAGAAACATAGAAAAACTACAGCACAATACAGGCCCTTCAGCCCACAACACTGTGCCAAACACATACTTACTTTAGAAATTACCTCGGGTTACCCATAGCCCTCTATTTTTTAAAGCTCCATGTACCTGTCCAGGAGCCTCTTAAAAGACCCTATTGTATCCGCCTCCACTATCATTGCTGACAGCCCATTCCATGCACTCACTACTCTCTGCATAAAAAACTTACCCCTAACATCTCCTCTCTACCTACTACTTCCAAGCACCTTAAAACTATGCCCTCTCATGATAGCCATTTCAGCCCTGGGAAAAAGCCTCTGACTATCCACATGATCAATGCCTCTCATCATCTTATATACCTCTATCAGGTTACCTCTCATCCTCCTTCTCTCAATGAGAAAAGGCCAAGTTCACTCAACCTATTCTCGTACGGCATGCTCCTCAATCCAGGCAACATCCTTGTAAGTCTCTTCTGCACCCTTTCTATAGTTTCCACATCCTTCCTGTAGTGAGGCGACCAGAATTGAGCACAGTATTCCAAGTAGGGTCTGACCAGGGTCCTGTACACCTGCAACATTACCTCTCAGCTCTTAAACTCAGTCCCACGGTTGATGAAGGCCTTCTTAACCACAGAATCAACCTGAGCAGCAGCATTGAGTGTCCTATGGACTCGGACCACATGATCCCTTTGATCCTCCACGCTGCCAAGAGTTTTATCATTAATACTATATTCTGCCATCATATGTGACCTACCAAAAATGAACCACCTCACACTTACCTGGGTTGAAATCCATCTGCCACTTCTCAGCCCAGTTTTTCATCCTATCGATGTCCTGTTGTAACCTCTGACAGCCCTCCACACTATCCACAACACACACAACCTTTGTGTCATTAGAAAATTTACTAACCCATCCTTCCACTTCCTCATCCAGGTCATTTATAAAAATCACAAAGAGAAGGGGTCCCATAATAGATCCCTGAAGCACACCACTGGTCACTGATCTTCATGCAGAATATGACCCCTCTACAGCCACTCTTTGCCTTTTGTGGGCAAGCCAATTCTGGATACACAAAGCAAGGTCCTCTTGGATCCCATGCCTCCTTAATTTCTCAAAAAGCCTTGTATGGGGTACCTTATTAAATACCTTGCCAAAATCCATATACCCACTACATTTATTGTTCCAACTTCATCAATGTGTTTAGTCAAATCATCAAAAAATTCAATCAGGCTTGTAAGGCACAACCTGCCTTTGACAAAGCCATGCTGACTATTCCTAATTATGCGTGTTCATAAATCCCACCTCACAGGATTGTTTTGATCAATTTTCCAACCACTGAAGTAAGACTCACTGGTCTATAATTTCCTGGGCTATCTCTACTCACTTTCTTGAATAAGGAAATAACATCTGCAACCCTCCAATCTTCCGGAACCTCTCCCGTCCACATTGATGATGTAAAGATCATTGCCAGAGGTTCAGCAATCTCCTCCCTCACCTCCCACAGTAGCCTGGGGTACATCTTGTCTGGTCCCGGAGACTTATCCAATTTGATGCTTTCCAAAAGCTCCAGCACATCCTCCTTCTTAATGTCTATATGCTCAAGCTTTTCAATCCACTGTAACTCATTCCAACAATTCCCAAGATCCTTTTCCATGGTGAATACTGAAGCACAGTATCCATTAAGTACCTCAACTATCTCCATCGATTCCATACACACTTATCCACTGTCACACTTGATTGGTCCTATACTTTCATGTCTTATCCTCTTGCTCTTCACGTACTTGTAGAATGCCTTGGGTTTTTCTTTAATCCTGCTTGCCAAGGCCTTCTCATGGCCCCTTTTGGCTCTCCTAATTTTATTCTTAAGTTCCTTCCTGTTAGCCTTATAATCTTCTAGATTGCTATCATTACCTAGTTTTTTGAACCTTTCGTAAGCTTTTCTTCTCTTCTTGACTAGATTTTCAACAGCCTTTGTACACCACAGTTCCTGTACCCTACCATCCTTTCCCTGCCTCATTGGAACATACCTATGCAGTACCTATGCAAATATCCCCAGAACATTTGCCACATTTCTGCCATACATTTCCTTGAGAACATCTGTTCCCAATTTATGCTTCCAAGTTCCTGCCTGATAGCTTCGTATTTCCCCTTACTCCAATTAAATGTTTTCCTAACTTGTCATGCCCCATGTTGTGAGCGATGGAAGTGAACACCCCATAGCTGTTGCATCAAGTTCCTGTACACCTGCAGAGAAAAATAATGCACAGGTTGACAGAGAGGCTTCACTCCGGTTTGGGGTGTAAAATGATTCAACCAGCACTTGTATGGGAGAGATTTTACCTTCATTACTGATCACCAACCATTTGTGTCCATTTTCAATCCACAAAAGGTGTTCCACTAATAGCAGCAGCACAAATACAGAGATAGGCTCTGCTTCTTGGAGGACAAAATTACAAGATACAATTTAAGAGGAGAACTAGTTGTGGAAGTGCTGATGGCTTGTCCCATTTACTGTTGGAAAAGGAAATACCTGAACATTTTACAAAAGAAGACACTCCTCTTGATGTATTCTCCCTAATGCAAATTTAAAGTCTGTCTATTATAGCAGACATAGTCCAAAGGGAAATCAGAAAACCCCCACACTATCTCAGGTCTACATGGCCACCCAAAATGGCTTGAACATGCAGCAGAGATCCCAGTTCCTCCATTTTTACCAGAGCCATGGTGAAATTGCTCGTAACGGAGGTTGCCTTATGTGAGGATTAAGAATTGTTGTACCATCCAAGCTGAAAACTAAGGTGTTGGAGGAGCTACATACCAGCCACCTGGGTGTGGTCAAACTGAAAGTGTTGGCTCGAAGTTTTGTTTAGTGGCCTGGGATAGATCAGCAGATCGAGCGGCTTGCCACTGTTTGGGATGCCAACGCATCCAAAAGGTGCCAAGAGCAACATCTCTCCATCTCTGTAAATGACATAGGACTCATGTGGACTTTGCTGGACCATTCATGGTTCATGGGTGCAAATAGCCTAGTAGTGGTGGATGCAGAAACAATGTGGCCGGAAATGTTTCCAATAGCCTCTGCTACAGCATTGCACATTTTTGACTTATTAAGAAGCCTCCTCACTAGGGCCAAGAACAAGAACCAGAACACTTAGTCAATAACAATGTACAGGCCAGAACTGGTCCCCTTATTCTCCTAGATACCACTGAAACATGGTGACAGCCACTGCTCACAGGGGACAGTGTTGTAATTTGTCTAAGGGTGTGAGGAACCTTGCTGTTCTGTCTGTCAGCCGTACCCTGAGCATTTTGTCACCCACTAAAGGTTAACTTGCAGGTAGAATTGGTGGTGAGGAAGGCAAATGTAATGTTAGCATTCATTTCAAGAGGTCTAGAATTCAAGAGCACGGATGTGATCCTGAGGCTTTATAAGGCGCTGGAGATGTCTCACCTTCAGTATTGTGAACAGTTTTGGGCTCCTCATCTAAGAAAAGAAAAGCTCTCATCCGTGCCGGGTCTTTACCATCCCCTCCGACCTTCAACTGTTGGAGGCAGAATGCTCTGTTCTCAGTAAGGGCCTCACGTTTGTCTCCCTTCACCCACACCTCAGTGAGTTCCGTGTTCGCCACGATGCGGAACTTTCCTTCCGCCGTCTCCGTCTCCGAGCCTACTTCTTCGGCAAGGACTCTTCCACCCCCACCGATGACCCATTATCCCGTCTTCAACCCTCCTGTTCTTCATGGACACCCCGCTCTGGTCTTCTGCCTGCTCTGGATCTCTTTATCGCTAATTGCCGACGGGACATCAACCGTCTCGACTTCACCGCACCTTGTCCCCATTCCAACCTCACTCCTTCGGAACGTTCTGCTCTCCACTCCCTCCGCACTAATCCTAACCTTATTATTAAACCCGCCGATAAGGGGGGTGCTGTTGTAGTCTGGCGTACTGACCTCTACCTTGCCGAGGCACAGCGACAACTCACGGATACCTCCTCTTATTTACCCCTCGATCGTGACCCCACTAAGGAGCACCAGGCCATTGTCTCCCACACCATCACCGACCTTATCCGCTCAGAGGATCTCCCATCCACTGCTACCAACCTTATAGTTCCCACACCCCACACTTCCCGTTTCTACCTCCTACCCAAGATCCACAAACCTGCCTGTCCTGGCCGACCTATTGTCTCAGCTTGCTCCTGCCCCACCGAACTCATTTCTGCATACCTCGACACGGTTTTATCACCCCTTGTTCAATCCCTTCCGACCTATGTTCGTGACACTTCTCACGCTCTTAAACTTTTCGATGATTTTAAGTTCCCTGGCCCCCACCGCTTTATTTTCACCATGGATGTCCAGTCCCTATATACTTCCATCCTCTATCAGGAAGGTCTTAAAGACCTATGCTTCTTTTTGGATTCCAGACCTAATCAGTTCCCCTCTACCACCACTCTGCTCCGTCTAGCGGAATTAGTCCTTACTCTTAATAATTTCTCCTTTGGCTCCTCCCACTTCCTCCAAACTAAAGGTGTAGCTATGGGCACCCGTATGGGTCCTAGCTATGCCTGCCTTTTTGTTGGCTTTGTGGAACAATCTATGTTCCGTGCCTATTCTGGTATCTGTCCCCCACTTTTCCTTCGCTACATCGATGACTGCATTGGCGCTGCTTCCTGCACGCATGCAGAACTCGTTGACTTTATTAACTTTGCCTCCAACTTTCATCCTGCCCTCAAGTTTACCTGGTCCATTTCCGACACCTCCCTCCCCTTTCTAGATCTTTCTGTCTCTGTCTCTGGAGACAGCTTATCCACTGATGTCTACTGTAAGCCTACTGACTCTCACAGCTATCTGGACTATTCCTCTTCTCACCTTGTCTCTTGCAAAAACACCATCCCGTTCTCGGAATTCCTCCGTCTCCGCCGCATCTGCTCTCAGGATGAGGCTTTTCATTCTAGGACGAGGGAGATGTCTTCCTTTTTTAAAGGAAGGGGCTTCCCTTCCTCCACTATCAACTCTGCTCTTAAACGCATCTCCCCCATTTCACGTACATCTGCTGTCACTCCATCCTCTCGCCACCCCACTAGGAATAGGGTTCCCCTGGTCCTCACCTACCACCCCACCAGCCTCCGGGTCCAACATATTATTCTCCGTAACTTCCGCCACCTCCAACGGGATCCCACCACTAAGCACATCTTTCCTCCCCCCCTCTCTCTGCATTCCGCAGGGATCGCTCCCTACACAACTCCCTTGTCCATTCGTCCCTCCCATCCCTCCCCACTGATCTCCCTCCTGGCACTTATCCGTGTAAGCAGAACAAGTGCTATACATGCCCTTATACTTCCTCCCTTACCACCATTCAGGGCCCCAAACAGTCCTTCCAGGTGAGGCAACACTTCACCTGTGAGTCGACTGGGGTGATATACTGCGTCCGGTGCTCCCGATGTGGCCTTTTATATATTGGCGAGACCCGACGCAGACTGGGAGACCACTTTGCTGAACATCTACGCTCTGTCCACCAGAGAAAGCAGGATCTCCCAGTGGCCATACATTTTAATTCCACATCCCATTCCCATTCTGACATGTCCATCCACGGCCTCCTCTATTGTAAAGATGAAGCCACACTCAGGTTGGAGGAACAACACCTTATATTCCGTCTGGGTAGCCTCCAACCTGATGGCATGAACATCGACTTCTCTAACTTCCGCTAAGGCCCCACCTCCTCCTCGTACCCCATCTGTTACTCATTTTTATGCACACATTCTTTCTCTCACTCTCCTTTTTCTCCCTCTGTCCCTCTGAATATACCTCTTGCCCATCCTCTGGGTCCCCCCCCCCTTGTCTTTCTTCCCGGACCTCCTGTCCCATGATCCTCTCGTATCCCCTTTTGCCTATCACCTGTCCAGCTCTTGGCTCTATCCCTCCCCCTCCTGTCTTCTCCTATCATTTTGGATCTCCCCCTCCCCCTCCAACTTTCAAATCCCTTACTCACTCTTCCTTCAGTTAGTCCTGATGAAGGGACTTGGCCTGAAACGTCGACTGCACCTCTTCCTACAGATGCTGCCTGGCCTGCTGCGTTCACCAGCAACTTTGATGTGTGTTGTTTGAATTTCCAGCATCTGCAGAATTCCTGTTGTTTAAGAAAAGATGTGTTGGCATTGAAGAGGGTTCAGAGGAGGTTCACAAGGATGATCCCAGGAATGAAAGGGTTATCATACAAGGAATGTTTGATGGCTCTGGGTCTGTACTCACTAGAATTTAGAAGGATCTTATTGAAATCTTTCGAATGTTGAAAGGCCTGGATGTTTCCCATGGTGGGGGAGTGTAGGATAAGAGGGCACAGTCTCAGGATAGCGGGGCGTCCATTTAAAACAGATGCGGAGAAATTTCTTTAGCCAGAGGGTAGTGAATTTGTGGAACTTATTACCACAGGCAGCTATGGAGGCCAGGTCATTGGGTGTATTCAAAGCAAAGCTTGATAGGTTCTTGATTGGACACAGCATCAAAGGTTAAAGGGAGAAGGCTGGGGAGTGGGGCTGAGGAGGGGAATAAAGGATCAGCTGTGATTGAATGGTGGAGCAGATTCAATGGGCCAAATGGCCTAATTCTGCTCCTCTGTCTTGTGGACTACAGTTTGCACAGAATAGTTTCAGTCATTCCTGAAAATGAATGAAATAAGACATATTATATTTGCACTTTATCAGCCAACTACAAATGGCTTGGCTGAAAGGTTTGTCCAGAGTCTAATGAATGCACTGTGAGCAATGTTAGCAGAATACATAACTCTAACACTGACTCAGAAGCTCATCGACTTCCTCCTTCCATATTGCAATGCAGCACACTCCACAACCAAAAGCCCACCAGCTATACTGTTCCTGGGTCAGCCCTTGCATTCACACCTGAATCTCCTCAAACCCAGTCTCAGGAGTATGCAGGACAAACTGAGGGTTCCTCAGACAAGGAGGTTCTATGTTCCACTCCTGGACAATCAGTCCAGGCAAAGGACTACAGCGGTGATCAAAAGTGGTTACTTTGCAATATTAAGGACAGGACTGGACCACTCTCCTATAAAGTGGAGATTGCATCTGTTGTCAACTGGAGATGATATATTGAACAGTTGAGAAGAGCAAAGTCAATTGTTAGAGAAGAAAGGTATCCAGAGCTATCAGAACCACTTCCTTCAGTCCCAGAGTCAAGTCCTCCAGCCATCACAGCGAAGGCCCCAGAACCTGAGACTGTTTCACAGCCACAAGTCTCACCTGCCAAACAGAGTGATTCCCCTTGTCAGGAAAGGTGGGATGCATTCAATATTGAGTTGGAGTTTATAACTAAGCAGGGAGAAATGTTGGGTATTTAATATTTCAGAAGTATTGTAAATATGTTGATTGACTAAGCATTTTTTGTTTCCATAATTCATCATGGATTATACTGTATGTCAAAGTATGTTGTAACACCTGTGTAACATTGGTCTTATTTCGTGTGACTGGTCGTCGCTCTCTTTCTGAGAACATCAAATTACATAGCACTACACTTGGTGCTAGTAGGCCATCAGAATCTCTAGGTATCCGACGGAAGCTGTGAATAGAAAACACACACTTCTGGAGGTAAATTTTGCTTATGAAAAAAGCAATATATACAAAATATATTGGTGGGCATGTGGCCAAGTGGTTAAGGCATTGGACTAGTGACCTGAAGATTGTGAGTTTGAGCCCCAGCCGAGGCAACGTGTTGTGTCATTGAGCAAGGCACTTAATCACACATTGCTCTGCGCCGACACTGGTGCCAAGTTGTATGGGTCCTAATGCCCTTCTCTTGGACAACATTGGTATCGTGGAGAGGGGAGACTTGCAGCATGGGCAACTGCTGGTCTTCCATACAACCTTGCCCAGCCCTGCGCCCTGGAGAGTGAAGACTTTCCAGGCACAGATCCATGGTCTCGCAAGACTAATGGACGCCTTTTTTATACAAAATATATTGAGTACGAATATGAGCAAGAACAATTCAAAATTCCACCATTCTGTTTAGATTCCAAACAGAAACCAAATTCTTGCTTAGTTAGAATCAGTGAGATTCATTAGAATAACTTTTATGACTCCAATTTCTCCAACTAATTAGATCCAGTGTTATTCCCTATTGAAGGCTTTACAGACTAAACTCTCCTAAATATTTATCCCTAGTTCATTATAAGATTAATTGAATTCCTATTTTTAAGTATCATGGTTAACTTCAGTTTCGGTTCCAGTCAGTACGTCTGCAAATTTAAATTTTAAAAAATATATACGCAGCTTAACTCCTTTCACGAGAATTCTCCAATATCACAACTTTTAAACAAAGAAAATCTCATTTAATAACTTATCAAATTCTTTGCAAAAATAATCAGGTCTTGCAGAAAATCAAATTCAGATCCTTCAAATGAAAATAAACTTATATATCCAACCGCATTAAATCCGCTACGTCATTAAACATTTTGTTCCCGCGCTGGTTCTTCGATCTTGGTTGGCTCGCCAACGTGTTTCTTGGCTCATTGGATGAAATAGTTGATCATCCATGGAAAGTTGTTTCGCAAACTTAAACCAAAAAAAAACTGACCAAATCCGTTGATGTGATTTAACAAAACTAATTCCCAATTACACAGCAGAGATCTTGGACACTCTTCTCTGTTGATACTGTCTCATTATAGCTGCTGCTTATTATAGCTGTAGCTTCAATAGATCTTTTATAGATTGTCTCTCCTCCGGCAGTTTCATGCTGAGGTTTGCAAGCATGTAGGGTAAAGATACTCACTACTAATTCCAATTTTAACAGTTTATATCTTTAGTCTCTATTAGTTCACTGCATTTCTTTCACTTGTCTGCGCTGGCATCAGTATGCCTCATTCTCTAAAAAAAAATTGGTAAACCTCGTCTTCATCCCTCTACAGGTGGAGCTTTCTAACAGTACCTCTTTGGTTTAATTAACCTGGGCTACAACGTCATTATGCCACTTCATCATATAGTAAGTGTGCCTCACTTAATGAAGAAACTAACCATACATGTTTATCTGATGTATTTAAAAATAATTTTTAGCGTTACAATTCGTAACCACATCTAATTCACTCTAAGTGCATAATAAGGAACAGTATATAGGAAAGTTGCATAATTTTTGACTGGCGCCAGAAAGAATTGTTTTTGTTCATTAAGTAGAAGAAAATCTCCCCGTCTCCCCAAAAGACAGCTGCCTCTCATGCTTGTAAATAAAAACAAGGCCTACAAAAATTGGGATGAAGGGAAAGCTACATGACCCTATCAATACAACAAGTACCTTTCTGTAAGAAAGCAGCAGAGTTTCCAGCAGGATCATTCCCTTCCTTTCACTTATTGGTGGAACCAGCTGGTGTGCAATGTTATCTCCTTCTTCCTAAGAAGGGCACTGAATGGCTTGCTTTTGGTCATGTGGCTGCTGAGATGGCTGATGAAACTGACGTGGGATCCACAGTATGGTTTGAGAGTTAGTGTCCTTTAGCTGGCTACAATCCTGACATATCAACTCAAGTGTCTCAGTGCTATCCCAAGCCCTCATTCTCCATTGTGACCAGTCATGGGCCAGGGATTCTCACAAATTGTTGGCGATTTATGTTTTTTTTTCTAAGAAAGCTTTGCAAACATTCTCGAAACATTTCCCTGTCCACTGCCAATCTGTTGCCATGATATATGTTAATTTTAGGAGATGGCTGTCAAGCATGTAAATAATCTTGCCCACACATCAGAGGCCACTGATGAATCCTCATTGCTTTCCCTCCATATTCTTTATGTGATATCCAAGATGTAGTTTCACCAGGGTTTACATAATTTTAGCCAGATATACTCAAGTACTCTTTCAATGAGGACAACATATCATTTGCCTTTCTAATTGATTGCTGAATCTGTGTATTGACAAGCTAATGGGTCCCTGGATCCCTCTGAACCAAACCACCATTCAATCTTCCAAGATCCAAAAAATCCTCCCTTTCTGTTATTTCACTGAAGTAGATGACTCACCTTATATTCTACCTACCATCTCTGTGCTACAAAGTCTATACCCCCTCTTACTGCACACCTGTGAGATGAACTCATGTATTCATGTCAAGGATGTCTTTAAAATGTTCTTTCTTGTGCGTTTGACTTCCTCTCAGAAAAATAACACCTCAAATTCCACTTGCCCATCAGATAGCCCAATGCATGGACACTTAATTTTCCAATTTCAGGTAACTCACTTCTCCTAAGTTCCTTTCTCACTCCTACCAGTCTGCCCTTTTCATCCCCTTCCTCTCTCCTGACCTAGATTCCTTATCCACATACCTATCTGCTTGTGTTTCTTCTCCCTGGATCCATCATTCCTATCCTTTTCCCAATAGGTTCCATCTGCCCATCATCCCTCCCTTATCTAGTTCCACTAGACTCTGTCTCACCTTTCCTTCTCACATGCTCACACTGACAATCTTCCCTCTATGTTCAGTACTGATGCAAGGTTCTGATTGGAAATAGTAACCATTCCTTTGCCTCCATGGATGCTGTTTGACCTGCTGAGCTCTTCCATCAAATTTGTTTTTGTCTACAACAAGTTCCTGGAAAACATGGATCTCTGTTCTTATCCCAGGGGATGGAATTCGCCTTTGCCTTTAGTGCACGAGCGTTGTACTTGGCCATCTGAAGAACCGTACCTCAAACCTGCCACAGGGTCTATGTGGAATGTCACACAGTGTTACATGAAACCCTTCTCCTTTGTTACTGTGATCTCGTGTGAACTGAGACAAAAATGTCCAACCCAATCCAGATTTGAATGCGTATTTGAAGGGGTAATGATGGATGGGCAGGGACTATCACACCTCACACATCCATGAACAATCTCTATGTTTAGGCACCAGTAACACTAAGCAAGTCCTCACCAACTGTCCTAGCCTACCTTCAGCTGTTGTGTTTTCTGAGCCTTGGGAAATAAAGATTAATCTTGTACTTCAGTTTAATTCAGAGGTTCCTCATGTCATTAAAATCTTTACATTGCCAAGCTGCCTCCTAGGAACTGACCAGTTCCTAGCCCCTCCCAGCTCTGTTATATTTGAAAACAGACGAACAGAGGCAGCTGTCTCAGCTTGATAGGATTCACATGCGTTGTCCCGTCTCCTGTGCCTGCTTTGGGCTGCGGTCTCTCGGTGGGGCAGGTCGCCTGCTCTTCAGATCATACATATTGACTGTCCCTGTCCTATCCACCTGATTTCTCCCTTTCCTGAATCTATGACAGCACCCTGCCTTACCCTGTGAGTCTATCCCAGGGGCAGTAATCTCAATGTCCGGGCAGACCCAAAAATCTGCAGGAAGCTGCACTCCATCTTTCGTAAGAGCCTGAGGCTCACTTTCCTCTGATCCCATTGTTTCACCCTTTGCACTGGAGAAGTAAATCACTTCTCCAGTTGTGGGCAAGGGTAGATCAGTTATTGATACTGACAACCCTGTGTCCACTGACATGTCACATTGCCGACCCCTTAAAAGCTTCTTGTGTACATACGTGAGTGACTAGTAATGCCCAATGGAAGCTGCTACCAGCCGCTTGCCTGACCTGGATGTTGTCTTTACCAGCTCTGTGATTCAGTCAGAGAGTGCATTGCTGTTGCTTCTGCCTTTTTGGTGACTGACTCTCCCATCTTCCTCTCTTCTCAGAACATTGCCACTAACTATGGCCTGAGAGGTCACAGCTGTAACATATCATCTCCTATCTATGTCTATTTGGACAGTTCCTTGCAAGGTGTCCTGGTTGCAGGGTCTTTGCAGCAGCTACATCCACTACAGCCACTTTACAATTTCTCTTCCCCCTCTTCTGGTTTATCTCACTGGCCCGTGATACTATTACAGGGTAGGTCAATCTTACTCCCTAAGTCTAAAACTTCCTTGTGGGTTGAGCTCAGGCCTTCCTTCATTATTTTCAGGAAGAATGAATTGTCCCTCCCTGGACTATCCAACCCTGAATACTCCTCATATGCTCAATATTTCAATTCAATTCACCTCAAGTTTAATTGTCATTCAACCATGAATGCCCATGAATACAGCCAAATGAGACAGCGTTACTCCCAGGCCAAGATGCAAAACACAGCACAAGGCACACACAGTGCATACAAGAAAGCAAGCAGATAAAGGTGTCAGTAAGATACAAGCACACAATTAGAAAGTCCAGACTCAAGCCACAATAGAGCTTGTCTACTTCCGAGTGAACATTGGGGGCAGCAGGGAACGGCAGCATCAACTCCAACCCAGATGCTGCATCACGCAGCCCCCGGTGGAGTGCACGGGCTCCGACACGTGTCCTGGTGGCTGTAAACAGGCCACGCCCTGTTCCTGAGGCCCTGAGTCCGTTCAAAGCCGCAGAAATCTGCAGTCAACCATAATTTTGTCCTCTGCTGAGCAAACGTTGTGGGGGTGGGGGGGGGTGGGTGGTGGTGGTGTGCAGCACCAAATCCAGCCTGGACGCCACACCACACCACCTCAGGTGGAGCACATCGACTCTGACGTCTCTCCCCAGGTAGCCGTGAACAGGCGACTCTGTTAGTCCTCGATACAACCAAGGCCAGCAGCTCCCCCATCTTCCAAACCAGCTCTCAGCCAATAAATCAATAAGTCGAACTTGCGGCAATCCACATTAGCAATGCCTGAAATTGTCTTATGGTCACAAGAAAAGTGACCAAGACAGTCACTCGCTATTAAACTGTGCGCCCCTCTGACTCAGGCAGTGGTACGATGTGCAGCCAACAAGCAGCACACTGATGGGGTAGACTTGCAGAACTTTAAGTTTTTAAAGTATAGCATGATCTTGTGATTATACAAAATGCTTCAATAGGACTGTACTTCCTTTTGTGGACCCTATAGAAGCCACTAAGACCAAACACGTCGCCATCTTACCAGCAGGCTCGATCAGCTCTCTGAACCACTGACATTATCATTCCCCAGTCACTCTCACCTCCCCCAAGTTGCTGCCTCACTTTTCCCCTTAAAGAAGTGATATCTCTCATCATTGCTAGCTTTCCCGTTAGTTGCCCATGTATCACCCTGCACTCCCTGGGCCAAACTGTCCCACTTATTCCTCGAGCACTTTGATTTTACCAACACATGTATATCTTTGGGGTGCATCAGATGGACTTCAATCATTTCCTTGAGCTTGCGCCAGAATTCAGTATTCCAACAGGTGACTTGAAGTGAAGGTAACTCTGACTCTGCTCTGCTTCTCCCCGGGGGTGAAGGGCTTATGAATGGTCATGATCAGGGTCAAGGGCTGGGTCGGGTCATCAGGCTCTCAACCTGACGTTGCCTGACCTCAATAGATGCCATCCCAACAGATATATCTGGGTATAACGTCTTCCTCGAATATCTCTGCACAAGTATAAATGATGAATAAAAATTAAACAGTACATATTTAAAATCACAGAGTACATACTCTGTAATCTGCCACTTACACTCATCTGAATCCATGCCTTTTGCATTCCTTTGCATTTAAAACTGTTACATCAAGGTTACAGACTTATTCTTAAAACACATAAACATACTCGCAAATGAATCTGCTTCTATACAGTTCCCCCAAGCAAGTATACATGCACCACAGAGGCATCCGGAATGATCAGTAACTACCCTTCACAAATGGAGGCCCTGTCTCACCAAATCACACAAAAATGTCTAGACACACACACACACACACACACACACAACTTTATATTCACCAGTTCAGCTCTCTGCTGTGTTCGTGATCCTGTGGTCATTGACCTGAACAGATCTAAGCGTGGGTGCTAATGTTAAAGATACTCACCCACTTAGACCGCTGATATCACTGGCCATATGATGGGTCATGAATGCACCCCGGACAAGCCCCTAAATGTTGTAACTGTCAATGAAAGCCACTGGAGGGACACGCATCTGGTCGTATAAAAGCCTTTATTCAGCACACACAAGCTGATGGCATTTGGAGTCACTCCGGAGAGAGGCTCCTGACCCAACATTACATCACATTTTTATATGGTAAGGATCAAAGGTAACAGCAGGACAATTCTAAAGTTGCAATGCATTCATAAAGCTTCCTTTGAGTTACATATAATTTTCAAACACCTGGATCTTCACACCAACGCTCCAAACTTTCTAAATTGAATGTTAATTATCACTGCCTCCGGACTGCATTAATGCATATGCAGACATCTCAGGTCAATAGGGTACTTCCTGGTTTGCAATCAACCCCAGTCTGTAGCCCCAAGAAGACCATTGTTCGCAATTGTATTTTAAATTCAATCTACAATCCACATTCAGATCTGAACACTGGTTGTAGTTGAAATTAATATTTGCCATATTTCATAAATACAGAATATGCCCTAACAGCTGATTGTAGTGTAATCACATTCTTTATCTTCACCCCTACATTCTCTGATAGCTAAAACTAATTCAGAGAAATTGAATTGTGAACCATTGTCTGATACCCTGGTATTCCATGGTGAGTGAGTTCAGATTTCAGGTGCCATATAACTGCTACTGAGGACGAGGACAGCTTGGACACCTCAACATTCAGTGAGTGGTAATCCACAGAGAGAAGATATTTGTCTTTTGTCAGCTCAAAAATATCTGAGTCTGGCAATTTCCCATGGAAAGTCCAGGGGAATCCTGTGAGATAGAGAGTTTCAACATGATTTTTGTGCAGTTTTCTGCATGCTTCACATTGCTTTACATAATACCCCTGCTGCGTGCTCAGACCAGGCCACCCACCACATGGATTGCCTTGCACTGAAGTAACATTTTTCGATGCCTTGATGTCCTTGATGGATTTGATTGATGATTTTGTTTTGCGTTGATTCAGAAATGACGAAAAGGAATTGCAGCCATTTACCAGCAAACCATCAAGAATGGCCAGTGTGTCTCTTTCAAACCAGAAAGGTCTGAGTTCATGAACTCCTTTTAGAACAGCTGGCCATCCATGCTCACAGCATTCCATGACCTTGCTGCGAATTTGTTCCTTTTCCATTGAGAATTTCACCCAGTTTACTCTGTGATGTGGGAAAGTTTTCCTGTACCTGAGCTAAGTAGATATCGGAATTTTGTGTGAGGGTGGAGTCAGCTTCCATCCACTCACTTTTGTATGGCATCCTCGACAGTGTCTGGTGTTCTGAAAGATTTGCAGGGGACATGGTCAATGTCATAAAAGTATCACATGAGCCTCATTCTGAATCTTTGCTGACGTGGAGGTAGGTCATCCAAGTGTCTCAAGCTGAGGAGGCTGACAAGTGACTAATCTGTTTCAAGTAGGAATTTAATGTCTACCAAGTAGCAGCTAAAGCATTCATGAGCCCACACGAGAGCCAGTGTCTCCTTTACGATTTGGGCTTTACATTGTTTGGTGGGAGTCAGTGTTTGATGCATATGCCACAGGATTCCACACACCACTGCAGTCTTGCATGAGCACTCCCCCTAGGCCAGAGGAAAAGGTGGCTGCTGAGACTTTGGTTGCTTGTTCAGTTCGAAGAATGCCAATGCTGGAAAGGAGATAAGCTTGCTTTAAGTGATTAGAACGTCTTGTCCCGAGGTACGTCCCAGGTCCAAACATTTCTCTAAAACAGGAGATCACATGGTGGCATTGTTTTCTCTGCTAAATCTTCTCCAGCTGGTTTACGATGCCAAGGCACAGTGGATCTCTGATACATTCATAGGTTGTTCCATGTTCTGAACTCCTGCAGGCTGTCTGAATCTGATTGCACGCCTCCGTGGACTGTTGGTGGTCTTAAAACTTCACCTCCAAATTTGCAAATTCATATTTCAAGGTGATTCCAGCCTGTTGCAGTTTCTGCAAGGCATCCACTCTTTTGTCATGTTCTTCACTTGAGCCTCCAAAGATGAGTATATCAGCCCTGTTGTGACTACTCCTTCCAGTCCTTCCAAAATTTAGTTCATCCTCATCTGAATGAGTTCAGGAGCTGACGAAATTCCAAAAGGGGGTCGTTAGAAGGCATAACATCCGCATGGTGTGATAAAGCTTGTGAGCTCCATGACTCTGGAGCTTAACAAATCTCCTAATCTGTCTAAGTCCTTCTGCAGCCTACCCATTTCCTCAACACTATCTGTCCCTCCATCAATTTCATATCATCTGCAAACTTGGCAACAAAGCCACCTAGTCCATCATCTAAATCATTGATATACAGCATAAAAAGAAGTGGTCCCAGCACCGACCCCTACAGAAAACCATTAGTCAATGGCAGCCAACCAGAAAAGGATCTTTTTATTCCTACTCTCTGCCTTCTACCAATCAGCCAATGCTCTAACCATGCCAGTAACTTTCTAGTAATACCATGGGCTCTTAATTTGGTAAGCAGCCTCGTGTATGGCACTTCATCAAAGGCCTTCTGAAAATGCAAGTAAATAATATCCACTGCATGCCATTTATCTAACCTACTAGTAATCTCCTCAATGAATTCCACAGGTTTTCCAGGCAAGACTTCCCCTTAAGGAAACCATGCTGACTTTGTCCTATCTTATCCTGTGTCATCAAGTACTCCATAACCTCATCTTTAACAATTGATTCCTACATCTTCCCTATCACTGAGGCCAGGCTAACTGGTCTATAATTTCCTCTCTCTTTTCTTGAAGAGTGGAGTGACATTTGCAAATTTCCAGTCCTCTTGCACCATGCCAGAGTCCAATGATTTTTGAAAGATCATTACTAATGCCTCCACAATCTCTACCACTACCTCCTTCAGAACCTTCGGATGCAGTTCATCTGGTCCGGGTGACTTATGTACCCTTAGGTCTTACAGCTTTTTGAGCACCTTCTCCCTTGTAATAGTAACTGCACTCACTTCTCTTCCCTCACACCCTTTAACACCTGACATACTGCTAGTGTCTTCCATTGTGAAAAATAATGCCAAATACTCATTTAGTTCGTCTGCCATCTCTTTGGCTCCTGTTATTATTTCCCCAGCCTCATTTTCTAGCAGTCCTATATCCACTCTCATCTCTCTTTTATTTTTTACTTGCTTGAAAAGCTTTCACTATCCACTTTAATAGTGAACGCTAGTTTGCTTTCATACATCTTATTTTTTCCCTCCTAATGATTCTTTTATTTGCTCATTGTCGGTTTTTAAAAGCTTCCCAATCCACTATCTTCCCGTTAATTTTTGCTTGGTTGTATGCCTTCTCCTTTCCTTTTACGTTAGCTCTGACTTCCCTTGTCAGCCATGGTTGTATTATTTTGCCATTTGACTATTCCTTTGCTTTGGAATACATCTATCCTGCATCTTCCTCATTTTTTCCCAAAAACTCACGTCGTTGTTGCTCTGCTGTCATCCTTCCCAGCACCTGCTTCCAATTTACTTTGGCCAACTCCTCTCTCATCCCACAGTAATTTCCTTTACTCCACTGAAATACTGCTACATCAGACTTTACTTTCTCTCTGTCAATTTCAAGTTGAACTCAATCATAACTCTGCTTATACATTATGTGAACTCCACCCATATAGAAGTGGCTAACTGAGTGGCAAAAGAATATCACTTTTAACTACTTTAGATTAGATTATGAGGATACTCAGTCCTTGTTTATTGTCATTTAGAAACGCATGCGTTAAAAAATGATACAATGTTCCTCCAGAGAGATCTCACAGAAACACAGAACAAACCAAGACTAAAACTGACAAAACCACATAATGATAACATATAGTTATAACAATATAAAGCAAAACCATAATTTGATAAAGACCATACCATGGGCATGGTAAAAAAAAGTCTCAAGTCCCGATAGCTCCATCATCTCACGCTGACGGTAGAAGGGAGAAACTCTCCCTGCCATGAACTCCAAGCACCGCAAACTTGCCGATGCATTGGAAGCACCCGACTGCAGCCGACTCTGAGTCCGTCCGAAAACTTCGAGCCTCCAACACCGAGCACTGAGCACTATCTTTGCCGAGCGCTTCGACCCCACCCCGGTCGCCAAGCAACAAGCAAAGCCGAGGACTCGGGGCATTCCCCCCACCCCCCACCCCGCCCGGAGATTCCAGATCACACAGTAGCAGTGGCGGCGAAGCAGGCATTTCAGAAGTTTTACAGATGTTCCTCCATGCTCTCACGTCTGTCTCCATCAAATCAGGATTGTGCACTCCACCCTACTTGACAGATAACAGATATCATTCACCGGAGTGAACGTGCAAGCTGCGTCGCGTCACCATCTTCTCCTCCTGCCAACTACTACTACACTTTCCACGTCTATTCTACAGTTCCTTGCTAGATCGTCTGGTGGTTGCTGCGTAAAGCAAGTCCTCTGTGACATCACCACAGCTACATCCACTACAGCCACTTTGCAATATTTGTCCCCCTCCTCTGGTCTACGTCCCCAGCCTATGATACTATTGTGGGCTAGGTCGATCCTACTGCCATCACCAAAGCTAAAAATTTCCTTGTGGGCTGAGCTCAGGCCTTCCTTCAGCATTTTCTAGAAGACTGGGTCATCCCTTCTTGGATTATCCAAACCTAGATACTCCTCGTATGTGCAATATTTACGTTTTCATATTCCATCGCAGGCTCATCAATTCTCTCAACACTAATATTATCGTTCCCCAGTTACTCTCACTTTCCCCAGTTGCTGTCTCACTTTTCATTAAAGAAGTGATATAACTCTTGATTTCTAGCATTCCCAGTAATTGACCATGTACCATCTTGTACTCTCCTTCTGGTGAATAGAATTTATGCCCAACCCGCAACCACCTTCCTCTATTCCTCACTCTGACCTTTTACTTCTTCTCACCTGCCTATTACTTCCACCTGGGTTGCCTCCTCCTTCCCTTTCTCCTAGTGCCCATTCTTCTCTCCGATCAGATTCTTTCTTCTCCAGCCCTTGACATTAAGAAAAAAGGTATGCTGGAGCACTTGAAAAGCACTAAGTTAGTCATGTTGCCAGGACTGGCGGAGATACACCCCAGGTTAGTGTGGGAAGACTGGGAGGAGATTGCTGAGGCTCTGTCGATCAACTTTGCATCATAAATAGGGACAGGAGAAATACCGGAGGATTGGAGGGTTGCAAATGTTATTCCTTGTTCAAGAAAGGGAATAGAGATAACCGAGGAGATTATAGACCAGTGAGTCTTACTTCAGTGGTGGACAAGTTGTTGGAGAAGATCCTGAGAGGCAGGATTTTTGTGCATTTGGAGAGACATAATCTGATTAGGGATAGTCATCATGGCTTTGTCAAGGGCAGGTTGTGCCTTAAGAGCCTGATTGAATTCTTTGAGGATGTAACGAAATGAAGGTAGAGCAGTGGATGTGTACATGGATTTCAATAAAGCATTTGATAAGGTTCGCCATCCCAGGCTTTTTCAGAAAGAAAGGAGGCATGGGATCCAAGGAAACTTTGTTTTGTGGATCCCAGAAATGGCTTGCCCACAGAAGACAAAGGGTGGTTGTAGATGGCTTGAATTCTGCATGGAGGTCGCTGACCGGTGGTGTTCAGAGACCCCTCCTCTTTTTGATTTTTATAAGTGACCTGGGCGAAGAAATAGATGGGTGGATGACTAAGTTTGCTGATAACACAAAGATTGGGGGTGTTGTGGATAGTCTGGAGGGTTGTAAGAGGTAACAGTGGGACATTGATAGGATGCAGAACTAGGTTGAGAAGTGGCAGATGGAGTTCAACCCAGATAAGTGTGAAGTGGTTCATTTTTGGTAGGTCATCTTTGAAGACAGAATGTAGTAGTAATGGTTAGACTCTTAGCAGTGTAGAGGATCAGAGAGGTCTTGGGGTCCATGTCCATAGGACACACCAAGCTGCTGCGCAGGTTGACAGTGTTGTTAAGAAGGCGTATGGAGTGTTGGCATTCATCAACCGTGGGATTGCAGCCAAGAGCCGTGAGGTAATGTTACAGCTGCGTAAGTCCTTGGTCAGATCCTACTTGGAGTACTGTGTTCAGTTCCGGCCACCTCATTACAGGAAAGAAGTGGATACTATAGAAAAAGTGCAGAGGAGATTTACAAGGATTGGAGAGCATGCTTTATGAGAACAGGTTGCGTGAACTTGGCCTTTTTTTCTTTGGAGCACAGAAGATGAGATGTATAAGATGGTGAGAGGCATTGATCATGTGGATAGTCAGAGGCTATTTCCCAGGGTTGAAATGGCTAACAAGAGGGACGTAGTTTTAAGGTACTTGGAAGTAGGTGCAGAGGGGATGTCAGGTAAGTTTTTCACACAGAGAATGGTGAGTGTGTGGAATGCACTGCCAGTGACAGTAGTGGAAGCAGATACAATAGAGTCTTTTAAAAGACTCTTAAATAGGTACATGGAGCTTAGAAAAATAGAGGGCTATGCAGTAGGGTAATTCTAGGCAGCTTCTAGAGTAGGTTACATGGTCGGCACAACATTGTGGTCCGAAGGGCCTGTAACAGGTTGTAGTTTCCTATGCTCTATGTTGACCTGTCTTCACCTATTACCTTCCAGCCAGCCTCTTTTCCCTCCCCTACCACTTAATTCAGGCATATCCCCCTTCCCATTCAGTCCTGAATAAGGGTCTCAGCCAAAAACATTGACTGTTTAATCTTTTCCACAGATGCCTGTCCTGTTGAGGTCCTCCAGCATTTTGTATATGTTAGTATCCCATACTCCCTGGGCCATACGGTCCTACATATCCCTTGGGCTCTTCACTTTCACCAACACATGTATGTCAATTGGGAGCATCTGGTGAATTTCAATCTTTTCCTCAAGCCTGCATCAGAATTCTGAATTCCCACATGCGACTTTAAGTGAGGGCAACTCAGACAAAATAATCTGCTTCTCCCCAGCATATGAATGGTGGTAATCAGTGTCATGGGTTGGCTTGGTTCATCAGGACTCTCAGCCTGCCATTGTCTGACCTCAATATGCTCCAATCCAACAGATGTACTTGGGCAAAACCTCTCCCTCAGGTATCTTCACACTAATTCCCATATTACACAAAATATAAGGGATGGAAAAATATTAAACAGAACAGACTTAAAACCAGATAAGTCCAGGTCAGTGCTGCTGAACTCAAGTCGCCTGTTGTACTTCATTTCATATGGAAGTCTGTTACCCCAAATTTTCAAATGTATTCTTAAAACACAAGCACACTCACAAACAACTATTCTACTAACGGTGTCCCGAATGAGTACACACGCATGTCTTTGGTCTCCCAAACAGTCAGTAGCCACTTTTCACTACTAGTGGCTCTGTCTCACCAAGCTACCCAAAACAGTCTGATAGGTGGTCCTTTACACAAACACACATACACACCGTCCACACTTTTATATCGACAAGTTCAGATCTCCATCCTGTTCTTTGATATTTTGTGATCCCATGTTCGTTGGCCTGAATAGATTTAAGTATGGCCATGCTACTCTTAAAATTATTCCTCCCTTGGTCTTCTTAAGTCACTGGCCACATAGTGGGTCATGAAAGTGTCCCAGATGAGCCCCAAAAGTGTTTGTGGTCAGAGCCACACTAAAGCCAGTGATATAGAAATCTTCATTCATCACAACAAGCAAATGCTCTGGTGGATGCTCTCACAGTAGAGTCTCACAAATCGAAAAGTATATCATATTTTATGCCCATAAGATCAATAGTAACAGCAGGTGAATCAATGCTGTTTCAATAGTTGCAATGACATTGTTTACTTCAATACTTTGAGTTGACAATGTTTTCTGTAAATTACATATCTACAGTGGAAGACACCTCTGAATGTTCAAATACCCCTGCTGGGACAGAGTAATTGACACACATATTCAAAAAAGGCTTGAATACAGAATCAGACGACAAAGATTAGTGTCTGTGTGAGGACACAATACTATAGATCAGCTACTGATTGCAACTATACCTGTAGCCTTGTCTGATATGTGAAGTAACATCAGGCTGGCCTGCCAGTTTGAACTCAAGTAACAATAGTTTATGCAATTTAGCCACGTTTCCTGCTTGGATACAGACCAATTAACACAACACCATTGTCTTCATGTTTTGCTAGTGCATATGCAAACATCTCAAGGCCACCATTTTGCAAGTATTATCTCTTACTCTATGGGCTAGCCTGTACTTTTAACTGCAATTTACAGTTTACATCAAGAACTGAAGACTGGTTCTTGTTTGAAGCAAAACCTGATATATTCACATAACTCTAAAATACTCCTTTTGGCACCTGGACAGAAATCTGTCCCAGGAAAGCCAAACTTTTAAGCAGGATCTAATTAAGTAGGGAAGCAAAATTTCCTTCCAGAATTACTAACTTACCATGGCCCTATGTGTTTATACATCTGCTCTATCATCCCTAAATAGCCATTGTTGGCTAGAAAGAATTGCAATCTTTGAACATGAATGGATGTGGCCATTTTGTGAGTCTGGCTTTGCAGCTGCCATTTTGTGAACTGTCTGATGAACTGGTTCTTGCTCTGGGGTAACTTAATCAGAACAATTGAATGTGGACTCAAGGAGTTTCAGCTAATGTCCTGCTAAACCTGAAACCATTCTTAGACAAGTAGCTGTTTATTATGTAAAGTGACTCAGGCTACGTCCACACTACATCGGATAAATCCGTAACCAAAGCTTTTTCTCTTCGTTTTGACCCTCTGTCCACATTGAAATGGCATTTTCCTCCCCCGAAAATGGAGCTTTTCAAAAGCACTCTCCAGAGTGAATAAATCCGAAAACGCCTAATATCCGGTGTAGTGTGTACGGGGTAACTAGAGCTTTTTAAAACCGCTGTCATGACGTGCCGAAACAAATGGTGGCGGCAGTGCGGCATTTCATTGTTTTCTTGAACACAACCTCCAACACCACAACAATATCTGACAATAGATGTGTAGCAGCCTAATGTAACATCGTGTGGAAATACAAGATAACACTGATACAGACATATTTTATACATTTAACAAGGTGCTTTATTAATGTATTGCTTGTGCAAGCATTCAATAGATGCGACTGTCATTTTTTCCCCAGTAACTCGTTTTATTGCACATGCTAAATACAGCAAAATAATACACAAAGGCATGGCAAAAGTAAAGGCAAACAAATGAGGTAACAGCAAATTTCACTTTTGCCCAGTAACAAGCCCTATTGCATTTAGGTGTAGCTGTCGTCCCTTTCATTGGTGAAGAGACTATGGCTGTAGGAAATGTTTCTGGACAAACGCGCCCCAAGTCTTTCGTTTGGCAATTTCCTTTTAAGTTTTTCTAGTCTGTAACTGGACAAATGCGCAACAAGTCTTTCGATTGGCAATTTCCTTTTAAGTTTTTAAATCCTGATGAAGGGCCTCGGCTCAAAACGTCGACTGTACCTCTTCCTAGAGTTGCTGCCTGGCCTGCTGCATTCACCAGCAACTTTGATGTGCGTTGCTTGAATTTCCAGCATCTGCAGAATTCCTCGTGTTTTCCTTTTAAGTTTTCCTAGTCTGTAACTGGACAAACACGCACCAAGTATACCATTTCCTCTTTGCTTGTTTTCTGTGTGTCCTGCGCATGCCCAGTAGGAGGAGATTCGCCCAAATGCCCATTTTAATGTGGACAGAGGTATTTTCTAAAACGCCTAGTGTGGACACCTGTCGTTTTTACATGAAACCGGCGTTTTCAAAATTATCCGATCTTGTGTGGACGTAGCCTCAGAGTCTGGTTTGACTGGTTTGAACCACTCAGAGTTGAAAATAATAAAAGGCACAAGGATGAGGGCAAAGCCTATAGAACAGAACGAGTTGTAGCCCTGTACATTAGCCAATAACAAGGTAATCCAGTTTGGTCAGGTGACCTCGAGCCAATAAAATTGAATGGCAACATTTGAACTGGTGCGGAAAGAGTATAAAAATGAGATGCTTCAAAGGCAGATGAGTGACATCTCTCTGGAAACCAACCATTGTGGATATGGAGGACCCCACATACTTACCTGGGTATTACCTTTTCTTTTCGTTGCCTGTTGGTAAGGGAAACCTATTGGATGGGCATGGTTAGTTAGTTTGTAAATCCACATTTTTTTTTAGTTGAGACAATAAAGGTACTTGTCGGTTAATAGAAATTATCTCTGTGCCTAACTGATCATTATTACTAAGAGGTAATCCTTCTAACACTATCTAAAAAATATCTAAGCAGAGATTGTAATATAATGTTCCAGGAATTTGATCACATATTCATCATTTAGATTCTCTGTAATGACATTGTTACTTGGTGGACTTGATCCCTTCTTCTCTCTGTGAAGGCAACAAGAAGCTGAGTCAGGCCAATTAACACAATCCTTATTGTCCTTAAGTTTCGTTGATGCATATGCGAAAGTCTCATGGTCACCATTTTGCAAACCATATCTCTCAGTTTGTGGGGCAGCCTGGGCTTTTAACGTCAAATTATTGCTTGTAATTGACAATTTACATCAAGAACTGATGACTCGTTCTTGTTTGAATTAATAACTGCTATATTCACATACCTCCAGAATACTCCCTAAGAAGGTCAATGAATATAAGATAATAGATATTGTCTGCATGTATTTTAGTACAGCACTTGCCAGTATTTATGGGTTGGTTCATTGTCCATTCAGAAATTTGATGTTGCAGGGGAAGGAGCTGATTCTGAAACGTTGACTGTGTTTCCTCAGGCTCCCGAACCTAAAAATCAGGATTCCAGTGATAAGGAAAATAAAGAGGTGGTCACGGAGGCAGAATAACAGCTACAGGATTGCTTTGAGTCAGTGGACTGGGCTGTATTCAAGGACTCATTCGAGCATCTGAATGAATACTCCACAGTTGTCACGGGCTTTATAAAAACAGTCGTGGATGAGTCTTTCCCAACCAGAAGACCTGGGTGACCCATGAGAACCACAATCTGCTGAGGGCCAGATCACAGGCATACAGGTCTGGCAGCCAAGTAAGGTACAAGAAAAAGTGTCTCGGCCCGAAGTGTTGTCTATTTATTCATTTCAATGGATGTTGCCTGACCTGCTGTGATCCTCCAGCATTTTGTGTGTGTTGCTTTGGGTTTTCAGAATCTACAAACTTCCTCATGTTTAATATACAACAGATCCAGACACGATCTCTGGAAAGGCATCTCATGTGTGAAGTGGCAATTCTGGACCAAACTTGAATCACTAAAGGATGCTCGACAGCTGTGGAAAGGCTTGAATGCCACTATCTCTTGTAAAGTGAAATCAAGTGACAACAAAGCTTCATTTCCAGATGAGCTCATACCTTTTTGCTAGCTTTGACCGTCAAAACATGAAGGAACTTTCACAAGCCGCCACACTCGCACCCTCCCCCCCCCCCCATGACAATGTGATTTCAGTCTCTGAGGACAACATACGCACGTCTTTCGGAGGGTGAACTCACGGACAGTATCTGGCCCAGATGAGGTACCTGTCCAAGTCCGAAAGACCTACGCTGATCAACTGGCTGGAGTGTTCAGTAATACCTTTAATCCCTTGCTTCAGCAGTCTGAGGCACCCACCTGCTTATACCGCTGCCTAAGAAAAATGTAGTAACCTGCCACGATGACGATCATCCAGTAGCACTTACATCCATTGTGATGAAGTGCTTTGAGAGAATAGTGCTGAAACATCAATTCTTGCCTGAGAAGCGACTTGGATCCACTTCAATTTGCCAACCATCACAACAGGTCCACAGCACATGCCATTTCTTTGGTTCTTTTAGTTAGTATACACGCAGGGGGTGAAGCGGGGGAGGGTTGTAGGTATAAAGATGGCGGCTCTTATGTATTGCATGGGGACAGACAAAGTAAAATTGTTTAAACAAAAGAAAACCTTGTCTTTGTTGTTTGAGCATTAACAGTGTTAGCAGAGGATGGTTTCCAATTATAGAATCCTGCCAGCATTTGATGAGAGCAAGCCTTATGAAAGCTTGTAAAAATGATACTGGAAATTGTACTCTGGTTATGGAGCTTGAGAAGAAAAATAGGGCCTTTGCAGTTGTGCTCTCACTTTCGGGAAGAGCAAAACGGACCGGGATCGGGCTGGGAATTTTGGTGGAAGACTTGACAATAATGATGGTATGTATGTGTTAATAAGTACACAGCTTAGTTTTTCTGAAGGAAGAAAAGGGTCAGATTTATGAGGCATATTTGGACAGACAAAATTTCCAGAGCCTATTCTAGAAATATGGTTGATTATATTACTGATTTTGAACAACAATGCGTAAATACAAAATGAAATTTCTTCACACAGTATTAGTTTTTAAGTTGTTGAATTCTGCATGTCTAGACATAAAGGACAGACAACTGTTATTAACTGCACATAAGGAATTTACATTTGCATCCATGAAGTTGGCACTGAAGAGGATTTTTTGGAGAAAAGGCCACCAAGACAATAGTCAGACTTAGTTTGAGTCAGGAAACGGCATTCTTCACTGAAGGGAAACAAGGGTATAGCAAGCATAAGTCCCAGAGTGACCAGATGGGAGTACCATTCCTGGTACAAATCCACTAAGCGAGTATGATAAGAGATTGAAGTGTGCGTTTTGTCAAAATATCTACCACTGTGCAAGAAACTGTCCAATAAACTGTCCACACAGAACTGAATAAGTTAAGCTAACTGAAGGAAGAAACAAATCTGAAAATGTACAAGAGTGCAATATCACATTGTTTGCAAAGAAATCACTTACTAAAGCAGACACATCTAATGCAGAGATTTTAATCACCGAATCTCTAGGATCTGCTGCTATTGAATCAGCATGTACTGTGTGTGGAGAAAATTGGCTTGAAAGCTATGTAGGTAAACTAAATCAGAATAAAGTGCATAAACTGGTGAACACAGATATACCCAGTAACAAAGCATTCAAATTTGGAGATGGAAACATTGTACATTCTACCAAAACAGTGAAAATTCCCACAAAAATAGGGCAGACAAAATGCTACATTAAAACGTAGCTGGTACCAGTGAACGTCCCATTAACCTCGAGTAAAACTTCACTAAAGAAAGCAGGAGCAGTATTGGATATGGAGAATGACCGAGCAATAATGTTTCAACAGTCAGTGTCTCTTGAGCTCACCAGCTCTGGACATTACTGTGTGAACATTCTAGATAAAGACATTACTGAGTGAGAATCAATGTGAGAGTGAAGTACTCTCACAGACAGCATGAGCACAGATGAGAAACATGAAGTGTTGCTCAAAATTCACAAGCAAAATTCATACGCTTTGGATTTTAGACTTCAGAAACTGCTCAGGAGTTCAGTAAACAAAGATGGATATTATTTTTCCATTCTAAAGCAGATAGTTGACAGCTGTTGACATGCCAAAAGTTGAAAAGCCCAAACCCAAGCCTGTGGTTGCCTGCCACTGACATCTGAATACGCTGAAACAGTAGCCATAGACCTACATGAACTGGAGCAAGGGGTGTGGTATTTCCACCTCATTGATGAGTTCACACATTTCAGCGCTGATAGCATTGTAAACTCAAAGAGATCCTCAGATAAGTGTGCATAGCCCACTTTGGAAGGTATTCAGCAATAATGGTGGTGAATGTAATAATAATGAATTCAGAGATATAGCCGTGAACTTTAATATTGAAACAAAGTCAACAGCCACATACAGTCCTTGGAGTAATGGACTTCTGGAGTGACACAATTGAACGCTTACTGGAATAAGGCTGAAGGTAAAGAAAAGCAATGGCTGTGATTGGAATACAGCCTGGACAGGACCTTGTGGTGATGAACCCATGCACGATGTACATGGCTATAGCCCGTATCAATTGGTGTTTGGCCAGAATCCAGACCTTCTCTCTGTCCTGGTTGACAGACCACCTGCTCTAGAGAGCACTACAAGGAGTGAATGGGTTGGGAAAGATACTTCAGCACTGCGTGCATCAGGGGAAGCTTTCACTGAGGCAGAGTGTTCAGAGAGAATTCAAAAAGTACTGAGGGCACAGCTCCATGCTACATTTGAAAAATATAAGGCAGGGGAAAAAGTGTATTACAAAGGAGCAGATACAAAAAATGGAAAAGTCCTGGGGTGGTCATTGGTCAGGATAGAGTTGTGGTATTGATGAGACATGGAGGTACTTACGTGAGAGTGCATCATTCTAGACTACATAAAGTACCAACAGAAGACCATCAGAGCTCCATAGAGAATGACACAAAAAATGAAAAGCACTTACACTGCCACATAGCACAGACAAGCATGAGGAGAGGAGAGGACCCAACAGGATTTCTCAACAGTGGCACAGTCAGTGCTGAAAGGAGAGCAGCTGGGGACCTCAGTAGAGTTGCTCAATGGTGGCATGGACAGGGCTGAAGAGAGTCCAGTTGGGAAATTAACAGACTTGTTTGAACAGAAATCAGCACAACTGTCATAGAGTCGTCACAGAGAAGTCCAGCACAGAAACAGACCCTTCAGCTCATTCAGCCAAAACCATTTCAACTGCTGACACACATCAAACTGCACTAGGATCAAAGCCCTCCATACCCCTGCTATCCACTTACCTATCCGAACTTCTCTTAAACGTTGAAATCAAGCCTGCATGCACCACTTGTGCTGGCAGCTCATTCCATGTTCTCACAACCCTCTGAATGAAGATGTTTCCCCTCATGTTCCACTTAAACTTTTCACCTTTCATCCTTAGCCCACAACCTCTGATTGTAATCTCACCCAACCTCAGTGGAAAAAGCCTGCTTCCATTTATCCTATCTATACCCTTCATAGTTTTGTATATGCCAATCAAATCTCCTCTCAATCTTCTACATTCTAAATTTCCAACTTATTCAGACTTTCATTATACCTCTGATCTTCCAGACCCAAAACATGGTTGTAAATTTTCTCAGTACTCTTTCAACCCTATTTACCTCTTTCCTGTAGGTAGGTGACCAAAACTGCACACAATACTCCAAATTAGGTCTCACCAGCATCTTCAACATAACATTCCCTCTTCTGTACTCAATACATTGATTTATGAAGGTCAATGTGCCGAAAGCTTTCTTTATGACTCTATCTATCTGTGAAGCCACTTTCAACAAATTATGGACCTGTATTCCCAGATCCCCTTGGTCTACCACACCTCAGTGCCCTACCATTCACTGTGTAAGACCTACTGTGTTTGGTCCTACCAAAGTGCAACATCTCACACTTGTCTGCATTAAATTCCATCTGCCATTTTTAGCCAATTTGTCCAGCTGATGCAGATCCCTCTGCAAGCCATGATAGCTTTTCTCGCTGTCCACTACACCTAGAGTCTTGGTGTCATCTGCAAATTTGCTGATCCAGTTAGCCACATCATACCAGATGAGGGGACTTCACTCAGGTCCACTGCCTGAGGATAAAAGGCAACTGCAAAAAGAAGCTTTGACCAACAACCAATGGGCGTTTGGGATTGATTAGCAAGAGCAAATTAAAAGAAGGAAGATGTATGGGCAGCAGTTGTCACCTGAGTGGAAAAAATCAGAGTGGTGATCTTAAGGCTTTAGCTCTTCAGGGCTTCAGCAGAAAGAAGGTTCAATCAGAGAAATCAAAGCAAAGAGAAAGTCAAGATTTTTTGTCTCTTCCTTATATCTACTCAACTAGGACAGTAGGGATGACAGGCAGGACAATGGAATGCTCCTCTTGTGGGATGTGAGAAGGCAGGGAGACCTCCAGTGTCCCTGACTACAAATGTGAGAAGTGTAGCCGCCTGCAGTTTCTAACGAACCATGTTAAGGAGTTGAAGCTGAAACTAGATGAACTTCGACTCATTCAGGAGGCTGAGGGGGTGATAGATAGGACAAATAGAGAGGTAGTTACACCCAAGGTGCAAGACACAGGAAACTGAGTGACAGTCAAGAAGGGGGAAGGGTTTAATGAGCCAGTACAGAGTAGCCTGTGGCCATCCCCCTCAACAACAGGTAAATCACTTTGAATACTATTGGGGGGGGTGGGGGGGAAGACATAACAAGAGAACGTCACAGTGCCTGCTGCGTTCACCAGCAACTTTGATGTGTGTTGCTTGAATTTCCAGCATCTGCAGAATTCCTGTTGTTTACGTTTTTGAAAGTCACAGTGCTCAGGTCTCTGCACTAAGTCAGCCTCTGTGATGCAGAAGGGAAGGGGTGGGGAGAAGAGGCATGCTGTGAGGGATTTATTGGTTAGGGGAATTGACAGGAGGTTCTGTGGGCGAGAATGAAATTCCCAGATGCCGTGTTGCCTCCAGGATGCCAGGGTCCGGGATATCTTAGATTGAGTCCTCAGCATTCTTAAAGTGGGAGGGTGAGCAGCCAGAATTTGTGGTCCATATTGGTACCAATGTGGTGGGTAGGACAAGTGATGAGGTTCTGCGCAGGGAGTTCAGAGAGTTCAGGGAGTTACATGCTAAGATAAAGAGCAGGACCTCCATGGTTGTGATCTCAGGATTGCTACCCATGTCACGTGCTAGCGAGGCCAGAACTAAGAAGATTACACAGTTTAATATGTGCCTAAGGAGTTGGCGTAGGAGGGAGGGCAGGCATAAAATTTTTGGATCTTCGGGCTCTCTTCCAGGGAAAATGGGATCTGTATAGAAGGGACATCTTGCACCTGAACTGGAGGGGATTAATATCCCAGCCGGAAGGTTTGTTAATGCTACATGGTAGGGTTTAAGAGTGTATGGGGTGTCTAGGGAGGGGTAGCACCTCTGATGGGGGGGCTCTCCCTGCCTTTTTCAGGGCAGCTCGTCCGCCTTTGGTCCCCACCTGGCGCTCAGCTCTCACCTGTGGCTCCAAGTAGCTGTAACACATGCAGCGGCCACACCCCGGTAAACCACCTCAGCAGACGGGCCAAACCAGGTGAGGGTAGCCAATGGGTCCTCGACCCTCATTGAGGTAAGGGATCTGCCTATCCCAGCATGTGAAGTCTGGCCCTGGCAGATTGAGTGGAGGAGATCGATTAATGGTCCAATGGTCAAGAAGGTAGCCCAGCAGGCATTGGTGGAGCGCTAAGAGCACAACAAGGCACTTAGACGTCCTGGCCATCCACTGCAAGAGGTGGTGATCTCACCCAGCAGAAGGCAAAGGCAAACCACTGCTCTAACCTGCTGAGTACATGATTTCCCAATATGTCAGAGTGGCGTGGAGGGAAATTGTCCGCCAACTGGAATTTCCAGATGCAACCTAACAATGACGACAGTAGGGTTTAAACTGGAGCTGCATGGGGATGGGAACCAGAGTGCCAGAACAATTAGTGGAGAGACTGTGGAGACAGATGTTGGTAAGACCTCAGAAAAAGTTAAGAATCTAAAGATTGAGCATGGTACAACCAGTGTCCTGAGCTGCATATATGTCAATGCAAGAGGTATTGTAAGAAAGGCAGGCAGTAGTACAGAAGATGAGGTAGCTGGTTTACAGACAGAGGCAATCTGTAGTAAGGAGAGGATGTTGACAGGGCAAAAGTGCAGTCAACAGAAAGAGTTGCAATATAAAAGTCACATAAAATCAAAAAGGGTGAGTACAGGACTGAAGGTATTGTATTTGAATGTGTGCAGTATATGGAATAACATATACGAACTTGCGGCACATTTGTAGATTGGCAGGTAAGGTGTTGTAGGCATCAATGAATCATGGTGAAAAAAGATTATATTTGGCAACTTAATGTCCAAGGATACACATTGCATTAAAAAGACAGGCAGGAAGGCAGAGAGGTTTGCGATGTTCTATTGGTAAAAAATAAAATCAAATTATTAGAAAGAGGTGACGTAGGGTTGGAAGGTGTTGAATCATTGTGGACAGAGCTAAGGAACTCTAAGGGTAAGAAGACCCTGATGTGAGTTGTATACAGAATCCCAAATGGTAGTAAGATACAAGGGAGATAGAAAATGCATGCGAAAAGGGCAATGTTGCAATAGTTATGGGGTATTTCAATATGCAGGTAGATTGGGAAAATGAGGTTAGTACTGTATTCCAGGAAAGGAAATTTCTAGAGCGCCTACAAAATGGCTTTATAGAGCACTTTGTGGTTGAGCTCACTAGAGGATCAACCATTCTGGATGAATGTTATGCAATGAGCCAGAATCGATTAGAGACCTTAAGGTAAAAGAACCCTTAGGGACAAGTGATCATAATACGATCGAATTCACCCAGAAATTTGAGGAGAAGCATGAGTCAAATGTATCAGTATTACAGTGGAGTGAAGAGAATTACAGAGGCATGAGAGAGGAGTCGGCCAGATTTGTTAGGAAATGAACACTGGCAGGGATAACGGCAGAGCACCAATGGCTGAAATTTCAGGAAGCAATTCAGAAAGTACAGGATACATATATCCCAAAGAGGAAGAAGTACTTGAAGGGAAAGATGACACAACCATGGTTAACAACAGAAGCCAAAGAGAGGGCATACAGTAGTTCAAAAATTAGTGGGAAATTAGAGGATTGGTAATCTTTTAAAAACCGATAGAAGGCAACTAAAGAAGTCATTAAGATGGTAAAGATGGAATACAAAAGTAAGCCAGCAAATAATATAAAAGAAATTACCAAAAGTTTCTTCAGAAAAGAAAGTGTGAAAGAGAGGTGAGTGAGAGAGTGGATTTCGTATGACTGGGTAGTAATGGGGGAACAACAAAATGGCAGACAAACTGAATAAGTATTTTGCATTAGTCTTCTCAGTGGAAGACACTAGCAGTATGGTGGACGTTTCAGGTGTCAGGGGTCATGAAGTATGTGAAGTTACCATAACTAGAGAGTAAGTTCTGAAAATTACAAAGGTAGATAAGTTCCCTGGACCTTATGGTTCTGAAAGAGGTGATTAAAGACATTGTGGAGGTATTAGTGATGATTTTTCAAGAATCAATAGATTCTGGACTGGTTCCTGAAGACCAGAAAATTGTAAATGTTAATCTATTATTCCAGAAAGGAGAGAGGCAGAAGAAAGGAAACTATAGGCCAGTTAGTCTGTCCTCAGTGGTTGGGAAGCTGTTGCAATCGATCATTGAGGATGAGGTCTGAGGGTACTTGGAGGCACATAATAAAATAAGATGTTGTCAGCATGGTTTCCTCAACAGAAAATCTGACATTTCTGTTGGAATTCTTTGAAGAAATAACAAATAGGATAGACAAAGGAAAATTGGTTGATATTGTGTACTTGGATATTCAGAAGGCCTTTGACGAACCATAGTATTACAGGAAAGATCGTAGTATGGATAAAGCAGTGGCTGATTAGCATGAGGTAACAAGTGGGAATAAAGGGAACCTTTTCTGGCTGGCAGCCAGTGACCAATGGTATTCCACAGGCGTCTGTGTGGGACTGATTCTTTTTGCATTATATGTCAATGATTTGAACGATGGAATTGATGGCTTTGGTGTAAAGTTTACAGATGATATGAAGATGGGTAGAGGAGCAGGTAGTCCTGAGGAAGTAGAGAGGCTACAGAAGGATTAGGAGAAGGGGCAAAGAAATGGCAGTTAGAATACAGTGTCAGGAAGTGTATGGTCATACACTTTGGTAGAATAAATGAAAGGTTTGACTATTTTTAAATGGAGAGAAAATACAAAAACTGAGATGGAAAAGGACTTGGGAGTCCTTGTGCAGAATTCTCTAAAGATTAATTTGCAGGTTGAGTCTCTGTGTGTGTCTTCTGAGTAAATACAGATGCAGATTACTTATTTAATATCTCCCCATCTGTTTTGGCTCCACACATGGATTACCATTCTGATCTTTTCAAGGACCAATTTTATCCCTTGCAATCCTTTTGGTCTTAACATTTCTGTAGAATCCCTTAGGATTCTCCTTAACTTTGTCTGCTAGAGAACCACTGTGCCTTCTTTTAGTCCTGCTGATTTCTTTCTTCAGTTTTCTTTTGCATTTCTTATACTCCATAAACATCTCATTTGTTCCTACCTGGCTATACCTGCTAAACACTTCCTTTTTTTTTCTTTATCAAGTGCCTCAATATCTCTTGAAAACCAAAGTCCCCTACATTTATTATCTCTACCTTTTATTCTGACAGACACACACAAGATGTGTACTCTTGGAATTTCACTTTTGAAGGCCTCCTATTTCCTAGGTACAACTTTGTCAGAAAACGGCCTGTCCCATTTCACACCTGCCAGATTATTTCTGATACCATCAAAATTGGTCTTTCTTTAATTTAGAATCTCAACCCCCAGACTAGACCTATCTTGCAGCATATTTACTTTAAAACTAATGACATTGTGGTCTCTGGATGCAAAATGTTTCCCTACACAAACTTTTTCACCTGCCCTGTCTCATTCCCTATCAGTAGATCCAGTATCACACACTTTTTTGTTGGGACTTCTATGCACTGATTGAGAAAACTTTCCTGAACACATTTGACCATCTCCAGCTCGTGTAGTCCTTTTACAGTGTGGGATTCCCAGTCAATATGTGGAAAGGTAAAATCACTGACTATAACACTTGTTTCTTACAACTGTCTGTGATCTCTCTACAAATTTGTTCTTCTAAATCCCTAGGACTGTTGAATGGTCTGTATTATAGCCCCATTAACATGGTCATAACTTTCTTAGTTCTCAGTTCCACCCACAAAGCCTCCATCGACAAATTCTCCAGGCTGTCCTGTCCTGACAGAGTGCAAAGACAACATGGGAGTTTCGGTCTTAAAACAGGACTAATTGTGAGATTTGTAGACCAAGACACTGGTGTCTCATACAAAGCTGAAGAGCAAGCAAACCCACTGGGAGAAATAAAATGTGGTACAACCTGAGTTACATAGAACCAGCCATAGTCGCTGGCACTGCATGCTCAATTGACATGTCACTTGTAGACAGGCTTCAAATCAAACCAAGTTTAGATCAGACTGGACCATCTGGGGAATGGCAACTTGAAGGTGTCTTAGTAACTAAGGAGGTATCTTTTGAATCTGTAAAAAAGGAGAAAATCAGAATTTGGAGAAATAATGGAGATTGAGGAAGTCAGAGACATTGGCCAGAAGATTGTTTACAAGATTTATCTGCACCCTGAAAAAAATGCTGACAGGAATTACGCCAAAAGCAGGCCTGGTTGCTAGAGGTTTTGAGGAACTGAACATAAAAGAACTCCTAAAAGATTTTCTAACATGTGCATCAGGGTCTCTCCGACAACCTGTCTCAGTGATAAGTCAAAAACATTAGTAACCCCATTCCATGAACATAAACTCCGCATTCTTACAGGGAAGGGAACTGTCATGTGGCATTTACATTCAGCCCCTGCCAGAAATCAGAAGTGAATGAACACTGCGGAAACTCAAAAAGTGTGTGTATGGTCCAGTAGACGCATTACTCTACTGGTATAAAAATGTCAAGGAAATAATGTTGAGAACAGGTGGAGAGATGTCACAAGTGAATCCAGCTGATTTTTACTGGCAGGATTCAGAATGTCAGGTGATTGGAGTACTTCATATGTGAAGTACTCCAATCGAGGAACGCGAGGAACACGACAGATTCTACCATGCAGGGATAGACATCCTTGCTGTTGAAGGACAACTGCACCAAGAAAGCTCCATAAAGAATCTTCAGACAATCCACATGGAAATGAAATCCTCTTGCGCCATACAGCGGTGTGCACCCCTCATTGAAGCCAAAGCTGAGCAATGCAGGTCAAAATGCACACAATTCAATCTGAAAAAGTCATAATGAAATTTCAACAGCTTGGAAAAGATAACCTACTGGGTCTCATTGTCTTTAGTGATGCCTCATTTGGAAATCTTCCTGATGGAGGTAATCAAGGGGGACATTTTATTGTATGGACAGGAAAAGAGGAAAGATTTTCACCTCTTTGTTGGCAATCAAAAAGAAGATCTAAAGAGTTGTATGTAATACACTGGCAGGAGAAATGCTTGCAATGTCTGGCGATATTGACAATGCTATCTGGCCACACTCTATATTGAGCTTTTCCATGGTGATCCAAAGAAGAACAGTCTATAAATAACTTACGTGTCACAGACAACTACTCCTTGGTTGATGTCATCAAATCCACCAAGTAAGTTAGGGAGAAGAGGCTTTGTCTAGAGATAAGCAGCATCAAAGAACTTGGCCAAGGACAAAAAAATTCATCTCATGCTTTGGTCAGCTACAAAGGAACAACTAGGTGACTGTTTCACGAAGAAGGGAGCCCCCTTGTGCTGCTGAAGGCACTTAGTGTAGGCATTTGATACCTTAGGAACTGTATCAACTTCAAAGGTTAGAAATAATTCCCATATCCGACTGGGTATTTGAATTGCTTTATTTAATTTTTTTAACATACATAAAAAGGGTTGGAGATATTTGAGTTCTGTACATTTGGGCCGTGTAAACCTTTAGTTGGCAAGAGCACTTTCCTGGTTATAGCATGCATGCGGAGGGCTGAAGGGGGATTGTGGGTATAAAGAAGGCGGCCCTCATGTATTGAACAGAGTCAAAGTAAGGTTGTTTAAATGAAAGAAAAGCTTGTCTTTGTTGTTTCAGCATCAGCACCAATACCATATTTAAGTTTGCTGACGACACCACTGTTGTTGGTTGCATCAAAGGTGGTGATGAATCAGCATATCGGAGGGAGATTGAAAATCTGGCTGACTAGTGCCAAAAAAAACCTCTCACTCAAGGTCACCAAGACCAAGGAGATAATTATGAACACCAGGAGGAGGAAAATGGAGGAGCAGAGGTCGAGAGGCTCAGTAACTTTGGTTATCCTTCGTTATCATTTCAGAGGACCTGTTCTGGGCCCAGCATGTAAGTGCAATTATGAAGGAAGCACAGCAGAAGCTCGACTTCCTTAGAAGTGTGTGAAGATTTAGCCTGACATAAACTTGGAGAAACTTCTATATATGTGTGGTGGCGAGTATATTGACTGGTTGTGTCGCGACCTGTTATGGAAACATCAATGCCCTACAATGGAAAATCCTACAGATAGTAGTGGATACAGCCCTGTCCACCATGGGTAAATCCCTTCCCACCACTGAACATATCTACACAGTTCTGTTGCAGGAAAGCAGCATTCACTACCCAGGCTGTGCTCTCTTTTCGCTGCTGCCATCAGGAAGGTACAGGAGCCTCAGGAACAATATTATATCTTTTTTTTCTATTGTATTTGCACAGTTTGTTGTTCTTTGCACATTGGTTGTTTGTCTGTCCTGCTGGGTGAGGTCTCTCATTGATTCTGTTGTGTTTCTTGGACTTACTGTGTGTGCCTGCAAGAAAATGAACCTCAGAATTTTACATGGTGATGTATATGTATGTTGGTAATAAATTTACTTTGAGCTTTGAATTTTCAGCCTTTTCTGATAGTAGTAATAAGAAGAGAGCATGTCTTCGGTGACAGGGGTTCTTAATAATGGAAGCCCCTTTTTTGAGGAATTATCTTTCGATGATGTCCTTGATGTTAGGGAGGTTAGTGCCCATGATGAAGTTGGCAGAGTTTGCAGCCCACTACGGCTTTTCCAGTCTTATGCAGTGGTTCCACCACACCACATGGTGTAACATCCTATTAGAATGCTGTCATGGTCTTGCGAGACCATGGATCTGTGCCTGGAAAGTCTTCACTCTCCAGGGTGCAGGCCCGGGCAAGGTTGTATGGAAGACCGGCAGTAGCCCATGCTGCAAGTCTCCCCTCTCTACGACACCGATATTGTCCAAGGGAAAGGCAGTAGGACCCATACAGCTTGGCACCAGTGCAGAGCACTGTGTGATTAAGTGCCTTGCTCAAGGACACAACACGCTGCCTCGGCTGGGGCTCGAACTCACAACCTTCAGATGGCTAGTTGAATGCCTTAACCACTTGGCCACGTGCACACGCTGTCATGGTACATCTGTGGAAAATTGCTAGATTGGCTTTTCTGTTGCAAATAGTGTACTTCAGGGTTTGGCACTGGGATCCTTGCTGTTCATATATAAGTAACTTCTTGTGAATGTAGGAGGCATCAGTAATAAGTCTGAGGAAAACATTAACATTGGTAGTGTTAGAAGAGCTGGGCAGAGCACTGGCAAAAGGAATTGAATTGAATTGACTTTATTTCTTATAACCTTCACATACACGAGGAGTAAAAATCTTTACGTTACATCTCCATCTAAATGTGCAATGTGCAATCATAATAATTTATAATAATTCATAATAAATAGAACAGTCAATGTAATATAGAGTACACTCAAATCAACATGAACTCATCAGTCTAATGGCCTGGTAGGAGAAGCTGTCCTGGAACCTGTTAGTCCTGGCTTTTATGCTATTCTACCACTTCCCGGATGGTATCAGCTGGAATAGATTGTGGTTGGGGTGACTCGGGTCCCCAATGATCATACGGGCCCTTTTTCCACACCTGTGCTTGTAAATGTCCTGAATCATGGGAAGTTCACAACTATAGATGCGCTGGGCTGTCCGCACCACTCTCTGCAGAATCCTGCAATTAAGGGAAGTACAGTTCCCATACCAGGGAGTGATGCAGCCAGTCAGGATGCTTTCAGTTGTGCCTCTGTAGAAAGTTTTTGGGACCTGGGGGCCCACACCAAACTTCTTCAACCGTCTGAGGTGAAAGAGGTGCTGTTGCGTCTTTTTCTCATCTCACAGCTTTTGTGTACAGACCACATGAGGTCCTCGGTGATGTGGATGTCGAGGAACTTGAAGCTGTTTACCCTGTCAACCCCAGATCTGTTGATGTCAATAGGGGTTAGCCTATCTCCAATCCTCCTGTAGTCCACAACCAGCTCCTTTGTTTTCGCGACATTGTGGAAAAGGTTGTTTTCTTGACACCACTATGTCAGAGAGATGACTTCTTCCCTGTAGGCCACCTCATTATTGTTTGAGATAAAGCCAAACAATGTAGTGTTGTTGGCAAATTTAATTAGCAGATTGGAGCTGTGAGTGGTGATACAGTCATGGGTATACAGGGAGTAAAGGAGGGGACTAAGTAAACTGAGGGGCTCCTGTATAGACAGTCAGAGGGTTGGAGTTGAGGTAGTCAACTCTTACAACCTGCTGGCAATCTGGCAGGAAGGCCAGGATCCAGCTGCACAAGGCAGGGTCAAGTCCGAGGTCTCCGAGGTTCATATCGAGCCTGGATGGAACTATGGTGTTGAATGCTGAACTGTAGTCCAAGAACAGCATTCTCACATAAGCATCCTTCTTCTCCAGATGTGTAAAGACGGTATGTAGAGCAGTGGTTGCAGATGTAATCATTGACCAGCCTCTGAAAACATTTACTTATTATTGAGTTGAGAGCGACAGGACGCCAGTCGTTCAGGCATGTTACCTTGGTCTTTTTTGGTCCAGGGACAATGGTGGATAATTTGAAGCAGGAGGGTACTCTACACTAGGAGAGGGAGAGTGTAAAGAAGTGCAAAGTAATGCATACTTCACTGTGGAAGACACCAACAGTATGCCAGAAATTCAAGAGTGTCAGGGGGCAGAAGTGAGTGTAGTTGCTATTGTGAAGGACAAGGTGCTTGGGAAACTGAAAGGTCTAAAGTAGATAAGCCACCTGGGCCAGATGGACTACACTCCAGGATCCTGAAAGAAGTAGCTAAAGAGATTGTGGAGACATTAGTAGTGATATTTCAAGGATCACTACATCCTGGAATGGTTCTGGAGGACTGATAAACTGCAAATATCATTCCACTCTTTAAGGATGGAGGGAAGAAGGTACAGAAGCCTCAGGACTTGCACCACCAGGTTTAGGTACAGATATTACCCCTCAACAATCAGGCTCTTGAACCAAAAGGGATAATTTCACTTAACTTTACTTGCCGCATCATTGAAATGTTCCCACCACCTATGGATTTACTTTCAAGGACTCTTCATCTCATGTTTTTGATATTTATTGCTATTTATTTATGATTATTATTTCATTCTTCCTGTATTTGCACAGTTTGCTGTCTTTTGCACATTGGTTGAACACTCCAGTTGGTGCTGTCTTTCTTTGATTCTATTTTGGTTATTATTCTATTATGGATTTATTGAGTATGCCCTCAAGAAGATGAATCTCAGGGATGTATATGGTGACATTTATGCACTTTGATAATAAATTTACTTCATATTTTGTCCAAATTGAACATTTTTGGTTCTATCACTAGAGATCAGATGAATGCTATGTAAGGACTACTTGAAAAATACCTTTCCATTTACTAAAGCCTGTGCTGACAAAGAAGACCAATCATTCAGAGCTTGCATTTTTTTATTTAACTTGTTTTAAGAGCGCAGCATTTCACTTTTAAACTGCTCACATGGACCTCTGACGGATCCAATTCACTTTAGTGATGTTCTGGTCCATCATGCAATAGTTGTAAAAAAGTTTCAGAAATGTAACAGCATGGGTGGAAGGTGTAGTGGTAAAAGAGATAATAAAGGCATAAGCCATTCCAGAAAATAAAATGAAGACTTTTCCAAAGAAGTCATTAAGGTCGAGGCTGAACTAAATTGTAACTGTTATTATTACAAATTTTTATGAAATCAAACTTTACCAAAAATGCAACTCTTGATCAAAAATATCTGATTTAGTCGAACACTAATAACCATGGAAAAAAAAACCAAAAATGAAACCAAAAGAATGTTCTAATAGTAAAAGATATCAACATAGTAAAAGGTAATAATAATATTAAAAATAATATTTCAGTGAGTCTCGGCCTGAAACATCGACTGTACTTTTTTCCCGAGATGCTGCCTGGCCTGCAGAGTTCGTCCAGCATTTTGTGTGTGTTGCTTTCAATGTTCCTACTGATTGGCCATCTGATTTGCCTATTAAAAGCAAGCTAACAGATTACTGCATAGCACAATTGGAATTATATGAATTATGGACCAACCTCTGCAGCTTTTAGGAGTGGCCATGGACTGGGAATCAGGTATTACTGTTTACCCATTGCACATTGCCTCTCTTGATACATGGAGGAATATATGGTAGGCCCAAGAAGGGATGGAGGGCTGGCTCCAGGCAGCTGGGAAAGGGGAGAGAGGGCAGGCAGTAGCAGGGTGCCTGGTCATTGAGTGATGACTTGAACACATCCAGGGATCAAAGGCTAAAAGAAAAATGCATGGGTATTGGGACCAGCAGTGGAGTTGCTCGAAATATGGAATTTGCAGCGAGGGGGGAGGAGAGGGCAGTAGTCTGTTGTGGAATTGGGCTAACTGGAGACTAGGGCTTGGACAGGGAGTGTGGAAAAGGACATGAGGACGAACGTTGTCAAATGAGTCAGCGAGATGAAAGTCATTACAGTTCAAAGAGTGAAACCAAGGCCCAAAAGAAGGTCAGTTATGCTGTAGCATCGCTCCATCACGCTCTGACTTCAAAACTAGCAACTTCTATGTTTTAATTTAATTTTTATGAATACAAGGTTTTGTGATTGTAACTGTATTTTTAATACAATGTATTTGCTACTTCTTTTTTCTTTTGTTTTATAATATATATCTTCTTGTACTCTGTATCTTCTATGCAGAAACTAATAAAATATTGAAAGAGAAAATAGCAACTTCAACACAAGGTAAAGAATAACTGGTAATGCATCATTTCATTTTTAGAAAATAGTAATTAACTTTGAAAATTGTTATGATTATGCCGCATTCTAGAAATAACTTTTAGACACTCAGTACTGAAAAAAAATCTTTAATTCTATGCTACTAATGCTAACCAATAATGAAATCATTATACATTGTACATTTTTTAAAAATTATAAAAGGGAAATATGAATAAATTTGCCACAGAAGTGATTTCAACTGTCCAACAACTATGTTGTCTTCCAAATTAATGAAGAAAATAATTCAAAATCAGTCTTTGAATTAGTACAATTCCATATTTTGAAATTTGTATCCATATAGACTTAAAGAAGATTATACAATGTAACTTCAGAAATGCACCACTGAGAATTTTGTTTATTATAAATCATTGCATTGTGAATGGTTAGTCACTGCGGTCAAACTCTTTGATTAAATGTCAGGTCATAAACTGACTCCATTTTCAAAATTAATGTCTTTCAAATATTTCCGCCCACACATTTTTCCTTCAAATATGAAGAAAGCATAATGTCATAAGAATCATTTTGTCTTTTTTTAGATTAATCATGTTCTAATGTTGCCGTGAGCACTGAAGTACATTCCCTAAAGCTGCTATTAAATAGTGACAAACTAAAGCTGGCTGACCGCTGTCTACAGGATAGATAACAGAAGCCCTGCCAACAACATTAAATTAACAATACTGTAAAAAAGGAAAAATGCATTGCAGAACATTACACAATCTTTCATCAACATGAAGAAGACTTTTATCGCCATCTGCTGAACGAAGTAAAAACATGAAGACACAAAGACTTGAATTATGTTGTAAGAACAATGGAGAGACAAATCTTTAATGCTCACAGTTATTACAGTATAAATTGTACATCAACTTTTGGCATCCCCACACATACACCTTGACTGTACACATTGTGTATGAGCTGCTCTCCAAATGGCTCTGTTCCACAAATTTCATCCAACCATTTTCTTTCCAGAAACTTGGCACTCACAAATGTAGAATTTCAACTGGATTGGCTTATCACATGGCCACGAGGAAAAACATGAAAATACAAGTACGTTTTTAACAATGTGTAAATCTTAACTAATGTCAAATACAACTTCTTCGGTACAAAATTTCTACAGCATAATTTCATTCCTGCAGATCTTAATTATAGCTGGAGATATTCTTGAATATCAGTTTACTTCTATTTCTGTCTCCACACTTAATCTCAAATTTTTTCTCTTAATTTCACAATTTTGGGTGATTTTAATTTGTATTAACATTTTAAGCATATACTTCCTCTGATAGTGAAGATTTGCCATGCTGACTGATCAAGAAGACGTGCCATTGCATGTCTTGATTATACAGTCCTTAAGTAGTGGTAAGTGCAAAAAACAATGTGTATTTTTTTCTTCTGCAGAATACAATATTCCATATATAAAATCAAACTCCAAATATCTCTGCTCAGTCATGTAAAGTCCGTGCAAAATTGCTTGTGCTGCTACGATGGAAAACATTAGGGTATTGGCCGTTACGTCTCTTATGGCCAGGAGGGCGATCTTGGTCTAGTGGAAGGAGGCTGCCCCGCCCACTCATGTTCAATGGCTCTCTGACGTTATGTTATGCCTTGATCTAAAGAAGATTCGTTGTTCGATTTCTGATTCTAAACATGATTTTCTAATGTTATGGGGACACTTTCTAAGTTATTTTCATAATCTTTGAACTCCTATTAAAGTATGGATCTAAGTCATTATTATTATAAAATTATATGGTAAAGTATTTCTTTCTTGCTCTCTTTTTTTTTACCAACCAGCTCATTTTGGTAGTGGGGGTAGATTTTTAAATAAAATACAATTATCTTATATTATTTCATTTCATAATTCATTTTTTCCACATGATTTATCTGGAATATGGGATACTGTGATCATATTACTGTGATTTAAATGTAATGCAATTCATATCACCTATTTGTATCCTTATGAATTTTGTATTTGTATTTATGCAATTTATATAATATTAATAAAAATATTGAAAGAGGAAAACATTGAAAACAGAACAGATGCTGAGTGTTAAATCGTGCATGATATCAGTGGCTCTACAATAACTTTGGAACAAAGGGCAGAAGTCATGCCTCTGTGAAATACGTTCTCTAGCATAAGAACAGTGGGGAAAGTAACAGCTCAGGTAATATGTCCACTGTTCTGGTTGGCCAGCAGAAAGTGAGCCCACCAAGGGGTCGGGATCACAGCTGAACATCAAGAACAACAGCAGTCTTTATTTAAGAATCAAAAAATCACTACATATGCTGAAAGTGGGGGGTGCAAAAACAGAAAACAATGAAATACTCAATAGGTCATGCAGCAGCTGTGGGAAGAGAGAGTGAGTTAATATGAGGTCAGTGACCTTATATCAGAGTTATTTGGAACAATAGGCTTTGAAGAGGCCACTTTTCTTCGGGGTGATACTGTGGGGATAAGAAGGAATCTAATCTTCCCCACCCTCATAAGAGGAATGCCATTATTAGAGTCAGAAAGTCCTGGAAATGGACTGCATAGAAATGACCATTTCAGCCCACGGTGTCCACAACAACTTTTTTTCCCATCTTCATCAATCCAAATTTCCTGCATTAGATTCATATCCTGCTATGCCTTAGTTCATGTGCTTCTCTTATTTGGTGCCTCCTTTATTAACCGATTTTTGCCTCGACATCTTGTCTCCCAGATTCTATCACTATTTCCAGCATTCTCTCCCCCACCTGACTCTAACTAACAATAAACTCCTTCTCATTCAGATTCTCCTATTGCTTGCCAGCTCTTGCCCCACCCTTCCCCCTTTATCCTTTATACTATCTAACTTTCCTCTACTCTTTCAGTCGAGATAAAGGGTCCCAACTTAAAATGTGACTAGCCATTTCCCTCAATTGATGCTGCCTGGCCCATTGTGGCTTCAGATTCCAGCATCTGCAGTCAGTGTGTTTCTTTCTCTGTCTTCGCTATTCAAATTGCTCCCTTAATTCTTCTTAAATGTAATAATTGTACGTGACTCCACCACCTTCTCTGACATCATGTTCCAGATATTGAAGAAACATAATCAACATGTGTGGACCCTCAGAGGGCAGCTGCAACAGGATCCCATAGTTGTACCATCATTATAGTAGTGTAACTAATCTCACTAGCTACACTACATGGTCTTCCAGTCAAGATGGCGCCTGAGTCCAACATTCCTTCAGTTGACATCTTCTGGATAGAATATGAAACCATATATTTTACTTCTTTGATGTCTTTTACATTTGCTTTTCATCTTGAATGTGTTTCTGGGATTGTTGGGACCTGTGATTTACAGTTTGGAGAATGTTTGGTTGTTTTACTGCTCTTGCAGTCTCTGAGGGGATTCCAGGAGGCAGAGGCAGCATGCGGGAACTTCCTGGCGAGAAGGCTGTGAGCTGATGCTTGACTCCATTTTGCCGATTAAAATTCCACTGTTCGCCAATTAAAGCAACAAGGGAGAATGAAATGCCAGCTGTCTGCCTTTTTATTGCTGGTGGATCATTCTGCTATGAGAGGGGAGAATGTCTTTTGATTGCTGGTGCGATCAGACTGCTAGGGAGAGGGGAGACTGCCTTTTTATTGCTAGTGAGATCACTCTGCTATGGATAGTGAGAATGTTGCCCAAGTTTTCTGCATTTTGGATGTGGACTTGGACTGTGGAATTTTTTCAGTCTTATGTTTTTTTTTGTATCTGTGTTTCTCACACAATCTTTCTCACTTCTTGTATGTGGGGGAGGGGGATTTGGGGGTTGATGTTCCTGTCCTGTTTTTGTCTGTTTCTTTATGTGCAGTGAGGAGGGATTTTTTGGTGTTGATGATCATGATGCAGTTCTTTTCTTTCTTGGTTTTGAGGCTATCTGGAAAAGAAGAATTTCAGAGTTGTATACTTCAATAATAAGTGAACCTTTGAACCTTTGAATATACTTGGCATAAACTAGATCAGGGGCCCCCAACCTTTCTTGCACTGCGGACCGGTTTAATATTGACAATTTCCTGTGGACCGGCTGACTGGTGTTGTGGGGGAGGGGGTGTTCAAGTAGGGTTAAACTCACCTCAACATGTCTTTTACAGTTAGGGTTGCCAACTTTCTCACTCTCAAATAAGAGACAAAAGTAGCAGTCAAATCCCGGGACACTTGTGTTTACCCCAGGAAAGACTACCATGACTATGAAACCTTGCGCGGGCACCTCTGTGCGCATGCGTGACGTGCACATGCGCATACGTGCTGAATTTTTTCCACAAGTCGGTTTTGGTTTAATCTTCCCGACTGTACTCTACATACATTATTTCTACTTTATATAGGCTGTGTATTTATCATATCATTCTTGCTTTCACTATATGCTAGTGTTATTTTCAGTTTTATGTGTTATTTGGTATGACTTGGTAGGTTTTTTTTGGGTCTGGGAGCGCTCGAAAATTTTTCCCATATAAATTAATGGTAATTGCTTCTTTGCTTTATGCCATTTCGGCATGAACGGTTTCATAGGAACGCTCTACCTTAGCGGGGGAAATATGGGACAAGGGCGGATCCGTACGGGACAAACCAATTTAGCCCAGTATACGGGATGTCCTGGCAAATATGGGACAGTTGGCAACCTTATGTTCAAGTTCAACAGTGCGTGACAGGGAATGAGGAAAGGTTCAGCTGACTCATATCGTTTCCTCACGGCCCAGTAGCATATGCTTTGCGGTCCGGTACCGGTCCGCGGCCCGGTGGTTGGGGACCACTGAATTAATTCAATTGTTCCTTTCTACTTTATCATGAAATAGTTTAGTATTGCTTTACCATTATAATATACAAATTTTAATCTATCTATAATTTTTTTTACCGTGCTCATGGTCTGTTCTTTATCAAATTATGGTATTGCTTTCCACTGTTGTAACTATATGTTATAATTATGTGGTTTTTGTCAGTTTTTCAGTCTTGGTTTGTCTTGTTTTCTGTGATATCATTCTGGAGGAACATTGTATCATTTCTTAATGCATGTATTACTAAATGACAATAAAAGAGGACTGCGTGTCCTCATAGTCAAATCTAATCTTATCTAATGTAAAATTATTTGATGAACAGAGACTTTGAAGCTTTAATACAATAGATACTGATATAAATGAGGCAAAACTGCATGAAGTGATTTAGGTTAGTTGCAATTTAAAAGTTAACTTTATTGCTAGGTGTAATAAGGAAAATCATTCTGCAGGATGAGTTAAATTGAATTATTGGCTTTATTCCAGTAGGAATAGGATTGAGCCCAGTCACCAGTATAAAGTTTAGAATGACTGTACTGTTTTCGATTGGTGGATTTTTTCTGTACAACATTCCCAGCATTTTCAACATTGATTTGTTCTCATGTTATATAGAAATTAATACACATCTAAGATAGTTGATGAAGAGGCAACACATCCTTTTTCTTGTTCCATCTTTGTGTTGACATCCTCATTTCTTTAAAGTTAGAGAAAGCATCATTCCAAAAGATATTATAATAAAACAGAAATACTCCAAGCATTTATTGGAATGAATGAAGTTTCAACTGTGCTCCAGGTGAACGTCATTAAGTTGTCATGGGAACTACTCTTTTATGATGATATCATACCTCTACCTTCATTAAGTATATAATCACTTCACAAAGTTTCCTGTCAGAGACTCATTCTGTGAGCAGGTCATTCAAGCTGATTCAGAAAAAACTTGTACAAGTAATTCCTTTTAACTTATTCTTCCAGTTTGTGTAGCTTTCAAGCATATAATTACAGTCGATTTAAAAACAATGCTTGAGGTATTTATTTCTGCTGTTTTCCTCCTGGTTGTACCATCCAGCCCCACCACAGCAATTAAAAAAAGCTACCTCAAACCCTGTCAAGAGGTATGCGATATTTACTTAATTAATTCTGTAATGTTTCAGTACTTATTTTTCATATACTGCACTGAAGTTGGCTTCAGCATTTAATCTGAAGTATTATTGCATTTTCCATGAGTAGAAAAATAATTACTTTTTCCAAATGTTTTGCATGGATGAAGTCAAGGCTTCCTCATCAAGAAAGCCCCAAGAAAATCATGTGGTATTAAACTTAGACACCTCAGCATAAAAGAGAGGAATTTTTGTCTAGCTAAATATTTCTTCGGCAGTTGAACAGGGCCCGACTCTGCAAGCGCGTGAAAGTCAGACCATGAGGCAGCGGGAGTGTTTAAAAGCGAGAAGATTGAGAAAGTCAGTCATTTCTTCGGCAGTTGAACGGGGCATGACTGTGCAAACGCGTGAAGGTCGGACCGTGAGGCAGCGGGAGTGTTTAAAAGCGAGAAGATTAATGGTGTGGGCAATGTTTTAGTGGGTGACGGAGTAGAGGGAGACAGAGTAGGAAGGCTTTGGCTCGAGAGGCTTCAGCGAGCAGAGGCTGAGGAAGAGCTTCACTCCAAGTCAGGTAAGGTCAGGTAAGTTCCTTTAAAAAATCTAATTATCTTAAGAGTAGGTAATGAAGGCAGCAGTTAGGGCAGTTGAGTGCTCTGTTTGAAGTATGTGGGAAGTCAGGGCGGGCACAATCATCCCTGATGACTACACCTGTAAAAGGTGCATCCAGTTGCAGCTCCTGACAAACCGAGTTAGGGAACTGGAGCTGGAGCTGGATGAACTTCAGATCATTCGGGAGGCAGAGGCAGAAATAAACAGGAATTACAGGGGGATAGTCACCCCGAAGGGTCAGGAGATAGGTAGATAGGAGAGAGAAGGGGAATAGACAGAATGAGCAGAGCACCCTTGTGGCCATTCCCACCAATAAAAAGTATACATCGTTTTGGATACTGTTGATGGGGACAAGGGACAAGGGACAAGTTGCAGTGGTTGAGTCTCTGGAACCGAGATGGGATCCGCAGCTCAGAAGGGGAGGAGGGAAAAGAGGAGAGCAGTAGTGATAGAGGATTCGATAGTCAGGGGGACAGATAAGAGGTTCTGTAGAAGAGATCAAGAATCCCAGATGGTCTGTTGCCTCCCTGGTGCCAAGGTATGCGATATCTCGGATCGAGTTCTCAGCATTCTCAAGAGGGAGGGTGAGCAGCCGGATGTCATGGTCCATGTAGGGACCAATGATGTGGGTAGGAAGAGTGAGGGGTACTGAATGTTGAGTTTAGAGAGTTAGGCACCAAGTTAAAGGACAGGACCTCCAGGATAGCAATCTCAGGATTGCTATCAGTGCCACGTGCAGGCGGGTTTAGAAATAGTAAGATAGCACAGATCAACACGTGGCTGAAGATGTGGTGCAGGAGGGAGGGCTTCCGATTTATAGATAATTGGGCAGTTTTCCAGGGAAGGTGGGACCTATTCCGACGGGACGGTCTACATCTGAACTGGAGGGGGACAAATATTCTTGCAGGTAGGTTCGCTAGAGAGGCTCCCATGGATTTAAACTAGATACGTGGGGGGCGGTGGCGGGGACCAGAGTGTAGGAACAGATGTAGGGGAGAAGGAGGAAAAAGAAAATAGTAAAGCTGTTTGCACCACTAGTGATAAACTGAGAGTAAGAGGTGGAAAATTTCTTAATTCCATTTATTTTAATGCTAGGAGCATTATAAGAAAGGTGGATGAGCTTACAGCATGGATTGATACCTGGAAATATGATCTTGTAGCTAATAGTGAAACATGGTTGCAGGATGGGTGTGATTGGCAACTAAATATTCCTGGATTTTGTTGCTTCAGGTGTGATAGAATTGGAGGGACAAGAGGGGGAGGTGCTGCATTGCTTGTCAGAGAACATATTACAGTGGTGTTCTGGCAGGATAGATTAGAGGGCTCGTCTAGGAAGGCTATTTGGGTGGAATTGAGGAATGGGAAAGGTGTAGTAACACATATATGGGGTGTATTATAGACCAGCTAATGGGGAGCGAGAAGTGGAGGAGCAAATTTGTAAGGAGACAGCAGATATTTGTAGTAAGCACAAGGTTGTGATTGTGGGAGATTTTTATTTTCCACACATAGACTGGGAAGCCCAAACTGTAAAAGGGCTGGATGGTTTGGAAACATAGAAAGTAGGTGCAGGAGTAGGCCGTTCGGCCCTTCGAGCCTGCACCGCCATTTATTATGATCATGGCTGATCATCCAACTCAGAACCCTGCCCCAGCCTTCCTTCCATACCCTCTGATCCCCCTAGCCACAAGGGCCATATCTAACTCCCTCTTAAATATAGCCAATGAACTGGCCTCAACTGTTTCCTGTGGCAGAGAATTCCACAGATTCACCACTCTCTGTGTGAAGAAGTTTTTCCTAATCTCAGTCCTAAAAGGCTTCGCCTTTATCCTCAAACCATGACCGCTCGTTTGGACATCCCCAACATCGGGAACAATTTTCCTGCATCTAGCCTGTCTAATCCCTTTAGGATTTTATACATTTCAATCAGATTCCCCCTCAATCTTCTAAATTCCAACGAGTACAAACCTAGTTCATCCAGTCTTTCTTCATATGAAAGTCCTGCCATCCCAGGAATCAATCTGGTGAACCTTCTTTGTACTCCCTCTATGGCAAGGATGTCTTTCCTCAGATTAGGGGACCAAAACTGCACACAATACTCCAGGTGTGGTCTCACCAAGGCCTTGTACAACTGCAGTAGTACCTCCCTGCTCCTGTACTCGAATCCTCTCGCTATAAATGCCAGCATACCATTCGCCTTTTTCACCGCCTGCTGTACCTGCATGTCCACTTTCAATGACTGGTGTATAATGACATCCAGGTCTCGTTGCACCTCCCCTTTACCTAATCGGTCACCATTCAGGTAATAATCTGTTTTCCTATTTTTGCCACCAAAATGGATAACTTCATATTTATCCACATTAAATTGCATCTGCCATGAATTTGCCCACTCACCCAACCTATCCAAGTCACTCCGCATCCTCTTAGCATCCTCCTCACAGCTAACACTGCCACCCAGCTTTGTGTCATCCGCAAACTTGGAGATGCTGCATTTAATTCCCTCATCCAAGTCATTAATATATATTGTAAACAACTGGGGTCGCAGCACTGAGCCTTGCGGTACCCCACTAGTCACCGCCTGCCATTCTGAAAAGGTCCCGTTTATTCCCACTCTTTGCTTCCTGTCTGCTAACCAACTCTCCACCCACACCAATACCTTACCCCCAATACCGTGTGCTTTAAGTTTGCACACTAATCTCCTGTGTGGGACCTTGTCAAAAGCCTTTTGAAAATCCAAATATACCACATCCACTGGTTCTCCCCTATCCACTCTACTAGTTACATCCTCAAAAAATTCTATGAGATTCGTCAGACATGATTTTCCTTTCACAAATCCATGCTGACTTTATCCGATGATTTCACCGCTTTCCAAATGTGCTGTTATCACATCTTTGATAACCGACTCCAGCAGTTTCCCCACCACCGACGTTAGGCTAACCGGTCAATAATTCCCCGGTTTCTCTCTCCCTCCTTTTTTAAAAAGTGGGGTTACATTAGCCACCCTCCAATCCTCAGGAACTCATCCAGAATCTGACAAGTTTTGAAAAATTATCACTAATGCATCCACTATTTCTTGGGCTACTTCCTTAAGCATTCTGGGATGCAGACCATCTGACCCTGGGGATTTATCTGCCTTTAATCCCTTCAATTTACCTAACACCACTTCCCTACTAACATGTATTTCGCTCAGTTCCTCCATCTCACTGGACCCTCTGTCCCCTACTATTTCTGGAAGATTATTTATGTCCTCCTTAGTGAAGACAGAACCAAAGTAATTATTCAATTGGTCTGCCATGTCCTTGCTCCCCATAATCAATTCACCTGTTTCTGTCTGTAGGGGACCTACATTTGTCTTTACCAGTCTTTTCCTTTTTACATATCTATAAAAGCTTTTACAGTCAGTTTTTATGTTCCCTGCCAGTTTACTCTCATAATCTTTTTTCCCCTTCCTAATTAAGCCCTTTGTCCTCCTCTGCTGAACTCTGAATTTCTCCCAGTCCTCAGGTGAGCCACTTTCTCTGGCTAATTTGTATGCTTCTTCTTTGGAATTGATACTATCCCTAATTTCTCTTGTCAGCCACGGGTGCACTACCTTCCTTGATTTATTCTTTTGCCAAACTGGGATGAACAATTGTTGTAGTTCATCCATGCAATCTTTAAATGCTTGCCATTGCATATCCACCGTCAATCCTGTGTGCAGGGTAGTTTTTTGCAGCAATACATAGAGGTACCAACTAGAGAAGGGGTAGTGTTGAATCTCCTGTTGGGGAATGAGATCGGTCAGGTGACAGAGGTATGTGTTGGGGAGCACTTCAGGTCCAGTGATCACAATGCCATTAGTTTCAATATAATTATGGAGAAGGATAGGTCTGGACCCAGGGTTGAGATTTTTGATTGGAGAAAGGCAAACTTTGAGGAGATGCAAAAGGATTTAGAAGGAGTGGATTGGGACAAATTGTTTTATAGGAAGGATGCAGTAGAGAAATGGAGGGCTTTTAAAGATGAAATTTTGGGGGTACAGAATCTTTATGTTCTTGGTAGTTCGAAAGGAAAGGTTAAAGTTTGAGAGAGCCATGGTTTTCAAGGGATCTTGGAAACTTGGTTCGGAAAAAGAGAGATAACTACAATATATATAGGCAGCATGAAGTAAATGAGGAGCTCGAGGAATATAAAGAATGTAAAAAGAATCTTAAGAAAGAAATTAGAAAAGCTAAAAGAAGATAAGAGGTTGCTTTGGCAAGTAAGGTGAAAATAAATCCAAAAGGTATCTACTGTTATATTAATAGCAAAAGGATAATTAGGGATAAAATTAGTCCCTTAGAGAATTAGAGTGGATAGCTATGTGTGGAACCAAAAGAGTTGGGGGAGATTTTGAACGATTTCTTTTCTTCGGTATTCACTAAGGAGAAAGATATTGAATTGTGTAAGGTAAAAGAAACAGGTAGGGAAGTTATAGAAACTATGATAATTAAAGAAGAGAAAGTACTGGTGCTTTTAAGGAATATAAAAGTGAATAAGTCTCCAGGTCCTGACAGGATATTCCCTAGGACCTTGAGGGAGGGATCCTCCAGGAGGCGCTCATGCAGTGAGGTTGATTTTGGCTTTGCTCCACTACCATTAATTTTTTTAACCTATGATCACCCTTATTTAATTTATTTTTAACTACACTAGAAGATTTATACTATATTATTGATTTATCCTTGAACTGTGACTGTGAAATTTGAAGAAATGAGCAAGGGAATAAGTACAAGATCTAAAGTGCGAGATCCTAAAGATGGGAAATTCTCCGATGGGACCAGGAGGAAAAAAGGTGAGCCCAAGCAAACTGAACTATCTTATGATACTCCGCTGAATCTTTTAAATGAAAAAATTTGATCAACAACATTAAAGATTTAAAGTCAATTAAGGATTCTTTGGAATCGCTTGGTTGTGAAGTTAAACAGTAACAAAGCAAAATTACTGAATTGGATAACAAAGCTCAGAAGAGATAGCTGGAAATTCAGAGTTTGGAACAAAAATAGTCTTCGACGACTAAACAGCTGTAGCATTTTAAATCCAAGATTATTGATCTTGAAAATCGATCTAGAAGACAGAACTTATGTATTTTTGGTCTCCCCAAGGATGTCAAGGAAGGGAATCCTTTAAAATCCTTCTCTCAACTTTTAAAGGATGTGTTTAGCTCTGTACTCCCAAATGATCCTCCACTGCTTGATCGCGTTCACCATGCATTGCATCCAAAACCGGACCCCAGTTCTAAAGCGAGGCCAGTGATCCTCTGTTTCCATTATCTTCACGTAAAAGAGCATCTCATCCAAATTGCCCATCGGCAAGGTATGATTAAACTTCAACATTATCAATTCCATTTAGTGGAGAACTATAGTCCAGAAGTGATGAAGGAGCGGGTGGCTTTCAAACCTCTGATGTCGGAATGTTACCATAAAGGTCACAGACCAGTGTTATTGTACCTTGGGTGCTTAAGAATTTCTCCTCCGGAGAGACCACGTTGTATCTTCTATTCTACAAGTGCGGTCCAAAGTTTTTTGGATGAACGCTATCCAACAGCTATGGATACTTTGCTCTAATTAATGTCTGGCTCTCGCAGTATCGGCTCTGTTTTTACGTGCTTTTTCTTTAAAGCATATAATTATCGCATGAAGATGGACTTCTATAAGTTCAAGATTTTTGTTTTTGGTTAGTAGTGTAGGCATTTTTCGCATTTCAATTAAAGTTTTTTTTCTTGTTGATGAATTCATTTTTTCTTAATTTAACTTCTAATGATTTGATTTTTGACATTGTTATTAATAATTTGATGGTGAATCTTTATTGCATGGAGAAATATCTTGGTTTTTTTTGCTTCATATAATTAAGATGGTGGTTTGTTTCCCTTTTCTCATAATACCTTTTGTTCTTTTTACTACGCTATCTTTTCATGTTCCTTCTCCCCATAATTTTTAGAATAGATTTGATTTTACTATTAGTTTTTTCTATTGGGCTGATTCAGAACTACAAAGATGTCTGCAGTGTTGTGACTTCCGGTTCCTCTCTGAGTATTTGTTCCTCTTCCGATTTCATGAGTTTACATTATGGTTAACTCTTTATTTACCAAAGGGTTGACTTTAAAATATGGCTCAGATTATTAATTTTGTCTCTTGGAATACAGATGGTTTAAACCATCCAATTAAATGGAAAAAGATTTTTAAAGTATTCCAAAGACTGAATGCTCATATTATTTTTGCACAAGAAACTCATGTGAGGAAAGAGGATAATTAACATTTCTTTAGGTTTTGGAAGGAATAAGAGTATCACTCGAACTCTCAGGCCAAAGTGAACAGAGTTCCAATTTTTTTAGATTCTTCAATTACATTTGTTCATCACGACATCCTTTCAGATCCAAGTGGTAGATTTTTGTTGATTACTGGGTTACTTTTTAATAAAAAAGTTGCTCTGGTCCATGTTTATGCTCCAAACGTGGATTAACCCAAATTTTTTAAGCATTTATCCACTTCTTTTCCTAATTTAAACAAGTATATTTTGATAATGGGTGGTGAATTTAATTGTTGGGTAAATCCCCTGATGGATAGATCCATATCTAGTCAGGCTTTACCGAATAAGTTGGCTACTCTTATCAAATCTTTTATGATTGACTCTGGAATTTCAGAAATTTGGAGATTTTTATATCCTAAGGATAAAGAGTTTTCATTCTTCTCACATGGTTATCATTTTTATTCTAGAATTGACTACTTTTTGATTGAGTCTGGTTTAATTCCGCCTGTAATTGACTGTAATTATGACATTATTGCCATTTCTGATCATGCTCCAATGAAAATTTCTATCAAGTTAATGGATACATCTCCTAGTATTAGACAATGGCGGTTTAATTCTAATCTGCTTCAAGACCCGGATTTTGTTAGGTTTATGAAGGAACAGATTGATCTTTTCTTTTCAACTAATATTACAGAAGAAATCTCCAACGGGACAGTTTGGGACACTCTTAAAGCATATATCTGTGGACAAACAATTTCTTATTCTGTTGGTTTGAAAAAACATATTAAGAATGAAACACTTCTGTTGATTGATAAGATTAAAGAAATTGATAAAAAATATTCTATTGCTCCTAGTAAGGAGCTTTATAAACAGAAAGTCAAACATCAAATGGAACATAGCTTATTATTAACATCCTTGATTGAAAATCAATTAATGAAAACCAGAAGTGAGTTTTATATACATAGTGACAAATTGGGTAAATTATTAGCTAATCAATTGAAAACTTCTTCGGTTAAATACCAAATTAATAAGATTCGCAAACATGATGACACCTTGACAGTTAATCATGATGAGATAAACAAATCTTTTCAAGAATTTTATACCTCAAGTTTTTAAAGTGTTCTGGAGACAAAGCACAAATTTTATTTTTACAAGAGACCCATGTGCGGAGGGGGGACAGACTATGTTTTTTTTAAATTCTGGAAGGATCAACAGTTTCATTCAAACTCCAACGCTAAGATTCGAGGTGTCTCTATTTTTCTAGACTCCTCAGTTACTTTTATACAATATGCTATTATTTCTGATCCGAATGGTAGATTTCTACTGGTTAGTGATCTACTATTTAATAAAAAGGTAGTTTTGGTTAATGTTTATGCTCCTAATATGGACTGTCCAGAATTTTATAAATCATTATTTAATCAGTTCCCGAATTTGAATGAGTTTTCATTGATCTGGGGCGGAGATATTAATACCTGTTTATCTCCAGCTTTGGACTGTTCGGCTCCTCTACGGACCTTACCTAATAAATCTGCAACTTTGATTAATTCGTTCCTCTCTGATTCTGGGTCGATGGACATTTGGCGTTTTTTGCATCCTCAGGAAAAAGATTTTTCTTTTTTTTTCACATGTTCATCATTCCTATTCAAGAATTGATTATTTCTTTATTGACTCTCGTCTTATTTCTTCAGTGATTAAATGTGATTATGACTCTATAACCATTTCAGATCATGCTCCACTTAAGCTTTCTATTAAAATTCAGGCCAATACACAAAATAATAGACAATGGTGTTTTAATTCACTGTTGCTTCAGGACTCAGACTTGTTTATGAATGAACAGATTGATCTTTTTTTTTTTACAATCAACTATACAGAGGATATTTCTATGAACATTCTTTGGGATACTTTTAAAGCTTATATTCGTGGTCAGATTTTCTCGTATTCTGCTGCTTTGAGGAAGAAGCTGAAGCAGGAGGAGCTGGTAATTGTGGACAAGATTAAGGAAATTGATAAGAAATATGTTACAGCTCCCTCTGAGGAGTTATATAAACAAAGAACTGAACTTCAAATGGAAAACAGTTTATTACTTTCGTCCTTGATTGTAAACCAATTAAAGAAAACAAGTGAATTTTATGTACACAGTGACAGAATTGGCAAACTGCTGGCTAATCAATTGAAGTCTAATTATGCTAAATCTCAAATTAATCAGATTTATAACCAAAATGACCGACTGATACTTCATCATGCGGGGATTAATCAAACCTTCTGTGATTTTTATTCTTCCTTATATCAATCAGAGTCTCCTCGAGACTCTAAATATATGAATGATTTTTTAGATAACCTAGATTTCCCTGAGATTTCACAGGATATGTTTTCTATGCTAGATACTCCCATTACCACTGATGAGATTAAGAATATTATTTCCTCTATGAATTTGGGGAAAGCTCCTCGCCCTGATGGGTTTACCGTAGAATTTTATAAATGTTTTGCACCTTCATTAATCCCTTGGTTCTGTAGGGTTTTTGAGGCTTCATTAAAACTTGGTAAACTTCCCGAATCTTTTAATAGAGCGTCAATTTCTCTAATATTAAAGAAGGATAAAGATCCTGCTCAATGTGCATCTTATAGACCAATATCTTTATTAAATGTTGATTCTAAAGTGTTTTCTAAGTTATTAGCAAACAGATTAGAAAAAGTACTTGCTTTTATTATTTCGGAAGACCAAACGGGTTTTATTAAAGGTCGTTACTCTTTTTATAACATTCGCACACTGTTAAATATTGTTTATACCCCCTCACAAAATGTTCCTGAATGTGTTATCTCTTTAGATGCTGAGAAAGCTTTTGATAGAGTAGAATGGCCTTATTTATTTAAGGTGCTTGAAATGTTTAATTTTAGCTCGAAATTTATATCCTGGATCAAACTGTTATATCATTCTCCTGTGGCCTCGGTCCGTACTAACTCTCTAAACTCACCTTTTTTCCCTCTTTTTCAAGGTACTCGACAAGGTTGTCATCTTAGTCCTTTATTATTTGATATTGCATTAGAACCTCTTGCAATTGCCATTCGAGAATCTCCAAATATTACTGGGATAACTCGGGGCTTAAAGTCCCATAAAATATCACTCTATGCTGATGATTTACTTTTACATATTTCTAATCCTCAAAAATCCATCCCTGCTGTTTTAGAGTTATTAGCACAATTTAGTCTCTTTTCAGGTTATAAATTAAATCTTAGTAAGAGTGAACTTTTCCCGATTAATAAACAACTTCCCTTATATCATAACTTTCCATTTAAATTGATTAATAATTATTTTTCATATCTTGGGATTAAAATTACTTGTAAATACAAAGATTTATTTAAGATTAACTTTTTACCCTTAATTGACCATATTATTCAACTTTCATCTAAATGGTTTCCTTTATAGTTAACTTTGATTGGTCGTATTAATGCAGTTAAGATGTTTTTTTTGCCAAAATTTCTATATATATTTCAGGCATTACCAATCTTTGTCCCAAAATCTTTTTTTGATAAAGTTGACTCAAAAATTTCTTCATTTATTTGGCAAAATAAAAACCCGAGGCTGGGTAAAGCACAGAAAGCTAAGAGAGATGGAGGTTTAGCATTACCTAACTTTAGATTCTATTATTGGGCAATTAATATTCGACATATGAAATTTTGGTTACTTGACCAGGATATACTATCTATTCCTAAATGGGTAGCATTGGAATTACAATCTGTTCAGGGCTATACACTTGGCTCTATTTTAGGTTCCTCTCTTCCTTTTGATTTGAAACGCCTCAAACAGGTATCTAACCCGATAGTTAAATATACCTTACGTATTTGGTTTCAATTCAGAAAATGTTTTGATCTTAACCAATTTGGGCTAGCGATTCCTATTTTAGGTAATATATTTTTTCCTCCCTCTTTTACGGATCGTGCTTTTCAAATTTGGAAGACTAAGAGTATTTCACGGTTTTTGGATTTATTTTTAGATGGTTCCCTTATGTCTTTTGAACAATTATCTAATAAATATAATTTATCAAGAATACATTTTTTTCGATATCTACAAGTTAGAAATTTCCTAAGTACTATACTTTCTTCTTTTCCTATGCTTCCTCCTACATACATTTTAGATACTATAAATAACCTTAATCCATGTCAGAAAGGTGCATCGGTTATGATTTATAATATTATTATGAAACTTAGGAAAGCTCCATTTGATAAGATTAGGGTAGATTGGGAACAGGAATTGGGGTCTATCATTTCCGTGGATGACTGGGGGCTGGTTTTACAATTAGTCAATACTTCCTCTATCTGTGCTAAACATTCCCTAATTCAATTTAAAGTTGTTCATAGAGCACATATGTCCAAAGATAAATTAGCTCACTTTTATTCTCATATTAATCCTTTTTGTGATAGATGTCCGGGGCAGATAGCCTCTTTAACTCATATGTTTTGGCCTTGTCCTACTCTGGAAACTTTTTGGAGAGACATTTTTAATATTATCTCCAAGGTATTGAATATAGATATCTCTCCTCACCCTATTACAGCTATCTTTGGACAACCTAAAATTTCCAGTAATCTTTCTCCTTCAGCCCGTAGAATGATTGCATTTCTTACTTTAATGGCGAAAAGATGTATCTTACGACATTGGAAAGAGCTTAATGCTCCAACTACCTTTTTTTGGTTTTCTCAGACTATATTATGCTTGAATTTGGAGAAAATTAGAAGCAATCTTTATGATTCCTCACTTAAATTTGAACAGACCTGGAGATCTTTTATTTAATATTTTCATTTAATGTAATTTTTTTTTCTCCTCTTTTTTTTTTGCTCCATATTTATATACCCTTCTTGGTTTTTTTTACTGTTTTTCATGGAGGTCGGGATTGAGAACGTGATTTTAAGTTTTTTTTAAAACTCTGCTTGGTTGCAAGTTAGCCCATTGCTTTGCTTTGCTTTTAGTTAGTTGCACGGTGGTTTTTTGGGGTTTTTTTTTCTTTTTCTCTATTGATATATATATATATAAATTAGTATACTATTATGTTACCTTAGTATGTTATGTTTAAATTACATTGTTTGTATCATTTTTTTTGTATTAATATCTCCTGTAATTTTATTATATTCTAACAGTGTATTAGTGCCTATATGGCTTACCTTTTTGTATACTTATTCAATAAAAAGATTTAAAAAGAAAGAAAGAATTTTATACCTCCTTATACCATTCTGAATTTCCTCACGATCCCAACATCATGCATGACTTTTAAGGAAATTGAACTTTCCGAAATTATCACCCGAAGAAAGTTTAACATTAGAAACTCCTATTATGGATGAAGAAATAAAAGGTGTTATTTCCTCAATGAATTCTGGCAAGGCACCTGGTCCAGATGGTTATACAATGGAATTCTTTAAGTTTTCTTCTTCTATTCTTTCTCCTTGGTTGTCTAGGCTTTTTAAAGAAGCAATCAGATTAGGTAAATTACCACAATCATTTTATGGAGCTTCTATTTCTTTAATTCTTAAAATGAATAAAGATCCTACTGATTGTGCATCATATAGACCAATATCTCTGCTGAATGTAGATTGCAAGATTTTTTCTAAAGTATTAGCAATTAGGTTAGAGAAGGTATTACCTCAGATTATCTCTGTGGACCAAACTGGATATATTAAAGTCATTATTCATCTTTTAATATTAGGAGATTAATGAATATTGTTTATACTCCTTCACTTAGTACTCCAGAATGTGTTATTTCATTAAATGCTGAGAAAGCTTTTGACAGAGTTGAATGGCCATATTTATTTAGTGTGCTTGACAAATTTAATTTTAGTCTGATATTTATATCTTGGATTAAAGTGATACATCATACCCCTGTAGCTTCGGTTTTTACTAACAATCAAAGATCTCCCTTTTTCGCTTATTTCGGGGTACTAGGCAGGGATGTCCTCTTAGTCTATTATTATTTGATATTGCCCTTGAACCTTTAGCAATTGCTATCCGAGACTCACCTAATATTTCTGTTATTACCCGTGGGAATGAAATACATAAGTTATCATTGTATGCAGATGATTTGTTATTATATATTTCTAACTCTGAGAAATCCATTCCTGCTGTTTTATGCTTGTTGGCTCAGTTTAGTAATCTTTCTGGTTATAAATTGAACCTTAATAAGAGCGAACTATTTTCCTTAAATATGCAGGTTCCAATTTATGGATGTTTACCGTTTAGATTGGTTACTGACTTTTTTTTTACATATTTAGGCACAAGGATTTATTTAAGGATAATTTTTTACCTTTAATGGATCAGATTAAACTTTTGTTTACTAAATGGTCACCAATGTCTCTGCCATCGATAGGTCCGATCAATGCTATCAAGATGATGATTTTACCTAAATTCTTATATTTATTTCAAGTGGTGCCAATTTTTATTCCGAAATCCTTTTTTGATAATGTTGATTCCAAAATTTCTTCATATATATGGCAGAATAAAAATCCTAGGTTAGGTAAAAGATACTACAGAAATCTAAAAAGGAGAGGGGTTTGGCATTGCCGAATTTTAGTTTTTAATATTGAGCAATTAATATTTGATATTTAAAATTTTGGTCATGGGACTTGGACACAACTTTAAGTCCACATTGGGTAAATCTTGAATGTAAATCTTTACAAGGGTTTTCATTGGGTTCTATTTTAGGGTCTTCACTTCTCTTTGCTCTTTCTAAATTGCATAAACAAATGGATAACCCAATAGTAAAATATACTTTACAAATTTGGTTTCAATTTCAAAAATTTTTTGGGTTGAATCAATTTAATCTAGCAAGTCCTATTATATCTAATTTCTTCTTTCAACCTTCCATCATGGATCAAGCCCATTTGGCTTTGAAAACTAAAGGTATAGTACAATTCTGTAATCTATTTTTGGATAATTGTTTCATGTCCTTTGAACAATTATCTAATAAATATAACTTCCCTAGATCCCATTTCTTCAGATATTTACAGATTAGAAACTTTTTAAAATACTGTTCTTCCTACCTTCCTGAATTTATATTCAACAGATATTTTGGAAAAAATTTAGATTTAACTCCTTTTCAGAAAGGTGTAATAGCAACTATTTATAGTATAATTATGAAAATACATCCAGATGTATCTAATAAACTTAAGATTGATTGGGAAAGGGAACTTAAGATTACCTATTGAAAAATGGGAAAAATTCTTCAATGAGTTAACTCATCCTCTATACGTGCTAAACATGGGTTGATACATTTTAAAGTAGTGCACAGGTTTTGCTGACTTGGAAAGAGATCAATCCCCCCAGCACATTTCATTGGTTCTCTCAAACTATGTTGTGTTTAAACTTAGAAAAAAATTAAAAGTGTTATTTATGATCCCGCTATTAAATTCGAAAAGACTTGGAGGCCATTTATTCAACACTTCCATATGATGTAATTTGACCTTTCCAAAATACATCTTTTTAATATACGTCGAGAGCAGCGGAGTCGACGACACCAATGTTTCCTTTTTTTTTGATGTTACACAACAGCCCATCTTTTTCTTTCCTTAGTTTAGTTGGTTAGCATTGTTTAGATTAATTTTTCTTTTGAGGTATATATTTTTTTCCTTTTTCATGTTTTTTTGTTTATTTGTATCTTGTATGATTGGGAGGTTTAATACCCGTGCCAACTGGGTTTATATTTAAATATGTTAATTATAACAATGTAATCCCAATAACTTTTTAATAATACTATGTTATGTTTATCATTATGAAACTAATAAAAGGATTGAAAAAGAAAAAAAAAGGACTTTGAGGGAAGTTAGTGTAGAAACAGCAGGGGCTCTGATAGAAATATTTCAAATGTCATTAGAAACAGGGATGGTACCGGAGGATTGGCGTATTGCTCATGTTGTTCCATTGCTTAAAAAGGGTTCTCAGAGTAAACCTAGCAATTATCAGCCTGTGAGTTTGACGTTAGTGCTGGGTAAATTGATGGAAAGTATTCTTAGAGATGATGTATTATAATTATCTGGATAGACAGGGTCCAATTAGGAACAGTCAACATGGATTTGTGCGTGGAAGGTCATGTTAGACAAAACTTACTGAATTTTTGAAAGTGGTTACTAGGAAAGTTGATGAGGATAAAGCAGTGGATGTTGTCTATATGGACTTCAGCAAGGCCTTTGACAAGGTTCCACATGGAAGGTTAGTTAGGAAGATTCAATCATTAGGTATTAATATTGAAGTAGTAAAATAGATTCAGCAGTGACTGGATGGGAGACACCAGAGAGTAGTCGTGGATAACTGTTTGTCAGATTGGAAGCCGGTAACCAGTCGTGTGCCTCAGGGATCTGTACTGGGTCCAATGTTGTTTGTCAAATACATTAATGATCTGGATGATGGGATGGTAAATTGGATTAGTAAGTATGCAGGTGATACTAAGATAGGTGGAGTTGTGGATAATGAAGTAGGTTTTCAAAGCTTGCAGAGAGATTTAGGCCAGTTAGAAGAGTGGGCTGAAAGATGGCAGATGGAGTTTAATGCTGATAAATGTGAGGTGCTACATTTTGGTAGGACTAATCAAAATAGGACATACATGGTAAATGGTAGGGCATTGAAGAATGCAGAAGAACAGAGGGATCTAGGAATAATGATGCATAGTTCCCTGAAGGTGGAATCTCACGTGGATAGGATGGTGAAGGAAGCTTTTGGTATGCTGGCCTTTATAAATCAGAGCATTGAGTATAGGAGTTGGGATGTAATGTTAAAATTGTACAAGGTGTTGGTAAGGCCAAATTTGGAGTATTGTGTACAGTTCTGGTCACCGAATTATAGGAAAGATGTCAACAAAATAGAGAGAGTACAGAGAAGATTTACTAGAATGTTACCTGGGTTTAAGCACCTAAGTTACAGAGAAAGTTGAACAAGTTGGGTCTTTATTCTTTGGAGCGTAGAAGGTTGAGGGGGGACTTGACAGAGTTATTTAAAATTATGAGGGGGATAGATAGAGTTGACGTGGATAGGCTTTTTCCATTGAGAGTAGGGGAGATTCAAACAAGAGGACATGAGTTGAGAGTTAGAGGGCAAAAGTTTAGGGGTAACATGAGGGGAACTTCTTTACTCAGAGAGTGGTAGCTGTGTGGAACGAGCTTCCAGCAGAAGTTGGTAGAGACAGATTCGTTATTGTCATTTAAAGTAAAATTGGATTGCTATATGGATAGGAAAGGAATGGAGGGTTATGGGCTGAGTGCATGTCAGTGGGACTAGGTGAGAGTAAGCGTTTGGCATAGACTAGAAGGGCCGAGATGGCCTGTTTCCGTGCTGGAATTGTTATATGGTTATATTATCTGGATCAATGAAGAGATCTGTGCAATTCCTTTTTCTGCCATGTCTCATTCAAATACATTTTAACGACATCAAATCCCTGCTGTGAATTTCTGGAACAGTACTTGATTGTGAATTTGATCATTTTGCGAGATTAACCAGAGTACAGAATGTGTTGCAGCAAAGATTTGTTGTCAGTTCTAACCTTTGTTTATTAAGAGATGTCAGATAAAATTAAATCATTATGGTTTCAAATTTGTATTTGAGACCTAAAATCAAATTAGGATCCAGATTACTTCGTTAATAATGCTTAGATTTCTCCCAGCATTGGTGAGTGAAGGGCATTTAATAAGCAGAGCCGATATTTACCCTTGAGTAACCTTAAATACAGAAAGTAAGCACTCCACTAACAAAAGAATTAAGAGAGTTGTCACCACGGTTTGGATATGGCCCAAGTGCATAGTTAGAGACACCGAAGCAGGTCGATAGTTCACAGACGTTAATTGGAAAAAGGGAAAATAAAACAATAAACGCTGGGCCAAACAGGGCTGTCAACTAAAACTCTCAAAGGGAAACGAAGCCTATGCTGCGGCTGAAAAGAACATCTAGACATTAAACGAATACCGCTAGTCTTCAGAGTCAGTTGATTTTGAAAGTCCAATGGCTCAGGGAAGGCTGAATGCAAAACTGCAGAGAAGCTTTGCAATGCTCTGTCCAAGTCTCGACAAGGACTATGACGGCAAGAATGGAGTTAAATACAGTTTGGTCACCCCTGGTCAAAATTTGTGTTACTGTGAATAGCTAAGCAAGTAAAAGATGACTGGATTTCCAAAAGACATAAAGTTAAAGATGACACATTTCTTTAATATTTTAAGCAAGATTACTTTTTTATTTCCATCTTTTACAGTTTCAAAATAACAAAAAAGGAAAAGGGCCTGAAGCAAGGTTTGGGCACCCTGCGTGATCAGTACTTCGTAACACCCCCTTTGACAAGTATCACAGCTTGTAAGTGCTTTCTGTAGCCAGCTAAGAGTCTTTCAAATCTTGTTTGGGAGGATTTTCACCCATTCTTCCTTGCAAAAGGCTTCTAGTTCTGTGAGATTCTTGGGCCGCCTTGCATGCACTGCTCTCCAGGTCTATCCACAGATTTTCGATGATGTTTAGGGTTGGGGGACTGTGAGGGCCATGGCAAAACCTTCAGCTTGTGTCTCTTGAGGTAGTCCATTGTGGATTGTGAGGTGTGTTTAGGATCATTATCCTGTTGTAGAAGCCATCCTCTTTTCATCTTCAGCTTTTTTTTTTTACAGATGTGATGTTTGCTTACAGAATTTGTTGGTATTTCATTGAATTCATTCTTCCCTCTACCAATGATATGTTCCCCGTGCCATTGGCTGCAACACAAGCCCGAAGCATGATCGATTCACCCCAGTGCTTAACAGTTGGAGAGGGGTTCTTTTCATGAAATTCTGCACCCTTTTTTCTCCAAACATACCTTTGCTCAATAAGGTCAAAAAGTTCTATTTTAACTTCATCAGTCCACAGGACTTGTTTCCAAAACGCATCAGGCTTGTTTAGATGTTCCTTTGCAAACTTCTGATGCTGAATTTTGTGGTGAGGACGCAGGAAAGGTTTTCTTCTGATGACTTTTACATGAAGGTCATATTTGTGCATGCGTTGCTGCACAGTAGAACAGTGCACCACCACTCCAGAGTCTGCTAAATCTTCCTGAAGGTCTTTTGCAGTCAAACTGGGGTTTTGATTTGCCTTTCTAGCAATCCTATGAGCAGTTCTCTTGGAAAGTCTTCTTGGTCTTCCAGACCTCAACTTGACCTCCACCATTCCTGTTAACTGCCATTTCTTAATTGCATTACGAACTGAGGAAACGGCTACCTGAAAATGTTTTGCTATCTTCTTATAGCCTTCTCCTGCTTTGTTGGCATCATTTATTTTAATTTTCAGAGTGCTAGGCAGCTGCTTAAAGGAGCCCATGGCAGCTGATTGTTGGGACAAGGTTTGGGGAGTCAGGGTACTTACAAAGCTTTGAAATTCGCTTCACCTGGCCTTTCCTAATGATGAAGCCATAGCCCTAACAAGCTAATTATTCCTTTTTTCCCCACTCTAAAATTGTGCAAAACAAAAATAATACACTAATCTTGCTTAAAATATTGAAAAGAATGTTTCATCTTTAACTTTATGACTTTTGGAGATCTGTTCATCTTTTACTCACTTAACAGTAACAGAAATTTTGACCAGGGGTGCCCAAACTTTTGCATGTCACTGTACTGTCACGATAAAATAATAATTACCTGACATGTGCAAATTCACAAGCGCAATCGCTGTATCTAGTGCGCTGCCAAATCCATGATTGCGACAGGGTCCCCCTCTCTAGGCGCAGCCCCTGAGGCGCCACACACCTGTGTCCACTGGAAGTCCCGGATCAACGACTTGTCCAAGATGTCCTTCACTGGGATCCAAGTGCGTTCTTTTGGGCCATACCCTTCCCAGTCCACAAGGAACTGGACCTTACCACGTACCCGGCGAGATGTCAGGAGGCGCCACACAGTATAGACAAGGGAACCATCTACCAGGCGGGGAGGAGGGGGAGGTGGGATGACTGGGGCCAGGGGAGAGGTAGTAGCCGGCTAGAGCTGGGAAACATGGAATACTGGGTGGATCTTCAGTGATGCTGGCAGATGCAATCTATAGGATACCTTGTTGACAGCCTTTTACACTACAGACAGTCCCATGTAGCACGGTGCCAGTTTCCGGTTCTCAACTTTCAGGGGAAGTTCCCTTGATGCCAACCAGACCCCCTCCCCTGGCATGAATGCCCTTACCTGTCGACGGAACCAATCAGCCTGCCGGGAATGTTGTTTCTGGGCACGCAGCAGAGAAGTCCTGGCTCGTCTCCAGGTGCACTTGTAGCGCTGGATCAGCCGTTCAGCAGCGGGAACTCCTGTGTCAATCTCCTGATCAGGGAAGAGCGGGGGCTGGAATCCTTTCTGGCATTCAAAGGGAGGACGGCTGGAGGTTATTTTGGGCGATCTCTGCCCAAACCAATTGGGAGCTCCAGGACATGGGGTTGGAAGAGACAAGACAGCACAGCGGAGTATCCAACTCCTGGTTCACTCTCTCAGACTGGCCATTAGATTGGGGGTGGAAGCCAGACGAGAGGCTGGCCGTGGCTCCTACGAGAGAGCAGAAAGCCTTCCAAAATCGGGAAGTGAACAGTGGTCCATGATCAGACACTGTCTTGAGGAAACCCATGGAGCATGAATATATGTTGAGACATGAGTGTGGCAGTCCCACGAGCCAATGGAAGCTTAGGGAGGGCAATGAAGTGGACAGCCTTGGAAAATCGATCCACAACGACCAAGATAGTGGCGTTTCCATTAGACAGGGGAAGACCAGTGATGAAATCTACCAAGAGATGGGACCAGGGGCAGTGGGGCACAAGTAGCGGACATAACAGACCCGCAGGAAGCTGGCGTGATGTCTTGTTCTGAGCGCAGGTGGGACAGGCAGATACAAAGTTGTGGACATCCTGGGACATAGATGGCCACCAAAGGTGTCTCCTTATAAACTCCTGAGTCCGTTGAATTCCAGGATGTCCAGCCAGAAGGGAGGAGTGACCCCATTCCAACACTTTGGAGCGCACCGCAGCAGGGACAAACAGCCGCTTGGGAGGTCCCCCATCCAGGCCTGGATCCGATTGCTGGGCGGCCCTCACCTCTGCTCTATTCTCCAGATCATCAGAGCAGTGATACACCAGCGAGGAAGAATGGGCTCTGGATCAGCAATGTCCTCAGATCCATCCAACTGCCAGGAGAGAGAGCGTTGACCTTTGTATTCTTGCTGCCGGGACGATAAGTGAGGACAAAATTGTGAAGAGAGCCCACCGGGCTTGAGGAGTGTTGAGTCTCTTAGCATCTTGAAAATAGGAGGGGTTCTTGTGATCTGTCCAGACCAAGAATGGATGCTCTGCCCCCTGCAGCCAGTGTCGCCATTCCTCCAGGGCCTCCTTGACAGCCAGAAGCTCCCGGTTCCCAATGTTGTAATTCCTCTCAGCCGGAGTCAAGCGACGGGAAAGAAAGGCACAAGGGTGCACCCGGCTATTGGCAGACGAGCGCTGAGTGAGGACAGCTCCAATGCCTAATCGGATACATCCACCTCGACACTGAATGGCTGAGATGGGTCTGGGTGTTGCAGCAGCGGGGCAATGGTGAAACGTCACTTTAGCTCAGAAAATGCTTGGTCGGCATCGTCCGTCCAATGGAATCCTGCCCAGGTCTTCTTGGTGAGTGCATTAATTGGAGCCGCGATAGAGCTGAAATTCCGGATGAAGCGGCGGTAAAAGTTCGCAAACCCCATGAAGCGCCGAACCTATTTGACTGCAGACGGTTTGGGCCACTCTGCAACTGCATGAACTTTTGTAGGGTCCATTTGAACACTGGATGAGGTGAGTATGTTGCCCAAAAACGACACCTGGTCTTTGTGGAAATCAATTTTCTCAGGCTTGGCGTACAGGTTATTTTTCAAGAAGGCGTCTGAGTACTCTCCGGACCTTCAGAGACCAATCGATCCATGGTTATGTCGGGATAACCGGGGAGACCAAATACCTGTGGCCGTTCAGGTGAATTAACCAGACAGAAAGAGATCTCTTCATGGTGGTTGCATTCGAACACCAGTTGGAGGGGTTGGGTGGCAAGGTGAATCTGACCGGTTCCCAGAGGTCGACCATCCAGCATCTTGACGTTGATCGTTTCTCTTAATTCCTGAGATGGAACTCCCCACCTTTGAGCGAGAGAGATGTCCATAAGATTCCCGGCTGCACCAGAGTCAATAAAGGCCTTAAGTTCATGGATCTGAGACCTCCATGACAAGGAAGCTGCGAGCATTACAGAATCAGGGGAAGCTGACTGAAGAGAGAACCGACCAGTCAGGATTCCCCTCCCTGCTGACGGGCATTCTCTTTTCCTGGACGCTTGGAACATGCCGCCCGGAAGTGTCCTGGATCACTACAGTAAAGGCAGGAACCTGTTCTCCAGTGCCATTCTCGTTCCTCCTGAGACAGGCGCATGCGCCCCACTTGCATAGGCTCCTCCGTGGGCTGGGTAGTGAGGGAGGGGGAGAGGGTGAGGAACGGCGGTGATCAGATGAGGTTGGAGGAGAGGGCAAGGAAAGACGATCTGGCGGTGCGTAGGAAGTTTGAAACATTCTTTCCCTGCGCCACTCAGTTACCCGGTCGTCAAGTCGAATAGCCAGATTAATCAGGTCATCCAGTCTATCCTGCTCGCCCAGGACGGCGATCTCATGCTGGACCCCGCGTTTAGTCCACGCTGGAAGGCAGTGATGAGGGATCTCTCATTCCATCCTGTCTCCACTGCAAGGGTACGTAATTTTACTGCATAGGCTCTCACCGTTCCTCTGCCTTGGCGCAGGTCCAAGAGTTGGTGGACAGCCTCCTGACCCCGTACTAGAAGATCAAAAACCCTCCTTAACTCCACCACGAAATGTCAGAATGACTAGGCTGTGGGGTATCCTTGCTCTCGTAAAAGCTGATTTATACTTGTGCATCAACTCAATGCTGTAACCTACGCAAGTGGCCTACGCATGTTGTGAGCACTTGTACTTGTGCGTTGGTGTGTCTGCGTCGCTCTGCAATACGGGCACGTTGTGCATGCGCACACACCTGCCCGCGCAAGGCTTCATGGCCATGGTAGTCTTTCTCAGGGTAAACAAGTTTAAAGCAATCTTCTTTTTCGTAAAAGCGAAATGTGTCCTCCATAATTTCGGTGGTCTGCAAAGCTTGATGGAAAGCATTGCAGCCAGAGTTCTTTCCCTGCCCTTCAGTCAGCCAATGGGAAGTGACTGCAGTGTAGAAGGAAATGCGATGCTACCAGGCGGAAAAATCACAGTTGTTGCATTCTGCGTTGCCGCGACACATAGTTACATTTGGGAGAGGTGGGCGTCTGGCTACGGCGTAGAGATCCGTGTAGGCTCTGCGTAGGGTTTGCAGTGACGCTGTACCTACGGCGTCAAGTTGACACACAAGTATAAATCATCCTTTAAGCATTGAACAGGCTGGAGGTCCGTCAAGAAGATTGAGCATGTACGCCAATTTTCGCACATCATCACCAAAACGGCCAGGCTGGGCTTGGAATGTCAGCTTGCATTGGGTAATAAAATTCCTGTAACCATCGGGATCACCAGAATATCTGCCTAGTGGTGGAATACTCGGTTTCTGAACGGTCGTGGGAGTCAGCTGTGGTCCAGGTGCAGGAGCGGGAGCATTAGTAGCAGAGATTGTCAGGGCAGCAGAAGAGGAGGATCTGCGATATGCTGGGAGTGGGACTGAGGCGGCCTGAAGCTGCTGAATTGACTTGGCGAGGATGATAATGGCTGTCAGCTGATGCTGGCTATTCACAGTATCTCCGTGGACAGCGGCCGTGAGTGCCGAAATCGCAGACACCCGAGTCCGATTGTCTGTGGTGAGCTATTGAACAGCTGTGGCTAGGGACCATACCTGTTCCTCCAAGTCAGACTGGGCTTGTCGGCACAAGGTTATCTGCCTCATTGCCTCCATAACTTCACTGAGAACAGATACCCATTGCCTGTAGCCTATCGCCTACTTGACTAATGACTCACACGGCCAAGCTCAGCAGTTCTCTCTCTGCTGGGCCCATCTTTGTTGTCAAGACTTGCTGTCACCACGGTTCGTATATGGCCCAAATGCGGAGTGTGAGGCACTGAAGTGGGTCAATAGTTCACAGACTTTAATTTGAAATAGGGGAAATAAAACATGCAAACACGAGGAAATCTGCAGATGCTGGAAATTCAAGCAACACACATAAAATGCTGGTGAACGCGGCTGGCCAGACAGCATCCATAGGAAGAAGCACAGTTGAAGATTCAGACTGAGATCCTTCGTCAGGACTAACTGAAAGAAGAGATAGTAACAGATTTGAAAGTGGGAGGGGGGAGGGGGAGATCCAAAATGATGGGAGAAAACAGGAGGGGGTGATAAAGCTAAGAGCTGGAAAGTTGATTGGCAAGAGGGATACAAGGCTGGAGAAGGGAGAGGATCATGGGACGGGAGGCCTGGGGAGAAAGAACTGGGGAGGGGAGCACCAGAGGAAGATGGAGAGCAGGCAAGGAGTTATTGTGAGAGGGACAGAGAGAGAAAAAAAGGAGGAAAAAATAATAAATAAGGGATGGGGTAAGAAGGGGAGGAGGGACAGTAACGGAAGTTAGAAAGGTCAATGTTCATGCCATCAGGTTGGAAACAACCCAGATGGAAAATAAGGTGTTGTTCCTCCAACCTGGTTGTGGCTTCATCTTTACAGTAGAGGAGGCCATGGATAGACATGTCAGAATGGGGTAGGAATGTTGAATTAAAACGTGTGGCCACTGGGAGATCCTGCTTTCTCTGGCGGACAGAGCGTAAGTAATCAATGAAACAGTCTGCCAGTCTGCGTCGGATCTCGCCAATATATAGAAAGCCGCATCGGGAGCACCGGACGCAGTATATCACCCCAGCCAACTCACAGATGAAGTGTCGCCTCACCTGGAAGGACTGTCTGGGGCCCTGAATGGTGGTGAGGGAGGATGTGTAAGGGCATGTGCAGCACTTGTTCCGCTTACAAGAATAAGTACCAGGAGGGAGATCGGTGGGGAGGGATGGGGGGACAAATGGACAAGGGAGTTGCATAGGGAGCGATCCCTGTGGAAAGCAGACAGAGGGGGTGAGGGAAAGATGTGCTTGGTGGTGGGATCCCGTTGGAGGTGGCGGAAGTTACGGAGAATTATATGTTGGACCCGGAGGCTGGTGGGTTGGTAGGTGAGGACAAGGGGAACCCTATTCCAAGTGGGGTAGCGGGAGGATGGGGTGAGAGCAGATGTACGTGAAATGGGGGAGATGCGTTTGAGAGCAGAGTAGATGGTGGAGGAAGGGAAGCCCCTTTCTTTAAAAAAGGAAGACATTCCTTTCGGACTGGAAGGAAAGGCCTCATCCTGAGAGCAGATGCGGCAGAGATGGAGGAATTGCGAGAAGGGGATGGCATTTTTGCAAGAGACAGGGTGGGAAGAGGAATAGTCCAGGTAGCTGTGAGAGTCTGTAGGCTTATAGGAGACATCAGTAGATAAGCTGCCTCCAGACATAGAGACAGAAAGATCAAAAAAGGGGAGGGAGGTGTCGGAAATGGACCAGGTAAATTTGAGGGCAGGGTGAAAGTTGGAGGCAAAGTTAATGAAGTCAACGAGCTCAGCATGCGTGCAGGAAGCAGCGCCAATGCAGTAGTCGATGTAGCAAAGGAAAAGTGGGGGGGCGGGGGGGTGGATAACAGTATAGGCTTGGAACATGGACTGTTCCACAAAGCCAACAAAAAGGCAGGCATAGCTAGGACCCATACGGGTGCCCATGGCTACACCTTTAGTTTGGAGGAAGTGGGAGGAACCAAAGGAGAAATTATTAAGAGTAAGGACTAATTCCACTAGACGGAGCAGAGTAGTACTAGAGGGGAACTGGTTAGGTCTGGAATCCAAAAAGAAGCGGAGAGCTTTGAGACCTTCCTGGTGGGGGAGGGAGGTATATAAGGACTGGACATCCATGGTGAAAATAAAGCGGTGGGGGCCAGGGAACTTAAAATCATTGAAAAAATCCAGAGCGTTTGAAGTGTCACGAACATAGGTGAAAGAGATTGAACAAGGGGGGATAAAACAGTGCCGAGAATGCAGAAATGAGTTCGGTGGGGCAGGAGCAAGCTGAGACAATGGGTCTACCTGGACAGGCAGGTTTGTGGATATTGGGTAGGAGGTAAAAATGGGAAGTGCAGGGTGTAGGAACTATAAGGTTGGTGGCAGTGGATGGGAAATCCCCTGAGCGGATAAAGCTGGTGATAGTGTGGGACACAATGGCCTGGTGCTTCATAATGGGGTCATGACCACGGGGTAAATAAGAGGAGGTATCAGCGAGTTGTCGCTGTGCCTCAGCAAGGTAGAGGCCAGTATGCCAGACAACAACCGTGCCCCCCTTATCAGCTGGTTTTATAGTAAGCTTAGGATTGGTGCAGGGGGAGTGGAGAGCAGAGCGTTTGGAAGGAGTAAGGTTGGAATGGGAACAAGGTGTGGTGAAGTCAAGACAGTTGATGTCCCATCGTTAGTTAGCAATAAAGAGATCCAGAACAGGCAGAAGCCCAGAGCGGGGTGTCCATGAAGAGGAGGAGGGTTGAAGACAGGAGAAGGGGTCATCAGTGGGGGTGGGAGAGTCCTTACCAAAGAAGTAGGCTTGAAGTCGGAGCCAGCGGAAGAAGAGTTCAGCATCATGGTGCACGCGGAACTGGCTGAGGTGTCAGCGAAGGGGTACAAAGGTAAGGCCCTTACTGAGAACAGAGCGCTCTGCCTCAGAGAGTGGAAGGTCGGAGGGGATGGTAAAGACCCGGCACGGATGAGAGCTGGGATCAGAAGGGGGAGGGGGGAAGCTGGGGGTGTCAGTGGAGAGGGGAGGGTTGGGGTGAGAGGAAGATGGAGCCTCTGAGGGCCCAGAGCCTGATGATGGGCTTTGAGGGAGACGGGGTTGCAGAGTGGTGGTGGGGGAAGGGAGACGGGAGTCACAATAGCAGCACGTGAAGACCCGGCCTGGAGTTCAATGCTGGAGTCGCAGTTGGAGGTTGCACAATCGCTTTGAAGGTGTCCATGGTCGTTGGAGCCCGCATTGATGGAGCTGGAGTCCGGGTTTTGAATATGCCCTGGGCAGGTAGAGCTGCTGAGATCAACGGTAGGGGCCGCAATCCGAAGTTCATGCCTGCTATCGATCTGGGACCTGCAGATGGAAGATCTTGCGATTCTTGCCCAACATGACAAAGTCAAAGAAACGGCGATTGTTCGCGTGGATCCGACTGAGGATGAAATAAGGGGCAGGTCCATTACAAATGGTGAAGAAAGTGCCCCTGAGGTGTGGAAAGGACTGAGATAGGGACGCGAGGTACCACCTCATGGCAGAGAGTGTCGCCCTCAGAGCACGACGGGAGAAACAACAGGAGGCAGAGTCAATTAAATGTGAATACCTGGGGTCCTCAGAAGGTCCAAACAGAGGTTCTAAAACGAATTGTGTAGCCAACTGGATTAATCTGAGTATCTTTTACAAATTCTACACACAGTGGGCCAAATGATTTGTTCACATATCATAAATTTTGTGTAATTCTGTGAAAATGACCAGTGCACTCTTCTGCATGCTGCCCAGCAGATTAAAATGAAAATTGAACACTAGCAAGATCAGGAAATTTCAGAAAACTGCAGATTGTTATGTTTATCATTGTTTCAGGTTGGGGAGATGATTTAACATGGGTTCAAACCTATGGAGAAGGGCTATACGAGGCAAGGAAAAGGCAATAAAAACCACTCGTATTAATATTTTGCATTAGAGAAGCATATTTAAGTTTTTAGAACTCATTGGTTCTACTTTAGATAGAATAAAGTTATAGCAAAACCACAGAAGCTGCTCAGGAATAAAGTTTGGAAGTTTCAAAAAAAGGCAAATCTCTTTCATAGTGCAGTGTTAAAACTGCCCTCAGTGATTAGATATGCTGTAAACAGATTATTTTGTCCTAATTACTGTAGACATGTAACTGCTTTGGTAGCTCTCTCCAAAGTGCTGCTTGGATACTAAAACAAGAGTTGACAGTGTATTCTGAAACTCAGCCTTCTTTTTTATGAGAAGATCACAGAGGCACTGTATTTGTATCTTAACATGTGTTAAGTGTTTCGGTGAGGTAAGTTTATTACTAATTGGAAACTTTTCTACTTCTAACTATAATTTCCCCAAGATTCTAGCTTCCCTCAGTAAAAAATGATATATTCACAGGGTGTCACACAGCATAGAGCAAGCCATTCAGATCCCCCAGTCCACGTAGAATAACATCCATTTGCATTAATTTAATTCTATTCCCCCTAATTTCCCATCATCACCCCAGGAGTCTGTCACTTACAGAGCAATTAGAGAGAATTTACAGTGGCAAATTACTCTTCTAACTCTCACAACCATGAGATATGGGAGAAATCAGAGCACCTTGGAGAAAACCAATGCAGTTGTCAGGAGAATTAGCGAACTCCACACTGACAGTGCCAGATGTCAGGATTCAGCCTGAATCGCTGGACTTCACATTTGTGTCCTTACTGGTAATGTGATAAAAATCAGGATGAATGTAGAAACTCCAGATCAGTCGCAGAAACATGACCTCCATTTTAAGAGTGCAAAAAATTTAACCTCCTACATAACTACACTGGAGCTTTTGAAGATGTGAAGACTGCTCTGATGAGATGTTGCTATCTGCAACCCAGTAAAATATCCAACTTTTAGAAGCTGAAGGAAGAAATTGAAAGCTCAGCCTCTGGAACGACAAGCCTTTTACAGTAAATGTCAAATCCCAACAAAGAAACCCTTCCGAAATGTACATTATTTACCATACAACTCCAGGCTAAATTACAAACTATAGGGCAAAGGTTCTGTTTTAATCAACCAACCAGAAATGTGGGAGAAACCAGAATACCCAGAGGTAGCCCATGCAGCCACAGAGAGAACATACAAAATCCCTACAGACAGTGGTGGGAATCGAATCCCAATTAGTGATCACTGACAATTGTAACAGCATTATGCTGAGCTCTGTGCCTCCATGCGCACGGCAGATCGCTCTCATACACCCCAGTGATTATTTGCAAAGGCATCTTTCCCTGTTTATGGCCACTAGTCATTTGTACTCAACCCTCCACCAAACTACTCTCCCTGATTCACAGCTGATTTTCCACCATTGTCCCACAGCCAACCACCATCAGAAATCTGGCAGGCCAAGAACACATCTTACCTCAAGAAAGGGAGAAGGAATATAACCAAATCACTTTTTACTAATAGTCAGCAGAAAGCACACGAAATAGATTTTACCCATTATTTACAGCTGTTACAGCTAAATAGGAACCTGGTCAGACCCCTTTTGGAGTACTGAGCTCAGTTCCGGTCACCTCACTAAAGGAAGGGTGTGGAAACTACAGAAAGGCTTCAGAGGAGATTGACAAGTATTTTGCCTGGATTGGGGAGCATGCCTTATGGAATAGGTTGAGTGAACTTGGCCTTTGATATCTCAAGTTAATTCAGAGGGTGTTTTTTCCTCTGAAGAGATTAATTTAACCTGATGATTAACCTAATGTCCCCATGCAATCCAAGATTTCACAATTCTCAGTTGATTTCTTCCTGATACTAGCCATATCTTAAACACTGTAGGTCCAAAGCCAGAAAACATACATGGTGTGCAAGTGTCATAGTTCTTTCTCTTCGATGTAAGAAACTTTCTTACCCACCTCCCCACCTCTTGCTGAAATTTTCATAATACACCACATTTAGTGTGTTGTGTATAGTTCTGGCCTCAAAATCACATTAAGGATTTGGGAGTGTTGAGTATGTATGTTGAGTATTGGGAGTGTTGAGGATTTGGGAGTATGTAGAGAATAATTACCTGAAATGCAAAAACGTATACAAGACATCTCAGAGGTGCTTCTCATCTATTTCCTACAATTTTATGCACCCAGCTAGAGTTATATTCCCCCAGTCCACAACTTCTATCAAATCAGACTCCATATTCAAAAGAGTATGCTCTGCAATTCCCACCCCTTCAATAAGGTTCCACCACCAGACTAATATTCCCGTTTCAGTATTTCAAAGGGTTGTTTCCTTTGCACTTCCCTGTTCCATTCTTCCATCCTTATAAATTATCTTTTCCATACAATGACATGATCAAATGGGGAACTCAGAAGGAACTGCATTACTTAGGGAATAGTGAGAACATGCAGCTTGCTACCACAATGAAGCAAATAAGAGGATGAGGAGACAAATATATGAAGGAGGAGAAAATAAAGATATTCTGATAGATTTAAGTAAGGAAAACTCAAAGAAAATTTAAGTGGAACATAGCTACCACCATAGATTGGGTTGAATTTCTGTTTCTGCACTGCATATTTGAAGTAATTCTGCAAATTCTTTTTACCATCTAAAGTTCACAATGCAGCTGTCACGCTTGCCCATGTTACAACAATAATTACACAACAAAAGTAATTTATTGCTTGATGGAAGACAAAGTGTGAATTTCAGCGCTTTCTTCTTTACTATAAAAAAGGCAAAAATGACATTACAATCTTTTTCAGCACTGAAACAAGTTTTTGCTGCAAATAAAGAAATCTAGGAGATGGCACACAAAGATTTCATCATGTTAAATCTCATTGTAAGTTTTAATTGGGTTTTATTTACTGAAGGAAATCTTTAATATGTTTCCATTTGCTAATGCAGAGTGCACACTGAGAATTCAACTTTAAGGTGATATCGTGCAGATGAAAATCAACGTTTCAAAAGCTCAGAATGCAAAAAGATATCATATATTCAGTTGCTTTGGCCCAACCCTGATAGTCCAAATATTCAATCCTGCATCAAAGGGTTTGTTTAAAAAGTTAATAGAACATAGAACATAGAATAGTAAAGCACAGTCCAGGCCTTTTGGCCCACAATGTTGGGCCGACCCTTAAACCCTGCCTCCCATATAACCCCTCACCTTAAATTCCTTCATATTCCTGTCTAGTAGTCTCTTAAATTTCACTAGTGTATCTGCCTCCACCACTGACTCAGGTAGTAAATTCCATGCACCAACCACTCTGAGTAAAAAACCTTCCTCTAATATCCCCTTTGAACTTCCCACCTCTTACCTTAAAGCTATGTCCTCTTGTATTGAGCAGTGGTGCCCTGGGGAAGAGGCGTTGGCTGTCCACTCTATCTATTCTTAATATCTTGTATACCTCTATCAGGTCTCCTCTCATCCTCCTTCTCTCCAAAGAGTAAAGCCCTAGCTCCCTTAATCCCTGATCATAATCCATACTCTCTAAACCAGGCAGCATCCTGGTAAATCTCCTCTGTACCCTTCCCAATGCTTCCACATCCTTCCTATAGTGAGGCAGCCAGAACTGGACACAGTACTCCAAGTGTGGCCTAACCAAAGTTTTATAGAGCTGCATCATTACCTCACGACTCTTAAACTCTATCCCTCGATTTATGAAAGCTAACACCCCATAAGGTTTCTTAACTACCCCTTCTACCTGTGAGGCAAATTTCAGGGATCTGTGGACATGTACCTCCAGATCCCTCTGCTCCTCCACACTACCAAGTATCCTGCCATTTGTACTCTGCCTTGGAGTTTCTCCTTCCAAAATGTACCACCTCACACTTCTCCAGGTTGAACTCCATCTGCCACTTCTCAGCCCACTTCTGCATCCTATCAATGTCTCTCTGTAATCTTCGACAATCCTCTCCACTATCTACAACACCACCAACCTTTGTGTTGTCTGGAAACTTGCCAATCCACCCTTCTACCCCCACATCCAGGTCATTAATAAAAATCACGAAAAGTGGAGGTCCCAGAACAGATCCTTGTGTGACACCACTAGCCACAACCCTCCAACCCGAATGTACTCCCTCCACCATGACCCTCTGCTTTCTGCTGGCAAGCCAATTCTGATCCACCTGGGCAAACTTCCCTGGATCCCATGCTTTCTGACTTTCTGAATAAGCCTTATTCAGAACCTTGTCAAACGCCTTACTAAAATCCATGTAGATCACATCCAGTGCACTACCCTCATCTGTAATTCGGATAATGAGAAAAGATTTGCTGAACTTGCATGTATCTTTTAGGGGATTTTTTAAATTGATTCTAAACTGTCAGTTTTTTCGTACGCAAGATTGTTTAATACAATTGCATTTAGACAGTCAGATTAACTGTCTGTAACAGAAAATAATGCTGATGATCTGCTCCACATGACTACTTTCTTAGTGTGGACAATGAATAAAGGGATCACTCCAAATTTTGCTGATTTCGCCGCGAACGTATGAATAATAAACTTATATAATTGAGAATAAATGTTGAGGGGTAATATAGGGAACACCTTCATGAAAAGCAAAAGATTAAAAGTAAAACCTATTTTTTATTCTACCGCCCTCGGGTTAAAAATTGTACTCATTTCTTTTTACCCTTCCCCACATCGGGAAGCTATGACTTCAACAATAGGTACATAGGTTGAAGAAAAGGTTTGTGCAGTCACTTACAGTTCGTTTATCTGTCAGTAAAGTTTTCAATATACATTTTCATATCTTTGATCTTTAATTTGTTTTACAAGTATGAAACCACCAACAGGAACCTTTCACCAGATGATACATACATGCCCAGGATTTTATTTGTAGGATGTGATCTGGTCATTTTTGTAGATTCATCATTTAATTCTATGCAATCCACTGTACCAATACTATAATTTCCAAAAACCATATTGATCTGTGTTGTTTGTTATTATTTATTTCTTTATCAAAAAATTATTTTACAATGCAGTAAACATTCATGTAACAACATTTATTCCCAAACAGGTAAAACAAGTGTCTGTCATAGGGGCATTGGCAGCAGACCCAAATGCGAGGCACTGACACTGAAGTACAAGGAACAGGACTAGGTTAGTCAAGAAAGCAAGGGAAGTCAGGAGGAAACGATGCTGGATATGACACAGGCCCTGGACGAGACAAGGATATAGGGCCTGGGCTAGGACTTGACTAGGATAGTGGAACCAGGACATGGAACTTGGAACTAGAAGCCTGGGCTTGGACTCCAGAACTAGGCGAGGACAAGACGTGGCTACAGGACGAGGAGGAGCAACAGGACTGGACATGAGACTCCTGGACAGGACAAGGGAACCCCAGCACCGGGCTGGGCAAGGTACTCCTGGGCTGGGCGAGACACATGGACAAGACGAGAACACGAAGCCGTAGCTTGGACAAGACAAGGTTCTAGGATCGTGGCTAGGATTAGACGAGACCCCGAAGCCTTGACTTGATCAAGGGAGAGACAGGAACGCAGAGCCTTGGTCAAGGGAGAGACAGGGACGCAGAGCCTTGGTCAAGGGAGAGACAGGGACATGGAACAGAGCTGGGACCCCTCCTTGGAAATGGGACGTAGGGCTGGGACTCATACACAGAACACAGAGCCAGGACCCCTCCTTGGGTACAGGATGTAGGGCTAGGATTCATTACCCAGAATGCTGAACACAATGAGACGGTTCCTAACACAAAGTAGCAGCAGATGGCCGGACCTACCTAGCGAAGGCATGGACATAGACAGTTCCCAACACTAGGTAGCGGCAAACAGCCGGACCCCCTACCTACCGAAGGCGTGGATACAGACAGTTCCCAACACTAGGTAGCAGCAAACGGCCAGACCTACCTAGTGAAGTCGTGGACATGGAAATAGTTCAAAACAATGATGGACAGTTCCTTATCTTGCTCCGGTGATGGAACTTGACAGCGGTGCAGGCGAGGGTTACAGGCAAGGCAAGGCTTCAGGCGAGGCAAGGCTTCATGTGAGGCAAGGTGAGGCAAGGCTTCAGACGAGGCAAGGCAAGGCAAGGCTTCGCTTCAGATGAGGCAAGGCGAGGCAAGGCTTCAGACGCAGGTTGCAGGGGCATGGCAAGACTTCAGGAGGAAGGGGCAGAGAAGGGAATCAGACAGGAGTTAGGACAGGAACAATCCAGCAACCAGAGGCTGAATCCTGAAGCTATTTATGAAGCCAGCGCAAACGAGAATCAGCTGCCTCAACAGAAAATGGGGAAAACCAGAAAACCTGGAATAAGGAACATGGACTGGATCGTGAACCCGAATGCGGATTTCACAGACTGGACCATGACAGTGTCAATGGTTGGCTTGAAGACTGAATGCTGTACTGATTCCCAAGTTGGGGCAGGTGTTGATTCATAGGCTACCCATGCCTTGGATAATGAACAACAGTGAACAACTATTTCAAGGAATTTAGCAAAATAGTACTGTTTTAATTTTGTTTATTAGTTGCAGGGTGGGTTTATCTCCATTTTTGTAGTTTCCAGGTTCAAGGCAATTCCAGAAATTTGAACACAAATACATATCCATTCATTATTCAGGGAATTCCACTGACAATAGTGGCATCATCTGGATGTGATGCTAAACTGAAACCGTGTCTTCTATTTCAGCAGGATTTAAAGGACCTTCGGCACTTCTTGAAAGAAACTCATGGGATTTATCCCTAGTTCTGGACAATGTTTATCCCTTCCACATTATTAAAAAGAAATATTCATTAAGACCTTCACACGTTATGCAAAATTATTGTGTACATTTGCCGCTACAGCTTCTCAATTGCAGCAACAATAATTCAAATTTATATAACGTACCAGAGGTAATAAATATAGACCATAGCAGAAAGACTACTTGCATTAAAAAAAATGTCAGACCATATGATGCAAAACTTGCCCAAGAGGAAGATCTTTAAAGATATCATCAAGGAGTCAAAAGAAGTAGAGCACAGTTCCCAAGAGGGAATATCAGAGATCAGATCAGAGTAGCTAAAGACAGTCACATAAGAACTGCACTGCAATAGCACCTCATTGCCTTGAAATGAATTGCAATTCAAAAGGATATGAAAGGCAGCCTGTCATATATGTCTCATTTTAGTGAAGTTATACTTCTCAGCCATATCTTTCCAAGTTCAAGTTTAATTGTCATGCTACCAGACACATGCATACAGCTAAATGAAACAATGGCACAAAGTAACTTTGATGATGTACAGTATGGTTTATTACCAGAACTCTCAACATTGACTTAAACTTTCACCATGTTAAATCCAGCATGTGCTAGGAGACAGCATCAGGAAATTCTATATTCCCACTCTGTGACTTTACAAGAATAAGACATCAAGGATTGGATTTGCATGACTTCTCTTGAATACATTCTCCAAATGTATTTGAAATGACATAAAGTATTCTTAATGTTTTAGTACCTGCACCCTTCATCAAATCCCTAGCGAATATCACGTATATTCTATTCTGATTTCTTCCTTAAACAAATTGGATATCTGGTTGAATATATCACCAAAGATTAGGGTTAATAATTAATATTAACAGGAATTAGGGTTAATATTACGTAAAACAGAATAATGCATTAGATATTAGTTTTTGCCCAATATGCGTGGTTCACAAACAAATGTGTGCATCATATTAAGGCAGATTGGTTTAAATTGGAACTAATGATGTGAGTTGGGTCTGCATGCCTGGGACTTGATCCAAAAGGTTGACAATGCCGTTCCTCACAACCCCCGCACCCCCCAACACAGACAGATTTTGCTCTAGCTACTGTGTTCCTTGAGCAGTTTGTATTTTGCTCCAGTTTGACTGGCTTCATTGCTGTGCACTTTGTTTTCCATAGATCCCTCTATGACTGTGAGAGCTGCTATTACAGGGAGGTACACAAACTGTCTCTATACATATGGACCTCAAGATATTCAACTGTGTAAGTGTAAAGCACTTTGGCTGAAACCTGTGGTCCTAGTTTAAATATGTCTTGTCAATTCATTGACAGAAGTCTTTTTTTGTAATTTATCTGCAGAAGATTATGTATCAGCTTTTTCAAGATATTGCAAAACAAAAACGTTGCAAATTCATAGGAGGTTGTGAATCTGAGCCCGTGCTTAAATACTGAAAAAGGAATTTCATAAAATAGTGAAGTTATTGTCTGAATATTTATTAATGTTCTCCAAAAGCACTGATTCCTACAAAGCACTTCAGTCACCTTTTCTAAAACTTTGAAATTAAGTGATAAATATGATGACGACTCTGTCGATATATCTTGTATAATAGCATAAAGGAAACAGGTAAGACAATTCCAAACATTCTCGCAAGAATATGGCCTAAAGTAACCCTTATCTTTGTAAGTTCTTCAAATTTATTTTATGACAGAATGTTTTGTTAATTGGTTAATAAGCATTGCAGAATTTGCAAGCAATTGCCAAAATCAAAACTATTTGGTATTATTCCACATTTCCTTCCAAAATTATCATGATGTATAGATTCCTTAAGTAAGGTCCAAACAGACAACCATTTGAAAATAAAGCACATCAATTGCAAAAAGTCCATGCAAATTCAGGATTTTATCATTTCAGCATAAATATTGAGATGGCAAAATAAAACTGCTATGTTGTTACTATACTGAAAAGTAGAATAGTCACGGCTTTTATTTATCTTACTGATTATTCCTTCCAGTAAAAATATACTCCCTCCCTCTCCCCTCTTTTTCTGTTCCCCACTATGGTCTCTTCCCTCTTCTCACCTGTCTATCATCTCTCCCAGGGTTCCCTCCTCCTTCCTTTTCTCCTATTCTCCGCTCTCCTCTCCTATCAGATTCTTAATCTCCAACCTTGCCCCTTCCTAACCATCTGACTTCACCTATCATCCTCCAGCTATCCTCCTTTCCATCCACCCACCTTTTTATTCTGTCATCTACCTCCTTCTTTTTCAATCCTGAAGAAGAGTCTTGGCCCAAAACAATGACTGCCTATTCATTTGCATAGATGTTACCTTGCCTGCTGAGTTCCTCCGGCATTTTGTGTGTCTTGCTTTTGTATATCTTTTTCAATTCTAGAAAAATTATTTACGATTCTGGCAATTGGGTCCATTGAACTGAACTGATAAAAAAAAACCCTTTATGCAACACACACAAAGTGTTGGTGGAACGCAGCAGGCCAGGTAGCATCTATAGGAAGAAGTACAGTCAACATTTCGGGTTGAGACCCTTCATCAGGACTAACGGAAAAAAGAGATTGTAAGGGATTTGAAAGTGGGAGAGGGAGGGGGAGACCCGAAATGGTAGGAGGAGGGGGAGGGATGAAGCCAAGAGCTAGGTAGTTGATTGGCAAAAGGGATTCAAGGCTGGAGAAGGCGGAGTATCATGGGACAGAAGGCCTTGAAAGAAAGAAAGGGGGAGGGGAGCACCAGAGGAAGATGGAGAACAGGCGAGGAGTTATTGTGAGAGGGAAAGAGAGAGAGAAAAAAAAATAATAATAATAATAAATAATAATAAATTAGGGATGGGTTAAGAAGGGGAGGAGGGGCATTAATGGAAGTTAGAGAAATCAATGTTCATGCCATCAGGTTGGAGGCTACCCAGACGGAATATAAGGTGCTGTTCCTCAAACTTAAGTGTGAACCCTTTATATATATTTTTTCTATTTCCAGTGATTGATAACATGAAGAAAGCAAAATATTTGCTAACATCTCCGCTGTAAAGAAGAACAGCAATGCCACTTGTTCTAATGAGAGAGAGGAAAGAGGGTTTTACTTCCTTATGTATACAAGTTAATCTGAGTTACTGATTCATGTTGATTAATACTCAAAGCCAATCTGCAACAATGTAAGCAATGCCTTAATTTTCATTTCTGATATAAAAGGTACATTATCAATTAATAACCATTTGAATAATCATAATTTGATCAATTTTACTTATTCTTTAACGTTCAATATATGATATACAAGATCACGAGAAACATTTGTTTTTAGTGAGCAGTTTCAGAAGTAGGTAAGTTAAAATGAGTGAAACGAGTAGAAAATTAAAGAGGTCAATATCAACTGTTAGCAATGTATTGGTCTGGAACTGATAAGAGGCCACAGGGCGGGTGGATTGGGGCTTATGAAGATGAGACACAGGGTCCACAGACTTGCATGAAGATTCCTGGTCAACTATTGTACACAAGTCAAAGGTGGTGGAAGAAACATCCAATGTCATGTTGAGCTCATGATGGTGGGAACTTGGGGCGACAAAGCTGAGGCCTCTGGTCAGGACTAATTGCTTAGGATCAGAGAAGGGAATATTGGGATTGTGAAAGCATGGCAGGGGTTGGGATAGGGAGAGATCGTACGGGGAAGGGATAGATAATGTATTGGAATTTAAGCTTCTGATCTTTGATTTCCAGAAGGAAGGAAAAGCTGTCATCTGTGGCAACACAAAATGCAGCAATAAATAGAGTGGATGTTGCTGCAGAGAATCAACAAGAGCAGACATCTACCAACCTGTGGCATGGACTGTGGAATTCAGTAAAGAAATGAGAATATGACCGCAAAAAATGTTGAACAGTTTGAAAAGTTTCTATGATCCTGAAGAGGTCTGAATTTTGATGGGTGGAATGTGAGTAGAAATCCATTTTGGTTTGTTTGGGGCTAGAAACATTTGCTAAGGAAAGAGATGGGGCTGTAAAAGTGCTTTTTGATCAAAGAAGGGAAAGAGTAACCAGTGAGGGTAAACAAGGCTAAAAAAAGTAGAAGTAAAAAAGATTGCCTTCAAGGTTTGGATTCCTAAGAAACAAGTGGTAGTGAATTCAACAGTAAATAAAAATAGAAAAAAAATCAGTTGCTGGAAATCTGAAATACAATCATGAAGTACTGCAAGCACTCAAAAGTTTAGTCTACATCCTTGGAAGGGGATACAGAGCTAATATTTCACGCTGAAAATCCTTTGCAGACGAATGGAAATAAAATAAAAACACAAACTGGTTCATTGTATCATGTGAAGGGATGGATAGAACAAAATAAATCATTTTTAGGTGTGGCCAAGATTTCCAGGGGCTTAGTTGGAGAGGTCATCTGGTCAATGGATAGCAAATAGAGAAGAAGAAATGAACGAAAACTGTAAAGTGAGGGTGGCCAGAGATGGGAAATCAATCAATAGAAGATGAAAGGTTGTTCAAAGCCTGGTTCTGAGCCGTGCTCAAGCAGGTGAGACTGCACGAATGAAGAGAGGAAAGCTGAGCCAATCTCACAGACATGATGACTCATAGCAGAAACGTCCAATTCTGGCTCAAACAGAGAAGGAGAGTCAGCCTGAATTATAGAATTGCTTTTTTTTAAACTTTGATTTACAGCACAGTAACAGGTCCTTCTGGCTTAGTGAGCATGTACCACTTAAACACACCCATGTGACCAATTAACCTGTACGTCTAGAAAGCAGGAGGAAACCAGAGCACCTGGAGGAAACCTCTGCAGCTTATTTCAATCCTGTGCAGTGCACCCCTTCATACTAGACGCTGACATAACCAGTTAGAATGCTCTCCACGGGACATCTGCAGAAATTTGCGAGTTTCTTTAGGGACATACCAAATCTCCTCAAGCCCCTAATGAAATACACCCACTGTAGTGCCTTCTTTGTAGCTGCGTTGATATCTTGGGTCCAGGTTAGATCCTCAGAGATAATCACCAGAAGCAGATTATTGAAGTAAACTCATTCATGTGATGTCTTAAAACCTGACGCATTTAGGCGGATTTTTGTGTGTAAGTATCTGCTTTTCCCATTGAACAATGATCAGACCTATGTCAATTAGGGCCAACAGGGAAATGAGTCTAAATACTGCCAAGTAAGATTCTCCTGAGCATGGTGGCATCAGCCATACAGTCAATAATGTTTTCATTCACATTGTGCATGCTCCCTCCACTGATGGCAAAAGCTTTTTGAGGAAACCTAGAATTCACTGTCCACGTATCGATAATCCAGAACACATCCCACAGAAAGAAGTAAAGAGACTATAAGAATTCATATTGTGGCGATCATTTGGTCCATAATGACAGACGAGGAAGCTCTTTAATCTCAACAACGGCTTTTATTGTAGTAAACACAAAACAGACCGGGTGCCATGACCTGGAGAGAGAACAACTCAGTTACGTACTGATGGGGGAGATGACCAACACACACCCCGGATACAGTTAGGGTGACCCACAAATACACAAGCAGATAACGGTATAACACAAGCCAAAAAGTACCAATAAATGAACTGAAACTTCCCACCGTAATTGCACGAAAGCATTTTAACACAAGAACCATTAACAGTGCTGGTCATTAGAAATGCAAGGACGGTCTGTCAACCAGGCGCCCCCCCACCCCCCATCACAGACTGTTCCTGTTTGAGCGACTGAGTAAGCCCCGGGTTTTTTTAATAAAGAGTTTGTACTTATCCACTCTCTGAGTAACTTTATCCGCATTCGACTTCCACATTTGGCACTTGCGTGCAGGGTACCAACATAGGGACTGTGACACGGAGATGGGCTGAGTAAGCAATAGACCGAACATCCTATCTACCGGGACCAATCGAGCCCGCAAAGACCAATTGTCTTTGTCGCTCCCTACCATACCGGTGTGAGTCTCTGCCCCTCGCCCGGACCTCAGCACAGGACCTTGATGGGAGCCGGATCGAATGTGCCAAGAGACTCGTATACAGTCGGACAATTATTTGAAAATTGGACAGCTGACACGGTGTCTGGTAAAAAAAAAAGGAAGGATAAAATTGGACAGGTGGCAAGGGTCGGGTAAAAATTGAAGTCATCTAAGAATTAAAGTTGGGTAAACGAATCAGGAAAATTGAACAGTAGATACTGTGCGCAGATATTGGATAAAAAAATTAAATCATGTAAGAATCAACAGGAGAACTGAGCAGCCAAGAACATACTATCCGCGAACGAGGGACGGAAATAAAAGGCAGAACTGGGATACCAGACTTGCCAAGAACTGAGAGGGGGGAGTTGCCAAACGAAGAAGAGCAGACCAACCGGATAATCCAGGGCTTGGGAAAAGCACTCCAGCAGCCTGTTAATATCCCCAAGGTACAGGTGTCCCTCGCTTTTCGCACGTTCGCTTTACGAAACCTCACTGTTATGAAAGACCAACATTAGTACCCTGGTTTCGCTTTCAGAAGGTGTTTTCACTGTTACGAAAAAAAAGCAGTGCACGATAAAAAATCAGCGCACGAAAAAATCAGCGGGTGATAAAAGGCAGCAAGCGCCCCCAGCAGCAGTTTTCCCCCAGATTCTCGCCGGCATTGCTTTAACACGTGCCTGTGAGCAGCCATTTGCAAGATGAGTTCTAAGGTATCGGAAAAGCCTGAAAGAGCTCGTAAGGGTGTTACAATTAGTGTAAAACTAGACACAATTAAGCGTTTCGATCATGGTGAACGAAGTAAGGACAAGCAACACACATCAACGTTGCTGGTGAATGCAGCAGGCCAGGCAGCATCTCTAGGAAGACCTCTTCCTAGAGATGCTGCCTGGCCCGCTGCGTTCACCAGCAACTTTGATGTGTGTTGCTTGATTTCCAGCATCTGCAGAATTCCTCTTGTTGAAGTAAGGACAACATGAGTTTGGCTTGTGGAAGCTGACGAACATGATGTTGAAGTGGTTTTGGCATCCCATGCCAAGAACTGACAGATGAAGAGCTGGTGCAATTGGAAGAAAAAAGGATAACAATCGAAACCGAATGAGTAATGATAAAGTACGACTTTAATTTTGAAAGGGTACGTCGGTTTAGAAGATATTTGCAGGATGGGTTGAGTCCTTACAAAGAACTGTGTGATAGAAAAATGCGCGAGGCTCAGCAGTCAAGCAAGCCTTCCACATCAGCCACAGCAGATGACGAACCTCGACCTTTGACATCAAGGCGGGCAGTCATAGGAGAAGATAAGCTGCCTGCTCTAATGGAAACAGATGACGAGATGACACCCCTGTGTCCCACCACCCCAACACCCAGGCCGCGGACGGATACTGTACCGATTCGCGGAGAATGCAGCAGTAGCCAGGAGGCACACAGCACATCTTTAAGAAAAAAGCCGAAATAAACATGCTAATTAATTAGGTGCCGCCGGCACGTAATTGTCAGCCCAGATCAGAGGCAACACGATCGGAAATCGGCAATGATCTGGGCCGACAATTACGTGTCAGGCGGCACCTAATTAATTAGCTTGTTTGTTTCTACTTTTTTCTTAAAGATGTGCTGTGTGCCTCCCACCTACCACTGCATTCCTGCATGCTTCGCGGCAATTTATCGCTCAGCGGCCTGGAGGGTGGGGGCCACTGCACCACCTCAGCCTGCGATGACTCAGTCTAACACACCATCATCAGTGTGCTCTGCGCTGTCTTCCCAATTCCCGTAAGTGATACTACACTGTACATACATTATTTTTACTTTATATAGGCTGTGTATTTTTACGTGTTATTTGGTATGATTTGGTAGCTTCATAGCTTAAAGGTTACTGGGGAGAGTGTTTTTGCCAACAGAGCTTGCATGAGATTTTCTGCCAACGGTGCTTGCGTGAGATTTTCGCTACAGAGAACAGTTCAGTAATGATTGTGGAAAAGTATTTCTACTTTATATAGGCTGTGTATTTATCATATCATTCCTGCTTTTACTATATGTTACTGTTATTTTAGGTTTTATCTGTTATTTGGCATGACTTGGTAGGTTATTTTTGGGTCTGCGAACGCTCACAAAATTTTCCCATAATTGAATGGTAATTCGTTCCACGCTTTACGACATTTCAGCTTACGAACCGTTTCATAGGAACGCTTTACCTTCGGATGGCGGGAAAAACCTGTATTAGAATGTAAACCGAAATCCGGGGAATCAGGGTCGGATTACTGGGAGTGCTTTGTGTCATGCTACGGGTTTACACAGGGGACCAAAGCTTCAATACTGTAATGGGAATACTTCCCCTCAATTTAATGCGCCGCTACTCCAATCTCTCCCTTTTAAGTTAGTCACGATAATTAAGACCAATAATACGGATTGGCTAGATAATGAGCATAATCGGATGCGACGGGCCATAGTTCACTACTGGGGTCCCAGCGCAGAGTCCAGACCCGCCTCAAAGGGAGTTGTAGTTAAGCATGAATTCGTCCAACAGGGTGAGGGACACCGACAGGGGTCAGATAGTGGCCGGTATCATAACCATACACCAGAACCGGGAAACCGGGATTGGGATCAATTAATTCCCTGATTGGCCTTATCCCCAATGATGACCCATATGCCCCAGGACCTGGCCAGGTGATGGCAATAAGGGGACCACCCCAATGACCTTATCTCCCTGAGCGAAGAAATGGACCACCCCAGCGACCAGGACACTGGAAAGCAAGGTGCCCCTGGGGACAGCAGAGACGCCCAGTTTCAAACCGGACAGTCACCCCATTCTTCATGAACAACCCTTTTGCTAACTACTACTACTACATCGACTCAGGCCTAGGGGGCCGGCGTCAGGTACGATGACAGACCTCCACTTCTCCCTCTCCCTCACCAGTGTGTTCAGTTCATCTACATTAGCCACGCCGCTGTCTTCTAGGAGCATGTTGACCATAGTCTTGGGAGGGTGCCCAGGGTTCATCCTCCCATGCTTGGGCTCCCATATGATGACTAGGCTGGCAGGTAGCTCAGGGTGGCGTAGACAGTGCCCCGCTAGTTGCAGTCTTCTCGCCAGTCCTTGTTAACTGACCATAGAAAATGTTGCCCCTTGTAAGTAGCGACTCGCAAGAGGAACCCAGCATAATCCTTCGGCTAGCTGGAACTCAACTTCCATTTATGATTGATACGGGGGCAACCACTTCCACCCTCGATCATGAGATAGAGTTGGAACATGGATTCTGGCTTTCTGGGGCCACCGTTGCCCTCTCTGAGTTCAAGGGGTCTGAATGAACGTACCAATGGACGTGATTCCTATGGGTGGAGTTTCAGGGAAGGCAGTATATACACTGGTAACTGCGGCTTCTAATATTACCTTACATCAGCCTGTAAATGTGCTCTGTTCCCACTCGGTGGTGGAGCTTTTGACCTCCCGACAGACACAGCACCTCACTCAAGCACGGCAAAATCGCTATGAGATAGCCTTACTGAGCAACCTACTGCTAACATTTTCTCACTGCTCCACTTTAAACCCAGCCACTTTCCTAACGTCGCCACCCCAGGTTACAAATGATTCTGAACACGACTGTGTGCTGTGAAATCAACTCCTCACTACAGCCCGCGAGGACTTCACGAACCAACCCCTACAGGTCCCCGGCATAGCCTTGTAAGCCAATGGTAGTTCTTTCATGGGCCCTCAAGGCCAGAGATGTTCCGGCTATGCTGTGGTGATAGATGACATGGTGCTCAAGCAGGCAGCCTTTCAACCAGCCGTGTCGGCACAAATAGCTGAGTTATTTGCCCTCACTCATGCCTGCATCCTCACCGTCAACAAATGTGCAAACATCTATACTGATTCTGGATACGCCTTCAGGGCAGGCCATGACTACAGAGCGCCTTGGGTATGCCGGGGTTTCCTCACCCCCTCAGTACATCCTATTAGCAATACTACAATTTGTACAGAATCTCTTCACTGCCTTGCAAATTCCAAAAACACTGGCCATTATTAAATGCTCTGCTCATACCTGTCAGACTGATAAACCACCAGTAATGCTATGGCTGATGAGACTGCCAAAGCAGCAGCCCACTCAAAATTATAGTCCTTTGGGGCCCCACCAAAACCCCTTGCGCCTCTCAGACAGCATGGGTATGCCAGGCATGCCTCTCAGATGTTACAGCGGGACGCCCCTGAGGAAGAATGCAGACTATGGTCACAGATGGGCTGTAAGGAGAGTCCTGTGACGGGCCTCTGGTACACCCTTGCGGGACCGGTCTGCATCCCTACCAAATTTCTACCAATCCTCCTTGATTAGATACATACTTGTTCTCACCTTGGAAAGGAGGGAAGTTTGCTGCAAACATAGTGGCATCGGAAATTGCAGCAAGCGGCAACAAAGAGGACAAACTCCTCTCCTGGAGGCCCCTTTTCATGTTTACAATTTGATTTTATTTGAATTACCTAGAGTGCATTGTTACAAATATTGCTTAGTGATCATAGATGTGTTTAGTAGATGGATCAAGGCAAACCCTGCCAAGAATAATACAGTCCCCTGGCAGCAGCTAAAATACTGTTGCAAGAAGTGATCCCCCAGTATGGGCTACCAGAAATATTGAGTTCAGATAACGGTCCCCACTTTGTAGCAAACTTATTCATCAAACAACAATTCCATTGCTCTCACCATCCCCAGGCTGCAGGTCTCGTGGAAAGGGCAAATGGTACGTTAAAAACTAAATTGGCAAAACTTATGGAGGAAACGGGGCTTAATTATTTAAAGGTATTGCCTTTAGCATTATTCCATATGAGGTCCACCACCCCCCCCCCGCCGGGAAAAAAACGGGATTGTCAGCAGATGAAATCATCTTTGGAAAGCCCCTAAGGACCCCATGGGGTTCTGCACGGCCTCTCACTCTTGATATAAATGGGCTACCTAACTAAGATTCAACAAGCCTTACAGTCACAGGTGCATCAGGCATACAAGGACGAAGACGGTACGACAAAAGAAGGTGACTGCCCCAACATCGAACCCGAGCTCTACGTACTGATTAAGAACTGGAGCCGTGGCAAATCAAAACAGAGGGAGGGACCATTCCATGTACTGCTCACCTCACCACACCCATGGCAGTCAAGTTGGAAGGACAACCACGGTGGATACCTCAGACGGTAAAAAAATTACGGACTAAGGAGCCTATTACGGACTTCACCATGTACTCGGCTGTTGTCTTTTGCCTTCTTTTTGTGGGCTTCCACTCACTAGAGTCATGCATAAGGGCGGGAGCAGTGGCTGCCAAAGACGTGGCAGATCAGAACCACAGTTAGAACCATCTTTTCCCCAAGGCCCACACAGAGGGTAGTTCCCCAAGTGCCGTGGCCAACACATCCCCTACCGTCTGATTTTGCCCATAATACCTCCCTGTCCCTTTGCCACAAATATGCCAAACACTAAGAAGCAGGGGTATGTTGGATATGTGCTCAAGTACCCTCGCATGAAAAGACTATGGTACAGTTGTCAATGATCCCCCTCAGTTCGAGCGAGGAACTCTCTGCTTGGGGATTCTCTAATAACACCCGGGGTAGTGAAGTCCAGAATTGCAAGGGGACCCTGGGCAATTGCAAATGTCAGTGTTTTGAAGGGTGGTACCTCAGGTCCCCGTTGAATATGACCCCCTCCCCTGAAGCCTCTTGGCCACACCTACATGTGCCCCTCACCCGGGTGACAAATACAACTTGTTACTGTAATCGCCGGGGGAAACTTTTCCTGGGGAACAGCACTTGCAGCATCTATAATTATAATGTTAATGGTGGGCTTCTCAATCGGTTCTTTGAATAGCACCTATTGGGTTTGTGGGGATAAAGCCTACTTGTGGCTACCTGGGGAAGCGGCCAATAGGTAGGGCCTGCAGCCGCCCCAGAAGACATGGAGCGGGTGCTGTTATCTAGCTTACCTAGTCCCCAGTCAAAGGGTAGTACCCGTGCTGCGGGATCACCCCCACTGGCAGAGACAGAAACAGAGAGTCATGGAATCAGAGCAGTTCTGGATGATTGCCTTCCCATCTTATGACATGGCTAGGAACTCCCAAGAAATAATTAAGTTGGCAGCTGCCCTGGAGGAATTGGCAAATGAAACTGCCAGTGCTCTGTTTGGCACCCAGACTCAGGTGGCTGAAGTGATCACGGAAATGTTAGCCATCCGACAAACAGTCCTACAGAATCGTATGGCTTTAGATTTTATCCCGGCTGAGAAAGGGGGAACCTGTGCTATTATTAGCGCAGAATGCTGCACCTATATCGCGGATGAGTGTACTAACATTACGTCCCTCTCTGAGCACATCGCCAAGGAGAAACGGCATCAAGTCGGGCAGGATATACACAGGTTCACCAAGGGTTCTAAATGGTGGTCGTTCGAAGGCCTGTTCGGTAACGTGGGGCATGATGTTGCATTATGGCCTAATAGTTGTGCTTATCATTGTTCTAATTACTGTTGTATGCTGTTTTTACCCACTGAAAACTCAATGCTCTACTCAGTCGCTTTCTCTGTAAAAATTGTTGATCATGTAATGATCAAAAGGAGGGAATGATAAATTATTCAACAGATGTGCTAATTTTGTTATTCAATGCTGAGCAATATTTCTTTTTGAAGGTAGCCAGCTAGGGTTTCAGGATGCTTATCTCCTTGTGCAGTCATGCGAAGAGATAGGACAGGTCCAGTCTGTTTTGTGTATTAGGCCATTATGCCAATTCTGTGATTTGTCTCTCGGTACTGTCAAGCAACAGATAAGTCTGACTCGAGCTTAGTATCTGTGGGGGGTATGTAAACAAATATATCCATTTGTAAGGGGAATTGTGAGTTAGTTGGTAGATTAGGCAGGAACAGTCATAGACTGTTCCTATTTGAGCGACTAACTGACTAAGCCCCAGATGCTTTGAATAAAGAGTTTGTACTTATCCACTCTCTGAGTGACTTTATCCGCATTCGACTTCCACATTTGCCACTTGCGAGCAGGGTACCTACATAGGGACTATGACACGGAGGCCGGCTGAGTAAGCGACAGACCGAACATCCTATCTACTGGGACCAATTGGGCCCACAAAGATGAACTTTGAGTTACAGCATAGTGACAGGTCCTTCTGGCCTATTGAGCATGTACCACTTAAACACACCCATGTGACCAATTGACCTGTACGTCTAGAAAGCAGGAGGAAACCAGAGCACCTGGAGGAAACCTCTGCAGCTTATTTCAATCCTGTGCAGTGGCCCCCCTCCATACTAGACGCTGACATAACCAGTTAGAATACTCTCCATGTTACATCTGTAGAAATTTACGAGTGTCTTTAGGAACATTCCAAATCTCCTCAAGCTCCAAATGAAATATAGCCACTGTAGTGCCTTCTATGTAGCTGCATTAATACCTTCAGGTCCAGGTTAGATCCTCAGTGATAATCACCAGAAGCAGATTATTGAAGTCAAATCATTTATGTGATGTATTAAAACCTGACGCATTTAGGCTGATTTTTGTGTCTAAGTATCTACTGGTGACAGGGGCACGGTGGGCCATGTTGGGGTGACTGGTGGTGCTTGTTGCCGCACTGCCGGGTCAGCTTCCAGGGCCTGCCCTGCCGGAGAGCCACGTTTTCAGCATCGAGGTAGATTGTTACCCCCGACACATCCACAGGGGCACACCAGCGGGAGAGCAGCTCCCGCCCAATGATGGAGGACTCCCGGATGTCGACTAACCACACCTCGTGCTTCGCTGTGTTTTTTCCCGCTGCAATGCGCAGCCACTTCTTCCCTATCATCGTCGCACAGTCGCCAGTGACTGTTGCCAGCCGAACTGCCATTGTTGTCCACCCAGGCTGGGTATAAGCCCTGCTCTTCTCCCATACGGCCCACCCAGGGAGGCGACAACAGAGGAATTCTGTTGGAGGTCTCAGGCGACGCTGGAATGCCTTGGGAGGCTAGAATTGCCTCTGCTCTCTCCACTTCAGCCGGTGCCTCGGTCAGCAATGATGGTGATTTCAGGCGAAGGTGCATGCCGAAGCCATTCTGGTGTCTGTGCCTTTACAAAGGCGTAGAGTTGTCTCCGCAGTCACGCTGCTCTGCCGGCATTAGGTCAAGGAGGGTGCGCAGGGCATCTCCCTCCAGTGCCAGGGCAAGGTGCACCGCCATCACGATAGGACCCCATCCATTCTGCCATGCGGCAAGTTAGACTTTGTAATGTATTGTGTGAGTATTCGTAGAGTCACAGTGCGTATGACGTCAGGACGTGGAGAAGTAAAAAAATGGAAGTCTGGTGAATAAACGTGGTTGTTCAATCCACAGCGGTGTCCGAGTCACATCAATATTACATGATGTCAGAAGGAATCGCAGAAAAAAAAGGAAGACACGTAAAGATGTCACAGTTACAGCCAGCGTCAAGTTTAAGCCTACAAGGTGATCTTGCTGAGAACTGGAAAATAGGGATCCAGGAGTTTGAGCTGTTTTGCACCGCTAGCCGCGTAGCTGAAAAGATGGAGAAAGGGCAATGTGCTACGTTTCTGCATGTGGTGGGGGAAGAGGCAATAAAGGTTTGCGACATGTTTGTCTTCCAAGATGATGAGCAAGATAAAATTGAAGTGTTGAAGAAAAAGTTTCAAGATTACTGTGAAACGAGAAAAAACCTACCATACATCCAACACATGTTTTTCACGAGGGCTCAAGGACCAACAGAGACCATAGACGTCTAAGTAACGGATTTGAAGAACAAGGCAAAAGACTGTGAGTTCGGACAACTGCATGACTCTTTAATATGTGACAGGATTGTATGCGGCATACGAGATGATCAGGTGAGAGGCAGGTTATTGAGAGAGGCGGATCTTACATTAGAAAAGGCAATTGATGTTTGCCGTGCCAGCGAGATCATGTCAAGTCAGATTAAAGTGCTCAATGAAGAGATTGAAGTGCACAAAATAAAAAACTGTGAAAACTGACAAGAGTAGGACAAAGCCAGCTCCACAGGATGATCAAGAGGAAGTTAACTGCAACAGATGTGGTTATAAACATGGATACAGAAAATGTCCAGCCTTTGGTCAGACATGCAAGTTATGCTAGAAAAGAAATCACTTTGCAAAGATGTGCAAATCGAAGGAGCACGCAAGGTAAATGCATGCTGTGGAACAGAGTGAGGACAACAGTGACATGTTCATTGGCACAGTGGAATTGGAAGAGGAGGCATGCATCAAGAATATTGACAATGCAGAGATGGAGGATGAAGACGATTAGACTCAAGATCTGATAATAAACAGGAGGAATGTGACATTTAAGCTTGACACTGGGGCAAAACGCAATGTAATGTCAGCAGAAACATTCAACTCACTGGACATCAGAGGAAGACTGAGAAAATCCACCTGCAAGCGTGTTGCATATTTCAGCCACAAGGCGGCGCCACTGGGCAAAAAAGCACTCACCTGTGTGTACAAAGGACAAAAACACAAGATAGAGTTGAAATAGTACAGCAACATGTTCCAGCAATACTGGGCAAAGCAACATGCACAAAGCTAGGCCTGGTGAAGCGAATCTATGGGCTTGAAAAAGCAAATGACATTTTCAAAGACTTTGATGACTTGTTTTCTGGATTAGGATGTTTACCAGGGAAACACCATATCCAGGTTGATCCAATTATTGCACCAGTCGTGCATACCCCGAGAAAGATTCCAGTAGCTCTCAGGGATCGAGTAGTAGAGGAGCTACACAGAATGGAACAGATGGGAGTCATAACAAGACAAATAGAACCGACTGACTGGGTGAATATTATAGTGACAGTGGTCGCAGAAAAAAAGACAAGGATTTGCATGGATCACAAGATCTCAACCAAGCCATCAAAAGAGAGCACTATCCACTGCTCACAGTTGAAGAGGTTGTCCCCTGCATGCCTAATGCGAAATACTTTTCAGTATTAGACGCAAATCAAGGCTTCTGGCAGATCAAGCTGGATGAAGAAAGTTCCAAATTATGCACTTTCAACACACCCATAGGGAGATATCGTTTCCTGCATCTACCTTTTGGGATTTATTCTGCATCAGAGGTATTCCAGAGATCCGTGGCACAAATGATTGAAGGCCTGGACGGGGTGGACAACGTCACTGATGATTTGCTGATATGGGGTGACACATTTGAGGAACATGATCAGAGACTGAGGAAGCTCCTGGAGAGAGCACGTGAGTACAACCTAAAACTGAACAAAAGTAAATGTAAGATCAGAGCTACAAAGATCAAATACATAGGTCATGTACTCAGTGCTGATGGACTAAAACCAGATGATGAAAAGGTCAGAGCTGTGGTACAGCTACCACCACCTGAAGACAAGCAAGAACTATTGAGGTTCATGGGCATGATACTGTATCTTGCCAAATTCATTCCCAACTTATCAGAGGTCAGCGCTCCACTCTGTAAGCTACTAGAGAGCAACACTGAATGGCAGTGGGAAGACGAACAAAAGAAAAGTTTTGACACATTGAAGCAGTTGGCTACCAATGCACCAGCACTCAAGTTCTATGATGTCAATAAACCGGTGACGATGTCTGTGGATGCCAGTTCGGAGGGAATAGGAGCTGTTATACTGCAGGATGGGAGGCCTGTGGCGTATGGATCAGGAGCACTTATGGACTGTCAACGCCGACATGCTCAAATCGCGAAGGAATTACTCGCCACAGTTTATGGGTGTGAGAAGTTCCACCAATATGTATATGGCAAAGAAATTCAGGTTGAGAGTGATCACAAACCACTTGAGAGCATCTTCAAAAAGCCACTCCACCAAGCTCCTATGAGGCTGCAAAGGATGCTTCTCAGGCTACAGAGGTACGCTCTCACAGTCACCTATAAGCCAGGAAAAGAACTGTACATCGCTGATGCTTTGAGCCATGCTTACCTCAAAGAGCAAAAGGAAGAGTTGCTCGGAGGAGAGCTGGAGGTCAACTGGGTTACACCTCAGCTACCCATCTCTGAACAGAAGTTGAACATGTTCAGGAAAGCGACTGCAGATGATCCTGAAATGCAAATGCTAAGAGACATTACAATGAATGGATGGCCAACAGAAAGAAAAGATGTTCCAAAGGAAATGCAGAAATACTGGACATTTAAAGAGGAAATCAGCTATGCATCAGGACTAATGTTCAAAACGGCAAAACCCATTGTGCCAAACCAAATGAGACAGGAAGTGCTCAACAGAATTCATGAGTCACACCTGGAGATAGTGAAATATAAAGAAAGAGCAAGAGACATTCTCTATTGACCAGGCGTGTCAACTCAGATAGAGGACATTGTGTCTCAGTGTGCAGTTTGTAATGAAAACAAAAACAGCAATCCAAGAGAGCCTCTGCTTCCCCACCCACTACCAGGAAGACCACGGGAGAAGATTGGCACAGATCTCTATCACTACAATGGTGCAGAGTATCTGCTTTGTGTGGACTACTATTCAAAATATCCAGAGATCACCAAGTTAAGTGACACGTCCAGTCGAGGTGTCATTACCGCAATGAAGTCGACATTCGCAAGACATGGTATTCCAGATATTGCCGTTAGTGACAATGGTCCACAATATGCCAGTGGTGAGTTCAGAGGGTTCTCAGAAAGCTGGGAATTTCAACATGTTACTTCCAGTCCAGGGCACGCTCAGTCTAATGGATAAGCAGAGAGAACTGTACAAACTGTCAAGAACATGCTCAAGAAGGCACATAGCAGCAACGGTGACCCTTACATTGCTCTGCTTGAATACCGCAACACACCGATTGAGGGTATGGGTTCTCTCCTGCGCAGCTGTTGATGGGATGTCGTCTGAAGTCCAAACTGCCAACATCCACAACTCTACTGACTCCTGAAGGTAATGCTCAAGTACATGACAAGCAAAATTACAAGCAAATAAAGCAAAAGAGCTACTATGACAGACATACAAGACAATTGCCAGATCTGCATACAGGTGAAAATGTCAGAATACAGACAAGAGACACCTGACAACCAGCTGTGGTTGTGAACAGACATCAGCAACCAAGATCCTTCATAGTTCGCACGCTGGATGGAAGAGTCTACAGGAGGAACAGGAAACATCTGCTGAAGACAGGCGAGAGGGAGTTTCCACGTACAGATGCACAGGACATTTCCACATACACAGACGTGGAAACAAACGACACCAAGAGTGATGCAGACCGCACAGACACAGAGGTCACTCGAGAGACTGACACTGATGAAGGACAAGCACAGTCACAGTTGTATCACACACGGTCTGGGAGACAAGTCAAACTTCCAGCTAGATACAGAGACTAGACATACATACAGTCTCACGCAGTTCGAGGCAAAGTCACACATGTTATAAGTTCCAAGGTGTGAAATAAAAGGTTTATTAGTCTATGTTAGTAAAATTAAATACACTGCTGTTAGTATTGTAAGATACAATGCAGAATACAGTACAAGAAGTTAGGATTTTTTTTAGTTTATGTCATGGTTGTTGCACTGTAAGAAAGGCATACCTAGAGGCATTGTTTTGGTAATTCACAGTGTTGTAAAAGGAAAAAAAAGAATCTTGAGAAGGGGGATGTAATGTATTGTGTGAGTATTTGTAGCATCAGAGTGCGTATGACGTCAGGATGTGGAGAAGTAAAAATGGAAGTCTGGTGAATAAACGTGGTTGATCAATCTACAGCGGTGTCCGAGTCACATCAATATTACAGACTTGCACCATATCAGGCTCCAGGCGGCTGGTACCATTGCAACTGGAGAGCTTCAGGGTGGACCTGGTAGCGCTAATTGCCAAGACCAGTCTTCCTCCTGTTCCAGCGGCGTATGCCATGGGGTCAATCTCCCCATGCCTGCGGCGTCCTGGGTTCCCCAGTGCAGGTCGCGAAGGAGGGGCAGGTATTGCGTTCTGCCATGTCCCCCGGGTTAGGGATCCTGGGAAAGCTTGCCCCGGCCGAGTTTTCTGGGAAGGAACATACCTTTCCTGTACTTTGTGCAATTGATCTTTAAACACCCTTCCCATGTCTGATGTGCACTTGCCAGAAAAAAGGGTTTTCCCAATAAACGCTTCTTAGTTCCTGCCTAACACCCACGTAACTTGCCTTACTCCAATTTTATACTATCCCGCAAGGACCATACTCATCCATATCTACAGCGATCCTGAAAGATAAGGAGTTGTGGTCACTGCTCAGCCACTCAAAGGTCAGTCACCTGGCCAGGCTCATCATCCAACACCAGGTCCAGTACAGCCTGTCCTCTCATCGGACCATCGAAAAATTGGTTCAAGAAACCCTTCTGGATATACTTAACAAATTCTGCCCTACCTGAACCCCTTGCACAAATAAGGTCCCTGTTTATATTCCGAAAGTTAGTATTGACATTTTAACTGTGGACAGGCAATTTTTGTCTATTTATTGTCTTCAACTGCTCAGTTACAAAGGTACGGAATTAGGCTGTCCCGCATGTAATGGCTGGTGTCAATGACTATAATGTACCAAGGGATGCTACATTTTTCAATAGAATATTGTCACACCATTATCAAATACTAATTGTCTTGTCAATTTCCAAAACAAACAAAATTTCCTCCCGCAGATAAACAAGCAGCCTCTTAAGCGACAATGGTACAGCAGAAAAGTTATACGTAAATAAGATTTCTTGATAACTGGCTCATGTCTGAATTAACTAATATTTATGGGAGTTTATTCCTATGGATAGGTGTCCAATAGGCAAGGCTCATAAACCATGGCAAGTATGCCTTGTGATGTATTTGTCAGTAGAGGGCACTCTTCACAATTTCTCAGACACATGTTCCGTGCCTTGGAGGGAATTTCCTTACAAAGCTGTACTTCAGATTCAAAGTTTAAAAAAAACAATTTCTAACAATAAGGAATCAATTGTTGAATTGTAACCTTACGTCAGGCATCGACTTCCTTGAATATTTTCTCCTCAATTTGAGCCTGAAGGTGAGATCAGCAGTGTGCCATGCACTGCTCTGGCCTCTGAAAAAGTTTGCACTGATCAGATGTGATGTGTTTCCCTTCGGAAAGAGGACACAGCTCGATGTGCCAATCTCTCTTTTTTTGTCAGCTGTCAAAGCTAACACAAGCCAAACCTTTCTTATATCTAAAACATTCAATTTTTTTTCAAAATAACAAATGCTACCAATATTACTCTTAATTTCGCAAAAAAATTTATATGTTCAAATGAAATCAGATACATTTTAAAAGTCTAGGTGAAATCACACCAGTGGCTACCAGCCATTCTCCATCACTGGAGAAGCAGTTTTTCCACAGATACTTTATACCTTATACTTTATTGTCACCAAACAATTGATACTAGAACGTACAATCATCACAGTGATATTTGATCCTGTGCTTCTTGCTCCCTGGATTACAAATCGATAGTAAATATTAAAAATTTAAATTATAAATCATAACTAGAAAATAGAAAAATGGAAAGTAAGGTAGTGCAAAAAAACCGAGAGGCAGGTCCAGATATTTGGAGAGTATGGCCCAGATCTGGGTCAGGATCCATTCAGCAGTCTTATCACAGTTGGAAAGAAGCTGTTCCCAAATCTGGCCGTACGGGTCTTCAAGCTCCTGAGCCTCATCCCGGAGGGAAGAGGGACGAAAGGTGTGTTGGCTGGGTGGGTCGTGTCCTTGATTATCCTGGCAGCACTGCTCCAACAGTGTGCGGTGTAAAGTGAGTCCAAGGATGGAAGATTGGTTTGTGTGATGTGCTGGGCTGTGTTCATGATCTTCTGCAGCTTCTTCCAGTCTTGGACAGGACAACTTCCATACCAGGTTGTGATGCACCTTAGAAGAATGCTTTCTATGGTGCATCTATAAAACTTAGTGAGGGCTTCAGGGGACAGGCCGAATTTCTTTAGTTTTCTTAGGAAGTAAAGGTGCTGGTGGGCCTTCTTGGCAGTGGACTCTGCTTGGTTGGTCCAAGTCAGGTCATTTGTGATATTGACCCCGAGGAACTTAAAGCTTTTGACCTGTTCCACTTGCACACCACCGATGTAAATTGGATTGTGCGGTCTGCTACTCCTTCTGAAGTCAACAACCAATTCCTTTGTCTTGCTGACGTTGAGGGATAGGTTATTGTCTTCGTACCATGCCACCAGGTTCTTAATTTCCTCTCTGTACTCAAACTCATCATTACCCGAGATACGGCCTACAATTTTTGTGTCATCAGCAAACTTATATATTGGGTTTGATGGAAACTTGGCTACACAATCATGGGTGTACTGTGAGTACAGCAGGGGGCTGAGTACACAGCCTTGTGGGGCACTGGTGCTCAGAGTGATTGTAGAGGAGAGCTTGTCCCCTATTTTTACAACCTGGGTCCTGTCTGTGAGGAAGTTGAAGATCCAGCTGTAGATCTGAATGCTAAGGCCCAGGTTCCAGAGCTTATGAATCAGTTTATTTGGAATGATGGTATTAAAGGCAGAGCTGTAGTCAATGAAAAGGAGCCTTACGTATGCGCTTTATTCTCCAGGTGTTCTAAGGAGGAATGTAGGGCCAGAGGGATGGCATCTGCCGTTGACCTGTTGCTCCAGTAGGTGAATTGCAAAGTGTCGAGGTTGACCGGTAGGCTGTGGTTGATGTGTGCCATAACCAATCACTTGAAGCACTTCATAGCAATTGATGTCAGAACCACAGGTCGATGGTCATTCAGGCATGCCACCTTCTCACAGAAAATCCTTGCTTGGATTTCCAGCATCTGTAGATTTTCTTGTCTTTGGACAATCACCAGTTGCACCCACATTTACAGTGATGAAGTGCTTTTAAAAGATTGGCCATAGTCTGAATCAACTCCTGCCTAAGCAAGGACCTGGACCCACTGCAATTTGCCTACTACCACAATAGATCTACAGTGGATGCAATCTCACTGGTCTTTCACTCGGCCCTGGATCACCTGGACAATAGCAATATCTATGTCAGACCTGCCGTTTATTAATTAGAGCTCAGCTTTCAACACCATCAGTCTTAATCAATAGACTCCAAATCCTGGGCTTTTGTACCTCCCTCTGCAATTGGATCCTTGACTTCCTCATCAGGGGACCACAGTCAGTGTGGATCAGAAATAACATCTTCTCCTCACTGACAATCAACACTGGTGCACCTCAAGGATGCATGCTTTGCCCACTATTCTACTCTCTCTACAGCTCAAATGCTATCTATATACTTGCCAGTGACACATCTATTGTTTGCAGAATTTCAGATGGTAATGAGGAGGCATATGGGAGTGAGATAGATCAGTTGACAAATAAGAGAAAATCTACAGATGCTGGAAATCCAAGTAACGCCATCCCCTTCTCTCAATTCCTCCGTTTCCACCACATCTGCTTTAAGGATGAAGCATTTCATTCTAGAACAAAGGAGATGTCCTCCTTTTTCAAAGAAAGGGACTTCCCTTCCTCCACCATCAACACTGCCCTCAGCTGCATCTTTTCCATTTCACGCACCACCACCAGGGATAGGGTTCCTCTTGTCCTCACCTACCACCCAACCAGCCTCCGCCTCCTGCACATAGTTCTCTGAAACTTCCACCATCTCCAACAGGATCCCACCATCAAGTACATTTCTCCCTCCTCACCACTTTCTGCTTTCCACAGGGATCGCTCCCTATGTGACTCCCTTCTCCAGCTCCATTGATCTTCCTCCTGGCTCATATACTTGCAAGTGGAACAAGTGATACACATGCCACTGCACATCCTCCCTCATTACCGTTCAGGGCCCTAAACAGTCCTTTCAGGTGAGGCGACACTTCCCCTGTGGGTCTGTTGTGGCCACTTACTGTGTATGGTGCTCCTGATGTGGCATCCTGTATATTGATGTGACCAGACGTAGATTTGGAGACCACTTCACTGAGAATGTATGTTTCGTCTGCCAGAACAAGCAGGATCTACTAGCAGCCATCCTTTCTAATTCCACATTCCATTCCCATTCTGATATGTCTATCCATGGCCTCCTCCACTGTTGTGATGAGGACACACTTAGATTGGAGGAACAACACTTTTATTCTGTTTGGCAAGCCTCCACCTTGATGGAATAAGCATTGATTTCTCAAACTTCTGGTATTGCCCCCACCCCCCTCCCCGCCTTCACCATTCCCCATCCCCTTTTTCCTCTCTCACCTTATCCCTTGCCTGCCCTTCACGTCCCTACCCCCTTTTCCCCCTTTTGCATTCTTCCGTAGCCTTCTGTCTCTTCCACCGATCAACATGCCAGCTCTTTGCTTCATACAGGTTTCACCTATCACCTGGCCTTTCTCTCTCTCTCCCCACCCCCCCTTTAAAATTTATTCCTCAGCTTTTTTTTCTGCATTCCTGCCAAAGGGTTTCAGCCTGAAATGTCGACTGTACTCTTTCCCATAGATGCTGCCTGGCCTGCTGATTTCCTCCAGCATTTTCTGTGTGTTAGGTAGATCAGATGGCTGAGTGGTGTTGAAATGCCCTGGCACGTTAGTGTGCTCCATATTGATCTCCCCATCCTCAAGTGGAACTGCTGCATTCCTTTGCAGATACCTGGGCCTTTAAACGGACTCACTGATTTCTGTATAAAGCAAACCAGACAGAAACTTTTACCATGATTGCATCTTTCTACTTCACACATCTATCTACTTTCATGTCATTTTTACCTCAATAGCCTGTTGTATCACTTAATTCAATTGTTCCTTTCTACTTTATCATGAATTAATTTAGTATTGCTTTTCCATTACAATATGCAAATTTTTAATCTATCTATGATAATGTAAACTTAGTTGATGAACGGAGATTTTAAGGCTTTAATACAACAGATACTGAAATAAATGAGGCAAAACTGCATGAAGTGATTTAGGTCAGTTCCAACTACTTTGTTGCTGGGTGTAATAAGTTAAATCATTCTGCAGGATGAGTTAAATTGAATTATTGGCTTTATTCCAGTACAAATAGGATTGAGCCCAGTCACCAGTATAAACTTTAGAATGACTGTACTGTTTTCTATTGGTGGATTTTTTCTGTACAACATTCTCAATACTCCCAACATTGATTTGTTCTCATGTTATAAAGAAATTAGTACATGTCTGAGATAGTTGATGAAGAGCTTTTCCTTATTCCAACTTTGTGTTGACATCCTCATTTCTTTAAAGTTAGAGAAAGCCTCTGGGGAACCTGCAGCAGGTACCTGACACTCAGGGTGTTTTCTCCTTTAGATGGTCACAGGCAGGTTTTGTTTACCTAGGCATATTCATCACACCTATATTTGATCAATTGTTCAAAGCTAACTTTACACAGTTATTTGACAAAATCAAACAGGATCTTGAGCAATGGAGCACTCTTCCCATTTCTTGGCTTGGCCGAATTTCCTTGCTGAAAATGAACATTCTTCCTTATCTGCTCTACCCAATACGAATGATTTCAGTCATTTTCACCCAACAAACACTTTAAAAAATAAATGGCTGGTTTGGTTCTTTCATTTGGAACAAAAAAAAACCCTGTATTAAAATGCTTAAGTTACAGCTTTCCAGTAGTCTAGTGGGGTCTGGATTTTACAGACATCAAAAAATATCATTTAAGTTCCTTTTTATCTTATGTGGTTGACTGGGTTTGCAGGGACCCCTCCTCAATTTGGCTGGACATTGAAGCTTCACAAACAAAATGCCCTCCTATTAATTCGCTTTTCCTCAATAAGATGAAATTAGTTAAGGAATATTGTCACAATCCAATAATAATTAACACAATCAGGGCTTGGAGGGCGGTGTGACAAATTGAGGGCAACGCAGCGAAAATATCACCCTTCACTAACTGACACTTCTTTCTTAGTCTCTTTATTACTTTTTGTCACAATCATTTTATCCTACTTGCTCAGTACATCCACACCTGCTTTCTCTATTTACCCAGGTTGCAGATATGATATATTCAGATCACAATACCATAATTTGCTATATAAAAATTATAAAACTAAATCAGCACATACAAGATTAAGTTCCCTGACATGGCAGAATCTGTGTCAGTATTAATAGCTAAGTTAATAACACCGCTTTGAAATAAGGAAGTTTGCAAGTGACACACAGATTGGCCTTGTGTTTGACAGGGAGGAACACAACAGAAAAGTACGAGTTTGGTTATCTGAGCAGAAACGTAGGAAATGGAATTTAATTTCCAGAGAAGCGTGGGGTATGGATTTTGGAGAGTGCAGAATGTAGGGGAATATATCATGCAATAAATGAGTGAACATTTAGTGATATGGGCAAACAAAAGGATTTTGGCGTCTATACCCACAGGTTGCTAAAGATAGTAGGGCAGGTAAATTAGAAAAGAAAACTTGCAATATTTTCTGTTATTAATCTTGTTATGCAGTATAAAAGCACTGAGATTAGGCGAGAACAGAACACAATTCTGATTCGAACAAACCTTGCATTGGAATTGATTTCTTCAGAACACAAGATCTGAAGGAAGAATACTATGACAAATAAATCTCTTCCTAGCTCTTTCTTCAGTTAGTCCTGATGGAGGGTCTCGGCCTGAAACGTCGACTGTACCTCTTCTTAGAGATGCTGCCTGGCCTGCTGCGTTCACCAGCAACTTTGATGTGTGTTGCTTAAATCATTAGGAGCCTGGAAAGAATAAATAAAATGTTCCTGTTTCCCTTGTTTGAGGTTTAAAAAGTAGGTATACGGATTTAAGATAGCTTAAAGAGGGAAATAGGGGAAAAAGTTCACCCAGAGGAGGATAGTAACCTAGAACTCACAGGGGGAAAAGTTCGTAAAGGCAGAAGCCCTCATCATACGTAGGTAATACTTGATTACACGCATGAGCTGGTTTCTTCTAGGTGATGAAAGGTGAGAAGGTAGGATTAATTTGAGTATGTTTTACAAATTCTACACATACAATGAGCCAAATGGTTTGTTCACATATCATAAATTTTGTGTAATTCTGTGAAAATGACCAGTGCACTCTTCTGTATGCTGCCCAACAGATTAAAATGAAAATTGAACACTAGCAAGATCAGGAAATTTCAGAAAACTGCAGATTGTTATGTTTATCATTGTTTCAGGTTGGGGAGATGATTTAACATGGGTTCAAACCTATGGAGAAGGGCTATTCAAGGCAAGGAAAAGGTAATAAAAACCACTCGTATTAATATTTTGCATTAGAGAAGCATATTTAAGTTTTCAGAACTAATTGGTTCTACTTTAGGTAGAATAAAGTTATAACAAAACCACAGAAGCTGCTCAGAAATAAAGATTGGAAGTTTCAAAGAAAGGCAAATCTCTTTCATAGTGCAGTGTTAAAACTGCCCTCAGTGATTGGATATGCTGTAAACAGATTATTTTGTCCTAATTGACTTTTACTGTAGACATGTATCTGCTTTGGCAGCTCTCTCCAAAGTGCTACTGTCACGGTCCCGATCGTTAATTCCCTATCTTTCTCCTAATTTCCTTTGATTGTGCCACGGTTCCGACCATTAATTTCCCATTTGCTTCTAATTCTCTTTCATGACGGCACACCTGGTTTCCATCAACACCTGCAGCATAAGAACCCCGGCATTACAACCACTAGTCGCCAGATCATTGCCTGTGTGGGAATTAACGTTTCCTGGCCGCTTAGGACCGTGCGTTCTAAGTTTTGTTCCAGTTTCAAGGTTTACCTATGAAACTCCGACTCTCTGTATCAAGGCTCCGTGTCAATGCTCTGTATCCAGATCCCTTCTGTTTGCTGTTCAACGTTCACATCCACATAAGCATCCTAACTCAATCTCCGTGCCCGTATCCTGCACTTGGGTTGTCTACATTCGCTCACTGCAACTGCTGCTTGGATACTAAAACAAGAGTTGCCAGTGCATTCTTAAACTCAGCCTTCTTTATTATGAGAAGATCACAGGGCCACTGTATTTGTATCTTAACATGTGTTAAGTGTTTCGGTGAGGTAAGTTTATTGCTAATTGGAAATTTTTCTACTACTAACTATAATTTCCCCAAGATTCTAGCTTCCCTCAGTAAAAATTGATATATTCACAGGGTGTAACACAGTATAGAGCAAGCCATTCAGATCCCCCAGTCCACGTAGAATAACATCTATTTGCATTAATTTAATTCTATTCCCCCTAATTTCTCATCATTACCCCAGGAGTCTGTCTCTTACAGAGAAATTGGAGAGAATTGAGTTAGATATGGCCCTTGTGGCTACGGGGGTCAGGGGGTATGGAGGGAAGGCTGGGGCGGTGTTCTGAGTTGGATGATCAGCCATGATCATAATAAATGGCGGTGCAGGCTCGAAGGGCCGAATGGCCTACTCCTGCACCTATTTTCTATGTTTCTATGAATTTACAGTGGCAAATTACTCTTCTAACTCTCACAACCATGAGATATGGGAGAAATCAGAGCACTTTGGAGAAAACCAATGCAGTTGTCAGGAGAATTAGCGAACTCCACACTGACAGTGCCAGATGTCAGGATTCAGCCTGAACCTCTGGACTTGTAAAATAGCAGGTGTATTAGCTGTGCCACTGTTCAAAGTGACATCCTAAACACATTTGTGTCCTCACTGGCAATAAGATGAAAATCAGGATGAATGTAGAAATTCCAGATCAGTTGCAGAAACATGTCCTCCTTTTTGGGAGTACAAAAAAAATCTCCTACATAACTAACACTGGAGCTTTTGAAGATTTGAAGACTGCTCTGATGAGATGTTGTTATCTGTAACCCAGTAAAATATCCAACTTTTAGAAGCTGAAGGAAGAAATTGAAAGCTCAGCCTCTGGAAGAACAAGACTTTTACAGCAAATGTCAAATCCCAACAAAGAAACCCTTCTGAAATTTACGTTACTTACCATACAACTCCAGGCTAAGTTACAAACTATAGCACAAAGGTTCTGTTTTAATCAATCAACCAGTTTGGAAATAAAACTGTAATTCAAAAACCATTGAACTTACCTGCTGATTGCTCCCTGATGCTTGTGGTTTAAAAGGTGATTAAATTCCATTTCCTATGTTTCTGCTCAGCTGACTAAATTGGTTCTTTTCTGTTGTGTTCCTCTCTGGCATACACAAGGCCAATCTGTGTGTCACTTACAAACTTCCTTATTCCTCATCTCACGCAGCCGAAGACAATGCAGCTTGTCTTCCAGTGAGCAAATACCAGACAGCAGCACCAATGGCACAGCCAGCCTGCAAGGGCCAGCATGGATTCCAGCCGGCCTGCCTCACCTCTGCTTGCTCCCACTCTGCCTCCGTGCCTGCTACCCTTGGCGTCTGAAACAGGCTAAACTGCAGCATGAAGTCTGGTCCTCAGACACACATCCCAGCGCAGCCGCCGTGCCTCTGTTCACTCCCACACTGCCTCTGGCCCCTCCTCCCCGGGTGGGAATCAAGAATCACCTACTTTCTTTAACATCACGTTTACTACTATGAAAGGATCAATAGTTACTTAGCTGGCAAAGATATTGATGAGAAGTACAGTGTAACTTCACTGAACTGGGACATGTATGACTGCGTGGATTTCCTCTCTTTGCTCCAGTTTCCTCCCACAGTCCAAAGGCGTACCATTTAGCTGGCTAATTGCTCATTGTAAATTGTCCCGTGATTAGGCTAGGATTAAACTGGGGGATTTCAGGGCAGTGTGGCTCGAAGGGCTAGAACAGCCCACTCCACACAGTATCTCAATAAATTAATTAATTAATTTCAAAATACTTACACAAGATTGTGAATTCAATTGTGTTGCTCTTTAGCTGTAGCTGGAGAATGTGTGCACTCAGCGCTTGTTGGTACAATGGCACAAAGTAACTTTAACAATATACAGTATGGTTTACTACCAGAATTGTCAACATTGGCTTAAACTTTCACCATGTTAAATCCAGCATGTGCTAGGAGACAGCATCAGGAAATTCTATATTCCCACTCTGTGACTTTACAAGAATAAGACATCAAGGACTGGATTTGCATGACTTCTCATGAATACATTCTCCAAATTTATCTGAAATGACAATAAGCATTCTTAATGTTTTAGTACCTGCACCCTTCATCAAATGCCTGGCTGAATATCACATACACTCTATTCTGGTTTCCTCCTTAAACAAATTGGATATCTGGTTGAATATATCACCAAAGGCTAGGGTTTATAACTAATATTAACAGGAATTATTGGCTAATGATATGTAAAACAGAATAATGCATTAGATATTGGATTTTGCCTGATGTGCATGGTTCACAAACAAATGCAGGCATCATATTAAGGCAGCTTTGTTTAAATTGAGAACTAATGATGTGAATTGGGTCTTGAGTGTCTGGGTCTTGATCCAAAAGGTTGCCAATGCCATTCCCCCCCCCCCCCCCCACAACACACACACAGATTTTGCTCTAGCTACTGTGTTCCTCGAGCAGTTTGTATCTTGCTCCAGTTTGACTGGCTTCATTGCTGTGCACTTTGTTTTCCATAGATCCCTCTATGACTGTGAGAGCTGATATTACAGGGAGGTACACAAACCGTCTCTATACATATGAACCTCAAGATATTCAACTGTGTAAGTTTAAAGCACTTCAGTCGAAACCTGTGGTCCTAATTTAAATTATGTTTTGTCAATTCATTGACAGAAATCTTTTTGTGTAATTTATCTGCAGAAGATTATGTATCAGTTTTTTCCAGATATTGCAAAACAAAAACCTTGCAAAGTCATAGGAGGTTGTGAATCTCAGACCATGCTTAAATACTGAAAGAGCAAGTTCGTAAAATAGTGAATATTTATTAATGTTCTCCAAAAGCATTGATTCCTACAAAGCACATCAGTCACCTTTTCTAAAACTTTGAAATTATTTGATAAATATGATGACGGCTCTGTTTATATATCTTGTAAAATAACATAAAGGAAACAGATAAGACAATTCCAAACATTCTTGCAAGAATATGGCCTGAAGAAACCCTTATTTGTAAGTTCTTCAAATTTACTTTATGACAGAATGTTTTGTTAATTGGTTAATAAGCATTGCAGAATCTGCAAGCAATTGCAAAAATCAAAACTGTTTGGAATTATTCCACTTTACCTTCCAAAATCATCATGATGTTTAGATTCTGGAGGTTAAATAAGGTCCAAACAAACAATCATTTGTAAAAAAAGCACATCAATTGCAAAAAGTCCATGAAAATTCAGGATTTAATCATTTCAGGGTAAATATTGAGATGGCAAAATAAAATTGCTATGTTGTTACTATACTGAAAAGTAGAACAGTCACGGCTTTTATTTATCTTACTGATTATTCCTTCCAGTAAAAATATACTCCCTCCCTCTCCCCTCTTTTTCTGTTCCCCACTATGGTCTCTTCCCTCTTCTCACCTGTCTATCATCTCTCCCAGGGTCCCCACTTCCTTCCTTTTCTCCTGTTCTCCGCTCTCCTCTCCTATCAGATTCTTTACTCTCCAGCCTTGCTCCCTTCCTAACCATCTGACCTCACCTCCAGCTATCCTCCTTTCCATCCACCCACCTTTTTATTCTGTCATCTACCCCCTTCCTTTTCAGTCCTGAAGAAGGTTCTTGGCCCAAAACAATGACTGCTTATTCATTTGCATAGATGTTACCTTCCCTGCTGAGTTCCTCCAGCATCTTGTGTGCCTTGCTTTTGTTAATCTTTTTTTCAATTCTAGAAAAAAATTTTAAGATTCTGGCAATTGGGTCTATAGAACTTAACTGATAAAATCCCTTTATATGTTTTTCTATTTCCAGTGATTGATAACATGAAGAAAGCAAACCATTTGCTAACATCTGAGCTATAAAGAGGAACAGCAATGGTACTTGTTCTAATGTGAGAGAGAGGAAAGAGGGTTTTATTTCCTTATGTATACAAGTTAATCTGAGTTACTGATTCATGTTGATTAATACCCAAAGCCAATCTGCAAGAATGTATGCAATGTCTTAATTTTCATTTCTGATATAGAAGGTACATAATCGATTAATAAACATCTGAAAAATCATAATTTGATCAATTTTGTTTATTTTTTACGTTCAATATATGATATACAAGATCACAAGAAACATTTGTTTTCAATGAGCAGGTTCAGAAGTAGATAAGTTAGAATGAGTAAAATGAGTGGAAAATTAAAGAGGTCAATATCAACTGTTAGCAATGTATTGGTCTGGAACTGATAAGAGGCCACAGGGCGGGTGGATTGGGGCTTATGAAGTTGAGACACAGGGTCCACAGACTTGCATGAAGATTCCTGGTCAACTATTGTACACAAGTCAAAGGTGGTGGAAGAAACATCCAATGTCATGTTGAGCTCATGATGATGGGAACATAGGATGACAAAGCTGAGGCCTCTGGTCAGGACTAATTGCTTAGGATCAGAGAAGGGAATATTGGGATTGTGAAAGCATGGCAGGGGTTGGGATAGGGAGAGATCATACGGGGAAGGGATAGATAGTGTATTGGAATTTAAGCTTCCGATCTTTGACTTCCAGAAGGAAGGAAAAATTGTCATCTGTGGCAACACAAAATGCAGCAATAAATAGAGTGGATGTTGCTGCAGAGAATCAACAAGAGCAGGCATCTACCAACCTGTGGCATGGACTGTGGAATTCAGTAAAGAAATGAGAATATGACCGCAAAAAATGTTGAACAGTTTGAAAAGTTTCTATGATCCTGAAGAGGTCTGAATTTTGATGGGTGGAATGTGAGTAGAAATCCATTTTGGTTTGTTTGGGGCTAGAAACATTTGCTAAGGAAAGAGATGGGGCTGTAAAAGTGCTTTTTGATCAAAGAAGCGAAGGAGTAACCAGTGACGGTAAACAAGGCTAAAAGAAGTAGAAGAAAGTAAAAAAGATTGACTCTGTGGTTTGGATTCCTAAGAGATAAGTGGTAGTGAGTTCAACAGTAAATAAAAATAGTTTAAAAAATCAGTTGCTGGAAATCTGAAATACAATCATGAAGTACTGCAAGCACTCAACAGTTTAGTCTGCATCCTTGGAAGGGGATACAGAGCTAATATTTCACGCTGAAAATCCTTTGCAGACGAATAGAAATAAAATAAAAACACAAACTGGTTCATTGTATCATGTGAAGGGATGGATAGAACAAAATAAATCATTTTTAGGTGTGGCCAAGATTTCCAGGGGCTTAGTTGGAGAGGTCATCTGGTCAATGGATAGCAAATAGAGAAGAAGAAATGAACGAAAACTGTAAAGTGAGGGTGGCCAGAGATGGGAAATCAATCAATAGAAGATGAAAGGTTGTTCAAAGCCTGGTTCTGAGCCGTGCTCAAGCAGGTGAGACTGCACGAATGAAGAGAGGAAAGCTGAGCCAATCTCACAGACATGATGACTCATAGCAGAAATGTCCAATTCTGGCTCAAACAGAGAAGGAGAGTCAGCCTGAATTATAGAATTGTTTTTTTTTAACTTCAAATTGCAGCACAGTAACAGGTCCTTCTGACCTACTGAGCACATACCACTTAAACACACCCATGTGACCAATTGACCTGTACGTCTAGAAAGCAGAGGGAAACCAGAGGACCTGGAGGAAACCTCTGCAGCTTATTTCAATCCTGTGCAGTGGCCCCCTCCATACTAGACGGTGATATAACCAGTTAGAATGATCTCCACGGTACATCTGTAGAAATTTGCAAGTGTCTTTAGGGACATTCCAAATCTTCACCATTTACACCTCGGACTTCAACTACTGCACAGAGTCTTGTCATCTTCAGAAGTTTTCGGATGACTCTGCCATAGTTGGATGCATCAGCAAGGGAGATGAGGTTGAGTACAGGGCTACTGTAGGAAACTTTGTCACATGGTGTGAGCAGAATTATCTGCAGCTTAATGTGAAAAAGACTAAGGAGCTGGTGGTAGACCTGAGGACAGCTAAGGTACCGGTGACCCCTGCTTCCATCCAGGGGGTCAGTGTGAACATGGTGGAGGATTACAAATACCTGAGGATACATATTGACAATAAACTGGACTGGTCAAAGAACACTGAGGCTGTCTACAAGAAGGGTCAGAGCCGTCTCTATTTCCTGAGGAGACTGAGGTCCTTTAACATCTGCCGGATGATGCTGAGGATGTTCTACGAGTCTGTGGTGGCTAGTGCTATCATGTTTGCTGTTGTGTGCTAGGGCAGCAGGCTGAGGGTAGCAGACACCAACAGAATCAACAAACTCATTTGCAAGGCCAGTGATGTTGTGGGGATGGAACTGGACTCTCTCACGGTGGTGTCTGAAAAGAGGATGCTGTCTAAGTTGCATGCCATCTTGGTCAATGTCTCCCATCCACTACATAATGTACTGGGTGGGCACAGGAGTACATTCAGCCAGAGACTCGTTCCTCCAAGATGCAGCACAGAGCGTCATAGGAAATCATTCCTGCCTGTGGCCATCAAACTTTACAACTCCTCCCTTGGAGGGTCAGACACCCTGTGCCGATAGGCTGGTCCTGAACTTATTTCATAATTTACTGGCATAATTTACATAGTACTATTTAACTATTTATGGTTCTATTACTGTTTATTATTTATGGTGCAACTGTAACAAAAACCAATTTCCTCCTGGGATCAATAAAGTATGACTATGACTATGGCTATGATCTCCTCAAGCTCCTAATGAAATACACCCACTATCGTGCCTTCTTTGTAGCTGCGTTGATATCTTAGTTTCAGGTTAAATACTCAGAGATAATCACCAGAAACAGATTATTGAAGTAAACTCATTCATGTGATGTCTTAAAACCTGACACATTTAGGCGGATTTCTGTGTGTAAGTATCTGCTTTTCCCATTGAACAATAATCAGACCTATGTCAATTAGGGCCAACAGGGAAATGAGTCTAAATACTCCACAGTGAGATTCTCCTGAGCATGGTGGCATCAGCCACACAGCCAATAACATTTTCGTTCACATTGTGCATGCTCCCTCCACTGATGGCAAAAGCTTTTTGCGGAAACCTAGAATTCACTGTCCACGTATCGAAAATCCAGAACATATCCCACAAAAAGAAGTAGAGAGACAATAAGAATTCATATTATGGCGATCATTTGGTCCATAATGACAGACGAAGAAGCTCTTTAATCTCAACAACAGTTTTTATTGTGGTAAACACAAATCAGACCAGGTACCATGACCCGGAGAGAGAACAACTCAGTTACGTACTGATGGGGGAGGTGACCAACACACAACCCGGATACATTTAGGGTGACCCACAAATACACAAGCAGATAATGGTATAACCCAAGCCAGAATGTAACAATAAATGAACTGAAACTTCCCACCGTAATTCCACAACAGCATTTTAACACAAGAACCATAAACAGTGCCGGTCATTAGAAATGCAAGGAACAGTTGTCAACCAGGCGTCCCCCCCCCCGCCCACCCCTGAGCTTCACAATATTATAATTGCTATGTTTTGCATATAGCATCTCTGAGTCTCAGTGTCATGTGATCAGCACTGTGAAGAATTAATCTCTGGAACTTCCTTCACTAATCATAAGATTTTTATAAAGAATCAATGTTGAGTTGCAGCCTGTGATCGGCCATCCCTGATGTACCTCCATTCTAGTGGTAAAGGCCAGTTAGAGCATCTCTTCAGGTAGTGGGATGGGGGAGTTGTTCCAATCACACCGAGGCCACATATATCTCTTTCCTTCATCTATATAGAGAGTTCTCTAAGAGTTAAAAAGTGTCAAGCAGAATCTGTGGAAGCAGAGGGATCGTCCACCTATCAGGTTAAGACCCTCATCAGTCATGTACTTTAAATGCTGACTTGCTTTCTCACAGTCAACATGTTGATGAAGCAGCTCATATGTTTCCCAATGGCAACTGTATGGATCCCATGTCAGTGCACAATTCTGTGTGGTGAATACTGTCGGACTGCTTTTTGCACAATTTCATAGAAATGTTGTCAAGAGATCTGAATAAGTGTCAGTGATTTCTTTTGCAACACATGTTTTGCACACCCAAACCCACTTTTGCTTTTGTGACTTTATTGTGTGAAAATCAGTGTTACTCATTTCTGCTGTACAGTTATACTTCAATTTCTGGTATTGATTCTAAAGCTCTTCAAGAAATTGTAACAGTTAATTTCTCAAAATAACCTCTTTATTTTTATAATAGTGAAAATAAAAAAGTGTAAATGATATAAATTTAAAATTAAAACAGAAAATGCAGGAAATATTCAGCAGGTAAGACTCCGTCTGTGGGGAAAGATACAGGCTTAACATTTCAGGTTATAACCAGCTTGCTTTTAATCCAAAACTGCAGCCACAAGTAGACACAGTTAGATTTCATTCATGTTTCCTTTCACCATGAACATAGTTTTCCACCTGTGGCAAAACTCTAGACCATGTTACTGAAATGGAGATCACCAGGTGATCATGTCCTCCTGCAGATAAACAAGCAGTCTCTTCAGTGACAATGGTACAGCAGAAAAGTATTATGTAAATAAGATTTCTTGAAAACTGGCACTTGTCTGAATCAACTAATATTTATGGGAGTTTATTCCTATGGATAGGTGTCCAATAGGCAAGGCTCATAAACCACGGCAAGTATGCCTTGCGATGTATTTGTCAGTAGAGGGCACTCTTCACAATTTCTCAGACACATGTTCTGTGCCTTCGAGGGAATTTCCTTACAAAGCTGTAATTCAAAATCAAAGTAAAAAAAAAGCAATTTCTAACAATAAGGAATCAATTGTTGAATTGTAATCTTACATCAGGCGTCGACTTCCTTGAATATTTTCTCCTCAATTTGAGCCTGAAGGTGAGATCAGCAGTGTGCCATGCACTGCTCTGGCCTCTGAAAAAGTTTGCACTGATCAGATGTGATGTGTTTCCCTTCAGAAAGAGGACACGGCTCTATGTGTCAATCTCTCTGGTTTTGTCAGCTGTCAAAACTAACACAAGCCAAACCTTTCTTATATCTAAAACATACAATTTTTTTTTCAAAATAACAAATGCTACCAATATTATTCTTAATTTTGCAAAAAATATATACGTTTGAATGAAATCAGATACATTTTAAAAGTCTAGATGAAATCACACCAGTGGCTACCAGCCACTCTCCATCCGTGGAGAAGCAGTTTTTCAACAGCTCCTCCTTGTCACAGAATTTCACAGCGATTTTGCTGCTTGAGACCAAGTTAACTCACTCAATGACTATTGCCAGTTTGCTCTTTTCCATAGATGCTGCCTGGCCTGCTGAGCGCCTCCAGCATTTTGTGTGTGTTGCTTCGATTTCCAGCATCTGCAGATTTTCTTGTCTTTGGACTATCACCAGTTGCACTCACATCTACAGTGATAAAGTGTTTTTAAAGGATTGGCCACAGTCTGAATCAACTCCTGCCTAAGCAAGGACCTGGACCCACTGCAATTTGCCTACCGCCACAATAGGTCTACAGTGGATGCAATCTCACTGGCTTCCCACTCGGCCTTGGATCACCTGGACAATAGCAATATCTATGTCAGGCCTGCTGTTCATCAATTAGAGCTCAGCTTTCAAGATCATCAATATTAATCAATAGACTCCGAATCCTGGGCCTCTGTACACAGAAACATAGAAAATAGGTGCAGGAGTAGGCCATTCGGCCCTTCGAGCCTGCACCGCCAATTATTATGATCATGGCTGATCATCCAACTCAGAACCCCGCCCCAGCCTTCCCTCCATACCCCCTGATCCCTTTAGCCACAAGGGCCATATCTAACTCCCTCTTAAATATAGCCAATGAACTGGCCTCAACTGTTTCCTGTGGCAGAGAATTCCACAGATTCACCACTCTCTGTGCGAAGAAGTTTTTCCTAATCTCGGTCCTAAAAGGCTTCCCCTTTATCCTCAAACTGTGACCCCTCGTTCTGGACTTCCCCAACATCGGGAACAATCTTCCTGCATCTAGCCTGTCCAATCCCTTTAGGATTTTATACGTTTCAATCAGATCCCCCCTCAATCTTCTAAATTCCAATGAGTACAAGCCCAGTTCATCCAGTCTTTCTTCATATGAAAGTCCTGCCATCCCTGGAATCAATCTGGTGAACCTTCTTTGTACTCCCTCTATGGCAAGGATGTCTTTCCTCAGATTAGGGGACCAAAACTGCACACAATACTCCAGGTGTGGTCTCACCAAGGCCTTGTACAACTGCAGTAGTACCTCCCTGCTCCTGTACTCAAATCCTCTCGCTATAAATGCCAGCATACCATTCGCCTTTTTCACCGCCTGCTGTACCTGCATGCCCACTTTCAATGACTGGTGTATAATGACACCCAGGTCTCGTTGCACCTCCCCTTTTCCTAATCGGCCACCATTCAGATAATAATCTGTTTTCTTATTTTTGCCACCAAAATGGATAACTTCACATTTATCCACATTAAATTGCATCTGCCATGAATTTGCCCACTCACCCAACCTATCCAAGTCACTCTGCATCCTCTTAGCATCCTCTTCACAGCTAACACTGCCGCCTAGCTTCGTGTCATCCGCAAACTTGGAGATGCTGCATTTAATTCCCTCATCCAAGTCATTAATATATATTGTAAACAACTGGGGTCCCAGCACTGAGCCTTGCAGTACCCCACTAGTCACCGCCTGCCATTCTGAAAAGGTCCCGTTTATTCCCACTCTTTGCTTCCTGTCTGCTAAACAATTCTCCATCCACATCAATACCTTACCCCCAATACCGTGTGCTTTAAGTTTGCACACTAATCTCCTGTGTGGGACCTTGTCAAAAGTCTTTTGAAGATCCAAATATACCACATCCACTGGTTCTCCCCTATCCACTCTACTAGTTACATCCTCAAAAAATTCTATGAGATTTGTCAGACATGATTTTCCTTTCACAAATCCATGCTGACTTTGTCCGATGATTTCACCGCTTTCCAAATGTGCTGTTATCACATCTTTGATAACTGACTCCAGCAGTTTCCCCACCACCGACGTTAGGCTAATCGGTCTATAATTCCCCGGTTTCTCTCTCCTTTTTTAAAAAGTGGGGTTACATTAGCCACCCTCCAATCCTCAGGAACTAGTCCAGAATCTAACGAGTTTTGAAAAATTATCACTGATGCGTCCACTATTTCTTGGGCTACTTCCTTAAGCACTCTAGGATGCAGACCATCTGGCCCTGGGGATTTATCTGCCTTCAATCCCTTCAATTTACCTAACACCACTTCCCTACTAACATGCATTTCGCTCAGTTTCTCCATCTCACTGGATCCTCTGTCCCCTACTATTTCTGGAAGATTATTTATGTCCTCCTTAGTGAAGACAGAACCAAAGTATTATTCAATTGGTCTGCCATGTCCTTGCTCCACATAATCAATTCACCTGTTTCTGTCTGTAGGGGACCTACATTTGTCTTTACCAGTCTTTTCCTTTTTACATATCTATAAAAGCTTTTACAGTCAGTTTTTATGTTCCCTGCCAGTTTTCTCTCATAATCTTTTTTCCCCTTCCTAATTAAGCCCTTTGTCCTCCTCTGCTGAACTCTGAATTTCTCCCAGTCCTCAGGTGAGCCACTTTCTCTGGCTAATTTGTATGCTTCTTCTTTGGAATTGATACTATCCCTAATTTCTCTTGTCAGCCACAGGTGCACTACCTTCCTTGATTTATTCTTTTGCCAAACTGGGATGAACAATTGTTGTAGATCATCCATGCAACCTTTAAATGCTTGCCATTGCATATCCACCGTCAATCCTTTAAGAGTCATTTGCCAGTCTATCTTAGCTAATTCACAACTCATACCTTCAAAGTTACCCCTCTTTAAGTTCAGAACCTTTGTTTCTGAATTAACTATGTCACTCTCCATCTTAATGAAGAATTCCACCATATTATGGTCACTCTTACCCAAGGGGTCTCTCACGACAAGATTGCTAATTAACCCTTCCTCATTGCTCAAAACCCAGTCCAGAATAGCCTGCTCTCTAGTTGGTTCCTCAACATGTTGGTTCAAAAAACCATCCCGCATACATTCCAAGAAATCCTCTTCCTCAGCACCTTCACCAATTTGGTTCACCCAATCTACATGTAGGTTGAAGTCACCCATTATAACTGCTGTTCCTTTATTGCACACATTTCTAATTTCCTGTTTAATACCATCTCCGACCTCACTACTACTGTTAGGTGGCCTGTACACAACCCCCACCAGCGTCTTCTGCCCCTTAGTGTTACGCAGATATGTTGAAGGCAGATATATTGACTTTCCCTCAATATATTTGGTTGAGAGCAGATTCTGCAAGGTAGTTTCCTTGACAAAATCCAGAAATAGAATCGATGTTGCAACAAGAGGTGACTTATTGAATATCCCTGAATGCTGAGCTCCCATCCTTGGTCACCCTGGAGCCGTGTCTCTGTGATCCCAACTATATCATAATCATTAATAACAATCTGCACTTTCAATCCATCCACCTTATTACGAATGCTCCTTGCATTGACATCCACCTTATTACGAATGCTCTCTCTGCAATTGGATCCTTGACTTCCTCATCATGAGACCACGGTCAGTGTGGATCAGAAATAACATCTTCTCCTCACTGACAATCAATACTGGTGCACCTCAAGGATGCATGCTTTGCCCACTATTCTACTCTCTCTACAGCTCAAATGTTATCTATATATTTGCCAATGACACATCTACAGTTTGCAGAATTTCAGATGGTAATGAGGAGGCATACGAGGGTGGGGTAGATCAGTTGACAAACAAGAGAAAATCTGCAGATGCTGGAAATCCAAGTAACACCATCCCCTTCTCTCAATTCCTCCGTCTCCACCACATCTGCTTTCAGGATGAGGCATTTCATTCTAGAATGAAGGAGATGTCCTCCTTTTTCAAAGAAAGGGGCTTCCCTTCCTCCACCATCAACACTGCCCTCGACTGCATCTCTTCCATTTCATGCATGTTTGCTCTCACCACCACACTACCAGGGATAGAGTTCCTCTTGTCCTCACCTACCATCCAACCAGCCTCCACGTCGAGCACATAGTTCTCCAAAACTTCCACCGTCTCCAACAGGATCCCACCATCAAGTGCATCTTTCCCTCCTCACCACTTTCTGCTTTCCACAGGGATTGCTCCCTACACAAGTCCCTTGTCCATCCATCCCTCCCCACTGATCTCCCTCCTGGTACTTATCCTTGCAAGCAGAACAAATGCTACACCTCCTCTCTCACTACCATTCAGGGCCCCAAACAGTCCTTCTAGGTGAGGCGACACTTCACCTGTGAGTCTGTTGTGGTCACTTATTGTGTTTGGTGCACCCGATGTGGCCTCCTATGTATTGATATGAATGGACGTAGATTGGGAGACCACTTCGCTGAGCATCTATGCTCCATCTGCCAGAACAAGCAGGATCTCCTTGTAGCCACCCATTTTAATTCCACTTCCCATTCCCATTCTGATTTGTCCATCCATGGCCTCCTCCACTGTCATGATAAGGACACTTAGGGTGGAGGAACAACATCTTTATTCTGTTTGGGTAGCCTCCAACCTGATGGCATGAACATTGATTTCTCAAGCTTCCGGTATTGCCCCCAACCCTCCCTCCCCGCTTTCACCATTTCCCATCCCCTTTTTCTTCTCTCACCTTATCCCTTGCCCGTCCTTCACCTCCCTACCCCATTTTCATTCTTCCATGGCCTTCTGTCTCTTTCACCAAGCAACGTCTCAGCTCTTTGCTTCAAGCCTCCCCCTCCAGATTTCACCTATCACCTGGTGTTTCTCTCATACCTCACCCACCCCCTTTTAAATCTACTCCTCAGCTTTTTTTTCTGCATTCCTGCCAAAGGGTTTCAGCCTGAAATGTCGACTGTACTCTTTCCCATAGATGCTGCCTGGCCTGCTGATTTCCTCCAGCATTTTCTGTGTGTTAGGTAGATCAGATGGCTGAGTGGTGTTGAAATGCCCTGGCACGTTAGTGTGCTCCATATTGATCTCCCCATCCTCAAGTGGAACTGCTGCATTCCTTTGCAGATACCTGGGCCTTTAAAGGGACTTACTGATTTCTGTATAAAGCAAACCAGACAGAAACTTTTACCATGATTGCATCTTTCTACTTCACACATCTATCTACTTTCATGTCATTTTTACCTCAATAGCCTGTTGTATTACTTAATTCAATTGTTCCTTTCTACTTTATCATGAATTAGTTTAGTATTGCTTTTCCATTATAATATGCAAATTTTTAATCTATCTATGATAATGTAAACTTAGTTGATGAACAGCGACTTTGAAGCTTTAATACAACAGATACTGATATAAATGAGGCAAAACTGCATGAAGTGATTTAGGTCAGTTCCAACTTAAAAGTTAGCTGTATTGCTGGGTGTAATAAGTTAAATCATTCTGCAGGATGAGTTAAATTGAATTATTGGCTTTATTCCAGTACGAATAGGATTGAGCCCAGTCACCAGTATAAAGTTTAGAATGACTGTACTGTTTTCTATTGGTGGATTTTTTTCTGTACACCCAACCTTCTCAATATGCCCAACACTGATTTATTCTCATGTTATATGGAAATTAATACATGTTAAGATATTTGATGAAGAGGTAACACATCCTTTTTCTTCTTCCAACTTTGTGTTGATATCCTCATTTCTTTAAAGTTAGAGAAATCATCATTCCAAAAGTTATTAAAATAAAACAGAAATACTCCAAGCATTTATTGGAATGAATGAAGCTTGAACTATGCTCCAGGTGAATGTCACTACGTTGTCATGGGAACTATTGTTTTATGAGCGATATCTTACCCCTACCTTCGTTAAATATAATCACTTCAGAAAGTTTCTTATCAGTGACTCATTCCATGAAGCAGGTCATTCAAACTGACACAGAAAATACTTGTACAAGTAATTCTGTTTAACTTGTTCTTTCAGCTTGTGTAGCTTTCAAGAGTATAATTACAGTTTATTTAAAAACAATGCTTCAGATATTTGTTTCTGCCATTTTCCTCCTGGCTGTACTTATATCCAGCCCCACCACAGCAATCAAAAAAAGGCAACCTCAAACCCTGTCAAGAGGTATGTGATATTTACTTAATTAATTCTGTAATGTTTCAGCACTGTTGTTCATGTGCTGCATTGAAGTTGGCTTCAGCATTTATTCTGAATATTACTGCATTTTCCTTGAGTAGAAAAATAATTATTTTTTTCCAAATGTTTTGCATGGATGAAGGCAAGGCTTCACCCCAAGAAAGTCATGTGCTGTTCAATTGAGACACCTCAGCACAAAATAAATAGAAGAATTTTTGTCTAGCTGATTGTTATTTGGATCAGTGAAGAGATCTATGCAATTCCTTTTTCTGCAAGGTCTCATTCAAATACATTTTAATGATATCAAATCCCAGCTGTGAGATCCTGGAACAATACAGATTGGAAATGTAACAGTGCTAGATTTTGAATTTGATCATTTTGTGAGATTAACCAGAGTACAGGAAGTGTTTCAGCAAAGATTTGTTGTCAGTTCTGACCTTTGTTTATTAAGAGATGAGAGATAAAATAAAATCATTTTAGTTTCAAAGTTGTATCTGACAGCTAAAATCAAATTAGGATCCAGATTATATCGTGAATAATGCTTAGATTTCTCCCAGCATTGGTGAGTAAAAGGCATTTAATAAGCAGAGCCTATAGTTACCATTGAGTAATCTTAAATTCAGAAAGTGAGCATTCCACCAACAGAAGATTTAATAGAAGTCTTACGAAACATGCCCCTGCTTTACATCTGTTTTTCTTTACTAACACAGTAGATTTATGTTCTGGTGTGAGTTTTCTACAAATCTTAACTGCTACGTCACAATACTTCATCATTTCTTAAACAACTGGCAAAAATTTGTTCAAATGACTGCAGATTTATTTTTGCCTTCCACGCTAAAATGGAGTCAAGTTCCTACATTTTCACACAAAGTAGGAACAAAAATGTGAAGTCATTTAAAGTTCTACTTCACATTGTAAGTGCCAACCACTACAGCTATGCAATTAATCATCATGTGTTGATGCTTATTTTGTAATTTCCAACTATTTTCTGTCAATTTTTAAGAAAAACTTTCTTTCATTTTCAATGTTCCTCTTCCTTCCAATTATACTTTTTCTTCCTTCTTGGTATTTTTCTTTCTGTGTTTCATTTAGTAATGGATTGATATGTGCCACAATCAATATACCAAAGCTACTCAACTGGGTTTTTACTATTCAGCCATTATTTACAAAATAAGCATTTTATTGTCTTTTGCAACGTTGAAGTACATTTAGTACAGTGAAGTTCCTGTATCTGCTTGATAGCCAAGAAATGAATTTGCAAAATATTTCCTAGATTCTAAAAATCAACTATGAAAAGTATGGAATCTCTTGGCCTCGTATTCCTTTTGTCTTTGATTTTATGTTCAAAACGTCAGATACCTTAGCTCTCTCTCTCTCTCTCCCCCTCTCACACTCAATCACTCACTCACACTCATAATTTTTCTGTGCCTGATTTGGTGTGGAATTCTTCTATCCCAACTTACAATTCTTTCTCAGTCTCTTGATTCTTTTTTGTCACAATCATTTTATCTTACCTTTTCTGTACAAACACACCTGCTTTCTCTATTTACTCAAGTTGCAGCTATGGTATAGTCAGATCACACTACTGTAATTAGCTCTATAAAAATTGTAAAACTAAATCAGCACATACAAGATTAAGTTCCCTGACATGGCAGAATCTATGTCAGTATTAACAGCTAAGTTAATAACGCAAACACGAGGAATTCTGCAGATGCTGGAAATTCAAGCAACACACATCAAAGATGCTGGTGAAAGCAGCAGACTAGGCAGCATCTCTAGGAGGAGGAACAGTCCACATTTCAGGCCGAGACCCTGAAACGTCGGCTGTACCTCCTCCTAGAGATGCTGCCTGGCCAGCTGTGTTCACCAGCAACTTTGATGTGTGTAGCTAAGTTAATAACACTGCTTTGAAATAAGGAAGTTTGCAAGTGACACACAGATTGGCCTTGTGTTTGACAGTGAGGAACACAACAGAGAAGTAGAAGTTTAGTCGGCTGGAGCAGAAACATAGGAAATGGAATTTAATTTCCAGAGAAGCGTGGGGTATGGATTTTGGACAGTGCAGAATGTAAGGGAATATATCGTGTAATAAATGAGTGAACATTGAGTGATATGGGCAAACAGAAGGATTTTGGCATTTATACCCACAGGTTGCTAAAGATAGTAGGACAGGTCAATTAGAAAGGAAAACTTGGAATGTTTTCCATTATTAGTCCAGTTATGCAGTATAAAAGCACTGAGATTAGGCTAGAACAGTATACAATTCTGATTCGAACAAACCTTGCATTGGAATTGATTTTTTCGGAACACAAGAGCTGAAGGAAGAAGGTTAAGACAATTAAATCATTAGGGGCCTGGACTTAATAAATAATATGTTCCTATTTCCCTTGTTTGAGGTTTAAAAAAGAAGTATATGGATTTAAAGTAGTTTAAAGAGTGAAATAGGGAAAAAATTTAACCCAGAGGAAGATAGCAATCTGGAACTCACAGAAGTTAGTAAAGGCAGAAGCCCTTATCATACGTAGGTAATACTTGATTACGAGGATGTGCTGGTTTTTCTAGGTGCTGAAAGGTGAGAAGGTAGGATTAATCTGAGTATCTTTTACAAATTCTACATATACAATGGACCAAATGATTTGTTCACATATCATAAATTTTGTGTAATTCTGTGAAAATGACCAGTGCACTCTTCTGCATGCTGCCCAGCAGATTAAAATGAAAATTGAACACTAGCAAGATCAGGAAATTTCAGAAAACTGCAGATTGTTATATTTGTCATTGTTTCAGGTTGGGGAGACGATCTAACATGGGTTCAAACCTATGAAGAAGGGCTATTCAAGGCAAGGAAAAGGTAATAAAATCCACTCATATCAATATTTTGCATTAGAGAAGCATATTTAAGTTTTCAGAACTAATTGATTCTACTTTAGATAGAATAAAGTTATAGCAAGACCACAGAAGCTGCTCAGGAATAAAGATTGGAAGTTTCAAAGAAAGGCAAATCTCTTTCATAGTGCAGTGTTAAAACTGCCCTCAGTGATTAGATATGCTGTAAACAGATTATTTTGTCCTAATTACTGTAGACATGTAACTGCTTTGGTAGCTCTCTCCAAAGTGCTGCTTGGATACTAAATCAAGAGTTGACAGTGCATTCTTACAGTCAGCCTTCTTTTTTATGAGAAGATAATAGAAGCACTGTATTTGTATCTTAACATGTGTTAAGTGTTTCAGTGAGGTAAGTTTATTACTAATAGGAAATTTTTCTACTTCTAACTATAATTTTTCCAAGATTCTAGCTTCCCTCAGTAAAAATTGATATATTCACAAGGTGTCACACAGCATAGAGCAAGCCATTCAGATCTCTCAGTCCACGTAGAATAACATCCATTTGCATTAATTCAATTCTATTCCCCCTAATTTCCCATCATCACCCCAGCAGTCTGTCACTTTCAGAGCAATTAGAGAGAATTTACAGTGGCAAATTACTCTTCTAACTCTCACAACCATGAGATATGGGAGAAATCAGAGCACCTTGGAGAAAACCAATGCAGTTGTCAGGAGAATTAGCCAACTCCACACTGACAGTACCAGAAGTCAGGATTCAGGCTGAATCTCTGGACTTGCAAAATAGCAGGCGTATTAGCTGTGCCACTGTTCAAAGTGACATCCTAAACACATTTTTATCCTCACTGGCAATGTGATGAAAATCAGGATGAATGTAGAAATTCCAGAACAGTTGCAGAAACATGTCCTCCATTTTTGGAGTACAAAAAAAATTAATCTCCTACATAACTAACACTGGAGCTTTTGAAGATTTGAAGACTGCTCTGATGAGATGTTGTTATCTGTAACCCAGTAAAATATCCAACTTTTAAAAGCTGAAGGAAGAAATTGAAAGCTCAGCCTCTGGAAGGACAAGACTTTTACAGCAAAGAAACCGTTCTGAAATTTACATTATTTATCATACAACTCCAGGCTAAGTTACAAACTATAGTGCAAAGGTTCTGTTTTAACCAATCAACCAGTTTGGAAATAAAACCGTAATTCAAAAACCATTGATCTTACCGCTGATTGCTCCCTGATGCTTGTGGTTAATAGGTTTAAGGATTGTTAAAGAGTAGCTTTATTTGTCACATGTACATCAAAAAGGACAGTGAAATGCATCATTTGTGTCAAATCAAATCAGTGAGGATTGATCTTGTCAGCCTGGAAGGGTTGACATTCTTCTGGCACCAATGTAGCATGCACAAAACTCACTAGCCCTAACCTGTACATCTTTGAAATGTGGGAGAAACCGGAATACCCAGAGGTAGCCCATGCAGCCACAGAGAGAACATACAAACTCCCTACAGGCAGTGGCGGGAATTGAATCCCAATGCTCACTGACACTTGTAACAGCATTATGCTGAGCTCTGTGCCTCCATGAGCACAGCAGATTGCTCTCATACACCCCAGCAATCTCTGGCACAGGCATCTTTCTCTGTTTATGGCCACTAGTCATTTGTACTCAACCCTCGAGTGAAATATTCTCCCTGATTTACAGCTAATTTTCCACCATTATCCCACACCCAACCGCCATCAGAAATCTGGCAGGCTAAGCACACATCTTACCACAAGAATGAAAGAAAAAGGAACATAACCAAATCACTTTTACTGATAGTCAGCAGCGAGCGCACGAACCAGATTTTGCCCATTATTTACAGCTGTTACCGTTAAATAGGACCCTGGTCAGACCCCACTTGGAGTACTGAGCTCAGTTCGGGTCACCTCACTACAGGAAGGATGTCGAAACAATAGAACGGGTACAGAAGAGATTTACAAGGATGTTGCCTGGATTGGGCCTTATGAGAATAAGTTGAGTGAACTCGGCCTTTTCTCCTTGGAACGACGGAGGATGATAGGTGAACTGACTGAGGTCATAAGGTGATGAGAGGCATTGTTCGTGTGGATAGTCGGAGACTTTTTCCCAAGGCTGAAATGGCTAACTCGAGAGGGCACAGTTTTAAGGTGCTTGGAAGTAGGCACAGAGAAGATGCCAGGGGTAAGTTTTTTCACACAGAGAGTGGTGAGTGTGTGGAATGGGCTGTCGGCAACGGAGGTGGAGACAATAGGGTCTTTTAAGAGTGTACATGGAGCTTAGAAAAATAGAGGGCTATGGGTAACCCAAGGTAATTTCTCAAGTAAGTACATGTTCAGCACAGCATTGTGGGCTGAAGGGTTTGTATTGTGCTGTAGGTTTTCTACGTTTCTATTCTGACTATCTCTTCTAATCCATACATCTGTTCTTATTTCAGCAACAAGCCATTAATGATTATTCATCACTTGGAAGATTGTAAATACTGTAACGGTAAAGCTCTCATGTTTTTCAGTTTCACAGTCAGAATTATTTCATTTCATTTTCTACCCTGTCAACGCGGCATAGTCATTTAGCATCTTATAGAATGTGTCCTGAATATGTCTGAGAGAGGAGGGAGCTCTGCCAAATGAGCATACCTTCATTGATATTCCTTTAAAAGCAGTAAAAACTTATTTTAATCATCTTTATAAAAAATAGTTTGATATCTCAAGTTAATTCAGGAGGTGTTTTTTTTTCCTCTGTGGAGATTAAATTAACCTAATGATTAACTTAGTGTCCCCATGCAATCCAAGATTTCACAGTTCTCAATTGATTTGCTCCTGGTAGTGGCCATACATTAAATACTATAGGTCCAAAGGCTGAAAGTGTCAGTACCTCCAGTTGAATTCTATTTTTTTGTGTGTTTCCCACCAGCTGTCAGTCTGTGGTTTTGTATTGCTATGTGATCCTGTCCCCACTCCTGCTCTACTCCAGCCCCTGTATTACTGAGTACTCCGTCTCTCATCTGTTTCTCATTATTACCTGTATTGCTGCCACCTGTGTCTCATTGTGCTCCACCTATCATCTGTTTATTGCTCAGTGTATTTCAGTCCTGTGTTTTCAACTGTTTGTTGCTAGATTGTACCAGTGAACTTTCTTGAGCTTGTCTGTCTGTCTGTCTGTCTGTCTATCTCTGCCTGAACTTTGACACTGACTTTGTTTGTACCTTGGGATTTGTACTCAATTAATATCACTGTATGCCCAGTACTGGGTCTGCAATTGGATCCCTGCTCCAGCGTCCTGACAGAAAGCATAAATGGTGTGCAAGTGTCATAATTCTTCCTCTTTGATGTTAGAAACTTTCTCACCCACCTCCCCACCTCTTGCTGAAATTTTCATAATACACCACATTTAGTGTGCTGTGTATAGTTCTGGTCTCAAAATCACATTAAGGATTTGGGAGCGTTGGAGAGTATGCAAAGAATAATTACCTGAAATGCAAAAACACATATATGACATCTCAGAGGTGCTTCTCATCTATTTCCTGCAACTTTATACACCCAGCCAGAGTTATTTTCCCCCAGTCCACAACTTCTATCAAATCAGGCTCCATATTCAAAAAAGTATGCTCTGCAATTCCCACCCCTTCAATAAGATTCCACCACCAGAATAATATCCCCATTTCAGTATTTCAAAGGGTTGTTTCCTTTGCACTTCCCTGTTCCATTCTTCCATCCCTATAAATTATCTTTCCCATACAATGACATGATCAAATGGGGAATTCAGAAGGAACTGCATTACTTAGGGAATAGTGAGAACATGCAGCTTGCTACCACAATGAAGCAAATAAGAGGATGAGGAGACAAATATATGAAGGAGGAGAAAATAAAGATATTCTGATAGATTTAAGTAAGGAAAGCTCAAAGAAAATTTAAGTGAAACATTGCTACCACCATAGATTGAGTTGAATTTCTGTTTCTATACTGCATATTTGAAGTAATCCTACAAATTCTTTTTACCATCTAAAGTTCAAAATGTAGCTGTCAGGCTTGCCCATGTCATAACAATAATTACACAACAAAAGTAATTTATCGCTTGAAGGAAGACAAAGTGTGAATTTCAGTGCTTTCTTCTTTACTATAAAAAAGGCAAAAATGACTATCAATCTTTTTCAGCACTGAAACAAGTTTTTGCTGCAAGTCAAGAAATCCAGGAAATGGCAGACAAAGATTTCATCATGTTAAATCTTATGGTAGGTTTTAATCGGGTTTTATTTACTGAAGGAAACCTTTAATATGTTTGGATTTGCCATTTATTCATTTGTTAATACAGGGTGCACATTAAGAATTCAACTTAAAGGTGATATTGTGCAGATGAATATCAGCGTTTCAAAAGCTCAGAATGCATAAAGGTATTCAGTCACTTTGGCCCAACCCTGACAATCCAAATATCCAACCTTGCATCAAGAGGTTTGTTTAAGAAGTTACATCTGTAACTCGGATAATGAGAAAAAAATGTACTAAACTTGCATATACTTTTTTAGGGGATTTTTTAAAAATTGATTCTAAACTGTCAGTTTTTTCGTACGCAAGATTGTTTAATACAATTGCATTTAGACAGTCAGATTAACTGTCTGTAACAGAAAATAATGCTGATGATCTGTTCCACATGACAACTTTCTTAGTGTGGACAATAACTAAAGGGACCACTCCAAATTTTGCCGATTTTGCCACGAATATATGAATAATAAACTTACATAAATGAGAATAAATGTTGAGGGATAATATAGGGAACACCTTCATGAAAAACAAAGGATTAAAAGTAAAACATATTTCTTAATCTACTGCCCTTGAGTTAAAATTTGTGTTCATCTCTATTTATCTCCCCCCACATCAGGAAGCTATGACTTCAATAAGAGGTACATAGGTTAAAGAAAATATTTGGGTAGTCTGTTACAGTTCATTTCTCTGTCAGTAAAGTTTTCAATATGCATTTTCATATCTTTGTTCTTTTACTTGTTTTACAAGCATGAAACCACAGACAAGAACCTTGCACCAGATGGTAAATATGTGCCCCGGATTTTATTTGTAGGTAGGCATCTGGTCATTTTTGTAGATTCATCACTTAATGCTAAGCAATCCACTGTATCAATACTATAACTTCCAAGAGCCAATATGATTTCTGTTGATTACTATTATTTACTTCTTTATCAAAAAATTCTTTTACAATGCAGTGAACATTCATGTTATAACAGATGTTCCCAAACAGGTAAAACAAGTGTCAATGGTTGGCTTGAAGACTGAATGCTGTACTGATTCCCAAGTTGGGGCAGGTGTTAATTCATAGGCTACCCATGCCTTGGATAATGAACAACAGTGAATTTGACCTAGGAAAATGACATAGTATTTCAAGGAATTTACCAGAAGAGTACTGCTTTAATTTTGTTTATTAGCTGCAGGGCAGGTTATAAAAAAATGAACCCAGCTGCAAATAACACATTTATCTCCATGCTTGCAGTTTCCAGGTTCAAGGCAATTCCAGAAATTTGAGCACAGATACACAGGCTGATATCCCTTCATTATTCAGGGAATTCCACTGACGATGGGGGCATCATCTGGATGAGATGCTAAACTGAAACTGTGTCAATAGACAATAGACAATAGATGAAGGAGTAGGCCATTCAGCCCTTTGAGCCAGCACCGCCATTCACTGTGATCATGGCTGATTATCCACAATCAGTACCCGGTTCCTGCCTTCTCCCCATATCCCTTGATTCTGCTATCTTTAGGAGCTCTATCAAACTCTTTCTTGAAAGCATCCAGAGAATTGGCCTCCACTGCCTTCTGAGGCAGAGCATTCCACAGATCCACAACTCTCTGGGTGAAAAAGTTTTTCCTCAACTCCGTTCTAAATGGCCTACCCCTTATTCTCAAATTGTTCTGAGACTCCCCCAACATCGGAAATATGTTTCCTGCCTTTAGCGTGTCCAATCCCTTAATAATCTTATATGTTTCAATCAGATCCCCTCTCATCCTTCTAAATTCCAGTGTATACAAGCCCATTCGCTCCAATCTTTCAACATATGACAGTCCCGCCATCCCGGGAATTAACCTTGTGAACCTACGCTGCACTTCCTCAATAGCAAGAATGTCTTCCCTCAAATTTGGAGACCAAAACTGTACACAATACTCCAGGTTTGGTCTCACCAGGGCCCTGTACAACTGCAGAAGGACCTCTTTGCTCCTATACTCAACTCCCCTTGTTATGAAGGCCAACATGCAATTAACTTTCTTCACTGCCTGCTGTACCTGCATGCTTACTTTCAGTGACTGATGAACAAGGACACCTAGATCTCATTGTACTTCCCCCTTTTCCTAACTTGACACCATTCAAATAGTAATCTGCCTTCCTGTTCTTGCCACCAAAGTGTCTTCTCTTTCAGCAGAATTTAAAGGACTTTGGGCATTTCTTGAAAGAAACTCGTGGGATTTATCGTTAGTGTTCTGGCCAATGTTTATCCCTTACACATGATTAAAAAGAAAATTCATTAAGACCTTCACACTTTATGGAAAATTATTTTGTGTAAATTTGCCGCTACAGTTTCTCAATTGCAGCAACAATAATTCAAATTTATATAACGTACCAGAGGTAATAAATATAGACAATAGCAGGACTACCTGCATTAAAAAAAATGCCAGACCATATGACGAAAAACTTGCCCAAGAGGTAGATCTTTAAAGATATCATCAAGGAGTCAAAGAAAGTCGAGCACAGTTCTCAAGAAGGAATATCTGAGATCTGGTCTGAGTAGCTAAAGACACTCTTAAGAATTGCACTACAAAAGCACCTCTGCCTTGAAATGAATTGCAATTGAAAAGGATATGAAAGGAGCTTGTCATACATGTCTCATTTCAGTAAAGTTATACATCTCAGCCATATCTTTCCAAGTTCAAGTATAATTGTCATGCTACCAGACACATGCATACGGCTAAATGAAACTCTGTTCGTCCAGGGCCAAGGAGCAAAGCACCATAGACACAGTCAGGCACAACATAGAGCACATGTGGTTACAACAGCACCAAAGTTCCCTCCAATTTTTTTACAGCCGTGCAGACCAACCATCACCATGAGCAGGAAATTTTTACGTAGCCGGAAAACTGCGTGGCACATTATATAAAAGAAAATTCCAGCTGCATGGCAGCAGAGGTTATGTGAGCAGGAGCATTGCAGTTACTGCATGGCAATGCAGCCATGTAGTTTAGAGAGAACATCGGATAGCACATGTGGTCACAAAATAATACTAGCACAGGTCCCTGAGTAATGTGGCCTGAAGGTTGGTGGTTCATATGATGTGACCCTGAAATGAAGAACTAGCATCCTTCCTTATTCCTCATCTCACGCAGCCAAAGACAATGCAACTTGTCTTCCAGTGAGCAAACATCAGACAGCAGCACCAATGGCACAGCCAGCCTGCAAGGGCCAGCATGGATTCCAGCCGGCCTGCCTCACCTCTGCTTGCTCCCACTCTGCCTCCAGTGCCTGCTACCTTTGGTGTTTGAAACAGGCTAAACTGCAGCATGAAGTCTGGTCCTCAGACACACATCCCAGCGCATCCGCCGTGCCTCTGTTCACTCCCACACCACTTCTGGAGCCTCCTCCCCAGCTGGCTGTCACAGGCGATGCCGTGGTATGATGGTGTGGTCATGCAGTCTCGCCATGAACCAATGAACTGGATTTGCAGAACGTTGGATTATCAATGCCCATCAGGATCTTGCAATCACAAGGAAAATGTATAAGACGAACACTTGCACCTTTTGTTTCATCGAGAGAGGCTGCTGCAGCCAAGCACACCACCATCTTGCCAGAATTCATCTGCAAAATGTCCAGCTATTGCTCCTGTATTTTATGTGAACAAACTGTTCTTTATGATATGTTGCACCCCACTCCTTTCTGGACTTCTCTTCCTCCCTCTCAATTCCACCTTCCAAGCAATCAAATATGGACCAGGGAGCCTTCTACGGGACTAGCACCCCACATTCCATAAAGAACCATCTGTTCACATAAAACACGGGTGCACGAGCTGGGCATATTGCAGATGAACAGGAGTTCAATAATCAGCAGGAGACCTCAATTGTCTGAGACTGCAGGAGAAGAACAAGAATTGGCTACTTTCTTTAACGTCACGTTTACCACTATTAAAGGATCAATTGTTATTTAGCTGGCAAAGATATTGATGAGAAGTACAGTGTAACTTCACTGAACTGAGACATGTATGACAAAGTGCCTTTCACACCCCTTTCAATTTCAATCATGAGAGGCATAGATAAGGTGGATAGCCAGTACTTGTTTCCCAGAGCACGAATAGCAAACACCAGAGGGCATATGTACAAAGTTAAGGGAGGGACATTTAAGGGAGTCATCAAGGGTAAGTTTTTTACACAGAGAGTTGTGGGTGCCTCGAATGACTTGCCAGGGATGGTGGCAGAGGCTAAAACATTAGGCGTATTTAAGAGCCTCTTGGAGAGGCACATGGATGAAAGAAAAATAGAGGGTTACGGGGTAGTGTGAGTTTAGTACTTTTTTTTAAGGAATATATTGGTCAGCACAACATCGAGGGCTGAAGGGCCTGTACTGTGCTGTAGTATTCTAGTGTCTAGTATCTAGTGTCTAGCAATTCCATTCAAGGCAATAAGCTACCTTAGCAGTGTGGTTCTTGTGTCAGGTATTGTAGCCACTCAGACCTGCTCATGAATACATTTGAAGGGTTGCCGTTCAATGACCTGCCATGATTCAATGGCATTACCAGGCAGCATGGTAATGATTAGCACAACAATTTACAGTACAGGCAACCCGGGTTCAATTCCTGCCGCTGTCTGTCAGGAGGGTGTACGTCCTCCTCGTGACTATGTGGATTTCCTCTCTTTGCTCCAGTTTCCTCCCACAGTCCAAAGGCGTACCGTTTGGCTGGCTAATTAGTCATTGTAAATTGCCCCGTGATTAGGCTACTATTAAACTGGGGGATTACTGGGCAGGGTGGCTCGAAGGGCTGGAAGAGCCCACTCCACACAATAGCTCAATAAATTAATTAATTAATTTCAAAATACTTACGCAAGATTGTGAATTCAATTGTGTTGCTCTTTAGCTGTAGCTGGAGAATATGTGCATTAATTCACTCAGCGCTTGTTGGTACAATGGCACAAAGTAACTTCAATGATGTACAGTATGGTTTACTACCAGAATTGTCAACATTGGCTTAAGCTTTCACCGTGTTAAATCCAGCATGTGCTAGGAGACAGCATCAGGAAATCCTATATTCCCACTCTGTGACTTCACAAGAAAAGATATCAAGGATTGGATTTGCATGATTTCTCTTGAATACGTTCTCCAAATGTATTTGAATTGACAAAGTATTCTTAATGTTTTAGTACCTGCACCCTTCATCAAATGCCTAGCCAGATATCACATCTACTCTATTCTGGTTTCTTCCTTAAACAAATTGGAAATCCTGTTGAAAGAATCACCAAAGGCTGGGGTTAATTATTAATATTAACAGGAATTATTGACTAATGTTATGTAAAACAGAATAATGCATTAGATATTGGATTTTGCCTGATGTGCATGGTTCACAAACAAATGCAGGCATCATATTAAGGCAGCTTTGTTTAAATTGAGAACTAATGATGTGAATTGGGTCTGAGTGTCTGGGTCTTGATCCAAAAGGTTGACAATGCCATTCCCCACACACCCCACCCACCCCCAACGCACACACAGATATTGCTCTAGCTACTGTGTTCCTTGAGCAGTTTGTATCTTGCTCCAGTTTGACTGGCTTCATTGCTGTGCACTTTGTTTTCCATAGATCCCTCTATGACTGTGAGAGCTGATATTGCAGGGAGGTACACAAACCGTCTCTATACATATGAACCTCAAGACATTCAACTGTGTAAGTTTAAAGCACTTTGGCTGAAACCTGTGGTCCTAATTTAAATTATGTTTTGTCAATTCATTGACAGAAGTCTATTTTTTTGTAATTTATCTGCAGAAGATTACTTATCAGTTTTTCAACATATTGCAAAATAAAAACCTTGCAAAGTCGTAGGAGATTGTGAATCTCAGACCATGCTTAAATACTGAAAGAGAAAGTTCATAAAATAGTGAAGTTATTTTCTGAATATTATTAATGTTCTCCAAAAGCATTGATTCCTACAAAGCACATCAGTCGCCTTTTCTAAAACTTTGGTATTATTTGATAAATATAATGGCTCTATCCATATATCTTGTATAATAACATAAAAGAAACAGGTAAGACAATTCCAAACATTCTCGCAAGAATATGGCCTGAAGTAACCCTTATCTTTGTAAGTTCTTCAAATTTACTTTATGACAGATTATTTTGTTAATTGGTTAATAAGCATTGCAGAATCTGCAAGCAATTGCAAAAATCAAAACTGTTTGGAATTATTCCACTTTACCTTCCAAAATCATCATGATGTTTAGATTTTGGAGGTTAAATAAGGTCCAAACAAACAATCATTTGTAAATAAAGCACATCAAATGCAAAAAGTCCATGAAAATTCAGGATTTTATTATTTCAGCATAAATATTGAGATGGCAAAATAAAACTGCTATGTTGTTACTATACTGAAAAGTAGAATAGTCACGGCTTTTGTTTCTCTTACCGATTACCCCTTCCAGTAAAAATATACTCCCTCCCTCTCCCCTCTTTTCTTATTCCCCACTACGGTCTCTTCCCTCTTCTCACCTGTCTATCATCTCTCCCAGGGTCCCCTCCTCCTTCCTTTTCTCCTTTTCTCCACTCTCATCTCCTATCAGATTCTTTACTCTCCAGCCTTGCCCCCTTCCTAACCATCTATCATCCTCCAGCTATCCTCCTTTCCATCCACCCACCTTTTTATTCTGTCATCTACCCACTTCCTTTTCAGACCTGAAGAAGGGTCTTGGCCCAAAACAATGACTGTTTATTCATTTGCATAGATGTTACATTGCCTGCTGAGTTCCTCCGGCATCTTGTGTGTCTTGCTTTTGTTAATCTTTTTCGATTCTAGAAAAATTATTTAAGATTCTAGCAATTGGGTCCATTGAACTGAACTGATAAAAAATCACTTTATATTTTTTTCTATTTCCAGTGATTAGTAACATGAAGAAAGCAAAACGTTTGCTAACATCTGAACTATAAAGAAGAACAGCAATGCTACTTGTTCTAATGTGAGAGAGAGGAAAGAGGGTTTTATTTCCTTGTACATACAAGTTAATCTGAGTTACTACTTCATGCTGATTAATACTCAAAGTCAATCTGCAAGAATGTACGCAATGCCTTAATTTTCATTTCTGGTACAGAAGGTACATGATGATTAATAAACATTTGAATAATAATTTGATCAATTTTGTTTATTTTTTACGTTCAATATATGATATACAAGATCACGAGAAACATTTGTTTTCAATGAGCAGGTCCAGAAGTAGTTAAGTTAGAATGAGTGAAACGAGTGGAAAATTAAAGAGGTCAATATCAACTGTTAGCAATGTATTGGTTTGGATCAGATAAGAGGCCACAGGGCGGGTGATTGGGGCTTATGAAGATGAGACACAGGGTCCACAGACTTGCATGAAGATTCCTGGTCAACTATTGTACACGAGTCAAAGGTGGTGGAAGGAACATCCAATGTCATGTTAAGCTCATGATGGTGGGAACTTGTGGCGACAAAGCTGAGGCCTCTGGTCAGGACTAATTGCTTAGGATCAGAGAAGGGAATATTGGGATTGTGAAAACATGGCAGGGGTTGGGATAGGGAGAGATCGTACGGGGAAGGGATAGATAGTGTATTGGAATTTAAGCTTCCGATCTTTGACTTCCAGAAGGAAGGAAAAGCTGTCATCTGTGGCAACACAAAATGCAGCAATAAATAGAGTGGATGTTGCTGCAGAGAATCAACAAGAGCAGGCATCTACCAACCTGTGGCATGGACTGTGGAATTCAGTAAAGAAATGAGAATATGACCGCAAAAAATGTTGAACAGTTTGAAAAGTTTCTATGATCCTGAAGAGGTCTGAATTTTGATGGGTGGAATGTGAGTAGAAATCCATTTTGGTTTGTTTGGGGCTAGAAACATTTGCTAAGGAAAGAGATGGGGCTGTAAAAGTGCTTTTTGATCAAAGAAGGGAAAGAGTAACCAGTGAGGGTAAACAAGGCTAAAAAAAGTAGAAGTAAAAAAGATTGCCTTCAAGGTTTGGATTCCTAAGAAACAAGTGGTAGTGAATTCAACAGTAAATAAAAATAGAAAAAAAATCAGTTGCTGGAAATCTGAAATACAATCATGAAGTACTGCAAGCACTCAAAAGTTTAGTCTACATCCTTGGAAGGGGATACAGAGCTAATATTTCACGCTGAAAATCCTTTGCAGACAAATGGAAATAAAATAAAAACACAAACTGGTTCATTGTATCATGTGAAGGGATGGATAGAACAAAATAAATCATTTTTAGGTGTGGCCAAGATTTCCAGGGGCTTAATTGGAGAGATCATCTGGTCAATGGATAGCAAATAGAGAAGAAGAAATGAACGAAAACTGTAAAGTGAGGGTGGCCAGAAATGGGAAATCAATCAATAGAAGATGAAAGGTTGTTCAAAGCCTGGTTCTGAGCCGTGCTCAAGCAGGTGAGACTGCACGAATGAAGAGAGGAAAGCTGAGCCAATCTCACAGACATGATGACTCATAGCAGAAATGTCCAATTCTGGCTCAAACAGAGAAGGCGAGTCAGCCTGAATTATAGAATTTTTATTTTTTTTTAACTTCAAATTGCAGCACAGTAACAGGTCCTTCTGACCTAGTGAGCACATACCACTTAAACACACCCATGTGACCAATTGACCTGTACGTCTAGAAAGCAGGAGGAAACCAAAGCACCTGGAGGAAACCTCTGCAGCTTATTTCAATCCTGTGCAGTGGCCCCCCTCCATACTAGACGCTGACATAACCAGTTAGAATGTTCTCCACAGTACATCTGCAGAAATTTGTGAGTTTCTTTAGGGACATACCAAATCTCCTCAAGCTCCTAATAAAATATAGCCACTGTAGTGCCTTCTTTGTAGCTGCATTGATATCTTGGGTCCAGGTTAGATCCTCAGAGATAATCACCAGAAGCAGATTATTAAAGTAAAATCATTTATGTGATGTCTTAAAACCTGATGCATTTATGCTGATTTTTGTGTGTAAGTATCTGCTTTTCCCATTGAACAATGATCAGACCTATGTCAATTAGGGCCAACAGGGAAATGAGTCTAAATACTCCACAGTAAGATTCTCCTGAGCATGGTGGCATCAGCCACACAGTCAATAACGTTTTCATTCACATTGTGCATGCTCCCTCCTCCTTCTTTTCGCGGAAACCTAGAATTCACTGTCCACGTATCGAAAATCCAAAACACATCCCACAGAAAGAAGTAAAGAGACAATAAGAATTCATATTGTGGTGAGCATTTGGTCCATAATGACAGACGAGGAAGCTCTTTAATCTCAACAACAGCTTTTATTGTGGTAAACACAAAACAGACCAGGTACCAAGACCCGGAGAGAGAACAACTCAGTTACGTACTGATGGTGGAGGTAACCAACACACACCCCGGATACAGTTAGGGTGACCCACAAACACATGAGCAGATAACAGTATAACACAAACAAAAAAGTACCACGAGAGAGAGAACAAGAGAGAGAGAGCAAGGGCAAGAGAGACCACGAGAGCGAGAGAGCACGTGCGAGGGAGAGAGAGCGAGCACGAGAACGACCACGAGAGAGAGAACAAGAGAGAGAGAGCGTGCCATGGCAGTGTTCCAAAAAAAGAAAATATAGTCATAGTCATAGTCATACTTTATTGATCCAGGGGGAAATTGGTTTTCCTTACAGTTGCACCATAAATAATTAAATAGTAATAAAACCATAAATAGTTAAATAATAATATGCAAATTATGTCAGGAAATAAGTCCAGATCCAGCCTATTGGCTCAAAGTGTCTGACCCTCCAAGGGAGGAGTTGTAAAGTTTGATGGCCACAGGCAGGAATGACTTCCTATGACGCTCTGTGCTGCATCTCGGTGGAATGAGTCTCTGGCTGAATGTACTCCTGTGCCCAACCAGTATATTCTGTAGTGGTTGGGAGACATTGTCCAAGATGGCATGCAACTTGGACAGCATCCTCTTTTCAGACACCACCGTGAGAGAGTCCAGTTCCATCCCCACAACATCACTGGCCTTACGAATGAGTTTGTTGATTCTGTTGGTGTCTGCTACCCTCAGCCTGCTGCCCCAGCACACAACAGCAAACATAATCGCACTGGCCACCACAGACTCGTAGAACATCCTCAGCATCATCCGGCAGATGTTAAAGGACCTCAGTCTCCTCAGGAAATAGAGATGGCTCTGACCCTTCTTGTAGACAGTCTCAGTGTTCTTTGACCAGTCCAGTTTATTGTCAAATCATAACCCCAGGTGTTTGTAATCCTCCACCATGTCCACACTGACCCCCTGGAGGGAAACAGGGGTCACCAGTACCTTAGCTCTCCTCAGGTCTACCACCAGCTCCTTAGTCTTTTTCGCATTAAGCTGCAGATAATTCTGCTCACACCATGTGACAAAGTTTCCTACCATAGCCCTGTACTCAGCCTCACCTCCCTTGCTGATGCATCCAACTATGGCAAAGTCATCCAAAAATTTCTGAAGATGACTAGACTCTGTGCAGTAGTTGATGTCCGAGGTGTAAATGGTGAAGAGAAAGGGAGACAAGACAGTCCCCTGTGGAGCCCCAGTGCTGCTGATCACTCTGTCGGACACACAGTGTTGCAAGCACACGTACTGTGGTCTGCCAGTCAGGTAATCAAGAATCCATAACACCAGGAAAGCATCCACCTACATCGCTGTCAGCTTCTCCCCCAGCAGAGCAGGGCGGATGGTGTTGAACGCACTGGAGAAGTCAAAAAACATGATCCTCACAGTGCTCGCTGGCTTGTCCAGGTGGGCGAATACACGGTTCAGCAGGTGGACGATGGCATCCTCAACTCCTAGTCGGGGCTGGTAGGCAAACTGGAGGGGATCTAAGTGTGGCCTGACCATAGGCCGGAGCAGCTCCAGAACAAGTCTCTCCAGGGTCTTCATGATGTGGGAGGTCAAGCCACCGGTCTGTAGTCATTGAGGCTGCTGGGGCGCAGCATCTTCGGCACAGGGACGAGGCAGGACGTCTTCCACAGTACAGGAACCCTCCGGAGCCTCAGGCTCAGGTTGAATACATGGCAAAGTACTCCACATAGCTGAGGGGCACAGGCTTTGAGCACCCTGGTACTGACACCATCCAGTCCCGCAGCCTTGCTTGGGTTGAGACGTTTCAGCTGTCTTCTCACCTGTTCAGCTGTGAAGCCCACCGTGGTGGTTTCATGTAGGGAAGGGGTATAGTCATAAGAGAAGGGTGGGGGACTGTGAGGAGGGGTAGGAGGGGAAAGTGGAATATGTGTTGGTTGGGGGCCGACAACAGATGACTCATGTGGGGGATGAGCAGGGGCCATAATGTCAAATATGTTAAAGAACAGATTAAGTTCATTGGCCCTGTCCACACTGCCTTCAGCTGCTCTGTTGCTAGTTTGCCGGAACCCAGTGATGGTCCTCATCCCACTCCAGACCTCTCTCATGTTGTTCTGCTGGAGTTTCCACTCAAGCTTCCTCCTGTACCTGTCTTTAGCCTCCCTGATCCTGGATTTCAGGTCCCTCTGCATTGCCCTCAGCTCCTCCCTACTTCCATCTCTAAACGCCCTCTTTTTAGCGTTCAGGATGTCCTTAATGTCCTTTGTTAACCATGGCTTGTTATTTGAATAACGAAGGACAGATCTTGTCGGAACAGTTCACACAGAAGATGATGTAATCAGTGATGCACTCTGTGAGCCCTTCAATATCCTCTCCATGTGGCTCACAGAGTGCCTGCCAGTCTGTCACCTCAAAACAACCCTGGAGTGCCTCATAAGCCTCCTCCGTCCATTTCCTCACTGTCCTCAAGGTTGCAGGTTTACTCTTCACCAGAGGCACGTATATTATAAAATATAAAATGTACATCACCCCAGACTACCCTAAAGTGTACCCCTGCCTAATAGGGGTCAAAAATAATGACAATGTTTCTCACTGCACTGTTTGCAACAGTGTCTTTTCTATTGCCCATGGTGGGTTAAGACTGTAAAAGACATGTTGGGGTGAGTTTAACAGGTGTCATTTGTTCATTAGCATAGCTAACATTATTTAAACTGCTGGCTAGCTGCTAAGGAGCTACCCTATTGCAGACATCCCATCTCTCCCGGAAGTTCCAGCAGTCCCCCGCAAATTGATGGTGCTACCTCCCTGAAATGAGTTTTTTGTAGGGTGGGATGTCTGTAATCCTGACACAAACAGAGAAGGCAAATCAGCTGGAATTATAGAATTGTTAGCAACACACACAAAATGCCGGTGGAACGCAGCAGGCCAGACAGCATCCACAGGAAGAAGCACAGTCGAAGTTTCGGGCCAAGAGCCTTCGTCTGGACTCAAATTGTTATTTGTCTTTTTATTTCGATTTATAGCACTGGTCTTTCTGACCTAGTGAGCACGTACCACTTAAGCACACCCATGTGACCAATTAACCTGTATGCTAGAAAGCAGGAGGAAATGAGAGCACCTAGAGGAAACCCACACGGGCATGGAGAGATTGTACAAACACTTTACAAACAACAGCAGATCTGAAGTCATGTCACTGGCTCTGCAATAGTATTATGCTAACTGCCACGCTAATATGCAGCCCAATGTAGAAATGCTATAGAATTTGATATCGAGTCGGCAAAGTTGCAATTGGTATTTGGGAATAGATTGATTATTGACACATGTAATGAGATGGAGTGAAAAGCTATTGATTGTATGTCATCCAAAGAGGTCAGTCCATACACACATACACTGAGGCAGCACAGATAGGAAAACAAAACAGAATGCAGAATATCGTGGCAAAGTTACAGAAAAAAAAACTTGCATTGCAATGGCCATGATGAGGTAGATTGGGAGATCAAGAGTTCATCCAATAGTTCTATAACAGCAGAGTAGAGACTGTTCATGGACCTGATGGTATGTATTCTCTAGGGTTTGTGTCTTCTACTCAAGAGTAAAAGATACTCATATTTCCCACAGTGAAGACTGATGCAATATACTTATTCAGTTCATCCGTTTTTTCCCTCTCCCCCATCACTACCTCACCAGCATCATTTTCCAGCAGTCCAGTAGCTACTCTTGCCTCTCTTTTACACCTTATATATCTGAAGAAACTTTTGGTGCCCTTTTTAATATTATTGGCTGGATTACCTTCGTATCCCCATCTTTTCTTTCTACATGGTTTTCTTAATTGCCTTCTGCTAGTTTTTAAAAGCTTTTCAATTCTCTTACTTCCCACTAATTCTTACTCTATTATATGCCCTCTCTTTAGTTTTGACTTCTCTTGTCAGCCACAGTTGTGTCATCCTGCCTTTAGAATACTTCTTCTTTGGAATGTACTGTATTTATTCTGCGCCTTCTGAATTGCTCCCTGAAATTTCAATCATTGCTGTTCTGCCATCAGCCCTGCTAGCGTCTCATCCAATCAATTTTAGCCAGCTCCTTTCTCATGCTTCTGTAATTCCCTTTACTCCACTGTAATACTGATACATTTGACTTTAGCTTCTCCTTCTCAAATTTCAGGGTGAATTCAATCATATTATGATCTCCGGCCCCTAAGGGGTCCTTTATCAAGACAATTAGATCTGACTTAGCATATTAACATTAATGTCCATTGAAAAAAATGAAACTCATGCTGCATTTTGGTACAAATTTGAAATAGATTTCAAATTTCTGTTAAAAGTGGTCTTAAACAATTTAGGCATCAAGTTCAGACAGGTCACTCAACTTTAAAAAATTGATGATGGAACTTAAATGCAATGACAGCTGAAGAAGATCTTGGTAACAGTATAGGAATTGCTTTAGAAAGTTGCAATATATTCAGTTTGTGACCTTTCCCACAGTTGTGGAATTCTGCTGCCCTAAAACAAGGTGCAGCTTTGTGTTTCGCAATCATTTCTTTGTGCAGTGAGGAATTACTCATGGGCTTTAAGTCTACATGTCATGTATGTATTGGCTTAATGTCCAAGTGCCTGACATTTCTTTGTAAATATTAAATTACTAATACTTGCATTGTAGCTTGTAGCTTTCCGGCTCATCCTCCAGCATCTGCTGAATTATTGTTCCTCGCATCTTTATGGTGATTCATCACAACTGCTGCTTACCTTTTTTGTAATGTTACAGTAGATATCAGGCAGTGGTTGTTCAAATCATGAAGAACCCTAACTTCAGTCAATGCTTAACAGCTACATGTCTATACATTCCTCAACCTATTTCGTTTCTTATCACCACTGAGATATTTTGCGCTTCACTGCATGCCCCTCCTTGGCTTCTCCCAAAGACCAGTAACTGTGTCCAATACTTTTTTCCACCGTATCAGAATTTGTTTATATCAAAGTTTATCACAGAATAGAAATGAACGTGTTTCACTATGCTTTTATCATATTCATTTATGGATTTGGGCATCATCAACAAAGACAGAATTTATAGCCCTTCAGAATGTTGTAATGAGCTGCCTTCTTGAATGCCACAGTCGATCTCGTAAAGATACTTGCACAGGATAGTTGGGCAGCAATTTCCAGGATTTAGATCTAGAGCTGGTGAAGGGCCAGTGATATATTTTCAAGTCAAGATGATTTAGGACCAGGTCACCTGCAGACGTTGGTGCTCCCTACTGCCCCTCTCCTTCCTCGTGGTAAATATTGCAGATTTGAGGAGTGCTGTTGGGGTAGTGTGGATGAGAAACTGCAATGTATTTTGCAGATGATACAGACTGCAGCCTTTGTGCACCAGTGGTGGAGCAAATGAATGATTAGTACAATAAGTTGTATTCAAGTAGATGTTATTCAAGTAGATTGCTTTGTTTTGGATGGTGTTTTGCTTCTTCAGAATTGCTGGTGCTTCAATCATCCAGACATGTGGAGATTCTTCCATCAAACTTCTTGTTTGTGCTGTATCTTGTAGATTGTGAATATATGTTCAGGTAACAAGAGGTTACTAACTCATAGACTCAGACCCGCTCTTGTAGTGATGGTACTTATGAGGCTCTGAGGCCAAGGAGTAATATAATGTTGCATGGCAATGGAGACTGAAAGCCTAAAATGCAGTAATGATCCAATATACCTGGTAGGGCTCTGAAAACCTGTGACAACCAACTGGCAGGGACGTTCAAAGACATTTTCAATCTTTCATTGGTATAGTCAGAAATTCTAAATTCTAAATTTTAAATGACAATAAACGAGGACTGAGTGTCCTCATAACCTATTCTAATCTAATCTAAAACAATTCCCACCTGCGTCAAAAGGGCAACAATCATACCAGTGCCCAGGAAGGGAAGGATGAGCTGCCTTAACGACGATCATCTAGTAGCACTCACGTCTCCAGTGATGAAGTGCTTTAAGAGGTTGGGTATGGCTAGAATCAACTCTTACCTCAGCAAGGACCTGGACCCACTGCAATTTGCCTGTTGTAACAATAGATCTACTGCGGATGATGCAATCTCATCAGCTCTTCACACGGCCATAGATCATCAGGACAATTCTAATACTTATGTCAGACTGCTGTTTATTGACTACGGTTCAGCTTTTACCACAATCATTCCTACAGGTCTGATCAAAAAGCCCCAGAATTTTAGGCTCTGTACCTCAAAAAGCAACTGGATCCTCAACTTCCTCACCAGAAGACCACAGTCAGTGCAGATTGGACATAACATCTCCACCTTGCTGATAATCAACACCAGCACATGTCAAGGATGTATGTTTAGTCCACTGCTCTACTCTCTCTACACCCATGGGTGTGTGGCTAGGCATAGCTCAAATGTCATCTGCAAATTTGCTGATGACACAACCATTGTTGGCATAACTTAACAACCTGCAACAGTCTTTTTTGGTCCTGCTGAAGCCTGGGGCCCTTTTGTATGTTCTCCACCAGTACCTGATACAGTGCCGTGATGTGCATGAGATCAAGTAATAGAGACATGATCCCTCTCATTTCAACCGTTCACCTAATTGATAATACCATGTGTATAAAAAGTTTTAAGACTTTACATAAACAATAAACAGACTTAATAAAACAGGCAGTAATAAAAGTAATTAATTTAATCAACATAACTCTTCAGCTCATATTCACTAAAAACATATACACAAGTGTGCTTATGAAAAGTTTGCACTAAATTATCACATAGCCCACCAGCATAGCTCTGAAGGCACACTCTCTCACCCAATGTTGAAGGATGCAGTGGCAAACTCTGGGCACCCTCACCACCTCTGGAAGGGGTGGATATGTAGAATACTTTGTAGAGAAAATTAGTAGGGAAAGGTATTGCTCTGTGAGTCAGCATTGACTTGATGGTCTAAAAGGAGCTCCTGTAAGTTGTAAGGTAATAGGGGAATACAGCATTATAGAGTTTTAGAGAAGTACAGCACAGAAACAGGCCTTTTGGCCCACCTATTCCATGCCGAACGCATTTAACCTGCCTACTCCCATCAACCTGCACCAGGACCATAGCCCTCCATACCCCTATCATCCACATACCTATCAAACTTCATCAAACATTGAAATCATGCTAGCATGCACCACATGTGCTGGCAGCTCATTCCACCCTCCCACCACCCTCTGAGTGAAGTTGTTTCCCCTCATATTTCATCTTTTATCCTTAATGCAACACCTCTGGTAATATTCTCGCCCAAGCTCTGTGGAAAAAGTCTGCTTGCATCTGCCCTATATATATCCCTCATAATTTTATATACTTCTATCAAATTTACTCTCAGTCTTCTATGTTCTAAGGAATAAAGTCATAACCTATTCAATCTCTCCTTATAACTCAGCTCCTCCAGCATCCTTGTAAATTTTCTCTGTTCTCTTTCAATCTTATTTATATCTTTCCTGTCGCAGGTTATCAAAGCTGCACACAATTCTCCAAATTAGACCTCACCATCATCTTATACAACTTCAACATAACATCCCATCTCCTGTGCTCAATAAATTGATTTATGAAGGTCAAAGTGAAGAAAGCTTTCTTTACAACTTTAATTACCTGCTACACTATTTTCAATGATTTATGGACCTGTATTTCCAGATCCCTTTGTTTTACCACACTCCTCGGTGCCCTGCCATTTACTGTGTAAGACCTGCCCTGGTTGGTCCAAATAAAGTGCAACACCTCCTACTTGTCTGCATTAAATTCCATCTGCCATTTTTCAACCCATTTTTTCAGCTGATGCAGAACCCTCTGCAAGCCATGATAGCTTACCTCGCTATCCACTACACCTCCAATTTTGGTGTCATCTACAAATTTGCTGATCCAGTTAACCACATTATAATCCAGATTGTTGATATAGTTGACAAACAACAACAGAACAAGTACTGATCCCTGTGGCACACCACTAGTCACAGGCCTCCAGTCAGAGAAGCAATCATCCACTACCACTCTCTGGCTTCTCCCACAAAGCCAATGTCTAATTCAATTTACTATCTCATCTTGAAAGCTGAATACTGAATGATCTTAATCAACCTGCTATGCAGGACCTTGTCAAATGCTTTGCTAAAGTCCATGTAGACAGCATCCATTGCCTTTCTCAAAAAAATCTATAACATTGGTAGGCACGACCTACACACACAAAGCCATGCTGACTATCTTTAATCAGTCGTGTCTATACAAATACATATATATCCGGTCCTTTAGAATACCTTCCAGTAATTTTCCCACAACTGGTATCAGACTCACAGCCTATAATTTCATGCTTTATGTCTAGAGCCTTTCTTAAACAATGGAACAATATTGGCTCTGCTCCAATTGTCTGGTACTTCTCCTGTCTCTAAGGATGATTTAAATATATCTACAAGAGCCCCAACAATTTCTGCACTTGCTTTCTGTAGGGTCTGAGGGAACCCTTTCTCAGGCCCAAGAGATTTATCCACCCTGATTTGCCTCAGCCGAGCAAACAGCTCTTCCTCTGTAATCTGTATTGGTCCACGAAGCTGATGCCACTATGCCTCACTTCTGTAGATTCTGTGTCTGTCTCCTCAGTAAATACAGATGCAAAAAAATATTTAAGATCTCCCTCATTTGCTTTGGCTCCACACCATGAATTACCATTCTGATCTACCAGAGGACCAACTTTGTTCTTTGAAATCCTTTTGGTCTTGACATACTGTTTCTGTAGCATCCCTTAGGATTCTCCTTCACTTTGTCGACCACAGCACCATCACAACTTCTTTAAGCCTTCCTGATTTCTTTCTCAAGTGTTGCATTTCTTATATTCCATAAGACCTCATTTGTTTCTATCTGCCTATATCTGCTATGCACATCCTTTTTTCTCTTAGGACACCAACATCTATTGAAAGCCAAGGTTCCCTACACTTATTATCTTTACAGGCACATACAAGCATTGTACTCTTACATTTTTATTTTTGAATGCCTCCAGCTTACCAAGTACACCTTTGCCAGAAAACAGCCTGTGCCAATCCACACTCGCTAGACAACTTCTGATACCATCAAAATTGGCCTTTCTCCAATTTAGAATCTCAACCTGTGGAAAAGACCCATCTTTTTGCATACTTACTGTAGAACTAACGGCATTGTGGTCACTGGATGCAAAGCATTCCCCTACACAAATTTCTGTCACCTGTCCTGGCTCATTGCCTAATAGCAGATCCAGTATCGTAAACTCTCTTGTTGAGACTTCTACATATTGATTAAGGAAACTTTCCAGAATGCATCTGATAAACTGTGCCCCATCTAGTCCTTTGACAGTCAATATGTGGAAAGATAAAATCACCTACTCTAACTACCTTATGTTTCTTGCAACAGTATGCAATCTCTCGACAAATTTGTTCCTCTAAATCCCTCAGACTGTTGGGTGGTATCTAATATAGGCCCATTAATGTGGTCGTACCTTTCTTATTTCCCAGTTCTGCCCATAATGCCTGACTAGTCGTGTTCTCCAGTCTATACTGACTAAGCAATGCCATGACATTTTCCCTTACTAGTAATGTCACCCCTCCTCCTTTAATCCCTCCCACTCTGTCACGTCTAAAACAACAGAATCCTGGAATATTAAGCTGCCAGTTCTGCCCTTCCTGCAAACAAGTTTCACTAATAGCTACAATATCATAATTCCAGGTGTTGATGGATGCCCTAAGCTCATCTGCCTTTCCTATGATGCTTCTTGCATTGAAATATAGGCAACTCAGGACACTAGACACACCATGCTCAACCTTTTGATTCCTGACTTTGTCTGAGGTCTTACCAACATCCGTCTCTACAACCTCTCCAATAACATCTCTGGCACTCTGGTTCCCATCCCCCTGCAACTCTAGTTTAAACGCCACAGTGCAGCATTAGCAAACCATCCCACTAGAATATTAGTCCCCTTCCAGTTCAGGTACAAACTGTCTCTTCTGTGCAGGTCCCACCTTCCCTGGAAGAGAGTCCAATGATTCAAAAATCCTATGTCCTCTCTCATACACCAATTTCTTAGCCACATGTTAAACTGTATAACCTTCCTATTTCTGGCCCCACTAGCATGTAGCACGGGTAGCAATCCTGAGATCACAACCTAGAGGTCCTTCAGCTTGGAACTTAACTCCCTGAACTCCCTTTGCAGAGCCTCCTCACTCATCCTACCCATGTCATTGGTACCTATATGAACCATGACCTCTGGCTGCTCTCCCTCCTACTTGAAAATGCTGAGGACTCAATCCAAGATTTCCCAGATACTGACACCCAGAAGGCAACTCGTTCTTTCCCACAGAACCACCTTTCTGTCCCCCTAACTAATGAATCTCCTACCACTACTCCTCGCCTCTTCTGCCCCCCACCTTCCCTTCTGAGTCACAGAGTCAGACTCAGTGCCAGAGACATGACCGCAGTGACTGTCCCTGTCTAGGTCATCCGCTTCTGACAGTATCCAAAGTGATATACCTGTCACTAAGGGGAATGGCCGCAGGGGTACTCCACACTGGCTCCTGAACCCCTTTCCCCTTTCTGACTGTCACCCAGTTCCCTGTGTCCTGTACCTTGGGTGTAACTACCTCTCTATGCATTCTATCTATCACCCCTTCAAGCATCCCAAATGATCCAGTGTTCATCCAGTCCCAGCTCTAACTCCTTAACGTGGAGTGTTAGAAGCTGCAAAAGGAAGCACTTCTCACAGGTGTAGTTTGTATGAACACTTGAGGTCTCCCTGCCTTCCCACATCCCACAAGAGGAGCATTCCACTATCCTGTCTGACATCTCTACTGTTCTAACTGATCAAATGTAAAGAAGGGGAAGAACACTCTAACAACAGTTTTTTTGTTTTTGCCTTCCCTGACTGAAGCCTCAAAGATCTAAAGCTTCAGAATCTCCACTCTAACTCTATCCACTATGACAATGTCTCCTGTGACTGTCCTCAGCAATTGCTGGGACACAGTGTATGAGGAGCAACAGGTGTATCTAGACACTCCAGTGCTGTGTGCATTCATTTGTCACAGCAGAATGAAGCACTAGCAGCTGTCTGTCCAGGTGCCTGAGTTCATCCAGGGCAGATGACACACTGTGACACTCAAAGGTTTAATTGGGTGGTTGGTCTAACGTTCTTTGTAGGTAAGGATTCATCATGATAAGCACAAACACAAGAGATTCTGCAGATGTTGGAAATCCAAAGCAATTCACACAAAATGCTGCGGGAACTCAGCAAGTCAGGCAGCATCTATGAAAATGAATAAACAGTCAATGATTTGGGCTGAGACCCATCATCACTTCCTGCTTTTTCATTGGCTGCATGGAACGGTTCATGTTCCAAGCCTTCCCTGGTAATGCTCATGAACTCCTTCTCTGCTAAAATGATGACTGCATTGGTGCTGCTTCATGCACCCATGCTAAGCTAATCAATTTCTTCAACTTTGCCTTCAACTTCTACCCTGCCCTTAAATTCAATTTGTCAATTTCTAACCCTCCTCCCCTTCCTTGACATCTCTGTCTTCATATCTGGAGACATACTGTCTACTAATATCTTTTATAAACCTACTAATTCCCATGGCTTAAGGCAACACAGGGTGAAGGAGCAACACCTCAACTTCCATCTAAGTAGCCTCCAACCTGATGACATGAAAATTGATTTCTCTCTCTGGTAATTTTTTCCCATCCCCTTTTCTCTTCTGTTACTTATTCTGACCTCATCCTTCTTCTCTTCACCTCCCTCAGGGCTCCTCTTCCTTCCCTTTCTCCCATGGTCCACTCTCCTTTCCTATCAGATTCGTTCTTCTCCAGCCTTTGCCTTTTCCACCTATCAACTCCCATCTTCTTACTTCATCACCCCTGTCCAACTACCTGGCTTCACTTATCACCTTCTACCTTGTCCTCCTTCCCCTCCCCCAACTTTTTATTCTGGTGTCTTTGTCTTTCCTTTCCAGTCCTGATGGAAACATCAATTGTTTATTGCTTTCCATAGATGCTTGCTGAGCTCCTCCAGCATTTTGTGCATGTTGCTCATCATCGTAAAAAAGTTTAAAATTCAATAAAGTTTCAAAAAAACTTCTTCTTTCAAGGTTAGAAAAGATATTTTTGTTTGCCTTTTTATGTAACTTGTCCAAAGCCTCTATCCTGGTGTCTGACAGATTATCATTTTATTGTATGCTGCTTTTAAACTACTTTACACCATCTTTCTCCATTGAGTATAAAAAAAACAGTTTAAATCATCAGTCATGTAAATTCTTATAAACAGTTATTAAATAAATGATTGGCCAGTGTTGGACTAATGGAAATGACTTAGAAGCTTAAGCAAATCATTTGGCAAACCTCATGATTATTTGATATATACTGTAGTTTCAATCAAGCATTCAATTATCTGGACCAATGAAAAATACATTTTCTGTCTGGGTTTGAGCATTAATCTTAAGAACAGGTGCTAAAATAATCTCTGTATTTTGAAGATTGGTTTCTCCCTACACCTTTCCACAACAACATTAGCTAGAAACGTCAAGGTCATATACAGACCTCTGAACAGTAGCAAAGATGTAGCTGCAAATTATAAAGAGAGATAGATAATACATGTCAAAAGGGCAATGGTATGATTGTCATGGGATTTCAATATGCAGGTAGATTAGGGAAATCAAGTTGGTGCTGGATCCCAAGAGCAGAATTTGTAGAATGCATACAAGATAGCTTCATAGAGCAGCTTATGGCCAAACACGCGGCAGGGTCAGCTGTTCCAGATTGGGTGTTTTGTAATGAACTGGAATTGTTAGAGAGCTTAAGGTAAAGGAGCCTTTCTTGGTCAGTGATCATAATATGATAGAATTCACCCTGCAATTTGAGAAGGAGAAGCTGAAGCCAGATATATCAGTATTACAGTAGAGTGAAAAGAATTACAGAGGCATGAGAGAGGAACCGCCCAAAATTGATGGAATTGATGGCAGAACAGCAAAGAGTGGAGTTTCTGGGAAAAATTCGGAAGGTATAGGATAGATATATCATAAAGATGAAGAAATACTTTAAAGGCAGGATGACACAACCATGGCTGACAGGAGAAGTCAAAGACAACATAAAAGCCAAAGAGGGGACAAAAATTAATGGGAAGTTGGAGGATTGGGAAGCTCTTAAAAACCAAAAGAAGGCAATTACAAGTTGTAAAGAAGGAAATTATGGAATAGAAAGCTAAGCTCCTAAGTACAACATTTTTTCTAGTCATTTGTAAATTTGCTTAATTAGGATGAGATCATGTCCATGGGCCAGCATTTTCCATTCTATCCTCTGTTAATGAGATTATCCAAGCAAATATTAAAGAGGATACCAGTAGTTTCATCAGGTATAAAAAGAGTAAAAGATAGGCAAGAGTAGACATCGGATTGCTGGAAAATGATGCTGGCGTGGTAGTAATTGTGAACAAGGAAATGGCAGACGAACTGAACAAGTATTTTACATCAGTCCTCACTATGGAAAACACCAATAGTATGCGGGAAGTTCAAGAGTGTTGGGGGAAAATAAGTAAAGTTGTAGTTACTAAGGACAAGGTGCCTGGGAAACTGAAAGGTCTGAAGGTAGATAAATCACCTGGTCAGGTGGTCTGCACTCTACGGTTCTGAAAGGGGTGGCTGAGAGATTGTGGAGGCTTCAGTAATAATTCTTAATGAATCAATAGATTCTGGCAAGATTCCAGAGGACTGGAAAATTGCAAATATCACTCTATTCCTCAAGAAGACAGAGAGGTAGAAGAAAGGAAATGATAGGCCAATTTGCCTGACCTCAGTGGTTGGGAAGATTTTAGAGTCAATTGTTAAGGAATTGGTTTCGGGATACTTGGAGCCATATGATAAAAAAGGCAGAAGTCAGCATGGTTTCCTTAAGGGGAAATTTTGCCTGAAATCTGTTTGAATTCTTTGACGAAATAACAAGCAGGATAGACAAAGGAGAATTGGTGTGTTGTGTACTTGGATTTTCAGAAAGCCTCTGACCAAGTGCCACACATGAAGCTGCGTAACAAATTTAGAGTCCATGGAAAACCAGGAAAAATACTAGCATGAATAGATCAAGGGCTGATTAGCAGAAAGCAATGGATAGGAAAAAAGCGAGCCTTTTCTGCTTGGCTGCTGGTGACTAGTGATGTTTCACAGGGGTCTGTGTTGGGACTACTTCTTTTTACAATATATGTCAATGATTTGCATGGCAAAAGTGATGACTTTGTGGTCAGGTTTGATGAGGATACAAAGATAGGTGGTGGGGAAGGTGGTTTTGAGGAAGTAGAGAGGCTACAGAATGACTTAAACAGATTAGAAGAATGGGCAAAAAAGGGTCAGATGGAATACTGTGTTGGGAAGTGTATGGTCATGCATTTCGGAAAAAGGAACAAAAATGCAGACTATTTTCTAAATGGAGAGAAAATCCAAAAATCCGAGATGCAAAGGGACTTGTGAATCCCTGTGCAGGATTCCCTAAAGGTTATTTTGCAGGTTGAGTTGGTGGTGAAGAAGTCAAATGTAATGTTACCATTCATTTCAAGAGGACTAGAGTATAACAGCAAGAACGTAATTTTGAGGCTTTATAAGGCAGTGGTGAGGTCTCATTTGGACTATTGTGAGCAGTTTTGGGCCCTTTTCTAAGAAAGGATGTGCTGACATTACAGAAGTTTCAAAGGAGGTTCACAAAAAATGATTCTGGGATTCAAAGGCTTATCATATGAGGAGCACTTGTAGCTCTGGGCCTGTACTCAATGGAATTCAGAAGAATGAGGAGACGTCTCATTGAAACATATCAAATAAAGCTTCAAAGATTTTTCCTTTGTCAAAGTGTGTATGTTACAATATTACTCTGTTATTTGTCTTCTTCAGGTAACCATGCAATACAGAAAGACCATGGGAGTTGTTGAAAGAGACAGAATCATCTCCCTCTGCCAAGAAAAAGAAAAAGAAACAAAATTCATAAACCCCAAAATCCCCCACCCCCTCCCCAAAGAAAACACAATGACAATAGTCAAATCCCCAACTGCTCCCTGCAGGAAAAAACAGCGACAATAACAATTCGCAAACCTCTCGCTTGCAAAAAAAGAACAGCACACTAGCAACAAATCCTCAACCCTTCCCCCGCAGAAAAGAAACAGTGACAAATACAATCCCTGACTCCCTCACGAGCATCAAAACCCCCAAACCCTCTCACACAAACAAAAAAACCAACAGATCAGCCGCCTGCCAATTGGCCTCAAGGAACAGAATGTCGAAAAACTGAAGGAGATCGATTTAAAGTACAGTCCAATAATCACATTAATCTCAGAATATCGAAAGCATCTTTCCATCAGCATATGAGGAGAGTGGCCACACGAACTCAATCCTTCCGTGAAGAGCAACCACACCAGGTCTGAACGCCGCCAGCCCGGGTCCAAGTGCCTCTGACCTGGCTGCTGATCATCGTCACCCCGGTGGTGATGGCCTTCTGGTTCAATCTTCCTCACTGCTTCAAGATGGAGTCATTCATGAACCAGCCCCATCTCTGGTCTTTCCCAGGAATCAGCTCATGTTCTTGGTCCTTTTCAGTTCCCTATCTCTGATCTCCATGAGGCAGCTCTTCAGACACAGCAGAGCACTAGATCATTGGATTGAGTTCCAAACTACACGTCACATGCCTCGACAGCTTCTGGAGCACAAACAAGACAAAGAGAACAAGCAGAAGGCATAGAAAAAGTGAAATAATTGAAGAGACTAGCTATCTGAAAATGGTGCTCGAGGGATCTCAACTGAACAAGTGCCAGAATGTTGAAAGGCATCAATAGAGACGATGCAGAGAGGATGCTTCCTGAGGTGGATGAGGCTAAGACCAAGGACACAATCTCAGAATAGAGGGATGTCCATTTAGAATGTAGATGAGGAGGAATTTCTTTAGCAAGAGAGTGTTGAATGTGTGGATTTTTTTGCCTCAAGTGGCTGTCAAGGCTAAGTCACTGGGAAAATTTAAGGCAGGGGTTGATGGATTCTTGATTAGTCAGGGTAAGAAGAGTTATGAAGATTATGGCTGTGAGGGAAATGGATCAGCCATAATGAAATGGCAGAATATACTTAATGGGCCGAATGGCCTATTTCTGCTCCTCTATCTAAGGGTCTTACGGTTTTATGGTCTAGGTTATTTCTTGGAAAATAACACAATGGAAGAGCCAATGAAGCTGCCCAGGTTCAATTCTGACCTCAGAGACTGGCTGCAAGGAGCTTGCATATTCTCCCTGTGGCCCTGCAGGCTTCTTCTAGGTGCTCCAGTTTCTGACAGTATCGATAAGTATAGGATCTGAAGGAAGTGGAATTTGGGGAAAACAAAATAAATTAGTTTTAATGGATGATTGATGGTTCATGCAGATATCTAAGGTTAGATAACCTTTTTCTGCAAAGTATGACTTTGCAATAGGCAAATAACCAGGAAATCAAATTGTAATTTAATCTTTAGAACCAAGTGCATTTTAAAAAAATGGAGTTTCTGTTTATTACTCAATCTCAATCTGGCAGGAATCCAGCAGCAAGTAACAACACACCTTAAATTTTAATCAACCAGTAGGATATGGGAACGAACTTAACCAATCACATGAATAGTTAAGGACAGTCATCCTTTATCTACGGATGTGCTTTATCTTGGTTTTAAGGGCATCTGTGACAGATGTAGAGCAGGACTCCTATGCAATTAATTTCATTGCGTTAGAAAAATATACGCCTCTGCGTATTTACATTTCTGCTTCAAAAAGTTGAAGTAGTTTGTTATACTATTAACCCTTCACATTCAAAAGTCTTATTTATATTTTAGAGAATTATGAAATCATTAGAAGAAAAGCAATGTGTATAATTTTTTTCTTTATACATAAGCAGATATATAACAATAAATTTAATACAATCAAGCAAATTTTACTGCTAAACTCTTTCCCTTTTTTCCAATGCAACTACCTCCCCCCCTTGGGTTGAGGACAAAATTGCACCAGGAAGATCACCATTGTGTTCTCATTCCGCACAAAAAAGAATAGCTGTAGTGGAAAAGCAAGTGCATTATTCTTCCTGCTTCAGCGTTAAAATAAATTAAATTTCTTAGCTACTTGCATATAGTTTTAATTGGCCTTCAAATGAATTGTGTTAATACTAATATCAAAATAATAATTTACAAATATTTAACTTATACTTTGTCACTATGACAGTACTGATCTTTGGGATCTTTGACAAGTATAGAATTTTCACTATAAGATATCGTGGACTATAACGTACCCAGATAACTAGCTGTTACAATTTATGTAATTTCATTTAACAAATATTCTCCCTTTGGCTTTGAATTCTGTACTTAGTTTGCCTTTTAAAGATTATTTTCTCCATTAAATTACCAGATATTCACATAAAATGAATACAAAGTTGTAAGGAACATATATTCAGAAAAATTGAAAGTCAAGAGCAAAACATTCTTTTCATGAGTCAATGACTCTCTTGGGACAGAAATTTTGGAAGTGGTAAAAAGTATGTGTAATTTAATCAGTTTAAATAGCATAGATACTAAAATATATATGAGATTTCCACCATTTTGTTTTGTAATAATTCTTTAGTAGAAAATGCAGAATGATCAATGGGAGATAAGTAGAGGAAAATTTTTGATGTGAGGCCTCTGTTTTAAGGTACATGTATGGTAATCCGCCAAAAATTTCCTTGTCCTCAACAGCATAACTATTGTCTTCTATCTCATTAACTTAAGTTAGGAGAAGTTGTGATCAAATTGAACAATATTCTAGTGAAAATTAACACGTGATATTATCTTAGCTAGAGACAAAAGATTCATAGATGGACTAAGCAAGTAGGAAAATATACCTTCGATGACTGCCAAGGTAAAATGCATCAGTGCTAGTCAAATGGGAAGCATTATATCAATGACAAGAATTGGAATAAAGCAATAAATAAGGCAAGTCAAAGGACACAGAAAGAGAAAAAGGAAGAAAATCAAACACGTCATTGTCCTTTCTCTTCCCACATTCATCTGTAATCTTTGCCAAGTCCTCTTCTTCTATACCAATTTATAAACAGGAATTTTGTTGTACAGAGGGACACGCAATCCAAGTCCACACATCCCTGGAAGTAGCTGGCTGCCCAGGTTATAAGTTGATCAAGAAGGTCAATAACATTTATTAATCAAAGAATTAAGTTTAAGACTCAGAAAGTTATGTTGCAGCTGTATAAAACTCTGGTTTGGCTACATCTGGAGTATTGCATTCAATTCCAGTTGTTCCTTTATAAGCAGGATGTGGAGGCTTGGAATGGGGTTGCAGAAGAGTATTACCAGGTTTTTGCCTGGATTAGAGAATGACCTTAACTCACTCTACTGTATAAAATGTTCTGCTACAAGAGGTTCTATGCTCTTCGCTGAATTTGTAGAATATTAATTTTCCAAATTCTGCTCAAGTCCCCTGATCACTTATATTTTCCAGTACATTAATCCTTGGAATGTAGAAGACTCAGGGAAGATTTGATAGAGGTATACAAAATTATGAGGCGTATAGGAAAATATATGAAAATATATGGAAAATGCAAGCAGGCTCTTTCCACTGAGGTTCGGTGGGACTACAACTAGAAATCATAGGTTAAGGGTGAAAAGTGAAATGTTTGAGGTGAGCATGAGGGGAATCTTCATCACTCACAGGGGTCCTGAGAGTGTGGAACGAGCTGCCAGCGCAAGTGGTGCATGTGAGCTCGATTTCAACCTTTAAGAGAAGTTTGGATCGGTATACGGATGGTAGGGGTATGGAGGGATATGAGTGCAGGACAAAGGGAGTAAGCAGTTTAAATAGTTCAGCATGGACTAGATTGGATGAAGAGCCTTATTCTGTGCTGTATTTTTCTATGTCTCTATGACTATGACTCTAGTAGGTTTAATTGGGTTGGTACTTGTTGTCACTTCACACAGGAAAACGTCATCTTTGCTCATAACTTCTACTAAAACTATAATATTATCATAGGAAGTCTTAAGAATCTTGATTCAAGAAATTTCATCAAAATACACATAATTCCACAAATGCTCTGATAATGTATATGTGTTTTCATCCTTAGATGCTGCCTGGCCTGCTGAGTTCCTCCAGCACTTTGTGTAGCACTTTGGCCATGCAGCATCTGCAGATTTTCTCTTGTTTGTAATATATATGTGATGTAATGATGCTATCCCAATGTCTGTTGATTATTCAAAATGCCTTGATATACTTGTGATTTTATTGACAAGGAACTAATACATTTTGAGAATCTTACCTAGGTGAGTGTTAGCTCAGCATCATGGAAGAAAAATAGACAATCATTAGGAGTCTTTCCACAAATGATGTAAGTCAATTGTTATGCAGGATAATGTAGCATTTGTGCATTTACCAGTTTTAATTTGGGTCAAAAGTTCCTTTTACACTGTCAAGCTAATAGCTGGACTTGATTGCACACTGCACAATACTCTTATTCATTTACCACCATGTCCAGGATACCCCATCCTCCTCCTGCAGCATTTTTAAAGGTGATTCATGCAAGGAATCTTTGTCAAAATACAAGGCCCTTTCATTTTGGAAATGAAACGAGTAAGCTTACCAAGCAGTATTGACATCATGTCAGTTGAAGGCCTGAGGCAAATCTACAAATGGCAACCTTCACATGACAGATAGATATCAAATCTTTATACATTTTGATTAATACTGTAAGTGCTGTCACCAAGTGCTTTATGCACTTTATATACTTATTCTACTGCCCTACTTGTTTTAAATTAAATAAATCATATTAAAATTAATGTGTTATTGAAGGAAAAGAATGCACTGGCTCAATTAAATACCAAAATTAATGAGACATTCCTCTAAGCATGCACCAGCACTCAGAGCAATGGTGGCTTGCACTACAGCTGCCTGTCACATGAGGAACTGCCCCTTTACTGCTCCCTCTCTAACTCTTCCCTCCCACATTTATATAGCCATCCGTTAGTCTCATGAGACCATGGATTTGTGCCTTAGAGAGTTTCCAGGGCGCAGGCCTGGGCAAGGTTGTATGGAAGACCGGCAGTTGCCCATGCCACAAGTCTCCCCTCTCCATGCCACCGATGTTGTCCAAGGGAAGGGCATTAGGGCCGATACAGGTTGGCACTGGTGTCATTGCAGAGCAATGTGTGGTTAAGTGCCTTGCTCAAGGACACACATGCTGCCTCAAATCACTAAATGAATGCCTTAACCACTTGACCACGCGCCTCCCACATAGTTCTCCATTTTCCATGCCTAGCGACCTTCAAATCACTAAATGAATGCCTTAACCACTTGACCACGCGCCTCCCACATAGTTCTCCATTTTCTTTCATTAATGTGCCTATTTAAAATACTCTTTAATGTCCTTAATGTATCTGCTCTACCACCACCCCGGCAGTATGCTCCATGCACCTACTACTCTGAGTAAAAAACTTACCTCTAACACCTTCCCGACACTTTCCTCTAAGCATCTTGAAGTTATGCTCCTTCATGTTAGCCATTTCCACCCTGGAAAATGGTGCTGGCTGTCCACTCTATCTATGCCTCTCAACATCTTGTACACCTCTATCAAGTCACCTCTCATCCTCATTCGTTCCAAAGAGAAAACCTCTGGTTTGTCCAACCTAGCCACATAAGACATGCTCTCTAATCCAGATCTATATATAATAAACATACATATTCACATATAAACATTATCTGAAGTAATTGCACTAAATTTTGCATCAAAATCATTGGTAAGTATGTGAATTTGTTAGCAGCAGGCAACACTATCCATCCAATCTAATAACTTACTTCTCTAACACTTCAACTGCAAACCACCAGCAGTTTTCTTCATTGAGTGAATTTGATCTTCGATGAATGAATATTGTATGATATTTCTTGGACCAACTAATAGAAGAATGGGAATCTCCCAGAACCCAGAATCTTGCTTTCACATTGCTGGTCATCAGAGTCAATGGCACTTCACAGATTTCAGAGAAGGACAGATGAGACTTGAAGCTTGCATATGCCTATTCAAATAGACTGACTTAAAATGACAATGAAGGTCAATTTAACTTCTATTCCAGAGTAATTAAACACTTCATATCACAGATGTCATAGCAAAGTTTAATCAGGCCTTAATGCAGCAATAGTTGCAACATATGTCTACCTAAATATAATTTAAATTTCATGGAAAAATGTAACTGTAAAATAGGGCCATTTGTTCAGTTTTACCTCCGCCATCTCAGGGACATTCAGAAAGCTAGTGAGTGAAGTTGGCAGTGGATCTGCACTGACTCTCAAAGATTTTGTGGACTGCAGTCCTCCAATGTGCTGTTTGGGTCCCTGCACCTGTCCAATACCTTCATTCTCAGTGTCAGTGAATTAGGTGCTCTGCATCAGATAAAAAATGGGCTTTGGATGATTGTGAGGGTGCGTGTGGCTGGTTGAACCACACCAACACAATCTGAGCATTATCTTCTCCTCTATTCCCTGCTGATTGAAAGCTGCAGTATGATGTGTACAGTGCTGCCTTCCAAGGATAAACATTTAAATGGCTATCACTGAAATTCTGTCCTGAGCATAACTAGGTTCAAGGACAGCTCCTGTCCCACTAAAACTATTGAGTGGTCTCTTAGTATGACAAGATGAACCCTTAATCTCACAATCTACTTCGTTATAAGACCGTAACACCATAAGGTATAGGAGCAGAATTACGCCACTTGGCTCATCAAGTCTGCTCTGCGATTCATCATTGCTGATTCAATTTTCCTCTCAGCCCCAATCTCCTGCCTTCCTCCCATATCAGTTCATGCTCTGCCTAATCAAGAGTCTATCAACCTCAATTACGAGGGGTGATTGATAAATTTGTGGCCTAAGGTAGAAAGTGTCAATTTTAGAAAGCCTAGCACATTTATTTTTCAACATAATCCCCTCCTACATTTACACACTTAGTCCAGCGGTCATGGAGCATACAGATCCCTTCTTTGTAGAAGTGGTCCACAGCAGGGGTGTTTGATAAGTTTGTGACCTAAGGTAGAAGGAGATGAGTTATTAACTTCAAACTTTCTGCATTATCACTCAGAGTTGAACTGCACGTGCATATAACAAGAGCGTCTTGGACCTCCAGGTGGTCCACAGCAGGGGTGATTGATAAGTTTGTGGTAGAAGGTGATAAGTTATACAGCTTTTGTTACATGCACGTGCAGTTCAACTCTTTGAGTGAAAATGCAGAAAGTTTGAAGTTTCTCCTCATCGTCTTCTACTTTAGGCCACAAACTTATCAATCACCCCTGCTGTGGACCACTTCTGGAGTTCCTAGATGCCGACTTCTACTAAGAAGGAATCCGTATGCTCCACGACCGCTGGACTAAGTGTGTAAATGTAGGAAAAGTAAACGTGCTAGGTTTTCTAAAATTGACTCCTTCTACTTTAGGCCACGAACTTATCAATCTCCCCTCGTAAGTATACATAAAGACGTGGCCTCCACAGCTGCCTGTGGCACTGAATTCCACTGATTTACCATTCTCTAGCTAAAGAAATTCTTCCTCGTCTCCTTTTTAAAAGGACACTCCTTTATTCTGAGGCTGTGTCCTCTGGTCTTAGACTCCTCCACCATAGAAAACATCCTCTCCACACCCACTCTTTCAAGGCCTTTCACTATTCGATAGGTTTCAATGAGATCACCCCTCATTCTTCTGCATTCCAGTGAATCCAGGCCGGAAATCATTAAAAGCTCTTCAATAGGTTACAATAGGTTTAGGTTTTCATAGAGTATGACAAGCCATTCAATCCTGGAATCATTCTTGTGAATCTCCTTTGAACCGTCTCCAGTTTCAGCACGTCCTTTCTAAGATAAGGGACCAAAAACTGCTCACAATACTCTGTGAGGCCCACCAGTGCTTTATCAAGTTTCAAAACTACATCCTTGCTCTTATATTCTAGTCCTCTTGAAATGAAACCTACATCACATTTGCCTTCCTCACCACTGACTCAGCCTGCAAATTAACCTTTAGGGAGTCCTGCATGAGGACTCCAAAATCCATTTGCTCCTCAGATTTTCATATTTTCTCGCCATTTAGAATATAGTTAACCCTTTCATTTCTTCTACCAACATGCATGACCATACACTTCTTGACAATGTATTCCAGCTGCCACATTCTCCTTATCTGTCTAAGTTCTTCAGTAGCCTCTCTATTTCCACAAAACTACCTGCCGCTTCACCTATCCTTGTATCCCCTGCAAACTTTGCAACAAAGCCAAATCATTGACATATAACGTAAAAAGAATCTGTCCCAACACAGATGCCTGTGGAATACCACTAGTCACCGGCACCAACCAGAAAAGGCTCCCTTTTTTACCACTCTTTGCCTCCTGCCAATCAGCCACTGCTTTGTCCATGCTAGTTATGGTCTTGCACATTATTGTCTGACTGCACTGCATTTTCTCTGCAACGCCTTATTTTGCCTTCTGTTATTGTTTTCCATTGTGCTACCTCAATGCACTGATGTGATGAAATGATCTGTAGGGATGGCATGCAAAACCAGGTTTTTCACTGTACCTCGGTCCAAAGGAGATGATGATGGACTTCAGGAAGACTAAGCCTGCACTGTTCCCTCATCACTGTCATGGTGAGGACCTACAACTACCCGGGGGTGCACCTGGATGACAGACTTGAGTGGAGCACCAACACAGAGGCTGTGTACAAGAAGGGCCAGAATCACTTCTACTTCCTGAGGAGAGTGAGGTCCTTTGTAGTATGCAAACCTCTCCTTCACATGTTCTACCAGTCTGTTGATGCCAGTACAATTTTCTATGCAGTGGGTGTGCTGGGGTAATGGCATCAACATGGGTGATACCAGCAGGCTCAATTTACTGATTAGATAGGCTAGCTCTGTTATAGGACACACTGAGTCTGTGGTAGAACAAAGGATATTACAGAAAATCCTGGCAATTCTGGATAATGTTTCTCTCCCTCTACTTGCCACCTTAGCTGAACAGAGGAACACTTTCAGTAATAGACTAAGACAACTGCACTGCTCCAAAGAAGACTACATGAAGTCATTCTTACCTTCAGCCATTAGGCTCTATAATGAGTCAACCTATAGCCAGGGAAGTGATGACCCCTCCTGTTAGACTGTTTGAGGTAACTTATTTTTTATTCTTTCTTACTTCTCTCCTAATATTTTTATATTTGTATATCTGTGCTCTTGTGACGATATTGTGACACTGTAATTTCCTTTGGGATCAATAAAGTATCCATCTATATGTGACAATAACAAATCAATTTACCAGTTTGTAATGCTTTACTTTAAAACCATCCATTTTCACAAAGCCCAACAACCAAATGAGTAACAGGAGCAGTGGCATCTGTTACTGAAACATTTGCTTATGAAATTATAGGGACTCAACTGTCCAATGATCAAAAAGAGTAACTGAAACATGGATTGGTATCTGCTACTCAGTAAATCTTGGAATTCCATATTTGCCTGTACATTCTTCGGGTCTTAGGGTTTACTGAGATTTATACATCTGAAAAGTGGAGGTTCTGACTAAAAGCATGAAGTAAGATACACTCTGTTATGCTGTTATACACTCTGGTAGAACATCTTTAACTGCCAAGTATCACCCGAAAAGTTTTATATGAAAGATGGAGGAGCGTGAATGAAGTGAAGGTGTCTAGAGGTCTGTACTAGATCAGATGCAGAGACAGTAGAAGAATTATCATTTGCCTGCTTACGACAGAGAAGGATGGCTCGACTTAAGACCAAAGCAGAGTTGGCCTCTAAAGCAGATGATCCAAAGCAGTATGTCCAATGTTAGGGAAGTCTCAGTCATCCCACAAATTATAACTCAGTCCTAGGGAAATGTTAATAACCTCAATGAATAAGGAACGTTATAAGGACCCAATTGCTTTCTCTGAATATTTTGTGTTAAAGGCTATGAGCACACTTCAACAGATTGCTTATTTCAGAGTTAGGAAAACTGGATATAAACTGAACAAAAACTATATTACTATAGTTTTTATAGTATAACTATAAAACTATAATCAGGGTTGTGGGACTTAGCCGATGATCATTCATAGGTACTTGTTCCATTTTCATTCCATTCAGTGATCCTTGTCCCACTGCCGTTCCATTCATCAGAGCAGCAATAGAGTGTTTCGGACAGAGTGATCAGCAAAGCAGCATGGTATAGATCCAAATGGACGCTAGATGATCATAAGAGGGAAAAGAGATTAAAAAACTCAAAGATGATTGGTGGAAGAAGATTTGTGGGAATCATGATCACGAGAATGGAACAGTTGCGCTGAATGCTCTGTTACTGTACTGTAATTCAATGAATATCGCATCAAAGTTTGGTGATATGGATGAGAAACTAAAACTTATTAAAGTTATCTACTTCACACCACAACAGGCTGCTTTACACCTGTGAATGATAAATTTCACATGGGATGCCAAAAGTAGAAATGTTTTCCATTCAGTTTGAAGTTGTTCACTGAAAAGCATAAAAAATGAATGCAACATGAACAAATTCAGAAATTGGGAAACAAGGTCTAACATGTAGGTACTGTAATTGGCAGTTGAATCGAACAATAATTTACATATAGAGAAACACCCAGAGGATTTAAAGTTCATCCCGGATATTGCAGGTATATAAACATTAGACTGCACCATTATACAATAAGCTCAACTGATTTCCGGTTTTATCAGCTGTACATTCTACAGCTGGTACCACAGTCGTTTGGCTGAATGCCAAAATCATGACTGGAACAATTCACAAAAAAAAACAATGCAAATTCATGCACAGAACAACAAGACAAATCAGCCACAAGTTTTGCTTTGACAGCAAAGAAGACATAGCGAACATATCGAAACAGAAGCAACAAATAATCTGCTGGAGAAACACAACATGTCAGGTAGCATCTACAGAAAGAATTGTCAATGCTTTGGGTTGATACCTTGCATCAGAACTCAATCTGCTGAACCCACTGAGCTTTCCCAGCATGAGAAAGTCTGGAGATGCTGGAAATCTAAATCAACATACATAAATGCCAGAGGAACAGATGTTAGGCAGCATCTATGGAAATAAATAAACAGTCAACATTTCGGGCCAAGACCCTTCTTCAGGACTGGGTTTCTCCAGCCGATGTTTGTTGCTCCAGGTTCAACATCTACATATTAAAACTGGAAACATCTGATTTTCTAGTATCCAAGGTAAAAGTTGAAATCAGTGCCCCATCCCCATCTAAAAATTAAGTTACCAACAAAGGAATTGATGAAATTCTCAGCACACTCACAGTGCTTGTAGCATCTTTCATCAGGTAAAACAAAACAAAATTGCAAATAACTAAAAGCAATCCCAACGACAATGGATTCAAAAGGTGAACAAGTATAGTCGTCATTGAATCTCAGCGGTTTAAAACAACTATATTGCCAGTTCCATCTGCACTGGTCAATATTGTGTCTTCATATAATCAAAATATTTACACTCTCTGACAGTGGTGTCTAAAAAGAGGATGCTGTCCAAGTTGCATGCCATCTTGGACAATGTCTCCCATCCACTACATAACGTACTGGGTGGGCACAGGATTACATTCAGCCAGAGACTCATTCCACCGAGATGCAACACAAAGCGTCATGGGAAGTCATTCCTGCCTGTGGCCATCAAACTTTACAACTCCTCCCTTGGAGGGTCAGACACCCTGAGCAAATAGGCTGGTGCTAGACTTATTTCCTGGCATAATTTACATATTACTATTTAACTATTTGTGGTTTTATTTCTATTTAACTATTTATGGTGCAACTGTAACGAAAACCAATTTCCCCCGAGATCAATAAAGTATGACTATGACTATGACTAACACATATTAAGAATATTATTGACAATCACAAAGTAACTTTTTGAAAGACTGTGCCACAAGTATTCCAAGTTGGTAACAAATAAATGCCCAAGGAGTTTACCTTCAATCAGGCTCAGGTTTTGGTGCAAGTACTTCACAGTCCAGCACTTGCAGCCTCTTGTGTTCTTTTAATTCTTCGAAAGATTCCTGTTAAGGAATTGCACTGAAATATGCCTTTCAACACTTCACCTGTGAGTCGGCTGGAGTGATATACTGCGTCCGGTGCTCCCGATGTGGCCTTCTATATATTGGCGAGACCCGACGCAGATTGGGAGATCATTTTGCTGAACACCTACGCTCTGTCCGCCAGAGAAAGCAGGATCTCCCAGTGGCCACACATTTTAATTCCACATCCCATTCCCATTCTGACATGTCTATCCACGGCCTTCTCTACTGTAAAGATGAAGCCACACTCAGGTTGGAGGAACAACACCTTATAGTCCGTCTGGATAGCCTCCAACCTGATGGCATGAACATTGACTTCTCTAACTTCCGCTAATGCCCCACCTCCCCCTGGCACCCCATCCGTTATTTATTTTTATACACACATTCTTTCTCTCACTCTCCTTTTTCTCCCTCTGTCCCTCTGACTATACCCCTTGCCCATCCTCTGTTTCCCCCCCTTCGTCTTTCTCCCTGGATCTCCTGTCCCATGATCCTCTGATATCCCCTTTGCCAATCACCTGTCCAGTTCTTGGCTCCATCCCTCCCCCTCCTGTCTTCTCCTATCATTTTGGATCTCCCCCTCCCCCTCTCACTTTCAAATCTCTTACTAACTCTTCCTTCAGTTAGTCCTGACGAAGGGTCTCGGCCTGAAACGTCGACTGCACCTCTTCCTAGAGATGCTGCCTGGCCTGCTGCGTTCACCAGCAACTTTGATGTGTGTTGCTTGAATTTCCAGCATCTGCAGAATTCCTGTTGTTTGCCTTTTGATTTTGTGTTTTTATATTCTGTGTTTTTTTTTTGTTGCTGTTTGCACGTTTATCTCTGTGGGAGGAGGTGGGATTTGATGTTTGATGTTTTTCTTTGAATGGGTTGGTTCCATGGTTCTTTGTTTTGTGACTGTCTGCAGGGAAGATGAATTTCAGGGTTGTATACTGCATTCATACTTCGATAATAAATGTACTTTGAATCTTTGAAGGAGAAAGGAGTAAAATGCCATGGAAGTGGGTTGAGGAGGGGATGGGTAATGGTTTGCGATGGTGATGGGCAAGAGGTATAAGCAAGTCTGATCAGAAATGTCAATAAAGTTTCCCAGCGTGAACTTAATTAAAAGAGCTGGGTTGTTAGCTATAGTTTGAGAGAGTTGTAAAATTCAATCCTAACAACACCTTAATTTTTCTTTAGGTTTATGGAACATCCAAATTATTTTGAAAACAAACATCAAGGTAATCATTAACTGTTTCTTAAATGTAACAATGGTAACTGCTTCCACCACCTCTTTTGGCAATTTTCCAAATCAAGCGCTCTCTATGTAAAAATCTTTTCCTCCAAATCCGCTTTAAAACAGTTTTTTTTTCTCATCTTAAACCTATGATCTAATATGTTTTTGAGACCCCTACTATGGGAGAATATCTTTCTCAGGTATATTTTAAATACAATTATTGCCACTTTTTGACATGGAGGAGAATTATGCACATCTAAAACATAATATTGTGTACAGAGACAACAGCTAGCTCATCCAAAATCCACACCAGAGCGTGATTGAGGAAGTACTATCTGGTCTTTTCCCAGCATTGTGTTGATCCTAGCACAGGAACTGAGAAATTCATGCTGTCGGCAACAGATCAACAATGGATAGTCAGAGGCTTTTTTCCCAGGGCTGAAATGGCAAGTGCGAGAGGGCACGGTTTTAATGTGCTTGGAAGTAGGTACAAAGGAGATGTCGGAGTAAGTTTTTTACACAAAGACTGGTGAATGCGTGGAATTGTCTGCTGGTGACATAGGTGGAACTTAGAAAAGTAGAGGGCTATGGGTAACCCAAGGTAATTTCTAAAGTAGGTACATGTTCGGCACAGCATTGTGGGCCGAAGGGCCTGTATTGTGCTGTAGGTTTTCTAATCACTTTCTACTAAGGGTTTGTCTTGCATATGTCCATCAATATTATCAAACACTCAGAATTTTCATCCCGTCTGATATTTGCAGGTATGAAATTCCATATCAAATGCCTCTTTTCTTTCTAACTTTCTCAATTAATCAACTAAACTAGTGACAGGAAATATCGTCAACCACACATCCAGGATGTATTTAATACTAAGAATTCTGCAGGAAAAATCTGAATTGAACTTGTCCAGATTTCATGTTCAGGTTTCCTTCAGTGAATGTACATCCCGTTAGTGGGGGGTCAGCCACTTCATTCTAGAAAACGGGTTCCCAACCTGGAGTCTACAGACCCCTCGGTTAACGGTAGGGGTCCATGGCATAAGAAAGGTTGGGATCCCCAGTTCTACAACATGAATGCATCAACAGATGTTACCTGGAAGCAGTTGTGATTGTTGCTATTTGTGGGTCAATGGTATCTATCTATATTGAAATTCTGGTGATATGTCAGAAGATTTTTTACATGAGGGTTACTTATTTCCATCCTGAATAAGGACAGCGTCATCAATAGTTTTAGTGAAGCCTTCTACTGCACTCCTAATAAGTATTCCAATCTTTCTTTAGCTGCCTGGATAGGTAAAATGAGAACCTTAAAGTTTAACTCAGCAAAAATAACAAAAAAAAAATCACATTTTCAGTAGAAAGAAGTTTCTTTTCTCCAAAGAACATTATATCATCGATGGCATATTTCAATGCTAACTCTCATTTAAATCTGTGATTTTGTTCTTGCTCTTTCAAACCGTCTTTAGCAAATAAAGGAAGAACTGAAGGTCTCAATACAATATAATTTCATCGAAGGCAGTCGAGTTTCTTGTGCATGTATGCACAAGCAGCAGCGTCACATAGAAACATAGAAAACCTACAGCACAATACCGGCCCTTTGGCCCACAATGCTGTGACGAACGTGTACTTACTTCAGAAATTACCTAGGGTTACCCATAACCCTCTGTTTTCTAAGCTCCATGTACCTATCCAGGAGACTCTTAAAAGACCTGATTGTATCCGCCTCCACCGCAATCGCTGGCAGTACATTCCATGCACTCACCACTCTCTGTGTAAAAAACTTATCCCCGATATCTCCTCTATACCTACTTCCAAGCACCTTAAACCTGTGTCCTCTCGTGTTAGCCATTTCAGCCTTGGGAAAAAGTCTCTGACTATCCACACGATCAATGCCCCTCATCATCTTATACACGTTTATTAGGTCACCTCTCATCCTCCGCCGCTCCAAGGAGAAAAGGCCGAGTTCACTCAACTTATTCTCATAAGGCCCAATTCAGGAAACATCCTCGTAAATCTCCTCTGCACCTATTCTATTGTTTCGACACGCTTCCTGTAGTGAGGTGACCAGAACTGAGTACATTTACTCCAGATGGGGTCTGACCAAGGTCCTATATAGCTGTAACATTACCTCTCGGCTCTTAAACTCAATCCCACGGTTGAAGAAGGCCAATGCACCGTAGGTCTCCTTAACCACAGAGTCAACCTGCTCAGAGTCACAGGCTCATAATATCTTATAAACGGCGTTCACAAGGAAATAAACATAAATTATACATAATTTTACAAGGAAAGAACATAGAACATTTATTTAAGTACAATGTGATCAAAGTAGTCATAGGATTGCTGTACAGTTAGTGAATAGGGTTCTGTCAATTAGTTCAAGAACTGAATGATTAAAGGAAAGAAACTGGTGGTGTGAAACATCCTGCTTCTGTATCTCCTGCCTTAAGGTGAAGGAAGAAGATGGCATGGCCTGGATGGTGGGAATCTTTGATGATGGATGTTACTTTTTTGAAGCAGCACCTCTTGTAGATACTACTGATGGTGGTCCTCCTAAATATTTTTCCATGTACCAACTTGCCTCTTCATTATTTGTCATTATTCATTGCAATCACAAAGCCAGTCTCTGGCACCTAAATCTTTTTATCTCAACCTAACAGCTTGATCTGAAATGGTGTCGGTTCGGTGTAAGGGAGATACCAGATATTGGTCAATGTAAGTGAAGCCTTCAGGATCTGAAGTGGCATTTTTCTCACATTTTTGTCCTGTGTCATCTTGTTCACTCATCCCATACCTGTCAGTCTAACACTAGATAGGCTGGAATTACGTGGCCATGTTAGTGCCACAAAGGAGTTTGGCAAAATTTATGATCATGGTGTCATAGGACCAGTCAAGAACAGATCAAGTAGTTCCAGTAAGCTCTTAAAACCCAAAGATAGTCAATGACAGGTGACTGCTAATCTGGCACAGAATATCTGATGCTTAACTCTGGGCACTTTTATCCTGTTCATGATGTAGAACATACATGACTGAGAATATTGTTTGAAATATTGTGTTCCAGTCAGAATAATTTTTTTTAACATTTGATTCTGATGTATTCTTTCAATGGATAGAAAATTAGTAATTACATAGATGTATCCATTTTTATACCTTTTCATTGGCTCCAGGATTTACAGGATTTGAAAAAAAGTATCAGGTACCACTCAAAATCTTCAGCTAAAAACTTTTTTGTTTGGATGGTAGGTGAAGACAGGAATGGGCCTGTGTTGCAACGGTTAACTGCCAAACCCCACTCTCTATAAAGAAACCACACAAGACTGTTTACTTAGAATGGTTATTATAGTGAGCCATAAAGAAGGGCAGCACAGTGCCACACCAGGAATAGCATCTTCAGTAACCTGGATTCCATCTTGACTTTCAGTACCACCTGTGCGAAAATTGTACGTTCTCTCGATCGTTCTGCTTTTCCACCTCATCCCAGTGATTTAGTTTAACGGGACACCATAAATTACCTCTAGAGATTGGGAAGAGAATAAGGAATGTTGATGGATATTTGAGATGGAAGATGTTACAAGGAAGTAAGAGGGAAAATGGGATTGCTCTGAGAGCACCTAGACTTGTTGGGCTAAATGGCCTCTTTCTATTATGCAACCAAGAATGAAATAAAATAAGCAGGATTAATATTGCACTCAACCATTTAGGTTTTCACCATTATTCGTAAAAAATTATTAAGTGAAGAATAGCACTCAAATGGATATTGCGTCAAAACACATTCAGATTCAGATAAAAAGACATTTGTAACCATTTGCATTTGTATGTTGAAGTACCAGGAAGTGCAAACTGAAAACTATACTTACAGCTCCCTTCACTGGCTCTGTACTACAACAGTAACCTTTTGCAAAATGTCAAGTTTCTCTCCACTACGTTATAATTACATAAGATCATTCAGCAAACAGTAATCTGACACTAGCAGAAACATGATTTAAAAGTACTACAATGTATTTTAAATAGTTAATGCAACTTAGCTACAGTTGATATAAACTTCAACTTTTCCTTCTTTTGACACAGAACTTCACACCCTGGAGCAGAGACCGGATGTTCAGAAGGAAAAACAAAGCAGATCCCCCAATCCTGCAAATGAAGCCCTACACCAGAAATGTTAATAAAAAAAAACCCCTAGGCTTCAAGTCAAGCATCTGAGGTCAGGTTACAGGATCGCCAAACTCAAACTAGACAGACCTGTTTCTGATTTTCACCTTCATTTTGTATTCAACACAATGTTCACGTATATGTGGATTTTGATATGTATTGATTTCCTTTTAGTAAGCAATAACCTTGTGAATTATTGAATGAGATGGTTCAAGTACACTTTTTTCAGTTATTGGATGTTCTGATTTGAAGTGTTTGGCAAAAACAGAGGGGAAAATCTCTTTATGTACAGCTTGACCATGGTGTGAGTTTCTCTGCACACAAGAGCAGAGGAAATAGTATCAATCTGGGCTTTCACATCGGAAGTGACAGTCACTTAAGTTAAAATTTTCAAAGTTCCAAGGAAATTTATTATCGAAGTACACGTAAGTCACTATATACTGTACAACCCTGAGGTTAATTTTCTTGCGGGCATATTCAATAAATCTATAGAATAATAACCATAACAGAAACAATGAAAGACCTCACCAACTTTGGCATTCAACCAATGTGCAAGGGACAACAAAAACTGTGCAAATATTAAAATAAATAAATAATAATACATAAATAAACAATAAATATTGGGAATATGACATGAGAGTGAGTCCATACGTTGTAGGAATATTTCAATGATGAGGCAAGTGAAGTTGAGTGAAGTTATCAATTTTGGTTCAAGAGCCTGACGGTTCAGGGGTAATAACTGGTCTTGAGGCTCCTGTACCTTCTTACTTATGGAAGCAACAGGCAGAGAGCATGTCCTGTGAGGTGCTCTGATAATAAATGCAGCTTTGCTCCGACAGCATTTCATGTAGATGTGCAATATGGTTGGGAGAGCTTTACCCGTGCTGAACTGGGCTGTATCCACTACATTCAAGGCTATTGATGTTTCCATGCCAGGCTCTGACACAGCTAAGTTAATATATTCTCCACCACACATGCTGAATCTCTGCGAACTCCAAAGGAAGTAGGAGTACTGAGTGCTTCCTTCATTTTTGCACTTACATGCTGGGCCCAGGACAGGTGCGCAGGTCTTCCAAAATAACGCTGAGGAATTTAAGACTGCTGACCCTCTCCACCTCTGATCCTATGATGAGGACTGGGTGATGGAACTCTGGTTTCCTGCTCCTGAAGTAAATGATCAGATCCTTGATCTTGCTAACATTGAGTAAGAGTAAACTGTGAATTCAGTAAGCTCTAAATTTACCCTTACCAGCACAAAAGTCACTCTGTTTCTTGTAATTAGCAGTCTAGATTTTGGAGCCACCAGTAAAACAATGTGAGTTGTATTCCGAAGAAACCTAACCACAGTTACCTATACACCTTAACAAAATGGATTCCCATTTTCTGATGTTAGTTTTAGTCAGTTATCAATTCAAACTGAGCAACCATATTGAAGAATTCCCGTGAACAGCAAATTGAGAAACAAAATGCACATCTTTCAGCTAAATCTTTGAAAGTTTTCCCATGCATGACATAAAGATTAAAATGTACATAAGCTTATAGCACAAGCAGACATAATAATGAAACATTTTAGAAAATTAAAAGTAATTTTATAATTTTAAAATAAATATTTATCTAAGAAAATTACAATAAATAATGCTAAGAGTGAGATTTCTGACCAGCAGTAATCAAAACCTCACTTATACCTAAAGCAATAACACAAGAACTTTATCGACCTGAAACCATTTTCTTGCTTCACAAATGCTGCCTGGCCTACTGAGCATTTTCTGTTCTCATTCCCGTCTCATTCAAATTTCAAACTTCAATGTACATTTATTATCAAAATGAAGTCTTACACCATCCCTAATGCAGAGGGCCCAGAACATGACATAATACTCCAGATTTGACTGAACCAGTGTTAGATAAAGGTTCATCACAACCCAAACTCTGGTATATTATTATGGCAAATTTCAAATGCAATTAACATTTCATTATTGAAGTCAGAATCAGAATCAGAATCATTATCACCGGCACATGATGTGAAATTTGTTAACTTAGCAGCAGCAGTTCAATGCAATACATAACCTAGCAGAGAAAAAAAAGTAAAAAAAATAATAAACAAACAAGTAAATCAATTACAGTGTGTGCATATTGAGTAGATTTTAAAAATGTGCAAAAACAAAAATACTGTATATTAAAAAAGTGAGGTATTGTCCAAACAATAGTCTGCCTGTGACACATGCATATACATTATTTCTTTCTCCTTTGCTAATGCTTCAGTATATATCATGCATTCCTTAAAATTATGCTTCCTCAGTTAAAGGAGAAAGTGTGATGGCTGTTTGCCTTTGAAGCTGGAAGTGGTCCAGCTCTTTATTAAGCTGAGTTATTTATTGTTTTTGCAAATGTTTGCAAGACGACTACAATCTGTTGGTTGTAGCTTCTGTTATCATGGGCCAGCTATTGACTCAATCTCCAGTGCCTTTAACAAATCCTGCTCTTCATTGTTGTTGGCTATTCGTATGACAACTCCAATGATGTGTGCGCCCACTGAGTAGCTTTGGAAGTTTTGACCTTTCACAAGCACATTAATTCCAGGCATAACAAGTTGATGCAAAGCCAAGCTCAGGGCCTTTACATTCCCAGGACAAGGGCAAAGGTTAACATGGATGGCAGGAGCATCAGTGGCATGAGGCCCATCAGGGCCTGGGTAGTAGGGGGCTGGTGGGTGGTTAAGACCTTCAGGAAAGGGACAGATGGGGAAATGACCATTGAAATGATTGAAGCCTCAGTGGTCTGGCTGGAGGCAATAGAATCAGGGTTTTCAACTAGAACATCAAAAGATTGGGGTATTGTGGGGGATTAAGGTTTATCTGTGACCAGGGCTTGAAGTAATCAGAGAATCAGAAAATTTCACTGAATACTGCTTTGTGTCTATGTGGTCACCTGCCCAAATAGCAGAACCAATGCATCCCTTCAGAACTTACACTGTTTCAAAATGACAACTTTTTTACCTCCTTTAAGAATCAGCTTAGCATTCAAATTTTAGATACACAAAAATCGTAATTTAAAATATTTCTCTAACAGATTTAAAAGAATAATGAGACTTATTTAGTAGGAACATGTTTTATCACTTCTTTGCTAATCCGTTTTGGAATTCTCCATGAAGTTTACTTCTATGATTTTCAGTTTGGTGAGGAAAGTGCATTATGCCTCATTAGATCATTGGCTTAATTTATTTGAACTACTCCACCTAGTTCAAATATTGAAACTGGTTCTGTAGCAAATATAATGAAAATGCTGAATTGTTCAGTGTATTGATTACACACTTAGGTCACACTCTGTCACAGACATAGAACAATAGCTCTATGGCTTTCCTAAGTGGATTATACAGTCTTATAGAGGAAGTTATAAATGTCTCCTCTCAAAATTGCACAGCCCTCATGGGTGGAGAGATTGCTTACTTTTCCATATAAAAAAAAGTGTTTCCAATGAATTGAGACTCTGTAAGTGCTTCAGAGTAAATCTTTGTAATCTTTGCAATCACTAATTTGGCTTTGAAAGATAAAATAGCCATTTTGCCAATTAAATTGGTCAATTGGCATGACATCGTCTATCCTACTTGCCACTGCAAATTGCTAAATAAAAATCAGTCATCACATTCACTTAGGTCCAGTGAGGTGATTTGAGTAAATACACGCTAGACAAAAGATTAGTGATGTTAATCACATGTGGCTCTAGACCCATGCATACCATTGCAATGGGATAAATGAAAGTTTAGAAAAGTATGCCAGACATCCAAATTAGTTTAATATATCTCTTGCGTTTAAACACACCTACTTGATAGAAGTTTAACACATCTATGGACCCATCAAATTAACAATGTACTCATAGAAGTAACATACAGACCATCAACTTAGTACACAAATCAATAAAATATAGCTATAACTTAATAGCCATCATTTTTAAAGTGTCCCACACCAGAAAAAAGATCATTTGACCCATTTCATTTCTGTCTGTGTTTTTCACAAATCAACAAACCTAACCCCGTTCTCCTTCTTTCAAATACCGTTCATTAGATGCTTTTCAAACAACTATCTGAATTCCTTATTACAGTATTTATTGCCTCTGCTATAAAAAAAGATGAAGGTTGTTCTATTAATCCCGTAGATACATCATCCACTTATTAATTTTAATTTATTCTAATTTATTTTATTTATTTTAATTTATTCTACTGTGCCTAAGATTGGAATGCTTTACAAAATGCTTGTCAAAATAATAGGGTATGTTATTTTAATTATGTGTTTTAAGCGGAAGCTTAGCAAGATCAAAAAGGACATTATTGACCCCAATCACCCTCGGGTTGAATAGCTGGCCCTTAGGCATGTGCATTCGTCCCGAACAGATTCTAAATAATAAGTATGGTTTTAGAGCTATTAGATTATAAGGGAAATCTTCCAGGAGCTTAGTTTTGACCAACTTATTATGTTATTCCACAAGAAAGCACTTTGGTTCGCTTTTGCAAAGAAGAAAGAATTTGCAATTATGTAGCCAGTTACACAGCCTTCATATGTCAGGAGGGGATTGACAACCAAAGAACTGTGACAGGTTTCTACAGGTTTGGCACCCTCTGAGTGAGCAAATTTCTCTTCATTGTCTTCACTGGGCATCCCATCAACCCTCATTCTTGAAACACATCCTCACTCCACTGAATCCCATCTGTTTAGTCCTGTAAGAACTATGTTTGTTTTTGAAGGATCCCTTCCCATTCTTTGAGACAATACTGGCTACATTGAGTTTATAGCTTCTGAGCAAGCTGATGAAGCCAATGTAGGAAGCACAGATTCTTCCATAAATGGAGCAGGTGATGGCTGAAGGGGAGGCAGGTTATGAGGTGGTTTATTTAACCACTGCTTAGGCAAAAGCCTCAGTGTGTTCCTGAAGCATTCCCCAGTTTGATGCTCATGAGCCAGAGATCCTCAAAAGTCAGTATAAATACTGTATTTCTTCAAGGAGGTCTGAGGATATCCTTCGTCCTTCTGGTAATCTCTCTGCATAGTGGAGCTCACAGTAGAGTTCCTGTTTTGGGAACCTGAACAACAATGGAGAAGGTTCTAAACTGGCAGTCAGGAAATGTTGAATTCCATGACTGTAGTTACAAAGGTCGAAGTGCAAATTTATTATTATCAAAGTACATGAATATCACCATATGTAATGCTAAGATTAATTTTCTTGTGGGTCTACCAATAAATCCATAATATGATAATAACCATAATAGAATCAATGAAACACCACACCAGCTTGGGCATTCAACCACTGTGCAGAAGGCATCAAACTGTGCAAATACAAAAAGAGGAACATAATAATATATAAATGATCAATAAATATTGAGAGCATGAGATGAAGAGTCCTTGAAAGTGAGTCCATTTGATTTCAATGATGGGGCAAGTGAAGTTGAGTGAAATTGTTCCCTTTGATTCAAGAGCCTGATGGTTCAGAGGTAATAACTGTTCCTGAATCTGATGCTGTGAGTCCTGAGGCTACTGTACCTTCTTCCTGATGGCAGCAGTGAGAAGAGAGCATGTGCTGGGTAGTGGGGTGGTTGATGATAGATGCTGCTTTCCTGTGACAAAGTTTCATCTAGATGTTCTCAATGGGCTTTACCTGTGGTGGACTGAACCATATCCATTACTTTTTGCAGGATTTCCCTTTCAAATCCATTGTTGTTTCCATACCAGGCTGTGATGAATCCAGTCAATATATTCTTCACCACATATCTAGAGAAGTTTGTCAAAGCTTTAGATGTCAGGCCAAATCTTCGCAAACTGCAAAGGAAGTAGAGATGCTGCCGTGCTTTCTTTGTAATTGCACTTAGTGCTGACCTAGGACAGGTGCTCTGAAATTCTAATACTGAGGAACCTAAATTTGATGACTCTCTTCACCTCTGATCCTCCAATAAGGACTGGCTCATGGACCTCTGGTTTCCTCCTCCTGCAATCAATTTGTACATCTGAATGCAAAAAATGTGAGATTTTGTTGTCAAACACAAGGAAGTGGCGAGGAAAACTATTTGGTCATATTACAAATTTGATTCATTATTTTTCTACAGGGAGAAAAGATGATCAGCCCTGATTACCTGTTTCTGCTTCTACACTACATCATGTGGTATATTTGGATTCTCAAAAGGCTTTTGACAAGGTCCCACACAGGAGATTAGTGTGCAAATTTAAAGCACACGGTATTGGGGGTAAGATATTGACGTGGATAGAGAATTGGTTGGCAGACAGGAAGCAAAGAGTGGGAATAAACGTGACCTTTTCAGAATGGCAGGCAGTGACTAGTGGGGTACCACAAGGCTCAGTGCTGGGACCCCAGTTGCTTATAATATATATTAATGACTTAGACAAGAGAATTAAATGCAGCATCTCCAAGTTTGCGGATGACACGAAGCTGGGTGGCAGTGTTAGCTGTGAGGAGGATGCTAAGAGGATGCAGGGTGACTTGGATAGGTTAGGTGAGTGGGGAAATTCATGGCAGATGCAATTTAATGTGGCTAAATGTGAGGTTATCCACTTTGGTGGCAAGAACAGGAAAGCAGGTTATTATCTGAATGGTGGCCAATTAGGAAAAGGGGAGGTGCAACGAGACCTGAGTGTCGTTGTGCACCAGTCATTGAAAGTGGGCATGCAGGTACAGCAGGCAGTGAAGAAGGCGAATGGTATGCTGGCATTCATAGCAAGAGGATTCGAGTACAGGAGCAAAGAGGAACTACTGCAGTTGTACAAGGCCTTGGTGAGACCACAGCTGGAGTATTGTGTGCAGTTTTGGTCCCCTAATCTGAGAAAAGACATTCTTGCCATACAAAGAAGGTTCACCAGATTGATTCCTGGGATGGCAGGACTTTCATATGATGAAAGACTGGATCGACTAGGCTTATACTCTCTGGAATTTAGATTGAGGGTGGATCTTATTGAAACGTATAAAATTCTAAAGGGATTAGACAGGCTAGATGCAGGAAGATTGTTCCCGATGTTGAGGAAGTCCAGAACAAGGGGTCACAGTTTGAGGATAAAGGGGAAGCCTCTTAGGACCGAGATGAGGAAAAACTTCTTCGCACAGAGAGTGGTGAATCTGTGGAATTCTCTGCCACAGGAAACAGTTGAGCCCAGTTCATTGGCTATATTTAAGAGGGAGTTAGATATGGCCCTTGTGGCTAAAGGGATCAAGGGGTATGGAGGGAAGGCAGGGACAGGGTTCTGAGCTGGATGATCAGCCATGATCATACTGAATGGCGGTGCAGGCTTGAAGGGCCGAATGGCTACTCCTGCACCTATTTTCTATGTTTCTATGTTTCTAACATTATATCTTTTTTGCATTATCTATATTTTTTGTAATTTATAATAACTTTATGTCTTTGCACTGCACTGCTGCCATGAAAAAACAAATTTCATGTCATCTAAGTCAGTGATAATAAACCTGACTGATTTCTGATTCAAATTCTTATTCTGCCCTCTCTTTTTATAAACCACACTAATTTAATCTGGATGACGTGTAACTCTTGCTTTCCTTATTGTAAGCATGCACTTCATTGATAAGTATTAAACTGCAAGATATATATAATTAAATGCCATGAATAATATTCCACCTGAAACTTTAATGCTACGTGAAACTTCGAAAAGCCTGGAGCATAGCCAGATGTTTTACTCCAACAAGGTATGACTCATTGCCCATCCCTTTTTCCCATCAAGGTTTTCAGAATCAGAATCATGGTGTTGGTAGTCAGAATTTCCATATTATAATGACGCTACCACAGGTCACAGAGGTTCGAAATGCTTGCTCCTTTTGCCCTGCCTTCCCCTATTCCATAGCAACTTGAAAGTATTCGTGGGTATATTCCAGTGTTACTTAGACAGAGGGAAGGCAAATGTATTTTTCTATATCAAGTGATGACTTTAGAAGGAACGTAAAAATGGCAGAAAATCAAAAAACATAACAAATTGTTAAAATATTTTAGAATCAGAGAAGCATACAGCATCGAAGTAAGCCCTTCAATCTAACAAGTTTGAGCCAACTATCAAGCACCAAAATAAAGAGTTTAAGGACTCTTTTTCAATTTTGCCCCTGACACTTTTCTATAAAATAGTTTTACAGAACAAAACAGTCCCACCCCGCACTACATATGAAATGGTCCACTTCAAGAACAAAGTATCTTGGTGTTTAGGAGCAATGTTACTTTTTGTTGTATTGAAATAAAGAATTAATTTTTTTAAATGCTAATGTACTGACACTTACTTTAATATGTTGCAACAAAACCCCTCCATTGAAATCAATAGAGGAATTTTACCTGCACTAGTTTCATGCTGGCAGAAGCTTTTGGGCAGATTCCTACAATGACTTACCGGGGAATTGGATTAACTTTATATTCCACCATTGGACTCCATAAAATGCAAGGAAATCTCAAACATGCTGGCACTTTGGTAAGAAAGTGTTGTCAGGTATGTGTGTAACTCTTGATATTTGCCTGCAAAACTTAGGTCAATATTTGATCATAATCTTACTTATGTTAGTAAGAACTAGATGTATGCAAAAAAATCAACTTAATCTACTGTATTATAATAGTGACTGAACTTCAGTGGCTGTAAGGTACTGAAAGGAACATGGAAAGGTGCTATATAGATTAATGTCCATTTTTTTTATTTAAAGCATTAGGACCTAAATTATTTTCAGTTGAAATTGACAGACAAAACCTAAATGCTGTTAGATGATAACCTGAAATTTCTCTTTCCAAGTCCCATTACCAATTGTTTTAAACATACCATGAGATGTGTCAGCTATATGTCACAGCAACATTAGATGATGATATAGATAAAACGGTTAAAAATTCCCTGATGTAGTCTAATTTTTCTTTCTTTCTAAAAAGAAAGTTTGTCTTTTTTTTTAATATGGACGCTAGGAGATATAACACTTTACAAACATTTGGACTGTTTTTTATGCTTTCCTATCAGTTACAGTTTTGCCAAATGGATGAACAAATTTATACCAGAAACAAGCAGCCAGTGGAATAAGCTAAGATTGAAGATGACTGACCAAGCAGCTGTTAAGATATCATAAGGCTGCTGTGTAGGTCCTCCAGAAACTTGAATACACTGGTTCAAGAGCAAGATAAAGTAAATCCAGAATGGTTGATTTTTGCACTGTCTTCTCTTGGCATTAAATGGTACCTAGCATATTGGTGAGTAGAGTAAAAAAAAAACCCAAGGCATTCTTCAATTATGTGAAGAACAAAAGGATGACAGGAGTGAAGGTAGGACTGATTAAAGATAAAGGTGGGAAGATGTGCCTGGAGGCTGTGGAAGTGAGCGGGGTCCTCAATGAATACATCTCTTCGATATTCACCAATGAGAGGGAACTTGATGACGATGAGGACAATATGAGTGAGGTTGATGTTCTGGAGCATGTTGATATTAAGGGAGAGGAGGTGTTGGAGTTATTAAAATACATTAGGACGGACAAGTCCCCGGGGCCTGACGGAATATTCCCTAGGTTGTTCTACGAGGCGAGGAAAGAGATTTCTGAGCCTCTGGCTAGTATCTTTACGTCCTCGTTGTCTACGGGAATGGTACCGGAGGATTGAAGGGAGGCGAATGTTGTCCCTTTGTTCAAAAAAGGTAGTAGGGATAGTCCGGGTAATTACAGACCAGTGAGCCTTACATCTGTGGTGGGAGAGCTGTTGGAAAAGATTCTTGGAGATAAGATCTATGGGCATTTAGAAAATCATGGTCTGATCAGGGACAGTCAGCATGGCTTTATGAAGGGCAGATCATCTCTAACAAGCCTGATAGAGTTCTTTGAGGAGGTGACCAGGCATATAGATGAGGGTAGTGCAGTGGATGTGATCTACATGGATTTTAGTAAGGCATTTGACAAGGTTGCACATGGTAGGTTTATTCAGAAAGTTAGAAGGCATGGGATCCAGGGAAGTTTGGCCAGGTGGATTCAGAATTGGCTTGCCTGCAGAAGGCAGAGGGTCGTGGTGGAGAGAGTACATTCGGATTGGAGGGTTGTGACTAGTGGTGTCCCACAAGGATCAGTTCTGGGACCTCTACTTTTCATGATTTTTATTAACGACCTGGATATGGGGGTAGAAGGGTGGGTTGGCAAGTTTGCAGACGACACAAAGGTTGGTGGTGTTGTAGATAGTGTAGAGGATTGTCAAAGATTGCAGAGAGACATTGATAGCTGGCAGAAGTGGGCTGAGAAATGGCAGATGGAGTTCAACCCGGAGAAGAGTGAGGTGTAACACTTTGGAAGGACAAACTCCAAGGCAGAGTTCAAGGTAAATGGCAGGATACTTGGTAGTGTGGAGGAGCAGAGGGTTCTGGGGGTACATGTCCACAGATCCCTGAAAGTTGCCTCACAGGTAGATAGGGTAGTTAAGAAAGCTTATGGGGTGTTAGCTTTCATAAGTCGAGGGATAGAGTTTAAGAGTCGCGAGGTAATGGTGCAGCTCTATAAAACTCTGGTTTGGCCACACTTGGAGTACTGTGTCCAGTTCTGGTCGCCTCACTATAGGAAGGATGTGGAAGCATTGGAAAGGGTACAGAGGAGATTTACCTGGATGCTGAGGATGAGAGGAGGCATGATAAAGGTATACAAGATATTAAGAGGAATAGATAGAGTGAATAGCCAGTGTCACTTCCCCAGGGCACCACTGCTCAATACAAGGGGACATGGCTTTAAGGTAAGGGGTGGGAAGTTCAAGGGAGATATTAGAGGAAGGTTTTTTACTCACAGAGTGGTTGGTGCATGGAATGCACTGCCTGAGTCAGTGGTGGAGACAGATACACCAGTGAAATTTAAGAGACTACTAGACAGGTATATGGAGGAATTTAAGGTGGGGGGTTATACGGGACGCAGGGTTTGAGGGTTGGCACAACAATGTGGGCCAAAGGGCCTGTACTGTGCTGTACTATTCTATGTTCTATATATAAAAGGCTTTTTATGATATTTATAATCATTTCTCTGCCTCATTTGGATTGTAGCCACTGATGTGCACTGATGCACAGATTAATAAACAGATAAATATGTTCCGCCAATTGATGGGAAAATAAAACATTCCGCCAGAGTTCATTAGACCTTATAATCTTGGTTTACAAGCCCATATTTCACACATGAAAGCCTTCCCTTATGAGTAGTCCTGTCTAGGCACACTTTCATTCCTTTCTGCCCCTTTAGCATACTGCTGTTCATATCTAAGGAAATCCAACATCTGATTGTGTACATGAGCTCAGGAATTTAATACAAATGTGAACAACATAGAAGTTTTAAGAACTAAGATGGGTCACATACGAGAAACAATCTAAAGGTCTTCGAAGCAATGTAGTACCACCGGCCACATTGATATATTTTGGTATAATAATATTACAAACACAGAACGTGCAGGGAATAATCTGTCTGGTTCAGGATGCTGTTGGCTTGCTTCTATTTTTTGCATGATGTGTTTTTTTTCTTGCTCTTTCTCTGTGCAGTGGCTTTTGTTTTTTTTTAAAATTGGGTTATAGGGATTCTTGCTTTGTGGCTGCCTATAAGCAGACAATTTTAAGGTGTATAACTTATACATTCTTTGATAATAAATGTGCTTTGAATACATAGTTGTAATATGGGAAGTGTCTATAACTAATCCAAGAATGGGAAGGATGATCAAATAGATTTAAAATCCCTGTGAGTACATGAAAATAAAATCCAAAAGCTTTCACCATGACTCATTAAGATGATCAAAACTAATCCAGCAAATTACATTTGCCCTATTTTTTTAAAAAAAGGGGAAAGTATTGGTAGCACTCAACAGGGCAATAAATTCTGTCGAAAGAGAAATGGAGATAACATTTCAGGTCAAAGGCCCTTAATCAGATCTGGGAAACAAAGAAAATAACCTAGTTTTAATTTTCAGGGAGGGTAGAGGTTTGTCAAGAGAAATACACCCGGTGGCCACTCTATTATGTACCTGCTGTACCTAATAAAGTGGCCACTGAGGAGAATGTTTGTGGTCTTCTGCTGCTGTAGCCCATCCACGTCAAGGTTTGATGTGCTATGCATTCAGACATACTCTTCTGCACACCACTGTTACAATGTTTGGTTATTTGAGTTACTCTCACTTTCCTGTCAGCTTGAACCAGTCTGGTCATTCTCCTCTGACCCCTCTCATTAACAAGGCATTCTCACCCATAGAACTGCCACTTACTGGATTTTTTTTTAATTTTGTTTTTACACCAATCTTTATAAACTCTAGAGACTGTTGAGTGTGAAAATCTCAGGAGAAGAGGTGCTTCTGAGATACTCAAACCATTCTCTTTGGCACCAACAATCATTGCAAGGTCAAAGTCACCTAGATCTCGTTCCTTCCCCATTCTGAATTTTGATCTGAACAGCAACTAAACCTCTTGACCATGTCTACATGCTCTTATGCATTGAGTTGCTGCCACACGATTGGCTGATTAGATATTTGCATTAATGAGCCGCTGTGTACCTAATAAAGTGGCCAATAAGTATATAGATATGGTAAGGACAGGATTGCCATGGCGGTAGGCTGTTGGTAAGGTCATCGGACTGATATGTTAATATGGCTGTTAGGAGTGACAACACAAAGGAACATGCAAAAGCTGTGAATGGCAGAGCTACAAGCATTTCAGACTGTGCAAGTGCACACACAAAAAATATTGTCAATAGTATAGTTGGATGACCTGCACCAGAACCGACACCAGCCCAGAATGCACGTTACCTGATGCTGTTGAGCTTGGAGGATTGCAACATGTCTGGATGGAGAATGAGGCGCTGTATCTCAAGTTTATTTTTGGCCCCATTAACAAAACTGCAGGAGGTGACTGACAGATAAATCAGAGAGGGACTAGGATGGACAACTAAGGTAACAGGCAATTGGAAGCTCACAGCCATCTTGCAGACTGAATGTGGGTACTCCACAAGGTGGTCACCCAATTTGCATTTTGGGTTCTCTTATATACAGGAGACTGCATCACGCAGTACACTGATTAGAAAGGAGTGCAGTTGAATTGATGCTTCCTTTGGAAGAACTAGCTGGGTTTGTTGATGGTGGGAAGGGATGAGATAAATGGATGGTGTTGCACCTCCTGTGATTGAGTGGGAAAGTCCACAAAAATGGAACTGGTTGGTGGAGAAGGGAGAGCTGACTAGGAAATCATAAAGAGTGTTAGCCCTTTGAAATACTGAATGGGAAGTGGACAGGAGGTGGTGGAATCTTGATGAAACCATTAGAAAGTGCAAAGAATGACCCATTAAAAGCAGAGACTCTTGAGGTGGAAGATGAAGACTACAAAACTCAAACCTTAAGAGAAGGAATGAAAACGAAGATGTGGGAAGTAAATGAGTTATGGTCAGGTGCTTAGTCATTTATAGTAGAGGGCAACGTGGTTTAGGAAGAAGGAAACCATCTCAGAGGTAACCGAGTGGGAATAGCACAGCTATCTAATTCTCATACAAAATGATCTTGGGCCTAGCCAAGGTAAGTCATGCTCTAGGTTGTATCAAAATAAGGAATGAGCATCTACTGCACAAGCTGGCAAGCAGTTCCACATTTTACCCAGTTTTGGGAAAAGAACAATTGCATAACACTTAACCCAATTCTGTTTTTAACACTACCTGACTTTGTCAAATTGAGAATTTTTCAACGTTCATAACATGAGAGATGAATCAAGCAGGAAGTAATAGGTAGGCTTCAATAATTCATTTTATCTTTTTCAGAATATAGGATGTAGATACTGTCACTATTTATAGTGCTTAAGCATTAGGAGCAATTACTTCACCACTAAAACTGGAAGATGTCTTTACCTTTTGTGTACCTTTAACTGCTTTCCCTAACCTACTACTGAGTTTCCAATGTGAGTATTGTGTTCTTATCACCATAAAAGTCACAGCCAGTAGTACTGCACTGCAGAATTGAATTGAATTGACTTTATTTCTTACATCCTTCACATGCGTGAGGAATAAAAATCTTTATGTTACATCTCTGTTTGAATGGGCAATCTGCAAATTATAGTAATTTGTAATAAATAGCATGTATAGTCAATATAGCTCAGAAATATGATTGTGTCAGTGTGAATTAATCAGTCTGATGGCCTGGTGGAAGAAGCTGTCCCGGAGCCTATTGGTCCTGGCTTTAATGCTGCGGTACTGTTTCCCAGGTGGTAGCAGCTGGAACAGTTTGTGGTTGGGGTGACTCAGGTCCCCTATGATCTTTTGGGCCCTCTTTATGCACCTGTCTCTGTAACTGTCCTGAATAGTGGGAAGTTCACATCTACAGAGTGGTCAGCACCACTATCTGTAGAGTTCCGCGATTGAGGGAAGTACAGTTCCCATACCAGGCAGTGATGCAGCCAGTCAGAATGCTCTCAATTATACCCCTGTAGAAAGTAGGATTTGGGGACTCATGCCGAATTTCTTCAACCATCTGAGGTGAAAGAGGCTCTGGTGTGCTTTTTTCACCACACAACCAGTATGTACAGACCAAGTGAGACCATCGATAATGTGTATACCATGGAACTTGAAACTGTTTACCTTCTCAACCCCAGATCCATTGATGTCAATAGAGGTGAGCCTGTCTCTGTTCCTCCTGTAGTCCACAACCAGCTCCTTCGTTTTTGCGACATTGCAGGAGAGGTTGTTTTCTTGACACCACTGTGTTAGGGTGATGACTTTTTCTCTGTATACTGCCTTGTTATTATTTGAGATGGCCAATCAATGTACTATAATCTGCAAATTTAATTAGCAGATTGAATTAGCACAAGGGAGGGTGAAGGCAAGGTCTCTGTGCATCTTGTCGAGCCTGGAGGGAATTATAGTGTTGATTGCTGAACTGTAGTCCAAGAACAGCATTCTCACATAAGCATCCATCCTCTCCAGGTGTGTAAAGACGGTGTGTAGAGCAGTGGCTATTGCATCATCTGTCGATCGGTTGTGTCAGTAGGCGAATTGTAGGGGGTCCAGTGTGGGTGGCAGCATGCTGCAGGTGTAGTCCTTGACCAGCCTCTCAAAGCATTGACTTATTATTGAGGTGAGTGTGACAGGACGCCAGTCGTTCAGGCATGTTACCTTGGTCTTTTTAGTTATAGGGATAATGGTGGGTGTTTTGAAGCAGGAGCGCACTCTGCACTGAGAAAGGGAGAGATTAAAAATGTTTGTAAACACAGCTCTGAGTACCCGCCCTGGGATGCCGTCCAGTGCAGTACAGTAAGAAATGTTTTCAAGTAAGTCAGCAACTGAAGAGCTTCATGATGCCAAAAGGTGAGTGTGTCAGAGGTCTACGAACCTGCAGAGACTAAGCAAACATTTATTCAGATTCAAAAGATTCAAAACTATTGTGGGATGTATCAGTCCCTAACATGATGCAGGAAATAATATACATGTGCATCAAACAACCCAAACTGCAACTGCATTGACATTTAATCTAACTTCCCCTCCGTTACTCATGATCAGGAACACAAAAATAGAGTTTTACCCTCAAATTTAAAAGAATAGGCAGAATTTTGAAGTCAGTGGTATAAAGGCACTTTGTGCCATTTACCTCAATGGAACTTGCCCACTGAGACCTAGTGACCTCAGTCTATAACATGGACATTGATTGCTATCAGGAATCAGTTCCAAACCCACCAATTGTGATCTCATCAATGAACACCAAACATCTAATCAGATGAAAGAATTCTTACAGGCCAGGAAATAAGGTTCACAAGTTTTAACTAAAATTTAAAATATTTCACAGTGTAGTGTAAAATGAAGATTAGAACACGCAAGTAAAATGAAGATAAAAGGGGACATCTAATAAATAAACTCTTAATCAAATATAAAGTTACTGAATTCTCGAGAACTAATGAAATAACGTCACCCCATGTAAACAAAAATAATTTTTAAGAGCAGGGGAATTGTCAAGCAGTAACTCTGGCTTGGAATGCCATGAGAAATTTATCCATGTCTCTTGCATCAAAGCACATTTTCAGGCTTTCATTAAACTTTGAATAGTGAACTGCTTGCACAATACTGAAATTCTCATCATAATCACTGACCTCTCAAGGTTCCACAAGAGAAGGCGGCAAAACATTGCTCCTTGAGAGGAGAATCAATGACAGCAACTCCCGGGTTTCTGCAAGTAATATAGATATTCCAGGAATTGTTTCCAGAGCATCTTCATGACAGCAGCGAGTGTTGAATCCTACCAATATTTCTCACCAAAATTCCTGAACCAGAGAATTAAAATCGATTTTCTGTTTACCAAGGTCTGGCTTTACCATAATGCATTGCACCTTCATGCTGCAGGTCTTTCTGAAATGCACGCAAAATCTCTATGGATACAGAAATAGATTCAATGAAAATTCAGATCAAATACCACATATACCTGCTAATTACTTTTCTGCTATAATAGGTTTGATGCAAAACACTATATTCTCTTATAGTCTTGTGTCTGACTACATCCTTGTCAGAGTCAAGAATGACCCTTTTCCATTATTGTTCTGCTGGCTTTGAGGTGGTCAATGAAGCCGCTATGGGACTCAGAAACTCTCCTTGCATAGGAAACATCTTCTCCACATCAACTCTATCAAGACCTTTCACCTTTTGATAGGTTTCAATGAGGTCACCCTTCACTCTTCTGAATTCTAATGATTACAGGCCCAGAGCCATCAAACACTCTTCATGTAACAAGCCATTCAATCCAGGAATCATTTTTGTCAACCTCCTTTGAACCTTCTCCAGTTTCAGCACATCCTTTCCAAGATAAGGACCGAAAACTGATCACAATACTCCAAGTGAGAACTCACTAGTGCTTTATTAAGTCTCAACACGGGACCTGCACTCAGGGTTTCACGACTGGCTGTTATCCAGCATGTCAAGGGCGTGGCCTAAGAGCTTCGCTCTTTGCCTTCCTCACTAAAGACCCAACCTGCAAATTAACTTTCCTGCACAAGGACTCCCAAGTCCCTTTGTACCTCAGGTTTTTGCATTTTCTCTCATTTCTTCCACCAAAGTGCATGACCATACACTACCTGACACTGTATTCTATCTGCCATTTCTTTGCCCATTCTTCTAATTTGTCGAAGTCCTTCTGCAGCTCCTTTACTTCCTTAAAACTACCTGCCCTGCCATCTATCATCATATCTTCTGCAATCTTTGCAACAATGCCATCAATTCTTTCATCTAAGTCATTGATAAATAACCCAAAAAAGAATCAGTCCCCAACACAGACCCTTGTGGAACACCACTAGTCATCGGCAGTCAGTCAGAAAAGGCACCCTTTACTTCCACTCTTTGCCTCCTGCCAATGCTTTATCCATGCTAGAATCTTTCCTGTAATACCATTAAGCTTGTTAAGCTGCCTCATGTGTGGCACCTTGTCAAAGACCTTCTTGAAATCCAAATACACAGCATCAACTGATTTTCCTTTATCCGATTGTGGAGGTTTGTGTCAGTAAGTCTTTTTACTGATTTAAGCCTTTTTGTGTGTCCTGCATACCTTGCCCAGGTTTCATTTCTTGAGAGGAGAGTTCTGAGGACATATGGGGTGGTAGGCTCAGAAATACAAAAAAACTGCTTACTCTGAGACCTGGAGCAAAAGGGAAGTTCCTGGAAAAACTCAATGCGTCAAGCGGCATTTGCAGAGGGGAAAGGGATTTCTTGATATTTTTTCACTCAGATGGTAGGCTCAGGGTTTGCAATTCCTTAAAAGGTTGGTTCACATCTCTTATTCAGCTTTGACATTACTTCCACAGGTTTTGTGATGCTTTTCATTTACAGTGTCATTGCTGGAGTTTCTGGATTGTAGAAATGTGATGCTGTCAGAAACCGAGAGCAGCACATTAATAACGTTTACTATTGCTGATATGGCAGTAACCTGGGTCTTGATTTTCATCATCATTCTTTGCCAATGGTCAATCCAAATTCCTGACAGTCAATTAGCCACTGGAGATCAACACACGCAAAATGCTGGAAGGACTCAGCAGTATCAATGGAAATGAATAAACAGTTGACGTTTCAGGCCTAGACCCTACTTCAGGACTGAAAAGGTAGAGGGAAGATGCCAGAATAAAAAGGTGGGGTGGAGAGGAAAGATAGTAGCTAGAAGGAAATAGGTGAGGCCGTGTGGGTGGGACAGGTAAAAGGGTGGAGAGGAAGGAATCTGATGGGAAAGGAGAGTGGACCGTAGGGGAAAGAGAAGGAGGGAACACAGGGGGAGGTGATAAAAAGGTGCAAAGAGGCCAGAGTGAGGAATGGAAAAGAAAGGGAGAGGGAGGGATGGGCCAAATGGCCTATTTCTGAACTATACCTCTCTATGACAAACCCTTCAGGTCAAAAATACTCAGTGAATGTCTGTACATTGGTCAGGACAATATGGGCAAGTTTTCCCATGACATTCAGCAGAGAAGTACCACAGTAATTCTTAAAGTCACCCTGTCTTAAAGGAGGCAACACTCTTTTTTTTTGTACGCCATACTCTTCACTTATATGTGATAAATTATGTATTCTAAGTCACAGTTACTGCTATTTAATATCATTGCAGGGAATCACAGAAACAGTACAGCACAGAAACAGGCCCTTCTGCCCACCTAGTCCATGCCAAACCATTTCAGCTGCCTACTCCCAGCAATCTGTACCAGGACCATAGCCCTTCATATCCCTACCATTCACATACCTATCCAAACTTCTCTTAAACTTTGAAATTGAGCTTGCATGTACTACTTGTGCGGGTAGTTCATTCCACACCCTGAGTGAAGAAGTTTCCCTTCATGTTCCCGTTAAAATTTTCACCTTTCGCCCTTAACAGTAACCTCTAGTTGCACTCCCACCTAACCTCAGTGGAAAAAGCCTGCTTGCATTTACCTTAAATATACCCCTTTTGATTTTATATACCTCTATCAAATCTCCCCTCAATCTTCTACATTCTAAGGAATAAAGTCCTAGCCTATTCAATCTTTCCTTATAACTCTGGTCCCCCAGACCTGTCAACATCCTTATAAATTTTCTCTGTACTCTTTCAACCTTATTTACATCTTTCCTGTAGGTCATCTCCCCCATAACAGTATCCTGTTGTTGTGGGGGGGTGGCCACAGGGGTACTCTGCGTGGGCTGTTTAATCCCTCTTTGACTGTCTCTCAGTCTGCTATGTCCTGCAGCTTGGGGGTAACTAACTCTTTATATCTATCACCCCTTCAGCCTCCCCAGTGATCCAGAATTCAACCAGTTCCAGCTCCGGCTCCTAAATCGGTTTGTTAGAAGCTGCAGGTGGGTGCACATCTTGAAGGTAAAGTTGCCAGGGACACTGGAGGTCTCTGCTTTCCCACATCCCGCAAGAGGAGCATTCAACTCTCATACCTGGAATCTCTACTGTTCAAACTGTACAAATGTAAAGAAGGAAACAATAAATAAATTGAAAAAAAATCTCCCTTCAGCTTTTTCACCTTTTATCACACAAGCCTCTCCTTGCTGAAGCCTCAAATAACACGTAAGCATTTTATCAAAGTGAATTTATCACATCTGCGCTTTATTGTGCACACTTAAAATTGCTTCCTGAATCTCTCCAAATTATACTCCAGTTTGTAAACTAATTTCTAACTTAATCTCTTTTGAATTTGTGCACTGGTATTCGAGTAATAGGATTATAAAGTACAGAAACAGAATCCTTTTTCCGCTCGCCCATGCCAACTACAATATCTAACTGAGGTAGTCCCATTTGCTTGCATTTGCCCAATATCCCTTTAAGCCTCTCCTGTCGTATAACTAGTCTACATGTATTTTAAAAGTTGTAATTACACCCATTTGCACTGCTTCCTTCAGCAGCTTGTTCCATATAACCACTATCCCCTGCATAAAAAGGTTTCCCTTGAGATTCATTTTAAATCTTTCCCCTAAGTCTATGTCCTCTTCTTTTCGTCTCACCTGCCCTGAGAAAAGGACTGTGGCCTTTCACCTTATCTATAGTACTTGAAAATCATGGAACATGGCTTTTGAGCCCTTGAATACGGAGTTGAATTTGTCGGCTAGAGTTTATTATGAAATGCTAGCAATTCTTCATTGAAGTTCATAAGGTTAAAAAGAACATCTGTTGCCCACTCCATGAAATGTCAGCAAGAAGGGGACTGCAATGGTTCTGTATTTGCTGGCTGAGAGTTTATGACTGTGCTGCAATACTGGCATATACAGGTCAAACACAAACCTGTTGAATTTTCCAGTAGTTACATGGGTGGGGGTGGAGTGTGGTGGGGAGATTGTCTGCTGAACTCCCAAGTTAAGTGTTACACAGGATTCACTTGCCCATTAATCAGAATGAATAAAAATAACTGGGAGCAATATTCAGTTCATGCTGTCCCTTGGATTTGCTTTCTCTTCACTTGGTTGTTGATGTGTCCTATGATTAAAAAACAGCTTTACAAGCAATATGATGGGGGCAAGTAGGTGGATGGGTTTTGATGGAAGTGGTATCCTCCTTCCATTATCATCACTTAATACCGACGTTCTAGTTTTTTATTACCTTATCGGATGTTTCTTCTCCAATTTGATCCATCGTAGGAGAGAATTCTCGATATTTTGTCAAGATGTTACATTTTTCGGAAAGGCTTTGAGAACTTCCTGAAAGCATTTTCTCTGCCCTCCAAAAAACCTGCATCCTTGAAAAGAGCTCACAGCAGGATAGAAACATAGAAACATAGAAAATAGGTGCAGGAGAAGGCCATTCGGCCCTTCAAGCCTGCATGGCCATTCAGTATGACCATGGCTGATCATCCAACTCAGAACCTTCTCTCTGTATATGCCTTCTCTCCATACCCCCTGATTCCTTTAGCCACAAGGGCCATATCTAACTCCCTTTTAAATATAGCCAGTGAACTGGCCTCAACTGTTTCCTGTGGCAGAGAATTCCACAGATTCACCACTCTCTGTGTGAAGAAGTTTTTCCTCATCTCGGTCCTAAAAGGCTTCCCCTTTATCCTTAAACTGTGACCCCTCGTTCTGGACTTCCCCAACATCGGGAACAATCTTCCTACATCTAGCCTGTCCAATCCCTTTAGGATTTTATACATTTCAATCAGATCCCCCCTCAATCTTCTAAATTCCAGCAAGTATAAGCCTAGTCGATCCAGTCTTTCATCATATGAAAGTCCTGCCATCCCAGGAATCAATCTGGTGAACCTTCTTTGTACTCCCTCTATGGCAAGAATGTCTTTCCGCAGATTAGGGGACCAAAATTCCTCAGATTAGGATGTCCATTTCCACAATCTTAAACAGAAGTTAACAATAATGACACTAATGAAAGTTTAGAAGAAGAAAAAGAAGTGTAGTTCAAGGAAGTTTTAGGGTTTTTCAGTCTGATTCAAGAACTTTCACTCAGAGGGATGTGAGAGTGTGGAATGAGCTGCCAGCACAAGTGGTGATGCAAGTACAATTTCAACATATAAGAGAAGTTTGAATAGGTGCATGGAGGGGTCTGAAGAGCTATGGTCATAGTGTAGGTCAATGGGAGTAGGCAGCTTAAATGAGTCGGCAGGTACTAGATTGGCTAAAGGGTCTGTTTTCTGCTCTGTACTTTTCTATGACTCTATGACTTTAATCTGATGACACCTATGGACTCACTTTCAAGGACTCTTCATCTCATGTTCTTGATATTTATTGTTTACTTTTGTATTGTTATAATTTCTTTCTTTTCGTCTTTGCACAGATTACTGTCTTTTGCATACTGGCTGAACACCCAAGTTGGCGTGGTCTTTTATTGATTCTATTATGGCTATTATTCAATGATGTATTTACTGAGTATGTCCACAAGAAAATGAATCTCAGGGCTATATATGGTGACACATACTGTATGTACTTTGCTAATAAATTTACATTGAGCTTTGGTGGATATGTACATTAGGTATAATAAAATGGAACTTGCTCAGTATCACATGGGACCACGTTCAATGGAATGCAGTTTCCAACAATTTGCAGTTTGCTACAGTCTTATTCCAGGAAGTGCACTCTACCCGTGCAGAAAACATCTGGAATTTCAATTTCCCCTAGGATGAAGGCATGTGATAGACTATGAAAAAATATTCCAACAATCCAAAACCATCTGAATATGGGGTGAGTGGAAGCCTTTCCTATTGAGGAAAAGATCCAGATTCTCTCCAGGTATACTGCTACATCACAGTTTCCAAGATCTTTTCTCTTCATTGAAATCAAAGTAGTTCAATTCTCTCTGTGACATCATTGCCTGCATTATTATTCTGAAGCAGAAATGAGCAAATAATTATGGATATGGCAGGATCTGTTGTGGCTGTGATGAAACAATTTAGATTCAATATGACCTTCTGCTCAAGAGAAAGAGCCAAACGAGCATGACTGTTTTTTTCCAGCTGCTCTTCCCATTGATGACTGTCTTTGATAACATGAGTTTGTTCATCTGTATAGTCCATGTAGGATATGATGTCACTGAAGATTTTAAGGGGTAATCTGTGCCTTTGCCACCTTCCTTAAGGTCTCCAGCCCACCTTGTTTGCCACATTGCCTCCAGGTATACAGTCCAGGCAGGAGGTCATAACTCAGGCCCTCAATGAGTATCTCAACAGCAAATCGATGGATTAAAGTTTCCACCTTAGCTTTGATACACATCATAGCTTTGGAAAGGGTTTTGAGCTGCCCAACTTCAGAGCTCCCTTTGTTGTAAAGCGCCATGACTTTACAAAAAAATTCAATATTTTTATCAAGTTCCAATGGTGGCAATGGGTATTGAGCACATAGTGATGGCATTAGGTGCATGTCTGATGCTGGAAAGAAACTCAGACACATTGTTATGAATAGCAATTCTCTCTGATTCAATTCTGTAGTAAGTGCCACTTCACTTGGAAATGATTGTTAGCATGATCTGCTCCAATTACTTAGCTCACGTAGGTTGTACTAGTGAATATTTACACTGATCATTGTCCACTTTAGGCTAATTTGATCTAATCTTTCGGCTCATTAACATTAAAATAGTTGGAAAAATACAAAATTATTTACATGGAGTTTGATTATAACTTTTAAGAGTTGATGATTGTTGACAGAATTTCAGATGGTGGCAAGGAAGCATACAGATGTGAGATAGATCAGCTGTTTGACTGGTGTTGCAACAACAACATTGGAGTCTCTGTCAGTAAGTACAGGGAATTGTTTGTGAACTTCAGGAAGGAGAAGTTGAGGGAGCACACACGAGTCCTCATCCAAGGGATCAACAGAGGAATAGTTGAGCAGTATCTCCTCCCTGGAGGTCCTGAAGATCTATCCTGGGTCCAACGTATTGATGCAAGTACAAATAAGGCACATTTGCAGCAATGTTTCATTAGGAGTTTGGAATGTCACGAAAGCCTCTCGCAAATTTCTACAGATGTACTGTGGAGAGCATTCTAACTGTCTGCATCAATGTCTGGTATGAAGGGGGCAGGGCAATGCACAGGCTCAGAAAAAGCTGTATAAATTTGCAAATTCAGCCAGCTCCATTATGGGGGTTACTCTCTGCAGCATGGAGGACACCTTCAAAGGGGGATGCCTCAAATAGATGGCATCCATCATTAAGGACACCCATCACCCTGGACATGTTCTTTTCTCATTGCTACCATCAATGAGGAAGCACAGGAGCCTGAGACACACCCAACATTTCAGGAGCAACTTCTTCTGATTTCTGAATGGACAGTACATCACTTCTTTTTTACATTTTTGCTCTCTTTTTGCACTACTTATTTAATTTAACCAATTATATATTTCATACTGTAATTTATCTGTAGATTTTTTATTATTATGTATTGCAATGTACTGCTGCTGCAAAACAACAAATTTTACAACATATACTAGCAAAACTAAACCTGATTCTGATTCTGCTGTTTGTAAACAGTCAATTAATGTAATTCTTAGATTATTTAACAAGCAGAAGCATGAGTCAGATTAGGAAACCTTTTGTCTGAGTATGGTGGCTAAGAAGATATCTTGCACCAATGGTTCAATGGTTAACTTCAATGATTTCCTATAGATCCTTTTCAATGTTTATCGAAACATAAAATTTGATTAATATGTTTATCTGAGTGACTATAAAAGTTCGTCTATGGGATTTGGCCTGATCAAACAAATTAAATAATTTTTCATAGTCTATTAATTGAAATTCACACATTATTTTAGCACACATAATAATTAAATATAATAAATAGGCTAATGCTTTTGGTAAATGCCAGACAAAGAATCATTGCACAGCATAACTTCAAGTGTAATGCTTACTGTAATTTGGCACCTATGTTTTATTTAAAAGAGGCTTGAAACTATTGACATATTTTTAAACTATATAATGCATGGCACAATTAATTTTTGAACAAAGCCTGTATTGTAAGGTACAGTTAATATATCATGCAAGTATTGTGCGAGTTTTTGCTTATTTTTCTTTTCATGTATGGGGGAGGATTGATGTATTTCTTTCAACTTCTTCTATGGTTTTCTGTATTTTATGGCTATCTAGAGAAGACAAATCTCAGAGTTGTCTTTGATAATAAAATAAACCTTTGAACCTTTGTTGAATTAAGGTCCGCATGAGTCCAATTGAATAGTGAACACTCAAAATTGGTAAGTATCTTAAAAATGTTTGAAATCTATTTGTTTTTAGATCTCATTGGATATATATACTTGAAAAAGATTGTGTTGTCTGAAGTAAAGTTTACCAGTGTTGATACAGTGCATTTCACCTAAAGAGAAAATTAAAATAATGAATCAGCATAGAGACCATTTTGAATAAAATCATATAAAAAAAATTTTTAACCAATAGCAAAAGGACAAGTTATCCTTCAAAGAGATTACAAATGTTGTTTGATATGTACATTCCTTTGAAAGTCTGCCAAGTTTCCAAATCATTTGACATCTCTACTTCACACAGGGTGTGGTTAAATCTGTCAATGCTACCAACATTTCTTCTTTTCTCACAAGAACTAGGGTGTGGTATTTTAAATAATTACTTCATACGGCACCATTTATTAGATTGGTTCATAAAATTCATTTTTATTTCAAGAATAACCCCATGGTAAAGTGTATAACCATCCAAGTGAAAACGTGTCACAGACTTTTCTTTTCTAACCTTTCTCTAGTCTTCTAGAAAATTCCTCTAGAAAGATCAGTGACCTAAAAACATCAACTGTCTTTCTCTCTTCACATATCCTGCCTGATCTGTTGAGTACTCCTAGAATTTCCTGTTTTATTTTTATGCAAAGTTCTCACATTGATGTGATTCAAATTACAATAAGAAGAAAAGCACGCTCTATTTAATTTTGTGTGTTCATGTTACCATGGAGAGGGAGACTAGGAGAAATAGTAAATCACAAGAATGTCCCATCTATAAAGCTTTCAAATTAACAATGTTATGATTTCTCATTATAATTCATTCATGTTAACTGTGTTGAAGTGAATTAAGTCAACAACTAAAGGCTAACAATGAACGAAGGGAGAACAGCTTGAATTATACTCATCAAATTTACCAAGTCACATCAAGTCCACTATGACATCAGAATGGATTTGCTCTAAGGTGAAGAAGCAAGAAGCATGTTTCTGCTGATATGTGCTCTCAGAATTATATATTGTTTGCCCTCTTAATTATACAGAATATTACTTAAAACAAGGGGACATGTTAAAATGACATAGCTTTCTAAAATACCTATTTTTAATTCGCTGATCAAGGTGAGAAACAGATGAAATAAAAAGGGTTCATTAATAGCATGTCTGAAAATATTTTAAAATATTACTGCTAGAATGACTCATGCCATTCTCAGATGCTTCTGGCACCAGCTTTATTAATAAGGGTGTAACCACTGCTGGTGAAAGTGAGATATCTGTAGGCTTTGTTCAATATTTCAGGGTTCATTTCTTGAACTACACATTGATTAGTGATTCTAGTTTTTACCAGCCAGAGATCTTCAATGGCACATTCAACAAATACACAATGATTCAGTCACATCACAATTGATTCAAAGAAAAATATCCTTCAGCATGCTCTCACCATAATTTGCCTGTAAAAGTATTACAAAGTAGTTATAAACTAAACCAAGATCTAAACACAGAAAGAGAAAAAATGTAAGGAATCTGAAATAAAAATGAAAAATGCTGGAAATACTCAGCAGAGAAATGTAATTAATAATTCAGACCAATAACCTTCCATCAAAACTAATGAACCAGGATTCAAATATACTGAATCCATAGATTGCACTAGGTTTCTGAAGAAACTGAGATTAGATTAGATTCTGCCCACTTCAAATGTGATGACCATCAAGAGATGGGGAAGTAACACATTGTGCCGGAGCCATTTGCTTTAGACATGTATATCTTCCACAATGGTACTTATAAGCACATCATGGATGTATCTTTCTGAGTAAACAAATCCCATATGATCTGTGATAGGTTGTTATCCAATCAAAGCAAAAATAAAAAGAATATGCCTTCTTGCATTTTTGAATAAAACATTGTTTACTACAGTTTCTTCCCAAGGAACCATATTCCACTCCTATGCCCACCTATAGTACCTATTATTGATAAACTCTCTGAAATCTTCACAATAATGAGGCCATTGATCATTGACAGTCAAACAGTAGAACCTGTATGCTACCAGGATCAACAGTGGATGGTTCGCACTCAATAATTATTTCAAATTCCACCCATCCATGGATTTCAAAATCAGTTTGTGTTATATCCCATTCATTTAAAGTCAATATTTTTTCTTTATTTCTTCTTGCTTCCTACCAATATCTCACCTTTTTAGTGTTTTATTTTGTACTAGATATATAGCCAACATGAGCTTAACCCATTTCCAGCAAAGAATGAAGAAAAGAAGAGTTTAAGGGCAGAAAAATACTAGCCATAATTTATAACACTTTTCGCTATTATTGTGCTCTTCTGGAAGAAACAAGATGAAGTTAACTGAAGCAATGTCAACTTCATGGAAAGTTTTTCCCCAAACTTTTCAGACAAACGCATTGACTGCAAACCAGTGTGATATTTTATTGTCACAACTTTAGATGGTGTGAACCATGAGAGACTGCAAAGACTGTAATCTGGAGTAAAAAGAATAACTGGAGAAAATTGAATATTTTTGGGTCAGACAGAATCAACGAAGGCAGGTGAGTTTCCAATTTCCAGTTGAGATCTTGCATCAGGGCATATGGAGTGATATCTGCTGCAGCCACCATCTCCTATGAAGATGTGCAACAAATATACACTCAGAACTTGAGCCAACATTGTCTTACATCCTTTGGGTAAAGGTGATCTGCATTTACACAAGTTGAGTATATGGGTGCTGGTCCTTCCTAACATTTCTAATTGATGTAAATTACTGTACAAGCATAATATGGATCCTTGGTGCTCATACACATCCCATGAGTTGTCCAGATCTTTCTAAAGTAAATGGACCCAATGTTTTACATCTATCTAATTAAAATGTTTAAGATAAGACCTGTTACTGTAAGCCTCTTTTGAACCTTTTCCAATATCTTTAAGGCACTCAATGTGTTAGGCAAAAAGAACACATTATATTAAATGCAAGTCAGCAAAATTTTATTGCAGGTCAGAATGTGTGCATCATTTAAAATGAGACATTTTAACTATAATGTAACTAAAATATATATACTACAGACATCTTAGGACTTTAAGGAATAGATACACAGGTATATTATGCTAGTGTATGGGTGACTTTAATGAAGACTGGGAAATCTTTAATGCAAGAGATTTAGACAGGGCATAATTTGTTAGGTGCAACCAGGAGAGTTTCTTATTGATATTCCAACAGGAGGAGGGGGCAATACTGGATCTGATGTTGGGTAATGAGCCTAGCCAGGTGACTAACATTTAATTGAGAGAACAATGAGGAAAAGCGATCCCTAATTGTTTTAAGATAATAATGGATAATTATATGTATTGGGTGGCAGGATGGAGATATGTCTCTACCAAAGGAGGTGTAAGGCGCTTCTTCCCTCTCCTCGCTGTAGGTCACCCTTGGGCAAAGTGTAGCACTTGTTTAGCACCTCCCCCCCCCCGATCTAGATCACATGAAGCCATTGGAGCAAGTAGTGGAAGGTCATATGAGCAGCTGGTGTCATCACAAGTCCTGGTTAGTATTGATAATGGCTGGGGTCACCAGTCTTGTAAAGTCACTGCCCAGAAGAAAGCAATGGCAAACTACTCCCAAAGAAAAAATTGCCAAGAACAATCAAGGCCATGTGACCATGACTGCCTACATCATATGACATGCAAATAATGATGATGATAATAAGTGTAGAACATGCAGGAGATATTAAATTGGAGCAGTGCAAATTATGTGAGTATTAGACAAGGACTAGGGAGGGTTGACAGGGAGCAGCTGATTTTGGGCAAGCCAACATCTGACATGTGAAAGGTGGTTAAAGGCCAATTGCATAGATTCAGGAGAGATATCTTCCAGTAAATGGCAGATGCCATCTCTTTGGCCCTACATTCCTCCTTAGAACACCTGGAGAATAAAGACACATATTTACATTTATTTCCTTTTCATTGACTACAGCTCTGCCTTTAATACCATCATTCCAAATAAACTGATTCCTCAGCTCTGGAACCTGGGCCTTAGCACTCAGATCTGCAGCTGGATCTTCAACTTCCTCACAGACAGGACCCAGGCTGTAAAAATAGGGGACAAGCTCTCCTCTACAATCACTCTGAGCACCGGTGCCCCACAAGGCTGTTTACTCAGTCCCCTGCTGTACTCACTGTACACCCATGATTGTGTAGCCAAGTTTCTATCAAACTCAATATATAAGTTTACTGATGACACAACAATTGTAGGCCGTATCTCAGGTAATGATGAGTTTGAGTACAGAAAGGAAATTAAGAACCTGGTGGCATGGTGCGAAGACAATAACCTATCCCTCAACGTCAGCAAGACGAAGGAATTGGTTGTTGACTTCAGAAGGAGTAGCAGACCGCACGACCCAATTTACATCGGTGGTGCGCAAGTGGAACAGGTCAAAAGCTTTAAGTTCCTCAGGGTCAATATCACAAATGACCTGACTTGGTCCAACCAAGCAGAGTTCACTGCCAAGAAGGCCCACCAGCACCTTTACTTACTGAGAAAACTAAAGAAATTTGGCCTGTCCCCTAAAACCCTCACTAATTTTTATAGATGCACCATAGAAAGCATTCTTCTAGGGTGCATCACAACCTGGTATGGAAGTTGTCCTGTCCAGGACCGGAAGAAGCTGCAGAAGATCGTGAACATGGCGCAGCACATCACCCAAACCAATCTACCGTCCTTGGATTCACTTTACACCGCACGCTGTCAGAGCAGTGCTGCCAGGATAACTAAGGACACAACCCACCCAGCCAACACACTTTTCGTCCCTCTTCCCTCCGGGAGAAGGCTCAGGAGCTTGAAGACTCACACGGCCAGATTTGGGAACAGCTTCTTTCCAACTGTGATAAGACTGCTGAACGGATCCTGACCCGGATCTGGGCCGTACCCTTCAAATATCCGGACCTGCCCCTCGGTTTTTTTTTGCAATACCTTACTTTCCCTTTTCTATTTTCTATTTATGATTTATAATTTAAATTATTTTTAAGATTTACTATTGATTTGTACTTCAGGGAGCACGAAGCACAGAATCAAATATCGCTATGATGATTGTACGTTCTAGTATCAATTGTTTGGCGACTATAAAGTATAAAGTAAAGTAAAGTAAGATGGAAGGACAAGGATGGCAATGTAACACTACACTGGATGTCAGGAGATAATGAATTCAGTTAAGAAGAAAAGGAAGTCCATGTAAGATTTAGGAAGCTGATATCAAACAGAGGCCTTCAGGATTATAAAGAAGCTAAAAAAAAAACAACTCCAGAAGGCAACTTGGAGAACCAAGAGAGGCTAAGAAAAGGCTTTGGCAAGAGAATCCCAAGGCATTCTATACCCACAGTACTTCAACAGCAAGGGGAAAACTAGTGAGGTGGCAATATGCCCAGATGCAGCGAAGTCATGTGTTACTAACTGGATTGAGATTTTTGAGGGGATGATGAATGAATATATTAATTAATTAATTAATATAGAGCTGCAGATTTTGTATGTATGGATTTTAGTATGGCATTTGACAGTCTCTCAGAGGGAATATGATGGCATGTAAGCAAATAATTATTCACTGAACACTTGGAAGGTGAAAGAAGCAGCATCCTGAAGAAGAGTCTTGGCTTGAAATGTCGACTACTTACTCTTTTCCATCAATGCTGCCTGGCCTGCTGAGTTCCTCCAGCACTTTGTGTGCACTGATTTGGAAGGTGAAAACTACTTTCAACCACATGCAGATGAGCAAACTGAGAATGTGTCCAATTGATATATATTTACTGAAAATTGAAACTCAGAAGAGGCCCATCAAATATCCTTTATCTACTTTTACTACTGAAGGAGGTTAATGAGGAAGTAATAGTGGTAACAAAAATATTTTTCAAGATTTATCACAAGAAGTTCTACTAAAGGACAGGCATGTGTGAAGGTGAGATAGCTCAGATATTCAATTACAAAATATTCATCCCTTGATGATAGAGATAAAGAAACGGGATAATTCTTAAAGCGATCACAAAGTTATGAAGGTTTACATTTTATTTAACAAATGTAATTAAATGTAGCTATGGAGGATACCTTGTAGACTTTCAGATCTATTGCTAGGGTGTTGCATGAGATACTAATTGAAAAAAAAAACAAATGCAAGCACTGTGTCTGCCATTGCTACCATCAGGAAGGAGGTACAGAAGGCATGCGCTGAACAGTTCAGGAATAGCTTCTTCCCCTCAGCCATCTGATTTCTGAATGGACATTGAACCCGTGAACACTACCTCACTACTTTTTACTTTTATTTTTGTACTACGTATTTAATTTAACACACACCTACTGTAATCCACATTTTTCTATTATTATGTATTGCATTGTACTGCTACCACAAAGAAAACAAATTTCATGACATATGCCAGTGATATTAAACCTGATTCTGATTTTGAAAAAAGGTACAGAAATCTGATAGGGATTGAAGCAATGATTATTGGAGTCCCTGGGAGCATTACATGGATTACTTTTGGTTTTTGTTTATAAACACAAAGACAAAGGTGAAGGAATATAGTTGAGTGAAGCAAAACGCGGCCAGAAACTTTGTAAAATTGATAATGCTCCAAGGCATTGAAACCAAGACTGAAGAAAATCTTATTTTTGACCTTATTGGAACCAATAAGTGAAAACAGAGATTTCTTTCAAAGTCTTTTGTTTTAAGAATATTGTTGTTTTATATAAACTCGACTTTGTGTGTCAATTATAAAACCTGCTTGTGCAGATATATTAGAATCATTCGTCCTAACAAAAGGCTTACAAGTTGTGAATCAGCTCTCGATTCAAATTAGAATACAATTAAAACTATTACCAAGTTGTCAGTAAAACTTCCAGCCAATAGTAGAGAGACTCGTCAGCTTTCAGAATTATCAAGAGAGACTGATTTGAATTACCCAATCTTTTGAAATAGCGCCAAACTTCCTAAATAATCCATTATTTTTGTCCAGACCCCTGCAAAATCACGTCTAAAATGCAATACTTTGAGAATTCTGAACTCAGGTCTTTCAAAATTTTCAGAATGTACAGAAATGAATTTTTCACGGGAAAGCCCATTCTTCCTGTATTTTGAAATTGGGGAGGGCGATGAAAGGATGGCGGCCAATGGGATGGCTAACTTCGAGTATATATTTGGAAACGATACACACCTGAATTACCGTAAGGTCTAGACAGTCCTCATTTCTGATTCACTAATAACCCACGGCGGTAAGTAGGGGATAAACCTTAGTTTTTGAAAATTATAAAAGCAAATCGCTTGTCCTAATCTCAGCTTTGTTTTAGTCTTCTCGCTTTGGAATTAATTAGAGTCGACTGTACTTTTGCAGAATTGCCAGAACTCATTACATTGCTGATTTTATGTTCTGTGTCTCCAGCAATCTGCGTGAATTTGAATTGGTCCGCAATGTCTGAATTTTCTTTTTTCCTGCTGGTGCTGCTGGCTGCTGTCACAGGCTCTCTGGCGAGAGGCCCCACTGGACAAGCGAGGAAGCCCGAGCCCGAGAAAGAACCTGCAAAGCAGAAGAAATATCCTATCACTCTATCTAGAGGTAAATAATTTATAACTTCCCTCGCTGCTTCTGACCGTATTTCATCGCATACTCCATTGCAGCTCTTTTCGCTTTCCTTGTGATAGTGTCTGCAGGGTTATATATGCATATTTTATTTTTCATAGGATGGGCCGATGAGGTTAATTGGGTTCAGACCTACAAAGAAGGGCTGTTCAAGGCGAGAAAAAGGTAACGATCACTTTTCGGCTGAAAGCGCTCTCTGGTGTCTATCGGAACTGTCGCTGCGCGGTACCTGTCCTTTCGATCACAGAGACATGCACATCAAAGTTAACAAGTAGATGCTATAATAATTAAGCAAACACTGAGACGATTGATGGCAAGAGATGAAACGGCTGACTGAAATATTGCAAGGTTTGACTAGCTGACCTTTGAGGGGAAAACGTCTAAAGTTTTACTAGTCAGAGTGTAACAATGGCAACCAGGTAGGAAAAGTTACAAGATATTGAAGGGAAGCACTTGGGAATTTACCACAGATGAAAGAAATTACTTAAGTTTTACAGGGTGAAAGAAGCATTCAAAGTAGCAAATGGTGAGTTTGAAAAAGTGGAATTAAGAGTTTTCAGCCCCAATCGCCCTAAAAATTAAAAAAAAACTGAAGTGTAGGAGTTAACAAATTTTGTATATTTTAAGTTACTTACAACAGTCTTTATTGATTTGTGGGCTAGCTTATCAAAATTATGGTTGTTTTTTTAACAATGAATATTATTTTGCATTTCAGCAACCGACCTTTAATGGTGATCCATCACTTGGAAGAATGCCAGTACTCTCAGAGTGAGTGATTTCTTTGGCAAGCATTTCTTCCTATGTGTTCACTGAAGAAGCAGTTGAGATGCTTTGAGCTAGTATGAAAGACCTACCAACACTTCATTTAGATTCTAGAAGAACTTGCTGCACTGCACTACTTTTTCATACTTTATTGTGACTTTCTATTTTAGAATTGAAGAAGGCATTTGCTGCGAATAAAGAAATTCAGAAAATGGCAAAAGAGGACTTTGTTATGCTTAATCTTGTGGTAAGTGAGAAGTTGCTTTTAAAAAGCACTAGGCAATACTGCACCAATGGTGAAAGCCTTCATTAAGTGTAAGTTTTTGCTTTTCTTAAACTCAAAGTTGTCCACAGTTTATATGAAAGTAATACAACAGGTTACCCTCTTATTGGAGCTTCCACTTGAATATATCTACAAGACTTCTTGGGCATTTCATCTGGTGATTTAAATGGTCAAATTTCTCTCATCAGCCATGTGGTGATGCTAAGAATTAACCTTGTGGTTTCTGTCTGCAGTAGTCCCAATCCTCCTTTCTTGACCTACTGTTCCAGAGATGGGTGCAATCAGATATGTTGACTGCCTGAGCAGAAATAAGGGTATTGTGACTGACAGTGTCACTTGATTCCTGTCTATTTTGGTAGCTGAGTCCAACATTTCTAATGGAATTCTGCATTGGTTGAATATGCAGTTAGATAAAACAGTGTCTAGCTTCATCCTGATTTATTTCTGCACTATGAAGAGTGTTACACACTGAAATTAGGAGCAAAATGTTATACTTAAATAAATATACAAGTTCCTGTATTAACTTCACCTTGCAATGTTTAAGCTCATTATGTAATATCTTTATACTGTTTCATTTGATAAGCTACTTCCTGTGTTTGCAGAATTTACTTGTTTACATTAAGTCTTAGAACAGAAGTCACTGTAGATTAGATTAGACTCAACTTTATTTTCATTGTGCCGAGTGTAGATACAAAGCCAATGAAATGCAATTAGCAACTAACCATAAGTGCAAAAGAATAGTATTATTTACAAAATAACTGCAAATAAAAAGTGCTACAGCATACAAATATAAAAGTACTGAGACAGTACAATATGGGTGCAATACTGCTTAGCGCTGTGATGTGAGGTTCAGCAGGGTCACAGCCTCAGGGAAGAAGCTCTTCCTGTGCCTGCTAGTGTGGGAGCGGAGGCTCCTGTAGTGCCTACTGGATGGGAGGAGAGTAAAAAATCCATGGTTAGGGTGAAATGCATCCTTGATGATGCTTTTCGCCCTGCCCAGGCAGCGTTTATGGTAGATGTTCTCAATGGTGGGCAATTAGGTGCCGATAATCCGCTGGGCTGTTTTCACTACCCGCTGGAATGCTCTTTGGTCCAATACGGGACAATTGCCATACCACACTGAGATGCAGTTGGTGAGTATGCTCTCAATGGTACAACAGCAAAAGTTCGTCAGTATCCTGGGATAGAGGTGAGCTTTCTTGATGCTCCGTAGGAAATAAAGGTGCTGTGAACAAGAGAATAAAAAAAGTTGGACACTTAGTTCAAGGGCACACAATTTCCACGTTAGCAGCTCTTGCCCACCATTTGCCTTTCTGCAGCCAGTAGTTAACTTGGTGAAATATTCCTTAGTAGAAGCCATCTTGTTCTGTGTCAGGCCCTGTGTTGAACATAAATTGTCATCCTGTAGGAGGTCTACAACATCCCTTCTATAGAAATACTATAACTAACATATTGCTTTGCTACAGTGAAATTAAAAAATCAAGTTACTAAATCACTGAGATTTAAACTTTAAGTAAACTCACTTTAACTCAAAAGAATATAAATTAACTAATTTTAGCTAGGTCCTTCACAGCATTTCCTAAAGTCAAAGTTGAAAATTTTGCTAGAGGTAGATTGTAAATATTAATGTTTTCTTTATTTGGCCACTTTGATGCTTAGTCCAATCAATGTTTTATCAATTTGGGTATTATTACCCAGTGTTTTGGAATGGAATTGCCATGTTAACTTTATGAGAGTATGGTGAAACTGAAGTCAAATGTCAAATTGGCTCCTTGAGTTGAAAAAGCATATGATTGTTTAATTATTTCCTTGGTAGAAACTGGATTCATCCACATAACCACCCCAAATGCACCTTCCATGTCTTATTGGGAAAAGTGAGGATAGGCAGCAATGAAATTGTATTCTGTATTGGAAATGCACTACAATGTTCTCTGTACACTAAATTGCAGGTTTCAATTAACTCTTCAATGTCCTCTTGGTATCAATCTCCATTACTTATGGGCTTCCCTGTTAACTGAGCTCTTGGAAGCTGGGGGTAAGGGGGAGTAGGAAAACTTTTTTTTTTTTTGATGGATGCTCCATAAAACTAAAAGATCACGTTGTTCCAATAAATTAGATGCATTGTTTGTGAATTTAGTTAATTTGCATTATTGATTCAAAATGCTCATTTCCAATTTGCTTACAATTAATGGTGAAATCACTATTACAACTAAAAATTTTCATTCCAGTTTGAGACAGAAGATGAAAACCTGTGGCCTGATGGTCAGTATGTTCCCAGAATCATTTTTGTAGGTAAGAGCTGTAAACTTGCTATATTTGACATGCATCACTCACGTTTGTTAATGCTCGGTCTCTGTAATTGTAAATATTGATCTTATTTTATTTTAAACAGATCCCTCTTTAACAGTGAGAGCAGATATCAGAGGAAGATATGAAAATCGAAAATACACTTATGAGGATGGTGACATTGATCTTTGTAAGTGTAAACAAAAATGCTGCTTTTCAACAAGTGCAAAGTTATTGCCACAATCGACAATGTTTTGTATTTTGTTACCAACTTGTAAAATGTCCTTGCATTGTGAGCACTATTAATGGCAGTGCATAATGGGAGCAATTCTGAATTCTCTTCAACATTGAAAGGTGTACAATTGATTACTATATTGGCACCTACAACTTCACTATTGCTCAAGAGGTCAGGGGTCTACTGCCTGTGGGACCATGTCAAGATGGTACAGAAAATATGTAAGATTATGTAAACACTAATGCCTCCAGCAGGCAAGGTTCCAGCTCAGAGCACGTTAGGAACATTGGCCTTCGAGACATTCTCCATTTATAAATTGTTGCTTCAGATTTGCTTTAATTGTTGTGTGTACCATGTACAGCTTTTCCCTTCTGGGATTTCAAAGTTTATAACATTCATCAGGATATTAATATCATGCAAAAACAACTTCCACTAGTCTATAGGCCAGGAACTGCAAATGAATGATCAAAAGTGAGCTTTTCTTTAATGCAAAAGCTTGCACTGACAATGATTGTCCTGCTGGATGTTGCGGAACAAAATTTTTATTCCATGTTTATTTACTTTTCCAAGCTATTATGTTAGAGTTGTTCTTCAAAGCTTTGGCTAAAAAAGCCACACACAAAAAAAAAAAAAAAAAAGCTCAGGTGTGGGGCAAGACTTCAGATTCTGTAGATTTGAAGTGAAAGGTACTGGAGATGTTCAGTGAGCCAGGCAGCACCTGTGGAGTTTTTATATTTTAAAAAAAAAAGATCTAATGACACGAAATACTAATTCCATTTCATTCTTATGCAAATGATTTTCCTTGTATAATATTCTTTGACTGATTGTCTAATCTAACACAATGCTAATATGCTATTATAATCTGCATAACTGCCTAATTTAAAACATGTATTCTAATGTATTTGCATAATAGTTCTTATGACTTGAATATGAAGTTTTCCCTAATGGTCATGGCCCCTGTGTAACAAAACCATATTAAGATACACTAATATTTGAATGGGCATCCACAATGGGTACCAGCTTACAATAGCAAATGTGTACTCATAAATACAGTCCTACTTCGTACTACAAGGAAAAACTTTCAGTTCCGCATTGACTTCAGGGGCATATAGAGTTGTAAAGATGTGTACTCTACAGCTTGGTGCAATAGGAAGCTGTAATTGATGTAACGTTAAGTTTACATATCCCTTAAGTAACACTTTTTTTTCCCTCTTTGTTTTAGTGATACAAAACATGAAAGCAGCCAAAAATCTACTGAAGCAGGAATTGTAAGGAATTGAAGTTGTCTAACTACCAATTAAGCTTTAACTCCATTATCTGCTCATACATTAAAACCACGATGAGTTCATTGTGCAGAGCTAGTGTGATGTAATGTATTAATGTGTGCAGAAGTGGTGTAAATATTCTCTCAATGTTAGGTATTTCAATGTAAGAGACTAAATCTTTTGATATATACTCTGTATATGTGATCAGCTTCTGTAACATTTTTAAAAAAAAACATGAACGCCCCTTGAGTTACAATAAAACTTTGAACAGTAGCTACTGTTTGGCATGGCTTAAACAGAAATATTACTCTTTAAGATTGGTAGTAAGTAACACCTCCATGAACCATGATTTTCATAATGGAAAATACAACAATTACAAGGTCATTACACTTATATTTGTTCATCTTACTGCATTACATTGAAATCTTTATTTTCAGAATTGCTGCTCCCAAGTAGTAGATACAGTTTCTAATTCCTACAAGTAGAGCTATGCCTGAAGGTATTGTAAGCACTGATATTTTTTTATAAAGAAAGACAATATCAGTTTGGCTGGTTGTTTTGTTTGAGTTGAAGAATATTAACTCTATAAACTGCAGTTTGCTGGCATGCTGCAATGAGGCAAAATAGAACTTCTCGATTTTGTTACTTTTGTGGGGGAAAGATGATGTTGAGGCTAGGACAGTGAAGATGTGTGGTGCAAAGGATATATACCTGAAAGTTCAGCACTTGTAAATGAAATTTCCGTCAGCCTGTGTGTAGGACTCTGCACTGATCAGAAAAAAATTCGATGTAGCTTTACACAAAATGAAATGACTCCACCTAAAACTGACAAGCCACTGTGCTTAGAGGGGAAAATGCTATACAACTCATTTCAGAGACTCGCTCATAAGGATGCAGTTCCTTTATGCTAAAGGATGAGTGGTTTAAACTAATATGGCAGGGGCATGGGAACCAGTATAACAGAGCTTACAATGAGCCAGCAGGTTTACAAGTGGGTTATGGAAGGAAGGACAGACCAAAAATTGGGTACAACTGCAAACAGACCAAATAGTTAAGTTGTACTACAGAGGTAAAATTCTTAAGGGCAAAGAATGCAGGACTGAAAGTACAGTATTTAAATGGACATAGCATTTGGAATAGGGTGGAGGAACTCATGGCACAATTAGAGATTGATTGGTATGACATTGAGGGCATCACTGAGTCGTAACTGAAAGGAGGTCATAGTTGGGAGTTTAACAAGGATATACTTTGTATTGAAAGGACAGGCAGAAAGGCATAGGTGGTAGTGTGGCTTTATTGGTAAGAGATGGAATTACATCTTTAGAAAGAGTTGACATAGGGTCAGAGAATGTTGAATCTTTGTTGGTGGAGTTTAGAAACTGCAAGGATGAGAAAAACCATTATGGGAATCATATATAGGCCACCAAATAGTAGCCAAGATGTGGCGTTGAGAACATAGAACATTACAGGCCTTTTGGCCCACAATATTGTGCCGACCCTTAAACCCCACCTCCCGTATACCCACCCCGCCTTAAATTCCTCCATATACCTGTCTAGTAGTCTCTTAAATTTCACTAGTGTATCTGCCTCCAGCACTGACTCAGGCAGTGCATTCTGCGCACCAACCACTCTCTGAGTAAAAATCCTTCCTCTAATATCCCCCTTGAACTTCCCACCCCATACCTTAAAGCCATGTCCTCTTGGTGCCCTGGGGAAGAGGTGCTGGCTGTCAACTCTATCTATTCCTCTTAATATCCTGTATACCTCTATCATGTCTCCTCTCATCCTCCTTTTCTCCAGAGAGTAAAGCTCTAGCTCCCTCAATCTCTGATCATAATGCATACTCTCTAAACCAGGCAGCATCCTGGTAAATCTCCTCTATACCCTTTCCAATGCTTCCACATCCTTCCTATAGTGAGGCAACCAGAACTGGACACAGTGCTCCAAGTGTGGCCTCACCAGAGTTTTATAGAGCTGCATCATTACATCGCGACTCTTAAACTCTATCCCTCGACTTATGAAAGCTAAAACCCCATAAGCTTTCTTAACTACCCTATCTACCTGTGAGGCAACTTTCAGGGATCTACGGACATGTACCCCCAGATCCCTCTGCTCCTCTACACTACCAAGTATGCTGCCATTTACTTTGTACTCTGCCTTGGAGTTTGTCCTTCCAAAGTGTACCACCTCACACTTCTCCGGGTTGAACTCCATCTGCCACTTCTCAGCCCACTTCTGCATCCTATCAATGTCTCTGCAATCTTCAACAATCCTCTAACAATCCTCAATCCTTCTATTTCTTTAATTCTTAAGAAAGATAAAGACCCTACTGATTGTGCTTCATATAGACCTATTTCATTATTAAATGCGGATGCCAAAATTCTTTCAACAATAATGGCTAATTGGATGGAGAATATACTAGCTAAAATTATTTCTCAGGATCAAACGGGTTTTATAAAAGGCCGTTATTCTTTTTCTAATACTCGGAGATTGTTAAGTATTATATACTCATCCCCCTCTAAGACTCCCCAATGTGTTGTTTCTCTAGATGCTGATAGAGTTGAATGGAAATATCTATTTAAAGTTTTAGAGAAATTTAACTTTGGTACTAATTTTAATAAATGGATTAGATTGATATATAAAAGCCCTATTGCCACTGTCATCACTAATAACTGTAGATCCCCCTTTTTCCAACTTTCCCGGGGTACGAGATAAGGATGTCCCGTTAAGTCCTCTGTTATTTAACTTGATGTTGGAACCCTTGACTGTTGCACTTCATGAAGCTAAAAATATTCAAGGAATTTCTATAAATGGGACTATTCATAAGATCTCCCTTTATGTGGATGATCTTTTGTTTATGTTTCGAATCCCAAAGAATCTATTCCTAGCTTATTGAAGTTATTAAATGAATTTAGATTGTTTTCAGGATTTAAATTAATCCTGCATAAAAGTGAATTATTTCCTTTAAATGATTCTGCTTCTATATATGATGACATTCCTCTAAAAGTTACGGATTCTTTTGCATATTTAGGTATTATCATCACTAAAAATTATGGAGACCTTTATAGAGCTAATTTAGTTCTCTTAGTGGATTTTATTAAGCAATTTTTTTTTCTAGCTGGAATCCACTTACACTTTCGTTAGTAGGTCAAATTCATGCAGTTAAAATGATTTTACCAAAATTTTTATATGTATTTCAAAACATTCCTATTTTTCTAACTTTTTTGATCAGGTTGACTCTATTATTTCATCTTTTGTTTGGAATAATAAAAGACCAAGAATTGGAAAATGTCATTTACAAAAGTTAAAAAAGGATGGAGGTCTTACTTTGCCTAATTTAAGAATGTATTATTGGGTGGTTAATATACATTATGCGTGTTCTTGGTTATATTGGACTCATAAAAAGGAATGACCATCTTGGGTTGATTTGGAATTGAAAATTGTGAAACAATTTCATTTAACTTCGTTATTAGGAGCTCCTTTACCTGTACAACAATACACTACACTATCTACAACACAACCAACCTTTGTGTCATCTGCAAACTTGCCAACCCACCCTTCTACCCCCATATGCAAGTCATTAATAAAAATCACGAAAAGTAGAGGTCCCAGAACCGATCCTTGTGGGACACTACCAGTCACAACCCTCCAATCCGAATGTACTCCCTCCACCACGACCATCTGCTTTCTGCAGGCAAGCCAATTCTGAATCCAGCTGGCCAAACTTCCCTGGATCCCATGCGTTCTGACTTTCTTAATAAGCCTACTGTGTGGAACCTTGTCAAATGCCTTACTAAAATCCATGTAGATCACATCCACTGCACTACCCTGATCTATATGCCTGGTCACCTGCTCAAAGAACTCTATCAGGCTTGATAGACACGATCTGCCCTTCATAAAGCCATGCTGACTGTCCCTGATCAGACCATGATTCTCTAAATGCCCATAGATCCTATCTCTAAGAATCTTTTCCAACAGCTTTCCCACCACAGATGTAAGGCTCTCTGGTCTATAATTACCTGAACTATCCCTACTACCTTTTTTGAACAAGGGGACAACATTCGCCTCCCTCCAATCCTCCGGTACCATTCCTGTGGACAACGAGGACATAAAGATCCTCGCCAGAGGCTCAGCAATCTCTTCCCTCGCCTCGTGGAGAAGCCTGGGGAATATTCCGTCAGGCCCCGGGGACTTATCCGTCCTAATGTATTTTAACAACTCCAACACCTCCTCTCCCTTAATATCAACATGCTCCAGAACATCAACCTCACTCATATTGTCCTCATCGTCATCAAGTTCCGTCTCATTGGTGAATACCGAAGAGAAGTATTCATTGAGGACCTTGCTCACTTCCACAGCCTCCAGGCAGATCTTCCAATTTTTATCTCTAATTGGTCCTATCTTCACTCCTGTCATCCTTTTGTTCTTCACATAACTGAAGAATTCCTTGGGGTGTTCCTTTATCCTACTCGCCAAGGCCATCTCATGCCCCCTTCATGCTCTCCTGGAACTGGAGAACTGGAAAGGACATGTAATAAGGGTAATGTCACAATTGTAATGGGGGACTTCAATATGCAAGGGGATTGGGAAAATCAGGTTGGTGTTGGATAACAAAAGAAGGAATTTGTTGAATGCCTACAAGATGGCTTTTTAGAGCAGCTTGTGCTTGAGCCTACTAAGGAAAAGGTTATCTTAGTTTGGGTATTGTATAATATCCCAGATTTTATTAGTCAGCTTAATGTAAAGGAAACCTTAAGAGGCTGTGATCACAATATGATTGAATTCATACTGTAATTTGAGAGAGAGAAGCATAAGTTACATGTATCAGTATCGCAATAGTCTAAAGGGAATTACAGAAGCATGAGAGAGGACCTTGCCCAGGTGGATTAGAGGGGGATACTGGCAGGGATGATGGCAGAACAGAGGTGACTGAAGTCTGTGGGAATAGTTCACAAGGCACAGGATAGATATGGTCACAGAAGAAGTTATCAAATGGCAGGGCTAGGCAACCATGGCTGACAAGGGAAGTTAAGGACTGCATAAAAGCCAAGGAAAGAGCATATAAGGTACCAAAAGTGAGTGGGGAGTTGGATGATTGGGAAGCTTTTAAAATCCAACAAAAGGCAACTAAAAATGCTGCAATAAGGGAAAAGATGAAATATGAGGGCAGACTAGCCAATAATATGGTTTGTATTCTACAATAGAATGCACCGCCGGCAATGGTGGTGGAAGTGGATACAACAGGGTCTTTTAAGAGCCTCTTAGGTACATGGAGCTTAGAAAAATATAGGGCTATGCACTAGGGAAATTCTAGGCAGTTTCTAGAATAGATTGCATAGTCGGCACAACATTGTGGGCTGAAGGGCCTGTAATGTGCTGTAGATTTCTATGTTCTATGTTCAATGTTAATATAAAGCAGGACACTAAAAGTTTTTTCAGTTATATAAAGAATTAAGGGGAGGTGAGAGTTGATACTGGACCACAGGAAAATGATGCTGGCAAGATAGTAACGAGGGACAAAGAAATGACAGATGAACTTAATAAGTACTTTGCTTCAGTCTTTACTGTGGAAGACACTAGCTGTATGCCAGAGGTCCATGAGTGTCAGGGAGCAGGAGTGAGTGCCATTGCACTTACAAAACAAAAAGTGCTAGGTAAACTGAAAGTCTTAAAGTGGATACAGTTCCCATAAAACGTATTCAGCACAATAATTGATTCACCCTCTTTAAAATGACACACCAAATTGTCACAGGTGCAGCCAATTGTTTTTAGAAGTCACATAATTAGTTAAATGGAGATCACCGTGTGCAGTCAGGGTGTTTCAACTGTTGTAACATAGAAACATAGAAAATAGGTGCAGGAGTAGGCCATTCGGCCCTTCGAGCCTGCACCGCCATTTATTATGATCATGGCTGATCATCCAACTCAGAACCCTGCACCAGCCTTCCCTCCATACCCTCTGATCCCTGTAGCCTCAAGGGCCATATCTAACTCCCTCTTAAATATAGCCAATGAACTGGCCTCAACTGTTTCCTGTGGCAGAGAATTCCACAGATTCACCACTCTCTGTGTGAAGAAGTGTTTCCTAATCTCAGTCCTAAAAGGCTTCCCCTTTATCCTCAAACTGTGACCTCTCGTTCTGGACTTCCCCAACATCGGGAACAATCTTCCTGCATCTAGCCTGTCCAATCCCTTTAGGATTTTATATGTTTCAATCAGATCCCCCCTCAATCTTCTAAATTCCAACGAGTACAAGCCTAATTCATCCAGTCTTTCTTCATATGGAAGTCCTGCCATCCCAGGAATCAATCTGGTGAACCTTCTTTGTACTCTCTCTATGGCAAGGATGTCTTTCCTCAGATTAGGGGACCAAAACTGCACACAATACTCCAGGTGTGGTCTCACCAAGGCCTTGTACAACTGCAGTAGTACCTCCCTGCTCCTGTACTCGAATCCTCTCGTTATAAATGCCAGCATACCATTTGCCTTTTTCACCGCCTGCTGTACCTGCATGCCCACTTTCAATGACTGGTGTATAATGACACCCAGGTCTCGTTGCACCTCCCCTTTTCCTAATCGGCCACCATTCAGATAATAATCTGTTTTCCTATTTTTGCCACCAAAGTGGATAACTTCACATTTATCCACATTAAATTGCATCTGCCATGAATTTGCCCACTCACCCAACCTATCCAAGTCACTCTGCATCCTCTTAGCATCCTCCTCACAGCTAACACTGCCACCCAGCTTCGTGTCATTCGCAAACTTGGAGATGCTGCATTTAATTCCCTCATCCAAGTCATTAATATATATTGTAAACAACTGGGGTCCCAGCACTGAGCCTTGCAGTACCCCACTAGTCACTGCCTGCCATTCTGAAAAGGTCCCATTTATTCCCACTCTTTGCTTCCTGTCTGCTAACCAATTCTCTATCCACATCAATACCTTACCCCCAATACCATGTGCTTTAAGTTTGCACACTAATCTCCTGTGTGGGACCTTGTCAAAAGCCTTTTGAAAATCCAAATATACCACATCCACTGGTTCTCCCCTATCCACTCTACTAGTTACATCCTCAAAAAATTCTATGTAGTAAAAATACACCTGTCATCTGGAAGGTCCAACTGCTGGTGAATTAGTATCCTAGGTAAAATTGCACCATGAAGATAAAAGAACAGTTAACTCTGCGAAAAGGTTATTGAAAAGCACAAGTACAAGAAACTTTCCAAGTCACTGAATATCCCTTGGAGTACAGTTAAGTCAATCGTTTAGAAATGGAAAGAATATGCACAGCTATAGATCTGCCTGGAGCAGGTCATCCTCAAACACTGAGTGACCATGTAAGAAGGGGACTTGTGAGGGAAGCCACCAAGAGACCTATGACAACTCTGGAGGAATTACAAGCTTCAGTGGCTGAGATGGGAGAGACTGTGCATACAACAATTGCTGCCCAGGTGCTTCACCAGTCACAGCTTCATGGGAGAGTGGCAAAGAGAAAGCCACCGTTGAAAAAAATACTCACGTGAAATCTCAGAGTTTGCCAGAAATTATGTGGGAGGTTCTGAAGCCAACTGGAAGAAGGTTCTATGGTCTGATGAAACCAAAATTGAGCTTTTGGCCATCAGACTAAATGCTATGTTTGGTTAAGCCAAACACTGCACGTGATCAAATACTCACCAGCCCTGCGAAGCATAGTGGTGGCTGCACCATGCTGTGGGGATGCTTCCCTGCAGGTGGCCTCCTTGGAAGGCTTGTGAAGGTAGAGGGTAAAATGAATGCAGCAAAATACAGGGAAATCCTAGTGTAGCCTGCAAGAGAACTGTAACTTGGGAGAAGATTTGTTTTCCAGCAAGACAATGAGCCCTAGCATAAAGCCAAAGATACACTGGAATGGCTTAAAAACAACAAAGTTACTGTCCTGTTTAAATCAGAGTCTAGACCTCAATCCAATTGAGAATTTGCAGGTTCTTGAAAAGCACTGTTCACACATAATCCTTATGCAATCTGACAGGGCTTGAGCAGTTTGTAAAGAAGAATGTGGAAAAATTGCAGTGTCCAGATGTACAAAGCTGATAGAGACCTATCCACACAGATTGCAATCAATTAATTTGTGTTTTATATTTGTAATTAATTTAGATTAGTTTGTAGAGTTCTGTTTTCACTTTGACATAAAAGAGTCATTTTCTGTTGATCAGTGTCAAAAAACAGCCAAATTAAATACACTGTGGCTCAGTTTTGTACAACATTAAAACATGAAAACTTACAAGAGGAGTAAATACTTTTTATAGGCACTGTAAGTCACTCGGACCAGATGGACTACATCCCAGAGTCCAGAAGGAGGTTGCTGAAGAGATAATGGATACATTGGTCGTGATCTTTCAAGAATCACTTGATTCTGTCATGGTCCCAGAGGACTGGAAAATTGCAAATACCACTCCACTCTTTAAGAAGGGAGGAAGACAAAAGAAAGGCAATTATAGGCCAGTTTGCCTAACCTCAGTGGTTGTAAAGTGTTGGAGTCCATTATTAAGGATGAAGTTTCAGGGTACTTGAAGACTAATGACAAAATAAGTAAAAGTCAGCATGGTTTCTGTGAAAGGAAATCTTACCTGACAAATCTTTGAGGAAGTAAAAAGCAGGGTGGACAAAAGAGAGGCAGTGGATGAAATTTACCTAGATTTTCAGAAGGCATTTGATAAGGTGTCTAACATGAGGTTGCATAACAAGATAATATCCTGTTGCATTACAGGAAAGGTACTGGCATGGACAGATGGATGACTGACAGGCAGCAAGTGAGAATGAAGGGGGCCTTTTCTAGTTGGCTCCAGTGACTAATGGCGCTCCTCAGTGATCAGTATTGGGACTGCTACTTTTCACATTGTTTGTCAATGATTTAGGTAATGGAATTGTTGACTTTGTGACAAAGTTTGCAAATGATATGAAGATAGGTGGAGGGGTAGGTAGTGCTGAGGAAGCAATGCTATTGCAGCAGGACTTAGACAAATTGGAAGAATGTGCAAAAAAGTGGCAGATAGAATGCAGTGTTGGGAAATGTATGATAATACATTTTGGTAATGTTACATGATCATGGTTTCGTTTACTGTGGGTGTCACTTTAAAACACCTAAATGAGGTGGGACTATAACGTCAGTATAACAAGCTGAGACTTTCAGAGGAGAGAGAGAGAGAGTGTGGAAGCTTTGGACCACAAGCTGCTGGAGTAGCTTGCTGCAGCAATGGGTAAAGTCTGATACTTTCCCATGCCCTGAGAGTTGGGTTAATCAATGGCACACAGTGCACATTGGATGTGTGACTGTCACTTCCTATGACCCATACGTGGATTTTGTTGGAGTACTCTGTGGCAACCACCTTCGTTAACCCTTACATGGTTTCGGGTATGTTATGTGGTAACCACTTGTGCCAAGGAATATTCCATGATTGTCACCTCGTGATATTTCTACGTGGATTTAGGGACAACTCGACAGATCATTTCTTCGGTGACTGTTACTTCATTTTCTCAGCGTGAAACCTGTGGAATTCTTTGTAATTGCCTCCTCTCTACATTTTAATGTGGATTTACATGTTTCTCCCCTCACTTATTCTGTGGATTACCGGATCTTTTTAGTTTGCCATCTTAAAACTTTAAGGACTGTTCCTAAGCTTGACAGTTTGGGAGCCACACACACATAACACTGTTAACTTCTGTTTATTTTGTTTAATTTTCTATATTTTGAGTAGATACTAATAAACATAGTGGTTTTAACATTAAAGCCTGACTCAATTTGTGGTCTATTGCTGCTGGTACATAACATAAATTGGGGGCTTGTCCAGGATTTGAACGAAATTGGAGCTTATTGATTGATTGATTATCGATCTGATTGGTCACTTCCCTTTTGATTAACTTGTGTGTGGAAACCAGCAGCAATGGATATTGATAAATTTCTGGCATCACCAACCTCTGAGGCATTAGAGGAGGCCAGAAAGAATGAGCTGTTGATCATTGCCAAAAAGCCGGGTTTTGTTACAGTGAAATTGGCTGTGAGGAAGGCAAAGATTCGGAGGAGAATAGCTGAGCATTATGTATCTACGAATGTGTTTGAAGAGAGGGTGTTAGAATTGTTTCCTGAAAGTAAACCAGATAACCCCGAGCTCCAGTTACAGCTGGAACAATTAAAGTCCAAGCAGGAGAAACTTAAATTAGAGGACAGAGAAAGACAAAGGCTGTTTGAAGCTGTGGAAGCTGAAAAAAAAAGGCAGTTTGAGATGGAGAAGTTGAGGCTTGAGAGTCAAACCTCTGGCTCTAGGGATAAATTTGTTGCCAGTCGGGAAGTTAGATTGGTTCCTCCATTTGATGAGGTTGAGGTTGATAAATACTTTCAGCATTTTGAGAAAGTTACTCAGAGCCTATGGTGGCCAAGGGGGTGTTGGCCTCTTCTGTTGCAAAGTGTAATTACAGGTAAAGCTCAGCAGGCTTATTCTGCCCTATCAGTTGATGATGCAGCTGACTATGAGACAGTAAAACAGGCTGTGCTTAAAGTCTATGAACTGGTTCCAGAAGCCTATAGGCAAAGGTTGAGGAATTTGAAGAAATCTGTGAGCCAGACTCATGTGGAATTTGCTTATGAGAAGTCTGTGTGTTTTGAAGGATGGTGCACATCTAAAAATGTGGATGATGACTTCAACATATTTAGATGAGAAGGATGCTGCCACTTTGTGAGAATCTGCTAAATTAGCAGATGAGTTCGCTTTAACCCACAAGTTTAAGTTTACCCCAAGTAAGACCTTTCAAAAGAGTAGCATGGATAATCAGGGTAAATCAGAAAATAAATCTGGGACTAGTGACAAAGGTAAGGGTGAAGGGAAGCAGTTAAAGGAGAAGCATTCTGGTCCTACTTGTCACTATTGCAAGAAACCTGGCCATGTTATGGCTGTTTCCTCCTAAAGAAGAAGGAGGTAGTTCCAGATGCCTGTGTTCAGCACTTTGAAACACCTATAGACCCATAGGATTCTGGACATTCTGATGAAGCTCCGTCAGGGGCTGAGACATCTGACCTAATCAAGAAAGAATTCATTCCTTTTGTGTCAGAGGGGTTTGTTTCAGTGAATGAGGGGTCAGCCCCGGTACCAGTGAAAATTCTTCGAGGTACTGGAGCTTCTCAGTCACTCTTGTTAGACAATATTCTAGAGTTTAGTGATGGGACTGCCACTGCTGAGGTAAATCTTATTCAAGGCATTGGGGACGACATTGTTTCTGTACCTCTGCACAAGGTGATTTTGAAGTCAGAGTTAGTTTCAGGACCGGTTAAGATAGGATTGCGGCCCAGTTTACCGGTGACAGGTGTTTCTATGTTGTTAGGGAATGACCTAGCAGGTGGTAAAGTTGTCTCTGCAGTGCAGCTGACTACTATGCCAAACACTGATGACCCAAAAATGGATTCTAATGTTTACCCATCCTGCGGTAACTCGAGCTATGGCCAAGAAGCTTGCCAATGCGGATGGTTCTGTGTAGCATGGTTCTGCTACCCATGATGGCCCAAATCAGGACTCAGGTTTTGATGACTTGTCAGCGACTTTCCTTCCGTCATTATTGGAACAGAATCCTTTTATTAGGTCTGACTATAAAGATTTGTCTCTGTCTAGGAAGGAGTTTATAGCAGAACAGACCAGAGACCCTGAGGTTGCAGCCTTGAGAGAAAAAGCTCTCCCAGGTGATGAGATTGAGAACGTACCAGTTGGGTATTATATCAAGGATGGAATGTTAACGAGGAAGTGGAAACCACCAGATATTCCTGCAAGTGAGGAATGGTCAATTGTTCACAGGTAGTAGATCGAAAAGTCTATAGGAATGAAATTTTAACCTTGGTCCATAGCATGCCCTTAGGTGGCCATCTAGGTGTGAATAAAACTGTGGACAAGATTTCTAAACAATTCTTCTGGCCTGGTTTGAGGAAAGAGCTTGCGTTATTTTGCCTAACTTGTCACACTCATCAGGTTGTGGGTAAACCTAATCAGGTCACCTCAGTGGCCCCACCGCAGCCTATTCCTGCATTTGGTGAACCCTTTTCTAAAGTTATTGTGGATTGTCTTGGCCCATTGACCAAGACCATAGTTGGCCATCAGTATTTGCTAACCATCATGTGTACAGCACCTAGATTCCCAGAGGCAATACCTCGCAAGAATATAAAAGCTAAAACTGTGTCGAAGGCTCTCATAAAGTTTTTCACCTTATTTGGTTTGCCTAAAGAAACCCAGTCCAATCAAGGAAGTAATTTTCTGTCAGGATTATTCCAGCAGATAGTTTACAAACTGGGAGCCAAACAAATTATGTCATATTGTGTACCATCCAGAATCCAAAGGGGCCTTAGAAAGATTTCATTCTACCCTCAAAACTATGATTAGGGCATTCTGTATTGAAAATGAGAAGGATTGGGATGAGGGAGTTCACTTGCTTCTATTTGCAGTAAGGGAGTCAGTGCAAGAGGCTTTAGCCCCTTTGAACCTGTGTTTGGACACCAGGTCCAAGGTCCTCTGGCATTATTAAAAGAGCAGTGGATTAACAACAACCTACATATTAATTTGTTGGACTATGTTTTAAAATTCAAGGACAGATTGCAAAGGGCTTGCAACTTAGCAAGGGAAAATTTAAAATCAGCCCAGGAAAGAATGAAAACCTGGTATGATAATAAAGCCAGAATGAGGTCATTCAACCTGGGAGATAAAGTCCTTGTTTTGATCCCTGTGCAAACAAACTCTCTACAAGCTAAGTTTCATGGTCCCTATGAAATTGTGTCTAAAGTCAATGATGTGGATTATGTAGTCAAAACACCAGATAGACAAAGGCCAGCGCAACTTTGTCACGTAAATATGCTTAAGTTGTATTATGAGAAACAAACAGCAGCTGTGATGGTTGTTGTCAATAACAATGAACCTGAACTCTCTGGGAATTTCCTAGCTGATCCATCTGAGCCCTACTTTAAATCAAACATTATTTCAGCCAGATTGACAAACTCAACTATTTTGGAAAATTTTGATGAGAAATTGGCTCATTTACAGCCACAGCAGCCGCAACAGATGAAGCAGTTGATCATGAAATTTAGGGATTTGTTCCCTGATGTTCCAAAAAGAACAACAGTAGCCTCACATGATGTAGGTGTCGGTGATGCCAAACCTATAAAACAGCATCCATATTGCATGAATCTTGAAAAATGTAGACTTGCTGAACAAGAGATCGAGTATATGTTAGAAAATGGTATTACTAGCCATTCTACTTCAGATCGGATTTCACCTTGTGTTATGGTACCTAAACCAGATGGTAGTATCAGGTTTTGCACTGATTACAGAAAGGTGAATGTTATAACAAAAACAGATGCTTATCCCATCCCTAGAGTGGATGATTGTGTAGACAAGGTTGGAAAGGATAAGGTTCTTACAAAGATCGATTGGCGGGAGGAGAGAGAAGCAGCGCGTCGCGCATGCACAACCCTCCGGTGAAAAATGATATCGTATCCATTAAATAGGGGCCGTGGACAATTCTGATTTGATGGAGATGGAGGTGAAAGCACAGAGGAACATCTGGAAAAATTTCTGAAATGCTCGTTCGCTGCTGTCGTTACTGCGCGATCGGGAATCTTTCGGAGGAAAGGCCTCAAAATCCCCAGCTTTGCCCGCTGTTGGCGACCGAGATGGAGGTCGAATCGGTCAGGTAGAGATAGCACTCAGTACTCGGTGTCGGAGAGCTGATCAGAGCTCGAAGTTTTCAGATGTCTCAGAGTCGGACCGTAGTCGGGTATGGCAGGGAGAGTTTTTCTTCCTTCTCCCATCTGCGTGAGATGTGGGACATTTGAGAGACTTTGAAAGTTTACTGTGCTCATGGACTTCTTCATCAAGTTATGGTATTGTTGTGCTGTTGTAACTATATGTTATAATTATGTGGTTTTCTTAGTTTTTTTCAGTCTTGGTCTGTCCTGTCTTTTGTCATATCAGACCGGAGGAAATATTGTATCATTTCTTAATGCATGCATTACTAAATGACAATAAAAGAGGACTGTATGTCTTCATAATCTATTAAAAGGGTATCGGTGTGTTCTATTAATGGATAGAGGTAGAGAAATTTCTGCATTTGTAACGCCTTCAGGATTGTATGAGTACAATGTTCTGCCATTTGGAATGAAAAATGCTCCAGGAACGTTCCAGAGAATGATTAATTCTGTAATTCAAGGGTTAAAGAACACAGATGCATATATTGATGATTTAGTCACAGGGAATGACACCTGGAAAGCCCATATCTCTGCAGTGGAAAGTTGTTTGACAGGCTCTCAAAGGCCAATCTTACAGTTAACTTAGCTAAGAGTGAATTTGGCCATGCCACTGCGACCTATCTTGGTGATGTTGTAGATCAAAGCAGGTTAGCTCCTGTTCAGGCAATTTCTGAGGTTCCCATTCCAACTCGTAAAAGAGCTCTTAGAAGATACCTGGGAATGGTCGGATATTATCGCAAGTTCTGTAAGAACTTGGCTGATGTTGCTCTCCCATTGACTAACCTCCTAAAGAAGGGTGAAAAGTTTGTTTGGACAGAGCCTTGTCAGGAGGCATTTGATAAATTGAAAGCCATCTTATGTCACCAACCTGTGCTTAGGTCACCTGACTTTGCAAAGCCATTCTTCATAGCCGTAGATGCCAGTGATGAAGCTGCAAGAGCAGTGTTGCTACAAAGAGATGATTATGATGATGTTGACTATCCCACAGCTCACTTTTCAAAGGAATTCAATGAGCATCAAAGAAATTATTCCACTATCGAGAAGGAATTATTATCACTTATTTTGGCTTTGCACCATTTTGATGTTTATGTTTGCCCAGCTCAGAAACCACTTGTGGTTTATACAGACCATAATCCATTGGTGTTCTTGAGTAAAGTGAAAAACAAGAATAGAAGGTTGTTGAATTGGAGTATGATTTTGCAGGAGTATGATCTTATACTTTATACTTTATTGTCGCCAAACAATTGGTACTAGAACATACAATCATCACAGCGATATTTGATTCTGCACTTCACACTCTCTGGATTACAAATATTAAATATTATAAATAGTTAAAATTAGTAAATATTAAAAATTTTAATTATAAATCATAAATAGAAAATAGAAAAATGGGAAGTAAGGTAGTGCAAAAAAAACCGGGAGGCAGGTCCGGATATTTGGCGGGTACAGCCCAGATCCAGGTCAGGATCCATTCAGCAGTCTTATCACAGTTGGTAAGAAGCTGTTCCCAAATCTGGCTGTACAAGACTTCAAGATCCTGAACCTTCTTCCGGAGGGAAGAGGGACGAAAAGTCTGTTGGCTGGGTGGGTCGTGTCCTTGATTATCCTGGCAGCACTGCTCCGACAGCATGTGGTGTAAAGTGAGTCCACGGATGGAAGATTGGTTTGGGTGATGTGCTGTGCCGTGGTCACGATCTTCTGCAGCTTCTTTCGGTCTTGGACAGGACAACCTCCATACCAAGTTGTGATGCACCCTAGAATAATGCTTTCTACGGTGCATCTATAAAAATTAGTGAGGGTTTTAGGGGACAGGCCAAATTTCTTTAGTTTTCTCAGGAAGGTGCTGGTGGGCCTTCTTGGCAGTGAACTCTGCTTGGTTGGATCAAGTCAGGTCATTTGTGATATTGACCCCAAGGAACTTAAAGCTTTTGACCTGTTCCACTTGCGCACCACCAATGTAAATGGGGTCATGTGGTCCGCTACTCCTTCTGAAGTCAACAACCAATTCCTTCGTCTTGCTGACATTGAGGGATAGGTTATTGTCTTCGCACCATGCCACAAGGTTCTTAATTTCCTCTCTGTACTCAAACTCATCATTACCCGAGATACGGCCTACAATTGTTGTGTCATCAGCAAACTTATATATTGAGTTCGATGGAAACTTGGCAGCACAATCATGGGTGTACAGTGAGAACAGCAGGGGGCTTAGTACACAGCCTTGTGGGGCACCGGTGCTCAGAGTGATTGTAGAGGGGAGCTTGTCCCTTATTTTTACAGCCTGGGTCCTGTCTGTGAAGAAGTTGAAGATCCAGCTGCAGATCTGAGTGCTAAGGCCCAGGTTCCAGAGCTTAGGAATCAGTTTATTTGGAATGATGTTATTAAAGGCAGAGCTGTATTCAACGATAACCCTAACCCTAACCAGCCCTAACCCTAACCCTATTGCTAACTGTCTTTCCCGATGTGAAGTTTGGAAGGTATTTTTAATAGTGGAGTGAGATTTACTATTTATCTGCAATATGTAGTCTGTAGTATGCTATATGGTAACCGTTAATGTATTATTTCACATATTGTAGTTTGCAGTTAAAATTTTGCTCTTTCAGATCAAAATTTTCCCTTTTTTTGGCAAGGTGTTCCGTGACCATGGTTTCATTTACTGTGGGTGTCACTTTAAAGTGCCTAAATGAGGCAGGGCTATGACATCAATATAACAAGCTGCAACAGACTGCTGGGACTTTCAGAGGAGAGAGAGAGAGAGAGAGAGAGAGTGTGGAAGCTTTGGACCACAAGCTGCTGTCAGGAGCTTGCTGCAGCAATGGGTAAAGTCTGATACTTTCCCATGCCCTGAGAGTTGGGTTAATCAATGGCACACAGTGCACATTGGATGTGTGACTGTCACTTCCTATGACCCATACGTGGATTTTGTTGGAGTACCCTGTGGCGACCACCTTCATTAACCCTTATACGGTTTTGGGTATGTTATGTGGTAACCGCTTATGCCAAGGAATATTCCGTGATTGTCACCTTGTGATATTTCTACTTGGATTTCGGGATGACTCGATGGATGAGATCTTCGGTGACTGTTACTTCATTTTCCCAGCGTGGAACCTGTGGAGTTCTTCGTAGTCGCCTCCTCTCTACATTTTAATGTGGATTTACAAGTTTCTCCCCTCACTTATTCTGTGGATTACTGGACCTTTTTAGTTTGCCATCTTAAGACTATAAGGACTGTTACTAATCTTGACAGTTTGGGAGTCACACACACATAACACAGTTAACTTCTGTTTATTTCATTTAAATTTCTATATTTTACGTAGATACTAATAAATACAGTGGTTTTAACATTAAAGCCTGACTCAGTTTGTGGACTATTGCTGCTGGTACGTAACAGTAAAATGAACAATAGTGCAGACAATACTCCAAGTATTGTCTAAATGGGGAGAAAATTACCATTTTCATGCCTTCATGCAAGACTCCCAGGAGGATAAATTACAGGTTGAGTCAATGGTAAAGAAGGCCAATGCAATCTTGGCATTTCTTTTTGAGCAGAGTAGAATATAAAAATAAGGAGATAATGATGAAGCTTTATAAGACATTAGTCAAGTTGCACTTGGAGTATTGTCAACAGTTTTGGGCCCCTTATCTCAGAAAGGATGTATTGTCATCAGAGAGGGTCCAGAGGAGGTTCATGAGGATGATTCCGGGAATGAAGGGGTTAGCATACGAGGGGCGTTTGGCAGCTTTGGGCCTGTACTCATTGGAATTTAGAAGAATACATAGAGATCTCATTGAAACCTATCGAATGTTGAAAGGACTAGCTAAGGTGGATGTGGAGAAGATGTTTCCTCCTATGGGGGTATCCAGATCTAGAAGGGGCAGTCTCAAAATTGAGGAGTGACCTTTTTGAACAGAAGTAAGGGTTTTTTTTTTGGCCAAAGATTGGTGAATCTGGCGAAAGTTTTGCCACAGTCTGTGGCTGAGGCCAAATCTGTGGGTATACTCAAAGCAGAATTTGATAGATTCCTGATTGTTCGGGGCATCTAGGGATATGGTGAGAAGATGGGTGTATTGAGTTGAATGGGATCCGGGATCAGCCATGACAGAATGCCAGAGCAGACTCAATGAGCTGAATGGCCTAATTCTGCTCCCATGTCTTATGGATGTGGAATATGCACCTGCTTATATGCAAACTGAGGAATATTTGAATTTTTTCTAAGTATTGTCTGGGAAGATAAAAGCAATGAGGAAATCTGTTCTGAAGACACCAGTCCTGTCAATAGATTAGGACTGAGAATTAACATTCCCTCTCAAATAGGAGGCTTATGACTTGCTGTAACAAAGCTGTAAGAAAATTTACCGCTTCTATTGAACACACCATCTTGTTAGAATTTCATCTGATGATGGGTGGCATTGTTTAAATGATGTAGATATCCAAACAAATTCAGGATATCTTGGTAAAGCATCCACATGCTTAACAGTGAGTGAGCTAAGTTGCACTGTGAGCTGTCTTAATTTATATCTTACAATAAACCAATAGCATTGTGATCAAGTTACTGGGGAAGTAGTATGCAGACGATTGGACTATTAACCTGCAGATAGATTCAAACCCCACTATATCATTTGGAGATTTTGCATTAAAATGATTCAATACATCTGGGGTAAAATGCTTGAATCTGTAACAGTGACTATAAAGCTATTATATTGACATGAATACTTTTAGGGAATAAAACCCATCAAACTTAAGTAATCTATATATACCTCTAGCTAACTGCCCTCAAAAAGGGATTAGGGGACAATTAGGTACAAGGGATTTAGGAATGGGCAATAGGTAATCTATTTGCCTGTGACCCCCACTTCTCTTGAATTAATAAAATTCTTCTTATATGGAGACTATCCTCTGTGTTGAGCTGACTTCAATATATCTAAACCCAAAATAATTGCAAATGATGAAGAAAGTCTTTATTACAGTGGTATAAAACAGAATATGTCACCGTTCTTGAATGAGAAGCCATCTGGCCCATTACTGGAGGGTATAGTTCTCCCTGTTCAGCTCTTGTTAATAAACACCAAACTTACTACACCAATTCATGGCTTACCTACCTGTAAGGCCTAGTTATTTTTATCTATTTATTGAGATTGAGCACAGAATAGACCCTTCAAACCACACCATCCAGCAAACTCCTGATTTAATCGTAACCTCCTCATAGGACAATTTACAATGACCAATTAACCTATTAACTGCTATGTCTTTGGACTGTTGGAGGAAACCCACTCGGTAATGGGGAGAATGTACAGGTGGCAGGAGGATTTGAACCTGGGCTGCCCATGAAAAGTTCACATGCTTTTGTGAATCAAAGTCTTGACACACCAACTTAAGATGTTTTTCAGGTTGAAAGTGTTACACAGTTACACATGTTACAACTGTGCTACAAGTGAAGTTCTACCGCTGTGGACTTTACTACAAAATTGCCCAACTATAATAAATGGACTCCATATGGCAAAGACTACAAGAAACTAGTATACTATGCTACATTTAAGTATTGCTCTATTTGTTTGCTTGATACATACACATACCATCAACCTTATGCCATCAGTACAATTTCATTCTCAATAGTCTTTCATCAACGGTCTTACCTAGTGGGCTGGAAAGCAAATGTCATGCCTTTGATTATGAAGAGAAAAAGGATAATCCTAGTAATTATAGGCCAGTGAGCTTCACATCAAAGATAGAAAAGCTATTAGAGAAGATAATGCTGGATAGAATTCATCCACATTTGGAAAGACATGGCCTACTTTGTATGGGACAGATCATACCTTACAAACTTGATTGAGTTTTGGAGGGGAGGTGATGATAGTGTCTGATGAGTGTAAGCTAGTGGACATTACCCTCCTTGGCCTTTAGTAAGGCATTTGATAAGGTTCCCCATGGTAGGACCAATTCAGAAGATAAAGTTGCATGTGATCCAGTGTGAATTGCAATTTTGGATTCAGAACTGGCTTACCTGTAGGATAGGCTGGGGTTAGGCGGCTGCTCATCTAGCAGGCAGTCTGTGAACAGTTGTGTTCTACAAGGATCACTTCTGGGACCCCTGTTGTTTGTGATATATTGTATATGGATGAAGATGCAGATGGGTGGATTAGCAACTTTGCTGGATTGGAGTTGTGGACAGTGTATAAAAGAATACAACAGGATATCAATCAGTTACAGGTAAAGGCATATAAATGGTATATGGATTTTAATCCAGGCAAGTGGGGGATGTCGCACTTGGGGAGGTCTAATGCAAGGAGGAAGTAATAGTAGACCCATGGTCTACCAGTTTATAAATGGTATAGCAGAGTGGGATCCTGGGCTCTAAGTCCATAATCACTGAAGGTGGCTACACAAGTAGACAATGTGGTAAAGAAAGCATATGGAATGCCTGCCTTCATTGGTGAGGATGTTGAGTATAATGATAAAGAAGTCATGTTGCAGTGGTATACAGTAGCTTTACTCAGAACACACTTGGAGTACAGTATTATGTGCAGTTCTGGGTTGCCTTATCATAAGGAGGAAGTAGAAACTGTTGAAAGGCCACAGAAGAGTTTTACGTGGATACAGCCTAGAGTATGAGCTACAAGGATGCACAATCTTGGATTGTTCTCTCTAGAGCATCGGAGGCTGAAGGGGACACCGGAGGGCATTTTAAATTATGAGAGGCATAGTTAGGGTAGACACTCAGATTCTTTTCTCCAGGTAGAAATGACAAATTCCAGAAGGCATGTTTTTAATGCTGGGGAAATGGGGGTAAAGAAAAGTTTAAACACAACATGAGTGGCAAGTGTTTGTTTGGAAATGCAGAGAATGGTAGATGCCTAGAATGGGTTAGTAGGGGTGGTAGTGGAAGCAGGTAATTTGGTGGAGTTTAAAAGGCTTTTAGAGAGACACGCATGAATATGAGGGGATGGAGGGAAATGGATGATGTACAAGAAGAGGCCATTTAGAATAGATAGGCATCACATTTGACACAAATGGCCTGTCCAGTTCTGTATTGTTCTACATTCTATGTCCATTTTGACAACTTTTCACCACTGTATTAATCATTCATACAGAGCATTTCATTAACTTGAGGTTAATAATGCCCATATTGTAGTCATTATGTTGAGACTGTGTGTTAAGAAATAATATACAATATTATTTGGTCTAATGAACACAAAGCAAATCATAACAAACCCAAGTCTGTCCACCTGAATAACTTCAATTCTGATCACTGCAACTGAGATTCATCCCAGAAACTTTTGTAGCTGATACAAGACTTTGGAGCAATAGTAAAGGAACAGATGATCTGCAATCTCTTATGCGTAAAAAAATTATTTAGAGGTGATTTTCTGTATTAATCATTGGGCCATACAGCCGGATTCCACAAAAAACAAATGCTGATAGTGAAGAATTACTGCGAATGACTGCCTAGATTTAGAAATGGAATGAATTACAGGGGAGAAATTTCATCCTGGCAGTGTCAATAGATTTAAGTGATGTAGCTAAACTTCTTAAGGAGTTTCAGAAGTGTTAGCAAACATAGAAAATAGGTGCAGGAGTAGGCCATTCAGCCCTTCGAGCCTGCACCGCCATTTATTATGATCATGGCTGATCACCCAACTCAGAACCCTGCACCAGCCTTCCCTCCATACCCTCTGATCCCTGTAGCCTCAAGGGCCATATCTAACTCCCTCTTAAATATAGCCAATGAACTGGCCTCAACGGTTTCCTGTGGCAGAGAATTCCACAGATTCACCACTCTCTGTGTGAAGAAGTTTTTCCTAATTTCGGTCCTAAAAGGCTTCCCCTTTATCCTCAAACTGTGACCCCTCGTTCTGGACTTCCCCAACATCGGGAACAATCTTCCTGCATCTAGCCTGCCCAATCCCTTTGGGATTTTATACATTTCAATCAGATCCCCCCTCAATCTTCTAAATTCCAATGAGTACAAGCCTAGTTCATCCAGTCTTTCTTCATATGAAAGTCCTGCAATCCCAGGAATCAATCTGGTGAACCTTCTTTGTACTCTCTCTATGGCAAGGATGTCTTTCCTCAGATTAGGGGACCAAAACTGCACACAATACTCCAGGTGTGATCTCACCAAGGCCTTGTACAACTGCAGTAGTACCTCCCTGCTCCTGTACTCGAATCCTCTCGTTAATGCCAGCATACCATTTGCCTTTTTCACCGCCTGCTGTACCTGCATGCCCACTTTCAATGACTGGTGTATAATGACTTATTGCACCTTCCCTTTTCCTAATCGGCCACCATTCAGATAATAATCTGTTTTCTTATTTTTGCCACCAAAGTGGATAACTTCACATTTATCCACATTAAATTGCATCTGCCATGAATTTGCCCACTCACCCAACCTATCCAAGTCACCCTGCATCCTCTTAGCATCCTCCTCACAGCTAACACTGCCGCCCAGCTTCGTGTCATCCGCAAACTTGGAGATGCCGCATTTAATTCCCTCATCCAAGTCATTAATATATTGTAAACAACTGGGGTCCCAGCACTGAGCCTTGCAGAACCCCACTAGTCACTGCCTGCCATTCTGAAAAGGTCCCATTTATTCCCACTCTTTGCTTCCTATCTGCTAACCAATTCTCCATCCACATCAATATCTTACCCCCACTACCGTGTGCTTTAAGTTTGCACACTAATCTCCTGTGAGGGACCTTGTCAAAAGCCTTTTGAAAATCCAAATATACCACATCCACTGGTTCTCCCCTATCCACTCTACTAGTTACATCCTCAAAAAATTCTATGAGATTCATCAGACATGATTTTCCTTTCACAAATCCATGCTGACTTTTCCGATGATTTCACCGCTTTCCAAATGTGCTGTTATCACATCTTTGATAACTGACTCCAGCAGTTTCCCCACCACCGACATTAGGCTAACTGGTCAATAATTCCCCGATTTCTCTCTCTCTCCTTTTTTAAAAAGTAGGGTTACATTAGCCACCCTCCAATCCTCAGGAACTAGTCCAGAATCTAACAAGTTTTGAAAATTTATCACTAATGCATCCACTATTTCTTGGGCTACTTCCTTAAGCACTCTGGGATGCAGTCCATCTGGCCCTGGGGATTTATCTACCTTTAATCCCTTCAATTTACCTAACACCACTTCCCTACTAACATGTATTTCGCTCAGTTCCTCCATCTCACTGGACCCTCTGTCCCCTACTATTTCTGGAAGATTATTTATGTCCTCCTTAATGAAGACAGAACCAAAGTAATTATTCAATTGGTCTGCCAAGTCCTTGCTCCCCATAATCAATTCACCTGTTTCTGTCTGTAGGGGACCTACATTTGTCTTTACCAGTCTTTTCCTTTTTACATATCTATAAAAGCTTTAACAGTCAGTTTTTATGTTCCCTGCCAGTTTTCTCTCATAATCTTTTTTCCCCTTCCTAATTAAGCCCTTTGTCCTCCACTGCTGAACTCTGAATTTCTCCCAGTCCTCAGGTGAGCCACTTTTTCTGGCTAATTTGTATGCTTCTTCTTTGGAATTGATACTATCCCTAATTTCTCATCAGCCACAGGTGCACTAACTTCCTTGACTTATTCTTTTGCCAAACTGGGATGAACAATTGTTGTAGTTCATCCATGCAATCCTTAAATGCTTGCCATTGCATATCCACCGTCAATCCTTTAAGTGTCATTTGCCCTTCTATCTTAGCTAATTCACATCTCATACCTTCAAAGTTACCCCTTAGAAACCTTAGAGTAACACAAGCAGATATATTATGGCAGTTACGCAGAGACTGGGTCAAACAGGCAAAGTGTATTTTAGGGGGAGGGGGAGGGGGAGGGGGAGGGGGAGGGGGAGGGGGAGGGGGAGGGGGAGGGGGAGGGGGAGGGGGATCTATCAGGTTTAGGAAGAGAATTCCAGAACCTGGGCTTTTGTCAGCTCACCACTGGTGAAGCAACTATATCAAGAATTAACACTAGAAACAGATGAATAGCAAGATGGAGAAAAGGAAGAGTTTGGTGGAAAAATAAAAAAAAAACAGGAAAGGATTTAACCACTGAGATAATTAAGCAGAAGCCAGACTGGGTCAGAAAGTCTAGGGATGATAGGTAGAAATGGCATGAGAGAAAGAATTCTTCACAGACCTCAAATCAAACAAGCAAACTATAAGCAAGAGAAAATTTGCAGATGCTGGAAATCCCAGCAACATACAAAATGCTGGAGGAACTAAGCAGGCCAGGCAGCACCTATGGAAGAAATTACAAACTGACGTTTTGGGCTGAAACCCTCCGGAAACTGAGAGAATATACAGCGGTTAAATGCAAAGAACACAGATTTCAGTTCACTCATCCACATGTGATATTTTAATGGTTAGCATCCACAATTTATCCATGGTCTCCAAAAATTTACTCATCCCATTAATGTTACATTCTCCACATTACGATATTTTAAATCAGTTCCATTCCAGTGTTACAAACAACCAATGATTTGAATTGTACACTTGCTGAAATACCAAACTACCAAATTTACTCAATTTTAAAATGCTATTGTATACAATTGGACAATGTTTTAAATAACTGAATAAACAATTCCTCAATCACATGCAGAGACAAAAATTGCTACACAAACACGTTAAGTAATGCTTCCAAATCAGCTACATTTCCAATTAATTAATTTTACTATGCACTGAGAGCAATAACAAGTTATTTTTATTTCCAATAACATGCGCTAAATTCAGTGTAAATAGACTAAAATATTAACAACCTGAGCCATAGCCAAATTATACTAAATTTATCAATGAACAGATCACAATGGTTCTACATCAGAACTTCACATTCATCACACTGGCAAGTGTAAAGGCAAGTAAAAGCACTTGCAAAGCTAGAGAAACAGTATGATCAGAACAGACTCTTCCACCACCCCTCCCCCGCAAGTATTTCTACATCTCAAAGGTTCTACGGCAGAAAAATGCATTTCTTCAGTTAACTATTGCCAAGAGCTAATCAAAAGATCAATGACCACAAAATTCCTTAAACGTATTAATCTCTTTTGTTCTGGACAGAAGACAAATCTGTAACCATCTTTTGAAAATCCACAAAGTACGGTTATGTAATTACAAACTGCAATAATGTTTACATTTATTTATATTCTCACTTGTTTTACATTTGCAGCAGTAATCAGCAATCAAAAAGGAACTTAAATTTCAGCCAAAATAATTTGCAGGAAATGGAAAAGTCAAAGGCTAGTACATCATTTTACACTGCAATACTCTGAGGGAGGTCTTGATGTTTAATTATAATGTATATTACCTTTATTTATTTCCTCTGAAAATTACATCTAATGCCAAAGCAGATTTTTTTTAAAGACTGCATAAGAAGGTAATTTTAAAAGACAACTTTTTAAGAAATTCTCCTGTGCTGAAACTGGGATTAGGCTGCAGACTAAGTAGAGTTGCTCCAATTCTGAAAGATCAAACGTTCCATTCTCAGGTTTATTACAACAGGAGGGAGTAACAACAAAAAACTCGTATCCCACTTCAAAAAAAAACATCTTGCAAGCATCATGGGATTTGAGTTGTAGGAAGTCTGAATAACAAATTCACAGGATGCATCAGAATTCACAGGATCCAACAGAGTGGCGTTTCAAAAAACTTTTCCTACAGGAATGCACTTGGATTTGCTCGTGGATCTTTCTGGTTCCTGTATCTGTGTGTTAACCAAACTCCCAGAATCTGAAATAAACATACTTGCAAGTTTTACTATTGGTAGTGTAGTGAAACAAAATGAATACTATTTCACGTTAAGCAATTTGAATACAATGACACATAATTATACTTGAGTAATTTTAGCATTTTCACATCCATTGCCATTAGATAACTGCCTATCTTGGATTTCAAAATGGGAAGACAATATGAACAGTTACGTTACAAGGAGATCCAATGTACTTAATGGTTTTGTGTCCAAAAATAGTACTATCCAGACCCAGTTCAGATTAATTTTACTCTGGAACAAAAAAGAACTGAATTTACATAAAGGTTGCAACAACAAGCTTGCATTTTTTTAAAAAAAAATTGTTTTCTCATTTTATGCCTTTAGATCAAATTGATATTACAGTTTCAGACATTACAAAGCCCAGTTAAGATCAGTATTGAACAAATAAGTGCTCATTACTTTGATGTATACTTTTTCAAGGCTCTGTATTCATCCCCCACAATTAGTTACAGTTTACTATCTTACTTGCTAAGTAAAATATATTGTAGCGCTCAGGGCAGGGGACAGGATTGGGGGAAAGAAATGGTTGACAGCACACCCCAGCATTCCTAGCGGCCAGCACTATTTATTGTTCTTGTTTTAAAATTCTTTTGTGGGATTATGGTGGGAAGTTCCAGTTCATTTATTGTTACATTTTAGCTTAGGTTATATACATGTATTCGCTTGTGTGTTTGTGGGTGACCGTGAGTATAACCAGAGTGTGTTAGAATCACATCCCCCATCTGTATGTGACTGAGTGGGTTTTCTCCCCAGGTCATAGTATCCAGTCAGTTTTTGTGTTTAATCACAGTAAAAATGGCTATTGAGTTACATGAACTTTTCTTGTCTATCATCGTGGACCAAATGCTCACTACAATATTGTAGTATTTTTGATGTAATCTACAGAACAGTGTGCATCATGTCAAATCAAATGAAAAATTCCAAAACCAATTTACTAAAAATTTAAAACCAAAATAAGTCTGCAAAAGTATTCATTCCCTTTGCAATTACTAGGCTAACTATCCTCAAGCACAATACTATACATTACCTTACCAACTCACCCAATTTGTCGATATAGAAAATTGGAGGATCACTTGTAATCAATGAATTCATAAGTATAAATACCCTCCTCTCTGTAAGGTCCAACAGTTATGGTAGAAGTTCAACAAACCAAAATGAGGACAATTGAGCATTCAAAACAAGTCAGAGAAATGATAATAGAGAACCACAAATCTGTAGAAGGGGACAAGACCATCTCATGGGCCCTGAACAAACCACAGAGCTCAGGGCCCATCATAAAAAAGTGAAAAAAAAACATGAAACCTCAGCCACACTGACTAGGTCAGGCCACCCCTCTAAACTTAAGTCAGCGGAGAAGAATGGCACTTGCTATAGTGACACCAACAGTCAACCTAAGTGAGATGCAGAAGTCAGTGGCTGCAACCAGAGATGAAATTCATGGTTCCACAATCTCTAAGGCCTTATACAAAAGAAGCATTTATGGAAGGGTGGCAAGGAAGAAGCCCTGGCTGGAAAAAAAGCATATGCTTGTTCATAAATACTTTGCAAAGTATTACTTAGAAAATACCGTAAAGATGTGGAAGATGGTCTTGTGATTGGATGAAACCAAAGTGGAAATTTTTGGCCTCAGCACTTAGCGTTACATGTGGCACAAATCTAATGCCACACATCAGCCAGGCAACACCATCCCGACTGTAAAATATGGTGGAGGTAACATTATGCTATGGTGACGGTTTTCAGCAGTAGGGACTGAAAATTGGTCAGGATTGATGGGAAGATGAATGCTGCTAAGTAAGAGAAATCCTGGGTAAAAACTTGCTAGCTCACCTCTGCCAGAAAGCTTAAATTGGGGTGGTAGTTCATCTTTCTACAGGACAATGACCCAAAGCACACTGCTAGAGAAACCATGGAGTGGCTAAACAAATGAAGAAAATTGATGTCCTTGAGTGGCCCAGCCAGAATCCTGAATTTAACCCAAACAAACATTTCTGGCAAGACCTCAAGACACCTGTCCACTACCACTCCACAACTACCCTGGCACTGCTTGAGCAATTTTGCAAACAGGAATGGGCAAATCTTGCTCCATCCTATTATGCAAATCTAACAGACACTTATCCAAAAAGAACACTGGCTGTAATAATTGAGAGGTGATTCAACAAGGTTGTCAAGCTGAGGAGTGGTAGGGGGGACAAGCTCTCACTACCTAAAACTGTTCCTCACGGCATGCGCCTCAAATAGCCTCTGGCAACTAAGTCCAACTCTTGGCCTTCTCATGTAGCTTAGCTACTAAGCCCGGTGGAACTGTTTCTACTGACAGCAGAAGGGGCGAAGGCGGGTCCTGGTGCCTTAAAACTAGTGGTTTGGGTAGATGGAGCTCGTCAGCCTGGGAAGGCAGTCCATCTAAGAGAGGGAAACTCCGATTTCAAACCTCTGCTGCCTTGTGGCCAAACCCACTCATGGGAAAGGCTTCGGGAGTAAAACCTGAGGACAAATCTAGAGCTGGAGTCCCTAAGGCAGTCCGACGTTGCCTTCAACCTTGTTCTGGCAACTCCTGCGATGACACTGGTGCCAAGCTGTATCAGCCCTTGTCCTTCCCTTGGACAACATCGGTGTTGTAGAGAGGGGAGACTTGCAGCATGGGCAACTGCCGGTCTTCCATACAACCTTGCCCAGGCCTGCGCCCTGGAGGGGACACTCCAGCGTCGCCTCACCACGATGGCACAACACGGAAAGCAGCAGTCTACTGGTTATAAGCCTGCGCTCGACTGACGTAGAAAAAGGTGCCAGGGGTTGCTCTCGACGGAGGGAGAGACCAGTGCGTCTCACTGGACAGCTACCCCCCACCTCAAGCTGGGCAGCCCCCAGCCAATTAGGTGCTGTCCCGCCACGGTCCGCCCACTCCACTGGGTGCATGGGGCTTAGGGGTACAAGTAGCCCAAACTGTGGACTGTAAACGCTGCACCAAGCACAACTAGAAGACAAAGAAAGAAGCCGGCACTCAGACTAGGATGCTGGAACATACGGACCATGACAACTGGTATATCAGATGACCTTTGGGAGATCAGGGACACACGCAAGACAGCAGTGATTAACAATGAACTGTCAAGACTCCAAGTGGACATTGCAATGCTCCAAGAGACACGTCTCACAGAATTGGGAACCCTACGTGAAAGAGACTATACCTTTTTCTGGCGGGGAAGGGCTCAGAAGAGACCAGAGAGCATGGTGTCGGCTTTGCCGTGAAGAACTCGCTGCTGAAGATGGTAGAGCCTAGCGAGAAGGGGACAGAGCGGATTTTCTCACTTCAACTCCACACATCCGACGGGCCTGTCAACCTTGTCAGTGTTTATGCCCCAACCCTTTACTCCACACAGGAGGCAAAGGACAAGTTTTACGACCAGCTCTCAATGATGATACAGGAGATCTCAAGTCAGGAACAGTTGTTGCTACTTGGCGACTTCAACGCCAGAGTGGGTGCCGACCACGACTCCTGGCCAAGCTGCCTGGGGCGGCATGGGATTGGCAGCATGAATGACAATGGGCAACGACTGCTCAAGCTTTGTATGCTCCACGAATTGTGTGTCACCAACACCTACTTCCAGACCAAAATTCAGCACAAAGTGTCTTGGCGGCATCCCCGCTCCAAACACTGGCACCAGCTAGACCTGATAATCACAAGACGCCGTCACCCTGAGAAACGTGCTCATGATTCGCTCCTTTCAGAGTGCCGACTGCGACATGGATCACTCTCTGGTTTGCTGCAAGATCAGTCTTCGGCCAAAGAAGATGCACTGCGCCAAGCCTCCAGGCAAGCAGCGCATCGATGCCAGTACGACAACACCCAGACAAAGCTGCAGAGTTCATCAAGTCAATGGAGGATGCTCTCCTTGCAGAGCCACCAGAAGGAGACGCTCAGCAGAGATGGGACTCTCTCAGGAATACTATCCGCAGCACTGCACTCAAGGCCTTCGGGAAGAAATGGGGCAAGACACAGTACTGGTTTGAAGCGAGCTCAAGTAAGCTCACCGCTGTCATTGAGGTGAAGCGTGTTGCACTGCTAGAGCACAAATGCCACCCCACCCCACCCGGGCAACACTGCAAGTGCTAAGGACAGCAAGAAGCAAGGCCCAGGAAACAGCCAGACGCTGTGCAAATGACCACTGGCTACAACTATGAGAAAGCATTCAGTCATCATTTGACACAGGCAACATCCGTGGAGTGGACGAGGGGATCGAGAAAGCCATTGGGCCAACCCAGAGCAAGACAGCACCATTGAAAACCATAACAGACGAGACCATCAATGACAAAAGCAAGCAGATGGAGAGATGCTCTAAAAAGAGAAGAGAAGCTGAGGCTTGCTGCTGAAGAAAAGCGCACTCGTTGGAAAAACAGTACCAAAATAACACTGGAGGACAACGCCTTCAAGTGCAGTCGCTGCAGCCGAGACTGTCACTCCCGTGTGGGACTCTACAGCCACAACACACGCAGCTCTACCAACACAGACTGAAGCAACACTTTCCAGGCGCAGATCCATGGTCTCGCGAGACTAACAGATGCCACCAGATTCAACAAAGTACTGAGCAAAGGGAGATAGATAAATTTTTTTTTTTTTTTGAAGGGGTGACATTTCAGTTCTAGGATTTTTAGTTTTACCATGCTTTACAATTTTCCCTGTTTTTGGGGCTCTACTGTGAAAAATGAGCATGTGCATGTGATTCACAAATAAAAATTCTCAGTGAAATTGACCAAAATACCTGGTTGCAATACTCAGTTATGTGAACAAAGGGTGGGGGCTAGAAACTTTCACAAGGCACACTGCATGGGCAACAGACTTAGTAATACGAAGAGTGATTGATAAGTTTGTGGCCTAAGGTGGACGGAGTCAATTTTAGAAAACCTAGCACATTATTTCTCAACATAGTCCCCTCCTACATTTACACACTTAGTCCAGAGACGAGTTATACAGCTCTCGTTACATACACATGCAGTTCAACTCTTTGAGTGATTGTGCAGAAAGTCTGAAATTAATAACTCATCTCCTTCTACCTTAGGCCTCGAACCTATCAATCACCCCTGCTGTGGACCATTTCTGGAGGTCCAAGACGCCGACTCCTACACAGAAGGGATCCGTATGCTCCACGACTGCTGGACGAAGTGTGTAAATGTAGGAGGGGACTATGTTGAAAAATAAATACATTGACTCCTTCTACCTTAGGCCACGAACTTATCATGTCCATGTATCTATCCACTTCTGCTGGAAGCTCATTCCACACAGCTACCACTCTCTGAGTGAAGAAGTTCCCCCGCATGTTACCCCTAAACCTTTGCCCTTTAACTCTCAACTTATGTCTTGTTTGAATCTCCCCTACTCTCAATGGAAAAAGCCTATCCACGTCAACTCTATCTATCCCCCTCATAATTTTAAACACCTCTATCAAGTCCCCCCTCAACCTTTTACGCTCCAAAGAATGAAGACCCAACTTGTTGAACCTTTCTCTGTAAGTTAGGAGATGAAACCCAGGCAACATTTTAGTAAATCTTCTCTGTACTCTCTCAATTTTACTGACATCCTTCCTATAATTCAGTGACCAGATCTGTACAAAATACTCCAAATTTGGCCTCACCAATGCCTTATACAATTTCAACATTATATCGCAACTCCTATACTCAATGCTCTGATTTTTAAAGGCCAGCATACTGAAAGCTTTCTTCACCACCCTATCCACATGAGATTCCACCTTCAGGGAACTATGCATCATTATTCCTAGATCCCTCTGTTCTACAGCATTCTTCAATGCCCTACCATTTACCATGTATGTCCTATTTTGATTAGTCCTACCAAAATGTAGCACCTCACATTTATCAGCATTAAACTCCATCTGCCATCTTTCAGCCCATTCTCCTAACCGGCCTAAATCTCTCTGCAAGCTTTGAAAACCTATCTTAGTATCATCTGCATACTTACTAATCCAATTTACTACCCCATCATCCAGATCATTAGTATACATGACAAACAACATTGGACCCAGTACAGATCCCTGAGGCACACTGCTACACACCATCCTCCAATCTGACCCCTGAGGCACACTGCTACACACCGTCCTCCAATCTGACACACAGTTATGCACCACTACTCTCTGGCATCTCCCATCCAGCCACTGCTGAATCCATTTTACTACTTCGATATTAATGCCTAACGATTGAACCTTCCTAACTAACTTTCCATGTGGAACTTTGTCAAAGGCCTTACTGAAATCCATATAGAGAACATCCACCACCTTACCCTCGTCAACTTTCCTAGTAAACTCATCAAAAAATTCAATAAGGTTTGTCCAACATGACCTTCTACGCACAAATCCATGTTGACTGTTCCTAATCAGGCTCTGTCTATCCAGATAATTATATATACCATCTTTAAGAATACCTTCCATCAATTTACCCACCACTGACGTCAAACTCACAGGCTGATAATTGCTAGGTTTACTCTTCAAACCCTTTTTAAACTATGGAACCACATGAGCAATACACCAATCCTCTGGCACCATCCCCGTTTCTAATGACATTTGAAATATTTCTGTCAGAGCCCCTGCTATTTCCACACTAACTTCCCTCAAGGTCCTAGGGAATATCTTGTCCGGACCCAGAGACTTGTCCACTTTTATATTCCTTAAAAGCACAAGTACTTCCTTTTCTTTAATCGTCATACTTTCCATAACTACCCTTCTTGTTTCCTTTACCTTACACAATTCAATAGCATTCTCCTTAGTGAATACCGAAGAAAAGCAATTGTTCAAAATCTCCCCCATCTCTTTTGGCTCGCACATAGCCGTCCACTCTGATTCTCTAAGGGACCAATTTTATCCCTCACTATCCTTTTGCTATTAATATAACTGTAGAAACCCTTGAGTTTTTTTTTTCCCACCTTACTTGCCAAAGCAGCCTCTTTTAGCTTTTCTAATTTCTTTCTTAAGATTCTTTTTACATTCTTTATATTCCTCAAGCACCTCATTTACTCCATGCTGCCTATATTTATTGTAGATCCCTCTCTTTTTCCGAACCAAGTTTCCAATATCCCTTGAAAACCATGGCTCTCTCAAACTTTTAACCTTTCCTTTCAACCTAACAGGAACATAAAGATCCTGCACCCTCAAAATTTCACCTTTAAATGACCTCCATTTCTCTATTACATCCTTCCCATAAAACAAATTTTCCCAATCCACTCCTTCTAAATCCTTTCGCATCTCCTCAAAGATGGCCTTTCTCCAATCAAAAATCTCAACCCTGGGTCCAGTCCTATCCTTCTCCATAAATATATTGGAACTTATTTTGATCACTGGACCCGAAGTGCTCCCCAACACATACCTCCGTCACCTGCCCTATCTCATTCCCTAACAGGAGATCCAACACTGCCCCTTCTCTAGTTGGTGCCACTATGTATTGCTGCCAGAAACAATCTTGCACACATTTGACAAACTCCAAACCATCCAGCCCTTTTACAAAATGGGCTTCACAGTCTGTATGTGGAAAATTTAAAATCTCCCACAATCACAACCTTGTGCTTACTACAAATATCTGCTATCTCCTTACAAGTTTTCTCCTCCATTTCTCGGTCCCCATTAGGTGGTCTATAATACACCCCTATAAGCGTCACTACACTTTTCCCATTCCTCAATTCCACCCAAATAGCCTCCCTAGACGAGTCCACTAATCTATCCTGCCAGAACACCGCTGTTATATTTTCTCTAACAAGCCATGCAACACCTCCCTCTTGCCCCTCCTATTCTATCACACCTGAAGCAACCAAATCCTGGAATATTTAGTTGCCAATCACACCCTTCCTGCAACCACGTTTCACTAATAGCTACAACATCATATTTCCAGGTTCAATCCATGCTATAAGCTCATCTACCTTTCTTACAATGCTCCTAGCATTAAAATAGATGCATTTAACAAACTCTCCACCTCTTACTCTGTTTTAAATACAAAATAAATTTTTCCAGAAACATTAATCTAATGTAGCAATTAAATCAACAGTGGCTGACTGGTGGTGTAGTGGCATCAGCACTGGACTTCAAAGCAGATGGTCCTGAGTTCAAACCCAGCCGGGTCCCAAACTGGGCAGTAGCAGTGTCTGCGCAGAAAAAAGGCCTGGCAATCTACTTCCATATCTTCCATGAGAACCCTGTGGGCCCTATGGTCCATGAAGTCACGAAGAGTCAGACTCGACTAAACAACTGAACAACAACATAATAAGCTCAGGGACCATAAATGTTTTAGTGGAGGCTGATATGATAGGGTCTTTTAAGAAACTCCTGGACAGATATATGGAGCTCAGAAAAATAGAGGGCTATGGGTAACCCTAGGTAATTTCTCAGGTATGGACATGTTCGGCACAGCTTTGTGGGCCGAAGGGCCTGTATTGTTCTGTAGGTTTTCTGTTTCTAGTGCACTAAGAGGCTCTAATCATTCTGTGTGACAGACTAATTTAATGTTGGCACATTTTAGTGATTACGAAATGTACAAATGAATTTCAAATTTTCATTGTATTTGAAGAAATGAAATACTGTTTATTACGGTGAAATTACATATTGACAGAAGTTACCAGATTAGAAGGGGGATAAAGATCTTCGTTCACTTGAAGCAATTGCTAAAATGACTTCTACCTCAAACTAATTGGAGCTAAATTTTCCACAGACTGACTTCCAATATTCAAAGACGAAGTATTAAAAGAGTACATTGTTAAATTAAAACAATGACTACATTGCTTAAAACTAATTCTTTCTAACGGCATTTGTCACCATGAACAACACTGCATTATTCCTTTTTGTTTATTTTATAGTTTAAATTTTTATCTTTGAACTGTTCTACTGCTGCAGAAAAAACAAACATTTATCCTTATACAAGTCAGTGATACTAAATCTGATTCTGATTTCTGAATATGGTATGATACAACAATAAATCTGGTAGAGAATCAGTGGGCAAATTTTCCAATATAATTGTCAAAGGGTCAAAGAAGTTCAAAATAATTTGAGAAATGTATTTTAATTATTACTTGAAGTTTAACTTTGAATTTTGATTTCATTTTCCTATGCAGATACACTAAAATTGCTCTGTGACACTCAAAATAAAAACACAATTTTAGGTAAGAATGAATTGGAACTGCTTCAAGTTTTTAAAAAAGATTGAGCTACTTCTTTAAATTAAGTTCCTTCAAAAGAAACTTCTACTGACCTCGGTGAAGCTGAAGAAGAGACCTATACCACCAACAAATCTCAGTACTTCGCCAGCATAGGTTCTTAGAATTGGTCCACATGGTTTACAGTTACCGGTACAGTGCTGCAAAAAAGCAGATATCATTTCCCTTCATATTTGAAAGCTTTCATTCATGAAATATGCAACTCTGAAAATAATTCTCAATCAATCTTGTTGGAAGAATTTTCCTCCTTTGTGGTGAGAATGTCTCACCACTTGATGGACACTGGTTGGAAAGCTAGCATTTATTCCCCACCCTGGACGTCTTTGAGAATGTTGTGCCCTGCTCCCTTGCAACCCATGTGGTGGAAGTGCCCTTAAAATGATGCTCATTAAGGACTGGCAATACTTAAATTCAGCAACAGTAAAGAGCAAAATTATGTGAAAGGCAGAATAGTGTGCAATTTGGAAGGGAACTTGCAGATTGTAGAGTTCACGTGCACTTTGTCTTTGTCTATAGGCAATAGGAGGCTATGGGGAGGTACCTCTGAAGCAACCTAGGTGATTATTTTACAAAACAACTTGCTGAAAATATACACCACAGTCACAATGGATAGGGAGTGATTATTCCCAGTGAAGTTAGTTTCAAACAAAACCGCCACTTTGTCCTCAATGGTACCAAGCTTGAGTATTATTAGCGTACAATTCATATAAAATAATTTGGTTTCTGATTTTTGAAGGATCTTAACTATCTACTAATAGAAGGTTAAGACCCTTTGAAGAATCAGAAGCCAAGTTATTTGCTGTAATTAACAGTGAACAATTTACCTTGTGTTTCTTAAAACCTCAAGAGATGGTAGTTAACTTTGGAATCAGGCAAGATCTCACAAGAACATAAGAAATTAACACGTTCTCATAACATTGGAATCAGTAAAACTGCAACACTGCAGGACTCAGATCAGCCCAGTTTGTTCACATCTATGTTGTTTCTATGTATGCTCTTAAATTAAACATAACCAGTCCAGTGACCACCCCCCCAACATGAAAACATATTGCCACAGAAATAAAGGACTTTATGCACAATTGTCTTCAATTTACAGTGAGCACTGACTACCTAGAAGTCTCCATCACATTTCCTTTCATTTGGTACTTGTTTACAAAACCTCAACATAAACATTTAGACATTTAGCTTAAAGTAGTTCATCAAGGTTTGGTCATTTTTATCAGCGTGGTGAAGCTTCATTGGATCAAGGGTCTTTCCAATTTCCCATAAGTGATCGCAATTTAGCCACTAGGAAGGAAACACCAGCTTTGTCTCTCAGTTAATTGATCAACAGAGTGCTGCCTTCAACCTGAGTGAAATGATACCTACAAGATATGGAAACCCAGAGGGTCATTTCCATGTTGTATGGCTTTATGACTAAGATACTGCATTGCAACTGTATTCCATACCTGTTGTTACACTGAATACAAATCCAGGCAAATATTGTTTGAGGATGTCCACACTAACTGTAGCTTGCCTCAGGGCCAGCTCGAGGTTTGAAACTGACCACTGGTGAAGATGCAGGGGCTTCTGGTTTTATTGGCTAAGAGGCACTTGCTTGGAAAACTTATTGGGGTAAAAAAAAAAAAAAAATGAAGCCTCATGTTTCAGAAATTTTTAATAAACTGTTCAACCACAGATCTAAATGATGTATTTGCAGTCATCAACATTTCACAGGCACCACTATCTAGTTTTATATTCCGAGATTCCATAATTACAAAAAACAAGTTTAAATTTGGTCTTTACCTGTACTTTAAATTTCTGCTGTTTATCTTAATACTATTCCCATAGAGTATGAAACCACACTGTGTGCCATGGCAACTTGGAAGTATTATACACTCCGAGAGAAACAAGCAAACAGATTGCAGGGGTTCAGTAAGGCAGCTTCTCACTGAGCTTAACTACATTTACAACCATAGTGAAGGTGGCAAGGAGGAATCTTGGAATGGTGTCCCAAGAAGGTTAACAAGAGGAATTCTGCAGATGCTGGAAATTCAAGCAACACACATCAAAGTTGCTGGTGAACACAGCAGGCCAGGCAGCATCTCTAGGAAGAGGTACAGTCGACGTTTCGGGCCGAGACCCTTCGTCAGGACTAACTGAACGAAAAGCTAGTAAGAGATTTGAAAGTGGGAGGGGGAGGGGGAGATCCAAAATGATAGGAGAAGACAGGAGGGGGAGGGATGGAACCAAGAGCTGGACAGGTGATTGGCAAAGGGGATATGAGAGGATCATGGGACAGGAGGCCCAGGGAGAAGGAAAAGGGTGGGGGGGGGAACGACCCAGAGGATGGGCAAGCGGCATAGTGAGAGGGACAGAGGGAGAAAAAGGAGAGTGAGAGAAATAATGTGTGTATAAAAATAAATAGCGGATGGGGTACGAGGGGGAGGTGGGGCATTAGCGGAAGTTAGAGAAGTCAACGTTCATGCCATCAGATTGGAGCTAACCTGAGTGTGGCTTCATCTTTACAGTAGAGGAGGCTGTGGACAGACATGTCAGAATGGGAATGGGATGTGGAATTAAAATGTGTGGCCACTGGGAGATCCTGCTTTCTCTGGCGGACAGAGCATAGGTGTTCAGCAAAACGGTCTCCCAGTCTGCGTCGGGTCTCGCCAATACATAGAAGGCCACATCAGGAGCACCGGACGCAGTATATCACCCCAGCCGACTCACAGGTGAAATTCCAGACCTAATCAGTTCCCCTCTACCACCACTCTGCTCCGTCTAGCGGAATTAGTCCTTACACTTAATAATTTCTCCTTTGGCTCCTCCCACTCCCTCCAAACTAAAGGTGTAGCTATGGGCACCCGTATGGGTCCTAGCTATGCCTGCCTTTTTGTTGGCTTTGTGGAACAATCGGCAGGGATCGCTCCCTACGCGACTCCCTTGTCCATTCGTTCCCCCCCCCCACCCCAATTCCCTCCCTGATCTCCCTCCTGGCACTTATCCTTGTAAGCAGAACAAGTGCTACACATGCCTTTACACTTCCTCCCTTACCACCATTCAGGGCCCCAGACAGTCCCTCCAGGTAAGGCGACACTTCACCTGTGGGTCGGCTGGGGTGATATACTGCGTCCGGTGCTCCCGATGTGGCCTTTTATATATTGGCGAAACCTGACGCAGACTGGGAGACCGTTTTGCTGAACACCTACGCTCTGTCCGCCACAGAAAGCAGGATCTCCCAGTGGCCACATATTTTAATTCCACATCCCATTCCCATTCTGACATGTCTGTCCACGGCCTCCTCTACTGTAAAGATGAAGCCACACTCAGGTTGGAGGAACAACACCTTATATTCCGTCTGGGTAGCCTCCAACCTGATGGCATGAACATCGACTTCTCTAACTTCCGCTAATGCCCCACCTCCCCCTCGTACCCCATCCGCTATTTATTTTTATACACACATTCTCTCACTCTCCTTTTTCTCCCTCTGTCCCTCTGACTATACCCCTTGCCCATCCTCTGGGTTCCCCCCTCCCTTTCCTTCTCCTGGGCCTGCTGTCCCATGATCCTCTCACATCCCCTTTGCCAATCACCTGTCCAGCTCTTGGCTCCATCCCTCCCCCTCCTGTCTTCTCCTATCATTTTGGATCTCCCCCTCCCACTTTCAAATCTCTTGCTAGCTCTTCCTTCAGTTCGTCCTGATGAAGGGTCTCGGCCTGAAACGTCGACTGTACCTCTTCCTAGAGATGCTGCCTGGCCTGCTGCGTTCACCAGCAACTTTGATGTGTGTCCCAAGAAGGTTTATAGTTTAGGATATTTAGAGACCCGTTTCTGATTTTACGCCATTACAATCATTTTGCTGCCCAGCTATATAGAGCAAAACTGAGTTCTATCCTGAATTAATCTAGCTTAAAAATACCAAAGATTAATTTGATGAATTCAAATGAATTTTTTGACAGTACATTTGAAGAAACTGATGTTTTACTTCCAGCATTTTATACACTTACAGCTTTGCAGGTTTCATTTTTATTCACTTCATTAAATCCACAGCAGTTTAGATAGCTCTCCACATCTCCTCTGGTTTCTACTGATTTGTTCCATCCCACTTCCAGAAAATGATTCTGAAAGCAAAAAAAAAATTACTTTGCTGTCAAATCATTGGGACAGCAGTCAGTGTTTGTAAGATGCATCACTCACAACATCTCTAAAAATTCACATTTTAAAACAGACATGTAATATTTCAACTTAATTGTCACATCCAAAAGACAATATCCATGTTAGTTTGTTTTGATCTTAACTTGATTAATCTAAGCAAACTAGAAAGGGCTAACATTATATGAAAGCGATTGATGATCAATAAATAAATTTAGCTTTTAAATAAAGTGAGGTCATGTTCAGGCCAGGTTTGAATATCGGGGGGGGGGGGGGAGGGGGGAGAAGAGAGGGGGTGGCGGTGAAATCATTTGTTGGAAATCTAAAAACCAGCTTAGATAAGAAATGAAACCTGTCTAGCATCACAGGAACTACTCTGGAATAGTCCAATAAAAATAAACGTTAGCAGATGCAGCAGAGGTCCATAACATCTCTAGAATTCAGTGTGCAGCACTATTCTCTCAGAATAGCAGTGAAGACTAATGAAACACAAACTACTGAAGAGTGTTAAAATCCAAAGAAACCATCAGAGTAGGGTGAAAGCTAAACTTTTGGGATTAATATAGGAGAATTAGATGATCCAAGGAATGATAAACAGGAAACTTAGGTACATACTAGAGTCAGGGGTGGCCAACCAGTGAGGCACTGGATGATCAGAAGAGGCACCAGGCGTCTGCACCAGCGGTGCGTCACAGGTTTTTGCCAGTCAGTTTACAACTGATACTCGTGCACTACTGAGTTGTGCTTTGTTTGTCCTTTGTGAACATTTGCAGTTTTGTACTTCTTCGAAAATTAAGCCTTGTTTTTACATTCAGTTACCCATCACAGTGCAAAAGAAAAGCAGAAAGTGATAGTAAGCGTGAATTCAATGAACAGTGGGAAAATGAGTTCTTATTTATAGTGGGTCCATCAGGAAAACCGTTGTGCATTGTTTGTGAAAACACTTTCTCACATAATAGAAGACATGATCTTAATAGACACTATAAAACACAACTTCAGACTGAAGTAGAAGGAAAACTGAAGCTAGTGCTTGGGTCTGAGTTATAGAAAGAATACGTGATTAAGAAAAATGAAGAAATCAAAAGAAGACAAAATATATTTGTTAAAAGAAATTGTGAAAGTTTGGTGACGACAGAAGCGTCCTATGAAATTGCTTTAGCGTTGGCCAAAAAATGGAAGTCTTTCTCTGATGGAGAAGAAATTGTTAAGTCTTGTCTCCAAATATTTGCAAGATGTCTTGGTGATAAAAATATTGAAAGGAAAGTAGACAAAATTGCTCTCTCAAAGCAAACAGTTACGAGATGCACCGAAGAACTCTGTCATGATGTATCTGAGCAACTGAAAGACTTTGTCCGTGCTTGTACTTCCTTTTCTTTAGCTTTGGACGAATCTGCTGACATATGCGATGTAGCCCAGTTAAGCATTTTTATAAGAGGAATTGATGATAATTTTAGCGTCTTTGAAGAACTTATCAGTCTTGAGTCGCTTCATGGAAAAACAAGAGGATCAGACATATTTGACAAAGTAAAACCATGCCTAGAAAATCTACAACTAGGTTCTAGTAAACTCATCAGTGTTTGTACTGATGGAGCATACAGATGTGAACAAGCATTTTCAGCCATGAAATTGATTAAAAACAAAACGAGGTCACGATTGATTCAAATTTGAAGAATTCTCTGCTGCCCTCAGTAACTAATTTAACTCTAAACATTAAAAGCTTGGCAAAATCAAAACAGACTCAAAAGTCTCATTTAGGCAAGTGATGTTTATCTTGCTTTTATATTAAATCAATATATCATGTAAAAATGCTAAATATGTCTATATTAACATATTTTAACAAGAATTGAATGGAGGTATAAGAGTTGAATGGCGCATCTGAACTCGTGCATGAAAATAATTGACGCATGGAATGTAAAAGGTTGGCCACCCGTGTACTAGATCATGATTGTTAGTTATAAATGTTTAGAGTGTGGGTGTTGAAAGCAAAGATAGCATTTGTTGCTCATTCCTAGTGCCTCCCTTTGAACTGCTCCATAGGAACATACAAATTAGGAACAGAAGTCAGCCACTTGCCCCTCAAGCCTGCTTCACCATTCAGTATGATCATGGCTGATCCGATTATAACTCCAGCGTATTTTTACAAACTCAGTGATTTCTTGCCCTTGTGTTTAGCAACAATGTCTTTAAAATATGCAAAGGCATGCTTTGAAGAAAAGATTGCCAAAGACACCATCCTCAGAAATAAAGCCTTAAATACACAACCTTATTTTATTAAAAAAACAATAAACCCTAGCCCTTGAATCTTTCGAGGGACAACTTCCTATCCATATTCCCCCTTTTATGATTGCTGGAAACTTACACAAGACAATTAATTGGACTGTCACATTTCCAAAATCCAGAGATGAGACAACCTACTGGCCCCTAGTAGAAATGGTGCAGAGGGGGGTTATGTGAGAAACCACTGATACACACACTGCTGACACCTAGTTGATGCAATGATAACTAAACTGCTAAACATTGATAAAGATGTATTACCTTGGCTTAAACATGACAAGTACATTGCTGCATTATGGAGGGATTGTGTTCACAGAAGACCTTCAACATCATTCCTGTAAATATCTTAAAATATCTTAGCCCTGGACAAAATTCATCTCTCCGCACCCCCCCCCCCCCAATGTGTGTTAAGTTATGATGTAGTATAGCTTACTTGAGGACAAGAGCAAATTTCATTCTTTACCTCAAATTTTTGGTAGCAATTTGTTACTGGTTATATGCAAAAATAAGTGACACTACCACATGATGTATGCTTTCTTCACAACGAATTAAAAACAACAAACTTTACTAGCATCTCTTGGCTCTCTCATTTTCTTTTAATGTTTTGGACTGTGGGATAAAGGGAAGGAGGGGCACCTGGAGAATGTGATAGGCAGATGAGGAGACAAGTTTAAAGTGGGGGGGGCTAGAGTGGGAAAAGAAGAGGGAAGGTGGAGTGGAAAAGAAAAAAATACCAGTTTTCACTTCACTACAGTGAAACTCCATTAATCTATCTGATACCATATGTAGCGGCACTGAAGTAGCAGATTTTTAGACCAGTGGATGTTACTCCAAGAAATATAGCATTTTATTTTTTTAATTTCAGAACGCTGGAAAACATATTGCAGGGATGTATATATTTTTGTGAATCTAGTGAATTTAAAGAGAGTGGGAAACTGTGTGATGAGTATAAGGGATCAAAGCAAGCCCCCCCAAGTCTGGACCCTGCACCAAACACAGCTTACACTCCAGCTCCCAGCTCCATACCCTGCTCACACTCTGCACCCAGAGTTGTCAATTTGGACTCTTAAGGAGCCAGATGCTGAACTATCAGAATTTCCAAACAGTCAAAAACCATTAGGAGTTTGAATTTACATTCCCCAGCTCACACGGCAAGATTCGAATCCCAGCTCTGATCAATAATCCAAACAGTTGCATTCCCAACATGGTGCAGCCCTTCACCTTTTCGGATCTACGGAAAATCGGCACTTAACACCACCATAAAACAAGTCATTAAATCCAATGCATAGATAGTGTATGAACATGATAAAAGGTTAGTTTAAAACAAAAGAGAAATTAAAGATAGTTTCTGAACTTGTGAAATGAAGAAAGATCAATGAATTTCCTCACCTGTTGATTCTCATTGAGCGCGAGGCTTGCACAGGAGATAGAGAACTGAACTACAAACACCAAGAACAGAATGATCATATACTAATAGCCAGCAGTCAAGGGAAAAAAAAATGTTGTGCTCACCTTCTGATATTCATGGTGCAGCAATATACATACATTATCAAACTACCATTCCAATTCTTTCCACTACTCTTTCTGCTCCAAGATTAAAAATATAGTACCCAACCTTCATTGGGCAACTTTGTTTTTAAATAAAGAAAACAAAGCATTCAAACTCCTGTTACCGCATCAGGCAAATAAGTAAAGCTGAAATTCTAACTTTTACATCTTTTAAGGCTATTGGATCATTGAATGAACATTTTTAAATCAAAGTGTGATGATAGCATGAGGGAGTGTGAAATGGGAATTATATTTAGTTAGAAAATATGCATTCGGAAAAGCAAAAAAGCAAGGATATACATTATAAATGGGAAGTTACAGAGATGTGTACAGGATGCACACACAGAGAAGGAGTCAGACAGTAGAATGATAATGAAGACAGGTTGGACTCTAGCCTTTTTCAGTTGAAGCTTGGAATATGAGGCACAAAGAATAGGGCGGTCATACTAGAACCATACGAACTACTAAACAGGCATAGCTACAGCACAACATACAATTCAGCACAGTAAAGGGCAATATGTTAACACAAGACAGGGTGCAAAGATGATTCATAAGGATTTTGCTAGAGTGAAATAATCGAATCAAATGATGCCTTATTTCCTTTAGGAAGAAAGGAGACTGAACAGTTTTAATAAATGCATGAAAAGGTGTTAAGAGGCCCAGTCACAATGAGTAGAAAGGTTTTACTTTCTGTAGTAAGTGAAACAACACTTCAGTGACACAAGGATTAGAGGGTTTAGAAATAGTGTTTTTAATCAAAACATAATGAATAATAAAGTACATCATTAAGGGCAGATAGCTTGCATTTCTCCTGTTTCTATGCCAATACATGTGACACCCCCAGGGGGGGTGACCCCACTGCTGCTGACTGCCTGCAAACCACTCACCTTTGAGTTCTTCCTTCAATCCGTCACCCTCCTCTCCCTATCAGTCACTCTCCCCTCTTTCATTCTCCCTTTGACAATACCAAGCTGAGATGCCCCTCTCATTACCATCTTCTGCTCCAGTTGTTTCTTATCCATCCTCTCTGACCTCAGCATGGGCCTTGAATTCACACCCCTGTGAAGAACTCAGGGCCTACCTTGATGGTAAGAACTTCTCCCATTGTTTCCATGCTTATTTCCTTGGTAAGGAGTCCTTTAAACCATTGCCCCACACCCTCATGTTCTCCAGAGACGTTCAATCCCTTTGCAGTTCTACTCCCCATCAGGAAGGGCTCGGGCTCTTTACATTTCTCTATAATTTAAATCCAAACAATTCCCCTTTACTATTGCTATGGGCTACCTTGCAGAACAATTACTTACCTTGGAATACTTCTCTTTTGATTCCTCTCACCTTCTTAAAAAAAAAATCAAAAGATGTTGTTTTACACAGTTATATAGGCCCTACTTACACCTGCATTTCATTGGAGATGTGGAGCTATCTTTGTTCCAATCCTAGTCTAAGACCACAAGACATAGGAGCAGAATTAAGCCATTTGGCTAATTGGATCATCTCCACCATGGTTGATTTATAATCCATCTCAACACCATTCTCCTGCCTCCTCCCTGCAATCTTTGATGCCCTAACTAATCAAGAACCTGGCACCCTCCATTTTAAAGATACCCAATGATTTGGTCTCCACAGCCATCTGCAGTGAGGAATTCAACAAATTCACCACACTTTAGCTAAAGAGATTCATCCTCATCTCTGTTCTAAAGGACGTTCTTCTATTCTGAGGCTGTGCTTTCTGGTCTGAGACTCCCCAACTACAGAATCATCCCCACATCCACTCTATCTAGGCCTTTCAATATTTGACATATTCCAATGAGATCCCCCTCATTCTTCTAAACTCCAGCGATTATAGGCCCAGAGCCATTAAATCCTCTTCACAGATAACATTTTCATTCCCCAGATTATTCTCATGTACCTCTGTATCCTCTCCAATGTCATCATATCCTTTCTTAGATAAGCAGTCCAAAACTGCTCACAATACTCCAAGAGCACTCTGACCAATGCCTTATAAAGCCTCAGCATTACATCTTTGGTTTTCTATTCTAGTACTCTTGAAACGAATGCTAACATTGCATTTGCCTTCCTTGCCACCGACTCAGCCTGCAAGTTAACCTTTAATAATGTTGCACAAGGGCTCCTAAGTCACTTTGCACCTCAGATTTCTGAATTTTCTCCCCATTTAGAAAATAATCTTATGCCTTTATTTCTTCGTCAAAGTACATGACCATACACTTCCCTCCGCTATATTCCATCTACCACCTCTTTGTCCATTCTCCTAATTTGTCTGTCCTTCTACAGACTCTCTGCTCCTTCAGCAGTACTTGCCCATTAATCTACCTTTGTATTGTCTGCAAACTTTGCCACAAAGCCATCAATTCCATCATCCAGATCACTGACATATAACAAGAAGTGGTCCCAACACTGACCCCTGCAGAAAACCATTAGTCAACAACAGCCAAATAGAAAAGGCCCCCCTTTATTCCCAATCTTTGCCTCTTGCTGGTCAGCCAATCTTCTATCCATGATAGTATCTTTCCTGTAATACCAGGGAACCTTACGTTATTAAGCAGCCTCGTGTGGTACGTTGTCAAAAGCCTTTTGAATATCTAAGTGAAAAAAAAACTCTGACTCTCCTTTATTTTCCTGCTTGTTATTTCCTCAAAGATTCCAACAGATTTCTTGAAAAGATTTCTCCTTAAACCATGCTGTCTTTGGCCTATTTTTATCAAGAGCCTTCAAATACCCCAAAACCTTATACTTAACAGATTCCAACGTCCTCCCAACCACTGAAGACAGGCCTATAATTTCCTTTCTCGTGCCTCCCTCCTTTCTTAAAGAGTGGAATGACATCTGCAAATTTCCAGTCCAATAGAACCACTTCAGAATCTAGTGATGCTTGGAAGATCACTCCAATGCCTCCACAAGCTCTTTCAGAATGGGGTGTAGTCCATCTGGTCCAGGTGACTTATTTAACTTCAGACCTTCCAGTTTTCCAAGCACCTTCTTATTAATAGCAACTACAATCACTTCTGCCTCCAACACACTCGAATTTCTGGCATACTGCTAGTGTCTTTCGCAGTGTTCTTTGGTCATTTCTTTGTCTCCCCCCCCCCCCCCCATTACTACCTCTCCATCATCATTTTCCAGCAGTCAGATATCCACCCTCTCTTCTATTTCACACTTTAGATATCTGATATATACCTTTGGTATCTTCTTTTATATTATTGACTAGCTTACCTTCATATTTAATCTTTTCTCTCCTTTTGGGATTTTCAGCTGCCTTCTGTTGGTTTTGAAACATTTGCCAAACTTCTAACTTCCCACTAATTTTTGCGCTACTATATGCCCTGTCTTTTGCTTTTATAACACCTTTGACTTCCCTTGTCTGCCATAGTTGCCTCATCCTCCCTTTAGAATAATTCTTCATCTTAGCGACCTATCTGTCCTGCACCTTCCGAATTGCTCTAGAAACTCCAGCCACTGCTGATCTCCTATCATTCCTGCTAATGTCCTCTTCCAATCAACTTTAGCCAGCTCATCTCTCATGCCCCAATAACTTCATTCACTCTATTGTAATACTGATACATCTGACTTTAGCTCAAATTGCAAGGCAAATTCTATCATATTGCAATCACTGCCTCCCAAGGACTCCTTCATGTGATGCTCCTTAAGGTTTGCCTTAAGCTTTACACTAGGTTGTAGCACCTGCAGTCTTTTTGTGTACGTCTTCAACTATTTCCCATTATGGAAATATTTTTGATACAGATAATTCCACATTAGGAAAACTGGGGGGGAGGGGGGGGGAGGAGAAGAGAGCTGTAAATGCTAGTATATGCTTAGGGCAAGAAATAATGTCTTTATCAAAGGAGCATCCATTAAATCTGTGTATTTTTGTCATTTCTACAGCATTATGATGGATAATGACAGGAATTTGATTGTAACTATACAAACACCAAGTGTTTATGTTGTTTTTTTTTCTAAATCACCAAGATTATCACAACAATCTTAGAGGAGGCATGAATTCATGTTCCAAACAAATCAATTCTTGACCCTTAGCACCTTACAGTGCGGCCCTGGCTTACAGACACTGGACATTTGAAAGATTTGAAGGATGGATTTCCACAGGCCTGCTCTTCTCACACATCACGTCCTTGGAGCCCCCCCCCCCCCCACAGCCTGTCAATAGTCACAACAACCAGGGACTGGGAGCACTCTGTAGACTCACTGAGTCAGCAGGCTGGCTCTTCTTTCTTACTCTATTACTGCTCACTCTGTAATTTCCCCCTCCCCCCCACCACACACACTGTTTCTGTTCGTTTCCAGTTTATTTTTCAGATTACAATCAGTTCTCAAGAATGGAACCCTATCATAACTCAAACACTGTATTAATACCCAGTAAATATTTTTGCCTCAGTATATTTTGTATGCAGGCACAAATGTTAGCATATTACGAGGGGAATATAAACAAAAGCACAGCATACCCACGTATTATTCTATTTAAAAGGATACAAAAAACAGCAACACTTGGTGGTGTTTAATTGCTCCCAGCAGTCCAATCAAAGCAATAAGAAAGAGAAAGATTCCCACGCCAATCACTCCAGCAACGACAGAGAAGCTCGTAACAAGTCCAAAGGTTTTACCCCATGCTGCAATTCCAATCAGCAACAGACTGACCAGCTGTGAAAAGAGGCATAAATTCAGTGTTACAGCCAGTCGTCTTATGGTTATACAATACACTAAAAATGTTACCACTTAGAATCAGACATTAATGAAAGCTGCCTTAACCCCTTTGTTTCTGAACTCATAATTACCTTGCCTTAAAGTATTTATCCAATTCCCCAATTCCTCCCCCCCCCCCCCCGGGAATGCCATGCAATTTTTCTATATTGACAAGATCTTATCCAATTCCAAAATAGTTTTCAAAATTAATTTAATTTAAAGGGTCTCTACCAAATTTCAACACTAAACAGCAGAAAATGTTACATTGAAACACTTTTCTATCACTCTCCACTAATCAGATTTCTAAATGTGCAATGAACTCGCGAACATTTCCTCAGTATTCTCCCCTTCGTTTTGTACTACTTGTTTATTATACTTCTCATTGTCATTCATAGTTTTATTATTATGTATTACAAAGTACTGCTGCCACAAAGCAACTAAATTCATGACATATGCCGGCGATATTAAACCAGATTCTGATTGAGTGTTACTAGTCATCCAAAAGTTTTTATTCTGCATTTACTAATTCATCGTAAATTTTATATTTGCATCTTCTGGCTTCAGTTCAAGAATATACATAAGTTAACTCAATTACATTCAGCGACCATTTTCTGTATATTTCTGTATTCTAGTAATCTCAAACTTTCCTCCTTTTGTCATCAAATTGGGATTAGGCATAAGTACTTACAGCTAAAGGGCAATGTGCATCAAAAGGTACTGCCCAAGCAGCACAATTCATCCCAAAATAACGTTCTTACCTTCCATCCATAGGACCCTTTATTTTTCAGATAACTGAGACAAAGAGAACCTTTACAGATCACAAAAATATATAAGCACAGATAATTTACTATGTGTAATGAAACAGAAACAAGTTTATGAATCTGAGATCTGTGGTACATGTCCTTGATTAATCCATTTCCAAACCTTTACAAACTAAGGATCTGTGTTGTTAAATCACAGCAAACTGAGTTCCAGGAACAAAGTTCAAGTCAATGATACCACCCAACTACTTTTCCTTTTACATAGACTTCCTATGTGCATCAATGGTAAAGTACAACATTGTGGTTTCTAATGCAATTTGAAAGGCTCAAGATGTTTGCTAGCAAATCCTCCCTCAAAATTTCAAAAGGGAGGAATTGAAAACTGGCCCTAGATTAGTACTGTCTAAAAGAAACAATTACTTTTTTTTTGCTTGTTGGTCTTCCAGTAGCTATTCAAACACATTTTATAAATACAATATGAATGAAGAAGTAAAAAGATTAAAAAAAAATGAAACTGATTTTAGAAAAACCACATTCTTTCCTTGAACACCATTTTGTAGCAGCTACGCTTTGGCATTGCCAAGTGAGGTCATTGTTATTTTGTTTGCTACAAGAGATGAAGTACAAAAGGTACCACACAACACGATTGTTAATTCATCCAAAAACAGAGCTCCGAAAACAATGGGATGCAGAGTACTATTCTGTAACTTGCCAAGCTTTATCACGCACAATTACTCACGCTCTTAGTTTTGGCATACATCGTTTACTTAGAAACGTCTTCTAGGCAGTTTACTACCGTAGAAATCTAACATAGCATCATCTGAAATTATTTTTGATATACTGCATGGAAACTATTCTATTTTGCAATTGCCATTTCAGACAAAGTGTGGGTTAAGCTGTCGTTACATCATTTTCTACAATCAGATGGAGGAAGGAAGTGACAGGGAAAAGGGCAAATAAAGCATTGTGTGCAGACTTATGACTGGAGAAGATAGTGTTGGCACATTATAAACAAGAGATTCTACAGATGCTGGAAACCCAGAGTTCACATACATGATCAGGCAGCATCTAAAGAGGAGAATGAGCAGATGATGCTTCATACTGAGACCCTTCCTCAGGGCAGTATTAGCAGTCATTTGTATGAAATTGGTTGCCTTAACTATATTCACAAAGGGGAAGATAAAGAGCTTTTAACAGGAACCTCAACTAATAAAGATGCCATTATACATTCACTTTTGGGGTTTGGGCACTACTAACAAGGCCCACAGTTACTACCCATTCCCAAGTGTCTTCAAGAAAGGGGTTGAGAGACTTGTTCATAAACTGCTGCAGTCATTCTGATTAAGGCAATCTGTGGAGGGAGTTCCAGATTTCCCACCAATTAAAAGGAATGGTGAATTATTTCCAAGTCAGGATAGTGCAAGGCTTGTAGGCCTTGAAGTTCTTGTACTTCTGCTGCCCCTACTTGAGGTATGGGTTTGAAAACTACCGAGATGGAAGACAGTGAGTTACTGCAGTGGATTCTGTAGACTAAAATGCAGCCACAGTACACTGTGGAATAAAAAAAAGTTCACATGTTAATCAAGTAGATAATTTTGTACTGGATGTTATTGACCTCCTTGATTTGTTATAGTTGCGCTCATTCAGATAAATTGAGTGTATTCTAATCATACTCCTGATTTATGCCAAGGAGATGTTGAAAAGGCCATGGAGTCTCTCACCACAATAGGATACTCTGTCTCTGATCTGTTTTTATAATCATAGTATTTATGCAGTTAGTCCAGTTGAGTTCTTGCAGGATACTGATAGTCAAAGGCAGGCATTTAGACTATTCCATGCACATAATAGGTTTATTTCATGTTGGAAACAGTCATTGCTTGCCACTTTTCATATTTGACAATGCCTGCTTGCTGTTTAGGCCTAGCTACAGATAGTCAGGGACCGGTTCGTTCATCAAAAGGTTGCAGTGGAATTAACATTGTGTTATTATTAAGCACACCCTCATCTACAAACAGTAATATATGATGCAATGGCATTGATAAATCAGTGAAGGTGGATATGAATACACTGTAGAGGGTGAAAAGAAAATTTACTAGACTGTCGCCTGAAATGGAGCAATTCAAGTCTAAGGAAAGGCCCGTTAGCTGGGTTTGCCTTCTTTGAAAAAGAAATCAGAAGGAGAACTTAACTAAGGTCTACAACACTGACGTACACAGATAGGGTAAACAGAAAGAATTTTCTCTTCTAATAGAGATCCCTGTAACCAGAGGGCATATGTTTAAAGTAAGGTAGGGGATTTAATGTTTCTTCTAATTCTTTCTAAAGTGTGAATGAAATTTTGAATCCATTGCCTGAGGAAGTGAAGGTATGTACTCCAAGTACTTTCAAATGTTGTGTGATGAGTACTTGAAACACCAACATGGGGATTAGTTTAGTTAAGTGCCATGGTTGGGTCTAGGGTTCCTGCAACCATCTCCCTTGTGAGAGTTAGGACTCCAGTCATTGGAGACATTTCCCTTTGATGCCCAATGACTTAAATTTTACTGATGACAATAATCAATGGAGGCTTTTGCCTGAATTTGCTGAATTGGATTGGTCCTTTGTTTTAAATGGAAAGGTTAGAACTGGACAATCTTCCCAATGTTGCCACTTTATTTGAAGTAGGAAAGTGCCGGAAAGCACACACGTTTCAGTACAGCAGGCAAAGGAGACTGGGAAGTGAACTCTGCATCATGCAAATGAAGGCAGAGACTTTGTTGCTGATGGAAACAGAAGGGGACATAATGAGGCTGGAGTTTGAAGCAGTAAGACTATAAAGTGAAAGAAAAATCTAGAGAAGGTCACAAAGTTAAAACTGAGCATCAAGTGAAGTCAACAAATTTTCCTACTACATATTAATTTTTTTTCTGTACTAGTTTAAAGTGCCGGTGCGAAAACATTACGAAAGGTCAAGAAGTAAAGTGAAGGACCTGATAACGGTCATTTTATGTTGAAAATGACTAGGCATGACTAGAAGTGTGCAGGATGTCTAAGCGTGAGAAGTACAATTTTCCTCCGTTACACTCAACACGACAGCCACATGATGAGAACTAGATACTAGAGCAACAGGCCTAACAGGAAATAGCACTAGTAAGTGACTTCAAGCTGTGCCAAGCCATAGATGTCATACTTCCTGGTATTTACATTCATTAAAATTAGGGCTCGCTAAACAACGCTGTACAAAAATATTTGCAGATTGAAACAAAGTGAACACTTTCTAGATCGAGCTTTGTTAGATGACTGTTAATTATATGACTTCTCACTTTTGTTTCTATTCATAATTTAATTTTTTTTTAAATGTGAAAGTAACTTACAGAATGCACTATTCTTGAAAAAAATAATAATAGTTCAAATACAAAATATACAGGAAACACTCAGCAAGACCAGCATTATCTGCAGAATGAGCAACTGGCTTAAAATTTCATACTGAAGACCCTTCAAAAAAAAAAAAAAAAAAAAAAAAAAAGTGCTGTTGCTTCCAGAACATTTTACTTTTGTGCCAGACTTCCAACATTGCATTTTCATCTACTAGTCGCCACTTAATTTGCTGTGCAAAATGTTGCAAGTAGTATTTCTCCAAAATATGTGAAGAGTGGAATTTTCAGCCCAAGAAGCAGTGGAGGCCATCTCAGTAAATACATATAAGACAAGGTTGGATAGATTTTGCATTGTAAGGGAATTGAGAATTATGGGGAAAAAGCAAGTAGGTGGAGATGAGTCCATGGCCAGATCAGCCATCATCTTATTGATTGGCGGAGCAGGTTCAATGGGCCAAATGGCCTACTCCTGCTCCTACTTATATTCTTATGGTCTTATGTAAATGTACCAGTTTAGACACGTTAAGAATGTGATGCCACAAAGATAGAAACACGTCATATTCAAATTGTTAGAATGAAGGCTCAACACATTCTTATTAGTTTATTTCCAAAACATCAACTGATATTATTAGATCTTCTTTGAAAGAAACTGTTCCTTTCTGCTTTTTTGTATAAAAGACACCTGGCATTTTCATTATTATCTGCATCATGGAAACTAAAGGAGAGAAAGAAAAATATTTCTGTTTTGAGAAGTCATTGAATCTATTAACAGAAAGGTATCAAGATGCGATTTCATCCTATAAACTCATTACTTATTGCAGACATTGACAGGAGAAGAAAAACCATCACAGGAGGGAGTTACACACAAAATGCCGATGGAACGCAGCAGGCCAGGCAGCACCTATAGGAAGAGGTACAGTCGACGTTTTGGGCCAAGACCCTTCCTCAGGACTCATCAAAGGAGGGAGTTAATTGGTTAAAGCAGCCAGGTGCTTAATGGAAGATGGATGTCAACAAAAATTCATGATAGAAATAAACACAAATAAATGCAAAATTCAGTATTATAAATAGAGGAAAACTACAATGGAAATAGAACAGACAGCACTGCAAACTGAAATGAGAGCTAGTTCTGCCTGTTAAAAGTAGGTGCTCTGAACTACACGTAGCTAACTCTCCTCCATCTACACACAACGTCTCCTCACCAATGACTATGACTGTGACTATGTTTCAAATGATAACCAATCATTGCATCTGTACATGAATACAATCCACACGGATTTGGGAGCATCTCTTTGGCCACTGGAGGTGATGGATATGGAGGACTTGACGATAACTTTCCCTGTGACAGACAACAGGGAGACTCCTCTGCAGATACTACACTGTCATGATTATATCATGTCAGGTCCTCCAACACCTTCCTCACTCTCCAGAGGTGAATAATGACATTTGCAAATTTGCAACCAAAGCTCTATGTTATGGAGTGTTTATTGCCTGTTCAAGGCCTCATTATTTATGAGATTCGATGCAGTCTTCATGACTTCTTGTTGGTCAGGAAATGGCAGCCAGACTGGATGTTGAATGCAGTCAAGAATCCTGACATTGGAACAGTTATTTTAGTGAAGTCTTCAAGTCTTCCTTCCAATGGCATTGATAGTCATACCCTCCCTGATGAGTTTGCCCACGCTTAGCTTCCATGTGCATTCTATGCTCTCTCTATTCACCATCTGTTCTTCAGGCCACTAGGTTTTCTGCATGACCATCTACTCTGCATGGCTTTCATTCATTTACCTCACTAAAACCTTACCCTCTTTCTCACATTTGGCTGTCCACTCAGATTTAATTTCACTTTGCACTTGCTCCATTATAGCTTGAAAGCCATGATTCCAACCAATCTCAGTAAAGCCCAGGCTACATCACTTCCCTTTCTTTTTAAAAAAAAAAGAAATAGGCATCCGTTAATCTTGTGAGACCATGGATTTGCGCCTTGGAAGGTTTCTAGGGCGTAGGCCTGGGCAAGGTTATATGGAAGACCGGCAGTTGCCCATGCTGCAAGTCTCCCCTCTCCACACCACCGATGTTGTCCAAGGGAAGGGCACTAGGGTCAATATAGCTTGGCACCGGTGCTGTCGCAGAGCAATGTGTGGTTAAGTGCCTTGCTCAAGGACACAACATGCTGCCCAGCTGAGGCTCAAAATAGCGACCTTCAGGTCACTAGACCGACGCCTTAACCACTTGGCAACACTACATCACTTCCTTACACTTGTAAATTAGACTCACTATAATTTGGCCCTCATCTCCACCAAACCTCTGGTGCTGGTGGAACTAATGGGAAACTATTCAGCCTGTGCTAACTACAGTCCAGAACCAAGGTAATCTGAACTGCAGTGGCAAGGTGTGTGTTGTGCACAGTATGTGCAGTGTGTATATGTACACATGCGGGCATATGTACACTGAGAGGGCAACCTCTAATACATTGTCAACTGTTAACTAAAGCAAAAACAAGGGAGGGTCTTACACTCAACACCTACAAGACCAAAATTCCTCTCCCAGCTCATGTCCACTGCACAACACTGCCCTCGGACAATAATGCTCATGGAAAACCATAAAATGTGTGTACCAAGTCCTATACTTAGGCAGCCACCACTTCCTAGATGGGAAACATTGATGAAAGTACATCAGTCTTCAATGCAGCAGACCTAACTGTTAGTCATTTGAAAAAAAAAACATTAAAGTTAAGACATTGGACCAGATACAAAACTCAATTTATTAGGTAGCAGTCATGTCTGATTAAGGTCTGGGCTACTTACAGCAAACATCTCCAGGAAATGGAAAATACCACATATGCCATCTCCAGAAAATCCTCCATACAAAGAATTACCAAAATCAGCATCAGTGACCTCTGTCAGCCCAAAACTTCCAATCTGAAAGCCCAGTTGCTCTCTGTCAGCTACACTGGGCAGAGTGGACACTATCCTAAATTCAGAGATGGAAGGAGACTTCTATGTGTACAAAGCCAGATTCGGCGCTATACTCAGCAGACGCCATGAAACATCCCACTGAATCCTAAGAATCACTGGCCCATGATCACTCAAAGTGGCGAGGTAGAACTTGGTATTGAAAATTTAATGCCATGCTCTGAGAGTACACATAAACCCTGGATAAAGGAGGAGGAGCAGCCCAACTCTCAAACTATCCACTCTTCCCATCTGTGAAGTTCTCACATTAACCCAACTCAAAACCCACGAAACCAGATAACCTTAATCTTGAGGTTTATCTCTTTCCTCAATAACAAACCCCATCAGTAAAAATGCTCTTTTGTAATGAAGGCTAAAAGTCAGAAGTTGCTAACATTACATTTAGAAGGTTGAATATATGCATTACTGCACACTTTGCTCACACATGACTGCATGGCTAAACACCTGAGTTATCACACTGTCTTTTTCTTTTCAAATCTTTTTATTGTTATATTATACAGAAAAAATAACATGAGTACATTGAAGTAACAATACTTAATGTCTCAAAAAAATACATTATCTAAAGATTGAAAAAAATTTTTGTGATAACAAAAAAAACCTAAGCAGAAAAGTGAGAAAAAAAAACCCATTAAGTGTACAACCCCAGAGTCATGCATCATACAAAAAGCTTCTAAAAATAAACATCAAACCGCCAGCAAGAAAATATACTAAAAAATTTACAATTAGTTCATGGAAAAATTATATCAAGTAGCTCAAATGATAATAATGAGCAAATGAGCCTATCACACTGTCAAGTTTGCTGATAACATGACACTGGTGAGGTTCCTCAGATGGTCTACGGAGAGGTGGAAGAGCTCAAGGCCTGGTGCCAGGCAAATAACCTCTTCCTTAATGTCAGCAAGATAAAGGAGATGGTTATCGACCTCAGGAGAACTCACACCCCTCTTTACATTGGTGGCATAACAGTGAAAACTGCCAGCAGCTTCAAACTCCTGAGTGCGCATACCTCACACCACCTCTCGTGGTCCCAGAAAACATCCTACATAGTCAGGAAAGCTCACCTACGCTTTTACTTTGAGGAGGCTGAAGAGAGCTGGACTATGCACATCCATACTTATGTCATTCTACAGATGTGAATTAAACAGCACCCTAAAAAGTAGGAAAGTATGGAAACTGCACTGTAGCAGACAGGAAGGCTCTACAATGGGTAGTTAAAACTGCCCTATGCATCACTGGCAACCAGCCTACCTGCCATCAAGGATATATATACAAAAAGGTGCCAGAAAAAGGCCAGAAACATCATGAAGGATCCCATCCACCCTGCTCATGGAATGTCTGCCCCACTCCTATCAGAGAGGAGGCTATGTAGTGTCCATGCCAGGACCACCAGACTCAAAAACAGTCACTTTCCCCAAGCAGCAAGGCTGAATTCTACCTCTACCCCACTAACCCACCCCACCATACCTCCCCCATCATTTCATGTCAGTCACCTTATGTACACACAGTTCTATGCCTAGTGTTATTTTATGGACATTCAATATATATTTAGTGTTCTTTATATGGTGTTTATTTTGTGCTGCATAAGATCCTGAGCAACATTTCTGTTCTTCTTCCACCCCCCCATGTACAGGAAATGACATTAAACAAACATGAAGGTGCATGCAAAATTATGGAGTATAATTTGTGACATTTTTCCTTTCAGAGTCCCATGAGGTTTAGGTTGATGAGCAGAGTCAAAGTAGAAGGGACAATTAAAGTGAGAGTCTTGACCTAAAATATCGCTGTACGCTTCTGTTGGTACTTGCTGACTGACCTACAGAGATCCTCCAGCACTTTGTATGTTGCTCCACATTTCTGCACTTGCAGGCACCAGTGTCAACAAACTGATGTGGCACCAAGTCTCATGAATGTATTAACACAATTCACCAATATTAGCTGTTTTCTTTGCATGCAGATTTTGTCTACGATCCTGACTACCATCAAAATGACTGCATTGGATTAAGTGAAGATTTCCACAAGCAAGTTGTTTTCCATTAATATGGCTTTCTATGATGCACCTATTCCATTCTTCCACCCACTTGACTCAAATATTTGGAAGCTGACGTAGTTCCTTTATCCTCTTAAAATTTACTTAGTCTAGAACTCAGCAATCCAATCTTATCCAAGCAAAGAACTGCCCAATTAATACCTCTGCCCTTGTTGACACATTCTTAACCTAGTGAGAGGCTCAAACTGTTAAATCACTTCAGCTTCCACACTATGTTTCATAAGAACAAAGAAATAGGAGCCATCTGGCCTGTTGAACCTGTACCGCCATTCAATAAGATCATGGCTGATCTGGCCATAGACTCGTCTCCACCTACCTACCTTTTCCCCATAATTCCCCTACTATTCAAAAAATCTATCCAACCTCGTCTTAAATATATTTACTGAGGTAGCCTCCACTGCTTCATTGGGCAGAGAATTCCACAGATTCACCACTCTCTGGGAAAGGCAGTTCCTCATGTCCATCCTAAATTTACTTACCAGAATCTTGAGGCTTTGTCCCTTAGTTCTTGTTTCCACAGGTAGGTGAGACTACTTTCCTGCCTCTATCTTATCTATCCCTTTCATAATTTCATATGTATCTATAAGATCTCCTCTCATTCTTCTGAATTCCAGCAAGTACAGTCTCATAGTCTAACCCCCTCATCTCTGGAACCAACCTGGTGAACCTCCTCTGCACTGCCTTCAAAGCCAGTATATCCTTCCTCAAGTAAGGAGACCAGCACTGCAGGCAGTACTCCAGGTGTGGCCTCACCAGTACCCTGCACAGTTTCAACACTTTCCAGTTCACAAGCTGTGTCCCCTCCCTTTCTTTCCCCCAATTATCAATTTCTTGCTTTTGCCACTCTGCTGCACTACCAGTGTCCAACGTTTTTTTAAAACCCAAGTCCTGCTTTAATGAGTTTACTTTCTGGTCCACTTCACTTTCCTCATTTTCTTCACAGACTTGTTGCAGCTCACAAGCTTTGACCATGCTCCTACTAATTTCTACTGGTTCCACCTTTGCTTTGATAACCAAATTTTTTTGTGCCTCAAACATTTAAGAGCATTCCTCTATGCAAAATGTGTAATACAGATGCACAAGATATAGCTTGTGTACATAATATGCCAATCATGTACACATTTCTCAACGAGCTCTTACTGAAAAGTTGGTCTTCTTTGGAACCTTTATCCACCTTCACGCTATTGTTTATTGCATACAGACGTACATTTTGCTTTGCCTCTTGACCCCGCTCTTCAGTATGCAAATAAATTTCCTCTAAAATTTCACTATACCTTTTCTTCATTCTCTACAAGGGGAACGGGAGGAGAGTGGGAGCTGAAGTTTCAATTTTCATCTCAGTTCTAATAATGATAAAGGTTTGTGGCATAGATTGGGATAGAGGTGCATTGTAGTCTATATTAAATTGGCAACTTCCTTGTACAAATGATTTGTGTCAAACCTAACCCAAGCAATAAAAGCTCCAATACAAGATTCAACATAACTTTGCATTTTTAATCTTGCAGCTGCACCATGGCAAATCCATCTGAAACCGAGGACACAATATCTGTAGTCGAAACAAAACAATGGCCTTGTGAACATGCTTGTGATCAATTCCAAAGCAAGGCTGTTTTGAAAGTACAAGTCATGTACAGCTTGTCCAAACGAGCCCAACAATCTTAGTGGTTAATACTAGTATGTGATTTCTAAAGAAACATCCATTTATGAAAACATTATGCACCTTAATTATTGGTTAAAATGCAGTTATTTTTTTTTAAATAATTACAGCATGTGAAGTTTCAATGCAACATAAGTACTTTATTGAACCCAAGTGGGAAGTTCTTTCATTACAGCAGCAACATTTAAAAAAATATACTTAACAGTGTGCAGACTTAACTAATAAAGTACAGAATAATAATATACACAATAATAATTGACCAATGTGCAATAATGTATGAAATAATGAAACAGACTATTGTACTATGATGTGTGTCCTGTCACACAGAGTGTAGGGAAGATTTTCTGTAACGATCATTGTGACAGTGGAGCTGAATGAGCCTGTTCAAAAGGGTTCTCCGCTGCTTATTCAGTAGGTCATGCAGAGAATGTGCCAGATTGTCCATAATTGATTACAGTTTGTTTAGTGATCTCCTCTCCACCACTAACTCAGAGTCCGGGTTGTAGCCAAGGATGGATCCAGCCTTTTTGATGGAGTTTACTTAGTCTTTTTGCATCACTAGCACTGATGCTGCTCCCCCAACATAAAGCTGCAAAAGACGACTGCACTCGTTACAACAAACTGGTAAAGGATCTCCAGCATCCTGCTGCACATATTGAAGGATCTCAGCTTCCTTAGAAAATAGAGTCTGCTCATCCCCTTCTTGTAAATAGCCTTTGTGTTGGTTTTCCAGTCAAGTCTGTTGTCGAGGTGAACACCCAACTATTTGTACTCCTCCACCACCACAACAACTACTCCTAGAATGTATATAGGACTCTTCACAGTCTTCTTGCTCTGAATATCAGTCTCCATCTCCCTGGTTTTGGCCAATTCAGGAGCAGGTAATTCCTCCCACACCACTCCACATACTTATCCACCAGTCTTCTGAACTCCGACTCCTGCCCAACCACTGCAGAGTTGTCAGAGAACCTCTGAAAGTGACAAGACTCAGATTTGTACTGAAAGTCTGAAATGTACAGTGTGAACAGAAACAGGACTGCCCCTTGGGGAGCTCCAGGACCACTTACTACCACCTCAGACAGAACTACCCAGCTGTAGAAACTGGGGTCTATCTGTCAGGTAGTCAGCAATCCAGGACAGAGTCTATATCCATCCTTTGCAGCTTCTTGCTCAGAAGTGGTTGGATTGTACTGAAGGCAATAGAGAAATCTAAACATGCAGTGAACATTCAAATTTCAATTCCACGCCAAGTGAAGTTTGATTCCCACTATTAGATGCGTTTAAACACAGCTTAATTTTGTTCTGAAATCAAGAAATCTAAATAACATTCCTAGGAGGTAGAGAAAAAAAAACATTTAAATCCACGAGTATCTAGAGATACAACCAAACAGTAATTGGAAAGGAAACCATTTTTTGAGAAATACTAACTGCAAGCACATATATGCAGTTGAACAACAGAGGAAGTGTGTTGAAAATAGCAGAGCTTTCAGGGAAGAGAGGGCAATGTACTTCAATAATAAATGTTAAGAATACTTTCATAATTTTGGTTTACAAAAAATAACTGCAATAAATCAATATGAGCAAGGATCTGGGAAGTAATGTAATAATTAAAGGCTCATTAATGAGATGGAGTTTGAAAAATGCAAGAGATATGGAGGCTGCTTTACAAAGAGAAGACTTCAGATCTTAGAGATCAAAGGAGCAAAACAATTACTTCCAAGATGGTAAAAGAGAGCGCTTTTCACACTCATTAGAGAGTGAAGACAAAGGGGAAAAGAAGTCTTGATGGGACAGTGATTATTCATAAAGAGATATTAGTTTTTTTTTGCTCAATCAAGTAACCTCAGAACAAGAATTTTGGGAAGAGTAGAGTTTGAGCTGATTAAGCCAAGGCTAGCTATCAATAAACAAAATTACAATCCCTTCTGTAGCCCTTGGACCTAACAGTCTGAAGATGACAAACAAATAAAGATGATGATTTTCTTGAGAAATGTATCATAAAGAGGCAAAACAGCTGCAAAGACATTACAAAATAGTCAAAATATTGGTATTCCAGAATTGCTGGCCACACCTAACATTAGGAACAAGTGTTGCTTTTTAAATCATCCAACTAAAAATGGAAGTAAGAAGTGACTGAGTGGATGAGAGGTAGCTTTATCAAATCTGAGAATTGGGCATAGCCTTTTGCAATGGTTGGGAGAATTTACATTGACTGAAAGATTTAATTGACAGGAAGAGTTCATTGAGAGGAGAAAGTAAGTGGATCTAATAACTTTCTAGAATGAACAGTCTTTCAGCACAGAAGTTGGGACGAGGGATCTCAAAATCTTGGAATCTGACTCCATAAAGCAATAATCATCATCATCATCATCATGTACCATGCCCAGTTTGAGCTTTGACTGCCATGGCCCACACACTGCTGTTTTGGGTCAAGTGGATCAATTCATTGGTATTCATTTCCAGTTCTCTGGCTGCTGTCTCCATAATCATTTGTCTTTGTCTTCCTCTTGCTTTCTTCCCTTCAATCCTTCCCACAAGTTCTATTTTAACTTCATCAGTCCACAGGACTTAAACATAGAAACATAGAAAATAGGTGCAGGAGTAGGCCATTTGGCCCTTCGAGCCTGCACCGCCATTTATTATGATCATGGCTGATCATCCAACTCAGAACCCTACACCAGCCTTCCCTCCATACCCCCTGATCCCTGTAGCCACAAGGGCCATATCTAACTCCCTCTTAAATATAGCCAATGAACTGGCCTCAACTGTTTCCTGTGGCAGAGAATTCCACAGATTCACCACTCTCTGTGTGAAGAAGCTTTTCCTCATCTCAGTCCTAAAAGGCTTCGCCTTTATCCTCAAACTGTGACCCCTCGTTTTGGACTTCCCCAACATTGGGAACAATCTTCCTGCATCTAGCCTGTCCAATCCCTTTAGGATTTTATACATTTCAATCAGATCCCCCCTCAATCTTCTAAATTCCAACGAGTACAAGCCTAGTTCATCCAGTCTTTCTTCATATGAAAGTCCTGCCATCCCAGGAATCAATCTGGTGAACCTTCTTTGTACTCCCTCTATGGCAAGGATGTCTTTCCTCAGATTAGGGGACCAAAACTGCACACAATACTCCAGGTGTGGTCTCACCAAGGCCTTGTACAACTGCAGTAGTACCTCCCTGCTCCTGTACTCGAATCCTCTCGCTATAAATGCCAGCATACCATTTGCCTTTTTCACCGCCTGCTGTACCTGCATGCCCACTTTCAATGACTAGTGTATAATGACACCCAGGTCTCATTGCACCTCCCCTTTTCCTAATCGGCCACCATTCAGATAATAATCTGTTTTCCTATTTTTGCCACCAAAGTGGATAACTTCACATTTATCCACATTAAATTGCATCTGCCATGAATTTGCCCACTCACCTAACCTATTCAAGTCACCCTGCATCCTCTTAGCATCCTCCTCACAGCTAACACTGCTGCCCAGCTTCGTGTCATCCGCAAACTTGGAGATGCTGCATTTAATTCCCTCATCCAAGTCATTAATATATATTGTAAACAACTGGGGTCCCAGCACTGAGCCTTGCGGTACCCCACTAGTCACTGCCTGCCATTCTGAAAAGGTCCCGTTTATTCCCACTCTTTGCTTCCTGTCTGCTAACCAATTCTCTATCCACATTAATACCTTACCCCCAATACCGTGTGCTTTAAGTTTGCACACTAATCTCCTGTGTGGGACCTTGTCAAAAGCCTTTTGAAAATCCAAATATACCACATCCACTGGTTCTCCCCTATCCACTCTACTAGTTACATCCTCAAAAAATTCTATGAGATTCATCAGACATGATTTTCCTTTCACAAATCCATGCTGACTTTGTCTGATCATTTCACCGCTTTCCAAATGTGCTGTTATCACATCTTTGATAACTGACTCCAGCAGTTTCCCCACCACCGACATTAGGCTAACCGGTCAATAATTCCCCGGTTTCTCTCTCCCTCCTTTTTTAAAAAGTGGGGTTACATTAGCCACCCTCCAATCCTCAGGAACTAGTCCAGAATCTAACGAGTTTTGAAAAATTATCACTAATGCATCCACTATTTCTTGGGCTACTTCCTTAAGCACTCTGGGATGCAGACCATCTGGCCCTGGGGATTTATCTGCCTTTAATCCCTTCAATTTACCTAACACCACTTCCCTACTAACATGTATTTCGCTCAGTTCCTCCATCTCACTGGACCCTCTGTCCCCTACTATTTCTGGAAGATTATTTATGTCCTCCTTAGTGAAGACAGAACCAAAGTAATTATTCAATTGGTCTGCCATGTCTTTGTTCCCCATAATCAATTCACCTGTTTCTGTCTGTAGGGGACCTACATTTGTCTTTACCAGTCTTTTCCTTTTTACATATCTAGAAAAGCTTTTACAGTCAGTTTTTATGTTCCCTGCCAGTTTTCTCTCATTAATTAAGCCCTTTGTCCTCCTCTGCTGAACTCTGAATTTCTCCCAGTCCTCAGGTGAGCCACTTTCTCTGGCTAATTTGTATGCTTCTTCTTTGGAATTGATACTATCCCTAATTTCTCTTGTCAGCCACAGGTGCACTACCTTCCTTGATTTATTCTTTTGCCAAACTGGGATGAACAATTGTTGTAGTTCATCCATGCAACCTTTAAATGCTTGCCATTGCATATCCACCGTCAATCCTTTTTAAGTGTCATTTGCCAGTCTATCTTAGCTAATTCACAACTCATACCTTCAAAGCTACCCCTCTTTAAGTTCAGAACCTTTGTTTCTGAATTAACTATGTCACTCCCCATCTTAATAAAGAATTCCACCATATTATGGTCACTCTACCCAAGGGACCTCTCATGACAAGACTGCTAATTAACCCTTCCTCATTGCTCGGAACCCAGTCTAGAATAGCCTGCTCTCCAGCTGGTTCCTCGACATGTTGGTTCAAAAAACCATCCCGCATACATTCCAAGAAATCCTCTTCCTCAGCACCTTTACCAATTTGGTTCACCCAATCTACACGTAGATTGAAGTCACCCATTATAACTGCTGTTCCTTTATTGCACACATTTCTACTTTCCTGTTTAATACCATCCCCGACCTCACTACTACTGTTAGGTGGCCTGTACACAACTTCCACCAGCGCTTCTGCCCCTTAGTATTATACAGCTCTACCCATATCGATTCCACATCTTCTCGGCTTATGTCCTTCCTTTCTATTGCGTTAATCTCATCTTTAACCAGCAACGCCACCCCACCTCCTTTTCTTTCATGTCTATCCCTCCTGAATATTGAATATCCCTGAACGTTGAGCTCCCATCCTTGGTCACCCTGGAGCCATGTCTGTGATCCCAACTATATCATAATCATTAATAACAATCTGCACTTTCAATTCATCCACCTTGTTACGAATGCTCCTTGCATTGACACACAAAGCCTTCAGACGCTCTTTTACAACTCTCTTAGCCCTTATACAATTATGTTGAAAAGTGGCCCTTCTTGATGCTTGCCCTGGATTCGTCGGCCTGCCACTTTTACTTTTCTCCTTACTACTTTTTGCTTCTACCCTCACTTTACACCCCTCTGTCTCTCTGCACTGGTTCCCATCCTCCTGTTGTGAACTAACCTCCTCTTGCCTAGCCTCTTTAATTTGATTCCCACTCCCCAACCATTCTAGTTTAAAGTCACCTCAGTAGCCCTCGCTAATCTCCCTGCCAGGATATTGGTCCCCCTAGGATTCAAGTGTAACCCGTCCTTTTTGTACAGGTCACGCCTGCACCAAAAGAGGTCCCAATGATCCAAAAACTCGAATCCCTGCCTCCTGCTCCAATCCCTCAGCCACACATTTATCCTCCACCTCATCGCATTCCGACTCTCACTGTCGCGTGGCACAGGCAGTAATCCCGAGATTACTACCTTTGCAGTCCTTTTTCTCAACTCCTTTCCTAGCTCCCTATATTCTCCTTTCAGGACCTCTTCCCTTTTCCTACCTATGTCATTGGTACCCATATGTATCACGACCTCTGGCTCCTCACCCTCCCACTTCAGGATATCTTGAACACGATCAGAAATATCCCCGACCCTGGCACCAGGGAGGCAAACTACCATCCGGGTCTCTGGACTGCGTCCACAGAATCACCTATCTGACCCCCTTACTATCGAGTCCCCTATCACAACTGCCCTTCTCTTCCTTTCCCTACCCTTCTGAGCTCCAGGGCCAGACTCTGTGACGGAGGCACGGCCACTGTCGCTTCCCCCGGGTAAGCTGTCCCCCCCGACAGTACTCAAACAGGAGTACCTATTGTTAAGGGGCACAGCCACCGGGGTACTCTCTATTACCTGACTCTTCCCCTTCCCCCTCCTAACCGTGACCAACTTGTCTGCGTCCCGTAGCCCCGGTGTGACCACCTGCCTGTAACTCCTCTCTATCAACTCCTCACTTTCCCTGACCAGACGAAGGTCATCGAGCTGCAGCTCCAGTTCCGTAACACGGTCCCTTAGGAGCTGCATCTCGATGCACTTGGCGCAGATGTAGACGTCCAGGAGGCTTGGAGACTTCAGGGCCTCCCACATCCGACACCAAGAACAACAAACTGCCCTCACACTCATACTGCCCCTCTCCTCAAATAACAACAGAAAATGAATACCAAACCTTCCTCGCCTATTTCCGCCTAAGCCCGTTGAGCCAAAGCCCTTAAGCCTTCACTCTGCTCCCGGCTCACTCCGCCGCACGCAAACTACGCTGCCTGCTGTATGAGGCTCTGTTCCTTTTAAATCTGTCGCACTGCACTGCCCGACGTCACACGCCTGCGCAGACCCGCCTCTCTGAACGCTGTTGGAGCAAAAAAAACCCGAAAATTTCAAATATGTCTTCCTCCGCACTCCCGCTCCGACTCTCAGACTTCTTTCTTCGAACCAAACCCGAAGCAGGATTTCTGCCCTTTTAAATCTGCCGCGCTGCACTGCCCGACGTCACACGCCTGCGCAGTCCTGCAAAAAAGCACTTAGTTACAGTAAATTTCTTCCAACATTGTGTTATTCCTTGAATCCGATTTATTGACTTGTTTCCAAAATTCATCGGGCTTGTTTAGATGTTTCTTTGAACCCTTTGAATATAACTTTTTGGCCGCAATGAGCAAAGGTATGTTTGGAGAAAAGAGGGTTCAGAATTTCATGAAAAGAACCCCTCTCCAACTGTTAAGCATGGGGGTGGATCGATCATGCTTTGGGCTTGTGTTGCAGCCAGTGGCACGGGAAACATTTACTGGTAGAGGGAAGAATGAATTCAATTAATTACCAGCAAATTCTGTAAGCAAACATCACACCATCTGTAAAAAAGCTGAAGATGAAAAAAGGATGGCTTCTACAACAGGATAATGAACCTAAACACACCTCAAAATCCACAATGGACTACCTCAAGAAGCACAAGCTGAAGGTTTTGCCATGGCCCTCACAGTCCCCTGACCTAAACATCATCGAGAATCTGTGGATAGACCTCAAAAGAGTAGTGCATGCAAGACGGCCCAAGAATCTCACAGAACTAGAAGCCTTTTGCAAGGAAGAATGGGCGAAAATACCCCAAACAAGAATTGAAAGACTCTTAGCTGGCTACAAAAAGCATTTACAAGCTGTGATACTTGCCAAAGGGGGTGTTACTAAGTACTGCCATGCAGGGTGCCCAAACTTTTGCTTCAGGCCCTTTTCCCTTTTTGTTATTTTGAAACTGTAAAAGATGGAAATAAAAAAGTGTTCTTGCTTAAAATATTAAAGAAATGTGTCATCTTTAACTTCATGCCTTTTGGAAATCAGATCATCTTTTACACGCTTATCTATTCACAGTAACAGAAATTTTGACCAGGGATGCCCAAACTTTTGCATTCCACTATACCATGAATTTTAGGGCCTGGGATATTGAGGAACAGAAGGTCCTTGGTATGCAAGTTCATGAACCCTTAAAGGCGGCAGCATAGATGGAAGAAGTAGCATAAAGGATGCTGGCCTTCACAGGCTTGGACATAGAATTCGTGGATTTTCTCCCTCCCACCCTCACCTACGAGGGTGACTGCAATTTGATGCTCTTTCCGGAGAAGGCAGTGGAGGCAGCTATTCTCGTAACACTTAAAATACTACAATGAACATTTGTATTGTCAAGGCATAGAAGGCTACAGAGTAGATGCCAGAAAATGGGAATGGTATGGATATGTAACTGATGGTCAGCCTGGACTTGATAGGAAAAAGGCTCAATATCTGTACGCCAGACTCTACAATTCAGCATGCAAATCCTGTTATTGGATTTAATTGCAGAAGTAGATGAATATGCTAGGAAGGATCAGAAGCATTTTCCATATCCATAAATTCGAAATGCCATGCAAACAGCAAAATACTATCCCTCTACTTTTGAGGATCACAAGGTTAAAATGTTTATCACCAATATGGTGAAATAAATCGGATTCAAGGAATAACACAATGTTGGAAGAAATTTACTGTAACTAAGTGCTTTTAAATTCTTTGTATATACTTCAGTAAAGCATCCTCCTTATGAATTACTTCACTGATTAAGTCAAATGTTTTATCTGAAGTTGTATCAAGTCTCTTGTGTATTATTCATACAATAATTATATACCTCTCCCTAATGATGTTAAAAGACCCAGGCAGACTACTTGCATTAAGTATTACACAATAGGACAATTCTCAACTTGACTAATACAAGCAGTAACAATTACTACATTGTCGCAAACATGAGGAAATCTGCAGATGCTGGAATTTCAAGCAACACACATAAAAGTTGCTGGTGAACGCAGCAGGCCAGGCAGCATCTTCCACTGCCTGGCCCGCTGCGTTCACCAGCAACTTTTATGTGAATTACTACATTGCAATAGTTTAAAAACTTCTTCGTTCCTAAATGTCCCAACACTCTTACTTATATTGTTACTGTCTTTTGCAGCATTATACATTAAAGTGATTCAACCATAATGATTTTAAAATAAATAAGCACCATTTGAATTTGAACAAAATGAAAGGATTGGGGCTCAAAGAAGAAAAAGACATTCTAATGTGTTGAGCCATTCTTACACTGACTTGCAAGTTAATCTCCAGAGCATAGCAAAAAAGTGCTTCAATTTGTCCCAGAAATGATAGACTATATTCAGGGTATTCAAAAGCTCCTTACAGCAATTATTCTTTGAAATGCAAAAAAACGTTTCAGTCAATCGCATGCAACACCTTCCCAGAAACAATTACTTTTATTTAAAACTATTATGAGAAATTAATAAATATGAGTAACACCCATAGATAAGCAATTCCATTCCACATCTAAAAGGAGATACGATACAGGGTCATTTTCTACCACTTAAGGCAGTGAAAAATTGCAGGAGGCCCAAATCATGTGGTCATATTCAAGATTCAAAGCAAAAGAGAGTGCATTGAAAAAAAAAACCTTAAAGGGAATATGCAGGGCACCTTTTTATATATTAAAAAAAAAGCAGAGTGGTATGTGCCTGGAATGGGCAGCCAGGATAGCAGATAAAATAGCAGTGTTTGACAGGCTTTTAGATAGGCACATGACTATGCAGGGAATAAAGACATACAAATCAAGGGTAGGCAGAAAAGATTTAGTTTAATTTGGCATAGTCATCGTGGACTAAAAGGGTTTTTCTTGTACTATTCACTGACTCTATGACATAACATTATTCCTTTCCCAAAAATAAGCATTGTTATTCAACAGTCACATGATGAACAGTGGCAGAAGAAAATCTAATCTACATACAGTACAAAGTCATATTGTATTACACATATACAAACACACAGACAAACTGCAAGGGTACCCAAGATTTTTGCACTGTACTGATGCTACTGCAGCAAAAAAAAATATTTCATGACGTATGTGGGTGATGATGAACCTGATTCTGATATGGGTCTCTATTGCAGACTAAGAGTGGGAAGGGGGCACCTCCTCTCCTCCTCCACACCTCTCCTCACCAACCCCCTTCCCCACCTTCCCCTTTCCTGCCTCCCTCACTCCCTCTCCTCTACCTCCACCTCCCTCACCCTTTCTACCCCCTCTCCCTACCTCCATCCCCCCACCCTACTCCCTCCCTTACCCTAATCCCCTGACCCCCTCCCTTCCCCACCCCTCTATCCCACCCTACCTCCTCCACCTCCATTCCCCTCCCCCTCTCTCACCCCATCCCCTCCCCCACTCACTATTCCCCTACCCATCTCCCCCCACATTCCCTTCCTCTCCCTACACCCCCTCTCCTTCCCCCTCCCTAAGCCCCTCACCTTAACTCCCTACCTCCCCACATCCATTCCGAGTTCCCCACTCCCACCACCCCTCCCTAGCTTCTCCTAAACCCTCCCCCTTCCCCACCACCCTCCCCCTCCTTGCCTCCCCTCCCCCACTACCCCCAACCACCCCTCCTTCCCCCCCACCCCATCTCCCCTCCTTGACTCCCCTTCCTCCACATCCCTCTCCCTACACACCCCCTCCCCGTCTACACTCCCCTCACCTACCCCCTCCCCCTCTACCCCTCCCTCCTTTACCCTCCCCTCAGCTACCCACTCCCTCTCCACCCTCCCCTCACCTACCCCCCTCCCCAACCTACCTCCCCTACCCCCTCCCCTCTTTACCCTCCCACCACCCTTTACCATTTCCCTTGCCACCTACCCCTCCCACTCGCTGCCTAACGCCTTCGACCGCACTACCCCTCGCATCCCCTCCCTACATTGAATCACGGTAGATTTAATTTGGCTTTTTTTGACGCTGATCAACAGAAAAAAAATTTTGTGTCAAAGTGAAAGCAGATCTCTACAAAGTGAACTAAATTATTTAAATATTAAACAGAAAATAATTGATTGCACAAGTAACCACCCCTTTTAATATGACCTACCAAATCTGAATTGGTGCAGTCAATTGGTTTTGGAAATCACATAATTAGTTAAATGCAGACTGCACGATATGCAGTCAAGATGTTTCAACTGGTTGTAGTAAAAGTACTCGTGTATCTGGAAGGTCCAATTGCTGATGAGTCAGTATCCTGGCAAAAACCTACACCGTCAAGACAAAAGAACACGCCAAGCAACTCCGCAAAAAGGTTATTAGAAAGCACAAGTCAGGAGATGGATACAAGCAACTTACCAAGTCACTGAATATCCCTTGGAGTACAGTTAAGTCAATCATCAAGACATGAAAAAATATGGTACAGCTGTAAATCTGCCTACAGCAGGCAGTTCTCAAAAACTGAGTAACTGTGCAAGGGGACTAGTGAGGGAGGCTACCAAGAGACCCATGACAACTCTGGAGGAGTTACAAGCTTCAGTGGCTGAGATGGGAGAGACTGCGCATACAACAACTGTTGCCCAGGTGCTTCACCAGTCACAGCATTATGGAAGAGTGGCAAAGAGAAAGCCACTATTGAAAAATAAACAACTCACATGAAATCTCACTAAAGTTTGCCAGGAGGCATGTGGGAGACTCTGAAGTCAGGTGGAAGAAGGTTCTATGGTCTGATGAAACCAAAATTGAGCTGTTTGGCCAGACTAAATGCCATGTTTGGTACAAGCCAAACACTGCGCATTACCAAAAAAATATACCATCCCAACCATGAAGCATGGTGGTGGCTGCCTCATGCAGTGGGAATGCTTCACTGCAGCAGGCCCTGGAAGACTTGTGAAGGTAAGGTAGAGTGTAAATGAATGCAGCAAAATACAAGGAAAACCTGATGCAGTCTGCAAGAGAACTGAGGCTTGGAAGAAGATTTATTTTCCAGCAATACAATCACCCTATGCATAAAGCCGAAGCTACACAGGAATGGTTTAAAATCAACAAAATTAATGGTCTGGAGTGGTCAAGTCAAGAGTCCAGATCTCAATCCAATCAAGAAATTGCAGCTGAACTTGAAAAGGGCTATTCACTCACAATCCCAATGCAATCTGACAGAGCTTGAGCAGTTTTGTAAAGAATGAGGAAAAAAAAATTACAGTGTCCAGATGTGCAAAGCTGATAGAGACCTATCCACACAGACTCAAGGCTGTAATTGCTGCCAAAGTTGCATCTACTAAATACTGACTTAAGGGAGGGGCCATGAGTAATTATACTAATTAAATCCACTGTGATTCAATGTTGTAAAACATTAAAAACATGAAAACAGGGGTGGGGGGTGGAAGTGGTGAATACTTTTTATAGGCACTGTATGTGTATCCAGATATACAGCTAGGGTGTCTAAGACTTTTGCACAGTACTGTACTATTCCATCTCAGCCCAACAAAAGTCATTCATCAGGTAAAATTGTATTATTTATTACACAGATTTCTGGCAGGTATTTAATTTTGCTTCTGCAATAATTATTGTTTTTACTAAACTGTTTTACTTTAGTTTACAAATCAAAATCTGTGCTCAAGTACCACATATAAAATCAATGTCCAAACAATACCATGGGCACTAAACAACTTCAGAAGCAAGCAGCTATTGGTTTGAATAACACCACTCCTTACAAAAAGTTTTTATTATACAACTACTCTTCTGATTTCTTAAAAGGTCTTCCAACTCCATTACTTTTTTTTTTTAAATCCAGCATAACTCAAAAGTGCTACTGTATTAGATTTCATAGTTGTCAAGATGCAGAATATTAAAGCCAACAGTCATGCACAACTCTTCAGATATGCTGCATTGCAAGAAGAGCTCATGACTTACATCATATGAGCATCACCTGCTTTGCAGGAGAGTGACATCAGCAAGGATTTCTGTTTGGAGTTCTACTCAGTGACCTGTGCTACAAATCACTGCAAAGAATCAGATATACTTCATAATAAGATAGCCACAAATTTACTTTGTCTTTGGGATTTATTTTATTCCAATGTTCAGATATATATATATATTTTTTTTTAAATGCAATTACATCTATCTTTTTGATAAATCAACCCCTCAACCACTCCAACGTATTCCACCAGATATACAATCACTCCAGATGCTGAACAACCCCTTCATCTTTAATGTCTTCCTGTTTGAAGTTAATGCTTAAAATTATGCCATCATCTTTTAACATTTGTAACTTCTGATTTATAGCTCACAATCAATATGAACGTTCTGTGACATAGCAGCGTGATCACCTCCACATGCCGCACTTTGTTCTGTTTCTGGGGGTGAAGGAGTTATACAAATACCACACAAAGATGTTCATTACCTGTGAGACTTCCTTGACAGTGGATGAAGTAATCACTTTTTAAATGTTTATCAGCTTCTAACTTGCTTGGAATTTCCTACTTGATATTAGATTGAATTCTCTCATTAAGTGAGTTTCCTGTTTACACATACTGTTATCTACTCAGAAAAAATTGCTTTCCTTATGCTGAAAACAAACCAGAGTCAAAGTCGACACAATTTCTGCAGTAAACATTTCTATTCAAATATAATTCATTTTGTAACTTTCAATATTGTGCACAACTTTCTTCACCTCTTGCCTTCCCTGCACATCCATATCAATTCCAGTTTAGCATTCTTCCATACGAAGGATTTCGTATTCTCTTGAATCACATTCTTTCCCAATATCTGGACTAAGACCTATTTTTTGATGGATTGGCCACATCCCAGTTTACTTGAGATACAAGAGATGCAAGAGATGCAAATACTGGAATCTGGAGCCATGCACAAAACGCTACCAGAAATTGGCAGGTCAGGATAAAAAGTATACAAGATCTGTGCCACCCCTCCCCTCTATCTTTTTATACTGGCTGCCTCCCCTCTATCTTTCAGTCCAGATAAAGGGTCACAACTTGAAACACTGATTGTCCATTTCTCTCCATAGAAGCCGCCTGTCCCGCTCAGTTTCTTCAGCATTTTGTGTCTTACTTCCAATTTTCTGTTGCTGCCAGTTCTGATATCTGATTTCTACTGTTCTTAGTGATTACAGATATACAAAACTAGAAATTCTTCCTCTTCATGCATTCACCAATATTTAGACTACTCCTGGTATCTAACATATTTGTGTAGCATACAGTATATATTTATTTTCTTCATTATCCCTTCTAAACTCTTCCTTGAGGTAAATTCCTCCAGTTGGTGGCGAGTAATTAATCTGCATTTTGGCCCAACAATGCACTTAGTCATTCACTTTCCAGAGCATGTATGACCTGCAAATTATTTGTCTAGACCCAGTGTTTCTGACATTCAAGAGATTTGGGAACTTAAAATTAGGTCTTTTAAGACCTTCTGAAATAACATTTTATAATAATGACTACTTAAAATTTGTTGACAATGTAGTCAGGAAGTAAACAGTGCTTGTTTCATACTGTTATTGCTTCTTCCACCAATTTAATTCCACTCAGTGTCCTAAGTACCTAGTTATCTGCAACATAGCTCAGAATGACACTGCTTCTTATTATACCACTGTCTTGTTTTAATGCCCATTTCGAGCCTGCCCACAACACTGACCAAAAATGCCTTACTTACTCAAGTGTAAGAGAGAGGCTAGAGTGGATTTTGGACCACTGGAAAACAATGATGGAGAGGTAGTAATGGTGGGGGGGGAGAAAGAGGGGAGAACAACAAAATAGCAGACAAACCAAATAAGATTTTGCACCAGTCTTCACTGTGGAATACACTAGCAGTATGGTGGAAGTTCCTGGTGTCAGGTGTCATGAAGTGTGTGAAATTGCCATAAAGAGAGAGGAGGCTCTTGGGAAATTGAAAGGTGTGAAGGTAGATAAGTCACCTGGACCAGATGGTGCACACCCCAGAGTTCTGAAGGGGTGGCTGAAGAGATCATGGAGGCATTAGTAATGATCCGGAATCACTAAATTCTGGAACAATTCTAGAAGACTGGAAAATTGCAAATGTCACTCAGTCTTCAAGAAGGGAAAGAAGCAGAAGAAAGGAAACTAGAGTCCAGTTAGTTTGACCTCAGTGGTTGGGAAGATGTTGGAGTCAATTATTAAGGATGAGATCTTGGAGGCCATAGTCAGCATGGTTTCCACAAGGGAACATCTTGCCTAAAAAAATCTGTTGGAATTCTTGGAAGTAGTAACAAGCAGGACAGACAAAGGAACTGATGTTGTGTGCTTAGAATTTCAGAAAGCCTTTGACAAGCTGCCAAACATGTGGCTGCTTACAAGCTACGAGTCCATTGTATTACAGGAAAGATCCTAACATGCATAAAGCAGTGGCTGATTTGCAGAAGGTAATGAGTGGGAATAACGGGAGCCTTTTCTGATTGGCTGCCTGTGAGTTGTGGTGTACCACAGGGGTTTGTGTTGGGACTGATTCTTTTTACGTTACACGTCAACGATTTGGATGATGGAATTGATGCTTTTGTTGCAAAGTTTGCAGACAATATGAAGATAGGTGGAGAGACAGGTAGTTTTGAGGAAGTAAAGAGGCTACAGAAGGGGTCAGATTAGGAAAATGGACAAAGAAATGGCAGATGGAATACAGTGTTGGGAAGTGTATGGTAGTGCATTTTGGTAGAAGAAATTAGAAATTATCTAAGTGAAGAGAAAATAGAAAAAAAAAGCAGGTGCAAAGGGACTTGTGAGTCCTTCTGGAAGATTCTTAAAGATTAATTTGCAGGTCATGAATGTGGTGAGCAAGGCAAATACAATGCTAACATTCATTTCAAGAGGACTAGAATATAAAAGCAAGGAAGTAATGTTGAAAATTTATAAAGCACTGGTGAGGTCTCATTGGGAGTATTGTGAACAGATTTGGGCCCCCTATCTTAAAAAGGATGTGGTGAAACTGGAGAGAGTTCAAAGAAGATTCACGAAAATGATTCCAAGATTGAATGGCTTGTCATATAACGAGCATCTGATGGCTCTGGGCCTGTATTCACTAAAATTCAGGTGATTAAGAGGTGACCTCATTGAAACCTATCAAATGGTGAAAGGTCTTGATAGAGTGGATGTGGAGAGCATGTTCCCTATGGTGGGAGAGCCTAAGAGCAGAGGACACAGCCTCATAATAGAGGGACATCCTTTTAGAATGGAGATAAGGAGGAATTTCTTTAGCCAGAGGGCAGTGAATCTGTGGAATTCTTTGCCACAGACAGCTGTGGAGGCCGTCTTTATGTATATTGAAGGTAGAGGTTGACAGATTCTTTATTGGTCAGGGTATGAGGGATACACGGAGAAAGCAGGAGACTGGGTAGAGAAGAAATATGGATCAGCCGTGATGAAATGGCAGAGCGGACTTAATGGGCTAAATGGCCTAATTCTGCTCCTACATCATATGGTCTTACTGAATCTAATAAAATTACTCATCATGAAATCCCCTCTTCTATCAACCTCAAAGTCCCAAGCTATCCAAGATCATATTTTAGCTTTTATTAAGGATAAATTTCTCAAGAACAACTACAATTTCTACACCTTTACTGTGCTCTACTATATGTATGTCAGCTGTGCTACTCACAAAACAAATTTAATGTCAGTAGGTCTTTAAGCAAACTGCACACATTACAAAACACTTCAATGAATATCCTGCCCATCTTCAGAATGGCGTCAGTGGAACTCCTGCAGGAAATACTCAGTTTAATTGGCAGACTTCTCCTTCCATGAGCAATGTCATTTTATCAGTACAAGCCAAAGACCTGTCTCCATGTTTAATAAATCATACAAATTTTATTTTGTCATGTTTCATTTACTTCAGAAACACACAAGTTGAATTATTTTAAAAATAATAAAAGGTATTTCATTGATCAATTTGAAGCCCAAGTTCAACCTAGTTAATCAGCAATGACCACACATCTACAGCAACTTTTGGGAATTTTAACAATAATGAAAATAATTTAAAAAAGCAAAACTGAAAATGCTGCACATTTGAAACAAAAACAAATGGCTGCAAATAGTCAGAAAAGATTCTGCAGATATTGGAAATCTTCAACACACAGAAAATGCCCGAGGAACTCAGCAGATCAGGCAGCATTGCCCTCTATAAATACTTAAAGTAGTTCCAAAGTAAAAATTATTATCAAGAGTACATGTCATCACATACAACCCAGAGATTCTTTTTTTTCCTGCAAGAATACTCAGCAAATTTATAGAATAGTAACTGTAACCAGGATCAATGAAAGAGCAAGAGCACAGAAGACAACAAACTGTGCAAATATAAATATATAGCAGTAAATAATGACAGCATGAAATAACAAGAAAAAAGGTCCTTAAATTGAGATCATTGCTTGTGGGAATACCAGAAATAGAATGAGTGTAGTTAACCTCTTTTGTTCAAAACCTTGATGGTTGAGGGGTAGTAACTGCTCTTAAACCTGGAGGCGGGAGTCCTGAGGCTCTTGTATCTTCTACCTGATGGCAGCAGTAAGAAAATAACATGGCCTGGGTGGTGAGGATCTTTGATGATGGATGCTGCCTTTCTATGACTACATCTCATGTAGATGAGCTCAGCGATTGGGAGGATTTTACTGGTGACGTACTGGGCCAGATCCACTACCTTTTGTAGGATTTCCACTCAAAGGCATTGGTGTTCCCATACCAGGCTGTAATGTAGCCAGTCAATACACTTTCCATCCACCACACATCTACTGAAGTTTGTTAAGGTTTCTGGTAACTTGCTAAATCTCCGCAGACTGAAGAAGTAGAGGCGCTGGCATGCTTTCTTTGCAATTGCATTTATATGATGAGTCCAGAGCAAGTCCTCTGAGACAATGACATCCAGGAATTTAAAGTTTCTTACCCTCTCCTCCTCTGATCCTCCAATGATTACTGGCTCATGGACCCTCTCCTGAAGTCTACTATCAGTTCCTTGGTCTTGTTAACATGAGTGAGAGTTTGTTGCTATGACACCACTCAGCCACAATTTTCAATCTCCCTCCTGCACTGATTGGTTTGCTGAGTTCCTCCAGCATTTTGTATGTGTTAGCAAGTCAAGCAACACATGTAGTGAGAAACAGAGTTGAAGTTTCAGGTCAACGATGCTATATTAGCTACTGAAATGACAACAATTTATTGCTCTCCAGGGACGCTGTGGCCAGTTGAGTACTTCCAAAACAGTTTATTTTTTTTTAAATATGAAAATAATCCCGTTTTATATGAATACCACTTATTGAAATCACGTGCACGCACTGCATTGTAATTAAAAACAAAAATTCTTTGTGCACAAAAACTAATTCAGTCCTGTATGTCAGATGCTAAAAGGGCAATTTCCATACCTAAATAAACCAACCAGTGGTTTCCGCACAAGGCTATGCCCCAAGTTTATGACGTGTATTTTAACTCTGGTCAATTTATTCCATTTATAAATACAGGCTATTCGAATCAAAGGTGAGAGATTAAACACCTTCATCCATAACGTATTACCAAAATCAGAATACAATTTCTCATCTGCGTTAATTATTCATGGAATTGACCGTACTGGGAAATGGTACAAGTCTACACCTCCACCCTCCGAACATTCTAACAGCCAGACAATGAATTACATCCTTAAAACTATTCGCATTTAGTGCAAAACAAGAAAAAGGATCACTTGTAAGATTAAACCTGACCTACTGCAAAAACATTGCTAAAAACCAAACGTCCAAAAGTTTCCTGAATCACCACGCAAATTAACCTCCACATTGCGTTGCCGATACTTTTCTACGATGATGAATGAGTAAAAAAAACTTATCTAGGATAACTAGTAAAGGAAATGATCTTGTGATGGAGTTGGAAATTATTTGCGAGACAAAATTATATAAGAGGACCCTGACGCCACAAATCGTTCCTGGGATTAGCAGGCAATACAGGGAAGATTTCCACGCATGAAAAATCAAATAACCTCCTTGGAAACAATTGCCTGGAACAAATGCAGCAGGCAACAGTTTAAACGTAATAATTATAAAAAACAAAATACATGTAATGGTATTTTGTGGGTACTGCGAAAATGGTATTTTCTGTTCTTTCGAGCACCTGCTGTCAATGGGGGGGGGGGAAGCTCCCATATATTTAACCTTTCGTCTGTTCGCCCCTCTTTCATACACACGCTCACTTCATTGTTCTACTCACGATGTACAGCAGGTTAAGGACACACAGTGAGTTTTTCGAACAGGTGAACCCGCCGCAAACCATGGTCACGATCGAAACGAGAGCCCCGGGCACTCGACACAGCTGTTGGCGAGCTCCGGACACCGACGAGACACCGGCGCTTCACTCCCTCCTCCTTTCGCAATGTCTCTGAAGCCTGAAGTGAGGAGGGGTTGGGGAAGGGGAGGAAAAAAAAAGAGAAGCTGCAAATCCGCCCGTCCTTTCCTCCGCCAAAATGTAGGATCGCAGAATGGGAGTGAAGGGAAAAAAATGAGGAACTGTGGTAAGTGCGCAGGCGCTGCCGCCTGGGCTCGGCTGACGTTCGCTTCACCTCATCGCCAACCTGCTATAGGAATAGATGACTGAATGCGCACTGTGAAATCCTGCTGGATGTTGGAGATCTGAATTAAAAGGGCAGCAATGGCCTTGAGATATCCAGCAAGTTAGGCAACCATAGAGCGGTAAATGTTGCAAATCGGTGATTTATTCTCGTGATTGGCATGATTTAAGAGATTAAAACACGTTTTTATGATGCAAGAAAAGTGGGAGGGGAATGAAGTGCTGACGGGAAATTGCTAATTATCAGTACTGTCACTAGTTTTTCCTATCCAGAAATGCCATAGGAGTAGCAACAAATTCTGTTGATGGCAGCGAAATTTGTACCATCACAAAATCATGGTGTGTCAGCAAAGCATGGAATGATTTCATTACATTTTGCCGCACGGCGAGTCAATGTCATTAGTCCCTGCAACCTTATGCACAGTGGATAGCAGCACAGACTATCGACAGATTTTCAAAAGAAACAGAAAATGCTGGAACAACTCAACAAGTTAGGTAGTATCTGTGGAAAGAAGTGCCTTCCATTTGTGTATTTTCTGGTTTTTTTTTCAAATTTCCAACATCTCCATTTCTTTAGAAAAGTCATCTAACTCTTCGATTTAATTAAAATTTGCTTTCAAGTTTTCCCATTAAAAGACAATTACTTATTAGTCCTGATATCCGTCTTGGTAGCAGCTTTCTTGAGTCAGGTGGTTGAATCTTTTCTGGAAAGTACCGAGTATTCCTTGGAGGAACTGAATTCGTTGAAGGTCTGTCGCTGACACCTAAATAGCGCAAAGGACTAGTTTACATTGAGCAGGCTGACACCCTGACCCACTTCTGCCTGTTAGAATGGGAGTAAGATTGGTATGATGAATCTCAGAATCAGTAGAACAGTGCATCAGCTCTCAAGGACGCTGATTTTGTCTTTGCTGCTGTGAAGGTCACTAACTTTTCAAGTACAAAAACAGATACAAAAAGAAATAACATAGGACACAGGAAAGCTGACAAAAGCAGGAAAAGATGGAAAAAATTAGACTATGAGGAGTTATAGACATTAGTTTTTGATTGTTTTTCCTTCTACAGACGTTGTCTGGCCTGCTGAGTTTTTCCAGAATTTTCTTTGTTTTATTATAACAAAACAAGGTATAATGTGTAATGTGTTTTGTAATATAATATGAAATGTATATTTCTTGCTCTGGATTCTAGCATTTGCAGTCTCTTCTGTCTATAAGATGCAATGTGTACAAGGTATTCCATCAAGGCTTTCATTTTGATACTTGCTCAGCTGTTGTTAAATTCATTGAAAATGTTATCTTCTCAACAGTCAGCAGAGGTGTAGAATGCCTAAATGGTGCCAATCAACTGATTACGCAGGCCTCCTTGAATGACTTAGTAGAATTGGTATTACTGACGAATGGAAGGCATAAGGGATGTTGTAATGGATAAACGACATTGCAACACAAATAAGTTTCTCTTTCTTTGTTCTGTGGCTGTCTGTGAAAACACGAATCAAGCACTGTATACTATATACATACATACTTTGGTAATGAATGTACTTTGGATCTTTGAATAATTGAACAAATATAAAGATAATAAATGTATCAAGAGTAAATGATAATAACTTTGTGTTTAAGTTGCTGAAGTCTTTGTTGACATTGGAAGGGTGAGATATTCCTAATGGAAGGTGAAATGGTTGTTCATCAAACTTACGACGAGTTTCATGAGGGTTGTTTGGTAGGCCAATGATGGAGCAAGGAAAATATGAGTAAACAGTAGAGAAGTGCGAAGAAGGGGAATAAGGCTGACAAGGTTATTCTGCTGAGAGCTAGCATCAGTCAACACAGGCACACGTCAAGGATGCATTCATAGGTCACTACTGTACCCTCCCTACATTCATGACTGTGTGACTCAGCACAGCTACATACCGTCTGTACATTCGCCAATAATACCACAGTTGTTGGCAGAATCTCAGGTGGCATTGAGAAAGATGTAGGAGTGAGGTAGTTCAGCTGGTTGAGTGGTGTTGTAGCAAAAAATTCACACTCAGCGACAGCAAGACCAAGAAGTTGGTTGTGAATTTCAGGAAGGCAAAATTAGGGAATATATACTGGTCCTCATTGAGGGTCAGCAGTGAGCAGCTTCGAGTTTCTGGATGTTACCATGTCAGAGGATCTATCCTGGCCCGAACACATCAATGCATTCATGAAAGAGGTACTTCAGCGGAGCAATTTGATATTTAAAGAATTTCCTGCTCAGGATCAATAAAGTACTTATTATTATTATGTTACCAAAGACTTGCAAAGAGATGTGCAATGGAATGCACTCTGACTAGTTGCATCACCGGCTGATGTGGATCAATGTGCATGATCGAGAGAGGCTGCAGATGGTTATAGATTCAGCCAGTTCAATCATGGGTGAAACTCTCCCTATCATTGAGGAAATCTTCAAGAGGTGGTGCTTCAAGAAGGTGGCATTTGCCATTAAAGATCCTCACCATCTGGGACATGCCCACTTTGCATTACTACCATTGGGGAGGAGGTACAGGAACAACCTTACCCAACGTTTTAAGAACAGCTTTTTCCACTCTGCAATCAGATCTCTGAATGGTCCATGAACCCATAAACAATACTTTGTTATTCATCATTTGCACTGTTTGTTTATTTCATAATTTATGGTAATTTTCATGTCTTGTACTGTACTGTTGTCATAAAACAACACATTTCACAACATACTATAGATCAGTGATAATAAACCTAATTCTGATTCATAGATTCAATGGGCTCCTTCTGCATCATAATAAGAAAGTTACGATTACACCTGAAGAATAATCAGACATATTTTATAGGTAATTACTACCTTGTTAACCTGCCTTTTTATTGGAAATATTAATCAGATGTGACCTTCACTAAATATATCCATGCTGGCTGTCTTTTATTAATCTGTACTCTTCAAAGTAAAGGCTTATACTTTCTCAAAGAATTCATTACAAAACTACTGTACTTGTAATAACTCAGCTTATTCCTTCTTCCTCTTTAAACAATTGTACAATGTTAGCAGTCCTTCATTGTCTAGCATCACTCCTGTGGCCATGGAGAATGAGAAATGATGGTCACAGAGCCTTGGCAATTTCTTCCTTCATTTCCTTTTTACAGCCAAGGATGTATTTTACTTTAGTCTGACATCTTTTTTCACTTTTAAAGATGCCAAACTTCTTAGTTCCTTCCTTTCTATTTTAATACCATAAAGTAATTAATACCTTGATTCCTTAATTACAAAATCTGCATCAGCCCTCTATTTTGTGTAAAAACCTTCAAATTATTGAAACTTATTTCCCCCACATACACATGTGGATAGGCAGTTTGGTGCCTTACAGGGTCTATTTTTTATCCTCTTCATCCTTAAAACATTCTTCTTTATTTTCATCTAATTTGTTTCTGAAATTTCTGAATTTCCATTTCAATTTCAAATCTGTGTTTTCTGGCTTTCAGATTGTAATAGATTCAGATTTATTTATCACGTGTACATGGAAACATGCAGTGAAATGCATGATTTTCCGTAACAACCAAGACACTCAAGATTTGCTGGAGTAGCCCGCCAAGTGCTGCCACACATTCTGGCACATTGTTAGGCTTACTGTGTCAAATACTGTTTTTCTTCTTTCACTATACCTTACTGTCTATGCATCCTTTTACAGGGGCATTGGATTTGTCAACTCCACACTTTCTCTTTGTGGGAACATGTTTGCCTTGGACCTTTGATCTTCTTTCCAAGCATCCCTTATTACTCATAGACAGATTTATCTTAAAGTAGTTGTATCCAGTCCAATTTTGCTAAATTTAGGCTTGTAAAATAGGCCATCTAACAAGATAGAACTTTGACTCCTATTTTAATTCTGTTCTTTTTTATAACCGTGTTAGATTTATCTGAATTGTATTTGAAACCCTTTCAGCTACTGAAACTAAAAGTAGAATTACCCTTTCAGTCTGCGAGGGAAGGAAGTGCTGAGGTCAGCAAAATGGAAGACATATATCGAACATGGAAGTTGGCAACATTATAACAGTGAATCAGTGTGAAGCCTTAGAAACAATCAGATCAGAGCAATGGGTGGGTTTGCATTTGTAATCAGAAAGAAGTGGAAGTGAATTGCAAACTCCTTTGAAATGCATTGAATTTTATGTAATTTTCACATGATTGGTTCTTTAGAAAATATGCATTATTTGTATAGCATATATATGTGTTTGTTTATGTTTAAATCTTGTACATGGATCACAATTGCAGTCAAGTATTTTCATAGCCTTTACTATGTTATTCATAGTCTACGAGCTCTCACTTCTTTCTTGTACTACGTGACTGTTCTGTGAAACACATTGACTCTTTACATGTCGTTATTGTGTAGATTCAAAGGATTCAAAATATATTTATTATCAAAGTATGTCTGCAGTATACAACCCTGAGATTCGTCTTCCCACAGAGAGCCACGAAACAAAGCAGAACCCATTCAAAGAAAAACATCAAGTTGTCCCTTCCCACATGCACAAAAGAATAGTGCAAAGGCAAGAAAAAAATGAGCGAAAACACAGAATATAAAAGTACAAAGTCAAAAGACATATTTTGGTTCAGCTTAGTGTTCATTATCTGCAGGCCACCCGAGTTCTGTCAAAAATAGCAGCAAAAACAAAGGAGTGACCAGAACTAGAACACATCATAAGGTGAAATACAAGGTCCAATGCACAACCCATGCCAATTAAACCTTATAGAAATGTTTAAAATTATGAGATGCATAGACAAGGTGGATGGTAACAGTCTTTTCCCTGGGCTAGATGAGTCCAAAACTAGGGGGCATACATTTAGGTTGAGAGGGAAAGGTTTCAAAGGGACCAAAATGGCAACCTTTTCCATGCAGAAGGATGGAACAAGCATGTTCCGTGAGTATATGGAACAAACTGCCAGATGAAATGATTGAAGCAGGTACCATAGTGTTATTTAAGAAGCTCTTGGATAGGTACATGGTGGGGAAGCACTTAGAAGGAAATGAGTGGAATACAGGAAATTGGAACTAACTGGGTGGATACCGTGGTCATCATGGACTTGGCAGCCCAAAGTGCCTTTATCTACGCTGTATTGTTCTATGACTCTTAAGACGATGATTCTAAGTAAATGGATATTCGATGGTGCATTAGCTGACCAAAGAAAGCATCAATATTTGTTGATTATGATTGGTTCATTCTGATCTGATTTTGCCAATAGTCTGAAGCTACAGCACTGAGCAAAAATCTTAGACACACATATATACAGTATATAGCTGGGTAATTAAGTCTTTTGCACATTACTGTTATTTGTCAATTTGGAGTGAAGGCTGAGTGTGTAAATCTGGCAGAAACAAAAGATGCTGGGAATGGTGAGGGTGGAGTGCCTTGGGAGGAGTGTAGGACAGATGGCAGTGGTGGGGAGTGACACAGGGGCAGACAAATCCAGCACTAAGACACCAGGCAAGGTCATTTGATTCCAAACAATTGGTTTATTGATCATCACAGCTTCCTCCCCTCTGTCTTCCCCTTTTCCCAACCATGATTCTCCTCTCCCTGCCCCCTTTCCACTCTCAGTCCACAGTAGAGACCCTTATCAGAATCAGGATTATCATCACTCAGATGCATTACAAATTTTTTTTTGCAGCAGGTGTTCAGTACAATACATAAAATTACTACAGTGCTGTGCAAAAGTCTGAGGCACCCTAGCTATATATATGTGCACAAGATTTATGCATAGTACTGAATGCTTGAAAATACTACTACTTTGCAGTGCTTTAGATTTTTGTGAGTGATAATGTTTGAGCACAGGTCCGTGGTGCAGAAGGGAAGGAGGGAGAAGAGGGGATCAGTAGTGATGGGGGACTCTATGGCCAGTGGAACAGGCAGAAGACTCTGTGGACGTGAATGGAACGTCCAGATGGTACGCTGCCTCCCAGGTGCCAGGGCCAGGGGCATCTTGGATCACATCCATAATATGTTGGAGAGGGAGGGAGGGAAAGAATCTTAGGGCTGTACACTGCATAGATGCTTTGATAATAAATATATTTTGAATCCTTTGAAGGAAAAGCAAAGAGAATGTAGAGAACTAGGTAGAAATCTGAGAAGCAGGACCTCTCGGGTAACAATTTCTGGATTGCTGCCTGTGCCACGCACCAGTGAGGGTAGAAACAGGATGATCTGGCAAATGAATGCATGGCTGAGAAGCTGGTGAATGGGACAGGGCTTCAGGTTCTTGGATCATTGGGATCTCTTCTGGCAGATGTATGACCTGTTCAAAAGAGACGGGTTGCACCTGAACCTGAGGAGAACCAATATTCTCGCAGGCTGGGAGCTGTTGGGAAGGGTTTAAACTAATTTGGGAGGGGGGTGGGAACTGGAATGAAGGACTCAGGATAGGACAGATGGTAAAAAAGCAAAGATAGTGTGCAGTCAGACTGTAAGGAAGGGCAGGCAGATGATGGGACATAACTGCAGCCAGCAGGGTGACTATCTGTGCTTTAGGGATGCAGAATCAAAAATGGTAGTAAATACAGTACTCAGTGCATGGAGTTTAAGAAATAAGATGGATGATCTTACTGCATTTTAACAGTTTGTCAGGTATGATGTTTTGGCCATCACTGAATTGTGGCTGAAGATGATTGTAGTTGGGAGCTGAATGTCCAAGGTTGCAAGTTGTATTGGAGGGATAGGAAGGTAGGCAGAGGGGGTGATGTGGCTCTGCTGGTAAAGAATGACATCAAATCGGTAGAAGGATGTGACATAGGATCGGGAGATGTTGAATCCTTGTAGGTTGGGTTAAGAAACTGCAAGGGTAAAAGGACCCTAATGGCAGTTATATAAAGGCCTCCCAACAGTAGCTGGGATGTAGACCACAGATTACAAAAGGAAATAGAAAACGTGTGTCAAGAAGGCAATGATATAGAAAATAGGTGCAGGAGTAGGCCATTCGGCCCTTCGAGCCTGCACCGCCATTTATTATGATCATGGCTGATCATCCAACTCAGAACACCGCCCCAGCCATCCCTCCATACCCCCTGACCCCCGTAGCCACAAGGGCCATATCTAACTCCCTCTTAAATATAGCCAATGAACTGGCCTCAACTGTTTCCTGTGGCAGAGAATTCCATAGATTCACCACTCTCTGTGTGAAGAAGTTTTTCCTAATCTCGGTCCTAAAAGGCTTCCCCTCTATCCTCAAACTGTGACCCCTCGTTCTGGACTTCCCCAACATCAGGAACAATCTTCCTGCATCTAGCCTGTCCAATCCCTTTAGGATCTTATACGTTTCACTCAGATCCCCCCTCAATCTTCTAAATTCCAACGAGTACAAGCCCAGTTCATCCAGTCTTTCTTCATATGAAAGTCCTGCCATCCCAGGAATCAATCTGGTGAACCTTCTCTGTACTCCCTCTATGGCAAGGATGTCTTTCCTCAGATTAGGGGACCAAAACTGCACACAATACTCCAGGTGTGGTCTCACCAAGGTCTTGTACAACTGCAGTAGTACCTCCCTGCTCCTGTACTCAAATCCTTTCGCTATAAATGCCAGTATACCATTCGCCTTTTTCACCGCCTGCTGTACCTGCATGCCCACTTTCAATGACTGGTGTATAATGACACCCAGGTCTCGTTGCACCTCCCCTTTTCCTAATCGGCCACCATTCAGATAATAATCTGTTTTCCTATTTTTGCCACCAAAGTGGATAACTTCACGTTTATCCACATTAAATTGCATCTGCCATGAATTTGCCCACTCACCCAACCTATCCAAGTCACCCTGCATCCTCTTAGCATCCTCCTCACAGCTAACACTGCCACCCAGCTTCGTGTCATCCGCAAACTTGGAGATGCTGCATTTAATTCCCTCATCCAAGTCATTAATATATATTGTAAACAACTGGGGTCCCAGCACTGAGCCTTGTGGTACCCCACTAGTCACCGCCTGCCATTCTGAAAAGGTCCCGTTTATTCCCACTCTTTGCTTCCTGTCTGCTAACCACCTCTCCATCCACACCAATACCTTACCCCCAATACCGTGTGCTTTAAGTTTGCACACTAATCTCCTGTGTGGGACCTTGTCAAAAGCCTTCTGAAAATCCAAATATACCACATCCACTGGTTCTCCCCTAATGGGAGATTCCAACATACAGGTTGATTGGAAAAATCAGGTTGGTAATGGATCTCAAGAGAGTAAGTTTGTTGAATGCCTATGAAATGGCTATTTAGAGCAGTTTGTTATTGAGCCAACTAGGGGGATCAGCTATACTGGGTGTTATTTAATAAACTGGGAGTGATTAGGAAGCTTATGGTAAAAGAACCCTAAGGAGGCAGTGATCACAATATGATTGAGTTCAACTTGAAATTTGATATGGAGAAAGTAAAGTCTGACATAGCAGTATTTCAGTAGAATAAAGGAAATTACAGTGGTATGAGAGAGGAGTTTGTCAAAATAAATTGGAAGGAGATGCTGGCAGGGTTGACAGCAGAACAGCAATGACATGAGTTTGTGGGTGCAGGATACATGTATATCAAAAACAAAGAAATACTCAAATAGGAAAATAGTACAACTGCGGCTGACAAGGGAAGTCAAAGGAAATGTAAAAGCAAATGAGAGGGCATACAACAAAGCAAAGATTAGTGGAAAACAGGGGATTGGGAAGCTTTTAAAAACCTACAGAAAGCAACTGAAAGAGTCATTAAGAGGGAAAAGATGAAATATGAAAGCGAGCTAGCAAACAACATAAAAGTGGATAGTAAAAGTTTTTTCAAGTATGTAAATCATAAAAGAGATGAGAGGGGATATAGGACCACTAGAAACTGAGGCTGGAGAGATAATAACAGGTGACAAGGAGATGGCAGATGAACTAAATATGTATATTGCATCAGTCGTCACTGTGGAAGACAATAACAGTGTGCCAAATGTTGAAGGGTGTAGGGGAAGAGAAGTGATTGCAGTTACTATTACAAGGGAGAAGGTGCTCAAAAAGCTGTAAGACCTAAGGGTACATAAGTCACCCGGACCAGATGAACTGCACCCTATGGTTCTGAAAGAGGTAATAGTAGAGATTGTGGAGGCATTAGTAATGATCTTTCAAAAATCACTGGACTCTGGCATAGTGCCAGAAGACTGAAAAATTGCAAGTGTCACTCCACTTTTGACAAAGGAGGAAGGCAGCAGAAAGGAAATGATAGACCAATTAGCCTGACCTCAGTGAATGGGAAGATGTTGGAGTCAATTGTTAAGGATGAGGTTATGGAGTACTTGGTGGCACAGGACAAGATTGGACAAAGTCAGCATGGTGTCCCTGAGAGAATATCTTGCCTTACAAATCTGTTGGAATTCTTTGAGGAGATTACATGTAGGATAGATAAAGGGGGTGCAGTAGATGTTATATATTTGGACTTTCAGAATGCCTTTGACAAGGTGCCACTCGTGAGGCTACTTACCAAGTTAAGAGCCCATAAGTTGTCTTCAGCGATAGAGACAGAAAGATCTAGAAAGGGGAGGGAGGTGTCGGAACTGGACCAGGTAAACTTGAGGGCAGGGTGAAAGTTGATGGCAAAGTTAATGAAGTCAACAAGCTCAGCATGCATGCAGGAAGCAGCGCCAATGCAGTCGTCGACGTAGCGAAGGAAAAGTGGAGGACAGATACCAGTATAGGCTTGGAACATGGATTATTCCACAAAGCCAACAAAAAGGCAGGCATAGCTGGGACCCATACGGTTGAACATTGATTTCTCAAACTTCTGCTAATGCCCTACCTCCCCCTCGTACCCCATCTGTTATTTATTTATATACACACATTCTTTTTCTCTCTCTCCTTTTTCTCCCTCTGTCTCTCTCACTATACCCCTTGCCCATCCTCTGGTTTCCCCCCCCCCTCCACCTTTTCTTTCTCCCTAGGCCTCCTGTCCCATGATCCTCTCATATCCCTTTTGCCAATCACCTGTCCAGCTCTTGGTTCCAATCCCTCCCTCTCCTGTCTTCTCCTATCATTTTGGATCTCCCCCTCCCCCTCCCACTTTCAAATCTCTTACTAGCTCTTCTTTCAGTTAGTCCTGAAAAAGGGTCTCGGCCCGAAACGTCGACAGTACCTCTTCCTAGAGATGCTGCCTGGCCTGCTGCGTTCACCAGCAACTCTGATGTGTGTTGCTCCCATACGGGTGCCCATGGCTACACCTTTAGTTTGGAGGAAGTGGGAGGAGCCAAAGGAGAAATTATTAAGAGTAAGGACCAATTCCGCTAGACGGAGGAGAGTGGTGGTAGAGGGGAACTGGTTAGGTCTGGAATCCAAAAAGAAGTGGAGAGCTTTTTGGATCTTTCTGTCTCTATCTCTGGAGACAGCTTATCTACTGACGTCTACTATAAGCCTACGGACTCTCACAGCTACCTGGACTATTCCTGTTCTCACCCTGTCTCTTGCAAAACTGCTATCCCCTTCTCGCAATTCCTCTGTCTCCGCCGCATCTGCTCTCAGGATGAGGCTTTTCTTTCCAGGACGAAGGAGATGTCCTCTTTTTTTAAAGAAAGGGGCTTCCCTTCCTCCACCATCAACTCTGCTCTCAAAAGCATCTCTCCCATTTCACACATATCTGCTCTCACCCCATCCTCCTGCCACCCCACTTGGGATAGGGTTCCCCTTGTCCTCACATACCACCCCACCAGCCTCCGGGTCGAACATATAATTCTCCGTAACTTCCGCTACCTCCAACGAGTTCCCACCACTAAGCACATCTTTCCCTCCCCCCTGCCCCCACTTCCCACAGGGATCGCTCCCTACGCGACTCCCTTGTCCATTCGTCTCCCCCATCCCTCCCTTGTCCATTCGTCTCCCCCATCCCTCCCTACCGATCTCCCCTCCTGGCACTTATCCTTGTAAGCGGAACAAGTGCTACACATGCCCTTACACTTCCTCCCTTACCACCATTCAGGGTCCCAGACAGTCCTTCCAGTTGAGGTGACACTTCACCTATGAGTCGGCTGGGGTGACATACTGCATCCGGTGCTCCTGATGCGGCCTTCTATATATTGGTGAGACCCAACGCAGACTGGGAGACCGTTTCACTGAACACCTATGCTCTGTCCGCCAGAGAAAGCAGGATCTTCCAGTGACCACATATTTTAATTCCACGTCCCATTCCCATTCTGATATGTCTATCCATGGCCTCCTCTACTGTAAAGATGAAGCCATACTCAGGTTGGAGGAACAACACTTTATATTCCGTCTGGGTAGCCTCCAACCTGATGGCATGAACATTGACTTTTCTAACTTCCATTAATGCCCCACCTCCCCCTCGTACCCCATCCATTATTGCCCATCCTCTGGGCTTCCCCCCCTTTCTTTCTCCCTAGGCCTCCTGTCCCATGATCCTCTCATATCCCTTTTGCCAATCAACTGTCCAGCTCTTGGCTTCATCCCTCCCCCTCCTGTCTTCTCCTATCATTTTGGATCTCCCCTTCCCCCTCCCACTTTCAAATCTCTTACTAGCTTTTCTTTCAGTTAGTCCTGACGAAGGTGTCGGCCCGAAACATCGACTGTACCTCTTCCTATAGATGCTGCCTGGCCTGCTGCGTTCACCAGCAACTTTTAAGTGTGTTGCTTGAAATTCCAGCATCTGCAGATTTCCTTGTGTTTAGATGATGGAATAGATGGCTTTGTTGCCAAGTTTGCAGATGATATGAAGATTGGTGGAAGAGCAGGCAGTGTTGACAAAACAAGTAGGCTGCAGAAGGACATAGACAAATTAGGAGAATGGGCAAGAAAGTGGCAAATGAAATACAATGTTGGAAAATACATGTTCATGCACTTTGGTAGAGGAAATAAATGTGCAGACTATTTTCTAAACAGGGAGAAAATTCAAAAATCTGAGATGCAAAGGGACTTGGGAATCCTTGTGCAGAACAACCTAAAGGTTAACTTGCAGGTCTAGTTGGTGGTGAGGAAGGCAAACGCCATGTTAGTAATCATTTCAGTGTATAAGATGATGAGAGGCGTTGATCGTGTGGATAGTCAGAGGCTTATTCCCAGGGCTGAAATAACTAACACGAATGGGCATAGTTTTAAGGTGCTTGGAAGTAGGTACAGAGGAGATGTCAGGGGTAGATTTTTTATGCAGAGAGTGGTGAGTGCGTGGAATGGGCTGCTGGCAACGGTGGTGGACGCAGATACTATAGGGTCTTTTAAGAGACTCTTGAATAGGTTCATGGAGCTTAGAAAAATAGAGGGCTATAGGTAATTTTTAAGTAAGTACATGTTCGGCACAGTATTGTAGGCCGAAGGGCCTGTATTGTGCTGTAGGTCTCCTATGTTTCTATTTCAAGATGTCTAGAATACAAGAGCAGGGATATGATGTTGAGGCTTTATAAAGCACTGGTGAGGCCTCACATTGAGTATTGTGAACAGTATTGGGCTCCTCATCAAGAAAAGATGTGCTGGCATTGGAGAAGATTCAGAGGAGGTTCACAAGATGATTCCAGGAATGAAAGGGTTATCATACGAGGAAAGTTTGATAGCTCTGTGTCTGTACTCGCTGGAATTTAGAAGGATGTAGAGGGATCGCATTGAAACCTTTCGAATGTTGAAGGACCTAGACAGAGTAGATGTGGAAAGAATGTTTCCCATGCAGGGGCAGTCTAGGTGAAGAAGGCACAGCCTCAGTATAGAGGGGCATCTTTTTAAAACAAAGATGCAGAGAAAGTTCTTTAGCCAGAGGGTGTGAATTTATGTAATTTATGACCATGGGCAGCTGTGGAGGCCAGGTCTTTGGACATATTTAAGGCAGTGCTTGATAGGTTCTTGATCGGACATGGCATCAAAGGTTATGGAGAGAAGGCTGGGGAGTGGGGCTGAGAAGGGGAAAGAGGATCAGCCATTATTGAATGGCAGAGCAGTCTCGATGGTCTCAAAATGTTATCAAAATGATGCATAATTATGAAGTAGAATTATCATCATTTATCAATCCTTGGTCTAGTTCTTTGTGGCCTTAGGCACAGCGGCTTGTTTTAATGAGCAAGCACGTGATATTTTCTCATAGGATTTCAGTTTTGGAATAGGTTGTCTGATTTTTATGTCATTACTAAGAAATACCTGAAACTGAAACAGTTTATCAAGTATTCAGCATTTAAAATAGAACATGTCATCTTCTATGTTTTGTTATTTGCATTTGACCTACAGGGAACTTGATCAAACCACTTTGAGGCTCTGACATGGGAGACACTTATTTTATCAGTTGGGTTGCATTGACAACAGGTTCTTGATGAGAAACCATGGTTTGATGCTAATCTATTGTCACTGAGTTTTGTTTTGGCAAACTGCTCTCAGAAAAACAATAAATACTTAAATTTTAAGGGAGGCAATATTTTTGGGTTAACTTTTATGGAGTCAAATCAATAAAATTGCAGATTTTTTAAAATGGGCTTATCATTGCTAGCCTACAGTGAATGTATTTCCAAATAGAAAGTTGTAAGATGGTTTATGAATGGAAATTGCAAAACAAATTCAAATTTCCTGCCTTTTTTCTTGATTCTAGGTCCCACAGGAACAGTAGGCCAGTCAGCTCTTCAAAATCCTCTATCCACTTTGTTTACATGTATGTCACTTGATGTGCCCTGCTGGCAAGCAAAAAACAAAATCTCTGATTTAAAAATATTATTATTAAACTGGTATGCATGGCATTTCTTGGGAGAAAATTCCACACTTTTACCACTTACTACATGAAGGAATGCTTCTTGATTTTAAGGACTATCCCATGTTCAAGACTCTCTGTCAATTCAACAATGTTTCTACTTGACATAGCAATTCTTTTCAATGCCCCAAATATATACATAAAGACTCTGACTTTTCACAGTGCAAGCATATTTGAGTCTTTTTTTTGTTTTGGTGGAATTTTTCCAACCATTCAAACTATTTTAATATCTCTTCTTATTTTGTGTACCATGTTACTGGACAAACAAGAACTTCTCTCCAACACAGCTATCACTCATGTCCCTCTTATCTATTCTTGGCCCTCTTCACTTCACAACCACATTCTAGATTTTGCATATATCAACAGGTGCCAGAGATGCTTTGACAACACCACCTTTCTCAGTTCTGCCAACTAAATAATAGAAGACCAAAGCTATTCTCTTTTTAAGCAGTTAAGCAGAACCTAGGGCAAATCAGTCCAGGTTGAAATGTGCCCCTCTAAGCATTCATTTGGCCTGCCACTGGTCTCACAGTGGCTGCAGTATGTGCTGCCTTTAAAGTTCAGTGGAGTTGTTCAACACAACTCCATGACGAAGCCGGACCCTTTGATTCTTTCTGCCATTTAGTATGATAATGGCTGACCTATGTTGGCCACAACTTCTCTTCTGTACCAATTATCCACGCTCATCTTTTCCGCAATTTATCAAATACTTATTCTCTTCCACATTAAACACATCTAATGATATATCATTCAGAGCAAAGAATTTCAGACAGTCACCATCCTCTGCAAGAAGAAATGGATATGTACTTCATTTCTAAATGACCAGCCTTTTATTTTATACTTCCCTTGTTCCCTTGTTCAAGACTCTCCCATTAATGAAAACTCAACTTTGTTACTCCGACAGAACTTCTATTTATTTATTTATTTAGCGATCGTGTGCAGAACCAGCCCAACAAGCCACACCACCCAACAACCCACCTACTTAATACCAGCCTAATTATAGGATAATTTACAACGAACAATTAACTGACGAACTGGTATGCACTTGGACCGCGGGACAAAATGGAGCAGCCGGAAGAAACTCTCATGCGCACTTTCTTACAGAGGACACTGGAATTGAACTCCAAACACCAATACACCAAGCTGTAATAGCATCATGCCAATCACTACACCACCTTACCTTCTGCAAGCTTTACCACTGAAAATGGCAAGAGCACGTGGGACTGTATCATTTCCATGTTCTGCTCCATGTCAGGCATCATTCTTCAGTGGAAACCACAGTCTTCCATTCCTGCCATGTCTGAATTCTGGAACGACCTCCTTCCTGGCATTGTGAGAGCACCATCACCAGAAGAATCGCAGTGGTTCAAGAAAATGGTGGTCCTGTCAACAATAACCAAATTCCAAAAAGTTGATCTGTTATCTGCTGATTTACTATGAACAGGTCCACATACTCATGAAGTCAGCCCCAGGCCAGATCTTGAACAATTATATCCACATCAATGTACATTTTGAAGAACCAATCATTGGCTGTATGAATACAGAGATCAGTTTATGGGTCAGTTGTGTTAAGTGCTTCATGCACTGTGCTGTTCTAATAGAAAATAGTCTTTGTTATAAAACTTCGCATTGTGATTTCAAAATCTATCTCTGCTTGTGAATTTCAATACATTCATTGGGAATAGTTAGTTACAGTTTTAGAAAGAGGCACTTCGGTCCAACTTGTTCATGCTGATCAAGTTGCCAACCTGAACAACTGTCAGCAATTCACCCATATCCCTCTAAACCAGGGGTTCTCAATCTGGGGTCTACAGTCTCCTTGCTTAATGGCATAAATAAGGTTGGGAAGCCCTACTTTAAACCTTCATATCCCAGCTAATATTATTTCCTTTTGGGTAGTTAAATTTTTTGACATAATTTACTAACATGTTAATGTTTTTAGAATATACTTTATTAGTGGAGTATATTGAATACAGGACCTTAATAATATATACAGTTTTCATTATCTGCATGCAGTCTATGTTGCTGTTCCTACTAAATGACAGGTGTAAATGAAAACTTCCTGATTATATTTAAACTTAATTTCTGTGATTGTGCTGTCTTTGATTAACCTACTATTAGAATATATTGATAGATTGTGAAGTCTATCGGTTCCTTACCCAGTGCCATACACTCGGAAATTATTCCCTCGTATGCATGACTTCCTCATGAGTAAATGTTTTATGAACATTAATAATCAAAAAAAATGTAATATTAACCAGGCAGTTCAGATAAGGATGACTGCACCAATACCTGGAAAAGGAGTGTTGCTTATTGGAAAAATTAATCAGGTTTAACTTGTATCTGCCGGAGTTTCATGTTGTGAGAGAATTTAGAATGTGCGACAGTATAAAAATAAAGGGTAGTTCAGAGATAGAACGAAAACTTCTCTCTGCAATAGAATTGCTTTGACCATTCCATAGAAAGAGAAGCTGAAACTCCCTTCTCTATGGTATTGTCGGAATCAGAATCAGAATCAGGGTTATTATCACCAACATGTGTCGTGACATTTGTTAACTTTGCAGCAGCAATACATACAATGCATTACATGATAATGTAGAAAGAATAAATAAATAAATAAATTGCAGTAAATTTATATATGTATATTAAATAGTTAGATTAAAAATAGCACACACCAAAAATAATATTAAAAAAGTGAGTTAGTGGTCATGGGTTCAATGTCCATTTAGGAATCGGATGGCAGAGGGGAAGAAGCTGTTCCTGAATTGCTGAGTGTGTCCCTTCAGGCTTCTGTACCTCCTTACTGATGGTAACAATAAGAAAATGGCATGTCCTGGGTGATTGGGTTTGTTAGTAATGGAAGCCACCCTTCTAAGGCACCGCTCCTTGAAGATGTCTTGGATATTACAGAATCTAGTACCAAAGATGGAGATGGCTAATTTTACCAACTTTCTGTATCTTTTTTTGCTCCTGTGTAGCAGCCACTGACCGCCCCACCCCATTCCAGACAGCGATGCAGCCTGTCAAAGTGCTTTCACGTGGTACACCTACATCTATAGAAGTTTTCAAGTGTTTCAGTGTTTGAATATTTTTAAGGAAGAGTTAGATAGATTTGTAATAAGTAGGGTGGTGAGCAATTATATATGGGTAGATTGAAAAATTGAGTTGAATAAGATCAGCCATTATTTTATTAAATAGCAGAGCTGGTTCAAGCTTTCAAATAGCATGAGACTGCTCATAATCTACATTTATCAGTAAATATGTCTGTTCAGCAACCAGAAATGGTTCCAAATTCCGTGGAGGGACAAGAAAGCAGGTGAATCGGGGAACAGGGACTTTGCTAATTTCTTGCTCATCTGCAATGTCACATGATGGTATTTTTATTCAACTGAAGTGACTACTTCCAATTCCTGTTGACACCTCATTAAGACTAAGAGTTAGCAGAGAAATATTCAGCTGCTCATTAGCCTAAATTGCTATCATTTCTGATTATTTTTGTTTGTTTTCCAAATTAAGGGGTGCTGGAAGCATATAAAGAGCCTAATGGGAAGTATATACAGACCTTTGAATAGTAACCAGGATGTGGGGTGCAAATTACAATGGGAGATAGAAAAGGAATGTAAAAAGGGTTCCAAAAGAAGTGGCTGAAGAGATTGTGGAGGTGAGGAAGATAAGAATGGTAGGGTGAAGGAACCATGGGTGACAAGTGAGGTGGAAAATCTAGTCAGGTGGAAGAAGGCAGCATACATGAGGTTTAGGAAGCAAGGATCAGATGGGTCTATTGAGGAATATAGGGAAGCAAGAAAGGAGCTTAAGAAGGGGCTGAGAAGAGCAAGAAGGGGGCATGAGAAGGCCTTGGCGAGTAGGGTAAAGGAAAACCCCAAGGCATGCTTCAATTATGTGAAGAGAAAAAGGATGACAGGAGTGAAGGTAGGACCGATTAGAAATAAAGGTGGGAAGATGTGTCTGGAGGCTGTGGAAGTGAGCGAGGTCCTCAATAAATACTTCTCTTCGGTATTCACCAATGAGAGGGAACTTGATGGTGAGGACAATATGAGTGAGGTTGATGTTCCGGAGCATGTTGATATTAAGGGAGAGGAGGTGTTGGAGTTGTTAAAATACATTAAGCCAGATAAGTCCCCGGGGCCTGACGGAATATTCCCCAAGCTGCTTCATGAGGCGAGAGAAGAGATTGCTGAGCCTCTGGCTAGAATCTTTATGTCCTCGTTGTCCACAGGAATGGTACCGGAGGATTGGAGGGAGGCGAATGTTGTTCCCTTGTCCAAAAAAGGTAGTAGGGATAGTCCGAGTAATTATAGACCAGTGAGCCTTACGTCTGTGGTGGGAAAGCTGTTGGAAAAGATTCTTAGAGATAGGATCTATAGGCATTTAGAGAATCATGGTCTGATCAGGGACAGTCAGCATGGCTTTGTGAAGGGCAGATCGTGTCTAACAAGCCTGATAGAGTTCTTTGAGGAGGTGACCAGGCATATAGATGAGAGTAGTGCAGTGGATGTGATCTATGTGGATTTTAGTAAGGCATTTGACTAGGTTCCACGTGGTAGGCTTATTCAGAAAGTTAGAAGGCATGGGATCCAGGGAAGGTTGACCAGGTGGATTCGGAATTGGCTTGCCTGCAGAAGGCAGAGGGTGGTGGTGGAGGGAGTACAGTCAGATTGGAGGATTGTGACTAGTGGTGTCCCACAAGGATCTGTTCTGGGACCTCTATTTTTCATGATTTTTATTAACGACCTGGATGTTGGGGTAGAAGGGTGGGTTGGCAAGTTTGCAGACGGCACAAAGGTTGGTGGTGTTGTAGATAGTGTAGAGGATTGTCAAAGATTGCAGAGAGATATTGATAGGATGCAGAAGTGGGCTGAGAAGTGGCAGATGGAGTTCAACCCGGAGAAGTGTGAGGTGGTACACTTTGGAAGAACAAACTCCAAGACAGAGTACAAAGTAAATGGCAGGATACTTTGTAGTGTGGAGGAGCAGAGGGATCTCAGGGTACATGTCTACAGATCCCTGAAAAAGTTGCCTCACAGGTGGATAGGGTAGTCAAGAAAGCTTATGGGGTGTTAGTTTTCATAAGTCGAGGGATAGAGTTTAAGAGTCGCGATGTAATGATGCAGCTCTATAAAACTCTGGTTAGGCCGCACTTGGAGTACTGTGTCCAGTTCTGGTCACCTCACTATAGGAAGGATGTGGAAGCATTGGAAAGGGTACAGAGGAGATTTACCAGGATGCTGCCTGGTTTAGAAAGTATGCATTATGAGCAGAGATTAAGGGAGCTAGGGCTTTACGCTTTGGAGAGAAGGAGGATGAGAGGAGACATGATAGAGGTGTACAAGATAATAAGAGGAATAGATAGAGTGGATAGCCAGCGCCTCTTCCCCAGGGCACCACTGCTCAATACAAGAGGACATGGCTTCAAGGTAAGGGGTGGGAAGTTCAAGGGGGATATTAGAGGAAGGTTTTTTTACTCAGAGAGTGGTTGGTGCGTGGAATGCACTGCCTGAGTCAGTGGTGGAGGCAGATACACTAGTGAAGTTCAAGAGACTACTAGACAGGTATATGGAGGAATCTAAGGTGGGGGCTTATATGGGAGGCAGGGTTTGAGGGTTGGCACAACATTGTGGGCCGAAGGGCCTGTACTGTGCTGTACTATTCTATGTTCTATGTTCTGTTAGTAATGATCTTTCAAGAATCACCAGATCCTGGATTGGTTCCAGAGGACTGGAAAATTGCAAATGCCACTCCATGCTTTAAGGAGGAGGGAAGCAAATGACAGGAAGTTATAGGCCAGTTAGCCTGATTATTGTAAGATGTTAAAGTACTTTATTAAGGATGAGGTTTCTAGGTACTTGGAGGCACATGATTCAATAGGCTGAAGTCAGCGATGTTTTGTGAATCTGTGGAATTCATTGCCACGGACAGCTGTGAAGGCCAAGTCATTGAGTATGCTTAAAGCTGAGGTTGATAGGTTTTTAATTTGTGATGGCATCAAAGGACACAGGGAGAAAGCAGGAAAATGGTTTTGAGAGGGAAAATAAATCAGCCGTGATTGAATTGTGAAGCAGAATTGATTGGTCAAATGTCCTCATTCTGCTCCTACATTATATGACCTTATGGCTTTAAAAAAGACACATAGGAACTTCTATGGAGACACAGCATTTGAAAGACTTTGTTGCAGTATTTATGCTTCTTTTACAGTATTTTTGTCATATTTTTAGTAACTTTGTTAATATATCTAATTCTCCCATTTGTCCTTGTATCTCATGGTTAGGGCAATACAACAGGGGTTATATTAGGGAAGTCAGCAGGCCCTAAAACAATTTCCAGCACAACATAAGTATGCAGATGCCCATAATTTGTTAGAAGAAGAGATAAAGGAAAGCTGTGTCTTTGAATGAGAAACTGAAGGTAAAATTAATTTTAATTACAGTAAATGTCATTTCTGTAAGACCACTGGACTGGAGTGTTTATTTACACCCATGGTGTTTATTTCCATCCACAGAAGTGTATATTTTCTTTTGTTTCTGAAGTACAGTATTTAAGGCATTTTTGAAGCATCTGAAAATTCCTAGCAATGATAGGATATGTGTTCTTTAAATAAGCCTCTAATAGTCTGTCAGAGGCAAAAGTAACACGTGTTGCAAAAATAACAGTGTCTGCTTCATGAATGCAATTCAAAGATATATGCTGCATGAGTCATTATTATATTCCAGCAGTAGTTTTGCCAAACAAATCTTAAGAGCTCGGGTATGCTGCTTCCTATTTTCAGGTGGAATATTAATGTGGGGAGGGATTCATACATAGACTCGGCTGCAATCCTGTTTTGAATCTGAGCAGAGAGTCTTTGTGTTCACCACCCCACCACCACCACCACCACCACCAATTCTCTGACTGCAGTCATGAAGTTCTTTTATTGCAGCAGAATATCCAGAAGCCTCTTCCTTCAGAATACTGGATTGGGCATTTCCTGTAGCAGTGCACCCTGAAGCAGGTTCCATTTGTCTGTCAACAGGTGCAGATTACTTGATTAAAAACAGAAATTATATCAAAAAATGATCTGAACACTTTCAAACTTCGTTTAAAAAAAAAAAAAAAAAAAAAAAAATAGCTTAATCATGCTGAAAGCAGGGAACTGTACAGGATGAAGTAGTGACTCTCCTTGGGATTACCTTTTACAGAAAGGAAAGCATCCCTATCATTTTAATAAAAGAAATCAAGGCCTGAATACTCAGTTCACCTTGATCTGAGTCTGATGCAGCTGTTGGGCACTAAATTAAGTTATACACCCTAACATGGAGTACAATTAAGCTACTCTATCTGTCAAAAGGATTCTCCCCAGAGATCCACCCAACCCTCCATTCCTCCAGTTCTCACCCCATCTCAATGACAACCATTTCCTGTGGACCAGTATGTGACTAATATAGCTGTGTGCTGATAACCATTCATCATTTGTGCAGATTGGCTTTGTTACTCTTAAAGGTGAGAAAACCACAATAACAATGGTGCAAAGATGTTCAAATTTCATAATTGTTTTGGCTGTCAGTTTGGCATTCATGCCACATGCAGTGCTCATTTACTGCACTAAAATGCCTAAAGGCCTACAATATTCTACTGAGTGAAATAGCAAATCAAACAAGGAAAAGGAGTCTAAAGTAATTCCACTGATCCAGAGGATTATTTGATAAATGGCAATGTAGACCAATGTGAATGCAAGTTTAGGTTTTCTGGCCTCAAATGGATAGCAACAGAATGGTAATAAAATAGTGAATTTATATTATCAGGATGAGGAAATAAAGGCAACCAGGCTTTTGGTTATCAATATCTTAGAAGTCCTGTTGTGTGTAGATTTTGGATGGGGACATAACCTAGCAAAGATACCTTGAGCCCTACAAACTATATCCTGGTATTAATCACAATCAATGGGAAAGGATGGGTGATTTTGTTTAATAAATTGCTTTATTTACTAGCAGACAAAATATAAAGAGGAAAATAATAAAAACTAAAAATTTGACATGAAAACAGTAAACAGAAAAGCTGAGCAAATTCACAAGCAATCTTAAATGAGAGGGTACTTCATCTGAACTAAGAAGGTTTATAGTCACTGTAATAGCCGGGAGATTCCTAAGACTTCCTCAGGATTCCCTCTCAAGGGTTGTAAATTTGCAGAACTGTGTGAATGCTATTGATAGGGGAATAAGATTTTAACCTTATTTTAAAGTAAATCAGGACCATTCCTGAAGAAATTCACTCTCTGAACTTTTTCGCCTTTACTAAGAGTTTATGTATCCTCTTATATCAGGAAATTTATGTGACTGAGATATTGAAATTTTCTTTTAAGTTTTAAGATCAGTGACATATGTAAGTTGCATAATATAATATAGCATCCTGCAAATGCGTTTAATTGATCAATTACTTGGAAGTGTGCCTTTTTTCTCTTCTTAATAGTGTTTCTTTGTTATCTGAAACTGCAGTGGGATTTATAATAATTCAGTTCCAGACGACAATGAAAAAAATTCGCTGTTACTATAATGAGATTAACTGAAAGATTCGAGTAGTTTATTTATTGGATTTAATGTAAATGTTTGCCAAGCAGTTGTAGGTTTTCATCAATGAAATTTAGGAAGACAATACAGGCAATGTAATATATGCATCTAATGTTTTTAATTATAATGTTAATCTCTTGATTATAAAAAGTGTTGTAATAGAACATATTGTACAGCACAGTACAGGCCCTTCAGCCCACAATGTTGTGCCGACCCTTAAACCCTGCATCCCATATAACCCCCCCCTACCTTAAATTCCTCCATATACCTGTAATAATGTGAGCATTATTAAAAGTAAGTTAATACTAATTAGAATAATGGGGGGGCGGGGTTACTTCTGTTCTTTTTACTTCTGGTGTGCTTTGTATATAGTGTTCCTGCCATGCTGTACGGGTTGTGAAAGCCTCTGTGTATAAATATTGCTTTTGCCATTGCCAAGAATGAAACAAGATCAGGAGAACAAGGTAAAATCATGCATGCAATGTCAGACTAATCAGAATATGCCACCACCAGCTCCTTTGCATCCATGGGAGTGCCAGACCACCCCTGGTCTAGGCTACATTTGGACTTTGCTGGCCCTTTTATGGGGCAGATATTTCTTGTAATGGTAGATGCGCATTCTAAATAGATTGAAGCTCACATCATGAGCAACATCACAGCTCCCTCAACTATAGACAAACTCAGGCAAGTGTTTGCAGTCCACAGGTTGCCTGACACTCTGGTCACTGATAATGGCCCGACATTCACCAGTGAGCTGTTCAGTGAGTTCATGCAGCAGAAAGGCATTCGTCACATTCGGACGGCCCCTTTCCACCCAGCCTCAAATGGTTTGGCTGAGTGAACTGTTCAGACAGTGAAGGAACGCCTGAAGCGGATGACAGGGGACTCCCTTAGCATTCGGTTTTCACGTTTCCTCTTTAAATACCGCCTCATGCCACAGACTACGACTGCCCGCACTCCAGCAAAAATGCTGATGGGGCATAGGCACAAGTCAAGATTGGACCTGCCGCGCCCGGACATGAAGGCGAAAGTGGAGAGAAAGCAGGAAAAACAGAAGGAGGGACATGATCAACATGCGCAAGAGAGGCAGTTAAAACTGGATGACAGTGTCTATGTGAGGAACAATCAGCAATGGCTACCTGGGGTTATTCTTAAGCAGAGTGGTCCCATCTCCTATGTTGTTAAGCTGACTGATGGGTGTGTTTTCCGCAGACATCAGGACCATGTGCTCCTGAGTGATGATACTGGGTCAGAGGCAGACAGTTCCATGGTGTTTCCAATTGTGAGAAAGACTGCTGTGGAAGCATGTCCACCAGTGACTTTGCGAGAGAGAGATATATGCTGGCAGAGGGGTCGGGGTCCCCTGAAGAGGATGGACTTTCTCACGTAGACTGAATCTTTGACGGGACAGTTGTTAGATTGAATGTTAAATCTGTCACGATTTTCAGGTGTTTTGTATTGGTAAACTGTTGCTGAGGTACTAGCATAAGTTTTCAGGGGTACACACGTTAATAACACCACTGCTTTTATTTGCTAGTTTTTTACATTTGGGGAATGTTGGATTTTAAAGGGGGAGGAGTGTTGTAATGTGAGCATTATTAAAAGCAAGTTAATACTAATTAGGATAATGGGGGTGGGGGTTTACTTCCGTTCCTTTTACTTCCGGTGTGCTTTGTATATACTGTCCCTGCCATGCTGTACGGGTTGTGAAAGCCTCTGTATATAAATATTGCTTTTGTCGTTCCAGATAAAGTTGTTCCGTTGGACATGAAATTGTCGAGTGGTCTTTTCCAAAGTAGAAGTTACCACAAAAAGTTTTTAATTTCATTTCTGAAGATTGGTTTGCTTGCAATTTTGAAATAAGATACTTCTGATTATTTGCAGTCAATCTTGTCTAGTGACTTTGTTGCTTCAGTCCTGAATCATTTAACAAGGTCATTAATAATTGATTTGTTTTCCTGGATATTGAGTGACAGATTAATTTTACCCAAGCAGGTGACATTACAGAAATAGATTATTGTCAGTACAAAATGATTAGTTTCATTCTCAGGTCAGCAAGCCACTTGGCTCAAGTGTAATCTGAAAGTAGTTAGGCCAAGTAAACCACAACATTTACCATGAAACACACATCAAAGGTGCTGGTGAACGCAGCAGGCCAGGCAGCATGTCTAGGAAGAGGTACAGTCGACGTTTCAGGCCGAGACCCTTCGTCAGAACTAACTGAAGGAAGAGTTAGTAAGAGATTTGAAAGTTGGAGGGGGAGGGGGAGATCCAAAATGATAGGAGAAGACAGGAGGGGGAGGGATGGAGCCAAGAGCTGGACAGGTGATTGGCAAAAGGGGATACGAGAGGATCATGGGACAGGAGGTCCGGGAAAAAGACAAGGGGAGGGGGGTACCCAGAGGATGGGCAAGGGGTATATTCAGAGGGACAGAGGGAGAAAAAGGAGAGTGAGAGAGAATGTGTGCATAAAAATGAGTAACAGATGGGGTACGAGGGGGAGGTGGGGCCTAGCGGAAGTTAGAGAAGTCGATGTTCATGCCATCAGGTTGGAGGCTACCCAGACGGAATATAAGGTGTTGTTCCTCCAATCTGAGTGTGGCTTCATCTTTACAGTAGAGGAGGCCGTGGATAGACATGTCAGAATGGGAATGGGATGTGGAACCTGATGGCATGAACATCGACTTCTCTAATTTCCGCTAATGCCCCACCTCCCCCTCGTACCCCATCTGTTACTTATTTTTATACACACATTCTTTCTCTCACTCTCCTTTTTCTCCCTCTGTCCCTCTGAATATACCCCTTGCCCATCCTCTGGGTACCCCCCCCCCCCGCTTGTCTTTCTTCCCGGACCTCCTGTCCCATGATCCTCTCGTATCCCTTTTGCCAATCACTTGTCCAGCTCTTGGCTCCATCCCTCCCCCTCCTGTCTTCTCCTATCATTTTGGATCTCCCCCTCCCCCTCCAACTTTCAAATCCCTTACTCACTCTTCCTTCAGTTAGTCCTGACGAAGGGTCTCGGCCTGAAACGTCAACTGAACCTCTTCCTAGAGATGCTGCCTGGCCTGCTGCATTCACCAGCAACTTTTATGTGTGTTGCTTGAATTTCCAGCATCTGCAGAATTCCTGTTGTTTGCATTTACCATGAACTTCCCTTTGCAGCATTCCAGAGATACCCTTTCCTCCATGACTCTTTGGTTCATTGTTCAATCTCCAGTAAACATTTCCCTCCTTTTAACACTTTTCTGTGCAACATCTGCCCTTTACTTCTTGCTTTCCTACTGTCCAGGGGCTTAAAGAATCCTTTCAGGTGAAGCAGCATTTCTGCCAGGTAAGTCTAGAACAGTTTAGTATTCATGGTGGTCTCCACCTCATCACAACAACAAAGTTCAGATCGGGTGAAACATCTTTGATCTTCACATAGGTGACACTGATCATCAGCCACATGTCACGTAAATTCTCTGTCCCACTCCCACTCTGAATTCTCTTTAGACACCTATCTTGTTCCAACAATGCACAGCATATGCACATCTTTTGATGAGAAATATACCTCAGGATGTAGTAGTGCATTTAACAATTCCAGACCAGTCCCTTTATTCACAGACAATGAATTCTGCAGATGCTGGAAATTCAAGCAACACACATCAAAGTTGCTGGTGAACGCAGCAAGCCAGGCAGCATCTCTAGGAAGAGGTACAGTGGACGTTTCAGGCCGAGACCCTTCGTCAGGACTAACTGAAGGTAGAGTTAGTAAGAGACTTCCTTCAGTTAGTCCTTCTAAATCACTTCTACACTTTGCCTCCAACTTTCACCCTGCCCTCAAGTTTACCTGGTCCATTTCCGACACCTCCCTCCCCTTTCTAGATCTTTCTGTCTCTGTCTCTGGAGACAGCTTATCCACTGATGTCTACTATAAGCCTACTGACTCTCACAGCTATCTGGACTATTCCTCTTCTCACCCTGTCTCTTGCAAAAACACCATCCCCTTCTCGCAATTCCTCTGTCTCCGCTGCATCTGCTCTCAGGATGAGGCTTTTCATTCTAGGACGAGGGAGATGTCTTCCTTTTTTAAAGAAAGGGGCTTCCCTTCCTCCACTATCAACTCTGCTCTTACACACATCTCCCCCATTTCACGTACATCTGCTCTCACTCCATCCTCTCGCCACCCCACTAGGAATAGGGTTCCCCTGGTCCTCACCTACCACCCCACCAGCCTCCGGGTCCAACATATTATTCTCCGTAACTTCCGCCACCTCCAACGGGATCCCACCACTAAGCACATCTTTCCCTCCCCCCCTCTCTCTGCATTCCGCAGGGATCGCTCCCTACACAACTCCCTTGTCCATTCGTCCCCCCCATCCCTCCCCAGTGATCTCCGTCCTGGCACTTATCCGTGTAAGCGGAACAAGTGCTACACATGCCCTTACATTTCCTCCCTTACCACCATTCAGGGCCTCAAACAGTCCTTCCAGGTGAGGCAACACTTCACCTGTGAGTCGACTGGGGTGATATACTGCGTCCGGTGCTCCCGATGTGGCCTTTTATATATTGGCGAGACCCGACGCAGACTGGGAGACCGCTTTGCTGAACATCTATGCTCTGTCCGCCAGAGAAAGCAGGATCTCCCAGTGGCCACACATTTTAATTCCACATCCCATTCCCATTCTGATATGTCTATCCACGGCCTCCTCTACTGTAAAGATGAAGCCACACTCAGGTTGGAGGAACAACACCTTATATTCCGTCTGGGTAGCCTCCAACCTGATGGCATGAACATCGACTTCTCTAACTTCCGCTAAGGCCCCACCTCCCCCTCGTATCCCATCTGTTACTCATTTTTATGCACACATTCTTTCTCTCACTCTCCTTTTTCTCCCTCTGTCCCTCTGAATATACCTCTTGCCCATCTTCTGGGTCCCCCCCCCTTGTCTTTCTTCCCGGACCTCCTGTCCCATGATCCTCTCGTATCCCCTTTTGCCAATCACCTGTCCAGCTCTTGGCTCCATCCCTCCCCCTCCTGTCTTCTCCTATCATTTTGGATCTCCCCCTCCCCCTCCAACTTTCAAATCCCTTACTCACCCTTCCTTCAGTTAGTCCTGACGAAGGGTCTCGGCCTGAAACGTCGACTGTACCTCTTCCTACAGATGCTGCCTGGCCTGCTGCGTTCACCAGCAACTTTGATGTGTGTCACTTCTACACTTCCTGATCTAACACCATTTAAAATGTATGCTGCCATTCTGTTTTTCTTACCCTCCGTGACAACTTCATACTTACCAACAGTATGCAGCATCTACTAGAATTTTGTTCATTTACTGAATGTTGAAACCCCTCTACAATCTCTTCACAATTTACGACCTCAGTCAATTTAGTGACATTGGCACACTTTGAAATATTACAGTGGCATGCAAAGGTTTGGGCACCCCGATCAAAATTTCTGTTACTGTGAATAGCTAAGTGAGTAGAAGATGAACTGATCTCCAAAAGTCATAACGTTAAAAATGAAACATTCCTTTCAACATTTTAAGCAAGATTAGTGTATTATTTTTGTTTCGTACAATTTTAGAGTGGGAAAAAAAGGAAAGGAGCACCATGAAAAAGTTTGGGCACCCCAAGAGATTTGAGCTCTCAGATAACTTTTACCAAGGTCTCAGGCCTTAATTAGTTTGTTAGGGCTATGGCTTGTTCACAGTCATCGTTAGGAAAGCCCAGGTGATGCAAATTTCAAAGCTTTATAAATACCCTGACTCCTCAAACCTTGTCCCAACAATCAGCAGCCATGGGCTCCTCTAATTAGCTGCCTAGCACTCTGAAATTTAAAATAAATGATGCCCACAAAGCAGGAGAAGGCTATAAGAAGATAGCAAAGCGTTTTCAGTTAGCCGTTTCCTCAGTTCATGATGTAATTAAGAAATGGCAGTTAACAGGAATGGTGGAGGTCAAGTTGAGGTCGGGAAGACCGAGAAAACTTTTCGAGAGAACTGCTTGTAGGATTGCCAGAAAGGCAAATCAAAACCCTTGTTTGACTTCAAAAGACCTTCAGGAAGATTTAGCAGACTCTGGAGTGGTGGTGCACTGTTCTGCTGTGCAACGACACCTGCACAAATATGACCTTCATGGAAGAGTCATCAGAAGAAAACCTTTCCTGCGTCCTCACCACAAAATTCAGCGTCAGAAGTTTGCAAAGGAACATCTAAACAAGCCTGATGCATTTTTGAAACAAGTCCTGTGGACTGAAGTTAAAATAGAACTTTTTGGCCACAATGAGCAAAGGTATATTTGGAGAAAAAAGGGTGCAGAATTTCATGAAAAGAGCACCTCTCCAATGTTAAGCATGGGGGTGGATGGATCATGCTTTGGGCTTGTGTTGTAGCCTTTGGCACAGGGAACATTTCACTGGTAGAGGGAAAAATGAATTCAATTAAATACCAGCAAATTCTGGAAGCAAATATCACACCGTCTGTAAAAAAGCTGAAGATGAAAAGAGGATGGCTTCTACAACAGGATAATGATCCTAAACACACCTCAAAATCCACAATGGACTACCTCGAGGCGCAAGCTGAAAGCTCACAATTCCCTCCTGACCTAAACATCATTGAAAATCTGTGGATAGACCTCAAAAGAGCAGTGCATGCAAGACGGCCCAAGAATCTCACAGAACTAGAAGCCTTTTGCAAGGAAGAATGGGCAAAAATCCCCCAAACAAGAATTGAAAGACTCTTAGCTAGCTACAGAAAGCGTTTACAAGCTGTGATACTTGCCAAAGGGTGTGTTACTAAGTACTGACCGTGCAGGGTGCCCAAACTTTTACTTTGGACCCCTTTCCTTTTTTGTTATTTTGAAACTGTAAAAGATGGAAATAAAGAAGTAATCTTGCTTAAAATAGTAAAGAAATGTGTCATCTTTAACTTTATGCCTTTTGGAAATCAGTTCATCTTTTACTCGCTTAGCTATTGACAGTAACAGAAATGTTGACCGGGGTGCCCAAGCTTTTGCATGCCACTGTACATTCTGTTCCCTTATCCAAGTTATTGATATATATTAGAATGAGCTGTTGCTCAAGCACAGATCATATGGTAACTCATTGTTTACCATCAGCCATCCCAACAAAAGCCAAGTAAAAAATGGATCTAGTACTTTCCCAGCATATATGATGAATAAACTCTTCTTGAGCTTCCAGCTGGGTACAGGTATCAATTATAACAAACGTTCGATGACAAACTCCGGATGTCATCGAAACATCAGTTATAATCAATACCTGTACCTGAAGAGCTTATTCGTCAAAGGCCTAGTATTTTATATTTTTTGTCTTAAGCTTGACAATCGATTTTCAGTGTATTACATCCAAAGCTATTTGCTTTAATTTTTCACATTAACCTTCTGTGTGAAACTTTATCAAAGACTTTCTGAACATCCACTATATCACATTTCCTGATTTGCCCTTATCTGTTCTCTAGGACATCGCAACATTTCACCAGAGTGTTACGACTTTTTGCAAGTTGCTCTCAGCAGATCCATTTGTTATATTTATTATAATCATTCAGCTCTTTCAAATCTCAATTCTAAAATTGCAGGCAACACTCACAAAATGCTGGGAGAGCTCAGCAGGCCAGGCAGCACCTATGGAAAAGAGTACAGTCGACGTTTTGGGTCGAGATCCTTCAGCAGAACTGAAGAAAAAAAGATGAGGAGTCAGAGTTAGGAGGGAGGCGAGGAAGAAACCTAACTCTGTTTCCTCTTCTTTTATTCTCCAGTCCTGCAGAAGGGCCTCAGCCCAAAACATCAACTGTACTCTTTTCCATGGATGCCAGACATTCCACCTCTCCCGGAAGTTCTGGGAGTCTCCTGCATATTAATAGTGGCTCCCTGATGCCCGCAAGTTATATACAATATTCCGGAAGTCAATTTTTTTTATAGCGAGCGAGAGAGAGAGAGAGAGAGAGCAAGAGAGCGTGCCGGAGAGAGCGAGCACAGGAACGACCACAAGAGAAAGAGAGCGAGCACGCGAGAGTGAGAGAGCAAGTACGAGAACGACTGAGAGAGAGAGAGCGACCACGAGAGAGAGAGCAAGCGCGCGAGAGAGAGCGCCATGGCAGAGTGTTCCAAAAAAGAAAATATAAAACGTACGTCACCCCAGACTACACTAAAGTGTACCCCTGCCTAATAGGGGTCAAAAATAATGACAGTGTTGCTCGCTGCACTGCTTGCAACAGTGACTTTTCTATTGCCCATGATGGGTTAAGACTGTAAAAGACATGTTGAGGTGAGTTTAACAGGTGTCATTTGTTCATTAGCATAGCTAATGTTATTTAAACTAGCTGGCTAGCTGCGACAGAGCTACTCGATTGCAGACATCCCACCTCTCCCGGAAGTTCCGGGAGTCTCCCGCAAATTGATGGTGCTACCTCCCTGAAATGAGTTTTTGCAGGGTGGGATGTCTGGGATGCTGCCTGGCCTGCTGAGACCCTCCAGCATTTTGTGTGTATTGCTCGGATTCCCAGGATCTGCAGATTTTCTCTCTTTTCTAAAACTGCAGGGATTACTACACTATGTTCCGCATTCTGTTTTGCTTTTTCCTACCTTTTGGTACTTGCGTATGGACTGATCCATCTGCATGACAAGCAAACAAAAGCATTAAGCTATCCTAGTACATATAGTAATAATAAGCCAATCACAACTCCAATTCTACCAGTTAATCCATCAAAAGATGCCAGAGGCTTTGTCAAAAAAGATTTCCCTTTCAGAAATACATATTGACTTCGTCTAAGCCTGTTGATATTTTCCAAGCATTTTGGCAGCTGTTGGTGGACCTCGAAGGGCAGCTGAAGTTCCCCAGCCATACCGCAGCCACCACTCTGTGACCAGACATTGTCCTAGTGTCTGAGCCTACTAAGCAAGTGGTGCTGCTGGAGCTGACAGTCCCATGGGAAGATCGCCTGGAAGAGGCCTTTGAAAGGAAGCTCTCCAAGTACGCAGGACTGGCAGCAACTGTCAGCAGGCTGGATGGAGAGCGAGGTGTCTCCCAGTGGAGGTTAGTTGTAGGGGGTTCCTTAGCTAGAGCCTTCAGCAATTTGGGCATCGAGGGAGAGAGGAAGAGGAGAGCCATCCGCAGTACCACCGGTGCGGCAGAGAGGGCTTCAAGATGGCTGTCGCTCAAAAGAGGGGAGCCATGGAGTCATAAGTAGCTAGCCATCTGGACACAAGCTGGGGTCTGATCAGCCCCGGCTGGGTCACCTGGAGGAGGGTGTATGATGTTGAAAGACCCGAAACACCCGATGATTCCAGGAACATCACTGAAGATGTGTCCAGAAGCATCAGTAGATGTATGTACACAGCTTATCTCAAAATTTAATGACCGCCTCTAGCATTTTCCCACTAATGGCACTAGACCAACTAGTCTGTGATTGTCTGTTCTCGTTCTCCCTTCATTTTAATTGTACAGGTTCAGCACACCTTATCAGAAAATTCAAAATCCAAAGACCTCTGAAATCTGAAAATTTCTTAAGTGTTGACATGACGTCACAAATGGAAAAATCCACGGGGCGCTGGGAAGGTTCTGAGGCAATGTGCAGGTCTCTGAGAAGTGACCTCACATACCGTGAGGGGGGGCTCTGTTAGTGCAAACCCATTTTCAGCATTCATTGTTGCCAGACCTTCATGCATTACTTACAGTGATCACCATGTGTTTTATGCTTATTCTCTGCTCTGTGCTGTGAAGATATTGCTGTAAGTGTCAAAAAGACCCACATTTACCCCTATGGGTAATAGTGAAAAGAAAGGAAGCATTTATGTTTATCTATAACACAAAAACTCAATTTGTTGGAAAACCTTGACAGTGGTGTAAGTGTGAAGCATCTGACAGAGGAGTATAGTGTTGGAACAACCACCATCTATGACCTGAAGGAACAGAAGGACAAATTGTTAAAGTTCTATACTGAAAGTAATGAACAGAATTTAATGAAAAATAGAAAAACTCTGCACAAAGCAAAAAGGAAGATCTCAATTGTGTATTGATCAGTGGATTCATCAGCATTGGAGTGAACATATGCCACTTAACAGAATGCTGATCATGAAACAAGCAAAGGTCTATTGCAATGAACTGAAAATTGAAAGTAGTTGTGAATATTCAGCAGGCTGGTTGCAGAAATTTAAGAAGAGGCGTGGCACTAATTTTTTAATGATTTGTAGTGATAAAGCATCTGCTTATCACGAAGTAGATTTAGGTATTCTCCCAATGCTGCTATGCTGCTTTTGTTATGGTATTTTCATTATATTAATGGTGTGTGATGAACAAACGTAAGACAAAGTCTGCTTACCTGTAACGCATAAATTCAGAGTTGGGAATGATGGCAATGACAAACAGCCTCTGACTGTCCATCTGGGCAGCTGAGGTAGTGATACTTACCTTTCTGATGGTTCAAAGTACATATTGTTTTCTGCACAAAATTAATAAAAATATTATATAAAACTACCTTCAGGATATATGTATAAGCTGTACGTATATGTAATGGATTTAGTGTTTCGATTTGGGTCCCATCCCCAAGATACCTCATTACGTAGGGCGATGTTTCTATTTTCTGTTTGTTGGAGCCATGTATCTATTTTTATTATGTGAGTTGGAGCGTGGTAGAAGCAAATGATTATAGTTACGTATTCTCATTTTGTTGTTAAGTTTAGTCTAGTGGAGAAGGGTTGAGCCACAGAGAATAATATTTTTTGTTGACCGTTATTTTCTCTAATAATCTAATTGGAATGCTTTTAGTATGCTTAGGTACATATAGAATGCTAATTTAGTTTGACCGCTTAGTCACGCTAATTGGGACATTTATGAAACATTAACTAGATCGCTAACCTTGCTTAAATACATTAGTTTGAGCACTAATTGTGTTACTTCATTAATTTGGAATGGTATATCGTTAATTTAGTTTCAACAGGTGCATTTTTAATGCTAGAGAAATGTATACAATATGCATCCTGAAATTCTTTTTCCTCGCAGACATCCACGAAAACAGAGGAGTGCCCAAAGAATGAATGACAGTTAGATGTTAGAACCCCAAAGCCCCCTCCGACTCCCCCCTCCCATGCACAAGCATCAGCAAGGCAACGATCCTCCCCACCCCCACCAGCAAAAAAAGCATCAGCGCCCTCCATTGAGCACTCAAGCATGCAGCAAAGCAGCAATAAAGACAGAGACTTGCAGTGCCCCAAAAACTACGCATTCACCCGATAATTTGACATTTCACAGGCCCTCGCTCTCCCTAGTTTTTTTTATGGTGACAAGTTTGTTTGTCTTTGCTGATTTTGTAATAGAGGATTGAACGTACCGCTTTTGATGTGAGAACTTTGTTATTTTGGAAGCATGCCATACAGTGTCGATCCCCTGCCTTAGTCTCTCAGGAGTTTAGATTTGTTTTAAAGTAGCCACAACACATTATATTCCAAAATCCAAAAGACTTCCCAGCCCAAGTATTTCAGAAAAGGGGTGCTCAACCTGTAGTTATATTTGCTACACTCTAATCTGTGGGGATTATGCCACAATCTATTGAATTCTGGAAAATGAAATCAATGTTTTGACTATTTCTACAGCCAGCTCTGTTAGTACTCTGGGATAAAAATTATCTAGCCCTGGAGATTATCTGGCCAGTGCCATTAATGTATCCAGCACTCTTTACTTCCTAATAATAATTTCCTTTTACTTCCTCACTTTTATTAGATTCTAGCTCTCTAACATATAATGAAAGTTAATTGCATCCTCCTCATTGAAGAAACAGCTGAGTATTTGTTTAATTGCTCTGCTGCTTCCTTGTTCTCCTGTTACTGACTGCACAGATCCTTTTTCTTTTTACGTAATTGTAGAAGTTTTACAGTTGATCCTTATGTTCACTCTAAGTTTACTCACATTCTCCACTTTTGCTCTCTATTAATTTCTTTGACCTACATTGTTGAAGTATAAACTACTTCCAATCTCCCGGTATTTTATTTTCCAGACAAATGAATCGAATTTAATTGACTTTATTACTTACATCCTTCATATACTTGAAGAGTAAAAATCTGTATGTTATGTCTCCATCTAAATGTGCAATTTATAGTAATTTATAATACAAGCCCCATTTCCAGAAAAGTTGGGATATTTTCCAAAATGCAATAAAAACAAAAATCTGTGAGTTAATTCACGTGAACCTTTATTTAACTGACAAAAGTACAAAGAAAAGATTTTCAATAGTTTTACTGACCAACTTAATTGTATTTTGAAAACATACACAAATTTAGAATTTGATGGCTGGAACACACTCAACAAAAGTTGAGGCAGAGTTAAAATAAGATTGAAAAGTGCACAGAATATTCAAGTAACACCGGTTTGGAAGACTCCACATTAAGCAGGCTAATTGGTAGCAGGTGAGGTATCATGACTGGGTATAAAAGTAGCGTCCATCAAAGGCTCAGTCTTTGCAAGCAAGGATGAGTCGTGGCTCACCCCTTTGTGCCAAAATTCGTGAGAGAATTGTTAGTCAGTTCAAAAGGAACATTTCTCAATGAAAGATTGCAGAGAATTTAGGTCTTTCAACATCTACAGTACATAATATTGTGAAACAATTCAGAGACATCTCAGTATGTAAACGGCAAGGTCGGAAACCACTGTTGAATGCGCGTGATCTTCGAGCCCTCAGGAAATTTCCTTTTCTGGAAATGGGTTTGTAAATAGTATGTACAACAGGATAGTCAATATAACATAGTAATACAGTTGTGTCAACTTGAGCTAATCAGTCTGATGGCCTGGTGGAAGAAGCTGTTGTGGAGCCTGTTGGTCCTGACTTTTATGCTGCAGTACCGCTTCCTGGACGGTAGCAGCTGGAACAGTTTGTGGTTGGGGTGACTCGGGTCCCCAATGATCCTTTGGGCCCTTTTTACACACCTGTCTTTGTAAATGTCCTGAATATTCAGAATAGTGGGAAGTTCACATCTATAGATATACCGGGCTGTCCACACCACTCTCTACAGAGTCCTGCGATTGATGGAAGTTCAATTCCCATACCAGGCAGTGATGCAGCCAGTTAGGATGCTCTCAATTGTGCCCCTCTAGAAAGTTCTTAGGATTTGGGTGCCCATGCCAAACTTCTTCAACCATCTTCAATCTTGAATTATTTCTCTTTGCATCTAATACCACCCTTAATTTTTTTCTGTTAGGCATTAATTTATTTCTTTTCATCTCTTTAATTACTACTGAAAATTCTAATTTTTGTGTGAGACTGGAATAAATTCAATTTCATTACCCACTGTTATTTGAGCTAAATAGTCATTATCGTGAATTTATTACAGTCTGGAAAGATTTCTGTAAATTTGTTCTGTTACGTAGATTAATAGTAGTTTAGAATTATTTTTATATACAGTATATTGATTGTATCTAGCATAGCAGATTCCAATTAATGCTGGAATAAATATCTCAAATTAATGTTCATATCTACCATCTTAATCCGCCACCACACCTCTCCTAGCACCTTACCTCTTCACCAGTACTCTCCCTCACCAAATATCACCATTCCAATGATAACTCATCAACTCTATCTCTCATGAAGCATAAGCTTGCTCTTCAGTGTTATCAAGGAAAGGTAGCTGAGTTTACTGAAATATGCATTTGTATCGCTCCTTCCAAAATAAAACATAGCACATATGCTGCAGGGAAAGGGTACTAAGTTTATTGTTTCTGCAGTCGTGCACAGATGGGCCAAGATGAGTTAGATTGAAAGATCACAAGTTCACCTTTAACATATAAGTGATCCATTCAATATCTAATAGCAGCAGGATATAGGTTTTCCTTGAGCCTTGTGCTATAGGTTTTCAAGCTTAGGTATCTCCTGCCCAATGGGAGGGGGAAGAAGAGAGAATGAGAGGATGGAGATAGGATGCATCCTACATAGTTGTAGGGAAGAGAGAAAATTGCAGAAGTCCTGGCCCATAATCTTCCAAACATCTACGGACTTCAGAGCTATGCCTGAGGAGAGACAGCTGCAAATGTTTCATACTTTTTTCAGACCCAAGTATAGACAGTAACTACTGACAAGCAGTTTAAGTGCAGTGCAGGAGACGTTCAGACAGTGGTATTGAAAATCGTGAATGGTATAGATCGACTAGAAAGACAGAAACTGATCCCAGTGATGGAATGGTTGAAACCAGAAGACTCAGAATGAAGGCCACTGGCAAAAGAATCACAAGTGACAGGAGGAGATGATTTTTGCTGCGAGTGCTTCACATCTGGAATACAATACAGGGACAGTGGTAGAGTCAGGTTAAATTGGAGCCAGGGGCTGCACAAAAAGCTGGGTGGGGCCCCCACAATCCTTATCCCTTCCTCACCCTTATAGCAACCATGGCGTGATTTTCAGCCGGATAAATAGCTGTAAATTTAAAAAAAGAGAATTTTCAGGGTTATAGAGAGAGTATGTTGGGACTAGCAGGACTGGTCTTACACAGTCTTCATTGATCACATGGCCTCTTGCCATGGGCAAGATGGCACTGGCGACATATGGCAAACTTGACTCTCAAGAATGCAGGTAAGGCCGGGACAGCCATCACTGGGGGCGGACGCTGTGTCAAGCGAGCCCATGTTCAGCTCCAATACTCCGCACTGAACCAGATTAAAATTGTTGGGGCTCAGAGTGGAAAACGAGCAGGTGTTCAGCTCCATTACTCCGCACCAATTAAACCTTCGAGTCAGATTAAAATCATCGAGACTGAGAGCAGAAAATGAACCGGTGTTCTGTGCCGTCTGCCTGCGTTTGACCCATCTCCCTCTCTTCTGGCTGCTATTGTCGGGTGAGAGATGCAGGGTTCTTGCATCCCGCACCACTAGGATGGGAAGTAGTTGCTGCCCTGCAGCCTTCAGACTCCTGGACCGGCTTCACTCACCACAGAGCTGAACTGACTCCACAGCTGCGGACTCACTTTTGGGGACCCTGCAGCTCATCTCTGTGTTATTTGTTCACTCTCTTTTTACTATTTGAGTGGTTTGTCATCTGTGGATGTTTGTCCATCTCTGTTGTGTGTGGTTTTTTGTGGATCCTAGTGTGTTTCTTTGATTTGGAGTTGTCGGCAAGAAATGAAACTCAAGGTTGTACATTGTATACATACTTCAATAATAAATGTCAACTTTAAAATTTGAACTTTACCAGTTAGCAAACATTTTATGGTATTATTCCCAGGGGCTGCACAAAAAGCTGGGTGGGGCCCCCACAATCCTTATCCCTTCCTCACCCTTATAGCAACCATGGCATGATTTTCAGCCCAATAAGCATTAAAGAGTAAAGTTCTGTAAATAGCCATTTCGTGAATATTTAATTTTTGTATGAGTCTTGATGAAGGGTCTTGGCCAGAAATGTTAATTCTTTATGCCTTCTATAAATGCTGCCTGAATTGCTGAGATCCTCTGGCATTTTGTGGCCGTTATTCTGCAATGCCAGCATCTGAAGAATCTCTTGTCTTCCTTTAACTTTTGTATGAGTAAAGTTGTCTTTTATGTACTTTGCATGTTTTTTCTGTAACTAATTGGAGTCAATCTGAACAAGGTACAGAACATGCAAATTGTATTTTCTCTTTATTTGCATCTGGTGGAATATATGGAGATTGTTTCTGGACCTGAATGTGATGTGTTATAATAGCTTTTCGCAAGCTATAAATTATATGTGATATCATCCAATGCAACAAGCACTGAAACTTCCATGTGTATGCTGATCACATATTTCTAATTCTTCTCTTCTTGCCTGTCCACATATTAGACAATCCCTCTGACGTCCAGTACTAGAGCAACAGGAATTTTCAGCAATTACTTGGAAAGACCAGGCAGTCCCTGTCACAAGCTCTTCCTATCAGTTAATCTTTCTCAAGATTCAAGATTGTTTTTGTCATTCTTCTGTACAGAGTGTAAAGGAGAATGATATGATTGTTATTCTGGATGTAATGCCACATAAAAACACAATAAATATAAATATAAAAACAATCATATAAAACACAACATACAAGCAACTGAGTGTGGGGAATATTCAGAAGATTAGCTATATATATATGTATATATACACACACACATATATATGTAGACTGATTGTATGTGCATAATGTGGCTGATGTGGATGTAGTGAGAATAGGAAGTGGTGGGATGGGTTAATGGGTGGAGATATTGATCAGACCAACAACTTGTAGGAAGTAATTATTAGTGAGTCTCGTGGTCCTGGCGCCGAGGCTGCGTAGTCCATTTCCTGATGGGAGAGGGACAAGCGGTCCATAAGCAGGATGGGTGGGATCCTTCATGATAGTGCTGGCATTTTCCAGCAACTTTCTGTTTACATGCACAGTATTTGATGGCAGATAGGCTGGTGCCAGTGATGCATTTGGCAGTTTTAAACTACCTGTTGTGGAGCCCTCCTGTCCACTGCAGTGTAGTGTCCATACCACACAGTGATACAGGATGTTAGGATGCTCTCAACTGCCTGTCTGTAGAGGGTTGTAGGTATTGATGTGCACAGTCTAGCTCAGCCTCCTCAGAAAGCAGAAGCATTGAAATATGTGATCAGCATACACATGGAAGTTTCAGTGTTTGTTGCATTGGATGATATCACATTATTTATAGCTTGCAAAAAGCTATTATAGCACATCACATTCAGGACTAGAAACAATCTCCATATTTTCCACCAGATGCAAATAAAGAGAAAATACAATTTGCATGTTCTGTACCTTGTTCAGATTGACTCCAATTAGTTACAGAAAAAAAACATGCAAAGTACATAAAAGACAACTTTACTCATACAGAAGTTAATGGAAGACAAGAGATTCTGCAGATGCTGGCAACAACCAACAAGTCCTTGAATCAGAGTGGATAACTTCACTCACCCCAGCACTGAACTGATTCCACAACCTATGGATTCATTTTCAAGGACTCTACAACTCATGTTCTCAATACTTATAACTTACTTATTATCATTTTGAGTTTTTTTGTCTTTTTCATAATTGCACAATTTGTTATCTTTTGTATATTCTCTGTCTTTGCAGTGTGCAGTTTTTCATTGATTCTATTGTGTTTTTTTTATATTTACTTTGAATGCCTGCAAGAAAACAAACCTTAAGGTGGTATATTGTGACACATATGTACTTTGATAATAAAGTACTTTGAACTTAGGTCTAGGTGACTTACTTATCTACCTTGAGACCTTTCAGCTTTCCAAGCAACTTCTCCCTAATAATAGCAACTACACTCACTGCTGTCCCCTGACACTCTAAAATTTCCAGCATACTGCTACTATATTGCACAGCAAGAACTGACACAAAATACCTAATAATTTTGTCTGCCATTTCTTTGTTTCACCATTACTACCTCTCCAGTGGTCAGATAGCCACTCTCACCTCTCTTTTAGACCATAAGACATAGGAACCAAATTAGGCCACTCAGTCCATCGAGTCTGCTGCATTATTCCAGATATATTACTATATATATATGAAAAGTGTTTTGGTATCCTCTTTTAGCTAGTATACCTTCAAATTCATTGCTTTTGTTCCTTATTGCTTTTTCAGTTGCCTTTAGTTGAATTTATACGTTTCTTAATATTCTAATTTCCACTAATTTTTACTATATTACATATTTTTTAAGGGATACAGCGTAGTAACGAGCCCTTCCAGCCCAACAAGACTGTTACACACGTGTGACGATTGACCCAGTAACACATACATCTTTGGAACGTGGGAGGGATCTGGAGCACCTAGAGGAAAGCAATACAGTCATGGAGAGAACATATAAACTCCTTACAGACAGCAGCGAGAATATGCCCTCACTTTTGCTTTTATGCTGTCATTGATTTTTCTTGTCAGCCATGTTTGTCTCAACCTCCCTTTAAAATACTTCATTTTCTTTGGGATGTACTGAATGTATTCTGCACCTTCCGAATTGCACCCAGAAACTCCAGGCTTTGCTGTTCTGCTGTCTTTCCTGTTGGTGTCCCCTTCCAATCATCGTTGACCTGCTCCTCTCTCATGCCTCTGTAAATCCCTTTACTCTACTATAATATTGTTACATCTGTTTTTAGCTTCTCCATCTCAAGCTGCAGGGTGAATTCCATCATATTATGATCACTGTCTCCTCAGGGTTTCCTTACCTTAAGCTCAGTAATCAAATCTGGTTCATTACACAACACCCATTCCAGAATTGCCTTTTCCCAAAAGAGCTCTTCCACAAACTGTTCCAAAAAGTCATCTCATAGGGATTCTACAAGTTCTTCCTCTTGGGATCCAGCACCAAATTGATTTTCCCAATCTACCTGCATCCCCCATGACTATCGTATCATTGCCATTTTAACATGCCTTTTCTATCTCCCATTGTAATTTGTAACCCACATCCTGTCTATTGTTCGGAGGCCTGTTTATAATTCCCATCAGGCTCTTTTCACCTTTGTAGTTTCTAAACTCTACGCATAAGGATTCTACATCTTCTGATCCCATGTCACCACTTTCTAAGGGTTTGATTTCATTTTTTACCAAGAGAGCCAGTCCACTCCCTCTACCTACCTGCCTGTCCTTTTGATACAAAGTATATCCTGCGATGTTAAGCTCCTGCTTTTCAGCTTTCTACCTGACTGCCTATATTCTCTCTTTAGGACCTCATCCCGTTTCTTAGCATTGATACTTACGGCTATTCACCCTCCCCCTTTAGAATGTTGTGCACCTGATGAGACATCCCTGACTCTGACACCTGGGAGGCAACATACCATCTGGGTGTCCCTTTCACATCCACAAAAGCTCCTGTCTGCTTCCCTAACTATGGAATCCCCTATCACTACCGCTGTCCTCTTCTCACCCCTTCCCTTCGGAACCACAGAGCCAGATTGAGTGCCAGATACCGATTCGTTGTGTCTTCCCCCGATAGGTCATTCCCCCCTCACGGACAGTATCCAAAGCAATATACTTCTTACTGAGGGGAACGTCCACAGGGGTATTCTGTGCTGCCGGCGTATTCCCTTTCTCTCTCCTGACAGGCACTCAGCTACCTGCCTCTTGCAACTAGGGGTGACTGTCTCCCTGTAGTTCCTATCTGTCACCTTCTCATTCTCCTGCAAGAGCCGAAGGTCAGCCAGGTGCAGCTCCGGTTCCCTAACACGATTTGTAGGGAGCCGCAGCTGGATGCCCCTCCTGCCAGTGCAGTTTCTGGAGAGACTGGAGGTCTCCCAGCGATCCCACAGTTCACATGAAAAACATACCACTGACCCTTAGCCCATTCTCACCACGCTAGCTATAAACTAATAGACAAAGAAAGAAAACAAACTTACTAGAAACTTGCTTTGAGCCTTCTTCCCTGTTTGCTCAAGCTTCTTCAGTCAAAGCTTGACCACTTGAACAATGGCTGCTCTGCTTAAAATTCAATTCTTTTTATTGGTCTTTGTCAGAGATATGCTCCTTCTTCAAAGAACAGGGTTTTCCTTCCTCCACCATTGATGCTGCCCTCACCTACCCACCTTCTGCAGGGATGCTGTGATTCCCTTGTCCACTCCTCCCTCCCCACTGATCTCCCTCCTGGCACTCCTCCCTGCAAGTGGCACAAGAGCCACACCTGCCCATTCACCTCCTCCCTCACCTCCATTCAGGGCCGAAACAGTCCTTGCAGGTGAGGTAACACTTCGCTTGTGAATCTACTAGGGTTGTCTATTGTGTCCAGTGCTCCCAATGCAGCGTCCTCTGCATTGGTAAGACCCAACGTAAATTGGGTGACCACTTTGTCGAGCCCCTCAGCTCCATTCAAAAAAGCAGAATTCCCAGGTGGCCAGCCATTTCAATTCCTTTCCCCATTCCTGTTCCAACATGACGGTCCTTGGCCTCTTCTTCCCGAACACTCTCAGGTTAGAGGAGTAACACCTCATATCCCTTCTGGGTAACCTCCAACCTAATAGCATGAATATCAATTTCTCCAACTTCTGGTATTTTTCCCCTCCTCCTTCTTCATTTTCCCACTCTGGCCTCTTACCTCTTCCTCTCACCTGCTATCTCTTCCCTCCTCCTTCCCTTTCTCCCATGGTCCACTCTCCTCTCCTATCAGATTCCCTCTTTCCAGCCCTTTGACTTTTCCATGTATCACCTCCCAGCCTCTTACATTATCCCATCTCCCCCACCCACCTGGCTTCACCTAACAAGCTTGTCCTCCTCCCCTTCCCCCACCTTCTTATTCTAACTTCTTCCACCTTCCTTTCCAGTCTCGATGAAGGGTCTCAACCCTACATGTCGACTGTTTATTCATTTCCATAGATGCTGTCTGACCTGCTGAGTTCCTCCAACATTTCCAGGATCTGCAGATCTCTTGTATTTTAAAATGTGAATTGTTGTAGTTACATGCAAAGCATTTTGCACACACTAGGGGGCAGTAAAATATCATCTAATTTGGCAGTGACAAATTTTCCATCGATGCTGCCTGGCCTGCTGAGTTCCTCCAGCATTTTGTGTGTGTTGCTTAGATTTTCTCTGTTTGTAATTTGGCAATGATGTAACTTCTGAAGCTTGCATTCTGGCATCAACAGCTTAAGCGTTGTACACTACAGATCTTGGGGGAAAAATACTGCCCTTAAAGATTGAGTGATCAATGTCACATTGATCCCCAGTTTCCTGACACTAATTTGACTCTGGCATCACTTATAGGGGAACTTTAGCACACAGCAACAAACAAGGACGGTATTTCAGCCAATGATGAAATTTCACAGATGGCAAACAGGGATGCCGAGAGCAGGTACCATAATCCATTTTTTATAGCTCCACAGAGAGTGAAAAAAGATTGAGATATTCAAAGGGGCCGAGAGTAGAAGCTGAAATAGCAAGCTTTAAAAATGATAGAAATTCCATGCTGTTTGAATATTATGAAATGGAGAAATCTGACTTTCCACAAAAATGAAAATTGAAATTTTGTAGTTTTTCAGAGCTAGAAAGCTCTAGCAATTGTCTGCTTTTAGACGATTAGATATTTAACAACACTTAGCTTTTGTAAGGGTGTTTTTGTTTTATAAAGTTGAAGTTATGGTCCGTTCAATGAATGTGGAGAGGATTTCCATCAGAACAGACTTCAAAAGCATGTTTTGTGGATTACCTCTGCATTGCTAATTGCACCTTCTAGTTTACTACAGTAAATTACACATACCCCAACTGAAAGTTTGCCAGTTTAATTGTATTATTAGCAAATTCTAACAGTTACTTTCATGATCATCACAAGATTCAGCTCAGTATCTAATCACGTTGAAATAACACCAGAAAACACTGAACTCTCTCTGCAGGGCAGGCAGCATCTGTTGACGGAGAAACAGGGTTAATGTTAGTGGTTGAAGATTTCCGGCATCAGCAATTTTTTTTTCCAGTTTTCATCTGATTATGCTATTTTATATCAGGCTGGGATTTGCAGAGCCTCCACCCGCATAACACTTGTGCAACTATGGGATTACCGTTTGCAAAACAAATGCATCAGGATACAACTCCAGTTAAAAATTCCAGTGGTCAGAGAATTCAAACCAAATTGCTGGTTTTCATTTCTTTTTCATTCCTGTACCAGCAACTAAGGAATGTAACAAACTGGGCAAGGAGAAAGCAAGCTACTGTGTGAACTCAGTGTGTCAAGCAGTATTAGAGGAGTGAGAGAAATTGTTGTTATTCCAGTTTGAAACCCCACAACAGGGCTCGCAGCAATTTGATTTTTGCTCTAGATTTCCTTTTCAGCAATCACTTGCGTTCCATTTTGTGCAGGAAATCAAATGATTGATTACACTAAGGAAATAGTGCTAAGTGATGTAGTTACGGAAGCTGATCATTGTATTGTAAAAGTTTACAACCTCTTGGGGCATTGTGAATCTCGTGCAACAGGGAATTCTGCTGAGGCTAACAGAGACAAGTGAATTTGGCAATGTAGTGGTTCAGTGACAGCCCTACCTGCCATTTGATGGAACTGTTAAACAAAATCAACTGCCCTTTTAGCTTTATGTAGGAGGTGTTTTCAAAGGAAAATAATGCCCCACATGCTGTTAACTCTCACCTTTGAGTGAAGTAATTGTGAGTTGAGTATCTACTCCAGAGAATCAAAATGATGCCTCAAAGGACACAAGATGAAATATAAAACTTTGTCTTATTTCTTAAGTGGATTCTGAAGATGCATTGACACTTTTCAAAGAAAATCGAGGAAGTTAACCCTGATCTCTCAACCAGTAGTTATGCCTCAGACACTAAAACAAACTATCTGGTTGTAACAACATCGCTTGCTGGAGCTTTCTGTGCACTGGTTGCCTACTGTGGGCAAAGAATGTATTTCATAAAAGGCTTTTTGGAAATAAAATACTTAGAAAGATCCCAAGGATTTGAAAAAGTGTTGTATTAGTGCAAATTAATTCTTTTGCTTTTTGTTCATTGTCCTGGCTGATGTCCATCCTTCAGCTGGAACTGTGGTGAGATTTGATGGTTACGTTACAAGCTGAGTAACCCAAAGACCTGAGTGAAGAGCCACCATGACAGCTGTAGAATTTAAATACAGGTAATAATTGGGAAGTTAAAAGAACAAAGCATAGACTACCAACTTACTGGATTACTGTAAAAACCTGCCCGGTTTTCCAATATCTATCAGAAGAGGAAGCTATCCGATACCCAGTCTGGTCTATATGTGAGTTTCCTTTTAATTCCATGTTTCATTTTTTTTTACTAATAATGCACCTCAACATATACTTTTTATGTAAAAACACAAGGTTGTTAAATTTTGATGAAAGCACTTCACTGCCTCAGAAAAAGCATCAGATGTGTTTTTCTTTTCAAATCATATTATTTCCAAAATAGTTCTTCACCAAACTGACAGAAACTGCAGGAATGTTTCTAATCTTGAGAGAGACAGCCTCATCAGTTGCAGTGTGGGGTTAAAGGGGATGAGGAGATTTTAACCATGATGCAGTAAGGACATTGCCTTTGGAGAATTGAATGGGGTTTAAGTGGGACAGGGAATCTATGCATATCACAACTTTGATATTAACAGGGATTACAGCTGCAGGGGCAGAGCATAATTATGAGGCTCATTCAAATTTCAATAATGCTGAAAGGACATGAAGGAATGTGGCCTACCAAGGACAATGTGTGTTGCTTGAATTTCCAGCATCTGCAGAATTCCTGATATTTGTGAAATGTTGAGTTTACTTGACTTCTGTCTTCACTAAGGAACAGGATACTTCCAACATAATAGTGAAGGAGATAATTGAGACATTAGCTGTGTTAAAAACTGATAGGATAAGAAAGATTGTCTGAACTCAAAGCGGATAATGCACCAAGACTTAAAAGAGTTGTGCTGGCACTGGAGAGGGATATTCATCATGATGTTGAATGGATGGAGCATTTGAGTAAAGAGAAACTGCAGAGGTTAAGAGGGATCAAATTATGGGGGGGGGGGGGGGGAGGGAGGAGGTACAGATAAGGAAGACTGTAGGGTAAGGGGTATGAGATTAATAGGGGATCTGAGTGGGACCTTCTTCACCCAGTGCTGAGTACCTGGAATACAGTACCTGATGGAAGCACAATTGTGGATAGTACTTAAGAGATATCTGCACAAGCATTTGAATCATCTTGGCACGGAAAGCTATGGGCCAAGTACTGAAGAAAGGGACTAACATGGGATAGTCCTGCTGGTCAGCATGTACATGATAGGACAACTGGCTTGTTTCCTTGCTGCATGACTCAATGACTGAATGGGTGCCTCCAGCGTTTTGAGAGAAGTGTTAAATGAATTTCTGGGGTCCTGACCATAATCTTTAAAGGCTCTTTGAATATGAGGTTGCTGCCGGAGAACTGGAGAGTAGGCAAATGTTATTTCCTTGTTCATAAATTGGGAGTGTAGAGTATGGATAAACTCTGCAACTACAGGCCAGACAGTCTAAACTCAGTGGCAGGAAAGCTTTAAGAATCACTGGGGACAAGACTAATATTCACCCAAGAGGAAAATGGATTAAGTAAAGCAAACTCACGACAATTTAAGGGCAAAGTCCAAAGTCAAAGTCAAAGTAAATTTATTATCAAAGTAAGTATATGTTATCTTATACTACCTGGAGATTCATTTTCTTGCAGGCATTCACAGGAAAATAAAGAAATACAATAGAACCTATGAAAAACTATACAAAAACAAAGACTGAGAATCAACCAATGTGTAAAAGGAGACAAATTGTGCAATTAAAACAAATAAATAATACTGAGAATCTGAGTTGTAGTGCCCTTGAAAATGAGTCTGTAGGTTGTGGAATCTGTTCAGTCATATCCAGTGAAGTTGTCCATTCCAGTTCAGGAGCCTGATTGTTGTAGAGTAATAACTGTTCCAGAACCTGACTTAGGCTCCTGTACCACCTACCCAATGGTGGTAACAAGAAGAGAGCATGGTGTAAATGGTGGAGGTCCTTGATGGTGGATACTGCTTTCTTGTGGCAGTGCTCCATGTAGATGCACTGAATAGTGGGGAGGGCTTTGCCTGCGATGGATTGGGCCGTATCCACCACTTTCTGTAGACTTTTCAATTATTGGGTATTCAGAATCAGGTTATTATCACCAGCATGTGTCGTGAAATTCATTAACTTAGCAGCAGCAGTTCAATGCAATACATAATATAGATGAAGTAGAAAAATAAAATAACAATAAATAAGTAAATCAATTACAGTATACATATATTGAATAGACTAAAAATCGTGCAAAAAACAAAGATAATATATACTTTAAGAAGTGAGGTAGTGTTCAGGGGTTCAATGTCCATTTAGGAATTAGATGGTAGAGAGGAAGAAACTGTTTCTGAATTGCTGAGTGTAGTTCCATACCTGGCCATGAAGCAACCCGTTAGGACACTCTCCACTGTGCATCTATAGAAGTTTGTCAAAGTTTTAGATGACATGCTGAATCTGCGCAAACTTCTAAGAAAGTAGCGGTGCTGCCACACCTTCTTTGTGATAGCACTCATGTGTTGGTCCAAGCACAGATCCTCTGAAATGATAACACCAAAGAATTTAAAGTTATTGACCTTCTCCACCTCTGATCCCCTAACGAGGACTGACTCATGAACCTCCAGCTTCTTCCTCCTGTCGATAATCTGTTTTGCTGATGTTAAGTGAGAAGCTGTGCCACAATTCAACCAGATTTTCAATCTCCCTCCAGTATGCTGACTTGGCCAACAACAGTGGTGTTGTCAGCAAACTTAAATATGGCGTTGGAGCTGTACTTAGCCTCACAAGTATAGGCGTAAAGTGAGTAGAGAAGGACCCAGCTTTTGGTTTACCTGAACTGGTAATGATTGTGGAAGAGATGTTGCCAATCTGTACTGACTGGGGTCTACAGGTGAGAAAATCGAGGATCCAGCTGCACAAGGAGGTATTGTCCAGGTCTTGAACCTTAGTGATGGGTTTCAAAGGGACGATAGTGTTGAATGCTGAGTTGTAGTTAACGAAGAACATTCTGATTTATGCATCTTCATTATCCAGGTGTTTCAGAGCTGAGTTAAAGGCCAATGAAATGGCATCTGCTGTTAACCTGGTGTGACGATAGACAGATTGGAGTGGATCCAAGTCACTCCTCAGGTAAGAGTTGATATATTTCATGACCAACCTCTTGAAGCACTTCATCACAGTAATATAAGTGCTACTGGAATAAAAGCTGTTAAGGTTGGTTACTATGTTCTTCTCAGGCACTGGTATGATTGAAGCCTACTTGATTTAGAATCTCTTCGTTCGTCCAAGGTGTCTGATTGGGGAAGACTCTGAGTGACTCTGTGGGGACACATTCATCCACAAGTGTCTTTATAAAATCCATGTCAAACCGTAGTGCATTCGTTCAGGTGCTGTGATGAGTCCTTGAGCATGGTCCAGTCTACTGACTCAAAGCCCTCTCATAAACACTCCTCTGCCTCCCGTGACTACCTCTCTGTTGTACTTAACTCTTGTGCCTTGCTCTTTATTTTTTGCCTATATGCAGGAAGAAGGAGAACAGCCAGGTGGCCAGACTTCCTGAAATACAGTCGAGGAATCAAACAGTAACCATTCTTGATGGTAGTGTAGCAGTTGTTGAGTGTGTTTGCTCCTCTGGTGCTGCATGTGATCTGCTGATGGTAGGTGGGTACATATTTCTTCAAGCTTACCTAGTTGAAGTCCCTAGCAAGGATGTGAAAGGCATCAGAGTAGGTTGTTTCTTGTCTGCTAATCATGGCACTCAACATATCAAGTGTTTGCTTGACATCTGGATTTGGTGGTATGTAGACTGCAGTTAGGATAATAGTGGAGAACTCTCTCGGTAAGTAGAATGGTCAGTATTTAATCATTAAATGTTCCAGGTTGGGAATAAGAGTGAGACATAACCACTTTGTCGGAGCACCACAATGAGTTTATTATGAATAGATGCCACTGCCTCTGCCCTTTCCTGATGTAGCCGTCCGGTTCATTCAGTGCATTGAGAACCCCTCAGGCTGGAACATGATGTCTAGAGAGTTGGTGCAGTGAGCCATGTCTCAATGAAATAAAGAACACAACAATCCCTCATTTCCCCCTGATATAGCAATCTTGGCCTTAGATGCTCCAGCTTGTTGTCCAATGGCTAGGAGTACAGAAAAGAGCACTAGTCATGGTCTCCATCACTTCAATGTGGCCAAAAGTCCCACACAGCAGCCTCACTTTTTATGACAGCCATCTGGCCTCTTCCAGGTGCTGTACCTATGTTTCTGAGAGTCAAGTTCACCGAGTCTTGGCAAACAATACTTAAGCAAGTCAATACTTTTTAAAATCTGATAATAAGTGACATTAAATGAGGTTAATATAGTTGGTGTGATGCACAATAATTTCCAGAAGGCTTTGAATAAAGTCGTACATGACAGGCTTATCAACCAAGTTCAAGCGTATGGTATAAGAGCGCTGTAGATGATTTGGATATGAAGTTCACTGAGCAACAGAAAGTCGTGATGTGTGAATTTTTGGATTGAAGGAAATTGTGGTGTTCTCCATCAAATGTTGGGTCCGTTTTTTTGATTGGTATTCATAACCTACATTTAGGGATGAGCCATGATTTCCAAATTTGCAGAGGATACTAAACTTGGCAGTACTGTAAATTATGTGGACAGTGATAGACTATGGCAGGAAATGAATAGGCTGATGGAATCAACAGAAGCATGGCAGATAATTTTAATGCAGAGAAGTGTGAGGTGATGCAATCAATAACACAATAAAGATACCAGTTCCAAAAGGGTGCCAGAGAGAACAGAGGGAACCAGGAGGTATGTCTGCACAAATTATTGAAACTCTCGGGGCAGGTGGAGAAAACAGTTAATGAAGCATACACAAAAGGCTTTATCAATAGAAGTAAAGAGCATAAGAGTGTGGCCTCATCTAGAATATCATTCAGTGTTGTTCACCACATTATAGAGAGATGTTATGGGATTAGAGAGAGACCAGCAAATAATAACAAGAATCCTTCCGGGCTAAGGGACCTCAGTTAGGAGGATAGGTTAGAGAGACTAGCCTGCTGTCTTTAGTGAATGAAGAATGAATCAGTATATAAAACTCTGAGAAATTTAGATGGAGAGGAGGTGGAGGGGCTGAGGACCAGATATTGCAGAAATAAATGTGAAGACTGTTTTCTAAATGGGGGGGAAATCCAAAGATCTGAGATGCAAAGGGACTTGGGGTTCCTTGTGCAGAACCGCCTAAAGGTTAACGTGCAGGTACAGTTGGTGGCGTGGAAGGCAAATGCAATGTTAGCATTCATTTCAAGAGGTCTAGAGTACAAGAGCAGGGATGTGAGGACTCACCTTGAACAGTTTTGGGCTCCTCATCGAAGAAAAGATACACTGGCATTAGGGTTCACAGGAGATTCACAAGGATGATTCCAGGAATGAAAGGGTTATATGAGGAACGTTTGATAGCTCTGGGTCTGTACTTGCTGGAGTTGATAAGGATGAGGGGGAATCTCATTGAAATGTTTCAAATGTTAAAAGGCCTAGACAGAGTACATGTGGAAAGGGTGTTTCCCATGGTGGGGGAGTCTAGGACAAGAGAGCACAACCTCAGAATTAAGGGGCATCCTTTTAAAACAAAGAAGCAGAGTAATTTCTTTAGCCAGAAGGTGGTGAATCTGTGGAATTTATTACAACAGGCAGCTGTGGAGGCCAAGTTGTTGGGTGTATTTAAGGTAAAGCTTGATAGGGTCTTGACTGGACATGGCATCAAAGGTTATGGGGAGAAAGCTGGGGAGTGGGGCTGAGGAGAGTGAGAAAGGATCAGCCATGATTGAACGGAAGAGCGGACTTGACAGACCAAATAGCCTAATTCTGCTCCTATGTGTTATGATCTTATATGAAAAAAATAATGATTAAAGAATTAAATGAGGATAAACCTTTTTACATAACATTTGATTTGAATCAAGAATGCACTGCCCACAGATGCAGTGGACTTGGATTCAACTGTAACTTTCAAGGGGTAATTGGATAAGCATATGGTGAAAGAAATTTGCAGGATTGCTGAGAGTGAAATAAGAGTTACTCTTGTAGAGAAGTGATGAGCCAAACAGCCTTCTTCTATGCTGAAACCATTGTATGTACAGAAATTTGGCTACAGTCATCAGCCATTTCTTTCAAGAGGCACCAAGACAAAAGATTGCTTGACTATTTTAAAGTGTTACTTGGTTGTGTCAAGTGTTCTAAATTATAAATGGGCACGGTGCAATATGTGGTTCATAATTTACCAGTAACTGTGATTTCTTAGTCGTTCTTGTATATATTTTGACTGTAAATATGACTTGTTTATTGTGAGGGTTTGATTTTAATTTTTTTCTGCCAATCTGAGAAACTGCGTTCAATTCAATTTCAAGGCTTGAAGAAATTTAAGCATGGTTTGTTTAGGCTGAATTCCACAATTTATTGCTTTTTGGACTGAAGATCTGCATCAGTAATATTCCAATCCTTTTATACCACATCCATATTCAATATGTTCAGTTCTACTGACCTTCCTTTCTTCTATCTATTTACTCACATCTTTCCCATCTTTTGTTTTATTACTATTAATTCTCTAGAGACCAAAACAATAACAAGCCCTTCAATCTTAAGAATACTCTTCTATTGCATAGAGTAATTGCATTTCTAATTACTTATATTTTCTTGGATCCATTTAAAAATAATCCTTTCTTCTTCGCTTCGCCAAATGTTTCAATTTCTCCTTTTTACTTGATTTTATTCTCTAGCTTGATTGATTTCCCTGTAACTTTTAATGGAGCACTGGCTTTTTCGGTACTGCACAATGGAAAATTGATACTCTTTGGAGTATTATAGATTTATGTCTCCATTACATAGCTGTAAGTGTATTGGTATGAGGCTGGCTGGTTCCAACTGTGGCTTGTATGCAATTTAAAGTATCTGAACTTTGCAGCTTATAGCAGCAAACTTCAGCTGTCATCTTAATGTATCTTGTCTAGTCACAGCATCTCCACTGATGAAGATCTAAGAAATGTCTGTAGCAGTCAATTTTAATGCCCTCTTTTCCACCCTCTTCTGACAGCTGACAGGCATTAAGCACCTTCCTTCCAGCTGATAAAATTTCAAAGCCTTGGTCAGAAAGATGGGGGCTAGCAGAGAATATGCTTCCTCCTCTCTTTTCACTCACCCTCTGCCTTTGAATAATCAGCTCCCATAGCATTGGTGAGAGGGCTGCTCCCCTGGTGCTGTACTGTCATGGTTTATCTGCATAGGCAGCCTTAAGCATCTGGGGGCCCGTTTCAAGAGTTAATGTGGGGCCCTACCCCCACTTCCCAAAAAAAAGAAAGAAAAAAAGCAAATATTCAAGTTGGTTTGCATCAATAATGGTATAATTTCGGACTTAAACGTTGATGCATTATATGCACTTTCAGCATAATGGACAGACAGCTCAACATAATCCAAACAATTCTCTTAATTAAAAACTGAAACAATGACATTTTTTGCTTTGGAGTGAGAAGCCTCACCCTTTTCAGCAACAAGTCTGCATCGAATGGCACTATGTGTTAGGTATCCGCTGACATAAGAACAGCTTAAACAATTTCCCTCTAATTAAATTAGTAACAAAAGCAATGTCATATTTAATGAAAATTCACACTTTATTTATTCAATGAACAGTGTCTGAAAGTTAACTACTGGAAGTTTACAACAAACTGCGTCTCGCGCTGTTTCAGCACCACGGACAGTTCCCGTAAGACCTGGAGAGCGAACAGGAGGAGAGTGAGAGAGAGAGGGGATGCAAGCGGGAGAGAGAAATTATGACTTGTGGAAACGCCGCCTAATCGCCTAAACACATTTTGAGTGAAATATGTGGTTTATTTTATTATTTTAATTATAAACTTTATTTCTGCTAAAAATGTGTTAAAAGACTTACCACTAGAACTTCACCACCCTCCTGCGCTTGAGTGCTGAGAATGCTTTAATGAGTTCATCTTTGTCCAGCGATCTTGTTGTTTCATGCTCAATTGATATCTGAGCAAGAGCTGACAGATGCTCCTGGAGCATGGTTGTCCTCAGATGCGTTTTGATGAGCTTTAGCCTCGAAAAACTTCTCTCTCCACTCGCTACGGTCACAGACACTGTCAGCATGAGTCTTAGAGCAATGGTGAGGTCAGGATACAGTTCAACCAGTTTGTTGCTGTAAATGTAGCTCAGAATCTGCAGGCCAGTGGTTTCTTTTGCAGGCACGGCACTGACAACAGCCAACACCTCGCGCAAAAGGTCCTCAGCATCCACATCACCAAGTGTCCTTTCCATGTTTACGCAGCTGTCTTTCAGTGTGCGACTTTGGGTAGCTTTTTTTATTTCCTGTCTTCTACAGATGAAGCCGAACAGACTGTAACATGACTCCATCAGCTTGAAGCACACAATAGTGCCTGTGATGGCAGAGTCCACTACTGGAAGGAAAACTTCTCTCTTGTACCGTTCCTTGGGTGCTACTGTCAGGGAAGGATCTGCACTTTGGGACTCGTACTGGAACTGGCGTTTTGGTTTTCTGATTCATGCAGTAGGAAAGACCATTGGTATCCCTATCTCTTCAGCTATGTCTCTGGCATCTGTTTGCACGGATGAAAGGCCGTTCTTTCAGAACATGGTTCCACCTCACGCTGTAGCACATCGATTCCCACTTGTGGGCTCTGGAGTAGCTTGCTGACACGATTCACCTCATGTAAAACATTGTACCAGATGATAGCAGTCAGCAGGAATTTCCATGACATGATCTCCTGTTCTAGGCCTCTGGCTGCAGATGTGGTTTCACCATCACCTTTCTCTGTGGCATGTTCAATCAGTGACAGGAGCGAATTGCCACCATCGGGAAGCTGGTAGCGCAGGACTTTCACTTACCACGCGGCACTCCCATCGCGTTTTGGATATGGCCTTGAGGGTCATCTGTGGCACGTTCTCCTTGAAAAGCTCCCATCTCTGTGTCGATGAGCTGAATATTGTGTATAGACGTTGCAGCACCCCAAAGAAGCCCACAGACTCCACTGTTGATTTTGCAGCATCGACAATGACTAGGTTTAGGCTGTGGCTGGCGCATGGCATGAACAGTGCTTTTTTGTTAATATCCAGCACCCTCTTTAGCACCCCGCTATTTCCCTCCCCCCCGCATATTGCTCCCGTTATCATATGCCTGCCCCCAGCATTTTGAGATATCTAATCCTAACTTCTCCATATGCGATAAGAAAACGTTGGTTAGGCCTGCACCTGTTGTGTCGAGCACTGGTAGGAAACCAGCAAAATGCTCACTAACAGTAGCTCCGACATTTACTTGGCCCGTGACAATGCGCAGTGTCGCAGAGAGCTGCTCCATGTGTGCAGCGTCAGGGGTGCAGTCCATTATCACCAAGTAGTAACGTGATTGTTCACTCTCTCTGTGATCGCTTCCAGTGTCTTGTCTCCAATAAGTGTGATTAACTCATTTTGTATGGTTTTCCCCATGTAGTGGTCAGCAATCTTTTTTCTCTGCTCGTCTGACAGGTTCGCTCATCACTGGATCGAACTCGGCAAGCAGCTCCACCAGACCTAGAAAGCTCCCATTATTTGGTTCATGTAGGGTGGAATTGTGGCCATGGAAAGCAAAGTTTCATTCTGCAAGGTGACAGACTATGGCAATGAATCTCTTCATGACATCATTCCAGTGTTTTTTTTCCAGATTTGCATTTCTTGATACGTGCTGTCAATGGCACTGTGCGTTCTTAAGCGGTTTCCGGCTCGCGCCAGCTATCCATGTTGGCATGGTGCGCATTTGAATTCTCATGATCCTGGAGTGCGAGAGTGAGTCGCTCCCACACTCTGAAACCTCCGCAAGTGAGACTGTGATTTTGCTTGCCAAATAGGGTACAGCAGAAACAGAAGATTGAGTCAGATGATTCTGAGTACACTAACCATAACCTACGAATGGTTTCTCCATTTTTCATTTTCATAAGGTATCTGTCCTTGGTAAAATGATGGCGTGATTGGCTCTGTGGAAAGTTAATGTCCACTAACTGTACGGGACCTCTCCTAACAATGTCGATCCGTTGGTCACTGGTAATATAGAACATAGAATATAGAACAGTACAGCACAGTACAGGCCCTTTGGCCCATATTGTCATGCCAACCCTCAAACCCTGCCTCCCATATAACCCCCGCACCTTAAATTCCTCCATATACCTGTCTAGTAATCTCTTAAATTTCACTAGTGTATCTGCCTCCACCACTAACTCAGGTAGTGTATTCCATGCACCAACCACTCTCTTGAGTAAAAAACGTTCCTGTAATATCCTCCTTGAACTTCTCATCCCTTACCTTAAAGCCATGTCCCCTTGTATTGAGCAGTGGTGCCCTGGGGAAGAGGTGCTGGCTATCCACTCTATCTATTCCTCTTAATATCTTGTACACCTCTATCATGTCTCCTCTCATCCTCCTTCTCTCTAAAGAGTAAAGCTCTAGCTCCCTTAATCTCTGATCATAATTCATGAGCATCCTGGTAAATCTTCTCTGTACCCTTTCCAATGCTTCCACATCCTTCCCATAGTGAGGTGATCAGAACTGGACACAGTGCTTCAAGTGTGGCCTAACCAGAGTTTTATAGAGCTGCATCATTACATTGCGACTCTTAAACTCTATCCCTTGACTTATGAAAGCTAACGCCCCATAAGCTTTCTTAACTACCCTATCCACCTGTGAGGCAACTTTCAGGGATCTGTGGACATGTACCCCCAGATCCCTCTGCTCCTCCACACTACCAAGTATCTTGCCATTTACTTTGTATTCTGCTTGGAGTTTGTCCTTCTAAAGTGTACTACCTCACACTTCTCCAGGTTGAACTCCATCTGCCACTTCTGCAACCTATCAATGTCTCTCTACAATCTTCGACAATATGCGTTGGTCAACGTGCCGGATCGGCCTCTGTGAATGTTAGTGGGGCTTTCTCTCTGTCTGGTGTGCTGGTGGCAGCATCTCCCTCACCTGTCTCTGTTGTAGGACTGTCATCATGCTGTGCTGCTTGTTCATCAAACAAAGTTTGGTCATCATTATCACCATCTGTTTGAGTAGAATTGTTCTTCTCATTTTCATTGCTCTGATTATCAACATCTCCCGTACCGCTTGGCACTGTCACTTGGCACTGCAGCCCTATGCTGTGCTGATGGTGCAGCAGCAACTGCAGTCAGCGGGCCTTTTACAGATGCTGGACAAAAGAAAGATGTAACTTTTGGGAGGCTATTTAGATGTTTTGTTTTGTTGTCTAATATTTTCTGTTTTTCAGCACCACTAGGATAGGAGCATTTCATTTTCCTCTCATTGAAAAGTAGCCTTCTTTGCTAGGAGGAATGTTTACAAGTGAAGTAAATATTTTAATGTATTTTCTCAGATTTCAGACAGCAAGTGCCCACTGGTGGTTTGGCTGGCAATAGCAGGAGAATATTGTGGCGTCTGGGAACTGTCCATTAAATTTTTGCATGACAGTTGGGGTCCCCTGGGAGGGCGGGGCCCGTTTCAGTTGAAACGGGTGAAACATAGCTTAGGCCACCTATGGTTATCTGCTACAGTAAACTCATTTAGAGCTGTTCTACATGGATTTTCTTTTATGAAGTGTTGCTTGCACTGCTTTACGAATCTTTTACAAGATGGTGCCGGTGAACCGTGGTGATGTTCTCTGGACTACGTGCAATACCTCTAAATATACCTCTTTTGAATTACTCTCACTGCAATCTGCATCATGCAATTTCCCATTAAGCAATGTATTTTTAAATCAACTTAATGATCAATCATCTACAGATTTCACGATCATATGAAGAACTCGGTGGGCCTAGGGTTAGGGTTTCACTAAGACCTGGCTTGATCCGAGCATGCCAGATATGACAATCAGACCCAAAAGCTTCTTGAATCACAGGGTGGACCGAATTGCTGATTCAGAAAAGACAAATGGTCGAGGTGTGTGTTTGATGATTAACTCTTGGTGGTGCTCTTCTGCGGCGGTTTTGTCAAACTCGTGTTCCCGTGACCTTGAACACCTAACGATTAAATGCCATCTGTTCTATTTACCTAGGGAGTTCGCCTCTATTATCCCGACTACAGTTTACATACCACCAGCGGCTGACTATAACGAAGCGCTTGAGATACTGCATGATGCCATCTCTGAACAAAAGAAAGTCCACCCCGACACGTTTCACATTATAGTCAGGGCCTTCAGCCAGGCACGTTGAAGAACCCCCTGCCCAAATGCCATCAGCTTGTAGCACTAGAGGTCCCAACACACGAGACCACTGCTATACTAAAATATGGAATGCCTACCATTCCATGCCCGGACTGCATTTTGGTAAATCTGATCACTTTTCTGTCCTCCTCCTTTCTGCACACAGGCAGAGACTAAAGAGCAAAGCTCCAGAGATTCGAACAACAAAGAGGTGGTCGTGGGAGGCAGAGGAGTGGCTATGGGATTACTCCCTGTCAGTAGACAGGCCCTGCTCAAGGACTCATCTGTAGATCTGAATAAATGCACAACGGTTGTCACAGATTTTATTAAAACAGTTGTAGACGAGTATGTCCCCACAAAATCATTCGGTGTCTTTCCCCAACCAGAAGCCCTGGATGAACCGTGAGATCTGCAATCTGCTGAGGGCCAGATCAGAGGCGTTCAGGTCTGGCAACCAAAACAGTTACAAGAGGTCCAGGTATGATCTCCGGAAAGCCATCTCACAAGTGAAGTGGCAATTCCAGACTAAACTTGAATCAACAAAGGACACTCAAAATTCGTGGCAGAGCTTAAATATTATCACCTCTTATCAATTTCAATCAAGCTTTATAGGGGACAACAGGGCTTCACTTCCAGATGAGATCAGTGCCTTCTATGCTCACTTTTACCATCAAGACATGGAGGAACCATTACAAACTTCCACAGTCTCTGATAGAATTTGTAGAGGAGATGTTGCCAATTTGAACTGGCTGGGGTCTGCAAGTAAGGAAATAGAGGATCCAACTGCACAAAGATGTGTTGAGGCCAAGGTCTTGAAGCTTATCAATTAATTTTGAAGGGACAATAGTATTGAAAGTTAAGCTGTAGTCCAGTGGTCCCCAACCACCGGGTCGCTCTGCATGTGCTACCGGGCCGAGAGGAAACAAAAAGATTTGGCAATATGAAACGATATGAGTCAGCTGCACCTTTCCTCATTCCCTGTCACGCCCACTGTTGAACTTGAACGCATGCGAGGTCATCACTCACGCGAGGTCATCAGTCGGTCATTAACCTACAACTACTCGATGAGTAAAAGATAAACGTCGCTTGAGAGTTTCTTTGGAAAAGGTGGTAGGGGACATAAAAGGCCTAATGATGATGATAACACAGAGACAGCTGAGGCCTAGACTGCAAAAAAAAAGCTTCCTTCAACAGAAAATACGACGAGTCATACATAAAATATGGCTTTATTGAGCCCAGTGACTCGCATGCTCCAAGCCCCCTGTGTGTGATATGTGGAGACAAGCTGTCTAATGAGGCAATGAAGTCCTGAAAACTGCTTCGGAACCTTGAGTCCAAGCACCCTGCACTTAAAGACAAACCCATTGAGTTTTTGAGTGGAAAAAACGTGAGCAAGCGGGACAGAAGCAAGTGCTGAGAGCCACCACCTCCACAAATGCTGCTGCTGTAAGAGTGTTGTACTTAGTGGCTAGCCATATTGCTAAGGCTAAGAAGTCTTTCACTGTTGGTGAAGAACTGATTCTGCCTGCTGCCAAGGACATGTGCCGTGAACTGTTGGGAGAAGCTGCAGCTAAAAAGATGGCACAGGTTTCTCTTTCAGCTACCACAGTTTCAAGGAGAATCGATGACATAGCGGAGGACATCGAAGCACAGCTGTTGGAACGGCTTAACAAGTCTGGTTTCACTACCCGAGTCAAAGAGGTTGCTCCTGAATGCCAGTCTACACACTGTATCACACATGGAAATGCTGGCTAGCCAAAAAATGTCACCTGATCTTAACAGCGTATTGAGTGATGTTGTTGAAGTTATCAATCACATCAAAGCAAAAGCCCTCAATTCACGTCTGTTTGAGCAGCTTTGCGAGGAAATGGATGCAGAGCACAAATGCCTTCTCTTACACACTGAAGTCAGGTGCCTATCAAGGGGGAGAGCCCCAGCCAGGGTTTTTGAGTTAAGAGAACAGCTACAGAGATTTCTTTCAAGAGGAAAGTCAACACTGGCAGCACACTTCAGTGACTAGGAGTGGATAGCAAAACTCACTTATCTGTGTGACATCTTCAACCTGCTAAATGAACTCAATTTGTCACTTCAGGGGAGAATGACAACTGTCTTCAAGTTGGCAGATAAAGCATCTGCTTCCACAGCCAAACTGGAACTGAGGGAAGGCAAGTGGACAGGGGCATATTTGACATGTTCCCAACATTAGCTGGGAATTTGGGAGAGACTGAGGCTCACAGCTGGTGCGCGACCACCTATCTTCACAGTCGACAGAATTCGAGCGTTACTTCCCAACCGCAAATGACCCAAGACGTGCAAAAGAATGGGTCCGTGACCCATTTGTGAATGTCCCCGGTGAATCATCCATGTCAGCACGGGAAGAAGATCAACTCCTCGAGCTTGCAAATGATGGTAGGCTGAAAAGTATATTTGACATAACATCTCTGTGGCATTCTTTATCAAAGTCAAGGCTGAATATCCTGAGATAGCCATGAAAGCACTGAAAACGTTGCTTCCATTTCCAACATCATATCTCTGCAAAGCGGAGTTTTCTGCAATGAGTGCAACGAAAACTAAATTGCGGAATAGACTGGACATAAGGAACCCCCTTATACTCTTACTATGCTCGTACTTAACCCCCTTATATTCATACAAGGAAAATATGTGCTGTGTGTTTAATATTAAATTTGTTAGATAAACCCTTTTAGAAATGAAATTGAGTGTATTAGCCAGTGATAAGTAACTTATAGTTGACTTATTGCCTATATTCTGGTCGTGATTAACACCCACCCCCCCCCCCCACCACCGACAGCCAGTCCGCAAGAATATTGTCAATATTAAACTGGCCTGCAGTGCAAAAAAGGTTGGGGACCCCTGCTGTAGTCAATAAAGAGCTCCTGATGTATGCATTTTTGAAGTTCAGATTTTCCAGTGTTGAGTGAAGTGCCAAAGGGATGGCATCTACTGTAGACCTGTTGCTCTGGTAAGCAAATTGGAGTGGATCCAAATCACTTCTCAGGCAGGAGTTGATGTGTTTCATCAGCAGTCTCTTAAAACACTGCATCACTGTGGATGTGAGTGTTAATGACGGTCACCGAGGCAGGTTACCACATTCTTCTTGGGCAGAAGCATAAGTGAAGTCTCTGTGAAACAGGTGGATACCTCAGAATGCCGAAGCAAGAGGTCAGCGATCTCAGTGAACACTCCACACAGTTGATCAGAACAGGTTTTTAGTACTCGGCCAGGTACCCTGTCTGAGCCGGATGCTTTTCATGGGTTCACCCTCCTGAGGCTGCTTGCATGTCAGCTTGAGAGACTGCTATCACAGAGTCATCAGAGACTGTGGAAGTTTGTAATGGTTCCCCCACGTCTTGATGGTAAAAGTGAGCCGACTAAATTTACAACCATCTGCAGCTTCTTTCAGTCCTGTGCAGTAGACGCCCCCCCCCCCCACCCATACTGTGATGCAGCCTGTCAGAATGCTCTCCGTGGTACATACCAAATCTCTCCAAACTCCTAATGAAGTATCGTCGCTGTCTTGCTTTCTTTATAACCGCATTGTTATGTTGGGACCAGGTTAGGTCCTCAGGGATCTTGACACGCAGGAACTTGAAGCTGCTCACTCCCTCCACTTCTGATCACTCTATGAGGATTGGTATGTGTTCCTTCGTCTTACCCTTCCCAAAGTCCACAATCAGCTCTTTCATCTTGCTGACGTTGAGTGCCAGGTTGTTACTGTGACACCACTCCACTTGTTGGCATATCTCACTCCTGTACACCCTCTCGTCACCACCTGAGATTCTACCAACAATGGCTGTATCGTCAGCAAATTTATACAGTAGATTGTATTTGAGCTATGCCTAGCCACAAAGTCATGCGACAGTAGAACAGTGGGCTAAGCACACACCCCTGAAGTGCACCAGTGTTGATCGTCAGCGAGGAGGAGATATTATCACCAATCCGCATAGATTGTGGTCTTCCGGTTAGGAAGTCAAGGATCCAATTGCGGAGGGAGGTACAGAGGTCCAGGCTCTGTAAATTCTCAAATCAGGATTGCGGGAATGATGGAAGCGTCATTGCAGGGAAGCAGCATTCATCGTAAGGGACACCCCATCTAGGACATGCTGTCTTTTTGGTGCTGCCAGCAAGCTGGTGGTAAAGCAGCCTCAGAACTCACCCCATCAGGTTCAGGAACTATTATTACCCCTCAGCCATCAGGCTCTTGAACCACAGGTGGTAACATCATTGAAATGTTCCCACAACCTATGGACTCAAGTTCATGGCCCCTCCATCTCATGTTCTCTTATTGTTTATTTATTTATTATTATTTCTTCCCTTTTGCATTTGGACAGTTTGTTGATTTTGCACAGTGGTTGAACACCCAATTTGATGTGGTCTTTCATGGATTATATTATGGTTATTATTCTTTTATAGACTTATTGAGTATGCCTGCAAGAAAATGAATCTCAGGGCGACATACAGTACATGTACTTTGAAAATAAAATTATTTTGCACTTTTATACTTGAACTGGGATCCAATTTTATGAATTGATAGAGGTGACTTAAACAATAAAGCACAGTTCACTTTCATTTCACACAGTGACATATTTTAGTAACCAGAGGGAGCACAATCCAGGGTGACAGATATGGAGCACCTGGGTTATTGTATTGGTGCCAACAGCGTACCTAAGCAAACATTAGATTAGCAGCATACTTGCTTAACCAGCACTTAATGCCCAGCATGTACCAGATAATTGAGCTTTATCTGTAGTCTAATTATGAAGCTGAGCATTATGTCCCATTCAATGTGTCCGCTTTTCCAAGGAACTGCAGTCTTAATATTTGATATCTTGAGAGAATGTTAATTTAATGTTCCCCATCATTGGTTGATTGTTTTGCTGAAATAAATTCCTTTCTAATTAGTACTTGTAAATGAAAGAAACCCATACGTCACTCTATATTAGAAAGCGAAGGGTGTCCCGATTCATGATTTTTAAAATACAAAAACATTTATTCAAAAAATCTCCAGTGTCAAATTACATATACACAAAATTTTTATTAGGCTACAAAGATTGACAAAACTATGGTTACAATAGATATGCAATATAATTGAAAAAGTTGCTAATAAAAGGAGTCCATTGTTACTTTACTTTTGGCTACATGGCTCCATTTTAAATAGCTTTACTCAGTTATAGCACAGCACCCCAAGGGTACAGACCCAAGAAACAAGTCATGCCTTATGATTCGGTTTTCCACATCAGATATAAGCCTATCCTCTACACAAAACAAAGCTACCTCAAGGTTTCCATTTGATTTGGAAGCACAATCTCTTCTATTGCAATCATACAGGTGAGGGGACAGACCCCTGCAAGCTACACAATATAGTCGGTCGAGTTCTAGTTAATCATCTTCACCTTCTCCTGATTCAGATTCTGGAAAAAAAAAGTCACAATCCTTTTTTAAAAAACACTTTTGATGATTTGATTAGTTTGTTTTAAAATTCCATTTCCACTGTTAACATTCATAGATACTAACAATGGAAAGGTGAAACAATACATATATTCAGTTATTTCCAGTAGATCGATATTCTTTGTAGTTTTTCTTCTCTCTGGAATTGTAATGGTAATTTATTGGTATTTAAAATGTATTTAACTGACTTCCATCACATTTTAAAGAAATATATTCCTGAAAAGTCAGCTGCATTCCTTTGCCTATTTAATAACATTAAGTAGATGAATTTTGCATGTACTGCAATAGTCAAATGAAAATCTTGCAGTTACTCTTCATTTTTATATATTTTTATGCCCCAGTAAGATTATTTCCAGATACAGAGCAACAAAATAGACTAGTTTATGCAAATCCTTCAAGAATAAATTTTCAATAATATTAGTTAACATTATATTGTTTTCAATACTGAAATGTACTTGGGATCTTTCTATGACGTTGCTTAATTTTCAGACAGCTCACATCTTATACATGGTGGTTGTTGTTGTTCCTTTTCACACCTTTTGGCACATCAGGCGGCATTTTTACTGTTTCCTTAGCATTAAACTTTTTTTAAAAAAATGAGGCTGAATTGCTAGCTTGACGCTCAACCCAGCATAATTGGAAAGCATGCATGAAGCCAGCTGGATTTGAAGTTGGGACCATATGCCTCAAAGTCCAGTACTGATGCCACTTTACCACGTCTTACATTAAACAACGGTAAACAAAGTGACAATCATATTTTTGTGCTAAAACAATAAATAAAACAGTAAATAGTACTAAGAAACATGAATGGAACAAATTATCACATTATTTAAACTTAAGTATTTGGAATGAAGAATGGATCAAGGATAGTTTATAAGTTCTGATATATAATGGCAGAATATCATTATAATAAAGCAGGATATTAACCATAGAAAACTGAAATGTGCTTTAATTTAAATATGATTATTCCAGGCTGCTATTCTACTTAATGAACTCAGGAACACAGAGCAGTACAGCACAGTACAAGCTCTTCAGCCCATAATGTGTGCTGACTTTTTAAACTACTCTAACCCTTCTCTCCTACATAGCCCTCCATTTTTCTTTCATCCATGTGCCTATGTAAGAGTTGCTTAAATGTTCCTAATGTATCTGTCTCTACCATCATGCCATCATCCCTGGCAGTGTTTCCCACTTTTGTCTTACCCTGGCTTCCTTTATCTGTTTGTGGTCTGTGTTTGTGCACATTTCCGTTTTTTCTGTTTCCTTCTGAATGCCATCCATTCTACCGTCCATCATTTTTGGTGATAGCTCCAAGCTTGAAAGATTAATTTACTTGTTCTTCCTGCAATTACTGCTGAACCGTGAAGTGTTTCAGAATATAAGCAGGATGGCTTAAATTGTTCCTGTTTCAGCAAAGAAATAGCTTCCCAACAACTGACATTTATTAATGCAAACTACAACTGACTCTCATAATTATCAAAACACATCTCACATTTTAATTAGGATATCTTTATAGTTCAAGGTCAGTAACAGTTTACAAGCAAATGTTTTTTTTAATGTTACGGCTCAGCAATATGTAATGGCAGCAGCTAATTAACTGACACGAACAGGCTGTAACAACTTAAATAAACCTTTGACTTCAGCTAAGAATTTGAGTAATCACAGATCAAATCTTCAATGTTCCAATATTTTCACTACATGGAAGAAACATTATTCTGGATTCTACCATACCTAGAAAATGTTATCAATGAGGTGGTAATTCACAAATTTACTCTATCGTCCTCTTTCCGATATGTCTAGTGAAGTTTCTATATTGAAGATGTCTTTATATACAATTAAAAATGTTCATCCAATGTGGTCTTAGCAGCCTAATTGATAACTACAGCTGGACTTTTAAATCCCTGCCCTTTATTACAAAAGCACTAGCGTATATTGCAGCACAATGAAGAAACTGGAAGACCAGCGTTTGTTCCTGACCTACAGTACTGCCTGTGTTCACATTTGCAACAGGCATCCAGTAGTTTCACACTGTTACACCCTCTAGGTCGTTGTATTTACTTGTGAGGCAACCTCTTGTGATTGTGCAGGATGCCCAGAATCCCTTCAATAATCTTTCTTCAGTTTAAAAAACATACACTGCTCCTGTATTTGCCCTACTGAAGTAGATTATTTCATATCTATTAACAATATGCCCCACCTGTCTCTTCAAACGATCTATCTGAACTCTTTGTTGATGTCCTTCCCTCCACTTAGTTTCTCACCCATTTTTATATTGTCAAGGTACTTTTGATATATTACAATCCAAATCACTGTGAAAGACAACACAGAGCTGAGGTGATTCAGCCAACTTGCTAACCCAAAACATTTCCTTTTCATTCATAATTTACCTTCTCTATTAACAAATCCTCAACTCCTAGTACATTATGCTTAATTCCATCAGCTCTAAATTCATATTGCATATATTACTTTTTGAAAATATACCTCCCATTTCCCATTTGCATTGGTGGTGCGCAAGTGGAACAGGTCAAAAGCTCTAAGTTCCTCGGGATCAATATCACAAATGACCTGACTTGGTCCAACCACGCAGAGTCCACTGCCAAGAAGGCCCACCAGTGCCTTTACTTCCTGAGAAAGCTAAAGAAATCTGGCCTGTCCCCTAAAACCCTCACTAATTTTTATAGATGCACCATAGAAAGCATTCTTCTAGGGTGCATCACAACCTGGTATGGAAGTTGTCCTGTCCAAGACCAGAAGAAGCTGCAGAAGATCATGAACACAGCCCAGCACATCACACAAACCAATCTTCCATCCTTGGACTCACTTTACACCGCACGCTGTCGGAGCAGTGCTGTCAGGATAATCAAGGACATGACCCACCCAGCCAACACATTTTTCGTCCCTCTTCCCTCCAGGAGAAGGCTCAGGAGCTTGAAGACTCGTAGGACCAGATTTGGGAACAGCTTCTTTCCATTACCTTACTTTCCCTTTTCTATTTATGATTTATAATATAAATTTTTAATATTTACTATTGATCTGTACTCCAGGGAGCGCAAAGCGCAGAATCAGATATCGCTGTGATGATTGCATGCTGTAGTATTAATTGTTTGGTGACAATAAAGTAAAGTAAAAGTAAATATAAACACCTACATTAGAGTGTGTCTCCTGCATGGAAGGAAAGTGTTTGTTAAATCTGTGTTGGCTCTGCAAGAGCAATCCAACTGCTTTCACACATTCATCCCTCCCATATAGCCAAGCAAATTCTTTCCTTTCAGATACTTCACCCACTCTTTTAATGGCTACAGTTGAACCTGCTCCTATACACACCTACACTTGCAGCCCGAGTTGAGGGCTTCACTGCACAGCTTTCATGGAAGCTCCTCTTCCACTGCCTCGGCCTCGGCCCCTGTGCCTATTCCTTTGTCAAGTTGACCTCAACTCCTGAAGATGAACTGTCCTTGTCCCTGCAATACTCCTCTTCCCCTTGGACAGTCCCATTCTGTCCTTTTACCCTCCTTTGACTTTTTTATTTCCAATTGCTACTGTGATTTTAATTACCTTGACTTCTCCTCTCCCCTTACACATTCCAATCTCATCCCATCTGGATGCTCAGCTCTCCACTCATTTCATATCAATCCTATAATAATCACCAACCTGCAGGCAAGGACAGTACTGTTGTAGTATGGTGGACTTGCAGAGGCCAGACAACATCTTCCAGACACCTCCTCATGGCTAATCCTGGACCATGAGCCCACCAACAAACGCTATTATCTTCCGTCCTGTCACATCACATCAGGGGAGCTCTGTTCAATAGCCGCAAACAGCTAGAAGTGGGAAATGTGGGGCTGGAGCACTGCCTCTTATACAAGATCCACAAGAAGGATTGTCCTGGTAGGCCCACTACTTCTGCCTGCCCTTATCCCACAAACATTGCCTCCTCACACCTTAACTCTATATTGTTTCTCCTTGACCAGTCCCTTCCTACCTACATCCAGGACACGTTCTTCAGTATATTGACAACATCTAATTCCCTGATCCCATTGCCTCATCTTCACTATGGATATCAGATCCACAACTCTAGCCCCGATCTGGAAGCTTTCCATTTATTTTTATTTTTCAAAGATCCAAACAGATCCCCTCCATTAATGCTCTCATTCATTTGTCAAAAAGCTGTTATCATCTCTTTTCATTCCTTTCACTTCCTACGATTCAAATGTGTTGGCAGGGGCAGTTGCATACACCTGTTTATTCATTGGAAACATGAACTGTGACCGCTCCAAAGCTGCTCTGGGACCACTCCTAAACTCCTTCTCCATCAACAACTGCATTGGTGCTGCTTAATGCAGGTGAGAAATTTCTCAACTTATTGCCACTTCTCGCCCTCCCTCAAGTTCACTTGGACCACTTCTCTCCCTTTTCTGGATATTTCTGTATCCATTTCATGAGAAAAACTGTCTACTGATATTTACCACAAACCTACTGATTTCCACGGCCCCTTCAACTACACTTACCCTGTCTTTTGTAAGAATGCCACTCCTTCTCCTCCTGCCTTCTCCATCACCACCACATGCACTCTCAAAATGTGATACGAAACGTCCCTTTTTTTCAGAAAACATTGCTTCCCTTCTGCTGTAGTTAATGGAGCCCTCTCTCACACTTCCTCCATTTCCCCACTCACCCCATCCCCAAAGAGAACAGAAGTAGAGTTCTCTGTCCTCACCTTTCACCCCAATAGTCTCTACATCCAGCGTATTATTCTTCACACTTCCACAAGCTGCAAAGGAATCCCACAGTCACAACATCTCCATACATATTCTGTGGGGACCACCCTTGCCCACTCGTCTCTTCCTACCCAACTCCTCACTTTCTTCTGTAACTCTAGGAGATGCGACACTTGTTCCTACACCTCCGACTTCAACACCATCCAGGAACCTTAACAACCCTTTCAGGTGAGGCAAAGATTCATGTGCTCCTCCTCCAACCTCGACTACATTGAGTGCTCCTGATATGACCCCTTACACAGTGGCATGCAAAAGTTTGGGCACCCCGTCAAAATTTCTGTTACTGTGAATAGTTAAATGAGTAGAAGATGAACTGATCTCCAAAAGTCATAAAGTTAAAGATGAAACATTCTTTTCAACATTTTAAGCACTATATATGCAAGACACAAAGCATAGAGCAAGCAACTGGAAACTGGATCTTTGATCAACACACATCAAAGTTGCTGGTGAACACAGCAGACCAGGCACGCATCTCTAGGAAGAGGTACAGTCGACGTTTTGGGCCGAGACCCTTCGTCAGGACTAACTGAACGAAAAGCTAGTAAGGGATTTGAAAGTGGGAGGGGGAGGGGGAGATCCAAAATGATATGAGAAGACAGGAGGGGGAGGGATGGAGCCAAGAGCTGAACAGGTGATTGGCAAAAGGGATATGAGAGGATCATGGGACAGGAGGCCCAGGGAGAAGGAAAAGTTGGGGGGGACGGGACCCAGAGGATGGGCAAGCAGTATAGACAGAGGGACAGAGGGAGAAAAAGGAGAGAGAGAGAGAGAGAGAGAGAGAAAGAATGTGTGTATATAAATAAATAACGGATGGGGTACGAGGGGGAGGTGGGGCATCAGCGGAAGTTAGAGAAGTCAATGTTCATGCCATCAGGTCGGAGGCTACCCAGACAGAATATAAGGTGTTGTTCCTCCAACCTGAGTGTAGCTTCATCTTTACAGTAGAGGAGGCCGTGGATAGGCATATCAGAATGGGAATGGGATGTGGAATTAAAATGTGTGGTCACTGGGAGATCCTGCTTTCTCTGGCGGACAGAGTGTAGGTGTTCAGCAAAACGATCTCCCAGTCTGCGTCAGGTCTCGCCAATATATAGAAGGCCACATCGGGAGCACCGGACGCAGTATATCACCACGGCCTCCTCTACTGTTAAGATGAAGCCACACTCAGGTTGGAGGAACAACTCTTTATATTCCGTCTGGGTAGCCTCCAACCTGATGGCATGAACATTGACTTCTCTAACTTCCACTAATGCCCCACCTCCCCCTCATACCCCATCCATTATTTATTTATATACACACATTCTTTCTCTCTCTCCCTTTTCTCCCTCTGTCCCTCTGTCCCTCTGTCTATACCCCTTGCCCATCCTCTGGGTTCCCCCCCCTTTTCCTTCTCCCTGGGTCCCCTGTCCCATGATCCTCTCATATCCTTTTAGCCAATCACCTGTCCAGCTCTTGGTTCCATCCCTCCCCCTCCTGTCTTCTTCTATCATTTTGGATCTCCCCCTCCCCCTCTCCCTCTCAAATCTCTTACTAGCTCTTCCTTCAGTTAGTCCTGACGAAGGGTCTCGGCCCGAAACGTCGACTGTACCTCTTCCTGGAGATGCTGCCTGGCCTGCTGCGTTCACCAGCAACTTTGATGTGTGTTGCTTGAATTTCCAGCATCTGCAGAATTCCTCGTGTTTACTGGATCTTTGATGCTATCTTTTTGCTAATGGACACCTGTGCCTCTTCATCCTCAGGAAGCTACAGAAATTGTACATGTCCCCTTCGACCCTTGTCAAAGTTTATTGATATACCATAAAAAGCTCCCTGTCCAGATGCATCACAGTTTGGTTATGGCAACTGCTCTACCCATGACTGTAAGAAACTGCACAGAGCTGTGGACATAGCTAAGTACGTCAGGGAAATCTCTATGGACTCTGTCTATACTTTTCATTGCCCCAGTAAAGCAAACAGCATAATCAAAGATTATATTCTATCTTCTCATCCCCCCATTGGGTACAGCAGAGGTCCCCAACCACCGCGCCGCGGACCAGTATCAGGCTGTGAGGAAACGATATGATTTGGCGATATGAGTCAGCTGCACCTTTCCTCATTCCCTGTCACGCGCTCTGTTGAGCTTGAATGCGCGCGAGGTCATTACGCACGTCATCCATGTCAGCGCGGGAAGGAGATCAACTCCTCGAGCTTGCAAATGATGGCAAGCTGGAAAGTATGTTTGACATAACATCTCTGCCGGCATTCTGGATCAAAGTCAAGGCTAAATATCCTGAGATAGCCACGAAAGCACTGAAAACGCTGCTTCCATTTCCAACATGTCTCTGCAATGAATGCAACGAAAACTAAATTGCAGAATAGACTGAACATAAGGAACCCCTTTCGAGTATCGCTGTCTCCCATCACCACTCGATAGGACCATCTTGTTGCAGGGAAACAAGCCCAGGGCTCCCACTGATTCAGCAATATTGGTCTGTTGCAATGATTTTATATGTTCATACGGGGAAAATATGTGCTGTGTGTTTAATATCTAAACGTTACTTAAAATGTTATGATGCTATTGACTTATAAGTGACTTATACAGTAATTGACTTATCAGTATATTCATGCCAGGAAAATATGCGCTGTGTGTTTAATATTAAATTCGTTCGATAAACCCTTTTAGAAATGAAATTGAGTGTATTCGCCACTAAAAAGTGACTTATAGTTGACTGATCTTCTATATTCCAGTCGTGATTAACATCCCCCACCCCCGCCGCGAACAGAGTCGCCGAAAACGATTGGTGGAAAAAAAATCAGCACATACACGTGCCCGCGCAAGGCTTCATGGTAATTGTAGTCTTCTTGGGGTAAGCACAATGTATTTTAAACACAAAATAATCTGCAGATGCTGGGGTCAAAGCAACACTCACAACACGCTGGAGGAACTCAGCAGGTCGGGCAGCATCCGTGGAAAAGATCGGTCGACGTTTCGGGCCGGAACCCTTTGTCAAGACTGTAGAGGGAAGGGGCAGAGGCCCTATAAAGAAGGTGGGGGGAGAGTGGGAAGGAGAAGGCTGGTAGGGTCCAGGTGTAAAACCAGTAAGGGGAAAGATAAATGGGTGGGGGAAGGGAAGCAGGGAGGTGATAGGCAGGAAAGGTGAAGAAGGAATAGAGGAAAACACAATGGGTAGTAGAAGGAGGTGGAACCATGAGGAAGGTGATAGGCAGCTGGGGGAAGGGGCAGAGTGACATAGGGATAGGGGAAGGGAGGGGGAGGGAATTACCAGAAGTTGGAGAATTCTATGTTCATACCAAGGGGCTGGAGACTACCTAGACAGTGTATGAAGTGTTGCTCCTCCAACTTGAGTTTAGCCTCATCATGGCAGTAGAGGAGGCCATGTATGGACATATCTGAATGGGAGCGGGAAGCAGAGTTGAAGTGGGTGGCTACTGGGAGATCCTGTCTGTTGTGGTGGACGGAGCGGAGGTGCTCGACAAAGCGGTCCGCGGTGCGAGAAAGGTTGGGAACCCCTGGGGGGTTGAAAGGTTGAAACCTGCAACCTGCCCCCTTGACGTTGTCCCCCTTGAAGGATGTCTTTGACATAGCCGGTCCCAGCATCCTCTCTATTATTAACAGCTCCCTAGCCACTGGGACCATTCCAACCTGCTTCAAGTGCGCCGTGGTCCAGCCCCTCCTGAAAAAACCCAACTTAGACCCCACCTTACCTAGTAACTACAGACCTATTTCTAAACTTCCACTCCTGTGAAAAGGTTCTTGAGAAGGTTATTCTTAGTCAATTGCTGCCCTACCTACACCAAAACAACATCTCAGAAAGATTTCAGTCAGGTTTTAAGGCTTATCATAGCACAGAGTCTGCCCTGCTGAAAGTGTACAATGATCTCCTCCTCTCTACCGACTCAGGTGACTCTGCCATCCTAATTCTTCTTGATCTCAGCGCAGCGTTTGATACTGCGGATCATGCTATTGTAATAGACCGTCTCCAGTACGGGGTTGGTGTTGAGGGCACTGCCTTGAACTGGTTCACATCCTACCTCAAAAATAGAAGCTTCTCCGTCAACATAGGCAAATTTTCCTCTTCTCCAGCTAGTTTCTCCTGCGAGGTCCCACAGGTTCCATCCTAGGTCCCATTCCTTTCTCTATATACATGCTTCCCCTCGGCCAAATCACTAAACGACATTTCCTTCCATTGTTATGCTGACAACACACAGCTTTATCTCCCCTTGAAACCGCACGACCAGTCAAATCTAGTCAGCCTCATGAACTGCCTTGAGGACATAAAGTGTTGGATGGCACAAAACTTCCTACAGCTGAATGAAGGCAAGTCTTAAGTTGTCCTATTTGGCCCCCCTGACTCCATCAAAGTGATTACCAACAGTCTCGGTAACCTGTCCGCCCTTGTCAAACCCCATGTCAAAAACCTTGGTGTGATATTTGATTCCGCCTTTAAGTTTGACAAACAAGTTAACGCAGCAGTAGAAACCAGTTTCTTCCAGCTTCGTACTATTGCCAAAATCAAGTCGCTTCTCTCTTCAAAGATCTTGACAAAGTCATACACACCCTTATATCCTCCCACTTGGATTACTCCAACTCCCTGTATACTGGGACTAGTCGGTTGTCCCTGCCCACCTGCAACTGGTCCAGAACGCTGCAGCCAGGATCCTGACAGGTGCCCGGAAGAGGGACCATATTACTTCTATCCCGGCCTCTCTCCACTGGCTACCAGTACAGTTTAGAATTGATTTTAAGATTCTCCTGTTTGTTTTTAAAGCCAAATGGGCTGGCACCCTCCTATATCACAGACCTTCTCACCCCTTATTCTACTTTCAGGTCCCTCAGGTCGGCTGACGTGGGGCTGCTGGCTGTCCTGTGGTCTAAATTTAAGCTCAGGGGTGACCGCACCTTTGCTGTTGTAGCCCCTAGACTGTGGAACAGCATTCCCCTCCCTATCCGATCTGCACCCCCCCCCCCCCCACTGACTCTTTTAAGTCCAGGCTCAAAATTTACCTTTATTCACTAGCGTTTCCGGACCAAAAGCATCATAATACAAATTGCAACACTTTTCCCACACCAAACAACTAGTATGCCACTTAATTTTGTCACTGACGATCGAGATAGGATTAATCTGGTAAGGAAACAAGGATATTCTGCAGCTTCCACCCTAGCTCAAGAATCCATTGAGACTGTTACTAAGCGTCCAGCACCAGTAAAGTGAAACTTGTAAAACAGTAAAGTGGAGCTTCTGAAGAAAGATAAATTTTGTGTTTCTCAAGAATTAATAGTGATATATACGTGTGTGTGTGTGTGTGTGTGTGTGTGTGTGTCCTTGAACAGAGGAAAATTTGAAATTCACTTGTCAAACAAATGCACACTACTTATTCCAAAATATATATATATATATATATATATATATATATATTTGTCAAGAGTATGTAATCTCGTACAGGGAAAAATAAGTTAATGAACTCACATTCTAAATATATTACAATAAAATCAATTGTTTTGAACAGTACTACCTTCTTCAGCATTTTGTAGCCACTCGACAAATTTCTTCATCTGCTCAAGAAAGACGCTTTTCCCTTTTGCAATATGTGCTTCCTTATACCATTTTAGAATGGCTTCTTCACTCAGAACATCGGCTGAAATTCAAACAGTTAACAGGTCAATTATTCAAAGAAAAACTGGAAAATATAGAGGTTATGTCAAAGCCAAATGCTATCACACTTCTTCAGCCACAACTATGGAATTCCACGCCAACCTAATAATTTCTTCCTCGCAGACATGCTTAATGTGTTTCTTTTTGGTATGTATTCCTCCTTGAATTGATCTGTTTTTACTATACTTCCCACATCTCATTGGCATTGTTATTATAATTCTCTTGCCATTTTGTCAGGTTGCACGAGGACTCAAGGTAACCTGCTTTCACTATCTCGTTAATAATGAATGTATTTCATTTAACGACAGCCGAGAGTTGATAGCAAGAAATGTGAGAGTTTTAAAAAGGTAGGTCTAAGGACTTGCTGGTGATCTGTACTTAATAGGAGCCAGAGGTGCAAAAGTTCAAAAGAAGTGGGTCGAGGCACTTCTTCTTGTTAAGGTTAATGCGGTTGGCAGAACAATACCGCCACTACTGAGGTGGAACGTGGAGCAAACAGACAGGAAGCATATCCACTTTACCCCCCCTCCCCAAATCAAATAATATCAAAAACTCTTCTGAAGCTTTTCAGAAAGTCAAATGCACACTTATATACATTATGATGGCAGTGAAAAATATATGCTGCACTGTTTCTTGACAAGTGCACTCCCTACAAATGCCAGTATCATACATATTAATTCTGAACAAGGAATTATTCAACCTATTATGCCCAATATGTGAACGTGCAAGTATAACTTCTCTCATTTGATACATTTGCCCAGCTGAGTTCCCACTACCTTCTGAATTTTACATAAATTCCATCTCTTCCTTATCAACTTTGTTGCCACTTTAATCGAATACACTTTATACTTATGGCTTTTATCTCCCCCTAATGCAAAGGCACCACTCCATTTATTGTAAGTGACTGCTTGACTAGAATGTCTGCCACCCCATTTCCTTCAATCTCAACATGGGCAGGGACCCATAAGAAATGTATACACAGGTGTGTTCCAATCTCAAGAAGAACATCTGACCTACAATTTGAAATACCTGTTTTAATAGATGTTTAAAAAAAAGAGAATGAATCAGAGCACAGAAGTACGTATATTCAGGGTGGATTTCCTTGGCCCATTCCAAGGCTAAAATGATAGCAAGCATCTCAGATGTGAATACTGATATTTTGTCTGATAATCCTTTCTTAATAATCACCTGAAACTTTGAAACAAAACCAAAAGCATCTGAACAATCCATCATGGATCCATGGATCTTTTGAATCATCTGTATAGATAAGAAAGAAACCATAGTATCTGCCAAGCATATACTGCTCAACTACCTGCACCACTATTATACAAACAATCTTCAACTTGATCTTTTCTTGAAGGCTTAAATCGATCACAGGCCGAGGGAGAATCCACGGAGGAGTGACAGAGCCACACTCCACATTAAATAGCCAAAGATTTTGGGCCCATTCATTTCCCGTCCAACCACTTTACAAATGCAGTGCTCCCAACAATCTGCTAATGTTGCCAATATTGGATGACCAACCTCACGTCATTTCATGTTAACCCAATAAACTATTGCTAACTTCAACCTGCGTAGATATAAAGTTAATTCACTCATTTCTACCAGTAATGCTGATACTGATGATGACTCAATAGCACTAGAACATAATCTCAATGCTTCAGCTTGAAACTTTAAGACCGCTGGTGAGGCCAGCCTATAAACAACACATCTATAATCAAAGACAGTTATGACTAAAGCCATATACACTTGTTTAAGTGACTTCCTACTCACAGCCTAATCACATCCAACTAAGCACCTGAGCACACTTAGGGACTTACTTTACACTTCTCTAGAATTTTATTCACATGCACACTCCATGTTAGCCTTGTGTCCAACCACATACCTACAAACTACCACTGACTCTTGCTCAAGAGATTTACCATATAAACTTGAGATCACTTGTGAGTGTAAATGTTTCTTTTAGAAAAAAAAACAAGTAACTTGAGCCTTAAACTCCCACCAATGTCCCCATTCCTTTACTTAATTAATAGCTGCTGCAGCTTCCCAACTATATAATTTATATTCCTGCCTCTCTCCCACACTGCACCATCATCAGTATATAACAATTTGGAAATCAGTGCAGGTAGTTCAACAGTTATGAAAATATGATTAATCATAAAAAAGGAGTGGGCTACACATATTCCCCTGTGGAGTCCCATTCTCTATCTGATACTCCTCAGAAAATATTGTTCCCACCTGAATCTGTGTCTTCCTGACATATAAAAACTCTTCAATGCAATTGAACATTCTAGCACCTATTCTCATATTTGCAAATTTAAGCAGTAACTCTTGTATCCATATCATATCATAAGCATTCTCTACATCAGAGAACTGTGACCACTGATTCTTTATTGACATGGGCCTTACGAATATCAGATTCCAAACTTTAACACCGAGTCTATGATCATTCTCCCTTTCCTAAATCCAGATTTTCCAAAGCTCTCCACAAGTAAGAAAGCCGTGCTATTATCTTACATTATCTTACAAATAAGAAAGTTTTCCATCATCTTACATACATGTGAAGCTAGTAAAATAGGTCCATAACTGGAAGGATATGATTGATCTTTACCAGGTTTCAATGTTGGGATAACAACCACTAATCTCCAGGAAGAAGAAGATCACCATTCATCCCATATTGTATTAAAAAGTTCCAAAACCGACGCAAGTTTCAAATTGGTAGCCATATAAACGTACTGTAATAAGTATCTCTCCCAGGTGATGTCTGACCAGCACTATTAATAGCCCTTTTAAGCTCAGACAATGTAAATTCAACATCCAAGCAAACCATTCTTTTTTACCCCAGCAATATGAGGACTGCTTGCCAAAACAGTTTCTCTAAAAACCTTCTCTTCTTAAACAGCTTGAACTATGTATACTGACTTATGACTTTGCTATAGTCTGCCTTTTCAGGGTCAGTAGCTGCAATCTTCTCCCCACCGTACAAAACAGGTAACGCATCAAGTTTCACATATAAAAGTTGCTGGTGAACGCAGCAGGCCAGGTAGCATCTCTAGGAAGAGGTACAGTCGACGTTTCAGGCCGAGACCCTTCGTCAGGACTAACTGAAGGAAGAGTTAGTAAGAGATTTGAAAGTGGGAGGGGGAGGGGGAAATCCAAAATGATAGGAGAAGACAGGAGGGGGAGGGTTGGAGCCAAGAGTTGGACAGGTGATTGGCAAAAGGGATATGAGAGGATCATGGGACAGGAGGCCTAGGGAGAAAGAAAGGGGGAGAGCGAAGCCCAGAGGATGGGCAAGGGGTATAGTGAGAGGGACAAAGGGAGAAAAAGGAGAGAGAGAAAAAGAATGTGTGGTTATAAATAACGGATGGGGTACGAGGGGGAGGTGGGGCATTAGCAGAAGTTTGAGACGTCAATGTTCATGCCATCAGGTTGGAGGCTACCCAGACGGAATATAAGGTGTTGCTCCTTCAACCTGAGTGTGGCTTCATCTTTACAGTAGAGGAGGCCGTGGATAGACATATCAGAATGGGAATGGGACGTGGAATTAAAATGTGTGGCCACTGGGAGATCCTGCTTTCATGGCAGACAGAGCGTAGGTGTTCAGCGAAATTATCTCCCAGCCTTCGTTGGGTCTCACCAATATATTGAGGGCCGCATTGGGAGCATCGGACGCAGCATATCACCCCAGCCAACTCACAGGTGAAGTGTCGCCTCACCTGGAAGGACAGTCTGGGGCCCTGAATGGTGGTAAGGGAGGAAGTGTAAGGGTATGTGTAGCTCTTGTTCTGCTTACAAGGATAAGTGCCAGGAGGGAGATCGGTGGGGAGGGATGGGGGGACGAATGGACAAGGGAGTCGCGTAGGGAGCGATCCCTGTGGAAAGCAGAGGGTGGAGTGAGGGAAAGATGTACTTAGTGGTGGGATCCCGTTGGAGGTGGCGGAAGTTACGGAGAAATAGATGTTGGACCCGGAGGCTGGTGGGGTTACAGAGAATTATATGTTGGAATTAAATGTATAGCTCTTCTTTCAGTTAGTCCTGACGAAGGGTCTCGGCCCGAAACGTCGACTGTAGCTCTTCCTAGAGATGCTGCCTGGCCTGCTGCGTTCACCAGCAACTTTTATGTGTGTTGCTTGAAATTCCAGCATCTGCAGATTTCCTCGTGAACGCATCATTTTCTAACTCCCCCCATTTTTCATACCACACCCCAAACTTCCCCTACCTACTTCTTTCCCAATATTATCACAGTACGTTCTCCACAAGTAACACTACCCAACTTTCCAAAAAGCTTTTATTCTGCACTTTCACAGCAACTGTTCCATTCATCCGTCCACCAGGAAATGTATTTCTTTTTATTATCACCCAAACACCTGGGAATTGCTTCCTTAGCTATTGAGTTGAGTACAGAGTACAAAGTATTAATACTGAACCTGATATCCTCCAAAACCAAATGTCAGAAAATCTACTTTCACATAAATCAATCACACCACAATTTAAGATTAAGATTTATTTTATTTCTTACATCCATCTCATAATATGAGGGAGTAAGAATCTTTATGTTGTGTCTCCGTCACAATGTACAAGCAATAGGAAGGGAAATGTGGGAGGATTATTACCCAAACACTAAAATTGTATACATAATTGTTTTGCATACATATATGTACAGTCAGATATATAATCAGATCAATGTGTATTGATGAATTTGATGGCGTTGTGAAAGAAGCTGTCCTGGAGCACGTTGGTCCTGGCCTCAATACTGCGGTACTGTTTTCTAGATGGTAGCAGCTGAAACCGTTTGTGGTTGGGGTTACTGGAGTCCCTGATGATCCTCCAGGCCTTTTTTTATACACCTGCTGCTGTAAATATCCTAAAAAGAGGGAAGTTCACATCCATAGATGCGCTGGGCTGTCCGCACCACTCTCTGCAGTGCCCTGCAACTGAGGGGAGTACAGTTCCTATACCAGGCAGTGATACAGCCAGTCAGGTGCTGTCGATTGTGCCCCTGTAGAAAGTCCTGAGGATCTGGGGACTCATACCAAACTTCTTAAGCTGTCTGAAGTAAAACAGGCATTGTGCTTTTTCTCCCCCACTACACAGCTGGTATGTACAGTTTTATTAAATTTGCCTATTTAAAATTATATCTGGAGATATTGTAATCTTTCCCGTTGTACAAATTATATGGAAATGATCACTCTCCACTGTTGTATCATTATACACTTCCTAGTTGCTCTATCCTCAGATACCAGTGCAAGATCTATAGCAGAAACAGTATTATTAAATATATTTATCTTTGTACTCCTACAATCTTTCAAGCACACCAAACACTTTTCTTCCAGAAAGTCTTCCATTACTGTCCCTTTCACGTGTCGCTACAATCCTACATAGAACTTTTGCCATTAAAATTATCACACCATAAGACTTATTTTTTCCCATTTCCACCCACGTTTTCCAATATATCAAGTGATAACCTTTGTGAGTTTAAAAAAATGATCTTTACTGTTCTTTCACCAAGTTTCAACCACAATTGACTCATAAACAACCCCAACCTCCATAACTTTATGTGCTATTCCATTTTTGATAAAGGTAGCCACCCCGCTCCATTACATATTTTCCAATCATATATCAACACAACCTTCTGTCATAAAACTTAGACAAGATCTGAATCAGGTTTCCTGTATACATATAACATCAGGTTTAGTTAGTAAATCTTCCATAAATTTCTTAAACTCTTGACCATTACCCAATAGGCTTCTAGCATTCCATTGTAAGATTAGAAAAATCATTAAAAGCCCTCATTTGAAGTCTGAGCATTATTTACTCCTTTTTGTAAGGCATCATTAATAACTTCTAGGGTTAAGTCTTTCAACTCCAGATGTTTTTCAGCAGCTTTTAATACTTTAATTTTTTTCTGTTCTTTTAGTTTGTGCTGTACAATTTACCACACTTGCTATGTAAGTGACAAACTTTAGTTTATCAATAATCAACAAATTCTGCACTTTACACATCCTCTTTAATCCATCTGTACTCTGGATATTAGCAGATCCCATTGACACAGTCTTCTGTATTTTTTGAAGAGCCTCTGCATGTTATACACCTATATCTACCTGAACATGCTGCACTTCCACAGTTTTCTTATATACAGGACACCCTGCATAAGCAGAGCTATGTTCCCCTCCATTGTTGCTACAACTTGGCCTACTGCTTTCTCCACAATTGCTAAAATCATGTTCTCCACCACATTTACCACACTTTTCATCACCTCTGCACAGAGCTGCTACATGACCAAACTTCAGGTGTTGAAAACAACTCAGAGGGGGCAGCACATAGACTCAAACCATAGAGTAGAACTCATATATAACCTCAATTAACCCTATCCAGCAACTTCTTTTCCACTAAATTTAACTAACACCAATAAACTACCAGTTTTTACTCTACTATGAAACAGTTTTAAATGTTTATCATCAACATGTCCTCCAACTAATTTTTTTTTTTAATTGGTCCATGAATACATCTAGAGGCACTCCTGTAATTACTCCTCAAAGCCATCCTTTCCTTCCTCCAAAACTTTTAACCTGAAAGCTTTCTCATATTGCTTAGTGTCTTTACAAAATACTGAGGGTGTCCAATCTCTTAAAGGTGTTGCACCCACAATATCTCCTAATGCTTTTTTCCAAAACCTTAGTTAATCTAATTGGATTGATATCAGAAACAATTCCATACTCAAAATTCAAAAATACCTCAAGCGCTTCCTTCCTTCTTTTATTTACTGCCTTCACCACTGGACAATAAGCAACTACCATCCTCAATTAATTGCTCTTTTTTTTTTCCTGTTTCCCAGAAACCTGTCATTCGCCTTCTTCCATACAACTCCTATCACCTAATAGCACCTCCCATTCCTTACATTCTTGTTCATTTCTTGTCATCTGAACAAACCCCACCTCCCTTCCAGTAGGCTCAGTCCTTTGATCCCACTCCAGCTTCTCCCTCCCCAAAGAAGCAGGCCTTAGGACTTGCTGGCGAGTTTCATTTAACAGGGACCATAAAAAAAAAGGCACATCTGCAAATTGTTAGTTAATAATCAATTGGCTAATTAACAACAACCAATAAAAAGAAGAACCAAGGGAAAAGAAAAAGAAGGGGATTTAGAATGTATGTCTAGTGCACATTCTGGAGCAGAGGGTGGCGGTAATGTACCATTAAGCTGGATGCCAACCGCCGTAAAACAAGATACAGACAGACAGAAAGAAAAAGAAGGTCAAGTAGAATGGCCATTGTGACAGCGGGCCAGTGTTAGGGTGGGAAGCTGAGGCAGTGTTGTGAAGAAATAGAGTAAGTGGGCCATAGGTGTAGGAAGTGAGAGCAGCTCTTTCACAATAGTCTTCAGTGAGCAGGCACAGGTAAGAAGAAGTAAGATTTGGTAGTGCTGTTATCCTTTGTTCTTTACTCTGGGTAGGCAGGATATACACTACAGCATGAGTGCAGTTATGAACTGACCCAAAGAGCCAAATTATTTTTAGAAAGAAAAATTGGTTTTCTTTTCTTATTTTGGCTCCCCACAAGCCTGCACCAACTCCACAAATTCAATGAATCTATTAGTTGGATAGATTAATAGATCCTAAAACCTAGAGCTTCTTAGTGTACAGTAAAAGCAACATGTGATTCCCCATTGAACAAAAATTTACCGCAGTCATTTTGTCTCTGATTCAAAGCCAGTGGCTGAACAGAAAGCATTCTTGAGATGAATTATCACTCTTAAAGTAGAATTTATTGCAGCATCAAGCAATATAAATATTTTCACAAAATACACTTAATTTCCATTTGGTACGCCAATATGTTGATTATTTATAAAGGCACTTTCTAATCACTCAGAATTCCCTCTCCACTATTTATTGTATGGGTACTTACTGATTGGTTTTGCTTACAAGGCCATTATAAATTGTTCATAGTTTTTTAGCCAATGAAGGATTCAAGGGAGGAACAATAGTGTTAAATGATTTTTTAAAATTAAAATCAAAATTTACTACAATCCATTGCTCATTTGTTTATTTCATCCACCAAAAAATGTGAAAGTCAGTTGCTCCCAATTCTGCATTGGAAGTTAAACACTTCAATTTTGCCACCTTTCCTATAATTCTTTATCTCAGTCAACAGACAGTTCTGTTGAACATAAAAATGTGATTCATGTAGGAAAATATCATACATGAACATTGCCTGTCATGCTATGGAAAACTTGATGACAGCCCAGTACTTTACAGTCATTTGCCATCACATTTCATTTCCCTCTATTTTATCACTTTTTCCACTTCAATGACAGACTCCTGAACATGTTCGCTTAAAATACAACCAAATCTTGTATGTAAAAATCACATGCATAACTTATGCAAGGTAAGGGTGAACATTCAAGAGCCTAAGCAAAACAGATAAATTATCTCATGTAATCTGTAGACATTAACTGTAGCAGATAGTCCTTTGAAGAAAATTTGGCAATTTCTTTACCTTTGTAAAATAGCACAACAATTTTCTGGAACGCCTTCATAAAATGGATATTGTCATAACAATACTCCTGAATCTTCTGGAGCAGGGTCAACTCTGACTGACCTTGAGTACTGAATACTGCAAGGAGTGGTGCATATTGCTGAAAAGTATTAAAACCAATTTAGCTATCATTACTTGCATAACAATTTTCAAATTATTACATTACTGAGTTCAGTTCTACTATAATTTGAAGTAAAACTTGATTTTCTGATGTGTGTTCTGAATTTTAAAAAGCTACAAGTACATATTCATAATGATAATGTACATTTATTAAAAATTTGAATCCATTTCTTTTACTGTAGTAAAATTATAAGTATTTGCTTGCTTACTTTCCCAAAACGGTTTCCTGTCACAGTGCTTTGGGCAGAAATATATTAGTCAAAATTTACCCATTTAGATTTTTCTAATCAGCATAAATTGACAAAATAATGGCCAATTTGCAGTCATTTTTACATATTAACAAATGGTTTGATAACAAATACTGTATGTTCTAATATCTGTTTTAATAACCAGAATTTAAACAATAGCATGGAGCCAAATTTGCTCAAAATTCTGCTTTCATGTCCATACCTTGAGATGTTTTAAAGCTTGTTCTGTGACCAGTTCCTCTTTCTTGTTCCATTCAACAGCATTCATTACACAGGCCCACAGTAAACCAATTACTGCCTGTTCCGGCAGATCATTTCTCTTCATCTCTTCCTTGACATACAGGACTATCTGAAGAATACAAGTTTTACATGAAGCTCAGTTCACTTGGAGGTAACTTTTTTTTTAAATGTACCCCGCGTTTCCCTCTTCCCTGTCATGGAAAACACAATTCTTTGAGCTCTGAAGGACTGAGAAAACTAATGTGGCAGATTTTGACACAGGCATGGCTGAGCATTTTATTTTGTCACAACCATGTCCAAGCGAGTTGTCACATGACTCCTGTTTAAAAATAAAGCATTCAAGGTTCTAACCACTCAGTATTTCCCTTCAGATATTGTTGTATTGGTGCTTACAGATTAATTATGCTTACAGGGACCATTATAAATTGATCATAATTATTCAGCCAATGAATGAGTGAACTTTAGAGTCAATATAAGGGAATTTAATTATAGAGTCATACAAGAACACAGCATGGAAACAAGCCCTTTGGCATATCCAGTCCATGTCAGCCTGATTTTCTTCCTAATCCCATCTACCTGTATTCATTCACTGTCACCCATGTACCCATTCAAACTTCTGCAATGTTACATAGAAACACAGAAAACCTACAGCACAATGAAGGCCCTTCGGCCCACAATGCTGTGCCGAACATATGCTTACTTTTGAAATTACCTAGGGTTACCCATAGCCCTCTATTTTTCTAAGCTCCATGTACCTATCCAGGAATCTCTTAAATGACCCTGTCATATCCGCCTCCACCACCGTCGTCGGCAGCCCATTCCACGCACTCACCACTCTATGTAGGAAAAACTTACCCCTGACATCTCCTCTGTACCTACTTCCAAGCACCTTAAAACTTTGCCCTCTCTGTTAGCCATTTCAGCCCTGGGAAAAGTCCTCTGACTATCCACACGATCAATGCCTCTCATTATCTTGTACACCTCTATCAGGTCACCTCTCATCCTCCGTCACTCCAAGGAGAAAAGGCCGAGTTCACTCAACCTATTCTCATAAGGCATGCTCCCCAATCCAGGCAACATCCTTGTAAATCTCCTCTGCACCCTTTCTATGGTTTCCACATCCTTCCTGTAGTGAGGTGACCAGAACTGAGCATAATACCCCAAGTGGCGTCTGACCAGGGTCCTATATAACTCCAACATTACCTCTTGGCTCTTAAACTCAGTCCCATGATTGATGAAGGCCAATGCACCACATGCCTTCTTAACCACAGAGTCAACCTGCAGCTTTGAGTGACCTATGGACCCCAAGATCTCTCTGATCCTCCACACTGCCAAGAGTCTTATCATTAATACTATATTCTGTCATCATATTTGACATACCAAAATGAACCACCTCATGCTTATCTGGGTTGAACTCCATCTGCCATTTTTCAGCCCAATTTTGCATCCTATCGATGTCCCGCTGTAACCTCTGACAGCCCTCCACACTATCCACAACACCCTCAACCTTTGTGTCATCAGCAAATTTACTAACACTTCCTCATCCAGGTCATTTATAAAAATCACGAAGAGTAAGGGTCCCAGAACAAATCCCTGAGGCACACTACTGGTCACCGAACTCCAAGCCTGTCTACAACCACTCTTCGCCTTCTGTGAGCAAGCCAGTGCTGGATCCACAAAGCAATGTCCCCTTGCATCCCATGCCTCCTTACTTTCTCAATAAGCCTTGCATGCGGTACCTTATCAAATGCCTTGCTGAAATCCATATACTCTACAGCTACTGCTTTACCTTCATCAATGTGTTTAGGCACGACCTGCCTTTGACAAAGCCATGCTGACTATTCCGAATCATATTATGCTTCTCCAAGTGTTCATAAATCCTGCCTCTCAGGATCTTTTCCATCAGCTTAACAACCACTGAAGTAAGACTCACTGGTCTGTAATTTCCTGGGCTATCTCTATTCCCTTTCTTGAATAGGGAACAACATCTGCAACCCTCCAATCCTCCAGAACCTGTCCCATCCACACAAATGATGCAAAGATCATTGCCAGATCGTCGCTGAGCAATCTCTTCCCTCACCTATCACAGTAGCCTGGGGTACATCCCTTCTGGTCCTGGTGACTTATCCAACTTGATGCTTTTGAAAAGCTCCAGCACATCCTTTCTTAATATCTATATGCTCAAGCTTTTCAGTCCGCTGTAAGACATCCCTACCATCGCCAAGATCCTTTTCCGTAGTGAATACTGAAACAAGTATTCAGTACCTTCAGTTCTATACACATTTTTTCACTGTTACACGTGATTGGTCCTATTCTCTCAATTCTTATCCTCTTGCTCTTCACATACTTATAGAATGCCTTGGGATTTTCCTTAATCCTGCCCGCCAAGGCCTTCTCATGGCCCTTTCTGGCTCCCTTAATTTCATTCTTAAGCTCCTTCCTGCTAGCCTTATAATTTTCTAGTTACCTAGTTTTTCTGAACCTTTCGTAAGCTATTGTTTTCTTCTTGACTAGATTTTCAATAGCCTTTGTACACCATGGTTCCCGTACCCTACCATCCTTTCCCTGTCTCATTGGAACGTACCTATGCAGAGCGCCACACAAATATTTCCTGAACATTTGCCACATTTCTGCTGTACACTTCCCTGAAAACATCTGTTCCCAATTTATGTTTCCAAGTTCCTGCCTGATAGCTTCATATTTCCCCTTACTCCAATTAAATGCTTTCCTAACTTGTCTGTTCCTATCCCTCTCCAGTGCTATGGTAAAGGAGATAGAATTGTGATCACTATCTCCAAAATGCTCTCCCACTGAGAGATCTGATACCTGACTAAGTTCATTTCCTAATACCAGATCAAGTGCAGCCTCTCCTCTTGTAGGCTTATCTACATATTGTATCAAGAAACCTGCCTAAATACACCTAACCAACCGCACCCCATCTAAACCACTTGCTCTGGGGAGATGCCAATCAATATTTGGGAAATTAAAATCTCCTACCATGACAGCCCTGTTATTATTACACCTTTCCAGAATCTGTCTCCCTATCTGCTCCTCGATGTCCCTGTTACTATTAGGTGGTCTATAAATAACACCTAGTAGAGTTATTGACCCCTTCCTGTTCCTAACTTCCACCCAAAGAGACTCAGTAGACAATCCCTCTATGACGTCCTCCTTTTCTGCAGCCATGACACTATCTCTGATCAGCAGTGCCACACCCCCACCTCTTTTGCCTCCCTCCCTGTCCTTTCTGAAACATCTAAAGCCTGGCACTCTAAGTAGCCATTCCTGCCCCTAAGCTATCCGAGTCTCTGTAATGGCCACAACATCATAGCTCCAAGTACTGATCCACGCTCTAAGCTCATTTGCTTTGTTCATAATACTCCTTGCATTAAAATAGATACATCTCCAACCATCGGTCTGAGCGCATCCCTTCTCTATCACTTGCCTATCCTCCCTCTCACACTGTCTACAAGCTTTCTCTATTTGTGAGCCAACTGCCCCTTCCTTCGTCTCTTCAGTTCAGTTCCCACCCCTCAGCAATTCTAGTTTAAACTCTCCCCAATAGCCATAGCACACCTCCCTGCCAGGATATTGGCCCCCCTTGGATTCAAGTGCAACCCATCCTTTTTGTACAGGTCATGCCTGCCTCAAAAGAGGTCCCAATGATCCAGAAACCTGAATCCCTCTCCCCTGCCCCCTGTTACAATTGAACCTGCATCAAACCTTTCAAGAATTTTATACCTCTTTATATCACTCTGATTTTCCTCATGATTTTAATATCATGTATGATTTTTTTAAGTAAACTGAATTTTCCGAGATTATCACCTGAAGACTGCTTATCATTAGAAACTCCTATTACAGAGGAAGAAATAACAACTGCAATCTCATCAATGAATTCAGGTAAAGCACCTGGTCCGGACGGGTTTACGGTGGAATTTTTAAAATCTTTTTCCTCTATTCTCTCTCCGTGGTTGTCTAGAATATTCAAAGAAGCAATCAGTTGAGGTAAATTACCACAATCGTTTTATGAAGCCCCTATTTCCTTAATTCTTAAGAAGAATAAAGATCCTACTGACTACGCATCATATAGACTGATATCTCTTTTGAATGTAGATTCAAAAATTTTAGCAACTAGGTTAGAGAAGGTATTACCTCAAATTGTATCTATGGACCAAACTGGATTTATTAGAAACCGTTATTCATCTTTTAATATTAGGAGGTTAATGAATATTGTTTATAGCCCTTCGTTTAATACTCCGGCATGTATTATCTCATTAGATGCTGAGAAAGCCTTTGACAGAGTTGAATGGCCTTATTTATTTAGTGTGCTCGAGAAAATTAATTTTAGTTTGATATTTATATCTTGGATTAAACTGTTATATCATACCCCAGTAGCTTCAGTTTGCACTAATAATCAAAGATCTCCCTTTTTTCCTCTATTTCGTGGTACTAGGCAAGGATGCGCTCTTAGTCCTTTACTATTTAATATCGCCCTTGAAACTTTAGCAATTGCTATCCGTCACTCGCCCAATATTTTTGGTATTACCCACGGAAATGAAATACATAAATTATCACTAGATAATTTGTTATTATATATTAATTGCTGTTATTGTAGCTTTGTTGGCTCAATTTAGTTATTTTTCTGGCTACAAATTAAACCTTAATAAGAGTGAATTATTTCCCCTAAATAAGCAAGTACTATTTATGGATGTTTACCATTTAAATTGGTTACTGACTCGTTTATATATTTAGGGATTATAATTACGAAAAAGTATAAAGATTTATTTAAAGCTAATTTTTTTTTAACCTTTAATTGATCAGATTAAACTTTTGTTTACTAAATGGTCACCAATATCTTTGACTTTGATTGGTCGGATTAATGCTATTAAGATGATTATTTTGCCTATATTTTTATATGTATTTCAATCTGTTTCAATTTTTATTCCAAAATCTTTTTTTGATAATGTTGACTCAAAAATTTCCTCATACATATGGCAGAACAAAAATCCTAGGTTAGGTAAAAGATATTTACAGAAATCTAAAAAAAAGGGTGGGGGGGAGTGGGGTTAGCACTCCTGAATTTTAGATTTTATTATTGGGCAATTAATATTCGATACTTAAAATTTTGGTTACGAGACTTGGATGCAACTTCAACTCCATATTGGGTAAATCTTGAATGTAATTCATTACAAGGGTTTTCTTTGGGTTCGGTTTTAGGAACTTCACTTCCTTTCATTTTTTCTAAACTGTATAAACAAATGAATATTCCAATAGTTAAAGCATACTTTACGTATATGGTTTCAATTCCAAAAATATTTTGGGTTGAATCAATTTATTTTAGCAAGTCCTATTATATCTAATTTCCTTTTTCAACCTTCCACTATGGATCAAGCTTACTTTGTTTGGAAAACCAAAGGTATAGTACGATTTCATGATTTATTTTTGGATAATTGTTTTATGTCTTTTGATTAACTTTCTAATAAATATAATTTACCCAGATCTCACTTTTTTAGATACCTACAGGTTAGAAACTTCTTAATTACTGTTTCTCCTAATTTTCCACACCTATATCCAATGGATATTTTGGAAAAAAATTTAGATTTAAGTCTCTCTCAGAAAAGTGTTGTAGCAATTATTTATAATATAATTATGAATTTATGTCCTGATGTATTAATAAAATTAAAACTGATTGGGAAAGAGAACTTAAGATTATTATAACGATTGAAAAATGGGAAAAAATTTTCAATTAGTTAATTCATCTTCTATATGTGCTAAACATGTGTTGATACAGTTTAAAGTAGTGCACAGGGCTCATATGTCCAAAGATAAATTATCTCGTTATTACTCTTATATAAATCCTATATGTGATAGATGTCATTCTGAGATAGCTTCTTTGACTCGTATGTTTTGGTTATGTCCTTTGTTGGAAAAATATTGGAAAGATAGTTTTGATATTATTTCAACGGTTCTGAATATAGATTTACAACCTCACCCAATTACTGCTATTTTTGGGTTACCAATGATAGAATCAAATCATTTAACCTCTTCAGTTCATTGGATGATTGCATTTCTTACTTTAATGGCTAGAAGATCCATTTTGCTGAATTGGAAAGAGATTAACCCTCCTACTATATTTCACTGGTTTTCACAAACTATGTTGTGTTTAAATTTGGAAAAAAATTAGAAGTGTGGTTTATGACCCTTCCATTAAATTTGAAAAAACTTGGAGGCCATTTATTCAGCATTTTGATATGATGTAATTTGACCATTTCCAAACTTATTTTACTTCTCTGTAGTGTTGGTTGAGAGGAACGGAGTCGTCGACACTAAGGTTTTCTTTTCCTACGATGTTAAACTACCCAGGTCTTTTTTTTTAGTTTAGTTGATTAATTCTGTTTAGATTAGTTTTTTTTTGAGGGTTTTTGTTTTCTTTTTTTCATGATTTTTGTCCAGATATTCTTTTTGTTCTGTATTATTCATTGGTATCCTATATGATTGGGAGTTTTGTCAATTAAGTACTATTTGGTTCTATAATTACTCATGTTAAGTATAACAATGTATTCGCAATAACTTTGTACTATTATTATGTTATGTTTATATTTTATGAAACTAATAAGAAGATTGAAAAAGGAAGAAAGAAAGAAAGAACCTGCATCTACCACTTCTGCCAGCAGCTCATTCCACACTCTCAGCACCCACCAAGTGAAGTTTCCCCTCTGGATCATCTTAAATATTTCACCTTTCACTCCAAATACATAACTTCTAGTTCTAGTCTCACCAGCCTCAGGGGAAGGAGACTGCATTTATTTACCCTATCTATACCTGTCATAATTTTTGATACCTCTGTAAGATCACCCCTCACTCTCCTAAGCTCCAGGGACTGAAGTCTTAACCTATCCAACTCAAGTCCTCAAGTCCTGGCAACATCCCTGTAAATTATCTCTGCATTCTTTCAAATTTAATATCTTTCAGTAGGTAGGTGACCAGAACTGAACACAATGTTCCCATTTAGGCCTGACCAATGTCTTATACAAGTTCAACATAACACCCTAACCCTTGTGCTCAATGCTCTAATTTATGAAGCCCAAGGTGCCAAAAACTCTCTTTATGACCGTGTCTACCTATGACTTTTGAGAAGTTATGGCTCTCTATTTCCAGATCCCCTTGTTCTACCATACACCTCAACCCAAGGAAGATCCAATCCTTCTTCATAATTAACTTGAATTGGAATTCTGATCACTAGATCCAGAATCATACTTTCTCTACTTTGGACATCTATGATTAAGGATACTTTCCTCAACACATTTGACAAACTCTATCCCATGCAATCCCTTTACAGTATGGAAGTTCCAGTCAATATGAAGGAAGTTAAAATCATCTACTATCACAACCTTATTTTTCTTGCAGCTGCCTGCCATCTCCCCACAAATTTGCTTCTATTAAATCCTGCTAACTTTTGGAAGGTCTACAATATAGCCCGATAACGTGATTATACCTTTCTTATTCCTCAGTTCCACTCATTTTTCCTCAGTGGACAAGCTCTCCAGTCTGTCCTCCCTGAGCACTACTGTGATATTTTTCCTGATGGGTATTGTCACACCTCTAGTGCCATTCCCTCTATTAAAGATTCAAGGTACATTTATAATCAAAGTATCCATTCAAAATACAGCTCCCAAGATTCATCCTGCCACAGGCAGCCACGAAACAAAAAAAAAAACACCATGGAAACTGGTCAAGAAAACATCAAACAAGTAACATGAAAAAAAACAAATTGCGCAAATGGCAAAAAACAAGCGAACAACACATAGAATATCAAACATCTAACCAGGAATCCAGTAGTATTCAGTGCTGAATTGCTATCCCACTGCAGGCCGTGGGCCATTCTTTGTTGAAATGTCCTAGTCTGCATTGATTGCCCCAATCAAACCACTCAAAAACACCAAAAAAAATAACCAGAATACAGGAACACATGCAACATGAACCTCAAAGTCACCCAAAGCAAGTCCACAGCCTCGCCGATCAATTCTTGCAAGGTGGATCCCAAGAATCCTGCACTTTACTCGGACAGCAGCTAGCACAAGGGACATGGAGACCGGTCAAACGCAGCCAGACCTGCACCCAGTGCCTGTCTTCCGCTCTCGTCCTTGTGAACTTCAACCTTGCTCGATATCTCAATCGCTGAGAAGCAACAGAGTAGATCATTGGTTTGCATAGAGTCTCCAGGTCTCCAGATCGCATACTCTGCTCCAAAACTCACCAAACTCCCTCGGAGACAGCAGAGCGCCACATCATTCAATTGGCCCAAAACCACACTATCAAAATGTAAATCACAGGTTCCGTTCACATGCAGCTTAGTAGTAGAATCAATCTGAAAGAAGTAATTTCATGAACTCTCAGCAGGACGTCACCATTAGTCGCATTGTTCACCAGCGTTATTATACAGCGATCATGTGTAAAACTTCAGAACCCTAGAACACTGAGCTTTCAGTTCTGCTCCTCCTGCAGCCAATAACTACAACATCATAATTCCACTAAGCTCTTATGTTTAGCTGCCTTATCTACAATACTCTTTACATTGAAATATTCACAACTGCGTTCATTTCCCAGCTCTCCCACCACTTATTAAAATATTTCTGGTTAAGTGTACAGGTTAAACCTCTTGGTTATATGTTTCTACAAGTGAAAAATCAAAAAAAAAACTTTGCAACTAATAGACATAATGCACTTTAACCTTCAATCTGTTTATCAACCTGAAACATTAATTTGTTTTCCCCAATTCAAAACTTCTTCAGGCTCAATGATTATATTCACCAATAGATACATTCAGTTACTACAGGTGCACATTCCTTTATCCGAAATCCTGAAATCCAAAATGCTCTGAAAACCGAAGTTTTTTTTCCACCAACAGTTGATGTCACTCAGGTGTGACGTGGCAGCACTAGCAGAGGCCGCCAGACATCAGTTGTGGCTCAGCGCTCGTACTGGTTACACGTGCATTTGCTGTTCGCTGATATTTTGTGTTCACTGTTGACTTAGTGTTTAATTTCACTGTGAAAATGTCAAAAAGAGCTGCAGATACCCCTATGGGTAAGAATGAGAAAAAGAGAAGGAAGCATCTATCATTATCAATAACGCAGAAAGTGGAGTTATTGCAGAAGCTTGATCGTGGTGTGTCTGTGCGGCGTGTTACTGAAGAAAATAGTGTCGGAACTACCACTGTATATGATTTAAATAAACAGAAATACAAGTTACTGAAGTTTCATAGTGACAGTGAGAGTGACGTTCTACATTTATTCCAATAAGTCATTTACCATGTGTTTAATTCGGTTCGTTTGAAGCTGTATATTTTTATGTTTGACTGAATGTTTTTCTTGGAAATAAAATTTCTCCTTGTCATTATTCCCTAAACAATACAGTATAACAATTATGTACATAGCATTTACATTGTATTAGGTATTATAAGTAATCTAGAGATGAGTTAAAAGTATACAGGAGGATATGCGTAGGTTTGGTGTGCCGCCGGGTCCTAAAGTCCACCGCACTGAGACTGGTTAAATATGGGACTTGAGCATACGTGTTTTTTGGTATCGGTGGGGCGGGGGAGCGGGGTCTGAAATCCGAAAAATTCTGAATTCCGAAATGCAACTGGCCCCAAGGATTTCGGATCAGGGATTGTGGACCTGTATATGGCTAGTGAATCCAGCTTCACTCTCCTTCCTTCAGTTATATCAGTTTATAGCCCCTACAGTATTCATAAAATTTCACTTCTACAAAATATAACACACAGGTTTATGTGGATATTTATCAATGTAAAAGAATCAATTTATCAATAATAAGAATTTCAGGATATATATTTCTCTGACATTAAATGCATCCATTGTCTTCATAACTAATAAAATTGGACTGCATCCATAATTACCTCTTAAGGACAGGAGATGGGACAATTGCATGTGCATCTGCCTTATCTCTCCATAAATAAATATTGTATCAACATCCTAGATACTCAACTTTCAGTGGGTCAATGATCAGAGCATGGGACCAGCATTGAAGCAGCTAACCTTTCATCAAGATCTATGCTAAACTTACTGACAGATGTGAATCCTGAAATAATCTGGAAATAAACAAAAAATTCAACTACCACAGTGTTAACTAAAACCTGAAAGTAGTATGGATGCTCAGACTCAACATCAATCACATACTTATTGAATTAAATACTGACTTTGAAAGAATATGGCTTTCTTTCTGATGATGCCCTACTTTGAATTAATTTTCTGATATCATTGAAATTCAATAACTGTGCTTTATGCTAAATAACATGTATTTGATCTATTAATAATATCTACCTGCCCAATTATCTGGTAAATAACATTTCGTGAAGTTTTCAAGCCAGCTCATAATGAACATACCTCCCTTATGGGGCATTCCTGAGAAAGTTTCTCCTTCAATTCTTTTTGCAGTTCTTTGCGAGTTCCCAGAGATTGCTGAACTCGTAGGAAGTCAGATAGCTCTTTCAGTCCAGCATTGGTAAAATATGTAGCAAAATGTTCGAAGTTTTGTTTATTAGCTGGAAAGAGTTCCTACGATGGAACAGCAAGATTTAATTATACACAATATAACAAAATGCAGAGGATTCATGGTATAAATTTGGATACATGTTAATATATACATAGTAATTCAATGGGATGAATTTACAGTGGTAAATATTTTAAGAATTTTTTTTAATAAAACAGAATCAATCAAGATAATGCCATGTACCTGCACAATGAACAACTCATTTTTGGGCGAATTTGCTTAAATATGACCTATTTCTCCCCCTTTATAAGGGCTTGGTTAGACCACACTTGGGAGAATTGTAAACAGTTTTGGGCCCTTTAACTAAGAATGGATGTGCTGGCAACGGAGAGAATCCAGAAGCCCACAAGGATGATCCCAGGAATGAAAAGGTTAACATGAGGAGTGAATGATAGCTCTGGGCCTGTACTCACTGGAGTTTTGAAGACTGAGATGGAGATCTCATTGAAAGCTATTGAATACTGACAGGCCTGGATGGATCAGATGTTTCTAGCAGTGGGAGAGTCTAGGACCACAGGGCATAGCTTCAGAAATAAAAATACGTTGTTCAGAAAAGATAAGTTTCTTTTGTCAGTGGGTGGTAAATCAATGGAGTTCATTACTACACATGGCTGTGGGGCCAAGTCATTGGATGTATTTAAACAGAGGTTGATGAGTTCTTGATTAATAAGGGTGTCAGAGGTTATGGGGAGATGGCAAGAGAATGGGGTTGAGATGGAATGATAAATCAGTCATGCAAGGCTGATCTAACTGATAAGCCAAGTGCCCCATTCTCCTATGTCTTATGGTCTTCTGTTCTAAAAAGTAATTGAGCACTTTATTTCCCCAGAATTATTTACTGTACATTTTTCTATAAATACATTAGTGAACTGTACTCCTTATTAAAAAGGGAATTGCAGATGTTGTTCCTTTAATCAAGAAAGGGAGTAGAGATAGCCCAGGAAATTATAGACCAGTGAGTCTTACTTCAGTGGTTGGTAAGTTAATGGAGAAGATCCTGAGAGCCAGGATTTATGAACATTTGGAGAGGCATAATATGATGAGGAATAGTCAGTATGGCTTTGTCAAAGGCAGGTCGTGCCTTACAAGCCTGATTAAACGTTTTGAGGATGTGACGAAATACATTGATGAAGGTAGAGTCGTAGATGTAGTGTACATGGATTTTAGCAAGGCATTTGATAAGGTACACCGTGCAAAGCTTATTGAGAAAGTAAGGAAGCATGAGATCCAAGGGGACATTGCTTTGTGGATCCAGAACTGGCTTGCGCACAGAGGCAAAGAGTATTTGTAGATGGGTATGTTCTGCATGGAGGTTGGTCATCAGTGGTGTGCCTCAGGGATCTGTCCCGGGACCCTTACTCTTCGTGATTTTTATAAATGACCTCGATGAGAAAGTGGAGGGATGAGTTAGTTTGCTGATGACACAATGGTTGGAGGTGTTGTGGATAGTGCGGAGGGCTGTCAGAGGTTACAGCGGGACATTGATAGGATGCAAAACTGGGCTGAGAAGTGGCTCATTGATTTTTCTAACTTCTGCTAATGCACCACCTCCCCCTCGTACCCCATCTGTTATTTATTTATATACACACATTCTTTCTCTCTCTCTCCTTTTTCTCCCTCTGTCCCTCTGACTATACCCATTGCCCATCCTCTGGGTTTTTTTTCCCCCCTCCCCCTTTTCCTTCTCCCTGGGCCTCCTGTCCCATTATCCTCTCATATCCCTTTTGCCAATCACCTGTCCAGCTCTTGGCTCCATCACTCCCCCTCCTGTCTTCTCCTATTGTTTTGGATCTTCCCCCTCCCCCTCCTACTTTCAAATCTCTTACTAGCTCTTCCTTTAGTTAGTCCTGATGAAGGGTCTCAGCCCGAAACGTCGACTGTACCTCTTCCTAAAGATGCTGCCTGGCCTGCTGCATTCACCAGCAACTTTGATGTGTGTTGCTTGAATTTCCAGCATCTGCAGAACTCGTGTTTACCGAGAAGTGGCAGATGGAGTTCAACCCAGATAAGTGTGAAGTGATTCATTTTGGTAGGCCAAATATGATGGCAGAATATAGTATTAATGGTAAGACTCTTGGCAGTGTGGAGGATCAGAGGGATCTTGGAGTCCGAGTCCATAGGACACTCAAAGCAACTGTGCAGGTTGACACTATGGTTAAGAAGGCATATGGTGTATTGGCCTTCATTAATCATGGAATTGAATTTAGGAGCCAAGAGGTAATGTCGCAGCTATAAAGGACCCTGGTCAGACCCCATTTGGGAGTACTGTGCTCAGTTCTGGTCGCCTCACTACAGGAAGGATGTGGAAGCCATAGAAAGGGTGCAGAGGAGATCTACAAGGATTTTGCCTGGATTGGGGAGCAAGCCTCATGAAAACAGGTTGAGTGACCTCGGCCTTTTCTCCTTGGAGCAATGGAGGATAAGAGGTGACCTGATAGAGGTGTATAAGATGATGAGAGGCATTGATCATGTGGATAGTCACAGGCTTTTCCCAGGGCTGAAATGGCTGCCACAAGAGGACACAGATTTAAGGTGCTGGGGAGTAGGTACAGAGGAGATGTCAGGGGTAAGTCTTTTACTCAGAGAGTGGTGAATGCGTGAAATGGGCTGCCGGCAACGGTGGTGGAGGCAGATATGATAGGGTCTTTTAAGAGACTTTTGGATAGGAACATGGAGCTTAGACAAATAGAGGGCTATGGGGAAGTCTAGTAATTTTTGTGCCGAAGGGCCTGTATTGTGCTGTAGGTTTTCTATGTTTCTATATAAATAAAAACTTTCACAAACACAACTACATATAGATAATTAACAATCAGCATTTTGTCGCTGTTGCTTTACTATATATTTACAGCTTTGACTTTTAATTGACATTACTTCTAAAGCCACCTTACAATTATGACGTTTTGTTTTTGTCTTCCATTTCCTTTCAATCCAGTCTAGCCCACTAGAATTTGCAAAGTATGTTTTAATTTTCTATTTCGAAAGCATTTAGTTACATTTCTTAATAATATATTTATATATTCCTCCGCCTTTAAAAATCCAGCAAGTCTATTCCTTGACCCAATCTTCATCTTTAATCCATCTCAATCCCCGGGTTTGTTCTTGTATCTTCAAAAAATCTCGCACAAACTCCTCCGCTTTCCGGTAATCGTCAAAAAATCTTTTTTCTCCGTTATCCAAAAAAATCTTCAAAGTTGCAGGATAACGCAATATAAATTGATAACCGTAATCCCATAGGACATTGTTCACTGGATTAAATTTCTTCCTTCTCTTCAAAAGTTCATAACTTATGTCAGGTTAGAAAAAAATTTTGTTCCCTTCTATCATCAATGGCCCTTTTCTATTCTTGGCAGCTTGAGCAGCTGCCTATAGAATCCTTTCTTTGTCTTGAAATCTTAAACATTTTATTAAAATTGATCGTGAATATTGGTCGTCTTGTGGTTTTGATCTTGGAGCTCTATGTGCCCGCTCAGTTTCAATTGATCAGTCTCCCTCTTTCATTTGCAAAGTTTCCGGGATCCATCTTTGAAAAAAAATTATTGGATTGTCTCCCTCTGTACCTTCTTTAAGACCAACAATCTAGATATTATTTCGTCTACTAAAATTTTTCCAACACATCCACTTTTTCCAACAGTCGATTTCTTTCCGTTTTCCAGACAAGCATATCATTTTGTTTTTTCCACTCTGTCATTAATATGTTGCATTGTTCTTTCCAACTTTTGAGGTTTCTTATCAGTTTTCTCCTGTCTTTTCATAGCTTTATCATATCTCATCTTCATGTCTCTAAGCTCTATTTTTAATCCTTTTAATTCAATCATTACTTGCAATAAATCCTCTCTTATGTCTCCATCGCATCCTTTACTTTCAGCCTCCTCCAGTTCTTCCTCCTCTTCTTCATCTGTGTTCTCTGCAGAATCCAATTCTGACTCTGAGTCACTTTCACTTGCAGTGGCCGTCGGTTCTTGTAGTTTGAGTTGTATCGATTTGCGCATGCCTACTTCTTTGCGCATGCGCAATTCCAGCATCTTCTTCCCAGGGACTGCTACTGTCGCCATTGCTCCCTGTTCTTCTACGCCAGAGATAAAATGCGTCTCCTCTGAAGGAGATCCAACCTGAGTCCGAGGTTCCATCGCTGCAGTAGGCCCTTTTTTCTTCCCATCTCGCGGCGACTTCACAACAACAGGCTTCTTCTTTTGCGGTTTACGAGGCATATCGTAAAATAGTCTTGAGAAGTTTATAAGTAGTTTTCGGAGAGTATTTATTAACTTTGCTTTGTTTAAATGGTACTTTGCTGATTTTTTACGGGAGAGCTGGGTTTACACGTCTCAATCCCACGTCATCATGCAACGTCCCCAGTTACATTTCTTTAAAACATGGATTAGATCACTCACCAACAACTTCTTGTCCAAGTTGGATTTTCTGAGGGATGTAGTAACAGCATTTGCATCTTTTTCTGCCATCCAAGATTTAAAAACTTTTACAGCAAATGATGCAGATATTCCTGTTTTATAAAGTTTAAAAACATGATTTTAGAAATCAACTTCACCCAAGGAGCCTGACAATATCAAACAGCTAATATGTAGGCTGCATCCAAAAATAAAATCTTCTGAATCTATAATCTATAATTCTGCTTGGAGCAGAATTGAGCAGGAACTCAGCTTGTATTTAAAAGCATTCTGGAAAGCTATCCAGGAAACCAAATTAAAATCCATATAAACAGTCCATTTCTTACCCTCATCAATTATACCATGTATTGTTTGCTTTAAAGTTCAAGTAACTGACAATTTAAAAATATTAACTTTCCTTTGATAATTTGGTTGGGAAGGATGTGGGGGGGGGGGGGGTCAGGATTCAATCTAACAGGCAATGTGGAGGATAAGAGGGATCTTGGAGTCCGGGTCCATAGGACACTCAAAGCTGCTACACAGGTTGACTCTGTGCTTAAGAAGGCATGTGGTGCATTGGCCTTCATCAATCATGGGATTGAATTTAACAGCCAAGAAGTAATGTTGCAGCTATACAGGACACTGGTCAAACCCCACTTGGAGTACTGTGCTCAATTCTGTTCGCCTCACTACAGGAAGGACATGGAAACCATAGAAAGGGTGCAAAGGAGATTTACAAGGATGTTGCCTGGATTGGAGAGCATGCCTTATGAGAATAGTTTGATTGAACTTGGCCTTTTCTCCTTGGAGCGATGGAGGATGAGAGGTGACTTGATAGAGGTGTACAAGATAATGAGAAGCATTGATCGTGTGGATAGTCAGAGGCTTTTCCCCAGGGCTGAAATGGCTAGCACGAGAGGGCAAAGTTTTAAAGTGCTTGGAAGTAGGTACAGAGGAGATGTCAGGGGCAAGTTTTTTTTAACGCAGAGAGTGGTGAGTGCATTGAATGGGCTGCCGGCGGCAGTGGTGGAGGTGGAAACGATAGGGTCTTTTAAGAGACTCCTGGATAGCTACATGGAGCTTAGAAAAATAGAGGGCTATGGGTAAAGCCTAGGTAGTTCGAAGGTAGGGACATGTTTGGCACAGCTTTGTGTTGTGCTGTATGTTTTCTATGTTTCTATAATTCACCAAATTGGACACCCTTAAGGATTAGGTGAAATAACAGTTTGATCCCTGCAATGTATTACCCTTCACTGATTTTAGTGTGGGGTAAAATTAAGCAGGTTTAAAACTAGAGTTCCCTTCAATCCAATCAAATATGAAGGATAAATTAGAACTGCATCATGCGATTGCCATCAAACTTTCTGGATGTACACGTAGTTGAAAGTTCCCCAGTAACATGCTTTACTCTCAGATTCAGGACATCATCGCCACTGAACCAATGTGACATTCACCAATGCCAATGCCTGTCATCTTGTAAGAGCTTTGGTTGGAATTGATGATAGAAGTCTGAACTTGGATCGTATATGTACTACAGTGCAGTGTAGGAGTTGGGTTGGGACCAACTCATTTTATACTTGAGTAATATATATTTATTGCATTTTATTTTAACACACTAAATCCATCTTCATGCTCGTGCAGGCGCAGAATATAAATATTAGATACATTTTTAATTCATACACCAAGATGTTGTTCATCGACTTCAACTCGGCATCTAACACGATCATCCTCATGGGCTGGAGGATAAAGTGTCCTCATTGGGACTCAACAGCTCTCTCTGTAACAGGATCTTGAACTTCTAAACGGAAAGACCCCAGCCAGTCTGAGTTGGCAGGAACATCTCAAGCTGGAGCATTGGTACCCGCAACGGTTCTGTGCTCAGTCCGCTGCTGACTCATGTCTGCACTGCAGATTCTGCTCAAACCGCACCATCAAGTTCGCGGAAGATACAACAGTGATTGACCTCACCAGCGACTGTGATGAGTCAGCATACAGAGAGGAGGTAGAGAGGCTTGTCAAATGGTGTGAGAACAACAACCTGAGCCACAACATGGACAAGACAAAAGAGTCAATTGTGGACTTCAGTAAGGCACAGGCCAACCACTCTTCATTGCACATCAATGGCTCTGCTATGGACGGGGAGTTCCTTGGTGTGCACATAACAGACAATCTAACCAGGACCCACAAGATCTCCTCAAGAAGGCACAGTGGCATCTACCCTTTCCGAGGAGATTAAGGCAGGCAAGGCTCATTGCCTCCATTTTAATAACTTTCTACAGGAGCACCATCAAGACTTTCCTGTATGGCTGCATCATTGTGTGGTAAGGAAGCTGCAAGGCATCGGACCACAAGACCTTACAGAGGCTCGTAAAAACAGCTGAGAGGATCATCGGTGTCTCCCTCATCCCTATTTGTGACATTTACTAGAGTGTTACAGACAAAAGGCCCAAAACATTGTTGAGGATCCCTCCCATAATCTCTTTGACCCACCACCATCAGGAAGGAGATACAGGAACATCAGGACTAAGACTGCCAAGACTGGGTAACTGTTTCTTCTCCCAGGCTGTGAGATTAACGAATACCCTGCCACCCCTGAGGTCTCGTCACTAGGACAGCAAACTGTTTACTGCATACCTGTGCTGTCCTTTACCAGGTGCATTTTGAATTATAATTTATTAACTTATTTAGTTTGGTTTAGGTGCTGTATGTTGTGTGAGTACACCATAGTCCAGAGGAACACTGTTTTGTTGGTTGTATATATGTACAATCAGATGACAATAACCTTGAATTTGAACTTATTGTTTTTCAGTCTGCTGCACCAGTACTTAAATCTTTATGAACCTGAGATATTTTAAGCATAGCTTTGACAGGAGAGGAGCCTCTGTTATAGATTGTTGGGATACTCTCGGGTTGATAGCAAGTTTAAGCAAAACACTAATCTTGGTTCAATTCATATATATATCACACCTGAATTGAAATCCAGAGTTTTTCCTTTTCCTGCTGTTAAGACACCATCAATATTGTCAGTAAAAATACTTATTTCAAATGAATAAGGAAAATCACAATTTTTAGGGTTAGCTTCTAGAACCATTACCTACAGTCTATTTTGTTGAAGTGGTAATGGTGCAAACAAGTGGCTAATGAGGTGGGAGAAATGATTATGCAAACTGGAAATCGTCTTGAAGTTAAATACAAATTTTAGTTAAGCAAAATTTATGAAAAATTTGGATTCTTACTTTGGAAGCTTTTAATTTAGAAATTTTGAATCTTTAGAATAACACTAGTCATGTGGAGTCAGCCAAGAACATATGGATGAAGATGTCCTATTTTTGTACATGTGGTTAGGAATAGCAGAGCATTTCTTAAAGATTACTAATCCAACAATTTGCAGTCCTGTTCCAAATCAAGTGGTAGATGTTCATTTCCTGTTCCAATCCAAGTATCATTTTATTTATAACAATAGCATTAAGAACTACTTTCTTAAATTATGAAGGTCTCTTTAAATATTACCTTCTTTAACCAAATTATCAGAAAAAAGGCTTGTTAAAATTGTTGCTGGAAGTGATCCATTGGCCAAGAGGATACCAGTGAGCATTGCCAACTTTGTTTGTTCTGAAGCTGAAAATGCTTTCAGGAAGAGCAATAGCTGAGGAAAGATAAGAAAATAACTTTTAAATGGAAATAATGTCAGGAGGATGTGATGTATAATGCAAGATAAAAGTAATGATCTTCATGTCATTATCATTTATGGACCTTAATTCATATATCCCTTTTGAATGCTCTTCTCAGACATGCCAAATTTCAACAAGTTGCTAATCATTGAAATTGGTTGATAGGTGAGTGATTCTGAGATTGTAGCAGAAAGCTTCATTGTATTTCCACTTTTGTAATGGTGCCTCAAGAAAGTAGCATCCATCATCCATCCATTTGGTTCTCTTTTCATTTCTACCACTGGGTCACACCCAACATTTTAGGAACAGCAGTCTCCCCTCACGTCAGATTTCTGAACAATTAACACTACTTTGTTATTCTTCTTTTGCACTAATTTCTGTGGTAACTTGGAATTTTTATATCTTGCATTCCACTGCAGAACCACATATTTCTCGATATATTTTCAGTGATAATAACTGTGAATCTGATCTAGATAGGCAGCACAGCTGCTGTTGTTACACGGGGGAAAGAAAGTTGAGATAAACTGGACATAAAAGAGGTTGCAGCTTTGCTGTTTGAAATGCTGGCTCTCACAGCTCTGAAACCCAGGTTCCATCCTCGCTTTGTGTGGGTTTCTATCACATGCTCCAGTTTCCTCCCACATTCCAAAGACACACTAGTTGGTCAAGTGGCTACGATAAATTGCCCCTAATTTTGCAAGTAGGAGAAAGGAAAGCCAAAAGTTTCAGCCAAAAGTGTGAAGAGGAGAAGTGGAACTAATGGATCTGAGCTGCTAGTACCCAGCATGGATCTAATGTCATATTAATGTTTGTTATGCAATCACAATCAGTCATATTTCATTTCTCCCTCAAGAAAATTTTACACATTCACCCATGCATGCGCTTGCGCCCCCTCCCCCACCAACTCATCCTCCATTCAAGTCCCTGACACTCCCAGAACCAGAATGCCCAAGCCTTCCCAGGGTGTCACTCAACCAGAGGCAGCCATTTATCAGTAGTACAGCCTGAAATAAAAAATTTCTGTGGAGGCTGAATCACCACAGACGCTGGTAGATTAAGTAAGACAGGAGATTCCACCGGTAGGCTGAAGGACCAGCTTTCTTAGCGAGTGTGTGATGGCAAGTTTGGCAATGTAGATTGCTCTGCCCAGCAAACCTCTGGCCAGGAACATAGTTATGTGTGGGCAGTTACTAAAATCAGATATTCAGCCCACCAACTGCACTCACGTTCTAATCAATGACATCCATCAAAGTTACAACTCAGATGAACTCTCATAGTGAAGAGGAGGTGGAGGAATGAGCCTCAGTATGTGCCCTCAATCCTCATCGAATTTGAAACTGATGGACAGGGGGAATTTTGCCTGACAAATCTGATGGAATTCTTTGAGGAAATAATAGACAGAATAGACAAAGGGAAATCATTAGATGTTGTTTACTTAGATTTTCAGCAGACTTTTGACAAGGTGCTGCACGAGGCTGCTAAACAAAATTAGATCCCTTGGCATGACAGGAAAGATGCTAGCATGGACAGAAGATTGGCTGACTGGCAGAAGGCAAGAAGTGAGAATAATTAGAACCTTTTCTGAGTGGCTGCCAGTGACTAGTGGTGTTCCGCAGGGGTTGGTATTGGGTCCGCTACTTTTCATGGTTTACTTAAAGGTCTGGATGCCAGAATTGATGGCTTTGTGGCTAAGTTTGCAGATGATACAAAGACAGGTTGAGGAGCAGATAGTGATGAGGAAGCAGGGGTCTGCAGAAGGACTTGGATTGGAGAATGTGCAAAGAAGTGGCAGACAAAATACAGATTAGGGAAGAATATGGTCATGCACTTTGGTAGAAGGAGTAAAGGCATAAAGCATTTTCAAAATAGGGGGTGAATTCAAAAATCAGAGATGCAAAGGGACATAGAAGTCCTCATGCAGGATTCTCTAAAGGTTAACTTGCAGGTTGAGTCGGTGATAAGGAAGGCAAGTGCAATGTTAGCATTCATTTCAAGCAGACTAGAAGATAAAAGCAAGGATGTAATGCTGAGGCTTTAAGAGCATTGGTCGGACCAAATTTACAGTATTGAGAGCACCTTTGGGCCCCTTATCCAAGAAAGGATCTAATAAGGATTGGTGAAACTCCAGAGGAGGTTTTATGAGAATGATCCCATAAATAAAAGGGTTAATGTATGAAGAGCATTTAATGGGCTCTGGGCCTGTACTCACTGCAGTTTGCAAGAAGGAGGGGGATCTCATTGAAACCTACCAAATATTGAAAAGACTGAATAGAGTGGATGTGGAGAGGATGTCTCCAATAGTGGGGGAGTTTAGGACCAGAGAACACAACCTCAAAACAGAAGGATGTTCCTTTAAAACAGATGGAAGAATTGTTTTAGCCAGAGGATGGTGGAGGAAGTCATTGATGGTTTAATTAAGTCGGTAACACCAAGTTTAATAAACCGGAGTTTCATGTATGGACAGAAGCTTCTAATCAGAATACCAGGAAAAAAATTACAAGTCTGATTGAAGCTAGATTGAAGAGACAAAATACCTTTTTAATTGCATCTTCAAATGCTTTTTCTAGATACTTGTAACGCCTGATGAGCTTATTGAAGACCTAAAGCAAACGAAAAGAACGTACTAGTCAGAAAACATCCAGTTTAAAGGTGACATGAAAATATACCAATCCACATGTCTCAATGTTATAAATAAACTCTGCATTTTATTAAATTGCCAGTCTTTATTCCTGGCCTGGTACACCAGAACAGCTTATGACAAATAGTTTATATTAGTCAATATGATACTGAGTCCACACTATAGTATTTTTGAGAAAAACTTCCTCATCCAGTAAAAGTAGTACATAATTACCGAGTTTAACAGTCATGATGTTCATTGGATGGAAAGAGCAACAGACAGTGGAAATCTTCAAAAAGAACAAAGTCTAAAAGAATTATTCTCCCACCACTATTCACAGTTGGATTCCAGCTACAGAGAACGAGATTCAAGGCAATGATAATGATTGCAATGATTTTCAGATTATAGCATTGGCAGAAAAGACATAACCAGTTTCCAACTGATCTTTTGACCAAATTGGGACAAAAGGATGAAAGACAGACTAGCAAACTAATCTTATTGAATGGCTCATTGAGAAGAAAATTATAGTCGGATTTGAATTAAATTTACTGCATAGAAACACTGGCCTGAGCACAATGTAATCTTGTTTCCAAAAGGGCTATTTACTCCAAATATTTTTTGTAATAGACTTGCGCTATCAAACATTAAACTATTAATACCATCCAGTTAAGGTGTACAGGAGGGTGCCATCTGGCACATTGGGTCTATGTTAACTCCCAGAACAACAATCCCATCAACCTTGCTCCCTTTATTAATATTCCTTTAGCCCAGCAACTGCTTTTCTTCCAAATGCCCACAATATTCCTTTACTTTAATTCGTTTGTTGTCACTGAATCATTGTGACAACCAGCAAGACCGCACATGTGGATCCATTCTCATTATCTTGAATAGCTTGAGACCCCAAAACAGCTTAATAGACTTATACCAGCACATCTTTTTACCTGAGCGTAGTTACGGATTACTTGCTGATCTTCAGCAGCACCAAACACACAGTATTCAGTCACCTTGGTTTTGTCTCCATCATCAATACGTGTTCCTCCTGGGGCTATAGGATGAAAAAAATGCATCAACAGCTAAAACTTCCACTCACCATCAACCAATAAACAGAGCTCTGAAGTTAAGAATGGTGTTCAGCACTTTTCAAAAGCCTGAGGTGAGGATGAATCCCACTTTATAACTATTTGTATTGGCACATCATCAGAAATATTTGAATTTGTACATTATTTAAGGAGCCCTCCCATTTTATTCACATTTCAGAGCCTTGAGACTACAGAAGACTTGATTTGACACTAAAGAAATTTTCTTCCAGCCTTCTCAAAGCAAAGACACCAAAAGCAACACAAGTACCATTACAAAAGTCAAATCTTTTTTTAATAATTCATGTTAATGTTTATTGCCTTTAAAGTGCATAAAGAAAACACTAGGTGAAAGTTTTAGAAATATTTTTCGGTGATTTCATGGTTCAACAAATTCTACTCTGCCCTTACAGCAAGCTTATTTAGTAGATATCATCACCAAAAAATACATGATTCATCTGTCAACTCCACTATAACTGAGGCAGTTTAATGTGATTGTTTTACTGATATATGGTGATAAATTGTTTCATTTCGATGTTCATTCACTGCTTTCTGAGAAGTATTCATGTAGTACTCCAGGTTTTATTGATTAGTTCCAAAGCTGTTTAGAGTTTAAATTTCTAAACTGAGCTGCTAAAATACTTTATAGTCGTCAAACAATTGATACTAGAACGTACAATCATCATAGCGATATTTGATTCTGTGCTTCCCACTCCCTGGATTACAAATCGATAGTAAATATTAAAAAAATTAAAAATAAAAAATTTAAATTTTAAATCATATATAGAATATATTAAAATGGAAAGTAAGGTAGTGCAAAAAAAACCAAGAGGCAGGTCCGGATATTTGGAGGGTACGGCCCAGATCCAGGTCAGGATCCGTTCAGCAGTCTTATCACAGTTGGAAAGAAGCTGTTCCCAAATCTGGCCGTATGAGTCTTCAAGCTCCTGAGCCTTCTCCCAGAGGGAAGAGGGATGAAAAGTGTGTTGGCTGGGTGGGTTGTGTCCTTGATTATCCTGGCAGCACCACTCCGACAGCGTGCGGTGTAAAGTGAGCCCAAGGATGGAAGATTGGTTTGTGTGATGTGCTGAACCGCGTTCATGATCTTCTGCAGCTTCTTTCGGTCTTGGACAGGACAACTTCCATACCAGGTTGTGATGCACCCTAGAAGAATTCTTTCTACCGTGCATCTATAAAAATTAGTGAGGGTTTTAGGGGACAGGCCGAAATTCTTTAGCTTTCTCAGGAAGTAAAGGCGCTGGTGGGCCTTCTTGGCAGTGGACTCTGCTTGGGTGGACCAAGTCAGGTCATTTGTGATATTGACCCCGAGGAACTTAAAGCTTTTGACCTGTTCCTCTTGCACACCACCAATGTAAATTGGGTCATGTGGTCTGCTACTCCTTCTGAAGTCAACAACCAATTCCTTTGTCTTGCTGACATTGAGGGATAGGTTACTGTCAAAAAGAGTAAAACTAAAAAGAGAAAAATTTTCAAACACTGAAATGACCATTCACTGAACGTTACAGAGTCACAGAGTACTACAGCACAGAAGCAGGCCCTTTGGTCCACGTAGACAGGGTTAGCCCCATCGACCCGCACCCAAACCACAGCCCTCTTTCATCCATGTACCTATCCAAACATCTCTTAAAATGTTACAGCCGAGCCTGCATCCACTACTTCCACTGGCAGCTCATTCCACATGCCCACTACCCTCTGAGTGAAGTACTTCCCTCCAATTCCCCTTAAATATTTCACATTTCATCCTCAATCCATATCCCCTAGTTCTAGTTTCACCCAATCTGAAGGGGAAAAAGGGCATTCATTCTATCTAAACACAAAAGGGTCTCAGTCTGAAATGTCAACTGTTTATTCCCCTCCATAGATGCTGCTTGATCTGCTAAATGGCTACAGCATTTTGTGTGTCTTTACCCTACCTATACCCCTCATAATTTTGTACACCTCAATGACATCTCCTTTTATTCTCCTGTGCTCCAGGGAATAAATTCCTGACCGATTCAACCTATACCTGTAACTTGGGTCCTCAAGTCCTAGCAACATTCTTGTAATTTTTTTCTGCGTTCTTTCAAGCTTATTGATATCTTTCCTGTACCACACACCTTGGTGCCTTAATATTTATTGCACAAATCTTACTCTGGTTTGTCCTCCCACAATGCAACACCTGTTATCTACCTTAAATTCTATCAGCTTTTTTCCTAGATGGTCTATATCACTTTGCAAGCGCTGATAGCCTTCCTCACTGACCACTGTACTCCCTATCTTGGTGTCATCTGCAAATTTGCTGATTCAGTTAACCACATTAATATCTAAGTCACTAATACAGCTAATAAACAACAATGAACCCAGTACCGATCCCTGTGCATACCACTAGTCACATATCTCCAGTCAAAGAGACATCATCTATTACCGTCCTCAGGGATCTCCTGCTTAACCAACACTGAATTCAATTGATTGCTTTATACTGAATGCCAAGTTACTTAGCCTCCCATGCGGGACTTCGTCAAATGCCTTGTTGTCTCCATGAACTGTAACATCTACTGACTTCCCTTCAACAATCATTTTGGTAACCTCTTATTCATAATATATTATGCTTTATAAAATAAACTAGATTCTGTCCCGCATTTGTTAGCACATTTAATCTTACCACAATATAGAGCTCTTCTACTAAATTATTATTTCTGCTTGAGAACCGGGGTTAATTATTAACTAAAACACTAGGTGTTTTAGATGACCTTGGAAACATCAGGAAAAAAAAACTCAAGTAACCCAGGTTTGATCCTGATGTTGGATGCTGTCTGTACAGAGTCCACATTTTCTCTATTAATATCCGAGTTTCCCTCCAGGTATTCCAATTTCCTTCCATGTTATGAGGGCATGCTGTCATGTTAATTAGCTATATCAGATTACCCTAGTCAAGATGGGGGCAGAAGAATCCAGGAGAGATGATGGGCATGTGAGAGATGTTGCAGGGAACTAAATGGGAAAGGGTATTGATTGGAATGAATTGTTCTAAAAGCCAGCATAGACTGGAGAGCTCACTTCAATGTTAGAGGAAAAGGTGGGAAATAAGTCACTGTGAAACAGGCTTAAATTTGATATGCTCAAGTTACCATCTTACATTCAATGTTTAGAAGGTCTTAACATCTGCCTAATATGCAGATAGATTGGGAAAATTAGGGTGGTGCTGGATTCCAAGAAAGGGAACTTGGAGAATGCCTACAAGATGGCTTTTTAGAGCAGTTTGTGGTTGAGCCCACTTGGGGAAAGGCAATTCTGGATTTGGTGTTGTGTTATGAACTAAATTTGATTAGGGAGCTTAACATAAAATAAACCTGAGGAAGCAATGATCATGATAGAATACATCCTGCAGTTTGAGTGGGAGAAAAGTTATGATACAACTTTTATGTGTATCATAAACACGAGGAAACCTGCAGATGCTGGAATTTCATGCAACACACATAAAAGTTGCTGGTGAACGCAGCAGGCCAGGCAGCATCTCTAGGAAGAGGTACAGTCGACGTTTCGGGCCGAGACCCTTCGTCAGGACTAACTGACAGAAGAGCTAGTAAGGGATTTGAAAGTGGGAGGGGGAGGGGGGAGATCGGAAATGATAGGAGAAGACAGGAGGGGGAGGGATGGAGCAAAGAGCTGGACAGGTGATTGGCAAAAGGGATACAAGAGGATCATGGGACAGGAGGCCCAGGGAGAAAGCAAGGGGGAGAGGGAAGCCCAGAGGATGGGCAAGGGGTATAGTGAGAGGGACAGAGGGAGAAAAAGGAGAGAGAGAAAAAGAATGTGTGTACATAAATAACAGATGGGGTACGAGGGGGAGGTGGGGCATTAGCAGAAGTTTGAGAAGTCAATGTTCATGCCATCAGGTTGGAGGCTACCCAGACGGAATATAAGGTGTTGTTCCTCTAACCTGAGTGTGGCTTCATCTTTACAGTAGAGGAGGCCGTGAATAGACATATCAGAATGGGAATGGGACGTGGAATTAAAATGTGTAGCCACTGGGAGATCCTGCTTTCTCTGGCGGACAGACGCAGACTGAGAAATAAAAAACATCCCAAAGATGAAGTAGTATTCTAATGACAGGATAAAACAACCATGGCTGACAAGGGAAGTCAAAGATAGCACAAAAGGAAAAAAGAGAGCATGTAAAATAGTAAAAAATAGAGGGAAGTTAAAGGATTGGGAAGCTTTTAAAAACAAACTGAAAGCAACTAAAAAAGCCATTAGGAGACAAAAGATGAAGTATGAAGGTAATTTAACCAATTAAAAAAAAGAGGAAACCAAAAGTTTTTTTCAGCTATATAAAGAGTAAAGAAGGGACCGTATATTAGACTGTGGAAAATGATGCTGGAGAGGTAGTAATGGGGGACAAAGAAATGGCAGATGAACTCAATAAATATTTTGCATCAGTCTTCACTATGGAAGAAATTAGCAGTATGCCAGAAATTCGAGAGTGCCAGCAGGCAGAAGTGAGCGTAGTTGCTATACCTAAGGAAAAAGTGCTTGGGAAGCTGAAAGGTCTGAAGGTAGACAAGTCATCGGGATCAGATGGACTGGAGATAAGGGGAGCCTTTTCTGTTGGCTGCTAGTGACTAGTGGTGTTCCACAGGGGTTGATGTTCAGACCACTTCTTTTCACTTCATATAACAATAATTTGGATGACGCATTTGATGATTGTGGCCAGGATTGCTGTTAATACAAAGATAGAAAGAGGAGAAGGTAGTGCTGAGGAAGCAGGAAACCAGCAGAAGGACTTGTAAATCTAGTCAGTTCCATCTTGGGCACTAGCCTACAAGTACCCAGGACATCTTTAGGGAGCGGTGTCTCAGAAACACAGTGTCCATTATTGAGGGCCTCCAGTACCCAGGGCATGCCCTTTTCTCACTGTTACCATCAAGTAGGAGATACAGAAGCCTGACGGCACACATTCAGTGATTCAGGAACAGCTTCTTCCCCTCTGCTATCCAATTCCTGAATGGACTTTGAAGTTTTGGACATTACCTCACTTTTTTAATATATAGTATTTCTGTTTTTGCACATTTTTTAAATAACCTATTCAATATACGTAATTGATTTACCTGTTTATTTATTATAATGTGTTATTTTATTTATTTATTTTCTTTTCTCTCTCCGCTAGATTATGTATTGCATTGAACTGTTGCTGTTAAGTTAACAAATTTCGCATCACATGCCAGTGATAATAAACCTGATTCCGATTCTGACAGACTGGGAGAATGGGCAAAGGAATGGCAGGTGGAATATAGTGCAGGGAAGTGAGTGGTCATGCACTTTGGTAGAAGAAATAAAGACTTAGACTATTTTCTAAATGGGGAGAAAATTCAAAACTTAAAAGTGCAAAGGGCATTTGGAGTCCATGTGCAGGATTCCCTAAAGGTTAATTTGCAGGTTGAGTCAGTAATGAGGAAGGCAAGTGCAATATTAGCATTCATTTTGAGAGGACTAGAATATAAAACCAAGAACATAATGGTGAGAATTTATAAGGCATTAGTCAGACTGCACTTGGGGTATTGTGAGCAGTTTTCGCCCCGATCAAAGAAACGATGTGCTGGCACTGAAGAGGATCCAGAGGAGGTTCATGAGAATGATTCCATGAATGAAGAGGTTAATGCATGAGGAGCATCTGATGGCTCTGGGCCTGTGTGCACTGGAGTTTAGAAGAATGAGGAGGGACCTTCTTATAACCAATCAAATATTAAAAGGCCTAGACAGAGTGAATGTGGAGAGGATACTTCCTATAGTGGGTGAGCCTAGAACCAGAGGGCACAGCCTCAGAACAGAGAGAAGTGGAATTACTTTAGTCAGAGGATAGTGAATCTGTGGAATTTAATGCCATAGACAGCTGTGGAGGCCAAGTCACTGGGTATATTTAAAGCGGAGGTTGATAGGTCTTGTTTAGTCAGGGCATTAAAGGTTATGAAGAGAAGGCAGGAGAATGGAGTTGGTAGGGATAATAAATCAGCCTTGATGGAATGGCGGTGTGCACTCAATGGGCCAAAGAACCTTATTTTGCTCCTTTGAATTATGGTCTATAATTTAGGATTTTGACACGTATTAGTAAATGATTTGACTTCAAGTGCGGCTGGCCATGCACGACCTGAAGTAACAGAAGGCAATGGATTTTCTTTGAGCAATGCAGGGAGCCAGAGGAGTCCAAATCAGCTAAGTCAAGATCGGGGTGCACTTTAAACATAGCTTGATATTGCTCTTAATCATCTGACTTTATCTACAGCTGTGTGGTGAAATTGATATGCTATTCAAAGTTATTACAACAGGAAAAAATGTGAGAATTCCCCCAGAGAATACATACACAAGGATCCTAATGTTGTGTTATAATATGACTAAGTGTCACCATGGGGAACCTTGTGATCTGTCTTAGTCCTGTCTTCCTAAAACATTTAAAACCCATCTGCTTTGTCAAGTTTTGCTGTCCTATACCCTGGCAACCACCCACTTCTTTTTCTTCTTTGTTTTTCTGTGAGGGACACTGGGATTCTTTTGTACATTAAAGATGATAAATTGTTCTGATGCTAGTAAGGGACAGTTTATTCAAAAGATATTTCTTGTATATAGCATGAATGTTTTATTGATTTTACATACCTTTTTAAATATAGCTTAAGCATTGCCTCAAACTAAATCCAGCAAAATGCAGACAAAATACACATTTTTGACTATAAATTATCATCAGATCCTTTCTGACTCTCAAGGAAAGCAAAAACGTTTACATTTTTACTCCACTCTTCATTGGTTACTGATTAGTTAAAGAAAGTTCGGTTCATATTTACCTAGCATGCTCCCAGCTATCAATATATCAAACAATGTGTCTGCATAACGACGATAATCTAGTCTTGATCCTGTTACATCCAGAAACTTGGCTGCTGCCTCGAGGTCACTCCCCGCCTCATTAAGACCTTGAACAATTGTGTCTCTGAAGACTGTTGGTTCGAACTTCTCTTTTTCATCTGCAGAAGAGAGACATTTCAGTTGCAACCAATCTGCTTGGACACTTTGCAGTGTTAAATTTACAGTATCTTCAAGCCCATTAGTTTTAAAGCAATATGTTCACTACACAAATGGAGTACAGAGGCACAAACAACACAGTAGCTGACAACCATGCAGGTTATGAGAATACAGCGGATAGCACTTAATTGGTCCATCAGTTAATTGGGATAGGTGCTTATTTGGGACAAATCTTAAAGAACAAAAACGAATCGAGAAAATAGCCAGGATTCCCTTCATTTGTTTGGGACAATATGCTGCTTAATTGGGACAGGAGACTGTATGGAACAGTTTCTAACTAGTGTAAGTTATGCGAACTTGTGTGGTTGTCAGACACTGCACCGAGCTTAGAGTGAGCAGTTTTTAAAATAGCGTCAGTTGTGTAAGCAGTGATTTTTTTTCAGTGAGAAATTGCAAAAAAAATTAAGCAGCAAGATAATGTAGAATTGATTTGCTCACTGTGGTTTCAAGCATTCAGGCTTGGAGATGCCAGAACCGACCAGGAGCAATTTCATTCCTTCAACAAGTTAGGAATTTTGAAGAATTTGAACCTATCAGCAATCATCTTGAATGTTACAATGACAATGAAGGCTTGGGGGATGCAATCATCGAAAGCATTGTATGAAGACAGTACATTAACTACACTAGGTGTCGGCGCTAATTTTGTTCATTAACAGTCAATCAAAGGAACATGGCAGCGTGTTTGTTAGCTGTTGTATCCAACGATGACAGTGAAACCTGTGCGGGAGAGTTTTTAAAGTGGAAAAGCCAATTCATTGGAATAGTTCCGCTCTCTCAACCTTAGAAGTCCAGATCCAATCGTACGAGTCGTTATTACAAACTGGGGTCTTCCTCGGTTACATCGGATAACCATGACTACCACTGTGTCTTATCATGCCCTTCACTCTCCACAAAACATTGTAGAACTGCCTTCTTGGCCGTTAGATCTCACTGTTAATCTTATCTGCACAGTCTGCTAGACCTGACTTTACATGTCTCTATTTCACCAGGGTACAAGGCCCATCTGCTGCCCTCACCTAGTTTAGCCTGCCTGTCGAAGTCGTGTAGAAGTGTGGCCATTGTTACTTGCAAACAACTACATGGAGCTGAGTGTCCAGTGGAGGCCAAAGATGACTGAACTGCCCCAGAATGGACATGACAAACCATTCACTAGAAGTGCTACTGCTCCCTCGACACCCCATAGATAGCAGCGTACACTGCATGAATTCCTCTGTCAATAACTAGTAGGACCTAATAGAGTTTTATAGTAATGTAGTAGCATTGGTAGTGTTCTAATTTGCTCTGTATTTCAATTAAATACATAATTTGTTACTCAGTTAAGTAGTAGTTTGTCTTTATAAAATACCTTTTTTTAGCTATTTCCATGAAACTTCGGCTAATTGGGCCAAAATGTACCGGTCCCTATGTGTCCACTGTATTTTAATACTGACAGCTTTTTGAAAGTAATCAGATAACTGTGACATCAATAATTTCATGTAGTGGATTAGGTTCAAGGTTACCTAAAGCAATCAATGGTTCAGTTTAATCTTACAACTACAAGAATCTTTCTCAATGTCTCATCTTGACAACTACTTTAAAAACACTTTGTAAAATGACGCAATGGATCTTTTTACGAATTCGTTGGATTGATGTGTACATTTAAGACAGTCACCAAAATAACACACTTCTGCTTGGCAGCAGTGTTTTTTTCTTGATACTTCTATTATATGTTGTATATGAAAGATCTAGTCGAAAAGCTTACCCCTCTTCCTGGTCTTAAACCGTTGGCCTGTTAGCACTGGCTTCTGCAACTTACTCATAAACTTTCTGTAAAGAAAGGGGGAAATTATAGAGTCATTGTGATCTCAGGAAAAAAACAACTGATCTTTGTACCCATCACTTATTTCACTGCAAGCAACCAACACATGCCTTGCTACTGAATTTTAACCAAGGTATATATTGATGGTGCAGATTCATACCCAGATTTACAGTCTTAGTCCCAAATTCAAATCACACCATGGCAGCTATGGTATTTTAATTCAGATGATAATCAGGATTCTTTTTACCAAATGGTTTACTTATTGAGATACAGTGTGGAATAGGCCCTTCTGGGTCGAGGAACGTTCTGGTCTTTGAGCCACACTGCCCAACAAACCGTGATTTAACCCTAGCCTAATCATGGGACAATTTACAATGACCAATTAACCTACCAACTGGTACATCTTTGGCCTGAGAGAGGAAACCACTGCACTCATTGGAAACACACGTGGTCACTTGAGAACATACAAACTCCTTACAGACATTGTTAGGAATTGCACCCGGATTGCTGGTATTGTGAAATGTAGTGGTTAGCACAACATTACCATGCCGTTCCAGTTATTAACAACAATGTCACAAAAACCACCAGTTTGTTCTAAAAGCACAGCTGATTCACTAAAGCCTTTCAGGGAAGTTAACCTGTCATCCTTAACCAGTTATTGACATTTAAAGTACCCGGAAATGGCTTAAAATTATAGAGTTGTACACGGCAGGAAAAAGCCCTTTGGCCCATACTGATCCATGTCCTCCACGATGAAGATTCAATGAAAGGGAAAGGGGAATAGGTAGCCAGTGCAAGGTATCCTGTGGCCATTCCCCTCAGTAACGTGTATTGTTTTCAACACTATTGGGAGGCAGGCAATCTGACATCGGAACTGAACCGACTCTGCTGCTGTGGCCCAAGGCCATCAGCCTCCTGGACTGGCTGCACTCGCCTTAGTGCTGAGTTTTGGCTTCATGGCTGTGGATATTCTGAGTTGTGCCTATTTCAGTGTAGAGAGTATTGTCAGTATGGTGAATGAGCTTACAGCACATATCCACATACAGAATTATGATATTGTAGCCACTGATGAGACTTAGTTGTGTGAGGGCAGGAATAGCAGCACAACGTTCTACGGTTCCGTTGTTGTAGACATGACAGAGGGATGGCAGTGGCATTACTCATCAGGGAAAATGTCACAACAGTGCTTGAATAGGATAGGCTGGAGAGCTCATCTACTGAGGAATAAGAAAGGGATGACCACATTCATGGGATCATATTACAAACCTTCCAATAGTCAGTGGGATTTAGAGGAGCAAATTTGTAGAGATAGCAAACAGTTGCAAGAAAAATAAGGCTGTAAATAGTTGTCCTGAAAAAGGGTCTTGACCGGAAATATGAACTGTTTATTCATTTCCATAGATGCTGCCTGTTCTGCCAAGTTCCTCCAGCAGTGTGTGTATGTTGCGTTAGGCTGCAGTAGTAGGTGATTTTGTCTTTCCACATATGGACTGGGACTCCCATCCTGTAAGAGGACTGGATAGAAAAAAGTTTAGCAAAAGTGTTCAGGAAAGCTTCCTTAATCAATATATGGAGGTCCGAACTACAGAGGGCGATACGGGATCTCCTATTTGGAAACTAGGGAGCAGATGACAGAAGTGTGGGAAGGGGAGCATTTTGAATCTAGTAATCATAAATCTATTAGTTACAAGATAATTATGGAGAAGGATAGGACTGGTTCTCAGGTTCAGGTTCTAAATTGGAGAAAGGCTGATTTTGATGGTATCAAAAAGGATCTGGCAGATGTGGATTGAGACAGGTTTTCTGGCAAAGGGATACTTGGCAATTGAGATGCATTCAAAAGTAAAATATTGGGAGCACAGAGTTTGCATGTTTCTGTTAGAACAAAAAGCAAGGCCAACTGGTTTATGTAACCTTGATTTTTGAGAGATATTGAGACCCTGATTAAGAAGAAGGAGGTGCATAGCAGGTATTGGCAGAAAGTAGCAAATAAGATGTTTGAGAAGTATAAGAAATGCAAGAGAACACACCAGAGGTAATTTAGGAGGGCTAAAAGTAGGCATACGGTTGCTCTGACAGACAGGCTGAAGGAGAATCCCAAGGGTTTCTACAAGTATATTAAGAACAAAAGGATATCAAGGAACAAAATTTGTCCACTTGAACATCAGCGTGGTCAACTATGCACGGAGCCAAAAGGGATGTCGGAGATCTTAAATGGAGCTTTTGCAACTGTATTTACTCAGGAGGTAGACACAGTATAGAACTGCGGCAAAAAGGTAGCGCAATCATACACCATTTCTAGATTACAGAAGAGAAGGTGCTTGATGTCTTGAGGCAAATTAGGGTGGTTAACTCCCCAGCGTCTGACAAGGTGTCCCCTCGAACCTTCTGGGAGGCCAGTGCAAAAACAACAGGTGCCCTGGCAGAGGTACTGAAAATGCCCTTCGCCATGGGTGGGTTCCAGAGGACTGGAAGATAGGTAATGTTATTCAAGAAAGCCTCTAGCAATAAGCCTGGAAATTATAGGCTGGTGAGCCTGATGTCAGTAGTGGGTATATTTTTGGAAGTTATTCTAAGGGACAGAATATACAAGTCTCTGGATAGTTAGGGCCTGATTATGGATAGTCAATGCGGTTTTGTGCATGGTATGTCGTGTCTAACCAATCTTACAGAATTTTTCAAGGAGGTTACCAGGAAATTTGATGAAGGAAAAGCAGTGGAATGTTGTCTATATGGACCTTAGGAAGGCCATTGACCATGGGAGGCTGGTCCAGAAGGTTCATTCACATGTCATTCATGATGAAGTTGTAAATTGGATTCGGCATTGGCTTAGCGGAAGAAGCCAGTGAGTGGCAGTAGATGGTTGCCTCTCTAGTCAGAGAGGCCTATGACTGGTGGTGTGCCACACCAATTCGTGCTGGGTCGGTTGTTGTTTGTCATGTATATTAATAATTCGGACGATAATGTGCTAAATTATTCCTCATACATTGTCATCCAAATCAATATAGATGACAAAAATGGGACCAGCACCAATACCTGGGGCACATCACTCGTGACAGACCTCCACCCTGAGAAACATTTTTCCACCACTACCCTCTGTTTCTTATCATACAGCCTATTTTATATCCAGTTTGCTAACTCTCCTTGGATGCTATGTGATTTAACCTTCCAGAGTAGCTACCATGCAGACCTTATCAAAATTCTTACTAAAATCCATATATCTACTACTCTCTCATCAGTTCAGCAAAAAAACTCAATCAAATTCATAAGAAGTGATTTCCCACAAGATGGCTACCCCAATCAACTCCTGCCTTTCCAAATGTAAGCATATCTTATCCCTCAGCATGCTTTCCAGCAACTTGCCTATAATGGATGTTAGGCTAATGAGTCTATAATTAGCAGATTTATCCTTACAGCCCTTCTCAAATGAAGGTACGATATTTTCTATCGTCCAGTCTTCTGGCACCAAGCCAGAGAACAGCAATGTAGCAAGTATCTCAGCTTGGACTCCCACAGTTCTCTTTAATTTCCAATAGTACTCTTGAGTATAGCTCATCCGGACCTGGAGATCTGTCTACCTTCATAAATCTAAATACATGCAATACCTCTTTTTCTGTAATACAGACTGCATTGCCAGATTCCCAAGTCCTCACATCTTCCTCTACAGTGAAAACAGAGGAAAAATAACCACTGGGAACTCTGTCCCTCTCCAGTGTCTCCACGGATAGGTTTCCATCTTGGTCTCTGAAGGGCTCTATTCTGTTTCAAATCACTCAGTTTCTCCTTAATATATTAAAAAATAAATCACTGGATTCTCAATTTTCTCTGCCAAGGAAAGCCATCTCATGCTCCCCCTTGTCCCTCCTAATTTCCTTCTTCAGTGTACTCCAGCATCCCCCATATACATACAGTGACTGTTTCTTTTCTTCAACCAGAATTACATAATATCTTGACATCTAGGATTCCTACCTCCCAGCAACTTTACCTTTTACTTTAACAGGAATATGCAGTCCTTAAACCGTTGCTGTCCCACTTTTAAAAGCCTCCCACTTGCCAGAAGTTCCTTTGCTTTAAAACGACCTTGCCCCAGTTCAGAACTCAAAACCTGTGGCCTCTTTCAATAATTATTGTAAAGTTAATGCAACTATTGTCACTAGTCCCAGTGTGCTGCCTAACTGTGACCACAGTCACTTGCCCTTCCTTATTTGCCAGGGGTAATTCAAGTTTTGCCCACTTTCTGGTAGAGCTCTCTATCTACTGCCTGGGGAAACTTTCTTTCAGGAACACACTGAATAAATGCCCCTTGGTTCAAGGGCAATTGAGGATGGGCAATATGAGCACCTATAAGAATACACTGCTGTGAAGCATTTTTAAACAAAAAAACAAGAGTCTATGAAATTCACTCTGATAAATCTTAGCCTTGGACTGGGAAGCTATTCTATTCACATCTCAGACTGATGAATCACTGATATTTCACCAATAGCTTATAGCTTGTCTGAAACTGCAGATTTCAAGTTACGTCTCACACAACGCCTGCTTGGTTTGTCTGTTAAGTTATTACCCTTACTATTTTAAAGGCCAACAAGTTCAGTGAAAATGAGTGAACATCCAATCCCTTTGCAAACTAATGTTTATTCACTTCTTGTATCTGGCAGGAACTGGCAAGAACATCAGGTTCATGCTCCTAATTATAGTAGTTGATTAAGAAAATCTTAAATTTTTTTTTAAAACTGTCCTTCCATTCTTCAAATCATTTTGAGTAGTTTTCTGATTCTTCTCCCTGTCTAACTACAAGGTGTTCTATTTTTAGCTCAAAATGCCACCTTGTTTGGAATTGTGCACTGTGTAGAATTATCAGTGCAAATGCCACAAAGGCTCCACATTTGCTTTGAATTTCTGAGAGAGGAAATGAGCCCCTCAGAATTTTCCATGCTCATAGATTTATTTTTGAATACTCTACTAATTTCAACCACGTTGTTTTAGGATGCAGTTTAATAGGACAAACTTAAGTTGCTTTTTGACTATAAAAATTTCAATGTTCTTGATGCACTTAAATTAGGTGTACGCCAGCTCTAATGCTACAATTTTTCCTCTACATTTAATAATTTTTCAGCTTGTTAGCCTCTTATAATTACCTCCATCAAAACAAGATCCTGTCTGCCAACCTTCCTAAAAATAAATCAACATTACATTATGTCTGTCCATTATCTAAACCATGTCCAGAACAAGGGGTCACAGTTTGAGGGTCCAGAGCGTGGGGTCACAGTTTGAGGGTCCTGAACGAGGGGTCACAGTTTGAGGGTCCAGAACGAGGGGTCACAGTTTGAGGATAAAGGGGAAGCCTTTTAGGACCGAGATTAGGAAAAACTTCTTCACACAGAGAGTGGTAAATCTGTGGAATTCTCTACCACAGGAAACAGTTGAGGCCAGTTCATTGGCTATATTTAAGAGGGAGTTAAATATGGCCCTTGTGGCTAAAGGGATTGGGGGTATGGGGGGAAGGGTGGTACACGGTTCAGAGTTGGATGATCAGACATGATCATACTGAATGGCGGTGCAGGCTCAAAGGGAGAAATGGCCTACTCCTGCACCTATTTTCTATGTTTCTACGTAGCCAAAATGATCCTTCATCCATGCCCTGATTTCTAACTATTACTAGTTAAAATAGGAATGAGTGATCCTGTGGGAATATTCAAGAAGTAATCAGCTCTGTAGCTGTCCTAGCTGGCATTTCTCTTCAATCAATATCACTGAAATTTAATGCATTAATGAACTATTTAATTCATTGTTGCTTTTGGGATCTTGTTGGTGCAGAGTAGCTACCAAATTCAGCTAGCTGAATTCAAAATTGCAGTTCAAAAACCTATTTATTACGTGTAGCTCTTTAAAATTATTTAACATGCAACATAAATTTAACTTACTTTCTTACCCAAAATACAGATGATACTATTTATGCTTTGCTTCCTCGGAGTTTAAATTCTTGTACTTGACTACTGTTAACAGTAGTCTGAAGAACAAGGTACTGAAAATGGAAATTCTTAACGTGAGTCAGGATTCATAACATGTACCATATTTCTTTACATTTCTGTATAAGGTTGAGAGAACCCTAATGAACAAGGCAAATCTTAGATGATTAAGAAAGTACATAAAGTGATGTATTTTTTCAATCACATCAATGTCTAGCCAGGGTTCCCAACCTTTTTTTAATGTCAAGGACCAATGCCATTAAGGAGTCCATGCAGTCCAGACTGAGAACCCCTGATGTAGAGGGACCAAACCAGGTTACTAGTGATATGGATGCCAAGGAAGTTGAACCTGTCAAACATCTCTTCAGCAGCTCCATTGATTATGACAGGTTAGTGATCCCTTCCCCGTTTCCTTAAGGCAACAATTTCTTTCACCTTGCTGAAGTTAAGAGAGCTAGATTATTATTCTGACACAATACCATAAGGCATTCTTTCCTGTACTCCATCTCATCAATGTCCTTGATCCAGCCTGTAACATCGGCAAACTTAAAGACTGAGTTTGGGCTGTACCTGGCCACAAATTGATGGGTATATGAAAAAAAAACTAATTATTGAACCAGAGAAGAGATTTCAGGTTTTCTTTGCACTGTAACTCAGGCTGACAGACTCTGTGTGCAAAATGTCAATGTCAGAATGATGATCCTTTAATTGATGCCTGAATGGTGATCTCAATTTTTTTGAGACGGTTAGCAAAGTTTGCAGGTTACACCCAAAAACTTATGCCAGCAAGGAAGGAAATGTACAGTATTCAACTCTGCAATATCAAGTGCAAGACAGCTACAGAGAACATCTGGTACAATATATTACCTACAGATGTGGCCGATTTCCCACTGCACACACCAACACAATTGAACTCCAGTTAATTTCTCTTTTTGTATGATGTGTACATAAAAAAGTAGATCCTTCTTTCCTCTAGTGTAGCAAAATTTTATTAACCAAGATGATTTGCACCTTTTCAGTTTGTACATACATAACGCTCACTGAATCTGTGAATGTTAGAAGAAATTTAACACATACAGACATTCAATGATTACAATTTGCTTAAAGTTTGATAAAGCATTATATAAGAACACAAGAAATAGGAGGCCATCCAGCCTGTCGAGCCTGCTCTGCCATTCAATAAGATCATGGCTGATCTGACCATGGACTCATCGCCACCTCTAATTCCCCTACTATGCAAAAATCTACCCAACCTATATTTACATATATTTGCTGAGGCAGCCTCCACGACTTCACTGGGCAGAGAATTCCACAGATTCGCCACTCTTTGGGAAAAGCAGTTCCTCCTCATCTCTGCCCCAAATTGACTCCCCCTAATCTTGAGGCCATGTCCCCTAGTTCTGGTCTCACCTACCAGTGGAAACAACTTCCCTGCCTCTATCTTATCTATCCCTATCATCATTGTATATATTTCTATAAGATTGCTTCATTGGAATAATTACTGCATACCTGTACACACATTCCTCTGAATTTCACAGAAAAAAAATTTAGTTTAAAAATAAATGTAGTCAAACCATATGCATTGGTTTACAATGAGGTAACTGCTAAATAGATAGTGACAGTAATTATATTGGCTAACACTATTAAAAGTACAATTGCAGTCAATATGTCACCAATTGAACAAGGTGTACATCACTCTCATTATAAAATGTCAAGTAGAAAGACTTTAATCATTACTTTGATGCCACTTGTTTTTAAAAGAATGCAAGCAGTTGTTTTTTCCAAGATACACTGTGTCATAGTCTCATTTCTATTTTCTGAGCACATCTCTGAAATCAGAATCAGGTTTATCATCATCTTTACATGATGAGAAAGCTGTTGTTCTGCAGCAGCAGTAGAGTGCAAGATATAAAATTACCATAACATATAAAATAAATAATGTGAAATAAATAATGAGGTAGTTCATGGATTGGTCAGAAATCTAGAGATCCTAAGTTCCAGATGAGGAAAATCTTAAAGAAATTCTGTTTTCTGAGTGATGTTGAGACAGGAGAGAAAAAAAAATCTGCACAGTGTGCAATTGGGGTGTAGAACGTGGAATGTGGAGGCTGATTCAACTGTAGTGATCAAAAGGGAGCTGGATAACCATTTGAAAAAACATCAGCAGGGCGATGGGTAGAAGGTAGGGCAGTTGGACAAGCCGTATTACATGGAGCCTTCATACTCTTACTTCATACTCTACTTCATACCATGTGTGGGCACGTGGCCAAGTGGTTAAGGCATTGGACTAGCAACCTGAAGGTCATGAGTTCGAGCCCCAGCCGAGGGAACGCGTTGTGTCCTTGAGCAAGGCACTTAACCACACATTGCTCTGCGACGACACTGGTGCCAAGCTGTATGGGTCCTAATGCCCTTCCCTTGGACAACATTGGTGTCGAGGAGAGGGGAGACTTCAGCATGGGCAACTGCTGCTCTTCCATACAACCTTGCCCAGGCCTGCGCCCTGGAGAGTGAAGACTTTCCAGGTGCAGATCCATGGTCTCGCAAGACTAACGGATGCCTTTACTCATACTCTTCATGGATCAAAGGTTCATGCTGTAACAATTCTGAAATATTAGCAACATTTGTTGGATACAAAATTGGAAATTATGACAATTGTGAATTTTAGGATTCTCGATTGTTTAAATTAGGCAGGTGCATGCAAAATCAGATAACTGAAACATCCACATATCACTCTACAAAAGTGGTACATTCAGCATACTGTTACAAATCATTTAATCAAAAGACGTAATAAAACTAGTTAAATCTATTAACTCACTTTCATTTGAAAGACAGTAGAATCTCCCCAAAGGCAACAGATGCCCATATCATGACAATGTGCAAGATGTGATGAATCCCTAATAGAAGTCATCAAGTATATGCCATGAATTTAGTTTGAGATCACAGAGAAAAGTATAAGACACTAACCTGGTGACCCCAGGAAATTTTGATAAAGTTAATAATAGATTACACAACTCAAACCTGTTAATAGTGTACAGTGTCATGCTCCTAGCTGACAGCTCTTCAGAAATCATGAGATAACCTGTTCTACAAGCATACATGGGAGAGGGAAGTAATCAGCAACCCGCCTCAGCACCGTATGTGAAACATCCTCTGCTGCTTCTGGGAATAAAGGAGATGGTAGACTATAGTCTGATGGCCCCCTGCATAAATGGCCAAAGTCATGTACAGCAGCAGGTGTGTAAAGAAGGCCTGGAAGATCACCAGGGACACCAGTCACCCCAACCACAAACTGTTTCAGCTGCTTCCGTCTGGCAACCAATACCACAGCATTAAAGCCAGAACCAACAGGCCATGGGACAGCTTCTCTCTACAAGCCATTAGACTTATAAATTCACATAGGTTCAGAGGAGATATCAGGGTTAGGTTTTTTTTTATAAAATGCAGAGAGTGGTGAGTGCTTGGAATGGGCTGCTGGTGACAGCGCTGGAGGCGGATACGATAGGGTCTTTTAATTGACTCCTGGGCAGGTATATGGAGCTCAGAAAAATAGATGGCTATGAGGTAACACTAGGTAATTTCTCAGGTAAGGACATGTTTGGCACAGCTTTGTGGGCCGAAGGGCCTGTATTGTGCTGTAGGTTTGCTATGTTTCTATGTCTGTACATTGTGTTGGATTCATAACGCAAATATTTTTACTCCCTCACGTAGTGGGACGGATGCAAGATTTAAATACATTCAAGTGGCAGGATGTCTCATTGGCAAACTCTCAAACAAACACCATGACCTTTCCTGGCCAGAGGTAAATAGGGTCTCCTTGTCAAATGCTTCACCCCAGAATCTTATTAGGATTTTCCATGAATTTTGCTTCATTCTGAAAGGTTGCACATGTAAAGACTCTTTGATTTACATGTTGTTTCCATGGACGTACCACAACTGCTCCAAAAAGAACATCTCAGTAATAGACATCCCTAATTTATTTATTTAGTCGGAATAAATTTACTTTAGCTTTTCGTTTGCAAGAAACCTACTGGTTTTCCAGTGCAAGGAGCTAACCACAATTAAATACTGTACTCCATCTAATTCCATGACTAAGCTATTTAATATATAGCTAGAAAACAAGTTCATACCCTGCTGTTATAACGTAAATCTAGCAACTAACTGAGAACGACCTGTCCATTACAGTGACTGACCACATTATATATACCTACACTTCATTCATAATATTTGAAAATTTTAAGTAGTAGTGATCACTCATTTTACAATTATCTTCATTCTAGAATTTAATTTGGCAATGGTTTATTTCCCTAAACATTAAAGATTGTATCAATATTTGTTATAAATATTCATGTTTAAAATCGAAGAACTGTACGCGTTGACACTGGGTTACCATAAGACCACAAGACATAGAAGCAGAATGAGATCATTCAACCCAGGTTCTGCTCCGCCATTCCATCATGGCTGATCTATTATTCCTCTCAACCTCATTTTCCTGCCTTCTCTCCATAACATTTGACACCCCTACTAATCAAGAACTTACCAATTCCACTTTAAATATTCCCAATGACTTGGCCTCCACAGCCATCTGCGGCAATGAATTTCACAGATTCACCACCCTCTAGTTAAAGAAATTCTTCCTCAACTCTGTTCTAAAGGGACCTCTTGATAGTCTGAGCCTCTGCACTCTGGTCCTAGGCTCGCCCACTATACAAAACATCCTCTCCACATCCATTGTTTAGGTCTTTCAATATTCAATCAGTTTCAATGAGTTCCCCCCTCATTCATCTGAACTCCAGTGAGTACAGGCCCACAGTCATCAAATGTTCTTCATAAATTGACCCTTTTATTCCCAGGATCATTTCTGTGAACCTCTCCAATGCCAGCACATCCTTACTTAGATAAGGGGCTGAAAATTGTTCAGTATAGTCCAAGCGCAAACACAAGGAAATCTGCAGGTGCTGGAATTTCAAGCAACACACATAAAAGTTGCTGGTGAACGCAGCAGGCCAGGCAGCACCTATAGGAAGAGGTACAGTCGACATTTCGGGCCGAGACCCTTCGTCAGGACTAACTGAAAGAAGAGCTAGTAAGAGATTTGAAAGTGGGGGGGGGAGGGGAGATCCAAAATGATAGGAGAAGACAGGAGGGGGAGGGATGGAGCCAAGAGCTGGACAGGTGATTGGCAAAAGGGATATGAAAGGATCATGGGACAGGAGGCCTAGGGAGAAAGAAAGGGGGAGAGGGGAAAGCCCAGAGGATGGGCAAGGGGTATAGTGAGAGGGACAGAGGGAGAAAGAGAGAGAGAAAAAGAATGTGCGTGTATATAAATAAATAAATAAATAATGGATGGGGTACGAGGGGGAGGTGGGGCATTAGTGGAGGTTTGAGAAGTCAATGTTCATGCCATCAGGTTGAGGCTACCCAGACAGAATATAAGGTGTTGTTCCTCCAACCTGAGTATGGCTTCATCTTTACAGTAGAGGAGGCCGTGGATAGACATATCAGAATGGGAATGGGACGTGGAATTAAAATGTGTGGCCACTGGGAGATCCTGCTTTCTCTGGCGGACAGAATGTAGGTGTTCAGTGAAATGATGTCCTAGCCTGCGTCGGGTCTTGCCAATATATAGAAGGTCACATCGGGAGCACCGGACGCAGTATATCACCCCAGCTGACTCACAGGTGAAATGTCGCCTCACCTGGAAGTACTGTCTGGGGCCCTGAATGGTGGTAAGGGAGGAAGTGTAAAGGCATGTGTAGCACTTGCTCTGCTTACAAGGATAAGAGCCAGGAGGGAGATTGGTGGGGAGGGATGGGGGGGGGGAAACGAATGGACAAGGGAGTCGCGTAGGGAGCGATCCCTGTGGAAGGCCGGGGGGGGGAGGGAAAGATGCGCTTAGTGGTACTAGCTCTTCTTTCAGTTAGTCCTACGAAGGGTCTCGGCCCGAAACGTCAACTGTACCTCTTCCGAGAGATGCTGCCTGGCCTGCTGCATTCACCAGCAACTTTTATGTGTGTTACTATAGTCCAAGTGCAGTCTGCCCAGTGCCTTATAAACCTCAGCATTACATCCCTGCTTTTGTATTCTCGTCTTCTCAAAGTGAATGCAAGTACTGCGTTTGCCGTCCTGACCACCAACCAACCTGCAAGTTAACCTTTAGGGAATCCTGCATTAGGACTCCCAAGTCCCTTTGCACCTCTGATTTTTGAATTTGATCCCCATTTAGAAAACAGTCCACACTTTTATTCCCTCTACCAAAGTGCATGACCATACACTTCTTTACACTGTATGCCATCTGCTACTTCTTTGCCCATTCTCTTAATCAGACAAAGTTTATCTGCAGACTCCTTGCTTTATCAACACTATCTGCCCCTCTATGTATCTTTAAATTGTCTGTAAACTTGGCCACAAAGCCACCGAGTCCACCATCCAGTTGATTGACATATAACGTTAAAATAAACAGTCCCAACACTGACCCCTGCAGAAGACCACCAGTCACCAGTAGCCAACCAGAAAAAGGGCCCCTTAATTCCTCTTTGGTTTCCACTCTTCTATCCATGATAGTATCTTTCCTGTAATATCATGGGCTCTCATCTTGTTCAGCAACTTTATGTGCAGCACCTTGTCAAAGGCCTTCTAAAAATCCAAGTTAACAACATCCACTGACTCTCATTTTTTTTTCCTATTCAGTTATTTCCTCACAATTCTGTCATCTGTCATTTTCAGATTTGTCAGGAATTATTTTCTCTGAAGGAAACCATGCTGACTCAGCCCAGTTTATCAAGTTCCTCCATAACGTCCTTAATACCAGACTTTAACATTGCCCCAGCCACTGAAGTCAGGCAAACTGACCTATCATTGCTTATCTTTTGCATCCCTCCCTTCTTAAAGAGTGGAGTGGCATTTGCAATTTTCCAGTCCTCTGGAGCCATTTTAGAACCTAGTGTTTCTTGAAAGATCATTATAATGCCTCCACGGTCTCTTAAGCCTCTTCTTTTAGATTCTTGGGGTGTACACCATCTGGTCCAGGTGACTTATCTACCTATAGACCTCTCAGCTTCCCATGGACCTTCCTTAGTAATAGCAACTACACTCACTTCTGCCCTTTGACACCCTTGCATTTCCAGCATACTGCTGGTGTCTTCCACAGTGAAGGCTGATGAAAAATACTTGAGTTTTTTCTGCCATTTCTGTTTCCCATTACTACATCTCCAGCGTAATTTTCCAGTGATCCAATATCCACTATCATCTTTCCTTTACTCTTTCTATATCAGCAAGAACATCTATATTACTGGCTAGTTTATCTTCACAACTGATCTTTTCTCTCCTTATGTCCTTTTTAGTTGCCTTCTGCTGGTTTTTAAAAGCTTCCTAATCCTCTTACTTCCTACTAATTTTTGCTATATTATATGCCTGTGAAGATCCCTGCTGCACCCGGTGGCCCTGTGATCTCTGCCTCGGAGGCTGATGTTAGGCTGTCTTTAAGGCGGAAGGCCCAACTGAGTACATGGCAAGGCTTTGAAAACTTATGCCAACTATCTGGCGAGAGTATTCAAGGACATTTCCAACCTCTCACTGCTACGGGTGTAAGTTCCCACTTGCTTTTCAAATAGGCAACAGATATACAGGTGCACAAGAAGAATAATGTGAGCTGCCTTCATGACTATCGCCCAGTAGAACTCACGTCTACAGTGATGAAATGCTCTGAGAGGTTGGTCATGACTAGATTGAACTCCTGCCTCAGCAAGGAAATAGACCCACAGCAATTTGCCTATCGCCACAATAGGTCAACGGCAGATGCAATCTCAATGGCTCTTCACACGGCCTTAGACCACCTGGACAATACAAACACCCATGTCAGGATGTTATTCATCAAATATAGCTCAGCATTTAACACCATCATTCCCACAATGCTGATTGAGAAGTTATAGAACCTGGGCCTCTGTACCTCCCTCTGCAATTGGATCCACAAATTCCTAACCGGAAGACCACAATCTGTGGGTTTGGTAAGAATATCTCCTCCTCACTGACTATCAACACTAGTGCACCTCAGGGGTGTGTGCTTAGCCCACTGCTCTACTCTCTCTATACCCATGACTCTGTAGCTAGGCAGAGCTCAAATACCATCTATGAATTTGCTGATGATACAACCATTGTTGGTAGAATCTCAGATGGAGATTAGAGGAACGAGATATGCCAACCAGTGGAGTGCTGCCACAGCAACAACCTGGCACTCAATGTCAGTACGACAAAGGAGCTGATTGTGGACTTCAGGAAGGGCAAGACGAAGGAACACATACCAATCCTCACAGAGGGATCAGAAGTGGAGGGAGTGAGCAGTTTCAAATTCCTGGGTGTCAAGATCTCTGAGGACCTATCCTGGTCCCAACATATTGATGCCGCTATAAAGAATGCAAGACAGCGCCTATACTTCATTAGGAGTTTGAAGAGATTTGGTATGTCAACAAAAACTTCTATAGATGTACTGTGGAGAGCATTCTGGCAGGCTGCGTTACTGACTGCTATGGGAGACTACTGCACAGGACCGTAAGAAGCTGCAGAGATCATAAATTTAGTTGGCTCCATCTTGGGTACTAGCCTACAAAGTACCCCGGACACCTTCAAGGAGTGGCGTCTCAGAAAGGCAGCATCCATTACTAAGGACCCCCAGCACCCAGGACATGACCTTTTCTCACTGTTACCATCAGGTAGGAGGTACAGAAGCCTGAAGGCTCACCCTCAGGGATTCAGCAACAGCTTCTTCCCTCTGCCATCCAATTCCTAAATGGACATTGAATCAATGAACACTAACTCATTTTTTAAATATATATTATTTCTGTTTTTGCACGATTTTAATCTCTACACTGTATATACACTGTAATTGATTTACTTATTTATTGTTATTATATTTTTTCTTCTTCTATATTAAGTAGTGCAGGGGTCCCCAACCCTTTTTGCATTACGGACCGGTTTAATATTGACAATATTCTTGCGGACCGGCCGACCGGTGGGGGAGGGGTGGGGGTAGGGTTGCCAACGGACGAGAGTAGCAGTCAAATACATTGTGTTTACCCAGAGTAAGACTACAATGACCATGAAGCCTTGCGCAGGCACCTGTGTGCGCATGCGTGTATGTGCCGATTCCCCCCCCCCCCCACAAATCAATTTTAGCCATTCTGTTCTGGAGTGGGGGGGTGTTAATCACGACCGGAATATAGGTGATAAGTGGCTAATACACTCAATTTTGTTTCTAAAAGGGTTTATCTAACGAATTTAATATTAAACACACAGCGCATATTTTCCTCGCATGAATATAGAGATAAGTCAATTATCAGGGGAGCTTGAAGTAAGTGTTGAACGAACTTCCAGTAGAAGTGGTAGAGGCAGGTTTGATATTATCATTTAAAGAAAAATTTAATCGGTATATGGACAGGGAAGGAATGGAGGGTTATGGGCTGAGTGCAGGTCGGTGGGACGAGGTGATAGTAGCGTTCAGCACGGACTAGAAGGGCCGAGATCGCCTGTTTCCGTGCTGTAATTGTTATAGGGTTATATAAGTCAATAGCATCATAATATTTTAAGTAACATTTGGATATTAAACAAACAGCACATAATTTCCCCGTATGAACATATAAAATCATTGCAACACACCAATATCGCTGAATCAGTGGGAGCCCTGGGCTTGTTTCCCTGCAACAACATGGTCCCATCGAGGGGTGATGGGAGACAGTGATACTCGAAGGGGGTTCCTTATGTCCAGTCTATTCCGCAATTTAGTTTTTGTTGTATTCATTGCAGAGATAGCAACGTTTTCAGTGCTTTCATGGCTATCTCAGGATATTCAGCCTTGACTTTGATCCAGAATGCCGGCAGAGATGTTCTGTCAAACATACTTTTCTGCCCACCGGCATTTGCAAGCTTGAGGAGTTGATCTCCTTCCCGCGCTGACATGGATGACGTGCGTAATGACCGCACATGCATTCAAGCTCAACAGTGGACGTGACAGGGAATGAGAAAAGGTGCAGCTGACTCCTATCGCTAAAACATATCGTTTCCTCGCGGCCCGGTAGCACATGCTTTGCGGCCCGGTGGTTGGGGACCGCTGAAGTAGTGCATTGAACTGCTGCTGAGTTAACAAATTTCACGACACATGCCGGTGATAATAAACCTGACTCTGATGCCCTCTCTTTTGCTTTTATGCTGTCTTTGACTTCCCTCGTCAGTCCCCTTGTCTGACCCTTCCTTTGTCAAAGTCATAGTCATACTTTATTGATCCCGGGGGAAATTGGTTTTCGTTACAGTTGCACCATAAGTAATACATAGTAATAAAACCATAAATAGTTAAATAGTAATATGTAAATTATGCCAGGAAATTATGAAATAAGTCCAGGACCAGCCTATTGGCTCAGGGTGTCTGACCCTCCAAGGGAGGAGTTGTAAAGTTTGATGGCCACAGGCAGGAATGACTTCCTATGACGCTCTGTGTTGCATCTCGGTGGAATGAGTCTCTGGCTGAATGTACTCCTGTGCCCAACCAGTACATTATGTAGTGGATGGGAGACATTGTTCAAGATGGCATGCAACTTAGACAGCATCCTCTTTTCAGACACCACCGTCAGAGAGAACCGTTCCATCCCCACAACATCACTGGCCTTACGAATGAGTTTGTTGATTCTGTTGGTGTCTGCTACCCTCAGCCTGCTGCCCCAGCACACAACAGCAAACATGATAGCACTGGCCACCACAGACTTGTAGAACATCCTCAGCATCGTCTGGCAGATGTTAAAGGACCTCAGTCTCCTCAGGAAATAGAGACGGCTCTGACCCTTCTTGTAGACAGCCTCAGTGTTCTTTGACCAGTCCAGTTTATTGTCAATTCATATCCCCAGGTTTTTGTAATCCTCCACCATGTCCACCCTGACCCCCAGGATGGAAACAGGGGTCACCGGTGCCTTAGCTCTCCTCAGGTCTACCACCAGCTCCTTAGTCTTTTTCACATTAAGCTGCAGATAATTCTGCTCACACCATGTGACAAAGTTTCCTACCGTAGCCCTGTACTCAGCCTCATCTCCCTTGCTGATGCATCCAACTATGGCAGAGTCATCAGAAAACTTCTGAAGATGACAAGACTCTGTGCAGTAGTTGGAATAATTCTTTGGGATGAACCTATCCAATGTCTTCCGAATTGCTCCCATAAACTCCAGCTACTGCTGCTCTGCCATCATTTCTGATAGTGAGCCCTTCAAATCAAATTTGGCCAGTTCCTTTCTCATGCCTCTGTAGTTTCCTTTACTTCTATATAATACCGAGGCCAAGTCATTGGGTATATTTAAAGCAGAGGTTGATAGATTCTTGATTAGTAAAGTGTCAAAGGCTACAGGGAGAAGGCAAGAGAATGGGGTTAAGGGGGCACAATAAATTAGCCATGAAGGAATAGCAGAGCAGATTTGATGGGTCAAAGGACTAATTCCGCTCTTATGTCTTATGGGCTTATGCTACGTCTGATTTTATCTTCTCAAACTGCAGGGAGAATTCTATCACATGATGATCACTGCCTCCTAATGGGTTTCTTTATCTTAACCAAATGTGGTTCCTTACACAACACCCAATCCAAAAGGGTTCCATTCCTGAGAACTGTGCGTAAGCCAGTTTCTCCTCAAGTTAGAAACTTCTCTTTTGTATAGGTGCCCATAATACATTGCCTTGAAAAAGTATACAGCCCCCAACCCTTTGTTCACATAAATGAATACTGCAACCAGGGACCTTGATCAATTCAACTGAGAGTTTTTATTTGTATATCACAAGCTCCTTTTTTCACAGCAGAGCTCAAAAAACAAGGAAAATTGTAAAGCATGAAAAACTAAAAATTCAAAAAGTGAAATGTCAGCAGTTGATAAGTATTCATCCCCTTTTGCTCATTACTTCATTGAACCACCTCTCTCAGCTATTACAACCAGTATTCTTTTTGGATAAGACTCTACTAGATTTGCACAATATGATGGTGCAAGATATGCCCATTCCTCCTTACAAAGTTGCTCAAGTTGTGCCAGGTTAGGTGGGGAGCAGTGGTGAACAGCAATCGTCTGATTTTGTCAGAGATGTTCAATTGGGTTAAGGTCAGAACTTTGACTGAGCCACTCAAGAACATCAATCTTCTTCATCTGAAGCCACCTCATGGTTGCTCTGGCAGTGTGCTTTGGGTCATCATCCTGTTGAAAGACACACTTTCTCCCCAGTTTAAGCTTTTTGGCAGAGGCTAGCAGGTTTTTATTCAGGATCTCTCTGTACTCAGTAGCATTCCTTTTCCCATCAATCCAAACCAGACTTCCACTCCCTATTGCTGAAGAGCAACCCCATAACATGATGCTACCACCATACTTTACAGTAGGGATGGTGTTACCTGGCAGTTGTGCAGTATTAGATTTATACTATACACATACACTGCTAAATGGTTACGGTATAGAGTGATTTTGTGCAAGTTCCAACACAAACAGAACCTGTTTATAACCTGGTGACAGCCTGTATTTGGATTTTGATGCAGTGTTTGAAAAGGTGCCACACAAGCAGTGATCAAGTAAAATTAGAACATGTGTAATATACTGCTAGGCGTGAGGATGGTCAATCGAGAGAAACTGGAGTGGAAATAAACAGATTAAATGTCATATTTAGAAGTTTGCTGGTGATATACAGCTGGGTGGAATAATGAGCAGGGAGGGGGATGTAAAAAGGCTTCAAGGGGACCGATCGCTGAGTCAATTGACAGTTCATGCACTACAATGTGGAAAACAGGAAGTCATCCTGTTTGGTAGAGGGAGAAAAAAACAGAAATGTAATGTTCAAGTTATGAGCTATTGAAATACTTGTACATGTTGTCAGAAGGTTCTCTGCACAAGAATAACTGAAATTTAATGATCAGGTAAAGAAGCAATTACAAAAGGCAAAAGATATGTTGACCTTTATTGTAAGAGGAACTGAGTACAACACTTATGCTGTCTGACTACAATTACCTGGGGCCTTGGCAAGAATGAGACCAGAATGTTGCATTCATGTTTGGTTGCTCTATGTCAGGCGCTCGTAATTCAGGGAATGCATCAAAGATTTGCCTGGTTGATTCCTGGAGTGGGGGGAGTTTGTTGTTTGAGTTGAGAACATTCAACATTTTTTAATGGGGCTTTACCAAGGGAATACCAGAGTGGTGTTTTCATACAACCAAGGTCAAAAATCCAAACATAAGCTTTTTTGGGTAGAGAGTTTAGGATAGCGATTAAACTGAACTTTTTCACCCAGAGAGTACATCTTTGAAATTCTCGACCCAGAAAAGTTCCAAAGACTCAGTCCAAGTATACTTAATTCTCTTATTATCCAGAAATCTATTGATGGGGAATAAAGGATTGTGGGATTAATATAGCAAATAGCACTGAAATTAAAAATAAATCAGGCATACTCTTCTTGGATTCAGGAGCAGAGATGAGGGCCGACTCCTGCACCTACATTTTATGTTCTTGTTCTTCACAAAGGAAGACAGTTGTGATTGATGAATATCAATCATCCGAGCCCCAAGATGCGGGAGTTTCTCAGGTCAATGTTGCAGGCTCAACCATCTTCAGCAGCTTCACCGATGACCATTTTTCAATCAAAAGTTTAAAGGTGGGCTTGTTCACTAACGACTGCAAACTGTTCAATTTCATTCAGAATCAGAATCATTTTATTGCCAGTATGTGAAACAGACCAGAACTGATTGTGGTTCAGTGCCAAGCAAAAAACACAGGACAACACAACACAATAGCAACCAACAATTTACAAGACAATTGTGTTAACAGCCATGAGCAATCAACAATTAATAGAATAGTCACATGTGCAAACATCAATAATCAAACTTAAATAAATGTGAACATATGAACAGACTCGACAATTATCAACAAAACAGGGAGAGCAGGACAAAACACTTAACGGATGTTGCGCAGGGACATTTGGGGTACTACACCTGAGTGAGTTTGGTTGAGAAGCTGGATACCTGCAGGATAGAAACTTCGGAGAGGATGTGTAGTCCTGGTGATAATGGATGAGTAGAGTCTCCCTGTTGGCAATTTGATGAATAGGTGACTGCTAGGGTGGGTGGAGTCAGCAGCAAGTTTTTCAGCTCTGCTCTGGTGATGAACAGATCATAAAATGTTGGCAGCTGACAGCCAATGATCTGCCCACTGAGTGGACTTGGTGAGGGAGGAGGTGGCAGGAAATCAAACTATGGTAGAGGTGGTCAGGACACTCTCAACGATGGCTGAGTAAAAATTGATCAGGATATGCCCTAAGACGTTAAGTTTCCTAAATTAGCGTAAGAAGAACAATCTCTGCCGAGCTTTCCGAGTAATGAGCGTAATGCACTTGCCCCACTTCAATGTTTTGGTAATGAGACAGGTCGACCTTCACTAATCCAGCACCATTGGGACCTGAGGACTGCCGGATTAGTGAAAATGCCGAATTACAGAAGGATCACATTAAGCATAATCAGTGACGTATAATCGAAGGAACTGAATTACAGGTAGTCGGATTAGTGAAGGTTGACCAGTACTTCAAAGGAATTTGGATGACTCAACCACAGACACAGCCTGACCAGTAATTTCTGGGGGGGGGGGGGGTGAGAGGTAGGGGTTGTCATCAGAAGTCCGTCCTCATTTCCACTGTTTTGACCAGCACACCATGCTGCAAAATGGTCTACCTCTCTTTGATAGCAGGTCACATCATTATTTGAAATGAGACCAACTACAGTTGGTCTACTATTGCTGAACTTCAAGATTTTACTGGATTTTCTGTGGAGGTACAGTCATTTGTATCAAGTGACACTTTGTATCAAGTATCAAAGGAGGCGTGAAAGGACACAGCCCTAGGAAAAGCCTGTGTTTTTAGACATTGGATCAGACAAGTAGGAGCCCAACCTTGCATGCTGCTTCCTTCCTGTCAGGAAGTTGGTAATCCACTGACAGATACTGTAGGGTTCAGCTAACTGGGTGAGCTTGCTGTGGAGCAACTCGGAAACAAAGTGTTGAAGGTGGAGCTGAAATCCACAAACAAAATCCTCACATACCTAGGTGCTGGAGTCTCCAGATGTTGAAGAATGTAATGAAGGCACAATTTAACTACATCCTTGACTGAGCAATTTGCTCTATGAGCCAAGAAATGGATCAGTAATGGACTTAAATTAGGCCAACATCAGGTGTTCAAAGGATTTCATAACTACTGAAGACAGAGCAACTGGCCTATAACCATCCAGTCTAGTGATCGTGTCTTTCTTGGGAACTGGAACAATTGCAGCAACTTTAAAACAGTTTGGAACATAATTGCAGGGAGCTGTTAAATATCTCAGTGAAGACAGGTTCTAGCTCAGTGCCTTGCAGTATCAGGTGAGACACCCTCAGGGCCTACAGCTTTCCTAATAACACACACAAAATGCTGGAGGAACTCAGCAGGCCAACAGGTTTCCTCATGTTCTTTTCCAAATAGTTTGTGAGCATCTTCTTGCTTCACAGAAAGTATGGAGTGTGATTGAGGATGGGGGGGGGGGGGTGCCGAGGGGAGGCTGACTGAGGTCAACGGGGATGGTGACATTGGAGTGGTTGTGAAAGGGGAGGGGGAGAGTAGGGGTTTAGTTTGTCAGGATCAGAGGAGTGGGAAGAGAGCGATGTTGATTGCCTTATTAAACCAACAATAAAATCTGACTGAGTTCATTGACGGGGGGGGACTTCTCTTCGAAGTTGTTAACACTGCAGGGCACTTCACACTACCCAGCTATTGTTGAAATCTCTCTCTAGCTGGTCCTTGCAAGTGGCTTTTGCCACTTTCAGAACTTTATTAAACTGCCATTTTGTAGAAATATATTCCTCTATTTCCAGACTTGAGGGCATGACACTTTGCAGATCTTCAAGTCCTCAAATCTTTGGTGAATCATGGCTTGTTATTATTATACCTGACAATAATCTGTTTAGGAAGATAAACTACTTCACAGAAGGATATGTAGTGTCAGCAAGTTCATCTATCCTACTACATCTGCCTTCCAATCTATGGAGCTAAAGCAGTCTCTCAGCTTTCAAACAGCCTCAGGAGACCATCGCCGTCTGACGGTCTTGGTTGGTTTAGACAGTTCCAGTTTGCATTTATAGCTGGGAACAAGCATGATCATGGCATGGTCAGACTTGTCAAGGGGTGCCTGGGGAAAATGGTGGAGCACCCCTTTAATGTTGGTATAGAAGTGCTCCAAAGTTCTGTCCTTGTGTGCAGAGCAGATAATCAACTGATAGTATTTGGGCAGATCTCGTTTCATGTTACAATCATAAATGCTACCAGCCAACAGCAGTTGTACAGTCTGAGCGTTTGTGTGAAGGGGGACCGCATAATCCCAGCCAGAATAACAGGATGAAATCCCCTGAGTAGGTAGAATGGTTTCCAATGAATGAAAAAAGTCTCTAAGTCAACAGAAGAAAAAAGGAAGAACTTCTCAGCAAATGAAGCAGCCCTTGTCTGCATGCAAGACTAAGACAGCTTTCAAGCATTGGCTATAAGTAGCAGTAACATTTAGCTACAAAAGCACCAGGCAACATCCATTTTTAACAAGTGAGAGTTTAACCAAAATAACAAGCCAAAATGATGCAACTCTCAATAGCAATGCTTCGTGTCTAACCAACTGCACTTGCCATTCAATGTAATTATTATTGCTCTCCCAGTAAGAAGACAAGGATGGAAGGCATAAAGGAACACCGCCACTTTCATGTTCCTCTCTAGTAAGCTCATCTTTGAAATATATTACTGTTCTTTCATCACCATTGGGTCTATATCTTGGAACTCCTCCGAACAGCACTGTGAACATACCTTTGTCAGAAGAACTACAGAGATTCAGTCACCTTCTCAATTGCAATTAGGGATCAGCAATGAAAATTGGCCTTGCCAAATATGGTCAAGTCCTGAAAAGTAAATAAGCTTTTGTAGTACATTACAATAATTTCAACTTAAGTTTAGGGGACATATAAAAGAAGATCTGTAGACAACTCAAAAATTGTTGTCATGAAAGAGAAAAGTGTAAGATTCTAGGATAGAAAAGTTATTACAGAGATAACTAATATGTGTAAGTACAACAGAAAATACACAATATTGGGGAGAGGGACTTGAAATGCATGTCCACAGATCCTTAAAGGTAGCAGGGCAAGTCAATAATATATTTTAAAAGATACATAAAATGTTTTTGTTCATTAACTGTGATAAACAAGAGCAAAGCCATCACACTGGCACAGTACATAATGCAAATCAGATTGCTGTTTGACAACTGTACATTGTTTTGATCACCCACATTACAGGAAAAATGTGACTACACTGGAAAATGTGGAGAATTTTTCCGAGAATGATTCCAGAATTGGAAATATCTTGCAATGAGGAGAGATTGGAGAGTTTTGTATGGAACAGAAAAGGCTGAGAGAGAATTAAGGGAGGCACATAAAATCATGAGGTCTCTATAAATAGGAAGGATCTATTTCTTCTTGCAAAAAAATCAAAACACAGGGGTTTTGATTTAAAGTAATTAGTAAAAGGACTCGAGGAGATATTAAGCTCCTACTCCCACCCCACTACTCAGGGGATGGAAAGGATTTGTAACTCTTTCACCATCAACTCTCTTCAAATTCATAAATGTATAAACCGCCAGGCTCGGAACCAAGTAGAGGGTAGTTAGATTCGGTTGGGAAGCTTTTTCTTGATTGAACTGGAAGCACTGGTGCTAAATTCTAAACTAAGAATTCTGTAGATCTGGAAATCACACACATATACAATGCTGGAGGAACTCAGCAGATCAGGCAGCGTTTATGGACAGGAATAAACAATCGATGTTTCAGGCTAAGACCCTCGAGTCCTTTCAACATTTTGTGTGCATCTCTGGTACTAAATGTCTTCCTTTTGTATCATGATTCTTTTTTTATGATCCTGTAAAGGCTTTTTCCAAAGTGCTTGGGATTCAATAGTTTTGAAACGACTTGGGCTGCTGAGAGCCATTTGGTAGTTTGGGATGTTTTAGTTAGCTAATTTCTCAAAACTTCCATTATGTTTCTATCCTACATAGTGTGTGCCTTTTACAAAGCCAGAACACTACTTTCATGCACATTTGTTGCAGATTTTTTTCTTCTGAAAATATTTTCACTTGGTAATTAGTGTTCATTTGCCAAAAAAAAAGTTACCATGATTATCATCTGGGCAGTACTGACAGTAATTAGGATATCTCCATTTTCTAAGAACTGTTAAATATTGAGCTGGAAGCACACAGTATTTCCTCAGTTTAATTGAGGTTTCTTTTAAATGAAAGTTATAAAAGCTCTTAATTATCACCTGGGTTATTTTTAGTTAGATATTTCACCCAAAAGTCAGTGTAGAATTGCAAAGTAAGAAATTTAATAATGGAAGACATCCCTTAAAGTATCATATGCCAATTTACCAGATATTGAGTCAACTAATTCAGCATAATCAATCCTATGCCCTGATCCCCTTTAATTTTTGAACGACACCAAATGTCCATCTTTGGTGTCATATTCAGTTCCCAGTTATGTGAAATCTGGGGCTCAGCTTTAGTGATACCAGATTCAAGTTTTGCGTTTGTCAGATACAAACAACTCTCTTGCAAAAGTAAACTAACACTTTTGTTTTGACGTAAACACAAGGAATTCTGCAGATGCTGGAAATTCAAGCAACACACATCAAAGTTGTTGGTGAACGCAGCAGGCCAGGCAGCACCTCTAGGAAGAGGTCCTGACGAAGGGTCTCGGCCCAAAACATCGACTGTACCTCTTCCTATTGATGCTGCCTGGCCTGCTGTGTTCACCAGCAACTTTGATGTGTGTTACTTTTATTTTGACATTAGGCACTGCAGATGCTGTAATCTGGAGGAGAAAAATAACCCACTGCGCAACAGTGTTGCACAGCACCTACGGGGGCAAAGGATCCAGGGTAAGAGATATATTCTTTATGTGAGGAGTGGAAACTCCGGAAGCCCTCCAGACTTACTGATAATTGGCATCTGCATGAACAGCATCCAGCTGCAACTCCTTCGAAACCATGTTAAGGAACTGGCCGTTGCCCTTCTTCCCTTCTGAGCCACAGAGCAAGACTGATTGCCAGAGACCTGGTCACTGTGGCTTCTCCGCTAGGTCATTCTCCCACCCATTAGTATTCAAAGTGGTATATTTAAAGTTCAAAGCACATTTATTGTCAAAGAATGCATAAATTATACAAGCTTGAGATTTGTTTGCTCACAGGTAGCCACAAAGCAAGAGACCCGAAAGAACCCAAATAAAGGGGAAAAAAAACACAAATCATGCAAACAAGTGAAGCCAACAACAACAATCCAGTGACATAGGATCAGAAAATTTAGAACCCTTGTGGGTAGAGTTAAGAAACTGCAGGGGTAAAAAAAGACCCCGATGGGAGTTATATACAGGCCTCCTAAGAGTAGCCAGGATGTGGGCTACAAATTACAATGGGAGATAGAAAAGGCACGTAAAAAGGGTAATGTTACAATAGTCATAGGGCAGCGGTCCCCAACCACCAGGCTGCGGACCAGTACTGGGCCACAAAGCATGTGCTACCGGGCTGCGAGGAAACAATATGATTTGGCAATACGAGTCAGCTGCACCTTTCCTCATTCCCTGTCATGCACTGTTGAACTTGAACACCCACCACCCGCCCCCAGTCGACCGATCCGCATGAATATTGTCAATATTAAACCGGTCCGTGGCACGCAAAAGGTTGGGGACCCCTGTCATAGGGGATTTCAATATGCAGGTAGATAGCAAAAATCCAACTGGTGCTAGATCCCAAGAGAAGGAATGCCTATAAGATGGCTTTTTAGAGCAGCTTGTGGTTAAGCTAGGGAAAAGCGATTCTGGATTGGGTGCTGTGTAATGAACCAGATTTCTTTTGAGAGCTTAAGGTAAAGGAACTCCTAGGAGCTAAAGATCATAATACAATAGAGGGAGAAGATATAGTCAGATGTATCAGTATTACAGCAGAGTAAAGGGAATTATAGAAGCATGAGAGGGGAGCTGGCCAAAGTTGATTGGATGGGAGCAGTGGCAGGGATGATGGCAGAACAGCAATGGTTGGAGTTTGTGGGAGCAATTTGAAAGGCAGAAGATAGATACATCCCAAAGAAAAAGCATTGTTAAAGTGAGTTTGAGACAACTGTGTCTGACAAGGGAAGTTAAAGACAGCATGAAAGCAAATATAATATAGCAAGAATTACTGGGAAGTTAGAGGATTCTGAAGCTTTTAAGTAACCAAGAAGGCCATAAGGACAGAAAAGATGAAATAGGAAGGTAAGCAAACCAATAATATAAAAGAAGAACCCAAATGATTTTTTTCACATATACATTACTGTGCAAAAGTCTTGGGCACAATAATAGAGCTAGAGTACCCAAGACTTTTACACAATACTGTATTTGTCAATGTGGAGCTGAAAGCGAGTTTGTAAATCTGACAGCAGCAAAGGATATTGGCAATTGCAAGGGTGGAGCACAATGGCAGGGGGGTGGGACAGGTGGCAAAGGAGGAATTCTGGGGCGGGATTCACATATATGCAGACATACCCAGAACTGAGACATCAGGTAAGGTCATTTGATTCCAAACAAATCAGCTTATTGATCATTACAGAATGTCGCTCTGGTGCTTCCTGCTTCCTCTCCTCTCACTTCCCCTTTTCCCAACCATGATTCCCCTCTCCCTGCCCCCTTCCCACTCTCAGTCCACAATACAGACACATATCAGAATCAGGTTTATCATCACTCACACACTGTATGTCATAAAATTTGTCTTTTTCTTTGCAGCAACAGTAAAGTGCAATAAATAAAATTATTACAGTACTCTGCAAAAGTCTTATGCACCCTAGCTACAGTGTGTATATATAAATAAGACTATTGCACAGTATTGTATAAAGAGTAAAAGAGAGGCAAGAGTGGATATAGGACAGTTGGAAAATAATGCTGACGAGGTAGTAATGGGGGACAAAGAATTGGCAGATGAACTTAGTAAGTACTTTGTGTCGTTCTGCACTGTGGAAGACACCAGTAATATGCCAGAAATTCGACGAATGTCAGGGGTTAGAAGTGAGTGTATTTACTATTACCAAGGAGAAGATGCCTAGAAAACTAAAAAGTCTGAAGGTAAATAAGTCACCTTGATCAGGTGGAATACACCCCAGTAAAAAAACTCAAAGAAGCATTGCTATAAAACAGAGGGAAAATTCCTCCTTTCAGAGTAGTTTCCAGTACAGGCAGAACCAATAAAAAGCAATGTGAATGAAGTGTTATTTTAATAATGGACCACTGCAGAGTGCACAGCAATTAGGGGAAGAGCACAAGATGTTGAAAGAAGATTAATGAAAAAGTTCCAGTTAACAAGTCCAGAGCTTAAAATTCTGTCATGAATAAAGGAGGGAGTGTTGTAGTTCAGAGACAGGGAAGTTTGCAGCAGGCTATGAAATTATTGCTAGATAATGGTCTTGCTCAACAAATAAATTTAAAACATTTTGGGATGTGCAAGTCACTGATAAGAGTTGTGCATCATTTTTGAATGACTGCATTTTGCTGAATGAACTTTCACAGTGCTGTTGGTCAGGAAATTCCCATATTTATGCCCTTTTTTAGACGAGCAATAAATTCCCTAATCAGAATGGGATGTGACTGACAGAGTAGTAGAGACCAAGAGATTGCAGGACACTGTTGAAGAAGCCATACTAAACGGCTGTGGTTCACTCTGTAGGCAGTGCACACTGTAAGAAGGAACTAATTAATATGGTAATAGGTGCAGTCAAGTTGGCTGCTACTTCCAAGATGATGCCCAGTTTATTGGACCATTGTATTTTTGAGTGATATTTTTCAAATGATGGAAAGGCTCTGCAAAGAGGTGTGTCACTGATGACTGGATACTCAGTTTTAAATGATGGTCACAGAGAGATACAGCATAGAAGCACGCCCTTCACCCCCTGACCATCAGGCACCTATTTTTGTACTCATCATATCCTGAACTTGTATTTTCCTCCACATTCCCATCAATGCCCTCCGGATTCTGTCATTCATCTAGACTTTAGGGATAATTTACCATGGTCAATTAGCCTACAAATCACACACTTTGGGATGTGGGTGGAAGCCTACCAGGTCACAGGGAGAACAAGCACATGATGTCAGGATTGAACCTGCATCATTGCAGCTATGAGGCATTTGCTCTGCCAGTTGCAACACTGGGCTACCTATGATCTTATAGGACTGGTGTCCATATTACTGGTCCAGTTCGCTACTGGTCGATGGTGACTCCCCCACCCTACTGAGATACTGATCTTGGGGCATGTTGTAATGCCAGTGAATGTCAAGAGGATAAAAGTTAGACTTCTGGTTTGCTGTAACTTCCGGTGTAAATATTGTGTGGTACTCACAGTTACACAAGTTTTACTGCATGGAGATTTTGACTGGTTTTAACTGAAATGTTGCAAATAGAACAGAACACAGCAATCCGTCAGTGAGTGTCCAACTTCTTATTTGATTATGGAGGTTAGATCATGGTTGAAATTACCTAAAATGGCTGGATTTAAGGCTCTGCCCTGACGAACTCCTACAACCATGTTTCCCGGGACTGAGTTCACTAACACAATCCTTTTCCTTTCTGCTTGGTATGGCTCCAAACTGCAGTGTTTTGATTTCCATTCAGGCCATGAGAAGATAAGACACAGGAGGAGAATTAGGCCATTTGACCTACTGAGTCTGCTCCGTCACTCCGCATGGCTGATTTATTATCCCACTCAATCTCATTCTCTTCCCTTCTCCACTTAAACTTTGATGCCCTTACTAATCAGAACCTATCAAGCTCCACTTTAAATATACCCAAAGATGGCCTCCACAGCTGTTTATGGCATTGAATTCCACAGATTCACCCCCTTCTGGCTAAAGAAATTCCTCCTTACCTTGTTTTAACGGGACATCCCCCTATTCTGAGGCTGTGCTCACTATAGGAAACATCCTCTCCTCATTCACTATCAAGGCCTTTCAATATTCGATAGGTTTCAATGAGACCCTCCCTCATTCTTCTAAGCAAGTACAGGTCCAGAGCCATCAAATGCTCCTCATACATAAACCCTTTCATTCCCAGAATCATTCTCATGAGCCTCCTCTGGACCCTCTCCAACGCCAGCACATTTCTTAGAAAAGGGGTGCAAAAATGCTGACAATTCTCCAAGTGTGGTCCGACTAATGCCTTATAAAGCCACAACACTACAGCCTTTCATTTATATTCAGGTCCTCTCAAATTGAATGCTAACATTGCATTTGCCTTCCGTACCACTGACTCAAGCTGCAAGTTAATCTTCAGAAAATCCTGCACCATCACTCCAAAGTCCCTTTAGACCTATGATTTCTGAATTTGCTCCCCGTTTAGAAAATATTCTACACCAAAGGAGCCTTCTTTCCTTCTCCCGCCATTGCTGTTCTAGCCATTTCACCCTTAGGTGGATATGCAACCATTTCCCAACATTAGAACCTACTGAGAAAAGTTGCTAATTATGCAAAAATTTTGTCTGGGAAATGCAAAAAATATAATTATTTGAATAGGAAAAAGAATGGATATAAAGACACACAGAGTCAAAGAGATTAAAGCAGACAGTGTATATAAAGTACAAGAACAACCAAATATGGTAGAAATTATCATCTGTCCTCTTAGTCACAAACGTCATTTGATTAGCAAATATAATCAGATATTTCATTATCACTGGGTTTAAATCCAGGACCTTCACCAGAAGAAATTCATTGGTCTGAGGTGATTTTTTTAAAGCAGGGGTCAGCAACCTTTTTGCCTCTGTGGGCCGGATTGCGTATTAATGAGCTGACAGTGGGCCAGATAAATGCCATAAAAAACTTGAAATATGGGAATCATCCATTTAAATACATCTAGTTATGTTTTGCCTCAAATTAATGAATAACACATGCTAGAAAATCATTTGTGCTTAACCAAGGATGCCAATTAGTAATCAAATAACTCAGTTTAGTTGCAATTTATTTCAATCAAGGCATCTTTTGAATCTATTAAAAGGAAACAAAGAATCTTTAAATGTAAAACGTATGAACATGATGCATTGAATGGTGGTAAATTAGGTATAATAAAAAAGAAAATTTTAATGCAAACAGTCAATAAATCAATGTGAAACTTGATGCTGTTAGGTGCTTGAAAGCTTCTCAATATTGGGTGTCAGACTTGTTGATGCCAAGAGCAAGAGATTATCCAGATGGGCATCAGTCAACCTTGTTCACAAATGGTTCTTGGTGTGCTTCATTTCTGAAAATAATTGCTCACACAGATAAGTGCTGCCAAACAATGATGCCATCACATGTAAATATCTGGATATCTAGCGTGGATTCCTTGTTAAAACACAGTGACGCTGTTTCTGTTTACAATTTGAACGATCCCATCTGAAAACCTGTGCATGCATGGAGGGTATCTAATACATATTAATAAGGTCGACTGCCTTCCCGTCAGTGTCTGGTTTGGCACAAAACGGAACCTGGGGCCAGTGTAACAAGACGCCATGCACGTCCATCATTGTGGTCGCATAACACACTCAGAATAAGGAAAAATCGCTCGCGGGCCGGATAAGCATAGTATCCCAATATTTGCTCGTGGGCCAGTCAAAATAACTTCGCGGGCCTGAGCTGGCCAGGTTAACTACCCTTGTTCTAAAGCATAATCAGTGATCGGTAATAAACTATCCACGTCTAGATCCTCAACTCAGGAGTGAAATCAGCAATCAGTTTTTCCAAAAGGAATTGGAATTTTCTGCTCTAAATGACAGAGGATGTTGTGTGAATTTTCATGACTGATATCAACAAGGTGTGATTATCAATAAAGTGAAGGCAAACATTGGAGGCAGGTAAATATTTGAGATCTAGATCAGCCCCAATTTAATTGAATGGGATAATAGGCTCAAGCAACATTTTGGTTTATGAAATTAATTAAACATAATCACAAGGTTGAAATCCTTCTGTAAAAATTCTATTCAATTTGAAATTCAGATCTAAAACAACAATGTGGCCATGATACATTTTTTGTATTTGGAAGTTTTGAAATTTCACCTTTTGATTCAAGGATGATCCGTATGATCCGTACCAATTGGATGTTTCAAAATAAAATTCAAAGAATGTTTGCTTCTTTAGCTTCAAAACAAACATCATTTAAATTTCAATATGAGTCCATTATTTGTACCTTTCTGTGCTATTTAATGGCACAGATAATTTAACAAAGGTTTGTCATGATTATAAAAACTTCCTACTTGGCGGGAGCCCATTTTGATTCAAAGAAAATGTTCAATTTGGTTCAGCTGATTCCCTTCAAGTGATCTGGATTGTCCCTCAATATTTATAATTGTTCTGAAATACTTTCTTAAGTTTGTCTCAATGCCAACTGTGTTTCTGTTTCTCGCTGTTCCATTTCCCCTTTTATATGGGTTGCCGGAGACTAAAAATGTTGCAATAATGAATTTTAAAATGGCAGCGTTAAAAAGTCTGAAGTAAAATTTCTAAAAAAAAGTCTCAGCTTCTGGATTTCTCTGTTGTTTACAAAATGGTTGACTTGTTTGCTGTAAGAATAGCTGTGGAGTACAGTCAGCTGGTGCCACATGTATCATCAAAAGTTACACTGCTATTTCTTCAGCAGCTTCTGTCACTACTCTCATTTCCAAAACTATCCCATATGATAAACCAGGAGACAGAAACTCAACAATATGGTATTTAGGATGTTACTTTCAGACAAATAAAGGTGGAAAGGTATAAGAATGTTGAAGTACTTCTTTCTACAGTACACATTATTGTTAGCATTTGTACTTGGCCTGCAAATTCTGGTCTTGTGGTATTATCTGAGAATCCTGCATGCTGGCCAACATATCACAAATAATCATTGCTATACAGTTAGCAACACAGAACTCAATTAAACCAAGCACGTGTCACCCACACAGCAAAAGGGACTGATCACAGTTCCTTATTGCTATGTATATATATATATATATATATATACACACACACAGACACACAGAGAATAACCTATTAAAGCATTAATTTATCTAATAAATCATCGATTTAATAATCTATTGAAGTATATTGTAACTCCATACTGGTAACCAGCTGGTCTGCTATCAATCCATTAGTAAAAACAGAAAATAATGAACATACCCAGCTTCTGTGGAGAGTAAAACAGAAGAATGGAACTTGCCTTGCAGGTCTGTGGCCTTTATTCAGAACACAAACGCTGTCCAACCGATTGAATATTTCAAGTACTCTCTGTTTTCCTTTTAAATTTTCAGTTTTTACAATTTTACTTTTGTCTTACTTGCAAATTAGAATAGAAAACTGTATTCCAGTGTTCCTTTCTCCTTCCTTCATTTGGGATTGTATATGATACCAGCCAGTGGGATATGTATTCCATATATGATTTCATAGTTCAAAGCTTTTCCATTCTTTTATTTCATGTCTTGACTCAGGGAGTTCCCAGACTGGCAACCTGCACATGATGAACTGGAGAGCAGTGATCCCTGCCCTTCTATGTTCTTCTAAGACCCATACTTTCTATAGCAATCGACGTTCTCCTTGCCAAACCATGGAGCTGTGCATCAGGAACCTACAGAATTGCCACATAGGCATTGGAAGAAACAGGCCAGCTCACGTTATCCATACACCCGGCCCATCTCCCATTACCTGCCCCTTCTGTTAAAGGGTTTGGCGTTCCAACAATGCCCTCATCAGTCGACTCAGAAACCACAACATTGGGAGTGGAAGCAAGGACAAAGGACTGGCTAAGAAGATGTAAAATATCCCAAGACAACACTTACATTTTAACTAACATTAACTAAGAAATACAATTATATGGCCATTACTTAATTTGCAGGAGCTTGCTGTGCATACCCAGCTACTAGCTTTCTACATTATAGGAGTGACTACTCTTCAGAAGTACTTTGCTGACCTAAAGTCCTTTGGGCTACCTCAAGGTATTGAACAGGTACTGTGCATGCAAGTTATTTTTAATCCTGGAGATTTTATCATGGGATTTTCAAAACACATCATATGAATTCAAATCAACTCACTTCCAGGAAATTCACTAGATTTACACTTTAAACAATATTGAGGCTTTGGTCTCTATTCCAGACTTGGTTTACTGTCCCAGTCTTCTCAGGTTATCTCAAGATACCGGAAAACACCAATCTCAATATTGCTCCAGATACTGAGCAAACACAGAATGCTCTGTACTGTGCTTCACTGTAATTGAGAGTTCTTGTGGGTACGTGGCAACAACAGCACTTTTGAAAATATGAGTCCAAAAGAAGGCAAAGAGAAATTCTGAAGTCTAAGGAAGTCACTTTAACCACAAGCTCCCATTACTGAACCCCACCCCAAATTACCCCTCCCTTCTCAATACTTGAGAAATTCACATTCAGCAATCCTTGCAATTTTTGACCAAGCTCCTCTAATTTTATGATTTCCAACTTCCATCCTCAAAGATGATTGCAAATTCCAAATTTTGTAATCTCAGAGATGGTGGGATCCCTTTACTGGTTTGCACAAAGCACAATAGCCTTGTTTCCCCATGTTTTCCCACCTCTGACTTAAATTATGTGCTCAGATTTTAAATAGGAAGTAAACGTTGTGAACAGAAGGCTGCCTTTGGTGGTGTCACTGATTTTGAAGGGTAATTAGTGTTTTTTATTTATTAGGAAAACTAACTGGGATCTGTTAGCACTCATCCTTTACTGCTGTCTCCATTTTTTTTTAGGGTGGTGGCCAGGAATAGTCCATTTACGCATGCTTCATTATTACATCTCAATTAAGTTAATACCTTCAGGAAAAAAAATGTAGTGGAAAGAGCATTTCCACTTTCGTCCATTGGCACTAAACATTTACAGCTGTGTCATATTATTAAACCACGTGAACGAGCATCAGTATTATTCAAAACAGCCTTAGCCCCCGGGGTTACAACTTTCTTTAAGGGTTTTATTTCCCAGTTCTCTGCACTACGCTCCAGTTCAGTTGGGGTTTATAATGCATCTTTAAGTTGGACTGTTAATCACCATTAAAAGGCAGAGGAAGTAGTTGTTGAAACTTTTCGGTTTAGAAAATGGGTATTAAAATTAAAATTATTCAGAATACCAAATTCTCCACAATATCTGTTACCTAAGTTCTGTAAATTAAATCCATTCTTTCCCAAGGTTAAAACTGAAGATTTTCCAATGGGATCAATATCTTTCTTTTCACAAAGCTCAACAAATGACATGAACAGATCTTTATATTTAAATCTGATTAACTTAGAAGCAAGATTATCAGACTAATTTAACAAATCATGATAAACATGATTAAACCTGACTGATAGAAACATGGAAAATAGGTGCAGGAGTAGGCCATTCGGCTCTTCGAGCCTGCACTGCCATTAAGTATGATCATGGCTGATCATCCAACTCAGAACCCTGTACCTGCCTTCTCTCCATACCCCCAATCTCTTTAGCCACAAAGGCCATATCTAACTCCCTCTTAACTATAGCCAATGAACTGGCCTCAACTGTTTCCTGTGGCAGAGAATTCCACAGATTCACCACTCTCTGTGTAAGGAAGTTTTTCCTCATCTTGGTCTGAAAAGGCTTCCCCTTTATCCTCAAACTGTGACCCCTCGTTCTGGACTTCCCCAACATCGCCAACAATCTTCCTGCATCGAGCCTGTCCAATCCCTTTAGAATTTTATACATTTCAATAAGATCCCCCCTCAATCTTCTAAATTCCAGTGAGTATAAGCCTAGTCGATCCAGTCTTTCATCATATGAAAGTTCTGCCATCCCAGGAATCAATCTGGTGAACCTTCTTCGTACTCACTCTATGGCAAGAATGTCTTTCCTCAGATTAGAGGACCAAAACTGCACAAAATATTCCAGGTGTGGTCTCACCAAGGTCTTGTACGACTGCAGTAGTACTGCCCTGCTCCTGTACTCGAATCCTCTTGCTATGAATGCCAGCATACCATTCGCCTTTTTCACCGCCTGCTGTACCTGCAAGCCCACTTTCAATGACTGGTGTACAATGACACCCAGGTCTCGTTGCACCTCCCCTTTTCCTAATCGGCCACCATTCAGATAATAATCTGTTTTCCTGTTCTTGCCACCAAAGTGGATAACCTCACATTTATCCACATTAAACTGCATCTGCCATGAATTTGCCCACTCACCTAACCTATCCAAGTCACCCTGCATCCTCTTGGCATCCACCTCACAGCTAACACTGCTGCCCAGCTTCGTGTCATCCGCAAACTTAGAGATGCTGCATTTAATTCCCTTGTCTAAGTCATTAATATATATTGTAAACAACTGGGGTGCCAGCACTGAGCCTTGCGGTACCCCACTAGTCACTGCCTGCCATTCTGAAAAGGTCCTGTTTATTCCCACTCTTTGCTTCCTGTCTGCTAACCAATTCTCTATCCACATCAACACCATACCCCCAATACCGTGTGTTTTCAGTCTGCACACTAATCTCCTGTGTGGGACCTTGTCAAAAGCCTTTTGAAAATCCAAATATACCACATCCACTGGTTCTCCCCTATCCACTCTACTAGTTACATCCTCAAAAAATTCTATGAAATTCGTCAGACATGATTTTCCTTTCACAAATCCATGCTGACTTTGTTCGATGATTTCACCACTTTCCAAATGTGCTGTTATCACATCTTTGATAACTGACTCTTCCCCACCACCGATGTCAGGCTTACCGGTCTATAATTCCCCGGTTTCTCTCTCCCTCCTTTTTTAAAAATCAGGGTTACATTAGCCACCCTCCAATCCTCAGGAACTAATCCAGAATCTAAAGAGTTTTGAAAAATTATCACTAATGCATCCACTATTTCTTGGGGTACTTCCTTAAGCACTCTGGGATGCAGACCATCTGGCCCTGGGGATTTATCTGCCTTTAATCCCTTCAATTTACCTAACACCACTTCCCTACTAACATGTATTTCCCTCAATTCCTCCATCTCACTAGACCCTCGGTCCCCTACTACTTCCAGAAGATTACTTATGTCCTCCTTAGTGAAGACAAAACCAAAGTAGTTATTCAATTGGTCTACGATGTCCTTGTTCCCCATGATCAATTCACCTGTTTCTGACTGTAAGGGACCTACATTTGTCTTAACCAATCTTTTTCTTTTCACATATCTATAAACGCTTTTACAGTCAGTTTTTATGTTCCCTGCCAGCTTTCTCTCATAAGCTTTTCTCCCCTTCCTAATTAAGCCCTTTGTCCTCCTCTGCTGGACTCTGAATTTCTCTACGTCCTCAGGTTATGACATGTCTTGCTCTGATGTTACTTTGTCACTGTTTCTGCAATCACAGTAATAAACAATTGAAATGGCTGCTGATACTTTCTCCATGTTAGTAACTTCAAGGTGAGGTTATCTGCTTTAACCATACAATATTTCTTCTCACATTTCTTTGGCCTATGTTACTGGTCACATGTCACTACGAATCAGAAACAGATACCATTCGTAGTGAATACATCTGACATTTCCTTCTCCCAATCCCACACTGCCAGTCTCACTGTCTTAAGCTTTCAGAGTCTCATCCCCCACTTCCCAATTTTGCATTACCCCCTCCTATTTAGCTGGATCTAGAGCATTGATCAGGATTTGTGGATGTTTGCTTTGGACTGAGGCATTACATTCAAATGTGATTTACAGGATGAAATATTTTACTGGACACAAAAAGTCAAGGCAGTATTTGGAGCTGGTGCAGTTGGAGGCATTCGATGATTTAAATCAGGGTTTCTCAACAGGGGTTCCAAAGAACTCTAGCGTTCCACAAGAGGTCTCCTGGGGTTCCACAAGAGATCGTGATTTTAGAAAAACATAGTTTTTTGAAACTTGGTGGTGCTAGCGCTCGCAGTGGTGGGCAGTGACCGAGCAGTCCCATTAGCCATCTTCGTAGAGGTCTGTCAGCCCAGTATAGCAGCACGCAGTAGGGCCATATTTATTTAGTTGAGTCCACTTTCACTTTTGACATGAGATGGGGAGGCCGTTGATAGTTCGTAAGCGCTGAAAAGCACGGAGGGGAAGACTGAAAGGGGAATTTCAGGAGTACTTTCAAGAAAATAGTAGGCCAGACTTTGCTGAGTACTTTGAAGATGAAGAATGGCTGCAGAAATTAGCCTACTTAGCAGACCTTTTTTTATCATATGAACAAGTTGAACAAATCTCTGCAAGGCCCTGGAGAAAATGTTTTGACTTCAACTGACAAGATTCTTAGATTTAAAAAGAAAGTGAATCTTTGGAAAAATCATGTTGGAAAAGGAAATCTTGAAACTTTCCATTTTTGCTTGGGCTTGACAGAGAGAAGGGATCAGAAAGTCTCAAGACTTATTGAAAGCCACCTGGAAGAACTGCAGAACAAAATTGAACAGAATATTTCCTCCCTTTCAACACAAGTGTATGACTGAGTGAGGGACCCTCTCTCTGAATCTTCTGCTCATTCTGAGAACTTGACTTTAAGAGAAAAGGGAAAACTTGACTTTAAGAGAAGAGGAGGAACTTTGTAAGATGTAGTCTGATCTTGCACTCAAGGCAAGATATACTGACCTGCTCCTGGACAGGTTCTGGATTTATGTGAAAGGAGAGTATCCTGTCCTTCATAAGAAAGCAAAGAACATTTCACTGCAGCTTTCAACTTCTTACATGTGTCAGCAAGTTCTCTTGTTTAACAAGCATCAAGAGCAAGGATAGAGATAGTCTTATTTCATTTGAAGGTGAAATCCGTGTGTACTTATCTCAAGTTCGACCCAGAATTGAGTACTTTTGCAGCAAAAAAAAGGCACAAGTTTCACATACTAGGCCTATATTTGAGCCTGATCTTGTCACTTAGTAAGAACTGACACAGGTAATGATGAGTTTGAGTACAGAGAGGAAATTAAGAACTTGGTGGCATGGTGCGAATACAATAACCTATCCCTCAATGTCAGTAAGACGAAGGAATTGGTTGTTGACTTCAGAAGGAGTAGCAGACCGCATGACCCAATTTACATCGGTGGTGTGCAAGTGGAACAGGTCAAAAGCTTTAAGTTCCTTGGGGTCAATATCACAAATGACCTGACTTGGTCCAACCAAGCAGAGTTCACTGCCAAGAAGGCCCACCAGCGCCTTTACTTCCTGAGAAAACTAAAGAAATTTGGTCTGTCCCCTAAAACCCTCACTAATTTTTATAGATGCACTGTAGAAAGCATTCTTCTGGGGTGCATCACAACATGGTAAGTAAGTTGTCCTGTCCAAGACCAAAAGAAGCTGCAAAAGATTGTGAACACGGCACAGCACATCACACAAACCAATCTTCCATCCGTGGACTCACTTTACACTGCACGCTGTCGGAGCAGTGCTGCCAGGATAATCAAGGTCACGACCCACCCAGCCAACACACTTTTCGTCCCTCTTCCCTCCGGGAGAAGGTTCAGGAGCTTGAAGACTCGTATAGCCAGATTTTGGAACAGCGTCTTTCCAACTGTGGTAAGACTGCTGAACAGATCCTGACCCAGATCTGGGCTGTACCCTCCAAATATCCGGACCTGCCTCTCGGTTTTTTTGCACTACCTTACTTCCCATTTTTCTATTTTCTATTTATGATTCATATTTTAAATTTTTAATATTTACTATTTTAAATATCCTTAATATTTAATATTTGTAATCCAGGGAATGTGAAGCGCAGAATCAAATATCACTGTGATGATTGTACGTTCTAGTACCAATTGTTTGGCGACAATAAAGTATAAAGTATAAATGTTTTTTCAAACCTTTGTATAAAATTGTGTCTTAGGCTATATTTCCATTCATATTGCTTTGGCTTATGGATTAAAGTAACATTACTATTCACCATTGTCAATGAATTTTCATGCTGCAAATAGCATTAATTAAACCTTTATTTAAATTAAATACCGAGGCTGCCTTTAGAAAAATTAAATTCCATTTTGGCTTTAGAGAAATTTATTATGTTTGCCTTGAGTTTTTAAAATTTATAAAAGGGAAAGAAAGAGACTAATTTCAAGAAAGCCAAGCTAAGCTTAACTACCTGTTTCTTTTCCAAGAAAGTTTGCCTAAAATTTCATCCTCTACTCAAAAGAGCATTGACAATTATTTTTCAATGATTATATCTCCAACTTACTAATACTAATGTACTGACAGTTGTAAATATAATAATTTTTATGCAAGAGTTCCCGGAGACCTAAAAATTATTTCAAAGGTTCCTCCAGGGTAAAAAGGTTGAGAAAGGTTGATTTAAATTATAGAGTAGTACAAATTAGGAAAATGAAGCAAGTTCTAATCAAAAGTCATCAAACTGAAATATTAATTCTGCTTCTTTCTCCACAGATGATGTCTGACTTTGAGTACTTCATTTCTAAAAAGGATCCACAAGTCCATTCATCTGAATGCAGATTTAATAGATGCATAGAAAAAGGTGAAAATCAGGTCGTTACTTTTTTCAATCCACTGGCCAGCAATTTTAAAGTGTTGCTCCCTCAAAGTCTTTCGTTTTGATAGACCACTTGAAGCTGAACACAAATATAATTTCATACTACTTGTATCACGTAGGAACCTGGAGAAACTAGAAACTAACTTTTATTGAAAGTAGTGCGCTTAATTGCATAATAGTGCTGATGCTTTGCAATAGTTCAACTAAAACAAAATGTTTTGTTGATCTTCATTTGTTCCTCAGTTTCTGAAGCTTCTCGCTTAACTGGCAAACTATAATCAGTCAGCATTAATGAATTCCAGTTGCCCTGGTACCATTTCTCCATGACTGCAATGTCCTGGTGAAATCTTTCACCATGCTCATCATACTCATCATTGACAGCACCAAGATTTGCAGGGAAGAAGTCCAAATGGGAATGCAGAAAATGAATCTGTTGTGACGTGTTACACTTCATGGTTTTGTAAACGTGAAGCATGTTGTCAACAAGCCGCACATAGTTTGGTGTTCTGTAATTGCCAAGAAAATTTTTAACATCTTTCCATGTGAATTTCTTAGGTCATACTAGAAGTTCTTCGAATTGCCTATCATTGATGACCTGTTTGATTTGTGGACCAACAAAAACGCCTTCCTTAATCTTGAAATCACTTATTCTGGGAAACATCTGTCTCAAATATTGAAATCCTTCATGGAAACTTCTGTGCCTGCTGACAGCAGATTCCATCCTTGCAGTCTTGAACCCAAGTAGTTCTGCTTTTGTCTTTGACAAACGCAAGTTTCTGACCAGGCATTTAACTCAGATTGAGTTATCACATGAGGCTCACTCGACATAGGGAGTTCAAAATCTGTATCAGCATTAGTGTCATTTTCCATTCCTGGCTCTTGCCTCATGGCATCTTTGTCTGCCTCCTCTAGACCCCATGTACTTCAGTACTGGAAGCCTGTCGTCATGCATCACAGGTCTCATGCCTGAAGGGAGATTGGTGTATTCAATGAATTTCCTGTTCTTAACATTGAAGCCAAACACCCTGGTCAGAAAGAAGTGGCAGCAGTCTGTCACATGATTCTTCTGCTCTAACCATATCATCGGGACAGCAAACAGCATTGACTTCTGAGCCAAGCTCCAAGATGGACTGCTCATGTTGTGCAGCAAATGTGAGGAGCCCAGGCTTTGTCTTGGTTGCTAACTTTACACCCAAAGTAGAACTCGTAGGCTTTCTTATTAAGAAGAGTCATACTCAGTCTTTGAGATTTAAGCGTATACTTGCCACAAATATAATAGAAAGGATCACAACTGTTGCAATGGGACATTTGCAATGGGACATTTTGCTCTCACAAATATTCCTGAAAATACAATTACAGGTGCACATTCCTTTATCCCAAATTCCGAAATCCAAAAAGCTCCAAAAACCGAAGTTTTTTTTCGCCAACAGCTGACATCACTCAGGTGTGACGTGGCAGCACTAGCAGAGGCCGCCAGACGTCAGTTGTGGCTCAGCGCTGGTACTGGTTACACGTGCATTTGCTGTTCGCTGATATATTTTGTGTTCACTGTCGACTTTGTGTTTAATTTCACTGTGAAAATGTCAAAAAGAGCTGCAGATACCCCTATGGATAAGAATGAGAAAAAGAGAAGGAAGCATCTATCATTATCAATAACGCAGAAAGTGGAGTTATTGCAGAAGCTTAATCGTGGTGTGTCTGTGCGGCGTCTTACTGAAGAAAATAGTGTGGGAACTACCACTGTATATGATTTAAATAAACAGAAAGACAAGTTACTGAAGTTTTATAGAGACAGTGAGAGTGACGTTCTACATTTATTCCAACAAGTCATTTACCATGTGTTTGATTCGGTTCGTTTGAAGCTGTATATTTTTATGTTTTATTGAATGTTTTTGTTGGAAATAAAATTTCTCCTTGTCATTATTCCCTAAACAATACAGTATAACAACTACTTACATAGCATTTACATTGTATTAGGTATTATAAGTAATCTAGAGATGATTTAAAGTATACGGCAGGATGTGCATAGGTTTGGTGCGCCGCTGGGTCCTAAAGTCCACGGCAATGAGACAGGTTAAAAAAGGGATTTGAGCATACCTGTTTTTTGGTATCGGTGGGGGGGGGGGGGGGGGTCTGAAATCTGAAAAATTCTGAATTCCAAAATGCAACTGGCCCCAAGGATCTTGGATAAGGGATTGTGGACCTGTACTTTACTATAATTACACACAATATAGCATGCGTGCAGAGCATGCACACTAACATGATTGCAAACTGATTTACATGTAAACTCAATGCTAGAATAATGGGTACATGACACTTTTATAGCCTTTCTAAAGCTTGTCCTGCCATTGTATATCCACCCTGCCTAAGCATGCATGCCTGGACAAGAAAAAAAATGTAAGCTGAAAAGTTTTCTAATTGACTTGAATTATGAATTAAAATAACAAATAAAGGTGATTTCAAAATAAATGGTGTGTGAAAGGGAGATTTCATGGTGATTTTCATGATCAGCAATCCAAAATCCATAAGCTATACACAGAGGTATTCAGGAAGCAAAATCTTGTTGTCCAGTGTTATGTGATTAATTTTTTTTAAAACTATTTAAATATGTTTACATGTCTTTTGTCATCACGCACAACCTTTCATCAGGTCTCGGCTGAAACGTTGACTGTTTACTCTTTTCCATAGATGCTGCCTGGCCTGCTGAGTTCCTCCAGAATTTTATGTGTGATGCTTGGATTTCCAGCATCTGCAGATTTTCTCGTCCATGTGCTTTGTCGTATTTTTCTGATGTAGTTTTTTATTATTATTTTTATTTTTAATTGCACTTGCATTCTGTTTTCGAATGTTATGCTGTGTTTGTTCTGGCCACTCAAGTGCCCCAACTAGATAATGAAAGGCTATAATGGCACACTAGGTCTTAGAGGTTGTCATACCAACAGGACCTCCGTACAAATAACTCTGCTAAGTATAGGTCAATTGTGCTATCTATCTCAGTGGTGAGTTCAGGCAATGAATCCACTCTGCATAATGTAGGCCAATACTTTACAATGTCAAAAATGTAGAGAAAATATAAATGGATAATTAGGAACCATGAGCAAAGGTTATGAAAATACCACTGAAAAATTAAAATCTTAACTAAATGGTGTCTTTAGGGATTTTTTCCTTTAAAAAATGAAACCTGTATTGAGATGAGCTTTATTTTGTGCCATAATTATTTGAGATGACATAAATCTCCAGGGTTGATAATCAAGAAAAAAGACAAATTTAAGTGCAAATTCTCCCTACCAGATCAAAAACTATTTACTTAGATGTAAGTCAGCTTAGTCATTGATTAAAACACAAATCCTGCAAAAAATCTGACCAAATATCATGTTGACAAGCACATGATTTAATTAAAAGTGCCATATTGTTATTCAAATGTACACACATTATAATCTTGGTTGATACTTGAATACATTGCTAAAGAAACTCCGCACTGTTGGAGGAGCTATCTTTTGTTTGATATGCAGAAATTAGATCTTGTCTGTTTCCAGAGAACATAAAAGTTCCCAAGACTGTTTCAGAAAGCAGGGACATTATTCTTTGTGTTCTGCATCAAACATATATTCCACAATCAATGTCACTAATAAAAAGGCAAGTGGTCAATTATCTCACTATTGTTTACAGGAACACACTGCGCAAAATTTAGTTGCTTCCTTTCCTACATTATAACTATGTTTAAAAAAACTTTACTGGCTGTCAAGTGCTTGCAGCCACCTACATGCAAACTCAATTCTTCAATGACTGTCGGTAGATTTTTTCCTCTAATGTAAAATATTATTTAAGAGATTCATGAGATTAATTAATTACTGATTGTAACCATAGTTTTGTAGGTTTGCAAGTCTATCAGTAGGAATAATTTATTCAGAATAGCAAATAAATGTCAAATTTTAGCTTTAAGTTAAATTGGAATTTCTCTTTTACATGTTTTAGCAACAATGACTGTTATTAACTATTAATTTTCTGCAGTACACTTGCACATTCGTTACATACTCAATTGTACTATGGCTTTTAATTAGTACAATTGTTTTGTTCAATACATAGATGAAATTATTACATCAGAACTGTATGCCTATAGGTCCACATCAACAATTCAGGAAAGGCTTCTTCCCCTCCACCATCAGATTTCTGAATGGTCCATGAACACCACCTAGTTATTATTTTTTATTTTGCACTTTTGATTTAATTTTGGTAATTTATAGTGATTTTCTGTCTTGGCATTGTACTGCTACAGTAAACAATAAAATGTAAGTCAGTGATAATAAATCTGATTCTGATTAAGAAAGACATTGATTGCATGTAAAATTATATGATGTGTAATGACTCTAATTTGGTTTATGGACAACCCTTACATATTTGATGATTAAAATAAGATATCTGACAATTTTCTAACAATTACCAATATTTTAGGAACATTGATTTGCAAATCTTTACCTTATTTTCAGAGAAAATCTCCGTCATTAGTAATGATCTTTCAAGAATCCGGAGGACTTGAAAATTGCAAATGTCACTCCACTCTTCGAGAAGGGAGAGAGGCAGAAGAAAGGAAATTATAGAAGGAGCTCCTCACCCTCCGCAGGGCAGAATGGCACAGGTGGCGCAGGAGGGAGAGGGCCAGAAAGAGGGCTGCCTTCACAGCTGATCCATTTTGCTTCACCAAGAAGCTTCTCGGACAAAGTCGGGGTGGACATCTACCTTGCACAAAAGGGAAGACTGATCAGTATCTCCAGGACACCTACGTGGACACAACCAGGGAGCAAGACTTGGGGGCATGCAGGGACCTGATAAGTCCACTAGCACCTACCACTGAGCTTGAGAGCAGGGAGCCCAGCTTGAAAGGGGTCCAAGAAATAGTAGAAGCAGCTAGGGCAAGCTCAGCACCTGAACCAAATGGAGGACCATACAAGATATACAAGTGGTGTCCCAAACTTCTGTACCAACTGTGGAGGATCCTCAGGGTGACCTGGAAGTGGGGGGGGGGGGGGGGGGGGGAGGGGGAAGGTGGCCTACCAATGGAGATTCATAGACTGTACTTGGATTCCCAATGAGGGGAACTCCAAGAACATCAAGCAGTTTCGAGTCATCTCACTGCTCAGTGTTGAGGGTAAGATATTTTTCAGTGTCGTTGCCCAATGCCTAACAGAGTACCTCCTGAAGAATTATTACATTGTCACTTCTGTGCAGCAGCGTGGGACAGCGCAGGTCCAAGGGTGCTCAGAGCATACAAAAGTGATCACTCTGTTGATCAGAGAAGCACGTGAAGGCAAGGGAGATCTCCCCGTGCTCTGGGTGGAACTCACAAATGCATATGGTTCCATACCACATAAGATGGTTGAAGTTGTCCTCCCAAGTTTCCATCAAACTCAATATATAAGTTTGCTGATGACACAACAATTGTAGGCCGTATCTCGGGTAATGATGAGTTTGAGTACAGACAGGACACTAAGAACCTGGTGGCATGGTGCAAAGACAATAACCTATCCCTCAACGTCAGCAAGATGAAGGAATTGGTTCTTGACTTCAGAAGGAGTAGCGGACCGCACGACCCAATTTACATCGGTGGTGCGCAAGTGGAACAGGTCAAAAGCTTTAAGTTCCTCGGGGTCAATATCACAAATGACCTGACTTGGTCCAACCAAGCAGAGTTCACTGCCAAGAAGGCCCACCAGCGCCTTTACTTCCTGAGAAAACTAAAGAAATTTGGCCTGTCCCCTAAAACCCTCACTAATTTTTATAGATGCACCGTAGAAAGCATTCTTCTAGGGTGCATCACAACCTGGTATGGAAGTTGTCCTGTCCAAGACCGAAAGAAGCTGCAGAAGATCGTGAACACGGCGCAGCACATCACTCAAACCAATATTCCGTCCGTGAACTCACTTTACACCGCACGCTGTCGGAGCAGTGCTGCCAGGATAATCAAGGACACGACCCACCCAGCCAACACACTTTTCGTACCTCTTCCCTCCGGGAGAAGGCTCAGGAGCTTGAAGACTTGTACGGCCAGATTTGGGAACAGCTTCTTTCCAACTGTGATAAGACTGCTGAATGGATCCTGACTTGGATCTGGGCCATACCCTCCAAATATCCGGACCTGCCTCTTGTTTTTTTTGCACTACCTTACTTCCCATTTTTCTATTTTCTATTTATGATTCATAATTTAAATTTTTAATATTTACTAATTTTAACTATTTTTAATATCTTTAATATTTAATATTTGTAATCAAGGGAGTGTAAAGCGCAGAATCAAATATCGCTGTGATGATTGTAAGTTCTAGTACCAATTGTTTGGTGACAATAAAGTATAAAGTATTAAAGTACCAGCATGTCCCAATCAGGACCAGGGAACTCATGCTGGACTCTTACAGTAATTTCAATCGAAGAGTCACCTCTGGGATAGTTGCATCTGATTGCCATCATCTTGGGAAGGGGATCATAACAGGATGTACAGTGCCTGTGATCATCTCCTTGTCAATGAACACGTTGGCCAAGTCAGCGGAAGTAGAGTACCAGAGGCATTGAGGGAGGACAGGCAGGAGGTGGAGGGTGCAGGATGCAGTTGAACAAGCCAAAGCACAGCTGCACCATAGTACACTGGTGGGCTCACTGGCATTGGAATGGGTGGGCTTGGGTTGCTTCCCAACAGTCCACTACGATAAGGTGCAAAGAAGAGTGAGGTGCCCATCGGTCCAGCAGGAGGTGCAAGCTGCTGTGGAGGAGCTACGTGCCAGCAAGATTACTGGTATGCGGCAACAAGGTCCGTGGACAAGGTGAGACCAGGTAACGGAGTGCAACACCTCATGGGGAGAAATCTGGCGTCAAGTTGCTGATCCAATCGGTCTACGATGTCTTGCCAAGCCCGACCAACCTATACTGCTGGGGCAAGGCCGAAAGACCAGCATGCTCCCTGTACCGAGGGAAGGGAACACTCAAGCACATCCTCAGCTGCTGCCCGAAAGCCCTGGGGGAGGCATGCTATCATTGGCGCCATGACCAGGTGCTGAAGACAGTTGCTGACGCCCTGTGCACAGCCAACGGCCAGGAAAGCAAGCATTGTTTTTAAAATCAGGGCAGGGGAGAAGACTCAAACCCAAATCAGGGAGCATGAAACTCTCCTAGGAACAGCAAAGGACTGGCAATTGAGAGCTGACCTAGGGAAACAGCTCAGGTTCCCCGAGCACGTCTCCTCAACAGTGCTTAAGGCCAAACATAGTGCTGCTGTCAGAGCCATCTAGACAGATGGCCACCTTGGAGCTGATCGTTCCCTGGGAAGACTGGTTGGAGGGGGCCCATGAAAGGGAAAAGACAAAGTATCAAGATGTGATGATGGAGTGCTGCAACAAGGGGTGGCAGGCACACAGAGGTGGGCTGCAGAGAGTTTCCTGGTCAATCCCCCTGTCAAGCCCACAGCCGGATGGGCATCTCAGGAGCCTAGAAGAGGAAAGCCGTCAGGAACACTATAGAGGCAGCAGAGCGAGCCTCGAGATGGCTATGGATCAGGAGTGATCCGTGGTAGAATGCTTCTCAGGCACAAGTTGGGGCCTAATCAACCCCAGCTGGGTCACCCGGGCAAGGGTGTCTCATGTTGAAACACCCCATGTCCCTGGGTTACATCACTGATGATATGTCTGACTGCACCGCAAGATGTATCAGTCTATCTATTAGACCAGTTAGTCTAACCTCAGTCATTGAGAAGATATTGGAGTCAATTGTTAAAGATGGGGTTTCAGGGTACTGGGAGGCACATGATAACGTACACCATAGTCTGCATAGTTTCCTTGAGGGAAAATCTTGCCAGACAAATCTGTTGGAATTCCTTGAAGAAGTAAAAAGCAGGATAGACAAAGGTGGATGTTGTGTACTTGGATATTCAGAAGGCCTTTGACAAGGTGCCACACATGAGGCTGCTTAACAAGCTACGAGCCCATGATATTACAGGAAAGATACTGGCATGGATAGAACATTGGCTGATTGACAGGAGGCAAAGAGTGGGAATAAAGAGAGCAGTTTCCGGTCAGCTGATGGTGCCCAGAGGCGTTCCACAGGGCTCTGTGTTGGGATCGCTTCTTTTTACATTTATGCCAATGATTTGGATGATGGAATTGATGGCTTTGTGGCCAAGTTTGCAGACGGGTCTGGAAGCATTTATGGAGAGGAATAAACGTTTCAGGACAAGATCCTTCCTCAGGAGTGGGTAAAGGCAGTAACTCATTATTTCTGCAACCTTGATCAAAAAAGCAAGTCTATAGAAGTTGGGGAGAGAACCATGCTTCCTTTATCTTCCTGGCCATATGAATCAAAGAAACAAGGAAAGGAAACATTTACAAGCTGCATTGGTTAGATACTCCACACTACAAATTCACAGATCAGTGTTTAAGTCTTGAGAGTGTGATGGAGTGGGAAAGGAAGCAGTAAGGAGGTGAGCAACACACACACAAAATGCTGGAGGAACTTGCCACCTGGATTTCCAGCATCTGCAGATTTTCTCTTGTTTGCAGTAAGCAGGTGAGGTGTGACTAGCACCCCAGCCACTTAAAAAACTACCTCGTCTTGGTCCCAAAAACTGCCCGAAAAGTCTGAGATATTTGCAGACACTCTTTAGGTCACAGCTCAATCTCTCTGCTGTCAAAATCAGTAGTCACCCTGCTCAAGCAGACTGGACTATCAAATACAGATGTGTCTTTAAGAGGATCAGCCAGCATTTCAAGGATGATTCTCGCCAAAATCAATTTCTAAAACTTAGTCTCCCTCCAGGCGCACCACAGAGTTCACTGCATTGTCCTCTGTCCCATGCCGACTCAAGTTATTTTCTGCCAGTTTTCTCTCTGCCTCATTTTATCAAAGCAACAATGTCTTGAATGCAAATTGGATCTGGTCAAGTGTATATTCTTAACGTAGAAATCAAGGCAGGTACGCAAGCACAATTTTTTTGTTAAATTTATATAACAAAATAAAATGCCTCTATGTAAATTGAAGATTGTTTAATGTAATTTCCAGTACACAAGTGTAAAGGAGAATGAAATAATTGTGACTCTAGATTCAATGTAGCCCAAAAAAACCCACAATAAATACAGATACACAAATGAGTTTATCTACATAGATTGTACATACATAAGATGCATAGGTGACTCTGACAGGAAATAATAAAGGCGAGGTGATGGGGGATGTGGTGGGGTGGGTTAGTGGGTGGAGACGTTCCAGCCTTATCGCTTGGGAAAATAACTATTAATGAATCTGCTGGTCCTGCTGTGCATGTTGTAGCGGCAAAACAGAATAAGATGAGGAATACAATTATAATAAAACACAATAAATACATTAGATAGCTTATATAAACAGATTAAAGAGACACTAGGCACAAGTGAGTCATGTACGCAAGGTAACTGACAGAAAGTGATAAAAGTCATGGAGAGTGTGGTGAGGTAGCTTAGTGGCTGAGGTTGTTGATCAGCCTTACTGCTTGGGGAAAGTAACTGTTTTTGAAACTGGCGTTCCTGGTGGGGATGCTACATAGCCTCCATCCTGATGGGAGCCGGACAAAGAGTCCATGTGCAGGGTGGCAGGATCCTTCATGATATTGCTGGTCTTTTTCTGTATATAATGCATGCCCTTGATGGTGGGTAGGCTGCTGCTGGTGATGTGGTGGGCAGTTTTCACTACACAATGTACAGCCTTCTTGTCTGCCGCAGTCAGTTTCCGTATCATGCAGTAATGCAGCATGTTAGGATGCTCTCGATAGGCATCTGTAGAAGGTTGTTAGTAGTCATGTGCATAATCCAGCTCCGTTCAGCCTCCTCAGAAAGTAGAGGGTTGGTGAGCTTTCCTGACTGTGTAGGATGTGACCAAGAGAGGTTGTGTGAGATGTGCACACCCAGGCGTTTGAAATGGCTCGCAGATTGCACCGTTGTGCCGCGGATATAAAGAGGGGCGTGAGGGGTACGAGCTCTCCTGAAGTCGATAACCATCTCCTTTATCTTATTGACATTGAGGAAGAGGTTATTTGCCTGGCACCGGGCCTTGACTTCATGAGTGAGCAGAGTGTACAGCAGTTGGCTCAGCACACAGCCCTGGGGTGGGGGGCATCCATGTTGAGGATGATGGAGAGGATGGAGCGATTGTGCATCCTGACTCTCTGAGGTCTGTTGATTAGGAAGTTTAACACCCAGTTGCAGAGTCTGGAGTTTCAGGTGCATACCTGGCCGTCACCAGAGTATGCCCATGGTGGCTAGGCCGTGACGAGGAGACACGCTGTGGTGAGCACAGAAGCCTAGAGCACAGGCCCTGGTGGAGTTACCATAGGTGCAGAATGAGGAGTAGGAGTTTGTTCACCAAGGTCTGTGGGACAATCCTGTTGAATACCAAACTGAAATCCAGAAACAGCATTCTTACATGAATTTCCTTGTTTTCTAGGTATGTCTGGGCCAAGTGCATGACAGATGCAAGATGCTATGGCATCTGTCATAGAGCAGTTCTGTCTGCAAGCATACTAGTGAGTGTCCAGTGTGGCAAGAATAGAGTTCTTGATGTGTGCCATTACCAGCCATTCAAAGTACTTCATAGCGACTGGCTTCAGTGCCACTGGACAACTGTCATTTATTCTGAAGGAGAAGAGTTCTTTGGTTCAGAGGAAATAATGGCCGATTTAGAGCAAGTGGAGACCAGCAGCCTTTGTGAATGAAGTGTTGAAAATGTCAAGTGAGCTGGTGTGCACTCTTCCAGAACTCGGCCTGGGATGTTGTCTGGCCCAATAGCCTTACAGCAAATTCAAATTCTATATTCTTCCAGAAATAATTACACCTAATTTCATAATTACTGTAAGTAGTTCCATTAAAAGTAAGACTTTGGTTTTCAGTCACCATTTGCACTAAGCAGATCTGCTTAAATCATCTGAAACTAAATCTGTCAAAGTTATATTATTGTTCTGGGGATTTCTTTAATTGTTAAAATATTTGTAGGTAATTGTCAAACAAGGTACAAATTGTAATACTGAATAATACTTATTTTATGATTTGAACTCAATAGTATGAATTTATATTGTTGTATGCATCATGAATTTCACAACAAAAAAAAGTGGTGTCAACTATTGTTTGAGTAGCATTGACACAGCCAATGTTGCAATTTATTCAGTGGTTTGCAGTGTCTTGGATCACGTGTGAAAATAATCACAACTGTATACCTACCCCCAACCAGAATTGATAAACTTCCTTCAGTCTATTTATACAATGGTGATGCCATTTAGTAATCTGAGGCTCATTATCATCACTATTATCTGGTTGAAGCTAAAAGCAAAGACACACAAATCCTCTGCTGATTGGTGATGCAGTTTTTCCCATATAATGTTTAAATGTACCTTTCATATATGAAAATGTATAAAATGTCAAGCCCCTGAATCACTGTTAATCACATCTAGTGTTCCAAAAATATTTGAGAGTGGAATATTATATATAAAATATGTACCCCCAGGAATCCATGATGATTATATACTTTCCCTTCTTGCTTCATGTTGCTGATATCAATCAGCTCACATTGGTTTCCTCCAGCTGGTGGATATTCAAGTGCTGACAAGTTCAAATCAATTGAGTTAATTCTTGTCAATATTCCTGTGACTAGTTTTTATTAAATTTGTTCTATTTCAAAGAATGCTCCAACTGCTGTTGTAAGTTTGAAAGCATGAGAAATTGACTGGCTAGTACTTTTGTAAAATAATTATGCTCCTTCTCGTATATAGTTCCTCCATTTTCCTATTTACTATTTATATAGAGCAGCATTTAGTTATTTATATATAGACACCAGCGCATGAAAAATCTGATCTGAATCTTCTCAACCTGAACATTACACATTATGTGAAAAATGAAATAATACTGAAGAAATTATTTGCTATTTATAAGAAAAATATGTATTGATATAGTCTTTCCACTTCCCTGGAATCTTCCAAGAAATCATTTTACAACCTATTAAATATTTTTGAAGTTTAGTGACTGCAGCACTGTAGGAAACAGGGCAATCAATTTGCACAGAGATAACGCTTACAAATATCAAAACTGATAATGAGCAGATACTGCTACGGTGATTCAGGGATAAAGCAGGACATTGGGTAGTTCCCCCATTCTTCAACGCATTATTTTATATTCTATGGAGAAAACAGACAGAGGTACCATCAAAGTATCCAGCACGATAGCATTCATTCAGTACTACACTTATAGTATGCTGTTTCCTACAGAGCTTTTTTATTTGCTATAAATGAAATCATTATGAAATACAATAGTAATCATTTGCACAGGAACTTCAGATCCAGAGTAACACAGAATCTGCTGAAACAACTCAGCAGATCAACCAGCATCGGTGGGGGGAAGAGAGTGAACAAAGAAATTATCAATGTTTGGGTTGAAACCCTGCATCAGGGCTGAAAGTGGAGAGGCAAATGTCCAGCAGAGAGGGGACAAATGGAGTTGCAAGTGTTCCAAGGTGATTGGTGGAGTGCAGAAATCTTTGTCTTCACACTTCCCCAGAACAAAATCCTTACAACCTAAAAAGGTACTCAAAATGATTCTACTTTGTAAAAACTAAAGCTAATTATTTGTTGTTTCCACACAGACCTCACCTTCGTTTTAGCATCTCACCCTAGTGGTTACCTCTCAACAATGATATGGTAAGCTGAACTACTGGAGTGCCACATGGGTGGCCATAAATACAGATATGTACTGACTATAATGGAAACGTATGTAAAGGATGAAAAGTTATTGAATGGTTTATTGTATATATTTATTTTTGAATAAAGTATATTTTGAAATTAAAAAAAATCTCACCCTAGTGGTCATAAATGAGCATGAACATGGGGCTAAATACAAGTGACTCCTCAGGATGAGAGGAATCTCAATCAAGTACAATTCTACTTTCCTCAATTATTCACGCATAGACAGTGACAAAGATCAACAATGTGGAACTCAAAACTGACTTTCTGTGTACTTCCAGTGATGTTTTTAATTTCTGGAACTCAAGCTGGTCTTTCTCACTTGATTATTAATTCTTATTCCCATTATGCTTGCAAGCAGCTATGTAGCATACAGGGCCTTGCAGTCTTTCCTGTTTATTAGCTCAAATAATGCATATAGCCATTGACCTTTTAAAGTCTCGCAATGTGCTTATTTCCTCAGTTTTACTCATAGACATAGAAACATAGAAAACCTACAACACAATACAAACCCTTCGGCCCACAAAGCTGTGCCAAACCTGTCCGTACCTTAGAACTACCTATGCTTACCCATAGCCCTCTATTTTTCTAAGCTCCATGTATCCATCCAGGAGTCTCTTAAAAGACCCTATCACTTCTGTCTCCACCACCACCGCCGGCAGTCCATTCCACGCACTCACCACTCACTGCGTTAAAAAAAAACTTACCCCGACATCTCCTCTGTACCTACTTCCAAGCACCTTAAAACTATGCCCTCTCGTGCAAGACATTTCAGCCCTGGGAAAAAGCCTCTGACTATCCACATGATCAATGCCTCTCATTATCTTGTACACCTCTATCAGGTCACCTCTCATCCTCTGTCGCTCCAAGGAGAAAAGGCCGAGTTCACTCAAACTATTCTCATAAGGCATACTCCCCAATTCAGGCAACATCCTTGTAAATCTCCTCTGCACCCTTTCCATGGTTTCCACGTCCTTCCTGTAGTGAGGTGACCAGAACTGAGCACAGTACTCCAAGTGGTACTGTGGGGTCTGTCCAGGGTCCTATATAGCTGCAACATTACCTCTTGGCTCTTAAACTCAATCCCATGATTGATGAAGGCCAATGCACTGTATGCCTTCTTAACCACAGAGTCAACCTGCATAGCAGCTTTGGGAGTCCTATGGACTCGGACCCCAGGATCCTCCACACTGCCAAGAGACTTGCCATTAATGCTGTATTCTGCCATCACATTTGACCTACCAAAATGAACCACCTCACACTTGTCTGGATTGAACTCCATCTGCGACTTCTCAGCCCAGTTTTGCATCCTATCAATGTCCCGCTGTAACCTCTGACAGCACTCCACACTATCCACAACACCCCAACCTTTGTGTCATCAGCGAATTTACTAACTCATCCCTCCACTTCCTCATTCAGGTCATTTATAAAAATCACAAAGCGTATGGGTCCCAGAACAGATCCCTGAGGCACTCCACTGGTGACCGACCTCCATGCAGAATATCTACAACCACTCTTTGCCTTCTGTGGACAAGCCAGTTCTGGATCCACAAAGCAATGTTCCCTTGGATCCCATGCCTCCTTACTTTCTCAATAAGCTTTGCACGGTGTACCTTATCAAATGCCTTGCTAAAATCCATGTACACTACATCTACGACTCTACCTTCATCAATGTGTTTCGTCACATCCTCAAAACGTTCAATCAGGCTTGTAAGGCACGACCTGCCTTTGACAAAGCCATACTGACTATTCCTAATCATATTATGCCTCTCCAAACATTCATAAATCCTGCCTCTCAGGATCTTCTCCATCAACTTACCAACCACTAAAGTAAGACTCACTGGTCTATAATTTCCTCGGCTATCCCTACTCCCTTTCTTGAATAAGGGAACAACATCCACAACCCCTGACATCCCTCCTGTACCCACTTCCAACCACCTTAAAACTATGCCCCCTTGTGTTAGCCATTTCAGCCCTGGGAAAAAGCCCCTGGCTATCCACATGATCAATGCCCCTCATCATCCACAGGCCTTGAATTTAACCTCAAAAATAAATTGTGGAACAATATTCCGGTTACTTTCTCACACACTCCTGAAAAAGGAAGAATGAGTAGATCTCTACTTGTCCAAATTGTTCTCTCCTGCATTCCCATTTCCAAACTTTTACTTTCACATTTCTCGCACATCCACACATTCCTGTCTCTGGCCCTGGTTTAATCACACCTCCACACATCATATTTCTCCTTCCAATGATGGAAGGTTCACAATGCATTGCTCTCAAACTTTCCAAGAACTTCAAAAGTGAGGATATCTTTCTCTTCCCACTGCAATTTGCAAATTCAAAAATCAATACTTTCACCTGTCATCTAATTATAAATTTGAAGTTATGTTTCAATACTTCCAATTCCGACTGCATTCTTCCCCGAGGATTGTCACCTTGTCCTAGTGGAGAGGTTTATGAGCTCCTGAGATCCCAAGAGCAATGCCATCTGGCACTTAGCTCCTGGTACGGGCACCCATCATAGTAAAGTCAAGAAGTGAAGTTTCAGACAAAGAGTGATCCAATCAAGACCTCAGTGGTGCAGCTGGTGGAAGATGATGACAAATCACAACTGCAGTGAAGGCAGTGAAAGGCTGCAGCGGTGAAAGGTCCCCAGTCATCTTGTATTCCATGCCATTGGGCTCTGAACCCACCTGTCAAGGACAGTGTGGTGGATGTCCATGCATCAACCTCTCCACATTAAACAAAGTCATGCACAGGCGCCCTCCTTAAGAGAATCCTCCCTAACCCCTTAGGTCACAATACTCATCTCAAGTGATTTCACTACTACTGCTAAATTCTCAGCACAAATTAAATTTGCTTCTCCTATCGTTTCTAAATGCTGATTCATAAGACTAATATAATTGAAATATCCAAGTTAATGTGCAACAAATATATTGGAATACATTTTATAATGAATTGATCCATGATGTCCAACAATAACCAATGGAGATAAATAAGTTGTTGATTCTTCAATTGTATCAAAACAGTCCTTTGCATTATTTTTGGCATTAAGTAAAATTCAAACGCGGTAGCAGAACTACAGAATTTTGTTTTTACTGAACTGTATGATCAGTTTGCTTCCTGTTATAACAGCAGTCACTAACATGAACAATTCCAACTTCATATCAGAAAACTTCCTGCTTCTCAACTTCCAGGTCCACCCATAAGGTTTGAAAATTCACTGTTGTTGACATCACACCATTATGTTGACAATCTGCAGTCTGGTATTCTTGTCTTGCCCAAGCAAAATCATAATGATTGGGAATGAATTTAAACTTACCTATTACATGAGGAAACTTAAAACATTTTACCAGCACATAAATTAGATCATCACCACACAATCCTAGTGATACAAGCTTTTTTTAAAAAAGGAAAATCCTTCTAATTATGATATTCATTCTAAATAATCAAATTATGGCAAGCATCTTAAACGTGTGCATTATTAGGATTACATTCTTCATTTCGATATATATATATATACTACATACGTTTTGTTTGAATTGCAGTCATACACTTAGTTAATCACACATTGTTCTGATTAATCTGATTCAGTACCCGCCTACCTCCCCTCCCCCTCTCCCTCTCCCACACGTAGAGATCAATACATTCCCCAAACTGGATGGCACGGTATATATATTTGCATCGGATCCAACTCGAATTTAGACTCAGAAGGGGGGGGGCGGAAATAAGATGAAATCAGTCATCTCCTTGAAGAAGTGGCACAGCAAGCCCAACGTGCAGGGTGGAGAATGGGAGCCATCACATTTCAGAAAAACAATAATTCAATTACAAACGTATCGAGTTTGTTGTCGGGCGTCATCGAAACTAGCAACTACACACCGTAACCAGACCAAGTACACAGAACATTTCAAGTCAAGGGCATAAGCGTTTATTTTTAATAAATGTACTTGAATTAATCTGCTAACCGCGCTGATCCACTCGCCCACCAGCTCCAATCCCACACTTGACAGTCCACCAAAATCGCTTGCACAGTACTATCGTTAAACACATTAATTCATTCGTTGAAAATTACAGAATGGATTAATATACAGAATATGTTAATCACCTAATATGAGACACGGGATTATCCATGGATCATTTCCAAGGTACAGCAACATCTTTAAGATTATAATCTATTAATAAACATTAAAATAAATGTATGTGTAATCTGCTGACCTGTCAATGTTAACGTAATCTGTCAAAACTAGATTAATGATAGAAGACACACTATTACAAGTCCAGCTTTCTTTCAAAAACATTTGCGTAGCTCGGTAAAATTTAACCAGCAATTCGTAATGTGTCCAAGCCACAGCTCGTTTTTTTTTCAAGAAACCGCACATTCCTGTCTCCTCATCGTGCATCTTTCACGCAATACAAAAGTGTGCGGAGCTTTCGCTGTCTGGATTTGGTGGGTTATGAAATTACTCGTCGTGATTGCGAGTTGCCCTTTTCTCTAAAAGTACGTACACATGTATACAGCACAGCAGAGCGCGTTCCCTCTTCCTCCCTGCCCATACTTAACCCACCTCGAATTGTTCCGATTGTTCTGCTTTGAATTCACCAGGCGACTAAGCGAGCGTTCGAACCTATTGTTCCTCAGTCGGCTCCGCGTTCTCACCCGGCTGCTCAAACCGTCCCCAAGAACTCCCAACAATTCAACCCCCACGTCCGAACAATCCGCTGGCAACCTGCACATGCGCAGTGCGAGCCGACAGGCGCGTCGCTGGCGCTACCATCGACCCAAAGTAGTAGGGAAGAAGATAAAAAAATGAGTGACTCAAAACAAAATCATATCTGCACTCTTCATATTAATGAAAAACAGTATATACTTTAATATTATAAACAAATAGATAACTCATGCCAAAGTTATATATGTTAATAGAATTGTGCTTTAGTGATTTTTAAGATTGTCACACACCCCTCTATGCCAGGAAGCTATGAGTTAGATACAATTGGAGTATCGAGTCGAGGCGCCGGCGTGTGTTACAACGTCGCTACTGCCGGTTATTTGGCTGTCTCGTTTTAGAGGTGGTGGTGAATGTGTTTGAACTGCTTTAAAGGAAATAAAAATTGGTTGTTGGAGTGAATTATGGCTCCTCTCAAGAAAGGAGATCTGACAGAGGAGGAGACTGAATTGTTGCAAGTCATATCTGAAGGTAATCATGGAACTTAACAGCGGCCCTCACTTTCCAAAATTAAATAATATGATTCGAGAGTTGTGGTGGAAAGCAGAAACTGCTTCACGGATTTGTGTGTAAATCCTATAATAATTAGGGCAGTAATTAAAGTGGGGCGCGGCAACTCACTTTTAAATTAAAACGCAATGAGGCCCACGAGGATGGATCAGTGAAAACCGCATGTTTACGTTTGAACATGTCTTGTTTACATAAATATTTTAATAACTTCACATTTAAAAATCGTTAAATAGTAAATTATCATAAACGGGCACACGGTTTGAATGTAGAAAATGGAATATTTTAACACTTTCTATTCAGAGATGCGCAGCACGTGTAACAGCTGATGTTTCGTGGACAGGTTTACTAGGTTACCGAGCAAGTTTCGCGGGATGAATTCCCGGTGAAGTGAGGGTGGGGTGGTGATGGCATCATAAAGGAAGATTAAACAGATCGGGCCTTTACGCTGTGGATGAAGCAGCTCTTGAAGTTGACAAGCTGTATATGGCGGATGATGTTCCCTCTTGTTGGGGAGTCTAGAGCCAGGGTTTGATGTCAAAATAAGGGTTTCATCATTTACGACTGCGATGAGAAGAAACTTCTTGGGATTTCTCTAGTTCATAGAGCAGTGGTGATTCAGAATGTTGAAGATGAGAACATCCGATTTTTGAATTTTAAAGGAATCTACGGTTGAGGAATTAGAGCATCATGGTGACAATGGGGTTTAAAAAGTCAGCTGTGAATTTACTGAACAGTGCAGCAGTGAGGGGTCGAATGGCCTATTTCCTCATTTACCCATGTTCCTAAGGTTATGTTTCATTTATTCTGTAGGTCCTCCTGCTATATATTCGTTGCTTTAAAAAGGAAGTTTCTGTTGCCATTGTCATGCTCTCGTGTATCTAGATGGTACATCACAGTCATCAGGATTTTTTTATACTAAAGTATTGATGAAGAGGGGAGTCAGAATGGGAAATGGAAAAACCGAGAAAGGGGAAGGGCCAACAATTGTAATTCCACTCTCCATTACTATTGTGGCACGTTGGTCCATGACCTTCTCTCCTGCCACTATGAGGCACTCTCTCAGATTGGAGGAGCAACACCTAATATTCTGTCTGTTTGATGGCATGAACACCAATTTCTTCATCTTCTGGTAATTTCTCCTGTCCCTCCACCTTCTCTCTTCCATTCACTATGCTGGCTTTCCTCTTACCTCTATTTTTCCCTCACCTGCTTATTACCTCTTTCTGGTGCCCCACCTTCCCTTTCTCCCATTGTCCTTTCTCCTTTTTCAGCCCCTTATCTTTTCCACCTATCACCTCCCAATTTCTTTCTTTATCCCCCCCCTCCTCCCCCACCCACCTGACTTCACCTATCATCTTCCAGCTTGAATTCCTTCTCTTTCCCCCAACCTTATTCTGGCTTCTTTGAAGCATCTCAGAACTGTACTGTTCTATTACATTTGAATATTCAGACAGGTAGTATTCAATTAGAAAGAGGGTTTTTGCCTCCGCTCCCATTTCAGGTTCTGGGTTCCAGATTCTCATCTATGTCAGGTGGGGAGATTCTCATCTCCACTAATTCATAAGGAATAGAGGCAGGGTAGGCCATTCACGACTATTCAATAACCATATAACAATTACAGCACGGAAACAGGCCATCTTGGCCCTTCTAGTCTGTGCCGAACTCTTACCCAATCCTAGTCCCACCAACCTGTACTCAGCCCATAACCCTCTATTCCATTCCTGCCCATATATCTATCCAATTTAACTTTAAACGACAACATAGAACCTGCCTCAACCACTTCTGATAAGCTCATGGTCAAAATTCTTCTTTAATGTCCTGTAAGAAATCCTTCCAATGACCTTAAGTCTGTGCTTCCTTGTTATTTTCCCCTCTGTTTTGGAGATCTTCCTATCCACATTAAATCTCCCCTCATTTCCAAGCAAGATAACTTTTTATACCTCCAAGTATGCTACCATGTATCGAGATCAAAACCAAGAATTCAATTCCAACATCATCTGCAAGAGGTTTGTACGTTCTCCGTGTGAATCACATGGGTTTTCTCTGGGTGCCATGGTTTCCTCCCACAGTCCAAAGACATTCTGGTTAGTAGGTTAATTGGCCATTGTAAATTGGCCTGTGATTAGGCTAGGGTTAAATCGGGTTGCGAGGATGCCGTGGTTCGAGGGGCCTATTCCGTGCTATACCTGTAAATAAATTGAATGCAGAAGCAGTAGTCGTGAGAAGAATTCTAAATAAATATTGCAGTTGGTTTATTATTGTCACAGGTACTGAGGTACAGCAAAAAAATTTGTCTTGCATGCTGTTCACACAGATCAATTCATTACATAGTGCAAGGGGAAATTACAGTATGCAGAATGAAGTGTTGCAGTGCAGATAGATAACAAGGTAGATTGTGAGGTCAAGAGTCCACCTTGCTGTACTAGCGAACAATTCATTATTCTTATAACCATGTGATAGAAGCTGTTCTTGAGTCTGGTGGTGTGCTTTCCTGACCATAGCATCTGCGTGGTCAGATGTGAACAGGCTATTGCTGATGTTCAGTCCTAGAACTTTTGGACCTCAGCGTTGCTGATATAAGCAGGTATGTGTGCAATGCCCCCCACCCCCTTTATGAAGTCAATGACCAACGCTTAACTAAGCTCTCTGTCTCCTTCCTGTACTCCAACTCATTGTTATTTGAGATTTGGCCCACTACGGTGCTGTCATCTGCAAACTTTTGGAGGGGGTGAGAGCAGAATCTGTCTGTGCAGTCCTGAGTGTATTGGGGGCACAGCAGAGGATTGAGGATGCAGCCTTGTGGGTCACCAGTGTTGAGGATAATTGTGGGAGAAGGTGTTACTGCTTATCATTACTGATTGCAGTCTGTTGGTCAGAAAGTCTTGGACCCAGTTGCAAAGGGTGGTATTTGGATATGTGTTTTCTTGGATTTATTGTATTGACATCAGAGCTTAGTCTATAAATATAGTCTTAACATATCTGTCCTTACTTTGTAAGTCTTGGATGTGGAAATAACTATCTTCTCTTCTTAGCCAGCTCAAGCCCCATGTGCTTTAAATTTCTGAGATTCTTCGATTTTATGAAAAGGTCATCCTCTATGCATTGCTCTCCAGTCCCGAATCAAATTCATAACCTTGAGTTGAATTCCATTTCCACTCTCCCCTCTACACTCCCCCCCCCTCCCGGCCACCATTCTATTTGTATCTTCCAGCAGACTTTAGTTTTTCCCATTTTTCATCACGACGAACTATGGCCAGCTTTTGATTTTTCTCAGCAAGCAATATGACTGCAGAAGGGCAAGTATTGCTTGTTGCTGCATTGGACTTCTAGGTAGAACTTCAGTTCTGGAATGCTCTCTCAGTTTTACAGAGCGTAGTGTTAGTCAACTTGAGTGAGAAACAATTAGGATTTTTTTCATTATTGATTCATGGAACACTGGTGAGTTACTTTTACTAGAAGCCTACATTGATTACATCACAAGTTGCATTTGGGAAGGTTGGTGAACCACCATCATGAACTGTTTTAAGTCCATGCATTGAGGAGGCTTAAACATCAGTCATATTGTGCTTATTACTGCCCTGAATTAAGCATTTTACAATTGGACACTTCTGTTCTTATTGATGTAATCATAAATTCTCTACAGAATAAATGAACCTTGTTGAATGAAACTAATCAAATTTTTACATCTGTAAACTTTTCTGGTCAACATTTCTATTGATAATCCTGTGTTCATTGGCAGGGCTGGTTGGGTAAATTTAATTGGAAACCTTCAATAACAGAAACAAGCAAGAATGAATATGTTCGCGAAGTGAGGGGTGAATTAGATTTTCAGACAGATTCATAAAATTCATACCTTTACTCTTTCTGAGGATAATATTTTTGTGTGATTTCATAGGAAACACATAGGAGCAGAATTGGACCACTCGGCGTATCGAATCTGCTCTGCTATTTCATCATCCCTCTCAACCACACTAAGTCTCCTGCCTGTAACGTTTGACGCCCTTGCCAGTCAAGAACCTATTGATCTGAGCTTTAAATACACCCAGTGACTTGGCCTCCACACCCGTATATGGTGATGAATTCCACAGATTCACCACCCTCTGGCTAAAGAAATTCCTGCTGATCTCCGTTCTATAGAGACATCGTATTCTGAGGCTGTGCATTTTGATCCTGGACTTTCTCACTATTGGCAACATTCTCTCCATTTTACTCTATCTAGGCTTTCCAGTGTTCTGTAGATTGCCATGCAGTTTCACCACCGCCCTCCACCATTCTTCTAAAGTCCAGCAAAGTCATTAAAGTCCTCGTACATTAACCCTTTCAGTGAAGGGATCATTCATGTAAATCTCTGAACTATCTCCAATGCAGGCACATCCTTTCATAGATATGGGCCCCCAAACTACTACTCAGTACTTCAAATGTAGTCTGGCCAATTTATTATGAAGCCTCAGCATTACACCCTTGCTATTCTAATCCTCTTGAAATGAATCCTAACATTGCATTTGCCTTCCTTCCTACTGATTCAATCTGCAAGTTAACTGTTAAGGGAATTCTGCACCAGGACACCCAAGTCCCTTTGTGCCTCTGATTTCTGAATTTACTCCCCATTTAGAAAGTAGTGGATGTCTTTATTTATTTTACTAAAGTGCACGACTATATGCTTCCTTGCACTGTATTCCATCTACCACTTTTCTGCCCTTTCCACTAATCTGTCCCAAATCCTTATGCAAGCTCCATTCCCTCACACTACCTGCTCCTCCACCTATCTTGGTATCATCTGCAAACTTCACCCCAAAGCCAAACATTCCGTCATCCAGAACATTAACATATAATGTGAAAAGTAGTGGTTCCAACACCAACCCATGCAGAACATCACTAGTCACTGACGGCCAAACAGAAAGGCCAAAAGCATCTGAATTTATTAAAAACTGAAATTTAATTACAAATCTTTAACTTTATTCAGGAAACATTCAGGAGGCAGGAAGGTTGCTGGGTAGTAAAAATGTCCGTGTCAACTGTTTGGATCAGGTAAGGCTAGATTTAGCATCTTAATAGTTTGTCTTATCAACTTCCAATAATAAATGTGATTCTAAGTTTATCTCTTGTTTGGAGTTCGGGAGAGCTATCCACATACCCCAGATAATGGTGTTCTTGTATTTCATTTCTCAACATGGAACTTCTGAAGAAGAACTTAAATGTTTTTCTAATGCCATTGTACATTTTATTTCAGCATTGTTTTGTAATATTTTAACATGCATATTTTCTGCAGAAATCAATAAAAACATTACTTACTGGAAATCTAAAACAAAACATCAAATGCTAGAAATACTCAGCAGATCAGACCACAATTGTGGGAAGAGAGATTCAGAATAAATGAGCTAACACTGTTTAACATTGACAAAGGGTCTCCAAATTAAGATGTTGACAGTTTTTTTTTCCCCACAGATGCATCCTGAATTGCTGAATATTTCCAGCACATTCTATTTTTGATTTGTGTTATACTTCTGTGCCTTTCTGTTCATCGCCGATTAGTTATCAGAGGACTGCATTTCTCCTTCAGCCTCTGCTATGATCAATCATCTGATAATATCAATTTCTCTGGAGTTTACTGCCATTCACTAGTATCTCTTTGCAATATATTTTCTATGTTTCTATGTATAAACTGGCTATTTGTTGCTTCACTGATTCCTTTGTGTTAGTCACCCTGTTAAAAATTTAAATAATGTACTTCTGTTACTGTCCACCCACATCTCTTCCCTCCTCCCCACGACATTATTCTGTGCCCACCACAGAAAATACGCTCTTCCAATTCGCATACCTACAAATTTATAAGACCATAAGACAAAGGAGCAGAAGTCGGCCATTCGGCCCATCGAGTCTGCTCCACCATTTTAACATGAGCTGATCCATTCTCCCATTTAGTCCCACTCCCCCGCCTTCTCACCATAACCTTTGATGCCCTGGCTACTCAGATACCTATCAATCTCTGCCTTAAATACACCCAACAACTTGGCCTCCACTGCCGCCCATGGTAACAAATTCCATAGATTCACCACCCTCTGGCTAAGAAAATTTCTTCGCATCTCTGTTCTGAATGGGCGCCCTTCAATCCTTAAGTCATCCCCTCTCGTACTAGACTCCCCCATCATGGGAAACAACTTTGCCACATCCACTCTGTCCATGCCTCTCAACATTCGAAATGTTTCTATGAGGTCCCCCCCTCATTCTTCTAAACTCCAAGGAATACAGTCCAAGAGCGGACAAACATTCCTCATATGTTAACCCTCTCGTTCCCGGAATCATTCTGGTGACTCTTCTCTGTACCCTCTCCAACGTCAGCACATCCTTTCTTAAATAAGGAGCCCAAAGCTGCCCACAGTACTCCAAGTGACGTCTTACCAGTGCCTTGTAGAGCCTCAACATCACATCCCTGCTCCTATACTCTATTCCTCTAGAAATGAATGCCAACATTGCATTCGCCTTTGCAACATTGCATTCGCATGTCCAACTATGAGGCTGCATTTTTTTACTATAGAATTACTATAAACACCAATCCAATTTCTTGCTGTATGCTTGCTTCCACCTTTTGGTACTTCAATTTCTATTAAAACCATTAGTGTATGTTAGCTTTGTCCCTCCTGATGCATCTTTGATTTTTAAAACTGTGAGTCTAATTAATTAACTGTATCAATCATTATATTTGATTTATCCTGGAAGATCAAAGGTAACTGCTGGTTTAATTTCTTTACTGAATCTCTCCAATCACATTTGTGTCCATGCCAAGTATGAAAATGGCACTTGTTAAAATTACTGATGAAATCCACCCACAACTTTCTGTGGGATTCAGTTCCATCTTATTCAAAATAGCAACGTGGGAACCTTAGTACAATGGCGTAGATGTTGGTTCAGTATCTTATCTAAAACGATAGTAAGTACTGTCATTAGCCTAAGTTAAGCTTGTATTCTGCAACCCACAGATTTCTGGTCACAAGACTTGCTGCTGATTTTAGTTAATTTTATCACAAATGGAAAATTTATTTACAGTAGTTTACATGGCACATGCAGCTGGGAGTATTCAAGGTAGAGATCTTTTATAGGGAATATTTGAAGCAAGGCCTAGAGCATTTGTTCAATGGCAAAGATTTATCATAAATTATGATGGAATGATCTGTCATCTGTTATCTTCTATTCCACTTTCATGATAAAACTCACCAATAAGTTTTAATTTTCATTCCTATTTGAATCTATTTTCTAGCAGAGATATCTAACACGAGAAATCCAGCAATGTCGAAATAAAGCAAACACTGACAAAAGGTGCAAACGAATACTGATAAATACTTCTATTTTGATTGGTGTTTCAAATTGTTTGTGTCATTTATTTCCAACTGGCAGTTTTTCAAGTAATTGTTACCTTGATGACTTTGCTGTGCATACTGTTGCAGTCATTCCTTCTGTTCTCTACATTCTTCCCCCTCTGCAGCTTAAAGTATGCTTGCCTTCTCACTTTTCTCATTCTGGTGAAGATCCCTTGACTTAAAACATTGACTCTGTTTCTGACTGCTTCACGATTTGCTGTACATTTCTGTTTTTGTTTGGATCTCCAGCATCTGAAGTTTGTTTTTTCTTTGCTCCTAATATTTGGCATTGCCCTGTCTGGATTCCTGCAGCAATAACATCTGGCAGTGTTCCGTTTTAAAAAGGAGACAAAGCTATACATTGTTAAGTGCTAGCTTTCCAGCAAAAATAACACAAAGATCCTTTTGCAAGCACCTTTAGGTACTGCATAAAAAGAAGCCATTGGTTCAAAAAAAAAACAATTGGAGGTGGAGAAGGTCAGTAACTTCAAGTTCCTTGGCGTTATCATATCAGAGGATTCATCCTGGGATCAGCACTTTAAGTGCCAAGATAAAGAAAGTATAACGGTGTCTCTACGTTCTTTGTGTACATTCGGCATGCCATCTAAAACTTCAAAAAAATGAAGATGCAAAATGGAGAGTATCTTGACTGGTCGTATCATGGCCTGATATGGAAACGTTAATACCCGGAAATGGAAAGGTCTATCAAAAGTGGCGAATACAGCCTAGTCTACCCCAGGCAAAGCCCTCTCCACTGTTGAACACATCTACATGGAGCACTGCAACAAGAAGGCAGCAACCATCGTCAAGGTCTCCCACCATCCAGACCGTACACTCTTCTTGCTACTGCCCTCGGGCTGGAGGTACAGGAACCTTGGGTCCCACACTGGCAGGTTCAAGAACAGTTATTACCCTACGACCATCAGGCTGCTGAACCAGATAACTTCATTCCCCTCAACTCTGAACTGATTCTACAACTTACACACTCACTTTCAAGGACTGTATGACACATGTTAGAGATAGAGAGTGGAATAGGCCCTTCCAGCCCAATAAGCCAAAACGCCCAACAACCGGCTGATTTAACACTAGCCTAATCACAGGGCAATTTACAATGACTAATTAACCTACTAACTGGTTTGTCTTTGGACTCTGCGAGGAAACATACATGGGGAGAATGTACAAACTCCTTACAGACGGTGCTGGATTTTAGTTCTGAACTCCGATGCTCCAAGCTGTGATCACATTGTGCTAACTGTTAAGCTATCATGGTGCCCAAATAGATAAATATTTTCAGTGTCTGTCTCTGCAGAATTTGTCTTTTGCACATTAATCTTTGTTCATATATAGATTATATAAAATCTCTTGTATAGCTTTATTTCCCTTCTATTGTATAAAATTGTATTTATTTTATTTTTATTTAAATTTACATTGTTATGCAGGTCCAGATTCTTTTCCTTTAGGTTCTGAAACAGAAGCTGGTCAGTAGGTATATTTCATTTTCTGGCTGCATAACCCTGATAAGTTCAGTGTCAGATAGGCTTATTGATAACAATATTCTTCATCTCGGAACATTTCTTGATATATTGAGAATATGTTGCAATGTGACTGGAGTTGTCTTTTGAATGTGATGCTAAATTGAATCTGAATCAGTTTACAATGACCAATTAACCTGCCAATCGGTACATCTTTGGACAGTGGGGGGGGAACCCATGCGATAATGGGGCGAATGTACAAACTCCTTACTGTCAGCGGGAATTGAACTCAGGTTGCTGGTACTGTAAAGCGTTGCAACTGATATGGTACCATGCCACCCCACAGAATGAGTAGAGTAGTGTTCATGGGTTCGTGTGCCATTCAGAAATCTGATTGTGGAGGAGAAAAAAGTTGTTCCTATCTTGCTGAGTATGGGTTTTCAGACTCTTGTCCCACGTCACTGATGGTAGTAATGAGAAGGGGGCGTGTCCCAAATGGTGGGAGTCCTTGAAAATGGATGGTGTTGCCTTGAGGCCCCACCTGGGGAAGATGTTGATGATGGAGAGGGTTGTGCCAGAAATAGAGCTGGCTGAGTTTATAACCCTCTGCAGCTTCTTTGAATCCTGTGCATTGGAGTACTGGTCAGAATGCTCTCCACTATACATCTGTAGAAATTTGCGAGAGTCTTTGGTGATATACCAAATCTCCTCAGTCTCTTACAAAATAGAGTCACCGGTGTGCCGCCTTCATGATTGCATTCTTGTGCCCAGGACAGGCGCTCCGAGATGCTGACACCCAGGAACTTAAAGCTGCTCGTTCTTTCCACTGCTGACCCATCAATGAGGACAGGTGTGTGTGCTCCTGACTTCCCCTTCCTGAAGTCTACAATCAGTTCCTTGGTCTTGCTGACATTGAGTATGAGGTTGTTGTTGCTCTGACTCATTGAAGTCTTTGCCTCCTCTTTTGTGAACTTGAAACCTCTCATTGAGCTACTCAAAGCTGTGAAGTTGCCTGGACACCATCTGCCTTCAAACGTTTGTACCACAAAAAATATATTATTTGCTCTTTCAATTTATTACATTTTTGTGAAATCTTGCTGTTGATTGTTGTATTTAACAACCTAAGTGCGGTGACTATGCTTCTGAAGTGATTAATTTTCTTTCAGATGTTTGGGAATGTGATGAGATGTGTTGTGAATGCAAGTTAGTTCTTTCTGGCTTTTTCCCCCCCACATTTACAGTACTTTGAACATGATTTTACACTAATAACATAAAAAATTGAATAGCTCTCGCCAACAAAAATGGTACTTTCAAGAAAACATATCAAGATAGGCAATTAAAGTGCATTGAAAAGGCAGCACAGAAAGAGGATAGTTAGTCTGATTGGAGACATGAAGGGCTCAACCTGAGGTGTTGACTGTCCATTTCCCTCTATAGATGCTGCCTGACCTGCTGAGTTCCTCCAGTGCTTTTTGTAGTTAATTTACTCAATCTAGGGTGCTGCTAACGTTCAGTCTCTCCCTTTCCATCTATCTGCCCCAGTATTTCAACGTGTCTATTCCTCATTTCCTTTCGTTTTTCCCTTGTTAATGGTCAGGGTTAACATTTCAGTTGTAGCTTGCTCTGAATGTTTCTTCATCCATTTATTAGTAGCTATCTTGCCACTTCATGTACTTGCTGACGTTTGGTTCCTCCACAAATAGAAATATTCTATAGCCACCCTGTACAATTCATTCATAATTTTATTAAGCTTGTAACGTACTTGTATTTGTCCTTGTTACACATATAACAAACCCAGTAAATTCCTGAGTACTTTACTAAATGAGAATGACCACAAAATTGCACTCGTGTTGTCAAATTTATCTTCTAGATAAAAGCCCATCTCTTCAAATAAACTATTAATCTCCTGACCTAATCTCTCCCTTGTTAATGTGTTATGCTGTTTACTGATGAACTTTGTGGTGCTTTCTTTTACATTGACGATTTTGTCCAGACTCCTGTGGTGAGTGCATCAATGGTGCTGAGGCCAAGAGGGATGAGACTTTCAGCTTTCTAGTTCCTCACCTTAGCCTGCTCTAATCAAACCACGTTGATGTTACATCATGGTACTGTAGCGGTTAGCACAACACTATTACAGCTCGGGGCATTGGAGTTTGGCATTCAATTCCAGTGCCATCTGTCGTGAGTCTTTACGTTCAACCCGTGACCACGTGCGTTTCGCCGGGGTACTCCAGTTTCCTACCACAATCCAAGGACGTACTGGTTAGTAGGTTAATTGATCATTGTAAATTGTTCTGTGATGAGACTAGTGTTAAGTAGGTGGGTTACGGGGCAGCGCGGCTCGATTAGCCGGAAAGGCCTGTTCTGCACTGTATCTCTAAATTTTAAAAAAAGGTCCCCAGCACTTCTACTTCCTCAGGAGGTTAAAACAAATTTGGCATGACCCCTTTGACCCTCACCAATTTTTTATCGGCGCACCATAGAAAGCACCATATCTTGATGCTTGGTATGGTAACTGCTCAGCCTGTGATCACACGAAGTTGCAAGGAATTGTGGCCACAACCCAGCCCATCATCGTCTCCATAGACTTTGTCTGCACTTCTCACCGCTTCAGTAAGGCATCTAGCATAATCAAATAAACCACTAACCTGGACATCCTCTCTTCACCCCCTCCTATCGAGAAGAAGATACAAGAGGCTGAAAGCATGTGCCCTCTGGCTCAAGGCAGTTTCTATCCTGCTGTAACGAGATGGTACAGATCAAGCCCATCTTCTCAGTGGTGAAATAATCTGGACTCAATCTTTCGATCTGCCTTATTGTGAGACTACACATTGCATGTACTATACCTGCACTGCACTTCCTCTGTAAGGTAACAGAATACAGTGCAAAATACAGTGTTATTGTTTTAATTTGGACTATCTCAATGCTCTGTTTGGAGGAGAGAAGAAGAGATGGAGGAGTCCCAATGCCTGTCCAGCCTACCCGGGTGTGAGGATGGATCACTCTAAGTGTCCAGTCAATTTGGTGCAGTTGAGAACGGCTTCTTTGACAGCAAAATCCAGATCTGAAGTGAATCGCTGGGTGGTACTTCGCTGCAGGGATGCCCGGGTCCTTATGGAAGTACGATATGCTGTTTGGACGATCTAAATGCTGGCCCAGATAGACTGGAAAGGCAGGGTGTTAAGAGTCGGGGAAGGCTGAATCACTCCGAGCCGATTTTGAGAATAACTTCTTCGACAATGAAATCTAGGATCAAAGCGATTTGCTGCAATGGGGCTGGGTCATCCTAGTACAAGGTTTGAACAATTTAGATGTCACTCTGAATAGTCTGGGGCTCCTCTCTCCAGGACGCGTGAGGTTGTGAGACTGCCCTCAGCTGCTGTGCTCCATGTCTGCAAACTATAAGGCGACTTGCCCCGCTAATATGATGAACTGACCACCCAGGCTTTGGGCCTACTCAGGCTGCTCCGGGAATTTGAATCTCAGGACTCAATTTGGTTCGGAATGCTGTTCCTCGTTTCTCTTGTTTGCGTGATTTGTTTTTTATCACGTTTTTTTCTGTGGGCACTGGGGTTTGGTCTTTTTAATTGGGTTCTTTCGGGTTTCATGCTTTGCAACTGCCTGTTAAGCAAACAAATCACAAGGTTGTATAATTTATGTGTTGGTTGACAATAAATGCACTTTGAATCTTTGAATTTGGCTCACCCATGGAACAGGACAGAACTGTTAATGTGGTTTCTTGGTTTCTTTTAATTTGGCTGTGCATATTGTACAAGCCGGAAGCTTGGGATAATCTTGAGCAACACACACAATGCTAGAAGAACTCAGCAGGTCAGGCAGCATCTGTGGAGGGAAATAAACAGTGGGCATTTCAGATTGAGACCCTTCATTGCAACCTGCTAAGATTTCCAGCATCTGCGGAATTTCTTGTGTTTGGGGATGACATTCTTAACCAGACAAGCACATGGAAACTTGTCTTTTTTTTTTGGCTGTTAATGTGATTTTTTTTTAAATGGTTAAAAGTACTCTGTGCAATTCCTGCAATGTGAATGGTGCTGGAAATCCCAGTAAACTAACTCGGCCTCAGTAAGCTTTTTCATTTCCACTTTGAACAAACATTCTTCAGAGGTCTGGATTTCTCAATAACTTGGTTTAGAGACAACTTAACATGATTACTTGCCATGTTCTCAGCTGTCTTGACCACAAAATGTTCTGATTCAGACTTCTAAATCAACTGAAGTTCTTAATTTAGATTCTGAAGTTTAGTTGGAAGTTGTTTTTGTTACGATTTGGATACTGCAGCTCTGTTTCAGTTTGCCAGAGACACAAATTACTTATGTTTTCTTTTTGAAATTTTTTAAAGGATATTTGTTAACTAATATTTTTAAATCCAGTTGCCTAGCTAGTAGAGTGAGTGTGTGTGTGTGTGAGAGAGAGAGAGAGAGACTCTCTCTCCCCCCCCTCAATAATGATTGCTTGCATCAAAGGGGAAATGCTTTTTTTTAACTTGATGCATATATGCTATTTAATGTCTGCCTCTCTTTGTCTCATCAAATCACTCACAAGGTTATTATGTCAAAGGATCTTGTATAGCAAACATGACATATTTTGACAATGGATCCACTTATACAAACCCCTTAATGTAGTTGATAGGTAAGATACTGCAACTGAAAAATATCAGCGTGTTCCCAGGCCAAAAATAATTAAAGCAGGGAGCCAAAAGCTTGATCAAGGAAATGGCTCTTAAGGATGACATTTTTGGGGAGAAAGAATGTTGTGGAGGGGTGTGTGTGTGTGTAAATTTCAGAATTGAGGGTTTTTGTTATAGTGAAGGCATCACCACTAATGGTAGGCCAGTTTAAGTCCAATGGACTAAAATTGAATGTGGACATCTCAGATGCTTGAATGGTGGAAGAGATTAAACATTGGAGGAATTTGAAAATGAGAATTTTAATATCAAGGTTATTAACAAAGAATTAAGTCAGCAAACATTCAAGTGATGGGTGAAGAGTTGCAGATTTGAATGTAGTCTGGTTCACAGTGTGGGGAACCAATCAAACTGCACTAAAAATAGCCTTTTATTCTGTAGGTTATTGAAGGATAGGGCTGAGATTTTTAGAATTCTGAAAGGATAGGGCTGAGATTTTTAGAATTCTGAAAGGAATTGAAGGTGATAAAATCATTTCTGCTGGTTTTAGGATAAGGCACCACAGCTTTAAGCTCAGAGGATCTATTCAGAACACTGTTATGAAACACCCCAAATTGGCTGTAAATTCTCTTGCTTAACATTCACTAGACATCCTCATAATTTTAAACCTGAAAAGAGACAAAAACAATTAAAGATTATCTTTATTTCTCATATATGCATCGAAATACTGCAAGCTACAATGACGTGCATCTTTTTGTATCATGGCCAACGTTTTGAGGATTGTGCTGATGGCAGCCCACAGGCTTCCAATGAGAACATGCCCAGAGCACGCCGACCCTAACCTTAACTGTATGTCGTCAGGATGTGGAAGGAACCTGACTACCCAGAGGAAACCCACACAGTCACTTAAACTCCTCACAGATGATGATCGAACCCCAATTAATGATTGCCGACAATGTAAAGTGATTGCGCTAGTCACTTTGCTTCCATGCTGTAGCTGACAGCGAGGCACTATTACAGCTCAGGGCATTGAAGTTCAGAGTTCGATTCCGGCGTCCTCTGTAAGTTCCTTCCCATGTGCGTGTGGGTTTCCTCCGGGTGCTCCAGTTTCCTTCCAGAGTACAATGGCGTACCTGTTAGTAGGTTAATTGATCATTGTGAATTGCCCTGTGATTAGTCTGGAGTTAATCAGTCGGTTGCTGGGCTGCGCGGCTCGGTAGGCCAGAAGGGCCTGTTCCACGTGTATCCCTACATAAATAAAATAAAATTTATACTGTGCTGTGAATTGGATAGACTACAAATACAGTGAAGATGGGACACAATGTGAATATATTGTTATAAATTAATGCTACAAGGAAACAAAGTCCATTGGAAACGAGAAAATCTGCAGGTGCTGGAAACCCAAGCAACACACACAAAGTGCTGGAAGAACTCAGCAGGCCGGGCAGCATCTATGGAAAAGAGTACACTCGAGTTCATTGGGTCAACTTGCCATGCTTACCAAGGTGCCAACTTGAGCTAGTCCCAGCTTCCTTTTTTTTTTGGCCCATTATCCCACTGGCTTTCTTATCCATGCACTGTACTTACTTATTCAAATGTCTTTTAAACATTGTTATGATAAACCTCAAAGGTACCATCCAGTATACTCTTAGGTGTTCCCATAGCCAAGAGTTCTGGTCCACAATGATCTCAAACAAAAAGTTGTTTAACAGTAAAATTTTTGGAAATGCTTTTGAGTTGATTATTTTTTTGCATTTTTTCAATTTTAAAATTGTCTTTGGGGAAATTCACAAGAACAAGATGAGAGAGTGAAGGGTAGAACGCCACTTGTCTGGGTTTGTCCACTCTACTTACATCACTTGTCAAATCCAGGCAAATCAACAAAAGGTTCCGAATGACAGTCTGATCCACATGTTTTTGACATTTGGGAGTGAGTTTGATATAGTTTTGTTTCAGTGTTCGATGTTCAGTTTAGCTGCATAGTATCTAAAGTGCATTTTCTTTTCAGCTATCAATGAATGGAGCTTCAACAGATTTTAATGTAAACATGGCTATTTTACATTGTACATTCATTGTACATAGGACTTCTTCCCTCTATTAAAAATGCAATTTTTTTTAAGTCTACAAGATTTTAGAAATGTATTTTGTCGTTAAAATTTTTGTATGTCAAGGATATTATCTTCCATCTTGTTTTCTTTTCCCCAGTGTGGATTTCAAGGCTACCTTGGATCACATGTAGGCAGATCTTCGCTAGATACTGAATAGTGATGTGTGGCATGCATAGGGGTGGGGGAGGGGGGTTGCAGTTTGCTGTAAAGAACTAGTCCCGTGGACGAGAGTGCCTGCCATGGGAAGCTATGGGGTGTTTAAAACAGAGAATAGTAAGCACAGGAATAGTCCCTTTAGCTCACAATATTTGTTTTATCTCAAGATATGGGGTGGAATCGGCCCTTCGAGTCACACTGCCCAACTACCCCGATTTAACCCTGATCTAATCACACGACGATTTACAATGACCAGTTAACTACCCAGTTTATCTGTGGACGGTGGAAGGAAACTAGAGGACCCAGAGAAAACCCATGCATTCTGCGTGGAGGATGTGCAGAGACTCCGAACTCCAATGCCCCAAGCAGTAATAGTGTCACATTAACCGCTGTGCTACTGTAATATCTGCACTGATGCTGAATTTACAGCCTCTAGGACTGTATCTGCTTCCACTACTTCCCCTGGCGGCCCGTTTAAGACACCTACTGACTGGCTGAAGTGTTCAAAGACATCTTCAAAGTCTTTCTGCTGCGGTCTGAGGTTACCAGCTGCTTCAAAAAAGGCAGTAGTTATGCCGGTGGCCAAGAAAAGCAGGGTGGCTATCGACCGATAGCATTCACATCCCCTGTAATGAAGTGTTTTGAGAGGCTGGTTACGACTAGAATTAATTCATGACTGTGCAGGCACATGAACCTGCCGCACTCCCCCTACAGGAGCAACAGGTCTAATTGAACACACTCACTGGTTCTCCACTGTGATTTGGAGCAACTAGACAACAACAGAACATATCAGGCTGCTATTCATTGAATATGGGTCGGCATTCATTACCATCATCCCCTCAGTATTAATCACTAAGCTTCTAAACCTGCTCCTCCTTCTCCAACTGGATCCTTAACTTTGTCATTGGGAGAGCAGAATCAGTACTGATTAGTGATGACATCAGTACAGGCGCCCCTCCTGGATGTGTACTTAACCCATTGCTTTAGTCACTCTGCGCTCTCGGCTGAGCTCAAGCGCCATCTATAATTTCACGGATGATGCCACAGTTGGCAAAATCTTAGATGGCAATGAGGAGGCTTACAGGACTGATAGATTGGCTGCTTGAGTGCAGTCACAATAACAGCCTTGCATTCAGTGACAAAAAGACCGAGGAATTTATTTACACATAAGAGAAAATCTGAAGATGCTGCTGAAGGGCCTCGGCCTGAAATGTCAACTGTTTACTCTTTTCCATAGATACTGCCTGGCTTGCTGAGTTCCTCCAGCATTTTGTGTGTGCTGCAAGGAATTCATTGCGGACTTCAGGAAAGTCAGAGTACACGCTCCAGTCCTTATTGAGGGATCAGCAATGGAAGGGATGAGCAGATTCAGTGGGAATTTGAGGAGTTTTGGATATCACCAAAGATTTGCATATTTCTAGAGATGTATAATGGAGAATATTCCGATTAGCTGCGTCACAGCCCATATGAATGGAGCTCATACTGATCATGAGAAGCTGTAGTGGGTTGTAAACTTAGCCAGCTCCATCATGAGCACAACCCTCCCTAGCATTGAGAACATTTTCAGGAAGGCAGCATGCATTATCAAGGACCCTCAACGTACAGCATGTGCCTTCCCTCACTGCCATCAGGGAAGAGGTACAGGAGTCTGTCAGTTCTCTCCCAATGATTCAGAAGCAGGTTCATCCCTACTGCCATCAGATTTCTGAATAGCCCACAAATGTTACCTCATTGTTTTTGCGCACTCTATGTATAATTTATAGTAATTTTCATGCTACTGCACTGTACATCTGCTGCAAAACAAATTTCACGTTACTATCACCTTTATTATGTGTACGTATACAGGTTTCCCCCGCCGTCTGAAGGTAGAGCATTCCTATGAAATGGTTCGTAAGCTGGAATGTCGTAAAGCGAAGAAGCAATTACCATTAATTTATATGGGAAAAATTTTTGAGCATTCACAGACCCAAAAGTAACCTACCAAATCATGCCAAATAACACATAAAACCTAAAATAACAGTAACATATAGTAAAAGCAGGAATGATATGATAAATACACAGCTTATATAAAGTAGAAATACTTTTCCACAATCATTGCCTGAACTGTTCTCCGTAGCGAAAATCTCACACAAGTGCTGTCGGCAAAAACACGGCGCAAGCGCTCTCCAGTAACCTTTAAGCTATGAAGCTGCCAAATCATACCAAATAACACGTAAAAATACACAGCCGATATAAAGTAGAAATAATGCATGTACAGTGTAGTATCACTTACCGGAATTGGGACCTCATCGACCACACTGATGATGGTGTGATGGGCTGAGTCGGAGGTTGGGGTGGTGCAGTGGCGCCCACCCTCTGGGCAGCAACCCGATACGTTGCCGCGAAGAACAGCAGTGGCCGGGACACACCCAGCACATCTTTAAGAAAAAAGCCGAAATAAACAAGCTAATTAATTAGGTGCTACCCGGCATGTAATTAATTAGCATGTTTATTTTGGCTTTTTTCTTAAAGATGTGCTGTGTGTCTCCCGGCAGCCGCCGCATTCTCTGCGAATTGGTACCTGTCCGTGGCCTGGGGGTTGGGGTGTTGAGACACTGGGGTGTCATCTCATCGTTGTCTGTTTCCATTAGAGCAGGCAGCTCATCTTCTCCTTTCTCTGCCAACCTGGATGTTGAAGGTCGAGGTTTGTTGTCTGCTGTGGCTAATGTGGAAGGCTTGCTTGACTGCTGAGCCTCGCGCGTTTTTCTATCATACAGTTCTTTGTAAGCACTCAAACCATCCTGCAAATATCCCCTAAGCCGACGTACTCTTTCAAAATTAAAATCGTACTTTATCACTACTCATTCGGTTTCGATTGTTATCCTTTCCTCATGCAATTGTATCAGCTCCTTATCTATCAGTTCTTGGTCATGGGATGCCAAAACCCATCATCTTCGTCAACTTCCACAAGCCAAACTCACTTTGTCCTTACTTCGTTCACCATGATCGAAACGCTTAATTATGTCTAGTTTTATGCTAAGTTTAACACCCTTACGAGCTCTTTCAGGCTTTTCTGATACAAACAGCTCCTCACAGGCATGTGTTTAAGCAATGCCGGCAAGAATGCTGTTCCGAATCTGGGGGAGAGCGGCTGCTCGGGGCGCGCGTTGCCTTTTATCGCGCGCTGAATTTCTTTTTCGTAACAGTGAAAACACCTTCTGAAAGCGAAAATAGGGTACTAATGTAGGTCTTTCGTAACAGTGAGGTTTCGTAAAGCGAGCGTTCGAAAAGCGGGGGACACCTGTATATAAACTGATTCTGATTTTGTGTGTGTGCGATTCTATATATAAACTTTGCCCCTCTCGCCTTAAATGCATGCCCTTTAGTAATAGACATTTCTATGCTGGGAAAAGGAAGCTGGCTGTCTACCCTGTCTGTCCTCTCATAATCTTGTAAATTTCTATCGTTGTCCCCTCAGAGAAAACAATACAAGTTTGTCCAGTCAGAGTTTGTTCCCTCCAATCCAGGTAACATCCTGGTAAACCTTTTCGACACCCTTTCCAAAGCCTCCGCATCCTTCCTCTGATGGGGTGACCAAAATTGCACGCAATGCTCCAAATGCAGCCTAATCAAAGTATATGGTGCAGCTACAACAGGATTTCTTGATTCCTATTCTCGATACCATACGCTGCCTTTACCATCCTATCTACCTGCACGGCCACTTTCAGAGAGCTCAACCTCTCCCTGTGCGTCAGTGCTGTTAAGGGTCCTGCCACTGACAGTAAATTTTAGACCTCTCAAAGTCTAGCACTTGCTTGGATTAAACTCCACCTGCCACATCTCTTACCGTATCTGTTACCTTCACTGTCTGGTTTGGATCAGCTACCAAACAAGACGAGAATAGACTCCAAAGAACCGTCAGGGCTGCGGAAAGGATTATTGGTGTGAAGCTGCCCCCAATCCAGGAATTGTATGCATCTAGAGTCAGGAAGCGAGCAAGCAGCATCATTGTAGACCCATCACACCCTGGACATCACCTGTTCCTACTCCTTCCTTCTAGTAGGCACTTTAGATCACTATGCCAGGACAAATAGGTACAAGAACGGTTTGTTTCCGTATGCTATCAGTCTTATGAACACTTGAATTTTAGTCTATCATAAACCAAGTCCACCTGTATATACACAGGTATACCTCATTGTATATAGTTCACGATTATCTGCACTATTGTTTTGTTTGCTTTTTGATTCTGTACAGCGAGAGCTCCGGTAACCCAGCATCAATTTCCCTGTATGTGTCCACATACTTGGCGATGATAAAGGATTCTGATTCTGATGTACCCTTTCCTCTCTGTACCATCTACAACTCCACAAAACTGTGTCATCTGTACATTTACTAGTCCACCCATCTACATTCTCATCTGAGTCAATAATCTACGTCATAAACAACAGGTGCCACAGGACTAACCCCTGCACAACACGGCTACTTATGGACAACCATCCAGAATAACAGCTGTCCTTCCCTACTATTTTGTCCTCTGTGGATAAGCGAATTCTGAACTCAAACTGTAACAGTGTGGCGGCACTTGCATCAATTATTGTGAATTGCTTTGAGAGGTCAGTTATGGTGTGAATCAACTCCCGTCTCAGAGACAACCAAGATCCACTCCCATTTGTGGACTGCTGTGGCAGGTTAGTAGCAAATGCAATTTCTCTGGTTCTTCATTTTGCTGTGGACCATCTGGGCAACAGATCAAGCTGCTGTCCGTTGACTACAGCTTAGTACTCAACACGATCATTCCATCTAAACTCATCATCAAGTTTCAAAACCCGAATCTCTGCATCTCCCTCGGAAACAAGATAATCAACTACTCTATCGGCAGTCCTTAATCAATGAGGATTGGTAACAATATCTTCTGCTCACTGACCACTGACACAGGTACACATCAAGGCTGTGTGTTTGGCCCTCTGATCTACTTTCTATACACACATGACCATACGGCTAAGTGCTGCTCTCATGTCATCTTCAGGTTCACTGACGATGCTATTCTTGGACAAATCACAGGTACCAATGAGTCAGCTTACTGGAGCAAGGTGGGACACCTGGATGAGCGGTGGCAGGGCAACGTCACACTGTTTGGAAAACTAAAGAGCTGATTAAGAAGGGAGAGTGGGTGAACATCCGCCAGTCAATGTTGGGCAATCGGTGGTGGAGAGAACTTGCAGCTTTAATTTCCCAGCTGTTAACCTGTCCTAGGCCCAGCAGGTAGATGTAATCATAAGGAAAGTGTGCGCCCGCAGATTGAATTTCTTAGGAGGCTCGGCTTGTCACTGAATGCTTGAGCACCTACAGATGTACTATTGAAAGTATCCTGACTGGTTGCATACTAGTTTGGAATGGCAATTTGCACAAGAACGTAAGAAGCTGCAGAGAGTAGTGGACCCGGGCCAATATGTTATAAGCATATCCCTGCCCACCATTGGTAGCATATATAGGAATCACTACCTCAAGAAGGAAATATATACATCATCAAACGTGCCCATCATCTGGGCTAGCTTTTTTCTTTTTTTGCAGCTACGATTGGGCAGGAAGTACAAAAGCCCAAAGTCCCACACCAGCCCCAAACTTCTGTTCAGCCACTGGGTTCTTGAATTAACTGGCAAACCCCTAAAGCAGCTTATAAACACAAGATACCTGCAGATGCTGGGAATGCAAAGCATCACACACGAGATACTGGAGGAACTCAGCAAGTCAGGCAGCATCCATGGAAATAAACTAAGTTCACATTTCGTGCCAAGACCCTAAAGCAGTTTAGCAACCCTATGATGACTTAGCACAAGGCTTTGTGATTTTTTTTTGTTATAGCTATATTCTTTCTTGAAAAAAAGAGTATAATTTGTTCAATTTATTTTCCTTTTGATACTGCTTATGATGTTTTTTGCCTGTGATTGTTGCAACTGAGTTTTCACTACACCTGGGTGTGTATACATGTACTTGTGTATATTGACAATAAACTTGCCAATAATTTTCAAATCACTGTGAGTCCCGTACATCTTAACCTTCTGGATCAACCTACCATGAGGAACCTTGTCAAATGCCTTACTAAATTCCACGTAGACAACCTGCACTACCCTACTCTCATCATTCCCTTAGTCACCTCAGGGAAAAAAAAATTCAATCAAGTTTGTTAGACAGGTCTGCCCTGCATAAAGTCATGGTGACTGTCCCCAATCAGGCCATGTTTTCCCAAATGTATATGAATCAGCTGTAATAGCTTTCCTCCCACTGACTTGAGGCTCAATGGCCTTTAATAGCCTGGATTGTTTCCTATTTCTCTTATTGAGCAATGGAACAGCATTGATTACTCTCCAGTCCTCCAGAACCTTACTATGATGTCCAGTCCTCCAGGAAGTTGCTTGGGCCACCAATAGCAGCAAACAATTAAAAATAGTCACAGGAATTCAGATTTTTATATGAGTGTTTTCTTAAACATTGTGATTTTTGAAAATATAAAATAACCAGGGTTGTTTTTTTTTTCATTTTTTGAGGACTGAGAATTACCCTGGAGAAGGTGGTGGTAAGCCACCACCTTGAACTGTCCTTGTCCTGCCAAAAGTGCTCCCACAATGTTTTTTTGGCTGGGAGTTCCAGGATTTGAATCCAGCAATAATGAAGGATTACCAGTGTAAGATATGGGACTTGGAGGAGAGCCTGCTGCTTTTGTCCTTCATGATGGTAATGGCTATGAAGAGGTGCTGTTGAGCAGCGGTTGTGCACTTTGTAGATAGTACACCTTCGCAAAACCTTGCTGGAAGAATCACCTAAAAAGGATTGATTTGGTTTAGTTAGAGTGAATGAGATAATGGGCATTATAATTAGTTGCTAAACAGTGTTTTTTTTTCAGCCCGTATGTTATGAGATGCTCTGTAAAGCTAAGTGTCTTGGTACATGGATACATGAAAAGATCACCAGCTTCATGCTGCTTAATACCTTGCAGACCACACTGGCCTGGAAATGTATCATCAGTACTGGGTCAGAACCTGGAACTACCATCTCTGCATGGAACAGCTTTACCATACACTTACAGGCATTCAAAAAGACAGCTGACCTCCTTCCAAATCAACAAAAAAGAATACATGCTGGCTTTGCCAGAGGTGCTGCTTTCCGTGGATGGATATTTTTAAAAAATAATGTAGCACGGCTATCAAAGACCAACACTGATACTTTATTACATAAAGGAACTTGTCCTGTAATGATGTAGAGTAGAAATCAAAAGCAATCTGGAGTTCTGAGAAGAAAAGGTGAGGCTTTTCCCCCCAGTAAAGGAGTAAGGGAAGAGATCTCCCATAAATTAGGTCCAGGGAGACAGTGTACTGATGAGTATTTGGATGATTTTTCCGTCAGAGCAGCATAGATTTTTAACAGAGTATGTGAAGTGTGGTGGGAAGATCAAGGAAGACATTTTTGAAAAATGCATGAATTGTAAATTGATATTTTTAGTGAAGTAAAACACTTAATAATTTAGTTTATTTTATTCCCTTTCACAGCATGGAATGACTCCTTTGATGCATGCTGCATATAAAGGAAAGGCTGAGATGTGCAAGCTGCTCTTACAGCATGGTGCAGATGTGAATTGCAATGAACACGAACATGGTTATACAGCTCTTATGTTTGCTGGGCTCTCGGGTAAGTATGATGATTCATGCTGCTAAATTGGAAAGGTCAGCTTGAGTTCTTATAATATTCATTAAGTCAAGTAGTAGTGGCTACAGGTTCAGGATTGATTAAGTGCTGTAAAGGATGATCATCTGAGCCCCAGCTAATCGACTGTAACAAAATGTCAATGCAGCAAGGAAACATATCCTTTTGCCTGCCCATTTACACCATTCCTACAATAAACCCATTTTGTTCTGCCTAGATTTCTATCAACTCTACCAAATTCTACCACTCACCCCTCAGACGTGGGGCCTTTGAACCTACCATTAACATTGCCACAGATTTCAAATTTTGTCCAGAAAGTAAAAGTCCGTATGAACGAGGTTCCAACGTTTTATGTTGCCGTGGTTAAAGCTTCATTGGAACTAGAGTAAGAAAGCTATATTACAAAATTAAATTACACATGAAAGTACAAATTATACACACAACATACAGAATCAACAACATAATCAGAATCAGGTTTAATATCAGCATATATCGTGAAATTTATTAACTTTGGTAGCAGTACAATGCAATACATGATAAATATAAACTGAATCATACTAATTGTCTATACATATATTTTTTAGGTATATTAAAATAAGTAGTGGTAAAGAATAGAAATAAATTTAAAAGTAGTGAGTAGTGTTCATAGGTTCAGTGTCCATTTAGGAATCAGATGGCAGAGGTGAAGAAGCTGTTCCTGAATCGCTCAGTGTGTGCCTTCAGGCTTCTGTACCTCCTTCCCAATGGTAACAATGAAAAGGGGGCACGTTCCCAATGGTGGATGCCACCTTCCTGAGACACCGCTCCTCAAAGATGTCTTGGATACTACAGGGACTGTACCCATGATGGAGCTGACTAATTTTACAACTTTCTGCAACTTAATTCAATCCTGTGCAGTAACCCCCACCCCACCCATACCAAACAGTGATATAACCAGTCAGAATGCTCTCTATAGTACATCTGTAAAAGTTTTTGAGTGTTTTAGGTGACAAATCAAATCTCCTCAAACTGCCTCCTTTATAGCTGCATTGTTATGTTGGGTTCAGGTTAGGTCCTCAGAGACACCCAGGAACTTGAAATTACTTATTCTCTCCACTGCTGATCTCCCTGTGAGGATTGGCTTGTGTTCCCTCATTCTACCCTATCTGAAGGGATTTGTTGAGAGTTAAAGGGCAAAAGTTTAGGGGTAACATGAGGGGGAACTTCTTTACTCAGAGAATGGTAGCTGTGTGGAACGAGCTTCCAGCAGAAGTGGTTGAGGCAGGTTCGATGTTGTCGTTTAAAGTTAAATTGGACAGCTATATGGACAGGAAAGGAATGGAGGGTTATGGGCCGAGTGCAGGTCGGTGGGACTAGGTGAGAGTAAAAGTTTGGCACGGACTAGAAGGGCCGAGATGGCCTGTTTCCGTGCTGTAATTGTTATATGGTTATTTTAGTTTTGAATACCATTTGTGGAGTAGCCAAAATTTCATGGGAATATGATCATGTGATTGCTGCTATATTTGTTTGGCACCTAACCAAGGAGGATTCTGGAAATAAATTTCTGATTGGTAATAGGAGCAGCAGTGGATTGTCAGGACAGATGGAGGGGGCTCATTCATTTGTCTCATTATCCATCACTCCTTAAAATTGTGTTTACCATTTCACTTCAGTCAGTTTATTTGGATCACCATTCCACCTTTTAACCTTGAAGGAATGCAGGCCAAGTTGATGAAAGTACATATATTTGGTGCTGACTTTCTTTGGCTGTTTCTACATTGTATCTCTTCCAAGTCCAGTGTCTACTGTACGCTGAGGCTTGGTGCTCAAAGGTTAGTGAAATATTTCAGATGAGATTTTACCAAGTTCCCACACCTGAGCCAATATTTCAGTATTTCAATACGCATAAAATTAAGATGACCGTTTGAACATTCCACGGGTTTTACAAAACTTTATAAATAGACGCGTGTTTCTTGGATCATATCCCATTTCCCCACATTTCAATCGCATTTGCCTTGCCAGACTTTTTACCCATTCTTGTAACTTGTCTAAAGTTTTCAAAATGTTTTGTGTCCATCTATGTAACCTGGTGTGTCTTAATTTAATGTCATACACCAATAACATGAATGAAGCTGCATAGAGACAAGAAGCTGAAGCAGAACAGACCCTATCACATGCAGTTAATCCCTGTCTTTTTCACTTCCATGTTCGTAAGGCAGCAGTGACATTGGATGTCCACCTATTTCAGTTCTTTATCTTTGTTTTAAGATATTTCATTGGAGTGGATTTTGTTTTTTACTTTGCAATAGGTAATAAAGAGATCACAAGGATGATGTTGGAAGCTGGAGCAGAAATTGATGTTGTAAATTCGGTTGGACGAACTGCAGCACAAATGGCTGCCTTTGTGGGTAAGTCCTGTGAAAGCACAAGTATACACAGCTATATACGTAGAATATTTTGGTTTATGTTCCGCCAAGATTCAAAAAGAATGCTGACACATCAGTGAATACTCCAAAAGTTTGGGTAGTTGGTAGTTTAGGTTTAATGCATTCATTGAGGAATCTTCCAGATAAACCTAGTATTTTACCATGTAGACTGGAGACTGGCATCTGGAGCAACAAATGATCTGCTATAGGAACTCAGAGGGTTGCACAGTAGCAGGTGGGGGGTGGGGAGTTGATGAGCAAGATATGTTGGACATCTTTGTGTTGGGGGAAAAAAACATCCAAACACAAGTCGACCTGTTGAGTTCCTCCAGCGGGTGCTTTAGAAAGATAGAAAATCTACAGCACAATACAGGCCCTTCAGCCCACAAAATTGTGCCGAACATGTCCCTACCTTAGAAGTTACTAGGCTTATCTATAGCCTTCTATTTTACTAAGCTCCATGTACCTACCCAAAAGTCTCTTAAAAGACCCTATTGTATCCACTTTCACCACCATTGCTGGCAATCCATTCCACGTACTCACCACTCTCTGAGTAAAAAAATTACCCCTGACATCTCCTCTGACTTACTCCCCAGCACCTTAAACCTATGTCTTCTTGTGGCAGCCATTTCAGCCCTGGGAAAGAACCTCTGACTATCCACATGATCAGTGCCTTTTGTCATCTTATACACCTCTGTCAGGTCACCTCTCATCCTCTGTCGCTCCAAGGAGAAAAGGCCGAGTTCACTCAACCTGTTTTCATAAGGCATTCAATGCAAGAAGCATCAGCAACAGAGGTGGTAAACTGAGACCTTGGATACATACATAGAATTATGATGTAGTGGCCATTACTTAGACTTGGCTGGCACCAGGGCAGGAATGGATTCTCAATATTCCTGGATTTTAGTGCTTTAAAAGGGATGGAGAGGGGAGAAAAGGGGAGGAGGGGTGGCATTACTGGTCAGGGATACTATTACAGCTACAGAAAGGGTGGGTAATGTAGCAGGATCCTCTTTTGAGTCAGTATGGGTGGAAGTCAGGAACAGGAAGGGAGCAGTTACTCTATTGGGAGGGTTGTTATAGGCCCCCTGGTAGCAACAGGGATACCGAGGAGCAGATTGGGAGGCAGATTTTGGAAAGGTGCAAAAATAACAGGGTTGTTATCATGGGTGACTTTAACTTCCCTAATATTGATTGGCACCTGATTAGTTCCAAGGGTTTGGACAGGGCAGAGTTTGTTAAGTGTGTCCGGGACGGATTCCTGTCATACTCCCTGGCCTTCAGCATTATCATGGGAAAGGATAGAATCAGAGAGGACAGGAAAATTTTTAATTGGGGAAGGGTAAATTATGAGGCTATAAGACTAGAACTTGCGGGTGTGAATTGGGATGATGTTTTTGCAGGGAAATGTACTATGGACATGTGGTCGATGTTTAGAGATCTCTTGCAGGATGTTAGGGTTAAATTTGTCCCAGTGAGAAAGATAAAAGAATGGTGGGGTAAAGGAACCATGGGTGACAAGTGAGGTGGAGAATCTAGTCAGGTGGAAAAAGGCAGCATACATGAGTTTTAGGAAGCAAGGATCAGATGAGTCTATTGAAGAATATAGGGAAACAAGAAAGGAGCTTAAGAAGGGACTGAGGAGAGCAAGAAGGGGGCATGAGAAGGCCTTGGCGAGTAGGGTAAAGGAAAACCCCAAGGCATTCATCAGTTATTATACATTCATTGGCTATATTTAAGAGGGAGTTAGATATGGCCCTTGTGGCTACGGGGGTCATGGGGTATGGAGGGAAGGCTGGGGCGGGGTTCTGAGTTGGATGATCAGCCATGATCATAATAAATGGCGGTGCAGGCTCGAAGGGCCGAATGGCCTACTCCTGCACCTATTTTCTATGTTTCTATGTTATGTGAAGAACAAAAGGATGACAGGAGTGAAGGTAGGACAGATTAGAGATAAAGGTGGGAAGATGTGCCTGGAGGCTGTGGAAGTGAGCGAGGTTCTCAACTGAATACTTCTGTTCGGTATTCACCAATGAGAGGGAACTTGATGACGGTGAGGACAATATGAGGGAGGTTGATGTTCTGGAGCATGTTGATATCAAGGGAGAGGAGGTGTTGGAGTTATTAAAATATAGATAAGTCCCCGGGGCCTGACAGAATATTCCCCAGTCTTCTCCACGAGGCGAGGGAAGAGATTGCTGAGCCTCTGGCTAGGATCTTTATGTCCTCGTTGTCTACAGGAATGGTATCAGAGAATTGGAGGGAGGCGAATGTTGTCCCCTTGTTCAAAAAAGGTAGTAGGGATAGTCCGGGTAATTATAGACCAGTGAGCTTTACGTCTGTGGTGGGAAAGCTGTTGGAAAAGATTCTTAGAGATAGGATCTGTGGGCATTTAGAGAATCATGGTCTGATCAGGGACAGTCAGCATGGCTTTGTGAAGGGCAGATCGTGTCTAACAAGCCTTACAGAGTTCTTTGAGGAGGTGACCAGGCATATAGATGAGGGTAGTGCAGTGGATGTGATCTATATGGAGTTTAGTGAGGCATTTGACAAGGTTCCATTTGGTAGGCTTATTCAGAAAGTCAGAAGGCATGGGATCCAGGGAGGTTTGGCCAGGTGGATTCAGAATTGGCTTGCCTACAGAAGGCAGAGGGTGGTGGTGGAGGGAGTACATTCAGATTGGAGGGTTGTGACTAGTGGTGTCTCACAAGGATCGGTTCTGGGCCCTCTACTTTTTGTGAATTTTATTAACGACCTGGATGTTGGGGTAGAAGGGTGGGTTGGCAAGTTTGCAGACGACACAAAGGTTGGTGGTGGTGTTGATAGTGTAGAGGATTGTCGAAGATTACAGAGAGACATTGATAGGTTGCCGAAGTGGGCTGAGAAGTGGCAGATGGAGTACAACCTGGAGAAGTGTGAGGTGGTACACTTTGGAAGGACAAACTCCAAGGCAGAGTACAAAGTAAATGGCAGAATACTTGGTAGTGTAGAGGAGCAGAGGGATCTGGGCGTACATGTCCACAGATCCCTGAAAGTTGCCTCACAGGTAGATAGGGTAATTAAGAAAGCTTACGGGGTGTTAGCTTTCATAAGTCGAGGGATAGAGTTTAAGAGTTGCGTGTAATGATGCAGCTCTATAAAACTCTGGCTAGGCCACACTTGGAGTACTGTGTCCATTTCTGGTCGCCTCACTATAGGGAGGATGTGGAAGCATTGGAATGGGTACAGAGGAGATTTACCAGGCTGCTGCCTGGTTTAGAGAGTATGGATTATGATCAGAGATTAAAGGAGCTAGGGCTTTACTCTTTGGAGAGAAGGAGGATGAGAGGAGACATGAAAGAGGTATACAAGATATTAAGAGGAATAGATAGAGTGGGTAGCCAGCGCCTCTTCCCCAGGGCACCACTGCTCAATGCAAGGGGACATGGCTTTAAGGTAAGGAGTGGGAAGTTCAAGGGAGACATTAGAAGAAGGTTTTTCACTCAGAGAGTGTTTGGTGCTTGGAATACATTGCCTGAGTCAGCGGTGGAGGCAAATACGCTATTGAAATTCAAGAGACTACTAGACAGGTATATGGAGGAATTTAAGTTGGGGGGTTATATGGGAGGCAGAGTTTGAGGGTCGACACAACAATGTGGTCCGAAGGGCCTGTACTGTGCTGTACTGTTCTATGTTCTATGCTCCCCAATCCAGGCAACATCCTTGTAAATCTCCTCTGCACCCTTTCTCTGGTTTCCACATCCTTCCTGTAGTGTGCGACCAGAACTGAGCACAGTACTCCAAGTGGGGTCTGACCAGGGTCCTATATAGCTGCAACATTACCTCTAGGCTCCTAAATTCAATTCCACGATTGATGAAGGCCAATACACCATATGCCTTTTTAACTACAGAATCAACCTGCGCAGCTGCTTTGAGTGTCCTATGGACCTGGACCCCAAGATCCCTCTGATCCTCCACACTGCCAAGAGTCTTACCATTAATACTATATTCTGCCATCATATTTGACCTACCAAAATGAACCACTTCACACTTATTTGGGTTGAACTCCATCTGCCACTTCTCAGTCCAGTTTTGCGTCCTATCAGTGTCCCGCTGTAACCTCTGACAGCCCTCCACACTATCCACAACACCTCCAACGTTTGTGTCATCAGCAAACTTACTAACCCATCCCTCCACTTCCTCATCCAGGTCATTTATAAAAATCACAGAGAGTAAGGGTCCCAGAGCAGATCCCTGAGGCCCTCCACTGGTACCGACCTCCATGCAGAATACAACCACTCTTTGCCTTCTGTGGGCAAGCCAGTTCTGGATTCACAAAGCAACGTCCCCTTGGATCCCATGCCTCCTTACTATCTCAATAAGCCTTGCATGGGGTACCTTATCAAATACCTTGCTAAAATCCATATACACTACATCTACTGCTCTTCCTTCATCAATGTGTTTAGTCACATCCTCAAAATATTCAATCAGGCTCGTAAGGCACCACCTGCCCTTGACAAAGCCATGCTGATTATTCCTTAACATATTATACCTCTCTACATGTTCATAAATCCTGCCTCTCAGGATCTTCTCCGTCAACTTATCAACCACTGAAGGAAGACTCACTGGTTTATAATTTCCTGGGCTACTTCCAGTCCCTTTCTTGAATAAAGGAACAATATCTGCAACCCTCCAATCCCCCAGAACCTCTCCCGTCCCCATTGATGATGCATAGAACATCGCCAGAGGCTCAGCAATCTCCTTCCTCGCCTCCCACAGTAGCCTGGGGTACATCTCATCCAGTCCCGGCGACTTATCCAACCTGATGCTTTCCAAAAGCTCCAGCACATTCTCCTTCTTAATATCTACATGTTCAAGCTTTTCAGTTTGCTGCAAGTCATCACTACAATCACCAAGATCCTTTTTCCATAGTGAATACTGAAGCAGAGTATTCATTAAGTACCTCCGTTACCTCCTCCTGTTCCATACATACTTTCCCACTGTCACACTTGATAGGTCCTGTTCTTTCACGTCTTGTCCTCTTGCCCTTCACATATTTGTAGAATGCCTTGGGGTTTTCCTTAATCCTGCCCACCAAGACCTTCTCATGGCCCCTTCTGGCTCTCCTAATTTCCTTCTTAAGCTCCTTCCTTATTAGCCTTATAATCTTTTAGATCTCTAACATTACCTAGCTCTCTGAACCTTTCGTAAGGTTTTCTTTTCTTCTTGACTAGATTTATTACAGCCTTTGTACACCATGGTTCCTGTACCCTACCATAACTTCCCTGTCTCATTGGAACATACCTATGCAGAAGTCCATACAAATATCCCCTGAACATTTGCCACATTTCTTCCATACTTTTCCCTGAGAACATCTGAGCTTAAATTCCCTGAGAATTTAAGCTTCCAATTTCCTGCCTGATAACCTCATAGTTCCCCTTACTCCAATTAAACACTTTTCTAACTTGTCTGTTACTATCTCTCTCCAATGCTATGATAAAGGAGACAGAATTATGATCACTATCTGCAAAATGCTCTCCCACTGAGAGATCTGACACCTGATTTGTTCTATATGTTAAAACATGAGCCATGGACTTTATGGATTATTATTTTTAAATGTAATTAAAATATTTATCCCCTATCAATACACAATATTCCTTTGGATACATGTTGGTTCCCCAGAGTAATTCCATCAGACTCATTTCCCTTTTATTTCCTGGCAGCCATTTGGCTTGCTGTCATATGTATCCCAACATTTTCTCTTTAATTCTTTTCCCACATTCAAATACAAAGGTGGGGCCAAGTAACCTACAGAAGCCAATTAATCTCCTTGCATGCTTTTGAGGTACAGGAGGAAATGGAAGCCTCTGGTAGAAACTAGTCAAGCGGCTCAGAGCATGTTCACACTCCACACAGATTGCACGCAAGGTGCAGGAGCTGAGCCACAAAGCACCCATACCAAATACATTTATTGTAAAAAATTTTTAAAAATTCAAGCTTAATTTCAACGTTTAAGGTAAGTTTGGGTAGGTACATGGATGGTAGGGGTAGGGAGGGTTTGCCCCCAGAGCCAGCCAATGGGAGTAGGCAGTTTAAGTGGTTCAGCACAGACTAGATGGGCTGAAGGGCCTGTTTCTGCGCTGTACTTTTCTATGACTGATATACAAATGAATAAACACTGCAAAAATTTTATATTGGTGCTAAAAACATTCATTAATGTTAACTTTTTTTTAAAACCACAGCACTATTACCACTTGCGCGTTCCAGAGGTATAACACTATTTCAGTGTTATGGGGGTTTTCTACCTGGCTCATCCCCTCCATGTGTGGCAGCAGAAAGGTCTTGGACTGTGGTCCTACCACACAGAGCCTTTGCATTGACTGCACTGAGCTCAAGTGAATACCTCGACACATAATCCCTGTGGCCTGGAGTGGGCCAGTCTGCAGCATTAACTTACAGGCATCTCACTATGCTGGGTGACCAACAAGTTTCGGATGGACCAAAGGGCACCTTTGGCTGAGTTGATAACCTTTCGGCAGCTACTTGATGTCTGTCCTATTTTGTGTCCCTGGGAGCAGCCCGTAGATCAGAGAGTCCTTTTTAGGCATCTGCCTGGGATGAATTGCAACAAGGACCTTTGCAAGCTTTACCTCGCGCTCTTGGCAAATCCACAGTCTAAAAAGAGATGGGTGACTGTTTCTTCCCCTCCCTATAGCTATCCCCAGGGCAGTGTGGACTGGGGTGAAATACTGTCTGTGGAAGAAGTCTCTCAGAGGGAGTGTACTGCTCGCTGCCAGCCAAGGTGCTTGTTGGTTAGATCTGGGGCAATGAGACTTCCATATGGATTGGACCATTTGCTCAGGGAATAAATCCACAGAATCCATTGTGTCCCAGTCTCACTGTGTTTGTAGGATGTCCTGTGTTGGCTACAGCCTGTCGGATTTGTGGTCAGAGGTACTTATTTGGAAAGGTTCTTCCACAAAGGATAGTGTGGCAACGTCCAACTAAGTGGAACATTATGTGACAGCTGGGCCAAACACATCCTGCACAGGATATAACCTCACACATTGTGAAACATAGTGTCCATGTAATTTGGGTCCACACACAGTGATGGTCACACATGAATGGTCTTCAGGATTAGCTCAATATTGGGTACACTTCTACACCCATTCTCTGGGACTTATCATGAACCATCAGTCTCAGGTCATTTTGAATCACCTTATGAACCACAAGACAGCCCGGGTATTAATTTATTCATAACAAAAAATATACAGCAGATGAAACTTTTATATTCATGGCCATTACATTCAATAGTTTTAGCTTAATATTTAAAACCATAACACCATTATATGGCCCACTAAGATAATTCATCCTATCATTGTTTGAGGGCCTTCTCCACCAAACTCAGTCCCTTTGTGTGTGGGTGTGTGTATTAGAAGAAGCCTAGACTGGGCCTTCTCTACAGAAGCTTTGTATTGACTGCACCGGGCTCCACTGCATTCCTCAGCATGTACTCCTGCACCGGGCTCCACTGCATTCCTCAGCATGTACTCCTGCAGTCTGGAATTTGCCATCTGGCAGCATTCCCTATCTGGCCTCGGTGCCGCGCATTGTCTCATTGTGGAAATGTTTTTCCAAGCAAACACCTGTCACCACAAATTCATCGGCCAGTAGTCCGCATTGAACGTTCTGCAGTGGTGGTGAGAGAGGCCCACACAGACATCAACAGATAATATATCATTTCAGCACACGCTGTCCTCAGGAAAATATGGTCACCCACCTCTTTGCAGATTGTGGATTTGCTGAGAGGGTGTGGAGAAGGTTACAAGGGTCTGTGTCACAGTTATTCCCCAGCAGTTGTGGAACTGATCTACAGGCTGTTACCAAAGGCGCACACTGAGAAAGGCATCGAGTGGTGGTAGAAGATCATCAATTGGATGAAAGACATGTTGCACCTGATGACCTGTGGCTTCCCTGTCTCCGTGGGACTTAAGATGAAGTCCTTAAACTGTATCCACTTGAGTTGTTGGCAGTATAGTAAAGTGATTGTGTTCTGAAGCATTTCAGTTTATGAATCTCTAGAATTTGTAGCACAAATTGAGACTTGTTTATTCAGGCCTATATTTCTGGACAATCTTTTTGTAAAATGAAGTTAATTAAATCTTCCTAGTTAATCTCATTTCCATAATACAAGTACATTTAAGTACATTTAAATATATTTTCGTAGATGGGGAAAAATTGTGTGAGCTCTTTGAAATGATTTTATTTTTCTCTCTTCCTTTAGGCCAGCATGATTGTGTAACTATCATCAACAACTTCTTTCCACGCGGAAGGCTGGACTTCTACACAAAACCACAAGGACTTGACAAAGAACCCAAGCTTCCAGTCAAGTTAGCAGGGCCCTTGCACAAAATCATAATAATGACAAACTTGCACCCTGTTGCGGTAGATACTTTTGAAATTGACGTTTGTTTCAAAGGCATAGAGTGATGTCACTGAATGAAAACTTGATTTCTTGGATTTGCTCAATATCCTTCTCCCATCATTGAATAGTAGTTTCTAAAGCTGAAGAGTAATTCAAGGGTTAGATTAAATGAAGGACCATGTGGAATACTAATACTTGGTCATTTTTGGCTTTAATGGAGCAGGACAACTACAGCAGTTATGTTTATCTGTTGAGTTAGTTTCCATTGCTTTTCAATTTCAGTTTGGAAATATAATTTACAACATTAATCCCACTGAGAGATGATAAAAAATAATGTGCAAAATCTATATTTGACCATTTTTGGAAGGGTACATTGAACAACTATAATGTTAAATGGTTTTTAATTATTATTATGGAAATAATGTTCTTTCTTGTCCACCCCTATCTTATCAGCATGGTGCATTTCCACTTAAGTCATCAAGAACACAATGAAGGTGTTTGGTATGTCTTCAATGGGAATTATTGTGGAAAGTGTAACTTGAATCTTTCCAGTCCACTCAGCATTTTACCCACAAAATTTAAGTTTCATAATTCTGGTTCACAGAAGGTTCTACCCTCCCTGCAGGCTTTCAGTATCGTCTGCAAAAGCAATTTGAATCCATAGAAATTACGTATGAGGTCATTACTTTAAAAATACACCAGAAATAAAAGTTTTTTTAAAATTGCTGTGGATCTGAATGTAGGCAGGAAGTATTAAAATGTAGAAATTTGAAATTTGGTGTTTTGTAGAATTGAGTCTTTGAAACTTAACTTGCATCTAATTCCTTTTCTGAATGGTGATCTTATATATGTAATTTGAAAATCGTGTTGATAGTCCATTTAATTCAGACAAAAGCCAGATATTCTATATTGCAAGATGGACACTTGAAGCAAAATACAAGTGCTGTATTTATTTTATAGCAGTATTGATAGATTTCTCTAACTATATTGAATTTGCATATTCTCAGACATTTTGATTAAACTGTCCTGATTTCTTGGTTTATAGTAATCTTGATTGGTTTCCTGAAGTTGCAGAACTATCTTTGTTATTTGTTCAATTTTGTGAATTATTTTTATTATCTGGATTTTCTCTTAAGATCGTGATGATGGTTAAAGAGAATCCATTACTAGCAGAGGTTGAAGCGCTGAGCAAGTGTTACAGGGTGCTGGACCTTATAATAGAAAAGTGCATGAAACAGAGGGAAATCAATGAAGTCCTGGCCATGAAGATGCATTATCTCAGCTACATCTTCCAGAAGTGTATCACATTTTTAAAGGAACATGAATCTAAACTTGACGGACTTATTAAAAGGTAGACAACATTTTTAGAATGATCTAAAATTTACAGAAGTTGTTCAACAAGCTTGTTATTAAATAATGAGACTGGGGTATGTTGAAACACTTCTTAAATGAAGTACATTGCTCTTCACTGAGGCATCACCGGTCTTTTCCAACAAAGGACTCTGATCCTGTAGTAACCATTGTTAAATTACCATGCTTCAATACCATCAAGTAGTGTCATAATCCAAAACAATACAAATACCATGCAGAAATAAATACATTTTCTATTTCTGAGGAGCTGTAGGGTGTAATCAGGAATGTACTTCTAAAGATATTGTCACAATGAACTGGGTGCTATGCAGCTTATTTGAATTTTTGTTGGCATGCCAGTGATGAATTGATATAATTGTTAAAAATGTGCAAGAATACAGAAAATAGGAGCAGGAGTCAGTCAAGAGATCCCTCAAGCCTGCTTTGATGTTTATTATGATCATGGCTGATCTATTCTGGCCTCAACTCCTCTGTGTCAATTCCCCATAACCCTTAATTCTTCCTCCCACTTAAAACATGTATCCAAATTCAAATGTTTATCTCTCTCCAATTTAAATATATCAAATGACCTCGTCTCCTCCACCCCCCTGGAGCAGAGAATTACCGAGACCATTAGTATGATCTAATAGCTATTCCTGTAGCCACATCCCTCTACTATTAGATCATACTTATCCTATTATCTGTTTTGTCAGCTCTTTTAACTTACTACAAATGCTATATGCATTCATATGAAACTTAATTTTTACTACATTTCCTAACTGGATTTGCCCTGTGGTGCATATTTCTCTTCACGTTTTCTGCCCCAGCCTTTCACACTTTGCCCCTTTACCATCCTGTGTCATCACTCCATCATTCCTCCAATTTATTCTTAAGTCCACACCTATCCTATTTAGTTTAAACCCTAACTACAACCCTATTTATGTGACTTGCTGAACATGATTCAGGTAAAGCCCATTCTAGTTGAGCAGTTGCCACCTGCTCCAGTACTGGTGCTGAAGCTATGAATTGGAACCTGTACATTTACCTTTAATTGTATTTATACCCTTTGTCAGTCTGCATGTGGATCGAGTAGTGTCTGTTCTGTTTTTCAGTTTTGCCTGAGCTCATCATAATCTCTCTGCAGACTCTCTTTTCTTGTCCCGCCAATGTTGTTGGTACCCATGTGACCACAGCAACTGGATTCACTCAATTCACTCCAAGCTCTTCTCCAGCCCAGAAGAGATGTCCTTAATCATCCCCAGGCAGACAGCAACCGTTTCTAAATTGTATGTTTACTGCACGGAGTAGAGTCTGTCCCCTAAATATAGTTGAAATGGGATGCCATGTTTTACTTTTCTCCCTCTTCCCCCCCCCCGCCACTTGAATGGCACCCTGTACAATGGATAGTTTAGATCCATCCCCGCCCGTGACCATAGACAGAGCTAGGACCTTGCACCTGTTGGCTGAGACTACTTTGGATCCCTCCATCTGCCTCTAATGCAGTCACACTGCCCCGTCCCTACTTGTTTGTAGATAGATGATTTTCTGGAATACTTGCACTGAATAATTCTACTTCCCTGGTGTATCAAAGTGTTAGGAGTTTGGGCTCTGGCTCAGTTACCCTGAGCCAAAGTTTTTCCAGCAGCCAATAGCTGACTGCTCATTTGAAACATTATAAACTCTGCTATAATTTATCTTTAATATTTTTGCAATTGAGGAATCGTTCTATTGAGGCTTTAATATCCCTGTTTTGAACAGTTTATTAAAAGGACGGGATTCTGATGGCTTCCCAACTTACCAAGAGAAATTTATAAGAGAATGTATCCGGAAATTTCCATGGTGTGAAGCCACATTGTTGCAACAGCTTGTGAGAACCATTGCTCCAGTAGAAATTGTAAGTTACTTTGGCATTCTTAATCGTACAAAAATTGAATAACTTAGCTAGAAAAATTTAAACCCATGTGTTGGGATATGATGAACATTTTTAATGTGCACGCCCAAACCAAACATTCATCTGCACTAGGGTCAAGGAGAAACAAATTTGGGGATTCATTTAACACATGCACACATTTCCAGTTTCCTCCCTCCCTCATGAAGTCAATAAAAATCTCCCTGGTCTTGCTGAGAGGTTGTCGTTATGATATCTTTCAACCGGATGTTCAATTTCCCTTTTGCATGCTGATTTGTCACCCTTGAATTGGCCGACGACAGTGGTGTCATCAGCTAAGTTAAACATGGCATTGGAACTGGGCTTAGCCTCATAATCATAAGTATAAAGCAAGTACATCAGGGGGCTAAGCACACCTTGTGTTCACCTGTGCTGAGGGAGATTACTGAGGAGATGGTGTTGCAATCCAACTGACTGGGGTCTGCAAGTGGGAAATTGAGGATCCAGTTGCATAAGGAGGTGCAACTTCAACCCTTTACCCCTTCCACTTACCTTGTCCAACTTATTTCATCACCCTCCTTTGCATCCGCACATATAAATTCTCCCTCACCTGGTCTCACCTATCACCTGCCAGCTTGTACTTTCCCTCTCCACACCTTCATTTCCAAAAGAGGTAGCAGTAGAGATTGTGGAGGCATTAGTAGTGATCTTTCAAGATTGGATTGGCATGGTTCTGGGGGACTGGAAAATTACGAATGTTACTCTAAGAAACGAGAGAGGCAGCAGAAAGGAAATTCTGCTGGAGTCTAATTGACTAGTTAGCCTAACCTCAGTGGTTGGGAAGATGTTGGAGTCAATTCTTAAGGATGAGGTTATGGAGTACTTGGTGACTCAGGACAATATTGGATAAAGTCAGCATGGTTTCCTTAAAGAAAGATCTTTGAGGAGATTACAAGTAGGATGGATAAAGGAGATGCAGTGAATGTTGTATATATGGATTTTCAGAAGGCCTTTGACAAGGTACCACACGTGAGGCTGCTTACCAAGTTAAGAACCCATGGTATTACAGGAACGTTACTAACATGGTTGGAGCATTGGCTGATTGATAGGAGGCAGCGAGTGAGAATAAAAGAATCCTTTTCTGGTCAGCTGCCAGAAATAGTAGTGTTCTGCAGGAGTTGATGTTGGGACTGCTTCTTATGCTGTATACAAATGATTTAGATGATGGATTAGATGGCTTTGTTGCCAAGTTTGCAGATGATACAAAGATTGATGGAGGGGCAGGTAGTTTTGAGGAAACAGGAAGGCTGCAGAAGGACATAGACAGATTAGAAGAATGGGCAAGAGAGTGGCAAATGAAATACGATGTTGGAAAATGCATGGTCATGCACTTTGATAGAAGGAATAAATGTGCAGACTATTTTCTAAACAGGGAGAAAATCCAAAAATCAGAGATGCAAAGGGACTTGGGAGTCCTTGTGTGGATACCCCAAAGGTTAACTTGCAGGTTTAGTCATTAGTGAGGAAGGCAAATGCAATGTTAGCATTCATTTCAAGAGGTTTAGAGTACAAGAGCAAGGATGTGTTGCTGAGGCTTCATTAGGCACTGGTGAGGCCTTACCTGGAGTACTCTGAACAGTTTTGGGCTCCTTATCTAAGAAAAGATGTGCTGGCATTGGAGAGGGTCAGAAGAAGTTCACAAGGATGATTCCAGGAATGAAAGAGTTATCATATGAGGAACATTTGATAGCTCTGGGTCTGTACTCACTGGGATTTAGACAGATGAGGGGGGATCTCATTGAAACCTTTTGAATGTTGAAAGGCCTAGACAGAATAGATGTGGAAAGGATGTTTCCCATGGAGGGGGAGTCTGGGACAAGAGGGCACAGCCTCAGGATAGAGGGACATCCATTTAAAACAAGAGATGCAAGAAATTTCTTTAGCCAGAGGGTGGTGAATTTGCGGAACTTGTTACCGCGGGCAGCTATGAAGACCAGGTTGTTGGGTGTATTTAAGGCGGAGATAGGTTCTTGATTAGCCACAGTATCATGGTTACGGAGAGAAGGCTGGGGAGTGGGGCTGAGGAAGGGGAAGAAAAAGGATCAGCCATGTTTGAATGGCAGAGCATACTCGATATGCCAAATGCCGTAACTCTCCTTTGTCTTATGGTCTTATTTCCAGTCCTGATGAAGAATCTCAACCTGAAATATCAACAGTTTATTCTCCTCCATAGAAGTTGCCTGACTTGCTAAGTTCCTCCAACATTTTGTGTGTGTTGCTGCCTCTGCAGAATCTCTTGTTTTACATTAGGATCCAAACTGAGCGTGTTTTATTTTAGTCATTTGCTTTCGACTTCATTTGACCTACCAGCACGTTATGCAAATATTTAGGGCTATTTTATGGTATTTAAACATTAGGTTGAAAACATCTTTTTCAATTTCACTTTTGCAATACTGCAATATTGCAATTCATAATGACTTTCTCTTGCTGAATTAACATTATTGCACTGAATGTGAATAGTAACCACTAGAAGTCAGAGTTTCAAACTGAGTATTTGAATGTGATATTAATTATATCAAAGATAGGAATTTTTAGATTTATTATTGGTCTTGACGGGAATTTATTGTTAGTGTGCCCTTTTTTTTTGATATAGAAGAATAAGAATTTTTATAATACATTCATTGTTTCTTCTGAACTTTATAATTGAAATTGCTTATTATATTCCCTTCCTTTCTTTCCCCCACCCTGCAACCCAAACAACAATGGAAATAAATTGAGGGCAATGATCCCACAGCTTTATCTGTAATGACCCAGATCATAACTGGCCAGGTTGGCTTTGTGGATGCTGAATTTTGCACAGCTTGTGGTGAAAAGGGAGCTGATAAAAGGTGCTCAATTTGCAAAATGGTAAGAACTTATAGATTATCTCACAACTTAGTACAAGAGCTCTTTAGGGAGATGGAGATATGTTCATACATAACTATTCTTGTTATGTATAAATTGCTGATTTTTTTCTCTCAACAATTGTTATATTAAATATTTGAACAGCATGCAAGCAGTCTTTCCTAGAGTATATAACTTTCTGGGTGCATACTTTCTCAAGGTGATATACTGCAATCAAAATTGTCAGAAGATGCACTGGTTCACTCACAAAAAAGTCTGTAAAAAATTGAAAGAAACAAGAGAAAAACAAGAAGCCAAGGAAAAACTGAAACAGAATGGTTAGTTTTACTAAATTAAAATTATGCTTTGTGTATTTTTTTAAGAAGTCATCATTTCATTTTCTTAAAATAACTTTGTTGCTGCAGTCATAAAGCTTGCTGCTCTGAAATACATTAGCAGTCAGAATAACTGTTGTTTTAGATTTTCTTTCTACAAACGTATATTGGCAAAGTATCTGTTCAGCATTCTATATTAACTCAACCTTTATGATGTAGGAAAAACATCCCAAAACATAATGTGCTTTATTTCTGATTATTTATTTATCTGTTTGCCTGTTTATTTATTTATTTGGAAACGGTGCAGAATAGGAGATATTGGACTTTTGAGCCACGGCAGCCAGCAACCCCTAATTTAACTCTAGCCTAATCACAGGACAATTTACAATGAGCAGTTAATCTATCGTTACATCTTTGAACTATGGGAGGAAACCGGAGCAGCCAGAGAAACCCCACGCATTCCAAGGAGTACAGACTCCTTACAGATCATATTGGAATTGAACTCTGAACTCCGATGCCCCAAGCTGCAATAGCCTCTATGGAGATCTTTGAGTTCTACTACACTACTCATTGATGGATTCTTTTTCATTTTTATATTTCAAGTTTGCACTTGTTTTCAGCCTAAATATTATTTGCCAGTTTTAATCTTGGAGAACATTTCAGATTTAGTTGGATAAATATATATTTCCTTTTATGGTTCACAGAAACAAAAGCAACCACCTCTGAAACCACTAGAGCTGAGGCTACAGGGTCCTCTAACCCTCCACTTTCAACCTCTGATGATGGCTCGGGTTCGAAGGACCTCAGCACAGGGGCCAAAGCAGAACTTAAAACTTCACAGGAAGAGACCATAACAGAAGGAGAGGCCATTTCTCCTACAAATGTGCACACAGCTGAAGAATAAAGTGGATCTAATTGTTGCACTTGATGTTTTCCAATTTCTGTAGTGTATGAAATATAATCCAATATATATTTATCAACAAGGTTATTGCTCCCACTGCATGGCTGCAGTGAAAGGGAGAATTCTGTTCATTGTGCATTAAGAGAACTAGTTGCTTTGATTGTGTATCCTACCCTGTACCAAAGCAGCCTGCAATCCTGATAGGCAACAATGAGGTCAGCGGGATTTGCTGTCTATTGTATTTAATTCATTAACTACATCTGGATTTGAAGGACCCTTCACTACTGAGATAAATCCAAATGGTTTGATCTAAATTCTGTCCAAGCTAATTAAAGTTAATTTGTTATAACACTTCAGCGTACAACAATTTGTGAAAAGTAGTATGAGTTTATTACTGTGCAGTTCAGAGCAAAATGATCTTAATGATCTGCACTGTAATTGTTTTCCTGTTACTAATATTCAAAGTTCTGCAGTTTGCTCGTCCTAGTGTAAGTGTTAGTTAAGCAATTTAGACCCAGTGTTGATGTTGATTGTTATCATTAGGCATTTTTCCACTGAAGAAAATCCACAAATTTTGGAAACTAATGTTCAAATGCAAGTTACAAATGCGATTTACATTTTTTTATTTGCTTTTTGGCCTTTTCTCTACCCTGCACTGCCCAGCCCTTAGTCAAAATTACTTAAAGTAAAATGTCATTGATGAAATATCTTTACTACCTAACATATTTGGTACAGTCATTCAAAGGTTGTGACAAAAAATTGAATGTCACTGAAATTAAACACATTTTGTAAGTAGTTGCGTATGTGATATGGGATTTCACCGGCAGTTTCAAAACTTTGTATACGTATTGGGTATTTCTTCACCTCATTTTGCTGCAGACTCCAGTTCACCAATGTGCCTGCTCTTGACAAAGTGTATTCTTTGTCACTTCATGGTCATTTAATTGCTTATTGAATTCTAAATTTAAGTGTGTTTACTAATGTTCACTAAGTCCCCAAACAAAAGCAATTTCAGGTGAAATGCAGACATGAATCATCCTCAGACACGAGGAAGTCTGCAGATGCTGGAATTTCAAGTAACACACATAAAAATTGCTGGTGAACGCAGCAGGCCAGGCAGCATCTATAGGAGGAGCTTCAGTGGACATTTCGAGCCGAGATCCTTCATCAGGACTAACTGAAAGAAGAGATAGTAAGAGATTTGAAAGTGGGAGGGGGAGATCAAAAATGATAGGAGAAGACAGGAGGGGGAGGGATGAAGCTAAGAGCTGGAAAGTTGATTGGCAAAAGGGATATGAGAGGATCATGGGACGGGAGGCCTAGGGAAAAAGGGGGAGGGGGGAGCCCAGAGGATGGCAAGGAGGGAGAGAGAGAGAAAATATATATATATATATGATAATAAATAACAGATGGGATATGAAGGGAGGTGGGGTATTAACAGAAGTTAGAGAAGTCAAAACCTGTGCCACACTCAGGTTGGAGGAACACCTTATATTCCGTCTGTGTAGCCTCCAACCTGATGGCATGAACATTGACTTATCTAACTTCCATTAATGCCCCACCTCCCCTTCATACCCCATCTGTTATTTATTTATTATCATATATATATATTTTTCTCCCTCTGTCCCTCTCACTATACTCCTTGCCCATCCTCTGGGCTTCACCCCTCCCCCTTTCTTTTCCCTAGGCCTCCCATCCCATGATCCTCTCATCTCCCTTTTACCAATCAACTTCCCAGCTCTTAGCTTCATCCCTCCTCCTCCCGTCTTCTATCATTTCAGATCTCCCCCTCCCACTTTCAAATCTCTTACTATCTCTTCTTTCAGTTAGTCCTGATGAAGGGGCTCGGCCGAAACGTCAACTGTACCTCCTCTTATAGATGCTGCCTGGCTTGCTGCGTTCATCAGCAATTTTTATGTGTGTTACATGAATCATCCTGATTTTTTTTAAGAGCTTTAGTGCAAAATACGGAGCTTGTTATTTTTAGGCTTTGTTACAACAGCAACAGTATTGAAGTATTTGGCAAGATTGCAGTATGCAATTAATAGTGCTATAGAATAACACTTCAACTGTTGATTCATTAAAAAAAAGGGTTGATTATCTTCCTGCTGAAGATGTTGACATTTCCAAGATCTGCCAGAAGCCACGTAGTAGGGAATCCTTGTCCATTTTGTTTTCATTTTGCCCAAGGAGGATATGACTATTGATCACTAAAAATAAATTGCTTAATATTTTAGTTGGGAACCTTTTCTTTCAGAATCCGTTTGCCCTTATTTCAGTGTTCAATTTTTCAGTTAATTATATGCTCATAGATACTCTAGAAGTAATTTTTTTTAAGAGTCCTAACATTGGTTAGATGATATATTGCAGAAGCTCTCTTTCTCATTTGACCTGCTATGTAAGTTTGGTCTGATTCTGCTGTTTTCAAAATAATAATTCTTGCATCAGCTGCAGTAAAAACTTGGACAGACAGCTAACTATTGTCCTAATAAAGCTATGTTAACTCGTATTTTGCCGCACAGGCCCTACTTACCTGCACTTACTGTGCAATATGTGAAAGTTACTTGAACACATCCAGAAAGCTAATCCTTTTGACTGACAGCATCCTGAAACCAAACTGAGATCCTACGTTGCATCAAGTACCAGTAATTCCAGGACAAAATCCAAAAGTAAATGAAAGAAAGAGAAGATAACTTCATCCTTCAATAACTTGGCGGGTTCCCAATCTTTATTTTCTTATTCATATAAATCTTGATTTTCTTAGTGTACAAAACTTGATGGGTAGCGCATTTTGAAGAAAACTATTGTATCAACAGTTTTCCAAACCATTGTGAGTGAAGAAGTTTTCCTAAAATTGCCAATCCCTCTCAAAATTCTTATGCTTTATTTAAGATGATCTCTCATTGTTAATTCAGAAGAGTATGGAGCTACTCAGTCTCATACCTAAAAACAATTAACACTCATTGTATTACCCCTGGCAAATGTACAAAGCCCTGCACAACAGTAGCAAGACTTGCTTATTTTGCACTTTAACTGGCCTTGCAATAAAAGGCTTTTTGATTTGTTTACCTACATATTTACAGTACCTGAGTTGTACATACAAGGGCACCAAAGTTCCTCAAGCCTACCAACATTTATTAATTTCTCAACATTTAAAGTGTATTGTTTTCCAATTTATAGCAAAAATTGTCACCCACATTAAACCCCAACAATCAATTTCATCACCACTTAACCAAATGCTTCCTTAAAATTTGCTTTTCCATTTAAGTTCCCTACTATTTTACACATAACTGCTTGTTGAAGCATTACATTATTCCTGTGTTCATTACAAAGGAAAGCAAATGGAATTTATCTGTGATTCTGCTTTTGAGAAATGTACCAGTGATGAAATTTATTTTCCACGGTGTGATGTCTCCAAAGATCAGAAACTGACTAAAATTTTCAATTTTAGTTCTTCCTTTGAAAACTGTTGATGTTATTATAGGGTTGACTTGGAGATTTTTTTGTGGCGGGTGGTTAAAGAAAATGAAGGCTGAGAACCTTTCTGATTCTACGTTATGACTGTTGATCCTGGACTTTAATCTTTTGTGGCCTTGTTATGGTTCAAGATTACTCATTAGGATTGGCTGTTTCAAGCATTTGTATGAATTTTGTGTACTTATGCATTATCACTATTTCATGTGCAGCAATAATTGTAGAGTATTTGATATGCTGTGCATCTTTCATATTTTATAATAAAATCTGATATGAATTGCATACTACATTTCTAATCCCCGTCAGTAAAATTGAAATAGGTTTTGCATTGGATGAGATAGCAAAAGAAATTCATTTACTAGATCCACCATATTGGTTAGTATTTGTTTTTAAAAGAACATTGTAATTTATAAATGCATTCATATTATATTTTTCAAGAAGTCAACCAACCCATCGTGCATTTGATTCTTTGAAAGAGCAATTCCTGCTTTATATATTCCTAGCTTTGCAACTCAAAATCAAGTTTATTGTCATGCACAAGCACATATAAGCACAGGTGCAATTAATCGTAGCAGCATTACAGGCATGTAGCAGATGCACAATATAAGAAAAACAAATTAACAGTATCATTTTTCATCATTCTTTCAAGAACTGAATTCAAGACCTGTAACATTATATGAAAGAAAATTTTGCTTCTCATGTCAATCACTTTTGTTGTTTTATTAAATTTTGAGGGTTCAGTATTATTGCCACAGCCAGCATTTATTGTCCATCCCTAATTGCCTTTGGAGTAAATCTCTTTCTAGGCCATACCCGGGAATGTTGAAGAGCTGATCACAGTGCTAGGTCTAGAGTCACATATATAACAGATTAGGTAATCGTGGCAGATTTCATCCCCTGTATGACTTTAAGTAGTTTAGACAAGAGCTTATTGATATTTGTTGTTTTTTTAAAAATCTAAATAAATTTGAATCCATCCGCCATTATGGTGGAATTTGAACTTGAATCTCTGGAATGTTTGTCTGAGTTTCCATATCAGTAGTTCTCTAACTGAAACATTATTTAACTCAGATTCATATGTTTTGACAATTTTATTATTTTTTCCTCACATCTCTGTTTTCAGATTGGGGGACCGCTTTGTCGAGGACCTCCGCTCCGTCTGCCACAACAGACAGGATCTCCCAGTAGCCACCCACTTCAACTCTGCTTCCCGCTCCCATTCAGATATGTCCATACATGGCCTCCTCTACTGCCATGATGAGGCTAAACTCAGGTTGGAGGAGCAACACCTCATATACCGTCTAAGTAGTCTCCAGCCCCTTCGTATGAACATAGAATTCTCCAACTTCCGGTAATTCCCTCCCCCTCTCCCTATGTCACTCTGCCCCCTCCCCCAGATGCCTATCACCTCCCTCATGGTTCCGCCTCCTTCTACTACCCATTGTGTTTTCCCCTATTCTTTTTTCACCTTTCGTGCCTATCACCTCCTTGCCTCCCCTCCCCCACCCCTTTATCTTTCCCCTTACTGGTTTTTTACCTGGAACCTACCAGCCTTCTCCTTCCCACCCTCCCCCCCCCCCCCCACCTTCTTTATAGGGCCTCTGCCCTTTCCATCTACAGTCCTGATGAAGAGCTCTGGCCCGAAATGTTGACCGATCTTTTCCACGGATGCTGCCCGACCTGCTGAGTTCCTCCAGTGTGTTGTGAGTGAAGCTGTGAACACTCTCTCTATCAGTGACATAAAAGACAGCATGGATTTCTGATAGGACAGTTGTATTAACATTTTTGAAGAAGTAGCGAGAATTGCAGAGGTCACTGCATTTGAGTACTTTAGCAAGAAACTGATAAAATGCCATGTGATAGCTTGATCAAGAAAGCCATTGAATGGTAACAGCAAGATTAAAAATTTGTAGACAGGAAGTTGGAGTTAGATACAGTACTGTAAATTACTGTGATATTGCACACTTGAAGCTTACAACAAAAGACTCATCAGCAAACAGAATACTTTTTATCATATAATCAGTATGAAAACCAGAACCAGATAGTGCATAGGAAGGAACAGCAATAATAATCAGATCAACGTGTTTAGGATGTTTGTTGAAGAATAAATAAGAACAGGACAAAGCCAAATCTCAAAATAATGCCATACATTGCCCCTTGAATTTGCAGATTCACTGCAGGAAAAACACACTTGGATCTTATTCATGAAGAGAATAACAGGTTGTGCTTTGTAGTCCCTGATGAAGCCTTCAGCAGTCTGTCAGATGAGATAGTTTATGAGCTGCTCATAATTTACAATCATCCTTGCAATTGTCTCATGAGCCAATTTCAAGACCAGTAAGTTCATTATTTTTCAATTCAAGATTATGTATATTTCTCAGACTGATAACAGTAAAAATATCAAATACATTTTCTGGATTTTTTGTTTAATCTCAAAAAGCATGCTGGCAGCAAATATCCAGCTTTTTGGTAAGATGTCAGTTTTTGTGGTTGTACCTAACATGACCGGTTTTAGGTTAATTTTAGTCCAATTTGTTTGAAAACAAAATGAGGAATATTAGAGTACTAAATTACAAATGTCATTGTTCTTAGTTAAGCATAAGAATATTTTCCTATATTCAAAATAAAAAGTTAACTGAGGAAATGAAATCCAAAGAGAATTCTGAAGTTGTAGAAAAGTCATTGCAGTATCACAGTACAAGAAACAAATATCAGGACACTGAACATAGACGACTCCTCCATAGAGATTGTTAAGAACACCAAATTCCTTGGTGTTCACCCGGCGGAGAATCTCACTTGGTCCCTCAACACTGGCTCCATAGCAAAGAAAGCCCAGCAGCGTCTCTACTTTCCGCGAAGGTTGAGGAAAGTCCATCTCCCACCCCCCATTCTCACCACATTCTACAGAGATTGTATTGAGAGCATCCTGAGCAGCTGCATCACTGGCTGGTTCGGAAATTGTACCACCTCAGATCGCAAGACCCTGCAGCAGATAGTGAGGTCAGCTGAGAAGATCATCGGGGTCTCTCCTCCCGCCATTACAGACATTTACACCACAAGCTGCAACCGCAAAGCAAACAGCATTATGAAGGACCCCACGCACCCCTCATATAAAGTCTTCTCCCTCCTGCCATCTGGCAAAAGGCACCAAGCCATTTGGGCTCTCATGACCAGACTATGTAATAGTTTCTTCCCCCAAGCCATCAGACTCCTCAATACCCAGAGCCTGGTCTGACACCAACCTACTGCCCTCTACTGTGCTTATTGTCTTGTTTATTATTTATTGTAATGCCTGCACTGTTTTGTGCACTTTATGCAGTCCTAGGTAGGTCTGTAGTCTAGTGTCATTTTGTGTTTTACGTAGTTCAGTGTCGTTTTTGTATTGTTCATGTAGCACCATGGTCCTGAAAAACGTCTTGTTTTTACTGTGTACTGTACCAGCGGTTATGGTCGAAATGACAATAAAAAGTAACGACTTGACTATTTGGTTGCAAGTAGGAGAGCTGAGCTGAGAACTACTAAATTTTTTCTGCAGAAACTACCAAACTGCCTATAATCATGATTCAGCTTCAGGTGCCATTGTACTTAAAATGTGCATTATATTATCAACATTGCCCTCCTCCATAAGTGTGTTATGATTCTTTTCAGAAATCTGCTGATATCTGCTTGGTAAGTTGCCTTTTTTTCCTACCTTTCATGTTTCTTTTTTCTCTAATCCAATATGTACCCACCAATCCTACATTTCATTTGTTCTCTGTAGGAGCCGTGTATTCTATGCAGTGAGTTCATTATTGTAACTAGTCACATTAGCGGGGGCGTGGTAAAAGAGAAGGGGATAAGTTACATATTCGTGCTTATTTCATGGCAGTTTGTAGCTTGGGACCGACAGAAGTCATATCTTTCCTGACCGCTGAGGTAACACTCAATAATGCGTAATTGTATGTTTGCTAATTGCAAATGAAGAATTGAAATAAGGAATTCGACTATTTTGAGCAATCATTGGAGCTGTGGGTGTAAAAGCTCCGTCTGGGACCACAGGCTGGCGACAATTGTTTGATTTTGGAATAATTTTGCCGCTACACCCTCATTCCCTATCTACAATTTTCTGCATTGCTTTCTGATTTCAAGTAAACAACCTAAAGTTTGAAATCTGTCCTTGTCATGAAATTTACTTCATCCACATCTTTTTCTCAATGTAACAATCCATATGAAAGCTGACTTCCCTTTCTCCCATGCAGAAATACTGAGACCAGATAAAGTGTTTGTTTGGTTCTGCAGTTAGGAATGAGTAAGCAAACTGTTCAATCTTGAACATATGAGCTAAAGTAACTCTATACATGTAAAAACTTTCCATTGTAACAGCTTTCATTGAAAGGAATTTGATCATGAAATACTCATAAAGCGTATATAAAAGCCTTCTAAAATTAACAGAAGTGCAGAATTTTGACTTGGTAAGCAAATGGTTTTATAGATTTCTGTTTAGCACAAACTAAAAGCTAAGCTTCTGGTTTAAGATGGAGCTGTACTGCCAGTACAACACAAAATATTTGAGAATATTCCATTTGAGTCATGCACCACAGATAAGGCTAAGCTCACTTAGAGGAAGATACATGTTCATTTAGACACTAATGGATTTCAAGTTATATTTTGCTTGTGAGGACACAGCTGTAATCCAGCTATTCCAGTTACTGTATATCTTCTAATAGTTGACCCTAACACTGGGAAACCATGAGGCAACACCAGGGGAGACAGGGAATGATATTCAAATATTGAAACGATAACATGCCTCGCAACATAGTCTGTCAAATCTTTTAATCACATGTACTTCCTTCAAATTTAATATTGTGCCACTTGATAAGATTGAGGTAGCTATAAATACAATGTGACAAAATGGAAATTGTACAGTGTAGTGGTTCTTGAGCTACAAGAATCAGAAACTATTGGTACATAATTATAACCCTAGTAGACTTTTGCTTTGTTGCATCAGCATTCATTTGCCTGACACCAGATTCCCAAAATGAACATTACTACAGAACATGCTAAATTAAGCAGATTGCAAAGTTGACAGAGGGTTCAGGAATATACTCAAAACCTTTCAAAAAACATCCTGAGAGGCGGAGTGTTTGAGATGGAATTAAGAATTGTGTGTAATAGAGCTACAATACAGTACTTTGTCTGCCCAACTTGACGATGATGACCAATTTGCCTGTATTTGGCCCATATCTCTCATAACCTTTTTAATCTCAGTAACTGTCCGAATGCCTTTAAAATGTACCTGTTTCTACCACTTCTTCTGGCAGTTTGTTCCATATACTCATCACTCATGTGCAAGAGTTGCCCCTTAGGACCCTTTTAGATCTTTCTCACTTTAAAACTATGTCCTTGAGCTTTGGACTCCACTGCCTGGGAGGAAAAATTTCACCTTATCTTTGCACCTCGTGATTTTAGAACATACAGCTCAGGAACAGGCCATTTCACCCACAATGTTGCGCTGAACCTGCTAAAAAGCAAATCAAAAATACCTAAACACTAATCCCGCCTACCTGAACAATGTCCATATCACTCCAATTTCCTTAGGTCTACGTGCCTATCCAAACACCTCTTAAAAGCTTCGAATGTATTTGCCTCTACCACCATGCCAGGCAGCATATTCCAAGCATCCACCACTCTGTGTAAAAAAAGATACCCCGCACGTCCCCCTTGAACGTACATTCTCTCACCTTCAATGCATACCCTCCGATATTAGATATTTCAACCCTGGGAAACAGATACTCCCTGTACACTCTCTTTATGTCTCATAATCTTATGAACCTCTGTCAGACCTCTCCTCAGCCAGATGTGGCCTAACCAGAGTAAGGTCACTATACTCTGGGGGAATAAATTCTACCTATCCAGCCTAATAACAACCTCAAAATCTTTTTCTGTACGCTCTGCAGTTTAATGACATCCTTCCTATACAGGATAGCCAGACTTGTATGCAATACTCTAATAATGTTGCCTTACCAATGTCTTTCCAACATCCCATCTCCGATACTTAATGTTCTGACTAATGAAAGCAAGTGTGCAAAACTACCTTCACCACCTTACCTAGCTTCAAGGAACTACAGTTGAAGTCAGAAGTTTACAAACACTCAATCTGATAGAAGATTTGTGGGATGCTTTTCAACTTTATTGGCTAGGAGAGCCATTTTGTTGAAGTGGAAATATTCTAATCCACCTACTGTTTTTTTTTTGGCTTTCCTCCATTATGTCCTGTTTAAGTTTAGAGAAAATAATAAGTCGGACATTTGATACATCCTTTAAGTTTGAGCAAATATGGCGACCTTTTATTCTATATTTTCATTTGATTTGATTTATTACTCTTCCAATTATTTTATTTTTTTCTAAGTTTTAGATTTGATCAGAAAGACTGTCCTTTTTTCTTGGTTGTATCCTCCGAATGGACTGCCCAGTCCCCCTTTTTTTTAGTGTAGCAGGGTTTTTTCCCCTTTCATTTTAAACTTAAAGTTTTTTCCCTCTTTTTATGAATTGATTAGAGAATTAATTATCCTTTTTTATTATTGTATATTTGCTTATTACAATGTATAATTATGATAATATCTACTTCATCTTTTGTTTATATTGTTGCTGATATTTATATTTGAGATAATTGTCCCCTTGTCTGTATATATGTTTTCTCTAAAACAACAAAAAGATTAATAAAGAAAGAAAGAGTCGAGACAGCTGGAGATGGGACTAGGCACAGTGGATGACCAGGACGTCTTCTGTGTCTTATCGTGCTCTACATGTTCCACGACGTTTGCAGAGACTAACTTCTTGACTGTTGGACCTTCCATTGGTCTCGTCCACTCAATCCGCTGGAGTCTGTCTTCACATGCTGGGATAGACACCTCCCTATCTCACTGAGGGTCTGAGACCCGTCAGCTACCCTCAACTGGTTTAGCTGGCTTATTGAAGCAGTTGCCCGGGGTGTGGCCCCTGTCGCATGCAAACAGCTACAAGGAGCCACAGGTGAGAGCTGAGTGCCAGATGGGGACCAAAAGTGGACTAACCACCTTGAAAAGGACACGACATGTTCCCCCACCAGAGGTGCTACCCCTCCCTGACACCCCATACACCGCCAATGACATGGTAGACAAGGTAAAAATAGAAACATAGAAAATAGGTGCAGGAGTAGGCTATTCAGCCCTTCGAGCCTGCACCACCATTCAGTATGATCATGGCTGATCATCCAACTCAGAACCCTGTACCTGCCTTCCCTCCATACCCCCTGATCCCTTTAGCCACAAGGGCCATATCTAACTCCCTCTTAAATATAGCCAATGAGCTGGCCTCAACTGTTTCCTGTGGCAGAGAATTCCACAGATTCACCACTCTCTGTGTGAAGAAGTTTTTCCTCATCTCGGTCCTAAAAGGCTTCCCCTTTATCCTTAAACTGTGACCCCTCGTTCTGGACTTCCCCAACATCAGGAACAATCTTCCTGCATCTAGCCTGTCCAATCCCTTTAGGATTTTATACGTTTCAATAAGATCCCCCCTCAATCTTCTAAATTCCAGCAAGTATAAGCCTAGTCAATCCAGTCTTTCATCATATGAAAGTCCTGCCATCCCAGGAATCAATCTGGTGAACCTTCTTTGTACTCCCTCTATGGCAAGAATGTCTTTCCTCAGATTAGGGGACAAAAACTGCACACAATACTCCAGGTGTAGTCTCACCAAGGCCTTGTACAACTGCAGTAGTACCTCCCTGCTCCTGTACTCGAATCCTCTTGCTATGAATGCCAGCATACCATTCGTCTTTTTCACCACCTGCTGTACCTGCATGCCCACTTTCAATGACTGGTGTATAATGACACCCAGGTCTCGTTGCACCTCCCCTTTTCCTAATCGGCCACCATTCAGATAATAATCTGTTTTCCTGTTTTTGTCACCAAAGTGGATAACCTCACATTTATCCACATTAAATTGCATCTGCCATGAACTTGCCCATTCACCTAACCTATCCAAGTCACCCTGCATTCTCTTAGCATCCTCCTCACAGCTAATACTGCCACCCAGCTTCGTGTCATCTGCAAACTTGGAGATGCTGCATTTAATTCCCTCATGTAAGTCATTAATATATATTGTAAACAACTGGGGTGCCAGCACTGAGCCTTGCGGTACTCCACTAGTCACTGCCTGCCATTCTGAAAAGGTCCCGTTTATTCCCACTCTTTGTTTCCTGTCTGCCAACCAATTCTCTATCCACATCAATACCATACCCCCAATACCATGTGCTTTAAGTTTGCACACTAATCTCCTGTGTGGGACCTTGTCAAAAGCCTTTGAAAATCCAAATATACCACATCCACTGGTTCTCCCCTATCCACTCTACTAGCCACATCCTCAAAAAATTCTACGAGATTCGTCAGACATGATTTTCCTTTTCGCAAATCCATGCTGACTTTGTCCAATGATTTCACCGCTTTCCAAATGTGCTGTTATCACATCTTTGATAATTGACTCTAGCATTTTCCCCACCACCAATGTTAGGCTAACCAGTCTATAATTCCCCGATTTCTCTCTCCCTCCTTTTTTAAAAAGCGGGGTTACATTAGCCACCCTCCAATCCTCAGGAACCAGTCCAGAATCTAAAGAGTTTTGAAAAATTATCACTAATGCATCCACTCTTTCTTGGTCTACTTCCTTAAGCACTCTGGGATGCAGACCATCTGGCCCTGGGGATTTATCTGCCTTTAATCCCTTCAATTTACCTAACACCACTTCCCTACTAACATGTATTTCCCTCAGTTCCTCCATCTCACTAGATCCTCGGTCCCCTATTTCCGAAGATTAATTATGTCCTCCTTAGTGAAGACAGAACCAAAGTAGTTATTCAATTGGTCTGCCATGTCCTTGTTCCCCATGATCAATTCACCTGTTTCTGACTGTAAGGGACCTACATTTGTCTTAACCAATCTTTTTCTTTTCACATATCTATAAAAGCTTTTACAGTCAGTTTTTATGTTCCCTGCCAGCTTTCTCTCGTAATCTTTTATCCCTTTCCTAATTAAGCCCTTTGTCCTCCTCTGCTGGATTCTGAATTTCTCCCAGTCCTCAGGTGAGCCACTTTTTCTGGCTAATTTGTATGTTTCTTCTTTGGAATTGATACTATCCCTAATTTCCCTTGTCAGCCACGGGTGCACTACCTTCCCTTGTTTATTCTTTTGCCAAACTGGGATGAACAATTGTTGTAGTTCATCCATGTGATCTTTAAATGCTTCCCATTGCATATCCACTGTCAACCCTTTAAGTATCATTTGCCAGTCTATCTTATCTAATTCACGTCTCATACCTTCAGTTACCCTCCTTTAAGTTCAGAACCTTTGTTTCTGAATTAACTATGTCACTCTCCATTTTAGTGAAGAATTCCACCATATTATGGTCACTCTTACCCAAGGGGTCTCTCATGACAAGACTGCTAATTAACCCTTCCTCATTGCTCAATACCCAGTCTAGCATGGCCTGCTCTCTAGTTGGTTTCTCGACATGTTGGTTCAGAAAATCATCCCGCATATATTCCAAGAAATCCTCTTCCTCAGCACCCTTATCAATTTGGTTCACCCAATCTGTATGTAGATTGAAGTCACCCATTATAACTGCTGTACCTTTATTGCATGCATTTCTAATTTCCTGTTTAATGCCATCCCCAACCCCACTACTACTGTTAGGTGGCCTGTACAGAACTCCCACCAGCGTTTTCTGCCCCTTAGTGTTATGCAGCTCTACCCATATCGATTCCACATCCTCCTGGCTAATGTCATTCCTTTCTATTGCGTTAATCTCCTCTCTAACCAGCAATGCTACCCCACCAACTTTTCTTTCATGTCTATCCCTCCTGAATATTGAATATCCCTGAATGTTGAGCTCCCGTCCTTGGTCACCCTCTATGATCCCAACTATATCATAATCATTAATAACAATCTGCACTTTTAATTCATCCACCTTGTTACGAATGCTCCTTGCATTGACACGCAAAGCCTTCAGGCTTGCTTTTACAACACTCTTAGCCCTTATACAATTATGTTGAAAAGTGGCCCTTTTTGATTTTTGCCCTGGATTTGCCGGCCTACCACTTCTACTTTTCTCCTTACTACTTTTTGCTTCTACCCTCATTTTACACCCCTCTGCCTCTCTGCACTTGTTCCCATTCCCCTGCCACATTAGTTTAAATCCTCCTGAAGAACAGTAGCAAATGCTCCCCCTAGGACATTGGTTCCAGTCCAGCCCAGGTGCAGACCGTCCTGTTTGTACCGGTCCCACCTCCTCCAGAACTGGTTCCAATGCCCCAGAAATTTGAATCCTTCCCCCTTGCACCATTTTTCAAGCCACGTATTCATCTGATATATCCTCCTATTTCTACTCTGACTAGCACGTGGCACTGGTAATAATCCGGAGATTATTACCTTTGTGGTCCTACTTTCTAGTTTATCTCCTAACTTCCTAAATTCACCTTGTAGGACCTCATCCTGTTTTTTCCCTATATTGTTGGTACCTATGTGCACCACGACCACTGGCTGTTCACCCTCCCACTCCAGAAGGTCCTGCAGCCGCTCAGAGACATCCTTGACCCTTGCACCAGGGAGCCAACATACCCTCCTGGAGTCTCGTTTGTGGCCGCAGAAACGCCTGTCTATTCCCCTTACAATTGAATCCCTATAACTATAGATCTCCCACTCCTTTTCCTTCCCTTCTGTGCTGCAGAGCCACCCATGTGCCATGAACTCGGCTGCTGCTGCCTTCCCCTGATGAGACATCTCCCCCAACAGTATCCAAAACAGTATACCTGTTTCGGAGGGAGATGACCTCAGGGGACTCCTGCATTACCTGCCTACTGCTACGCTGTTTAGTGGCCACCCATTCCCTTTCTGCCTGTGTAGCCTTTACCTGTGGTGTGGCCAACTCACTGAACGTGTTATTCACGACTTTCTCAGCATCGCATTTGCTCCAGTATGAATCCAGTCACAGCTCCAGCCGCTCAATGCAGTCTGCCAGAAGCTGCAGCTGGACACATTTCCTGCACACATAGTCGTCAGGGACGCTGGAGGTATCCCTGATTTCCCACATGCTGCAGGATGAACAAACTACGGGGCTGAGCTCAGCTGTCACAACCTACCCAATACACTACAGCCTCGCCGCCTTCCTTGCTTCAAATAAAATACCACTGCAGACCGTTCTCCTTTTAAAGGAACTTACCCAGCCTTACCTCACTTGGAGTGAAGCTCGTCCTCAGCCTCTTGAGACAAAGCCTTCCTACTCTGTCTCCCTCTACTCCGTCGCCCGCTCCGTCAAACTGCTCTCTTTTAAATACTCCCACTGCCTCACGGACCGACGTACACGCGCTTGCGCAGTCCTGTCCCGATCAACTGCCGACAAAAAAAAAAGGTCCTAAAGAGAGATTTTAGGAAGCTAGGTAGAAAACTGAAAAACAGGGCCTCCAGGATAGTTAATCTCTGGATTGCTGCCTGTGCCACATGCCAATTAGGGTAAAAATAGGATGATTTGGCAGTGTAAACCTCACGGGCAGGTTGGTTAGAGTTGCTCAGGAGGATTTAATTTAATTTGGCAAGGAGATGGGTCCCAGAGTGATGGCGCTGAGGATGAGGTGATTAGTTTACAAACAAAGGTAATGTTTAGCAAGACTCCTTGCAAGGAGAGGCTGATGATAGGGCAAAATTGCAGTCAGACAAAATTGAAAGTGGGGAATACAGGACTAAAGGCATTATATTTGAATGCAGGCAGTATAGATGAACTTGTAGCAGTTACAGATTGGCAAGTATGATGAAGGCATCACTGAAAGAAGATTATAGTTGGGAGCTTAATGTCCAAGGATATACAAACTTTGTACATTGTATTAAAAGGATAGGCAGGAAGGCAGAGGGGGTGGCATTGCTCTGTTGGTAAAATATGAAATCAAATCATTAGAAAGAAGTGACATAGGGTCGTAAGGTGTTGAATCATTATGGATAGAGCTAAAGAATTGTGAGGGTAAAAAGAGCCCATTGGGAGTTCTATACAAACCCAAAAACAGTATTAAGGATATGGTCTACAAATTACAACAAGAGATAGAAAATGCATGTCAAAAGGGCAATGTTAAAATAGTCATGGGGGATTTCAATATGTAGGTAGATTGGGAAAATCTGGTTTGCATTGGATCCCAAGAGAGGGAATTGGTAGAATGCCTGAGATGGCTTTTTAGAGCAGTTTATGGTTGAGCCCACTAGAGGAATGGAAATTCTGGATTGGGTGTTATCACAATATAATAGAATTCACCCTGCAGTTTGAGAAGAAAAATATAAAGTCTGTTGTATAAGTGTTACAATTGAGTAAAAGGAATTGCTCAGTATTGCTAATTATTTTGCATCAGTCTTTACTGTAGAAGACACAACTAGAATGCCAGAAATGTGAGAGTGTCATGGGACAGAAGGGAGTGTCATTGCTAGTACTAAGGAGAAGGTGCTTGGGAAGCTGAAAAGCCTGAAGGTAGATAAGTCACTTGGACCAGATGGACTACACCCCAGGATTCCGAAAGAGATAGCTGAAGAGATGTAGAGGCATTAGTACAGATCGACCTTCACTAATCTGGCACCATTGGGACCTGCGGAGTGCCGGATTAGTGAAAATGCTGAATTACAGAAGGATCACATTAAGCATGATCAGTGCCGGATTATCGAAGGAAGCGGATTACAGGTAGTCGAATTAGTGAAGGTTGACCTATAATGATCTTTCAAGAATCACTAGATTCTGGAATGGTTCCTGAGGACTGGAAAATTGAAAATGTCGCTCCATGCTTTTAAGAAGTGAGGGAAACAGAAGAAAGGAAATTATAGGCCAGTTAGGCTGACATTGGTGGTTGGAAACATATTGGAGTCTATTATTAAGGATGAGGCTTTGGAGAACTTGGAGGTGAATTAGAAAATCATGCTAACTTTGGCCTATTTTATGAAGGAGAAGTCTTGCCTGACTAATCTGTTGGAATCCTTTTAGGAAATAACAGGCAGGATAGACTAAGGACAGTCAGTGAATGTTCTTTACTTGGATTTTCAAAAGGCCTTTGACAAAGTGCCGCACATGAGCTGCTTAACATGATAAGAGCCCATGGTGTTACAGGAAAGGTACTATCATGGATAGAAGATTGGCTGACTGGCAGGAGGCAAAGAGTGGGAATAAAGGGGACCTTTTCTGGGTGGCTGCCAGTGACTAGTGTGCCACAGGGATCAGTGTTGTGACCACTTCTTTTCACATTGTATGTCAATGATTTGGATGAAGAAATTGATGGTGTTGTAACCATGTTTGAAGAGGATACAAAGATAGTTGGAGAGGCAGGTAATGTTGAGGAAGCAGGGTGTCTGCAGGGGGACTTAGACAGATTGGGGGAATGGCAAAGAAGTGGCTTATGGAATATAATGCAGGGAAGTGCATCGTCATAGACTTTGGCAGAAGGAATACATGAGTGGACTATTTTATAAATGGGGAGAAAATTCAAAATCAGAGGTGAAGAGGGACTTGGCAGTCCTTGTGCAGTATTCCCTAAGGGTTTTCCTGCAGATTGAGTTGGTGGCAAAGAAGGCAAAGGCAATGTTAGCATTCATTTGGAGAGGACTAGAGTACAAAAACAAGGATGTAATGCTAAGGCTTTATAAGGCATTAGTCAGACTGCATGGAGTATTATGAGCAGTTTTGGGCCCCTTATCTAAGAAAAGAATCTGCACATATTGGAGACAATCCAGAGGATGTTCACAAGAATGATCCCAGGACTGAAGGGTTAACATATGAGGAGTGTTTAACAGATCTGTGCCTGTACTCACTGGAGTTAGAAGAATCTCATTGCAACTGATCGAATATTGAAAGGTCTGAATAAACAATGTGGAGAGGATCTTTCCTATAATGGGGGAGTCTAGCACCAAAATGCACAGCCTCAGAATTGAGGGACACCCACTTAGGACAGACAGTGAAGAATTTCTTTAGCTGGAGGGTAGTGAGTCTGTGGAATTCAATGCCACAGATGGCTGTGCAGGCCAAGTCATTAGGTATATTTAAGGCGGAGGTTGATAGGTTCATGATTAATCAGGCGTCAAAGGTCTTGGGAAGCAGGCATGAGAATGGGGTTGAGAGGGGTAATAAATCAGCCATGATGGAATGGTGGAGTTGAATCAATGGGCCGAATGGCCTAATTCTGCTCCTATGTCTTATAGCCCTATGTTTTTACATAGATGCTTCCATATACAACACTGAAATTCATTTTCTTGTGGATATTCACACTAAATACAAGAAACACAATGGAATCAATGAAAGACCATACCTAACAGGACAAACAGCCAATGAGCAAAAGGCAACAAATTGTGAAAATACAAAAAAGAAATTAAAAAATAATAATAATAATAAATAAATAAGCAATAAGTATTGAGAACAGGAGATGAAGAGTTTTTAAAAGTGAATCTATCGGTTGTGAGAACAGTTCAGTGACAAGGACAAGTGAAGTTATCTCCTCTGGTCATGAGCCTGATGGTTAAGAGGTAATAACTGTTCCTGTACATGGTGATGTAGGTCCTGAGGCTCCTGTACCTTCTTCCTGATGGCAGTAGCAAGAAGAGAGCATGGCCTGGAAGATGAGGAGGGCTTTCCCTGTGATTGACTGGGCTGTATCCACTACTTTTTGTGGGCGTTTCCATTCAAGGACGTTGGTGTTTCCATACCAGGCCATGACGCAACCTATCAATATACTCTCCACAGTATATCTATAGTAGTTGTAAACGTTGTAGATGACATGCTGAATCCTCGCAGACTTCTAAGAATGTAGAGGCTGTGCTTTCTTTGTAATGGCACTTACATGCTAGACCCAGGACAGATCCTCTGAAATGATAACATCAAGGAATTTAAAATTACTGATACTCTTGAACTCTGATCCCCCAAAGAGAACTGGCTCAAGGACCTATGGTTTCCTCCTCCTAAAGTCAATACCCAGCTCATTGGTCTTGCTGACATTCAGTATGAAGTTGTTGTTGTGGTACTACTCAGCTGGGCTATCAATCTCCCTCATATATGCTGATTCATCACCACCTTTATTGATGATAAAACATATAACTCCTGCCTGAGAAGCAACTTAGATCCACTACAATTTGCCTACTGGAGCAATAGGTCCACAGTAGATGCCATCTCATTGGCTCTCCACTCAATGTTGGAACATCTGGACAGCAAAGATGCATACATAAGGATGCACTTTATTGACTGCAGCTCAACATTCAATACCATCTTCCCCTCAAAACTAATCAATAAGCTTCAAGACCTTGGCCTCATTACCTCCTTGTGCAATTGGAGTCTTGACTTCCTCACTTGCAGACAAGTCACTTCAGATTGGCAACAACATTTACTCCACAATCTTCATCAGCATAGATGAAGACTGTGTGCTGATAAAACCACAGTCATTTTTTTTTATTTCAAAATATACCTTATTCAAAAATATATACAATAAACCATTCAATAACTTTTCATCCTTTACATACGTTTCCATTATACTCAGTACATATCGTATTTATAGCCACCCACGTGGCACTCCAGCAGTTCAGCTTACCATATCATTGTTGAGGGGTATACTCCCCGCCCACCGACCCCTCCCACTCCTACGTCATAAGCCGAATCAAAGGTGGTGATGAATCAGCCTACAGGAGGGAAATTGAAAATCTGGCTGAGTGCTGCCATAACAACCACCTCTTACTCAATGTCAGCAAGACCAAAGAGCTGATTATTGACTTCAGGAGGAGGAAACTAGGGGTCCATGAGCCAGTCCTCATTGGAGAATCAGAGGTGAGGTGGAGAGGATTAGCATTTTAAATTCCTTGGTGTTACTATTTCAGAGGACCTGCCCTGGCCCTAGCATGTAAATACAATTATGAAGAAAGCACGCCAGTGCCTCTACTTCCTTAGGAGTTTGCAAAGATTGGCGTGACGTCTAAAACTTTGACAAACTTCTATAAATGTGCAGTGAAGAGTATATTGACTGGCTACATCACAGATTGGTATGAAAACACCATTGTCCTTGAATGGAAAATCCTACAAAAAGAAGTGTGTATAGCCCACTTCAGCATAGATAAAGCCCTCTCCATCATTGAGCAGATCTACACAAAGCATTGTCGCAAGAAAGCAACATCCATTCTTAGGGACCCTTACCAACCAGGCCATGCTCCTTTCTTGCTGCTGCCATCAAGAAGGTGGTATAGGAGCCTCAGGACTCACATCAACCATCAGGCTCTTGAACTTCATTCAATTTCACTTGTCCCATCACTGAAATGTTCCCACAATTTATGGACTCACTTTCAAAGACTCTTCACTTCATGTTCTTGATATTTATTGCTTTTTATTTATTATTATTTCTTTGCTTTTGCATTTACACAGTTTGTTGTCTTTTGCACAATGGTAGAGCACCAAAGTTGGTGTGATCTTTCATTAATTCTTTTATAGTTATTATTCTATTATGGATTTCTTGAGTATTTCCACAAGAAAATGAATCTCAGGGTTGTATATGGTGATATAAATGTACTTAATATTTACTTTGAACTCTGAACCTTTAATTCAGATTGACAGTGGTGTCATCAGCAAACAAATATGATAGTTGTGGAAGAGATATTGGTGTCAATCCAAACTGACTGGGGTCTGCAAGGGAGGAAATCATGGATCCAGTTGCACAAGGAGGTAATGAGGCCAAGGTCTTGAAGCTTATTGATTAGTTTTGAGGGGATGACAGTATTGAATGCCAAGCTGTAGTCAATAATGAGCATCCTCATCTATGCATCTTTGGTGTCCAGATGTTCCAGGGTTCAGTAACTACCCAAAGAAATGGCATCTGCTGTGACACCTGTTGTGCTGGTAGACAAATTGGAACAGATCCAAGTTGCTTCTCAGGCGTCAGTGTCCACTATAGCACCAATTTTAGTATCATTTGGAAACTTATTACCCATGCAACTACATTCTCATCCAAGTCATTAACATAAATGAGGAGCATCAGTGGACCCAGCACTGATTCCTGTAGCACACCATTGGTCATAAGCCTCCAGTCCAAATAACAACCTTCCATTACCATGGTCTATCTCCTCCCCACCCCCCAAGTCAAATCTGTATGCATTTGGCTAGTTTCTACCAGAACCTGTGTGATCTTCCAGAATTGCCTACCATGCATTCACATGGCACAAGCACACAAATGTCTGGTGTGAATGATGGCAGGAGTATGCCAGCATCTGAACAATTCATACACTCACCAAAATCTCTTGCAGCAAAGAATATGTGGTACAAAAATGAAGAGGAAGCAAGTCATTCTTGATCCCAAGGGATTGTCTAAGAAACACAATGCTGGTAACAATTTACATTTGCATTTCAGTACAGATACATTACTGTAATAAGAAACTAGTTTAGAGTATGAAAGTTTGTATTTTATCTGTATCATCTGAGCACTGTATCTATTTAACTATTTTAAAAAAGGCTGCAAAAATTGCAAGCTTGCAGAATAAAGTAATAATAGAGACAGATTTAGAAGGGTACAAAAATTGCAAACAAATATCACAAAATAATAATAAAGAGATCTGTGAAAAACAAATTATTTTAACTATTTAAATGGTAGTCAAAGAGCAGCAATAATTGTGTTCAAGTTTTTGATATTTATTCATTTTTGAACATTTCTATTTTAAAACTGATGACCTCATATGCTTTTTCTAATGCAGAATTTGCCTTTGGCATCTTGCAATTATCTGAATTTGGTAGTAATTATCTGAGAATTTTCATCTCCTCTGCTTCTGCTGTGTATTAGGTTTGCTCCAGTTAAAAGTGGAAAACTTCATTTCTGAATTTTTGCCTACTAGTTCAACAGCTTTCTCTTTTGAAGTTTCACTGAAATAGACCAAAAGTTTAAAAAAAAACATTTATCTTATCAAAAGTTAAACAAGTATAACACTCTCATCAACATTAAGTACATCTTAGTTTCTCTTATATTAGACTTTGTGACACCAGGTCTACTAAGGATAAATTAAATAGGGGAAGAAATTACTTTGGTCTTATACTGGTAGAAAATAAATTTAAAAACAAGTGAAGATATTCTTCCTTGTTCTGGGGGCATATCTGGGACAAACATCTTCCTCTGAAAGCTGAACAATTTGCACTAACCTCATTAAAAGGAGAGGTTGTCAGCTTCAGTAAATGTCAAAAATTTAGAAATTGCCTTTTAACTTCATTTACATGGGTTAAAATTGTTATTTAACGCTGTAGTAGGATTTTAGTAGTGTAAAAACTTTAATTATTTCTTGCACCATGTTTGCTATCATGATATTTCTTGACATAAGTTGATAAGAAGGGTCATAAATTTCTTGAAAATATTCAAGATTGACCTCTGCAGCTATATGGCTGATGGCCAACAGAGATTCTGGCTGTATCTGCTACAACAATGAGACATGACGCAGATATATCATTATATGCCTACCAATACAGGACGGTTTATATAGCACTGTGCTAAAATTAAAAAAAAAATCTGTAAAGCATAGATGTTTTAAAACATAGAAGTCCTTTAGGCCCAGTTTTGTTGAGCATAAAATCGTGGGCTTTGTGCACACCAGATTCTGCAACAGTCGACCCCAAGCAAAATGCATTTATTGTGCAAAATACTACATTCTGTGCAATAATACTAGTCGCAACAGAAAAGGAAAATGAAAAGAAACTTGCCAGGCATATCAAAGCAAACAAAATTTTTAGATTAGAAGATGTTAAGTGAAATACTTAACTGGCTCTATTAACAAAGGCTGGTTCCAATGAAAATAAGGAAATGGTGAATAAGTTAACTAAATACCTAGAGGGGTTTTTGATAATTTTGGGCATTGTAAGGAGGATGTTTTCTGATATTCAGATTTATGTGATTATTGGACTGTACTTTACATTGGTCTCCTTCAGTTTTCGGCATTTTCTGCACTGGGTGGCTGATATGTTGGGACCAGACGGCATCCCAGGGTGGGTACTCGGGATGTGCATGGCACAACTCACAGGTGTGTTTACAGACATTTTCGATTTCTCCCTCTCCCAGTGTAGAGTGCCCTCCTGCTTCAAAACATCCACCATTGTCCCTGTACCTAAAAAGACCAAGGTAACATGTCTGAACAACTGGTGTCCTGTCGTACTCACCTTAATAATAAGCAAATGCTTTGAGAGGCTTGTCAACGACTACATCTGCAGCATGCTGCCACCCACACTGGCCCCCTACAATTCGCCTACTGACACAACCGATCGACAGATGACACAATAGCCACAGCTCTTCACACCGTCCTTACACACCTGGAGAAGAGGGATGCTTATGTGAGAATGCTGTTCTTCGACTACAGTTCAGCATTCAACACCATAATTCCCTCCAGGCTCTTTCTAGCTCTTCCTTCAGCTAGTCCTGATGAAGGGTCTCGGCCCGAGACATCGACTGTACCTCTTCCTAGAGATGCTGCCTGGCCTGCTGCGTTCACCAGCAACTTTGATGTGTGTTGCTTGAATTTCCAGCATCTGCAGAATTCCTCGTGTTTGTGTTGTGTAGCTGGATCCTGGACTTCCTGTCAGATTGCCAGCAGGTGGTAAGAGTGGGACCTCTCACCTCTGCCCCTCTGACCCTCAACATAGGTGCCCTTTAGGGCTGTGTACTAAGCCCCCTCCTTTACTCTCTGTATACCCATGACTGTGTCACCACCCACAGCTCCAATCTGCTAATTAAATTTACTGATGACACTACACTGATTGGCCTAATCTCAAATAATAATGAGGCAGCCTACACCTGACACAGTGGTGTCAAGAAAACAACCTTTCCCTCAATGTTGCAAAAACAAAGGAGCTGGTTATGGACTACAGAAGGAATGGAGACAGGCACCCCTATTGACATCAATGGATCTGGGTTTAAGAGGGTGAACAGCTTTAAGTTTCTTGGCATAAACATCACCGAGGATCTCACGTGGTCTGTACATACTGGCTGTGTGGTGAAAAAGGAACAACAGCACCTCTTTCACCTCAGTGGCTAAAGAAGTTTAGTATGCACCCCCAAATCTAAGAACTTTGTACAGGCGCACAATTGAGAGCATCCTGACTGCCTGGTATGGGAACTGGACTTCCCTCAATCACAGGACTCTGCAGAGAGTGGTGCGGACAGCCCAGCACATCTGTAGATGTGAACTTCTCACTATTCAAGACATTTACAAAGACAGGTGCCCAAAGGATCATTGGGAACCCGAGTCACCCCAACCACAAACTGTTCCAGCTGCTATCATCCGGGAAATGGTACCGTAGCATAAAAGCCAGGACCAACAGGCTCCGGGACAGCTTCTTCCACCAGGCCATCAGACTCATTAATTCATGCTGTCATTAATTTATTTAAAGATGCCCATGAATGAGCAATTCCAATAAAACATGAAGATTCCGACTGCACCATTAAATTTTCGGGGGTTATTTTTAATTTCAGTCAAACTCAAATAGCAGAACTGCAGTATGGTTGTTGACTGGGCAGCCAGTTTGTATTAATGATGGTATGTAGAGTAGTAAACCTGTTGACTAAGGTTGGGATTTTCTTGCTTGACTCCAGAGAATCATGCAACCAGAGTTAAATGTACTGCTAATTTGTAGAAATAAGAGGCATTCTTCAGGTAATTTAATTCTGAAGACCATAGACCCAACCTTTTTTATGCAATGGACCAATACCATTCAGCGAGGGGTCTGTGGAGCCCGGGTTGGGAGAAGTCATAGATAATTATTAAAATTTTGTGTGGTTGTAATTTGCATTGGTATTAACATTTGCAGAAAGAAGATGCAAAGTTTAAAACAACTTTATTAACTAACATTCTGATGTCTGGCAATTACTGAGCTGCAGAGTAGAAATATAAAATTATTAAATCCGCACTTACTCCATATCTGCAGAGGTTTTCATGTATTTGACTACATTTAGTGAATGTGATTCATAAACATATTTCAATATAAGTTAACAGGGCTACTAACCTAATCTTTTTTTTTCATTTTCTTGAGAATACCTGAAATAAAATCAAATTTTTCTTTAGGACAGACTATACAGTAGACAGACTAGTAAAGCATGTGGCCTTATGCTATTTCAAAAGTACTAAGGTAAAAAGGTGATGCTTTAGGAGGATGGTTAACAAAACTACTTATTAAGACCATAAGACAAAGGAGCAGAATTAGGCCATTCGGCCCATTGAGTCTGCTCCACCATTTCATCATGGCTGATTTATGATCTCTCTCACCCCCATTCTCCTGCCTTCTCCCTACAACCTTTGACATCCTTACTAAACAAGGACCTATCAGCCTCCATTTTAAATATACCCAATAACTTGGCCTCCAGAGCTGTTACCCAGACAGAATTCCACAGATTCACCATCTGCTAGCTAAAGAAATTCCTCTTCATCTCTTTTCTAATGGAATGTCTTTCTGTTCTGAGGCTGTGCACTCTGGTCCTAGACTCTTCCACTGCAGGAAGCATCCTCACCACATCCATTCTATCTAGGCCTTTCAATATTCAGATACATTTTCATAAGATTCCACCCCCCCCCATTCTTCTTAACTCCAGCAACTACAGGTCCAGAGCCATCAAACGCTCCTTATACATGAACCCTGCCATTCCTGCAATCATTCTCGTCAACCTCCTCTGGACCTTCTCCAATGGAAGCACATCCTTTCTTAGATAAGGAGCTCAAAACTGCTCACAATACTCAAAGTACTGTCAGACCATTGTCTTATAATTCCTCAGCATTACATCCTTGCTTTCATATTCTAGTTCTCCTGAAATTAATGCTAACCTTACACTTGCCTTCTCTAACACTGACTGAGCCTGCAAGGTAACCTTTAGGGAATCCTGCACGAGGACTCCCAAGACCCTTTGCATCTTTGACTTCTGAATTTTCTCCTCATTTAGAAAATAGCCTACATCTTTATTTCTTCTACTAAAGTTCATCACTTCCCTACACTGTATTCCATCTGCCACTTCTTTGCCCATTTTCCTAATATGTCTGTGTCCTTCTGCAGATTCCTTGTTTCCTGACACTACCTGTCCTTCCACCTCCTTTTGTATCATCCATGAATTTGGCCACAAAACCATTAATTCTGTCATCAAAATCATTGAGATGTAACATGAAACGAAGCAGTCCCAACACTGACCCCTGCAGGACACCACTAGTCACCAGCAGCCAACCAGATAAGGCCTCCTTTAATTCCATTCTTTGCCTTCAGTCTGCTGTTCATGCTGGTGCCTTTCCTGTAATACCATGGGCACTTGTCTTAAACTGTTGCTTAAACATTGCTGTTCTGCCATCATCCCTGCTCGTGTCCCCTTCCTATCAACTTTGGCCAGTTCCTCTCTCATGCCTCTATAGTTTCCTTTACTTCACTGTAATAGGAACACAGATTAAATCTGAATATAGATAGTGTTCAACAGTGTATTCAATTATTATTCATCTTTTGAACCACAAACTAAAATCTATTCAAGACTAACGAAATTAAAGAACTTTCAAAGTCTGTTGCCTTTAGAAATTAAATTATTTTGGTAAAAATTCGCTACACATTTGCATTTATTAGAGTACAGAGTCAATTCGGATGGTTGAAAAATTACTTTTGTAATTTTGTATCTCAACTCCATTGTCAAGAGTCCTCTTCCAACAAAACTACAACTTAAAATATATTGCATTATTAACAAAAATAAACTGAGATCTTAAAATATATTGCAGTATTAACAAAAATAAACTGATTTGTGCGGATGCTGAATTGAGCAATACTTGTTGAATTCCTTACTTTCACTAGAGGGACTCAGCAAGCTGTTATCTGAGAATAAAGCACCAAAAGAAGGCATATTTAGCAAGATCACTATTGATATTTGCCGGTATCAGAATAGATAATATATTTACCTTTCTCGTGAGGAACTGGTGTCATCCAACCTAAAGTGGAAAGATATTAAGTTGTTGGAATGGATTAATAGTTTAATTAGCTTTCAGCACTCAGATATTAAGATTTAAATAATACTGATATCCAAGACTGATTTTATTATGCCTATCATTTTACTTTTTACTTTTGCATACTCCTTAGATTATTTTCTGGGATGGCACTGAATATGATGCTACCTAAACAGTTGACCTGGTTTTGCATGGGGAGTCTCCAGTGTTTATAGAATGGACTGCAGGGTTTTGCTAAGGACACAGAGCAAATCAAATAAAATCAATTGCTAAAAAAAGGGATTGACTACTAGATACACCCTGCTCATAGATGTGGGTGAGAAGGGAATAACAAGAAGATGCAATCTGGCCTTTCTGCCAAATCTTGATTGCACTTGCTTTCGCATTGATAATTGCACTTTCCAGATATCATAAATTTACAAAGAAAATGGAACTACTACTATTTCTAGAAACAGCACAATATTTATTTCCTAATTGGTTTTATGTCCCAATTCCATCCCCACTTTTCTCACAATGGTTACATCAAAGCAATTGGATTGGTTAGTAAGCTACATTTTTCCTTTGACAGCCAAAAACAACATTCTGAAATCAAAATATAACTTCTACATTGTTGACATTTATTGTCAGTGTAAAGTTTCATTACTGACAAAAAGTGATAACTTTTTAGGGTATTTTAATTTATTTTTTTCATTAATCCCAAAATATGTGAATAATCAGCAAACAGATAGAAAGTACATGAATGAGATGCCATCCAGTGGCAACTCTTCAAACAACTTATAAACAAGTTCTGTGATCCATCAGTCTACATGTCTTCCCTGGATATCAAGCAGGTTCAGTTTAACAGAAAATGCTGGTGAATGCAACAGGCCAGGCAGCATCTGTAGGAAGAGGTACAGTCGACGTTTCAGGCCAAGACCCTTCGTCACGTCTAACGAAGGGTCTCGGCCCGAAACGTCGACTGTACCTCTTCCTACTGATGCTACCTGGCCTGCTGCATTCACCAGCACTTTTTGTGTGTGTTGCTTGAATTCCAGCATCTGCAGATTTCCTCGTGTTTCAGTTTAACAGATGTCCATTGGTCAGAAACACACAATAATCACTCAATATGGTAACCATACCTCCATAATACAGTATTGCAATGAATGCCATCAAAAGTACATCAGACTGAAAAGAAAGAATAGTTACTGAAAGTAGAGAGGGAGAGGAAAATAGTTCTATCTTTCACTGGAATGGGTGTATGCATGTACAATGGCAATAAAAAGTATTAACACCCCCCCCCACCCTTGGAAGTTTTCATGTTTTATTGTTTTACAACATTGAATCTCAGTGAATTTAGTTTGGCTTTTTTGACTCTGATCAACAGAAAAAAACCTTCATGCCAAAGTGAAAACAGATCTTTACAAAATGATCTAAATTAATTACAAATATAAACCACAAAATAATTGATTATATACTCCCCCCCCCCCCTTAAGTTAGTATTTAGAAGATGCACCTTTGGCAGCAATTATAGCCTTGAGTTTGTGTGGATAGGTCTCTATCAGCTTTGCACATCTGGACACAGCAATTTTTCCCCATTTTTCTTTACAAAACTACTTAAGTTCTGTGAATGAACAGCCTCTTTTCAAATCCAGCCACAAATTCTCAATTGGATTGAGGTCTGGACTCTGACTTGGCCACTCCAAGACATTAACTTTCATGTTTTTAAGCCATTCTAGTGTAGTTTTGGCTTTATGTTTGGGATCATAGCAGACATCCTACCTCTCCTGGAAGTTCCGGGAGTCTCCCGCATATTGATAGCGGCTACCCGATGACCGCAAATTATATACAATATCCCGGAAATTGATTTTTTTGAGAGCCAGCGAGTGAGAGGGAGAGAGAGAGAGAGCGAGTGACAGATGTAGCGAGAGAGCATCCTGATTGGTCTCTCTTTATGCTAAATAGACCTATCAGTTTTCTCTGTGGAAGGCTTTACAGACGACCTCTCTCTCTTTTTCATTGCCCTTCAGTTCAGTTTAGTGTCCTGCAGCGCCATGGCAAAGTGTTCCAAAAAAAGAAAATATAAAATGTACCACCCCAGACTACACTAAAGTGTACCCCTGCCTAATAGGGGTCAAGAATAATGACAGTGTTGCTCGCTGCACTGTTTGCAACAGTGACTTTTCTATTGCCCATGGGGTTAAAATGACTGTGAAAGACATGTTGAGGTGAGTTTAACAGGTGTCATTCATTCACTCGCATAGCTAACATTATTTAAACTGGCTAGCTAGCTGCTTAGGAGCTACTCTATTGATGTCCTATGTGATGAGGCCAAACTCCCTGTAGACTTGCTTAAAGTTGTAATAGGATAAAACAATGACTCAATGATAATATAATTGTGAATCTGATTGTCTTGCAAAATTAACAAATTCATTGACACAGACTGCTATGATGTTGAGACTTCCGGCAAAATGCTCAAATCTGCCAAGCAAGCCACATCACAGTACAAGGAAAGTTTGCAAAAGAAATAGAAAAGCTATTTGCATTAGCATTTAGCTATTAGCATTGAGACTGCCAACAAAATACTCAACAAGGAATATATATGTGTAAATATTTTCAATATGTGATCAAATAAATTGTTGTGTTCTTTCATAATTAAATGTCCTGTATACATACACCATTGGAGGTCAACTGGGGAGGGGGGATATGGGGTTGTGGGGGATGGGGGTGGTGGTGCTACCTCCCTGAAATGAGTTTTTGCAGGGTGGGATGTCTGTCATAGTCTTGCTGGAAAACAAATCTTCTCCCAAGTCGCAGTTCTCTTGCAGACTGCATCAAGTTTTCCTCCAAGATTTCTCTGTATTTCACTGCATTCATTTTACCCTCTACCTTCACAAGCTTTCCGGGGCCTGCTGCAGTGAAGCATCCCCACAGCATGATGCTACCATTGCCATGCTTCACAGTAAGGATGATGTGTTTTTGATGTGCGGTATTTGGCTTATTTCAAACATAGCATTTAGTCTGATGGCCAGAAAGCTCAATTTTGGTTTCATCAGACCATAGAACCCTCTTTCAGCTGACTTCAGAGTCTCCCACATGCCTTCTGGCAAACTCAAGCTGAGATTTCATGTGAGTTTTTTTTCAACAATGGCTTTTGCTTTGCCATTCTCCCATAAACCTGTGACTGGTGAAGCACCCAGGCAACTATTATATGTGCAATCTCTCCCATCTCAGCCACTGTAGCATGTAATTCCTCCAGAGTTGGGTTTGGTGGCCTTCCTCACTAGTCCCACATGCCTCCTGGCAAACTCTAGCCAAGATTTCATGTGAGTTTTTTTTCAACAGTGGCTTTCTCTTTGCCACTCTCCCATAAAGCTGAAATTGGTAAAGCACCTGGACAACAGTTGTTGTATGCGCAGTCTCTTCCATCTCAGCATCTCAAGCTTGTAACTTCTCCAAAGTTATAGATCTCTTGGTGGCTTCCCTCATGAGTCCCCTTCTTGCATGGTCACTCAGTTTTTGAGGATGGCCGGCTCTAGGCAGATTTACAGCTCTGCAATATTCTTTCCATTTATTGATGACTGATTTAACTGTACTCGAAGGGATATTCAGTGACCTAGAAATTTTCTTGTATCCATCTCCTGACTCGTACTTTCCAATAACCTTTTTGTGGAGTTGCTTGGAACATTCTTCGTCTTCATGGTGTAGTTTTACCCAGGATACTGACTCACCAGCAGTTGGACCTTCCAGATATAGGTGTATTTATACTGCAATCAATTGAAACACCTTGACTGCACACAAGTCTCCAAAAACAGATTTCCAATTAACTAATTATGTGACTTCTAAAACCAATTGGCTACACCAGTGATGATTTGATGTGTCATATTATGGGGGTGGAGGTGAATACTTATCAATTATTTTGTGTTTTATATTTGTAATTAATTTAGATCACTTTGTAGAGATCTATTTTCACTTTGACATGAAAGAATATTTTTCTGTCGATCATTGTCAAAAAAAAAGCCAAATTAAATCCACTGTGATTCAATGTTGTAAAACAATATAACATGAAAACTTCCAAGGGGGGTGAATACTTCTTATAGGCACTGTACATTAGATTTTTGGATTTAATAATATTATGGGAGTTTATTTGTATGTATGGCTGTCCATAAGTTGGGCACCCACTACACAGGGGCAGTCTGTACTCAGTTAGATCTTGCCTTGACCCAAGTATGAACCTAATTACTGGTTGCCAGAGACAAAAGAATACTAGATAAATTGCCTGACCACATGAAGCCAGGGAGGTAATGGAATATTCACCTTTTACTAGAACGTATGCGGCTTCAATACCAATACAGAGAACAGATTGGCGTTCTTCTACTACAGCTCATTCTCCACTCACTCTGCCTTAAGTGCACAGAGGGTGCTGTGCTAGAATCTAATACAGAAGCTTACATCAACAGCAACTCCCAGCTGTACTGTATATCAAAGTCAGACATGTTGTTGAAATAACGTCTAAGTTCTCCAGTTCCCATACCCCACACTGATTTGTCAATATCTACTAATCTTTTTTGTTTTCTCAGTCCATATTCTGAAAGTATCTAATTAATACCATCTTGTAAATATCATTCCTTCAAGGCAACTGACTCTTCAGCTACATACTGAGAATACATTTTTATGTATGGATTCAACTTAACTTACCCTTGTTCCTATACATTTGTTGCTTGCATAAACATCAAAAAGCTATTTACCATTGGTCTCATTGAGGGTGATCTCCTGTCTTCTTTAGATTATGAGGACACTCAGTCCTCATTTATTGTCATTTAGAAATGCATGCATTAAGAAATGATACAATGTTCCTCCAGAGTGATATCACAAAAAAAACAGGACAAACCAAAGACTAACACTGACAAAACCACATAATTATAACATATAGTTACAACAATGCAAAGCAATACCATAATATGATAAAGAGCAGACCATGGGCACGGTAAAAAGAAACTCAAAGTCCCAATCGACTCCCGATAGTCCCCGATAGCAGGCGGCAAAAGGAGAAACTCTCCCTGCCATAACCCTCCAGGCACCGACAACTGCCGATGCATTGGAAGCACCCGACCACAGCCGACACTGAGTCCATCCATCCAAAAACTTCGAGCCTCCGACCAGCCCCTCCAATACAGCCTCCCGAGCGCTATCCTCAGCTGAGCGCCTTTGACCCTGCCCCGGCCGCCGAAACAAGCAAAGCCAAGGACTCAGGGTCTTCTCCTCTGGAGATTCCAGTCCACACAGTAGCAACAGCAGCAAAGCGGGCATTTCAGAAGTTTCTCCAGATGTTCCTCTGTGCTCTCTCCCGTCTGTCTCCATCAAGTCAGGATTGTGCACGGCACCCTAGTTGACAGATAACAGACATCACCGGAGTTGCTGCACGCGCTGCGTCGCGCCACCATCTTCTCCTCCTCCTCCTGCGGTCGATCCACCAGAGCCTTTTTCTTACTTATCACTAATGAGTGTCACACTGCAGTTGTGCTATATAACTCCAGCTTATTTCTACATAGCACTTAAAAGACCATAAGACCACAAGATGTAGGAGCAGAATTAGACCATTTGAGTCACCAAGTCTGTTCTACCATTTAATCGTGGCTACTTTTTAAAACCCATTGATAATCAGAATCAGAATCAGGTTTATTATCACTCGCACATGTCATGAAATTTCTTGTTCTGTGGCAGCAGTATAGTGCAAGATATAAAAAAAATTACAATATGACTGCTAAACAAGATAAGAACAGGAAAGAGGAGATATTTCTTTCGACTGAGGGTGATGAATCTCTGGAATGGCAGAGCAGATTTTATAGGCCAAATGACCTCGTTCTGCTCCCATGGCTAAAGGTCTAAATACATCCAATGGCAGTCTGCACAGTCTTCCGTGGCAAGGGATTCCACAGATTCACCACTCTCTGCCTGACAAAATTCCTCCTCATCTCAATTTTAAAGCAATATCCTTTTACTCTGATACTTCCTCTCAAATCCTAGAGACTGCTATTAATGGACATATTCTTAATTTCCACTCTATTCATGCCTTTCAGTTTCTGTAGGTTTCAACAAAATCTCTCTTCATTCTTCTTCTATTCTTCAATAGGTTTCAATGCGACCCCTCCTCATTCTTCTAAACTCCACCAAGTCCAGGCCCAAACACTCCACAGACGTTAAGACTTTCATTCCTAAGATCATTCCCTCCAGGGCTAGTATATTTCTCCTTAGATACAAGTCCCAAAATTGCTCCTAATATTCCAAATACGGTCTGACCAATGCCTTGTAAAGTCTAAGCAGTACATCCCTGCTTTTATAAACTCGGTCTGCGAATTGTAGCGCAAATGAAACTAATAATTTTAATTTACTGGAATAATCACAAATCCATCAATTATGGATCAAAGCAAATATTAGATTGGTACTGTTATAAAATAACTTATCCAATATTATTTATTTCAGGACAACATGTTGCCACCCAGTGGATATTCTTAAGAATTGCAATTTTCATTTCTACATTGATAGTTCCCAAATCGGAAAGTGAAACACGACCATTTATTCTGGCCATGTGACAGCAATATCAGATGAGGGAGTAGAGTTTAGCCAGGATATCAGGGCATTTCTTTCTTCTTTCTCATGTTTAGATTCATCACAATAGGTAGATGGGGATCAATTTATTTTCAAAGGGCAGTTGTTTTTTTTGCAAATTATTCTGCACAATTTTACAATGAACATAATGATCCACTTCTGACTACATAGCACATTAGGGAACTCTCATCCACTGCCACTGTATATCATGAATAATAACTTCCCAAAATGTGGCTGCAAAATATAAGCTTTTATACCTGTAACAGTTCCTCAGCACAAATATTAAATATTTGAGGACTGTAATATCTTTCTAAATACCATATTTTCATTTGTCCATTTCAACATCTAAAGTGGGAAATCCTTCTATGCCATAAAGAAAAGGCATATATAGCATGCTCGTAATCTTAACTACTAGTTTAAATATTCACTCCTCCATCTGCACACCAAGGCTGCTCAGTGTACCATCTATAAAATGTACCGTTATTGCTTTCCTAGGCTACTCTAATGGTACCTGCAATCTCAACCATCAAGAAGGATCAAGCTTGTTGAAATACCGCCATTTGTACGTTCGTCTTCAAATCACACACCATCCTTACTTGTAAATATTGTGACACTCTGGGGGGGGGGATGCTGGGTCAACAGCCCACCCCTACATTTCTAATGACCGGTACCGTTTATTGTTCTTGTGTTAAAATGCTTTTGTGGGATTATGGTGGGAAATTCCAGTTCATTAATGGTTACATTTTAGCTTGGGTTACACAGTTATTTGCGTCTGTATTTATGGGTCACCCTAACCAGGGTGTGTGATGGTCACCTTCCCTGTGTGATTTTAAAAATGCAAACAACAGGAATTCTGCAGATGCTGGAAATTCAAGCAACACACATAAAAGTTGCTGGTGAACGCAGCAGGCCAGGCAGCATCTATAGGAAAAGGTGCAGTCGACGTTTCAGGCCGAGACCCTTCGTCAGGACTAACTGAAGGAAGAGCGAATAAGGGATTTGAAAGTTGGAGGGGGAAGGGGAGATCCAAAATGATAAGAGAAGACAGGAGGGGGAGGGATGGAGCCAAGAGCTGGACAGATGATTGGCAAAAGGGATACGAGAGGATCATGGGTCAGGAGGTCCGGGAAGAAAGGCAGGCGGGGGGGGGGAACCCAGAGGATGGGCAAGGGGTATATTCAGAGGGACAGAGGGAGAAAAAGGAGAGTAGAGAGGAAGAGAGTGGCCACACATTTTAATTCCACATCCCATTCCCATTCTGACATGTCTGTCCACGGCCTCCTCTACTGTAAAGATGAAGCCACACTCAGGTTGGAGGAACAACACCTTATATTCCGTCTGGGTAGCCTCCAACCTGATGGCATGAACATTGACTTCTCTAACTTCCGCTAAGGCCCCACCTCCCCCTCGTACCCCATCTGTTACTTATTTTTATACATACATTCTTTCACTCTCCTTTTTCTCCCTCTGTCCCTCTGAATATACCCCTTGCCCATCCTCTGGGTTCCCCCCACCCCTTGTCTTTCTTCCCGGACCCCCTGTCCCATGATCCTCTCGTATCCCTTTTCCCTATCACCCATCCAGCTCTTGGCTCCATCCCTCCCCCTCCTGTCTTCTCCTATCACTTGGATCTCCCCCTCCCCCTCCAACTTTCAAATCCCTTACTCACTCTTCCTTCAGTTAGTCCTGATGAAGGGTCTTGGCCTGAAACGTCAACTGCACCTCTTCCTAGAGATGCTGCCTGGCCTGCTGCGTTCACCAGCAACTTTTATGTGTGTTGCCTGTCTGTGTGATTCTGGTTGGGTTCACTCTCTGGGTCATGTGCCCGGTCTGTTTTGTCTATCACAATAAAACGGTTGTTCAGTTCAATGTGCTTCCTCATCTGTCATTATGGATCAAATGAAAACCACACTGGTGTCAGGAGAGGGATGCGAGATCGATGATGAGATTGAAGAGCTATGATGTCGGATAGAGTGCCTTAAGACCCGGGGAATAAGATGAGGGAACGAGCAGAATGCCTCCCCTGCAACCGCAGGCAGGGCTCATGAAGACAAGATCCGAAGGGAGGACCTGGGAACAGAGCATTGTGCCTTTCCAGGGAGCCCCAACGGAGTGAGCGTACCCAGGCTCTCCAACCCAGGGGGTATAACAGTGCACATCTCTTGCCTCTGTAGCGACCTGCACTGGGGAGCCCAAGACGCCGTAGCCATGGGAGGATGGGCACCTGGCAAATGCCGCCGGAGCAAGAGGAAGATCAAAGAGCCTCAACGATTTGTGCCTCAAGGTCTACCCTGAAGCTCCCCAGATACAACGGTACCAGCCGCCTGGAGCCTTATCTGGTGCCATATAACACAACGGGTGGAGCCCCACCAAGACAACAGTGCACCTTGCACTGGCACTGCCGGAAGATACCCTGTAGGCCCTCCTCAACCTAACGCTGGCAGAGCTGTGGCGCTGGAGTGGCATTTCGAGCAGAGCCCATTGGTGGAAGCCATGAGGGAAGAACTGTGCAGCAGATGGTGCCGTATGAGAGTAAGTCTGCCGGCCCAGGCAGCTGATCTTCACCACTGTGCTCGACATGGCTACCACCAGTTCCCTCCCGTGGCCCAGAAAGAGCTTGCCCTCCACGCCTTTGTAAAGGTGCTGACGCATGTTCACCTGATATCACCATTTTCGCTGGACGAGGTGCTGGCTGAGGCAGAGAGGGCAGAAGCAATTTTAGCTCCCCAAGATGTTCCAGCATCGCCCCGCACACCGCAAGCCCAGGCTTGTGTCACTGAGGTGGAAGAAGAAACTGAGGAGAAGGAGCCCGTGAGACAGGTCTAACCAGTGCCACGCTGACCCCGCTGGCGGCCACAAAACAATCTCTGCTACTGGTGCAGTGAGGCAGGACATTTGGCCTGGGACTGCCCTGCACCGGCACCACGCCACAGCTCAGAGCAACCATCGGGAAACGCTAATCGGGCAGCGCCACCCAAATCCTCCAGCAGAACCCCTCCATTGTCGCCCCTCCGGGTGGGCCGTTTGGGTGAAGAGCAAGGCTTATACATGAACTTCTTGGTGGAGGGCATCAGATGCCATGCGTTGGTGCATACGGGGTCAACCATCACTATCATCTGTCTCGGTGTACTCCCCAATGCGGACCAGCCATCCTTGCCTAGGTGGACAATGACAGCAGTCCAGTCGGCTACGGTCACTGGTGACTGTGTAGCGATGCGAGGAAAGAAGAGGCTGCGCATCGCAGTGGGGAAAACGCAGTGGAGCACAAGGTGTGGCTTGCCAACATCCAAGAGTCCTACATCATTGGCCTGGACCTGCAGTCTGTGTGGATGTGTCAGGTACAACACTCTACCTCCGAGCTGAAGCCGTGGCTCTCCAGCCGGGCAGTTCCAGGGAGCGGTCCCGGAGGGGGCAGCAACCATCACCGGTTTCACAGCAGTGCAGCACACCCGGCAGTGGCCCAACGCAACACAGCTGAACCATGGGCAAGTAACAGTGATGGCACTTCAGGTGACAGCCAGCGACGCCCCCCCCCCCCCACCACTACGGACCACGAGCAGTTCCACAGTGAACAAGTGAGCGATTCTGTGCTGGCCCATGTAAGGTGTTGGCTGAGTGTGGACGATGGCTGGACCCAAAGACCAAAGCCCTACACTCACAGTGGAGAACACTGGAGGTCCACGACGGGTTGCTGTTCTGGCGGTGGCAGTTGTCCGATGGTGACAGACTCTGTCAGCTGGTGGTCCCCCGGGGGCTCCACGCCACAGTTCTGCGATTGGTGCACGGTCGGGTGGAGGCCGGCCATTTCGGAGTTGCAAAGACTTTGGGCAGGCTGCGTGAACGCTCCTACTGGCCTGGGTACAGACAGGATATGGAGCTATTCGTGCACGGCTGCAACACTTGCAAGTCCCAGAAGGGGCCGAGCTGCCAGTCTAGGGTGCCAATGCAGCACCACATGGTGGGGGCCCCAGTATAGGTCTACTGCCCTTCCTGGAAGAAGGGACTATCCCTCAGGGTTGGAAGCCACTGGAATGGTGCTCAACCGCATCGCCAATGTGGTATATTGGGTGCGGTTGCCTGAGCGGTGGAAGGCAGTTGTGCTGCACCGGGACCGGCTGGAACCCACTTGTTCTGGTGGACAGAGCATAGATGTTTGGCAAAACAGTCTCCCAATCTACGTTGGGGTTTCATCGATACACAAGAAGCCATAGCGGGAGCACCAAACACAGTATATAACCCCCAACAGACTCACAGGTGAAGTGTCGCCTCACCTGGAAAGACTGTTTGGGGCCATGAATGGTAGTGATGGAGGAGGTATAGGGGAAGGTATAGCAGTTGTTCCACTTGCAAGGATAAGTGCCAGGAGGGAGATCAGTGGGAAGGACGAATGGACAAGGGAGTTGTGTAGGGAGCAATCCCTGTGGAAAGCAGGAAGTGTGGGGGGGTGGCGGCAGGAGGGAAAGATGTGTTTGGTGGTGGGATCCAGTTGGAGCTGGTGGACATTTTGGAGAATTATGTGCTGGACGCAGAGGCTGGTGGGGTGGTAGGTGAGGACAAGAGGAACCCTATCCCTGGTAGCGTGGCAGGAGGATGGGGTAAGAGCAGACATGTGTGAAATGGAAGAGGGCTGGTTGAGGGCAGTGTTGACGGTGGAGGAAGGGAAGCCCCTTTCTTTGAAAAAGCAGGACATCTGCTTCGTTCTAGAATGAAAAGCCTCATCCTGAGAGCAGATGCAGTGGAGACAGAGGAATTGAGAAAAGGAGTAGCGTTTTTACAAGTAGCAGGGAGGAATGAGGTATAGTCCAGGTAGCTGTGGGAGCTGATTGGATTATAATAGACATAGGTGGATAAGCTGTCTCCGGAGACAGAGGCAGTGAGATCGAGAAAGGGAAGGGAAGAGTCAGAAGTGGACCAGTTGAATTTGAGGGCAGGGTGGAAGAATTTCTAAACCTAGATGAAATTTTAAACAAAAATCACATTTCTTTCCCTCAGTCTCCTCTGTATTTCTGACTTCTGCCTAACTCACATAGTAATAAATAGTTCATTAACTCAAAGACCAAAAGTAATACTGTTTATTTTGGCAGTTTCCAAAAGTGCTGCAGTAAACACACTTTTGCAATGGTAAAACTAATAAGGTTTTTGATTTTTTTGGGTGTAATCATTAAACTTAGCTGTCTGAAACTCTGGAACCACTGAAGCTTTAATTTTCAATTACATGAATGGGAATTGTCTACTTTTTCTGAACAAGTGTTCCTTGTTAATTTACTAAGGAGGAAAGATCATGGAAGAAAAGGAAGGAGGTGGGGAACCAAAAGAGGTTCAGGGCACCATTCATAGCCCCAAACAGTCCTTCCAAGTGAGACAACACTTCGCACGAGAGCTTGTTAGGGTCAACTATTGTGGTGGTTCTCCTGGTGCGACCTCTTCTACATTGATAAGACCAAATACAGACTGGGGGACTGGTTCGTTGAGCATATTCACTCTGTCTGCCACAAAAGGTAGGATCTCCTGGTGGCTACCCATTTTAATTCAATTTCTGACATCATGAGGCCACATTCAGATTAGAAGAGCCTCATATTTCTTCTATCTTTCAATAATTACTAACCCCTCATCCCTTGTCTCTTTTTCCATTCCCTATTTTGGTTACCCTCTCACTCCTTCTCTTATCATCTGCCCATCATCTCCCTCTGGATCCCTTCCTCCTTCCTTTTCTTCCATGGCCCATTGTCCTTTCCTATTAGAATCCTTCTTTTCAGCCCTGTTCCTCTTCTACCTATCACACCTCAGCTCCTTACTTCATCTCATCTCTCCCACCCACCCAACCTTCCCCCTCACCCGGTCTCCCCCATCACCTGCCAGTTTATACTTCCTCCCCTCCTCCCACCTTCTTATCCTGGCTTCTCCCCACTTTCTTCCCAGTCCTTTTTTTTAAGCGTGTTGTATCGTCTTGTCTGGCACGTGGTGTCAGGATTAACTGGGTCACATTATGAACGTTCCTGACTCGACCCTTGTATTTTTTACGAGGCCAAGTGGCTAGCTCGACACTCAACCCAGCAAGGGCGTGCTCAGGGGTGGCCTGACCTGGATTTGATCTCGGGAACCTTCACTCCGGAGTCCAGCGCTGATCTCACTGCGCCACCAACCGGCCACTTTCCAGTCCTGATGAAGGGACTTAGCCCAAAACGTTGACTCTTTAAGCCTGATTTATACTTCTGCGTCAACATGTCGCCATAAGTACTGCGTCGCCGCAAACCCTACGCAAAGCCAACGCAGAACCTTACGCGAAAGCCTGCGTTGCTGCGAAGCGCACCTCTCCCAAAATGTAACCGCGCGTCACAGCAACGCAGAACGCAACAGCTGTGATTGGTCCGCTTGGTAGCATCACATTTCCTCCTACGCTGCAGTAGCTTCCCATTGGGCAACTGAAGGGCAGGGAAGGAACTCTGGCTGCAATGCTTTCCATAAAGCTTTACAGACCTCGAAATTATGGAGGACATATTTTGCTTTTACAAAAACAAACGCTCGCTTCTTGTTTACCCCAAGAAAGACTACCATGACCATGAAGCCTTGCGTCGGCAGCTGTGTGCGCATGCGCGACGTGCGCGATTTGCAGAGCAACGCAGACACACCAACGCACAAGTATAAATGCTCACAACGCACGTAGATCACTTGCATAGGTTACGGCGTCGAGTTAACGCAGAAGTATAGATCAGGCTTTATTCTTGACCTCCAGCATTTTGCGTGTGTTACATTGAAACATCAGCTATTTATTCCCCCTCATAGATGGTGCCTAACTTGCTGAGTTCTTTCAGCATTTTGTGAGTGTTCCTTATGGAATGGAATGTAGCATTGATCTTAACAACATGATTACTGGATAAATTACATTGGCCAGTGAAGGAACATGGCTTCCTGCTAATTCCAGCACCTGAGCAATCGAATGTGCAAGTGCATGGATCCAAGAATACTTCCCTTATAGATAAATGGTAGTAACATTCTAAAAGAAATACTGAAATAATAACCTGAAAATGGAACTTCTTCAATCCACAATGTATCATCAGCTGGTATGGAGCAGTGCGGTCCTCTATAAGGCTGTGTCTCAATTTATAAGTACATCACAAACTTTGGAAGAATGGAATTTACTGTCAGTGTAGAAAGTAGCGACCTTACTGGCTATGAATTACTTATGTACTGGCGAGCAACAATCAGCGTCCAGCTCCTCTACACTCAGGCTTAGCCTCTTCTATGGTTCATGAACAATGTGGCAAGACATGCAAAAGTTATTATGAAATCATCATCTTTAATAATTCACACAGATTGGTAAAACTATTTACTGTCAATTATAACTTGCATTCTTAACTGTTAAAAATGTTTTAAGTCATTTAACAACTCCCACCTGGATATGTATAATTATTTTTCTTTGGTGTTGTCTGTTTAAGTAATTGAGTATGTATCCTCTGCCCAAATGCCAAGGATCGTTGGATTCGCATTCGGTCTTGGTTGCAGAAACTGAATGCCGCATCCCGTTCCTTCTGGAGTATGTCTGTACAAGCAAAGCCTCTGTAACTTTGACAACAAGAATTCAGAAATTTCAGTTAAGAAAATTTGAATAACTCACATTTTCTATCAAGCAGCTGCACTGAAGGTAGATGGTAGATGACATATAGACGATAATCTCGATCTTGTGTCAAAGGATTATTGAATAGATCTGTAAGAGAGAGAAATTTATATCTTAAAAATGAAACTAGGAAAAATGAATTAACTATTTCTAGGTTCAAGGTAAATACTCGACAAGTCCCATCATCAGGACTGGAAAGTGGCCGGTTGGTGGCGCAGTGAGATCAGCAACGAACTCCAGAGTGAAGGTTCCCGAGTTCGAATCCAGGTCAGGCCACCCCTGAGCACACTTTCCATCCTTGCCAGGTTGAGTGTCGAGCTAAGTTATTTTAATTATAAATGTAGCTCCATCTAAGCATACCGCTCTGATGCACTGAAGTTCATTAACGATTTCATACCAATATAAAAATAACATAAAACATTCGAAATAATCTAATTTGAGAGTACAAAGGAGCCAGAATTGGAAGGAAGCAAACAACTTGGATGGTTCTAGAGCTGAAGGATATTATACAGCAAGACATCGGGGAGGGGGAGAAATTTAAAAACAAAGATAACTTTTAAGTTATTACAACATTGGCTCCATGCATGTTCCCTTGGATCCCCACAACTTGCAACTTATTCTCGATCATATCCTATCCTTTTTGACTCTTCTGCTATCTACCATAAAAGGGCATGAGAGAAAGCCAGAGAATCCAGGGAAACCTATGCAGTCACATGTGGAATAGGCAAACTCCACAGAGGCAGCACCCAAAGCCAAGAATGAAACTGGGTTGTGGAGCTGCGACGTGGTTTGAACTGTTCTTTAAAATGACAGATGATGGTGGACTCAAAGTCAATATATGTTACAAGGAAATGAACAAGCGGGAAAGTGTGGAGGCTAGAAGATGAGTAGTAAAGTTTTGAATAATCTCAAGAATAAAGATTGGGAGGCCTAGCAGTATTTGTATCTGAATAAGTTCAACGTTTAAGAGAAGTGCATGTACGGAGGGCTGTGGTCCAGGTGCAGGTAGATGGGACTAGGCAGTTTAAACGATTCAGCATAGTCTAAGTGGGCCGAAGGGCCTGTTTCTGTGCTGTAGTTTTCTATGACTTTAAGTAAAGCAACAAATTAAAAACTAAATAAACATGACAGTAATTACATTTACACTTTGCAACTGTCCACGTTTCAATAGTCTGAGTACTTTTAACACTGGTCATGGACAGAAATTGAATATTTAACAATATATACTTAACTTTAAGTCATAGAAAACATTTATTGCAGAAAGCCATTGAAAAACCCCCTGGTATCATACCTCTGGTTTTAAAGTGAAATTTCATTAATCCAGCATGCTTGGGATTGTGGGAGCAATAATGTATACTTTCCAGACTATTGGACGCTATTCTACTACAACACACTTACAATTCACTTTAATTTTAAATGGCACACAGCATATTCATATATTTTTTTCAGTGAAACAGGTAGGTTTCAATGGAATGCGAGAACAAAGCCTGGTGAGTTTCAAGGTGGCATGGTGGACAGAGCCAGGTCAGTTACAGAAGAGAGAGGTAACATGGTTTAAGGTCTGTGCAAGATTGGGGCCCAAGTGTGTTAAGGGTGTTTCAAATATCAGTACCTGGTGAGCCAGATGCTGAATCATCAAGATTACTGAATAGCTGAAAATTGGATTATCAGAGTTTTATTGTAATAAATAAAAAATAAATGAAAATACATATTTTTCTATTTATAATACATTATGCTCTATGAAGGCTACAACGATTGTGATATACTGCATCAGGTCCAACAGATAAAGTACATACTATCCTGAGACAGACGATTTTGCTTACTTAATGTGTGCAACCACATCAATTTCTTTAATTCTGCTACGACCTTCTCCAACTTAGTAAGCCAATTGTTGTGTAGCATCAATATCTCCAAGTTTGTCAAGTGTTTCAGAGTATCTAAGATAGAAAATAAATGCCACAATCTATTCATGTAAACAAGTCCATTAACAACCTTCAGCACATAAGCTATCTGGCGAACCACCAACGCCTATTTATAATGATTTTGAACAAGTCACCTGTTAGGGAATACTCTGGAGTTATAAAACTATGAATACATAATAATGGTTTAATTAAAATGAGAACCAGTCTTCTGGAAATAAAACCTGATCACAATTTAACTTCTAACTGATACTTCGTGGCTAGTGTAACCACAAGGTGTGGGTCATTCTGATTCTGTCCCATTGAAACTATGCAGGGGAAGACAACAGATAAACGTTCATTTTAATCAGTGATCACTGAAAACTTGAGAACAAGATCAGGGAAGGCATTAACTGACTATCTCTGGTAGTAACGCTTTGCTAAAGGTGTATCCCTTCACAGTTCAGGACAGGTCTGTTTTGTCACTTAATCTTCTGGCTAGTTGTATATCCCTCAACACCATAACAAAAGGGGATTATTCTGGATGTTCTGAAGTTTGTGTTCAGAGGCTTTGAGAAGAGACACCAGTATTGAAAATTCAGTAGAGATTTCAAGAGTGAAACTTCTTTCTCTCAGAGATTTATAAATCTTTGGAAATAATTTGTCAGAGGACAGTAGAACCAGGGTCTTTGAATATTTTTAAGGCAGAAGTAGATAGATTATTGAGAAGCAAGGGTGCGGGGTTCCTGTGGGAAGGTGAAAATGTAGAGTTAAGATTCCAATCAGATTGGTTATGATATTACTAAATAGAGTAACCTTGAGGGGCATAATCATAGTTTTAGTGTTATACAGCATAGAACCAGGCTTGTCAGCCAACTTGTCTATGTCAGCTAGGTTACTTGCCTGAGATATTACCTTGTGCCTATGTTTGGTTCATCTTGCTCTAAATCTTTAAATGTTCTTTAAACATTGTAATTCTAACCACCTCTACAGCTTCCTCTTGCAGCTTATTCCAATATACCAATGATGGTGAACCTGTTTGAGAGTGTATGCCCAAATTGGTGATAATCTTCTAAAAAAATTCTCTCATGTTCTATGGTAAGTTTAAGCAGAGATGATAATTGATTAATGAATTATTAACAACAATTATGACATTTTTAAAGGACGAAGTGTGAGTTCTATTGCTTATTTATGTGGAATCATTGTTTTACTAGTAATAAAGATTTAACAGACAGATTAAAATAAATGAAGCATTTTAGAAACCTTTTTTAAAAATTGTTAATATAAATCTTTAAAAAAGATAATTGAAAAGTAAATATTCATGGAGGTGCTAAACTATAGACAGTGTTTACTGAATATTCAGTGTTCACTCACAAATGACAGAAGAAACAAATATAAGCAGAGCGAAGCCAAAGCCAATTGCTCCAACCAATACTAACCAAATATTGATGTATACACCAGGTCTATGAGGATTTCAAAACATATCATCCAATGTCATGTATTCTCACAACTGTCTAGCGGATGCCAAGCTGGAGTGAAGCGTATTCTATGAAAACATCTCACTGCACTTGGATTGGAAAATATCACTCACTACTTCATTTGGTAATAATGATGATATATAGCTTTCCAATATGGGTGGAGTTTAAAAATTCAAGGGGCGGCACTGCATGCTACGTGCCAACTAAATTTTATCACATGCCATAGGTTTGTTACCCTGCAATTTACCTACCGCCTTCTCTGTGAAAAAGTTGTCTATTAGGTTCTTAATAAATATTTCCCCTTTCACTTTAAACCTATGTCCTCTAATTTTGGATTCTGTTACCCTAAGAAAAATACTATGGGCATTCATCTTACTTATGAAAACCATGAAATTATTATATTGGAGCTATTAGTGAGACTTGGTTGCTGGAAGAGCAGGACTGGCAGCTCAATATTCTGGGGTTCTGTTGTCTTAGACATGACAGAATGGGAGGAATTAAAGGAGGAGGGCTGGTGTTACAAGTCAATGAGAGAGTGTGCAATACTTGATCTACTATTAGGGAACAAGATAGGGCAGGTGACAAAAGTTTGTGTAGGGGAACACTTTGCACCTAGTGATCACAATGCCATTAGTTTCAAAGTAAATATGCTAAAATTTAGGTCTGGTCTGCGGGTTGAGATTCAAAATTAGCAAATGGCCAATTTTGATGGTATCAGAAATGTGTGGACTGGGACATGCAGTTTTCTGGCAAAGGTGTACTTGGTAAGTGGGAGACCTTCAGAAGTGAAATTTTGAGAGAACAAAGCTTGTATATGCCTGTCAGAATATAAGGTAAAGATAACAGGTTAGGGAACCTTGGTTTTCAAGAGATATTAAGGCCCTGGTTAAAAAAAAGGGAGATGCATAGCAGGTACAGGAAGGTAGGAACAAATGAGGTGCTTATGAAGTATAAGAAATGCAAGAGAACAAGAGAAAGAAATCAGGAGGGCTAAAAGAAGGCATGAGGTTGCCCTAGGAAACAAGGTGAAGGAGACTCCTAAGGGATGCTACAGATATGTTAAGATTAAAAGGTTTGCAAGGACAAAATTGGTCCACTGGAACAACAAAATGGTAATCCATGTGTGGAGCGTAAAGAGATAGGGGAGTTCTTAAATGAATGTCTTGTTTCTTTATTTACTCAAGAGATGAACACAGGTCTACAGAAGTGAGGCAAAGCATCATTGACTACATGGACCCTATACAGATTACAGAGATGGAGGTGTTTGCTGTCCTGAGGCAAATCAGGTTGGGTAAATTCCCAGGGCCTGAGGGGTTCCCTCGGACTCTGCAGGAGGCCAGTGAAGAAATTGCTGGGGCCTCAGAAGAGAAAGTTAAATCATCCTTAGGTGAGAGGAGAGGTACCAGCTGATTGGAGGATAGCCAATGTTGTTCTGTTGTTTAAGGAAGGCCCTAAACATTACCAGGAAGTTGTAGGCTGCTGAGTCTGACAGCAGTAGTGGGAAAGTTATTAGAAAGTATTCTAACGGACTGGATATCCAAGTATTTGGATAGACACGGACTGATTAAGGATAGTCAGCATGGTTTTGTGCATGGTAGGTAATTTCTGACCTATTTTATAGAGGAAGTTACTAGGAAAGTGGATAAAGGCAAGGCAGCAGATGTTGTTCACATGGACTTTAGCAAGCCATTTGACAAGGTCCCGCATGGGAGGTTGGTCAAAAAAGTTCAGTCGCTCAGCATTCAAGATGACGTGGTAAATTGGATTAAACATTGGCTTTGAGGGAGAAGCCAGAGGGTGGTAGTAGATGGAATGGTCTCTGACTGGAGTCCTGTGACTAGTGGAGTACCACAGGGATCAGTGCTGGGTCCATTGTTGTTTGTCATCTATATCAGCGATCTGGATGACAATGTGGTTAACTGAATCAGCAAATTTGCAAATTACATCAAGATTGGGGGTGTAGTGGACAGCAAGAGATCTCGCTGGTTTGCAGAGGGATCTGGACCAGCTAGGAAAAAAGGCTGAAAAATGGCAGATGGAATTTAATGCAGACAAGTGTGAAGTGTCGCACTTCAGTAGGACTGATCAGGGTAGACCTTACACAGTGAATGGTGGCACTGCGGAGTGTGGTAGAACAAAGGGATCAGGAAATACAGGTCCATAATTCATTGAAAGTGGTATCAGAGGTAGATAGGGTTGTAACGAAAGTTTTTGGCACATTGGCCTTCATAAATCAAAGTATTGAGTACAGGAGATGAGATGTAATGTTCAAATTGTATAAGACATTGGTGAGGCCAAATTTGGAGTATTGTGTAGAGTTTTGGTTAAATGCCTATCGGAAAGATGTAGATAAGGTTAAAAGAGTACAGAGAAAATTTACAGGAACGTTGCTGGGTCTGGAAGACCTGCATTATAAGGAAAGATTTTATTCATTGGAACATAGAAGATTGAAAGGAGATTTGATAGAGGAATATAAAATTATAAGGGGTATAGACAGGGTAAATGCAAGTTTGCTTTTTCCACTAAGGTTGGATGGAACTACAACCAGAGGTCATGGGTTAAGAGTAAAAGGGGAAAAGTTTAAGGGGAACATGAGGGGAAACTTCTTCACTCAGAGGGTTGTAAGAGTGTGGAACAAATTGCCAGCACAAGTGGTACATGTGAGCTCAATTTCAATGTTTAAGCTAAGTTTGGAAAGGTACATGGATAGTAGGGGTATGGAGGGTTATGATCCCAGTGCAGTTCAAAGGAATAGGTAGTTTAAATGGTGCGACATGGACTAGGTGGGCCAAAGGGCCTGTTTTTGTGCAGTAATTTTCTATGACTCTATGCCTCTCATGATTTTATATTCCTCTATAACATCACTCCCAATAGAGGCATACAGTAGTTGCTTTCTCTTTCTCCTAATTCATATGTTCTGATGAAAGATAATTGATTAAATTGCTGACTCTCTTTCTCATAGCTGGTGCCCAATGTGCTGAGCATTTCTTGTTTTTTTCACATTTTTCAGCATCTACAGTATTTTAATTTTGCAAAGCCTACATTCTATTGTTTTGCTTCTGGCATTTCATTAAGAAACAAATTGCTAAAATATATCTTTTATATGGGGATTCTGCAGCTTATTTCTTTTCTTTATTTGTATACATTTAACTTGCATTACATTTCCATAACAGTAAGTTATGTGGTTAATTTCTTACAATACAAAGGTTGGGCCATTTTGGCAGTAATAGGCAAATATAATCATACTTTTTGATACTAAACAAAAATTACTCTAAATTTTATTTAATTAACTAACAATATGTGTTAATCATCTTAATGATTGCCATGGATTCACAGAAATTTACAGTAAAGATCATGAAGCCCATCATGACCAGAAATAAATTTTTAATAAATCTGATTTTCCAGTTTCTGTATTATAACTCTACAATATAAAGATATTAAAACACCCATCTAGATATCCCTTAATTCTGGTGAGTATTTCTGTCTCCACCACCAAAGATTCAGACTCTTTGCATCTCACAAAGTAAATGAATTCTTTCCTAACTCATCTGTAGTCCCACCATTTATACCTATGAGCCCAGTTACTGACCTAACGGCTAAAGAAACAGAAGCTTTCTATTCACACTGCCTTATTCTCACATGACTTTATAATAAATCTCTCCTCATTATTCTTTGGTCAACTAAATGTTTATGTTATTATGAGGCAGTTGTATGAGAAGTGAAATAATTAGCAATAAGAAGCATATGAAAATATTAAAAATTTTAGGTGTGAAACTAAATTTAATTAACATTATGGAAATATTCCAACCAAAACTGGTAACAATCAGGACTATATATCCATTAACTTGACTTCTCTCTTCATTGATGGCATCGAAAGGAAGTGTTTTCCAATTTTTATTTTAGATTTTCAGCATCGATATTGTTTTGCTTGCTAAAAAAATGTTTAACTTGGTAAGAAAATCAAAACTAAAAACACAGAAAGTAACATAAATTACAAACTAAAACCTTAAAAACATAACATGCAGCAAAAAAGGCATACTAAATTAATTTTACTCATGAAAAGATGTATTTTACCTGTTACATCAGTGAGCAGGTTGTTTTGTAAGTATAGCTCCTTGAGGCAATAATTCATTGTCAAGGAATTTATCTTTTTAATCTACAATAAGCAAATGGCAACAGAATGATTCAATATAAGATGAATGAAACAGAATTATTTTACCCACTAACAAACAGACAAGCAGACAATTTGGAATTCAACTCACAGCCCAAGAAGATGATAGAGACAGATAAATTTAAGACAGAGATAAGAAAGGATTTCTTCTCTCTGAAGGCCGTGAATCCTTGAAATGCTTCTGTGGAAGCTGAAATGAAAATTTGCTAGATACAGCTGCTAGGAATCTGAAATAAAAGTAGAAAGTGTTGCAAGCATTCAGAAAAGCAACAGTAAATGTACCTTTCAGGTTAAAGTCCCATCATCAAAACTGATAAGATACAGATAAGATAGGGTAGTAGGATTGGATAGATAAAAGGAATTTTCCTAATTAGGCAAGGAAAGGGCTTCTACAGTGATAAACTACAGAGATTTTTGGTGAGATACTAAAGCAATTAGACAGGAACTAAAACTATGAGCTGAGGGCAGTCAGAGAGTAAGAATGCAATGCTGGATAAAGATTAAATAGAAAACAATCCTAATCAATCTTACTGTAAAGATGATAAAATCCCATCTACCTCATAGAAATACATTATGGCCTAAGCTTAAAAGAGTCGTAGAAAGACATATTTGGCCTAACTAGAACAATTCTTTGATCCTTTATCAATTATTTTACTTATTTTGGTTGTTGGTAACAATCACTTTATTTTGGGAGCAAATGAGATGGACAAACTTATGGTCTCCTTTGCTACAAAATAATTCTAGCACCTATGCAGGATGTAATGCACATTTTGCGCATGGAGATGACTTTAGGGACATTTCTGACTAATGTGCTAAATCCTTCAGATTTGGATTTGAGAACAAAGTCAATTACTTCAAAATTATTACGTGCTTTGAGGACAATTACCCACAGTGATAAAGTTCAAAAACATCTCTTCTAAGATCACCTACAAGAGCCTTACTGCTTTCAACCTTATCTGAGAATTTGCCTATTTTACTATTGTGATTTTACGGTAATTTAGAAATATATATCCAACTTCTATTTAAGAGAAATGATCAATTATCACCCAGTTTTCAAATACATTGATTCAGTCACAAAATGGAGTATTTTTCAAGTATTCACTAGATTGAGCAATGCAACACACATTGAAGAATATAAGTGTATAAGATTAACATTTCTGCATTCAACCAATTCACATTCTTTCAATTCAATTGTTCCTCTAAATTCATATAATTTATTTAAAAGATAACTCTAAATAGTTGTGCTTAAAATTCTTCTGATTACTGTACAAATTCATATCATCACAGAAAATATCTTCACCGAACTGCAGCAGTTAATCCTTCTGAAGATGACCCACCTATTCAAGGACGACATTGAAGAATTCAAGTGAAGACACTAAATAGACTAAAGAACTTGGTATGGGTTGTTTCCAGCTGAGAAGAAAATCTATTATTGAAATTTATATTTTGCTTACCATGGGATTCCTCTATGAATAAAAAATTAAGAATAAAAATACAAAATAAAAGTTTTGTTATTTTAAAATCATCTATATTTTTCAGTATGTACATGGTGAATTACAATCCATGTGTAATTATTTTAAAAGAGCCAGACTTTGGTATGCACTGATTATAGCCTATAATGCCATTAAAAAAAAATTACAACTCATATAGCAAGCTCAGACATTTTCAGGGTACTCACTGATGCTCACTGATCTCGGTATATTATACTCCAGAAGGCTGTGATAACTCACTGAAAGAAATATTCTGCATTTCGAAGATTAGCTATATAATCGAATGCTTCAGAAGGTGTATCCTGTTTTATAGTATTAACAAGGCATATAGTACTAGCTTTGCCATCCTGAGTAGTACAAAATGTAGGTCAATGCACAAAAAGTACAACAGAAAGAAGCCAAGAAAGAGAGGTTGGCTGTCTGTCTGCTAATTAACAAAACACATCTCTGATCCAGCTAACAGTCAAAAAGATGATAAAGAAAGCAGTACTTACAAGTGATAACCGGAAGTATGTTTTCAGATTATCACAAACTCTAAACTGAATGGTGGTTACAAAAATTCTCACTCACCTTGTTGTGATTTAACCACAAGTATTTCAACTGTTTAAATCTTGACAAGTCAGGAACTTCTGTTAGTCTTCTAAAAAAATGTAACAGATCTCAGCTTGAATTACTTCATTAAAATATAATATAAACATATAGACACTGCACAATAATATCTGTAGAATTGAAATTCCAGCAAATAACTATTCCTAATTTTCTCCTTTCTACTGTTTATTTCTGTGCAATTTTTTCTCTAGTTGAACAGTAATGACATTGCCAATTAATTCTATTATTCTATTCTTGGTTGGGTTGATATTCAAGAGTTCGTGGAACTGTTAGCAAATGTTGAATATTCCATTAAATTTCTGACCTTTTTGATGATTGATGTGCTTTAAGGGGCAACAAAGTAAATAAAAAGGTAATTTCTTTTTCTGTTAGCATTCCATAAAATTATTATTTCTGCAGCCAGTTTTCCCAGCTGCTTTTTATTTATAAATTTCTGTGCTCTTAAACATGGTCAGAAACTTAGGCCCTTTGATAAAGTAAATAATGTGGAAGTATTGTGCTTATCAAAATATGGATTTTAAATGAATAAGTAATTTAAAACAACATGAAGTCCTTCTTACATTAGATTAATTACTGACTAAGAATTGATAACAAAGAATTATATTATACTTACTTTTTGGCCAGATAAAGTTCAATGACATCATTATTCTTTCTGATTTTGTAGAGTTTTAATTGATTTCCCAGAACCTATTTGCAATTCCAATAAACATAAAATTTATATTAAATTTTAAACCAGATATTTTATTTTTAGCACATTTCCTTAATCACTCTCTTCTTTAGTACTTCAGTTTTACTTTTCTTTAAATCAAATTGATACAAAAATGAAGTTTAATGTCACTATTTATTTCTGATTCTTGTTTATTATTTAAAATATATGGAAAAATAACACCACAATCTATAATTATACATCACAATAGTAAATGTAATTCTTGGATTACAAGCTCATAAAACTTCTATTTACATTTAGTTTATGGTTGTTTCCAATTGAAAACCTATCAAAAGAAAGTAACAACATTTAATTGGTGCCCATTTGCAACACTCTCTCGTGAATTTTGTTCAATAAATAATTCATTAAAATGAAATCACAATTATATCTGAATTTTCTGCATACTGATTTATTTAAAGCTTAATAATTCAGTTTTGCTTCTCCATGTACAATATCAGGATGTCATTAGTATTATATTAAACAGCAAAATATGAGAGGAATTCCTTTCAACAAACCTTACTTCCAGTTGCCATATGTTTATCATTGTACGGTCAAAAATTTCCAATTACTGTATAATGGAGATACAAATGTGAAATTAAGGTATTGCAGCAGCTGTACTGATACTGCAGTACTTCAATTGTGACTTGGCTGGTAAGCAAATGAGCCAAAACGTTCCACAATTGAATCTCACTCCAAATAATTGAGCATATAACCTAAGTTGGCATTTCAAAGCAGCATTTCAAGGTACTGTGTTCAAAAATGTTATTAAACCAAGATCTCACTGGCATCACATATATAAAAGGTGCCATTTTATTATTTGAAGAAGAAAATATTGCTGCTCTAACATTACACTAATACTTAGCTCATAACCAAGCCATTGCAAACAATGGTCCTGATGAAGGGTCTCGGCACAAAACGTCAACTGTTTATTTCCACCTACATTGCGTGTATCGCTCTAGGTTTCCAGCATCTGCAGTACCTCTTGTACTAAGATGTCCCTGATGATCCAGATGGTGGAAGCAAAGGAAGACAATAATCAAGATCTCGAGAAACCACATGGGAAACCACATCTGAAGCTCATCTTGACCACTTTGAACCTCACCAAAAGTCAGCCCTAAAAGTTTTCTCCTCTCAGTATCCCACCTTGTTTAAACTACAACTTGGGTGTACCAACTTGAGCAAGCACACTATCCATGTAAAAGATGATCAACCCATTCATCAGAGATGACACAGAGTGCCTGAGCATCTTGTCAGTGCCTTGAAGGCAGAGATAAGGACCATGTTGGAACTGGGTGTCATTAAGCCATCGAACAGTGACCAGTACAGTCTAGTAGTTAATGTGCCTAAACCTGATGGTTCCTTGAGGGTCTGTATTGACTTTAGAAAAATCAATGTGATCTCCAAGTTTGATGCTTATCCTTTGCCACGGATAGATGAGCAACTGGACAGGTTGGGACAAGCTCAGCATATCACTACACTGGATTTATGTAAAGATTACCGGCAAGATGGGCTTGCGTGGAATGGGCTGCTGGCGATGGTGGTGGAGGCGGATATGATTGAGTCTTTTAAGAGACTCCTGGATAGGTACATGAAGCTCAGAAAAATAGAGGGCTATGGGGAACCCTAGGTAATTTCTAAGGTAAAGACATGTTCGGCACAGCTTTATGGGCCGAAGGGCCTGTATTGTCCTGTAGGTTTTCTATTTTTCTAAGATCCACTGGAGGAAAAGCCTAAAGAATATGCTGCTTTCCAGACCCCACTTGACCTTTTCCATTTCACGGTCATGTCATTTGGCCTGAATGAAGCTTCAGTGACATTTCAGCACCTCATGGACTGTGTATTTAGGGGATGTGAAGAGTTCAGCATAACATACCTCGATCATGTGGTGATTTTCAGCACAAGTTGAGAAGACCATCTCTAGGATATCAATCAGGTCCTGGGACAGCTAGCCTCAGCAAGCCTTACAGTCAACCTCCAGAAGTGTAAGTAGGCGAAGATAGAGACCTGGTACTTGGGATACCAGCTTGGGAATGGGCTGATACACCCTCAAGTGGACAAGGTACAAGCAATTCGGAACAGCCTCCGCCCTCAGGTCTTTTCTTGGACTGGGTTCACACCACGGTTTGCTGAAGTGACAACTTCTCTGACCAGTTTGTGCTTAAAGTCTGCAGAGGAGTGTGCACTGGCTTTTGTAAATTTAAAGGGGGCACTCTGTGAAGAACTGGTATTCATTAGTCCTGATTTCAACAAGCCCTTCCTGGTGCAAATGGCCATTTATGGAATAGGGATAGGTGCTGTCTTGTCCCAAAGGAGAAGAGGGCAAAGAGAGGCCTGTCTTATACCTGAGTAGGAAGCTGCTACCCAGGAAATCTCAGTATTTGACTGTTGAGAAAGAGGCTCTGGCTCTTATTGAGATCTAGACAGTCTGTCCTATTACCTCCTTGTCTGGGAGTTTGTTCTGGACTCAGACCACCGTGCCTTGACCTGGATCCACACCAGGAAAGATCCAAATGCTCACATTACCAGATAGCATCTAGCCCTGCAACCCTTCCACTTCACAATCCGTCACACAGGAGCAGCCAGAACATTGCAGTGGAAGTTTACCACAACTTGGGTAAACTAGAAGAAAGAAGTAGGTAATGTAATACAGCAGGTCAGCCACAAGTAATTTCTTCCTCCCTGTCCCCCCAGTGGTCCTGTAATTCTCATTATTCCTGGCTGGCAGCACTGCTATTATGCTTATCCGGTGCTCACACTAGGCAAAAGCATAGCATGGACACTTTTGTTTGTACTTGTACACTCCAGGACAGTGGCATTCTTTGATGCATCCTGGTTGTTTTTGCTTCCATTTTCAGGGAGGGGACACTAATGAAGGGTGGGGTGTCTTAAAATAGGTGCCTGTTTGTTGTGGCACATGCTCTATGCTGGCTCAGTGGAAAAGTTCATCTTGGGGGAAGGGGGAAAGAGTGCTGGCTCCTGAAAAATACTTAGTTGTTGATTGACTTTGTTGCACAATGTCATTGTGATCTTATTGTGATGAATGTATGTGTGGACATTTGTGATTGTGAAGAAGGATGTGAATTCCTGTATTTTGGTTTTTTGTGTAATTATTCAGGCTCATGGTAACAATTTCCCCCGCATTCCAAAGAATGGACTTAAAGGTGAGGTAAGGATCCAATCTTGCATGGGTGGAGGAACAGCAGATGCGGCTGGCTCATCCAGAGGTGTGTCAATATGCTCATTGTCATGTTGTGATGCCAGAGATGCCAGCAGAATCCTCCAAATCCTGTTGGGTTGGTTTAAGATGATCTACCTAAGTACATTAAGGTTTACCCCTCTTATCTGTGATAAAAATCTTTTCTCCCCATTCCAAAACACGGAACGGGTCATCATAAAGGGGCCTTGATGTTGGTGTGTATCATGGCAGACGAAAAAAACCGAGGCAGAATGTAGGTCAACAGGAACCCGAGAGTGTGGTATGCCATCATGAGAGGTAGGAATAGGTGAAGAGGAATTGAATTTCCTGAGGAGGGTGGAACATTGTTGAAAGACCAACCAGACACTCGTGGCATCTGGAATGAAACCACCAAGCACTAGTATACCAACTCAGCCATGGACGACCCATAACAGACAATCATGCCAACCCTCATCAGTTGGGGAAGACTTCAAAGCAGCCTTTAAGGAGTGGTGAAACCGCTAGCATAAGCCATTGGATAGTGGGTGATACGCTGCGGTATGATGTAGCCTAACGCCGAGGTTCTGGGCTATCAGAGCCCGGACGTATGAAATGAATTGAGGACCGCATTCAGAGGAGATATCAGACGGAGTGATAAACCGAGCAACCCAGTGCTGATAAACACCTGAGCCCTATCTGCGGCCATTGTCAATAGTTGGGGGACGACCTCTGGTCACTAGGCAGTACAGTCCACCATGGTAAGGAGTTGAGTGAAACTGCAGGAGGGGAGAAGAGGACCAACAAGGTCTTCATTAATGTGGACAAACCGTTGCTCAGGGACCTCAAATGACACCTGGGCATGACAGTTAATTTATCCGGCTGAGACTTTACACAGGCTGCACTCTAATCATGCCCGTCTTTTCAAGGTCCGTGCCACACAAACTTTAGCGCTAACAGTTTCTGTGAGGCCTTCAGGCCCAGATGGGAGAGGCAACGTATGGTGTTAAAAACGGTCTGCCTCCAGTCTGCAGGCATTATGGGGCAAGGGTGACTGGTTGAGACATTGCACAGGAAAGAAACCCGAGCTTTTTTGAACTTAATGTCAGCCAAGCACAGGCCTGTGACTGTTGTTCAGTAAGCCTGGACCTTTGGATCAGTAGCTTGGTCGAATGCTATGCCGACATAGTCAACCCTTGTATGTGTGGCCTCAGAAGCTGGCTATGGGAGGCAATCAGCCATGGCATTATTTTTCCCCTTGATATGTTGTATATCAGCTGTGCACTCTGATATGTAGGCCAGGTGGCTTTGCTGCCATTGCAGACCAAGGGTCTGACATTTAGAGCATCACATGCACAAGGGGTTTGTGGTCAATGAACACTGTGAAATGGCGGACAGCAAGATGGAGACCAAGAAGCTCACGGTCAAACGTGCTGTACTTCCTTACGGGGGATGGAGCTGCCAGTTGAAGAAGGTGAGCAGCTACCACACACCTCTGACCAACTGCTTATACACAGTACCCACAGAATAGTCTAAAGCATCAGTAGTTACGGCTATGGGTACACTGGGCAGGTGCGTCAGTCGGGTCGTGTTTGAAAGAGCTCATTTGGTAGCATCAAATACCCTGGTCACGTCTGCTGACCAGTCCTGCAGATGATTAGAGGTATTGCCTTTTAGTGCACCATACTGGGAAACATAAGTACAGCAGCTCGCAGAATGAAGAGGTGATAGAAATTCACCATGCCTAAAGACTCCTATAGTTTTTTAGTAGTGTGGGGTGGTGGAAATCCATAATAGTGGTTAGTTTTTATGGGAGGGTTTTTATCCAGCCAAACAAAAAAAATCTAAATCTTTTAATACAGAATCAATCAGCCATTGAAAAGTCTGTGCTGCATTTTTCAACCTAAATAGCATGCACAGAAACCCAAAGAGGCCAAACAGGGTTGTCACAGCCATTTTGGGAACGTCCTCCGAGCAACAGGCACCTGATGGTAGCCCCTAATTTGATCGAAATTGGAAAAAAATAATTTTCCAGCAAAACATGCAGTAAAGTTCTGGATGTGTGGGACCAGATAATGATCAGGGATGGTGGCCTCGTTAAGTTGTTGGTAATTGCCACATGGGCGGCAATCACATCAGACTTAGGGTTCATATGGAGGGGCAAAGTACAGGGGCTATTCAACCAGCATACAGTGCCAAGTCTTTCCATGTTGGCAAACTCAGCTTTCGCATTTGCTATGTTTTCTGGGTCCAGTCTATGCAAGTGGGCATGGAATGGTGGTCTAGTTGTAGAAATGTGGTGGTCCACCCCATGTTTTGTGACTGCAATGGAGAATGTCGGCTTGGTGAGGTTTGGGAATTCACGCCGCAGTCGAGCAAACTCACATGCGTCAGTGCTTGCGCTTTACACAACCATTATGGAGAACTTGTTAGGGGAGCAGGGTAACAACCCAAAGTCCTTGATATCCACAAGCCAGCAGTTCTTAAGAACGACTAATAGTCCTTGAGCACACAGGAAATCTGCACCAAGCATAGGTCTAGCCACTTTAGCCAGGACAATGTCCCAAGTGTAATGTTGCCCACTGAAGCAGAGCGTCACACGCCATGTCCCGTAGGTCTGGATCATACTGCCATTGGAGGCCTCCAGCAGCTTTGCCACTCTTTGCCTTCTCATAATAGCTGATGCTTGAGAACACGTGTCACACAAGAAGCGTCACCCTGAAAGAGTGTTCATAATAAACACAAGCATCCCAGGCAGTTGGAATCCACGGTGTTCACAAACCTCTGTTGTCTCGATGTGCTGGCACTGTTGAAGCTGCAAGGTGGTTAGCACTTTCTAGCATTCATGCCAAAGCGAGCATGATAAAAACATAGGCCCGGCAGCATCTGTTTTGCAGCTATGGGTCCCCTTATGTTGGAGGCTGTGCTGACTGGGCTTATTGAGGTAGAGAAAGGAGAAGGAATGATGCACTGCTGCCTAGCTGAGATTAGACTATCCTCCATTTTAGTAAGCTCCCTATAGTACTTCATGGGTGCATTAGCGAGGGGTATGTGAACTTGATCGGGCATTTGCTGCTTGAAGAGTTCTTTCAAAATAAAACAAGGATGGTGATTTCCCAAGAGAGACAGCATGTGGTCCATTAGCTCTGACAGCTTAGCATCAGTGAGGCTGAGCTTGGAGAGCAACTGTTTGACGCACTCAGACTCCAGTAGTCCAACAGTAGATTCACCTCTCTCTCAGCCATGGAGTCACTAAGCAACAATACCTCGTAGAAATATTTCATGTTGTCTGTGAAGATTTCTCGCAATACGAATTGGGCCCCGGCTTGTGCAAACCAAGCAATGGCATTTTGCTCATAAAACTCCAGCAGTTTCAAAGCGACAGCATTGGCCAGCATGTTCAATAACCCTGGAATCATCCTAGAGCATCGGGGTCACGAATGTAGGTTTTCACAATTAAAACGACAAGGGTTTTATGTTTCAAAAAAGCTGTAGCACCTCATTTATTGAACACCAAAAACTGAACATAAGCATGGTAACAGTCCTTTATTTAAATATGTCATCATGTTAAACCAGCCCCTCAAAGTGAAACTCCAACTCAATGTTGTGTTTGTGATTTATGTACAATTCCACCAATTACATTATCCTGAGATGAAGTGAGGTACTCTATGGTATTGAAAGTGCTACTGTGGTCTACCGTCTGTTTTTTCAAAGTCCATACCTTCATAAGGGCATGCAGCACTCACCGAAACCTACAACTTTCCAACTTTGATCACTTTTTTACACTAAAATGGACTTTGTACATATATATTTTTTGTTCTAATTATGTTCTTTCTTGTCAACATTGACTATAATTTATGTTTTTCTTGTGAATGCTGCTAAAAATATGCTATGTATCTGTGATGCTGATGTATGTAGGGTTTCATCGCACCTGTACATACATGTACTTATGCATATGACTATAAGACATAGGAGCAGAATTAGGCCATTGGCCCATTAAGTCTGCTCTACCATTTGATCATAGCTAATTCATTTACCCTCTCAACCCTATTCTCCTGCACAAAGACTCAACTATAGATTACCTGGGACACCGTGTGAAATTTTGACTGTCACGGTATAGAAAAGACATGACTGCTTTCAAAATTATACAGAGGAGATTCACTAGAAGTGTCTCAGTTATGAGGAAAAACTGAACACATTAGGATTATTTTTCTTGGAAGACCTGATAAAGGTGTACAAAATTATGAGGTGCTTAGATAAGGGGACACAGAATTGAAAATACACTTGGACTAAGATGTTAACTGTCCTGTGCTATCACCAGTGGGATCATCAGTTGATCTGCCACCTGTCTTCAGGAGTTTCAGCCCGCTTATGATCAAGACTCCCTCCAGGTGGTAGGCCAGCAGTACTAAAGCACCAGCTCCCACTGGTGAGCTTAAAAACTTGGCATCTGCCTCGATCAGAGTTGTTGGTCGTTTCCATCCAACAAATAGTCTACTCTTCAGGTGTCTATGCAACTACTGAAGGGCTTGCAAAAGATAGATACACTGTCCGACTATCTGCCCCTCTGGACGTACTTGGTCCACACCCATGATGATCATGTCTCTGCTGCCTCAGCTACAGCCCTGCTGGTTGACTTGATCTCTCTGCTGGTGAAGCCAAGGTCACGCAGTCACTTCTGGAAAGTGAACACAATAAAGCCACAGCAACCTACTTCGATTGGACAGCATGAGACCTTCCACCCTCCGTCTCTGCACTCTCATCTTAATTCTGCATACTTGGTTAACTTGCACTCATGGGCTTCATCGATGTTGTCTTCCCAGGTGAGTTCATCAGTAACCACTTCTCTACTGGTGTCAGACCATACGATTATATCTGTACACAATGTGGTGAAAGCTATTTGCTCCGGGAAGCTGCCTTTCCCATCCAGGTCGGCCTTGGCACACCAATCATTGGCTGAAGAAAGTATGCTTGATCATGGGCTTGCGCTGTACACCCTTGACTTGGAGCCTTCTTTCACAAACAATATGTGATGTTCTGTGCAGCATGGGACATAAGATAAGTTGTGCTGCAGTACTCCCTGCTCAACCACTTCTGTTACAACTTTGAGAACATTGTTGTGTCTCCAAGTGTACATGCCGCTGGAAAGATTGACTCTACATGCACTCAAAATATGTTGAAGTGTTCCCTTCTCGCCACAAGCAGCACACCTGTCTTATCTTCATACCAGTTGCTGAAGTTGGCAAGTGTTAGGATCAGGTCATACACTGCTCTGCACAGGAAAGAAATACGGAGCGGTTCCATCTTCCACAGAACATTCCAAGATAGATGCTGTTGTTCAACACTTTCCCACCAGATCCAAGCCCTTTGTTTGGCCAGGCCAGCTGTTTTAGCTAACCTCTTCTCGTCTTCTACCTCTCGTATTTCTTGTGTTACAAACTCACGGTGCTCCTTACCTGTAGAAGATGACCACCACTTGTGGGTTGTCCATCCAAGTCCCTGGTGCCGTAGCTGGATAGCCCCAACCGTCTCCTTGGTGCTTCAATCTAGACTCTGCCTCATCAACTGCTACATGGGCTGACCACTTCCTGCCTGATCCCACATCCGGCTGGGTGTTCTTGATGACAGGGTCTTTTGAGTCTCGAAGCATCAAGAATGATCTCACCTTGACTACCTTGACCTCTTCAACAAGGGATTGTACTGGGATGGTAAGCTTTGTCTGGCTACTGTAACACTGGTGAGGCTGCTCGGTACTCCAAACCACTTCTTCGCATACCTATTGATCTTCCGTTCCATTGCCTCAACATGGGACATTGCCACTTCATAGACAGTTAGTGGCCACATTATCTGTGGCATCAATCCATACTGCAAGCACCACAGCTTCAACTTGCCAGGCAAGCCACACTTGTCAACAGACATCAGACCTCTGCTGATCTGTTCTCCTGTCTCTTGAACTCTCTTGGTGTCGCTCAGCTCCTCTGTGTACCATCGCCCGAGGCTCTTAACTGGTTGGTCCTGAATGGATGGAATCTCCTCTCCACAAAGGGTGAAATGAAAGTCAACCAGCTTTCCTCTCATAAGAACAAGGCTTCTTGACTTCTTGGTCTTGAACTTCATTCTTCCCCAATCCATTAGCTCCTCGAGTCTAGATAGTACACTCTCCACTGCCTCTGTGCTAGGATCCAAAAGGGTGAGATCGTCCAAGAATGCTTGTATTGGTGGTAACTCCCCTCCGCCATCAAGTGCGACACCTGGTCCCACTGATTCTGCAGCCCTCACAATGACCTCCATGGATAACACAAAAAGGATGGGTGAAATCGCACAACCCCTTTGGGATTCCAACATCCAAGCTCTGCCACCTACTTGTAAACTGCTGAGTGGAAAACCTCATCCGGAAATCGCTGTAGTACTGCATAACAAAGTTCTTCACCTTAGCAGGAGTCCATAGGAATTCCATCGTAAACTCAATCAGGGCATGGGGAACAGGACCATACGCATTTGCCAGATCAAGCCAAACTACAGCCAGATTTCTTCTCAACCTTTTCGACTCCTGGATGGTATGCCATATCATGCTAGTATGTTCAAGGCATCCCGGGAAGCCTGGTATTCCTGCCTTCTGCGTAGATGTATTTACCAATCCATTCTCTATCACAAATAAAGATATTCTTTCTGCTAGAATGCCAAACATAATCTTCCCCTCTACATTCAGGAGTGAAATTGATTGGAACTAATTCAATGTAGTAGAATTCTCTTCTTTCGGGATGTATACTCCTTCAGCCTCACTCCATAACAAAGGAACAACACCTTGTCTCCATACCACCTTTAACACCTTTAACAATCTGCACAAGTATTTCCTCAGCTCTTCACACTCCTTGAACACCTTATACGGCACTCCATTAGGTCTTGGCACTGAACCTGACCTTGCCTTTCAGATGAACCGTTCGACTTCTGCCAGTATGGATTCTGACAGATCGAACTTCACTCCTGGCTCCGGTAGGCTTCACAAGCCCTGAAATGTCAAGCAAAGGAGCCTCCCGCTGTTCGTTAGAGTAAGCGCTTGCCAGGTGATCCTCAAGTTCTTGTTGAGAGATGTTAAGCTGCCCGCTCTTATTTTGTTCAAACAATTTCTTTGTGAACTGGTGAAGGTTCTCAAAGAACAACTTTCTTGCCTTCTCTCCCTTCTTTCTCTTTTTACGTTGTGACTCTGCACAACGGAGTGATGCCAACTTTAATCCAAAATGCTCTTGGAAATCAGCAAGCCCTGGTTTTTCACCCTCACTTGCTACCTTCCACCTCTGTCTCAACGATCTAAACTCTCTCCTCAACCTACTAATCTCCTTCTGGTGCCTGCTTGGTGTCTGTGTAGGCTTTGCTTTCTTCAATTCAACCAAACCAAACCGGTACTTTCCAACATCATAAATCATATCACCCATCACTTCCAACTTCTCCTTTGATGTCCCCATGAAAGTGTGCTCCAACATCATACTGATATCCTCATCAAACACACGCCAAGTCTTCTCATCTGTCATTGCTGGCCACTTGACCTTCCTCTTCTTTTCTACCTCCTCACCACCGCCATCATGCGAAGGATCTACCTGGGTACTGTGGTCTGAAACCTGACTTGGGTTATCTCTCATCTAACCTGGAGTATGATGACTCTCTCCAGAGCAAATCGCTGTGGCTTGTAAATCAGTGGTTGAAAACTGTGCTTGGTGAAGTAATTCCATCTTCATCTACTGGGATGGAATAGCACTTCAACTTTGCTTGGTGGACTCATAAACCTTTAATGCTGGAAAACACTCTCCCACACCAACACATTGGACACTCAAAGCCTCTTATCCCAGCTCTTGGTCGTAGTCATTCCCTGTAATTAACCGTATCCGTCCGATTGGGTCTATCATTCTCTCTGCCTCTCGGAGGACCCTGAGTGTATGTTTCTCCGTGTAAACTAGAAGCTTCAAGTGGTGGGTGTTCTTCTGAGTAGTAAACTTTAGTCAGAAGATGGCAAAAAATTTGCAATCCCCTGTCGATGGTGGTGGTGGATGCAAAGATTCTCACAACCTTTAAGGCGTATCTGGACAAGCACCTGAATTGCCAAAGCACAGAAGGATATGGATCAGGTGGTTGTAAATGGGATTAGTATAAATGGTTACTTCATGGTTGGTATGGATAGGGTAGGCCAAAGGCCTGCTTTTGTTCTCTATCACTCATACTTCCTTTGTTGCAATATGTCAATTTATGTTTCTGGCTGTGAAGTGCTTTGTACACCCTAATATGTTTAAGGTATATATGCAAAAACAGAGTCTATCTGTCTTGCAAAGCCACGTTTATGCTTTGCTCACTGTCTTCTGAATTATTAATAACAATTACAAAACAAAAGGACTGCAAGATAAATATAATTTGCAGGAGATTAAGATAATAACAGTGACCTCTTACCTTCTTCCACCTGAACTCTTTTTATGCAATTGTACTTGGGTACAATTTGAAAAGCAGTCTCCAGTTTTAAATTACATATTGTTAAATTACCATTGTTGGCATAATCTCAGATGGTGATGAGAGGGCATACAGGAGTGAGACATACCAGCTAGCTGAGTGGCACAAGGACAACAAAAATCTACAGATGCTGGAAATCCAAACAACACACACAAAATGCTGAAAGAACTCAGCAGGCCAGGTAGCAGCTATGGAAAAGAGCAAACAGTCGACGTTTCAGGCCGAGACACTTCATCAGGACTGGAAAAAAGATCAGAAGTGAGAGCAAGAAGGTGGGGGGAGGGGTGGAAGAATTACAAGGTGGCAGGTGATACGCGAAACCAGCAGAAGAGGAGGGATGGAGTAAAGAGCCGGGAAGTTGATCGGTGAAAGAGGTAAAGGGCTGGAGAAGTGGGAATCTGACAGGAGGGGACAGAAGACCATAGAAGAAAGGGAAGGGGGAGGAGCACCAGAGGGAGGTGCTGGGCAGATAAGGAGAGAGGACAAAAGAGGGAAATGGGAATTGGAATGGTGAAGGTGGGGGTCAAATACCAGAAGTTCGAGAAAACGATGTTCATGCTATCAGATTGGAGGCTACCCAGATGGAACCTGAGCATGGCCTCATCACAGCAGTAGAAGAGGCCATGGACTGACATGCCGGAATGAGTGGTGCTGCCACACCACTAGTTGAGTGGCATCGCAGCAACAACCTGCACTCAGTGTCAGTAAAACCAAAGAGCTGATTGTGGACTTCAAAAAGGATAAGGTAAGAGAACACACACCAGGCCTCATAGCGTGTTCAGAAGTGGAGAGAGTGAGCAATTTCAAGTTCCTGGGTGTTAATATCGGTAAGGACCTAACCTGGTCCCGACAAATCGATGCAGCTTTAAAGAAGGCAAGATAGTGGCTATATTTCATTAGCAGTTTGAGGAGAGTTGATATGTTATTTAATCACAAGCAAATTTCTACAGATGCACCCTGGAGAACATTCTGATTGGCTGCATCACCGTCTAGTATTCCATGGCTGCAGCACAGGATAGAAGTTGCAGAGAGTTATAAAATTAGTCAGCTCCATCATGAGCACTAGCCTCTGTAGTATCCAAGACATCTTCAAGAAGCAGTGCCTCAAAAAGAACCTGTGGATAGACCTCAATAGAGCAGTGCATGCAAGACAGCCCAAGAATCTCACAGAACTAGAAGCCTTTTGCAAGGAAGAATGGGCGAAAATCCCCCAAACAAGAATTGAAAGATGATTAACTGGCTACGAAAAGCATTTACAAGCTGTGACACTTGCCAAGGGGTGTGTTATTAAGTACTGCCATGCAGGATGCCCAAACTTTTGCTTTGGGCCCTTTTCCTTTTTTTGTTACTTTGAAACTGTAAAAGATGGAAATAAAAATGTAATCTTGCTTAAAATATTAAAGAAATGTGTCATCTTTAACTTTATGCCTTTTGGAAATCAGTTCATCTTTTACTCACTTAGCTATTCACAGTAACAGAAATTTTGACCAGGATTGCCCAAACTTTTGCATGCCACTGTATAATCAAAGATTCCACCAACCAGGACATTCTCTCTTCTGTCCTTTCCATTGGGCAGAAGATACAAAAAGACACAGACTAAAGGACAGCTGTTACTCGACTGCTTTAAGAAAATTAAATGATTCCCTAGTGTGATAAGATGGATCCTTGACCTCACAATCTATCTTGTGTTCTTGCACTTTACTGTCTACCTGGACTACATTCTTTCTGTACTATTATATTTTATTTTGCACTCAGTTATTGTTTTACCTTGTATTACCTCAATGCACCATTATAATTAAGTGATCTGTATAGATGGTGTGCAAGACAGATTAATGAATTATGTAGATTAACATCACACATAATTATTGCTGTGTTCTTGTCACATTTGAGTCCAGTTTAATTGCATCCACTCTAATGTTTGGAGTATGTACTTGACCTCCACCAAACGTTCAGACCCCATGGTGTTACAGGTACTTTGTTCTACCAAGATTGTAATTCTTCTTTTACTGACAATGCCACTATGCCCCCTCGCCTTTTTTCCAGCCTCTTGTGAGTACTGTACTGAAGACCCTTGAGTGCTCAGTCCCAAAGCTTAGTCACTTGTTCAGACACGTCTCAATAATGGCAATCATATTGTATATATTTATATCTATTTGTGAGATTAATGCACCTGTGTAATTCCGCGCAGACACAATGCATCCAGACTTATCTTCATTACTACTTCCAGTATTTTACTCCCCCCCCCCACTTTATGATTTCCAACAGCGGCAGTTTTCATTTTCACTCGCATCTTTGCTATTTATTTAATTAACTGTTTTTAGATTTCCCAGCTGCTCTATCTGATGGGCTTCTATCTCGGACTTATCCATGCCAGCCGCTCCCGGAGGAGAAGACTATAAACCAGACGAGACAGACCTATCAGCCCTCATCCTCCCACCACTGTTGCTCACCTCTGCCGCCGCCATCTTGTGTTTGGAAACGGTTGCTCGGCGACGTGACGTCGCACTCCGGGCTCGGGTGCGGGGTGCCGGTACATAGTGTTGATCCTGCGTGTTGTCGGTGGCATTCGGCCGGTTGTACTGCACCTTGTGCAATGCTATTTGTCCACAATACTGTACTCTGAGCATTTCCAAAGGTGTCCAAAATGCACAATGTAAGTTCACTCGGCGCGAAATTTTGGACCCTAAATCTTGGTAGCTGCAACCGCGTTCGTAATTAAATTACAGCAAAAAATGGGAAATTATGGAAATATTTTGCAGGTCACACTGTGGGAGGTCTGAGTTACTGAGTATTTCCACCATTTTATACTTTTGTTTTAGATTTTCAGCAGCTTTCAAGACCAGGTTTACTGTCAATAACGTACATATCCAGAGCAAAATGCCGTGAAGATCAGCTTTTTGCAGCAGGACATTTCCATTTAAATAACAACACCTTCCTGATGGAGTATTAATTTTATATGGTTTACTATTAGCCGTAAGATTGTCAGACTATTAACAGCTGCACAATTTATTTGTACATTTGTATAATTCGCGACAGAATTCCGTTCTGCATTGCTGTTTGCCCTAAATGTTAGAAGCAAAAAAAATGTTACAAATCGCTCAGCAGATCACAGTAGTTTCTGTGGACTGATAAGCACTCCACTTCGAGGTCTTTTAGCGGCTTTTTAAACATTGAAAGTAAATTGGTAAATTTGTTTATTATTGTCAAATGTACTGAGGCATGTGATCGCATACCATCAATACAGATCAATTAATTCCAACAGTTTTTTAAGGTAGTACAAGGTAAAATAAGAACAAAGTGCCGAATAAAGCGTTGTAATAGAGGAAGTTCAGTGCAGGTGGACAGTATGTGTGCAAGGTCACAATAAAGTCGATTGTGAGGTCAAAAATCCGTGTTAACGTACTATGGAACCATTCAATATCCTTAAAACATCAGGATAGAGGCAGTCCTTGAGCCTCTACGTTTTCACAGCCTTTTGTATTTACTGCCTGATAGGAAGAGAGGAGAGAGAATGCCTGTGATGGGTGGGGCTTTGATTATACCGACTACTTTTTCAAAGCAGAGGGCCATGGTGGTGGGGGAGGCTGTTTTCCGTGATGTGGGGGACTCTGTCCACAACTCTCTACAGCGAGTAAGTACAGGAGCCTGAAGACACACGCCCAACGTTTTAGGATTCAACTTTGCCATCAGATTTCTGAACAGACAAGGAACCGATGAACACTACCTCAATATTTTTGCTCTTTTTTTTCATTACTTATTCCTTATTGTAATTTATAGTTTTTTTTGCACTGCTGCAAAACAACAAATTTCACCATGTATGGCAGTGATAAACATGATTCTGAGTCTCTTGCAGTCACGGATAGAGCAGTTATCATACCAAGCCGTGCTGCCTCCAGATAGGTTTCTTTCTGTGGTGCAACAATAAAAATTGGCGAGGCTCGAAGTGGACTTGACAGATTTCTTTGGCCTCCTGAGGAAAAGCTGTGCTGTAAACATGGTCGGACCACGACATGATGTTCACTCTTCAAACTTAGAAACATAGAAAATCTACAGCACAATACAGGCCCTTCAGCCCACAAAGTTGTGCGGAAAATGTCCTTGCCACAGAAATTACCTAGGGTTACCCATAGCCCTCTAAACTCTCAACCACAACACTGTTGATGTGAACAGGAACATGGGCTTCACTTTCTTCCTGGAATCAAGGAGCAGCTCTTTTGTGACATGTAAATTATATTCAAAACCTGATCTTTAATAAAACAATGCAAAATACCCTAAATAAACCAAATGACATTACTTCCAGAGAGCATTGATTCCATTAATTCATTAAAACACAATTTATTTAAGTTGGGGCAGCACGGTAGTGCAGTGATTAGCACACCGCTTTACTGTACGAGTGACGTAGGTTCAATTCCCACCTGCCTGTAAGGAATTTGTAAGTTCTCCCTGTGACCACATGGGTTTCCTCCCACAGATGTGCCAGTTGATAGACTAAATGGTCATTGTAAATTGGCCTGTGATTAGGCCCAGATTGAATTGGGGGATTGTTACGTGATGTGAATGAAAGGCCAGAAGGGCCTATTCCATGCTGTATCTCAATAAATAAATATATAGTACTTCATTCTAAGAGACCTGGGGATCCATGTCGAATTGCATCTCACATAAAAAATTGTCTATGATAAGCCTACGGACTCTCACAGCTACCTGGACTATTCCTCTTCCCACCTTTTCTCTTGCAAAAGTGCCATCCCCTTCTCGTAATTCCTCCATCTCCGCCGCATCTGCTCTCAGGATGAGGCTTTTCATTCCAGGACGAAGGAGATGTCTTCCTTTTTTAAAGAAAGAGGATCCCCTTCCTCCACCATCAACTCTGCTCTCAAACACATCTCTTTCATTTCACGCACATCTGCTCTCACCCCATCCTCCCGCCACCCCACTAGGAATAGGGTTCCCCTTGTCCTAACCTACCACCCCACCAGCCTCCGGGTCTAACATATAATTCTCCGTAACTTCCACCACCTCCAATGGGATCCTACCACCAAGTACATCTTTCCCTCCCCCCCACCCCGCTTTCCACAGGGATCGCTCCCTATGTGACTCCTTTGTCCATTCGTCCCCCCCATCCCTTCCCACTGATCTCTCTCCTGGCACTTATCCTTGTAAGTGGAACAAGTGCTACACATGCCCTTACACTTACTCCCTCACCACCATTCAGGGCCCCAGACAGTCCTTCCAGGTGAGGAGACACTTCACCTGTGAGTCTTATTGTGTCTGGTGCTCCCGGTGCAGCCTTCTATATATTGGGGAGACCCGACCCAGACTGGGAGATCGTTTTGCTGAAAACCTACGCTCTGTTCACCACAGAAAGCAAGATCTCCCAGTGGCCACGTATATTAATTCCACGTCCCATTCCCATTCTGATATGTCTATCCATGGCCTCATCTACTGTCAAGATAAAGCCACACTCAGGTTGGAGGAAAAACACCTTATATTCCATCCGGGTAGCCTCCAACCTGATGGCATGAATATTGATTTCTCTAACTTCTGCTAATGTCCCTCCTCCCCTTCAAACCCCATCCCTTAGTAATATATTTTTTATGTATTTCCCCCCTTTTCTTCTCTTTTTTTCTCCCTCTGTCCCTCTCACTACAACTCCTTGCCTGTTCTACACCCTCCGGGCTCCCCTCCCCTCTTCTCTTTCTCCCCAGGCTTCCCGTCCCATGATCTTCTCCCTTCTCCAGCCTGGTATCCTTTTTGCCAATCAACTTTCCAGATCTGAGATCCACCCCTCTCCTCCTGTCTTCTCCTATCATTTCGGATCTCCCCCTCACCCTCCCACTTTCAAATCTCTTACTATCTCTTCCTTCAGTTAGTCCTGACGAAGGGTCTCGGTCCGAAACGTCGACTGTACCTCTTCCTAGAGATGCTGCCTGGCCTGCTGAGTTCACCAGCATTTTTGTGTGTGTTGCTCATATAAAAAATGTAGGGATGGGACAATGCAAATTTTAAAGGTCCTTATCAACCATTAGCAATTAATTAACAATCTCTAATTACAATTAACAGTGCAACACATACAGTAAATTGGAGGAATTTACTAGGTTAAACAGCCTCTGTGGTGAGAAATACACAGTTGATGTTCGGACCGAGACTGTTCATCTGTACGGTAAAGGAAGGGGAAAGAAGCCAGAATAAGAAGCTGGCATGAGGGGAAAGAGTACAAGTTGGCAGGTGATAGGTGAAACCAGCGGAGGGGGATGAAGTATGCATACTATATTGAGTTAGGATTCAATATGCAGTATTGTTAAGCTTTTGACATTGCATTGAATCAGAATCAGGTTTATTGTCAGTGACATAAGTCGTGAAATTTGTTGTTTTTGGCAGCAGTACAAACTACTATAAGTTACAAATAAGAATAATTAATAGTGACGAAAAGGGATAGAGATGTAGTGTTCGTGGACAGTTCAGAAGTCTTATTATTTTGTTAAATCAAAAATCTCATTGTGTGATAATGCAAGTACACAAATAAGATAAAAAGGGAAGTAATTATTGCAAATAACATAATTCTCAGAATTATTTTGGATTGATGTAACAGGTTTACGCATATAAAACAGGTTACAATTATAAGAAAAATTCCTGATTAAAATGTGCTTCATTGAATATTAATACCCCATGTACTAGGATCTGTAAAACATGTTATGTGCATTTGTGCATATATTTGGAACTTCACTAATGTCATACATCACAAGGATTCTGTCTCTTTAAGGGGTGTTACAAAAGAAATATTTCACAATGTGAAACCTGAGATGTGTGAAATTTGAAACTGACATGATTTGCATATACCACACTTCTACGTGTGTGATCTGGCTTGCTATTGGTTATCAGGATATGTCTGTATGTTTCCTTTCTCAAGCTTCACTGTTTCCACTTGAATGAATGCCAAGGAGCTTTATAAAAAGCAAGGCACAGAAACTCCACGTTAAAACCTACAACGTTACAACCAGATCTTCATCCTGAGCGTTCTTGAGCCATGATTATTACACAGCCTTTTGATTGCACTTTCTTTGTGATAGCATGCATTTTTGTAAAATGCTGCTTTGCCTTTGACATGGGTGCAGAACAAACTAAAAATGATGCTACAGAAATATTCTACAATCTCAAGGTGCTACAGCATGAACGTCCAAGTAATTTAACATTAAATCAGGCAAGGAATGGAGGAAGGCTACCTAACCCTTCAGACATGGATCATAAAGGTACAGTTTGTGTGTTTTGAGAAATATTATCTTTGCTTTGGGAGCTTTTCCCCTATTATAGTAAGACCTAATAAATAATATGGCATTAGACATATGTATTGTAGAACTTGACTTTCTGCTAAATTAACATTTAGATTTAAGTACAAAATTCATTATTGCATTAATTATATCATTAGTAAATGTATAAAGGTGGCATTTTCATAGACAATGTGCTATTATTAAAATACGGATAATACATTATATTATATGTCAAAACAATGTAAAAAGATGAGAATAATTTAAATGGAAACTATGAAATAAGTAGCATGGCCATGTATAAAAAATGTTATCAAATTTCCTGAATGGACAGTCTCAAGAAAATTGCACTGATAATTATTTTGTAATCTTTATGAAGTATTGAGCTGTCTATTGATCTAAAATACATTATTTTCACTGGGTTATTTTCATTGAGGTGCCTCACACAGCTTCTGATCATGCTTGTGAGAAGCAGGAGCACATTCTGACCAATGCTTGAAGGTTTCATTTAGCATTTGAGTGTTCAGCAAGTTTTCAATTACAGTTACTAGAATTACATGCACTATCATGTTAGCTATATTTGTAATCAACCTATCTTTGCATTGCCTTCAAAGAGACCGATAAGACATATATGGCACTGCCCTCCATTGGCAGAATTTCAGTGAATTTATTCCAGATTAAAAGTGACAATCCAATTTAGATTTGTGTGTCAATATACAGAAAAGCAAAAGGAGCAAGGTTCTTGATTAATCAACATAGCTTTCTAAATTTAATTGGCTAGTTTTTCATGGATGTGCATTTATTCAATTTGTCACCTAAACACAAATTTTTAAGAAAATGCAAATTGGAACATAAAAATTTAGCACTGAATATGTTTCTTTTGTTGCTGTGATGATTAACAAATTGAAAGAAGTTTGGAAAGCAGCAAACAAAATCAACTAATGTTTGACATTGCCCCATTTTGAAAATCAGTTAAACATTCCATAGGTATTTGGTTACAAGCTAGACTTAGTTACTGGAAGTATTATCTGAAAAATATGTTTTTGTAGTTCTAAAAAGACACACATGTTGAGCAGAACAGACATTTTTATGGATTTGATTCATGGCAAATTTTAAAAAATGCTCTTGGCTTGATTTCATGGATAGAGAAGATGTTTAAGCTTTGAAACAGTATAATCTAATACCAAAAAATTTAAAAAAGAGTGAGAATTTTCAAGTAAAGCAGAATTTTAAAAGGCTGATGGGGTGGGGTGATTATGAGCATCTTATTTGAGTTTTAAAAATCAATTGTATGAAAAAAATAATTTGTTTTTTTTAAATGTAGATCAATCTCAAGTTGGTTGTCGTGAGCTCAGATCAACCAAATACATTTCTGATGGTCTGTGCACAAGTATCAATCCAGTGAAGGAGTTAGTGTGTGCAGGAGAGTGCTTACCTATGCCAGTGCTTCCTAACTGGATTGGAGGTTATGGCAGAAAATACTGGAGTAGAAGGAACACACAAGAGTGGCGCTGTGTGACTGACAAGACTCGCACCGAGAGAATTCAGCTCCAGTGCCAGAATGGAGGGACACGAACCTACAAAATCACTATAGTTACTTCTTGCAAGTGCAAGAGATACACACGACAGCACAATGCATCAAGCATTATCAACTTCGAGGCCACATTTCCAGCAAGCAAGAGAAGATCCAGAGGCAAAAAAAAATCCCGTAAGATTCACCAAGAGGAGATCAAACGTAAAAGAAATTGGCATGAATTGGAAGACAAACAGTGATGTTTTTGCACCATGTGAACCATACTATATAAGAATGAACTCCCTATGTTGTTCAGCATACCATCAAACAAGTTTATTCCATATTTCCTAGGTATGATTAATTGATTAAAACAAGGATTAGTTTATAGTCCAGCAGGTAAGTATTATCCACCCAGACTCCTGAATGAAACATGTATGCTCAGGAATCTGGACACATTAATTAATGTTTTCAATACCATTCCTTACTCTGTACCTTCCACTTAAAATTATAATAGCAGCACTTTGGATAATAATTAAGAAAACAAAAACATAATAAGACAGTGAAGAAAAATTAAGTTGTATGACTCAAATTCACAGATTATTACTCCCAATAATTGAATAAACCATACTAGGAATTATAATTGTTTAAATTTGATCATCAAATTAATTAAAGCAATTTAAGCTATTCAGATAAATACTGTTGGATGGATTTCTAACTAGCCCAGTGCTCCTCACATATTCATCATCATTATTACGTGCTGTGTCGTATGATGTGGGTGATCATGGTCTTCTACAGAAGAGGTTTGCCATTGCCACCTTCTGGGCAGTGTCCTTACATGACGGGTGACCCCAGCCATTATCAATACTCTTCACAGATTGTCTGCCTGGCGTTAGTGGTCACACCAGCTGCACCACCTGCTCCACCTGTTCACATGACCCTTATCGGGGGCTGGGGGGCTATGCAGGTATTACACCTTGCCCGAGGGTGACCTGCAGCCTAGCAGAGGGAAGGTGTGCCTTACACCTCCTTTGGTAGAGACACATCCCCACCCCACCACCCAGCACATATATTAAACACTCTCAAATCTTTCATGTATACAACATTCATCTTTAGTGCAGAAACAGGAGGTTGCACAAGGGATGAAAGTAATCAAGTCAGGTCAATGATGATAATTCAACTCTTCAAATTCCCAGCAGAAACTTATACCCATTTCTGATCTATGTTTAGGAAATAAGGTTCATTTTACACAAAGCATGTCAAACTCCAATGATACTTCAACCTTTAAACCTTTAATGTTTATTTAGTATTCAAGGATGATACTGGTCAATTATCATATTAAATCGAATCAAGGGACAGAGACTTCAACAGTTAAACATGCATTGCTGTATATTTATTGTTTCTCAATGTGATTATTTAATAAATGATTGTTTTTGGTTCTAAAGAATTATTAAGGATACGTTTTATAATTTTCCCTTGTATCTGAATTTTCCAAGTCCAATAGTAGCAAATTAGAATACATGTACAAGTATGTAGTTTGAATTTTGTACAGGTATTGGTTGTACGGTTTATCAGAGTAAACTCTACTTATCTTTGCTTAATCAATCAATAAAATGGAAAGATCTTTACCTTCTACCGAACACACTTTTCTGATTTAAGTAGATGTTTTTTGTCGTTTAATGATTGATTCCCGACAACATGTAGAAAACTTATTAATAAAGTCACAGATTCTCTGTACTTTTTATTCGTGTATTTATTTGTTGTGTGTACTTGCTGTTGCTCATGGCATTTAAGATACTAAGAGGTGTAGACTAGACTGAACTTCATATTTCATCTTATGAAATCCCAAATTTCAATGGCATGATGGCAGTGCTGAACAAGGTTTTGTGAGGATCAATTATATTTCCTATACTACACATTATCTTGGATGCACATGATAATCTGTTACCAATATTTAACATTAAATTCAAAAAGAAAAATACCAGAGATCTTACAGCTCCACTCACACCTTGTCCTTAACAGTGTACTGTCGCTGCATTTGCCCTACCAAGGTGCAACAACACCTCACATTTAGCTGGGTTAAACTCCATTCGCCATTCCTCCGTCCATATCTGCAACTGATCTATACTGTGCTGTATTCTTTGCTAGTCTTCTACACTAACCACAACTCCAGTAATCTTGGTATCATCCACAAACTAACGAATCCACCCATCTACATTTTCATTCAGGTCTTTTATATATGTCACCAACAGCAGAGGTCCAAGCACAGATCCCTGCACAACACCACTAATTATAGACTTCCAGCTCGAATAGGTCTCTTCGACCGCTACCCTCTGACTTCTATGCACACGACAGCTCTAATTCCAAGCAGCCAAGAGTGTCGTGGTATCCTTACTGTTCCACTCATAGCCTGCTTATGCCCGCTCTTGCTGCCAACTCCCTCTCCAATTACTGTCCCTCCATTGCTGCTCCACTCTCTGCTCTTTTCTCCACTCATTATCCCACTGCTGGCCCACTGATTCTCACATTGCTGCTCAAGTCACTCCCTGTCAATGCATCATGTGCATCTCCACCAACTATACATCCATTGTTGCACTCTCTGCCTTCTTGTTGCAGTATTTACTGCCCTCCTGCAGCTCCCTAACAGTTTTTTTTCCACTCTCTTCTTGCTGCTCCACTCTTTGCATTCTAAATGGTCCACATACTGTAAACATGCTGCTCCTGATTGAACTCACTTACTATTGAACTCACTGCTCGACTCACTGTCTCCTGGAGTTCCACTCACACCATTCTTCCTGCCACGTTCATTGCTTGGCTGGTAGCTCCTGCAACCCCTGCCACCTCACTGTTACACATAATGCTCTAAGATGCAGAGGAACTGAGAGTTCTTGTACATAATTTGCTTTTACATTTCCACTTATGAAAATACTCCATCGATATTTGAGGCTAAGGTTTTGGTTAGTTTATATGAAGCTGGACATCTTCCTGACACTACACTCACGTCTATGAACACCTGGATAACAAAGACACCTACATCAGATGTCTAATTAGCTTCACGTTCAATACCATAATTCTAAACAAATTCGTCTTCAAATTCCAAGACTTAGGACTCAGCACCTCCTCTGCAACTGGATCTTGACCTCTTGACTGAAAGACCACAATCAATAAGGACAGGCAACAGCACCTGTGTCACAATTATCAACAGTGGTGTCCTGCAAAGTGGCCAGATTCTCTCTCTACAAGTTTGCAGAATATACCACCATTGAGGGCCGAATCTCAAATAATGATGAGATAGAGTAAAGGAAGGAGATGGAGAGCCTAGTCATATGCTCTCAAAACAACATTTTCCTCAATGTCAGCAGAGCAAAAGCGTTAGCCATTGTCTTCCAGACAATGGGCAGAATACATTCCCCTGCCTGTATTAATGGTGCTGAGGAGGAGATGGTTGAGAACTTCAGGCCCATAACTATAATATCAATAGACAATAGGTGCAGGAGTAGGCCATTTGCCCCTTCGATCACATTCACTGTGAACATGGCTGATCATCCACAATCAGTACCCTGTTACTGCCTTCTCCCCATATCCCTTGACTCCACTATTTTTAAGAGCTCTATCTAACTCTTTCTTGAAAGCATCCAGAGAATTGGCCTCCACTGCCTTCTGAGGCAGAGCATTCCACAGATCCACAACTCTCTGGGTGAAAAAATTTTTCCTCAACTCCGTTCTAAATGGCCTACCCATTATTCTTAAACTGTGGCCTCTGGTCCTAGACTCCCCCAACATCGGGAACATGTTTCTTGCCTCTAGCATGTCCAATCCCTTAATAATCTTATATGTTTCAATCAGATCCCCTCTCATCCTTCTAAATTCCAGTGTATACAAGCTCAGTCGCTCCAATCTTTCAACATATAACAGTCCCGCCATCCTGGGAATTAACCTCGTGAACCTCTGCTGCACTTCCTCAATAGCAAGAACGTCATTCCTCAAATTTGGAGACCAACAATTTTTTTCTGGTCCATCACCATAAATGCTGTGGTGAAGAAAGCTGATCACAGCCTGCTTCCTCCGGAGGCTAAGGAAATTTGGCATGTTCTTGATGACTCTCACCAATTTGAACAAATGCACCATACACAGCATCCTATCTGGATACGTTACAATTTACTATGGCAACCGCTTTGCCAAGCATGGGAAGAAATTGTAGAGACTTGTGAATATAGCCTAGTCTATCATGAAAACCAGCTCCACCTGCACTGACTCTGTTTACACTTCCTGCTGTCTTGGGTAAGCAAGCAACATAATAAAATACCTCATCCAACACACACAAAATGCTGCCTGGACTGCTATGTTCCACCAGTATTTTGCGTGTGTTGCTTGAATTTCCAGCATCTGCAGATTTTCTTGTGTTTGCGTTTTTAAGATACCTCATCCACCTGTTTGACACGTACCCATCCGCACCAGCTTCCGAAGTTTAGATGCTGTAACTCCACGGAGTACAGGATAGCTAGTGTGGCCCCTTTAAAGAGTCAGGACAGTCCCACTAATTGGCAATCATGTTTTGGGTGCCAAGTATTGAGGGCTTAAGAAGTACCTGAACTGAGGTTCAGTTCTCAATCATAAGCCCATTTGTGATTTTGTCTAGTGTCAGTTTTGCGCTCAGATTCTCGATCAAGTTTCAAACCATGTCTCAATCCTAGCCTCAGACACTCCAGCATTTGGGTCCAAGCCATTGTCTCTTCTCCCAATTTTTATTGGGCAGAAGATGAAAACTCAGGCCACCAAGCTCCGGAATGATAGTGCTGAGGAAAGGGAATTAAGAAATAAATCAAAGGTAGCATGCAACAGAGATAATAGGAAGGACAGGCAAGAGATGAAGCATAACAACAGCCAGTGGGATGATTACAACAGAAAGCAAAAAATACTGGTCTGAAAGTGCTATATTTGAATGCATGCAGCATAAGAAATAAAATGGACGATCTTGAAATTCAGGGACAGATTGGCAAGCATGATGTTATGGCCCTCTCTGAAACTTGTCTGCCATTGGGAGCTGAACGTCCAAGGATATGCGGTGTATCGGAAAGATAGTTTAGTAGGCAGAGGGGGAGGCGTGGCCCTGTGTATAAAAATAATATTAAATCATTAGGAAGGGATGACATAGGATCAAAAGTTGTAGTGTCTTTATGGGCTGAGTTAAGAAATGGCAAGGTTAAAAGGACACTAATGGTAGTTCTATACAAGCCTCCAAACAGCAGCCGGGATGTGGATTACAAATTACAGCAGGAGATAGAAAAGGCATGTCAGAAGGGCAATGCAATGATAATCATTGGGGATTTTAACATGAAAGTGGATTGGGAAAACTAGGCCAGGACTGGACCTCAAGAGAGAGAATTTGTAGAATGTCTAAGGGATGCCTTTTTCGAACAGCTTGTTGTTGAGCCCATTAGGGGGGTTCGGCTGTGCTGGATTGGGTGTTGTGCAATGACCTGGAGCTGATAAGAGAGCTTAGGGTTAAGGAAACCTGAGGAAACAATGACCACAATATGATCGAGTTCACTTTGAAATCTGAGAAGCAGAATTTAAATTCCAATGTGTAGGTATTTCAGTGGAATAAAGGAAATTACAATGGCATGAGAGGGGAAATGGCCAAAGATGACTGGAAAGGGACACTAGCAGGAAGGACAGCAAAGCAGCAATGGCTGGAATTTCTGCAAAAAATGAGGGAAGTGCAAAACAGATATATTCCAAATAAGAAGAAATTTTTGAATGGAAGAAGAACACTACTGTGGCTGACAAGTGAAGTCAGAGCCAAAGTAAAAGCAAAAGAGAGGGCATACAAGGAAGCCAAAGCTAGTGGGGAAATATAAGCTTGGGAAGCTTTTAATAACTTGCAGAAGGAAACTAAGAAGGTCATTAGGAAGGAAAAGATGAATTATGAAAGGGAGCTGGTGACTAATATCAAAGAAGATACTAAAAAGTTTTTTTAATATATAAAGGGTAAAAGAGAGTTGAGGATAGATCTAGGACCAATAGAAAATGACGCTGGAGGTATTGTAATGAGAGATGCAGAGATGGCAGAAGAACTGAATGTGTATTTTGTATCAGTCTGCACAGTGGAAGACATCTGCAGTATACTGGACATTCAAGAATGTCGGGAAAGTGACGTAAGTGCAGCGAAAATTACAACTGAGAAAGTGCTCAGGAAACTTAATGGTCTGAGGGTAGATAAATCTCCTGGACCTGGTGGAATGCACCCTTGGGTTGCTGAGGCATTAACAATGATCTTTCAAGAAGTTAAGAAGGGTGCGAGGCAGCAGAAAGGAAACTGTAGACCTGCTAGCCTGACATCAGTGGTTGGGAAGTTGTTGGAATCGATTGTTAGGGATGAGATTACGGAATACCTGGAGGCACATGACAAGACAGACCAAAGCCAGCATGGTTTCCTGAAAGGAAAATCCTGCCTGACTAACCTACTGCAAATTTTTGAAGAAATTACAAGCAGGGTAGACAAAGGAGATGCAGTAGATGTGGTGTACTTGGATTTTCAGAAGGCCTTTCACAAGGTGCCACAGATGAGGCTGCTTAGCAAGATAAGAGCCCATGGAATTACAGGGAAGTTACTAGCATGAGTGGAGCATTGGCTGATCAGCAGAAAACAGAGAGTGGGAATAAGGGGATCCTATTCTGGCTGGCTGCCGGTTACCAGTGGAGTTTCACAGGGGTTGGTGTTGGGACCGATTATCTTATGAAGTATGTCAATGATTTGAACTTTGGAATTAATCGATTTGTGATTAATTTGCCAATGATACAAACCTAGGTGGAGGAGCGGGTAGTTTTGAGGAAATAGAGTGCTTGCAGAGAGACTTAGATAGTTTAGGGGAATGGGCAAAGAAGTAGCAAATGAAATACAATGTTGGAAAGTGTGTGGTCATGCACTTTGCTGGAGGAAATAAATGGGCAGACTATTATTTAGATAGGGAGAGCATTCAAGATGCAGAGATGCAAAGGGACTTGGGAGTCTTTGTGCAGGATACCCTAAAGGTTAACCTCCAGGTTGAGTCGGTGGTGCAGAAGGCAAATGTAATGTTGGCATTCATTTCTAGACACATAGTATATAAGAGCAGGGATGTGGTGTTGAGGCTCTAAGGCACTCGTGAGACCACACTTGGAGTATTGTGTGCAATTTTGGGCTCCTTTACTGACATTGGAGATGGTTCAGAGAGGATTCACAAGAATGATTCCAGGAATGAAAGGGTTGCCATATGAGGAACGTCTGGCAGCTCTTGGGCTGTATTCCCTGGAGTTCAGGAGAATGAGAAGGTATCTCATAGAAACATTCCGAATGTTAAAATGCCTGAACAGATTCGATATAGCTAAGTTATTTCCCATGGTAGGGGAGTCTAGGACAAGAGGGCAAGATTTCAGGATTTAAGGACGTCCATTTAGAACTGAGATGCGGAGAAATTACTTTAGTCAGAATGTGGTAAATTTGTGGAATCTGTTGCCACGAGGGGCTGTGGAGGCCACATCACTGGTGTATTTAAGGCATTGATGGATAGGTTCTTGATTAGCCAGGGCATCAAAGGCTATGGGAAGAAGGCAGGGGAGTGGGGATGACCGGAGGAATTGGATCAGCCTATGATTGAATGGCAGAGCAGACTCCATGGGCCGAATGGCCTACTTCTGATCCTGTATCTTATGGTCTTATGGTCTTATGACCCCAGAACTGCTTCTATCCCACTGTTATATGATTATTGATCTCACACTCTACCTTGTCATGGACCTTGCACTTTGTTTGCCAATCTCTACTGCACTTTCTCTATAATTGTAACTTTATGTACTTAATTGGGGGACCAATTCATCCACCAAAAGTGGAAATTCCTGGTGGCCAAATATTTTAACTTCCATTCCCATTCTCGTTCTGACATGTCGGTCTTGGCTTCCTCTTGTGCTAAGATGAGGCCACCCTCAGAGTGAAGGAGCAACACCTTATATTCCATCTGGGTAGCCTCCAACCTGATGGCATGAACATTGATTTCTCCCACCAGTAATTTATTTTCCTTCCCCCTCCCCTTTTTTCTATTCCCGACTCTGGCCTTTTATTTCTTCTCAGCTGCCTATCACTATGATCTGGGTCCCCTCCACCTTCCCTTTTTCCTATGGTCCACTTGCCTCTCCTATCAGATTCCTTCTTCTCCAGCCCTTTACCTTTCCCACCCACCTGGCTTCACCTATCACTTTCCAGTTAGCCTCCTTTCCCTCCCCCAGCTTTTTATTCTGGCACTTTCACTCTTCCTGTACAATCCTGAAGATGGGACTCAACTCAAAATATCAACTGTTTATTCACTTCCATAGATGCTGCCTGGCCTGCAGAGTCCCTCCAGCATTTTGTGTGTGTTGCTCTACATATTTGTTTATCCTTTTGAACTTCTTGATGAATTTGTGTTTGGAATTATCTGTCTGATTGGTATGCAAAACAATGCTTTTGATGTTATCTTGGTATATGTGGCTGTAATGATCTTCAGATGAGCAGACCCAGGTGCAGAGTAAACTCAGGACTCGATAGTAGAAACATAGAAATATAGAAAATAGGTGCAGGAGTAGGCCATTCGGCCCTTTGAGCCTGCACTGCCATTCAGTATGATCATGGTTGATCATCCAACTCAGAACCCTGTACCTGCCTTCTCACCATACCCCCTGATCCCTTTAGCCACAAGGGCCATATCTAACTCCCTCTTAAATATAGCCAATGAACTGGCCTCAAATGTTTCCTGTGGCAGAGAATTCCACAGATTCACCACTCTGAAATGAGAAATTAATGATAAAGATTTTGTTGGCATATAATACAAGGAATAATCAAACTTATAGCTCACTTACTCAGGACTTGAGCACACAGAATGGTAATTCACACAGAACTGGAATCGAGGACTCAGCGATGAGAGATGGATCAGGATACCTTAAATATAGCATAATACACAGGAAACCCATGTGGGCCGAAATAAAAAAACGATTCACTTAAGAACGAGTTTATTAAATAGTATTCATTAAAATCCTATTGTAATCCATCCTCACTTTTATATATAAGTATACCTTGAGCTTGACGTATTCTGCAAACTATGAAATTTAATTCCTGATATAATTTTTTTATATGAAGAGTGAAAGGGAGTGAGCCTACCCACAATCCTGGCAGTCAACCACATCACACCTTTTGTCATTTATCAACCACATCCACCTTTATCATTTTCATTGCCTAAGGGCAGGTTGCTGGGGCCTGATACATTAGTGGTTTTGGTAGACCAACCCCGGTTCTTGTAGAGAGGTGACTACCTTATCCAGAGTCTTCCTCACTACCTCCTGTGAGGGTACCTGTAGCTGCACACTACCTACATAGATGCTTACAGACACGGTGGGTCTAACTCTATCCCCTGTAGGTCTTAGGTAAGCATGCCGTGGCATAAAATGGGATTTTGGACATATAGTACTCCAGGGGGAGGCAGCGAAATGTGTACTGTCTACCCACTCAGGTAAAAGCAGAGTCCTGTGACTCTGGATTTAGGGGGATGGAGAAGGCGACATTGGCCAGGTCCGCTACCGCATAAAAATACTTCCCCTCCTTACCCCCTATATCCTCAACAAGGGTCACTACAGCCAGGACAGCTGCTACGAGGGGTGGTGCATAGTTATTCAACTCTCTATAATTGATGGTCATGGAGCACGTGCCATCCCCCTTCAGCACCAGCCAAATTGGACTATTGTTAAGCTTGTGCCCAGGCGTCTTTGGATAGGGCGCATACAATCATGATGGGTACAGTGTGGGATTTCCGGGAAAGGTGGGCTCCCCGGGAAATTGACTGTTTTATAGATAGTAATAATCATTTTTAATTTGAATCTGTTCACTTCCTTGTAAATACTTGATGTTTGTGTTTTGTGCATTTTTGTGTGAATAAACTTTTGTAGTTCTGTTAAAAAAAACCTAGAAGTTGCAGAGCAGATGACCTCATCCTGCAACAGGTCCTGTACAGTTTCCCCAATCTCCTGGTGGCCCCCTAGATCATATAGGCTTCTGCCTATTGTCTACCGGCACCTTGAGGTAATCAGCCATTGCTGTGGCACCAAATGGCAGCCAGTGGAGGTCCTGTAATGCTTCCTAAAAGGGCCGATTCCTAGCTAGCACGGGGGAGCAGCTTTCAATAAGCAGGTAAAATTAACAGTTACTGCAACACTCCAACAAAGAGCTAACATGACAGATTAAACGCCCTCATTCTATGCACATGATTGTTTCCAATACTGCACTGATATTTATATGATATGAATACTCTAATTGCACTTTACTTAAGAACATGGAAAAGTATTCTTGATGACATGAGGTTAAAAAAAGATTGATAGATTGTTCGTGAGTTTTAAAAAATAAATTACTTAAATGTCAAGAAGAAACACTTTATCAAATTAATTTTATTCTCCTTCACTTGTTTTCTTTACAGTTACAAAATGTGTACATTGTTACTTCCAACACATGCAAGGTGCAATGAAACACAAATAGAACAGAGGGGAGACTAGAACAAACCTTTACAAAAGAAATAACAAACAAATTCTTTGTTTGCAAAGACTTCTTGGGCTTATGGCCATGTGCCCCCAACTTCTGACGATGCACAGAAAACAGAAAACAAAAGGAAAAAAATCATGTCCATGTTAAGCTACTAAAGGATGCAAACAATATCCTGAAAAGTAACAGAAGGAATATTAAATGTAACACACAAAATGCTGGAGAAATTCAGAAATTCAGCACGTCAGGTATCATCTATGGGAAGGAACAGAGTCAATGTTTCAGGCCGAAAACCGTCATCAGAACTACTTTAATGATCTGAACTGCATGTGGTTGAAGAACAGATAGGAGAAGCAACTTTCTAAAAAATATAAAGAAAAGCAAATAATTCTAAAAAAGTGATGAGCTGCTAGTGTGATTTCTTTATTTAAAGGTGGGTTAGAATTCACGGAACAAATGACAAATGTCAGTGGTAGGACAAATAATAGAGCCCTTTCTCAAACAATTAATGGAAAAAAAATATAATTCAGATTTAATCTAATAATTTTGCAAAAATCCGAAGAGAATATTAGAGAAAAACAACATTGAATTCTTTGAAAAAAAACAGAAGCAACAGTGAACATGAACATTGCATTGGATGTGATCTAAAAGTCTTTTAATAACATATATGATGGTTGACCCAGTAAAAAGTTCAAAACAAGAAGATGGTGATAAGTCATTGAGGACAACTGCAACCTGCCCTTCAGCAATGGAAGTGCTAAAGGTGGATACTTACATTGTCAAAAAGTGTGATGTGGTTGACGACAAGGGTGGTGGGTAGGTTCACTGCTGTTTACCTTTCATATAAACAATTTTTAATAGGAATGCAATTCCATAATTTGCAGATTGCATCAAACTGAAGGTCTAGTTATATAAAAGTTTGGACAGGTTACAATAGGACTTTAATAAAAGTGCCAAATTGTCAAAAAAAAACCCTGCAATTATGACAAGAACGTGGTTGTAAGAACCAAGAGGCCACAAAATCCTCACAGACTAGATGTCTAAATTGAGAAATAGAACTGAGGGATTAGGAAGTGTATATATATAAACTGATAAATTAAAAAAAAATCAAACATGCAACATTCCAGGATTTGCTTTTAAAAAGGCAGAATCAAAAGGCAGAAAAACTACACTGGACATGAAAAAAAATTAATATTTCTTATAGGGCATAGAGAAAATCTACCTGTGTAGACGTCTCAGTGATCTGTTTTAGTTGTGACAGTTTTTTTTTGCTTTTCGGATATCCAGCTGACCGACAAAACATTACATTAAGATATAGCTCAATGGCTTTGTAAGACTATGTGAAAAATTGGACAATGAATAATTCTATTGTTAGATGTCTTTCATAATTTTCAAAGAGGTTTAATATTTCATGGTAATTTGTAGGAAACATAGCCTAGAGTGATGATCTTTAAGGCGTATATGACTTCCAGATATTTTCAGTATCTTTGCCCAATAGTATTACTGTCACTTCTACATACTCACCTAATGTTGAAATTTGTACATACATCCTTGCATTTGACATCTATAAAATAAGCAGGTTTTGATCCATTTGTTTAAAAACAATGAGCAACATGTAGTCTTGGTAAAATTAGATTCTGAGTGACTGGCAACATCCTAAAAATGTAATACAACTGAACCATTTATAATAGTCTTCTGTCAATAAATTATACATTGTAGTTCCAATCTACAGTTGTACTGCTCATTTTATTCAAAGTAGATATTAAATCCATGGCTACGGAAATTGTAATGTACTCATCCTATATCAAATAACATATTAGGTTTAGAATCACAGAGACATCTGTGGTGCAGCATTTGCTTTGATAAGTAGTGGAACACATTCTACTAATAATATCTTTGACTATGAAAGATGTTCTTTATTTTAAGGAAATGTATGATAATAAGATACTTAAATATCTAAACTGTCCTGGCCTTTGTCAGATAAAGTGCTGTCCTAAGTAAAAAATCCTCTTGGTATTCCAAAACCAGACCCCTTCTATTACGTTTAGCTGTGGAATTAAATAGAATGAGTGGCTTTAGAATTATGAATCACATTTTTTTACAAAGTTTTTATTAAACAGCATAAGATATTGGTGACTTCAGTCCAAAACAAAGCTGGAAGCAGGGAAACTCAATTACTGCTAGGTTGAGATCTAATCTTTAAGCAGGTGGTTTGGTAAGTCACAAGTACCAGGCACCTCCAAAATTCACTGGGCCTGGTAACCAAAGAATGGGATAAAAACTGAAAATGCTGGAAACATACACCAAGTCAGACAGCATATACAGAAAGAAAAACAGACTTAATGTTTCAAGTCAAAGTCCCTTCATTAGACCTAAAAAAGTGACAAGTTAGTTTTAGAACTTCCATCACAAAACTTTCTCCCATTGATCTTAAGCTCTGTTGCTGCAGAGAAATATTTCAATAGTCTCTAGAAAAGATGTACAGTTAATGTAGCAATGTATAGGTGTGTATTTCAAAAGGGTTTGTTGCGGTCTGCAAGAGCACATCGCTCAGTGATATGTCTTTGAACTGTGCATGGGAATCAAAGACAATCGGTACTTGTGCAGGTTTTTGGGGGTGGTAACCATTAATGTTTGGCAAATAGCAATTTTCTTTTTTGGGATCTGGTGGAGGAGCTTGTTCTTGAAAATCTTCTCCATGAACTCTGCATAATGATCTTTCATTCTGGTTTCATTCTTGATGTGCGACTGAGAGACATGGGTCAACTAAGGATCTGCTCTCTGTTATCTGGTAGAAGTTATCATGGTGAGCGAAAAGTAGGGGGAGTGATCCAACTGTTTGAATCATCTTTGCTAAACTCTCTGTCCATGATTTCAAGGAAGACCTCATCATCAATGGAAGGTGCTATCTTACAATCATCTTCCGAGTTTCAGAAGTCCAGCTTGCCTAAATCTGGTTGAGCAGAGGTAAGTATATGAGGGTGCTTGGATGGCTTATATACAATCTTCTCTTTCATATAGATTCTGCTTGCAAAGGATCAGAAATGTCACCCATTCTCCAGGACATTAGACTTGACAGTGGACTGATGAGCACCATCAAGGCAGACTTCACCCATTATGACCCATCTGAGGTCCAGTTGTTGGGCATAAGGTGCATTGTGTCATCCATTCACAACCCAGAGTATCCCAGGGCACTACATCTGTGTGAAGTGCACCCAACTGCAGTTCCTTGAAGACTGTCTTGGGGACATGGAGCAGCAGTTGGATGACCTTTGGCTTGTACAGGAGAGTGAGGAGATCATCAGTCAGTTACAGAGTCACCCCTAAGTGGCAGTAGGTGGGTAGCTGGGTGACTGTCAGGAGAAGAAATGGGAAAGTGAATACGCTGTTTGCACAGAGCACCCCTGTGGCCATTCCCTCAATAATGAGAAAACCATTTTGGATACTGTTGTGGGAGTGGCCTCCCAGGGAAATGCCATGGAGACCAGGTTACTGGCACTGAGCATGGGTCTGTGGTGTAGAAGAGAAAGAAGGAGAGGGAAGTGGTAGTGACAGGGGACTCAATAGCCAGAGGAAAAAACAGGAGATTCTGTGTACATGAATGGCATACCCAGATGGTGTGTTACCTCCCAGGTGCCAGGGTCAAGGATCATGTCCACAGCTTTTGAAGAGGGAGGGAGAACAGCCAGATGTCTTGGTACATATTGGTACCAATGACATAGGAAGGAAAAGTAATGAGGTCCTAAAGAGAGAATTTAGAGAGCTAGGCAGAAAGCCAAGAAGCAGGACCTCTAGGGCAGTATTTCTGGATTGCTACCTGTGCCATGCACTAGTCAGGGTCGAAGCAGGATGATTTGGCAGATAAATGTACGGCTGAGAAGCTGGTGCAGGGGGCAGGCCTTCAGGTTCTTGGATCTTTGGGATACCTTCTGGGGGAGGTATGACCTTACAAAAGAGACGGGTTGCATCTGAACCCAAGGGGAACCAATATTCGTGCTGGCAGGTTTGTTAAAGCTGTTGGGGAGGGCTTAAACTAATTTGGCAGGAGGATGGGAACCAGAGTGAAGTGTGCAGTCAGAATGTCAGGAAGCGCAGGCAAATGATAGGACATAATTACAGCCAGCAGGGTGAGTATCAGTGCATCAGGGATGCAGAATCAAAAGAGGTAGCAAATACAGTACTCAAAATGTTATATCTCAATGCACAGAGTATAAGAGATACTCTTATGGTGGATGATCTTGTTGCATTTTTACAGATTGTCGGGTATGAAGTTGTGCCATCACTGAATCGTGGCTGAAGGATGGTTTTAAGTTGGGAGCTGAACATCCAAGGTTACATATTGTATTGGAGCGATAGGAAGGTAGGCAGAGGGGGTGGTGTGGCTCTGCTGATAAAGAATGGCATCAAATCAGTAGAAAGATGTGACATAGGATCGGAAGATGTTGAATCGTTGTGGGTTGAGTTAAGAAACTGCAAGGGTAACGGGATCCTGATGGCAGCTATATAAAGCCTCAAAACAGTAGCTGGGATGTGGACTACCGATTACAACGGGAAATAGAAAAGACCTGTCGAAAGGGCAATGTTATGATGGTTATGGGAGATTTTAACATGCAGGTAGACTGGAAAAATCAGGTTGGTTATGGATCCCAAGAATGTAAATGTGCTGAATGCTTATGAAATGGCTTTTTAGAGCAGTTTGTCATGAGCCTACTAGGAGATCAGCTATATTGGATTGGGTGTTATGTAATGAACCCAAGGCAATTAGGGAGCTTAAGGTAAAGGAACCCTAAGGAAAAGCGATCACAATATGATTGAGTTCAATTTGAAATTTGATAGGGAGAAAGTAAAGTCTGATGTAGCAGTTCTTCAGTGGAGTAAAGGTAATTACAGTGGTATGAAAGAGGAGTTGGCCAAAGTAAATTGGAAGGATATACTGGCAGGGATGACAGCAATGGCAGGCAACAATGGCTCGAGTTTCTGTGAAAATGAGGAAAGTGCAGGATAGACAGACTAGGTGTGGAAAGGATGTTTCCCATTGCAGGGGAGTCTAAGGCAAGAGGCCACAGCCTCAGGATAGAGGGGTGTCCATTTAAAACAGAAACATGGGGAAATTTCTTTAGCCAGAGGGTGGTAAATTTGAGGAATTTGTTACCAAGGTGGCTGTGGAGGCCAAATTGTTGGATATATTTAAAGTGGAGATTGATGGGTTCTTGACTGACCATGGCATCAAAGGTTACAGGGAGCAGGTGGGGGAGTGGGGCTGAGGAGGAGAGAGCAAAGGAACAGCCATGATTGAATGGTGGAGCAGACTCAATGGGGTCAAATGGCCTAATTCTGCTCCCACAGCGCCAATAAAAGCATTCACCCCCCTTGGAATTTTTCATGTTTTATTGTTTTACAACATTGAATCTCAGTGCATTTAATTTGGCTTTTTATTTATGCAAAATAAATGACTGCATAAGTATTTAACCCCTTTAATATATCACACCAAATCATCATTGGTGCAGCTAATTGGTTTTAGAAGTAATCTAATTAGTTAAATAGAGACAACACACACAAAATGCTGGTGAACGCAGCAGGCCAGGCAGCATCTATAGGAAGAAGTACAGTTGACGTTTCCGGCCGAGACCCTTCCTTAGGACTAACTGAAAGAAGGGATAGTAAGAGATTTTAAAGGGGGAGGGGGAGGGGGAGGGGGAGATCCGAAATGATAGGAGGAGGGGGAGGGATGAAGCTAAGAGCTGGAAAGTTGATTGGCAAAAGGATACAGAGCTGAAGAAGTGGGAGGATCATGGGATGGGAGGCCTAGGGAGAAAGAAAGGGGGAAGGGAGCCCAGAGGAAGATGGAGAGCAGGCAAGGAGTGATAATGAGAGGGATAGAGAGATTAAAAGGGGGGGGGGGCAAATAATAAATAAATAAATAAGGGATGGGGTAAGAAGGGAAGGAGGGGCATTAATTGAAGTTAGAGAAATCGATGTTCATGCCATCAGGTTGGAGGCTACTCAGACGGAATATAAGGTGTTGTTCCTCCAACCTGAGTGTGGCTTCATCTTGAAGGCCATGGATTGACATATCAGAATGGGAATGGGATATGGAATTAAAATGTGTGGCCACTGGGAGATCCTGCTTTCTCTGGCGGACAGAGTGTAGGTGTTCAGTGAAATGGTCTCCCAGTCTCCGTCGGGTCTCACCAATATATAAAAGGCCGCATCGGGAGCACCTGATGCAGTATATCACGCCAGCTGACTCACAGGTGAAGTGTCACCTCACCTGGAAGGACTGTCTGGGGCCCTGAATGGTGGTGAGGGAGGAAGTATAAGGGCACGTGTAGCACTTGTTCTGCTTACAAGGATAAGTGCCGGGGGGGGAGATCAGTTGGAAGGGATGGGGCGGACGAATGGACAAGGGAGTTGCGTAGGGAGCGATCCCTGCGGAAAGCAGAAAGAGGGGGGTGAGAGAAAGATGTGCTTGGTGGTGGGATCCCGTTGAAGGTGGCAGAAGTTACAGAGAATTATATGTTGGACCTGGAGGCTGGTGGGGTGGTAGGTGAGGACAAGGGGAACCCTATCGCTAGTGAGGTGGCGGGAGGATGGGGTGAGAGCAGATGTGCGTGAAATGGGAGAGGTGCATTTGAGAACAGAGTTGAAGGTGGGGGAAGGTAAGTCCCTTTCTTTAAAAAATGAAGACATCTCCTTCGTCCTGGAATAAAAAGCCTCATCCTGAGAGTAGATGCGGCGGACGGAAGAATTGCGAGAAGGGGATGGCATTTTTGCAAGAGACAGGGTGGGAAGAGGAATAGTCCAGGTAGCTGTGAGAAATTGCAGTGGCCAGATGTGCAAAACTGATATCAAGACCTATCCACACAGACTCAAGGCTGTAATTGCTGCCAAAATTGCATCTACTAAATACTGACTTAAGGGGTGGGGGTGAGTAATTATGCAATCAATTATTTTGTGTTTTATATTTGTAATTAATTTAGATCACTCTGTAGAGATCTTTTTTCACTTTGACATCTTTTTTTCTGTTGATCAGTGTCAAAAAAGCCAAATTAAACCACTGTGATTCAATGTTGTAAAACAATAAAACATGAAAACTTCCAAGGGGTTGCGGGGGGGGGGGGGTGGGGGGGAGAGGAATACTTTTCATAGGCACTGTATGTCTTACGGTTTTATTGTGCTGTTCACATACCTTATGTGCATGGATAGTGTATCTGCCAAGCAACAGCACGATCCCAGCAGAACAGTCAAGTGGGGGTATATTGTCAGCTATGTCTGTAATATGTGAATGACTGCATGCTACTTCAGGAGTTGGGATTTCATCCCTGTCATTGGGAATATGGTTACACTTAATGAGGTTTGGCAAGGGTAAGCAGACCTCCCCTCCTAGTGACTCCATGAGAAATTTATTAGCTCTTCTTCTGGCAATTTCTGCTGTCCCAGCAGATGCCTTTACAGTATATGGAAGAACAAAACATTAAATACTGAATGTACCAAATGTTAATTTTTCAGGGTCAGAATCAGAACCAGGTTTATTATCATTAGCATATGTCGTGAAATTTGTTAACAGCAGCAGCAGTACAATGCAACATATGATAATACAGAAAGAATAAATAAATTAATTACAGTAAGTATATACTGTATATGTATACTAAATAGATTAAAAATAGTCCAAAACAGAAGTAATATATATTAATACAAAAATAAGGTAGTGTTCATGGGTTCAACGTCTATTTCAGAATTATATAACCGAGGGAAAGCAGATGTTCCTGAATCGCTAAGTGTGTGTCTTCAGGCTTCTGTACCTCCTACCTAATGGTAACAATGAGAAGAGAGGATGCACTGGGTGATGGGGGTCCCTAATAATGGCTGACCCCTTTCTGAGGCAATGCTCCTTGAAGATGTCTTGGATACCTTGGAGGCTAGTAACCAAGATGGAACTAACTAACTTTACAACTTTCTCTAGCTTCTTTTGGTCCTGTGCAGTAGCCCATACCAGACAGTGGTACCAGACTCTTCCGGGGTGCCTTGAAGACAGCGATCTCGTGCAGCATAGCTCGATGGATATGATTTTGCCAATGACACATTGCTCTGTTCATTTAGTAACAAATATGCCTTTATTTTTTGCTCAGGTTGCCGTTTTGGGTTGATGTGGGCTAAATGTATACTGGAGCAGGATTTCCCTCGGAAACTTTTTCTGCATCACCTTTTAAAGATATTCCTGATGCCGGGAGGCTAATAGCTATGAAGGAGCTGGCTGAGTTTGCAAGTATCTGCAGCTTTTTCTGATCTCGTTCAGTGGCCCTTCCATACCGGAGGGTGATGCAACCAGTTAGAATGCTCCCCACCATACACCTGTAGAAATTTGACAGAGTCTTTGGTGACATACCAAGTCTCCTCAAACTGCTGTGTCTTCTTTGTAATTGCATCAATATGTTGGGGCTATATAGATCTTTGGAGATATTGACATCCAGGAACTTGAAAGTGCTCACCTTTCCCATCCAATCTACCACACCGTACAAATAGATACGTCTCTATCTCATAAACCGACCCACATTCCTCATTTCTTTTGATTCTCAAGGTGTCCAATTCGAGATATCATGCTGTTAAAGAAAATAGTGATTGTCAAAACTCCTGCCAAAAATAGTAATGCAATCACAGGGATCTAACCACACTGAGAACTCAAGAAGTGCGAAACATAATTATCAGTTTCAAACATTCACTATTATCACGACAACAATCTTGATCACTTAGCTAAAGGTGTAAAAGGAATAGAATGAATTTCATATCAGAAGTATAAATTTGCATGGACTTTTAACAGGAGGCAAGAGGACTGAATAATCAATCCTTAACATTCAGTACACTTGGCATCCCATTTTCAGTATCCTCAAACATCAACTTACCTAGGCCAGTCCCATAAATACTGTGACTACATGGGCAGGTAAGAGGCCGAGTGTCTTAGTTAAAATACCCTGATAACTCAAAGACATCCCATCTGTCTAAATATTCAATACAGTTACTCATCTGAGGTAAACCAACTGCATCTCCCGAATGTGCAATTTCTACCACTGAGGATAAGGGCTGCCTGGGAACACCACTACTTGCAGGTTCTCCTCTAAATCATACATTGTTCTGACTTGCAAATACATGACTCTTTATTCATTATCACAGGGTATAAATCCTGGAATTCCCTTTTCAAAAAATTGAGTACATCTTCATCAATAGGTCTTCAGATTTCAAGCTTAACAAATTTCTCAATGGCAATTACAGGAAGGAAATAAATACAGACCTTGCCAAAGCTGTCATATCTTACCTGAAGCTACATAAATGCACAATCAATTGTTTACAACAGTCACAGTGTTGAAAGAGATTATTTGCATTCTATGAAGGTGGTTGAGGCCAAATTGGCCTGAAAACGTTTCCAGTTTTCTTCAAATAAGTTTTCTTTTTTTACAGAAATACACCACCTTTCCTTTCGGAACTCAGTGAACTAGAGGGAATTGAACTTATATTCTTGGCTTCTAAAGCAACAGTGGTGCTACACAGCCAAGGCAAAAACTTCAGTCAGCACTGAGTCAGAAGACTGTGGGTTCAAATTGCACATGTTTTCTCAGCCAACATTCCCACCGCAACATCTGGGGGATTTGTATCCTGGTCCACTTTTCAAGAGAAAACAAGTCTTATGGCACTCTTCAAAACAGCACAAAGTGTATGTGTGCTCTGCCCAATTTTAACACTTAATCAAGATTATATAAAACCAGCAGTGAGATTAAAAACCATTATCTCACTTGTTGAAAATCTGCGTGCGCAGAGACCATTATCCCAATGGGGGGGGGGGGGGAAGAGGACGACGGCAAGCGACACCTGCCTGAACAGGTACGGGATTCTCACACAGCGCCACTTTATCGCAGCTATTTCAGGGTCTAATAACTTCCACCCCGGTGTATTGTCTGCATCATCGCCTCTTTGTTTGAAAGAACTATATTTACTTAAGTGCGAGATTCAGGTGCTGTACAGCTGGAAGGGCCTTACAAGACCTGTCACTGAATTGCCCGATACCGACCCATCACCTCTGCCTGGCAACTGTCAATCACCCGCAGCGAACAGCTGTGCCCATCCTCAAGAGAGCGCCAAAATATTTTTTTTGCAGGAACCTCGTCGTGTGGCTGTAAAGTTTTGTCAGGTTCTGATAACATACCCTGGGCATCACTTTATAAAACGGTTTCCTTGGCTTAAAATTGATGGCGTGGGCAGGAAGTGATTCGCAACCGCACTGCAAGTTATCCGGCCCGAGTGAGCAGGCCGGTAAAAGCCTGGAACTCGATTTCTCCGTGGCGGCTGTGCTGCCTGCGGGCGGTAGTGGGGAGAGAATGGGAACGGCAATCCCTAAGCAATTCTGCCGCCTCTTCCAGAGGCCGCTCATCAGCCTAACGCTGGAAGCTTTTGAGAGGTGAGTGGAAGTGCTGGGAGATTTACACAACTTCCACCCTGCCCTGACGTCATTGAGAGGGCTACACCTTTACAAAGAAACAGACTTGGATTCCGCACACGCATTCACTTGTCTGAGCATCCCGAGTAGCAGAGCGTTTGGTTGCAAAACCTCTATTTAACATGTAGAAGTTACTTGGATCACTAAAGTGAACCAAAACTATTGCAGCAAGTGTTACCAAGTCAGGCTACAGGCATTCTGAAAGTTATTTTAAATTTAAAATGCTCCGAATATTTTTCCTTATCATCTTTTGCCATCCCATCCAGCTCTTTTTTTCCTGAGATATCAGTACTCTTCTAATTGTCTGTTGCTGGTAAAGCCCAAATCCCCGGGATACTTGTCTGACTGAAGCCTGAGGATACTGACAACTATGTGTATAGGTTCAGTTTGACTTGGCTGAGCTATGGGGGACTTACTAACAGGTGCCACTTTCAAGTTTTACTTGGCATCTGTGCAGAGGTGTGGCACTTAGTGAAGTAAATGGGAATCATTAATCAAAATTGGATTCCTTTCCAAGGTGGCAACTTCAAGTTTGCAGTGACATTCACTCATAGGAGGGAGATGAATGACCTTACTTAGGTTCGGAGTGCCTTTGTTTTGCAGATGTGGATGCCATTTACAAATATTTTTGCATTTGTATAACAGGTGAGCTATTTTGGACTGAGAAGAGAAACATCCATTCACTCAGAGGATGGTGAATATAGTATTTGGAATTCTATTCCAAAGGACAGCCTAGTCATAGATAAAGGAATCAGAATCAGATTTATTACTACTGACATGTGCTGTGATTTTTTTTGTGGTAGTACATTGCAGGACTTTAAGGATGGTATCATGGAATGAATAGTGCTGGAATAAGGCAGGGCATTGAGGTAGAAGTTCAGGCATGAAATTAAAGAATGCAAAGCAGGATTAGGGGCCCTACATACTTTACTCCTACTCCAGTTTCTTTGTTTCCTATGGGAAAGGGGAAAAAAAATGTCATGAGGCAGGCTTGGTTTTTATTGGCTATTTTATATCTGAGCAGACCTCCACTAAACTCTGGAATTTTATCCCGATACCTCTCTGCCTCATGTCTCTCCTTAACCCTTTAAGCCCCACTTTAAAGTCTACCTATTTACATAAAGGTTTGCAATCATGATGAGTCCTAATATTTTCTTATACTGCTTGATGCTACTTCTGTTTGATAAACTCCTGTGAAGCACTTGGACATGGTTTAAAAAGATTACTGTTAACAAAGTAAAACATTGAAGACACACATTCTGCAGATTTGGAGAAACGTATTCTCAGATTCAATATGGTGCATTGAGTAATAATTTCATAAAACTGGGCTCATTATTTGTGAAGGGGAAAGTATGTCATGTTGCATGTATCACTTTGAAAACCCTGAATGGAAATGGAATTGTGCTCAGAAGGTACTCCTTACCCTGTGTGAAATATTTTTCTGAGGTGAGTCAATAAATGCAGGATTCCCAGCCTCTGATATGCTGATGCATGTTTGTAATCACTATATTTGTGTGGCCTATCCAGTTGTGCTTCTGATCAACAGTGACCGAAAGATACTGATGATAAGGGACTTGAGAGTTATGCTATTGAACATCTCTGGTAGGTTTTTAGCTTCTCTCTTTCAGGAGATGGCCAATGCATAGCATCTTTGTGATGCAATATTAGTTGCTATTTAGCAGCTCTGATATAAAAGCTATCTAAGGCTTACTGAAAGTTAGCATAGGCTGCTTTATTTGCTGAACACTTGCAAATGTGTAATCTCAGCAAACATTCACAGTTCTCGCTTTATGATAGAAGGAAGATCATTGAAATAGTTAAAGCTGGTTGGGCCTAATACAGTTTCCTGAGGAAGTTTTGCCATGATATTCTGGGACTGGAATAGTTAATCTCTAACAACCTTCAACCATTTATTATGAAGATAATTATGTTTTGTAATTAATGAAAGGGAAAAACACAGGAGTCTGGATACTTGTCTACTTAGCTTTTTTTTTGCCTTTTTTTAGTGAGACGCTCACATTTGATGTGGTGGTGTAATGGTGTATCATTGTATGCCATTCACGTACTTCTGAAAATAACACAATGGATTATATAAACAATGCTTAATGAAACAATATCTTTACAATATTACTCAAATATTGCTGAAATCTTAAGCAAAATCTTAACAACACTCCTCTCTGCTTAACTATAAACTTCAACTCAATAAAGAATGTATCTCAACTCAAACACGTAACATTCCTGAAAAAGGGTCTGAGCCCGAAATGTCGACTGTTTATTAATTTCTATAGGTGCCATTCAGGCTTGAAGATTTAATCTCCGTGAAGGCTTTCTGACTCTTGTGGGTTGACATCTTTCCTGATGAGGGGGTTCACTCTGCTTGGTAGCTGTGAAACAATCTCGGTTCTGGAGCTTCCTCTGTGGTGGTTGTAGTAGTTGATGCAGGGACTGCAGAAAGCGTTTCTGACAGCTCTGAACACCTTTCTTCTCTAACAATTGACTCTGCTCTCCTCAACTGATTGATGTGTTGTCTTCAGGTGGTATCAGACACAATCTCCACTGTGTAGGAGAGTGGCCCAAGTTCTATCCTTATATTTTCAAATGCCCACTAGTGATCATCTCTGTAGTCCCTCAGCAGGGATGCTTGTCCAGGAATGAAACATCGAACTTCCTTGTTTGAGGAGCCCTCAATTTCCCTCAGCTGTGTGTCTAGCATACTCGTTCTGATATTGGGTTTGAAGAGATCCAAGCATGAGTGCAAGGGACGCCTCAGGAACAGCTTAGCTGGTGTGTTGATGGTTGTGGAGTGTTCTGCGTTGTGATATGCAAAGAGGAAAGTGACAAGCTTCAGATTCAGTGTCGTGTGTTCTGCTGACATTACTTGCCGTGAGTTCTTTAGACTCTGGACAGGCTGGGTAGTACAGTCTGGATGTAATATCTCTTATTCCATTCATTTTCAGGAATGACTGAGACTGTTTCACAACAAACTGTGGTCCATTGTCACTGACTAAGTGTTCTGGAACACCAGTCCTTGAGAAGAGACACTCTCAATGCATTAGCAGTGCGTGAATTTGCGGTGTTGTCTATTGGGAATAATTCTGACCACTTTGTTGCTGCATCCACTACTACCAAGAAATTTGTGCCCATGAATGGTCTGGCAAAATCCACATGAATCCTCTGCCAGGGCAATAAAGGCCATTCCCAAGGATGGAGAGGCCCTATGCTTGGCATCTTTTGGACGTGTTTGCATCCCAAACAGTGCATGGAAAGCTGTTCGATGTGCTGATCTGTCCTCGATCACCAAACAAAGCTTTGAGCCAACATGCCTAGATGACTAGCATGTAGCTCCTCCAACAATTTAACATTTGGTTTGAATGGTACAATAGCTCTCAATTCCCACATAAGGCAACCCCGTCGAGGGCAATTTCATCCCGGCACGGGTAAAAATAGGGTAACTGGAATTTCTGCTGCATCTAGCAGCCATTTTGTGTTACCATGTAGACCTGATACAGTGTGGGCTCTTGGATCATCTTTGTCATAATAGGGAGACTTTCAATTTACATTAGGGAGAATACATCAAGAGAATGTGTACTCCTTTGTAAATTTTTGAGGCGTTTCCTTTTCGAAGGGTAAACGGGATAATCCATCAGCATTTCCATGATTAGTTGTCCTCTTGAGTTCAATCTTGCACTTGTGACCTCCAAGAAAAAACCCATCTCTGCATTCATGCTGCTGCTGTTTGTAGAATACCCTTCTGTGGATTGAAAATGGACACCCATCAGTAATGAGGGTAAACTCTGTCCCATACAGATACTGGTTGAAATATGTTATACCCCAAACTAGACTCGAGGCCTTTTTATCAATCTGTGTGTAATTTTTCTCTGCAGCAGTAAAGGAATGTGATGGAAAGGCTGTGGGGTGTTCACTTCCATCACTCATAACATTTGACATGACTGCAACTATACAATAAGCTGGAGCATCATTGGCAAAATTCAGAATCAGGTTTAATATCACCGGTATATGTTGTGAAATTTGTTAATTATGTGGCAGAAGTACATTGCAATACATAATAAAAGCTGAATTACAGTAAATAAATTTATTAAAACGTTATATTAAATAAGTAGTGAGGTAGTGTTCATGGGTTCAATGTCCATTCAGAAATCTGATGGCAGAGGGGAAGAAGCTGCTCCTGAGTTGCTGAGTGTGTGCCTTCAGGCTCAAGTACACCTTCTCCCTGATGATAGCAATGACAGTGCTTTAACACTGTCTTGAGATTTTGGAGATGTTCCTTGTCATCCTCACCAGTAACAATGATGACATTTAGGTACCACTGAGTGCCTGGCAGTCTTGCAGCACCTGGCTTTCTCCAGAGTGCAGGTGCAGATGCTACCCAAAAATAAGCCTGTTATAACAATAAAGCCCTTTCTGAGTGTTTACGGGGAAAAGTGCTGAGGACTCTTCTTCCATCTCCATCTGTAAGTAAGCCTCAGCTAAGTCCTCTTTGCTGAATTATTTCCCTCCAGAAAGGTTTGCGAGGGTATTCTTTATCCTGGACAGAGGGTATTGATCTACTTTCAGAACTGAATTGCTTGCTTACTTGCTGCCTGTTATACCGCTGGCATTGAGGGCTACAATGAGGGTCCTCCATCTCTGTCTGTCCATATTGTCGCACACAGACAAAGGAGAACCAGTCAGGGTTGTTAACCCTGAGCTGAACCCCTGAACCTGGATGGCGGGTGGTAGCTTCATGACATATGCAATTTACTTATATAACTCCTAATGAATTATTTAAATGGACAGGAATGCTTAATCAAATAATGTTTGCAGTATCACTCAAATACTACAGAAATATTAAATACACAGCACTTCTTCCTGCTAAATACCAACTCAATAGAGAATGTATCTCAACTATATACACAACATACTATATAATACAACTACTATGCAGACAATCACAGCATAGTAAATTATGAAATTTCCTTCTTCTTCTACTAGTCTGTGCATCTTTATGTCTGGAAGGTCCATTAGGTTCACTGGAGTATTCTCTTACTAGTCCTTTACAATCTGATCTCTCCTCTTGGTTTCCTTATCCTCAACATCATTGGATGAATCCGGTTTTTGTATCCCAATTGACTCCTTCCTTTCAGGCCTTCCATTCATCCAGCTGGTTTTGGTCTTTGTATCTACTTTTACAAACAGCTTTGTACAAAAACTGTTGGAGTTGGACCACTGCTTTTGTCACTTTCACGGTTACTCTGAGCAACATGGTTCTTTGGTTCAATATGCTTTCCAGCCAGAGGCACAGAGGTTGGCACCAATACCAGTTTGCCCTCTGTTGGGCAACAGTTCATGGTGTTTGGAATGGAGATGTTTGTGGCATCCCCCAGTACCTTTCTTCTTGCTTTTAGTTGACTCTGTTTCAGGGGATGTGGCATTCAAATTTTGGATGGATATCCAATCAGATTGTAGTTGTCTCAGCCACTCACATCTCCACAGTGCTAGCTCTCCTGTTTAATTAATTTGCCGTTCACTTCTAGTGTAAGTTGTATTGGTTGTCTATTACTGGTTTTCACATTGTAAATCTCAAGTCAACCCATGCAGCACTATCATCCTTATCAGATTTTTCATCACCAGCAAGCAGATTAGTGCACTTTTTGAAACTGTAACTTGACTTCTTATCTTTTTTCTTACCCTACGCAGTCCATTTATTTTTGTCTGCCCGACATGCTCTTTGTATGTGTCCTACATTGTTGCATTTTCTGCAAGTTTCACCTTTAAATCTGCGTTGTTTTTGTGTATGTGAGCCCCTGGCACAATGGTAATCCAGTTTGTTTGGCCAGGTTGGTTTCTGTTGAGACGTTGCAATTTTGTTCACAATCACTTTCATTCCTGACTGTAACTTAATTGCGATTCCAGCTGCTGTTTCCATTGATACAGCTATTTCAACTGCTTTTTAAAACGTAAGTTGTGCTTCAATTAGGAGCTTTTTTTGAATGCGTTCTTGTGATTCCACAAACTAAACGATTTCTCATTGCATCATTAAGCCTATCATTAAATTGACGATGCTCAGATAATGTCTTTAATTCAGCCATGTACACTGAAGTGGGCTTATGAATCCTAAAGCGTTTTGTAATGGACAATGGTTTTGGTTCTAAATGTTCCTGCATTACTTTCACATTATCAGTAAAGCTCATTTCTGTTGGTTTGGTTGGAGCAGTTTTCAAAGAAAACGGTATGTCTTTAAATCTAATTCAATCAGCAAAGTTGGCACTTGCTTCTCATTGGCTGTTTCATTTGCTTTAAAATACTGCTCAATCTGTTCCGTATATAATATCCAGTTATCTGTTGTGCAATGGAACACATCAATCTTTCCATTTTTTTCTTTTCTCATGTTTAAAGAAAAACTTTGTTTAATTTTCTTTCACACACAGAAATCTCTGTATCTGAATGTACAATGCACATAAATATTGATTTTTTTTTACTGCATTAATGAACCTTGAACACAATAAAATACAAGGATGGAATTTGGAGAGGGTGATGGATTTTATAATGTATGTAAGCAGACTTGTGAGGAATAAAATACACTAACAATTACAAAAATTAATGAACATCAAGTTTGGTTAATTTTGATATTCATATTAATATTCTACCAGTTAAAAAGAAAATGGTTCTCATTTTTTTCACAATTGATCTAAAGTTATCGTATTCTTGGCTTGTGTGATAGTAATAATTTGTGAAACGTTTTTGCAGTTTCCTTTTTAATAATTTTGTTTCTGTTTTGTAGGGTTCATTGGATCAAAGAAATTGTGGTCGTGGTGTCACAACAGAACTTTGAATTCATGAATTCTGTAATAGGCCAATTCGATCACTCACGCACAACAGTTGTTGTAGGTGGGCTTACTCGTCACCAGTCTATTTTTAATGGGCTGAAAGCATTTGTGGAAAATCAGCCTCATCAGTCATGGCTGATGAAACCTGAGGTTGTAATCATCCACGATGCAGTGAGACCTTTTGTGGAAGAAGATATTCTCTACAGAGTAGCCACTGCAGCAAAAGAGCATGGGGTAAGTACCAGTATCATGAAGCCATTGAAAAACAGAGGCAGGCCATTCAGCCTCTTGATTTTGTACCATCATTCAAGTAGACCTCGATTGATCTTTATTTCGCTTGCCTTGATTCTGTTATGCCTCTCACCCTTGCCCAATGAAAGATCTATCCATATAAATGGCTGACAATTTTGGTTGCATTCAGCAGCTTTCCAGGGGAATGAGTTTTAGATTTTCTCTACTTTGTGCAATTGAGTGTTCAGTTTTAACTTTTTAATATTCTTCTCTCTACTCTGAACTGGGATATGCAGACTAGTTGAGTATTTTATCCATGAACTAAGCATTTTTTGTTTGTGTTTTTGAAAGTATTCAGGACTTTCTGCGAATAATTTATCTGGTTGAGTGACATCTATTGCCTCCTTAAGGGAAGCAGTTATCTTATTGAGAATGGAAATTATTTGCACTACATTACATCTCGAGTACAAAAGGAATCTTGGGAACACACACAGAATTCTGGAGGAACTGAGCAGACCAGGCAGCATCTATAATTCCTCCAACAATCTGTGTGTGTGTGTGTGTGTGTGCGCATGCGCGCGCGTGCATGTTGCTTGGATTTCCAGCATTTGCAGATTTTCTCTGGTTTGTGAAAGGAATCCTGAGCTTGTGGCAAAAACATGCATATACAGTGTGACCTGGATCAGGCTTTCACATCTTTCTCCTACTTAGGCTTGTGTAAAGTATGAAGAATGCTGCAACTGAGTGAATTAGCTATTATCCTGTTTTTATATTGTACGTTCTATAAAAAGGTAAGCATATAATTATATAAAATTATGGCACAGGGAAAGGTGTTGAACCCACTGTGAGTTCAGGGTAGGGTAAATGCTTAGGTTCACAGCAGTTGATTCATACAACGTCAAAAATTATTCAGAAAACAGTCTGCTTTAAAGAGCAAATGAAACAGAACTTGTGAAAGAATTACAGCCATTTTTGATAAAAGCAGTATAATTTCATCAGAAAAACGTAGTGAATAGAGGAGAGTTGCATATGAATTATGGACTTTGATTTGAATGGAATCACTTGAGCTTGTTCCATGCTTAATAGGGATGGCTACTGTCACTACCACTGTTCAGATGTTTTGAAGTCCATCAGCTGAATAAATATAATATTGAACGTAACAGTTACATGACAACTTCTGGTGTGATAAATGCATATTCAAGATAGGAATATCATCACAAATCAATTTAAAGAATTAGGACAGACAAGTTAAGGAGAGTCCTAGTGAATGGATTGGTATATCTAGGTTCTCTTTATTGGCCCAGGTTCTTTCTGAATTTCCAAAAGTTTCCTGGACTTTGGGATAAACTATGAGCATAATAGAATCTACATTCAGTGTCCACTTTATTATGTACAGGAGTGGAAGCTGGCGTGATTTTCTGCTGCTGTAGCTCAACCACTTTAAGGTTTGACATGTTGTGCGTTCTGGGATGGTCATATGCACGCCACTCTTGTAACGTGTGGTTATTCAATAACCAGAATTAGAGTTAATGTCACTGGCATATGTTGTGAAATTTGTTGTTTTGTGGCAGTAGTACATTGCAATACATAATAAAAATTTTATAGATTACGTATAGAGTATTGTGCAAAAGTATTAGGCATCTTAGATTTTTTTTGTATAAGTTTTGTTTATCTGTTTATTTTTTGACTTCTGCATTAGTGTGTCAGTAGAAAACAGCAAATTTTAGATTTCCAAACATTAATTTTCCAAAAAATTAAAGGTTACAGAGAATGTTTTTTATTTTGTTAAAGAAAATAATATTAAGTAAAAGACCACTTTTCAAATAAAAGCTTGATTACTTTATAGGTATATAGCCCAGTGGATGATTAAAGACGGATAACAAACAGATGCCAATGAACAATAACATAATAAGTTGAATGAACTGAAACAGAAATGAGTTTAGAGGGAGTCAAAGTGGGTGAAGAACAACCAAACTAAATGGTGAGCTGATGTGACAGTTTCACCTTCAAATTAACAATGCTTACACCATGGCAAGAGTGAGCGTAGCAACAAGACACAAGGTGGTCATTCTGTATCAGCAAGGCCCCTCCCAAGCGGAAATTTTGCAGCAAGCAGGAGTCTCAAGATGTGTTTTCCAAGTTCTTCTGAAGAAGCGGAGAGAAATGGGCAGGGTTGAGGACCAGCATACAGTGATCGGCCATGGAAACTGAGTGCAGCAAACGAGTGATACATGAAACTGACACCTCTTCTAAATTGGAAGTCCAGCACAGCTATCAGCTCTGAACTTGCAGAAACCACAGGAACCCAAGTACGTCCCTCTACAGTCTGGAGAAGTCTTGTCAGAAGTGGTCCTCATGCTGTCAAAAAGCCATTCCTCTGAAGTGGAAACAAAGCCAAAATTATTTTTAAAAAAAATTGTGGCTCAGTTTGTCTGTAGAGAGCTGGAGTGTGCTGCATGAATGAGTGTCTGCAGCCAACAGTGAAGCACGGCGGAGATTCCCGCAGGTTTCGGGCTGCATTTCTGCAAATGTAGTTTGTGATCTGGTTGGAATTAATGGAATCCACAATGCTGAAAAATACAATTTTTATCCATCAAGCAGTACCATTAGGGAGGCATCTGATCGGTTTCAACTTCATTCTGTAGCAGGACAATGACCCCAAACATACGGTCAAGGTCACACAGAACTATCTTCAGCGAAAAGAAAAACAAGGAGTTCTACAACAGAGCCCTGATCTCAACGTCGTTGAAACAGTCTGGGAATACCTGGAGAGGAAGAAGCAAGCGAGATAATCAAAGTCTGTAGACGTACTGAGGCAGGTTCTCCAAGAAACTTGGAACAACCTATGAACTCATTCTGTCATAAAACTATAGGACAGTGTACCTAAATGAATTGATGTAGTTTTAAAGGTGTTCACACCAAATACTGATTTGGTTTAGTTTTTTTTTACTGTTTACTGCTCTATTTAGTAATTTGTTGGTATTTAGAAATTTTTCTTTTTATTATTTTTGTAAGTATCTTCACTTTATAGAATTTTTTTCACATGTGCCGAAGACTTTTGCACTGTGTGTGTGTGTCTATGTCTATATCTATATGTATATATGTGTGTGTGTATATATATTTCTATATGTATAATTAAATGAGTAGTAAAAAAAGAGAAGGAAAAATAGTATGGTAGCATTCATGGGTTCGCTGATTGTGAAACATTGAGTGTATGTTTTCAGGCTCCTCTACCTCCTCGATGGTAGTATTGGGAAGAGGGCATATCTGGGTGATGGTGGTCCTTAATGATGAATGCCACCTTTTTGAGACTTCACCTTTTGAAGGTGTCTGAAGCCAGAGAGGCTAGTGGCTGTGATGGAGATGGTTGAGTTTCCAACTTGCTGCAGCTTTCTCTGATCCTCTGCAGTGGCACCTCCATAGCAGATGGTGATGCAACCAGTTAATATGCTCTCCGCAGTACATCTGTAGAAATTTGCAGGTGTCATTGGTGACATACCAAGCCTCCTCAAACTCCTAACGAAATATAGCCCCTGTCGTGCTTTCTTTGTAATTGCATCAATATGTTGGGGCCAGGATAAATCCTCAGAGATTTTGACACCCAGGAACTTGAAACCGCTCATTCTTTCCACTTCTGATCCCTCGGTGAGGTCTGTTGTGACTTCCCTCGACTTCTTCATGAAGTTCACAATCAATTCCTTGGTCTTACTGAGGCTGATTGCAAGGTTGTTGATGTGACACCACTCAACTAGCTGATCTATCTTGCTCCTGTACGCCTCCTTGTTGCCATCTGAAATTCTGCCATTGTGTCATTGGCAAATTTATAGCTACATTTGAACAAAGCCTAGGTATACATTCGTAGGTGTAGAGCGAATAGAGTAGTGGGCTAAACCAGTGTTGATTTTTGTCGAGGAGGAGATGTTATTTCTGAACCCCACAGATTGTGGTCTCCTGGTGAGAGAGTCAAGGAACCAGTTGCTGAGGGACAGGTACAGAGGCCTATGTTTTAGAGCTTGTTGATTAGATCTGAGGATATGTTTGTGTTTAATGTTGAACTGTAATCAATGAACAGCGGCCTGATGTAGGTATTACTTTTGTCCAAATGATCCAAGGCCAAGTGGAAAGTCAGTGAGATTGCATCTGCTGTAGATCTATTGTGACATTAGGCAAATTGCAGCAGCTTCAGGTCCCTGCTTAGGCAGGAGTTGATTCCAGCCATGAGCAAACTCTGAAAATATTTCATCACGGTAGATGTGATTACCACTGAGCGATAATTGTTGAGACAGCTCGCCCTGCTCTTCTTGAGCACTGGTGTGATTGTCGCCCTTTTGAAGCAGGTGGGAATCTCTGACTGCAGCAGTGAGGGATTGAAGATGTTCTTGAACACTTTCTCCAGTTGGTTGACACAGGTTTTCAGAGCCCTTCCAGGTACACCATTAGGGCCTGACACCTTGTGAGGGTTCACCCTCTTGAAAGATGTTTTGATGTCGGCTTCCAAGACAGAGATCAAAGTGTCACCAGATGCTGTAGAGATTCACACAGGTGTAGTTTTATTCTCCCTTTCAAAGTGTGCATTAAAAGTGTTGAGCTCATCTGGAAGCATCACAGCCATCTGAGACGTTAAGGAATCCCCTGGTTCATTCACAGCTTTTGGTTTAGGTATGTTCTCAAAGCCACACGTCTGGATGAAGTCGGTGACAACTGTGGCATTTTCATTCGTTTTGAAGATGAATCTCTGTATATTCTCTAGTCCACTGTGGTAAAGCAGTCCTGTAAGCACTCCTTCACCTCCCTTGAACATATCTTCTTTATCTTCAGCACTGGTGCTGTGGTTTCAGTCTCTGCCTATACATCGGGAGCAAAAGTACAACCTGGTGTTTGGACTTCCCAACGTTTGGGCCTGGGATGGCATGGCATGGCATGGAAGTGTTCTTGATGGTGGTGTAACAGTCGGTTAGACCATAAAATTTAGGAGCAGAAGTAGGCCATTCGGCCCATCGAGTCTGCTCCACCATTCAATCATGGGCTGATCCACTTCATCCAGTCATCCCCACCCCCCTGCTTTCATCCCATACCCTTTGATACCCTGGCTAATCAAGAACCTGTCTAACTCTGCCTTAAATACACCCAATGACTTGGCCTCTGCAGCCACATGGCAACAAATTCCACAAATTTACCACCCTCTGACTAAAGTAATTTCCTTGCATCTCAGTTCTAAAAGGATGTCCTTCAATCCTTAAGTCATGCTCTCTTGTCCTAGAATCCCCTACCATCGAAAATAATCTGTTCAGGCCTTTTAACATTTGGAATGTTTCTATGAGATTCCCCCCTCATTCTCCTGAACTCCAGGGAATACAGCCCAAGAGCTGCCAGATGTTCCTCATACAGTTGATGGTGATATATTACAGGGATCTTGGGGTCTGAGTCCATAGGTTGCGCAGGTTGACTATGTGATTAAGAAGGCATATCGTGCACTGGCCTTCATCAACTGTGATATTGAGTTTAAGAGCCGGGAGATAATGTTACAGCTTTATAGGTCTCTGGTCAGACCCCACTTGGAGTACTGTGCTCAGTTCTGGTCACCTCACTACAGGAAGGATGTGGAAACTATAGAAAGGGTGCAGAGAAGATTTACAAGGATGTTGCCTGGATTGGGGAGCATGCCTTATGAGAATAGGTTTTGTGAACTTGGCCTTTTCTCTTTGGAGTGACAGAGGATGAGAGCTGACCTGATAGAGGTGTATATGGTACAGAGGAGATGTCAGGGGTAAGTTCTTTTACTCAGAGAATGGTGAGTGTGTGGAATAGGCCACCAGCAACGGTGGTGGAGGTGGATATGATAGAGTGTTTTAAGAGACTCCTGAATAGGCACATGGAGCTTAGAAAAATAGAGGGCTTTGGGTAACCCTAGGTAACTTCTAAAATAAGCACATGTTCTGCACGGCATTGTGGGCGGACGGGCCCGTATTGTGCTGTAGGTTTTCTATATTTCTAGTGAGCTCCTGTCAGTATGAACCAGTGCAGCCATTCTTCTCTGACTTCCCTCATTAACAAGGCATTTTCACCGACAGAACTGCCGCTCACTGGATAATTTTTCTTTTATGCACCATTCTTCACAAATGCTAGAGACTGTTGTAGGTGAAAATCCCAGAAGATCAGCAGTTTCTGAGGTATTCAAATGTTAGCATCTGGTGCCAACAATCATTCTGCGGTCAGAGTTCTTCCATCACATTTCTTCCCCATTTTGATGTTTGGTCTGAAGAACAACTGAATTTGTTGACCATGTCAGCATGCTTTTATGCAGTTAGTTGCTGCCCTGTGATTGGCTGATTAGATATTTGCATTAATAAGTAGGTACACAGGTGTACCTAATAAAGTGGACAACTGAGTGTAAAAACTTCCCTCAGGCAAAATGTGAGAGCTGAGATATACTGAACTTTACGGTGAACATTTGAGTGAACCAGTAAAGACTTGATGGCCTGAAATGGTGGCCATTGATGTCAGAAGGAAAATGAGAATGAGTAGAATATAGACATGATAGGTGTGATTTCTTGTTAGTTTGCTCATTAGAAAGAACTGTGGGAATTGTAGTTCTTTGTGATGAGAAGGCTTCTACTGTCACTAGATTTTTAAAAAAATGGGAAGGCCAAGCAGGTGGGTGTGAGATTAAGGGATTGAAGTTTAAGGGTAGTGGAGGAAACTTTGGTCTTGCTGTAATATTGCATATATTACATGGTCAAACTAATGACTTCATTACCTATAATTTTGTAAATAGAAGCCAGTGGTCAAGAATGAATATCAGAGTGATTAGTGATAACAGTGAGGAAGTATAAAAAGTGAAATAGATTAGAGAAAATGTGTTTGATGCAACAGGCAAGAAAAAACTTTTAGTAGTTATGAAAAAGTCAGATAATTGCTAGAAGATTGAAAGAAGATGTGAGGAAACATTTCTCTTGAATAAGTCCCTGTATGCACAGCCTTAAAACATTGTGGGAGAATTTGTAGCATTCAGAATACTGGATATTTGAAGGAACAACACACAGACTCCAGGAAAGATCAAGTTTGATATCTTTCTAAACAACAAAATGCACTGAGTGATCAATGATTTTATTACATGTTTTTCTCAGAAGCACAAGTTTTGCTTAAATTATAGTAGTCTAATCTTGTTGCACTTCCTATTGTCTCAGAATTGCATCTCCTATGGCAGCCGTCCCCAACCACCGGGCCCCGGACTGGTACTGGGCCGCAAAGCATGTGCTACCGGGCCGCAAGGAAACAATATGAGTCAGCTGCACCTTTCCTCATTCCCTGTGTCACACACTGTTGAACTTGAACATAGGGTTGCCACTGTCCTATATTTGCCGGGACATCCCGTATATTGGGCTAAATTGGTTTGTCCTATATGGGACCGCCCTTGTCCTGTATTTCTCCCGCTAAGGTAGAGCATTCCTATGAAACCTTTCGTGCCGAAATGGCGTAAAGCAAGGAAGCAATTACCATTAACTTATATGGAAAAAAATATATGGTGGAAAAAAATATATGGTGGAACTGGGAATAGGGAATGGCATTTTTGCATGTGGTGGGGTGGGAAGAGGTATAGTCGAGGTAGTTATGAGAGTCAGTGGGCTTGTAGGAGATGTCAGTGGACAGTCTGTCTCCAGAGATGGAGACCGAGACATTGAGAAAGGGAAGAGGAGTGTCCGAGATAGACCAAGTGAATTTGAGGGCTGGGTGGAAGTTTGAAGTAAAGCCGATGAAATTGATGAGCTCAGCTGAGTCGGGTTTCACCGATGTAGAGGAGGCCACACCTTTCCTAGTTCCTCCGTCTCCGCCGCATCTGCTCCGAGGATGAGGCTTTCCGTTCCAGGACATCTCAAATGTCCTCTTCCTTTAAGGATCGTGGTTTCCCTTCTACCGTCATCAACGATGCCCTCACCTGCATCTCCTCCATCTCCCCCACTTTGGCCCTCACCCCATCCTCCCGCAACCACAACAGGGACAGAGTTCCCCTTGTCCTCACCTACCACCCCATCAGCCTCCGGGTCCAGCACATTATCCTCCGCAACTTCCGCCACCTTCAACAGGACCCCACCACTAAGCACATCTTTCCCTCTCCACCCCTCTCCGCTTTCCGCAGGGATCGGTTCCTCCGCAACTCCCTTATCTGCGCGTCCATCCCCACTGATCTCCCACCCGGCACTTATCCCTGTAAGCGTAAGTGCCACACCTGTCCCCACACCTCAGCTCTTGCAACCATTCAGGGCCCCAAACAGTCCTTCCAGGTGAGACAACACATCTGTTGTGAGTCTGTTAGGGTCATCTATTGCATCCGGTGCTCCCGGTGCAGCCTCCTCTACATCGGTGAAACCCGACGCAGATTGGGGGACCACTTCGTCGAGCACCTCCACTCCGTCCGCCGCAACAGACAGGATCTCCCGGTAGCCACCCACTTCAAATCTGCTTCCCATTCCCATTCAGATATGTCCATACATGGCCTCCTCTACTGCCATGATGAGGCTAAACTCAGGTTGGAGGAGCAACACCTCATATACCGTCTAGGTAGTCTCCAACCCCTTGGCATGAACATAGAATTCTCCAACTTCCGGTAATTCCCTCCCCCTCCCTTCCTCTATCCCTATTTCACTCTACCCCCTCCCCCAACTGCCTATCACCTCCATCATGGTTCCGCCTCCTTCTTCTACCACCCATTGTTTTCATGGCTATGACATCAATGCTTCCCCTCCCCCTCCCCTTTGTCTTTCAAATTACTGGTCTTTCAACTGAAGCTACAAGCATTCTTCAAATCCTTCCCCTTCTTTCATTCTTCAGTCCTGACGAAGGGTTCTAGCCCAAAATGTCGACTCATCGTTTCTAACTGATGCTGCCCGACCTACTGAGTTCATCCACTATTGTCAATTATTAAACCGGTTGTGCAAAAAAGGTTGGGGACCCCTGTTCTATGGTCTCAAAACTTTTATCATGATACAAAGCAATATTTTTAATGTTTTGTTGGTAGTGTATACCAACACATCTTTTAGTTTCATTTTCCATTTTGAAACATGAGTTGAAATAACAAAAAAGCAGGAGGATTAATAGAACTACAATAACTACAAGAACTTTCAGATTGTGTTTTGTTGCTCATGCTTAGGATTAGTATGAGCATAAATGTAGATTTTCAACCTGTAACTAATAAAATACATTCAAGAGTTAATAGTTAGCATCTACATTAACATCTGGCATTATTACTATGTTTATGCTTGTTCCTTCACCTTTGTTTGTTCAGGTGACCACATTTTTTTTGATGCCCAGTGCCCAAATAATTTGTGTCACATACAGAAAACTAATATGAAGGTATTTTTGAAAACTTATGCATTTATCAAGCACTGCATTCTCCTGATATATGCATGTTATATTTTTTCTTCAAAAAAAGCAGTTCACTTTTGTCAAGTATCACCTTGTTGTAACACCTCATTACTTACTGCCTTTGATTTCAGGTCTTACTCACAATCAAGGTAAGAATGACAGGCCTTTTTCATTTCCTGCCATAGTTTCTGTTGTCAAAAGGATAAAAATCTAACATTTTCCTCATACAGGCTTTTGGCAGTTACCTTTCCAAAAATGTGTCTCTCATTTCTTCTTTATTCTTTGCCCGCCAGATTCTACTAGCCCATTTATGATTTTATAATTAAACATTTTCTTTGGTGTTTTATGCTTTTGTCTATGTCAGAGCTCCTTCTGAGTTCAATACGGCAGGATACTCATTTGTCTGTTGAGTGAATTGCGGTGGTGGGTTGATATGATTAACAAAAGGCTTTCTTGACCATGTTTGACCTGCAATAGATTTCTTTGTGCCCTACCTCTCAGTGTCACTCTCATCTGACTATGCACTTAGTACCAAATAATTGATCCCAAATGGGCTACGAATCCAGTTTTGCAGATATGAACCCACAGGCCTTGGGGGTTATAGTCTACTGCCATAACTACTAGCTTACTCTACATAATTAAAGAATGAGAATGCACTGCAGTTAATTTGAGCAAGTGCCAGGCTTTTAAGTTTGGTATAAATTTTATCAGTTCATAGTCCACTTAAATCATCTATGCTTTATGTTCATGGCTTTTAATGCTATGACAATAGGAAACTTTGAATTATTACTTACAACTACTGCACTTCTTTTCTGGGTCATATGTTTGTTCTTGAAGTGACGGTTAACTGATTTTATTCTCACAGTTTTAGCCATGTTCTTTCCCAATGACTATCTTACTTTGTTCCCACACCATCACTGTCAAACCTGCCATCTCATGAACTTCTTTTTAAAATGATTTATAATGACATTTAGGTATGCCTTAGTTATAGAGGCTTCATAATTATCCACTTTGTCCCCTTAGACTGAACTTGTCCCTCTTCTTCCAGTATTTTGTTTCATCCCCAAATCTCCCATGCTTTACTTCAGATTAATAACACAGAATTAAAAATAATTGCACTTTCATTGTTTACTCTAACTTCACTTCGCAATGTGGTTAGACATCACATTTACTTCTATCTCCTTTTCTTTGAGCATACCCACTTTGCCTAAAGATGTGCAATACTTTTCTATGGGTCAGGCAGCATCTATGGAGGTGAATAAATAGTCAATATTTTGGGCTGAGACCCTTCACCAGGACTGGAAAGTAAGGGCCGGAATATGAAGGTGGGGTAGGGGAAGGATAGGAAGCTGGCAGGTGATAGGTGAGACCAGGTGAGAGGGAAGTTAGGTTGGTCAGGGAGAGAGAGGATAATATAAGAAGTTAAGAGGTAAAAGGTGGAAGAGATAGAGCTGAAGGAACCTAATAAGAGAGGACAGTGGACTATGGAATAAAGGGAGGTAGGTGAGGATTCAGGGGGAGGTGGTGGGCAGATCATAAGAGTTGGGAAGGAGAAGGGAATGGATGAGAGTGTAACTAAGGTGGGAAATGGAAAAAGAGAGAAGAAGGGGTGGGGGTGAGGGTGAGAAATTATTGTAAGGTAGAGAAATAAATGTTCATGCCATTAGGTTGGAGAACCCCTGGATGGAATAAGAGGTGCTGGTCTTCCAACCTCAGTTTGGCCTCAGTGTAGTAGTAGAGGAGGTCACTGGGAGATCCTGAATTTTATGGCGGACAGAACTAAGCTATTTGATGAAACAGATCCTCAATCTGTGTGTTGGGTTTTATTGATGTAGAGGAGTCTGCACTGGGAGCACCTGGGACGAGCAAACTAGAGAGTTACTTGGAAAGCAGGTGGGGGGGGGGGGAATGGTGGAGATTAAAGGCAAGGAAGGATAGAAGTGTTAGAATTCTATTGGAGATGGCAGAAGTTGTGGAGAATGATGTGCTGGATACCTGAATATATGTCACATTTATAACAAGATAGGTGAATCAATGGCTCAAATAGAAATTAATGCATATGATTTAATGACCATTGCTGTGGTGTGGTTGCAAAGTGACCAGGACAGGGAAAGTAATTATTTCAGGATTCTTAACTTCTAGTAGAGGAAAGGCAGTTGGATAGTCTTGTGGAGTAGATTTGATTTTAAAGAATGGAATAAAGGCAGTTGAGAAGTTAGCTTGGAGAAACCAAGGAACAGCATGTTTGGATGCAATTAACAGATAGGAAAGGAGCAGAAAGTAGGATTCAGTTGCACAAGAAGGTTCATGTGGGCATAACGTAAAAACGGAGTTCAGAAACAGAATAATTAACAAATGTCATTACTATGGTGTCTTTATTCTGCATTACAAACTGGGTAAATCACATCCATAGATTGCATATAACATTTTTATTCTAGATCAGTATGTTGAAGAGCTAATGAGGGAACAAATAATTGTGTAATAGAAAATGGTCAATTACTTATCTAGTTGGTAATAGATCTTGAGAGAATGTTGATCGTGATATGCTGGAATTTTTAAAGTTCAAAGTAAATTTATTATCAAAGTACATATATTTCACAATATCCTACTGAGACATGCGTTCTTGCAGACATCCACAGTAAAGAAGCACAATAGAATCGGTGAAAAACTGCACAATTAATGTGTAAAAGACAACAAACTGTAAATATAAAAAAGAAAAAATGAAATAATAAATAAATAAACTATAAGTGAAGAACAGGTGTTATAGAGTTCTTGAAAGTGATTCCATAGGGTGTGGAACCATTTCAGTGTTGGGGTGAGTGAAGCTATCCTCTCTGGTTCAAGAGCCTGATGGTTGAGATGAAACTATTATTCCTGAACCTGGTACCTGAACTTGGTACCTAAACTTGGTACCTAAGGCTCCTGTACCTCCTTCCTGATGGCAGCAGCAAGAGGAGAGCAGGGACTGGATGGTGGTGGTCCTTGATGAAGGAAGCTGTTTTCCTACAACAGAGCTCCTTGTAGATGTGCTCAATGGTGAGACGGCTTTACTCGTGATAGACTGGTTTGTATCCATTACTTTTTGTAGGCTTTTCCATTCCTGGGCATTGGTGTTTCCATACCAGGCCATGATACAACCAGTCAGTATACTCTCCATTGTGCATCTATAGAAGTTTGTCAAAGTATTGAATGACGTGCCAAATCTTTGCGAACTTCTAAGAAAGTAGGGGCGCTTCTCTGTTACCTTTAAATTGGCTAGATCTAGAACAGACCCTCTGAAATTGTAATGCCGAGGAATTTAAAGTTGTTAACCCGCTCCACCTCTAATCCCCTGACAAGAACCAGCTCATGGACCTCCGATTTCCTCCTCCTGAAGTCAATAATCAGGTTTTTGATTTTCTGACATTGAGTGAGAGGTCGTTGTTGTGGCACCATTCAGCCAGATTTTCAATCTCCCTCCAACATACTGATTCATCACCACCTTCAATTTGGCCAGTGGTGTCATCAGCAAATTTAAATATAGCATTGGAGCTGTACTTAGCTTCGCAGTCATAAGTATAAAATGAGTAGAACAGGTGGTGAAGCACGCAGCCTTACGGTGCACCTATGCTGATGGGGATTGAGGAGGAGATGTTGTTGTCAATCTGAACTGACTGGGTTCTGCAAGTGAGGAAATCGACGATCCAGTTGCACAAGAAGGTATTGAGGCTGAGATCTTGGAACTTATTGATTAGTTTTGAGAGGATAGTAGTGTTGTATGCATAGCTATAGTCAATGAAGAGCATCATGATGTATGCGTCTTCGCTGTCCAGATGTTGCTTGGTTGAGTGAAGAGCCAAAGAACTAGCATCTGCCGTTGACGGGTTGTGATGGTCGGCAAATCAGAGCGGATCCATGTCACTCCTCAGACAGGAGTTGATATGTTTCATCACCAAAGGATGATCAAACAGTGAAGGATGAAGGTTAAATGTGATTTAGTTTGGCTTAAAATCGAGGTCAAGATCTGAATAAACATAACACAAAAGCATGAAGCATGAAATGGCTTTGGTAGATCAGGGAAACTGCATTAAAGGAATGACATTAAACAGTTAATCACTAACATTTAAAGAATTAATATGTGCAAGTAGTTTTTACACTGATGGTGGTGGGATATAGAGCAAGCCACCAGAAGAAGTGGTAGAGGCAGTTATAATTACAACATTCAAGAGGCATTTGGGCAGCATAGGAAAGAGTTGAAGAGATATGCGTAAGATGCTTGGGAAGATATTTTGGTCAGCATGGAGGTACTGGGCTGAAGGACTTCTTATCATGCTGTATAATAATTTTTTCAATGTATATCTGAGGCAAAATGATAACAAATGAATGCTCAAGTTGTGGCAATCAAGAAAGGTTTGAAGATTGTATTAGGCCAAAAATTAAGGTTAATAATGCTGCTAAAAATAAAGATGGAAGAGTGAGAATGGGAAAAGTTTAGAATTCATCAAGGGAGGACCATCGTATTGATAAAGAATTCAAAAATAATCTGGTGAGAAACTTAAAAAACAAGTTGTGAAAGCTTCTATGAAAATGAAAAGTTTTACAAAAGATTAATGTAGGTGTATTACAAACTCACAGAGAAGTTACACTGGAAAGAAACATTAAACAGATATTTTGTGTTGTGTTTTTATGGATGAAGGAACAGAAAACCTCGCAGCAATAGAAAGGGCTGCAGGTTGAGAATACAGAAGGAGTTTAAAGAAATTAGCATCAGTAAAATAAGCTGGTATTGAATAAATTAATGAGTTTGAAGGCGAATAAATACCCTCGCCCTGAAGATTACATCTACGATTTTGAAAGAGTAGTTGTGGATATAGTGAATGCATTGATTATTAACTTTAGAAATTTCATACCTATTAGAATGGTTACCATGGACAGGAAATATGTACCATAGCAAAGATCCACAGTTAATAGTAATTAATGGAGAAGGTTTTTACGGATAGGGTGTACAGGGCAGGTCATGTCTTTCAACTAATTGAAGTTTGTTCTGAGGAGATAGAGAAAGTGATTAAGGATAGGGCAATGGAAGTTGTCTACATGGACTTCAATAAAGCATTCTGCAAGCTCCCTCATCGTAGGCTGATCCAGAAATTAAAGTAGATGGGATCCATGGTAACATGATTGGCTGGATACAAAATTGGCATGGCTACGGACAACAGAGGGGAGGGTTGTGGTAGAGAGGTGTTACTCTTAATCGAGGCTTGTGACTAGTGGTACTGCACGTGATCACTGCTGGGATCTATGTTTGTGCTATTTATAAATGATTCAAATGAAAATATAGGTAGGCAAATTAGTTAGTTTCCAGGTGACACGAAAATTGTGTTTTGTATAGTGAGGGTGGTTGTCAAAAGGTACAGCAGGATATGGATATCTATAGGAAATATGGACAGAAATGGCAGATGGAGTTCAGACAGAACAAGTGTGAGCTATTGCACTCTGAGAAGTCAGATATAAGGGGAAAAGATGCAATAAATGTGAGCACTCTTAGGAGCATTGATAAGCACAGGGAGCTTGGAGTACGTCCATAACTTCCTGAAAGTGGAAACACAAGTAAATAGAGTGGTGAAAAGGACAGTGGCATACACAACTCAGTACGTATAACTCACACACAAAACACATAAGTAATATTAGAATAAATAAATTAACAAATAATGATGTGCGTTTTGACACTATTTGCTCATTATGTGCACTCTCAGAAACTTGGTACTCCTAACTCTGTCCATGGAGGAGCCATTTATCTGTTGTGAGGAGTGGTCAGCCTGCACCTTCCAAAAGTCTACAATCACCTCTTTGGTCTTATCCGCATTGAGACTCAAATTGTTCTGCTTGCAACATTTGGAGTATCGTATGTAACCCTGGCTGTCACATTACAAGAAGACTCTTGAGAGGGTGCAAAGGAAGTTCTCCAGGATGTTTCCTGGATTGGAGAGTAGTCGCTTTAAGGAGAGATTGGACAAACTTGTGGAGGGTCAGAGAGGCTGTATGATAGAAGTATATAAAATAATGAGGGTCATTGGTGGGGTAGATAGTCAATCATTTTCCTGAGGTGGAAATGTATAGCTTTAAGGTGAGAGAGGAAAAATTTAAAGAGATGTATGAAGCAAGTCTTTTACATCGATCTTGTTAGGTGGCTGGACCACATTGCCAAGCAAGATGATGGAAGCAGACAAAATAGCAAAGATTAATATGCATTTAGACAGGAGCAAGAACAGACAGAGGGTGGAGAGGTATAGTCTATATGTAAGCAGATGGGATTATTTTAAGTTGGCATCTTTGTAGGCACAGCAATTTTGGGCTGATGGGCCTTTCCCTGTGCTCTCTTTTCTATTCTATATTGTTCTGTGTTCTACCTCATGGAGGCCACACTCAGTCTTGAACACAATGATATTTTCATGATGTAACTTATTAACTGCAAGTGAAGACAGATTTATAAAGTGGGGCTTTGCTAACTTGTTGGACAGCAGTTAACTTAGGCATATTGATCAAACAGGACATATAACAATGGACTGCATTTTCACTCTCCATTGCTTTGGGAACAGGTATACTGTGAAGGTACCAGCAGCTGTGAAGAAAGTAGTGAATAAATTATGACGGTTACCCCACATTTAGAAGTGCTATCTTGAGGCATGATTGCAGACCACTTGAACACTAATAGAATGGGACTTTTTGGGATTCTTGAAACCCTGTGTGATTTGGATATCTTGAGTGTAGTTTATTGTCTCTTGCTTCTTTGGGAGCCTCCAAGAGGACAACAACGTAGAAAAACTACAGCACAATACAGGCCCTTTGGCCCACAATGCTGTGCCGAACATGTACTTACTTTAGAAATTACCTAGGGTTACCCATAGCCCTCTGTTTTTCTAAGCTTCATGTACCTATCCAGGAGTCTTTTAAAAGACCCTATCGTATCCACTTCCACCACCAGCGCTGACAGCCTATTCCATGCACTCACCACACTCTGCTTAAAAAAAAAAACAAACCATCTTACCCCTGACATCTCCTCTGTACCTACTTCCAAGCACCTTAAAATCGTACCCTCTCATGATAGCCGTTTTAGCCCTGGGAAAAGCCTTTGACTATCCACACGATCAATGCCTGTCATCATCTTATACACCTCTATCAGGTCACCTCTCATCCTCTGTTGCTCCAAGGAGTAAAGGCCAAGTTCTCTCAACCTATTCTTGTAAGGTTTGGTCCCCAATCCAGGCAACAGCCTTGTAAATCTCCTCTGCACCCTTTCTGCAGTTTCCACACCTTTCCTGTAGTGAGGTGACCAGAACTGAGCACATTAATCCAAATGGGGTCTGACCAGGGTTCTATATAGCTGCAACATTACCTCTCGGCTCTTAAACTCAATCCCACGATTGATGAAGGCCAATGCACCGTAGGTCTTCATAACTACAGAGTCAACCTGCGCAGCAGCTTTGAGTGTCCTATGAACTCGGACCCCAAGATCCCTCTGATCCTTCACGCTGCCAAGAGTCTTACCATTAATGCTATATTCTGCCATCATATTTGACCTACTAAAATGAACCACCTCACACTTAGCTGGGTTGAACTCCATCTGCCACTTCTCAGCCCAGTTTTGCGTCCTATCGGTGTCCCGCTGTAACCTCTGACAGCCCTCCACACTATCCACAACACCGCCAACCTTTGTATCATCAGCAAATTTACTAATCCATCCCTTCACTTCCTCATCCAGGTCATTTATAAAAATCACGAAGAGGCAGGGTCCCAGAATAGATCCTTGAGGCACACCACTGGTCACCGACCTCCTTGTTGTAGTTTGGAGGCTTGCATGCCTCAATGACCCAGAGAGCTGTGCTGGCTGGAGTCAGGGTCTTGTGCTTTCGCTGTTCGTAGGATAACCCATGCCAGACAGGTCAAAGGGCAGAGGCGAGACGGAGAGTGTTCCACTGGACCTCCAGTTTCAGAGGTTCAGCTTAGAGCTAATAACCCTGATGGGTAAGACAAAATTATTGTGGAAACAGCACTGAAGAATCCTTCTACATCTGAGTGCGATGGTATTCCTGAGTCTCCACCTGAGACTTGCATGACTGACTAGAGAAAACTGAGAGGAAGCTCCTGACACCATGAATGAAGCCCTGAACAGCACCAGAAATGAAGGACCTTTATTGCTGCCTGAAAATCACTGGTGGTGTAACAGGCAGTAAGTAAGTCATTGGGTAATCAAACAGATGGTTTTACTACAGCCTGCCAAACAAAGCAACTTGGCTGCTACATCTCAGTCTTGCTGATTAAAAGGTACTGCAAATTTCTGCAGTAAAGCCCTAGAAAAATCCCAAAAAAGTACAAGCTGAGACTGTTACTTTCACAGCTCTTTGCAAAGTATTTCAAAAATTCAGGTAGTCAGTTGACCCGCTGGGGAAGTTGCAGAGATTAGAGATGTGCTGGGAGATTGTGTAAACAATCACACTCCCCTCAAAACCCATCCTCTTCTTAAGCAATGATTAACTTCATCCGCTCCTCAGAAACGGATGTTGTGACACAGAAGTGTAGGATATTGGAAATACTCAGCAGGTCAGATTGCACCAGTGAGAAGAGAAACAATTAACATTTCAGGTGGAAATCCGTTGGTCAGAGCTGGGAAGGAGACAAATTAAACTTGCAAAACTGTAAGGAGGGGATTATTTCTGATAGAGTAAAACTGGGGTGACCATAGGCATAAGATGTAAACAAGGTTATCTAGTCAATGAGTGCATGAGCACAGGTAAAGTGTGAGAACACAGACTAAAGAATTTAGGTGTTATATAGAGGGGGAAGATATAGGATATGTCTGGAGAGTCAGGCTGGGCACATCATCCACTCCTAGAGCAAAAAACCCAAACTAGCTGAGTTAGTGTGACTGATGACTATACAAGCAGAGAAATCAAGTTGCGTGAAGTTGTAGGATTCAATCGAATATGAGGTAATGTCCTTCAAGCTTGTGTTGGGCCTCATAGTGACAGGGCAAGAGGTCGCAGATCGGTAAGTTAGAGTGGGAGTGGATTGGGGAAATAAAGTGACAGACAATGGGAATCCTAGATTACTCCATAAGACCATAAGACAAAGGAGCAGAAGTCGGCCATTCGGCCCATTGAGTCTGCTCCGCCATTTTATCATGAGCTGATCCATTCTCCCATTTAGTCCCACTCCCCTGCCTTCTCACCATAACCTTTGATGCCCTGGTTACTCAGATACCTATCAATCTCTGCCTTAAATACACCCAATGAATTGGTCTCCACTGCTGCCCGTGGCAACAAATTCCATAGATTCACCACCCTCTGGCTAAAAAAAATTTCTTCGCATTTCTGTTCTGAATGGGCGCCCTTCAATCCTTAAGTCATACCCTCTCGTACTAGACTCCCCCATCATGGGAAACAACTTTGCCACATCCACTCTGTCCATGCCTTTCAACATTCAAAATATTTCTATGAGGTCTCCCCTCATTCTTCTAAACTCCAAGGAATACAGTCCAAGAGTGGACAAACGTTCCTCATGTTAACCCTCTCATTCCCGGAATCATTCTAGTGAATCTTTTATGAAGTCTCTCCAACGTCAGCACATCCTTTCTTAAATAAGGAGACCAAAACTGCCCACAGTACTCCAAGTGAGGTCTCACCAGCGCCTTATAGAGCCTCAACATCACATCCCTGCCTATACTGTATTCCTCTAGAAATGAATGCCAACATTGCATTCGCCGCCCTCACCACCGACTCAACCTGGAGGTTAACCTTAAGGGTATCCTGTAGGAGGATTCCCAAGTCCTGTTGCATCTCAGAACTTTGAATTCTCTCCCCATTTAAATAATAGTCTGCCCGTTTATTTCTTCTGCCAAAGTGCATAACTATACACTTTCCAACACTGTATTTCATTTGCCACTTCTTTGCCCATTCTTCCAATCTATCCAAGTCTCTCTGCAAACTCTCAGTTTCTTCAGCACTACCGGCCCCTGCACCTATCTTCGTACCGTCAGCAAACTTAGCCACAAAGCCATCTATTCCATAATCCAAATCGTTGATGTACAATGTAAAAAGAAGCGGCCCCAACACTGATCTCTGTGGAACACCACTGGTAACCAGCAGCCAACCAGAATAGGATCCCTTTATTCCCACTCTCTGTTTCCTGCCAATCAGCCAACGCTCTATCCATGTATGTAACTCTCCCGTAATTCCATGGGCTTTTATCTTGTTAAGTAGCCTCATGTGTGGCACCTTATCAAAGGCCTTCTGAAAATCCAAATATACAACATCCACTGCATCTCCCTTGTCTAGCCTACTTGTAATTTCCTCAAAAAATTGTAATAGGTTTGTCAGGCAGGATTTTCCTTTAAGGAATCCATGCTGAGTTCTGCCTATCTTGTCATATGTCTCCAGGTACTCCGTAACCTCATCCTTCACAATTGACTCCAACAACTTCCCAACCACCAATGTCAAGCTAACAGGTCTATAATTTCCTTTTTGCTTCCTTACCCCCTCCTTAAATAGCAGAGTGACATTTGCAATCTTCCAGTCCTCCGGAACCATGCCAGAATCTATCGACTTTTGAAAGATCATTGCTAATGCCTCCGCAATCGCCTCAGCTACTTCCTTCAGAACACGAGGGTGCATTTCATCTGGTCCGGGAGATTTATCTACCTTTAGACTATTCAGCTTCCTGAGTACTTCCTCTGTCGTAATTGTGACTGCGCACACTTCTCTTCCCTGCCACCCTTGGGTGTCCAGTACACTGCTGATGTCTTCCTCTGTGAAGACTGATGCAAAATACTCGTTCAGTTCCTCTGCCATCTCCTTATCTCCCATTACAATTTCTCCAGCATCATTTTCTATTGGTCCTATATCTACTTTCACCTGTCTTTTACTCTTTATATACTTGAAAAAGCTTTTAGTTTCCTCTTTGATATTATTTGCTAGCTTCCTTTCATAGTTAATCTTTTCCCTCTTAATGACCTTCTGGGTTTCCTTTTGTAAGGTCTTAAAAACTTCCCAATCCTCTGTCTTCCCACTAATTTTTGCTTCCTTGTATGCTCTCTCCTTTGCTTTAACTTTGGTTTTGACTTCTCTTGTCAACCATGGTTGCCTCGTTTTTCCACTCGAAAATTTCTTCTTTTTTGGAATATACCTGTCTTGCACCTTCCTCACTTCTCGCATAAACTCCAGCCATTGCTGTTCTGCTGTCTTTCCCGCCAGTGTCCCTTTCCAGTCAACTTTGGCCAGTTCCTCTCTCATGCCACTGTAATTTCCTGTACTCCACTGAAATACCGACACATCAGATTTTGGCTTCTCTTTTTCAAATTTCACACTGAACTCAATCATGTTATGATCACTGCCTCCGAAGGGTTCCTTCACCTCAATCTCTCTAATCACCTCCGGTTCATTACACAATACCCAATCCAGTACAGCCGATCCCCTCGTGGGCTCAACAACAAGCTGTTCTAAAAAGCCATCTCGCAGACATTCTACAAATTCTCTCTCTTGAGATCCAGTGCCAACCTGATTTTTCCAATCTACTCGCATGTTAAAATCCCCCACAATTATCGTAACACTGCCCTTCTGACAAGCCTTTTCTATTTACTCTTTTATACTCCTATGGACTGAACACTGATGTTCCACAAAGTGTCACTAAATCTCTGTTTGGCTTCTCCAGTGTAAAGGAGATCATATTGTGGGTTGATGATCTTTGGCACTTTGGTGACCAAAGATAGATTTCTCTCCTGTTGTGTACTCTCTGGATTTTGACTATATGTTTATGCCCCACAAATTCTTCATTTAAGGTCATCAATTTTCAAATATATTCTATTGTGAAATGTATGGGAAGGAATGTTTTCCTGAGTTTAACCCCAATCATGGGATGGATGATCCTACTTCCTTAAAGAACTGATCTGACACAAGCCCAATCCCTATCTCACTTAATAGACACCCACTTTCCACTAAGAGTTCTCCAAAAAGAATCATCCCAAGTGAAATCTTTTGTGTGCCTTGAAGCCAAAACTGATTTAAGGGTAAGTCTAATAGATGACTATTTGATTTCATAAACTTTGTGACTACTTCTTTTTAATAAGCTATTTGATTTGTACAAAGTTCTGGTTCAAAGTTAGATATGAGGACAGGAATTACTTTTTGAATCTTTTTTTTTGAATCTTTAACGCAGGTTTGATTTTTTGGGGAAATTAAGAACTGCATTAGTCTCTGTCCACTGTGCAGCTTTCCTTGTCCATTTCTGGGCAGCCATTCACTTTTTTTTTGATGAGCTATGCTTACATTCAAGTCATTATTAACATTATTTCTTGATATTCCTTGTAGTTTAAAGCACACCCAGAATACAAGTACATACACACACCAGTTAAAGAATAAGTGGAATGTCTGCCTTAGAAAATCTTGCCTTTATGTGGCTTTGGCATTCCGTTCATGGCACAAATTTTAAGATAAATTCTGGTGTAGGTGTCTGTTACTGAGGTACACGTTTCTACCTGTAAAAGTAGTGGATTCAGTTGGGACTAGAAGTATTGCAGTTTTCACAGGAAGCTTATTTTACAAAAAAATGTCTGTGAAACTTTGTGACTTGGTGACTTTTTAAAAAGAAAACTTGTATAAACCTATCTTTGTGATAATGACATGTGGAAGCAATTTTGGAGTATTAGCATTGTCCAAACATAATCGTCCTAAATGAAAGCATTGTGTGCCTCAAAGCGGATAAGCTCAAAATGACAGTGATAAATAGACGTGCATTATTTCTTATTAAATTAGTCTTTTTCATTAATGTAAGTCACACAAATGTTTTAAAATGGGATAATGCTATAACTGACATTTTAACCTTTACGTAAGTATGCTTCAGTGCCGATTGATTGCAAAATTTGAAGTCTCGTTTGCCTTTACATTTGTTACTTGAGTGGTTATTGATTCTGAAGTTATTGAGTAATGCCGATATAACCCAAGGAGACAGAATGTTGGAAGCTCTGGAACTGGGGTGTAGAATTCCTGGCTTCTGTGGAGGGCCATTGCTTGCTGGCCTTGAAGTTCTGACCTTGGTCTTCTGTTTGACCCTGAGCTGAGCATCTTATTACTCATGTAATCCTGCACTTGAGTGTCTTATTTTCATCTCTGACCTTAACTTGCACTCAGTCTATTCAAAGTCAGAATTCCAACAAAGTGTCTGTTTTGTACATACCGGCCAGGTTACAATGTGTCGTCCTTAATGAACTAAGTTGTGTACACAGGTCACTACTGTTTAACGTAAATGGGTTTACAGGGACTCTCAACTTTTTTTAATGCCAGTGAGCCTTACCATTCACCGAGGGGTCTGTGGATCCCAGGTTGGGTTAGAGAGAGTTGGTCAAGTGTGCGGGCAGTGTGTTACAAATTAAGTTTTGAAGCAATCACAATGGTGGGGTAAAGAGTGCATATTTTCATCATTGGGAAAAAAACATTTCATCTTGGAAAAACATTTTAAAATGTTTTTCTTGGCATCTGTATCAAAGTCACATTGCACTGTTGACAATGTTATCACATGTACAGAAGAAATTGGTGTCACAAAAATAGATTATAAGGTGAACTAAAAGTTTAAAATGATTATAAAAGTACTTCAATCAGTAATGTTATTACCACTGTTCACAGTTTCATTTGCTTTATTTATGATATTGTTTGCATCCTGAGCATCAGTACAGGTTCGTTATATCTACTTTTCGTGTGATACACTCAGCTATTTTTTATCTAACATTTTCACTTTGAACTGTTTGAAATATCAGGTGCGATCATCAGAGTCAAGATAATTAGCCTTGACATATGTTGTGAAATTGTTTTTTGGCAACAGTACAGTGCAATACAAAAAAGTACTGAAGTTATCATAAGAAATATAAAAATAAATAAGTAGTGGAAAAAGACAGCAGAATAGCGAGGTAGTGTTCACGGACCATCAAAAATCTGATGGAAGAGGGAGCATTGAATTCAGACTCTTGTACCTCCTCCCTGATGGTAGTAATGAGAAGAAGGCATGTCTTCGGATAGCGAGCATCCTTAATTATGGATCCTGCCTTTCTGAGGCATCAACATTTGAATATGTCTTTGATGGTAGGGAGACTAGTGCCCATGATGGAACTGAATATGAGTTAGCACTTCCGTACCAGATGGTATTGCAACCAGTCAGAATGCTGTCCGTGGGTCATCTGTAGAAAACTGCTTGAGTGTTTGATGACATGTCAAATATGCTCAAACTTCTCAAGAAATATAGCCGCTGGCATACGTTCTTCGTAATTGTGTCAATATGTTGGGTCTAGGATTGTTCTTCAGAGATACTGACACTCAGGAGCTTGAAGCTGCTTACCCTTTCCCTTGATGAGAACTGGCGCGTGTTCTCCCAATTTCCTGTTCTTGAATTCCGCAACCAATTCCCTGGTCTTACTGACCTTGAGTGTAAGGTTGTTATTGCGAATCAACTATGCCAGCTGATCTGTCTCACATCTGTGCATCTCCATGTCACCATCTGAGATTCTGCCAACAACAGTTATGTCATCACGAATTTATAGATAGTGTATAAGTTATGCTTAGCCATATAGTCATTGGTAGAGACAGAGTAGAGCAGCGGGCTAAGCATGCATCCTTAAGGTGCACCTGTGTTGATTGTCAGCATGGAGGAGACGCAGTTTCCAATCTGCAATGTCTGTGGTCTCCTGATGAACAAGTCAGGATCCAGTTGCGGAGAGAGGTACAGAGGCCCAGGTCTTGAAGCTTGTTGATCAGTACTGAGGGTACGATGGTGTTGAATGCTGAGCATTATTGTAATCAGTAAACAGTTGCCTGACGTAGGTCTCGCTGCTGTCACCATGGTTCATGGCTGAGTGGAGAACCAGTGGGATTACATCCAGACTGATTATGGCGATCGGCAAATTGCAGCAGGTCCAGGTCCTTTCTTCAGCAGGAGTTAGTTCCAGCTGTGACTAATCCCTGAAAGCCCTTCTTCACAGTAGATCTGAGTGCCACTGGGCAATAGTCATTGAGGCAGCTCATCCTGTTTTTGGGCAAAGGTTTGGTTGATGCCCTTTTGAAGCAGTTGGGAAGCTCCGAGTGCAGCAGTGAGAGATTGAAGATGTCTAGTTGGTTAGTACAGGTTTTCAGTGCCCTGCCAGGTACACCATTGGGGCTTGACACCTTGACACCTTGAGGGTTAACCCCTGAAAGATGTTCTGACATTGACCTCTGAGACAGATATCACAGGGTCGCCATGTGCTGCAGGGATCTGTGCAGTTATGATTTTAGTCTCCTCTCAGGAACATGCACAAAAGGCATTCAGCTAATCAAGGGAGTGAAGGATCACAACCGTTTATGATGTTAAGTTTTGCCATGTAGGACACTATGACCTGCAAACACTTGCATAGCAGACATGTATCCTGTTTCCGTCTCTAGCTTCACTCACATCACATCAATCATATATTAAATAGAAGCACTTTGGAATGAGATGTAATATTTTTGTCCACATAGTCAAGGAAATTCTGAACTGTATACTTACTAATTAATAAATACGAGGAAGTCTGAAGATGCATGACAAAGTCAGGAATCAAAAGGTTGAGCATGGTGCAACTAATGTCTGAGCGGTGTATATTTTAATGCAAGAAGTCTCGTAGCTGAGCTTAGAGTACGGATCAACATATGGAATTAGTAAGACTTGGTTGCAGGAGGGACAGGACTGGCAGCTCGTTATTCCGAGATTCCGTTGTTTTAGACGTAACAGAGCAGGAGGGATTAAAGGAGGATGGGTGGCTTTACTAGTCAGAGGAAATTCCTCGGTAGCGCTCAATCAGGACAGACTGGGAGAACTTGTCCAGTGACGCGTTATGGGTGGAACTGAGTAATGAGAAAGGTATGACCGTGTTGATGGGGGTATATTACAGACCACCCAACTGTCCAAGGGATTTAAAGGAACAAATTTCTAGAGAGATTGCAGACTGTTGCAACAAACAAAGTTGTTATAGAAGATGATTTTAACTTTCCACATATTGACAGGGAGTCCCATACTGTAAAAGGACTAGATGGGATAGAGTTTATCAGATGTGTGCAGGAAAGTTTCCTTAATCAGTACCTAGAAGTCCCAACAAGAGAGTGTGCGATACTGGTTCTGCTATTAGGCAATGAGACAGGGCAAGTGACAGAAGTTTCTTTCGGTGAGCACTTTGCATCGAGTGATCACAATGCCATTAGATTCAAAGTAAATATGGAAAAAGATAGGTCTGGTCCCCAGGTCAAGATTCTAAATTGGAGAAGGGCCAAGGTTGATAGTATTGGAAAGGATCTGGAAAGTGTGGATTGCGACAGGCTGTTTTCTGGCAAAGGTGTACTTGGTAAGTGGGAGGCCTTCAAAAGTGAAATTTTGAGTGTACAAAGCTTGTATGTGCTGTTCAGAATAAAAGACAAAGATAACAGGTTTAGGGAACCTTGGTTTTCAAGAGATATAGAAGCTCTGGTTAAGAAAAAGAAGGAGGTGCGTAGCAAGTATAGGCAGATAGGGATAAATGAGGTGCTTTTGGAGTACAAGAAATGTAAGAGAACTTTTAAGAAAGAAATCAGGAGGGCTAAAAGAAGGCATGAGGTTGCCTTAGCAGACAAAGTGAAGGAAAATCCTAAGGGGTTCTACAGATATGTTAAGAGCAAAAGGATTGCAAAGGACAAAATTGGTCCTCTGGAAGATCAGAATGGTAATCCATGCATGGAGCCAAAAGAGATGGGGGAGATCTTAAATGATACATTTTTTGCAGCTGCATTTACTCAGGAGATGGACACAGAGTCTATATAAGTGAGGCAAAATGGCATGAACTTCATGAAGTCTACACAGATTACAGAGGAGGAAGTGTTTGCTGTCTTGAAGCAAATTAAGGTGGATAAATCCCAAGATCCTGACAAGGTGTTCGCTCGGACCCAACAGGAGGCAAGTGCAGACTGGGGCTGTAGCAGAGATATTTAAAACATCATTAGCGACAGGTGAAGTACTGGAAGATTGGAGGATAGCCAGTCTTCTTTATGCTGTTTAAGAAAGGCTTTGAAAATAAACCATGAAATTATAGGCCAGTGAGCCTGACATTAGTAGTAGGAAAGTTATTGGAAGGTATTCAGAAGGATTGGATTTGAGTATTTTGATAGACATGGGGTTTGTGCGTGGTAGGTTATGTCTTTTTTGAAGAAGTTGTCAGGAAAGTTGATAAAGTCATCTACATAGACTTTAGCAAGGCATCTGACAAGGTCCTGCATGGGAGGTTCATCAAGAAGTTTCATTTGTTTGGCACTCAAGATGAGATAGTAAATTGGATCCCACATTAGCTTTGTGGGAGAAGACAGAGAGTGGTAGTAGATGTTTGCCTCTCTGATTGGAGGCCTGTGAGTAATGGAATGCTGCAGGGATCAGTGTTGGGTTTGTTGTTGTTTTTTATCTTTATCAATGATCTGGATGATAATATGGTAAACTGGATCAGCAGATTTGCTGATGTCAGCAAGATTAGGGATGCAGTGGACAGCGAGGAGGACTATCATGGCTTGCAGATGGATCTGCAACAGCTGGAAAAATGGGCTGAAAAATGGAAGATAGTATTTAATGCAGACAAGTGTGGGGTGTTGCACCTTGGTAGTAGTAGGTCTTACACAGTGAATAGTAGGGCACTGAGGAGTGTGGTGGAACAAAGGGATCTGGGAATACAGGTCCATAATTCATTGAAAGTAGTATCATAGGTTGATTGGGTCGTAAGGAAAGTTTTAGGCACTTTTGGCCTTCATAAATTAAAGTACTGAGTACAGGAGATGGGATGTTATGTTGAAGGTGTATAAGACATTGGTGAGGCCTAAATTGGACTATTCTGTGCAGTTTTGGTCACTTACCTACAGGAAAGATTGAAAGAGTGCTGAGAAAATTCATGAGGAATTTGTTGGGTCTGGAGGACCTGAGTTATCTGGAAAGATTAGATAGGTTAGGACTTTATTCCTTGGAATGTAGAAGATTAAGGTAGATTTGATAGAGGTATACACAATTGAGGGGTACAGATTGGGTAAATGCAAGTAGGAGTTTTCCACTGAGGTTTGGGTGGGACTACAACCAGAGGTCATAGATTAAGGGTGAAAGGTGAACAGATTAAGGAGAACATGAGGGGAAGCTTCTTCACTTAGGGTGTGGAACAAGCTGCCAGCGCAAGTGAGCACAATTTCAATGTTTACGAGAAGATTGGCTGGGTATATGGATGTAGGGGTATGGCGGGTATGGTCCCAGAGAAGGTAGTTCAAATGGCTCAGCATAGACTAGAAGATCTGAATGGCCTGTTTTTGTGCTGTACATTTCTCGACTCTATGCTGAAAATCCAAAGCAACACACAAAATACTGGAGGAATTTAGTGGGTTAGGTAGCATCAATGGAAATTAATAAACAGTCGACGTTTTGGGCTGAGACCCTTAATCAGAGCACAAGAAGGTTCTTGTCCTGTAAGGAAGACCATATTAATTAATGCCTACTTTTAACTATTAGTTTCAAAGACTAATATGTTCAACATGTAAGAAATTATATAACTGGTTTCTTTCAAGCTACAAACTCAATAATAAATGATTCTGTCTCCTATTTATTCTTTTATTTCATTGAATGGACATTCTTAGAAGCTATTCCTATGTTTTTGTTTTTAGGCTGCGGGAGCTATCAGACCTCTTGTTTCTACTGTCGTTGCAACCAACCCAGAAGGCTACCTTGACCATTCACTGGAGCGTGCCAAGTACAGGGCTAGCGAAATGCCCCAAGCCTTCACATTTGATGTCATTTACAAAGCTTATGAGCAGGTAGAATTCTTAAATCTCACCTTGTCATCTGATGGTTCTAATATTTGGAGAAGCAATACAGAATAAATGTATTTTGTTCCCTTTTTGGGATGTGAGCATATAGATATGTGGCGGATCCAGTTGATCTTCTGGTTAATGATGGTGCCTGGGATATTGATAGTGAAGAACTTGGCAAGTGCAATAGCTTTGAATATCAAGAGTAGAGTGATTAGATACCATCTTGTTGGAGATGGCAGTTCTGTCACTTTTGTGATATATTATTTACCATTTATCAGCTCATGCCTGTATGTTGTCCACTCTGCTGCATATATATGGAGATTGGAGTTGAACTTGTGTAGTCATCATCCAAAGTCCCATCTCCTGCTGTTATGATGGATAATGGTTACTGATAAAGCAGCTGATGGTGGTTGATCCTCGGCCATTGCACTCTCTACAACATTTCCAGGGACTGAAATAATTGACACCAACTACTATAATTACTACAATACTAAACATGACTCCAACTATTAGTTTTTCCCTTTGATAAGCACTGACTTCAATTTAGCAGGACTCTTTGATGTCCTGCTTCGTCAAGTGCTGATGTGTCAAGAATGGTCTCTCCTACCCTTCCCTGGAATTTATATCTCTAGTCCATGCTTAGTTCAATGTTATAATTGGGTCCGAACTTGAAGTGTCCAGGAGAGTCAAAACTTGACATCAGTGAGCAGAATATTGATGAATAAGTCATCGAGTCATAAAGCACTACAGCACAGAAGCAGGCTCTTTGGCCCATCTAGTTTGTGCCAAACTGTTATTCTGATCGGTCCCATTGGTTCACAAATGGACCATGGAACTCCATACCCCTCCCATTAATGTACTTACCCAAGCTTCTCTTAAATGCAGCATTCATACCTGCATCCACCACTTCCACTGGCCGCTTGTTCCACACTCTCACCACCTTCTGAGTGAAGAAGATGCCCCCTCAGTTTCCCTTTCAAATATATCACCTTTCATCCTTAGCCTATGATCCCTAGTTCTAGTCTTCCCATCTTCAGTGGAAAAAGCCTGCCTGCATTTTTGTGAATGCAACCCTTCATAATGTCGTATACCTCTATCAAATCTCCCCTTATTTTCTGATGCTCCAGAGAGTAAAGTCCTAACCTATTCAACCTTTCCCTGTAACTCATTTCTCAAGTCCCAGCAACATCCTTGTAAATTTTCTTTGTAATCTTTCAATTTTCAGATACTGTGTCTTTCCTGTAGGTTGGTGACAAAAAACTGCACACGGTACTCCAAACTTGGCCATACCAATGTCTTGTACAACTTCAACATAACATCCTGATTCCTTTACTCAGCATTTTGTTTTATGAAAGCCAATGTGATAATAGCTCTCTTTTTTACCCTGTCTACCAGTGATGGCACTCTGGGTGAAAGTGTTGCCTTCAGGTTCTTGTTCAGACTCTCTCCTCTCACTTTAAACTTTTGTCCTCCTATCATGGTCTATACTCAAGTCACAATAGGCATAGAGTCACAGAGCACCGAAAAGGGCCCAATGGCTCAGCAATTCCATACTGTTATTTTTTTTACTGTCAATGTTAATCTAATTTTCTTGCATGGACACAATTTTCTTCTATGTTTTGCCTATTTATGTGTCTGCCGAAATGACTCATAAGCATAGTAACGCTCAGTGATTCTAGTACTTTTCTGGCAACGTGTTCCAGCTATCAACTATGATTCTGCGTAAAACAAAAATTTTCCCCTTTAAAACACCTTCCTCTTATGTTAAACCTATGCCCTCATGTTTTTGATACCCTGCCAAGAGGAAAGAAGATTTTGAATACCTAATAAGTGATGCAAGTAGCCAGTCAATCTGTCTTTGCGTTTGCTTTAAAATTCTGTTAGTTTTGTGATGTCGCTGGTATATTCAACAATCTGTCCATTTCACTAGTTACTCAGAGAAGGTGGTTGGATTGTATTTAGACTTTGGCGCATCAGACTTTGCGGAAGGCATATTGTTCAACAAGAACCTTTAGATAATTGTAGGATCATATAAATGTATGAATTAAAAGCAGAGTGAGCCAAGTGGTCCCACAACTGGACCACCCAATCTGATGTAACTTCAACTCTACATTTTGTATACCTGTGGGTAAACTTTCACCCCTTTGCTTGTTGAGGATCTGTTCACCTCCACCCTTTTTAGAAAAGGAGAAATTCCAAAGTTTTATGGCCACCAGATAGAGAAAGTACTGCTAATTAGTCCTAAACAGAACATATTTCCAATTGCCTTTTGGAAGTTCTTACAAAATCCGATTCCAAGAGATTCCTCATGTTGTGCTGTAGGATGATTCTTATTTACCTAAACAGGAGGACAGGTACTTTTTTAAAAAAAATGTTTAATCTCAAATACAGTCTTTGCAATGGATGCATTTTACCCACCAAAGTTCATTGAGGTTATGTACTGCATGTAAAATAAAAAATCGAAATAACCTTAAGTAACTGAATTATTTGATAAATATAGATTTCCCTCACTATCCGAAGGTAGAGCGTTCCTATGAAACTGTAAACTGAAATGGCATAAAGCAAAGAAGCAATTACCACTAATTTATAGGGGAAAATTTTTGGAGTGTTGCCAGACCCAAAAAGTAACCTACCAAGTCATACCAAATAGCACATAAAACCTAAAATAACGCTAACATATAGTAAAAGCAGGAATGATATGATAAATAAACAGCCTAGATAAAGTAGAAATAATGTATGTACAGTGTAGTTTCACTTAACAGAATTGGGAAGATTTAGCCAAAACCGATTTGTCGAAAAAAACGGCACGTACACGCATGCACACACACCTGCCCGCTCAAGGCTTCACGGTCATGGTAGTCTTTCTCGGGGTAAACACAAGTTTAAAGCGGGCGTCTTTTTTCGTAAAAGTGAAAATCCTCTTTTGGTTAGCGGAAACAAGTACTAATGTAGGTCTTTCGTAAAAGCGAAGTGGCGTAAGGCGAACGTTCGTTCGTTTTACAAAATGGAGGTCGCCTGTCTTCGGGTTGGAGGACTCTCTGTGTTTGTGAGTGAGTGGGTGGGTGTATAGGAGGGAGGAAAGGGGCTTGTTTTGCTGTTGCTCTTTCATTGCTGTTGTTCTGCTGAACATTGCGTGCACGCTATGTTGGGCTGCAATGTGTGGCAACACTTGCGGCTGTCCTCAGTATCTCCTTGGGTTGTATTGGTTGTTAACACAAACAATGCATTTCACTGTATGTTTCAATGTACATATGATAAATGAGTCGGAAAATTGAAATCCACTTTGATTTGTGAAAATTAATTTTCTTTTTAAAATGCTGTTTAGTTTAAGCTTCTGAAATTACATGCCTGAAAATTTTAAAGGTCACTGAATTTGTGAATGTATGTAACACAGGTTTGAATATTGAAGTGATGAAGTTGGTACATATTAATCTTACAGGCAATTTAATATATTTGTTGTCACTGTGATCAAAGTCACTGGAAAGATACTGGAGCAGGAGACAGAAATCTTTATTCATCACGACAAGCAGGCATTCTTCTGGAGACACTCAGTCTTGCAAATTCAAAAGTACATCACATTTTATACCCTTAAAATCAGTGGTAACAGTAGGTGATACAAGACAATTTCAGTAGTTACAATGACATCACTTACTTCAGTACTTTAGGTTGACAATGTTTCCTTTGAATTATTTATCTACAGTGGGAGACACATCTGAATGTTCAAACACCCCGGGACAAACTAATTGACACACTTATTCTAAAACCTTCTGAAGACAGAGAGCCAGACGCCCAAGAGTGTCTGTGTGAGCAGACTCTCTGAGTATACAATAGATCAGCTAGTGATTGCAGCTACAATATACCTGTGACTGTGTTTGATTTGCCTGGTCTGTGAGCTTAAACTCAAGTCACAATTGTGAAAGTAACTTAGCCATGTTGCCTGGTTTGATGCAAGTCAATTAGCATAAGCAGATTGTTTTAACATTTCGTTGATGCACATGCGAACAAGCCATTGTCACCAGTTTGCAAATCACATCTCTTTTGTCTGTGGACCAGTCTGTGCTTTTAACTTCAATTTACTGCTTGCAATTTACATCAAGAACTGAAGACTGGTTCTTGTTTGAATTAATATCTGCTGTACTCCCATACCTCCAAATTACTCCCTAGCATATTTAAATGAAGAACTGTACCTTGACAGAAATTGTCAATGTGCTGTGGCTAGGCATATCACACTCATATTGAAACTAATGTGGACATAGAAATAAGATGCAAGTAGCTGCATTCATTCTATGGCTGCCTGTGGATTTTCTGGAGGAGGAAGATACCTTTGTTTGGTAAGGCAGAAAAGGACAGATGAGATTTTAAGATTAGATTAAATAATATACCCTTTATTGTAAAGGTGGCAGCTCTATTATTTCTTGTAACTGAAGCCTTTACAGACCACAAAATGCAACTGTCATTCTCATGAATGATGATTGTGATGTGGAGCAGAGACTTAACGTAAAGTCTGGGTGTGGAAACAAAACAAAACTACTGGAAACAGAGATGCCTTTTGATGAGGAAGAACATGCAATTTATAGATCTAATTTCAGTTTGGGAGCCAGCTCTTGCTAACACATTAATCATTAATCCTATACCCATTTTCATTTTAATGTTGTAAAGAACAATATTGGCTTTAGATTCAGAAACACTTGCATGCTTGGTGAACTGTCTTTGCTTTCAGCCATAATTTTCAACACCAGATCCGTGAGCTTCGGAGTCTTATTTCCAATCCTGAGTAATGCCTACACCTCACTCCAGCTGGTGAAAGAGGGGGCAACTGAGTCCAGTTTCTTTCCTTTCCTTTTCAGCTTAGCCAAACATGCCAGCTGGGATGGTTACCAAGCAACCATAAATTCACAAGGCTACCCTATAGCCCTGACTGGATTAACCTTTCCTTTTGCTCACATGATATGCTGGACATGTTCAAGTGAGAGGAAAATACTTCTAAAATTTAAACTAAGACCAGTGACAGGAACTGTGGACTGCTCCAAAGCATGGTGTGAAATGATTTAAATAGTTGGTCAGTTACCACCGGTCTAGATATTAGGCTAGAGTATATTCCATGTAGGGCAATGGGTTTTCCAAGTGACAAACTCTTTTAAATATTCTCCTCCTGCTGCTGACAGTCTGAGTGACAGAGGATGCGGGATGTATTTGAAGTCAATGGAATAGGAATGATCAGAGCAGGATGTGTGGCCAGCTGATATATTAACTGGTTTTTACCAGTGACCAAAGACAAATTTATACTCTAGTTTTTCGTAATGTCACTCGGTTTTACAAAATAAATGTTGAATTTTGAAACAGGCATTAAGTTTTTAACTATAAGCATTTGGGTGTAGTGCTTGCAATTTTTAAAAATTGATTTATAAGTTGTAGGCACTATTGGGGATTTATTCTCCATTTTTAATCATACTTGAATTTCTAGTACAAGAGATTCTTAAGTCATTGTGCTTTGTTTGGGAAAATATACTCACAAGTAAAGAGTTCCAGGATTCGGGAGCTAATGTTGATGAAATACCAGCAATATATTCAGGGAGCTGCAACTATGCACTTCCTACCCTTGTCCCTTCAGGCAGTGAAGATCTGGGAGCTGTTTTCAGCGTAGCCTTGATATGTTGTTACAGTGCATTTTGTGAATGGCGCACACTGTGTTGGTGATGTAGGGAGTGAATGTTTAAGGGTGTTGAATGGGATGAGATAATGTTTTTGTTGGTGGAACTTTTGAGTATGGCAATACGTTGAATATCACAGTGAAGAGATCAGATTCTTTCTTGTTAGAAGTGGCGATTTGCTAGTTTTTACGTGGTTGAAATATTATTTGCAACTTGCCAACACAAACCTGAAAACTTGCCTAGTTTTATTGTGTGCAGTCATGATTCAACTATTCCAACTGTGATAAGACTGCTGAATGGATCCTGACCCGGATCTGGGCCGTACCCTCCAAATATCCGGACCTGCATCTCAGTTTTTTTGCAGTACCTTACTTTCCATTTTTATATTTTCTGTTTATGATTTATAATTTAAATTTTTAATATTTACTATCGATTTGTAATCCAGGGAGTGGGAAGCGCAGAATCAAATATCGCTATGATGATTGTACGTTCTAGTTTCAATTGTTTGGCGGCAATAAAGTATAAGTATCTGGGAAGTTGCAAGTAAAAGAGAACACTTTAGCAAATATTTTTACTTCTAAAGAAGTAAAGGTCACTAAGGAAGCTATTATTCTTGTTTGAACCAGTGTGACAGTCCTTAGGAAATACTGCGGTGATTTATAAACATTCTAATCTGTTGACTATGAGGGAAGGGATTATGAGAAGAGGTAGAACAAGGGAATATCATAAACAATGGGATAGAATTTGTCTTGGGAAGTTGACCACCTTCAGTTCTATTAACTTTATCTACTTTTCATTGCCTGCCTCAATATTCTGTGTTACCTTCCACATGTGTAATTGGCAGAATTTTTAATTTTGATCTCTGTTTAAAAAATGTGCATCCCTTTCAAGAAAAAGATGCATTCTCCCTCCTTTTTTCTCTCTGTGCAGCAGTGACTCTCATGTTATCTCCCCTGTGACATTCTATCCTGTCTCCAAAGGCAAATGAGACTTTCATGAGCGAAGACTGCTGTTACTGACTCATGATCAGTTTGGTGATGGTATCTCATATCAAGACCCATGCTTTACCTTTCTTTATGTTCTTTTACAGTGCCTTTTTAGATTAATTCCTTTACACTTTCCATTAGTGTACAGTGTAAGACAGTATGGACACCTATGTCCAAATGTATGTGGACAAATGTTGAAAATATAAACATGTCTATTATTAAATAATTTACCATGTGGTGGCTGAGTAAATACTGTTAAATTATAGCAGGTTAGAGATTTGTTTACTTTTCTTACTCTTGTAGAAAGACAATTGGAAGTTAAAACATCAGCAGTATTTTGATTTCCTTTCTCGAGATATTCCATGTAATTTGCAGTTACATTTTCTGTTACAGTGCACAGATTATGATTTTGAGCATGGTACGGAGTGTCTTCATTTAGCTCTTCAGTACTGTGGAGTCTCTGCAAAGCTCCTTGATGGACCACCTGATCTGTGGAAGGTAAGAAGAAAAAAAAATATTTCTGTCGTTATTAGAATAAAATTGCAACCATGGTTTGGCCAGGGCTGGGATTTTACTGTTGCTCTAACCTTTTCAGAATAGGTTAAGAGAGACTAAAACAATATTGTTGAAAGCTTCCATGAGAGTTAGGTTTTAAAAATAATGTTGATGTTTGTCTTAGAACAAAATCAATTATAGATTATTAAGGAATAGAAAGAAGAATTAATTTATTTTTGTTTATGATAGACCTTGTGATACGTGGAATTGAGAGATTAGTTATGAACATTCCACTGCCCTCAATGGTCTCATTGGCTTTTAGTCTGAGTCAACAGCTTTGAGAAAAGTGAGGACTATCACCTGATTAGTTCCTGGTACCAACAGCCTGTTGGTGCTGACAGTTCTGTGTCATGGTGTCCTGCAAAGGAGGGATAAATTGTGATTTGGTTGCTGGTTTGACTTAGTTGGATAGCTGGCATTTTGTGGAAGTTGGGTTGTGGGTGTTAATGTGCTATAAGTGCGAAGTATGCAAGGATGGGATAGGACTCAAGAATGTTATTACTACATGTTGTTTGGTAGAGAGTTACTGCACAGTGCAGGGTGTGAGGTTGATGGTGAATTTACGAGGGATGAAGATGTATGAACTGACTTTGACAAGGTGCCACATATGAGGCTACTTAACAAGATAAGAGCCCATGGAATTACGGGAAAGTTACATACGTGGATAGGGCGTTGGCTGATTGGCAGGAAACAGAGAGTGGGAGTAAAGGGATCCTATTCTGGTTGGCTGCTGGTCACCAGTGGTGTTTCACAGGGGTCCGTGTTGGGGCCGCTTCTTTTTACATTGTACATCAACGATTTGGATTATGGAATAGATGGCTTTGTGGCTAAGTTTGCTGCTGATTCGAAGATAGATGGAGGGGCCGGTAGTGCTGAGGAAACAGGGAGTCTGCAGAGAGACTTGGATAGATTGGAAGAATGGGCAAAGAAGTGGCAAATGAAATACAAAGTTGGAAAGTGTATGGTTATGCACTTTGGCAGAAGAAATAAACGGGCAGACTATTACTCAAATAGGGAGAGAATTCAAAATTCTGAGATGCAACGGGACTTGGGAGTCCTCGTGCAGGATACCCTTAAGGTTAACCTCCAGGTTGAGTCGGTGGTGAAGAAGGCGAATGCAATGTTAGCATTCATTCCTAGAGGAATATAGTATAGGAGCAGGGATGTGATGTTGAGGCTCTATAAGGCGCTGGTGAGACCTCACTTGGAGTACTTTGGGCAGTTTTGGTCTCCTTATTTAAGAAAGGATGTGCTGACGTTGGAGAAGGTACAGAGAAGATTCACTAGAATGACTCCAGGAATGAGAGGGTTAGCAGATGAGGAACGTTTGTCCGCTCTTGGACTGTATTCCTTGGAATTTAGAAGAATGAGGGGAGACCTCATAGAAACATTTCGAATGTTGAAAGGCATGGACAGAGTGGATGTGGCAAAGTTGTTTCCCATGATGGGGGAGTCTAGTACGAGAGGGCATGATTTAAGAATTGAAGGGCGCCCATTCAGAACAGAGATGTGAAGAAATTTTTTTAGCTAGAGGGTGGTGAATCTATGGAACTTGTTGCCACGGGCGGCAGTGGAGGCCAAGTCATTGGGTGTTTTTAAGGCAGAGATTGATAGGTATCTGAGTAGCTAGGGCATCAAAGGTTATGGTGAGAAGGCAGGGGAGTGGGCCTAAATGGGAGAATGGATCAGCTCATGATAAAATGGCAGAGTGGACTCGATGGGCCGAATGTCCAACTTCTGCTCCTTTGTCTTATGGTCTTATGGACTTCGATCATCAGAGTTCTTACATTCCAATCAAATCCTTTTCATTCTTGAGTGTTGGTCTACATTCCTTCTGTATAACATGATGGCTTCCTATTCCATCCTCTCTTTGGTAGGGTATACTTCTCTTCCTCTCCAATTATCTACTCGTGCACTTAGAGCAGCATATGAGTTGCTTAGTAGATTAGGAGCTTAGTTTTTGCTGTGATTGTCTTCCTCCTTGATAGTCTCTCAGCTGTGGGAAGATTTGTGACTCCACTGAATCACATAATATCTCCCATTTGATTACGCGGATCTGGGTGTGTAAATTCTGGGTAGATTAAACTGATAAAAAGTATTAACAAAATTTGTGAGGGTAGACAATTTTTGTGGTTAGGAAATTTGTGTTGTGAACTCATCAATTAAAATCCAATAATAGAATAAGAAGTTTGTAAAAATATCTCTGCACAAAGGTAATTGGAGCATGAAATCCTTTGTTACAAGGAATTGTTAAGACCCAGACCATTGCTGATGATAAGGGAAGACAGTGGTATATTTCATAAATGGAAAGCCATAATAAATGATGCAGGGAAGTAAGATGAGCTTTGGATTGCTATAACAGAGGGGCAGCTCAAGCTAAGACAAGTGACTTTCCAAGCCTAAATTCTTGTGTCATACAATTTTATTTGAGAATACATGTCAAAACTATAACATCTAGTATTTGAAAATACTGATTCTATTTCTTTGTAAGGAAACAGTTCATCAAAACAGTAAAGAAATTGTGAGATTAACTGATTAATTGAGCTGTTTTAATGGTAAAAATATGAGATAAACTGCTCTGATTTAACTTTTTATCTACTTTAAGGAGTTGAAAGTATAGCATGTAAACTTAGGTAAAAATTGAATTTATTTTACATTCACTTTATATTGAAGGTTACAATGTTTTATACTATTTATCTGAAATAATTTCATCTTGCATTTGTCTGCCCAATCTGTCAACCTATCAATGTCTTCTTCGAGTCCATTGCTGTCTTCCTCACTGGTTACTGTACTTCCAACTTTAGGGAGTTTGAAATTTGATTCAAGGCCAACAAGGGAAAAAATGACTAACTTGACAGGAATATCCAAGATATTTATGAAAACGCAGGTCCAAGCACTGATTGCTGAAAAACACTACTGCCTATCAATCTGAGAACCATGGCTGCCTATTTTTATTTTCTACGTTTTGTTTGATCCATGCTGAAACTTGACTCTGTTATTTTGTTAGTCTCAATTTGTTCACTGGCCTTTTATATGGGACTTCATTACATGACTACTTAATATTATATAGACAATATTGAATGTATTGCCTTCTCAGTTGCCTCAGCAGAATATTTAAACATGATTTTCCTTTAATAAATTTGTGTTAACCCTCGTTAACTCAAATTTTTCCCAAGTTTCTTGATTATATTTCATCTGGAAGCTTATCCAGCACCTGGCCTAGCGTATCTTTTTTGACAATGCCTTTCTCCATTCCTCTGGTATTTCTTATGTTACGGATAAAAGATAATACTGTTCTTCTGAAACCAACCACCATCTTTCAGCAATTTATGATGCATCTCATCTGGACCATGTTGACTTGTTTATGTTAAGCAAAACCTATGTTTCTAATGCCTGCTTCTTAATTTTCTCCTCATCTCCATATTGACAGCATCTTTTTTCTTGATATTCCGGCCTCACCCTATACATCAGTAGATCTTTTACCTCATTGGCTGTAATTACCTGTTTCTGCTATTTCCATCTTAATGTTTGCTTAGATAAAGCTTTTGTGTTCCCTTTTATGCCATCTGCTATTCTGTAATCATTCTTTCTTTACCTTTTTTATTTTACTTTTGGCTTTTCTCTCAGATTCCCATATCCAATCTTGTTCATGAATTATTCACTTGATTGTACATCCTCCCCTCTCCAGTGTCATAATTTTCTCTATGTCCTTAGTCATCTAGCGAGTTCCGAAGTTTGTTATTTTATACCTTCACCTCTTGTTCAAATGTACCTAGCTCTCTTGAAATGTCTCTTTTTTTTTAAAGGTCACCTAGTTTAGCGTGCCTGTCTTTAATTCCATTTTAATCCAGCATATATCCCCTGATTCCACAGAAGTCAGCCCTTCTCCTCTAGATTGCTTTTAGCCCTTCTACTTTCCAAATCTAAACTTTATGGTATAATGATTACTGTTCCCAAAGTGTTCTTCCACTGATACGTGGTCCACAACCTATCATGTTTTCCAGGACCCTTCTCTGGATATGCTGCTTTCATTTATTGGGTCCAAAACAGGGTCATAGACCTGTTGAGATATAATTGAAACCTCTTGAATACTACTCGCAATCAACACTCACAAAATGTTGGAGGAATTCAGCAGTTCAGGCAGCATCTATGGAAATCAATAAGCAGTTGACATTTTGAGCCGAAACCTTGCTTCAGGACTGGAGAAGAAGGGGGAAGATGCCAGAATAAAAAGGTGGAGGGAGTAGAAGTAACACTAGGTAGAAGGTGATAGGCGAAGCCAGCTGGGTTGGAAAGGTATAGGACTGGAGAAGGAGGAATCTGATAGGAGAGGACAGTGGACCATGGGAGAAAGGGAAGCAGGAGGGAGACCAGGGGAACTGATAGGCAGGTGAGAAGAGTTAAGAGGGCAGAGTGGACAACAGAAGAAGAAAGAAGGGGGAAGATTTTTCTTTTACTTGGAAGGAGAAATTGATGTTCATGCCATCAGTTTGGGGGCTACCTGGATGGATTGTGAGGTGTTGCTCCTCCACCCATAGAGTTGTCTCATCACTGCAAAAGAGATGGCCATGGAGTAACATGTTAGAGCGAGAATGGGGATAGGAATTAAAATGGTTGGCCACCAGGAAGTTCTGCTTTTGATGGCTGGAGTGGAGATGCTCGATAAAGCAGTCCCCCAATTTACGTCGGGTCTCACCAATGTAGAGGAAGCTGCGTCATGTGCATTGGAAACAATAGATGACTCCAGCAGATTTGCAGGTGAAGTTTTGATTCAAATGGAAGGACTGTTTGGGGCCCTGAATGGAGGTAAGGGAGGAGGTAAATAGGCAAGTGTTGCATATCTGTTGCTTGCAGGGTGGTTGCTTGGTGGGGAGGGCTGAATGGACAAGGGAATCACTGAAGGAGCAATCCTTGCAGAAAGTGAGATGGGTGGGGGTGGGAGGTAAAGATGTGTTTGATAGTAGGATCCCATTGAAGATGGCAAAAGTTGTGGAGAATGATGTTTTGGATGTGGAGGCTCATGGGCTGGTAGGTGAGGACAAGAGGAACTCAATCACCGTTAATGCTGTGGGAAGATGGGGTGAGTGCTGATGTCTGGAAATGGAGGAGATGTGGGTAAGGGCAGCATCAGTGGTAGAGGAAGGAAAACCCCATTCTTTGAAGAAGGAAGACATCTCTGATTTCCTGAAAAGGAAAGCCTCATCCTGGGAAGATTTGTGGTGAAGATAAAGGAACTGAGAAAAGGGAATAGCATTTTTACGAGAGACAGGGTGGGAAGAGGTATAGTCAAGGTAACAGTGGGAATTGGTAGGTTTAATCCACTCATCTTTCACTACCTTTATTTCCTTTCCTGTATCTTAATTTTCTGCATTCAGTTTGATTTTCAGTTGTATTTGCATGCACTATATACCACATATTCTGTCGTTTTCCAACTTAGTCACCACTTAGCGCTTTGGTTGCTGGTAATGCACCCAAACTCATACCGTTTACTCTTATAGGACACCCACGTTCTTGCTTTAGCTTGTGTTGTTTTTAATGGGTTCAGTGATACCTATTCCAGCATATGAATTGTATGTGCCATTAATGGAAGAAGTGACTTCAGACTATGATTACATTGCATATAGATTTTATTTTTCCTAAGTTGAACTTAATCAGATTTGTCTGTCTTTTAGGTGACATACAAACGGGACCTCTATGCAGCTGAGTCAATTGTCAAGGGTATGTGCTTATTTATATGTTGAATCAAATTGTTTCTGCAGCTTCATTGAACTAAATATGTGTTAGCTCAACTCATATAATCTCTATACTCTGTGATGCCATTTTTCACTGAAATATATTGCAAAAGTAGGAATGTTATTGACTGTTAGATGCAACTTAAAATATTGGTTTCAGAATACAGGTTTTTAATTTCTCGTAAACAGAAATATATCTTTAAGTTTGTTTCACAAGACTAGTTGTAGCAAATTTACTTAATAACGTAGTGATAACCAAGTAAAATCAGCAATATAAATTCTCACTGGACAGAAGTAACTAAGGTTTGTCTATATCACAACATTTTGCTGCTTCAGATTTTGGTGTCATAATTAATATAGTTTCTGTTAATGTATTGGAGATGAAGATAAATTCATTGATCAAAAGGGCATGAACAACTTAGGCTGAAATATCATGTGGAGAAATGTAAAATATGCTCCAGCAATCAAAAAGATCGACACACATTCCCAAATTAAAGAATGAGCATTTTTACTCAAATAGATTAAATTATTTGGTTACATCCATTCTTCTCATTTTTGATGTTATAAAATAAGCAAGAGGAAGTTGTGATTATATGAAAGCCAATGAAATGGTGTAGTTAATGCTGGATAAATACTTCGTTAGTATCAGAATTATGAAGGTATATCCAGATGGAAATCATCAAACTCTTTGTGGAAAGTTATAGGCATTGAACAACCTGGATTACTCTAATGTTTATGGGATAAGAAGCAGGCAAATACTGGTCTTACCGTTTACCAATTGGGAAGGAGGAAGCATATTTCCTAACTTTATCACAGGAAATTAAATATTTGGAATTATCAGCATTCTGGGTGAATTAATGAAACCTACTTAATTGATCCAGGAGTCTTTTCATCTTTCCTTATGTATTTAATCATACCCAAACCAAGTCAGTTATATGAAAGAAAAACACTTCTTGAAGTCAAAGCTGGTGGAGGAGGAAGTTGGTTAAACTGTTTAAACCAGTCTAATAACAAATGTGCTTTTGTTTCACCCTGTGTAGAAGAATCATTGTGTGTGCTGCTGTAGAATCACTCATGTTTATCCACACTTTAAAAATATTCATATACAGCACTTAGACTTTGAACATTAGTTACATGTCCCTGTTTTCATAGGAATGTGAATAAAATAAAATACTTAATATTTGTTTTTAATCACAATGCAAAATGATGAGTCAAATAATTTTCCTTCAGAACATCTAAAGTATTCCCTATGAAACTTGGAAAAAAAGTTAGAAACATCATACTCATTTTTTTTGCAATGTCATTTACAAGCAATTATTTTCTTAATTTGGTGTGAAATAAATCCTGATCACTTAAATTATTGTATAATTCAGTTCCATTGGTTGTTGATTTGTGCCAGGCTCATGGAATGGGTTACTTACTTGCAGGCAGTAGATAACTCAAAAGACAATGGGCGACAAAGGCAGGAACAGAAATGATAGATCATGTTAACATAAAACTTATACCATTAAAGTCATAGACCATTTATGCCTGCTGTTGCCAGTTACGTGGAATTACATAAACTTTACAGCACAGAATCAGACACGTTTGCTCCATGTTTACACGATCTTTTTCAACTAACATTTCAGCTTTGCACTTAGCATATGCTGATCTCATTCTTGCTTCAGCTCTGGATGGGCCCGTGCAGCAACTGTGCTAATCATGGTTTTGCCTGAGTATCGCAAAGACACAATCGATGCATCACTTTCTAACTTGACTTCCAGGGCTCGGCGATCCACGTTGATGGGGTTGGAAGCTGATATTGTAGCATATGGCATGCAGACGTGTCTCCAATCCAAGGCGACGTCTTCGAAGACAGGTTATTTTTTCACTCAAACCAAAGTGCGTTGCATACAAAGCTGGGCAAGGAATTAAACACCTTCTCAGAAATCACCTGAGCTGGAAGCTTTCTTCAGAGGTTTTAATGAGAAAACTTTGTGAAAGTTTAGTAAAGCATGTATTAGATTCAATATAGTCCAATCCAAAACATCAACTGTATTCTTTTCCATAGGTGCTGCCTGGCCTGCTGAGTTCCTTCAGCATTTTTTGTGTGTATGTTGCTTGGATCTCCAGCATCTGCAGATTTTCTCCTCTTTTAGCTGATTTTGTTGTTCTTTCCTCACATCTCTGTAATTTTTGCCCCTTCAACAACTTATCAAATTCCATTTAGAAAGTTCTTTTTGGTTATACTATACAAGTGTGTCCCCACAAATGCATTCCAAGTCTTCCCAATCAGAAGCCCAGGATGAACCATGAGATTCGAAATCTGCTGAGAGCTAGATCAGAGGCTTTCAGGTCTGGTAACTAAGAACGTTACAAGAGGTCCAAGTACGATTTCAGGAAAGCCATCTCATGGACGAAGTGGCAATTCCAGACCAAAGTTGAGTCAATGAAGGATGCTCCTCAGTTGTGGCAGGGCTTGAATACTATTAGCTCTTATAAAGTTAAATCAAGCGACATAGGCAACAGCAGGACTTCACTTCCAGATTCAAACCATCACAAACTCCCACATCCCCCAATGATCCTGGGACTTCAGCCTCTGAAGTCGACATGTGAGCAACCTTCAGGAAAGTGAACCCACGTTAAGCATCCAGCCAGGATGGGGTACCTAGTCAAGTACTAAATACTTGTGCTGATCAATTGGCTAGTGTGTTCACTGAGATCTTTAACCTCTTGCTTCTGCAATGTGTGGTACCTACCTGCTTCAAGCAGGCATCAATTATACCAGTACCCAAGAAGAGCTTGGTGACCTGCCTCAATGACTATCATCCAGTAGCACTGACCTCCACAGTGATGAAATCCTCTGAGAGGTTGTTGACGAAACACATAAGCTGCTGGCTGAGAAGCTGAATCCATTCCAGTTTGTCTACCGGAGCTACAGGTCCACAGCAGATGCCATCTCATTGGCTCTTCACTCAACCCTGGAATATCTGGACAGCAAAGATGCATACATCAGGATGTTCTTTATAGACTACAGCTCAACTTTTAGTACTATCATCTCCTCAAAACTAATCAATAAACTCCAAGATCTTGGCCTCAATACTTCCTTCTGCAATTGGATTCTGGATTTCCTCACTGGTAGACCCCAATCTGTTCAGATTGGCAACAACATCTCCTTCACAATCTTATCAGCACGGATGCATCACAGGGCTGTGTGCTTAGACCTCCTGCTCTACTTGCTTCACACTTATGACTTTCTGGCTAAGCACAGCTCCAGTGCCATATACAGGTTTGCTGATGACACTATTGTCGTAGGTCAAATTAAAGGTGGTGACGAGTCAGCATATAAATTGAAGATCTGGCTGAGTGGTGTAATTACAACGACTTCTTAATGTCAGCAAGACTAAGGAGCCAATTATGGACTTCAGGAGAGGGAAACTGGAGGACTATGAGTCAGTCCTCACCGGAGGATCAGAGGTGGAGAGGGTCAATTATACCAGTGCCCAAGGTGTTGTTATTTTGGTGGACTTGTCCTGTGCACAGCACATAAGTGCAATTACGATGAAAGACTTACTTCCTTAGGAGTTTGTGGAGATTCAGCTTGCCATGTAAAACTTTGACAAACTTCTATAGATGTGTAGTGGAGAATATATTGAATGACTCCAACAGGGCCTGGTATGGAAACACCAATGCCTTTGAACTGAAAATCCAGAAAAGGTAGTGGATATGGCCCAGTCCATCATAAGTAAAGCCCTCCCAACCATCGAGCACATCTGCATGAAATAGAGTTGCAGAAAAGCAGCATTCATCAACAGGGACTCCCAACATCCTGGACAGGCTTTCCTCTCACTGCTGTTATCAGGAAGGAGGTACAGGAGCTTCAGGTTCAGGAACAGTTACTACCCCTCAACCATCAGGCTCTTGAACCAAAGGAGATAACTTCACTTGTCCCATCATTGAACTGTTCCCCCAACCAATGGACTCATTCTCAAGGACTCTTCATTGCATGTTCTCGATATTTATTGCGTAATTATTTATTATTATTCCTTCTTTTGTATTCGCAGCTTGTTGTCTTCTGCCCTTTGGTTGAACGCCCCGGTTGGGTGGTCTTTCATTGATTCTGTTATGGTTATTATTCTATAGGTTTATTGAGCGTGCCCACTAGAAAATGAATGTCAGGGCTGTTTATGATGACACGTTAGTGAGTGAGTGAGGCCTCTGTCTGTCAGGGTTGACCATGGATGTTGCACCCTATTCGTCCAGATTAGCAAGCCTGGGGAATACAATATGGAAAGCAAGCTGTGCCCATGTCACAAGCTCCCCCTCTCCACACATCTGATGAACCCAAAGGAATGGTAGAAATTGGTACAATTTGGTACCGGTAGCATCCCTGGAGGTTCCAGTCAGTGTTGAACTCAGCGTAGGAGTGCCTTGGGGACTCCAGCTCCAGATTTTTTTCCCTTGGGGTTTACTCCTGAAGCCCTCATCAGGAGTGGGTATAGCTGCCAGGCAGCAGAGGTTTGAGATCAGAGTTTTCCTTCTAGATGAGCTGCCAACTGCAGCTGATGAACCCCATCTGCCTGCAGAGACTGGTTTTAATCACCCCAAACCCGCCTTTGCCCCTTCTGATGTCAGTGGAAATTGTTCCGCCAGACTTAGTGGCTAAGCCACGCGTGAAGGCCGGGAGCTGGACTTGGTCGTCAGAGGCTATTTGAGATGCATGCCACTGGGAGCATCTAATAGGTAGTGGAAGCTTTTTCCCATTACCACACTGACTATAACAACTTTGAGGAACATGTATGTACATTGATCATAAAATTTACTTAGGACTTTTAACCACATTAGGCATTGTGTTCCAGAACCTCTCCACCATTTTCTTTTAAAGGAATTTTCATTTAATTCCTTATTCTTGAAACATAAATCTGCATCGTCAAATTAACAACCCTTCAGGACTCTGTCTAAGCACTGGTTTTTAAGTGCATCTTATATCTTTAAGTCTTACCTGCTTTGCAGAGGGTTTTCTGATCCTGTGATTAGTAACTACTGTGTTTGTCATCCTTATGATTGATTCTCCCTGTTCCTATCTAGCTGTTCATTAGCAGTGAATCATCTTTCTTCCCATGTCAATGCATGTCATCTATATTGATTACAAGGTGGTCAAGCTTGGTTATTTCTTTCTTCTCAGCCCTAGACCAGTGGTAGAAAGCTAGTTACCACTCTTGTATCACATATAGCAAGAAACAGACCATCAGTTCATTGTTCCCACTGACCAATAATCATGTAATCATAGTTATCCTATTTTACCTCTCACATTCTCAACAATTCTACTACTTGCCTACACACTACGACAAATTAGAGGCCAACTAACCTCCCAACCTGAATATGGATGTGAGAGAAAATCGGAGCACCTGGAGAAAACACACAGTCTCATAGGGAAAGCATGCAGCTTCACACAGCATTGTAAGTCACAATGGAATACTTCTGGTCAAGATGGCGCTAATGTAGAATGTTCCCTTCCAGATAACCCACGAAAATGTCTATTTTACTTTTTTTACATCTGTTTTTCATCTTAAATGCACCTCTGGAACTGTTAGTGCCCGCGATTTAATCTGGAGATCAATTGAGAGATCTAGAACTTTGCTGTCTTCAAGATTCTGGGAAGGGAGCACGTACTCAGATGGCCTCAATGTGAAGAAACTTTGGGATTGGGCGCAAGCCAATGTTTGACTCCATCTCACCGATTAAAGCACCCATTAATCGCTGATTAAAGCAGAGAGGAAGATTGAGACATTGAGGCGAATGCAGAAGGCAATCGAGAGTTCAGCGCTGATTACCTGCCTTTTGATTGCTGCCAAAGAAGGAATCTGTGAGTGGCCTGTTGCTGTGTGGCTCGCTGTGGCAGGCTCCTGGGCGGTGTCCCTCTTTTGATGAGGGAGGAGGATTTTACTATGGTTCTGCTTTATGGATTGGACTATAGTGTTTATGGACTGTGGACATTTTTCAGACTTATGATTTTCATATTTTCTATTTTTCGCCTGTTCCTTTTGGTTTTGCTGTACAGGAGGAGTGGGCTTGAGGGTCGATATTCTTGTTGCGTTGTTATTTTTTTTGTGCTGGGGAGTGGGGTTCGGGAGTGAATGATTGGGATTCTGTGAGGGCTTCATGTTTCTCTCTGAATGACTTTCATGTTCTTCCTTTGTTTTGTGGTTATCCGGAGAAGACAAATCTCAGAGTTGTACTTTGATATGTAGTTTGCTATCCTTGAACCTGGGTCACTGTAGGTATGAGGCAGCATCTCCTGTATCTGTCTCAATGTGCCACCTCATTTACCCATCGTCTTCCAGCACTGGGATTGACCCAAGGATCCCCTGTGTTTTGGGGCCTATTTGCATATTTGGTGGTGCATTTATTCATTGAGTTATTGGAACAGGTGGATCTCATGAAAAAACTAAGCTCATACATTGAAAGTTATAAGCAACGGAGTGAGGTTATTTATTTTTATAATGGAACAGGAACAGAATGGAATAGAACAGTTGCAATTTTTCTACAAAAACTGCCCTGCAGTTGCATTTGATTTTTAAAGAACAGCAATAGTCTCGTTCTTTTCAGAGAAGACTATATTGGTGTCTTGGTCTTCAATCCTAATGTGAAACTACATTTCCTAAGGCCTCAAGGAATGAAGCAGCCAGTGTATGGTTTAGAATTACATATGAACAAACAAGTCAAAATTCAGGTACAGCAGAAAAGGTAAAAGGTAAGTAAATTAAGTCCTCCATACCTGTGTTACAACCGGGATTAAACAAAAGAAGTTGTCTGTCAACAAAAGCTGTTATAGAAATATTATTTGTGGATGTGGTCCTTGATGCCCTATTTGCTCATGCTGTATGCTGCATTTCAATTGAGGTCAATTTGAGGGTAAAGGAGCTGTGATCATAGCTCAGTGTTAATCAATGAAGCATGCTTAGGAATGAAAATATTTAGCTTTTTACCCTAAAAAGAATGTAATAAAATGAAACTCTGCAAATCAGCCCTTCATTAGAATGAAATAGAGCTTATCCAGTGAAAGGTTTTGTACATGTTTGAGTATATTTTGTTAGACGTAATAAAAAAACCTGAATTGAATATGTAAACAAATTCTAATGCTCAGATGGGGAAAGACTTCTTGATGTTTTTGTTAACCTTTTATGTCTTTTATTCATGCTTCTGTATTGAAGCCCCAGTCTGAATGCATGTATGGAAAAACTCAAATCCAATCATGCCACATGAATACAGCGTTCTCTATCAATGTACTTAGTAAACTTTGACATCTCTGTTTTGTCACTTTGCTCTTCACACATCATGACAAAATGCAGAATGAATTCTTGTAATTCAATGGTATCATGCACTCATGCCCGTAACTGCAGCGTGGTGCTATATTTTCAATTACTGCCTCACAATGTAATGTAGATCAGAAATCTGCTTTCAGGCTGCTTTCTCAAAGTGGATGAAAATGAAGGAGAAAGTTCCTTTATGAGTGAAGAATAAGTCATTAAGATAAAAGAGATAAATTTGTTTTTCCTTTATATAGAAAATCTTTCCAAGAGTGCTTGTATCATTACTGCAGCACAAGAAGAACCAGTTCAATTAGGCACTTTGCTACAAGAGGTCTTACAACGGGTGATGAAGGTCAGTCAAATATAATATTTGAGAAACGTGGCATAAAATTATTTCTTACATGTTTATCACATTGCAGAATTCCGGTAAAATAGAACATTATGGCGACTCCATGATCCATTGCAAATATCAAAGGCAAACTGATTGCTGAAGGAATACGCAATTTCCATGTGGATCAGTTCTATGTACACTCAGCATGTGTTACTTCAATATTCTAGTGTAAAAGCAAGCTTCTTGTGGATTCCAGTAGAGAATCATAACAGACTATTTGTTTAGTCTAACACACAAAGTGCTGGAGAAACTCAGCAGGTCAAGCGTCATCCATGGAGATGAATAAGCACTGATGAAGGGTCTCTACCTGAAATGTTGACTGTTTATCCCTCTCCATGGATGCTGCCTGACCTCCTGCATTTTGCGGGTTACTCTAGATTTCCAGCATCTGCAGAGTTGTGTGTGTTAACAACTATTTGTTTAGGGTGTTTTAAGCATTTCTAGCTCTAACTGATGACTTTGCTGTTTTTGTTGAGTGTTGCTAAATGCTATTCATAGTGCTCTACACAAATACATAACATTGGAGAGAATTTTTGATGCATAGGAGGGTTTATTCCTTTGCTCTACCATGACCCATTTCTTATTGCAGTTGCAGCTGTTGCCATACTGAGCAATGGCTCTCAGTCTATAGTGGTACAACACATGCACATAGCCTCATGTGTCAGATTCTCAGAATAGCACCACCTCAGTTCAAGACCACAGGTTTAGACTGTCTGGCACATAAAAATGACATGTAATTAATGAAGAAATTACTAAAGTGGCCTTTATTATAAGAATGAGAAAGTCTTGCTAAAATTGTATGGGGATCTGGTTATACTTTATTCTGACAGAACAAGTAATTTTGATTGCCATTTTTAAGGAAATTATTGTCTAGAAGTTGGATTTTGCCCTTTTACTTATGGGTTCAGCAAAACAATGGTGGATAATACTCAGAATGATGCTGTAGAACAGAATCTGCTTCTCAATTAGCCACTATTTAAAAAATGAACTGCTAGCCCATGAAGGCAGACTCTACAGCTATGCACTAGCAGCACTATATCTGGCATAGAACGTGGAACATAGAACAGTAGAGTGCAGTATGTACCCTTCTACCCACAGTGATGTGCCAAACGTTAGACTTACTCTTGACATTGATCTATCCCTTTCCATGAGACCATAAGACATAGGAGCAGAATTAGGCCATTTTGCCCATCGAGTCTGCTCTGCCATTTAATCATGACTGATCCTTTATTCCCCTCCTCAGTCCCACTCCCTTTGATGCCATGTCCAATCAAGAACCAACCAAGCTCTGCCTTAAATACACCCAATGACCTGGGCTCCACAGCTGCCTGTGGTAATAAATTCCCCAATTCACCACACTCTGACTGAAGAAATGTCAAACGTCTCCGCATTTCTGTTTTAGATGGACGCCCCTCTATCCCCTCTTGTCCTAGACTCCCCCATCATGGGAAACATCCTTTCCAGATCTACTCTGCCGCGGCCTTTCAACATTCAAAAGGTTTCAATGAGACCCCACCCCCCATCTGTCTAAATTTCAGTAAGTACAGACCCAGAGCTATCAAATGTTCCTTGTATGATAACCTTTCATTTCCAGAATTATCCTTGTGAATCTGCTCTAAGCCCATTCCAATGCCAGCACATCTTTTCTTAGATGAGGAGCCCATCTCTTCACAATATTCAAGTTGAGGCCTCACCACTGCCTGATAAAGCCCCAGCATCACATCTTGTATTCTAGACCTCTTGAAATGAGTGATAACATTGCCTTTGCCTTCCTCACCACCAGCTCTCTCTGCAAATTAACCATTAGGGTGTTCTGCACAAGGACTCCCAAGTCTCTTTGCATCTCAGATTTTTGGATTTTCTCCCCATTTAGGAAAAAGAAGAAAACATTTCTTCTACGAAAGTGCATGACCATGCATTTTTCACTATTGTATTTAACTTGCCACTTTCTTGCCCATTCTCCTAATTTGTCCTGTAGCCTACCTGTTTCAACACTACCTGTCTCTCCACCAATCTTCATATCATCTGCAAACTTGACAATAAAGCCATCTATTCCATTATCTAAATCATTTATGTACAGCATAAAAAGAAGTGGTCCCAACACCGACCCCTGCGGAACACCACTGGTCACAGGCAGCCAACCAGAAAAGGATCCTGTTATTCTCACTCACTGCCTCCTACCAATCAGCCAATGTTCTAATCGTGCCACTAATTTTCCTATAACACCATGGACTCTTAACTTGGTAAGTAGCCTCATGTGTGGCACCTTATCAAAGACATTCTGAAAGTCCAAATATACAACAACTACTGCATCCCGTTTATCTATCCTACCTGTAATCTCCTCAAAGACTTCCAACAGGAATTTTCCCTGAAGGAAACCATACTGACTTTGTCCTATCTTGTCCTGTGTCACCAAGTGTGCCATAACCTCATCCTTAACAATTGACTCCAACATCTTCCCAACTACAGAGATCAGGCCTACTGGTCTATAACTTCCATTCTGCTGTCTTCCTCCTTTCTTAGAGAGGAGTGACATTTGCAATTTTCCAGTCCTCTGGCACCATGCCAGAGTCAAATGAGTTTTGAAAGATCATCACTAATGCCTCCACAATCTCTACCACTACCTCTTTCAGAATCCTAGGCTGCAGTTCATCTGGCCCAGGTGACCTCTGTACCTTTAGGTTTTTCAGCTTTTTGAACACCTTCTCCCTTGTAATCGTATCTGCACTGACTTCTCTTCCCTCACACCCTTGCACACTGCTAGTGTCTTCCACAGTGAAGACTGATGCAAAATACTCATTTAGTTCAGCTGACATCTCCTTCTCCCCCATTATTACTTCTTTGGCCTCGTTTTCTAGTGGTCCTATATCCACTCCTTTTTTTTTTAACATACTTGAAAAAGCTTTTACTATCCACTTTGATATTGTTTGCTAGCTTACTTTCATATTTCATCTTTTCCCTCCTAAAGACTTTTAATTACTCTCTGTTGGTTCTTAAAAGCTTCCCAATCCTGTCTTCCCACTAATATTTGCTTTGTTGAATGCCCTCTCTTTTGCTTTTACATTAGTCTTGACTTCCCTTGTCAGCCACAGTTATACTATTTTGCCATTTGAGTATTTCTTTGTTTTTAGAATACAACTGTCCTGTACCTTCCTCATTTTTCCAAGAAAGTCATGCCATTGCTACTTTGCTGTCATCTCTGCCAGCATCTCCTTCCAATTTACTTTGGCCAACTCCTCTCTCATACCTCTGTAATTTCCTTTACTCCACTGAACTACTGCTCTGTCAGACTTTACTTTGTCCCTGTCAAATTTCAAATTGAACTCAATAATATTGTGATCACTGTCTCCCAAGGTTTCTTTTACCTTAAACTTCCTAATTGCCTCTGGTTCATTACATAACACCCAATCTAGTATAGCTGATCCCCTAGTAGGCTCAACGACAAACTGCTGTCAAAAGCCATCTCGTAGGCTTAAGATCCATTACCAACCTGATTTTTCCAATCGACATGCCTGTTGAAATCTCCCATGTCATGCTCTTTTGTCACGCCTTTTCTAATTCATGCTGTAATCTGTGGTCCACATCCCAGCTACTGTTGGGAGACCTGTATATAATTGCCATCAGGGTCCTTTTACCCTTGCAGTTTCTTAACTTGACCCACAATGATTCAACATCTTCTGATCCTGTCACATCTTTCTAATGATTTGATGCCGTTCTTTACCAGCATAGCCACACCACCCCATCTCTCTACCTTCCTATCCCTCTGATACAATGTGTAGCCTTGAACATTTAGCTCCCAACTCTAGCCATCCTTCAGCCATGACTCAGTAATGGCCACATCATCATGCTTGACAATCTGTAATAGTGCAACAAGACCGTCTTATTCTTATACTTCGTGCATTGAGGTACAACATTTTGAGTACTCCATTTGCTACCCTTTTTGATTCTGCAACCCTAATGCATTGATACTCATTCTGCTGACTGTAATGTTGTCTTATCATTTGCCTGCCCTTCCTGACAGTCTTGACTGCACGCTTTCTTTGTCTTTTTACCATTCGTCTAAACCAGAGTTCCTTCACTCGGTTCTCAACCCTCCCCACCAAATTAGTTTAAACCCTCCCCAACAGCTCCAACAAACATGCCAATGTGAATCTTGGTCCCCTTGGGCTCAGATACAACCTGTCATTTTGTACAGGTCATACCTCCCCCAGAAAAGATCCCAATGATCCAAGAACCTGAAGCCCTGCCCCCTGCAGCAACTTCTCAGACACACATTAATCTGCGCTCACTGGCACGTAGCACAGGAAGCAATCCAGAAATTACTACCCTGCTTCTCAGTTTTCTAGCTAGCTATCTAAAGTCTCTTTTCAGGACCTCTTTGCTTTTCCTTCCTCTGTCATTGCTACCAATATGTACCGAGACATCTTGTACATCTCTATCAAGATGCCCCTCAGCCTCCTGTGCTCCAATGAAAAAAAGCCTTGGTTTGCTCAATCTTTCCTCACAAGACATGTTCTCTAATCTAAGCATCATCGTGGTAAATCTCATCTACACCATCCAATGCTTCTTCATCCTTCCTTTAATAAGGCAATCAGAACTAAACGATACACCTATTGTGGCCTAATCACAGTCTTATAGAGTTGCAATATTACTGTTGGGCTCTCATTATCTTCCCTACCTATGATGATGGCTAACATACCATACACCTTCTTAAACATCCTATCAACAGCAACTTTGAGGGATCTATGGACCTGGACCCCAAGATCCCCTTCTTCCTCCACTCTGCTATGAATCTTGCTATTTACCAAGTAGTTTGCCTTCACGTTAGACCATCTAAAGTATCATTTCACACTTTTCCAGATTATGCTTCATTTGCTACTTAGCCCAGCTCTGCGTCTTGTTTGTGTCCAGTTGTAACTTGCAACAACATTCTACATTATCCAAAACACCAGCGACCTCATGTGATCTGCAAATTTACTAAACTACCCCTCCACTTCCTCATCCAAATCATTTACATATATTAAAAAAAATCACAAAGAGCAGGGGTTCCAGAACAGATCCCTGTGGAACACCACTAGTCACCAACCTCTAGATAAATATCTACAACTATCCTCTGCCTTCTGTAAATAAGCAGTATGCTTATTATTGAGGAGAATGGCTACAGGTGTACTCTGTTCTGTTGGCCTATTTGCTTTCCCCCTCCTGCTACCTGCCTTCTGCAACATAGGGGTGACTACATCCCTGAAGCTCCTATCTATCACTTTCTCATTCTCCTGTATTATCTTCTGAAAATCATCCAGCTGCACTTCTAGTTCCCTAACACTGTTTGTAATGAGCTGCAGCTGGCTGCACCTCAAGCAGATGTACTGTTGGTATCAGAGAGACTGGAGGTCTTTCAGAGTTCCCATATCTCACTATGAAGAATATACCACTGACCCTGGATCCATTCTCACCACACAAGCTGTGTACTAACAGACAAAGAAAGATAAAAGAAAATAATCAGAATCTTACTTCGCACAGAGAGTGGTGGGTGCGTGGAATGCACTACCAGGGGCAGTGGTGGAAGTGGATACAACAGTGTCTTTTAAGAGGCTCTTGGGTACATGAAGCTTAGAAAAATAGAGGGCTATGCACTAGGGAAATTCTAGGCAGTTTCTGGAGTGGGTTACATGGTTGGCACAGCATTGCGGGCCAAAGAGCCTGTAATGTGCTGTAGATTTCTATGTTCTATGTTTACCTAAAGCCTTTACCCTTTCTCACCTAAGCCTCTTGAGTTGTTGTCCATAATCCTTGATCCATGGCCAGCTAAAATGTCAGGGAGTTATGGTCACTAACTCTGAAATGCTCTCTCACCAAGAGACATATTAGCTGACCAGGTTCATTGCCTTGTTTTAGATCCTATATGGCCTCTCCTCTGGTCAGTGTGTCTACATATTGTGTCAGGAATCTGTCCTGGACATGCCCAACAGATTTTGAACTAAAGAGGTGCCAGTCATTATTTGGGAAGTTGAAGTCACTCATGACAACAACCTTGTTATTTTCTACACCTTTCCAAAATCTGCCCACATATTTGCTTTTCAGAGCCCATGTTGCTGTTGTGGGGGGTGGAGGAGTCTACAGAATACTCGCAATAGCATGATTGCTCCCTTCCCGTTTCTTGACTTCCTCCCACAGTGACTCAGTAGACATTTCCTGCATGATATCCTCTCTTTCTGCAGTTGTTTTAGATCCCTGATCTAAAACTAACCTGAAGTCCTGCCCTTATTCAGCCACACAGTCATCTATTTTTAACCCTTACTAGCGCACAGCATAAGTAGCAATAAAAATATGATTAACCTCGAGGTACTGGTTTTTATCTTCCTTCCTAACTCCCTATATTTGCTGTTCATGACCTTATCCCTTTTTCTTGCTATGTTGTTGGTACCATTGTGTACCATGACTTCTGGATGCTCACGCTCTCCTTTTGAATGCTGTGGACCCATACCAAAGCATCCCTGACCCTGGCACCTGGGAGACAACATACCATCCAGGATTCTCTTTCACATTCATTGATTCATTAACCAGTGATAATCTCTGCTTGAAATTATCATTACACACAAGGGTTTTTTTTAGAAGATAGTCACCGATTGGTGCACACGCTCCCAAATAAGGTTCACCAGCCCTCCTCCAACTATGGAAACTCCTATCATCGCCTCTCTCCTCATCTCTTCCCATCACTTCTGAACCTCTGAGCCAGCACCAGTGATAAAGACCTGGGCGTTGCAACTTTCCCCTGATAGGTCATTTCCTGTCCAACAATATCCAACATGTTAGAGGTGAACAGCCACAGGAATTCTTTGCACTGACAGCCCATTCCCTTTCCCAGCTATCTGCTTCTCACAACTTAGATGTGACTGCTTCCCTGTAACTCTTGTCTATCAATCCCTCAGTCTCTTGAATGACATAAAGGTCACCCAGTTCCAGCTCTCTAACGCATTCTGTAAAGAGCTGCAGCCTGCTGCACTTCTGCCAGTTGTAGTTATCAAGGACACTGCAGAAATCCCTGACTTCCCACATTATACAAGAGGGCCATCCATTGCCATGGGTTACATTTTCATTGCTCTACTTAAGCAATAAGACAGAGAACTTAACAAAACCTCACAGTAGTCTATACCTCTTGAGCCAAAGCCTCAGCTTCCCCCAATGGCCACCCTGTTTTACCCTAAAATCATTTTATTAGTTGTTGCCAATTAGTTAATTAACCAATCAATAATCAGGATCAGATTTATTGTCACTGGCATATGACGTGAAATGTGTTAACTTAGCAGCAGCAGTTCAGTGCAATACGTAATCTAGCAGAGAGAGAAAAATAATAATAATAAATAAAGTAAAACATAATAAATAAACAAGTAAATCAATTAAGTGTATTGAATTGATTTTTTAAAAATGTGCAATAACAGAAATACTGTATTTTTTTTTAAAAGTGAGGTAGTGGCCAAAGCTTCAATGTCCATTTAGGAATTGGATGGCAGAGGGGATAAAGCTGTTCCTGAATCCCTGAGTGTGTGCCTTCAGGCTTCTGTGGGTATGTTCTTAATAATGGAAGCTACCACTTTATCACTTAAAATCTTCTTCTTCTTCTTGTGTTTAATGGTGGTTGACAAATCAACGTAAGATGCATTACTGCCACCTACTGAATTGGAGTGTGAAGCAAAGAGACAGGAAGTATACCCAATAAATTCATCCCCACCCAAAAAAAACCTCGGATGATATCAAAAAGTCTTGCTTTTCGGAAATCAGATATGTGATTATATACTTTATTAGAGCAAAGATGTCCAAAAAAACTTTACATATTACGAGGGGTGATTGATAAGTTCGTGGCCTAAGGTAGAAGGAGTCAATTTTAGAAAACCTAGCACATTTATTTTTCAACATAGTCCCCTCCTACATTTACACACTTAGTCCAGCGGTCGTGGAGCATACGGACCTTGGACCTCCAGAAAGTGTCCTCATCAGTTAATAACTCATCAGGGGTGATTGATAAGTTCGTGGCCTAAGGCAGAAGGAGATGAGTTATTAACTTCAAACTTTCTGCATAACTACTCAAAGATTTGAACTGCATGTGCATGTAACGAGAGCTGTATAACTTTTATCAATCACCAATTTGCGGACACTTTCTGGAGGTCCAAGATCCATGTGCTCCACGACCGCTGGACTAAGTGTGTAAATGTAGGAGGGGACTATGTTGAAAAATAAATGTGCTAGGTTTTCTAAAATTGACTCCTTCTACCTTAGACCATGAACATATCAATCACCTCTCGTAAAATGTGTGTCCGAAAGATCTGTTTAGCAATTACTGTAGATGTTTCCTTTCCATCTCATAGGAACTGCATTCAAACAATACTCTGTATGTGGCACCACCATTTCTTGACAAGAGTTCCCACTATCCTCTGAGTCTTATATAAATGCCATTCTTTATTTTCCTTCTCCCAACTTTATTGCCACAGTGATTGAATACACTTTTAAATTATGGCTTTCATGTCCCCCGTGTGCAAAAGCACCATTACAATTGTATCCCAGCTTATATTTTAAGTGGTTGCTTGGCTAGAATGTCTGCCTCCTCATTTCTTTCAATCCCAATATGAGCAGGGACCCATAAGAAATGTATACACAAGCCTAGACCCTACAGCCTGAACAGATGTGTTCCAATCTCAAGAGGAATTTGAAATGCCAAAACAGAGAATGAATCAGAGCACATAAGTACATAAACAGGGTGCACTCCTTCGATTGATTCCAAGGCTAAAAACCATCTCAGACGTGAATACTGATATTTTGTCTGTTAATCTTTTCTTAATGGTCACCTGAAACTTTGGAACATAAACAGAAACACTTAAATGTTCTGTCACTGGATTGTTTGAACCATCTGAGTAGATATGTAAGAATTCAGAATATATGCCTAGCAAATGCTACTGAACTTCCTCTGTCACTGATATTTAGTCACTCCTCATCTTGGTTGATCTTTTCCTGAAAGCTGAAATCAACTGCAGGCTAAGGGAAAAACCATGGAGGAGTGACAGAAAGGGGTACACTGGGACCATTGAACAATTCAAGATTTTGTGCCCATTCTTTCATCTCCCATCCAGCTAAAACTGAAGAACTTATGAATAAGGTGCTCCCATCACTTTACTAATGTTGCTAATATTGGATGAGCAACTTTGTGTCATCTTGCCTTAACCCAATAAACCATTGCTAAATGTAACCTGCACCAATGTAAAAGTACTTCACGCATTTCTTCCAGTAATGCCGAAATTGGGCCTCATCTTATAGCACCAGAACATATTCTCAATGCTTGAGCTTGAACTTTGCTTGGAGCTTCAAGACTGCTGATGAGGCTGACCCATAAGCAATAGGTTCATTATTAAAGACAGTAATCAAAGCAATATTCGTTTGTTTAAGTGACCTCCTAATTGCATCCCAAACACACACAACTATGCACTTGAGCACATTAAGAGCTTTTTTTTTATTCATGTACACCTTTCATGTTAGCCTCGTGTCCATCCACATACTTAGAAACTCTACCATTTACTCCTTTTTTTAAGAGCTTTATCATATAACTTGTGGTCAATTATAGGTATACTGTTCCTTTGAGAAAAACGAATAACTTGAGTTTTTGTAACATAAATTTTCAACACCCACCAGTACCATCTACTTCATTAATAGCTGCCCGGAATTTCCTAACTATATAATTTATATTCCTGCCTGCCTTTGATATTGCACCATCATCAACAACGAGCCAATATTTATGACAATATCATTAATCATAGCATTAAAAAGCAATGGGGTATATTGTATATTTAATATTGCAGTAATTGAGGGACATTATAAATATATTTGATTAAGTAGTCTGTGTTTACATAATTTATTACAGGTTATATGTAAAAGTACGTGAATGACATACGTCAATATGCCACCAGGTATTATGTGGGTATCTCACCAAAGTAAAATCTAAATGCACATGCGTATCCACAGCTTTGTGTTTTTCCTTTCAAGTAGTGTTTATGCTTTGGAGTTACAAAACCTAAGAGTGGCAACAAATAAATGTTAAAACTAACCCGAGATAACTCCCTATCTATTGAAATAAGGGCAAAAAAGAAACATTCGAGTTTTTAAAAAAGCGCAGCGCTTTTGTTTTTCTTCAGAAGCACAGAGAGACGCTCTATTTTTTTAGAAAGGCAGAAAGTGAATGAAATTCATGGGTTCATAAACAGTGAGTAATGAATGATAATATTAGTAAATAATAAAAAATGCAGAAATGACTGGCTTCATTGGAAAGATAGATGTATTTAATTGCACAAAAGATAACCAGGTGATGTACACTGAGTGAATTGAGCAGTATTTTAAAGCAAATGGAATCGCTGATGAGAAAAGATTGCCAGTTTTGCTGAGTCAAAGAAAATACAGTTTTCTTAGATGTTTAGCTGCTCCAATGAAACCAACCAAAATGAGCTTTGCTGATATCATGAAAATAATGCATGAACATTTTGAAACCAAAACCATTGTTGATTACAGAACACTTGGGTTAAAGTGGAATTAAAAGGAAGGAATGTCCATTTCAGCATACATGGTTGAATTGAAGAATTGAATTGAATTTACTTTACTACTTATATCCTTCACATACGTGAGGAGAAATAATCTTTACCTTACGTCTCTGGCTGAATGTGCAATGTGCAAATGATAGTAAATTGTAATAAATAGTATGTACAGTAAGATATACAACAGAACAATCAATATAGCTTAGAAATGCAATTGTGTCAGCATGAATTAATCAGTCTGATGGCTTGGTGGAAGAAGCTGTCTTGGAACCCATTGGTCCTGGTCTTAATGCTGCAGTACCGTTTCCCAGATGGTAGCAGATGGAACAGTTTGTGGTCCCCAATGATCCTTCGGGCCATTTTTACATAGCTGCCACTGTAGATGTCCTGAGAAGTGTGAAGCTCACATCCACAGATGCACTGGGCTGTCCGCACTACTCTCCCCCACCTTTTTGAGGCATTGCTCCTTGAAGATGTTCTGGATGCTGGGGACGTTAATGCCCATGATGGAGCTGACTGAGTTTACAATTTCCTGTGCCTTATTTTGATCATGTGCAATAGCCTCCCTCCATACCAGAGGGCAATGCTGCTAGTTAAAATGCTTTCCACAGTAAATCTGTAGAAATTTGCGAGTGTCTTTGGTGACAAACCATACAGTGGTATGCAAAAGTTTGGGCACCCCAAGAGATTTGAGCTCTCAGATAACTTTTACCAAGGTCTCAGACCTTAACTAGCTTGTTAGGGCTATGGCTTGTTCACTGTCATCATTAGGAAAGGCCAGGTGATGCAAATTTCAAAGCTTTATAAATACCTTGACTCCCCAAACCTTGTCCCAACAATCAGCAGCCATGGGCTCCTCTAAGCAGCTGCCTAGCACTCTGAAAATTAAAGTAAATGATGCCCACAAAGCAGGAGAAGGCTATAAGACGATAGCAAAGCATTTTCAGGTAGCTGTTTCCTCAGTTCGTAATGTAATTAAGAAATGGCAGTTAACAGGAATGGTGGATGTCAAGTTGAGGTCTGGAAGACCAAGAAAACTTTTCGAGAGAACTGCTCATAGAATTGCTAGAAAGGCAAATCAAAACCTCTCGTTTGACTGCAAAAGACCTTCAGGAAGATTTAGCAGACTCTGGAGTGGTGGTGCACTGTTCTACTGTGCAGTGACACATGCACAAATATGACCTTCATGTAAAAGTCATCAGAAGAAAACCTTTCCTGCGTCCTCACCACAAAATTCAGCATCAGAAGTTTGAAAGGAACATCTAGACAAGCCTGATGCGTTTTGGAAACAAGTCCTGTGGACTGATGAAGTTAAAATAGAACTTTTTGGCTGCAATGAGCAAAGGCATGTTTGGGGGAAAAAAAGTGCAGAATTTCATGAAAAGAACACCACTCCAACTGTTAAGCATGGGGGTGGATCGATCATGCTTTGGGCTTGTGTTGCTGCCAGTGGCACGGGGAACATTTCACTGGTAGAGGGAAGAATGAATGCAATTAAATACCAGCAAATTCTGGAAGCAAACATCACACCGTCTGTAAAAAAAAAAAAAAAAAAAAAAAAAAAGCTGCAGATGAAAAGAGGATGACTTCTACAACAAAACCCACAATGGACTACCTCAGGGGGCGCAAGCTGAAGGTTTTGCCATGGCCCTCACAGTTCCCCAACCTAAACATCATTGAAAATCTGTGGATAGACCTCTAAAGAGCAGTGCATGCAAGATGGCCCAAGAATCTCACAGAACTAGAAGCCTTTTGCAAGGAAGAATGGGCAAAAATCCTCCAAACAAGAATTGAAAGACTCTTAGCTGGCTACAGGATGCGTTTACAAGCTGTGATACTTGCCAAAAGGGATGTTACTAAGTACTGACCATGCAGGGTGCCCAAACTTTTGTTTCGGGCCTTTTTCCTTTTTTGTTATTTTGAAACTGTAAAAGATGGAAATAATAAAAAATAATCTTAAAATATTAAAGAAATGTGTCATTTTTAACTTTATGCCTTTTGGAAATCAAGTCATCTTTTACTCTCTTAGCTATTCACAGTAACAGAAATTTTGACCGGGGTGCCCAAACTTTTGCATGCCACTGTATCTCCTCAGACTCCTAATGAAATAAAGTCTCTGTCATGTTTTCTTTTGTAACTGCATCAATATATGTTGGACCTGATATATGTCCTACGAACTTGAAATTGCTCACTCTTTTCCACTTCTCATCCCTCAATGAGGACTGATGTGTCTTCCCATTTCTGAAGTCCACAATCAATTCTTTGGTCTTACTGACGTTGAATGGAAGGTTGTTGCAGCGATGCCACTCAACCAGCTGATCTGTCTCGCTCCTGTACGCCGTCTTGTCACCATTGAATTTCTGCCAACAATAGCTGAGTTGTCGCTTTATACTTTATTGTCGCCAAACGATAAATAAATGGCACTTAAGCTGTGCCTAGCCACACAGTCATGGGTGTACAGAGAGTAGAGCAGTAGGCTGAGCACACATCCTTGAAGCACGCCAGTGTTGATTATCAGTGAGGTGGAGATGTTATTTCTGATCCACACAGACTGTGGCCTTCCGTTTGGAATGTCAAGGATCCAGTTGCAGAGGGAGGTATGGAGGCCCAGGTTTTGGAGCTTGTTGATCAGAATTAGAGGAATCATTGTGTTAAATGCTGAACTGTAGTTAAAAAAAAACAGCAGCTAACTTAAGTATTAGTAATATCCAGGTGATCCAAGGCTGTGTAAAGAGCCAGTAAGATTGCATCAGCTGTAGACCGTGATAGGCAAATTGCAGTGGATTCAAGTCCTTGCTTAGTCAGGAGTTGATTCTAGCTATAACCAACCTCTCAAAGCACTTCATCACCATAGTGTGAGCAGCTCCAATGAGACTTACTGAAGTGAGTGCTACTGGATGATAAGCATTAAGGCTGCTCACCCTGCTCTTCTTGGGCACTGATATAATTGTTGCTCTTTTGAAGCGGGTGTAGTAATGAGAGATTTCAACTTTTAGCTGTAGAAATGAGAGATTGAAAATGTCTTTGAGCACACCCACCATTTGGTTGGCACAGGTTTTCAGAGCCCTACCAGGTACACCATTGGGGCCTGTCGCCTTGCAAGGGATTACCCTTTTGAAAGATGTTCTGACGTTGGCCTCTGAGACAGAGATCATAGGGTCACCGGATGCTACAGGGATCCTCATAGCTGTAGTTTTATTCTCCCTTTTAAAGTGTACATCAAGGGCATTGACCTCATTTGGGAGCGAAGTATCATGTTAGGTTTCACTTTGTTAGAAATAATGGCTTGCAAACCCTGCCAGTCTTGACGTGCATCTGATTCCACCTCTAACCTCAATTGAGATTGTTTTTCTCGCTCTTGTGATAGCCCTCCGTAAGTCATATCTGGCTTTCTTGTTTAGCCCTGGATCACCAGACTTGAATGCCACGGTTCTCTGCAGACTACGAATCTCCTGGTTCATCCATGGCTTTTGATTCGGGTATGTACTGTATGTCCTCATTGGCACACACACATCCACAAAAGTTTCCTTCCAGTGGGGTCTTGTGTGAGCGGCTCCAATGAGACTTATCAACTATTCCCGTTTTGGACTGCAACAGCTTGCAAACCACAGCAACAGCCATGAGCAGTACTGTAAGTGACATCCTTTGTATGTTTGTACTGCTAGGCCACGCAACATACAACGTATGAGAGTAATGTCTTTGATCCAGCTGGCTCCATACTATAGGCTGCCTGTGGACTGCTTCCCTTTTTCCCATGGTCCACTGTCTTCTATTAGATTCCTCCTTCTTTAGCTTCTTATCTTTTACACCTATTAACTCCCAGCTTCTTTCTTTATCACCCTTCTACACCCAAGGAAATTATTGGAGAAGTTTCTACAGTTGTCCCCTGGAGAGCATTCTGACAGGCTGCATCACTGTCTGGTATGGGGGTTCTACTGCACAGGACCAAAAGAAGCCGCAGAAGTTTGTAAATCTAGTCAGCTCCATCTTGGGTACTAGCCTACAAAGTACCCAGGACATCTTTAGGGAGCGGTGTCTCAGAAAGGTAGCATCCATTATTAAGGACCTCCAGCACCCAGGGCATGCCCTTTTCTCACTGTTACCATCAGGTAGGAGGTACAGAAGCCTGAAGGCACACACTCAGTGATTCAGGAACAGCTTCTTCCCCTCTGCCTTCCGATTCCTAAATGGACCTTGAATCTTTGGACACTACCTCTCTTTTTTTTAATATACAGTATTTCTATTTTTGCACGTTTTAAAAAATCTATTCAATATACGAAATTGATTTACTTGTTTATTATTTTTTTTTTAAATTTTTTGTCTGTTATATTATGTATTGCATTGAACTGCTGCTGCTAAGTTAATAAAGTTTGCGTCGCATGCCGGTGATAATAAACCTGATTCTGATTCTGATTCTGAAGGTTCTTAGAGTCAGTATTTTTGACCTTTTGGAGAAGGAATAGAGATCAGGAATAGTCACTATAGCTTTGTGAGGTCAAGGTCATACCTTATGAGCCTGATTGAATTTTTCAAGGATGTGATAAAGCACATTGAAGGTAGAGCAGTGGATGTAGTGTACATATACTTTACTAAGGCTTTTAATAAGGTTCCCAATGGTAGGCTCATTCAGAAAGTCAAGAGGCATAGGACCAATGTTCCCTCTGAGGTATACGTGTGCACACATTTTGGCTACTAGCACACAAAGAAATTTAAACTGTACACGAAAGGTTGTCACCCTCTACCTCCGTTGGCATCGCATGTTAAGTATATTTCAGGATTGTACACAGTCACATTTCTTTTTCTGGTTTCTGATGTGGACAGTGTTGATAATGTGGAGTTGGCTATGATTTGTCTGCAGGTTTTAGAACTGGCTTATTTATACTGTTTTTATTGAATATGATTGATTCACTATGTCAAATTCTAAAGAGGTATAGTGGGTATGAAGCTCAAAAGAACTGCTTGTTCATTTAAAGTGGAATGGCTTAATGAAACAGTAGAGACTGCTACACTGAAAGCTCATGAGGTCAGGAATGTGCAGCTACGAGAAGTACAGATGTGCAATACAGAAACTGTTGTTACCTGTGTGTCTTGTCGTGATGCAAAAGTTGCTGGAGAATTTGCAAGTGAGAAGAAGTGTGGTGATATTTGGAAACTTGATTTTTTTAAAGCATCATCTAGCAAGCAAATCACATATGGGTGGTGTGCGAAAGTTCCAGCAAGAAAATCCTTCATTACCCACTACAGGCCTGCTATGAATGTTTGGTGAGTGTGCAGAAGACCGAGAGTGAAAACAATCAAACCCACAGGAGATCAAAGTTCTTATTAACAGTAATCTTATTTCTTTTAAATGATGAACAACAAACTGGATTTGATAGTTTATCATCCTTAGAATAGCTTCAGGTTTACTTACACATAAAATTCAATGTGCAAATGTTGTTATCCCTGGACAAATAATTGCACAGCAGAAGATTGTTACGCAGACTGGTCATCACACATTAGAGGGGAGTATTGGATGGGATCCAGGGAACCTTGGCTGTGTGGATCAGAACTGGCTTGGCCATGGAAGGCAGGTGTTGTAGTATGAGTGTATTCTGCCTGGAGTTCAATGACTAGTCGTGTTCCGCAGGGATCTGTTCTGGGACTTGTCACTGTCCTTTCCTTTCATTCATTTTATAAATAACTTGGATGAGGAAATGGAAGGGTTGGTTAGCAAGGTTGCAGATATCACAAAGGTTGATGAGGTTGTGGATAATGATGAAGTTTGTTGCAGGTTGCAATGGGACATTGAGTGGATACATAGCTGGTCTGAGAAGTGGCAGATGGAATTCAACCTGGAAAAGTGTGAAGTGATTCACTTAAGAAAGTCAAATTTGAAGGCAGAATACAGGGTTACTGGCAAGAATATTAGCAGTGTGGAGGAACAGAGGTATCTTGGGGTCCACGTCCATTGATCCCTCAAAGTTGCAGCACAGGCTGATAGGTTGTTAAGAAAGCATATGGTGTGTTTGTCTTCATTAGTCAGGGGATTACGTTCAAGAGCTGCAAGGTTATGTTGCATCTAGAAACATAGAAAACCTACAGCACAATACAGGCCTTTCAGCCCACAAAGCTGTGCTGAACGTGTCATTACCTTAGAAATTACCTAGGGTTACCCATAGCCCTCTATTTTTCTGAGCTCCATGTACCTATTCAGCAGTCTCTTAAAAGACCATATCGTATCCACCTCCACCACCGTCGCCGGCAGCCCATTCCACATACTCACCACTCTCTGGGGGAAGAAACTTACCCCTGACATCTCCTCTGTACGTACTTCCAAGCATCTTAAAACTGTGCCCTCTTGTGCTAGCCATTTCAGCTCTGGGGAAAAAAGTCTCTGACTATCCACACTATCAATGCCTCTCCTCATCTTGACCATCTCTATCAGGTCACCTCTCATCCTCCGTCACTTCAAGGCGAAAAGGCTGAGTTCACTTAACCTATTCTCATAAGGCATGCTCCCCAATTCAGGCAACATCCTTGTAAATCTCCTCTGCACCTTTTCTATGGTTTCCACATCCTTCCTGTAGTGAGGTGACCAGAACTGAGCACTCTAAGTGGGTTGAGACCAGAGTCCTGTGCGCCTGCAACATTACCTCTCAGCTCTTAAACTCAATCCCATGATTGATGAAGGCTAATGTATTGTATGATTTCTTAACCACAGAGTCAACCTGTGCGGCAGCCTTGAGTGTCCTATGGACTCGGACCCCAAGATCTCTCTGATCCTCCACACTGCCAAGAGTCTTACCATTAATGCTATATTCTGCCATCATATTTGATCTACCAAAATGAACTACTTCACACTTATCTGGGTTGAACTCCATCTGCGACTGCTGAGCCCAGTTTTACATTCTATCAATGTCCCACTGTAACCTCTGACAGCCCTCCACACTATCCACAACACCCCCAACCTTTGTATCATCAACAAATTTACTAACCCATCCCTCCATTTCTTCATCCAGGTCATTTATAAAAATCACGACGAGTGGGGGTCCCAGAACAGATCCCTAAGGCACACCACTGGTCACCGACCTCCATGCAGAATATGACCTGTCTACAACCACGCTTTGCCTTCTGTGTGCAAGCCAGTTCTGGATCCACAATGCCCCCTTGGATCCCATGCCTCCTTACTTTCTCAATAAACCTTGCATGGCGTACCTTATCAAATGCCTTGCTGAACTCTACTTACACTACATCTACTAGCCTACCTTCATCAATGTGTTTAGTCACATCCTCAAAAAACTCCATCAGGCTCGTAAGGCATGACCTGCCTTTGACAAAACCATGCTGACTGTTCCTAATCATATTATACCTCTCCAAATGTTCATAGATCCTGCCTCTCAGGATCTTCTTCATCTCTATAAAACCATGGTTACGCCACACTTGGAATATTGTATTCAGTTCTGGTAGCTTCATTATAGAATGGATGTAGAGGCTTTAGAGAGGGTGCAGAGGAGACGTATCAGGTTGTTGCCCGGACTAGAGAGTATCTCTTATAAGGATTGGTTGCGTGAGCTAGGGCTTTTGCCTTTGGAGCAAAGGAAGGTGAGAGGTAACTTGATAGAGGTGTACAAGATGATAACAGGCATAGATCAAGTGGATAGCCAGAGACTTTTTCCCAGGGTGGAAATTGCTAATATGGAGGGGGGGGGAGAACATAATCTAAATGTGATTGGGTGGAAGTATAAGGGGGATGTTAGAGACAAATTTTTTACATAGAGAGTAGTGGGTGTGTTGAACATGCTGTCAGGGGTGATGGTAGAAGCATAGTCCTGATGAAGGGTCTCAGCCCGAAAAGGTTGACTGTTTATTCATTTCCATAGATGCATTTTGTGTGTTGCTCTGGATTTCAGCATCTGCAAAGTCTCTTATGTTTGTCTTTTCATTAGTGACACTTGATACACTGATGGTCGGCAGCACAACAGAAGGTGTCACACCTATTCAGAATTTAAAATCACCTTCTGGAAAGCTATGTAGATATTTTAAACAATAATTTGAAAAGTAATTTTTTTTCACATTTTCCAGATAAACAACATTGTGATTTCTGAGTATAGTTAGGCAGGATCTCTGAGAAATTTCTTGAGCATTTTTCCTATTGCCTCCATCTGTTTCCCAGAAAATCAGCAGTCACCTTGGCATCAAATGAAAGATACAATGAAAAAAACCTTGGCAATTGTTTTCAGAAGTTGGAGTTCCATATTATATTGCTTTGTGCTTACAGTTGCATGGTGGTTGAAATTCAGTTTGTAGCCAGCAATATAGAGAATCTATTCAAAATCCTTTAAATTTAAAATACATTTAAATGCTGAAGCTATGTAATGGAAAAAAAATTCTCCTTCTAGTCATTCACATTTTCTTCTTTAAATTGTTAAGGATAAATCTGTTCATTGATGTAAAACTACTATTTTCCCCCTCTAATCAGTTTTATATTGTTGGAGTTGATCTTCCATTTAGGTTGTATGGCCTACTGGGTAAATCCCACTCAGTGAGTATTAAATATAAGCTAACACGAGGAAATCTACAGATGCTGGAACTTCAAGCAACACACATAAAAATTGCTGGTGACGAAGGGTCTCGGCCCGAAACATCGACTGTACCTCTTCCTATACATGCTGCCTGGCCTGCTGCGTTCACCAGCAATTTTTATAAATATAAGCTACATGTTTCTCAAAAATATTAAATGATTCCTTTGGAAAGTTGCATGTAATAGATATTAACCCCATTTTGGATTGAGAACAGTAAAATGTTCTGCCTACATTTGCTAAAAATTGGAACTGAAATGAATCACCTGCATATTAAGATACTGTACCATTTTCCTTTTGTTGGAATGACTAGGTATCTAAAAGTGGCTGATGTAGCGGTGTGCTACACACAGCGCTAGAATAACCACACAGAGTCGGTGAGTTAGAGTTGCGATGAAAGAGATTTATTCAAACTTCGCGGCCTGCTTTAAAGCCTTCCCATTCCCGCCCTCCCTGGGCGGGACTGCTGTGGGGAATGCATATTCCCAGACCCTTTCTGCGCGTGGGATTTTCCCCCTGCTGGTGAAGATGGCCTGGCGCCCTTTTTGGGGCCGGCCCTCTGCCTGCGCGCGCTGTTGTGAGCCGGTTCGTGTGTGCCAGAAAGTGGGTCACCACATAACCCCCCCCCCCCCCAGAACCAGCGATACCTCCCCCAGTGTCCACAGTCCACATGGGCCGGTTTGAGTCGGTCCACCGTGAATACCTCCTCTCTCCCCCCAATGTCCAGCACGAACATGGACCCGTTGTTCCTGATCACCTTAAACGGTCCCTCGTAGGGCCGCTGTAGCAGTGCCCGGTGTCCGCCCTGTCGTACAAAAAGAAACTTACAGTTCTGCAGGTCTTTGGGTACGCAGGTCGGGCTCTGTCCGTGCTGTGAAGGGGGTACGGGGGCCAGGTTACCGAGCCTCTCCCGTAGTCTGCCCAGGACTGCTGTGGGTTCTTCCTCTTGCCCCCTTGGGGCTGGTATGAACTCTCCTGGGACGACCAGGGGCGCACCGTACACCAACTCGGCCGACGAGGTGTGCAGATCCTCCTTAGGCGCTGTGCGGATTCTGAGCAGGCCCCTCCAGGCGGGCCATGAGAGCTGATTTCAGGTGACGGTGGAAGCGCTCCACTAGTCCGTTCGACTGTGGGTGGTAGGCAGTTGTGTGGTGTAGCTGTGTTCCTAAAAGACGGGCCATAGCTGACCACAGGCTGGAGGTGAACTGGGCGCCCCTGTCGGAGGTAATGTGGGCCGGTACCCCGAAGCGGGCTACCCAGGTTGCGATCAGTGCTCGGGCACAGGATTCGGAGGTGGTGTCGGTGAGCGGGACTGCCTCTGGCCATCTGGTGAACCGGTCTATCATAGTTAGGAGATACCGCGCTCCTCGCGACACTGGCAGGGGCCCCACGATATCCATATGGATGTGGTCGAACCTCTGGCGGGTGGGTTCGAACTGCTGCGGCAGAGCCTTGGTGTGCTGCTGCACCTTGGCCGTTTGGCACTGCATGCACGTTTTGGCCCATTCACTGACCTGCTTACGAAGTCCATGCCACACGAACCTGTTGGCGACCAGCCAGACGGTTGTCCTGATGGAGGGGTGCGCTAAGTTGTGAATGGACTCGAAAACCCGCCGGCGCCAGGCTGCTGGGACGATGGGGCGGGGTTGGCCGGTAGCGACGTCACATAGTAGGGTCCTCTCACCTGGGCCTACGGGGAGGTCTTGAAGCTGTAAACCGGAGACTGCAGTCCTGTAACTGGGGATCTCAGTGTCTGCCTGCTGTGCCTCTGCCAGCGCTGCATAGTCCACCCCCTGGGACAGGGCCTGTATGGTCGGTCTGGGAAGTGCGTCCGCCACAACGTTGTTCTTTCCAGAGACATGCCGGATGTCCGTCGTGTACTCGGAGATATAGGACAGATGTCGCTGCTGGCGAGACGACCAGGGGTCGGACACCTTAGTGAACGCAAAGGTAAGTGGTTTGTGGTCTGTGAACGCAGTGAAGGGCCTACCTTCTAAGAAGTACCTGAAATGCCGGATTGCCAGGTATAGTGCCAATAGCTCCCGGTCGAAAGCACTGTATTTGAGTTCGGGTGGTCGTAGGTGTTTGCTGAAGAACGCCAGGGGTTGCCAGCGACCCTCGATGAGTTGTTCCAGCACTCCACTGACCGCTGTGTTGGATGCGTCCACCGTGAGGGCAGTAGGAACGTCCGTTCTGGGGTGCATTAGCATCGCAGCGTTTGCTAAGGCTTCTTTGATTTTAACGAAAGCGGTTGCGGCCTCTTTGTCCCAGGTAATGTCCTTGCCCTTACCCGACATCAGGGTGAACAGGGGGCGCATGGTTCGGGCTGCTGAGGGGAGGAAATGGTGGTAAAAATTCACCATACCCACGAATTCCTGCAAGCCTTTGATTGTGTTGGGTCGGGGGAAGTGGCGGACCGCGTCTACCTTGGCGGGCAGCGGGGTTGCCCCGTCTTTAGTAATCCTGTGACCCAGGAAGTCGATGGTGTCGAGTCCGAACTGGCATTTGGCTGGATTGATTGTAAGGCCGAATTCGCTCAGGCGGGAGTAGAGCTTGCGGAGGTGGGACAGATGCTCTTGCCGACTACTGCTGGCTATGTGGATGTCCTCCAAATAGATGAATGCAAAGTCCAGGTCGCGTCCCACCGCGTCCATTAGCCGCTGGAAAGTCTGTGCGGCATTCGGAGGAATTCGAAATGTCCGAACGGAGTGATAAGTGCTGTTTTGGGGATGTTGTCCGGATGTACCGGGATATGATGGTATCCCCGGACGAGGTCTACCTTGGAAAAGATCCTTGCGCCGTGTAGGTTTGCTGCGAAGTCTTGAATGTGCGGCACAGGGTAGCGGTCTGGCGTTGTAGCCTCGTTCAGTCTGTGGTAGTCACCGCATGGTCTCCAGCCCCCCGTTGCCTTGGGCACCATGTGAAGGGGGGAGGCCCATGGGCTGTTGGACCGTCGTATGATCCCTAATTCCTCCATCTTCTTGAACTCCTCCTTCGCCAGTCGGAGCTTGTCCGGGGGAAGCCTTCGAGCACGGGCGTGGAGGGGTGGTCCCTGGGTCGGGATGTGGTGCTGTACTCTGTGTCTGGGCATGGCTGCCGTGAACTGCGGTGTCAGTACTGATGGGAAATCCGCCAGGACCCTGGTGAATTCATCGTCGGACAGCGTGATGGAGTCCAGGTGTGGGGCTGGCAACTGTGCTTCACCCAGGGAGAACGTTTGAAAAGTCTTGGCGTGGACTAATCGCTTCCCTTGCTGGTCGACCAGCAGGCTGTGGGCTCGTAGAAAATCTTCCCCCAGCAGTGGTTGGGCCACGGCGGCCAGTGTGAAGTCCCACGTGAACTGGCTGGAGCTGAACTGTAGCTGCACCGTGCGGGTGCCGTAGGTTCATATTGTGCTGCCATTAGCGGCCCTCAGGGCCGGTCCCGATTCTCTGTTGCGGGTGTTATAACTCGTTGGAGGTAAGACGCTGATCTCCGCTTCGGTGTCGACCAAAAAGCGGCGTCCCGACTGCTTGTCCCAGACGTACAGGAGGCTGTCCTGATGGCCAGCCGCCGTAGCCATCAGCGGCGGTTGGCCCTGGCGTTTCCCGGGAATTTGCAGGGTGGTCTGCAGCGGCGGGCCTCTGTGCCCCACCGCTGGTGGTAGAAACACCATTGTTCGTTGGGCTCCTCACTCCCGTCGCCGGGTTTTGTATGCTCTGCTGCCGGGCCTGGTCTGGTCTGTCGTTGGGCACGCGGCTTGGTGATCTGTGCGACGGATGCCCCTCTCTCTTTCCTGGCATTCCACAGCACATCTGCTCGGGCCGCCACCTCCCGGGGGTTGCTGAAATCTGCGTCGGACAGCAGCAGGCATATGTCCTCGGGCAGTTGCTCTAGGAACACCTGCTCAAACATGAGGCAGGGTTTGTGTCCTTCAGCCAGGGCCAGCATCTCGTTCATTAATGCTGACGGCGGCCTGTCTCCCAAACTATCCAGGTGCATTAAGCGGCGTGCTCGTTCGTGCCATGAGAGTCCGAAAGTCCTTATGGGCAGGGCTTTGAATGCTGTGTATTTGCCGTCCTCCGGGGGTGACTGTATAAACTCCTCAACTTGTGCAGCAGTCTCCTGGTCAAGTGAGCTCAGCACGTAGTAGTAGCGAGTGGACTCCGAGGTTATCTGCCGAATGTGGAATTGTGCTTCTGCTTGTTCGAACCATAATTGGGGTCGCAGCGTCCAGAAGCTTGGCAGTTTTAACGAAACTGCGTGAACAGATGCAGCGTCGGTCATCTCTGGTCCAAATATCGTTTGGGCCGTCGGGGTCACCAATTGTAGTGGTGTGCTACACACAGCGCTAGAATAACCACACGGAGTCGGTGAGTTAGAGTTGCGATGAAAGAGGTTTATTCAAACTTCACGGCCTGCTTTAAAGCCTTCCCATTCCCGCCCTCCCTGGGGCGGGATTGTTGTGGGGAATGCATATTCCCAGACCCTTTCTGCGCGCGGGATTTTCCCCCTGCTGGTGAAGATGGCCTGGCGCCCTTTTTGGGGCCGGCCCTCTGCCTGTGCACGCTGTTGTGAGCCGGTTCGTGCGTGCCCGAAAGTGGGTCGCCACAGTGAAATATTTTCCACCCTGAGTACTTAGAAGCAATATCATTTAAAATACAAAGGACTGAGCTCAAGTGAAGACTTAGTGTTTTAAAAAAAAATCAGAGGGATTAATGAGTACTAAAATTACTGAGCATGTTTGGGGGCGTGGGTCACTGGTAGTAGTTCCAAAGATTAGTTTCTCTAATTCAAAATTCACAGAACTTCTTCCAGAGATGTAGAACTAGAAATCTCAGTGTCTGGAAACAAAGAATGTACGCGGAAGCAAAATGTAAAACTCTTCGGTGATGTTGCTGATAAGCTTTGACAATTTGACACAAATATTGACAGATTTGACCTGGATTTCTGACCTTTTTTTGCATCAAGGAAAAGAACTTTGCATCCTGCACAAACTAACTGCACAAAGGTCAAAGTAGCACTATTCAAAACGTGAAAAAATAATGGATGGTCAGGAAGTGAATTGTAAGCACAAAATGGAGGTCCCTTAATTGATTCTTGGGATATTCTGTGCTTGAGTGACTACATCACTCATCCACATACTTGTCTTCAAATTAAACTGGGACTGCAGGCATGTCTGGCAGTTTCAGCCCTAAGCATCCATTATTCAACATCCTGTGAGTCTTGTTGTTTGTATTTACTTTGGTAACAGTTTATATTGAGAAATAATGCATTATTTAACATCAACAGGATAAAACAAGAAGGCAAGAATTCTGAAGGTAGTTTTGAGAAGCCCCATGGGATCCATTAAGGATGTATCTTGCATAATCGTCAAGTTCTTTATGCTTCAGTTTGAATTTTGATCTCTGTACTTGTGTTGAAAACTATGTGCACAAATCCAATAGGGAAACACAATATTTGTTTGAAGTAGGAAGGGACCCATACTTTAAAGAAATATTTAAACTGAGTTTTATTCTTGATTGTTCTCCAGTGTCATTCGTTGGAAAGCCTGTATGCAAACACTTTGAAACAATTGTCACAGATGTGACAGTTCCCAAACTGGAACATCATAAACACAAGAGATCTGCAGATGCCAGATATCTTGAGCAACACAGACAAAATGCTGAAGGAAAGAGTGTCAGCCCGAAACACTGAATGTATCTTCCCCTTCATAGATGCTGCCTGACTTGCTGAGTTCTTCCAGAATCTTGTGTGTGCTTCCCTTAGTAGGATAGGCTGCCAATTTTCACTTTGTAAGTTCCTAACATGTGTTAAACCACTATCAGCCAATATCTATACAAAGAAAAACCTAGCTGAATATGAAGAAAAGGTAATAAAGGACACAACTTAATTATCTTGTAGTGCTCCTATAAGATGACAGTCCTCCTCTCTGGACAGGACATTGACCTGATTGAAAACCTTGTGTGCCATTAACTCTATGTGAAGGGAGATTAACTCATGTTAGAGCTGGCCAATTCAAGCAACCAGTGGTTCTCCAGCTGGTGACTTTTATATTACATTTTTGATTTATGTATATAAAAATGTTTTATTCCGGAGATGAGCCATTAACAAGTGTAAGTATGGATCATATTTATCAATGAGTTTGACCATACTGTAATCCTATTGGACAGGAGAACTGACTGACTGAACAATGAATTCTCTAAATGTAGGTTGAAAGCTGATATGTTGAGTGTTCAATATTGCAAGCAAACAATGACCTCTTTAGAATCATAAAATTAAGATGGTATTTTTTTATTATTGTTGCATGTACTGAGATACAGTGAAAAAATTATGTAGGATACTATTCATACAGTTCAAATCATTTGACAGTGCATTGAGGTAGAACAAGGTAAAACTGATAATACAAAATAAAGTACGATGACTACAGAGAAAATGCAGTGCAGGGAAACAATCAGGTGCGTGGAGTCTTTGATTATACTCACAAGCACAAGAGATGCTGGAGATTCTGAACAACGTCAAATCAGTCAGCGTCTATGGAGAGGACTAAATTATCGCATTTTCAGGCAAAGACTGTCTGATGAGGAATTTTGGCCCAAAATGTCGACTGTTGATTCCCCACCATAGATGCTGCCTAATCTGCTGAGTTCCTCTTTGATTATGCTGACTTCTTTAAGGAGGCAGCAAGAAGTATAAACCGTCCGTGGAGGGGAGGCAGCTTTCCATGTTGTCCTGAGCTGTATCCCCAACACTAGTTTCTTGCAATCAGGTGCAGAGCAGTTGCCAAACCAAGCTGTTATGCACGCAGGTAGGATGCTTTCTATCGTGCATTGATAAAAGTTGGTAAAGGTCTATGTGAACATGCCAAATTTCTTTAGCCTCTTGGGGAAGTAGTGGTGTGTGTTGGTGAGCTTTCTTGCCCGTAACATCTGCATAGTTAGACCAGGACAGGTTATTGGTAACGTTCACTCCTTGGAACTTGAAACTCTCGACCTCAGGCAGGAGTGTGTGCACCATCTCCCTTTCTGAAGTCAATGACCAGCTCTTTTGTTTTGCTAACATTGGTTGTTTTCATGACATCATGGTAATAAGCTCCCTATCTCCTATCTGTAGTCCAACTCATTGTAATTTGAGATCCGGCCCACTACAGTGGTATAATCTACAAACTTGTAGATGGAGTTTGAGCAGAATCTGGCCATGTGATAATTAGTGTACAGGGAAGAGAGTAGGGGAGCTGAAAACACAACATTATGGAGCACCAGTATTCAGAATAATAACTGCAGAGGCGATACTGCCTATTCGTACTGATTTAGTCTGTTGGTGTGGAAGTTGAGGATCCAGTTGCAGAAAGAGGTGCTGACCCCCAGGGTCCAGGGTTTGATGAATTGTTTGCTTGGAATTACAGTATTAAAGCCAGAACTGTGGTCAAAAAGCAATAGTCTGACATTGGTGTCTTTGCTGTCCAGATGCCCCAGAGATGTGAGTAGGGTAATGAGATGGCATATGCAGAAGACCTGTTTTGGCATTAGGTAACTGCAGTGGGCTGAGGTTGTCTGGGAGGTGGGAGCTAATGCATGCCATGACCACTTCATGGTGGTGAATGTCTGAGCTATTGGTTTCTGGTCATTAAAAAACATTATCTTCTTTTCCTTAGGGACCAGGATGATAGTGCTCTTCTTAAAGGAGGTGGGAACTACAGATTGCAACAGGGCGAGGTTAAAAATGTCTGCAAATACCCCTGCTGGCTGATCTGCACAGCAGCTAAGATCACAGGCAGAGACACCACCCTGGCCGGTAGCTTTCTGTGGGTGAACTCTCTGGAAAACTGATCTTGTGTTTGCAATGGTGATTGTGGGTTCAGGTGCACAGGACGCTGTTGTGGTGGGTGGTGACATATCCATTCCCTTCTTTTCAAAATGTGTATAGAATATGTTAAACTTATTGGGAAGGGATGTGCTGGTGTCAGTGATGTCATTTTTGTAGCCTGTTATAGCATGTAAGCCTTGCTATGACTGACTGCTGGTCTGGGACTTGATCTTGGTCTGGTACTGTCTCCCAGCATCTCTGATAGCCCTATGGAGGTCATATCTCGATTTATTGTAAAGGTCAGGGTCACCTGATTTGGACACTGCAGGGCTGGGCTTCATTAGAAGTGTATCTTCCAGTTCACCCATAGTTTCCGGTGTGGAAGCACTTGGTACACAGTCCTCAATACACTAGTTGTTGAAGTCACTGATGGTAGAAACATATTCATCTGGACTAGCAATTGAGTCGGTGAGCACGAATCAGCCTACTGACTCAAACCAGTAGCCATGATGTTCAGCTATTTCCTTTGAACAACATTGCGTGACTTTCTGTACTGGATCTTCATGTTTCAGCTTCTGTTCATGTACAGTGAGCAGGAGCACAGCCTTGTGGTCTGATTTTCCAAAGTGTGGACAGAGAGTGGCTCAGCGGTTATCCTTGATAGTTGTATAGCGATGGTCAAGTGTGTTTGGGCCTCTGGTGGGATAAAAGATATGCTGATATTATTTTGGTAACACACTCTAGAAGTTGGCTTGGTTGATGTCACCAACAGTGATGAAAAGTGACTTGGAGTATCCTGTTTCAAGGCTGTTGACATTAGAATATAGTTTATTAAGTGCCGGCTTCATGTTCATCTGAGGTGGGATGTAGACTGCTGTCAGAGTAGCTGAGGAGAACACCTGTGGCAGGTAATATAGCTGATATCTGACCGTTAGATATTCCAAACTGGGTGAGCAGGTGCTTGACAGAAATGTTAAGCACCATGAGCTGTTAATTAAGAAGGAAACACCTCCATCTCTAATCTTGTTTAGAGCCTCAGTATGGTCTATCGAATGAATTGAGGAGCCCTCAGGTTGAAAGGTGTAAGTCAGCTGAAGTAGGGTGTATGCCACATTTCAATGAGATAGAGCATGCAGCAGTCACTCACTTTTCTTTGCTAGGTCAGTCTTGCCCTTAGTTCATTTGTGAATATATTACACGCACTAACCATTTAAAAGAACTTGTATTTAAGTAGCTGATTTAATTTGGCAGAGTGCTTCAAGCTGCTATACTGGATGATAATCAAATAAGTTATTTTACCAGCTTTGTACACATTATTATAAATAGCAAATAAAGAGGTAATTGTTAAGGTAAGGCTTAAAGAAGGAAAGAAGCAGTCAGATGACAATGTTTAGTTGGCAGTGAGGAGGAGGAAGGTACAGTTTGGAAATTTGAGGTCTGACAGAAGAATGTCACAATCTTCTCTGTGATCCACAGTTATAATTCTGTTAAAGTCAGAAACATTATGCTGGAATTATATCATGATTCTGCGATGGGATACATTAGGTTTGAATGATTGGTCAAAAACCTGGTAAATGCGTTTTAATATGGAGCTATGCACTTTGGTCAGAGGAATAGTCAGCTGACTTGCTGATCATTATTGAAGTGAAGACAGACTGCAAGTGAGTGAAGCTTAGAGTGATCTACTCCGTGAATTACAAAATTTACAGAGAGGTCCAATCAGTTGTTAGAGCAATTGGTATTGACTTTTATTCCAAATGGACGGTGTGATAGAAGACAGGTCATTATATACATGTATAGGACGCTGGAGTTGGATAAATATTTGAAAGATTGAAGAATTGAGCATTATGAGGAACTAGCACTGAAGAAAAGTTGAAGCCACATTGAATCAGTTCTTTGGTCGATAGGTTTGAAGGGCTTAGTGCCCCACTCCTCTTCCAGCACAAGGCCTTGTAGAGTCTAACCTGTTCTGTATTTTTTGCTGCAACTTTCAGTACAAATTAACCACACAAAATGTAACTTAAGCACCTGGATCAGATTAGTATTTGAAAGCAAGGGAGTTAGGTAAAATATATAGCTCATTTGCACACAGATTAATAAAACTAGAGCAAAAGTGTACCAAAGATTTTTTTGAGGCTGATTGCATACCTGAATGGTGTAGAAGTTCAGAATACTGGACAGGGAGCTCTGATTTCAAGGAAAGCAAAGGCCAAGTTGGATGTTCCCAAGGAAATACTTTATGTTTGGTTCTTCCTTTGACTAAAATGTGTTTCATTACCCCAGCAGTTTCTTCTCTTCTTGCTTTCTTGAGTCTGAGTGCATAGCTACTGGCCACCTTATACTACTTTATTAGAGATCCTTAGTTCCTAAGTGATAACTGGATAGACTTGCATTTGGGGGAATGGAGCATAAACTACTGGTGAGTGGATTTAGAATGGTGTTTCCTACATTGAAGTCCCCTTCTATTCCTCAGGACTATTCTGTTTCCGTTCCAAAGCTGAGAACTTTAACATCTCCATGGTGAAGCGTTAACTGGTGAAGCAACAAATTATAAAACTAGTTGGAAAATGCCGAAGAGAAACAATATTTTTCCAGTGTGTGATGCTGTTTCAAAATATTTCTGCAACATGATTCCTGATCAATATGTTTTAATATTCTTCTTCCAAATATGAAAATGGTTTTCACGTGGGTAATTCATAGCAGTTTTATTTGGTTGTCCTGTTTCTTGTATTAATGGTATAGGTTTCCCCTGCTATACAACAGTAGAGCGTTCCTATGAAACCTTTCGTAAGCGGAAATGGTGTAAAGCAAAGAAGCAATTACCATTAATTTATATGGGAAAAATTTTGAGTGTTCCCAGATCCAAAAAAATAACCTACCAAATCATACTAAGTAACACATAAAACCTAAAATAACACTAACATATAGTAAAAGCAGGAGTGATATGATAAATACACAGCCTATATAAAGTAGAAATAATGTATGTACAGTGTAGTTTCACTTAGCAGAATCGGGAAGATTTAGCCAAAACTGATTTGTAGAAAAAAATCGGCATGTACACGCATGCGCACACACCTGTCCACGCAAGGCTTCACAGTCATGGTAGTCTTTCTTGGGGTAAACACAAGTTTAAAGCGGGCGCCTTTTTTCGTAAAAGCAAAAATCCTCCGGATTTCTTTCAGTTAGCGAAAACAGGTACTAATGTAGGTCTTTCGTAAAAGTGAAGTGGCGTAAAGCGAACTTTCGTAAAGCGGGGGACACCTGTATGTGCAAATGAGATTGTGTCGAGTGATTGGGCTCCCTGAGGCAAATTTTAATGTTTCACTCATGAAGCAATTAACTTGTCCCTTCAAGCATTTTAAAATTGTTTTCATGCACAGTTACTTCTTTAGAAACAAAGACAACTGTTTGTTTCTGGTTAGTTAGGCTACGTCCACACTAGACCGGATAAATCCGTAACCGAAGCTTTTTCTCTTCGTTTTGACCTTCCGTCCACACTGAAATGGAGTTTTCCTCCCCCGAAAATGGAGATTTTCTAAAACACTCTCCAGAGTGTTTAAACCTGAAAGCGCCAGTTGGGCATTGTAGTGTGTACGGGGTAACCGGAGGTTTTAAAAAACCTGTCGTCCCTTTCATTGGTGAAGAGACTATGGCTGTAGGAAACATTTCCAGGGTGGCCCCTCTGTGGGAGTGGGGAAGATGTTGGTGGGGTTACCTGGGGGGTCTGTGTGTCCGTATGTGTAGCTATTGTAGTGGCTGTGGGGCTGGTATTGTGTCAGTTTTTCAATGTTCATCGTCAGCCGGGTCATATTGTCCGTGAACTCCCTGTCGGTTGCCTCCATACGATCCAGTATTTGTTTTTTCAGTTCTAAGTCCTCGTGCGCAAGAGCCAGCAGCTATCCATCGTTTGGCAATTTTCTTTTAAGTGTTTCTAGTCTGTAATTGGACAAATGTGCAGCAACTATACTGTTTCCTCTTTGCTTGTTTTCTGTAGGTGTGTCCTGCGCATGCCTAGTAGGAGGCGATTCACCCAAATAACCATTTTAATATGGACGGAGGTATTTTCAAAAACGCCTGGTGTGGACGCCTATCGTTTTTACGCAAAACCGGTGTTTTCAAAATTATACGGTCTAGTGTAGATGTAGCCTTAGGTAAGGCCAAAGGAAAGGATTTGTGTTTCCAATGGTCTGGCAACACAACACCAGATAGGGTAATATTACATTGCATATAATTTATTCAGCCTCCTTGAAGTTTTCATGTTTTATTGTTTTACAACATTAAATCACAGTGAATTTAATTTGGCTTTTTATGATCAACAGAAAAGTCTCTTTAGCAGTGAAAACAGATTTCTACAAAGTAATCTAAATTAATTACAAATATAAAACACAAAATAATTGATTGCGTAAGTATTCACCCTCTTTAATATGACACACCAAATCTTCGCTGATGCAGCCAATTGGTTTTAGAAGTTACATAATTAGTTAAATGGAAATCTGTTTTGGAGACCTGTGCACAGTCAAGATGTTTCAATTAAATATAGTAAAAATACACCTGTATCTGGAATGTCCAGCTCCTGGTGACTCAGTATCCTGGCAAAATCTACCCCATGAAACAAAAGAACACTAGTCACTGAATATCCCTTGGAGTACAGTTAAGTCAGTCATCAAGAAATGGAAAGAATATGGCACAGCTGTAAATCTGCCTAGAGCAGGCTGTCCTCAAAAACTGAGTGACCATGCAAGAAGGGGACTCGTGAGGGAAGCCACCAAGAGATCTATAACTTTGGAGAAGTTACAAACTTGAGAGGCTGAGATGGGAGAGACTGCGCATACAACAACTGCTGCCCAGATGCTTTACCAATCTCAGCTTTATGGCAAAGAGAAAGCCACTGTTGGAAAAAAAACTCACATGAAATCTTGCTTAGAGTTTGCCAGGAGGCATGTGGGAGACTCTGAAGTAAGCTGGAAGAGGGTTCTGATGAAACCAAAATTGAGCTTTTTGGCCATCAGACTAAATGCTATATTTGGCATAAGCCAAACACCGCTAATTATCAAGAACACACCATTGCTATCATGAAGCATGGTGGTGGCTGCATCATGCTGTGGGGATGCTTCACTGCAGCAGGCCCTGGAAAGCTTCTAAAGGTAGAGAGTGAAATAAATGCAGCAAGACACAGGGAAATCCTGGAGGAAAACCTGATGCAGTCTGCAAGAGAACTGTGACTTGGGAGAAGATTTGTTTGCCAGCAAGACAATTGACCCCAGGCAGGAAGCCAAAGCTATACAGGAATAGCTTAAAAACAATGAAGTTAATGTAAAATAAAATGCCATACTCTTCTCTCAATTAAAAATGCCTTCTCTCAATTCCTCCCTCTGTGTTGCATCTGCCCTCAGAATGAGGCTTTTCATTCCAGAGCAAATGAGATGTCCTCCTCCTTCAAAGAAACTGGCTTCCCTTCCTCCACCATCAATACTGCCCTCATCTGTAGCTCTTCCATTTCACGCACGTCTGCCCTCACCCCATTCTCCCACCACCCCACCGGTCTCCTCTTCCAACAAATAATTCTCTGTAACTTCTGCCATCTCCAATGGGATCCCCCCACCAACCACATCTTTCCCTCCCTTCCCCCCCCGCCCCGTTTCTGCTTTCCGCAGGGATCACTTCCTATATGACCCCCTTGTTCCATTCATCCTCTGTACTGATCTGCTTCCTGGCATTATCCCTGCAAGCAGAACAGGTGGTAAAGCTGCCCCTACATCTCCTCCCTCACTACCATTCAGGGGCCCAAACAGTCCTTCTAGGTAGGATGACACTTCACCTGTGATTCTGTTACTGTATCCGGTGCTCCCAGTGTGGCCCCCTGTTTTATCAGTGAGGCTCAATGTTATTGGGAGACGCTTCGCCGAGCACCTACGCTCTGTCTTCCAGAAAAAATGGGATCGGCCAGTGGCCACCTATTTTAATTCCACTTCCCATGTCAGTCAATGGCCTCCTGTACTGTTGCGATGAGGCCATACTTGAGTTGGAGGAACAACACCTTATATTCCGTCTGGGTAGCCTCCAGCTTGATGGTATGAACATCGATTTCTCGAACTCCAGTAGTGCCCCCCTCCCTTTCACCATTCCCTTTTCCCTCTCTCAATTTATCTCCTTACCTGCCCATCACCTCCTCTGGTGCTCCTCTCCCTTTTCTTTCTTCCATGGCCCTCTGTCTCCTCCTATCAGATTTCTCCTTCTCTAGTCCTGTATCTCTTTCACCAATGACCTTCCCAGCTCTTTACTTCACCCCTCACCCCTCCCAGTTTCACCTATCACCTTGTGTTTCTTTCTCCCCTCCCCCACCTTCTAACTCTGACTCCTTATCTTTTTCTCTCCAGTCCTGTTGAAGGGTCTCAGCATGAAATGTCAACTATACTCTTTTCCATAGATGCTGCCTGACTTGCTGAGTTCCTCCAGCATTTTGAGCGTGTTCCTTGGGTTTCCACCACCTGCAGATTTTCTGTTGTTTGTGAAAGCCAATGTCCTGGAGTACCCAAGTCGGAGTCCCAATCTCAATCCAATTGAGAATTTGTGGCTGAACTTGAAAAGGGTTGTTCACTCTCAATCCCCATGCAATCTGATACAGCTTGAGCAGTTTTGTAAAGAAGAGTGGGGAAAAATTGCAGTGTCCAGATGTGCAAAGCTGACAGAGACCGATCCACACAGACTCAAGGCTGTGATTGCAGCCAGAGGTGCATCTACTAAATACTGACTGAAAGGGCGTGAATACTAATGCAGTCAATTATTTTGTGTTTTCACTTTGCAGAGATCTGTTTTCACTTTGACACGAAAGAGTCTTTTTCTGTTGACCTGTGTCAAAAGAAAGCCAAATTAAATCCACTGTGATCAATGAAATATAATTCAGAGAATTGTGGGGTAATGCATTAAGGACTTCTAACAAGCCAAGAAACAGGAGGAGATTGAAAAGTTGTGGAGGTAGAAAGAAACCTTGGAGTACACATCCATTAATCCTTGAAGATAACAGGACTGCAAAATTGATGTGCATTAAATTATGAGGAGTCTCAAATGAAGCAATATGAAGAACCTGTTTTCCTCAGTAAGGAATTAAAAAGGGAGGCACATATTGATAGGATTACGGCGAAAAGATTTTTTTTTACCCAGTGTATGATATCAGTCTCGCTCATTGCAAGAACAGGGAAGCAGAAACCATGGCCATATTTAAAAGGTGCCTGGATATCGTGTAATATATTTGCCGAATGTGCCAAGGGAACTTGGAAGGATTCTATCCAGTAAAAAATTGATCACTTGTACCAGGAATGAGAGTTATTCAGTCGATCTTTAAGGCTAGCAAATTCTCCACGCTTGGAAAATTAGAGAATTGATAATCTGATAAGGAAACTATCATATGTGATTCAGTTTAACATACATTTTAATGGTAAAGTATCCATTCAACGATTACCAAATTAAATGGTGCTATATTTCATAAAATTTGCCTTTGGAATATTATAAAGTTTTGCCAATATTTCACTAAAACCTGTGTCGTGTGTTCCCTATCAAAGCTTCGTTTTTGCAGTAATGAAGTCCACATTTCATTAATCTTCCTTCTCTGCTAGCAGGTGGATTTGGTGAAGTATTCATCGAGTAAAGAGAGCCATTGTGTTCAGGCCATCTCTTCAGGACTATATTATAACTTTATTTACATAAATGTGAGTATGAAATATATTTATCATGCGAATTTTCCCTTTATTTTATGTTACAAGTTATTGTATCAGAAGCAGTGATATATCAATATAATTTTTAGGTATATAAAATTATGATGGGTATAGATAGAGTGAATGCAAGCAGGCTTTTTCCACTGAGGCAAGGGGAGAAAAAAACCAGAGGACATGGGTTAAGGGTGAGGGGGGGAAAAGTTTAAAGGGAACATTAGGGGGGGGCTTCTTCACACAGAGAGTGGTGGGAGTATGGAATGAGCTGCCAGACGAGGTGGTAAATACGGGTTCTTTTTTAACAGTTAAGAATAAATTGGACAGACACATGGATGGGAGGTGTATGGAGGGATATGGTCCGTGTGCAGGTCAGTGGGACTAGGCAGAAAATGGTTCGGCACATCCAAGAAGGGCCAAAGGGCCTGTTTCTGTGCTGTAGTTTCTATGGTTCTATGGTTATGGTAATATCCAAGGCTTCTCTGTTGTAGTGCTTGAGTTACAATAATTTCAAGACTAGTATTTTTAAGATGGATCTCTGCTATCAAGTTGAGATTGTATGGGGAGGTTAATATGTGTTTCTAACTGTGTTTACTGCCAATTCATTATAGACCTAAATGGCTTTTTGTCTGTTGTTTTCACCAAGGGATTTCTGTGCATATCTGCAGAAATAAAGTAAGGCTTTCAGTACTTCAGAATCCTCCTTTGGCAACTGAGGATTACTACTCATAACTTCAGAGAAGACTACTTGTGCTCTGAGTCTGCAGAGCCTCACCATACTGTTTGTAGATAATCCTAAATACCAACACTGCAATCCTTCAGCTGTCAAAACTGCATCCACGCTGCCTGTTTCACATTCTACCAGGGCATTTATCTACATGTGAACACCTTCTTCTGTAGAATCCAATCCATATGTACTCCCAGCATTTGACTTTGAAGGTGTGGGTCCCCATGCTTACAGGCTTTTATGTCATATTACTAAATATATTCATTCTGCATTAAAATCTGAAGTAAAAGCAGAAAATGCTGGAAACGCTCAGTAGGTTAGCATTTGTGGAAGCAGAAACAGGGTTAAGGTTTGACGTTGAAAACTCTTTGTCAGAATAGGATCTTTGCCGCAAAGGCTGCCTGACTTGCTGAATGTTTTTATTTAGCCCCTTTCTGTGATTCAAGTGGAGCAATTTATGTTGCCTTCCCGTTGCCCGGGTCTTTGGCCTGTCACTTCAACATAATCAATGTAAATATCTCTACAGTCCTCTATCAAAGTTACTGTTCTTGAATGATTTGCAATATAAATCAATACAGTCAATTAAATCTGTGATTTCTCTCAATTCCGCTCTATGCCTCTCATACTAAGAAGCGCAAGGATAGCATGATCAGGCGTATTAATGCGTGGCTGAGAGACTGGTGTAGGGGTATGGCTTCCGGTTCCTGGACCATTGGGGCATCTTCTGGGGGAGGCATGACCTGTACAAAAAGGGCAGTTTACACCTGAACCCGAAGGGGGCTAATATCCGAGCAGGCATGTTTAATAGAGCTGTCAGGAAGGGTCTAAACTAATTTGGCAGGGAGATAGGAACCGGAGTGATAGGGCTGAGGAAGGGGAAAACAAAAATAAATCAAAGATAGTGTGCCACAGAGATGATAGAAAGGATAGGCAGGAGTTGAGGCATAATCACAACCAGTGGGATGAGTTACAGGGCAATAGAGGCGTGGTGCAGTTAAAACAGAAAGCAACAAATACTGGACTGAAAGTGTTGTATTTGAATGCTCGCAGGATAAGAAATAAAATGGACAATCTCGAAATTCAGCTACAGATTGGCAAGGATGACATTGTGGCCATCTCTGAAACTTGGCTAAAGGATGGCTGCCACTGGGAGCTGAACGTCCAGGGATATACAGTGTATCGGAAAGATAGGTTAGTAGGCAGAGGGGGTGGTGTGGCCCTGTGTGTAAGAAGTAATTATTAGAGAGGGATGACATAGGATCGGAAGGTGTAGGGTCTCTATGGGTTGAGTTAAGAAATGGCAAGGGTAAAAGGACCCTAATAGCAGTTGTATACAGGCCTCCAAACAGCAGCTGGGATGTGGATTACAAATTTGAGCTGGAGATAGAAAAGGCATGCCAGAAGGGCAATGTCATGGTAATTGTTGGGGATTCAAACATGAAAGTGGATAGGGAAAACCAGGCCAGTACTGGACCTCAAGAGAGAATTTGTAGAATATCTAAGGGATGGCTTTTTAGAACAGGTTGTTGAGCCTAGTAGGGGATTGGCTGTGCTGGATTGGGTGTTCTGCAATGATCCGGAGGTGATAAGAGAGCTTAAGGTTAAGGAAACCTTTGGGAACAGTGATCACAATATAATCGAGTTCACGTTGAAATTTGAGGAGGAGAAATTAAATTCCAATATGTTGGTATTTCAGTGGAATAAAGGAAATTACAATGGCATCAGAGGGGAACTGGCCAAAGTTAACTGGAAAGGAACGCTAGTGGGAAAGACAGCAGAGCAGCAATGGCTGAACTTTCTGTGAAAAATGAGGGAAGTGCAAGATGGATATAACTCAAATAAGAAGAAATTTTCAAATGGAAGAAAGACACTAACGTGGCTGATAAGTGAAGTCAGAGCCAAAGTAAAAGCAAAAGGGAGGGCATACAAGGAAGCCAAAGTTAGTGGGAAGATAGAGGTTTGGGAAGCTTTTAAAGCTTGCATAAGGAAGCTAAGAAGGTCATGAGGAAGGAAAAGATGAATTATGAAAGGAAGCTGGCGACTAATATCAATGAAGTTACTAAAAGAATTTTATGTATATAAAGGGTAAAAGAGAGTTGAGGGTAGATATATGACAATAGAAAATGAGACTGGAGATACTGTAATGAGAGACGCAGAGGTGACAGTGGAACTAAATGCGTACTTTGCGTCAGTCTTCACAGTGGAAGACATCTGCAGTATACCGGACATTCAAGACTGTCAGGGAAGTGAACCATGTGCAGTGAAAATTACAACTCAGAAGGTGCTAAGGAAGCTTAATGGTCTGAGGGTAGATAAATCTCATGGATCTGATGGAATGTACCCTTGGGTTCTGCAGGAAGTAGCTGCAGAGATTGTGGAGGCATTAATGATGATCTTTCAAGAGTAAATGGATTCTGGCATTGTACCGGATGACTGGAAAATTGCAAATGTTACTCCACTATTTAAGAAGGGTGGGACGCAGCAGAAAGGAAACCATAGACCAGTTAGCCTGACATCAGTGGTTGGGAAGTTGTTGGAATCGATTGTTAGGGATGAGATTATGGAATAACTGGAGGCACATGACAAGATAGGCTAAAGCCAGCATGGTTTCCTGAAAGGAAAATCCTGCCTGAATAACCTACTGCAATTTTTTGAGGAAATTACAAGCAGGGTAGACAAAGGAGATGCAGTAGATGTGGTGTAATTGGACTTTCAAAAGGCCTTTGACAAGGTGCTGCACATGAGGCTGCTTAGCAAGATAAGAGCCCATGGAATTACAGGGCAGTTACTAGCATGGGTGGAGCATTGGCTGATCAGCAGAAAACAGAGAGTGGGAATAAAGGGGTCCTATTCTGGCTGGCTGCCGGTTACCAGTGGAGTTCCATAGGGGTTGGTGTTGGGACTGCTGCTTTTTATGATGTATGTCAATAATTAGGACTATGGGATTAATGGATTTGTAGCTAAATTTGCCAATGATACAAAGATAGGTGGAGGAGCGGGTAATGTTGAGGAAACAGAGAGCCTGCAGAGAGACTTCGATAGTTTAGGGGAATAGGCAAAGAAGTGGCAAATGAACAATGTTGGAAAGTGTATGGTCATGCACTTTGGTGGAAGAAATAAACAGGCAGGCTATTATTTAGATGGGGAGAAAATTCAAAATGCAGAGATGCAAAGGGATTTGGGAGTCCTTGTGCAGGATACCCTAAAGGTTAACCTCCAGGTTGAGTTGGTGGTGCAGAATGCGAATGCAATGTTGGCATTCATTTCTAGAGGTATAGAATATAAGAGCAGGAATGTGATGTTGAGGCTCTATAAGGTATTCGTGGGACCACACTTGGCGTATTGTGTACAGATTTGGGCTCCTTATTTTAGAAAGGATATACTGACGTTGGAGAGGGATTAGAGAAGTTTCATGAGAACGATTCCAAGAATGAAAAGGTTACCATATGAGGAACGTCTGGCAGCTCTTGTACTGTATTCCCTGGAGTTCAGGAGAATGAGGGGTATCTCGTAGAAACATTCCGAATGTTAAAAAGCCTGAGCAGATTAGATATGGCAAAGTTATTTCCCATGGTAGGAGAGTCTAGGACAGGAGGGCATGACTTTAGGATTGAAGGACGTCCGTTTAGAACAGAGGTGCGGAGAAATTAGTCAGAGGGTAGTAAATCTGTGGAATTTGTTGCCACGTGTGGCTGTGATGGTCAAGTCATTGGGTGCATTTAAGGCAGTTCTTGATTAGCCGGGGCATCAAAGGGTTTGGGGAGTGGGGATGACTGGAAGAATTGGAGCAGACTCGATGGGCCGAATGGCCTACTTCTGCTCCTATATCGTATGGTCTTATGCCAAATGTCTTTTTAAAAAAAATACTTCTCTTATAACAGAAACATAAATATGTTGTCAACTTCATACAATGCACGTCCATGTTTAATAGCATGAATCCAATGCCTAAAATGTTGTTTATTTGAATGGAGGGTCAGGATAACAAGCTGAAACAACATTTTAACCGTGTATTACAAACCAGTGCAGAAAGCACTGTTATAAGTTTTGCTCAGGACTGTCATTGAGTTACAGAGCACAGAAACGGGTCCTTCTAGTCCGTGTTGAATTGTTATTCCGCCCAGTCCCTTCGACTTCCACTTGGACCATAGCCCTCCATACTCTCCCATCCATTTACTTATTCAAATTTCCCTTAAATGTTGAAATCAAACCCACATCCACCATTCCACTGGCAGTTCTACATTCACATCACCCACTGAGTGAAGTTCCCTCTGAGGTTCCCTTTAAGTATTTCATTTTTTTAACTTTAACCTATGACCTCTAATTCCAGTCTTGGCCAGCCTCAGTGAAACAATTTTTACTTGTACAGGTTTCCCCCGCCATCCGAAGGTAGAGCATTCCAATGAAATGGTTCATAAGCCGGAATGTCATAAAGCAAAGAAGCAATTACTATTAATTTATATGGGAAAAATTTGTGAGCGTTCACAGACCCAAAAAATAACCTACCAAATCATGCCAAATAACACATAAAACCTAAAATAACAGTAACATATAGTAAAAGCAGGAATGATACGATGAGTACACAGCCTATATAAAGTAGAAATACTTTTCCACAATCATTGCGCACTGTTCTCCGTAGCTGCAATCTCACGCAAGCGCTCTTGGCAGAAACACGGCGCAAGCGCTCTCCAGTAACCTTTAAGCTATGAAGCTGCCAAATCATACCAAATAACACGTAAAAATACACAGCCGATATAAAGTAGAAATAATGCATGTACAGTGTAGTATCACTTACGGGAATCGTGAAGACATCGAGCACACTGATGATGGTGTGTTAGGCTGAGTCGTCGGAGTCTGGGGTGGTGCAGTGGCCCCCACCCTCCGGGCAGTGAACCGATACCAGTCCGCGAAGCATACAAGGGTGCAGCGGTGGCCGGGACGCGCCCAGCACATCTTTTAAAAAAAAAAGCCGAAATAAGCAAGCTAATTAATTAATTAGTCAGCAATCGCCTCTGATCTGGGCCGACATTTACAAGCCTGGTGGCACCTAATTAATTAGCTTGTTTATTTCGGCTTTTTTTCTTAAAGATGTGCTGAGTGCGTTCCAGCTATCGCTGCATTCTCCGCGAACTGGTATCTATCTGGGGGTTGGGGTGGTGGGACACTGGGGTGTTACCTCATTGTCGATCAAGGCAGGCAGGTCATCTTCTTCTATATCTGCCTGCCTCGATGTCGAAGGTTGAGGATCGTCGTCTGCTGTGGTTGATTGGAAGGCTTGCTTGATTGCTTAGCCTTGCGCATTTTTTAGATCATACAGTTCTTTGTAAGCACTCAAACCATTCTGCAAATATGCCCTAAACCGACGTACCCTTTCAAAATTAAAGTTGCACTTTATCATTGCAGCGAAAATCTCACGCGGTTGCTTCCCGTTCAGTTCCTGGATGACTTCACTTTTGCTACTGCATTCGGTTTTGATTGTTATCCTTTCCTCTTCCAATTGCATCAGCTCTTCATCTATCAGTTCTTAGTCATGGCACGGCAAACCTTCTTCAGCCTCATCTTGGTCAACTTCCACAAGCCAAACTCACTTTGTCCTTACTTCGTTCACCATGATCGAAACGCTGAATTATGTCTAGTTTTACGCTAAGTGTAACACCCTTACGAGCTCTTTGAGGCTTTTCCGATACCTTAGAACGCATCTTGCAAACGGCTGCTCACACGCACGTGTTTAAGCAATGCCGGCTAGGATGCCGTTCCAAATCCGGGGGAGAGCGGCTGCTCAGGGCACGCGCTGCTTTTTTACGTGTGCTGCTTTTTTTGCGCGCTGCCTTTTTTCATAACAGTGAAAACACCTTCTGTTAGCGAAAACAGGTAACTAATGTAGGTCTTTATTAACAGTGAGGTTTCGTAAAGCGAACGTTCGAAAAGCCGGGTCACCTGTATTTAGCCTATCTATATCCCTCATAATTTTGTAAACCTCTATCAAATCTCCCGTCATTCTTCTATGCTCCAGGGGATAAAGTCCTAATCTGTTCAACCTTCCTCTCATAACTCTGGCCCTCTAGACCAGCCAATATCCTTGTAAATTTTCTGTTGTACTCTTTCAATTTTATTAATACCTTTCTTGTCAGTAGGTGATCAGAACAATGCGCAATACTCCAAATTAGGTCTCATCAATGTTTCTAACAAATTCAACATAGCATCACAACTCATGTTCTCATTACTTTGATTTATGAAGGCTAATGTGCTAAAAACTTTCTGTTTCAACCTTGTCTACCTGTGATAGTAAATTCTAGGTCAGTTAGGCTGACTTCGCTGGTTGGGAAGATGTTGGAATCCATTAGGAAGAGTGAGGTTTTATGATACTTGGAGGCATATGATAAAATAGACTGAAGTGAGCGTGGTTTACTTGAGGGGAAAATTGACTGACGAATCTGGAATTCTTTGAGGAAATAACAGGCAGGATTGACAGAGGAGAATCAGTGGATATTGTTCACTTGGATTTTCAGAAGGCCTTTGTCAAGGTGCCTCACATGAGGCTGCCAAATGAGTTAAGAGCCCTTGATATTACAAGAAAAATACTAGCATTGGCTGATTGACAAAGGGAGTCCTTTTCTGATCAGTTACAGTCGTGATCAATGGTGTGACTGTATCTTTTCACTTTATGTCAATGATTTGGGTCTTAGAATTGGTGGCTTTGTGGCCAAGAATGCTGACGATACAATGGTAAGTGGATATGCAGGTAGTATTGAAAAAGCAGGGAGTCTGCAGAAGGACTTGGACAGATTAGGAGAAAGAGAAAAGAAGTAGTAGATGGAAGACAGTGTCAGGAAGTGTATGGTCATGCATTTTGGTAGAATAAAGGCATAGACTTTTTTAAAATTCAAAAATCAAGGTTGCAAAGGGACTTGGGAGTCTTCATGCAGGATTCCCTAAAGGTTAACTTGCAGGTTGCATTGGTAGTAAGGAAGGCAAATGCAATGTTAGTATGCCATTTGAGGACTGGAATATAAAAGCAAGGATGTAATGCTGAGGCTTTATAAGATATTGGTCAGACCGCACTTGGAGTACTGTGAGCAGATCTGGCCCTTTATCTAAGAAAGGATGTACTGGCATTGGAGAGGATCCAAAAGAGGAATAAAAATCTACGTTACTTCTCCATTCAAATGTGCAATGTGCAATTTATAGTAATTTGTAATAAATAGTACGTACAACAGGGTAGTCAATACAACATAGAAATACAGTTGCGTCAGCATGAATTGAGTAGTCTGATGGCCTGGTGGTAGAAGGTGTCCCAGAGTCTGTTGGTCCTGGCTTTTATGCTGTGGTACCGTTTCCCAGATGGTAACAGCTAGCGCAGTTTGTGATTGTGGTGACTCGGGTCTCCAATGTTCCTTTGGGCCCTTTTTACACACCTGTCTTTGTAAATGTCCTGAATAGTGGGAAGTTCACATCTACAGATGTGCTGGGCTGTCCGCACCACTTTCTGCGATTGAGGGAGGTGCAATTCCCATACCAGGCAGTGATGCAGCCAGTCAGGATGCTCTCAATCGAGCCCCTATAGAAAGTTCTTAGAAATTAGGGGACCATTCCAAACTTCTTCAACTGTCTGAGGTGAAAGAGGTGCTGTTGTGCCTTTTTCACCACACAGCCACTATGTACAGACCACGTGAGATCCTCAGTGATGTTTATGCCAAGGATCTTCAAACTGTTCACCCTCTCAACCCCAGATTCATTGATGTCTATAGGGGTTAGCCTGTCTCCATTTCTACTGTAGTCCACAACCAGCTCCTTTGTTTTTGCAACGATGAGGGAGAGATTGTTTTCTTGACACCACTGTGTCAGGGTGATGACGTCCTCTCTGTAGGCTGCCTCATTATTATTTGTGATTAGGCCAATCAGTGCAGTATCATCTGCAAATTTAATTATCTGATTGGAGCTGTGGGTGGCAACACAGCCATGGGTATACAGAGAGTAAAGGAGGGGGCTTAGTACACAGCCCTGAAGGGCATCTGTGTGGAGGGTCAGCGGGGCAGAGGTGAGAGGGCCCACTCTTACCACCTGCCGGCAATCTGACAGGAAGTCCAGGATCCAGCTACACAAGGCAGGGTGAAGGCCGAGGTCTCTGAGCTTCTTGTCAAGCCTGGAGTGAATTATGGTGTTGAATCCTGAACTATAGTTGATTAACAGCATTCTCAAATAAGCATCCCTCTTCTCCAGATGTGTAAGGGTGGTGTGTAGAGCTGTGGCTATTGCGTCGTCTGTCGATCAATTGTGTCGGTAGGCAAATTGTAGGGAGTCCAGTGTGGATGGCAGCAAGCTGCAGATGTGGTCCTTGACCAACCTCTCAAAGCATTTGCTTATTTTTGAGGTGAGTGCAACAGATCCGGGGAACAAAAGGATTTGTGGGCATGCATGCTCCGGGGTTCGCACCAGGCACTATTGACTATGAAGCATACCCCACCTCCTTTACTCTTCCCAGAGAGGTTTTTACACCTGTCCATCTGGGCAGGGAGAACCCAGAAGGCTCAATAGCATGATCTGATTTCTCCTCCGTCAGCCAGGGCTCCATGAAGCACAAAACCTTGCATTCCTTTGTTTCCCACTGGTAGGAGATTCTGGCTCTCATTTCGCACAGCTTATTGTCCAAGGATTGAATGTTCACCAGGAGTATGCTAGGGAGCGGTGGCCGATTAGCACACTGTCTCAACCTTACCAGGATTACCCTTCCCCTCGTCTCCGGCGCTGCTTCTGAGGTAGTGGCGTAGTAGGTGAGTCTCCCATTGATCACGCAAGCAGGGGATCCCAGTGTAGAAAATGCATCTTCCGGATGTTCAGGAGAGTCAGTCTATCGTATCTTATGTGACTATCAGCAACTTGAACAAGAAATGTGAAGGAAATCTCAGAAATCGAAAGTATACTGTAAAGTTGGAATGGAGCTTGCAACATGGCTGTGTATGTGGCGCCATCTTTTTTGGGCAGAGCAGGTGGATTCTGCTCCTATGTCTTATAGTTTACATTAATATTTAAATTCCATGTTTGGAAATAATTGTACTGCGGTAATATGTCTGGCACAGTTAATACTAATGGGGAGAGCATACTGCTCAATGACCTAGCAGGTAGTTGGCTTGAACTTGTAAGTATTTTGCAAAGGGGAAGTAGTGTAGAGGTAAGCCACGCATTACAGAAGGGTGGGTGTTAAGTTCATAGCAAACTGTCTGTGTTATCATTTTCTGCTATACAAAGCGTGTACGTATACATGCATCAAAAAACACAACTTTGAAAAAGTTTCATTTTTTTTTCATTTAAGTTCTGGAGGAGCAAATTCTATACCTTATCTCAAATATTTGGGTAGTAATCTGAGTTCTGTAAGGGTAAATTTCTGTACCTTGAACTGCTCTTGTGTGGGGTCACTTTTAGTACATACAGAGAATGAGTGTAGCTTTAAGAACTGAATCTGTCATGTAATGGTGATTCACAGGTATACCGTTGTCCTGCCCTGGGTTTGAAGTTTCATTTATTATCAAAGTCTACAACTCTGTAATTCTCCTTCTCTGGGTAGCCGTGAAACCAAGAAACAAAAGAAATGAAAGGTTGTGTGATCATCACCCCAAAATCCCCCCACCCCACTCAAAAGAGCGAACAAAAACAGAACAGGCACATCACCTCTAAATCCCCCCCCCGCACAAAAAATATGAACAAAAATGCTAAAGGCACATCAACCCCCAAATCCCTCCTCCCATACAAAAACAAATGAACAAAACAGAATAGACACATCAACTCCCAAATACCACCCCCCCGCACAAAAAATATGAGAGAGATCAGGCAACAAACAGAATACTGAAACAACTGTAAGACTGAAAAAGTCTATAGTCCAAGTCCACATCCAAAATGCAGAAAACCTGGGCAACATTCCCCGGCCACAGTGGCAGGCTGTCCCCTCTCCGGTAGCGTAGCAGGGTGATCCTCAGTGATCAAAAGGCAGCCAGCTGGTGCTCACCTTCTGCATTCGCCTCGATGTTTCAATCTCCCTCGTTTTAATCGGCAAAATGGAGTCGAACATCGGCTTGCACCCTATCCTATGGCCTGTCTGCCAAAAGGTTCCTGCACGCTGCCTTTGCACCCCAGAATCCTCTCGGAGACTGCAGAGCACTGAAGCACCCAAACGATCACTAAACAGCAAAACACAGTTTCCAACAGTTCCAGAATCACATTCAAGATTAGAAATAGACATTAAATAAGTTAAATATATGGTTTCATGATCTATCCAGAAGATGTCGACTGAAGGCACTATCTTGACTGGCAGAGACTTTACTGCCTTCAAAAGACTTGGGACTTGTTGAGCATCTGTTATCGGCTTTAATGGACTTCAACACTTCATCCGACAGATGCAGTAAATTGGATGATGTTTCATTGAATTGGACAGATAAATAACTGCAGAGCGAATTGAAGTTAAACATATAGACTTTAAGTAGAAAATGGTAACTGCAGATTTGAAAATGAGTCTATGTCTAATTTGGTGAGAAGAGGGCAGGTATGAAAGGGTTGGAATATGAGAGGAAGAGGTGAACTTGGGTGTAATAAACCACCCAAGGTCATGGACACAGCAACAAGTAATATTTCAAGAACAACCAAGAAAGGACAATCTGTTGCAACTATAGTGGTGAGAGCTCTTAAAGCAGGAAATCTCAAACTGTGGCAACACGAGAGGGCACAGTTTTAAGGTGCTTGGAAGTAGGTACAGAGGAGATGTCAGGGGTAAGTTTTTTTTATGCAGAGAATGGTGAGTGCGTGGAATGGGCTGCAGGCAATGGTGATGGTGGAGGTGGATACGATATGGTCTTTTACATTAAAAGACTCTTGGATAGGTACAAGGAGTTTAGGAAAATAGAGGGCTATGGGTAACCCTGGGTAATTTCTAAAGTAAGTTCATGTTCGGCATAACACTGTGGGCCGAAGGGCCTGTATTGTGCTGTAGGTTTTCTGTGTTTCTACATATCCTGAGTCACCCCTATGCATACCTATTAGAATGCCTAGATATTTCTGTTAACCATGGCAATGTTGTTTAGGGATTATTCAAATGATTGTGGCCATATCCTTACCAAACTGATGCTTGAAAACACCCCCAACATGGTGGAAAAAGTTTTTGGAGTTAATAGAACACAGGCTGAGACTTAATTTATTTACTGCTAGGAGATTCTATAGGCATACCGATGTTTGACTGGTTTCAGGAAAAGCTCACAACCTTTGAGGTCAATAGGAAAGTAAACAGGATATCCTGAAGACCCAAGAAAACAACACTTTAAGTTTGTTTAGTTTTTCAAAGAAAAGTTTCTTATTAATTGATGTCAGAGGGGGAAAAACACATGTTTTAGCTGGATGGTGCTTGACACAAGGTGCACCACGGGAGGTTGTAATTGCTGCCTGTAAGTTAGTGTTGGCAAAACCTAGTACGACTACGGATGCAGAAATCGTAATGGGATTGCGTTAACTTAAGTGTGATAAAATGTGACAAGTGGAAATTGGGTGGTGCAGTCAGGAACTGCATGCAGGTGTAGGTCTTATAAATATGATGTGTAAAAGCTGTGTGATGTGTTCCCCAATGTTCATACATTCATTTTGTATAATATGCCAGCAGTTCTCAATCGAACAGCTTTGATAGCCAGCATTTCCAGCTGATGAATTAGGTCTAGATAAGAGCCAAGCCGCAACCTAATTTGAATGACCTTGACTGGTAATGTTAATTGGTCTCTCGTTGACCTTCAGGATGTGTTTTCCAGCTTACCTTGCCACAGCAGGTATATGATCGATATCTTTTAAAGCAAACTAACTGTGAGATATCATGAGCTGAGCAACACAGTGCAAGATTTGTTTGTAGACCATAAACAATTACACTTGATGGAGTGCATTTTCAGACAGCAAATTGGGTAGAAAATTGGCTTGTTGGTGGGCTTTACCTGTGATGGACTGGGCTATATCCACTGCTTTTTGTAGTATTTTCTGTTCAAAGGCATTGGTGTTTCCATACCAGGCCACGAACAACCAGTCAGTATACTCTCCACCACACACCTGTATAAGTTTGCCACAGTTTAGATGTCATGCCGAATCTTCACGAACTTCTAAGAAACTAGAGGCGCTGCTGTGCTTTCTTCATAGTGGCACTTGCATGCTGGACCCAGGACAGGCCCTCTGAAATGATAACATTGGAGAACTTAATGTTGTTGATCCTCTCCACCTCTGATCCCAATGAAAACTGGCTCATGGGCCTCTGGTTTCCTCCTTCTGAAGACAATAACCGGCTCTTTGCTTTTGCTGATATTGAGTGAGAGGTTTTTGTTGTAGCAGCACTCAGTCAGATTTTATTTTCCCTCATATGTACTGATTTGTCACCACCTTTGATTTAGCCAACGACAGCAAACTTAAATATGTCATTGGAGCTTGGCTTAGCCTCACATTCATAAGTATAAAGTGAGTAGAGCAGGGGGCTAAGCACACTGCCTTGTGGTGCACCTGTGCAGATGGAGATGGTGAAGGAGATATGGTTGCCAATTTGAACTGACTGGGGTCTACAAGCGAGGAAATCGAAGATTCAGTTGCACAAGGAGGTATTGAGGCCGAGGTCTTGAAGCTTATTGATTAGTTTTGAGAGAATGATAGTATTGAATGCCAAGCTCTAGTTAATGAAAAGCATCCTGATGTATGCATCTTTACTATCCAGATATTCCAGTGTTGAGTGAAATGAGATGGCATCTGCTGTTGATCTGTTGTGATGATAGGCAAATTGGAACAGATCCAAGTCACTTCTCAGGCAGGAGTTGATATGTTTTATCACCAACCTCTGAAAACACTTCATCATAGTGGTTATAAATGCCGTTGCACGATAGCTCAGATATTACTTTTGCTGTTGCCCAGCCTAATTTCCGAAGTATGAAACATAACTTAATCCATTGATGTTGCAACATTCTCTTAGCATTATCACTTTAAATGATAAAATCAACTTCCTTTAACTGAGAACATCCCTTTGTGCTTCACAGATGCACAAGGGAAAAAAAAAATAGATGCTAAACCATAGGCAGCGATGAAGAGAGGTGATTAAATATATGGTTAAAGAGGTGGTTTTGAAAAGAAGTTTAGAGTATCAGAGAAGTTCAGGAGCAAAATTTAACATTGTAAGGCATTTTTAACTAAAGGCAAGATTGCACGTTTTGATTGTGGAAATAGGCTTGAAATGGAACACTAGAGAATATTGGCAAGCAAGATTGGATTTGATATTGAAAAAGATAATGCGGATAAATGATCAAGGCCAAAAAGGAATTAAAATACAGTTTGCTAGGAGTCAAATTGTGCATAGTTGGAGTGAGATTTCAGAAGGCATGTGCTGCCAGTCAGGGCATTCTGTGCTCCACAGATCATGGGTTAATTAAGCACCCGGCATAGTTGTATGAAAAGAAAATAGCTTTAAATGGAGTTCCCATTGTGGGATGGCCATTGTTGAAGTGGACCAGTTTTAGAATAGGGGAATTTGAGGCTTTGGATGCTTCAGGGGCAGGAATGGCTGCTGAGTGTGCCAGGCTTTAGATGTTTCAAAAAGGACAGGGAGGAAGGCAAAAGAGGTGGGGGTGGGGCATTGCTATTCAGGGATAGCAACACAGCTGCAGAAAAGGAGGAAGTCATGGAGGGATTACCTACTGAGTCAGTGTGGGTGTAAGTCAGAAACAGGAAGGGGGCAATAACTCCACTGGGTGCTTTTTTATTTTCTTAAAGAAAGCAATATATTAAGTAATAGACCATTTTTCAAATAAAAACTTAATTACCAGTGTATGAATAAACAAAGATAACAAACAAGTGCTAATGATTAATAACATAATGAGTTGAATGAATTGCAACAGAAAGGGGTGTAGAAGAAATCAAAGTGGGCGAAGTAGAACCAGGCTAAAAGGTGAGGCCAAGAGTGAACATAGCAGCGAGGCACAAGGTAGTCATCCTGCATCAGCCAGGTCTTTCCCAAGCCGAAATTTTGAGGCTTGCAGGACTTTCAAAATGTGCTGTCAAAGCTCTTCTGAAGAAATGGGCAAGGTTGAGAACCAGAAATACAATGGTCGACCACAGAAACTGAGTGCAGCAGATGGGATGAGAGATGCATCAAAGTGAGGTTCCTTCTAAATTAGAAGAAGCCCAGCACAGCTATCAGCTCTGAACTCACAGAAACCGTTGGAACCAAGTACGCTCCTCTGCATTCTGGAGACGTCTTCATGGAAGTGTTACTGTCAAAATGTCATTCCTCCTAAGTGAATGCACAAAATCTCAAGGACTGGGGTGCTGTACAAGCCAGCAAGTACTTTGGACTGACAAGTCAAAATGTGTAATTTTTAGCTTGAGCAAGGAGGCACTTTCTCCATAGAAGAGCTTGAGAGTGCTAAGGGGTGAATGTCTGCAGCCGGAAGTGAAGCACTGTGGAGGTTCCCTGTAGGTCTGAGGCTGCATTTCTGTGAATGGAGTTGTTGATCTGGTCATAATTAATGGAATCTTCAGTGCTGAGAAGGACAAGCAGATTCTCATCCATCACGCACTACAATCAAGCAAGCATCTGACTGGTCTCCACTTCATTCTGCAGCAGGACAATGACCCCAAACATGGCCAAGGTCATAAAAAACTATCTTCAGTGAAAAGAAGAACAAGGAGTTCCTCACAGTTGGTATGGCCTCCACAAAACTCTCTTCTCAACATCATCAGGACTGCCTGGGATTACCTGGAGAGACAGAAGCAAGCAAGGTAGCCAAGTCTGCAGAACTGTGGCAAGTTCTCCAAAATGATTGGTGCAACATATTAGCCGATTTTCTTATAAAACTGCATGACAATGTACCTAAGAGAACTGATGCAGTTTTAAAGGCAAGGGGTGGCAACACCAAATATTGATTTGATTTAGTGTTTTCTTTTAAACTGTTTACAGCTCCTTATAGTATTTTTTGATATTTAGAAACTTCATTTTTTTTTTAGTTTTGAAAACATCTTCGCTTTACAGATTTTTTTTATGTGCCTAAAACTTTTGAATAGTACTGCATTTAAAACACCCCTAACAGTGGGTAAGATGTTGGAGGATAGTTAATGTTGTTCTGTTGTTTAAGAAAGGCTCTACGATAGTTGGCACATCCATTTTGAAGATTCAGGCCCGTCCCACTAATTGGTGGCCATGTTTTGGCGCCAAGATTTTAATTAAAGAACACCTGAATTGAGGTTCGGTGCTCAATCGTCAGCTCAGCTTTGGATTCTCATCTAGCGTCTAGTTTAGGACCCTGACCTCGTTTTAGTCTCATATCGTGTCTCGATTCTAGTAATGGATAGTCCAGCACTTGGGTCCTAACTGTCAGCAACGAGGTCTCGTCACAGGTGAGGCCTGATTTGGAGTACTGTATACAGTTCTGGTCACCTACCTACAGGAAAGATATCAACAAGATTCAAAAATACAGAGAAAATTTAAAAGGATGTTGCTGGGATTTGAAGACCTATGTTGTAGGGAAGTATACAATAGTCTAGGACCTTATTCCCTGGAGCAAAGGAGAATGAAGGGAGATTGGATAGAGGTACACAAAATTGAGGGGTAGGGATAGGGCAAATGCACGGAGGCTTTTTCTGTTGAGGTTGGGTGAGACGTGAACTAGAGGTCATGGATTAAGGGTAAAAGGTGAAATGTTTAAAGGGAAGGTGAGAGACCATAACAATAAGACATAGGAGCAGAATTAGGCCATTCAGCCCATCAAATCCACTCTGCTATTTCATCATGGCTGATCCCGGATCCCATTCAATCCCATACACGTGCCCTCTCACCATATTCCTTGATGCCCCGACCAATCAGGAATCTATCCACAAACTTGGCCTCCGCTGCAGTCTGTGGCAGAGTATACTACAGATTCACCACTCTTTGGCTAAAAAAAATTTCCTCCTTACTTCCGTTCTAAAAGGTCGCACCTCAGAGGCTGTGCCCTGAAGTTCTGGATAACCCTACCATAGGAAACATTCTCTCTATATCCACTTTATCTAGTCCTTTCAACATTCGGTAGGGTTCAATGAGATCCCCATACATTCTTCTAAATTCCAGTGAGTACAGGCCCAACGCTGCCAAGTGCTCCTCAAATTCCATTCATTCCTGGAATCATCTTCATCAACCTCTTCTGGACTCTCTCCAAAGCCAGTACATCCTTTCTGATATAAGGGGCCCAAAATTGTTCATAATACTTCAAGTGCGGCCTGACTAGTGTCTTGTAAAGATTTAGTATTATCTCCTTGTTCTTATAATCTATTCCCCTTGAAATAAATGCCAAAATTGCCCTTTCCTTCTTTACCACAGATTTAACCCATGAATTAACCTTCTGGGAGTCTTGCACGAGGATTCCCAAGTCTCTTTGCACCTCTGATGTTTGAATTTTCCCCCCATTTAGATAATAGTCACTACTGTTCCTTTTATCAAAATACATTATCTTATGTTTCCCAACACTGTATTCCATCTGCCATTTTTATCCCCATTCTTCCGATCTGTCTAAATCCTGCTGCAATCGCATTGCTTCCTCAGCACTTCCTACCCTTCCACCTATCTTTGTATCATCTGCAAATTTTGCCACAAAACCATCAATTCCACTATCTAAATCATTGACAAACTGTTACAAGAATCATCCTTGTAATAATTATCAGTGAGGCACAGAGAATCTGTATTTACCAACAAGTAACTTTTTATTGTCTCAGCTAAAATGCACATGGGATCATAAACTAATGACCTTGTGCACTCTACTAGAATCCCTGCTCCTCCATGAAAAGTCAATGAAGAGAGAAGATATTACCTGGGAAAGGAGCCCATGCTGGCCAGGCATTCCTTGTGGTCCCGATCTCCATGTGTCCGAGGGGTCCTCCTTATCTACGATGGTTGGCCTCTGGTTGCTGGAGAGTTATTGCCCCTGCAAATTTGGAGTTCCTGACTCTTATAGTGTTCCTCATCAATTGAACTGGTGGATCTCCATCCCATTGGCTCAAGCTCAAGATGGCCTAACTGGGTCACCTTCTTACTAGTTCTTGTACAGGGCTACAACCAACATAGTTTCATAATTCTGCCCACCCCAGCCTGTGTATTTGTGTCTTCCAACTCTGACTGGTCTAAACCTGTTAAATGAGGTGACCTAGACAGAGTCTAACAAAGTTACAGATTGCTCCTTTGGTAGGTCTGGCTTTTTACATAATAAGTGGCTACTCACCTGAGAATGATCTCAGGTTTAGCAGGTCATTACCTGAAGTTCTATGTGTCCAAATTCAATTAGATTATCCCAGAGCAAGAATCAGTTCAGAGTTCACAAAATGGGAAAGGTGGTGGGTGTGGGGGGAGCAAAGACAAGCAATACACACACTTCTTCTGGCAGACTGAGTGTAGGTGCTCGGCAAAGTAGTCTCCCAATCTATGTCTGGTCTCACAATCTACGCCCGGTCTCACTGATATACAGGAGGCCACACTGGGAGCACCAGCCACAGTATATGATCCCAACAGATTCACAAGTGAAGTGTCACCGGACCTGAAAGGATTATTTGGGGCCCTGAATGGTACTGAGGGAGGAAATATAGGGGCCATTGTTAAATTGAATATGAAAAATGTATGGTTTATATAACATTGAGTGTGTCTCTGTTCTAGTTTTGTCAATAGGTTGGTTTTAATTTTCTAGACCTCTCCAAGTTCATGGAATGGATTCTGTGAATTTAGAAAGAAATCAAGACAATTCCTTTGTTCAAAAAAAAAAGGGAGCTAGAGGCTGTCTACTATAACATTTGTCAATGGGAAAAAAATATTAGAAGCTATTATTAAGGTGCATTTAGAAAAAAAATCAATATAATTGAGCAAAGTCCACAGTTTGGCTAACCTGTTGCAGTTGCTTGAGGTAGCATGCTGCATGCAGCAGGTGAAGGAGAACAAATAGATGCTGATGCCAGAGGCTGCAGATGCTGCAATCTGAAGCAACAAAAGATTTGCTGCAGTAACTCAGTGGGTCGAGCAGGAGGAATTTTCAATATTTCCAGTCAAAACCCTACATCAGGATTGGTAAATGGACTTTATTTAGATCTTCAGAAGGCATTTGATAAGGTGCCACAATTCAAAGATGGTTGGGGAACGTAAGCTACAAGATGAATGTAAGGAGGATGTTGATTGCCTATTTGAATGGATAAAGGTCTGACAAATGGAGAATAATGCGTGAAATGTAAAATGTCAGTTTGTAAGGAAAAATAGACGAGTCAAAGAGAAGTGCAACACAGAAACCGGCCCTTCATCCCATCTAGTGCATGGAGAAGCCATTTAAACTGCCTACCCCTATTGACCTTCACCATGACCATAGCCCTCCATATCCCTACTATCCATGTACCTATCCAAACTTCTCTTAAGCATTGAAATCAAGCTCACGTGCACCACTTGTGCTGGCAGCTCATTCCACACTCCCATGATCCTCTGAGTGAAGAAGTTTCCCCTCATGTTCCCCTTAAACTTCTCACCTTTCATCCTTAAGTCATGGCCTCTGGTTGTAATCCTAACCTCAGTGGGAAAAAGCCTGCTTGCATTTACCCTATCTATACCCTCATAATTTTCTATACCTCTATTAAATCTCCTTTTAAATCTTTTACATTCTAAAGAATAGAGTACTAACCTATTCAATTAAAGATTAAAGTCTGTCTGTCAGTCTGGTGCTTATGCCGGTTTCCATGGCATGAAGCGACTGAGAGTACGAGACTCCCTCCCCCCCCCCGCCCCCCCGGATAGGACGCCAGTCTATTGCAAGGTTAACCCCCAGTATTTTTGCCGGTACCCATTCCCAGCTGGGTAGACTGGAGCATTGTGTGGTTAAGTGCTTTGCTCAAAGACACACATGTTGCCTTGGCAGGGCTCGAACCCATGACCTTCAGATTGCTAGTCCAACGCCCTAACCACTTGGCCACACGCTATTCAATCTTTCCTTATGATTCAGGTCCTCCAGACTTGGTGACATCCTTGTAAACTTTTTCTGTACTCTTTTTCAGCTTTATTTACATCTTTCCTGTAGGTAGGTAACTAAAACTACACACAATACTCCACATTAGACCTCACTAATGCCTTATAGAACTTCAACATAACAAATCATAAGAGATTCCAGGACTTTGAATGTAGATCTCATTGTAGAGGGATTTGATTAGTGCATAGCTTGCAATAAGCCAGTATACATTTATTACAGGAAATTAGAAGATCTAACAAAATGTTTTTGTTTACTGCATGGGAAAATTAAACACTAAGGTATGTTTCATAGGGCACTAGTGAGACCACATCTGGAGTTTTTTTTATTTACCAGATTGATAGTAGATTCACATTCAGATTCAGATTTTATTTATCACATGTACAAAAACATAGAGTGAAATGCAGTATTTGGATTATAACCAACACACCCAAGGATGTGCTGGGGGCAATCCAGAAGTGTTGCTAAACATTCTGGCACCAACATAGCATGTTCAACAGAACAACGCAAGCAGATCAACAGCAAAAGCAAATAAAACAACACCAGCAAATGAAGCCCCTTGCCCAGCCTCCCACCCAACCCCAGGACAGGTTGCCTTTGGGCTTCCAGTCCTTGGCTCCGGACTCGCAGACTCATAGGCCTCAGATTTCCAACCTCCAGTGTCTGGCCTGGACTTGCAGACATTGGGCCTCTGACTTTTCGATAAGTCAACCCAGGGGCTTCAACTTTCATGCCTCAACCTCTAGACTCACTGACTTTCGTCTTTGATATTCCAGCCTCTCCCTCTGGATTTGCTGAGTTCTGAACTTTCACCTTTGGCTTTGCCCTCTGGGCTTTGACATCTGGGTATTGACCCCAGGACTCTCCAGTCATTGGTTTGACCTTTGGGCTTTGAAGAGTGTATATGTCCTCCCTGTGGAATGCGTGGGTTCCTCCGGGCACTCCGGCTTCCTCCCACGGTCCAAAGAAGTGCTGGTTAGTAGATTAATTGGTCATTGTAAGTTGACCCCGTGATCAGGCCAGGGCCAGTCAGAGATTGCTGGTGGCACAGCTTGAAGGCCTGGAAGAGCCCATTCCACACTGTAAAAAATCACAGGGGAACTGGTATCTGCTGGCGTTTAGATAAATTAGAGGCAACTTGATTGAAGCATATGACCCTGAGGGACCAACACTGAATGGGGATGAGGATGTAGGCTGAAGAGTTGGTTTCCCTGTATCAATGGATTGGAGAGCTCTTGACTCTGTAAAATAGGGTGCAATGAAGGGTGCATCCATGGGAGAGGCAGGAGTTATCTGAAAACACCTCCCAGAACAGCTTCCAAGATATTTTATGCACATTGTTATGTTACCAAAGTTAGCTGCGGAATATATTCAAATTCAATATAACTGAAATGAATAGAAATAACTATTTACCCTGGCTGTTTACTGTTTATCTGAGACAAGAAGTACTGACTATGTTTCCATGTGTGACTTTTCAGAACACCAAATGTTTTATTGTAACTTTTTTTTAAAGAGTATTGCTATTGACATATTTTCCTTTACTTCAGTGCATTGTTTCTTGTCTTGAACAGGTCAACAACTTCGAAATATTTAAGGAAATTGTGCAGCTGGTGGAAGCAATTAAAAATGTTAAGCTTTCAGCTTTGTATCCTGTGGTTGTGACTGTGGTAGGTACATAAATACAAGTGTGCTGTATTCCCTGTAGAAACTTGTCTGATTTATTTAAAGCTATTGAATTCGTTCTGAAAATCACTTAAAATTGAATGGTAGGCAAGGAAGTTAGCAATGCTTAAAATATTTGAATGTTTGTGCAAGATTTCAATGCAAGGGCAAAGAACATAGAAAAGGTGCTCTGAATATTTGAATGTATGGTGTAGTCGCATTGGTGGTTTGAAAGGATAATGTGAGAAAAAGACCATTGTGTGATCTAAAATTTTGCTATCAGTGCAAATTTGTTATCTGGCAATTCCATACAGGAGTGATGTTTATTGGACATTCCACCCACATTTGATCATTCTTTAAAATCGCAGGCATGCCCCTTTGCAATTTTGAGAGGTATATTCCTTGATAGGTGATTACCTTTCAGAATTATCTTTCTGGAATAATTTTAGTATACTGAAGCACAAACCTTTCTTGTTTTCTGCTTCTCAAACACCACCCATCAAAGAGTAGACGACTGGCCATGAGAAGTAATATTTGATACTGAAGACAGGGTTGAAAAGGGATAATAAATCAACCATGATGGAATGGTGGAGTAGATTCAATGGGCCGAATAGTTTAATTCTGTTTGTGTGTCTTATGGACAGAGATATAAATTCCAGCAGATAGTTCCAGGAGCAAACATGTGATTCAGCAGCTTCAGAGAGCTGAGGTGAATAGTAAGTTTGTGGCAGCATAGGAAGAGGCGAGTATTGCGGATATTCTCCTGGTGTGTGACACTCTCCATCTAGCTCTCACGGTCGAGTGATAACACCTCGAGGAAATGCTGGCAAACCACTGACTGTACAGGACATTACACTGCATCAGAGGAGATTCGGTAGCTAGGAATATTGTCAGAAACTTCTGCAACTGCCTCACTGAGGCATGCATGTCACATTGCCAGGTTGAATGACATCATTCAGCAGGTACAGATATTTATTTTGGGTGGTGAGGGCAATAAAGAGGGAGAGCCAAAAGTTCTAGTTCATTTGGAATCAAAACTGGGAACAAAAAGGATCAAGGTACTGCAGTGGGATTTCAGGACTCAGGAGCCAGATAAAAGCTTAACCCTGAAGGCAGTAAACTCTGGATTAATCTCATTTCCACAATAACATGAATTTAGCATGAGACAAGTTAATGCATGACAGAGGAAGTAGTGCTGAGAGAGGACTTCAGGCTGGGCAAATAGAGCATTTTTTTCAACGATGATATGGCATTTTGAAATATAGTAAGAATGAGGACTATAGTTATGGGTCTTTGCAAGGCATGGACAATTTGCTTATGCAGACAAATGAATGCAGAAGAAATTTATTGTAAAGAAGTGGGAGATGATTTATTTTGGTAGAAAAAATGAGGACGCAATATACTGTAAATCGAACTATACTTTTTACAAAGCAACACACACAAAATGCTGGAGGAACTCAGCAGATCAGGCAGCATCTATAGACATAGAGAGTTGATGTTTTGGGCTGAGAGCCTTCATCAGGACTGAGAAGCAAGACGCCAGAATAAAAAGGTGGGCGACGGGGAAGGAGAATAGATAGAAAGTGATAGGTGAAGCCAAGTGGGTGGGAAAGGTAAAAGACTGGAGAAGAAGGAATCTGATACGATAGGAGAAAGGGAAGGAAGCAGGGACCCAGGGGAAAGTAATAGACAGGAAAGAAGAGGTAAAAAGTCAGAGTGAGGAATAGAAAAAGAAGGGAGGGGGAGGGAAATAAATATTGCAAGGAGAAATTGATATTCATGCATCAGGTTGGAGACTACTAAGGTGTTGCTCCTGATGGTGGCATCATCTTAGCACAAGAGGAGGCCATGGGCTAACATGTCAGAATGGGAATGGGAATCAGATTCTTCACCTATCACCTTCTAGATAGCCTCCTTCCCTGCCCCCCCCACCTTTTTATTCTGAGGTCTTCCCGCTTCCTTTTCAATCCTGAAAAAGGGTCATAGCCCAAAACCTGGACTGTTTGTTTATTTCCTAGATGCTGCCTGACCTGCTGAGTTTGTCCAGCATTTTGAACGTGTTGCATTGGATTTCCAACTACTGCAAAATTTCTTATTTCTACTTTTTACAAATATGTGAAATGGGAACAAGAGTGGACTATAAGGCTCTTTGAGCTTGCTTCCCTATTTGTTTAGATTATAGCGTATTTTCTACAACTCTCTGAAGTAGAGAATTCCTTTGAGAGAAGAATATCCTCCACAGTTCCATCTTGAGTGACTGATATCCTTGAAATTGTGCTCCTAGTTCTTGGGGAACACTCTCAGAAACTTGTATTCACAGATGGCAGGAGGAGCAGGGAAACCTGCAATGGATAGTGCTAACACGAGGAAATCTGCAGATGCTGGAAATTCAAGCAACACACACCAAATGCTGGTGGAACGCAGCAGGACAGACAGCATCCATAGGAAGAAGCACAGTCGACGTTTCGGGTCCTGGCGAAGGGTCTCGGCCCGAAACGTTTGCTGTGCTTCTTCCTATGGATGCTGTCTGGCCTGCTGCGTTCCACCAGCATTTTGTGTGTATGGATAGTGTTGTCATGCGATTCAAAATAAAAGGTTGTCACTACCCCAAACCAGGTTAAGTGGCATCCCACAGATTCTAAAATTATTGCATACCTTGTGTATGAACAAAAAAAATCCATAACAGTTCCTTAGGCTAGTTGATAACTGTCTGGTAACTTCAGAGTGGGAGAATCATTTGAAGATGTTAATTTAGTTGATTTGGTGAGAAAGCACATGAGCTCCTTGCATTCTTGGGAAGGAAAAGAGAAGGCTGAGGTTTAAGGAGATTGCACGCATTAGGGTAAAGAAGCCACGTTTATCATTGGAGAATGATTCTGGAATAGAGAACAATTTTGTCAGGTAAGAATAGTAGCCAATATTTACACGAAAGTTAATAGTTCAGTCAAATTTGACAATGAATGGCTAAAATAATTAGCTGCCATAAACCTTCATGTGGAATCTTGTAAACATAAGGGAGCAGTAATGAGAGGTATAGTAGGGAAGACAAGCGGACAAGGATGTGTGGACTGAGTCAGGAGCTGAAACAACGAGAACAATGAAAGACCAAAGGCTGAATAGTTTGGTCTTCAAAACTGTAATTATAGATTAAAGATGGGGTTTTTTTCAGGGGTATATGCAAGGCAAATGGAGTTAGAAGGGTGAATGGAAATCTGGATGAAGTAAACAGATGTTGAATAAATGACTTCATGGGAAAATGAACTTGGAGAAGATTTGAAAGAAATGGTGGCCAGTTCATCAGTCAGAGTGATAGAGTTGCAGAGTACAGAAATAATCTCTTCAGATCAGTGAGTCTGCATCAACTTTTTTGCCACTCCATTCATAGGTATTAGGTTTATATCCTTCTAAACCCTGTCTATTCAGGTGCTTGCCAAAATATCTTTTAAATGTAGTGATTCTGAGTGATTTCTCCACCTCCTCTGGCAGAGCATTCTAGATATCAACTACATTCTGTGTAAAAAAAAAACTTAACCCTCCGATCCCCTTTAAAACTCCTCCTTTTCTCTACCTAAACCTCTTGTTTTTGATACCCCCTTCAATCGACAACATATTCTGACTGCCCTATGTGGTTCTCTGATAATTTTATTAAACTTCTATCAAGTCACCTCAGCGTCCTTCACTACAGGGAAAATATACCTAAATTCTCCAGTCTCTCTCTATAACCAAAGTTCTTCAATCCAGGCAATATCCTGGTGAATCTCCTCTACAATTTCTCCAGCATAGCCCCATCTTCTTTTTACTGCAGTGAACAGAATGTCTCGCAACCAGAATCTGGTTTAATACGACTGTCATGTATGATGTGATATATTTTGTTGTTTCTCGGCAGCAATACGGTACGTGCATAGGAATACTATAAAGTACAAAATAAAGAGTGCAGAAAACAAAAAGGAATGATGAAATACTGTTCATGGGCTTATGGACTATTCAGAAACCTGACAGCAGGAAAAGAAGCTGATTCTAAATCTTTGAGTGTTTGTCTTCAGGCTTTACTGCACAATGCTCCGAGCTCAGTTCAACTAGTGTTTGTAAAATTGCAACATAACCTCCCAACTTTTATATTCTGTGCTACATAACCTCCCTATTTTTATATTTAGTTATTGGGGCCTGTAACCATATGGAGGATGTAACATATTTATGTTTCCTCGTTCAGATGATGATACGATCTTACAGTAGCCAGTGCTTGAATGAGAGTTATTGTCAAATTGTTTGTCTGATTCTGATCAAACAGGATGTTTGTTATGATGAGGCTGTTATTCAAGTATGAAAATAATCTATTACAACTCATTTAACAAGCTTAAGTTTTTTCTCAGGGTCTTCCCCCCACCCCAGCAGTTTAAGTCTGTCACTAATTGACATCCTTGTAAATTCAATAACTTAAAGCTGTTAAGCTGTTTCTATTTACAATAGACCAGGAGCTCAGTCTGTGGAGAAGCAGAGTATTGCTGACAGTTCTTGATTTCCATGTTAGCTGCACATACTTTGGGCTGCAAAAGCATTCTGTGGCATTGGAAGGAGTTAATTATTTTAACATGTATTTCCTGAAATGGAGAATTTTTTAAAGCAAACGCTAGCTTTATAACCAGCAATTATGTTCTTTCTGTTGGTGATCACCTATCCTTTTCTTATTTTCTTTGCACTTTAGGGTCAGTTCATTTTTTTTCTAAATGTCAGCCAACTTTTTGATTGTGTGTGAAGATAAGGTGAATGGCCAGGAAAGAATGTTTCAGTTGTTGGTACCATTAACAACTACTTCTGTTTGCTTGATCCTTGTTCTCCTGTGGTGGTTCTTCTTTATGTCTACTATCTAACTCCATATTTAGGACAGATATCTGCTCATTACATGGGTTGATTTGAACATTTTCCACATAGGCCTTTGGGACTTTAAACATGTCACCAACAGTAAATTAATAGTGAAGTGTTCGGTACTTCTAACTTATGACTAAATGCCACTTGGTGCACTGAGTTGAATTATCCCCATGTTCAAAACTTTTAACAATATGCTGCTACAGGTTTAAGAGGACTACAATCAAGTTGTGAATGCTAGTTGTCATACTGGCATGAAGTGTGAAATTTGTCAGCACAGCATTAATTCTCAGTTGGTTGATCGAGTGAAATAGTAAAATAAATTGGAAGCTCCTTTATTGTGATAAACATAATGCTGGACAATAGCAAACTTTGATGTGAGATCAATATTTAGTAACCCCTTTCCCCAAATCATTTCCACCATGAATTTAATTGGAACCTTGCAAAGCCTGTCCATTTTTCCAAGCTGAAACTGTAGAAATGCTTCGAATTGTGTACTTTTAAGAAGAATGTCAAGGACAAGGGAATCAACTAAGAAATGGTAATAGTTCTGACCTTCAAGAGCAGTGATCCAGAAGTATAGAAGAAGTGCAGGTACAATCTACAGAAGGCTATTTTAAGGGTGAGAAAATAATTCTGATTGCAGTTAGAGACGGAATCGGATGTACGTCAGCTCTGGCAAGGTTTGCAGACCATTACTTCCTACAGAGAGAAACTCAACATCATGAATGTTTGAGATGCCTCACTCCCAGATGAGCTCAATGCCTTTTATGCATGCTTTGAAAGGAAAAGTAAAACTACACTTGTGCGATTACTTTGTGATCTCTGTTTTGGAGCCTAACGTCAGAACATCTTTCAAGAGGGTGTACCCTTGCAAGGCATCAGGCCCTGACAGTGTAACTGAAAACCTGTGCTAGCCAACTGGACAAGGACATCTTCAATTTCTCACCACTGCAGTAGGAGGTTTTTTTTGACCTGCTTCAAAATGGCGACGGTCATACCAGTGCCCAAGAAGAACTAGGTGAGCTGCCTCAACAACTATTGCCCAGTTACCCTCACATCTACCGTGATGAAGTACTTGGAGAGGTTGGCCGTGGCTAGAGTCAATTCCTGCCTAAGCAAGGACACGGACTTACTGCAATTTGCCTATTACCACAAAAGGTCTACAGAGGAAGCAACCTCACTGGCTCATTGTGGCCAAAAAGTTCTATTCAAAAGGTTCAAAGGAACATCTAAACAAGCCTGATGCATTTTTGAAACAAGTCTTGTGGACTGATGAAGTTAAAATAGAACCTTTTGGCCACAATGAGCAAAGGTATGTTTGGAGAAAAAAGGGTGCAGAATTTCATGAAAAGAACCCTTCCCCAACTGTTAAGCACGGGGGTGGATCGATCATGTTTTGGGCTTGTGTTGCAACCAGTGGCACAGGGAACATTTACTGGTAGAGGGAAGAATGACTTCAATTAACTACCAGCAAATTCTGGAAGCAAATATCACACCATCTGTAAAAAAGCCGAAGGTGAAAGGAGGCTGGCTTCTACAACAGGATAATGATCCTAACCACACCTCAAAATCCACAACGGACTACCTCAAGAGGTGCAAACTGAAGGTCTTGCCATGGCCTCACGGTCCCCTGACCTAAACATCATCCAGAATCTGTGGATAGACCTCAAAAGAGCAGTGCATGCAAGGCGGCCCAAGAATCTCACAGAACTAGAAGCCTTTTGCAAGGAAGAATGGGCAAAAATCCCTCAAACAAGAATTGAAAGATTCTTAGCTGGCTACAAAAAGCGTTTACAAGCTGTGATACTTGCCAAAGGGGGTATTACTAAGTACTGCCATGCAGGGTGCCCAAACTTTTGCTTCAGGCCGTTTTCCTTTTTTGTTATTTTGAAACTGTAAAAGATGGAAATAAAAAAAAGTTTTCTTGCTTAAAATATTAAAGAAATGTGTCATCTTTAACTTTATGCCATTTGGAAATCAGTTCATCTTTTACTTGCTTAGCTACTCACAGTAACAGAAATTTTGACCGGGGTGCCCAAACTTTTGCATGCCATCGCATAAATATACTTCTTGTAATTTATAGCTTTTATTATTATGTATTGCAATGAACTTCTGCTGCAGAACAACAATTTTGATGACATATGCCAGTGATATTAAACCTGATTCTGATTCTGAACAGCTGTGGCAAAATAATTACATTAAATGTAAGTATCGCATTGTGGGAGTGTAAAAACTAAATGAAGATTTGTATTTATAGGTAAAACAAAATACTATAGCTGATTGTGAAAAAATAAAATGAACATTTATAGAATTAATTACATTTAAAATTACAATTGACAAAATATAAATTACCAAAATTTACCTTTCTTCCTGGCCTTTAGAATGAATAAGACCAGTGAACAAGTGCCAAATCTAATTTGCTGCAGTTTCAAAGGGCAGGTTTCCTATCATAACTGAGGAGTTACTGCAGGAATATTCTGTTGCAGCATATTGGAATGGAATTAATATGTGACCAGCAAGGAAATCTGAGATAGTTTGCGGTTTACATGCGTGCAGACAGAAGTGTGTGAATCTAACCTTCCTGTCAGTTAAGTCAGAAGATCGCAGCAGTGTCCTGGAGTCTTTTTCACTTTTGTTGGGAAGGTTTGGAGCCTTAAAAATATTGATTATATGGACATTAGTTAATACAGGCGTAAAGAAATGCTTTTACTTTGATTACATTGGAACTGAAAAAGCACTTTCAGATTTCAGTTCTAAGTTAATGGTGGTTCACAAAGTGCTAACTTTACAAATACTGTACTTCAGTGTCTTAGGACATGAGGTGGTCTGTATTCTGCATATCTCTAAGTTAAGAGTTGATGGCCTGAACCAGCATTATATTTTACATCTTATCATTCTTTTGTGGTTGGAAGGACTATTAGTAAATGAAAATCAGAAAATAAACAGCAGATGCTGGGATTCTGAAGTGAAAAAAAAAACAAAATGCTGGAAACACCAGAAGGTCAACCTTGGTCTGACATGGTACCAAAAAAGAGAAAACATTTCAAATTGTTCCAAGAGGAAGGGTCTTTGACCTGAAGTGTCAATTCTTACTTTGCAGATACTGTGACAGTAAATTTAGGAAAAGTTTTAAATGTTTCTGTGTTAGGAGGTGATAAGTATCTCAGTTTAACTGCAAGTGATATAATTCAATATTTTTATTTGAATAATTTGCGTTTAATCAAACAAGTACTTCATATTATATTAACAAATTGCTTTTATTTGTTAAAGGTACACTTGAACAATACAGAAGCTTCATCTTGTGGTATTCAAAAGGACGACTTTGCTATTACCAAACAATTGGCAAAAGATGCATTTGGAAAAAATGTTCTTATTTACAATCTACTGATTAATTATACACAGGTAGGATTTTTTTTCTCTGTTATGAACTTATTGTTTTAGAAAGGAGTCAATTTATTTCAAAAAAAGCACAGTCAACTTGTTTGCAGTTTTTTTTCTGTGGGTCGGTGTTGGAGCTGCTTCATTTTATACTGTATATCAGTGACTTAGATGATGGAATAGATGGCTTTGTTGCCAACTTTGCAGATGATATGAAGATTGGTGGAGGGGCAGATAGTGTTGAGGAAACAGGTAGGCTGCAGAAGGACTTGGACAGATTAGGAGAAATAGAATGTTGGAAAGTGCATGGTCAGGTACTTTAGTAGTAGAAGTAAATGTGCAGATTATTTTCTAAATGAGGAGATATTGCAAAAATCTGAGATGCAAAGGGACTTGAGTACTTATGCAGAACACCCTAAAGTTTAACTTGCAGGTAGAGTCAGTGGTGAGGAAGGCAAATGCAATGTTAGCACTCTCACTTCAAGAGGTCTAGAATACAAGAGCAGGGTTGTGATGCTGAGGCTTTATAAGGCACTGATGAGGCCTCACCTTGAGTATTGTGAACAGTTTTGGGCTCCTCATCTAAGAAAAGACGTGCTGGCATGGGAGAGGATCCAGAAGAGGTTCACAAGGATGATTCTGGGAATGAAAGGGCTATCATACGAGGACCGTTTGATAGTTCTGGGTCTGTACTTGCTGGAACTTAGAAGACTGAGGGGGGATCTAATTAAAATCGTTCGAATGTTGGAAGACCTAGACAGATTAGATGTGAAAAGGATGTCTCCCACGATGGGGTAGTCTGGGACAAGCGGGTACAGCCTCAGGATACAGGGGTGTCCATTTAAAACAGAGATGCGGAGAAATTTCTTTAGCCATAGGTTGGTGAATTTGTGGAATTTATTACCACAGGCAAGTGTGAAGGCCAGGTCATTGAGTGTATTTAAGGCAGAGCTTGATAGGTTCTTGATTGAACATGGCTTCAAAGGTTACAGGGAGAAGGCAAGGGAATGGGGCTGAGGTGAGGAAAAAAAGATCAGCATGATTGAATGGCGGAACCCACTCGATGGCCCAAATGGCCTTATTCTGCTCGTATGTCTTACGGTCTTAATTTCTAAAACTTGGAGTAGAAGAGATTTGAAAAGCAAAATGGATGAACCAGCTGTGAACACTGTCATGAGTTAATGTTTCTTTTTTGCATCTTGAAGTTGCATACAACTTTACAGGTCCATCATGATATTTTGAGGAATGTCTACTTTAAGTCGGGTTACTGCTTTGTTTAACATAAAGTATTATCAGTTTGTTATCACCTTTTTTGATTGTATACCATAATAGACCATAGAGTCATATAGCATCAAAGCAGTCTGCACTATCAAACACCCATTTACACTAATCTCACTGTATTCTCCTCATTTTCACATCAACTTCCCCAATATTCTGCCACACACCTACACGCTAGGGGTGATTTACAATAGACTATTAAGCACCCAACCCACAAGATGGTATTGGACTTGGGGCTATGAGGTAGCAGCTCTACTAGCTGCATAGACGTGCCCCTTGTTATCATTAAGAATTATTCAATGGTTAATTCAAACAATGGTTTCTAATATTAGTAGGTAGCTAAAATAATATCCTCAACAATGAAGCGCTTGGGCATGTACTATGGTCATTATTCAGATTAAAGGAACAAAAATGTTAGTGCCTTCATTTGCAGAGATTTCCTGTTGCCAGTTAAAATTCTGATGAATAGTTCAATTAATAGTTTGGATAATTGAGTGTGCATTGTGATTATACATTGAGCTACAGAACTATCCATGTTTAAACTTGGTATAATGAGTGCTGTAGGTAATCCTGGTTGTTTTACAAGCACCTTTTCTTTTTCTCCTATATTTAAATTTACCTAGTGTTGCTTTTCAAGGACGTACACTGTGCATTCCTCAATAATCCTTCAAATACAGCAGTTGCCAGGCAATCAATAGCACAGTTGGTTGATGTGACTTCGGGCTGGGTAATAAAGTGTGGAATTCTTGATCTTGGGTAGGTTTTCAGCTGAATGGCTGTTAGTGGATAAGGTGAGGAAATTAAAGTAGTACAGAAAATAAAAATTGTACAACTTTTTCTTCGTCTGGGTGATGGGTGAGAAAAATGGTCTGGGAAATAGGTAAACTGTCAAAAACATTTTATATTAATTTATTCATTTTAAGTAAATTGGTGGCAATTTCACAATCCCCATATTTTTGTTAGTTACATTAACGATAATTGAGGAACGTCTCTTGTTGGGATTTGAATAATGTCTTTCTTCTCATTCCTAACATCACGCACTTGTTTAATTGAAATTTGGGCTTGAGTGAATAAAGCAATTTTTCTGTTCCTATTCCTACCACAGTTCACTTAATTGATTCAGCTGAGAACGCTTCATTTCCAAGTAGTTAATTTCTGCTTGTAAATTGGTTATCTTGGTCAAACCTTTTGCTGTACAAAACAAAACAGATAGAAGAACTTAACTGCTTTGGTGTGTTTATCCGTTCTTACATGCCGGAGGAGATTTACTTCTATCATCAATTTTACCTCTTTTTGTTGGTTGGTCAGCTTTTTCTTTCTGACTTAATTATTTATGAAGGCAAAACAGATCAATGAATTCTAGGAGGAAGAAAACACTTGAATTCAGCTTTTTTTTTAGAATTAGCAGTAAAATTTTACATCATCAAAATCCACCGAGTACTGTGTCCCCTTCCAGCTCTGCTTCCCTCCCTGATGAGCTCAATTGCTTCTATGTTTGCTTTGACCGAGAGAACAAGGAGGTCACCCTCAAAGTGGATCTCCCACCTGGTGAGCTGCCTCTCTCACTTTCCACCTCCGATGTTTGCGCCACCCTGAGCAGGGTGTATGTACAGAAGGCAGCTGGTCCGGATGGAATGCCTGGCGGTGTGCTCAGAGTCTGTGCAGGGCGGTTGGCCGGGGTCTTCACGGACATTTTTAATCTGTCCCTGGCCCAGGCAGTTGTCCCCACAAGCTTCAAAGTCGCCAACATCACGCCAGTGCCGAAGCATTCCACTGCCACGGGCCTGAATGACTTCCATCCAGTTGCACTCACCCCCATCATTGCAAAGTGCTTTGAGGGACTGGTTCTATCACATCTGAAATCCTGTCTGCCCACTACCCTGGACCCCCATCAATTTGCCTATCGCACCAACAGGTCAACAGAGGACTCCATCTGCACAGCACTTCACTCTGCCCTGACCCACCTGGACAGCCCCAACTCTTACGTCAGAATGCTGTTCATTGACTTTAGTTCGGCATTCAATACTGTGATCTCCTCCAAGCTGATTGCCAAACTTCGCCAGCTCATCCCTCTGCAATTGGACCTTGGACTTCCTGACTAACAGACCCCAATCAGTTAAGTTAGACAACCTCTCCTCCTTCACTCTCACCCTGAACACCGGCATGCCTCAAGGCTGTGTGCTGAACCCTCTTCTGTACTCCCTTTTCACCTATGACTGCGTTCCTGTACATGGTTCTAACTCCATAATCAAGTTCGCAGAGGACGCCACGGTGGTTGGCCTGATCAGAGGGGATGATGAGATGGCCTACAGGGACGAGGTCCAGCACCTGGCTGCGTGGTGTGCCGACAATAACTTGCCCCTTAACACCCAGAAGACCAAAGAGATAATTGTGGACTTCAGACATGCTAGGAGCCACACTCACGTCCCCATGTACATCAACGGAGCTGTAGTGGAGCGTGTATCAAGCTTCAGATTCCTTGGTGTCCACATTTCCGAGGATCTCACCTGGTCCCTGAACTCCTCCATCCTGATCAAAAAGGCACAACAGCACATTTATTTCCTGCGGAGCATCAAGAAAGCTCACCTCTGTCCCAGGATACAGATGGACTTTTGCCGCTGTACCATTGAGAGCATACTCACCAACTGCATCAGTGTGGTATGGCAATTGTCCCGTATTGGACCGCAAAGCACTCCAGCATGTGGTGAAAACTGCCCAGCGGATTATCGGCACCCAATTGCCCACCATTGAGAATATCTACCATAAACGCTGACTGGGCAGGGCGAAAAGCATTATCAAGGATGCATCTCACCCTAACCATAGACTTTTTACTCTCCTCCCATCCGGTAGGCGCTACAGGAGCCTCTGCTCCCACACCAGCAGGCACATGAAGAGCTTCTTCTCTCACATCACAGCACTAAGCTGTATTGTACCCATATTGTACTTCTATATTTGTGTGCTGTAGCACTTTTTATTCGCAGTTATTTTGTAAATAATACTATTCTTTGTATTTCTGGTCAGATGCTAACTGCATTTCATTGGCTTTGTATCTGTACTCAGCACAATGACAATAAAATTGAATCTAATCTACAAACCCCATTTCCAGAAAAGTTGGGATGTTTTCCAAAATGCAATAAAAACAAAAATCTGTGATATGTTAATTCACATGAACCTTTATTTAACTGACAAAAGTACAAAGAAAAGATTTTCAATAATTTTACTGACCAACTTAATTGTATTTTGTAAATGTACACAAATTTAGAATTGGATGGCTGCAACACACTCAACAAAAGTTGGGACAGAGTTAAAATAAATTTGAAAAGTGCACAGAATATTCAAGTAACACCGGTTTGGAAGACTCCACATTAAGCAGGCTAATTGGTAGCAGGTAAGGTATCATGACTGGGTATAAAAGTAGCGTCCATCAGTCTGACTGAGCAAAGATGGGTCGTGGCTCACTCCTTTGTGCCAAAATTCGTGAGAGAATTGTTAGTCAGTTCAAAAGGAACATTTCTCAATGCAAGATTGCAGAGAATTTAGGTCTTTCAACATCTACAGTACATAATATTGTGAAAAGATTCAGAGAATTCAGAGACATCTCAGTGTGTAAAGGGCAAGGTCGGAAACCACTGTTGAATGTGCGTGATCTTCGAGGCCTCAGGCGGCACTGCCTAAGAAACCGTCATGCTAGTGTGACAATTATAGCCACCTGGGCTCGGGAGTACTTCGGAAAACCATTGTCACTCAACACAGTCTGTTGCTGCATCCAGAAATGCAACTGAAACTATTACACAAGGAGGAAGCCATTCATCAACTCTATGCAGAAACGCCGGCGAGTTCTCTGGGCCCGAACTCATCTCAGATGGACCGAAAGACTGTGGAACCGTGTGCTGTGGTCAGATGAGTCCACATTTCAGCTAGTTTTCGAAAAAAACGGGCATCGAGTTCTCAGTGCCAAAGATGAAAACGACCATCCAGATTGTTATCAGCGAAAGGTGCAAAAGCCAGCATCTGTGATGGTATGGGGGTGCATCAGTGCCCACGGCATGGGCGAGTTGCGTGTATGTGAAGGTACAATTGACTCTGAGGCGTATATTAGGATTTTAGAGAGACATATGTTGCCATCAAGGTGACGTCTCTTCCCGGGACGTCCATGGTTATTTCAGCAGGGCAATGCCAGACCACATTCTGCATGGGCTACAACAGCATGGCTTTGTAGACACAGAGTGCGTGTGCTTGACTGGCCTGCTGCCAGTCCAGGTCTATCTCCTATTAAAAATGTATAGCGCATCATGAAGAGGAGAATCAGACAATGGAGACCACGGACTGTTGAGCAGCTGAAGTCTTATATCAAGCAAGAATGGACAAAATTTCCAGTTGCAAATCTACTATAATTAGTATCCTCAGTTCCAAAATGATTAAAGTGTTATTAAAGGGAAAGGTGATGTAACGCATTGGTAAACATGCCTCTGTCCCAACTTTTGTTGAGTGTGTTGCAGCCATCAAATTCTAAATTTGTGTATGTTTACAAAATACAATTAAGTTGGGCAGTAAAACTATTGAAAATCTTGTCTTTGTACTTTTGTCAGTTAAATAAAGGTTCACGTGAATTAACATATCACAGATTTTTGTTTTTATTGCATTTTGGAAAATATCCCAACTTTTCTGGAAATGGCGTTTGTAATATGATATTTTGAGTTTAAGTTGGTTGCAGACAATGATATTCAACAAAAAAAAACAGTTAATTGTGAAGTGTAGAAGCATTAGATAGGATGTTTTCCTACCTTCCAATTGTCAGAAAAATGTCACTTCCAAGATCTAAAGAGGCAATTCTGGAGGAGATAAATAGGTGCTTGTGTGTGCCTCAAAAGGATTTGAATGGAAACACACCAGGTGATTTGTCATAATTTTAAAACATTTTTCTGGATGGGTACATTTTTGACAGGAGGTGATGGTAAGATAAACTTGAACTTGGGAATTTCAAGGTAAGTTTATTTGTCATTCAAGCATACGCAATACCCATGAATACAACAAATGAAACAGCGTTACTCTGGGGCCAAGGTGCAAAACACAGTACCAACAGCTATACAGTTATACAGAATGTATAAACTCATTTTGGGCTTCCAGCTGGGTACAGGTGTTGATTTTGACCGATGTTTCAATGACAAACTCTGCTGACTTCATCAGGGATGATGCCTAAACCTGTCTAGTCTGGTGGTTATATATACTCAGCTCCTGTTGTTCATTCCTCTTGACTGGTTAGTCCTCAACCAATCAGGTTTCCACTGTTCCACCTTGTTTAAAATCATATTCTAGTTCTTACTTAGAACAAGACCTTTGTCTTTGTTAAAATTCTTACTCTCTAGTTTTATTTCATCGGTTTCCTTCACCAGGCGGTCCTAAAAGCCATTAGCGCAGCTCAGTAGTTTTGTGCCATTGAAGTCAATCTTGTGGTCATTGGAATTGCAATATTCTGCTACCACTGACTTTCCAATGTAACCCAAACAGATACACCTCCAATGCTCCTTGATGCAATTTCCACTGTGCACCCCATCTGGCTGATAGATGCTGTATCACATTCACATGGAATTCTGTAAACACCAGCCGTTCTGAGTTCCACGTCATCTTTGACTTTGCAGTTCTGGTGAAGGTACTCCCACAATGGTACTGGATAGGGAATTTCAGACAATCTTTACCATGATAAGATTTCCAAGTCAGCATGCTGAGCGATTTGGATGGGAACCTGCAGGTAGTATTCCAATTTACCCGAAGCCCTTATCCTTAAAGATAGATATCATGGCTTTGTGAGTAGTCCAGGAGAATAACTTCAGTGCATTTTCTGGATGGCACTTACTGCACCAATAATGTTGGAGTCAATGAATATTTAGGTTTCTCCAATGATATTAGAGTTGCACTCGTCCAGTCAACTGGTTGTAGATGGTTGAAAGGATTTGAGATGTCAGATAGTGAATCATTGGCTACACAATACGCAGCCTCTAACATGTACTTGTAGTCATGATATATATGTGGCTGCACCAAATGAGTTTGTGGTCAGTGGTAACTCCCAGGATAGTGGGATACCAAGTGAAGGTAATGTCAATGAACGCCAGGGGAAGGTAAATACATTCTCTCTTGTTGCAGGTAGTCATTGCTGGAAATTATGGTGACACAAAAGTTATATGCCACATTCAGCCTATAGTGTTAGGGGCTTGCAGATATGGACAGTGTCATTTGCTGAGGAGCATATGGAATTGTACATTGACAAGCATCCCTATCTTGACCTTATGGTGGATGGAAGGTCATTACTTAAGAAACTTAAGATGTTTGGGCCTATCAAATTTGCCCAAGGAACTTTTGCAGTAATCTGCTGGACTTGGAGTGATTGTTGTCCAACTAACTTTTGTGACTATCTCCACTAGTCCAAATTATGACTCCAACCATTGGAGTATCTTCCCTTTAATGCTCAGTGATGCGACACTCTCTCAAATGCATTTATATTCCAATGTGTCAGCATATCTAATTTAACTCTGCATGCAGTACATTTGAGAGACCTTGACATTATAGAAATAGCAGTAGATTCCCATAATGAAGTTCTGTATTGAAGAATATAGGAGAGGTGGTATGGTAGCTAGTAGTTAGAAAAATGCTATTACAGCACCAACGATTGACTTTCAATTCCCTCTGCTGTGTATAAGGATCTGTACATTCTCCCCATGAGCATTTTCTTCCCACATTCCAATTATGTACAGGAAGTTGTGGGCACGCTAATTTGGCAGGGAAGCACAGTGACACTTGCAGGATGCCTCCAGCACATATTCGGACTGTATTAGTTGTTGAAGCAAATGATGTGTTTCACTGCATGTTTCAAATTACATGTGACAAATAAAGCTAATCTTATTTTATACTGCACATTAATTATTTGATGGAATGGATATGTTGGTCTAAAAAGAGAGCAAAGTCTTTTCCATGAGATAGATTAGCCAAAGAAATCTCACTATTACTTACCAATGTCACACATAGTAATAACTGTAAAATGTAGGTCACATAGGTTACATAGGCCATGTGGAGGAAATTCTGACGCATTTCTGGGTAACTGTTCCAACCCTGTCAATCCTGCTACCACTTATACTTTAAAATGGATTACTAATTCATCCTCAGCCACAGCATTTGACTGTTGGCTCTTATTCAGAAAAGTGGTTTGTCAGGTACAATTACTACTGGTTTCTCATGGTTTTCAGGAACCTACTAACTGTTTTCAAACTTAGTTGAAGAATTGATCCGCATTCTGCTTCAGTAATTTTGACTTTTGCAGACCTCGAAACAATTTAGAAAATACATTGGAGAATCTGTCACTCCTTGTGGAGCAGCAATATTTATAATCACCTTAGGATTAGTAGTGTTCACCATCTTCTAATGTATAAATTCAACTCTTTCAGTTGGAAATGCCACTAGCCTCCTAACCCACAACCACTTAAACTGCAAAATTAAAGTAAAATTCAAGTATTATACTCTACATATGGAACTTCCTCCTCAAATGTGATTATTCACAGCGATACATCAATTCCTTGTGCTGGATGTTAACCTATGGTTGGACCTCCAAAACTTCCCGAGGGAGTCAGATTAATGGGAAACTGTTCGACCCACAATGCCTACACTCATACCCAAGGTCACCCAAACCACAGTAGTGGCTAGTGCATATGCAGTCTACCCTTTTATTTATGCACCCTTGAAGGCTGAGCTCCTAGATACGGTTGACTTGTTCACTGGACTATAAGGGAATGTAGACCTTACACTCTACATCTGCAAGAAAAAGGTCTTCTATTGAATGAAAATCGAAAGAAAAAAATGCAAAACTGTAACACAAAATGCTGGAATAACACAGCAGGCAAAGCAGCACCTATGGGGAGAGAAAAAGTCAAGGTTTGGATTTTCAAGCTTTTGCCCTCGAAGGTACTCTACAACCTGATTCTATTGCACCACACTGTCCTCTGATAATATAAGTTCATGATACCACCTTGGAAAATGTGGACCTTGTGTCATGAAATTAAATTGTATTGGGAATGCTTCTTCTGATTTCCTTTGTGCATTCTTTACTGGATACCTGTTCTATCTTGTTATTCACTGGTATTGACTGTGCCATTGTCTACAAAGACCTTATTATTCATTGGTATTGACTGTTCCGTTGTCCACAAATCAGTGTTCATTGGGTGTGATGCAAAGTGACTGATCTCCTCAGAGGCCTTGATTAATTTTTCAAAAAGTATGGAATTTGATTTAAAAATCACAGATTGACAATTATGTCTTGTTCTATAGAAATTGTGAAAATTTGTTATAATGAAACAAGGAAGTGTTTAAATCAAATCTCATCTGCATTCAAATATTGAACACTCTTTGTCTGGAAAATTAATCAACCTTGTCTGTGTGCAGTGTGTGCCTATCTAACAGACCAAACCCTCAGTCCCTCACTGCAAGAAGTCATCATAAGGGTGTCATTTTTCTCAAAATGACAAAAGCTTCAAGGACGTTTGTTAGTGCCTCAATTATTCTTTATATTTATTCATGACTAAATAACTATGTAGGGAGCTGTATATTAAAGATTGCCAAGGCAAAGATTGGTAGTACAGTTTCATTAGATGTAGTCAGAAAATTGATAAATTCAATGAATGGGCAAAGTATGACAAATGGATTTCTCTGGAGAGAAATACGGCAATCATTTTTGACTGAAGTGGATGGATCCAACAGTTCTTCAGATAGTGGGAGGATCAGAGCAGTGGTGGTCTTCCTGAATTTGTTTGTGGACTGTTTCTTTATCTCAGGAGATAAGAATTGTGCTGATTTGTACTATTATAAATGAACATTCCTATTTTGAACCTTGTGATTGAAGGAAGGTCGTTGATGAAGTCCACTACCTTGATGATAATCAAGAGTAGACTAATGGAGCTACAAATGACTGGGTTGGATTTTACCTGCTTCTTGAGGACAGGTCATACCAAGGCAATTTTCCTCATTTTGGAATGATGCCAGTGTTGTAACTTGGCTAAAGTGGCAGCAAATTCTGGAACACAAGTCTTAAACATTGTTGCAGGATGTGTCGTCAGGACCCATAGCCTATGCTGTATCCAGTGCCTTTAGCTATTTCTTGATATCACTTGGAGTCAATCAAAGTAACTGAAGACTGGCATCTATCATGCGGGAATCCATCATACTTGACACCATTGGAAGAGGTTGAGATGGATCATTCAGTTGGCAATTCTGGCTGAAGATCCTTGCAAATGCTTCAGCTTTCTTTTTGCACTGATAGGCTGGGCTCCTCTTTTATTGAGAATGGGGATACTTGCCGTATACTGTTTAATTGGCCACCACTACTTATGGCTGGATGTGACAGATTGCAGAGTTTAGTTCTAATCTGTTGATTATGGGATCACTTATCTCAGCCTTTTGCATGCTGTTTAGGTTGTTTGGCAGGCAAGTAGTATTGTTTTGTAGCTTCACCAGGTTGTTTCCTCATTCTGAGGTACAGTATGCCCGATGCTGCTCTTGGAATGTCTCCTGCACTCTTTATTTGAACCAGCCTTGATCCCCTGGTTTTATGGTAGAGTGTGGGGCATACAGGTTGTGGTTGGGTACAGTTTTCTTGCTACTTATGGCCAACAGTGCCTCATGGATACCCAGTTTTGAGCTGCTAGATCTGTTTGCAGTCCGCACCATAAAGTATGGTGGTAGTGCTACGCAATATTAATAAAATATATTTTCACAGTGAAGATGGGATTTTATCTCCATGACTACAGTGTGATGGTCATTTCTACCAACACTGCCATAGCCAGATGCATCTTTGAGAGTTAGGTTGGCGAGGATATGTCAAGTTGGATATCCCCATTTTGTTTTGTCTGAATAAGCAGCATATTGCAGGGAAGGGCAGAGCATGGGGTAAAGGATGGTTAAAATCAGGAGAAAACCAGGCGGCATCCAGAATGAGCATCCATTCTGCTGCGATCCATTTTGCAAGCTCAAAGCTGAACATTTCCCTCTTGCTAAGTGACATTTTTTTCTATTATTCCAGTTGGCTGGTTAGCCATTCCCCCACCTGACAGTGGAAAATGTTTTTCCTGAGCTCCTATAACCCTTGATAATTTTGAATTGTGAACCTTCTAGTGAAATATTTCGTAACCATCGTCTCCCCACCTATTCTTAAGAGACTAATTTTCATTTTCTCCATGGATCCCAAATCTCTTGTGTCCATTATTATTTCGGTAAATTTTTCTCAGTAACCTTCTCAAACCCTTAAAAATTATGTCAGCAGGAGCTCAAACATAGTGCTATGCTTGGTGTAGCAAATGGAGCACATTCTTCAGAATTCATGTGTGACCTTGCCTTGTACTGACAGCTCCATGAAGTAAATGGAAAATATGAAATCAAACCTTCGAGAGGTTTCTCTGAATCTGACTGTATTGAAGCATTGGAGCTCCACATAGAAAAACAGAACTGGAGGTTGGTATTTTGATCCAGGTCCACATACTTTGTACTTCTGACTTTATGACTCTGTATTAGCATGGTGCAACAATTTCAGCTGCAAGCAGAATATTCTGAAATGCAGTTAGTAAGTTTAAGATTGTTGATATTATGTATTATTTCTAACATTGGCCTCAAACTGTTTAATACTATAATGAAAGATGGCTAATAAAATCTTATTCGTAGTACGTACTTAATAGTTATGCTTTATAATAGTACTTGAATGGTGAAAAAACTTACCTACATTTGCTGAATGTGGGATCCTGGAGAGGTAACTCGATAGATCCAAACGTAATACTTTGACTACATTGAAACGAATGGTGCTGATATCCTTTTATTCAATATCAAGCATAAATGCTAAAATATTATTCTAAGTGCATGCTTATTTACTTAAAACGTTTAATTAAATACTAAGCCTCTATTTTGTTGCCATAAGGTAGAAAAAAAACAGACGTATGGTTTGATGTCGATTTTGAAATGGATTATACATAGCCATTTTCTACTACATACTTTCATTTAGAATCCCCAAATTGTTCACTTATTAAAACATCATGTAGTTCTGCTCATAATCCATAATATCCCAGGTCTATATTGTGCAAAGCCTGGACATTCTGGGGAAAGAAGTGGCTAGGATTCCTGCTGCTAAGTCATTGAGTAGTTGTTTCTATGTTGCTAATGTGATTAACATTAAATCATACTTAATTTTTGCAAACCACCTTGTGATATGAAAGACACTATGTAAATGCATGTCTTGCTTTTGCTGTTCCTCTTTTTTTGTTGAGCAGCTGTTATTGGAACTTGTGTGTATGATAAGGGCAGTATTGTATTTGGCTGTATTGCTGCTAAATTTGAGTTGCTAATTCATTTCTAAAGAAATGTTTTTTTTTCTGGTGAAGGGTGCAGCCTCAGAATAGAAGGATGTCCCTTTAGAATGGAGATGAGGAGGAATTTCTTTTAGCTGGTGGTGGGGGGGGAGTTTGAATCTGTGGAATTCATTGCCATGGATGGCTCTGGAGACCGATTCATTGAGCATATTTAAAGTGGAGGCTGTTAGGTTCTTGATTAGTAAGGGCATAAAAAATTATGGGGAGAAGGAGATAATTAGACCATAATTATAGGGAAAACTAGGAGAATAAGATTGAAAGTGAAAATAAATCAGCCATGATTTGAATGATGGAGCAGACATAATGTGCTGAATGGCCAGATTCTGCTGCTACGTCATATGGTCTTAGCTATCAGGTTTCTGAACCTCCTAGCTATTCATCTTTCACACTATTTATTTATCTATTTAGCTTTTGTAACTTGCAGTATTTTTTATTTATTATACTGTACAACAAATTTCATGAAAAATGTCACTGATAATAAACCCAATTCTGATTATGATTCTGAAAAAAGGTGAAATTTTCAGGAAAATGAGCAAAGAACAAATTAATATTAAAAGGCAAGACCGCAGCTAACAAAATAGTGCTACTTTTTAACCTGGGAAATAATTACAATGTAGAATGTTTTACCATAACTGGCATACAAAACAAAGATCACGACACATTCAAATAAAATAGATACAAGATGTATTTGAAAAGGAATAACATTAAAAGATGAGAAAAAATGGCAAAATGCAGGTTTGAAAGTAAGGAATATTAGGTTTGAAAGAAAAGAAAGTTGGAATGTACTTGATGGGTCAAATGGCTTCTTCCTTCGTTGTAATTTCTATTGTTTGATGATACTTTCATAGTTTATTTGGTTTACTGTTCAGCAGTAATTTGAGTATCTACAGAAATGGAAATCCAATGTTGGAGCTCATAACAAGTATCGAACTTAAATGGTTTCAATAATAAAGGGTGTATACAACTTGCATATAAATAGTTTAACATCGAATTTGGAGTTTGATATTCTTTATTATCTTAACCACTGATACATAATATGCAGAAAAGCTTTAAACATTTTCATTATTGATCTGTAAAAACGAAGGATAGGTAAATCTTTCAGACTTGGCATTTGCCCTTGTGATATTGTAAGCATTTCTTTTAATTTCCTCTGGTAGACTGTAAAATTATAATTACATGCTAAATATTACCATTGCATTCCTGAGAGATTAGTTCATTAAACAACAGATGTTTTTAATGGCAAGACCTGCGAACATTCAACTTCGAATGTTAATAAATTATGGTTTAAGAAAAATAAAACTGATCTGTATTTTATAGTTCAGCATAAAAAAACTGGTTCCATTAAGTCTGTAATAAGGACAGATATTTTATGAGCTATAATACAAATAAGTTGGGAGAAAAAAGCCTTTACTTGAAATGTTGATGCTGAGCGCTACAGGATAAGCACCCAAATTTCAGGAAACACTTATGTAATCCAGTTTCCTATATTGTGTACCAAGATTATGTCTATTCTATCTTGTAGTTTATTTTTTCTGTTCTTCCTCTGATGGATTTTCCTTCCTTTGTTTTAACCCATTATTGTGTTTTCTACTGATACTTTTTAATGCATCCTATTCTAATTAAAAGCCATTTTTGGAACCCAAGCTTAAAATTTGATTGAAAGAGTTGTGAGAAATGCATATGATCTTTTGTATTCCATGAAACCTGTGGCTGCTCCTATAGCATCTCACAGCATGAAGCTGAATTCCATTTGCTTCATTCTGAGTTTTGAAAAACATTTTCTCTTTAAAGTTGTACTGGTGAGCTTCAGTTCTATTCAGTCACAAAAAAAAAGTTACATTAAAGATATAATATGGTGCATATTATATAAATAAATTCCAAAATCAACTAACTCCAACTAAACATGATGAGTTCAAAAGCAAATAGCTTATTAAGTAGAACAAATATATGGACTTCAACAAATTCTTCAAGAAAGAGGGAAAAAGTGAAATGCAGAAATATTTTCAGAGTGAGCAAATGGTTAGAGAGAAACTTGGAAGAAGATGTAGCAGTGGAGATCAAACATAATGCAAAACTATTTGTCCAGTATCACAGTGATTCTGGCTTAATTTGAAAATTTATTTAAATTGAATACCGTAAGGAAGATAGAGGAGTTATCTCTGAATGGTTTTAAAATTAAAAGGAGAAATTTAGCAGTCTTAATAGATTCAAAGTTCAACGTAAAACTTATTATCAGAGTACATGCATGTCACCACATACAACCCTGAGATTCTTTTTCCTGTGGGCATACTTAGCAAAACCATACAACTGTAACTGCAAACAGGATCAATGAACAACAAACTGTGCCAGTGGAAATATAAGTAAATAGCAATAAATTAGGAGTATGAAATAACAAGGTAAGAGTCCTTAAAGTAACACCATCAGTAGTCGGAACACCAGAAATAGAATGAGTGTAGTCATCCCCTTTTGTTCAAGAGCCTGATGGTTGAGGGGTAGTAACTGTTCTTGAACCTGGTGGTGCTAGTCCTGAGGCACTTATACCTTCTACCTGATGGCAGCAGTGAGAAAAGAGCATAGCCTGCATGGTGAGCATCTGTAATGAAGGATGTTGCTTTATTATGGCAACATTTCATGTAGATGTGATCATTGTTTGGGAGGGCTTTACCCGTGATGTACTGGGCTGAATCCACTATGTTTTTTTGGATTTTACGCTCAAAAGCATTGGTGTTCCCATACCAGGCCATGATGCAGCCAGTCATTACACTTTCCATCACACATCTATAGAAGTTTGTTAAGGTTTTTGATGACATGCTGAATCTCTGCAGACTCCTGAGGAAGTAGAGGTGCTGCTGTACTTCCCTTGTGTAACCCCCCTCACCAGGCTCATAAGCAAGCTTGGCTCTTTAGCCAGCTCTGCTAACAGCTACGTGACTCAGTGGTGAGGCAGCCACCTTTCATCAACAATACGCTTCTAGGGTTGGTATGATTTGGTGTTCAACCAAATAGGAATGTCTTCATGTTCCAATTAAAGAAACCTCAACAGGATGAATGCTGTGTAAATACTGTCCATGCACATTTATCGGTCAACAAGAAATAACAGATCATACACTGTACAAAATTGTAAAGCTATTTACTAATTTCAGCTCTATCAGACAGTTATTAAGAGAAAGAAAAAAATAAAAGGGTTCCTTACAGTTAAACCAGTCTAAATGTGCACACAACATTGGAGCTCATGTCTTCCAGAACTCTGTATTCAGGAGTGTATCTCCTCCTCTCACGTTGGACCCATAGTCTGTGTGAAAACACACGCCATCTTTTCAAATTCCCTTCAAAAACCATCTCAATCAAACGGTCCTTCCCTCCCTCCCTCCCTCTTATAACCCTTGGAACCATTCATCTGCACAAAACACTTCTTGCAATGGGGACTCTCCTTTCCGCAGCATTCTGAGGCATCTTCCCTCCTGTCCTCTCCGCAGCTCCCGCCAAAAAGACTCTGAACCAGACTACTGTCCGTCACAAATCTCTCTCCACACTGCTCTCTCTAGAACTTTCTCCCAATTCCATCATCCTGATTGGCTGACTCAACATTCGTAAGTTGAGCAGCAGGGCTTCTTATCTTTAGCCAAAACCATAACATTCTTCCAGCAGGACCCACTGCTTTTGCAAAAACTGCTCAAATGAAATACCTACAGCATACAGCAGAAACCTTAACCAGGACATTACATTTGCAATTACGAGGGGTGATTGATAAGTTCGTGGCCTAAGGTAGAAGGAGTCAATTTTAGAAAACTTAGCACATTTATTTTTCAACATAGTCCGCTCCTACGTGTACACACTTAGTCCAGCGGTCATGGAGCCTATGGATCCCTTCTTCGTAGAAGTGGTCCACAGCAGGGGTGACTGATAAGTTTATGGCCTAAGGTAGAACTTCAAACTTTCTACATTATCACTCAAACAGTTGAACTGCGCATGCATGTAACGAGAGCATCGTGGTCCTCAGCAGGAGTGATTGATAAGTTCGTGGCCTAAGGTAGAAGATGAGTTATACAACTCCTGTTACATGCACATGCTGGTCAACTCTTTGAGTGAAAATGCAGAATGTTTGAAGTTAATAACTCATCTTCTTCTACCTTAGGCTATGAACTTATCAATCACCCCTGATGTGGACCACTCTGGAGGTCCAAGACGCTGACTTCTACAAAGAAGGGATCAGTATGCTCCACGACCGCTGGACTTTGTAGGAAAAATAAATGTGCTAGGTTTTCTAAAATTGACTCCTTCTACCTTAGGCCACAAACTAATCAATCACCCCTCGTACATTTTTATGATGGGTCCAGGACAAGCCTCTGAAATAGTGACACCCTGGAATTTAAAGTTACTGACCCTCTCCACCTCTGATCCTCCAATGGGTACTGGCTTGTGGACCTCTGGTTTCAATCTCCTGAAGTCTACCATCAGTCTGTAATTCCATCAATATATCTATAAAATGTATGGCTGTTTCCAACAAAGCTAATATGGTTTTGTAGTGATTCCATGGAGAATCAGTCTGTGGAGGAAACGCTGAATGCAGTGCTCTGATTATTAAAATTAAAAAAAAAACTGCAGGTGCTAGCTACTGAAATAAAAACAGAAACTGCTGTTTAAAAGCTCAGCAGGTCAAGAAACATCGTGGAAAGAGAAACAGTTGTCTTGTCAGGTGGAAGACACTTCATCGGAGTTAATTGTATTGGTAACACCATCATGTCTAAAGGGCAAGGGAACAACCCGATACATGCCTGAAGGCTGAGGTCCAACAGCAAACACAAGAAGTAAAGGTGAGATGGAACATAGAAATGTAGGAGGCCATGACATTTTTCAACACTGTTTAAGACTGTTGAAAGCCCAATGGTAAAGGACCCAAGAATAAGAACTTATTAAGGGCTGAGAGGCCGTGAGAATTCACTGGAAGGAACACTTAAGAGAATTCCTCGCCTGTGATTATTGTCCTTTCTTGACACAATCTTCCAGCAAAGTATCCAGGTCCAGTCTCACCACCTCTTCCAAAAGGAAAAGAAGTTAAAAAGGCTAAATGCCAAATGAGAATTAAAAAGGCTTCAAGAGTAGATGCTATTCCCCACTGAAGTTCTAAAACACAGTGGAGAGGAACTTTAGTCAGAAATTGAAAAAGAACACTTTTCCCAGAGCAGGCAATGTTAAGGGAGAAGGGAAATCTGATTATGATTGCCACGGAGGGTCTTCTTGCTCTCTGCCACGGAAAAGTCATCACCACAGGGTCCTTCTCACCCACTTTCTCTAAGTGGCCAAATACCTGCTCTGTGAATCACAGTGTAGATTCTATCCACAGAGAGACATCATAGACATCACTTGTCAACTCTGGGTGAAATACAGGAAGCAGCTTAGTCATTGTACTCAACCTTTCTTGGCCTCATTAAAGCCTCTGATTTTGTTGATCAAGGGGTACCGTGGATTATCCTTTTCAAAATTGGCTGCCTACATAAAATTGTCTCCATTTTAGGTTTGCTTCATGTAATAGGTCCACAATGTCATTGTAGATTCCCATTAAGCAATGCTGTATCAATACCCAGTATTTTTCTCAGTCTTTATTGCTGTAGTGCTACATCTCAGTCCTAATGTGCTTCAGGTTGTGTGTAGCTAATCTGCTGGGCTAGTAGGGAGTAGTTCAGTTTGCTTTGTTACCACTCTAGAATCAAGATTATTGAACCCCCAGTCATCGAATTGTACATTCTTGCAATCTAGACCTTAAGTTCTGCATTGCTCATTCACTGGTATATAGAAAATGTGCCTTGCCTTCTATAAAATAAGTGTCTTCTGCTGACATGCCTCCACAGTCTCACACTTCACAATTAAAGTCCATTGTGCCACCCTGGAAAACATGAATCACTTGTCATTACTTCCAACAGGGGCAAACAAGATCAGTCTGCAGACTCCTCCAAATCCACTGGTAGGATATGAACTATTCTTGTCAGCATTCCCTGATGAAACAAAATCCTTAATACTAAGGCCTGAAGTATATTTAATCAGCTATAATTAACATTTAATTTGCATCCAATACTAGAAACTTGAAACAGATGCTTTATTGTTAGGGTGTCCATTGGTTGGCATGGACATGCTGCGCGTAGTGTCAAATTTCCAGGCTCTTTAGCTTTATGGTCCCATGATTGAAATCGTCAGATAAACACAGGAAATTGTTCAGGATTGTTCTCAAATTGTCCTTGAGAGAGTGTAACATTGGCATCAACTCCTTAGAGTCTCTGGCTCTTGACCTCTCAAGGTGATGAAGAGTGTTCAGGATTGTATTGAGAATATTCAGTCCATGCATTGCCCTAACAACTCATCCTCCTGCCCTGTTGGGGATCTCCTGCCTCATCTGTACAAAACCTACAGATCCTACTTCCAATTCATTCAGCCACCTCAGGATCCACGAAATTGGAATAAAAGCATGTCCTCCTTGAACACAGAAGATTGCCCAAGAAGGAGGAGTTAAATTTGGTGCAGGATTCACAAACCAATTCACTTCAAAGAAAGGAAGTGAAAAATTAAGGTCAGTTGCATTATGTTTAATTGTTGTGATTTCAGTAATGTTTATAATGATTTAGGAATGTGAGCAAGTTTTACAAATGCTTTTAGATAATTTTCAATAGCTTTTCTTTAAATGGCAGGGGAAGCTAGGGCAGTAGATTTGCTGCAGTCCCAGCACTTTCATATGCAAGTCATTTTCTGACAAATCTGTTTGTTTTGTTCAGATAAGGGATTGGGCTATTTGGGTCCAGGACACTCTTAACCAGCAAACTTGACCCTGTATTGAGTAAGCACGAAGCAGTGGAGAATCCTAAATACTATGTGTTAAGAAGGACCCATTCATCAAAATCTCTGCCAATTCAGTTGTCTTTTTGCACAACAGCTTGTGTATTTTCAATATATGTCAATTTTAAATTTAAACAGTTACTCTGAAACTTGAATCAAAGTATGATTACATTGGCTTGCCATTAACTTTTACATTGTTAAGAATACTTATGAAGGAAAATGTCTTGAATCCAACAGACCCAAAATTTTGGAAGTAAATACATCTGGCAGCCTGTGTTCTTGCACCTGTTAAATGCTGGAGACCATAAGGCAAATTTCTCACCCCATATCCCTCGTCTGGAGTTTTCAGCACACAGCAGGATTTATCGTAAGGGAATGCAGGGATCAACATGTTTCATGGGAAGTGTGAAACCATATCTTCAGGTATATATATTAAAAAAAAGCATTATTTCTGTTGTTTGCCAACTCACTGTATCCCTACTCATCAGATGTTCACAATCAGCAAACCTAAAAGCTCTGGTGAGTCCTTAAAAGCGCCATATAATTGGAATAAGCTGGTACTGCATAAGCTGGAGCTATTAGAGGTGTATGATATTCTTCAGGACATTTAAAAATCATTCTTTAAATTAGATTTTGAGAGTACATGTACAGTATATTTAAATATGTAAAAGGAAAAGTCAGGGATTATATTAGGAAACCATCTGTCATAGTTCATTATGTACCATTAACTTCCCAATACATCTGTAAGAGCAAAAATAATTAGATTCAAGGTAATCAGCCAAAGTCAACATGACTTCATGGAAGGAAAATCAAGTTTGACCAATATAATGGAATTTTAATGGTAATCATTGAATGTATTGTACTTCCAAACAGATTTGATAAGATGCTACATCATGCTCACTGGAAAATAACAAAAAAACTCATGGTGAAAGAGGTAACATACTGGCATAGGTGTAAGATTGGTTGGTTAACAGGAATCCTAGTTTAAGCATAAATGTGTCTTCCTAAACTGCACAATTAAAACAAATGGTTTGTCATAGGGATTAGTGCTGGTGCTGCAATTACATTTTTAGAATTTATTCATATAACTTGAATGAAGGCACCAAAGATTTGTTGCTAAATTTGCTGAAGACATTAGTAGTGAAAGAAGTTTGAAGGGGACTTAAGAAGGCCACTAAGGGAAATAAGTCTGTGTATATAATTTAATGAAGAATTGGGAAATGGAGAATAATGTTGGAAAAAATTAAATTGTCCATTTTAATAGGAAAAATAAAAAAGCAAGCATCTTATAAAAATGATAAGAAATTGCAGAGCTATAGGCTGCCTTGAATTTGCAAAAGGATAAGTATACAGTGAGCTCATTAGGGAAACTGGGAAGTGCCATGAATGTTGTTGTTTATTACAAGGAGAATCGAACACAAAGGTAGGGATATTTTGCTGGTGCTGGTGCAATCACACCTGAGATACTTAACTAAGGAAGATTGTTAATATATTGGAAACCGCTCAGAGAAAGTTTCTTCTCCTAGTATCTAAAATGGGCAGAATGTCTTCTGAGAACAGGTTGGATAAGCAAGGCTTGTATCCATCCACTGGGGTTCAGAAAAGTGAGAAGGAGCTTGACTGAAACATAGAAGAACATGAGGGATCTTGAAAGGGTGGATGTATTCTCTCAAAGGAGAATCTAGAACTAGCATCACTGGATTAGAAAAAACTATTACATGAACCTAATGAGGAAAACCTTTTACTCTCTAGGTTGTGACTCTTTGGAACTCTCTTCATCATTTTTGGTGGAAACAGTCTAGTATTGTTAAGGCGGAATTAGGTAATAAGCAGTGGGTTTGAAAGGCTACAGCTAGGAGTTTTGAATTTGGAGCTGAGATGCTGTTAAGTTCACCTAGTTCTCCTAATTCACTTATTTGTATGCTTGTATCTTGCTAAATTTATATCTCTCAATCAAAATCATAAGAGGATTTCTTCATCTTCATTACATTGCTGTTTGTGGGTTTTGTGGGTGCGTGTAATACTCACATTGCTGCTACATTTTCTACAGCATGGTTTAAGGAAATACATTGAAGTGCTCTGTGATTGTGAAAGGTCTGACATAAATGTCATCCTGTTATTTTTTTTTAAATTATAATTTTTACACTTTTGCAAAGTCATGGCTAGTCATACCTGTGGCAAGTCCCAGGAATTTTAACAGAAAAACCATAACTCTATACACCAACCATTGAAATATATTGCTTAGCTTAATCTGAATTCTCCTCCTTTGGTGAAAAGCGTGAGATTAAGGCAAATGTGCATAATAAACAGAATGAGCAGTAAACAATCAAATTTAACCTTAATCATGTGATATGGAAACCAATTGCACAGAAACACATCCTAAGGAAGATCTTCACAGCAAAACAATTTCACCTGTACTGACTCAGCTTCAAAAATGCACTGTATTTGCAAGAGAAGGCTAAGAAGTTGAAGAATTACCCCATTGAAGTCGACAAAATTGTAGCTCTGCCAATTTGGCTGCCAGTAGCATTGCCAACCTGAGATATTAAGAAAAACCTTTGATGTAGGAGTAAGAATCAAAAATGCTCTGTTTGACTGTTCTACTGTGCAAATACAATGAACACCTGAAGCTATGTATGTTGCAAAACATTTATCTAATAATTGCATAAAGCTTAGATTAAACTTAATGAGTTAATTACCTACTGGTACTAATTAATGCTTTGAATCTCCATTGTAAATCTCAATGAATTTTCAAACTGCTGATTTACCCTTGAGAGAAAATCCTGAACTATAGTTATAAAAATTCAGCTTCAACAACACAGGTGATATCCAATTAGTAGATCTCATGACAGGAATGTGCAACTATTTCAGGAAGAATTGAATTTAAAACTGGGTTTCTTTCTCAATTTCTAAGAAACATTGGCTAGTTTGTTGTGTAAATTTCTTTTTTATTTAGTTGCATCAGGAGTCACAAGTTATTGTTGGAGCCCATTTTAAGATAACTGTTGTTGATGATCATGGAAACAATGGTAAAGTGCATTTTAGTGTTGTCTTCAGGCACTCATTTAAAGAATAAACGCACTTGGAAGTAAAATGAATTTTTTTGATAATACTTTTTAACTATGTAATTAAGTTTATTGCAGTTATCGATCATCAAAATACAGAAAATTGCTTTTTTAAAAATTTGTATCATAGTAGAACCTGGAGTGAATGTGAAACATACTTAGAAATGCTAGAACTCAAGCAGTGTCTGTGAAAGGAGAACCCCTTCAGTGGCTAACCTGAAATATTGATTAGTTTCTCTTTCTACAGATGCTGCTTGACTATCTGAGCATTCCCAACATTTCTATTTTTGTTTCAGATCCCTGCATATGCAGTTTTACTTGTTTTCTAGAGTGAGTTAGTTATTTGCTGGTTTTGATTGATACTTGGGAATAGGAGCAGAATTGATTCAATTCTTCTTTAATACAAAGAAGCCACAGCACCGAAACATAGCCTTCTCTCCAGCTGGTATTTGTGATCCCTGTAAGTCTTGTCTGTTAACAGTTCCATCACTTTAAATCCACCTTGTATTTTAAAATACATCAATTTAACATATTCAATCCCAATCTTGGTGGAATTGATGAATCTGAGCAAATATTGCATTCAAATTACCACAGTTGTCTTCAAAGATAGGTCAAGGAAAATTAGAAGAGGTAGTTGGAGCTTGATTTGCAATTATTCACAAGTGAATCCTGCTGGAAAGTTTAAATATCAATGCTGGGTAAGAATGGAAGTAAAGATTTACATTTATTTAACTGTTATCACTATCTCAGTATGCCTGAAGTTTACAGATATTGAAATATTTGATTCCTTATTCTTGCTGAAGTTACTAGAGGAAATTCTGAGAGATCTACTAGCATTTGGATAGACAGAGCCATAATGACTCCTCATGTCAGGTTCAGCTTGAGAGAATGTGTATACATAATAAATGGGGTACGAGTGGGAGGTGGGGCATTAGCGGAAGTTAGAGAAGTCAATGTTCATGCCATCAGGTTGGAGGCTACCCAGACGGAATATAAGGTGTTGTTCCTCCAACCTGAGTGTGGCTTCATCTTTACAGTAGAGGAGGCCGTGGATAGACATATCAGAATGGGATGTGGAATTAAGATTACTAATTACTAGCTCTTCCTTCATTTAGTCCTGACGAAGGGTCTCGGCCTGAAACGTCGACTGTACCTCTTCCTAGAGATGCTGACTGGCCTGCTGCGTTCACCAGCAACTTTGTGTGTTGCTTGAATTTCCAGCATCTGCAGAATTTCTCGTGCCATCTTGTGGTAACCATTTTCTTGCAGTCTTTCTGATTCCAAGCATTACCTTGTTGGCCTATTCAGGCTGAAGAAAAAAATGGATAAACGCTATGTTTTGCTTAATCATGAACTGTTCTTTACACCCCCTATCCAATCTGGCTTTAGTCACTTCACTCATATGTGGCATGGTTCACTGGAAGATCTTTGAATTATCTTTACTCTGGACATTTCACCACAACTTCCCAGCCAAAAGATTGGATACAGAAGCCAATAATTTTGATTAGTTTTATGCCTCTAAGTACTGAAAAATTTTGGTCTGCAGAGGCCTCATTGGTTCCATGGTAGATTTCATCTTCTTAGTGATATCAATATGATGTTTCTACTTATCGTGTTAGTAGAAAAGAAGTGGATTTCCAGATATTTGGAAGTCTTTTGTTTACAGATGTTAACACCTCTCACAGTAAAAAAGAGATTTGCTGCCCGGGCCACATGCTCATCCTCTTTGCTTGCACTGGACTGTCCTCACCCATCAATGGCAACCCTCCCCCATGTACATAATGGAGTCCGGTGGGGAGCAGCAGATTCCCAGCCCCTGAATCTTTGATCCCAGTATCAATCACAGGCTCCGCACTGAGGATTTGATCTTGGACATGGTTTTAGAGCATTCTCAACCAAGCTAAAACTAAGTCTATCAAACAGATGACCTCAGGGGTCTGGGATGTTAAAAAAAATTAAAATTTGCACCTTATGACAGTAAAACTCAACATGTGATGAAACTCAGATTTCAGTTTGTGCAAAACTCTGTCTGCAAAACTAGTCATGATCAGGATAGCATATCTCTTTATATAAAATCACAGATACTGTATGTATTCTTAACTTGTGGAGTCACAGAGTAATACAACATTGAAACAGGCCTTTGGTCCAATTTGTCCATGCTGACCAAGGTGCATTCTTGAGCTTGTCCCATTAGCCTGCATTTGGCGCACATCTCTCTAAACTTGCTTTCACTGTTCCCCAAGGAGTCTGATAACAGATCCAAAAACTGCAAGGGTTCTTTCCTTGTGGGTGTAAAAAGGAACAAATGTCACATTACTCCCCTCTATTTTGGTGTTTTTTTAAAAAAACTCCTATCTGTACAGATGCCAGCTGCCATTTGACTTATTCTTACCACACAGTGAAAGGAAAGTTGATGTTGTTGCTATATACATTAAGTGTCGTTGACAGGAGATAAGTAAAATAAGACAAGCTGCCAGTCTCTGGCTAACTCATTTTCAGAATGCTATTGTTTCAACCACACAGGTGGCATAAATCAGTACTTAAAGGATTGTTAGAAAGCTACCCCTATGATTATAGAGCTAAAAAAATATCCTTAAAATAAAGACAAAGGACAAGAAAGCCTAAGACCATCTGAGTTTTAAGTCATATTTGCTTTGGACATAACTGATAAGAGGTTGGGATAGGGGAGGGGAAGAGTGGCAGTTATGGGTGTATTACAGGCTCAAAATAAACTGGGTCCAAAATATTTAAATAAAACTAATCATATGTTTCTAAAAATTCAGTGGTGCTAAACATGGAGCCATAGCAGGTATGTCCACATGGGATCCTAGAGTCTTTTTGACTGTAAGTTCTCTTATTGCCATTCATTGAACAGATCAGTATCATTGTGCCCAGCATTTGAAGGGTCTATGACTTTGGTGAATGAAGCCAAAATGGAGAAGTATGCAAAATACCGTGTGCTGTTTGCAGCACTATTTCTTAATATTATTGGATCCAGTGCAGCCCCAGTTGTGTCGAATGGTTAACTCTTTCGACAGAGAGTGACTTTCTTACTAAGAGGGCAGCACTTTAAAATAAATTGTTTATAGTTACTACATCAAAAAGGTATCAACTTAAAGGCCATTTTGCCATACATATTTGGAGTTTGTTACCAACTACCATGATTTCCAAGGGCATGAATACAGAGAGACAGGGCATTCAGGGTTTGATTTGGAGGCGTTCTCCTGGAGTTAGATATTTAACTTTCACACGCTGAAAAGGAGGAGGAACGCAGTAGCTGAGAGATGACAACATATGGCTGGTCAGGATCCATGGAAAAGCATTCAAGAGCTCTCCAAGGGGTGCTGAGCCCATGGTGGTAAGAAGTGTCCTCAGGCTATGCATGAAGTTGGGAGGCGAGGAAGGCAACAAGGGAAAAAGTATGCAGAAGAAACCAATGTATCAAATGTAAGAGGAGATTATTGGCAGAAAGTTTAAGATTTAATTCAGATGGTCAGTGCTAGACATAGACATGTATCTCAAAACTGCACCACCATCAGTATCACTGTTGTTGCATGAATGAAACCACCGGAAAGAGAGAGAGCTACTGGGAGATACAAAGCAGCTTCTTTATTCGACAAAACAAGGTACAGCAGACTTTTGAGACCCTTTTGGTAGAAAGGTCTGCTGGCCCAGTGTGGGGCTTGATATTTATTTGCTAAACACAAAGGACAATTCATATTTACAAAGTTTAGACAATGCTTTCTTTTGAAGCTACATACAAAACTACACACCTTCTGATTACATTCATCCCACCGGCAGCAGCAGCATCTGGACTGGTATTCAGGAATCCGTTGTTCCAAACTGAATCCACAATATACTTATTTGGTATTTTACGTGCTAAACATGAAGGACAATCGGTATTTACAAAGTATAGATAATGCTGTCTTTGAAATTGCATGCAAACCTCACACCTTCTGGTTTACATTCAGCCCAGCAGTGTCTGGACTGGTATTCCGGTATTCACAGCTTTTAGGAAATGCATTGTCAAGGAACAGAAGACTGGTGGCTGAAGCCATTTACTAAGTGTTAATGACCTAAACCCAAAAATTACTCTAACAATCACAATCTCACTGAATTGTTTCTATCATCTAATTAAATCTTAGCAAAGTTCAAAGAATATATATTATCAAAATATGTATACAGTACATCATTGAAACCTAATTTTATGAGATAAACTTCAGTCTTAGAATATGATGAATGTAAATTATACTAAACTTCAGAAAATATTTGTCAAATCCCAGATGGTTTATAGAGGCCTGTACTGGGCATCCCATTTTAAGAAGAAAATCAAAGTCTTAGCATGAGCAGAGAGGGAAAAAAAAAATGATCGATGGGTGACAG